>NC_138170.1:49948558-52348558 GCF_964165515.1 Mesoplodon bidens | reverse complement strand
AAAACTGTCTGTCCTGAATGGTTAAAATAAAAGCTTTGTTGTCTGCAGGAAAAAGCCACAGTTGTCTGAGAAATGTCACTTCTGAGGTGCACCAAAACCAGATAACTCAAATTTGCCTGCAGATTCTTAGACAGAAAAAAGATGAAGCCCAACCTTTTCAAATTTCAAGGGTTCCAACTGGTGAGATTTGGCTGTTAAAACCATCATGCTCTCCACCCTTGTGAGCCTATATTTATTCCTGGTCCTCTAGGTACGTTAAGACAAACAAGAGCAGCGGCCTCTGCCTTTCTCCAAAGCCCTCTTGAGCTCACAGTCCCCTGAAAATGCCATTTTCCCCCTCCCTAAGCCTTCCAGGGGCAAGAGTAGGTACCTCTGAAAACAGCCATGGCCAACTGGTCACCATTAGCTGGTCGCTCGCTCCTGGAGGAAGTCATCCTGGCCTACAGCGTAAGTCCATTCCCAGTTATTACCACTAGACAAACGGCTTTTAAATTATATCCTAAAAGGCTAACAGGCCATTTGTCTTTTTCCATAATGGCACAGAGATACTGTATTACTGCCACCCCAGCCCTGCAAAGGGGCTCTGACTTGCAAGGGGGAGTGTGGGTGGGTGGATAGGAAAGGGGTCCAGGGGACAGAAACACCTGACATGGGGGGCGTGGGGTGGGATTTGATTCAGAAAACCTGGCGGCTTTTCTAGAGCCAAATGGGGGCGCGCGCACTGGCTAGACCTCAGAGAAGGCGACACTGAGGTGGTTTTCCCTGGCAGGTGTCAAAGCTTAACAGAGAGAACTGGAGCTGAGCTTCTGGAATGGGAAAGGTGAGTGAGGAGGAGGGGCACTGGAGTAGGGAGAGATAGACCAGACAACGCCTATGACCGGGGCTCGGCCAGCAGGCTAGAGTTGGGACTTTATCCTCAAACATGCGACCCCAGCAGCATGGACTCCCCAAGGAAGCGGCCAGATGATCTGACTCTGAGCTCAGCCTCTGGGCTTCCGGCCTTGCCCCTTACTACCCTTGGGACATCTTAAAAGCCGGGAACTGCTACCTCCACCAGGCCAGGCGTTAACTCTGTGACATGTTATGAATAGGGAAACATTAAAGAAAGAATTCCGGCATTCCTCCTCCATGCTCTAAAGCCTTTGTTTACCTTATTAGTCCAGGCCTGTCAGTTCCCCCGTGAGCTGACAGGTCTGGAGGGTGAAGGAAGCTGTCACCGCATGGTTTCCACGCTGACAGTCTGTCTCGCCTTCGTTTCAGCACATAGCCTGCCTCGAGGCACCAAGTCACGCTACATCTTTCAGATCGTGGCCTCCCGGGGGCATGGCGAGACCAGAGCCCCCCGTCTGGAGCCCAGAGAATCACACAGAGGGGCCTCTGGGCCTGCCAAGAACAAAAAGCTGCCAGCTTTCAGGGATGGAGTTATCATCATCTCACATGGCTGGCTCCCCCCGCTTCCCAGGGAGGAGGTGCCACTTCTGTGGGACTTTCTCCCTCCTGCTTTCTGCAAGACACCTGAAGCCCCCCCTTCATGGAAGCAATCACTGGCTGTTTAAGATACTCCACATACTAACCTCATGTCCCTCAAACTGGAGTTTCACACTCTTAGATATGCTCACCGTACAAAGAGTAAGCATCACTTATGTTTAGGAGAGTTGATTTTATAACGATGAAGAGTTTGTGGGGGAGCCACTATTTCTAGATTGGAACAAACACAAACATTAAGAAATAAAATGCATGTTTTATGTGCACTTTTAAAGATAACACGAAAGTCCAAGATATTTCATTCTCATGGAATGGAGTTAAGCCCCTAGATTACTTGGATTTACATTTCCACTCTTCTCTGATATTAAGGATGCTTTGGTGAAAAGTTTAAGAACCACTTAACTAGCATGACAAATTACAAAATAGTTCCCGGTATCCAGTTTCCAGCAAGTCTACAGAATATGTCTGTCTCAAGTTCTTCATTTATAGCAATAATAAAAAAAATAGTATTCATATGCCAAGTGCTATTCTAAGCACTTTACATGAATTATCTTCTTTAAATATGGCCACCAACCAATGAAACAAGGACTATTATAACTGTTCAAAGAGGTTAAGTGATAGGTCCAAGGTTATGAAGCTTCAAAGTGGTGGGACCAGGATTTAAACCCAGTCAATATGACACCAGACCTTCCTTTCTTAGCCATTCACCCACACAGACCTATAAAATGAAGGGCCTGGATCGAGTGATCTCAAATGTCTCTTTCAGCTTTGCATTCCCAGGGCTGAAGTACAAGAAATACGATCAAATAAAGAGAAACCCTTTCTTATAAAGACAAATCCAAGACAGTCAGGGCATCCTTAGTTTGGTCTCCTCCAATTTTGGTAGGAGGGAATTTCGAGCTGGCCTCACTACTAGAATCAATTCAGGCAAAATGGAATCTGAGAAAGCTTCTTGGAGGAAGCCCCCAGAGTGGACTCGGAGAGCAAGGACCCTAGGGGCTTTCCAAAGCATACACAGTGCCAACATGTGTAGAATGGGAGTGGTTGCTTAGTAGCTGCACTTGCCTAGAAAGCAAATGGAGAAGACGACAGTCCAGTGACAAACGTGTGATGTGAAAGGAGGCAGCACGGCTGAAGAGTGGGCTCAAGAGGAAAGCCTATCTGTCTGTGGGCTCCTAAGGGCTCTGAGCAAAATGGCTCTGAAGGACAGGGACACCAAACCCTACCTTCCTTCCCCTTCCAAATGGCCTTCTGGCCCTGTTCTTATAAAAAGCACAGTAAAGGCAGGTTTAATCCACCGAGTCAAGGGAAGAAGCAGACAGCCATGCAAGAGGTCCAGGGGAAGAGAACACAAAGGGAGGGGAGCCTCAGTGAGAAGATGTGTGTGAGGGAGGGGAGGCCCCACCAGTCTCATGGCCCATCAAATGCTGGGGAACGGCAGTGGGGCCACGGGCTCAATACTGGAGAACATGGAGCTGTTATTAGCATTGACCTGAAGGCTCTCTTTACCCACGTGTCTCTAAACATCCCTGACCTCCTCCCCCAAACAGTCCAGAGCTTCAGTGCCTCCCCGCCTTCTCCCTCAAAATACTTGGCTCAAGATAATGCTCCCAAAGAACCTGGCACCATGGGGCCAAGGATGTGATGCAGGGGAGATTTCAAACTATTGAACTCTTGGTACAGCTTGGGTATCAACCGACCAGAACAGGGTTCTCACCAGATCACTTCGTGTTAAGTCCCTTCTGCCATTTAGCTTTTTAACCTTCAGGGACGTCTCCCCACGTGGGGCAGGCAGTCATCCTTATAATTAGCTGCTGTGGATCTCCCCCAGTGGCAGCACCTGCCTCTCTGCCCCAAATCCCTCTTCAGACCCACATACTTCCCTCAAGTCCTGGGCTCTCTCCAGCAAAGACCATTAAGGCACATGACCCGCACATCATTCACTCTAACCTTCAAGTCGTCACCCAACCTCCCCCCCTGGAAAGTGCCCTCCCCTCCCCTCACTGGCCACGTGTCCCTGCCCTGAGCTCTGCCTGTGGCCTCCTGACTCCAAGAATGCTTCCCTCCAATCCAAACAGGGCTGTTAGCGTCTCTTCCAGGACACTGTGGCTGGACTTGGCATCTGATGTTAGGACGCTCCGCCCTTGAGTGAACACTGCCCTACCGTGTTCATTTGACTGCTTCACCCGTGAGTTCTGCCGCCCCACCGTGGCTGTTTGCTCCTTGAGGGCAGGGAGCAGGCTTCAGTTTCCTCTTGTAACCCCATGGTGCCCAGGGCGGGACTGAGCACTCTGCAGGTGTTTAACAACCACCAAGCAATCCAACTTGACCTAGGCCTGGATCTGAGTCTTGGCCCTGACACTGGCAGTCACCTCTGTTTGGGGGCCTCTATAAACTGAAAGGTTGGACTGTGGTCCCCAAGGCTGGCATCACGTTAGAGTCACCTGGGGACTTAGAAAAAGTCTCACTAGCCAGGGCCTACCCCAGGTCTTCTGTTTGAATAGTGTTGGGTGGGAACAGACATTGGTTTTTGTACATTTTTAAAGCGTTCCAGGTGATTCCAAGGTGCAGCCAAAACTGAGAACCGCTGGATGAGATCATCAGAGTCGTGTGCGCTTTGTGCTTCCACGAACTGGACTGAATTGGATGGTATTCCAGGTGAGGTCATCCCTGAGAGAGGGTTAGCTTTAAAGCTCTTCCTGACTGACAGGCAGGGAGAGGCCACGGGTGAGACTGTAGTAATAGCTGCTGTCGGGGCTCACGGGAGGGTCATCACCTACGCCCGTGGCGGGTCCTCCCCTGGGGCTGTTCTTAGGTGATGCTTACTCCAAAGGACTCTTAGATGCTAAATGAAAGGGTTAAGGCCTCCCCCACATCTGCCCCCCCTCCCCCTCCCTACGTGTTCTTTAGAGTGTCAGGAAAAGTTCAAGATTGCTGCTGGCAGGTGTGCCAGAACTCTTGCCTGAACATATTGGATTATAAAATATGTGGATGTGACAAGCATATCTGACAGGTCCGTTTGCTTCATACTAAGATGATGTTTAGAAGAAAGACATGTTTTTGCACCGTTGTGGTTTAGAGTTTTCTGGTTGTTTTGTGTGTTTCCCAAGTGTTTTCATTCTTTCCTCCTTCTTGAAATACGGTCCTGACTTTGAGTTGTGACATGTATTAAAAACTAAGCTAATGAGAAAGCGAAACCCATGGGAGTACATTAAATGCCACTTAGGAAAGTTGATTCCGGATCCCTTTCAAAGCCAAATCTTGGACACCAAATCACGCTCAATCACAGACCGTCATTTTTCCTTGGATAGAAAAGTCTTTTTGTAACTCTCCCTCATTGTGGGGCTGCATAAATGGGGCATATTCATATTCTCTCTGACCCTCCCTCCCTCCTTCCTTCACTCTCTCACTTGTTGAAACAAGCACGGTAATTGCATTACCAGATTTCCAGGATTAACTTTTCGTTCAAGGAAAAGAGCTCAGTTTGAGCGTGTATCTGTAATTAGAGGTGGTAGGGTAATTAGCTGCACACAGCTAGATTGTGTCTACAAGGAACCTAGAAGACAGGTCTGTTTGTTCTGTTTCATCAAACAATTTAATCAAACAGTGAGTGCCTTGCTCACAGGCCTCACAGAACAAATATTTGCTGATTGATTAATTCACCAAACAACTGGTCAATTCAGTTAAACCAGCTCTTTGCTGTCCAGTAAGCCAAGGAAAGAAAAATAATTGACCTAAGTCTTTCACTTTTTAAATGGCTGCTTTGCTGCCTTATAGAAACAACGGCAGAACAGCACATGGTAAAGGTGTTGAAATCCACTTCTTTCTTTCCTTTTAATGTCTTTCCAAAATAAATAGCATTTAAAAATTAATAGGCTACAAAATGAAAATCTACAAAAGACACTCATCACTTTGTCTACCCGAAGGCCCCTTCCCTGAGCAGCCTGTCTCCTTGGGGTCAAGGTGTGTCCCATCATTGAGAGGCTCTTAAGTCAGCGCATCCCTCCAGCAGAGCAGGACTGACCCGTGGAGACAGCCTCTCAAGTGCCAGGAGAAGGCGCAGCACATCGCTGGGGATTTTGCTGTGGACATGATGCCAACGTCTAGATGCACAAGGAACACCCAGACCGGACCCTGGTGTCACGCCCACCTCACAGAGAAACCTCTGCTTTCTTTGTTGCTATTAGCAGATGGTAATGACTGGCTAGAAGCCCTGCTTGGCCCTGCTCTGCTGGTAGAAATTCCTGGTGGGGAGTGAAGTGTTTCAACACACTTAATTTTCCATTCTGGACCAACTGACCAGAGGAGATTTGTCTCTGTTGGGCCCAGAAGAAAGAAGTTTGCCCCACAGCAAGGCAAGGCTCCAGCTATGCACAGAGTTGCCTGGCCAGAGAGGCTCTCTGCTGAGGCTGAGGAATGGCAGGGAGGCTGTTTTCCATGAAAAGCAATTTAAAGTGACATGATGTTAAAGGCCAAGAGTCCAAAAAAGGCAAACAGCCCATCACTTGTGAGTGATCCCCTGAGCCCGGTCACATTTTTTAAAAATCCATCTCACAAATCATTCAGTGTTTAACTTGAAGTCCATTTGTTAATTTGGTAAACACTGGCATGATATTGACAGTATGACTCTAATCCAGGCAGGAAGGAAGTATCAGGTGTCAGATGACTTCAGCCCCCTTTCCAGTCCCTCCTCACCTGAGGGTCAGGGAGGGGGTAGTGACAGTTCAGACAGCAGGTGGAAGAGCAGCGGAGACAGGGGCTCCTTAACCCTCCGTGTGCCAGAACGCTCTCACTTGGGGTGGAGGGTGGAACCTGCAGAGCTTCCCTCTCTTTTAGCAGCACAGAGCAGTTTACCACTCATAAAACACTTCTCACAGTTCCTAACTAATTAAATCTTCTGGCCTATGAGACCAGCTGTGATAAGGGTTAATTTTTAAATTAACTTGGCTGGGCCACAGGGCCCAGCTATTTGGTCAAATAATTTTCTGGATGTTTCTGTGAAGGTGTTTTTTTGGATGAGATTAACATTTTAATCAGTGGACTCTGAGTAAGCAGATTACTCTCCATGATGAGGTGAGCCTCATCCAATCAGCTGAAGGCCTGAATATAGAACAAAGTCTGACCATGCCTGAGCAAGAAGGAATTCTGCCAGTTGACTGCCTTTGGACTTGATCAGCAACTCTTCTCTGGGTCTCCAGCCTGCTGGCCTACCCTGCAGATTTTGGACTTCCCAAGCCTCTATAATCACATGAACCAATTCTGTAAAATCAGTCTCTCTCTCCTCTCTCAGAAATATATTTCTGTTGGTTCTGTTTCTCTGGAGGACCCTGTCTAATACACCAGAAGTGTTATCAACCCCATTGTATGGATGAGGAAACAGCTTCAGTGAGAATAGAAACCAAAATCAGGCCACTGCAATGTAAATTGGTCACAGAGACAGGTGCTGGGTCTGCGTTCTAACATGATGACTTCGCCATTTAGTAACATAAAAACCCAGGGCTGGAAAAGAACCCAAGAGTCGGGCTTTAGCCACTGCCATCAGACAGGCATATGTCTTGATCATATCACTTCTATTCTTGAAGATTTCCAGGCATGTAATCCCACTCCTCACCTCCATGCCCCATTGCTTCTTCCTCCACTGCCAACTGGAATGACCTTCTCTCCTAATTTAAACTCATTTTCTTTGGTGATATCACCCACACAGGAGAAAAGTACTGCTTATAAAGTTTCTAGCAGGAGCCCTCCATGAACTAAAAGACAATTTTAAATAGCATGTGGCACAAAGCTAAGAACACAGCAGATGCACAGAATAAACAAACAATTGTGTTTGTGGTATCCTACAAAGATGATCTAGGCTTTGTAAACTATAAGGCAAATGTACAAATGGAAAGTATTGTCATCATTAATGTTCCAGGTTGCAGGACCGGATGAAGTTGAGAGAACACTCAGTTTCTCAGGTATAAGAAGCAGATCATAGAAGCTTCTGGTTCAAGGCTGAGACTACTCCATGCTAAAAATTAGTTTAAGTGAGATGATGTGAGATTTAACACTCTAAACTTAACTAAATAAATTCTGGACCCCTGGCTTAGACCCTCTCCAAATCCTCCAAATCCTCTCCTTTCTTCATAGTAAAATAAATAGGTGCCCCTTCTTTTATTAAAGAGAACTGTTTTGGTCACAAGAAATGGAAACCATCTTACATTAACTTAAATACACAAGTGTGGGTCTCACAGACCCTGAAGGCAAGAGTCACTAAACCTAAGGAGGGGACTGGAATCAGAAAATGGAAAGCCATGGGGAACCCAGGGGCTACTCCTTCTTCCTCTCACAATGACTCCATTCTTGTGTCTCTGCTAACTCAGTGCACATAGTGGGGAAAAGCCTCCTTCCTGGTCCAAAATTTATAATGTCTTCTTTGTTCAAAAGTCTAGCCAAGAATGAAATCTCTTGGTCCTTATTCCAGATTGTTGGGTAAGGAATTTTGACTGTCCACATTTAAGCCAGATGTTCACCCCTTATCCAGTTGACTGTGGCAGGGGTCTGGGGTCAGTTAGTACCTCCCATGTGGCTGGCAGAGGACCTATGACTATACACCCTTGTGATCCAGGACCATAGGATGGAGACAGGAAAGTCATCCCCTAAATTGTCAACCATACCAGTGTTTCTCAAAGTTGCTCTGCATCCAAACCACCTGGAAAGCTTAGAAAAAACACAGATTCTGCAAGCCTACTCTAGCTCAGAGACCTTGGACCAATAGCTTCCAGCTGCGAGCAGCATTGTCTACTTTCCCCAGAATGTTCTAGGAAGGGGAAAGGATAACCAGTACATTTAGAAATAGCCTCTTCCCCTTTTCCCACCCCACCCAAATGATTCTGTGCAACTGTCTGAAACCCCTTCTTGGGGAAATCACTGTAAAATATCATCAGGCAATGCAGAGTAAGAGATGGGGAATAATAATCTAATAACCCTGTATCAGCCTTTCACCTTGTGTCAAGTGCTTCCCCACTTACTAAGCGCTTCCTGCCAGCTGGTCATTGAGCGAGGCTGTTGAATAAATATGGCCTCTTTCCATCCTCACAACAATCCCACAAGGCACATGCTTTTTATTCTCATTGGACAGACAAAAAAAGTGAAACTCAGAGAGGTTAAGGGACTTGCCCAAGGCCACTTAGCTAGTCAGTGACAGAACCACTTGTATGCTTGTCTCCCTCAGTTCCATGAGGCCAGGGATGATATGTCATTGCTTTTGCCCCTCCCAGTATCCATCTGCAGCACCTGGTGCCTGACACAGGACAGTTGTTCAGTAGTGTTTACGGGGCAAATGTAAAATAAATGAGTGGCAGCCTGACAGTCTTCAGCGAGCCCATTCCATGTATTCCTACCAGAGCTCCCCACCCGTCTGGCTGTTGCACCTTGGCAGGTCTTGGTGGGCTATAAAAGTCGACTGAGATACATAACCTCTCAGCTGCTGGGGCAGCCAGAGCCCTTGGACCAGTAGCTTCCTCTGGCTGGAAGCAGCTTTGTCTACTTTCCTTAGAATGTCCAACAATATCCTGTTCTACAGGTGGTATGATTTGGAAAGTGTGGGAAGTACAGCACAGTCTCATTTAAAGAATAAATATATGTCCTGCTAATTAAAAACTTGGAAGGTGGGCTGTGAACCCACCCCAACCCTTTCAAGTTATCCTGAGACATTTAGAGAATTGTTCTGGGACTTCCCTGGCAGTCCAGTGGTTGAGACTCCGTGCTGCCAATGCAGGAGGCCCGTGTTTGATCCCTGGTCAGGGAACTGGATCCCACATGCCGCAACTAAAGATCCTGCAGGTCACGACGAAGATCCCGCGCGCCGCAACTAAGATCCAGAGCAGCCAAATAAATAAATAAATATTTAAAAAAGAAAACAAAAAAGAAAATTGTTCCGTATCCTCTCTCTTGGGAAAGTCCTGGATGACAGCCCTCATGAGCCAGCAGCCTGCTCCCTTCCAGCAAGAGCACCCAAAGGCTCCAGAGTTAAACTCAGACCTTAATGAAAGGCCGGCAGCATCTGGCATTCTTCACGTGAAACCCAGAGGCCCCCAGCTTGATGCCAGGACTCCGAAACGCCTTTCCTGCCAGGGGATTATGTTCATTTGCACAGGATCTGAGACAGAAATTCCAAAGAGATGATACTGGAAACCAAAGGCCTATATCGTATTAATAATACAGACAGGAAGACTCCCCTGGCAGCTGGTAGCAAACATATTACATAAAGAAGGGGCCCTGGTCACAACCCCAGCCCCAGCAAGCCAGCCAGGTCATTTCAGATTACGAATAGACACAATTCAAACTTACTATGTCTATTAGAGACTTCGTCTCTGTTTAGCTGTTAGGTTTACGCACTTACATGCTAACTTCTGAGTCAAAGAATCAGAGATCTCTCCAGATGAGGTATCCACCACAGCTCAGCAGGCTGCAAAAATCAAGCTGTACTTACCTTTCATTGGATCCTCCGTGCCCATGTCTGGGTGCAGCTGCAGCAATGAGCAGAGGCCAGAGTCGGTGGAAGGCTGGGTTACAAGGCACAGCCAGGAGAGCATCAGCTCTGCATTCAGAGGCCTTGGGTCGGAGGCCTGTCTTGGCCACTCACCAGATGGGTGACTGTGAAAGAGAGAGAACCCACATTTTTAATTGACAATTTTAAACTTCATCCAGCCCAGGCACCCTCAGCTCTCACCTATCCCAAACCCCGATTCCAGTTCCCAAATTCCTATACTCACCACTTCTTCAGTCAGCAAGCAAGCTAGCTAAGTGGAGGTCAAAAGCAGACAATCACACCTTTAAATGGTATGGGTTCAATCATACACAGAGAGCCCTTCAGCTTTCTCATCTATACAATGAGAACGCTAATAATCCCTGCCTGGGTTCTGAACCCTTATGGGTTCATATTCTTGCTTGGGATCATTAGTTGTATAACTTTATTTAATCTCTTCTGGCCTCAGTTTCCTCATCCATAAAAGGGAGACTGGCCTGTGGATAGGGGTCATGAGATTGGTATATTTCTTCTTTTGTAAACCACCACTTGTTCTTTTGGAACACTTAAGATTATATTGGTTTGTAAGAGCTCTTTATATATTATAAACTTTAGCCTTTCCTCATTAATACCACATTTTTTGCTTAGTTTATCTTTTATTTATGACATATAAACTGCTTAGCATGGTGATTATGACATTGGCAGCAATTTTATTATTGAGAAATGGTTTCTAAGTGGAAAGTTCTAGAATAAGATGAGCTATCATTACTTTGTTATTACCAACAAGGGCAAGGCTGGACCCAAAGAAAAGGAGCTCCACCTTCTTGGAGAACTGAAGCCAATTTGAGCCAGCTGGAAGCAAGGGGTGCTATGGAGACAAACGTGACTGCCTAGGGCTATGCTAGAGACCTGAGGTCCTCAGGTGAGAAAGACAAATGTTGAGAGGAACCAAGATCACAAAAATGAAGGGCTTTCCTGGAATCAGATTACATCCCATCACCATCCACAACATAGACACACACACACATCATATATCAGACATCACACATATACACACACATCACCCACATCACCCACACATACACATAACCCCCCCTCACACACACATCACACACATTCATACTCATCACGCAAACATACATTTCAAACCCATATCTCTCTCTCTCTCACACACACACACACACACACACACACACACACACCACACACGAGAGTAGTAGAAAGGCTCACAAGAAAGACCGCCTTACATCATACTTTTGGAGAAAACTGAGAGAGCAGCTCGCCTCAAGAGCCGGCACTGGCTGGAACAGAAACTAGGCTGAGAAAGTGCCTTTGTGTGAACAAAGGTCACCGTTGCTTAGCAAGAGGAGCTTCTGGGAGCAAAAGGAAGACAGTAATCTGGGTGCCTGTGTGAAGACCTTGCAGGACCTACACTTTCTATGATCCTCAAAGCAGCCCTCAGAGGTGTCCGGGACAGGTATTTACAGGCCCTTTCACAGAAGGGGAAACTGAGGCTTAGAAGGTCCATGTCTTATTTTAAAACAGTTCACAAATATCAGAACCAGGGCCAGGATCTGGGTCTTTTGATTCCTATTCAAAGTCATTCATTCAACAAATATTTACTGAGACCCTACCTTGGGCCTGGCCTTAAGTTGTCAGTTTGTTTTAACACCTGGTTATAGAAGCTTTCTGAGTTCCTCAAGCCTTTCCATGTTGGCCTAATGCACCCTAGGATTCCCAGAATCAGAGTCTCAGGCTGCAAGGATCCTTGGAAAGGACTCTGGCCAGACTGGCATGTCTCAGGGTTTTGCAAATATTCCTATATCATATGCCTAAGAAAACAGAACATTGTTCTGTTTGCCAAACAGCTGGACCGAGCTGTTTGGGGCCAAGCAGAATCCTCCAGTTTATTTAATAGCATAAGAGGTTTGCAAGTCTAGGAAATACCTCTGGTTTCACCGCCCTGGTTGAAAACCCTTTTACATTCTAGTTCCTGCTGACTCAGCAAGATGAACTTGGCTTGGGTTTGGGCTGGAGGGGAGGAAGATACCTTTGTCCCTAACCCCAGTTCATTGGCTTGCCAAAGCAGCCCCGTGGGCTCCGTCTCACTTCATTCCCCCAGCAAGCTCCTCCACCACCACCTGGACTGTTCATGGGCCTAAGCAGTGATGAGACCACAGAGACCCAAAGCATGCCCAGGAGGAGCTGCCACATGGAACTCACAGCTATCTTGGTCCCTCCCTCCTCCCAGGTACCCTCTCCCTCAAGAACTGCTCCCCTTTCAGGAAAGTCTAATCAGCCGGCGGCCAGATCCGTGGTAACTGAGCTCAGACACTGGATCGAATGTCCGGCGGGCCCCCACCATAAACTGCAGGTCACATAATTCAACTTGATCCCTCACTCCATCCTACACTTTATATGCTTCGGGGGACACGGCGGCTGATGGTGAGAGAGATAAGTCCCTGCGATGGGGCTGCAAGATGAGGGCTTGCCCTCAACTGGAAAAGTTACTTCAGATCCAAAGAGGAGCAACTGGCTCAAGACCTTGCAGTGGGGAGAGGAGCGGAGGGGAGGGGAGGGGAGGGCCACCCTGGGGAAGCCCAACCCCAGTCCCCGTTTTCCACTCTGACCCCCATCGGGGAGACTCGACCCTCCTCCTTACTCATGCCCCAGGCAACCTCAGAACCCTGTTGGGAGGTTTTGGAAGCCCCATTTTCTCATCTGTAACATGGGAAGGAGAAAATCGGCTGAGAAAATGAGATAAAATAGCAATGCACATCAGTCCTAGGAGGAAGAAACTCTAAACTGGGCAAGAAGGTTATTTACCATCCACATGACCTGGTAACCACCGCGCAAATGCTTCATTTTGTTCACCAGCAGTGACGGGGTTGAGTGGGAATGACGGTGGCACTTGGTTTTTCACCAAAGGCCTGTGCAGTCGATATGTAAGAAGACAAAGTCCTCCACAGGGCCTAGAAAGAGGCTCGGACTCCCCCTTCTGTTTTCACAGATCCAGTGCCCCCAGACCCCAGGAAACCAGAAACAAAGGAGCAAGTGGGCCAGGCCCTCCTTGTCTCCACCTGCTCGCACCCTCCCAGCTCGGGAATCAGGCCGGAGGCCCATCCTCCCAGCGGAGGCCTCGTACCTTTTGCTGCTGTGTGCCCCGGGGTGCAATCGCCCCCTTCGCTGCTGTGTACCCTGGGGTGCCAACCCCCCTTCACACCTGAGTCTGTGCTTTTCCTGTGCGCAAATCTCTCTCGTAACGGTCGTGGCCGGACAGGCCCAATGGTAGGGCTGCTGTGCAACAACGTTTAGACACATTGCTAAATATTTCCAGCTGCCCAGAGGGCCCCTGTACTATATGAGGTGAGACTGTGACGTTTCACCGCACAGGCGAGGACAGCCAAAGGGCATCCCCTCGACTTTTCTCTACTGTCCTCCATTTGATGAAAGACTTGTGGTTAAACCTTTATCTTCCATAAACATTTAAAATGCGGTTACCTTGATTTCCATGTCTCATTTTTGTTTTATTAAAAAAATGGGTTCCTTGCAGTAAAACATCTGATACTGTGGATGTTCTGCAGAAAACAGATGTTTCTCCATGTAATAGATGTTGGCGGGCCTCCGCATGCCCACCAGGCCTCACACTACCACTCAGATGCACGCACCCACACATGTGTCTCATGAAAGGCCAGGCATGGCTGGGTCCCACCAGGGACCCTGAGGCCACAAGGCTTGCGTCTCCACAACCATGGCACCCTTGAGCCAAGAGGCCAGAGAGGTAACATGACCTGGGACTCTCACTGGGAGGGCTCACTGCCTCTGAGTTCCGCTCCCTCTCTCTGCCTCTAAGGGGACGGGGCAGAAGCTTCAAACCAAGCAGGCACAATCGTTCTCAAGGGCACACAAAGCAGCCCTGCCAGCTGTATCCCTCAGGCGCTGGGCGGACTGGCTCACTCATTTCCCCAGGAATGTTCTCCCCATCCCCTCTGGAGATTCGCCTGCAACTGGCTGAGACAGCTGAGGCTTGCTTCCTTCCCAGGGATAGTAGCGCCTTCATGGACCCTGAAAAATTAAGGGGCTCCCTGCTATGGAATGTCTCAGGTACTCAGAAAGCTGTTTCTGGGCAACAGGGGACTGTCACGCTGGAGGGGGTCTCCACCACCCACATGGCCCTACCCACAGGACAGTGTCCTAGAACTTGCCCAGCACTGGGATGACTGGGTTCCCTTTCAACTTGCCTCTCCTTCTCCCATGACCCCAGAAGCATCACTTCCCCTCTCTGTACCTCAGGATCACTTAAGGAAGCTGGACTTTCCTCTCTCTGAGCTCCTGTAGTTCCTACAAGCTGAAACCCTGAGCCAATGATTCTGTGAAATTATTTCCCTAGAATTATATTTATAATTCCAAGTAAGATTTGTGGATGCTTACAGGAGTGTACACAAATTTAAAAAAGAGAGAGAGAGAGAGAGGAGGAGGAGGAGGATGATATTATAGCAAATGACTAAGAAACAAGGGTAGAAAAAATAAGATGAATCCTGGTTGCTACACAAAATCTTTGCTAAGGAGAACTGTAAATTTGGGTCTGGGCTTCCCAGATGCAGAGCAACGAGGATAATACTGTCAGTTACAAGAAGTACGGTGTCACTGAGGTGAAAAAACAAACCACTACTCAGAAGAATCACAGATATTCTCGGGAGTGAGACTTCAAAGCAATTTCTCACAGGGAATTTTGAGGTATGTAGTAAACCAGTGCTTTTCATCTTGAAAAACAAAAACAAATGGATAACTCTTTTTTTCAAACTAAAATTTATTTTCAAAATGCAAAGAAATAAAATAGACAAAAAAACTGCTCTGGCTGACGGGGAGTTTGGGGACAAGGGCTCCATGCTCTGTGCAGGACGCCAAAGTAACCCACAACCTCACTCCCCAAACAGCTCAGCTGGATTGACCAGGCACTGCATGAGTCACTGTTTCCAAACCCTGCCAGAAGGTAGGAGCCCCCTGGAGGGCTCTGCTAAGCACATAAAGCCCACAGCCCCACAGCAAACGGACTGCACCAGAATCTTGGAGGGAAGGGAGACAGGGTATGATCTGTGTCTCCTGGTGATCTATGTTCAGTAAGCTTTAGAAACACTGCCATAAACCAATACCACAACAGTCTGGCTCAACTAGACAGTAAAAGCTCCTTAGAATGGTGAGCCCCATCCCTGGGAATGTGGCATTCTTTGTAAGGTAAGGCCCCAGAGGGGTAAGAGTACATGGAGTAAGCTGCCAGGGCCACAGACTGTGCTGACCCGGGAGGAGGTAGAGAATTTCTCTGCTCCCTCTCTGGTAGCACCGCCCACACCTCCACACCAGCTGCCCCTTCCATCCTGCTCTTCCCTGCCTCGAGGTGAAGCAGTCTTGCTGTCCTCTCCTCAGAGACATGCAAATATCATGCCAACAATAACAGGCAGAGCAGGCGACAAGGCTTCCCTTCTGTGCAGCACAAGTTGCAGAAGCACAAACCTCAGGTGACCTGATGGGCTGTGGACATGTGCTCCATCTTCCTACTCCAGCTCACCCTCCATAAGCCAGGTCAGGCTCCCACAGACTTTGCTGTCATCAGGGCATCCAGCTTGAAAAGTCCTTCCATGACTTTCCATTGGCCATGACTTCTGCGTATGGAATTACATCATGGCGGTTTAGAGCTTGGGCTCTGGAGCCGTATCAGGTTCAAACTCTGATGTTCTCACTTTTGACTGGTGTGTCCTGGGCGAGTTCCTGCCTACTCAGAGCCCGTTTCCTCACCTGTAAAATGAGGGTGTCCACTAGGCAGAATACGCTAGCTTGTTTTGCAGTAGCAAACAACCCCAAAATTTCAATGGACTAAAACAACAAAGGCTTACTTTTTATGCAAGCAAAGTTGGCGATGGCTCCAGAGACCTCCCAAGGCACTTGCCCCACTATGTGGAAGCTCAACAATCCAGGCTATTTCAACCATGTGCCACTGCTGTCTACCACATGCTTCCACGATTAGAATGGGACTCTGGAGGGCCTCGCAGAGACTTTTAAATGCTTCAACCCAGGAGTGATGCACGTCACTTCCCCCCACCAATCACTGGTCAAAACTAGTCACATGGCCCTGTCTCCAGCAAGGGTATGGGGAAGCATAATCAAGCTGGTGCCTAGGAGAAGAGAAGCAGACATGGGGGAGCAGTAACCATGGTGGCAATGTGTAACGGGGGGCTGATAATCATGCGATCCATGTCCATCTTCAGCACAGTTTCTGGCACACAGAAAAGTTTTAATAAATGTTCAACATCATTATTATTACCATGGCCTTCCAAAGCCTTGCCTTCTCTTCCATTCTGGTTCTGGCCAGTGTTCTAAGGAGCAGTGGCCCATTTCCTAGCTTGCAAATCCTTTTACCCTCCAGGCTTGGATTTTTGTAGCTTTTCCTTTCCATTAAGCCCAGTATTAATCATGAGATTTACATCAGCCATCGTAAGAACTCTGGATGTTACTACAGCAAGAGGCCAAGGATGATTTATCATCCAATGTATACACACAGCACACACATACTTGTTAACACCTGCATATTAGAGAGGTCGGTAATTAATGTTCCATCAGCACTATCGTCATCAGTGAATACAGCTGGTTCAAGATCAAGAAGCAGGAGGGGTCACCAGATGCAGAGGGAAGAGCATTCCTGGGAAATGAATGAGAAGCCTGGGTTCTGAAACCTAAGTGTCCACATCTGTGAAATGGGGCTAATGTTCCTGCCAAGCTCACTAGGTTGTTGACAGGGCCCAGCAAGAGCAAGAAGCCTAGGACCCTGTGAAGTGTCATCCAAACGCAGGCCATAGCATTCCCTGACACAGGTGCCAAGTACCGTGGTGCCTCAGAAAAAAACTCGTCAGCAGAGTCCTTTGAAGATCTCAAATGCTTCTTTTCTGTCTCCAGGGTTTCTCTCCCCAGAGATCTCTGTCCCCCACTAATTCTTTTTTTTTTTTTTTTTTTTGTATTATACGGGCCTCTCACTGTTGTGGCCTCTCCCGTCGCGGAGCACAGGCTCCGGATGCGCAGGCTCAGCGGCCATGGCTCACGGGCCCAGCCGCTCCGCGGCATGTAGGATCTTCCTGGACCGGGGCACGAACCCGTGTCCCCTGCATTGGCAGGTGGACTCTCAACCACTGCGCCACCAGGGAAGCCCAACCCCACTAATTCTTATTCCCTTGATAACCAACTCACCATCAGATTGCATAGCCCAGTATCTTCCTCTCTCCAGACTTACAGGCGGGGTGGGGGGAGGTCAGATTGTATTGGGGAGTGTGTGCAGGTTCCCAGGGCTTTTCCTACCAGAGCGCCGAGCTCTGGGGAACAGCTTGCTGCTGCCCTAATCGTAACGAGGCTCACGCCACCATTACACAACTTTAGTACCAGCTTTTATGCGGGCATCTGGGGATGTGTGTGCTTATGAGCAATCTGTAATGAAAAAAAGACCGACCTGCAGCAGGCTGGGAGAAGAGGGGCCCAGAGCACCAGGCAGGGCAGGCCCCATCACAGGGGCCGCCCCAGGCTCTGGGGACAGGGCTGCTGCCCTGGGACATTTAAGGCACTGTTTGATCTCTTGTTAAGTTCCACATGGCTTCAATTTCCACGTGCTCTGAAAGAGAATGGAATTAGAGTCAACAGATCCATCGTGTCTTTCATAAAGATGTGTTCTTAATCAAGGAGATGGAGGAGGAAAGGAAACTCACATTCCTGGAAGGCCTACTATGTGCCAGGACCATGCCAAGAGCTTTGTTTCTATGCATTATCTCATACGAGCCTCACAGTAACCCACTGAGGTAGGATTTGTTATTAACCTTTGTGGTAGTTTGCAAAGAAAAACCCCCAAAAAGCCACAGTATTTTGAGGTGGAGTCTGTTTCTCCATCCTTTGAATCTGGCATTGGCTGTCTTCTTGCTTGGGCCAGTGTGTTTGCATTAGCAAACACAATGCAAGCAGGGGCTTGAAAAGTGCCTGTGTATCAGACTTGCCTTCTCTTGCTGCTTTGAACCATTTCACTGCTATGTGAACAAGCACAAGCTAGCCTCCTGGAGGATGAGACACCACATGGGGCATGACCCCAGCTGGGACCACAAACATAGGAGTGAGGCCATCCTAGCCCATCCAGCCAGAGCTGAGGCAGCCCAGACCTGAAGAACACCCAGCCAGCCTAGAGAATCACAGGAAATACTAAATGCTTCTTATCATAAGCCACCCTGTTTTCGGGTAGTTTGTTGTTCAGTAAGAACTGCCTGATACATCCTTTGTTACAGATGAGGAGTCTGAGGCTCAGAAAGCTCAAGTCAATTCTCCAAGATTCCTTAACTGGTTAAATGGCAGAGAGGGATGTGAACCCCAGGCTTATATTCAGTGCGCTGAATTACCATGGTTCCCTACAGCGTGCTGGCACGTGGAGTGGGACTCCTGAGAGGTGCTAACTCCCCCACAGCCATTGCCACCATTCCCCTCGGAGGAAAGCTGGAAAACCTCCAGTGCTCTGGAGACTTCCCGCCTAGGTGGGCTTCACATCTTACGAAAGGCACAGCACAGACCTGAAAACTTTTCTCTAGATGGCATTTTCAAAATTAGAGTCTAATTTTTCCATTGCTTCTTATTTAAGAATTGCTCCATCCTTCTGCCTGAAGAATCATCAAAAGACTGGGGTAGCCCCTGCAAGTTCTCTACTCCTCTGGCTCAGAAACCCTCGCCTCTGGTCATGTGTGAGTGGTTTGAAGACAAACCTTTTTGTGTGTGTTTTTTGTTATGATAAAATATACACAACATAAAATTTACTATTGTAACCATTTTTAAGTGTACAAGTCAGTGGTGGTAAATACCTTCATAATCTTGTGCACCATCACCACCATCCATCTCCACAGCTCCTTTCATCTTATAAAACTGAAACTCTGCCCCCATTAAACAGAATTTCCTCCATTCCCTCCTCTCCCAGCCCCTGACAACCACCATTCTACCTTCTCTATGAATTTGATGACTCTAGGTACCTCATGTAAGTGGAATCATACAGTATTTGTCTTTGTGTGACTGGCTTATTTCACTTAGTATAACATCCTCAAGGTTCATCCGTGTTGTAGCATATGTTAGAATTTCCTTCCTTTTTAAGGCTGAATAATATTTGATTGTATGCTTATCCATCCAACCATCAGTGGACACTTGGGTTGCTCTCATATCTTAGCTACTGTGAATAATGCTGTTATGAATATGGGTGTACAAACATCCGGAAGGTAAACCATCGAGTGTATCTGGGAATCCCCTTGTTCAATAGTTATACTAAGGGGAGTCATTTTGGATGTTTGAATTTATGCCCTGAGGAAACTACCTTCCTATCCCAACATCATGTTCCAAGGAGGGCTTGCTTAAATGTGGACATACCAGGATCAGGGAGCCCCAGTTATAAATCCTCTGTGCCCCCAAAGTCAGTTAACTGAGAATAAATCTCCCCAGCAAAATCCTACTGTGCTTGTTAGTCTGTTCTTGGGCTGACCTGTGTACCCCATGGCGCAGCTGAAGGATCACATACTAGTTCTGGGTCCTAGGGGCAGGGCAGCCCTCCTTCCTGATGCAGAATTGGTTTTAAGCAGAATTTTGAAATAGCCACCGTTCTATTTGAGCACTTCTGGGGCTCCTTGTCAGGTCCCTGCCTTCCCCACTGTGGAATGAGCCCTCCACCACCTCCTACCTTCCCAGCATCGATGTGCTCCACACCCTAGAATAGTATCTCCTCTCCTCCTCTTCTCTCTCCCCTCCATTCCCCTCTCCTCGTCATGTAGATGGGCCAGAGCTGGTGGGCCTTCTTTGGCTGTTCCTATTTTGTTCATTTTAACTATGTCTCATCCTCCATTTAGAATCCCACAGATTATCTAGAAGCACCAGTGCTGTTTCACCGGTCTCTCACCTGGAAACGGTAGTGGAGAATCTGCTGGTAGCTGCTGCACCAACTAGTTCAATAACAACATAAACTGGATTCTAATCAATCTGGAATTTCATATGTAAACTCTCACATCTATGGTGAGGAAGGGGGTTGAGTTTGGGATCCTTCACAACTTATAAGCTAAAGTCTGAACCAGTTTAAAAATAAAATGCGTAGAAGACATCTTTTGATATGATTTATGGGACACTGTATGGAACCTGGAATTTATTCTTGAAAGCAATTGTGTGCAGAGAAATTAGCAGACACTAACTGCTTTCAAGAGAAAATTGCATCTCATTATGAACTATTGAATTTTTTTTTTTTAAATGACCTCCTTCCCTGCAGTGAAAACATCTGGATTCCCAGGGGCATGGGCAAAGCCAGAGCCTCTTCCAGCCCAAGACAGGTTTTGCAAGTTGCTGGAGCTCTGAGTGAGAAAGGTCACAGGACAGGGAAGCGTGGGATTTTGTTGTTGGTGGTGTTTTTTTTTTTTTTTTTTTTGCATGGCAAGTTAAATCTAGTATGGGGCCATCAGTAACATGGAATTGTTTAAAATCTGAGCTTCAAGCCCAAACTCCACATGGCATTCCAGGCTCTCTAAAATCAATCCAGCTCCTCAGCAACCTGAAAATCCTGTCTTCTGTCTTGGGCTGGAAGATGCTCTCCACAGAGCTGCTTCCTGAGTGCAGCGCTGACGACAGAAGGAAAAATGCCTTTCCAAGGTTGTGGCAATCGATGTGTTCCACGGCCAAGGATGAAAATTTTAAGAATGGTCACTCATTAAGTCATCACCAAGAATGACTCAGGCACCCATGATTTGCTCACAGTACACTAGCAGCTAGTTATCAAGACACTGCCTATGTAAACATATCAGTTGGAGCACAGCAGCCAAATGTTTCCCAACAACTAGTAAGGAGCCAAAGCTTGATCATGTCACGTCTGAGTGAGCGGATACACGTTTTTATTTTTCAGATGGTCTTTTTCCCAAAGGTAGAAGACGACTCCCTGGGAATTTTGTGTGGAACAATGTTTTTTCAAACCGTTTTAGTCACAGAATCCATTCTTCAAATTGAAATTTCACGAGGAAGTCCTGGATTTAAAACCCAAGGCCTACAGGACGGACCCCTTCCTTTTTGGTTCCTTAGGGGCCCATTTTTGGCTCCTTCTTGGGAAGGGGGCTGGGGGGTTGGAAGGCTGTGCCCCTCTGTTTCTACACGCAGATACTCCACATGACCTGGTAGTCCAAAGAGAGGGCCCTCCGTGCCCGTCAAGACCGTAGGAAAGTAGTTGCCCTCAACCTACTCTGGACCCCTCCTTACCTGCCTTCTCCTGGCTGAATCCCCACTGACTTTTCTGAAGGTCCAAAGCCGTTCTTTTCTGATGAAATCGGTCGACTGATCCAAAGCTATAAAAAGCCAGGCAGTGCAGTGAAGGATGGGGTGGGCAATACAATTCTGAGCCTCGTGTTTCACACTTTCTTCTCTGCATCACACAAGGGACCACACCTCACTGCCTGCGCCTTCAGAAAGGGTGAGGAGGATGCTTCCTCCTTCCCTGGCTCTCCTCTTCTCCCCTCACTTCCTTTAACCCTTTCCTCCCCAGAGGGTGGCAACCCTAACCATCTCCATCCTTTCCCCGCCAGCACCCCTCTTCCCCATTCATGTATCAGTTTCTAACCAAGTCTCTCCCCATATCTTGCAAACGTCACAGACTTCACCAGCATCCTCTGACTGTCCCGGAGCCTCTTCCCAGCCCAGTATCTGCTGCTCTATGGAGTGAGGGAGGGTGCACTCTGGTCTTAAGGTCTGCCCACAACGTGGGGGCAGGATGGACAGTGGAGACGTCCTTTCCTGGATGCAACTGTCTTCTCAACAATAACTCACCATCATGAGGATCAATTCCCTAAAACAATAGCAACAACAACAAAACACTTCAGCTGGTCTTCAAGAGAGATTCATACTTCTCCTTTAATGCAACTTTGACTTATCTGGGGAGAGTTAATAACCCTGGCCATGAATAGCACTATGCCCAGATCTCTTCCTGTAACACCTAGGATTCTTCCTTTGTCACAGAACACAGAGAGCGGAGTTGTTTTGTCTGTCTGTTTTAACTAGATAAAAGCAGAGTTGGTCTTATTAAAATGGTGAATGGGTGGTAGAAATCCCTGCCCCTTGAACCCTCCATTTCTCTGCTGGCAGACCCCCTGAATAAGGTTGCCAAATTTAGCAAATAAAAATATGGGATACCCAGTTAAATTTGAATTTTAGATAAACAATGAATAATTTTTAGTATAATTATGTTCCAAATACTGCATGGGACAACCCTACCCCTGAGACAGCCCCAAGGAGCACTGACTGAACCCACTGTGTGGGAAATGTTGGCTTCAGTTAGGGGATCACAACAGGTGACTTCCAAGAGTCCTTCATCCCAAGGACTCTGTGATTTCTTATATACCAACACACTAAGAGTGGGGGGGACAAAGAACATGGGTCCTTGTTCTTGGCAGCAGAAGGGCCCCTCCTTCCTGAGTCTCAGCTCCCACCTAGGGCCCTGACTGTGGTAATGTCTCCTTCAGCTCAGGGGCCTCAAACTCTGCCCCTCGCTCTTTCCTCAGCCCCCAGACCGTCTCCATTTAGCACTTCCAAGTGACCACCAACATTAGGTAACGGGCTCTGGCTCTGCCTTCTGTGTCTCCTTGACCTGCCTTCAAGGCTGGGACCGCCTCACTCATTCTCTACAACTATCACCTGACACTTGTGATGAGTAGCATTTGGCCAAGAGCTTGGCTGGGATATCAAGTCTCCCTCCAGAGCAGCACAGGCCAATCTTTCCTTGCAGCAGGAGGGCCTGAGGCACCCAGAATGAGAATCCTTGTCAGGAAAGTAAATGAGGGTGTCCCTTCTTAAAAACAAGGAGCCAAGATCACCATATGAGAGACAAAACTGTGTTTAGTTTGGCTAAAGTCAGGTCTAATGGAAAGTGTGTGTGATAACTATCTCCAGGCTTGGCTAGGGGATACACATCTAAGAGGAAAGAGGAGCTAGGCAGGGGACTCACAGAATCAGAAGATAACGGAGGAGGGGAAACACAGTCCGAAATGCAGGAATGTACCCAGCCCTGGTTCACTGGATATGTTGAAGCAGGCTTACAGATAAAAAGATAAAGATGCTGTCAATAATGCTAGAGTCATCCTCCAACAACCTCAACTTTCTTTCAAACTGAAAAGAAAAAAAGAAAAAGAAAAAAAAAGAGAGAGAGAAACCACCTCCATTTCTGTCTCCTTTTAAAATGGAGGAGGATCGGAGGAATCAAACTCCCTGACTTCAGACTATACTACAAAGCTACAGTAATCATGACAATATGGTACTGGCACAAAAACAGAAACATAGATCAATGGAACAAGATAGAAAGCCCAGAGGTAAACCCACGCACCTATGGTCAACTAATCTATGACAAAGGAGGCAAGGATATACAATGGAGAAGAGACAGTCTCTTCAATAAGTGGCGCTGGGAAAACTGGACAGCTACATGTAAAAGAATGGAATTACAACATCCCCTCACTATACACGAAAATAAACTCCAAATGGATTCGAGACCTAAATGTAAGACCGGACACTATAAAACTCTTAGAGGAAAACATAGGAAGAACACTCTTTGACATAAATCACAGCAAGATCTTTTTTGATCCACCTCCTAGCGTAATGGAAATAAAAACAAAAATAAACAAATGGGACCTAATAAAACTTCAAAGCTTTTGCACAGCAAAGGAAACCATAAACAAGACGAAAAGACAACCCTCAGAATGGGAGAAAATATTTGCAAACGACTCAACGGACAAAGGATTAATCTCCAAAATATATAAACAGCTCATGCAGCTCAATATTAAAGAAACCAACAACCCAATCCAAAAATGCGCAGAAGACCTAAATAGACATTTCTCCAAAGAAGACATACAGATGGCCAAGAAGCACATGAAAAGCTGCTCAACATCACTAATTATTAGAGAAACGCAAATCAAAACTACAATGAGGTATCACCTCACACCAGTTAGAATGGGCATCATCAGAAAATCTACACACAACAAATGCTGGAGAGGGTGTAGAGAAGAGGGAACCCTCTTGCACTGTTGGTGGGAATGTAAATTGATACAGCCACTATGGAGAACAGTATGGAGGTTCCTTAAAAAACTAAAAATAGAATTACCATATGACCCAGCAATCCCACTACTGGGCATATACCCTGAGAAAAACATAATTCAAAAAGAAACATGTACCCCAATGTTCACTGCAGCACTGTTTACAATAGCCAGGTCATGGAAGCAACCTAAAAGCCCATCGACAGACGAATGGATAAAGAAGATGTGGTACGTATATACAATGGAATATTACTCAGCCATAAAAAGGAACGAAATTGGGTCATTTGTTGAGATGTGGATGGATCTAGAGACTGTCATACAGAGTGAAGTTAAGTCAGAAAGAGAACAACAAATATCGTATATTAACGCATGTATGTGGAACCTAGAAAAATGGTACAGATGAACCGGTTTGCAGGACAGAAGTTGAGACACAGGGCTTCCCTGGTGGCGCGGTGGTTGGGAGTCTGCCTGCCGATGCAGGGGACGCGGGTTCGTGCCCCGGTCCGGGAAGATCCCACATGCCGCGGAGCTGCTGGGCCCGTGGGCCATGGCCGCTGAGCCTGCGTGTCCGGAGCCTGTGCTCCGCAACGGGAGAGGCCACAGCAGTGGGAGGCCCGCATACCGCAAAAAAAAAAAAAAAAAAAAAAAAAGAAGTTGAGACACAGATGTAGAGAACAAACGTATGGACACCAAGGGGGGAAAGCCACAGCGGGGTGGGGATGGTGGTGTGATGAATTGGGCGATTGGGATTGACATGTACACACTGATGTGTATAAAATTGATGACTAATAAGAACCTGCTGTATAAAAAAATAAATAAAATTAAATTAAAAAAATTTTTTTAAATGGAGGAGGATAATGCCTAGTTAATGTCAGCAGCAGGCACACAGCCTCCACCCAGAATAACCAACACATGAACTGACAAGTGAATGGACAAATACATGAAGGTAGCTGCTCAGTTAGAACTCCCTCTACATTCAGAACCAGAATATCTTGGTTCAGATCCCAGCTCTGCTACTGCTTATTCCATGGCCTTGACCAACTGCTTGATCTCTCCAAAGCCTCCGTTTTCTCATCTAAAAACTGGCACTAATAACTGTATCAACTTCACCAGACAATAGTAAGGATCAAAGGAGGTGACATATCAGGAAGGGCTTATCAACTCTAAAGCAATTTCCAAGTACTAAATATTGATACCACAAAATGCAATCCCTACCTTTAAGCAGCTTACAGTCTAGGCCTGTACTGTCCAATATGGTAGCCACTAGGCACGTGTGGCTACTGAGCACTTGAAATGTGACCAATGAAAATTTACACAGGCTGCAAGTATATAATACACACTAGGGAGTGTGTGTGTTTTAATACAAAAAAAGAATGCCAAAATATCTCGTTACTATGTTTTATACTAAACGCATGATGAAATGGTACTATTTTTATACATTGAACTAAATAAAATGGCAGTAGCTTATTAGTACACAAATGCTGGCCAACCAGTGTGTCTTGAAATGTAAATTAATGTGTCTCCTGGGCCTCTGCTGATCAGAAGAGCAAACATAAATACTTCGAACTCTAAGCGACCTTCAGGACTATCCAGTACAACACCTTATTTTTTTCAAATGAAGAATCTGAGGTCCAGAGAGGGCTGAGACTTAACCAAGACCACACAGCCCATGAACGACCCAGTGTATTTTCCATTAGACCACAGTGCAGTTTTTAGAGCTTTTCAAACCTTGTTTTAATAAAGATTGCCTAAAATCAAGTCACATGATAATTCTGGGAAATAACAACATATCCACAGCTGGCAGATGAAAAAACTGAGGCCCTGAATGACTAAACACACACAATTAGTGGTATCTTTGAGGCCAGCACCCTTTCACCCCATGCTCTCCCTCCCACCCCAGGCTCCCTCTCCAGGTCCAGAAGATGGTGCAATAACATGTAGCATCCCCTTCCCTGGTGCCTCCACCACCTCATGTTCAGGACACGCCCATGAGCATTCTTCAGCCTAATTAAATAATGGAACCACACTGATCCTTTCTTCCAAGGTCCAGGGGCACTGTTTCCTCTCCACCCCAGTTCTGCTTGGGAATGTTGACTTTGGAAAACGGCACCAAATACACTCTGAATGCAATTTCCAAATCAGAAACAGCCTCCAGATCTTTTTTCAGCAGAGAGTAAAAGATCTCAGAAGGGCTGAGCCTGTTTAGGCCACGAGAGCCTAGAAGCTCTTCTGCCCAAAGAGCCTCTGGGAACAAACAGGTCATTACAAGTCAGCTCAAATCCACAAATGGGTACCTGCTGCATGTCCTGGAATTCAGAGGTTACTAAAACAAAGCTATCACCTCTTAGTCATTCCTGGTCCAACAGAGGAGATTCATACAAATGGTTAGTTGGACTATGAGGCAGAAAGACACGGGTACCGTACTTTGGGGGCCCAGAAATTAAGGAGCCTCGGGTTCAGGCAGGCTTCCTGGAGCAGGGGAGTCTGACCAAAGTCTTAGAGGATGAGAAGGACATCATAGGCCGAGAAGGGACGGATAAACCTTCCAGGCAGAGAGAGCAGAGATTCAAGAAAACTTTAGTCTTTGAGGACATGTGACACTGGCCGGGCTGTTCCTTTCTGGCACTCTCCAAGGTGACCATGAGCCAAGCTTCTGCAGCAGCAATATTAATAGCACCTCCTCACCTCTCGGGGATGCTTCATGGCCAATCTCACTGCATACTCACAAATACCCCGGAAAGCAGGCAGGGCAAATGTCATATAGCCATTCGCCAGATCAGGGAAGACTCGGGGAGATTAGTGCCCTGACTGGCTTCACATAGCATTTAAGGGACAGAGCCCAGGCATCACCAAGCGTTTCTGGGTCCTCCACCTCTGATCTTGCTTCCATACAGTTCAGCAGCTGAGAATTGCATAGCTCCAAGGTTTCCCCCAACCTCCCTTGTCTTAAAGGCAACTTAGTTATTGCCAAGTACCACTTATGGGGCACTTTGCATGAATGGCCTTGCCCCTGCGGCTGTTTTCTCAAGGTTTGTGTCTTATCTCCCAAGGTGCTTCTTTTATCTCTTACAACATCTAGAAGGCGCTCAGTAGACTCATAGATTCATTGATTGGTAGGCCTAGTGCAGAGATGATGTCAAAAGGGAAAGGGCATGTTAAAAGGATTTTAAATATTATTGCTACCTAAATTCATAGACACTTTCTTTGGAGGTCTTTAAAACACAGGGCTAGCCTCTCTAATTATGCCCTATCTCCATGCCCATCATGTACCTACAAACGTCTCCTTAACCACATTCAACCTACCTACTTGCCTCCCTGATATTATGACTTTCCAGACTGCTAGATAAACACCAATCCATTTAACATCTATATCTTGGGCACCAATGCACAGGTGTGTGTGTGTGTGTGTGTGTGTGTGTGTGTGACATAACGGGAGGAAGGTGTTGTAAGGAGATGCATAGCCGTGCCCAGTCCACTAAGCCGCATGTGGCTATTGAGCACTTGGATTGTGGCCAGTCTAAATGAAGACATGCTGTGAGTGTAAAATCCACACTGGATTTCAATGATTTAGTGCAGAAAAACAAAGAATGTAAGATAGCTCATTAATATTGAATACACAACAAAAAGATAATATTTTAGATATAATGGATTAAATAAAATATACTATTAAAATTAACTTCACTCATTTCTTTTTACTCGTTAATGTGGCTACTAGAAAGTGTTAAGATACACGTGTGGCTCATGTTATATTTCTATCGGACATTACCAACCTTTAGAGGGGGTCTAACCTGGGAAGGGAACAGACTTGTGAACAAGCCACGCAAGTAGGACCCAGAGTGTGGGGAGTGGCGTCTCCCTCAAAACCTTAGTCTTATGGGTCTTAATTTCTTTATCCATTTTCTCCATATTTGGTCCTTTAATTTGTCCAACCCAGTAACTATTTATATCTCCCATTCCTCCAACCGATTCAAACACACGCAGTTCAGAATGCAAATCAAAGGCATCCTCGACCCATACCTGCCCACCACACATGCCTCTTGTCTGATCCCCTTTTCTTTTTTTATTGCTGATTTTGCCCAACTGCTGCCTTATCAGTCACAGGACAAAGCACCTGGCACAGGGAAGTCCCTCAACAAGGACGTGAATGTGGGGCTGAAAAATCGGTAAATAAATGTACAAAGTGCATAATGCAGATACGTGTGTGTGCGCGTGCATGCACACACACACAGAGTCTTGTTTGTGTTTCTTGTTTCATACACACATCTGTGTCTTTAGCTAGCTGTAAGACTTCTGCCTTAAGACTTTACTTAAGCTTTAGCCATGTTTTTATGCTAGATACTCAATACATTCTTGTTGGCTAATTAATTCTTTTCTTTTTCTAAAGCCAAGGAGAAATCACTTCCTTCACAAAGTCTCTATCGTCTCCTTCCACATTGCTCTTCCTCCTGATTCCCACTGACAGCCTATTCTATACTGTGTGACAATTATGTCTTGTGCTTTCTTTTTGTTTCATGAATGAATCCTGCACTCCCTTTGGTCTTCCCTCTACCCGCACTCCCAGTGAACTGTAAACTTCTTTGAAGCCTGAAACTATCTTCTCTTAAAGCTCTAGCACAGAGCTTAGCCCATGGTAACTGTTCAATAAAGACTTGCTGGTTGATTGATTGGGGGGATATACCTATAAGAGTCCTGTGATATTGTGATTTATAATAGGACACATACAGGCATACCTCAGAGATATTGTGGGATCAGTTCCAGACCACCACAATAAGTTGAATATCACAATAAAGTGAGTCAAATGTTTTGATTTCCTAGTGCATATAAAAGTTATATTTACACTATACTGTAGTCTAAGTGTGCAACAGCATTATGTCTAAAAAAATGTACATACTTTAGTTAAAAAAATACTTGATTGCCAAAAAATGCTAACCATCATCTGAGCCTTCAGTGAGTTGTAATCTTTTTGTTGGTGGAGGTTCTGCCTCAATGTTGACTGATCTGGGTGTGGTTGCTGAAAGCTGGGTGGCTGTAGCAACTTCTTAAAATAAGACAGCAATGAGGTTTGTCGCACCAATTAACTCTTCCTTTCCTGAATGATGTCTCTGTAGCAGGCAATACTGTTTGACAGCATTTTATCCATAGTAGAACTTCTTTTAACTAAGTTTATCAACTAAGTTTACGACATAACCTAAATCTTTGTTGTCATTTCAACAATCTTCATAGCGTCTTCACCAGGAGTAGATGCCGTCTCCAGAAACCGGTTCCTTTGCTCATCCATAAGAAGCAATTCATCATTAAAGTCTTACCATGAGACTGCAGCAATTCATTTACATCTTCAGGCCCCACTTCTAATTTTGCTATTTCCACCACATCTGCAGTTACTTCCATCACTAAAGTCTTAAACCCCTCAAAGTCATCCATGAGGGTTGGAATTAACTTCTTCCAAACTCCTGTTAATGTTGATATTTTGACCTCTTCCCAGGAATCACAAATGTTCTTTATGGCATCAAAAATGGTGAATGCTTTCAGAAGGTTTTCAATTTACTTTGCCCAGATTCCTAAGAATTATTACTATCCATAGCCTTATGAAATGTATTTCTTAAATAATAAGACTTGAAAGTCAAAATTACCCCTTAATCCATGGGCTGCAGAATGGACGCTGTATTAGCAGGCATGAAAACGTCATGAATCTCATTGTACATCTCCATCAGAGCTCTTGGGTGGCCAGGTGTATTGTCACTGAGCAGTCGTATTTTGAAAGGAATCTTTTTTTCTGAGAGTAGGTCCCAACGGTGGGCTTAAAATATTCAGTAAACCATGTTGTAAATAGACGTGCTGTCATCCAGGCTTTGCTCTTCCGTCCATAAAGCACAGGCAGAGTAGATTTAGCATACTTTTTTTTTTTTTTTTGCGGTACATGGGCCTTTCACTGTTGTGGCCTCTCCTGTTGCGGAGCACAGGCTCTGGATGCGCAGGTTCAGAGGCCATGGCTCACAGGTCTAGCCGCTCCGCGGAATGTGGGATCTTCCCGGACCGGGGCACGAACCCGTGTCCCCTGCATCGGCAGGTGGACTCTCAACCACTGCGCCACCAGGGAAGCCCTAGCATACTTCTTAAGGGCTCCAGGAGTTTTTGAATGGTAAATGAGCATTGGTTTTAACTTAAAGTGACCAGTGGCATTGGCTCTTTACGACAGAGTTAGACTGTCTTTCGAAGATTTGAAGCCAGGCCTTGACTTCTCCTCTCTATATATGAAAGTCCTAGATGACATCTTCTTCCAGTATAAGGCTGATTCGTCTACATTGAACATCTCTTGTTTAGTGTAGCCACCTTCATGATTATCTGAGCTAGATCTTCTGGATAACTTGCTGCAGCTTCTCCATCAGCACTTGCTGCCTCACCTTGCACCTTTAGGTTATGGAGATGGCCTCTTTCCTGAAGCCTCATAAAGCAAACTCTGCTCGCTTCAAACTTTTCTTCTGCAGCTTCCTCGTCTCTCTCAGCCTTCAAAGAATTGAAGAGAGTTATGCCTCACACTGGATTAAGCTTTGGCTTAAAGGGATGTTGTGGCTGGTTTAATCTTCTATCCAAACGACTAAAACTTTCTCTATATCAGCAGTAAGGCTGTTTTGCTTTCTTATCATGTATGTGTTTCCTGGAGTAGCACTTTTCATTTCTTTCAAGAACTTCTCTTTTCATTCAGAACTTTGCCATTTGGTGCAAGAGGCCTGGCTTTTGGCCTATCTTGGCTTTTGACATGCCTTTCTCACTAACCTGAATCACTTCTAGCTTTTGATTTAAAGTGAGAGATGTACAAACTCTTCCTTTCACTTGAACACTTACATGCCATTGTAAGGTTATCAATTGGCCTAATTTCAGTATCATTGTGTCTCAGGGAATAGGGAGGCCCAAGGAGAGGGAGAAACATGGGGGAGCAGTCAAAAGGCAACATTTATTAAGTTCAACATCTTATATGTGTGCAGTTCATGGCTCCCCAAAATAATTACAATCATAACATCAAAGATCGTTGATCATAGACCACCATGACAAATTAATAATAATGAAAAAGTCTGAAATATTGTGAGAATTACCAAAATGTGATACAGTGACACAAAGTGAGCAAAATCCTTTTGGAAAAATGGCACCAATAGACTTGCTCAATGCAGGTTTGACACAAACCTTCGATTTGTAGAAAGGGCAATATCTGTGAAGCACAATAAAGTGAAGTGCAATAAAACAAGGTATACCTGTATATTTGGTCTTGTCCCCTTTCCTGGTACAGAGGCTGGAAAACCCTTGGAATTTCCTAAGAGGTGAGAGCTAGGGAGGTGTCTTTTGTTCCATGAATGATGTGGCTTTTGGAAAGCCCTTAGGTAAACTAAGGATGGGGGTGCTGGTTGCCAGAAAAACCAACCATGTGATTAGAGGGTGGAACTTTCCATTTCACCCTGACCTCCTGGGATGGGGGAGGGGAAAAGCTGGAGATTGAGTTCAATCAGCAATAGTCAGTGATTTAATCATTCACGCCTCTGTAACAGCAGCCTCCACAGAAACCTAAAAGGATGGGTTCGGATAGCTCCAGGTTGGTGAACATACGGAGGAAATTTGGGGAGAGTGGTCCACCCAGAGAGAGCATGGAAGCTCTGTGCCCCCTCCCACATACCTTGCCCTATTCATCTCTTCCATCTGGCTGTTCCTGAGTTATATCCTTTTATAATCAACCGGCAATCCAATAAGTAAAACGTTCCTCTGAATTCTGTAAGCCTCCCTAGCAAATTAATCAACACTGAGGAGGAGGTCATAGGCTCCAAGCTATAGCCAGTTGATCAGAAGCACAGGTGACAACCTAGACTCGCAATCACCTCTGAAGTGTTTATGTGCTGAGGGGGGTTGGAGACAGTCCTGTAGGACTGAGCCCTTAACCTGTGGGATCTAACTCTATTTCTAGGTAGTGTCAGAATTGAATTAATTGTCAATTTGAGTTAACAGACACACGTTGGAGGACTTCAAAGGAGATGTATTTTGTAAGCTTGGTGCCTGGACTTCTTATCCCTTCTCTCTACCCCTAGCATTCACCTATGTCCATTAAAAATGAAAATAAGCCAAATAAAAATTACTTCAAAGGGTGAGGCCCCCTCCCCCCAACACACACACCCAGGGCTCCATGCACTGCCTGTCAATGGGTTTCTCCTTGCTAAGAATTCTCTTCACGAATGAATCAATTGGTCTGCTCAGAAACCAATCACAGTAAGGTCATTTAACCTGGGGCTCCAGAAAGAAGCCTCCAACCAGGAACGAAGGGAGCCAGGAGCAAGGGGAGGAAAGGGAGAAAAAGGCCAAGCATCTCCCAAGCCCAGGCACCAAGCTTGGTAATTTGCACCCACTATGCCCTTAGCAGCACTCAGGACAGCACCTCTCTCCTCTCTGGAGACCCCACTGGCTCTGCGGGAATATTCCTGGTTGTGCTGTGTACACAGTGGGTAGGCTGTAGTGGCAAAGGCAGGTTTGAGCTCACAGCCTCGATTCAAAAGGGCCATCCGTATTCCAAACTCGGCAAGACCCTGAACAAATTTCTGAACAGCTTTGGGGCAGCCGAGCTTGGGAAATTATTAGTGTACCCACCCTGAAAACCTGCATGACCTATGGAAACATTCTGATCACCAGAACTTACACAGGCCTTGGCTTGTTCTGCAGGTGCCATGATGCTTCAGAATTTCTTACCAAGGCTCTGTGCTTAGTTCTTCTTGGGGCTAAAGCGAGGCTCTTAGGCCCAGGGAATTGCACATAACCAGTGGGTATGTGTATCCCCTGTGGACATCACTGCCATGTAGAAAAGCTGAGAATCACTGGACTGGACTGCACGCAATGCTCTGAGAGCTGGAGGTCATATCTTGTATCCAGCGCCCTCCACAGGGCCAGCCACACGATAAGTGCTCAACAAAGACCTGCTGATTATAATGCATCAGTCTCTAAATGGATTTGTTAGTGACCTCAGTATAGGGGATCCACAAACAGGCCTCTCCTGGCCATGAGAGGGACCACACTGCACCCTCATGCTCTCCTTCCCAGGGAACAGGCCGAGTCAACAGAGCAGGGCAGGCAATAATATGGGTGATGGGAGATCTAGAATGAGGGCAGTTGGAGGTCTGGAGGTCGGCATCCAGCATGACCTGGAAAGCTGCTGAGCCCATGAAGAGACCCAGGCAACGATGGAGCCAGCATCACAGAGGACTGGCAGGCAGAGGAGGCACGGGGACCTTTCTGGGAGCACCACTAGGATCCCAGGGAAGGCTCGGGAGGGAGCCCAGAGCAAGCTTCAACTCCAGATGAATTGGACCCTGAGTGAGGGGGGGCGGGGCAGAGACTGAAGCTCCAGGGGCTGAGAGGAGCCTCAGAAGAGCTGGCCTGCGGCCCAGCTGCTCGTCCAGAGCCCCTGAGTTGCAGCAGCGTGCGCCCCGGCATCCAGGTAAGCCTGAGCTGGAGGCTCTGCTCTTGGCCCCTGCAGGAAGGTGACAGGGACACGGCATCAGGGCCTCTGCAAATCATTTCCACAGTCGAAGCCAAAGAGTCACACTAACTGACCCCAAGAGAGGCCAGAAAGTAAACACACCACCTATGACCCGCGCCTTCAAGGAGAATCCTGAGAGCCCCGGCCGGGCCAGCCTTGCACGCACCATGTCACCGTCCCACAGGCTGACATCCCCCTCAAGCTCTGCATTTCTCTTAGGCAACCACTCCAGCCCACGCTCTTTGAGTGCGTGTGCTCCTGCATGTGTGCATACACCTACCTCAGGCATTAGAAGAGCAAGGGTTTAAGTTCTTTACTGTCCTCACAGGCATTTCTATTGAAGTTACATTTTCCTCAACCTTTACTGCAGGTGAAAGAAATGCATAAATGGGCAGGATGGAATTACTGACATTTCAGGATATATGAGGGACATTAAAGGCACTGTCAGGATCTGACGACGGCTGCCAAGAATCTTTTCTATAGTCATAAATGAGATAAGCGCGAAGCCATGAAGGCGACAGAAAAATCCCAGCGCGGGCCAGGGCAGGTGTTTCCCTGCTGCAGTTAATGACCCTGGGGGAGTTGGCTGCAGACCCAGAACATGTGCAGGCGCCCCTGGCCCCGGGCTCGGAGGGCCGGGGAGCCTCAGGGTGGGTCACTCATTCCTGATGTCCGTTCTTACCTGTGTTTTCCCGGCTGGGGCCCGTTCCTGGGAAGTATGGCCTCCTGGCATTCATCTGTGGGAACCCCTGCCAGCCTCCGAGCCTCCCAGGCTCAGGCGGACCCTCTTCCTCCTGGGCGGGAATCAGCTGCAGCCCCTAGGCTCCACGTCTCCAGGCCCTCCCACAGTGCTTTTGCATAGCAGGGCATCTCCTGGTTTCGCTGCAGGGCTCTTATTAGCTACACCCTGGAGATACCTCAACGAACAAGGGGGTACCTCCTGCCTCTACTGTTCTTTACTTTCAAACGCTTCCTCCCTTCTTTTCAAAAGTACTCTGTTCTGACACTGGCAAGCAACTTCGTATGATGGATGCACCCCACTCTGTCATCCCTACAGAGACCCTCAAGGAGCAGAGTCAGCCTGAGAGAAGCTGTGAAGTCCACAGAGCTTAACGCAGGGTGCTCGGCATGTCTGTCCTTCTCTCCCTCCACTCCTCTGGCCCCGCCCACACCCAGGGCTCTCCAGCCTCTGGGGTCTCACACAATTGGAGAACTCAGAGGCATGGGGAAGGGACGAGGAGCAAGTGGGGAGGGCTGCAGTTTCAGCGCTCAGCCTGAAGGCAGATTCCAAGCAGTGGAGGCTTCAGGGATGGGCCTTCTCTCCTGGCGCTCCACAGCTGAGGCCGGACAGGGAATTCAGCCCACCCCCTGCCCCCCGCTTTATAGGCTAGTCAGACTGAGGGGGTGCGGCTCCCTCAGCCTGCCAGGAGGCGATGGGGAATGCGGAGGCTCTGGGACCTAGGGCAGACCCACCTAAATGTCCTTGCCTTTTCCCCACCCCCTCCTCAGAGAGAACTCCAGTTCCTAGGCTCTCGTGGCCATGTGGACCAAGCTAAGAGTCAGGGGAAATGACATCCCCATGTTCTAAGGCCCCTCATTGAACCAGGGTGTCATGGTTTGGTTTGGAGTTCTCCCCTAAGCTCCCAGATAAACATAGGTGGAGAGCCCACAGGCACCAATTCACAGCAGGAAGGGGCTTTAATGGTGGGAAGCTCTGGGCCAGGGGTCTTCTGGGAAATCCAGGGGGAGGCAGGAAAGGCTCCCAAGGCTTTTGGCTTTTCTATTTCAAATGCTACCTGCACTCACCCCAGGATGGCCCTCCTGCTGCCATGATGCTAAGCCCACTTCACCCTAATTCAGTACAACCCTGTCTACCCCACTCATTTGCTGCATGGCCTCCAAGATCTGTCCGCTTTCTAAGCCTGTTTCCTCACCAGTAAAATGGTGAAGATAGTAGCAGTGCTTCCTTCAGGGTTATGTGGATTAAATTTCATGTGATGCACCTGGAGCAGTGGCTGACACACAGCAATTACTCACTTAACGTCAGCTGTTGTGGTTGGTGTTATCATTGACCCTTGAACAACATGGGTTTGAACAGTACCGGCCCACTGACACGTAGATTTTTTTCAATTGTAAATGGTACAGCACTGCACCACCTAGGCTTGGCTGACTCTGAGGACGCAGAGCTGATGATATGAATACGGAGGGCCTACGATAAGTTATATGTGGACTTTCCTCTGTGTGCAGGGCCCGTGCGCCGAACCCTCAAGTTCAAAGGTCAGCTGTACTAGTATTATCATCGTTATTCTCCCTGAGTGAGCTCTGGGTTCTCCACTGACAGTTACCCATTATGTGCAATCTTGGGCCTTATGGGCCTGGAGCCGGTGGGGAAAGGGAGCTGGGACCACGGAGCACTACTTACTGCTATTGTTCACACCGTTGCCAACTCCTTTCCACTGAGCACCCACTCCATGCCGGCGATGGCATCTAGACAGGACTTCCCAAATGTTAGTGTGGAGATCTTGCTAAAGCACAAAACACTGGGCCACACCCTCAGAGTTTTCGTTTAAACTTGCATTTCTCCCTGGTTCCCAGGTGATGCCGATGCTGCTGGTCCGGGGACCACACTTTGAGAACCACTGCTCTAGGATGCTGGAGGCATCCGCTTTGTCATTGCTGTGCCCCCGGCACAGTTCTCAGCACAGAGTAGGTGTTCCGTTACCACCCGATGCTTTGTTTGTGCCTTGCCTACTCTGTGATCAGCTGGCACACTGCCTCCCGGCTTGGGGCAGCCAGACCCTCATTTGAGAAGCACGCGATCTGACTACTCAAGCGACAGGGAGACCACTCAGCGCTGAACCTCCTCAGAGAGCCTCCAACAGAACTGGAGGCCAGCCCACACCCGCTAGCGAAGCTTCCCACCCTGCCACACCCAGCACAGGCTCCCCACAGCTGTCTGTCACAAGTAATCCGTGACATGTCCCACATTATTAACTGTCCCCGAGACAGAATGGAGCTGAGGTGAAAGGCAGATAGTGAGAATGGGGAAGGCAGGCAAGCTGATGCCAGCGACGGCAGTTCTCAGCCTTTCAATAACCCACCAAACTCTTCTAGCCTTTTTTTTTCTTCTCCTTACTTTTTTCTTTCCCTCCTTCTTCCTCCTTTTCCTCCTCTTCTTCCTGCTCCTCCGCCTCTTCTTCTTCTTTTTATATACAGTTGACCCTTAAATGACAGGGGTTAGGGGTGCCAACCCCAGCACAGTCAAAACTCCATGTATAACTTATAAGTTAACCCTCTGGACCCACAGTTCTGCATCCACAGATTCAACCAACCACAGATCGTGTAGTACTGCAGCACTTGCTGAAAAGAATTTGCATGTAGGTGGAACCGCACAGTTCAAACTTGTGTAGTTCAAGGTTAACTGTACTTTTTATTGGTTCCCAGTTTTTCACTTTTATCCTCTAAAATGCCCTCGACCATGACAAGGCACCCCCCTGACCAATGATGAGATTTAGGAGTTCCTCACTGAGATACACGTTTAGCAGACCTTGGAGGATGTAACGCCTTCCAATCTGCTGCCTCCATCACATCTGCCTAAACCTTCCTCTGTAACATGACTCCATCCTGCATCCCAAACATCAGGCTCCCATGAGCCTCCACCCACCACATTCCCCATGAACTCATCTCATTTTGATGATCACGGTAGACTCTCGCTCTGTCTCCAGGGAGGTCTACATCATTCTCCTTGTTGGAGCAAGTCCTCAGGAGAAAATGCCAGTGCAGCAGAATAGAACCACATCACCTATTCTCTTCTTGGGAAACAAAGTGAGGAAAAGGAGGGCCAGATGAAGACAGGTGGATTAGGTGATGGAGAAGCAGTTTCTGCTGAGGGTCAGAAGGTTGACGGGGAAAGCCTGCGGTGGGGCCGAAGTGGAGTGGCTGCCAAGGGCACCTCAGATGAGCTTCTGCAGGGCCCCTGGGGATGAGTGTGAGAGCCTAGCAAGCAGGAGCTACATAAAGGCTGCGTGGCCCCAAATCCCCCACCAGAATTAACCAAGAGAGCAGGCCTGCACTGTGCTGTGAGCCCATGGCAGGTAGGGGTACATGGAACAGGGGAGTCCCTCTTCCCCTGACTCCAGGGCTGGGCTCCTGGGACCCCGTAGGCAAAGTGCCCTCTCAGAGCAGTCAGTGATGGCCTTCTGGGCATAAGCATAAGGCGGTCCAAGGGTCCACTCTGAAGGACAATACACGAGATTATGTGAGTTCTAATGGAGTTTTGTTCTTTCTTAGACACGGTGCATATGGTCCAATAACCTGGGCATTTTTCTGCTTTTTTTTAACCCTAAATTAAAGGGTTTGGGGCTTTGTGGGCCACACTGCATTCCTATGGCTAATGAGAACCACAGATGTGTCTTCTTCAGTTTGGGTTGAATCCCCCGTGGACTAGTTCGTTCTTTGAGCCTCCCCACAGCACCTGTAGGGATTTCTGCCCACAGTGGGTTTGAGTGGTGCTCACCAGTCTACTCTTGTGGGTTCAGATAATAGCAGTGGGGAAGGAGATTAGCTACGGGGAAGGAGAGGCTGAAACTCAGAGCTGCTGAACAGCCCCACAGGGCCGTGGGCACCTATTATACAGGTAAGATTTGGCAGGCCGTGCAGGGCTGAAATGGGACATTATAAACAGAGTGGCTCAACTCTCTTTTCAATCAAGAAAATGCATTTTTGTTTGTTCTTGTTGTTGTTTTGCTTTTTTTTTTTTTTCTGATCCTTCTTTCAGGAAAATGGAAAAGAGAAGGGAAAACAAACGAAAACATAAAACAATGTTCTCTTAAGCTTGACAGTGGCCAGAGCTTTTGATCATTCAACTGCAAGTTTACAAACTGTTCCCATTTGGGTGGTTTCACTGAGCAGCAGATAAGCAGTGGCTTCTCTGCATCTACTTATGGTACCAGCAACAAGCAATAGCATTTCTGGGATTGTTCACCATCGTAGGACCCTTGACGTTAATCCACTCCATGCTCTGGCTCCCAGCAGGAAGAGCTCAACTCAAAATCACTCCAGGTTACAGACAGCACACTCCAGGGAGTTGCCACCTGCACAGCCTCAAACTTCACATCAACCATCTGAAAGACAGGTGAGAGACCCGTCGTACAAGCCAGTGTTAGAGGCAGAGACTGAAAGACTGAAACCAGTCAGAGTCCCGGTAGTCCTTGGCCAGGGCTGGGCATCAGATTCACTGGGGGCTGTTTCCAAAAGGTGCAAGCCCAGGCCCCGCCCCCAGAGGTTCCTTTTATAGGTCTGACCCAAGGCATCTGTATTCTGCAAAAGCAGCTCAGTGATTCTGGTGTGTACCCAAGGTCACCATACACAGCTGAATAGTACATGACAGCCCCGTGGGCCCTCTAGTTCTAACCACTGGATTCGACCCAGCCAGGCGGCCAGCTTCCATGCAGAAACATGTTGGGACAGGATGAAGAAGGTTGGCAGGGTGACCCTTTGCTAGCAGCAGAAAGCCCTTGTCATTCCGATCCTGAAGAGGCTGGGTGGAAGAGTGTCAGGCCACACCACCCAGAAACAGCTTAAACTACTGACTCATGGCCTATCAATCAGTCAGCAGGGTCCTGCCCAGGAATGACTGGCCCAGAGGGTATGGGCTTTTGAACTCTTTAGAGGAAAACTAGAAAAGAATTTCTTGGTTTAAAAAAAAAATGCGAGGCTCAAAATGTAATGTGCCAAAACTTAGGGGGAAAGGTCAAAAAACCCTGCTGCCTGTTCCCAATAACCAGCTAAAACTCTCCAGTGAAGTTGACTACTTTGGTGGTTAAAAGCACGATGCTTGAGCCAGACTGCCGGGTTCAAATCCCAACACAATCACGTACTGTGTGACCTTGCACAAGTTTCTCTCTCTCTCTTTGAGCTTCAGTTTCCCCATAGGGCTCTTATGAAGATTAAGTGAGATAATACTCATAAAGTGCTTAGGACGGGGCAGGCCCAGAGTGCTGCGGAAGTGTTAATTACTGTTGTCACTGGGTGCAATGTTCTCACGATCGCTTCCAGTCCTTCTTAGGCACCAAGCCCCCCAAAATGAAGATCTGAGGAGACATCCCAGTGCTCCTGAGGGCAGCAGCAAGATGAAGACTCTCCCCTCTTCCAGCCTTTTGGAGAGACGGGTCTTGGAGAGAGATTGGGTTAGGAAGTATTTAGATGGACTGGTTGAGTAAACTGTGATACACTCAGATGATGGGATGTGATGGGACTGTTACAAATAGCAGCGAGTGCATAGGAACACACATGGAAGACCTGTGTGATCCAGTGCTGAGTGGAATACCCAGGTAACAGAACAGAATGGCCCCATTTCTGTTAAAAGCATATACGTGGGCTTCCCTGGTGGCACAGTGGTTGAGAGTCTGCCTGCCGATGCAGGGGACACGGGTTCGTGCCCCAGTCCGGGAAGATCCCACATGCCGTGGAGCGGCTGGGCCCGTGAGCCATGGCCGCTGAGCCTGCATGTCCGGAGCCTGTGCTCCGCAGTGGGAGAGGCCACAACAGTGAGAGGCCCACGTACCGCAGGAAAAAAAAAAAAAAAAGCATATACGTGCAACATGTATGAATCATACTCCACAAGCTCAGATATGCAAGAAGCATCACATGTCATTATTTAAATCAGCTCAAATCTGACTTCAGGTTTTACCCTGCTGGGCTGGCAGGCAATTCACTCTTGGCATCACTGAGTTTTCTTCCCCTACCCAGCATCACACGAGAATCCAACATGCTATCGCGGTGCCCAGAAAACAGAGGCTGGCCTCTAGCCCCCCATCCCTTGGCCATGGTCAAGCCCATGGGTCCCTTGCAGGTAGATGGCTGTTCATGAGAAGGGGATGTGTGGAGGTGCTCCTTTAGCAAGGCTGGGAGCTCAGGTGCCTTTAACCCATCCCCTGGGGCAGTCATTTCCCTCAGGTGTCCTATCCCCTCTTCAGGTGCTGCCAGGACAGCTCGGGTTCCCTGCAAGTTGGGGCCCACCAGTCTGCATCCCTGACCAGGGCCAGGTGCTGTCTTGTCCCTTCTCCCAACCCCCCGTGCACACCTGCCATAATACGGGGCCGGAGGGAGCTTGGGCTTTCCTGAGAGATGGCAAGAGGGGCAACTTCTGCTTCTTCCTCTACCAGAGGCTCCCCAGGCTAGGAATGCATGGGCTTAGAATAGGGAGGGAAGGGGCCAGGGAGAACCCATGCTGATTAGGAGCACAGGACATTACGTAACTACATGCTTGTGTGTGCACACGTGGGTACGGACAAGTCTGTGTGTGGGAGCCCAAATGTAGTATCTCTAGGGGAGGGGAGATTATGGGTGATTGGAATTTTCTCCTTTTAATTTCTCTGTACTTTCTACAATTAATATGAATCATTTGTATCAAAAATTATGAAGTTTGACAGAAGCGTTTCGTAAGGAAGCTAGGACTTGTTTAGAAGCCCGAATGACAAGTTTCTGAAATAGGGGGAACTTAAAAGCTGGGGCAATGGAAGCAGCCTTGTGTGCAAAGTGAATATCGTCTGAGTGATTTTACCTCTAGTGCATGGTCTGAGCATTAAGTTCTTGTCCCGTGTAAATAACTACATGGTGGGCTTCCCTGGTGGCACAGTGGTTGAGAGTCCGCCTGCCGATGCAGGGGACATGGGTTCATGCCCCGGTCCGGGAGGATCCCACATGCCGCGGAGCAGCTAGGCCCATGAGCCATGACCACTGAGCCTGTGCGTCCGGAGTCTGTGCTCCGCAACGGGAGAGGCCACAACAGTGAGAGGCCCGCGTACCACAAAACAAAACAAAACCTACATGGGGCTAAGAGGCACACTCAGAACTCTGGGTGGAGAGCTCAAGAGCTACTCCCTGCCCCACCATCCCCTCCACCAGGAGCCAGCTTTCCCGAGTGCGTGCACGGGGCTGTGCCTGCTGATGCCCAGCAGTGTGTGTGTGTGTGTGGGGTTGTGTGGGGGGGGTGTGTGGGTGTGTGTGGGGGGTGTGTGTGGGGGGTGTGGGTGTGTGTGTGGGGGGGTATGTGTGTGAGTGTGAGTGTGTGGTGTGTGTGAGTGTGTGTGTGTGGGGGGTGTGGATGTGGGTGTGAATTTTCCATGCTGCCTCCTTCCCTGAGTCCTCGTTCGGTGCATCCTTCTCTGAGCTGCAGCAACACCTCCAGATGTGTTTATGTGTTTCACCACCTCCCCTCCCACAAGCCTTCCCGGGGCCACAGAACAAAGGAGAGGAGCAAGAGGGGCTGGGCGTCACTCATTCCGGTTCTGCTGACCCGGGGAACCTGGCTTATTTGTTTTGGTGAGCTGGCCAGCTGCAAACTGTTTGGTTTGGGGCTATAGGATTAGGACTGTTTTCCTTTCTGAGTTTGGTGCAGTCGGGGGTGAGGAGAAGGATCCCAGGTTGAGGACAGCCAGGGTCTGGCCTCTCAGCTCTGGTTTCTCAGTGCTGCTGCTGGGGATTCCAGCTCCTGCAACAAGTGTGAGGACACTGCCTTTCAGGGAGGGGCAGCTCCCTGGACAGGGCAGCTGGTTGTCACCCATGGCACAGGGGCTAGCTCCCCTAGCTCCTGGAAGAAAGCCCCTGGGGGGGGGCGTCTAGGTAAAATACAGAGGAAACAGGCAGGGCCACAGCCCCTCTCTCAGCCTCGGGGCTCCCCCTCTCAGGCCTGTCAAAGGCTGTTTCCCCCTCCCCCTCCCAGCAGATTCTCAGCATCCCCAGGATAAGCAGTGTTTGGGGTCCTCAAAGACCCTTTGATCTTTAGACCCTCAAATCCATTGGAGTGCCAGGCCATAAATATTGTGCTACGACCCCTGTCACCAGCCCTCTAGAGTGACAATGCCTATGTTTTTAATTCTGGCTTAGATAACAATGGCTAGGTTGTATTTAATGATTCCCATTGTCTGAGCTTTTTCCCCTAACTTCATTAGAAGTTCTTTAAGGTAGACACCGTTTTCCTACAGGCCAAAGTATAGGGCAAAAAAGGACCAGGCACCTAAAACACACTCATTGAATGACTAACCTGGATGGGCAGCTGGATAGGTGTACAGACAGACAGGTGTACAGATAGATGGATGGCAAACATCCTTCATGGAAATCTTCCCATTACAGAAACAGTTTTTATGTGCATTTATCCAACAAATATTTATTGTGCACTAACTACATGCCAGCCATTGTTTTAGGCCATTGAGATTCATCAGTGAACAAAAATACAAAAAAACCTCTGCCTTCCTGTAACTTATATTCTATCAAGAGGAGATCTATAAACAATAAACACTTAAAATCAAGTAATTTCATAATATGTCAAAAAGTGATAACTACTATGGAAACTAAGTAGAACAGGATGAAGAGGGTTGGGATTTGAGTAGAGGCAGTTGTACTATAAACAGGAGTCAGAGTAGGTCTCACTGAGATGGTGACATCTGAGCAAAAATTTGAGAGACGTGAAGGAGTGTGTCATGTGGCTATTTGGGGAAGGAGCATTCCAGAAGAGTGAACAGATAGTTCGTAAAACGCAGCATCCTAGGTGTGTCTGAGGAACCGCCATGAGGTCAGTAGGCTGGAGTGGAGTAAATAAGAAGGGTAGTAGGAGAGAGTTGAGAGAGGTAGAGTTGAGATGGTTGGCAGATTCTGTTGGACCACAGAGAATGGGGAACCATTGAAAGGTTTTGAGAAGAGGAATGACATGATCTGATGACATGATTTGATTTAAATTTTGGAAGACTCCCTCTAGTTGCTGTTTTGAGAACAGATTGCAAGGAAAGGTGGGAGCAATTAGGAGGCTATTATAGTAATCCAGGTGAGAAATGACAGTCTCCAACCAGGGTGGTAGCCATAAGTGCGGCAAGACTAAGCAATTGAAGGATGGAGTTGGCATCAAGTGAGATGGAGATGGCTGTGGGTAGAGCAGGTTTATGAGGCAGGGGTGGGCATAGGGCAGACCAGGAGAGCATGCTGAACTTAAGATATCATCCAAGTAGACATCCAAATAGATATCTGAAGGCTGGAGGTATAAACTGAAATTTGGACATCAACAGTGATATATGATGTGCAAAGCCGTGAGATCACCAAAAATACTAATTGTAGATAAAGGAGACAAGAGTACCACAGACTAAGCTCTGAGGTATATCAACATTAAAAGATCAAGGAGATGAGGAGGAACCAGCAAAGGAGACCAAGAGGGAGCAACTTGCAAGACAGGAGGAAAACAAAGAGAATGTACTGTTCTGGAAGTCAAGGGAAGAATGTAACAAGGAGGAAAAGAGATCAACTTGTGTTAAATGCAGTTGATCAACTAAGTGGTAAAGACACACCTGACCACTGAACTCGGCAATAAGAAGGCTGTCAAGAGTAGCCTGTTGAGTACTGGGGGGCAAAGGCTGATTGGAGTGTGTTTAAGAGAAAATGGGAGGAATCCACACATTTATGGTCAACTGACCTTCAACAAGCATGCCATGAACACACAATGGGGAAAAGACAGTCTCTTCAATAACTGGATATCCACAGGCAGAAGAATGAAATTGGATCCTTATCTCATACCATATACAAAAATTAACTCAAAATGGATTAAAGACTTACATGTAAGACCTGAAACTGTAAAACTACTATAAGAAAACCTAGGGGGAAGGCTTCTTGACATTGCTCTTGGCAACGATTTTTTGGTTATGACACCAAAATCACAGGCAACAAAGGCAAAAACAGACAAGTGGAACTATATCAAACTAAGCTTCTGTACAGAATGAAAAGGAAACCTATGGAATGGGAGAAAAAAACTGCAAACCACATATCTGATAAGGTGTTAATATCTAAAATACATAAGGAACTCCTACAACTCAATTTTTTTAAAAGGTGATTTTAAAATGGGCAAAGGACCTGAATAGACATTTTTCAAAAGCAGATATACAAATGACCAACAGGTACATGGAAAGATACTAAACATCATTAATCATCAGGGAAGTATAATTTAAAACCACAAAATGACATATCACCTCATACCTGTTAGAACAGCTATTATCAAAAAGACAAATAGGGGCTTCCCTGGTGGCGCAGTGGTTGAGAGTCCACCTGCCGAGGCAGGGGACACGGGTTCATGCCCCGGTCCGGGAAGATCCCACATGCCGCAGAGCGGCTAGGCCTGTGAGCCATGGCCGCTAAGCCTGCGCGTCCAGAGCCTGTGCTCCGCGACGGGAGAGGCCACAACAGCGAGAGGCCTGCGTACCGCAAAAAAAAAAAAAAAAAAAAAAAAAAAGACAAATATAACACATGTTGGCGAGGATGTAGAAAAAAGGGAAACTTTGTGCACTGTTGGTGGGAATGTAAATTGGTACAGCCACTATGGAAAATAGTATTAAAGTTCCTAAAAAAATTAAAAATAGAACTACCAGGTGATCCAGCAACCCCACTTCTGGGTATATATCCAAAGGAAATGAAATCAGTATCTCAAAGAGATATCTCACATGTTTATTACAGCATCATTCACAATAGTCAAGATATGGAAACACCCTAAATGTCCGCCAAAGGACAAATGGATACAGAAAATGTGATATATATATATCACAATGGTATATTATTCAGCCTTACAAAATGAAGGAAATCCTCCCATTTGTGACAACATGGAGGACATTATGCCAAGTGAAACAAAACAGAAAGACAAATACTACATGATCTCATTTATATGTGGAATGTAAAAGGGTCAAACTCATATAAGCAGAAAGTAGAATGGTGGTTGCCAGGAGCAAGGAGGATGGGAAGGGGAAATGAGATGTTGGTCAAAGGGTACAAAATTTCAGTCATGCAACATGAATGAGTTGTGTATAGCATGGTGATGATAGTTAACAGTACCATATTGTACACTTGAAAGCTACTAAGAGGATAGATCTTAAAGTTAGATCTTAGGGACTTCCCTGGTGGCGCAGTGGTTGAGAGTCCGCCTGCCAATGCAGGAGATACGGGTTCGAGCCCTGGTCCCGGAAGATCCCACATGCCACAGAGCAACTAAGCCCGTGCACCACAACTACTGAGCCTGCGCTCTAGAGCCCGAAGCCACAACTACTGAGCCCATGCGCTACAACTACTGAAGCCTGCACACCTAGAGCCCGTGCTCCGCAATGGGAGAGGCCACCGCAGTGAGAAGCCTGTGCATCGCAACGAAGAGCAGCCCCTGCTCGCTGCAACTAGAGAAAGCCCACACGCAGCAACGAAGACCCAACACTGCCAAAAATAAAATAAATAAATAATAAAATAAATAAATTAAAGATCTAACTTTTTTTTTTTGCTATACGCGGGCGTCTCACCGGTGTGGCCTCTCCCGTCGCAGAGCCCAGGCTCCGGACGCGCAGGCTCGGCGGCCATGGCTCACGGGCCCAGCCGCTCCGCGGCATGCGGGATCCTCCCAGACCGGGGCAGGAACCCGTGTCCCCTGCATCGGCAGGCGGACTCTCAACCACTGTGCCACCAGGGGAGCCCTAACTTTTTTCTCATTATTATTTATTTATTTTATTTTTGGCAGTGTTGGGTTTAAGTTAAATCTTAAATTAAATCTTAAAGTTAAATCTTCTCAACATACACACACATACACACAACGGTAACTATGTAGAGGTGATGGATAAATTATTGAGCTTGATTGTGGTGATGTTTTCACAATATATCAAAATATATCAAAACATCAAATATATCCAAACAGCATATACATCAAGATGTACTCCTTAAATATATACAATTTTTATATGTCCATGATATCTCATAAAAGTTGTTTTCAAGAAACAACTAACTGGAGACAGTGAGTACAGACAACTTTCTGAAGAAGTTCTGCTGTGAATGGGGAGCAAATCAAAAGTTGCAGAAGTGGGTTCAAAAGGAGGATTTTATAAAATGGGAGAAACAATCACATGCGGGCGTGCTGATGAAAATGATTCAGGAGAACATGAACAATTGAAGATGGAGGAGAGAAGTGGGCAGTATGGCCAGAGCAATATCCTTGAGTAGGTGAGCAGGGATGGGATCTGATGCCCAGGTGGAAAGGCTGGCTCTAGAGAGGTGCATGGAGAGTTCATCAAGCTACAGCCAAGGAAACGGAGGATATGAGGGAAGACGGAGACAGGCAGGGAGATGTGGTGGAGTCCGTGGAAGTTCTCTTCTGATGACTTCACCTTTGTCACAAAGAGGGAAACAAGGTCATATGGGAAGAGGGCGTTAGGGATCTGGAGAAAGAAGTGGCGGTGTAAGGTCATCATCCAGGAGAGTGGCAGAGTGAGTGGACTAGGAGAGTAGAGGAAGATGACCTGGCAGCAGCTGAAGGCCACCTCGAAAACTGTGGGCATGAATTTAAAGTGACACAAGTCAGCATGGTTGTATTTTTGTTTCCCTAAACCAGCATGGAGTAGATGGGGAGTTGGATTTAACCTTGATTGCGGTTTACAGTACAATAAAATGAGAGGGGCAAGGGAGTGATTATAATGACTGACCAGGAATTTAAGTTGTATTCTAGAAAGAAGGGTTTCCATTTTAGTAAGTGGGAACATGTGAGGTCTTTCACTTTGCCAAGAGTGAGCTGTGGATGGAAAAAGGCTGAGACTCACTGCCCTGGAGCCTTCATTCACTCAGTGACTCCCTGAGGATTTAATGGAGGTGACCTGCCTTCTGAACTCGCCCTCGTGATTGTCTTGCCAAGAGGTGTGATATAGCACAGGGGTTGGCAGTAGAACAAGGAGGTGAGGGGTTGTCACATTTGTACTAAACTTGCTCTTAGGCTGCCTGTGGGGCACCCCATTCACCCCAAGACACAGTCCTCTCTGGGACATCAGCAATCCTGGCCTTACCAGGAATGAGTTCAGCAGTCACCTCTGACCTCAGCTAACTCTCTCAGCTCCTCCAACCGGGCCAAAGTACCTCTACCATGCAGCTGCCTTTCCCTATCCCTGCCATATTTGTTAGTCCCAAGATAGCAGCTCTTTCTCAATTCATGCCCTCTGAATTTTCAGGGATTTCTGAATCTCTGCTCCTGGCTTATATGACCAAGTCCTTGGCTGTTCCGCCCTCCATTCCTTCCCACCCAACCAGCCCCATCAGACATGCAGACTAGACCTCTGCATGCCCACCTCACCAGACAGGCTCATTCTTACGTACTCAGACTGAAAGTTTGCTGGCTCAGCCTCACCCACCCACTGGCATACAATCAATGTCTAGGCCTACTTCCAGAATCATGATGACAATAATAATAACAACAGTAGTAACTACCACAGTATAACTACTGAGAAAACAAGAACCTGATCTACTTTGCTCACTGCTATGTTCATGTTCTCAGAATCCAGACAGAGCCCTACAATAGTAGGTACTCAGTAAATATTTGAGGAATAAGAGTAGCATCTACCCAGTGCACGTAAAGCCCCAAGGATGGCACTACATCTTTTTCACACGTGATCTAATTTTAATCCTCCCAGCAACCTCCTTCAAGGCAGGAGATGATACTGTACTAATTTTATGAAGGTGGAAAACTAAGATGCTAAGGAGTCATCTAGCTAATAAATGCCAGAAACAGAATTAGGACCCAGTTCTATCTTCTAACCCACTACCTTATATGGATCCAACCCAATGAGTCCCCAAAGTCACCTTAGTCCTCCCCAGCCCTCCCCTCAAAGGACAGAACAAAAAGTTGCAATTGAGAGCACCCAGGCCAGAACCCTCACCAGTCAAGCCACATCTCGTGATTCATGGTATAAGAATGGCAAACCCCTGGCTCTCAGAAATGTCCTTGTTTCCCCAACCCCAGCTCTGGGATGCCAGGCTCCAAAGATGGCCCAGCACCTTCGGGAAGCTCTGCCCAGGGGTACCAGATGACCATCCAGAGCTCTGGCCAAGGACCCCAGAAAGTCCTCCCACTGGTGACCACCCTTAGTCCCTTACCTCCACAGCCAGCCCCATTGTGCATTTCGGGCCAGTATCTCAGATATGAGGTGGGACTTCAGTAATGTGGCAGCCCAGATGCCTGAAACAGACGCAAAGACTACAAGTTGTCCCCATTCTCTCTTCATTTATAGAGAACTTCCAAGTTTTAGATGGGTATATGGCTACCCAGCTTGTCATGACCATACAACTGACTTCTATGCAATAGGATAACACCGGAAGTAATAGGTGCTTTCACTAGATCAGTGATTCCCAACCAGGAGTGATTTTCTCCCCCCTCTCCAGACATTTCTGGTTGTCACTACTGGTGGATGCTGCTGGTATCTAGTGGGTAGAGGCCAGGGATGCTGCTAAACATCCTACAATGCACAAAACGGTCCCCACAAAAAATGATTATCTGGCCCAAAATGTCAACAAAGTCAAGGTTGAGAAATTCTATTCTAGATCATGCCCTTAAAAGGAATGTACATGACCTCCAGTCCCTTCTTCCTGTCCTCCAGGCTATGAGTTAAGGAAAATTGAAGCAATGTCCTTGGACCTAGAAATAGAAACCAGAAGCTTGGAGACGGCAGAGCTACCATGGCAGCCTACCTCCATTACTACCATGAAAAAGAAAGAGCCTCTTTTTTTAAGCCATTGTATTTTGGGGGTATTTTTGTTATAGTAGCTTAGCCCATACCCTAACTGATACAATGGATTTTAAGAGGCCAGTGACCCAGACCGTCTGAAATGACTTACACAGTCATTTAGGGCCAGACTGTGTCCTTTGGTCCATACTCCCAGACCACTATCTGGTGCTTGTCTGGGATTGTTTCTAATCCCAGGATAAGTAGGGTTTCAATTTAGTATAATTTCATGTAATTCCGTTTCTCCCATTCCCCACACCCCCCCTCGCCTTTCTTGCTGTAATACCCTGTAGTAAGCAGGATTAATGCCTCCCTAAACATGTCTATGTCCTAATCTCCAAAACCTGTGAATGTCATGTTACAAGGCGCAGGGGGATTAAGGTTGCTAATCAGCTAAGAAGGGTATCCTGGATTTTTCAGGTGAGTGCAATGTTATCACAAAGGTCCTTAAAGTAAAAGGGGGAGGCAGAGAGGCAAAGATGGAGTGATGCAGTGTGGGAAGGACTCCACTGCCCACTGCTGGCTTTGAAGATGAAGCGGGGGGCCACAAGCCATGGAATGTGGCAGCCTCTAGAAGCTGGACTAGGCAAGGAAATGGATTCTCCCCTAGAGCCTCCAGAAGGAACACAGCCCTACCGATATCTGATTTTAGCCCAAAGAGACCCATGTAGGACATCTTACCTCCAGAACTGTAAGATAATAAATTTATGTTGTTTTAAGCACCAAGTGTGTGATAGTTTATTAAGCAGCCACTGGAAACAAATATTCACCTTTCTTCCTTTCTCCTTCTTCCCTCTCTTTCTTTCCAGTCTAGCTTCTACTTAATCTCTATAAGAGTCTGAGCCAGTGTGGCAAACAGACCAAGGCCCAAGCTGGTCAACTTCTGGGGCCTCCTGGAAAGCTCTTAAGAGCAGGATAGAATGAACACCTGGGAGAAGAGTCTGGTCATGCTAACCCAGAGCATGGTCTGGGTTCAGCAATTCATGGATTCAGGACTAATTCCCTTTATGACTTGCTTTCAGAAACATACATTTCATTTGCACCCAAGATCCTGCAGTAAGTAGCCCAGTCCTACTCTTTATGAAATCCAGGTTATCACTGGATTATCTGCAGTTCCAAAGGTGTCTCTGCCCAAAGCCAGGGACCACTAGGTGCTAGTCATACTAACTGGAGGTGGAATTACCCAACCCTCTAATTCCAAAGTGTTCAGCTTTGGAGCACAAGAAGTTAAACACCTTCTTGCAACACATAGTAAACATGTCAGTGTGTTGAACATGTTAACCGTCCTCTGTTCTCTTGCCCAAGTATTTAGAAAAGAAACAGGTTATGAAGTTTAACTAGTGAATGGATATATGTGTTCATAGCAGCTAACACTTTTTAAATACTTGTGGATGCTTAAAATTATGATGTGTTTAAGATTTGAACACATTTGCTTTTCTACACTCTTAATCCAATGAGTGTTGGCTACACGTTTTTTTTTTTTCCGAACAGCAAGGGTTTGTCCACCTTGCAAAGGCCAGTCTGCAATAAGTTACTAGAGCTGTAAATTGCTTTGTTGTTGGTGTTTTTGTTTGGGGAAGTTTTGTGTTTTTGTTTGTTTTTCAACATTTTCTTTCATACATGGACCCCCTCACCAGGAGAGTGTAAATGATAGTTGTTCTTTGGAGGACGTCTGGAGTCCTATTCTATTAGAGAATCTAAAGGATTTTAGTGGAATCAACACGGAAGCTTTACCAATTTCACTATAATTTCAGAAAATAAAAACCAAAGAGGCTCCAGGTCCTGCCCAGGCCACACAGAAGTGTGGAGGGCCTGGGGGTTAAGCCAGACCTCCAGGTACCACCTGGGGCTCTACTTGTCTTCTCCACCGAGCCTGCCCAAACCAGTAGCTGGAAAAGGCATTAAGCCCTCCTGCTCCCTTCCAAGTGTGGGCTCATAGCACGTAATCGTGGAGAGGGTTGTTTGGGGTGGTTGTCGGTCTGCTTTCCTCTGTTGCACTGTGACCTCTGTACCTGAGGCCTCCATCCTTTCCCGCTTGATGTCTCCGGTGATCTCACCACAGTCCCTGCTGGACGTGGCCTTTAAATGGCCCCTCAGACACCCTGCCCTGACCAGCCTTGTCTCTTGCCAGTTGTCTCTCTCCCTCTCTATGCTTCAGCCACCCTGGCCCTCTTTTCATCCTCGCTACTTCCTGCCCCAGGGCCTTTAAATATTCCCTCCTCCATGATGAAAGCCATTCTTTTCTAGGTCTTCTTCAACTAGGTAACTGTTTTAAACAGCAGTGTCTCAGGAAAGGTCTTCCTGACTATCCACAGCCCCTCAAGTCTAGGAGACACCCCTTCTCTATGCCATCCCAGCACTCTTTGTCCCTCTAGCATGTAATTACCATGTACTTGGTATTGCCTTCCCCCATTGGTCTAAACCTCCCATGAGGGCAGGGTCTGCCACTGTCTTTTCACCGGTGTATCACCAGCACCCAAGGCCAGACACCAAGTCAGCGCCTAAAGAATATTTGTCGAATGGCCAATGGGACTTCTGGCTCTGCAGCTAATCTTGGGGTCAAGGAAAGAAAGACTGCACTGTGAGTCGGGGGCTGTGAGCATAGTTTCTGACCTGGTGCAAGCTACTTAATTTCTTTGATTCTCAGCCTGTCTGCATGCTGGATGGGGAATCCACTCAATTCAGCAAATGTTTTTGGAGCTGGCACAATGTTTAAGGACCCTGCCAGGCTCTCTTGGTGCCTGCAGAGATGAAAACCGCAAGGGGCTTGCCTTCCTTGCCCTCAAAGAGCTTGTAGTTTAGTGTAAAAGATTAGACTCCTACATAAATAACCACAATAAAAGGCAAATTTGATGAAGCTTCAAGATAATTTGAAAGGACTAGGGAAAGCATAGAAGAACCCACTGTAAGTAACAGACTAAGAAGGCCTTCTGCAGGAAAGGACATTTGGGCAAACTTATGAACAGGTAGGACTCCAACAGGCCAAAAGGTGGGGGAAATAAGAGGGAGTCTTCTAATCACATCAGTGACATTAAAGGCCCAGAGATGGAAAAGCCTGGGACATGCTTCAGGAATGTCTAGGATCCAGCTTGGCTGCCATGTAAGATACAGAACAGGAAGTGAAACTGGAGAGGTAGATTGGAGTCATGCATAGTAAGAGATCTAGAAATGGCACTCAGGAGTTTGGAATAAATTCATAATGCAGTAGGGAGTGCTGGAGGGCTGTGAGCGGGGAGTGACCAGTGAGAGCTACACTTAGGGTGGTTAATCCAGCTACAAGGACTGGGCTGGGATGATCACTTGGGAGGCAACTACAATTGCTCAGGAGAGAAGGGAGAAGGCAGATGGCAGTGAGAAAGGCAGTGAGAGAAGGCAGCTGAAATCAGAGGCCAAAGATACAAAAGATAGAAGCAGAGGGATTTAGGAGCTGATTGGATATGCAGTCAAGGAAGAGAGTGAAACCCAACAAGGATGTCAAGATTTCAAGCCTGGACCACCAGGAACATGACACTGCAATGAACAAAAACAAAACTCAGGAGTAAGAGGGGTAGATGGGGATCAGACAGCATGTTTCAGAAATGTACACTGTGAGCCCCTGATGAAGCTGCCTGGGAAAACCACTGCAGGCAGTGAGAAATGCAGGGCTTGAAACTGAAAGGTGGATTAATACCTTCTCAGCCTGGCCACAGGGCTACTGGGAAAATCAAAAGAGACGGTGGGATAGAAGGCACTTTGGGATGTACAAGTCACTCTGGAGGTGTAAGGCATGATGGTTTGTATTTTTATTACTGGTACAGAATATATCTCTAAATATCTCAGAAGTAAAGATGGGGAAACTATGTCTGGTCTCCCTCTCTCCCTGGAGATTAGAAACCTAACATTGTTCCCTGAGTGTTAAAATCCACCCATAGCGCTTCCCTGGTGGCGCAGTGGTTGAGAGTCCGCCTGCCGATGCAGGGGACACGGGTTCGTGCCCCGGTCCGGGAAGATCCCACATGCCGCGGAGCGGCTGGGCCCGTGAGCCATGGCCGCTGAGCCTGCGCGTCTGGAGCCTGTGCTCCGCAACGGGAGAGGCCACAACAGTGAGAGGTCCGCGTACCGCAAAAAAAAAAAAAAAAAAAAAAAAATCCACCCATAAAGAAGCAGCCTGGCGGTCCTTGACAAAGACATAATGGGTTCAGGGCCAGCAGACAGTGGGAAAGGGGTTGAGTTACCCTTGGGGACATGGGAAGGGAGAGCACGAGGCACCACTGGCCTTACCCACCCAGGCACTGTCTAGGGATGCAGGGGCAGGAGCATTTCTATTTCCTTGGAAGACCTATCCCAGGCGGCACATGGTTCTCAGACCTAAGTATTCAATCAATCCATCAATGTTACTGATACCCGGATTCTGTCACCAGCAAACCTCATTAACAATTCCCAGGAAACAGAAATAGAATCTGGGTAATAAAATAAAGTCTGACCTTCTTTTCTTTTCCTTTGTGCTTAGTCTAGTTTCACTTGTTCACAGGGTGCTGTGGACAGAGGCCTTGACCCCGGCGCTTCAGACTGGAGTGCCCGGTGCAACGTGGCTGTGCTGACACCTCAGCTGGAGCACCGCGTACAGAAGCTGCGCGGGACACTCAATTCAAGATGGCGGCGGTGGGCCGTGAGCAGAGGCACAGCTCCGCCCACCCCGGAAGAACTCGGCCCCCTCCCCTCCCGGCTGCCGAGATCCCTATAAAGCAGCCCCGCCCACAGCCTGATGGGAGAGTCTGTGCTTTAGAGGTCTGTGCGCTAGAGGTCCCCAGCCCCCACCGGGGGGCCTGTTAGGAAGGGGGACGCACAGCAGGAGGTGAGCGGCGGGCGAGCAAGCGAGCGAAGCTTCATCTGCCGCTCCCCACAGCTCGCATGACGGCCTGAACCCCTCCCCCACCCCACCGCCAGTCTGTGGAAAAATTGTCTTCCATGAAACCGGTCCCTGGTGCCAAAAAAGGTTGGGGACCGCTGCTCTAGAGCATGATCTCGCACCTCTCCATCCTCTGATCAAAGAATAAAGCTTGGGCTTCCCTGGTGGTGCAGTGGTTGAGAGTCCGCCTGCCGATGCAGGGGACACGGGTTCGTGCCCCAGTCCGGGAAGATCCCACGTGCCACGGAGCGGCTAGGCCCGTGAACCATGGCCGCTGAACCTGCGCGTCCGGAGCCTGTGCTCCGCAACGGGAGAGGCCACAACAGTGAGAGGCCCGTGTACCGCAAAAAAAAAAAAAAAAAAAAAAAAAAGAATAAAGCTTCCCTGTGCTTCTGAACTGAGCTTGGTCTCATTCTATTGGCTCAAATGACACCAGGCAGGAGGACCTTTGTCTGGGTCCGACTGGAAAGAGCCCGTAATAATTCTGTTCCCAGAGATTCAGGTTTAATTTGGGGTATGGCCTGGATATTGAGGGTTTTTTTTAAGTTCTCTAAATAATTCCAATGTGTAGCCAAGTTTGAAATATATTGCTTAGTGCCTTAAGTGATCTCAAATTGTACAAAAACCTTCTCATTTCAACCTGAACTCTCCTGTGATTTGCCAACAGGGAAAGAATATGTGAGCTGGAAGACCTAGGCAGCTTAAACCTCACACCCATCAGAAGGACAATTATCAAAAAGACAACAAATAACAAGTATTGGCGAGGATGTAGAGAAAAGGGAAGCTTTGAACACTATTCGTGGGACTGCAAATTGGTGCAGCCACTATGAAGATTCCTCAAAAAATTAAAAATAGAACTACCACACAATCCAGCAATTCCACTCCTCAATATTTGTCCAAAGAAAATTGAAACACTAATTTGAAAAGATATATGCACCTCTATGCTCATTGCAGCATTATTCACAATAGCTAAGATATGGAAGCAACCTAAGTGCCCACTGATAGATAAATGGATAAAGAAGATGTGGCATACTATATACAATGGAATATTACTCAGTCATAAAAAGAGAATGAAATCTTGCCATTTGTGACAACATGGATGGACCTAGAGGGTATTATGCTAAGTGAAATAAGTCAGACAGAAAAAGAAAAACACCATATAATTTCACTTACATGTGGAATCTAAAAAACAAAACAAATGAACAAACATAAAACAGAAATAGAGTCATAGATACAGAGAACAAACAGGTGGTTGCCAGAGGGGTGAGGGGTGAGGGCAGGAAAGAAATAGGTGAGGGAGATTAAGAGGTACAAACTTCCAGCTGCAAAATAAATGAGTTGTGGGTATGAAGTATACAGTGTGGGGCATATAGTCAATAACTGTAATATCTTTGTATGGTGACAGATGGTAACTAGACTTAATCATGGTGATTGTTTTGAAATGTATAGAAATACTGATTCACTATATTGTGTGCCAGGAACTAACATAGTGTTGTAGGTTAATTATACTTAAAAAACCAACCAAACAAACAAACAAACAAACTCATAGAAAAAGAGATCAGATTTGTGGTTACCAGAGGTAGGGGGTGGGGAGAGAGGGAATTAGATGAAGGCAGTCAAAGATACAAACTTCCAGTTATAAGATATTTAAGCACTAGGGATGTAATGTACAACATGATAAATATAATTAACACTGCTGTTCGTTATGTATGAAAGTTGTAAAGAGAGTAAATCCTAAAAGTTCTCATCATAAGGAAAAATTTTGTTTTTCTATTTCTTTAATGGTCTATCTGTATGAGATGATGGATGTTCACTAAACTGACTGTAGTGATCATTTCACGATGTATGTAAGTCAAATCATTATGTTGTACCTTAAACTTATACAGTGCTATATACCAATTATATCTCAATAAAACTGTAAGAAAAATTTTAAGTAAGGTTTGGAAAATTAAAAAAAAATCAATATAGAATTATTTCAGACCTTGAATGAGCCATAACATTTTTATTTCTGCTTGTCTCTTTTATTTATTTAATTTTTAAACATCTTTATTGGAGTATAATTGCTTTACATTGTTGTGTTAGTTGCTGCTCCAGAACAAAGTGAATCAGCTATACGTATACATATATCCTCATTTTGATGGCTTTGGAGCAGTCTCTCATTTCCCAGTTTTCTCATCACTTGCAAATGGGTAGCATTAGCCCCTCACACTCATGAAGTCTGAGGCAACCTCCAGATAGAATTATAAACCTGTGTTCAAAATATGATTTAAATGTCTTTCTCCCTGGGCTTTCCATTTTTTTCCCGTGATTCCTTTGGAGTCTGGGGGTGGAAGGCTGGTTCCCTGCAGGTGGTCTCCCAGAGAGGGAGACAGCCTTCTGTAGAGCCCTGTGGTTCCTCTGCAGTTTTCTGAGCCAGGGAACTTCTTGGGAGGTATATTAAAATGTTTAAATTTTAGATAATACAATAAATCACTCATCTCCTGAGGATAGTACTACTCGTTGCATGATTCAGTGTCAGAATTTCAGCTGATGATGCCTGCTGGCTTGAGGTAACTGTCTGCTGGCTGGTCCCGGGATTGGTCAGGAGGCCCGAATTCATGGCACACAGCTGCAAATATGAGTCACAAAGCACTTGATAGACATGGAGTTAGAGCAGCAGAGACCGTTTCTCCTTGCCTCTGGCATGCACAACCTGGTAGACTTTACTAGTGTCTACTAATCACCAGCTCTCATCCCCCTTCTGGCAGCAGGAAGGCTGCACGCCTCAAGCCCCATAGAGCAGGGCAGAGCTGTATGCTGTGAGAGGGACTCCCAGCCTGAGGCAGGGAACAGCCCAGGCATGGTTTTCCCTCTCTTCCTCTGCCTCGTTGATTAAGGAGGCCGCGTTTCAGACACAGGGCCCTCACGGGTCCCTGGGCTGTCATCCGGAGGACATTTGCTTTCCAGAGTCATTGGGACTGGTGTGAGTGAGAAGTAAATTGTGTGTGTTAAAACACTGATACTAGAAGATTGCATATGGAAATGTGACCCATACCCCATTTTTCATTTGTTTCAGTGACATTTTAGCTCCTATAATAGATTGGTGACTATATTAATTTCCTATTGCTGTTAAAACAAATTGCCACAAACTTCGTTGCTTAAAGCAATACAAATTTATTATTTTACAGTTTGAGAGATCAGAAGCCCAAAATCAGTCTTACTGGGCTAAAATCAAGGTGTTGACAGGGTTGGTTCCTTCTGGAGGCTTTAGGGGAGAATCCTGTCCTTGCCTTTTCAAGCTTCTAGAAGCTACCTGCATTCTTTGGCTCATGGCCCCTTTCTCCATCCTCAAAGCCATCCTTTCTCTCTCTCTGATCTCTGCTTCTGTATTCACATCTCCTTCTATTACGCTGACCCTCCTCCCTCCCCCTTATAAGGGCCTTTGTGATTACACTGGGCCCCTCCAGATAATCCAGGATAATCTCCCATCTCAAAATTCTTAACCAAACCACACCTGCAAAATCCCTTTTACAATGTAAGGCAAACATATTCACAGGTTCAGGGGAATACATCGTGGACATCTTTAGCGGGGAATTGTTCAGCCTTCCACAGTGCCCCATGCATTTGCTTATCTGACTGATCCTCCCACTCAGGTGGGATTTGGCTGGGAGCCAGATGGCCTTCCCCAGGCAGTACCCTTCCATATCACCAAAAGCCATACATCTCTTCTTTTGAGATTCATAAAGTTCCATGTAGAATTGATTATGGGGAAATATTCCGAACGAAGATAAGCTGTATGCACCAAGGTGTTTGTGAAGCATTATAGATTTTGTTATTAAAAAAATTAGAAACACCTACATGTGCAGCAATAGGGGAACGTGCAAAGAAATTCTAGAGCAACCCATGTTTGAATTTTATGCAGCCATTATAAATGTTTATGACAAATTTTAATAACTGAAATTCTTTCAAATAATTTTTAAAGCAAGTTGCACATTTATATAATCTTAATTCTGAGAAAAACATATATAGAAGAGAAATGTATACACCAAAGTATCAACAATGCTTTTTATTTGTTTTCCTAGAGGTCATGCATGACTTTTATTTTCTTCTTTACACTTTTTTTTTTTTTCATGTCCACAAAGGATTAGGACTACTTCTGTAATCAGAAAGCTCTGTTGGTGATAAGAGCAGATAACCAGACTGGACAAGAGTGACCTGGCAGTCGTGGAGAATCACTATTTATGAGGAAAGGTGCTTCATCTTCTCTCTGTAAGCACTTGAGGATGTGTGGCAGGGTGATTCCTTCTTCCATGTGTGCTCAGACCCTTGAGTGTACCTTCTTTTGAGGTATTTGCCCTAAGGGAGCAGCTAGGACTTCTGCAGAAGGCATAGGGACCCACTGGGCCATCCTGAACAATGAGGTCCAAGGTTAGAGATATCAGATTGCTGGTTACCCACAGGCTTCTGTTCAGCTCAGCAAGGAGATGATCAGAAGAAGGTCTTCAGTGTGAGTGTGAAAAATTGCACCATCTTCCTAGGTGGCCAGAGCCAAGGAGAAACAAACAAACTCAAGCCACAGCTCCAGGGCATAGAAGCAGTGCGGGTCTGAGACCTCATCATCCCCAATGTCAAAATGGATGTCAGTCCATGTGGCATTGTCACCTCCCTGGTGGGGACACGTCCTTCCTAAAAGACCAAGGTGGGTGGGGTGGGTGAGGAACTGAGGCAGATGAGCAAGCCACCCGCACTGCAGATGTGATCTGAGTGCAAGGACACCGAAATGCTCTCTCTCTGCTTTTCAACTTTGTCTTTTGCTCCTGCAGACTCTACAGTCTCCCATCAAAGTTTCTGTTTCTTTGGATTAATCAGTTTCCTCTTTTAGGTACCTATGCCCAAGCCAGGTGGCTGCTTTTGCTCCTCCGGCCTCCCTCCCTGCTCATCCCTTTGCCCATTCCCCGTGTATCTTTGGTCTCTATTTCAGCTCCTCGTTAATGGCTCTCCCTACTCAGCCCAATCCCTGAGACCCCTTCCATTCACCATCCTTGAGGGAAGTTAATCCACTCATCACCAAACACCTCAGGAGGACCGAATCCACAGCTGCTTCCCAAGAGGGAGGGGGCAAGGCACAAGAAAACTCTGGGCATGGGTGAGGATGATGCCCCCACTCTGTAACCCGCTCATGGTTACGGGGGCCGCCATGGTGCTCGGCCAGGTTCCCCGTCCTTTACCTTCTCCCTCCAGGTCCTGATCCGAAGTCCACTCTCAGGGACGCTGCCTGTCTCAGACGATGAGCTCCTTAAGAACACAGAGATGGGGCCACTCCCAGCACAGGGCCGGACATAACTAGCAGTTTAAAGGTGACCAAGAAAGGGGAGGGAGACAAGGGAGGAGGGAAGGCGGGGGGTGGGGAAGAGCGTGCTCCTTTATCCTAGTCCCATGCCTTGGTTCATGCTGAAACCTAAGGAGGCCGTCCCTCGACCACTCCAGCCCTAGTTGCCCTCCCCCTCCCCCCGCCTCGCCATCACTTAGCAGAGAGTTCAATCAGCCTGGACTCTGCCTGTTGGCACTGTGGCTGTGCACTGCCTGTGCAACAGTCCTGAGTCCACACCTCCACTGTGAGCTGCTCCTTGTGGGGACTCACAGGCCCTTGCTGCAGCCTTGATTGATTGGGTGATGGGGTGGCCGGGGGCTGAGACGCCCTGGTGGCTCTTGCCGAGGAAAGGGGAGTCCAGGGCACATTCCAGCCCTGTCAGCGCTGGCTCAGCCCGAGTGGTGTAAAATCTCACGCCCGGAGCCCCGGGAGCCCCTGGTGCCAGCTGCAATTTTATTGGTGGTCTGTGACTTCAAAGGCCTCTCCTCCTGCGTGGCTGAGCCGGGTGGGCTTGGAGCAGGAGGCCTTGTGCCCAGGGCACTGGGGAACTCCTCTGGACCTGGACCTGGACCCAGCCTCTCCCCAGCCTGCCCTGTCACTTTCTTCTGTATTCATTAAAAGCCACTTTCCCAGCTCACTCTGTGACCACAGCAGATGGAAAGGAGCTGCTTGTTTAGGAGACTGCTTTCATGGACCCGTGTGTCCCAGTTTGCAGGCAAAACACTTGTGACCAAACATCTATTCAATGCCCCAGCATTTTTTCCTATAGAAACCCCTGCAGTGGCAAGACAGCAGGCTGGGCTGTGGTCTGGGTGACATGGGCCCCAACTTGACATCTCTGTGCTTTACCTCACCTGTAAAGGGAAGTGACACCCAGATCCGGCTGCCTGCCTCACCGTGCTCGGAGGCTTAGAAGAGTTCAAGTGTGGGAGAGGAGGAGAAAATCTCTCAGTGAAAAGTAGTGCTCACTCCACACTGCCGGCATCCTTCTCTGGCAGGCCCGAAACTCAATCAAGTGTTTAAGACACACTCTTGAGTTTGAATCGCAACTCTGACATTTCCCAGCTGTGTTACCTTGGGAGAGTTACCCGACATCTCTGTGCTTCAGTTTCCTCATAGGGATTAGTTAACACTGGGGAGACACTTGACTAGTCCCTGGCGCCCAGTAGGTGCTAGAACGGTGTTTGCTATTATTATCATCACCACACATAAACCTCACCTTGCTTGTTTATTCCACATGAATAGGTGCATCTGCCAGCGAGATGACAAGTTTCCAGCATTCTTTCCTCCTCCCCATGACACACACGGACACACAGGCACACCCCCAGCCTGGTATGGTAGCAAGAGCAACCCAGGGGTCAGATCCTGCTCTGCCATCTGCTTGCTAAACGAGCTTGGGTGAATTATTACAACCCTGCAAAACCAGCTTATTCACTGATAAAGACAAGCCAAGAATAACCTGCTTCACAGAGTAGTGGAGCATTTACATGAAATTTAAGGAAAGCTACCAATAAGTGTCAGTGAAGCTCAGTGTCTAGCCTATAGAAAACGTTTAGTGAACCTTCTAGTCTCAGGGCTGGACACACCATAGCTCAATAAACACTTGCTGGCCTGAGGTCAGTTCTGCACAAGATGTGTTAAATTGGAGGTGATGTGAAGTCACCAGCCTCACACCCCCATCGCAGGCCACACCTTCCACGGCAGCCCCACACTCAGAAGGACTGAGAGAAGTGAACCCCTTAAGGGCAAGGACTGCATCTTCTCCTTCACACTTGCCGGCAGCTGGTCCAGCTCGGTACAAACAATGCGAGACACCCCCCCGCAGAAGTGACCCGGGCTGTCTGAAATCCTGTCCAGAAGAAAATTACTGAGAGAAAGCTGAAGAAGGAAAAGCTGCCCTGAACCATACCCAGAATCTTGCTGGAGATGGAAACTAACAGGGATGGAAACATGACAGCAACAAAATACAGACAGTTTGAAGTCTGCCCACCTGGGAGTCAAGCCACATTGAAAATCAATAAGGCATCAAGGCCGGGAGCACGGAGAGCTGACTGGATACCTGCTTATGCCTCCTTTAAAGCAAGGAAACCTTTGAAGTTGCAGACGACCAATAAAAATACAGCTGGCGTTTACAGCTTCAACTCCTCCTGCCTTTGCTTTTCACCAAGTACCTCAAGCTGTAGCCAGAGTTGCCTGGGGCTGGAATGTTGGCCCAGGACCACAGGGCCCATGCCGTTGACAAGGACAATGTCTCCTGGCATGCACTGGCCAGGGATTGGTGATTAACTGTAGGCCTGCTGGCACCTTCCCAGGACAACCCTGGCTTGGGTTCTGGCCACCAGACGCAGTGGCTGAGATTCCCCCAAAATACTTTAGTAAGGTGAGCTCTGTCAGAAGCAGTCTAAGTCAAGGCCAAGTTGAACCACAGGGAAGCTCTCGTTTGCATGGGATACCTCCACTTGATTTAGTGTGTTTTCCATCCACTGGCTCTTTCTGTACTCCCTTTGGAAGGCCTGATAACACCAGCAGGATACCTGCAGGAATGACATCCCCCACCTCAGAAGATGGAGAGATCCAAACAGAACAGGTTTAAGCGATTAGTGAAAAAGGCAACAAAAGTTATAATGAAAGGGCCCTAGAACCCAGGTTCCAGCCCAAGGCTGATCACTCAGGATGCTGAAGTTGGAGGCTCTTCTCATTTCTCTCATTTTTCTGCTTAGTACCCATAGGAAGCTCCATGACCTCACTCTTCTTTCAGTAAGCACGTAACAGGCTCAGGGCTCATGGTCCAGCCAAGGAGACAGAACTTAGAGACAGAAAACCTCCAACAAAAAGCAATAAAGGAGTCTTTGAATGGAAGATATTATACCATACAACGTACATGGGCAATGTCAGGCTTAATGACCAAGCTGAGCTAATGTCAATAAACAGAGAACTATTAGGAAATTCATTAATCAAGGCCTTGTTTATACTCCTATTTGTCAACCAAATTATTTGTTTGACTTGTGGCCTCCCTGGTTTATTACGGTCATTTCTGTCATCAGAAGAGCTGGGCTGCTGGAATTTCACACATAGGCAGGGCCTGCACTGTCTTCAGTTTGCTGTCTTGGTCACCCTTTCCAAGAACCAGAGATCTCATCAGGGGCCAAGGTCTGTCTTCAGTTAACAAATAACCGCTCTTTGGAATCCAATGGCTCACTGGACCTTAATTAATTGATTTGCTAATCACTGTTTCCTGTTTCCAGAAGCTGACCTCTGGAGCACCCCCCTGCTCTTGGGGGAATGTCATCGGGAAGAAACTCGAGGCTGAAAAGCAACAGCAGGGTTGAAGGGGAGTAGCAGCTCTCTGAGGACACCTGAAGTCCTGCCCAACCTGGATTTGGTCTTTAAAAGGTCATCTCTCGGGGCTTCCCTGGTGGCGCAGGGGTTGAGAGTCCGCCTGCCGATGCAGGGGACACGGGTTCGTGCCCCGGTCCGGGAGGATCCCACGTGCCGCAGAGCAGCTGGGCCTGTGAGCCATGGCCGCTGAGGCTGCGCGTCCTTGTCTCATAACCGTCCACACCCCGCTCCACAGCCCAGAGGTCAAGCTTCTCTATGAAAGTCTCCCCCTGACCACGGAAGCCAGAAAGGATTTGTCCCACCTCTGGCTTTCAAACTACTCAGTCCCAATGATTGCCTCTGCTCTGTTCTGTTGGCACTGTTTATACCCAGCTTTGCACCTAGTGGGTAAGGTCTTTGAGGGCAAGCCAACCTTAGGGGTCTCACAGCTTTGCATCCTTTCTCCTTGGCCCCTCTACTCACACACTCACACACACAATGCTGGACCAACAGAGGATACTCTGCTCAGTGCAAATGTAACTTTCATTAGGGGTTTTGCTTCTCCCCAGACCCTAAGGTACCCCTGTCTAAGGCCTTGCCCATAAGAAAACAAAGAATGATAATCACCTTGGCAACCACCTTCTCTGCTTTCATCTGCTAAGTTGAACTAATTTTGGGGGTTTCCACCTTCTTTGAGCCAGTGCTTCCTGTTTAGGAAATAAATGTTAAATGATTTCACCACTCAGAGTGATGATTGCAGTGGATTTCTGGGTAGCAAGCAGGCAGGGGGAGCCCCCTTCCTAAAAAGTAGACATCCTTTATTACTTTGAAGGGAAGAGGGTGAAGGGCCTTGAGGGGAGTGGGATGAAGGGTCAGATTTCTCCATAATGACTCAGAGTAATATCTCCCCTCAGCAGCCACCCTATGAATTTTGACACATTTCAAAAAGCAGGAGTCTGGAAAAAGCAGTCAGAATATCTTACCTTCTGCAAAAAGCTACTGTGCAGTCTGTTCCTTTGTAGTTTGGGTTTTTTTTTTTTTTTTTTTAAATCAAACCATCTTGGAAAAATCAAAAAGCAGATGCACTCATAATTGAAGTTGGCAAGGGCAACAGAAACCTTGTTATAGGTGTTACAGGCCCTCGCACCCCAATTAGCCTGGAGGGGGCGGCTCAGGGGCTGTGGGCTTCTTTGCACAGATGTCCGAGGGGAGAGGCCCTGGTGGGCAGGAGATTGAGGTGCTCTGAGATCCTTCTGGAAACTCAGGGCCCAGGACTCTCGCCCAGTCCTGATGTGGAATCACTCTCTGGCCTTCGGAGAGCCACGTCCAGGGGAGTCCTGGCCCAGGGCCGGCCCTGGAGAAGCGTGGGCCACAGCAAGCCCGCAGCCCACCCGAGAGCAAGCCGGGGAGTGCCCACAGCCATGACCCGGGGCCGAATTTTACTACCCGCCATATACCATTCTGACGGGAAAACAAATTTAAAACACCTGGACATTTACGTCTCTGATGGGTCGAGTTGCACTGTTCCATTATATTAAATAATGCAGGCGGTGCGCTTCAAAGGCCACCATCTCCGGGAGGCCGCTGGGCACAGCCTGGGTGAGAGCGCGGCCTGGGCCGCAGGTGGGAGGGCAGCCTTGGGAAGAGCCGTGTGTGCGTTCAGAGGTGGAGACTCGCGGTGAGCCCCGAGTTCTCACCAGTCACACGGCCCCTGCCGGCCACACCCTGCCCCCGACACACCACTGCCCCAGACTTACCAGCAAAATGGGATTTACTCCATTTGGTCAGGTCACGGAGCTCTAAAGGTCAGGGTGGGCACTGAGTAGAAAGGAGGTTTGGGTTGACAGGAAATATCAAAAAGCTAAGACTGGATGGTGAGAGCGGCTCAGAAGAAGCTGGGGAAAACGTTTAGGGTGCACTTGGGTCTGTTGGGGGCCCAACAGACCTCTTCAAGGCTGGGACAGCCAAGAGCAGCACTGCGGTAGGGGCAGGTACAGGGGCTTCAGCATCCTGGGACCATCCAGAAAGCAGGTCTCAGCACTGACACTGCAGTGGGTAGGGGGCCGGGCTGGGTCCAGGCCTTCTCCCGGGCTCAGGAGGTGAGGACCAACTGCCCAGGAGCCGGGCAGGTGCTTGGAGACTGAAACCAACAGACTGGTTTAGGGGCTCATAGGAGGTCCACCTTGGAAACTTCCAGAAAATACCAGAGGAGGGGTGAGGGTGAGCTGTGACATGCTCTGGCCCTGAGGTGAGGGCTGTGAAGTTTCTCAGCGTTTGTGCTCCACCTGTGAAATGGTGGGAACGCCTCCTGCTTCCTCTACCTCGCAGCCCTGCTGTGAGGACCAGAAAGAAAGTTTCCTGAAGGCACATTGCAAACTTAAGATGATGTAAATGAGCTCATATTAGTGCATTTGGGAAATGGGAGCCTGGGGAACACCTCATAGCCACGGCAGCAGGAGGAGAAAGGCTGGGAGAAGGGGCTCTCACTCCGGCCTCTTTGCCATCCAGGCCCCATCCTTCAGGGCCCGCTCCCCTCCTCTCTGTATCTCCTCCGAGCATCTCTGCCAAGTTGTGGCTCCTTCCCAGTCTCTGGTGCTCTCTTCCCGGCCACGGCACCAGGGTGTAGAGAAAACACCAAGACGTCTCTTCTTTGTGCAGTGAAAAGCTTTGCTAGAACAGGTTTGCTCTTTGGTTTCACAGCCGTTATGTGGATAATAAGTCACGAATCAGCCCATACACAGGCGGAGGAGAACACTTAGGAAGGTGCCTGCCTCAGACCAGGGCTTCAGAGGCCTGAGTCCCAGACCTGGATCTGCCTGCATCTAACCGTGGCCTCAAGTGAACACGTACTTCACCTCCTCGGTCTTGTCACTTTGCAAGTGAGGGCACAGGGCTGCAATCCTTGAAGCCATCCCATTCCCTTCTGTGGTTCTTGACCTTGGCAGCACATTTGAGTCATCCGAGGAACTTTGGAACAGAAGCATTGCCTGGGCTCAACTCCCAGAAGTACAGAAGTTTTGATGTAATTGGGCTGAGATGGAACCTCAGGGGACTGCACTGTGCGGGCACGGCTTGGAAAGCCTGTGCTAGTTGCTGTGAGGATGTTATTAAGCAACTGTCCAGTCTACATGGAGTGGTCCAGGGGTCAGAACCTGGAAACGTAAGAGGGAGCCCCTGGGAATTTCATTTCCTCTCCTGGAATAAAAAGCTTAAGAACTAAAAAGCTCTAAAGGTAATTCTGTGGTCTCTTTTCAAATGATGGCATTAAAGTCTAGGCCACCAGTGGTCCTATATAGGTCTGCTATATAAGAAGTGGGCCGAGTCATGGCCTCGGTGTTGGTTGAGTTCATTGGCCACAAACACTCCACTGAACTATCTTCAGGGGGTCTCCTGGGCAGGAGGGGTTTGTAGCTGGAGGGGTCTGTAGCTGGAGAGGCCTCCCCTGCTGTATCCAAACCCCCAAGTTGGAGGGGCCCTTTGAACCCCCATGCCACCCAGGCAACATCCCTGACCTGTATGTGTGATCAGTCATCCCTCTAGGCCTCAAGGGAACCTGAGAGCTTTGAGCTGGTTTGCCCCACCCACTGTGCAAAGTCTGTTGTGGGCAGACATATGAGAGAGAGACCCCAGAAAGTCACTCCTCTGTGGACCAGAAGGGGAAGGAGGTGGGGAGCACAGAAAAGTTCTCCATCAGAGGCTTTAAAAGAAATTCTCTAGTAACCCTTTCAAGGATACCAAATGGCAGATGTTGGAGCTCAAAGAGGCCTCCAAGGAGCACCTACCTCAGGCAGGAAAGGTGCTTATCCCCCTGTTACCTCTGCCGTAAAAACCCAGAGGAAGGGCTGATGATGTGTCATCCATTGGTCTGCTCTAATGAAATAGGGTCATTTCTAATTAACCAGATTCCACATAAATGGGTGCAACTGACATGCTGGGAAAGATTTCCTTTCTTAAGTAATAAAATTAATACTTTCCCTTGATTGCATGCTTGATTCCAATGTGCTTGCACAGAACAACACTTCACTACCCCTTTAGATGAGTGAGGCAGGTATTAATGTCACTGTTTTACAGATTAGGCACCTAGTGTAAGTAATGACAGGGCAAAAACGTTCTGTAACCCAGGTCTCCTGAGTATCTGCCATGGTCTCACCTCTACCCCATGTTGCTGTTAAACAGTTCTCTCTCCAGCTACAATCAAGCTTATACCATTTGTTTGTTCAGGAATTTTATTTTTAATTTAAGGGCATATGTTGTGTCCCCAGTTATATCGTAAAGATGTAAAGCATGATACGAAATTCTGTTTGATGTTCCCAACTTTGAAAAAAGTGTGTATGTGTGTGTAACTCACATAGGATAAAATAACCAAAATAAGATACATCAAAATATTAACCATGGTTATCTATGGACAGTGAGAATGTGGTTGACCTTTTTCATTTTGCCTTTCTCTATATTTTAAGATCTTTAAAATGAGCATGTGTTAATTTTGAGATTTTTGAAACAAGGTATTTTAAAAATAGAGTTTTGTTTCAGCAAACTGTGTAAGAGTAAGCTTCAGCTCAGCCCCACCTGTGTCATTTTGAATTTAAAAATGGCACCTATGCAGTTGGGAATGACAATCACCAAGGGAGGGCTTGTGGCTTAGCACTCCAAGCAAAGCCCCCCATTAATGGCTGTTAGCCATTGCAATGGCCAGTTTCTCAGGGATCACGCCAATTAGGATCTTCTTCACGGCTTACAACACCAGCCCTCTGACTTCAGACAGGGAGCATCTGTGGCACAGCTGGAGCAGCAGGGTTGGAAAATCAATCACTGCCCAACAACTGTGCGACTGATGGCCCATCAATCAGAAACATAAGGCGTTCGCTCCATTTATAAAACACATACATTCTCTTGCGAATCTGCAAATGCAATAAGCAGCCCCAGCACTTCAGCGCTGGAGAAACGGCAGCACCACTCACTTTTGACTGGATGATCACAGCTCGGCATCACCAATGAAGCACGGCTGACCCTCCAAGCCCCTGCTGTCCTCAGGGACCCTGAGTCTTCCTGATACCCACACTCAGGGCTGGCTTTGAGATTTTCATTGGCCCTGAAAGCAAGTCATGCTGTAACTCTGTGGGAATGCATCAGTACTTGACGAATTTGAGACTTTCTAAAATGGCCATTTCCTCCTTCCTTCCTATTCTCTTTTCCTTCCCTTCCTCCTTCTTTCATTCTTTCTAACCTCCTCACATTAAAGGAGAAATGTCTTTTCCCTAGATTATGGTCAGGTGATGACCAGATCTATGGGACTTCAACACTCACCATGTGAACATATATATATATATATATATATATATTCTGAATAAATGTATAAACGAAAGAACTCATACACAAGTCTGTCCGCTTGTAGAAGCACCAAAGCTACCTCTCTTCCCCCTAACAACACCCTGATGCTGTCAGGTGGTATCTCCTTCACTAGCCTCTGGAGGAAGTAATTACGCTTTGGCTAATGGGGTGGAAAGATAGCCCAGCCAATATCTCTGGTCCCTACCAGGATCACTTAAAATGTTCCTCTTCGAATAATAATAATGACGATGAACATTGTATGCTGCTGTGTGATTTATAGATGATCTCATTTGACCCTGAAAGTCTTGTAAAATAGGCATTGTCATTATCAATACAGATGAAGATGCCTTGAAAGGCAACTAAGGGGAAGAATATTTCATGAGTGTCTGTCAGTGACGTGCCTGGCACCATGCTAAGCACTTTTCAAATGTGAGATCATGTATTCCTCAGGACAACCCTGAAGAATGTGGCGTGTATGTATTATTAGCCCCATGTTACAGATAAGGAATTAAGGCTCGAAAAGGAAAAAGAATCAGAGAGATTGTAAGACATACCAAGGTTACATGGCACATGACGAGGTGAGCAAGGATTTCTGACTCCAAATCCTCAAAACTTTCCGACTACAGTTTTGTGAACTAAAGTATGGTAGGGATGTTGTTCTTTAAGTCATATGAGCTTTCCCGGTTGATTGATGGCCTGGAGCTCAGGAATTCTTTTTAGGAGCAGAGTGCTGGACCAGGAAAACCCCAGAATGGCCCAGCCTGAAGTCCAAACTCACCCTGAGAATAGTTCCCTATGACCTACCCTAGTCCAACTCAGCCCTGAGGCTGGCACTTGGGGTTCTGGAGACATCCTGACTTGCTTATGTTACATCAGGCCATCTCCTCTCGGTCCCTGCCCAGACTCCAGAACTGCAGGCTCTCCTTGCTCCCAATAGGATGCTTCCTGAAGCCCCAGGATCCTCCACCTGCACTGGTTTGGGGAAAGAAAGGTTGAGCTGCCTTTGCCCATGGCTGTGAGCGCCTTTCTTTCCCTCTGTGAGCCCAGAACACATGCCACGGGCAGGAGGCAGTGCTGCTGGGGCCCCATTCCCCTTCTGAGAAACGTAATGGTATTACTACAGGGTCAGGAAACTCCAGGCAGCAGAACCAGACTGTGAAGCCACGGCATGCCTCGGGGTGAGCTATGAAACAGCGATGCAGGCAGTGCACCGGGAACCTGGCTGGGTTAATGGTGTTCAGAAATAATAATTGTAGCGAGCAGTTATTGAGCATTTACATGTGCCAGGTGGAAGGGTGATTGAACTTTTCTGTATGGTTCCCAGGGGAGGCATGAGGCCCACTGGGAAGAAGGTAAAGGAAGACAGATTTCAGGTTGTAAAGGGGAGAACACAGCTACGCAGAGATTCAAAGGGCCGCCTTGCTGGGCTGCGGTTCCTCGTCACTCGAGTTGTTCAGACGTAGTGTGGACAATCCCTTGCTGTGATGTTGGAGATGGAATCATGGAATAGGGGAGCACAGGGTAAGGTCTGAGGATTTTTTTTAAATTATTTATTTATTTATTTATTTATTCATTTATTTATGGCTGTGTTGGGTCTTCGTTTCTGTGTGAGGGCTTTCTCTAGTTGCGGCAAGTGGGGGCCAATCCTCATCGCGGTGCGCGGGCCTCTCACTATCGCGGCCTCTCATTGCAGAGCACAGGCTCCAGGCGCGCAGGCTCAGTATTTGTGGCTCACGGGGCTAGTTGCTCCACGGCATGTGGGATCTTCCCAGACCAGGGCTCGAACCCGTGTCCCCTGCATTGGCAGGCAGATTCTCAACCACTGCGCCACCAGGGAAGCCCAGGTCTGAGGATTTTTAACGTTCCTTCCAATGATGAGGTTTCTATGATTCTGCTTCCTTGTTTTAGCAATGTGCCTCCTCTTTACCATCCTTCAGACCAAGCACTTGCTGATATTCTCCAGCTCTTCTGGGCAAATGCTGTATCCCCGAAGCTCCTGGAGGGGTGGGGACGTGAGATCTCCTTTCCCTATGTCTCTCCACAAAGGTTCAAGACCACGCCCCACAGCTTTGCACCAACGTGGCATTAATTAGTTCATACGTGGAGGCCTTCCTGTACTCTGAATCATAGCAACGTTAGATAAAATAGGAGATGGGGAAGTTACAAAGACTTAGTCTCAATAGCTCAAAACCAGATAAACACCTCTGAGGACCTGAGATCAAGCAGAAAGACAAGCTAGCAAACAGGCGGCAGCTCAGCTCTTACAGGATAATGAGGGCATAAGTGCTCTAAAGAGGCAAGAGATGGACCCAGACTCATGGTCTGATACCAGCGGTTGGGATGAGGCTTCCCTGCCTGAGAAATGAAGCAGGAGATAGCTCTGAGTGCTGCTTGAGGCTCTGCTTTACCTGGAGGGGCAGGGGACATGGTGCAGCCTTGCATACAGACAGGGGCCCACCTGCCCACTAGCTCAAGACAGAAGAGCTGAGCAACACCAGGCCTGGGTCTAGACAGGATTCCTGGGACACTGTGTGAGGACCCTGCAAAAAACTGCTAAGCAGAGGAGTAAGTGCAAAGAAAGAGATAAAGAGCAAAACTGGATTTCAAATGAGCTTGCAAACAAAATTCTGCAAACCTCAGAAAAAGAGCCTGACAGATCAACAATCAGGAAATGACTTTCATCCAAATGAAATGAAAGTAAAAGAGAAATCTGAGGACAAATTTAGAATAAGTAGGTTTAGGGAAAGGAGGTAAAAGAAGTAAAGAAAGAAAAAGCAATTATATTTTTTAAATTGTGAAACAAAGAAGAAATAAATGAAGACAGAGAGAGAGAGAGAAAAATAAACAAAATGATAATCTTGGAAATAAAAATATAGTTGATGAAATAAAAAATGTAAATTCCCCATGGGATACAGTTAAAGAGAGAACTAATAAATTAGAAGATAGTACCAAGGTATTTAGTCAGAATGCAGCATAGAGAGACAAAGAAATTCTACATATGTATTATATATAATGCATATATACATACATGCTGTTTAAGAGACATGGAGCATAGACTGAGAGGCTCAAACATATATTTAATAGAAGCACCAAAAAAAAAGAATAGAAGGAATAAGAGAAGGAACATTCAAAGACACGATGCTGGGTATTTCCCAAAATTGAAGAGATACAATTCCTCAGATTGAAAGTCATCACCAAGTACAGATCAGGATCAAGAAAAATACCTTGACCATCATTATGAAACTGCAGATTCTCAAGGAGAAGAGGAAAATCATCAGAAGCTCCTGGAGTCTGCCCCATTAGAGCTCAGAGAAGGCACACTCAGGGAAGCTGGGGCCTAGGAGTGGTAACTTCTCCTTCCCTGTCTCTAGAACAAGGAACCAGCTTGGCCCCCAACACCAGGAGGGAGCCACCACCCTCAGGCTCGGTGGTCCAGCCTGGTGGGCAGGGAAGCACCCACACACGCGCCGTGCCAGGGAAAGGGAGTCTGTTGGGTTCCTCCTGTGCTTCCTGACAAGTTCTTTGTAAGAACTCTCAGAGTCACAGTTAGCCCTTTCTGGCATTTTCAATGAACATGGAATCCAGAACTTCTCTCTGTTGCTGAAATGATGTTTCTTTCCTGGTTCCCAAAGAAATGGGCCTTTTGCAAGGCATTGGGTTCCTTCCCTTGCTTTTGCCAATTGCTATTTTTCTTTACTTTGTAACTTTCAGTTTTTCCCACAGTATGTCACGCTGGAAAAAAATGTGGAGATGGGGCTTTCACATGTCTGAGAGAGACAGCAAACTCCTTTTGGACACAAATCTCCAACCTGGAGCCCCCAAGCCTGAGTCAAAGTTTCCACAGACTCAAGATCTCTAGTTGCAATTTGAGAGGCAAAATTAAGTTGTAATATTCCAGCAAATAGCTATAGCCACTCAGAATGCTACTCCTGGCTCTTTGCCTGCATCACAAACCAGTGCGGAGGCAAACTGAATTACCTGTCAGGAACTAAATAAAAGGTTTGCTTCACCTAATACTCCCAGCGTGCAGGACAGCTATGAAAACAAGCCTGATGCTCAATCAATCTGCTGTTTACAGAGGCCCAAAGAGGAGCTGAGACACACAAGTGGGCTGCTTGAAGCTTCTGGAAGTTTAAATATTCTTTATTGCATTTGTCCACCATTCCCTCTTCCTCAGCTAAACTCAAAGAAACCACTGCTAACTCCCAAGAGCTCTTAAACTCTTCCTTAAAAATATCTCATAATAATCTTTCCTTTCAGATGTCCAAAATGGCTAGTAAGGAAGCCCCACCCCATTAGCTTATCCACACCAGAAAGCTCATCTCTCCCCGAGAAAAGCCTGTTTTCTGGGGTCCGCTGCCTATCCATCAAGACCTCCAGGCTGTCTGTTATCCCCGCCAGCATCGGCCATCAGTTGAGCCACAAGAGAAAGAAACTTTTGGCACCCGGAGACTTTGGTGAGCTAGGCTAAGTTCACATCCGTTGTGCTAAACCTCAGTTTCCCCAACTGCCACATGGAGAAAATTGTCCCATCTACTGTACTCCCAGGGTTGCAGCAAGCCTACGTGTGATGCTGAGTGAAAACCAGGGCCAAACTAAGGAGGTGTTACGATCGCTGATTCAAACGGGTTTTAATCACTGCCTGGAGACGGAGGGCCAGAGGGCAGGGAGGAAGGGGGTCCATCTTCACAGAAGTCGGACACGGAGGCTGTGGGCAGCACACTGAGAACAGAGGGAAGGGGCGGGGCTGGACCGAGCACAGAGCAGGGCCCTGTGGTATGAACCGGGCGGAGACGGCCCGCCCTCAGCAACACCAGGACTCTCTTCTAAGGCTTAGCAGAAAGCCGAGTCAGCCCACCCCTGCTGTCTCAGGGGAGACTCTGAAAAGGTAGCGAAGTAGCAGCTGGCTGGAAATAACGGGCAACAACGGGACTGGGGAGCAAAGTTTCTATTTTTAAAAAGCTTTTCTCCCTTGGGCCAAAAGTCAGCAGCGTCAATCGGTAGGGATGGACTCTACATTGTCGTGTCCCTAGGACATGTTACTTAATGTCTCTGAGCTTCGGCTTCCTTCTCTATAAAATAGATTCAGAACCAGTAAATAACTTTCTAAAGTGAAAATCATTACAGAAACCATTATTGCACCTTTATGGTTTCTGCCCCCTTTTCCCTAGGATCCTGGAGGACTTTAATGAATGAAACGGGTTCAAGTGTCCTCACTCTGGCCTTCGGAAGGATGTGAAAGAAAGGGCAGCCTGGGGCCGCACCAGAGGACAGGACAACCTGGGTCAGGCTCCTCAACCCCAGGTCACTGGGCCAAGTGGGCACATTTTTCAATGCAAATGTGAATGGTGTGATGCCCCGAGGCTTTGCCTGCTTGCTTTGTGCCTGGTGTCAATGTCCTAGACTTATAAGGGATGGATCAGAGCAGATTCTCCCCATCTGCCCCTAGATCCTGACACCCAGGCCCTACCCCCGCCTCTAGCAGGGCTCCCGGGACCAGAGGGGCTTCGTGCCCTTTCTCCAGACCCCTTCCCCATGCTTCACTCCCTGTCTTGTTGAGTTCCCAGACAAGTGCTGGCACAGCTGGGCCAGGACCAAAGTCTGTGACTCACCACCCCTCTGCTGGCCCTTCTGTCACTGGAGGAGCCCCTGGGCTCTATCCGCAGTCCCACCTCCCGGCCTCTGCCCTCTCTGCCTTTCACAGGTCAGGTTAGAGTGCATCTCCTCCAGGAACAGCTTCTCAACCTCTGTGACCTCCAGAGAGCCTTCCTTCACCTGTGCCCCTGCAGCCCTCACTGTGTTGGCTCCCAGCACAAAGCAAGCAGGCAAAGCCTCAGGGTATCTCTTCAGCTGTCACACTCTTCTGGAAGTAACTCAGGAGAGAGGGAGGCTCGGGCCAGCCCCACAGGTCTGCAGCCAGGCCTCCCTGCCCCTCCCCACCTCCTGACAGGGGATTGGGGTAGATGGACGGTACTGGAAGCCCCACAGGCCACCAAAGCAACGTCTTATCCCCAAAGGCCTAGAAGGGGCTGAGAACAGTCTCACTCCTGACCTGGCCAAACTCAGGGAGGCCCAGGCTGCCCCAGCACAGCTGCCCTTTTAGTTAATGATGGAATAGATAATGGTTTTTAGAGATCCTCTGATTCCTTTTTCCAAGGGCAGGGAAAAGAAAGATACTCCCTGCCACATCTTTAACAATCCATTATCGGAAGGCACTGCATTTTAAATTTCTCTCTGTGGTGTTTCCTTTTCTTTTTTTTCTCCCTAAGCAGTGCTAATGAAATCTCTAACCCACGTGGCAGCCCCACTGCTCATCAACTATTAGCTGCCCTCAGGCTGCACCAGTCTGTTTATATTATAAATAAAGGCTGAAATATGCTGCTTGCTCATTGCAGGCTCCTTGGGGGCCCGGTGGCAGAGCAAAGCCAGCCCCTCCCCCCTCCCTCTCACCCCAGTTGGGGGAGGGATGGTCCAACAGAGGACTTGCCTGAAGCTAGCTCCTTTGGACATTAACAAACCACTACAAGGATCTACGATCCATCCCTGGAATCCTGGTTTAATTATTTAGGAAGAGTGCTTTTGCTCCCCCCAAGCTGTGCCGCTCCCCAGAGCCTGAGGAATCATTGTTCAATGCTTATTACCGCCGCAGGCCCCCGGGCACAGTGTGCCAGAGACCTCATTTCAATATTTACCACTTAGATCACTTAAGGGCTGTCAGCTTTAATAACATTTTATCAATTGGATACTTATATTATTCACGGCTTCATAAAAATAACAAGACCTGCCTTGGCATTTCAATCATAGCCGGGCTAATTTCAGTGACTGCTCGGGGATTTCGTTTTTATTAACGTTTAGATCCCACGTGACTGCTTCTCTTCCTGGATGCCTAGCGCATGAAGTGGCAGGCAGTGGGGAGTGAGCTGCACGGATCTCTATCCTGGGTGTGTGGTCAGCGAAGGTAGGCGCCCACACATCCCCAGGCCAGGCTGAGACGGCGCCCGTGGCGGGTGCGGTGGCTCAGGGCTCGGTCGGTGGGAAACCCTCTGCTCGCCCTTCACGATCGGGCCCCCAGCTTCACCTCCTTCCTTCCCGCTCCTAGGCTGCAGCCGCTGGGAACTGTCCCCTGAACTCCAGAGGCAGCGTTCTCTTCCATGGGGCTCAGCCTGGAAAGCCTCTGCTCTGTCCTCTGCCTGCAGAACCCCTACGCAGCCTTCCAGGCTCACCTCCAAGGTCACCTCCGCCCTGAAGCCTGCCCTGCTTTCATGGTGGCTGCTCAGAGTGTGCCTGTGAGTGAATGGCGCCTCCTGGCCCTTCTGGTCACTTCCTGCAGGTTCCCACCTCTTCTGGTGCCTCAAGCACCAGAGTTCGGACCTTTTCTAAAGTCACCATGACTCTCCCTTCTGGTATCCTGAAGGAGTGTGGCACTTACCTTGACTTTTCCTGCATTTGCTGAGAAAAATTTTTTTGCAAACCCCTTCTGGTCTCCAAGGTGTTTGCTGTTGCTCGTAATTGCAGGGCAACACCTGGACTGCTGTTAACTGTTCAGACCCCAGAGATGTGACCCTTTCAGTGGCTGCCCCATCCTCAGTACTCCTGGCTCCAGCTCTAACTCCCTTTCTTGCTTCCCCCAGGCCCCCTGGCCCCTCTTCAGCCCTGGGCCTGCAGGTGTACTGCCTGCTGCAGACTCCCAACTGGCCTCACCTGCTCCCCTTGACCCCTCCAGCCCATTCTCCTCACAGAAACCACAGTCCTTTCATGTCAATCTCCTGATTAAAGCCCCTTCGTGGGTTTTTACTGCTCTCAGAACCAAATCCAATCTTCACCTTTGCACGGTCCCTCCCTTGGCTCTCGGGCCTCACCGCCTAGCCCCTCCTCCAGCTCACAGTTCTCTGGCGGCTGCTCTTTCAGAGACTCGACCCACCAAGCCCTTCTCTCCCTCAGAGCCTTGCAATGTCGGCACCCCTGGAAGGCCCTTCTCACCGCTCCCCACATGGCCAACGCTTGTGTTCACTTCCTGTCATCTATGAGAGACTGGCCCTGACGCCTGGCTTCTCCTTCCAGCCCGTCATCCTCTATCTTGGTCCCCTTTGCTGCCTCCGTGGGACTGATTACAACGTGCAATTATTTTTAACTTCTTTGTTGATTTGTTTTGCTCCATGAACTCAGAGACTGTAACTGGCTGTTTAATAAAAATGTGGTGACTGGATGAAATTATCCATTCCGTTCTTCCCTTGCCTTTGTGAGAATCCCTCACACTCAGCAGCCTTCCCTCTCACATCACCTTGGGTACACAGATGAGTAGGTAAAGGGGATCAGATGCATGTGAGCCATTCCTGTTACTGGGAAATGCCCAGACCAACCCACAGACAACGTGCACAGTTGGTAGGGGCACGGGCTCTGGAGGCAGCCTGTGTCCACTTGTCAGATGTGTGCCTTTGGGCAAGTTCCTTAATCTCTCTGTGCCTCAGTCTGTTCATTTGTAACTTAGGGTTAGTGATACGTCATAGGGTCACTATCAGGATTAATATATGTAAAGTCCTCAGAACCGTGCCTGGCACACAGTAAGCGCTCTGTGCATGCCAACCACTATTGCTGTAGGTTTAGAGTGGCCTTCTGCATTTCCTACTGGGAAAGTTGTCCCCTCTCCCCTGCATACACACACCACCACTGCTCTCTTGGCTGGCTGGATGTCATTCACTGTTGAGCCCAGGGAGGCCCTTTCAGTGAAGCCGTGACGCCCTCACTTTTGGGGATGGGGAAGGAGGAGGCGGGTGAATCCTTGCTGCTGGCTGACCAAGCAGATCTCACACCTGGGGAGACAGGCTTTCTTGCAAGAGGATGCTTCTTGTTCTTGTCTACTGCACGAAGATAGACTCTCTGGATCCCCCAAGAAAAAGCCTATTCTTTGTGATGGAGACTTACAGGAAGTCAGTTTCTCACAAGTACTCCCAAGAAAGGGTTGTCACATCTGCAGGCCCCACGGGGCCACCAGTGTCCCTGGAGAGACAGGGAAGGGGAAGCCTGGGCCAGCTTCTCTGGTCCCCCCTGCAGGAGGAGCAAAGTTTGGCCCGCCACTCATCTCCAGGGCAGCCGGAGTTCTCCACACACACACACATGTTCCAGAGCTGCCAGGCTCCATTTGTGCCCCATAAACTATACTGATTCTACCAGTCAATTTCTCCATTGCTTGAAGCTTCTATTTCTGTTAGAAAGACATTAAGTGCCTCTCAGGTGGCAGGGCTGCAGGGTTTCGGCCTCTCTGGGGCAGTGTGTGTGTGCGTGCGTGTGTGTGTGTGTTGGGGAGCTACGTGGAGTAAGACCTGTCTCTTTCGACACTCTGATTTGCCTGGGTTCTGTCCTCCCAAATGTTCTAAATTGCAGGTGAAATCACCCTGACAGAACTTCCCGCTGACAGCCAGTGTCTTTTGTTACAGACGGAGGTGTTGATCCTTCTCTAATCAACAGCTTAATTAGGTCTGCTGAGATGAAAGAGTCATTTTTACTTAGGGAGCAAATATTTATAGACAACCCTTTCCCTGGCCCCTGCACTGGAGGTGTTACCAACTTGAGGACTATATCAAATAAAAATTATAAACTCATTTCTCCACTCTACTAAAATCACTGGCAAACTCAGACAGAACTCTCCAGACTGTGAGCTGCCTACAGAGCAGTTTCATTCGTGGCCGGAGAGCCCAGCAGACGTTGTGGCGCACGGTGGGCACGTGGGAAGCACTTGTTGAATTTTGAAAGAGTGGAGAGCCTGCTCGATGGCTTTCTTCTCCAGCAGGAATCACCAGGGCACTGTGGTTGAGTCAGACAGACCTGGAATTGAACCCTAGCAGCCTGGTCACTCAGCTGTATGACCTTGGGCAAGTTGTTTACCATCTCTAGGTCTCTATGGCTGTTAATCGGGACAGTAATAATACCTAATTTATAGGGTTGTTACCCTGAAAGCCTGTAGCACGGTTTTTGGCACACAGAAGCAACTTTACCGTTGGCTGCTAAGAGCAGAGATGGTGGCAGTAAAGGCAGAGGTGACAATTAAGCCTCAGAGCCTCTGATCCCATAGGAAGGTCTCCTGGGCAGCTTTTAAGCCATCTCGTTTCATAGACTTCTCAGTTCTGTTAAGAATGTATTAGGCTCCCTCATGAGGGAAGTGGAAATTAAAACCACAATGAGATACCACTTCATACCCACTAGGGTGGCTATATTCAAAAAAACAGAAAATAACAAGTGTTGGCTACGATGTAGAAAAAACGGACCCCTCATACATTGCTGGTGAGTATGTTTGACGGTGCAGCCGCTGTGGAAAACAGCTTGGCATTCCTCAAAAGGTTAGACATACTGTCACCAAATGATCCAGCAATTTCACTCCTGGATATATACCCCAAAGAACTGAAAACAGAGATTCAAACAGATACTTGAATGCCAATGTTCATAGCATCATTATTCACAAGAGCCAAGAAGTGGAAACTACTCAAATATCTATCACCCGATAAATGGAAAAACAAAAGGAGATATGTCCATACAATGGAATATTAGTCAGCCATAAAAAGAATGAAATTTAATACATGCTACATGAACCTTAAAAACATCATGCTAAGTGAAAGAAGCCAGACACAAAAGGCTGTGTATCGTATGATTGCATTTAAAAGAAATATCCAGAATAGGGAACTCTATAGAGATAGAGAGTAGATTAGTGGTTGCTATGGCTACCGACCTCCACCTCCCCCCATACAGCTGAGGGGTATAGGGAGAGACTGCTAAGGGGTACAGTGTTTCTTTATGGGGTGATGGGAACATTCTGGAATTAGTGATGATGGTTGCACATCATAGTATATACTAAAGACCATTGAACTGTACAGTTTAAAGCAGTGAATTTCATATGATGTGAGCTATATCCCAACAACAAAAAAAATAAAATAAAAGAGACTGTAGGGGCTTCCCTGGTGGCGCAGTGGTTGAGAATCCACCTGCCGATGCAGGGGACACGGGTTTGTGCCCTGGTCCGGGAGGATCCCTCATGCCGCCGGGCAGCTGGGCCCGTGAGCTATGGCCGCTGAGCCTGCGCGTCCAGAGCCTGTGCTCCTCAAGGGGAGAGGCCACAGCAGTGAGAGGACCGCGTACCACAAAAAAACAAAAGAAAAAAAAACAAAAAACAAACAAACAAAAGAAACAGTATTGGACCCCCAGTGGTCTCACTTCCAACACATCCACAATGACTGTTTTCAAAGTGAAGCCTCTACAGTAGAAAACCTTTACTAACACTTTACAATTTGCAAATCACCTTATGCCAGCCATGAAAATGGGCATTATTATCACTATTATACAGATGTGGAAACTGAACTTCAGAAACATGAAGCAACTTGGCACAGGTGAATGATAAGTAGAACAGATGGAACTGGGACTCAAGCCTTCAAACTCCAACACCCTCTATTTTCCCTACGATGAAACACGTGACCAACGGTGCTCTCAGGTCTTCCCAACGGTGAGCTGCTTCCCAACAGAGTCTGGATTACCGAGGACTTCAGCCTTCCGCCTCATGTATGTGGGCAGCATTCCTGACTCTATCTGTGCCGGGCCCCCAGAGTACAAACTCCGCAGGTCAGAGAGCCTCGCACAGGACCTGTGAAACAGGTCACCCAATGCCCCTTCTACCCAGGCAAAGAGTTTGTCACTTACCCAGCTGCCAGGTGCTCCCCCAAATGTCCCGCAGCTTTTGACACTGACTGAGCACCTCAAGCCAACAAGCGGCGGTAAGGAAGTCCCTGTTTACGGTTATTTCTGTCTCCTTCTTGCCCCATGTAAGCCCCACTGCATTTGGAAGAGGGCTTCTCTCGAAGTTCAGAGGCTTTTAGGTACAGAAGTGAATGAGGTGTTGGGAGCATCCAATCAGCGGGTCAAGAAGAAACAGGACAGATGTGAAGGAGCTGAGAAGAGTGAGGAGGGCTTTCCATTCCACACTACTGGGATGGGGAGTGAGCGAAAGGGAGGAAGGGGAAACCAAGGAATAAGAGTGGAGAAGGTGTAGAGTGTGTGGAGGAGCTCCTGAGGAGCTCAGCCTGCCTGGAGCAAACAGGGCAGAGATGAGGCTGGAATAGCACAAGGGAACCAGATATATTTTATTTTAGTAAAAAAATTTTTTTTTTTTTGCAGTACGCGGGCCTCTCACTGTTGTGGCCTCTCCCGTTGCGGAGCACAGGCTCCAGACGCGCAGGCTCAGCGGCCATGGCTCACGGGCCCAGCCGCTGTGTGGCATGTGGGATCTTCCCGGACTGGGGCACGAACCCATGTCCCCTGCATCGGCAGGCGGACCCTCAACCACTGCGCCACCAGGGAAGCCCGCAAACCAGATTTACAGGGCCATGGCCACCAGGATAAGGAGGAGGCCACTCCAACAGGCAGTGGGGAGCCACTGGAACTTCTTGAGTAGGGGGCTGACATGAAAATTTACAAGTCTCCACGGTATAAACTGTCCATATGGAAAACCCATTAAAAAGAAAAACACCTGCTCGGGGGGCCTTAAATGGAGTTTCTGTGGGTGGCAAGAAAGGCTTTAATAACCAAGTTGAAGGTTGCTTCCGGAACAGTAGGACTAACGGAGTATAAAACTTTTGAACAAAACTCCTAGCTATGAGATGCTGGAGAAAGGTCATGAAATCTCAATGCCCACTTCTTCATTTGACCCCCCCCCAGTACCTCACTGGACTAGACAACGGCTTCCTTCAGAACCGGTCAGATTCAATAGGTGCAAAGAGGCCTTATCACTTTTTTCTGTAGTCACAACGAATCACTTCTTCTTAAGGCTGAAAGTAACCTTGAAGTCAGTGACACTTCCATGTGAGGCCGAAGTTCCAAAGTCACATCCTTGCTACACTGTGGTCCAGCCTCTGGCTGCACACCCACAGTGACAGGGCTGTCACTGCCTATTAGGTGACCCTCTCTAGCTTTAGAAATGTCTGGTTTTTAGAAACGATTTCCTCTGATAAAGTCAAAACCTGACCTCCTGTGGGCTCCTCTCGTTGACCTCAGCCTACCTCTTAGGGCCATTCAGAAGCTCATTGGCTCATTCTTCCACACGACGGCCCCTCAATACTTTAAGCCATCCATTATACCCTCAGCATCTACTCAATGAGTCTTCTCTTCTTTGTATTTCTTATATGACACTGATTTGAAGCTCTAAGCCTTAGTTAGTTTGCTCTTTTTTCTTTTCTTACAGTTTACTTTTTAGGGAAGGAAAAATTCATATTTTGCATTTCTTCTGAGATACTCCTGAACTTCCCTTCCATGGGTCAGTGTTGCATCAAAAGCTTTAGAATTTAGGCATGGCTTTATCGCCTCTTCATCCAGCAAGTGCTACATCTTGGGGGCAAGGCCATGCATGGGTGACAGCAACAGTGGGACCTGCAACTAGACCCATCTGCTGAGGTATAGCAGGTTCTGAGAGGAAGTAAAGTACAACAGCAGAATGTGACATCTAAAGGGCATGGAAACAAACAGCAGCAGCCATCAAAGAGTCAGTCTGACAGTGAGGGTCTCAAGGAAGATGTCCCCATAGATCCAGGGATGGACATTCAGGAACAAGTGATACCCCAAGAGCCAGGCAGACAGTCTGCACTTGGGAAGTTTTGCAGCAAGTGGCCAAGCCTCAGGCCCAGGGCCCTAGTCTTAAGGAGACTGGTATTCCGTGAAGGCCATCAGGACACAGGTCCAGAGAACTGAGCCCCAGACCTGGGTCTGGGTGAGGGGCTTGGTCTTGGCCAGGTGACATGCCAGCTTGGCCTCACTGGTAGTGAGCCCTGGGGCACCATGTTGAACAAGATTCTGGTTCCCCTCTGCTTGTCCAGCCTCATCTCTGCCCGTTTTGCTCCAGGCCGGCTGGGCTCCTCAGGAGTCCCTCTACACACGCACCACATTCTCCACTCTATTCCTTGTTTCCCCTTCCTCCTTTTCTCTCACTCCCCCATCCCAACAATCTGGAATGGAATGCTCTCCTCACTAGCTCTTCTCAGCTTCACATCCAGCTTTTCTTCTTGACCCAGATAACTGGATGCTGACACCTGATTCATCTAGATTCTAAGATTCTAAGACTGCTTCCAGAAAAGTTTCATGATTGTTTGCCAGTGTCACTTCAGGCATAGGAGGGGAGGGTGGTGGCATTTCCAAACTAGCCACAAGGTCGGTTGCTAGACCTGGGGCCAGGGTAGAATGGGAAGAGCATCAAATGGTACTTGATGCTGTTGGACCAGAGCTGCTTCAATCCCTCCTGCCGAAGGACGGGATCCAGAGAGCACACTGCAACATAGCTGAGCCTGTATGGGTCTGGGGAGAGAGAGTCCGCCAAGGCTGAGAGGGTAGGCAGGCCTGCCAGTCACAATCCTCAGGCCCCCAACATGAGGTTCTGGCTGTATAAATCTCCCAAATTGTGCTGATACTTTTCTCAGTTTATGTGGTAAAGTTGGGCAATCAGAAAAGCACTGTGCTGAAGCAACTTTCACAGTGAACGAAACGAGAATTCCATGTTTTAGGTAAATAAATAAATAAATAAATAAAATGGAGCGTGGGGTGGAGAAGAGAGATAAAATGCAGGTCGAAATAGTAATATAGAGAAATAGACTTCTATCATAGTAACTGGCAAAATATTTGTGACTTCTTTATGTATATTTAAAAGTTTTGTATCACTACTTGGAAGGTAATCCTGCATGTGAAACCTATAATAGAAACTGGCTGGGTTTTCTCTGAATGACTTTATTGTAAAACATCTACATTCTTAATGAGGCACAGGAAAGTCAGAGGAGGCCACCAGGATGGACCATGGCAAAGGAGGAAGCGTGGAGTATCCTGAGATGTTTGGAGCCCGTCAGGACATTTGAGTAGGATTTTATGTAAATCCAATCAGCTCCAAAATCAACTCACAATTATTTAACCCATTATCACTGGTCCAGAATAACGCCAGACACATTATTCTTACCAGTCCTCACCCTGTCAAGATGAGGAATAAAAAATACGAGTGTTTACTTTGATTATTATGCATCCTGTTATGAGCCCCACCGTCGCTAAGTGCATGCAGCACCTTTAACTAAAGAAACTAATTGCAAGCCACTTTCAATATCTCTTGTTTTTTAATTTAATGCCCTCGGAGAGATATAATTGGGCTGGAGGGAAGAATTTTCACTGAAGTCATGAATTTGCTATATAAATACAAACAAGAAAGAAAGCTAATACAGTAAGGGAATATGGGATTAATTTTGAAATTGTCTGATTAGTGGATTGCTGCCCATCAATAATTGCCTTATATTTTCCCAAGGCCCTCTCTTTATTAGAGTCTGGCACCGCATCTGCCCACAGTCTGTCAATCAGCCTGTGCAGCTGGGAGGGTCTGCAGAGAGACCACAATTGGAAGCCTGCTGGGGCGCCTTGTTAGACAAAGCAATATATCCCAGACGTGAAAACGCTGCCATCTCGACTCGGCTGCTAACGTCCTTACATTCAATCCTCCCATGTTGGAGGAGGGGCTCGTGTGACTAGGTCTGATGTTTTAAAAAGGAAAAGAAAAAGTTGCAATCGTTTCTTTACATGTATTTTACAGGCCTGGGCTCTGCTAGAGTTTGAGGTCACAAACGCCTTCCCCCTCCCAGGGGCTGAGTTGCCGGTAATGTAGTTAAAAAGAGCTTTGCAACAGCTGGAATTTCTAAAGCAACATTGGCATCATGGGGGACAACTAAACATGCTTCATACATTTAAAAATTATGAAGATTATCACAAGGGTTACGAGCAAGTGTGCAGATGGTGGGTTTCTAACTTAATTAATGCTTAAAATCTGGAATGTTCCCCAAGCTCTCAGAACCTTTCCTGTCTATCCTCTCCAGGCCTGATGTTCCCAAGTCCTTAAAGACTCTTGATCAGAGAAAGCTGAGGAGGGTCTGTTGACTGAACTCGCCATAAACATCTTTTCAAACCACACAGACACACACACAAAGTTGCAACCTGGCTAATGATATGTTTATGCCATGTCCATTTCCAGAAATATTTATGTCTATCTTGCCAGCAATCAGTCAAAATATACAAAAATGGATTTGCATGTAAAGATGCTTCATTTGGAAGACAGAATATGATGATAATAGGACAAAGATGGCTCACAGCATGCTTTTTTTTTGTTTTCTTCTTATCATCTACTGTTTTCCTTTTCTGTTTGGTAAACTGAGCATTTGTTTTAAATTGCGATTTTGTTCTTGTGAGGTAGGAAATAAAACGATCCTGGAGCCAAGACCCCTACAGCACCCAGAAGGGTTTATTAGCTATTGAAGTGCAATTTCCTCTCAATGTCCAGGTCCCCGCCCTGCCTTGTGGCCAAGACTAGCCTTGTCGCCATCTTCCACTGGGCACCGTGGACATCTGTGTCTGCCCCTCGCCTCATCGACAGCCTGCTAAGCTCAGGGGCCGAGGTCTGGAGGACAGAGCTTGACTCCCTCCAGTCTTGTGTGTTATGTTCCATTGGGGTCCCAGCCCTGGAGTTGCTCACACCTCCCTCCTTCAAGGTTGTGTCTCTCACTCTGAAAGACTAATAAGGGTAGGGCTCACTGGTGTTGCTGCTTGGATGGCCAAAAACACCCCAGTGGTGCTTACTGCCCCGGGCACGCTGTCCTGTGGATTAGCAGGACCAGGGCCACTCTGAAAATGTCCATCTCCTTCTGTCAGGTGGGAATGCAAATACTTACAGCAGAGTTGTGAGAGTTAAGCCAATAGAATGGAAGCACTTTTTAAGCTGTAGTCTAGAGCTTTCTGCCAAAGTAAGGGGCTATTTTGCTATTAACAATGCGAACCTTTAATGACTGCTTGTACAGCGGCATGGAGGCAACCACCTTGGAGCCTTGCTTTGCTCTGGAGGAGCCGCCAGCTTAGGCCACGGGGACTCCGGGCTTGGCTCACACCAGCAAGCTTCCCCGGTACTGGATGTGGCCCCAGAGATGGCAGAGTGTCTTCCCCACCTCTGTTTCTCTTTTCCAGTCTGCTGCCCCTCTGATATTGGACCTCTTCTCACGCCACCTTGAAGGAAGTCACAACTTCTTTCCTTATGAATTACAACCCTCAGTAGAACAAAGCAGTGGCAGGTGAAGTCCTCCTTCCAGGTCTTCAGTTGGCTTTAAGGACCACCATAGTGGTACCTGCTACTCCCCAAATGCACCCACCCCTCCTCCCAGGTTGATCTCGTTGCCCCCGAGGAAGACTCGGTCTTTCATTTGTTCACCTTCTTTCCTCGCCTGTGATACTTCCCTTCTGTCCTTCGCTGGCCCAAGCCCACCCCTCTTGAAAGCCCATCCTCACTTCACGACTTCCAACTTCATCTCCCTCCACTTTCTCTGACCACACCAGCCCTTGCCATCTCCTCCTCCCTGACTCTTGTGGCATTTGTGATAGGTAGTTGCCACTGGACAATGACTGGTGGGTGTGTCCCTTTCACATGTGTTGAGAATCTCCTATGTGCTCAACACTGTGCCAGAGCAGATCCTCACCAGAATATACACCTTGATGTCATGTCTCATGTGATGTTTGTGACTTTCAACTGCCTGGCTTGATTTTAAGCTCCTGGAGAGCAGGAACCATATCTTATTCTGTATTTTGCAAATGTTCATAGTTATCTGTCAATAAACATTAAGTAAGTGACTCAGGGATAACCAGGTGCTGGAGAGGTTCAAAGGGTGAGGTTGAACCACAGAGAAAACAAGCTCTTGAAAATCAAAATGTTGGTGCCCCAGTCAAAACAGCAATGTCCCTTGCCTCATAGATGGCCTGCCCCATAGTCCTCAAACACATAGCATGACCAATAAAATTAAAAAGTCACAACATATTCATATGCTCTAAGACAAAAGAATCAACTCTGTGGTTCAAATACAAAATGGAAAGATAGTACCATAAGTGGGCCATTGGTTTGTTGATTCTCCATCCAGAGGCAGGCTCCCCGCTTGCAAAGGAGGCCAAGCAGCTGCTTGAGACCTAGGGCTCCTGCCAGGAGGAGGCCACCAGGACCTGGGCCAGAGCTAAATCCATGAGATATCCAAGGTCACTGTGGGACAGGAGCCTTAGTCACCAATATATAAGGCTTAGTTCTGGACTGGGAGGCCCAGGAAACCGGATGGAGACTTCCACAAAACTGCTAGACCAGGGCAGTGAGCTCAGGGGTAGCTCTTCCTCCTCGTCCAAATTTATGAGTGTTGGAGTGCCCCATGCTCAGTCCTTGGACCTCTTCTCTTCTCCATCTACACTCACTCTGTGAGAAACTCTGTCCTCTCCCACAGCCCTAATATTATCAAGGTGCTGAGGATGCCTGTATTTATATCTCCAGACTCAACCTCTTCCTGGGCTCCAGATACTCGGATGTCTCATAAGTATCGCAAAGTTCCCATGTCCAAAACACACCTCTAGGTTCCTGTCTCAAACCAGCTCTGCCCCGACCTCTCCCCTTCTCAGTAAACAGCATGGCCATTTACCCAGCTGCTCAGGCCCAAAACCTAGGGGTCATTTTTGAGTTCTCGTTTTCTCTCACACCTGGCATGCAATCCCTCAGCAAGGTCTGTTGGCTTTACCTTCAAAAGAGATCCTGAGTTTGATGACTTCTCACTACCGCAACCCCTTGAACAGTACACAAAGACAGCCAACACCTCTTGCCAGATTGCTGCAGCCGTTCCAGCTGGTCTTTTTTTTTTTTTTTTTGCGGTACGCGGGCCTCTCACTGTTGTGGCCTCTCCCGTTGCGGAGCACAGGCTCCGGATGCGCAGGCTCAGCGGCCATGGCTCACGGGCCCAGCCACTCCGTGGCATGTGGGATCCTCCCAGACCGGGGCACGAACCCAAGTCCCCTAAATTGGCAGGCGGACTCCCAACCACTGCGCCACCAGGGAAGCCCCAGCTGGTCTTCTTGCTGCCATCTTGTTCTCTACTCTCTGTGCTTCACATAGCAGTCACAGTGATGTTTTAAAATCATAAATCAAACCATGTCAGCCCACTACCCCAAACCCTCACCTGGTTTTCCCTTATACTTAAAATAAGATCCAAAATCCCTGTCTGATGTGGCCTCATTTCCTACTCAGCCCTTCCTGCATACTGGGCACCAGACACATGGGCTTCTTGCTCTTCCTTGAACCCATCATCCTGTTTCCTGCCCTAGGATCTTCCCACCTCCTTGGTGTTCTTCTCCAGGATCTTTGGATAGTTCCCTGCCCCTATGCACCCCAGCTTTCACCCAAATGTCACCTTCCAAAGAACATCTATCCTGTCTACACTGCCTAGCTCCCACATCCTTGTCACTCTTTATCCCCTTCCTGCTTCATTAGTCTTCACATTAACTGCCTGAAACTATGTATTTTAAAAAAAATGTCTTCTTTTTATTTATGGCTGTGTTGGGTCTTCGTTGCTGCACGCAGGCTTTCTCCAGTTGCGGCGAGCGGGGGCTACTCTTCGTTGTGGTGCATGGGCTTCTCATTGAGGTGGCTTCTCTTGTTGTGGGGCACGGGCTCTAGGTGCGCGGGCTTCAGTAGTTGTAGCACGTAGGCTCTGTAGTTGTGGCACATGAGCTTAGCTGCTCCACAGCATGTGGGAACTTCCTGGACCAGGGCTCGAACCCGTGTCCCCTGCACTGGCAGGCGGATTCTTAACCACTGCGCCACGAGTGAAGCCCCTGAAACTATGTATTTTGTTGTTGTTGTTGACCTCCTCCCCATACAAGATCCATGATGACAGGGATTTTGCTGCTCTTGTTCACTGTTACCTTTCCTGTGCCTGAACTGTACTTGACACATTAAAGGCATTTAATGAATACGTGTTACGTGAGTAAATTAGTGAATGGGTAAATAAGTAAGCAATAAGCTAAGACAATGTTAGTATCCTCATTATCATGTACACGTGACTCTCATGGAGCAATTTTTTAAAAACTGGGTTTGTTTGTGGGGGAAAAACGGTCCCCAAAAGAAAGAAAAACACTGGGGCTGATGACAGGACAGCATAGATCATAAAGAGAACCTCTAGCTCCCCTAATAAAACAAAACCCAGACAGCACAAGTCTGGAAAAGGATGTCATGGGGAGATGTGGCTGGACCCCCCTCCTCCCCCACAGGAGCTCTGAACCATTACTGCTTTCATCCCAGCTTTCATTTCTCAAAGCAGAGGTAAGACCAGACTGGAACATCTGAACAAGATGTCACCAAAGGTCCAGGGAGACTGAGGAAAGGCTTGGGTATAAAGTGAGGGGGGCACCAGGAGTTGTGAGGGCTACAGAAAAAGAAGAAAGAGCTCCAGATAGGACATTTCACTCAGGGCCAGGCTCACTTACAGGACGGGCCACTTTGGAAAAGATAACGTAAGCTTCGGGTGGCAGAAGAAGGTCTTAGAAATGGACGTGGGAATGTGCTTATACTTTTACTTGTTCACTTCAGTCTCCCTCACCACACACGCAAGATGGAAGGTAGAATCCCAGTTTTTTTACAGGCAAACACTGTGCCCGGGGGCAGGAGTTGAAATTAGGTCTGCATGATCAGAAAGCTTTTTGAAACACCTTGGATCACCATTCCATTAGGACCCCTTGAGCCAAGGTCCCTTCTCCAGCTGGCACCTAAAGAACATCGCACAAGTCCGCTCACGTTCCACAGTCTTTAAGAGTCTACAAACGTGTGCTGGCTTGTTTGAAAACAGATGCTGTCGGGACTTCCCTGGTAGCACAGTGGTTAAGAATCCGCCTGCCAATGCAGGGGACACGGGTTTGAGCCCTGGTCCGGCAAGATTCCACATGCCGCGGACCAACTAAGCCCACGAGCCGCAACTACTGAGCCTAAGTGCCACAACTACTGAAGCCCTCGCACCTAGAGCCCGTGCTCTGAAACAAGAGAAGCCACCACAATGAGAAGCCCATGCACCGCAACGAAGAGTAGCCCCTGCTCACCACAACTAGAGAAAGCCTGCATGCAGAAATGAAGACCCAACACAGCCAAAAATAAATAAGTAAAATAAATAAATTTAAAAATAAAACAAATGCTATCACCCTGATTCCCCAATGATTCTCACACCAAAATGGGCTGGGGGGTGGCAGGAGGAAGGGCAGGGGATGCACAGGGGAAGGAAAGCTCTGAAGCAAAGCTACTCCCTAACCATAGGCCAAAACCTGGCTAGAAACATGACTGATGATGTGATAAAAGGGTGCCCTACCACACTAAATGCAAAACAGGAATTGCAAGGTGCATGTAAAGGACTAGGTAACGGGTTGCATATTAAGAACACAGTTTCCATTTAGTCACTTGGAACAGAACAATCTGCAGCATTAAAGGAGAGGAAAATTTGGCAGGGCTCACTGTGAGGAGGCACAAGTGGGGAGAATTCCTAAAAGAGATCCTAACTTAATCACTTGAAGCAGGAGACCAAAAGCTGCCTTCAGAAATAGATCAAAAGAGTTGTATCGGCCCAGGAGTGCACACACCGTATCAATCTCTGGCCCAAGTGTGCGAGCTTCCAGGCATCACCTCGGAAGCGTGCCCAGAGCGGCCTGGTTTTATTTGTAAATGCACAGGAAGGGTCTGAAACAATCCCAGAGCAAGGCTGGTGGGGCAGCAGCCAGGTGGAGTAGGAGTCAGGACCAACTGGAAATTCCCTCAGGTTTACTTTCCTACTGATCTCATTCCCGTGGAACATACACTAAATCCATCCTTAACCTGACAAATTAGTGGGGCCCCATCTAAGAGATGGGAAAGGGCCTGAGGCAAGAAAGACAGGCCAGGCCTGGCTTGCACCAAGGAGAGGACCTGTCTCTTTGGCCTATATCCTCATGAGCTGTACTCCAGTAACTGAGGCCATTGCTGTCGCCCATCTCAAGAGCTCCAGACTGGGCCCAGAGGCCAGCCTTTGCTCACCTAACATTCTGCTCAGATAAGTAACCAGATAGGTACTGTTTTGTTTACACAAAGGGGATTAACTATGCACTTTGTCGTCCATCTTGCTTTTCTTGAGGCCCGAAGGCTACAAGGTATGTCATGAATTGAGGACCCAGGTGAAGAAAGACTGATGGAGTGTTACACTGTAAGGTGAACTGTCATTTATCTAGTCCTGTACTGATGGACATTTAGGTTGTCCCCTCACCCCAGTTTTTTTTTCCTATTACAAATAATGCTGCAGTGAACATCCTTGTAACACAACTCGGTGAACTCCTGCGGGTATATCTGTAGGGTAAATTCCTAGCTCAGCGACTGCACTTTAAACTCCTTCAGAATAGGAAAATGGATTAATCATCTTCCTTGCTCCTTTGCCTAGCACTGTCACAAAATTGTGTATAGTACGGACTCAATAAATATTTGTTGGACTCAATAAATATTTGTTAACATGAATTAATGAAAAAGAGACAATCTATACCCTGAATTACAAAGCCCTAAGCATGAAACAGATAACAGAACAAAATGGTTTCTAACACAGTGATAAGTGGAATGATCTGGACCAGGTAAAACTGCTACAGGAATTCCAAATGGAAGGTGCAGAATCTCCGATTTTTAACCTTTCCTACACCTGAATTTTATATAGCATTGCTAATTAACTTCTTGTTCTAACAGGCCAGTTATGGATAGGCCAGCTCTGCCTTCTTCCTCTTAGAGATAACAGGAAGAGAAAGATCCTGATCAGAACTTGCTCCCTTCACTGAGATTTTTGGGAGACATCTAGAATAGCATTTCCTCATTAGGCCTGATTTTGGAACACGATTTCCCAGTGACCTGAGTGGCTCCATATGTTTATCAAAGATGGAAAAAAGCTGCTATACGTTGGAATTTTATATTTTCCCCTCAAAATTAATTTTTTTCAGAGCTACCTAAGGATATACTCCACCAATAACCAGAAGTTTCTGAATTCATACTGTATTATAGACATGAGGATCCCAGGGGTCTCAGTGGGATTTGGGACAGCTGTTTTTGACTTTGAAGCTAGCTGCTATTTCATTAAGATGATGTCATCATTATTTCATCAGCCTCTCGTTCAACACTGTGAGGATTTATTATCACCACTTTACAGGCTGGGAAACTGAGGCACAGAGAAGTTAAGTACTTGCCACCCCATACTTCCTAACAAGCAGAACTGATCTCGGATCTGGGTCTTCAAGTCTACTCTCTTGTTTTTGCTTCCAGGAGCAGTTCTATCACGAAGCTTCAGCTTCCGGCCCACACTTGCACCTCTCCTTTCAGGACCCTGGGAGGGGCCCTCACATCGTGTTTATACGGTCACATATTTTCGTAAAATTTGCAGAAGCAAGATCTTGAACTGTAGTTAAAAACCACTGTCTCTTTTCATTCTGACTTTCCTCTCTGACTCATTCACCTAGTGTTGGGTGGCCTCTGAGTAGTGGAGGGCATTTTAGGATCCGGCTAAAGGGAAGTTGAGTTGGGCTATGTTTAGTTTGAGTTTGGTCAGAGGTGTGGTGCACAATCACTTTTATGTCGAGTTAAATTATCGCTGTCTGTCCTTGTGCAAAACAAAACCAACCAAACAAAACCCTTAATTTTACTAAAATAATATATGCAGATGGTAACAAATCAAATAGTACAGGGGGCTTAGAGACAAGTTGGATGGTACCACAAGACTTACAACAAAATAAGTTCTCCCCACCTCTCTAACTACTTTCATTTATTTTAGCAATTTCTTTTCACAGTATCACCATATTTTTAATTTATTTTATTTATTTTTGCTGTGTTGGGTCTTCGTTTCTGTGCGAGGGCTTTCTCTAGTTGGTATCACCATATTTTTAAACAATATCCTAATATTTCAATATTCTAAGTCAAAAAACTGGTGGACATGTAAATTTTCCTTACAAAAATCATTTTAAAGAAATTTTGTTTTTGTATAGGAAACTATCTAAATTTGGTTTTGTATATTATAAATGGTAAATACTGTAGTAAACCTTATAATATTTTTATAATACTTTCTTCACTTACCAATATTAGACATTATCTATTGATTTTCTGTCATTAGGTAAAGCTATAGCTCTCTCAAACCTATTCACTTCCTCTCTCCCATTTTCTTTTTATAGTTCTGCTTTAATTTTCGGTTAAATCAATAGTCAGAGTTTACAGTTTATATGACAGGGATAATATTTTTGCAAATATTAAATCAATACATTATATTTTTCCACTTAAATAATTATTTCCAACAGAAAAGCAGGCTTATGTTTACCAAAAAGACAAGTACAGGAATGTTCATAGGAAAATTATTTGTAACAGTCTCCTACTAAAACTTATCCAAATGCCTATCAACAGCAGAATGGATAAAAAAATTGTGACACACTCATATAATTGAGTACTGAACATATATGATAATAAATGAACTATTGTTGCATGCGACAACATGAATGAATATTAAAAACATAATATTAAGCAAAGGAAGCCAGACACATGATAGTACTATATGAATCAATTACATAATATATCAACAACAGACAACACTAAAATAGTCAGAAATTAGTATAGTGGTTGTCCTGGAGTGACTGTGAGGAGGTGAGAAGAGGCTTCTGAGCGCTAGTAATGTCCTATTTCTTGATCTGGGTCCTTTTAATATGGGCGTATTATATATTCATTTTGTGAAAATTCAACAGTATATATATTTAAAATTTCTGTATTTTTCTATACATGTTTTACTTCCATAAAAAAGTTTATTTTAAAATATCATTATAAAAAAGATATTTTATACCTCTATTATTAGATATCTATTGATCTCCCAGCTTTTAAAGATTTTGTTATACTTACCCTCACATCTGTGTCTTTATCCCTTCTCCTCCCAACTTTTGTTACTTTATTTTTTATAATATCTTGGATTAGAATATATTCTCTTCTGTAATCAAAAAAGCCCACATTTGTTTTCATTTTAGTTCTATAGTTAAATAGATTTAATGCTTACCACCAGCATTAGTTGTAGTTTTGTCAGTTTTCTCTTAGGTAACTAAAATGCATGCTCTTATTCATCAAAAAGGACAATGAAACAATAACCCCTCTACCATGTTCTTGCATATTCAAAACAGTTTGCTGGTTGCTTTAGTATAGTAATGGGATAATAGTTTGGCTGGGAATAAAATTCTTGAGAAAAGAAAAGTATATTCATACTGCCTTTTAGTCACTCTGAGGCCTGTCTGATTTCACTTCCATTAATTACTCTATTTTTTTTTCTTGTTTTCCCAAAGAATTCTTTGAGGTTCAGTAATTTTACAACACTATATCTCTAGGTTGACCATTCTGGCTTAGTTTTTCCTGGATGCTCCATTTCCATATAAAGATTCATACCCTTATTTTAGTTCAGGAAAGTTTTCATGAAGTATATCTTTATACATTTGTCCTTTATACATTTGTCCTGTCTATTATTTCTGTTGCCTTCCTTGAAGACCTTACATTGAACTCCTTGGCTCGTCTACCATAACTATTATTTCTCCTTTAAGCCTCTACTCATTCATTTGCTTTCATTTCATTTTGCAATCTTTTCTCATTTCTACTCTCTCTGTTAGTCTTAAATGAAGAATGCATACCCCTGGGCAAAGACTTCCTAAGGAATATGCACGTATATATATAGTTTTAACAGCATCAATTTCCATGTTCTCAATTGCCATATACACTCTTTCCAAAAAATTGATCTGCCAGAAAATATACCTGAGGAGGTGTTTTGTGAGTTCTTTTTTCCCATTAACCCCTTCACAATCTCCTTCAGTCAAGGCATCATAAACGCTCAACAGGGATTCATGTCTTTCCTCCTCTTGTATACATTTATGTTAAGCTTGAAGCAAGGCATTAGAAACTGAGTATTTTGCCTGAATTGGCATGTTCTGAATTCATTGTAGCATAAAGCAGCAGGAGAAACTACAATTTTTGTTTACTAATTTTACCTCTTTTACCCCATAACTATTGTCAAGAATGCACTGCCTCAGGACTTCCCTGGTGGCGCAGTGGATAAGACTCTGCAGTCCCAATGCAGGGGGCCCAGGTTTGGTCCCTGGTCAGGGAACTAGATCCCACATGCATGCTGCAACTAAGAGTTCGCATGCCACAACTAAGGAGCCCACCTGCTGCAACTAACATCTGGCTCAACCAAATAAATAAATAAATATTAAAAAAAAAGAATGTATTGCTTCTAAGGAAGAAGCTTGTGAGAGCACACAAGGGACAAATTTATGAAAAGCTCTGGCTCTTATCTATCTTATCTACACCCATTAATCTACGAATTTTAGTACTAATATTTCTTTAAAATTTTATTTATTTTTTTGTTGTGCCGTGTGTTAGTTGTGGCATGCAGGATCTTTCATTGCACGCGTGGGATCTTTGTTGCAGTGCAGGGGCTTCTCTCTAGTTGTGGCGTGCAGGTTTTCTCTCTCTAGTTGTGGCACGCAGGCTCTCTAGTTGAGGCACACGAGCTCAGTGTTGTGGCACACGGGCTTAGCTGCCCTGTGGCATGTGGGATCTTAGTTCCCCAACCAGGGATTGAACCCATGTTCCCTGCATTGGAAGGAGGATTCTTTACCACTGGACCACCAGGGAAGTCCCAATGTTTATTTTAAAATGATGTATCAATCTGCCACAAATCATTCTTTCTGAATTTCCACCATTCTTGGTGATGGAATTGGGAGAGGATTCTCATTCAAGGCATGGATCGTGCCTTAGTCCATCTCAGATGCATTTCTGCATGATTTTTGGGAGGAGGAAGTGAAACACTCCACACTAATTTCCAATGCTTCCAGCAGATTAGTGCAACATCTGGAAATGAAATATACATCTAAGTTAGGGTTTTATATTTTCTTGAACACTTATGCAGACTGGTAGGGGAAACATTTTCATTACTTTTGCCAAAAGATGGTTGGATGCTATGAACTAATATTTATTTTTTATTTGGGCATATGTCTGCTTCTCACTGTTACTAGTCAACTACCTGCTGAACAATTATTCTTTTTCACCATGTAGTTATTAGATTTATATTATTATATATTTTTTTTATTTACTTTAGTTTTTATATTCCTATTATAACAGGAATGTTATAGACTCTACTATAAATAATACATATAGCAACAATGATTAACAAACTTTTTATAAGTCCCCCACTAACTGATGGTCTAACACCTTCCTTTTGCTATTACTTTCCACAAAGTAGTTAAAATTGAATTCTTAAAAATAGACAAGAGAATGAAAAGACAAATCATACTGGGAGAAATATTTGTTAAGACATGTCTGATAAAGGACAGCCATCCAAAATAAACAAAGAACACTTAAAACTCAACAAGAAAACAACAATCCATTAAAAAATGGGCCAAAGGCCTTAACAGACACCTCATCAAAGACGATATACAGATAGCAAATAAAGTATGAAGGGATGCTCCACATAATATGCCATTAGGGAAATGCAAATTAAAACAATGAAATACCACACTACACACCTATTAGAATGGCCCAAATCTAGAACACTAACAACACAAAGTGCTGGCCAGGACACTAACAACACCAAATGCTGGCAACAGGAACTCTCATTTACTGCTGATGGAAATACAAAATGTCACAGCACTTTCGAAGATATTTAGTTTAGTTTGGTGGTTTCTTACAAAACTAAACATACTCTTTCCATGAAGTACTGCAATCTCACTCCTTGGTCTTTCCCTAAAAAAGCTGAAAACTTATGTCTACACAAAAACCTAAACATGGATATTTATAGCATATTTATTCATAATCGCCAAAATTTGGAAGCAACCAAGATGGTCCTTTAGTAGGTGAATGGATAAATAAACTGATACATCCAGTCAATGGTATATTATTCAGCACAAAAGAGATGGGTTATCAAGCCATGAAAAGACATGGGGTGGGACTTCCCTGGTGGTCCAGTAGTTAAGACTCTACGCTTCCACTGCAGCGGGCGTGGGTTTGATCCCTGGTTGGGGAACTAAGAACCCACATGCTGTGCGGTGCAGCCAAAAAAACAAAACAAAACAAAAAAAAACTTGCAGTCTGAGAGAAAAGACATGGGGTAAACTTAAACGCATATTAGTAACGGAAAGAAGCCAATCTAAAAAGGTTACTTACTATGTGTTTCCTACTCTATAGCATTCTAGAAAAGGTAAAACTATGGAGACAATAAAAAATGATCAGTGACTGAGAGGGATTAGAGGGGAGGGAGAGATGAACTGACATAGTGCAGAGGATTTTTAGGGCAGTGAAACTACTCCGTATGATACTATAATGGTGGATACATGTCATTACACATTTGTCCAAACCCACAGAATATACAAGCCAAGAGTGCACCCTAATGTAAACTATGGACTTTGGGTGATAATGATGTGTCAATGTAGGTTCAACAATTGTAACAAATGTACCACTTTGGTGGGGGATGTTGATAATGGGGGACCTTATGCATGTGTGAGAGCAGGGGATACGTGGTAACTCTCTTTACTTTCTGCTCAATTTTGCTGAGAACTTCTTAAGTAATAAAGTCCATTAAAAAAAAAAATAGAACATCTACCACTGTACAGGTGTAGGATAAAATGTTCCCAAAACATAAACTAGAACATAGTATCTTGAACTTTATAAAACCAACTTTATTTAATTAGAGATAATTCCTCCTTCTCAGATTTTGATGTGCTTTTCTAATAATATCAAACATGTAATTATAAACATGCTTCTTTTCAATCATTAAATAAATGACTAACTTATCTCTAACTGTCAAGTATCCAACTCTGTCCATCTGTCTTCCCATTTTAAGACATTTTAGGATATTCTAGAAAACTGAAATTCAGCATGATTATACTTTGTTCACAAAGGATTTATAATTTCCAATTTAAAAAAATCTCAGTTTAACAAATTTAAGCTATAAAAATGAAATTTATCTAAAACTTACAAGAATAAGTAATAGAAATTTTAAGTCTTGGAAAGGCTTTTTTTGGCAAAATTATAAGAAATTGAGAAAAAGAATGACTTTAAAGACTTAGGAAACAAAATTTTTTGCAAATTGGGTGGTTTCTAATTCCTGGGTTTCAACAAAATTGCGGGAAGATCTAATCAAGTTGTCAGTGATGGATCATTAAAAATAATTTTTGATGATCACTTATAATTTTTGATTTTGGCATATAACTTGAAGGAATTTCCAAGCCCTGGGTGATATTTTTAAAAATAAAACTCCTTTTACCTCCATCAAGTTATTTATGTAAACATGGGTTCTCGGCTCTGATATCTAAAAAAACTAAAAGGAGGAATAGAATTGACGCTAAGCCTGTCTCATTCTGAAAATGTCATACTTGAATATTTACCTATAGCTACCTGAACTAACAGAGAAATGCCTCACCAATATCATTAAGTGATAACTTTCTAATAACTTTTATTAATATTTAGGAGACAAGGATATAGGAATTTAAAACAAATTAAAAAATGTTTATTGAGGTATAATTGACATTAGTTTCAGGTGTTACAAAATAATGATTTGATATTTGTATATACTGCAAAATGATCACCACATGTCTTGTTAACATATATGATTTTTGTTGCAGAGAACTATGATAGGGTAATCAATAAAAATTTTTTTAAACAATGATATTGCACTGGGATATAATTATATGGAAGAAATGGAAAAAAAGAGAAGTTCAAGGTAAAAAGAAATGGTAATATTTGACTACTAAAAAGAACTTATTTGTGTATTTTGGTGCACATCAAGGCACTGTAATATTTAGATCTGAATGGATAATTTAAAAGAGTATTATGTATGCAGCTCTTGGGTTGTAGTTTGCTGAATCTTGGTCTACACCTAAGAAAGTGATAGAGAAAATGTAAATAATGCAGATGAAACTTACAAATATGACATGTCTGTAGCCATTAATTACACTGTGAATAGCAAATAAAAAAACCCCAAAATAAAAAAAACCAAACTATTCTTCTAATATTCAAAAACTATTATCCAGCTCAGCAAAGATGTCACACATGCCTACTGATGAATGAATGAAATGCCAACATATGTCTTCATTATTTCACTTTCATCTTACTTATTAACATCAACAAAAATATTATTCAACATCCATGTTGGAACTACACTTAGGGAGCCAGCTGTTAAACATTTATCAGCAGCATGCACTGTACTGTGATTATTTAGTTCATCTCCTTTTGTTCCTAAAAACCAAATTTTGTTTTGGGGAAATTTCTGTCACCAGCCTACCCATTTTCCTCTTGTTCTTGTGCACCAAGGACTTAGGTCTTACATTTCAGGGTAAGTCCCTCAACTCTGAGAAACACACTTGGTAGTCTGTTCTGAAACCTGCAGGCACGAATACTCTGCTTCTCTCTGCGTGCTCCTCCGCTTGAGCACCACAGCTTTTGTTTTTGTTTCATCCAGACTGAGTAATCTCTGCCCAGTTGTTAAGACTCTGTGCTTCCACTGCAGGGGGCACGGGTTCGATCCCTGGTCCAGGAACCAAGGTCCCACATGCTGTGCAGCATGGCCAAAATAAATAAATAAATAAATAAAGTAAGTAAGTATTGATGTATTAGGGTTTACATCTACCATCTTACTATGTGTTTTATATTTGTCTCATCTGTTCTGTGCTCTTTCACTCTTCTTTCTTGCATTTTAAAAAGAGATTAATCAAATAATTATCACTCCATTTCCCTTTTGTTTGTTTTTTTTTTTTTGTGGAACACGGGCCTCTCATTGTTGTGGCCTCTCCCGTTGCGGAGCACAGGCTCCGGACGCGCAGGCTCAGCAGCCATGGCTCACGGGCCCAGCCTCTCCACAGCATGTGGGATCTTCCCAGACCGGGGCAGGAACCCGTGTCCCCTGCATCGGCAGGCGGACTCTCAACCACTGCGCCACCAGGGAAGCCCACTCCATTTCCCTTTTGATTAGCTAACTACTTTTGCATTATATCACTTCTTTTCATGGTTACCTTAGAGATTAGAACATGCATCTTGATTTACTAGAATCTAACATAAATTTGTATTTTCACCAATGCAAGGGCCATAGAACACTTTAATTTCCTTTTCTCTCCTCCTGCCTTTTGTACTTGGTACTATCATTGTCGTGAATTTTATTTCTACATATTTTAAACACCTCAATATTATAAATGTTTTATATTGTCAGTATGTTAATATATTTATCCACATATTTTTATGGTTTCAATATCAGGGGAATGCTGTCCTCATAGAATGAGTTGGGAAGTATCCCCCTCTTCAGTATTCTGGAAATATAAGTGTAGAATAGGTATAATTTCTTTATTAAATGTTTGGTTAAGTTCCCCAGTGGAGCAGTCTAGGCCTGGAGTTTTCTTTGTAGGAAGGTTTTAAACCATAAATTCAATCTCTTTAATAGATAAAGCATAATTCAAGCTATCTATTTCTTCTTGAGTGAGCTTTGGTAGTTTGTGCTTTTCAAGGAATCTGTCTATTTCATCTAAGTTGTTGAACTGATTGGCATAAAGTTAGTCTTTTACTCTTTTATTATTTTTAATATGAATAGACTCTATAGTTATATTATTGCTCTTATTCCTGATAATGGTAACTTGTGCTTTATTGTTGTTTTTGTTTTTCTGATCAGTCTCGGTAGAAGTTTATCCTTTTTTCCCTCAAAGAGTCAGTTTCTGGTTTCAAAGACTTTGTTTTTCTGTTTTCTAATTCACTGATTTTTGCTCTTGTGTACTACTTTCTTTCTTCTGCTTATTTTCATTTGCTCTTCTTTTTTTTTTTTTTTGCTGTACGTGGGCCTCTCACTGTTGTGGCCTCTCCCGTTGTGGAGCACAGGCTCCGGTCGCACAGGCCCGGTGGCCATGGCTCACGGGCCCAGCCGCTCCGCGGCATGTGGGATCCTCCCGGACTGGGGCACGAACCCGTGTTCCCTGCATCGGCAGGCGGACTCTCAACCACTGCGCCACCAGGGAAGCCCTGCTCTTCTTTTTCTAAATTTATTAAAGTGGAAGCTGACATCATTGACAAGACTTAAAGGGCAAGGATCCCAAAGAGAAGAGTGGTATATTCTGTAAAAATTTCCTTTCAGTGAATTTGATCTTAAGTGGCTCAGGTGCAACAGGGAAAGGACCAAAACAAAGAGCGCCAGCTAAGAACCTGGGAAGCCAATCAGATCTTTTGGCAATCTCTCAGGCTGGGTGACAGAATTATAGAGATCAGAACCCACCAATGAGGAAGGACCCTCGTATACATCCCAGACTTCCAGTTAAGACTCTGGAAGAGTAACACTGTAGGTATATGGCTCAGTTGGAAATAGAACAGTATGCACAAAAGACTGAAACCCACCTTCAAATGAGCTCATCCCAGATTGGTTTAATGTGATCTGTCCCTACACTAACTGCCTGCTAAATGGCAGGTAAATCTTCTCTGGAAGAAGAAAACATTAGCCAGGGCCTCAATTTATATCTACAATTTTTATATATTATGTCTGGCATTCAATCAAAGAATGACCAGATATGCCATCTGTCAGTTCAAATGTGTTATACATGGTGTTTGTGGCCTTGGCTGACAATTAAAAAATTAAAAATAGAACTACTATATGATCCAGATATTTCAATTCTGGGTATTTATCTGAAGGAAATGAAAACAGTAACTCAAAAAGATATCTGTAACCCCATGTCCATTGCAGTGTTATTTGAATAGAAATAACTGAAGTGTCCATTGATGAATGAACGGATAAAGAAAATGTGGTATGTTTACATGTATATGGAATACTATTGAGCCATAAAAAAGAAAATCTTGCCATTTGCAACAATATGGATGAACTTTGAGGGTATAACGCCCTCAAAGTGAAATAGGACAAAGAAAGACAAATACTGTATGATCTCACTTATATGTGGAATCTAAAAACAAAAACAAAAAAACCCGAGCTCACAGATAGAGAATAGATTGGTGATTACCAGAGGCAATGGGTGGGGAGTGGGCAAAATGGGTAAAGGTGGTCAAAAGGTACAAACTTCCAGTTAGAAAATAAATAAGTCTTGGGGATGTAATGTACAGCATGGTGACTATAGTTAATAACACTGTATTGTACATTTGAAAGTTGCTAAGGCAGTAGATCTTAAAAGTTCTCATCACGAGGAAAAAAACCTGTAACTATGTATGGTGATATACGTTAACTAGACTTAGTGTGATGATCATTTTGCAATACATACAAATATCGAATCATTATGTTGTACACCTGAAACTTATATGATGTTATATGTCAATTATCTCTGAATTAAGAAAAAAAAGAAAGTAACTAGTCCCACTGGACGCCAGAAAGGTTATCTTCATGAAGAAAGTAGATTTTATTAAAAGGTAGTATGGTGAAGAAAATTAATGTTTTAAAGTTATGGTGAATGCACATATTGTATATATCATAAATAACCTTTATATAATGTATATATTAAAAAGAAAAAAGAAAGGTAATTAAAAGGCTGGGGGGGTACTATACAAGAAATGTGAAGCAACTAAAATACAGTATTTTTTTTTTCCTCAGAGTATAATAAAGATAATTCATTTGACATGAGACTTGGAACACTCTCCTTTAAGAGTGAGTGATACAGGATTATGCTTCCTTCTCTGAGGCTCCAATAATACTATTTTCCTCCACGGTTCACAATATTTACACAGTCTATAATAATTTAACCAATTTCTATTTTTTCCACTTTTAGAATAGGTTACAGACAAAAAAAAAGTACAGACACTTAATTATACTTACAAAGAAGAATATAAGTGCCATAAATCTTAGTGTCGTAAAAATAATGGGATACTAGCAGATGTTGCAGGGCAACATAGAGAATAGAGAAAAAAGAGAAAGAAAGGAGAAGGAACTGCAGATATGTTTATTTTCTTAGTTACAAAGTGGTGAATCAAAATACATACAGTCTAAAGTTGATGGGCAAGAAATAGAAGTTTAAATATGTTTGAATAATAACCAAAAATAGATTGAAAAATAATCAAAAGAACTAAAAATAACCAAAAGAACAAAATTAATAATAAAATGAGCAGTCTCTCATTTTAAGATGGAAAAATAAAGAAATCTCTGACTCTGTTATGGATTGAATGTGTGTTTCCCCCCAGAATTCATGTTGAAACCCTACCCTCCAATGTGATGGTATTAGGAGGTAGGGCTTTTGGGAGGTAACTTAGGGTTAGAAGAGGTCACGCGAGTGGAGCCCTCATGAATGCAATTACTCTTTTAAGTATCATGAGACAGCTTGCTTCCTATCTCAGCCTTTCACCATGTGAGGACACAACAAGACAGCAGTCTGCAACCCAGAAAAGGGTCCTCACTAGAACCCAACCATGCTGGCACCCTGATCTCAAACTTCCAGCCTCCAGAACTGTGAGAAATAAGTTTCTGTTGTTTATAAGCCATCCAATGTATGGCATTTGTTATAGCAGCTGGAGTTGACTAAGACCAAATCTGCTTGCTAAAACCAATCTGAAACAATAGGAATAAAAATGGAACAAAAACTCCATTTAGGAGGAAATCAGGTAACACTCATGACCTAAATTTTAATATTTATAAAGAAGGGCTGCTGCCAAGTAAAGTGAAAATTTGACCAGAGAAAGGACTCCAAAAGACGATACCTATTGTTGCAGAGCTCAAGTAGAGTCTACAGTTTTGCAAGGTAGTAGTATAACTTGAGGAGCAAAATCCAGTTCCTTGTTTGAAAAAAAAAAGCCTGAGGTTTGCAAACTGGCTCTAGAATTCTCTATGATCCCTTTTGAAACCACACAGACATGACATTCTGCAAAAGAATTTTTAATATAATAGAGAAGCTAAGGTTAATGGGTGGCCCTGAAGCAACCAATTCTAGTCAATTAAAATTTTGTAAAGTTTGAATATACTCACACTCACAATATACTCCACTAGACCTTGTACATGCAGGGCTTTGTTTTAAGTTAGGACAAAGCCTTGTTGGTCCAGAGGTTGTTCAAAGCCTCTTACACCTCTCTCACATTTTCCTTCCCCATGTAACTGGTCCAGAAAGGACTCTGTGTGCAAAAAAGAGAACAACCAAAAAACAAACCAGAAATGGTTTCACGACCCTATGAATGTATTTAAAAATATTGAATGATACACTTTAAGTGGCAAATTATATTGTATGTGAATTATATTTCAATAAAACTTTTTAAAAAAGGAACCAGGAGACAAAATCACTGCAGGAAAAAGGCAAAGGAGAAAACAAAACAAATTCAGCATTCATCAGAAAAAAATTTATTGTGGAATAGCTGAAAACTGTGACCAAAAAATTTCTTATGGATTCAAATAATTCACTGAAAAAGTGGACTCCTTGAATCAAGAGTCCAAAGCACAGATAAAAGGACTAAAGTAAGAAATGATAAGACAACAAAGGATAAGATAAAATTGACTTGAATGAACCCAGGAAAGATGTAGAAAAGTAATGACATACAGAAATGGAAATTGCAGAAAGAAGAATAAATGTTGTTGAAAACAAGCTAAAGAAATGGAGGACAGGCTCAACCAAACTGAGCAAAAGAAGAGAAAAAAGAAAAGAAAAGAATTTTAAAGAGTTATAGGGAAAAAATATACATGGAAGACAGATGGGATATTCAGTTATGCATTCAGAAGACAGAACAATCTCAAGCACACAAAAATATTCAAAGTGTAATTCAAGAAAATTCTTCTGAAATATAAGACTTGAATCTGTACATTTAAACCATCTTCCAGAAAGAATCAACAAAGGTTAATCAGCACTAGAACATATCCTAATAAAGTTACTGGACTTCAAAGATATGATCTTTCAGACAGAAAATCAAATCACCTCAAGGGGAAGAGGTAGAAATCAAGCTGCTTCATACTTCTTTAAAGCAACATTCAACATTGTAGCAATTTAATGCCTTCAAAATTCTCAGGGATCCTATGACCCAAGAATTTTAGTTCCAGTCAAAGTATAGTTTAAGCATAAAGGCAACATGCAGATGATTTCAAACATATAAATCCTCAAAGAACATAGTTCCTACGAATCTTTCTTTAAAAAACTACCCCAAAATAGCTTCTGTCAATTGAAAGACAAATGGAAAAGGTAAATAACTAAGTATCCAATTCAGTAAGTTAGAAAAAAAACAACACAGTAATCTTAAGAACAAAAGGGGATACTAGTAAAGATAAAGCAACAATTAAAGAATAGAAAACTATATAACAAATAAACGTATCTCCAGAATGTTCTTAAAAAACCCAAAAAGGTAAAAATTTAGCAAAGCTAATAAACAATATAAATAAAGAAGCACATATATAAATATGAAAAATGAGTATAGAAAAATAAGCATAGATACTTAAGAAATTTTAAAAATTATAAGAGAATATATTGTTCAGCTTTATGCAAATACATAATCAGTTAGGGAAATATAAACTATTAAAACTGACCCCAGTGGGCTTCCCAGGTGGTGCAGTGGTTAGCAATCCACCTGCCAATGCAGGGGACACAGGTTCGAGCCCTGGCCTGGGAAGATCCCACATGCTGCGGAGCAACTAGGCCCATGCGCCACAACTACTGAGCCTGCGCTCTAGAGCCTGAGAGCCACAACTACTGAAGCCCATGCACCTAGAGCCCGTGCTCCGCAACGAGAAGCCACCACAATGAGAAGCCTGCGCACCACAACGAAGAATAGCCCCCTCTTGCCACAAGTAGAGAAAGCCCGTGTGCAGCAACGAAGACCCAACGCAGCCAAATAAAACCCCAAAACCAAAAAACTGACGCCAGTAAAAGAAGAAAGTTACAAATAGGTCAATTTTTAGAAAATTTTGTAAGTGAATTCTATCAAATCTTTAGGGAACATGTAACTTTTCTTTTTTTTTTTTTTGGAACATGTAACTTTAATATTATTTAATGGTTCCAGAGTACTAAAAGGAAAGTTTCCAAAATCTTTTCATCAATTCAACGTAATACTGACACGGTCCGATCCCTAAACATTGTAAATAAAACATTAGCCAATAGACTCTAGTAGCACATAAATCAAATATATATCATGATGAAGGAAGACTCAAATCAATGATGCAAAGATGGCACAATATTAAGGAATCTACTATATAATACAACTTAAATATATATCAAAAGAGAAATACTACATGAACATTTCTGTAGATGCTGAAAAGGTATCTAATAGCATTCAATATCCCTTTTGATTAAAAAAATGCTATTAATAAAATAGTAATAGACAAATAGTTTCTTAACATGTAAAAGTACATATATCATTACAAATGCCAAAAACTATACAGTGAAACACTGAGTTGTATTAAATCAGAAACAAAACAAGAATGCACATTATTACCAGTATTATTTAACTTGGGCCGATACTAGCCAATATCATTAGAGAAGAAAAGGGAAGATTACAAGGGAAAGGAAAGAAAAAGGAAGAAAATATTACTATTTGCAGGTGAGATAATATTATGACAGAAAATCAACTTTAAAAATCATCACTGTAGGGCTTCCCTGGTGGTGCAGTGGTTGAGAGTCCGCCTGCCAATGCAGGGGACACGGGTTTGTGCCCTGGTCTGGGAAGATCCCGCATGCCGTGGAGCGGCTGGGCCCGTGAGCCATGGCCGCTGAGCCTGCGCGTCCGGAGCCTGTGCTCCGCAATGGGAGAGGCCACAACAGTGAGAGGCCGGCGTACCGCAAAAAAAAAAAAGTCATCACTACAAGAATAAGATAATTTAGTAAGGTGGCTGATAGCAAAATTAAAACACAATCAATACTTATCCAATATATGAACAATTACCTAGAAAATATTCAATTTACGAAAACAAGAACTACGATGGAATACCTAGGAATAAAAATACAAGATTCACATGAAGAAAACTTGGAAACACTTTGAAAGGTCATTAAAAAAGACCTGAATAAATAGTAAGACATTCTTAGATGATGGAAAATGATGGCAATCCTCTCTAAATAAATATATAAATCGAACTTCCTCAAGAAAAATACCAACACTATTATTTTGGGAATAAAGCGAGAAAAGACTAATGATGGAGGACTAGCCCTACCAGATACTTAAAAAAAGGATAAACATTATAGTAATGAAAATAGTTTGGTACCAGCACACGAACAGAAAGATCTGGGACAGAACAGATATCTGGGAAACAGATGTAGATAAATACTGGGATTAGTTTCTGATAGAGTTGGCATTTCAAATCAGTGGGGTAAAATGATATATTTAATAAACAGTATTAGGATAAGAGGGTAGCCATCTGGAAAATATGAAATTGGATTCTGTTTTTCACCTACACCAAACTAACTTCTAAATAGAGTATTAAAAAAAATAAACATAAAGGTAACAGAAATGATATATTTGACTTTGTAAAAATTTTGATTTTCTTTATGGCAAAAAGTCCAATTATATTCTTCACTTCCAAACATTCATTTAGTTCTTTTATCAGACCTACTTGATCACTTAAAAAATATTCTCTTTCTGGTTTCCCTGGTGGCGCACTGGTTGAGAGTCCGCCTGCTGATGCAGGGGACACGGGTTCGTGCCCCGGTCCAGGAGGATCCCACGTGCTGCAGAGCGGCTGGGCCCGTGAGCCATGGCTGCTGAGCCTGCGCGTCTGGAGCCTGTGCTCTGCAAGGGGAGAGGCCACAGCAGTGAGAGGCCCGCGTACCGCAAAAAAAAAAAAAAAAAAAAAGAACAAAAAATATTCTCTTTCTCCTTATTCAAATGGCTTATGTGTTCAACCTCTTCTTTCATTTAAATACATTATATTTATTTTATAATCTGTGTCTAATAATATCAATATGTGGAGGCTCTGTTTTTTACCTGCTGTCTCTTATCACAGTGGTTTGTTTCTTATTTTTGTTTGGTTTGGTTTTAAATTTTTGACTGTGATATCATATTCCTTGAACTTTGCTGAGAGAATTCTCCTTCAGAGAAGACTTGCATTCACTTCTGCAGATGTCAAGGGGCACAATGTTAAATGATTTTGAGACCACTCAGTAGCATGAAATCAGCAGTGCTAATAAACATTTTTTCTAATTCTCACTTTGATTACTTCTTTGATGGTTTTCTTTTTGTTGTTGTTATTGTTTTGCGGTATGCGGGCCTCTCACTGTTGTGGCCTCTCCCATTGCGGAGCACAGGCTCCGGACGCGCAGGCTCAGCGGCCATGGCTCACGGGCCCAGCTGCTCCGTGGCATGCAGGATCTTCCCAGACCGGGGCACGAACCTGCATCCCCTGTATCGCCAGGCGGACTCTCAACCACTGGGCCACCAGGGAGGCCCTGATTGGTTATTTTTAAACTTCCAAATATTTGCTATTATTATTTTTTGCTACCCTCGATTATCTCCATGAGCATTCAGCAAGTGAACCTTTATCACTATGACCTTATTCAGGTCTTGGTTACCTCTCCCTTGTACTAGAACAATCACTCTGTATGATCTATAGTACCAATGTTGTCTCTGCACTTAGGGGAGAATGCTCTTTATTGTGTGTGTGTGTGTGTGTGTGTGTGCTTAAACTGTATGTAGTGGCATGTCTAATCCAGATCTTACGAAATTATTCCAGAGGAAAATTCGCAGACAAAACCTCTTAACGAGGATACTTCACCTGAAACAATGGAGCCCACTGAATTAAGGCAATCAAACATGCCTCCTCTGAGGACACATAATTGATTTGTTTAATTTCTGAAAGGTCATCTGCCCTGGGAAAGGGAAGGGGAATTCTGCATTATCTTCCACGGTCTGTAACCTTATCCCTGACAGCTGCAGGGACACGTGCATGGGGAAGAATCTCTCCTTCTCCTCCTTCCCCCCTCCTGCCTTGCATTCACACATAGCTGTGTGGCAATTTTCTTTTATCACCATGGCCTGGAATGGGTTTTATTTGTTAGGCATCATGTTCTCCACAGAGGCTTCCCATGGGAAAGTCTCTCTTTCTGAGGCCCCTCAAATCACCAGACCAGGCATTTTTTCCCATCTTAGGTTCATTCTTGGATGGGCCTCAGTACATCAACAAGTTTTGATGAGTATACCTATCCATGCCCAACTCTGAGTCAGTGCCTATTCACACTGCCTTAGACATTCCCAGCTCCAGAAGGCAAAATACAAGGCAATAGAGCCCAAATCGAGCCAAAGCCAGGCTCCCATGAACTTGTACTTTGATGGCTTCAACTGCCTCCTAACTTATATCCCTAATTTCTATCTCTCCTACCACCCCAATGTGTTTATATTTGTCTGCCAGAACAACTGTCCTCAAATTTAACTGTACATATTTAAATGACCACCATCCCCTTTCCTCCACCAAAAATCTTCAGAGGATCCTCTTTGTTTAGAAAATAAGGTACAAATGAAGAGAACCAGGAATGATGGATAAAGCGGTTAATATAACAAGCTCTATAAATAGAGTTTCTTCCTTTCCTCTTGCTGTCCTTTCTTTTATCAGCTTCTTTAATAGACATAAAATTATATAAAGTAAAATTATACTTATGTATTGCTAGGTTTGTAACATACATAGGTGTAACAATAATATAATATGATATAACAAGTACAAAAACGGGGAGAGAGAATAGAGTTATATAGGAGTAATGGTTCTGTCTCACTGGCAGTAAGTTTCTATAAATCTGAAGTAGGTTCTGATCAGGTGTATCTGGTAAGCATAGAGAAACAATAAGAAAATAGCTCCAAAGACATCACAAGTAAAGAAAACTACAGACCAACATCTGTTATGAATACAGATGCAAAAATCCTCAACAAAACACAAGCAAACCAAATCCAAGAATATATAAAAAGGAGAATACACTGTATAAGTTTGCTAGGGCTGCTATAACAAAGCACCACAAACTGGGGGGCTTAAGGAACAGTTCTGAAGGCTAAAAGTCTGAGATTAATGTGTTGGCAGGATTGGTTCCTTCTGAGGAATCTGCTCCAGGTCTCTCTCCTACCTTCTGATAGTTCCACAGTTTGTGGCAGTGTAACTCCAATTTTCAATTGACATTCTCCCTGTGTGCATGTCTGTGTCCAAATCTCTCCTTTTTATAAGGACACCAGTCACATTAGATTAGGGTCCACTGTAATTCAGTATGACCTCATCTTTAATTACATCTTCAGTGATCCTTTTTGCAAATACAGTCATATTCTGTGCCACTGGGAGTTACGACTTCAACATATACATTTTTCCAGAGACACAATTCAACCTATACACCATGACCAAGTGAAATTTATCCCAGGAATGCAAGATTGGTTTAACATTTGAAAATTAATTAATGTAATACACCATATTAATAGAATTCAACACCCTTCAGGATAAAAATATTAAAGAACTAGGAATACAAGGGAACTTCATCAATCTGATAAAAGGCAAATACAAAAACCTCACAACTAAATCATACTTAATGATAAAGGACTGAATACTTCCTTTCTCCTTAAGATCAAGAACAAGACAAGAATTCCACTGTCACTACTTTTATTCAACATTGTATTGGAGGTTCTAATCAGAATAAGAAGGCAAGAAAATTAGATAAAAGGAATTCAGATTGAAAAGGAAGTAAACTATCTGCATTCACAGATGGCATGATCTTACAACAGACAATCCTAATGAATTCACTAAAAAAATGATTAAAAGTAATAAATGAGTTTAGCAAGTTTGCAAAATACAAATCAATATAAAAAATCAATCGTATTTCTATACACTTGCAGCAAACATTCAGAGAATGAATATGTACAAGAAAACAATTCCATTTATTATTGCATCAAGAAGAATAAAATACTTAGGAATAAATTTAACAAAAGAAGTACAAAACTTAAACTCTGAAAACAACAAAACATTGTTGAAAGAAATTAAAGAAGACCTAAATAAATGGAAAGACTTCTCTCCCATGTTTTATGGATTAGAAGACTCAATATTGCTAAGATGACAATACTTCCCAAATTGATCTACAGATTTGATACAATCCCTATCAAAATCTCAGCTGATTTCTTTACAAAATTGACAGGCAGATCCTAAAATACTTATGCAAACACAAGAGATCCAGAATAGCCTAAAATGAAAAAGAACAGAGTTGGAAGACTCACATAACACAATTTCAAAATTGCTACAAAGCTGAAGTACTCAAGACTGTATGGTACTGCCATATGCAAAGACATAAAGATCAATGAAATAGAATTTACCTATACGTCTATAGAATAGAACCCCTGTGTCTGTGGTCAACTGATTACTGATAAGAGTGCCAAGATAATTAAATGGGGAAAGAACTGTCTTTACAACAAACAGTGTTAGGATAACTGGGTATTCACATTATAAAGAATCAGCTGGACCTCTACCTCAATCCATATACAAATTAACTCAAAATGGATCAAAGACCTAAATGTAAGAGCTAAAACTACTAAACTCTTAGAAGAAAACACAGGTGTAAATCTTTATGACCTATGGTTAGGCAGTGGTTTCTTAAATATGACACCAAAAGCACAAGCAATCAGAAGAAAAAAATAAATTGGACATCATAACAATTAAAAATTTTGTTCTTCAAAGGACATTATCAGGAAAAATTTTTAAAAAGTCCAGAGAATAGGATAAAGTTTTTATAAATCATATATCTGATAGAAGACTTTTATTGAGTATACATAAGGAACTCCTACAATATAGAAAAAACAACCTAATTAAAAAGTGATCAAAGAGTCTGAACAGACAATTCTTCAAAGAAGATATACAAATGGCTAATAAGCACATGAAGAGATGCTCAATATTATTATCCAGGAGGAAAATGCAACTTAAAACCACATTGTGAAACCACCTCACACCCACTAGGATAGCTATAATAAAAAATACTGATAAATAAGAAGTGTTGATGAGGATGAAGAAAAACTGTATCCCTTATACACTGCTAGTGAGGATGTAAAATGGTGCAGAGCCACTTTGGAAAACATGCTGGCAGTTCCCCAAAACGTTAAATACAGAGTTACCATTTGGCTCAGCAATTCCACTCTTAGGTATATACACAAGGGAAATAACAACATATGTCTACATGAAAACTTGTACATGAATATTCATGGCAGAATAATTCATAATAGCCAAGAAGTAGAAAATAATCCAAATGTCCTTCAACTAATGAATGGATTAAAAAATGCGGTATATCCATACAGCAAAATATCATTCAGCAATAAAAAGAAATGAAGTGGGGGGACCTTCAAGATGGCAGAGCAGTAAGACGTGGAGATCACCGTCCTCACCAGAAATACATCAAAAATACATCTACATGTGGAACAACTCCTACAGAACACCTACTGAACGCTGACAGAAGACCTCAGACTTCCCAAAAGGCAAGAAAATCCCCACGTACCTGGGTAGGGAGAAAGAAAAAAGAAAAAACACAGACAAAAGAATAGGGACAGGACCTTCACCTCTGGGAGGGAGCTGTGAAAGAGGAAAAGTTTCCACACACTAGGAAGCCCCTCCACTGGTGGAGACGGTGGGTGGGCAGGGGGGAAACTTCGGAGCCACTGAGGAGAGCGCAGCAATAGGGGTGCAGAGGGCAAAGTGGAGAGATTCCTGCACAAAGGATCAGTGTGGACCAGCACTCACCAGCCTGAGAGGCTTGTCTACGGGGCTGGGAGCTGAGGCTCTGGCTTGGAGGTCAGATCCCAGGGAGAGGACTGGGGGTTGGCTGAGTGAAAACAGAAGGGGACTAGTGCGCCACACCTAGCTGGGAAGGAGTCCAGGAAACAGTCTGGACCTACCAAAGAGGCAAGAGATCACAGTTTCAGGGTGCGCGAGGAGAGGGGATTCCTTCCCCGGGTGCCCACAGAAGGCAGAGCACCGCCTAAGCGAGCTCCAGAGACAGGCGCGAGCTGTGGCTATCAGCTTGGACCCCATAGATGGGCATGAAATGCTAACGCTGCTGCTGCTGTCACCAAGAATCCTATGTGCAAGCACAGGTCACTATCCACAACCCCCCACCCCCCACCACCGGGGAGCCTGTGCAGCCCGCCACTGCCAGGATCCCATGATCCAGGGACAACTTCCCGGAAGAACACACAGCGAGCCTCAGGCTGTCGCTAGTCATGCTGGCCTCTGCCGCCACAGGCTCGCCCCGCATTCCAATTATAACTACTGTACACCCTCCCTCCCCCTGGCCTGAGTGAGCAAGAGCGCCCTAATCAGCCGCTGCTTTAAGCCCCTCCTGTCTGGGTGGGGCAAAGATGCCCGAGGGCGACCTACAAGCAGAGGTGGGGCCAAAAACAAAGCTGAACCCCAGGAGCTGTGCGAACAAAGAAGAGAAAGGGAAATCTCTCTGTGCAGCCTCAGAAGCAGCAGATTAAATCCCCACAATCAACCTCATGTACCCTGCATCTGTGGAATATCTGAATAGACAATGAATTGCCCCAAAATTGAGGTGGTGGACCTTGGGAGCAACTGTAGACTTGCGGTTTGCTGTCTGCTACTGACTTGTTTATGATTTTTATGCTTATCTTAGTTTAGTTTTTAGCGCTTGTTATCACTGGTGGATTTGTTTATTGGTTTCGTTGCTCTCTTCTTTTTCTAAATTATTTTTTAAATTTTAATTATTTTATTTTTCTTTCTTTTTTCCTCCCTTTTCTTCTGAGCTGTATGGCTGACACGGTCTTGGTCTCCGGCCCTGGTGTCAGGCCTGAGCCTCCGAGGTGGGAGAGCTGAGCTCAGGACATTGGACCACCACAGACCTCTGAGCCCCTCGTAATATCAATTGGTGAGAGCTCTCCCAGATCTCCCAGAGTTCTCCGTCACGACGCTAAGACCCAGCTCCACCCAACGGCCAGCAAGCTCCAGTGCTGGATGCCCCATGCCAAACAACTAGCAAGACAGGAACACAATCCCATCCACTAGCAGAGAGGCTGCCTATAATCATAATAAGGTCACAGACAGCCCATAACACACAACCAGATGTGGCCCTGCCCACCAGAAAGACAAGATCCAGCCCCACCCACCAGAACACAGGCACCAGTCCCCTTCACCAGGAAGCTTACACAAGCCACTGAACCAACCTCACCCCCTGGGGGCAGACACCAAAAACAATGGGAACTACAAATTTGCAGCCTGCAAAAAGGGGACCCCAAACACAGTAAGTTAAACAAAATGAGAAGACAGAGAAATATGCATCAGATGAAGGAGCAAGATAAAAACCCACCCGACCAAACAAATGAAGAAATAGGCAGTCTACCTGAAAAAGAATTCAGAGTAATGATAGTAAAGATGATCTAAAATCTTGGAAATAGAATGGAGAAAATACAAGAAACGTTTAACAACAACCTAGAAGAGCTAAACAGCAAACAAACAATGATGAACAACACAATAAATGAAATTAAAAATTTTCTAGAAGGAATCAACAGCAGAATAACTGAGGCAGAAGAACGGATACATGACCTGGAAGATAAAATAGTGGAAATAACTACCACAGAGCAGAATAAAGAAAAAAGAATGAAAAGAATTCAGGACCTCTGGGACAACATTAAACGTAACAACATTCAAATTATAGGGGCCCCAGAAGAAGAAGAGAAAAAAAAGGGTCTGAGAAAATATTTGAAGAGATTATAGTTGAAAACTTCCCTAACATGGGAAAGGAAATAGTCAATCAAGTCCGGGAAGCACAGAGAATCCCATAAAGGGTAAATCCAAGGAGAAACATGACAAGACACACACTAATCAAACTAATGAAAATTAGGTACAAAGAAAAAATATTAAAAGCACCAGGGGAAAAACAACAAGTAACATACAAGGGAATCTCCATAAGGTTAACAGCTGATCTTTCAGCAGAAACTCTACAAGCCAGAAGGGAGTGGCAGAACATATTTAAATTGATGAAAGGGAAAAACCTACAACCAAGATTACTCTACCCAGCAAGGATCTCATTCAGATTCGATGGAGAAATTAAAACCTTTACAGACAAGCAAAAGTTGAGAGAATTCAGCACCACCAAACCAGTTTTAAAGCAAATGCTAAAGGAACTTCTCTAGGCAGGAAACACAAGAGAAGGAAAAGACCTACAATAACAAACCCAAAACAATTAAGAAAATGGTAATAGGAACATACATATCAATAATTACCTTCAATATAAATGGATTAACTGCTCCAACCAAAAGACACAGACTGGCTGAATGGATACAGTAACAAGACCTGTATATATGCTGTCTACAAGAGACACACTTCAGACGTAGGGACATATACAGACTGAAAGTAAGGGGATGGAAAAAGATATTTCATGCAAATGGAAATGAAAAGAAAGCTGGAGTAGCAATTTTCATATCAGACAAAATTGACTTTAAAATAAAGACTATTACAAGAGACAAAAAAGGACACTACATAATGATCAAGGGATCAATCCAAGAAGAAGATATAAGAATTATAAATATTTATGCACCCGACATAGAAGCATCTCAATATATAAGGCAAATGTTAACAGCCACAAAAGGGGAAATCAACAGTAACACAATAAGAGTAGGGGACTTTAACACCTCACTTTCACCAATGGACAGATCATCCAAAATGAAAATAAATAAGGAAACACAAGCTTTAAATGACACATTAGACAAGATGGACTTAAATAATATTTATAGGACATTCCATCCAAAAACAACAGAATACACTTTCTTCTCAAGGGCTCATGGAACATTCTCCAGGATAGATCATATCTGGGGTCACAAATCAAGCCTTGGTAAATTTAAGAAAGTTGAAATCATATCAAGTATCTTTTCTGACCACAATGCTATGAGACTGCATATCAATTACAGGAAAAAAACTGTAAAAAATACAAACACATGGAGGCTAAGCCATATGCTACTAAATAACCAAGAGATCACTGAAGAAATCAAAGAGGAAATCAAAAACTACCTAGAAACAAATGACAATGAAAACACGATGACCCAAAACCTTTGGGACGCAGCAAGAGCAGTTCTAAGAGGGAAGTTTATAGCAATACAATCCTACCTCAAGTAACAAGAAAAACCTCAAATAAACAACCTAACCTTACACCTAAAGCAATTAGAGAAAGAAGAACAAAAAAACCCCAAAGTTAGCAGAAGGAAAGAAATCATAAAGATCAGATCAGAAATAAATGAAAAAGAAATGAAGGAAACAATAGCAAAGATCAATAAAACTAAAAGCTGGTTCTTTGAGAAGATAAACAAAATTGATAAACCCTTAGCCAGACTCATCAAAAAAAAAAAAAAAAAGGGAGAAGACTCAAATCAACAGAATTAGAAATGAAAAAGAAGTTACAACTGACACTGCAGAAATACAAAGGATCATGAGAGATTACTACAAGCAACTATATGCCAATATAATGGACAACCAAGAAGAAATGGACAAATTCTTAGAAAAGCACAACCTTCCAAGACTGAACCTGGAAGAAATAGAAAATATAAACACACCAATCACAAGCACTGATATTGAAACTGTGGTTAAAAATCTTCCAACAAACAAAAGCTCAGGACCAGATGGCTTCACAGGCGAATTCTATCAAACATTTAGAGAAAAGCTAACACCTGTCTTTCTCAAACTCTTCCACAATATGGAAGAGGGAGAAACACTTTCAAACTCATTCTATGAGGCCACCATCACCCCGATACCAAAACCAGACAAAGATGGCACAAAAAAAGAAAACTACAGGCCAATATCACTGATGAACATTGATGCAAAAATCCTCAACAAAATACTAGCAAACAGAAACCAACAGCACATTAAATGGATCACACACCATGATCAAGTGGGGTTTATCCCAGGAATGCAAGGATTCTTCAGTATGTGTAAATCAATCAATGTGATACACCATATTAACAAATGGAAGGATAAAAACCATATGATCATCTCAATAGATGCAGAAAAAGCTTTGGACAAAATTCAACACCCATTTGTGATAAAAACTCTCCAGAAAGTAGGCATAGAGGGAACCTCCCTCAACATAATAAAGGCCATATAGGACAAACCCACAGCCAACATCATTCTCAATGGTGAAAAACTGAAACCATTTCCTCTAAGGTCAGGAACAAGACAAGGTTGCCCACTCTCACCACTATTATTCAACATAGTTTTGGAAGTTTTAGCCATGGCAATCAGGGAAGAAAAAGAAATAAAAGGAATCCAAATCAGAAAAGAAGTAAAGCTGTCACTGTTTGCAGATGACATGATACTATACATAGAGAATCCTAAAGATGCTACCAGAAAACTACTAGAGCTAATCAACGAATTTGGTAAAGGGGCAGGATACAAAATTAATGCACAGAAAGCCGTTGCATTCCTATACACTAATGATGAAAAATCTGAAAGGGAAATCAAGAAAACACTCCCATTTACCATTGCAAGAAAAAGAATAAAATATCTAGGAATAAACCTACCTAAGGAGACAAAAGACCTGTATGCATAAAACTATAAGGCACTGATGAAAGAAATTAAAGATGATACAAACAGATGGAGAGATATACCATGTTCTTGGATTAGAGGAATCAACATGGTGAAAATGACTATACTACCCAAAGCAATCTACAGATTCAAGGCAATCCATATCAAACTACCAATGGCATTTTTCACAGAACTAGAAGAAAAAATTTCACAATTTGTATGGAAACACAAAAGACTCCGAATAGCCAAAGCAATCTTGAGAAAGAAAAACAGAGCTGGAGGAATCAGGTTCCCTGACCTCAGACTATACTACAAAGCTACAGTAATCAAGACAGTATGGTACTGGCACAAAAACAGAAATACAGATCAATGGAACAGAATAGAAAGCCGAGAGATATACCCACACACATATGGTCACCTTATCTTTGATAAAGGAGGCAAGAATATACAATGGAGAAAAGACAGCCTCTTCAATACGTGGTGCTGGGAAAACTGGACAGCTACATGGAAAAGAATGAAATTAGAACACTTCTTAAGCACCACACACAAAAATAAACTCCAAATGGATTAAAGACCTAAATGTAAGGTCAGACAGTATAACACTCTTAGAGGAAAACATAGGCAGAGCACTCTATGACATAAATCACAGCAAGATCCTTTTGGACCACCTTCTAGAGAAATGGAAATAAAAACAAAAATAAACAAATGGGACCTAATGAAACCTAAAAGCTTTTGCACAGCAAAGGAAACCATAAACAAGACGAAAAGACAACCCTCAGAATGGGAGAAAATATTTGCAAACGAAGCTACTTACAAAGGATTAATCTCCATAATATGCAAACAGCTCATGCAGCTCAATATCAAAAAAATGAACAACCCAATCTACAAATGGGCAGAAGACCTAAGTAGACATTTCTCCAAAGATATACAGATTGCCAACAATCACATGAAAGGATGCTCAACATCACTAATGACTAGAGAAATGCAAATCAAAACTACAATGAGTTATCACCTCACACCAGTCAGAATGGCCATCACAAAAAATCTACAGACAATAAATGCTGGAGAGGGTGTGGAGAAAAGGGAACCCTCTTGTACTGTTGGTAGGAATGTAAACTGATACAGCCACTATGGAGAACAGTATGAAGGTTCCTTAAAAAATTAAAAATACAACTACCATATGACCCAGCAATCCCAATACTGGGCATATACCCTGAGAAAACTATAATTAAAAAAGAGACATGTACCACATGTTCACTGCAGCACTATTTACAATAGCCAGGACATGGAAGCAACCTAAGTGTCCACTGACAGATGAATGGATAAAGATGTGGCACGTATATACAATGGAATATTAGTCAGTCATAAAAAGAAATGAAATTGAGTTATTTGTAGTGAGGTGGATGGACCTAGAGTCTGTCATACAGAGTGAAGTAAGTCAGAAAGAGAAAAACAAATACTGTATGCTAACACATGTATATGGAATCCAAAAAAAAAAAAAAGGGTTCTGAAGAACCTAGGGGCAGGACTGGAATAAAGATGCAGAAGTAGAGAATGGACTTGAGGATACAGGGAGGGGGAAGGGGAAGCTGGGATGAAGTGAGAAGGTGGCATGGACTTATATATACTACCAAACGTAAAATAGATAGCTAGTGGGAAGCAGCCACATAGCACAGGGAGATCAGCTCGGTGCTTTGTGACCACCTAGAGGGGTGGGATAGGGAGGGTGGGAGGGAGGCTCAAGAGGGAGGGGATATGGGGATATATGTACACGTATAGCTGATTCACTTTGTTATACAGCAGAAACTAATACAACATTGTAAAGCAATTATACTCCAATAAAGATGTTAAAAAAAAAAAGAAATGAATTACTGATGCATGCTACAACATGGATGAACTTTGAAAACAGTATTATAAGTGAAAGAAGCCAGTCACAACAGACCACATATTATATTATCCCAATTACATGAAATGTCCAGAAGCGGCAAATCCATACAGACAGAAAGTAGATCAGTGCCTGCCCAGTGCTGAAGGTGTGGAGCCACTGCTAATGGGTACAGGGTTTCTTCTTGGGGTGATGAAACTAAATTCTAAAATGTATTGTGGTGATGGCTGCAGAACTCTGTGAATATACTCAAAATCATTGATTTGTACCCTTTAAATGGCTAATTATACTTCAATTAAGTTGTTACCAAAATCAAAACCCAAAAAAGAGCAAGGTACAGTTTCCCGAGACAAATTTTCGATTGCAGACTATTTTCCTTGGTCCTGGCTCTATTCACTGGGGCCAGCAGCTTTTATTAGTGAAGACTTGGCCAAAGCCCAAAGGAACTCTCTTCATCTGTGCTTTGCCTTGAGCAATTTATTTTTAAATAACCCTTGTCAAATTAGACATACACAGTCTGGTTTTGCATATCCTCTCCTATGGTTTTTGATGTTTTTATCTTGGGGATGGGGTGGGGCATCAAGGGTATGTTTTTCTCTTTAAAAGATGTGATGGGTTAAAGGCCAATTAATTGTCAGTTTTAGTTTTCTTGGTCCCTGACTCACATCCATTTTCAACTCCAACAGCTTCCAGTATCAATCACACAGGAGCCAAACGCTCCATGAGGCAGAGAGATCTCCCCACTGCTCTGAATTTCTACTTTTTTCTTTAATGGATCTGTGGCCTCTGCTCAGTGTTCTTAGAGATCTAGGTGGGAGGGAAGTAATCTAAGGGAAGCTTATAAACAATGAAGATATAGAGGTTTCTTTAGCACCTAGGTTACCTGGTGCTGCTATAAATTGTGAGGCCAGGGCTGGCGAGGTTCTGGGGCTGGCTTGCTTGACAGCTGGCTGGGGAGCCTGGGTTAGGGTTGAGTTCCACAAGTACAGGATAGGAGCAAGGGATAAGAGGGGGAAAAGAGGGAGACGGTGAGTTCATGAGGCAGTGAATCATGTAAGCTAAGTTAGTTTGGAGGAATCGCAGTCCTAGTGCTCCAGAGGCTGTACTGGACCCGTTTATGAGGCTCCCAGATTCACTCGCCTCCTCCTCAGCCAGAAACTCCATAGGAAGCACTGTTTGCAGTGGTTCATACACTTACCATGAAACACATTAAGGTAGATATGGGGGTACTGATATGGAAAGATGTGCATGACATATTATAAAAAATAGAATATATATATAATCTGACCCTGATTTTTTAAAAAATCTTCATATATGAAGGCGTGTATATATAGAAAAAGGTTGAGGATATAAATTATAAAAGGTGACTACTTCTCAAATGACAAGGGACTTTTATTTTCCAATTTTTATATTTCATTATTTATACTTTTTATAATATATGTATTTTCAATCAGGAAAAAAATATATTTATAATAAAATGACCAAAAATAACTTCAGATGTTTCTTGTGGGTGTTACTACAGGTAAAGTGACAGTATATCCTCCTTAGTTGTTTTGGTTATTGAAGTAGCAAATTATACCAAATTTGACTCAATTGGCCTTTTGAGTTTTAGCTCCATGGAATCATTTTAACCCTGTGAAGCAAAGAATTTGAACAAACGTTAGGTTTGACTTTCACTGGTGCCACCTTCTCTTTCATTGCCAAGAGACTTAAACCTGGGAAGGAGACAGGAGGATGTCTCCCACTGGGATGGGAGAAAGGCAACCAAAGGCTTGCTCCCTTGAGGAAATTTCCCCAGTTATTGTAGACCTGGTCATAGGAGGTGGAAAGTTTGTCAGAAGTGGGCTGCTTTCAGTAGCAGGCTTTCATTCTTCTGTTACTTGACTGCTTTTGCAAAAAAAAAATACTGCAACAAATCTGGAGACTTATACTTGGCCTAATTGCTTGGATAAAACAAGACTTGAAACTTGAGACAAAACAAAGCTGGGCTATTCCAATGCTTTTTTCTCCTCTCCCTCACCCCATCTCTCCCTTTACCACTGTATCTTTAACTTTAGGTTTTTCTGTAGGATTGAGCTACATAACATTTCAGACCTGTCACATTAGATGAGCTATATATAGTTGTGACAAATTCTCTGCTACCTGAGAGGTTTCCCTGTAGTATTTAGATTAATAATTTATTTTCTTTCTTCAGGGTTAGACTTTTTTCTTTAAAAAATATTTAGTGGGGGGATACTGCAATCCTTATATAGATTCTTGATATGAGGTAAGAGAATAGCAAATCTTTTCTGGGGGTGGTTTTTAAATTAATTTCTAAAAAGGTAATTTTTAGTACTGACAGGACAAGAGTCTGCTTATCCCACTCTCCCTCTAAATAATAAATGCAGCCATCATGCACAGAATCATCCTCACCATGTAAAGTGAGTGAGTGGGAAGAAATCTATATCTTTCTTCCTGTGGAACGGACTGCTTTGGCAATAAGCCCAGTCATTCAGGAGTTCTCCATGATCTGTTATTTAAATCCAGCTCATTATGACTGATTTTAGGCAGGAAGCCAAAATAAAAAGATCAACTAAATATATTTTTGGTTTTTCCATCCTGTCCTTTCTTTCCATCTCCAATTTTAACACAAGTGCTAACTCTGAGGTCAGGGTTAGAAGTATAGATGCCCTCAACACAAGCACTCCATTAATCCAAAACCAAGTATTCCAAAAGGGTCTTGTGGCTTCAAATGAGATGGGATGACACTATATTCTGAAGTAGATAGCAGCCAGGTTTAACTCCAAAATGCCCATGATATTTAACTTAAGATATTCTTTGCTGCAGCTTAAATTCCAACTCCTCTAGGCTACAGACATCATCAAGATACCATATTCATCTTTCATCCCCAGCACCTGGCACAGGGTCTCATAGGAGGTGTCCAACAAATGTCTTCTGAATGGAACTTTTAGGTCTATAGGCCCATGTTTCCTCTATTTTTTCTTGTGTGCCAAAAACATGACTATTTAGTCAGTTCTCAAAGCCCTTCTATGTTTGTTTGTAGTTCTTTTAAATTTTTATTTATGTTTAATTCATCTGGAACTAATTTTTGTGTTAGTGTGGCAATATGATTTTGCCCCAATCTAGAATGCCACTTTTAACATATATTAAATTCCCATTGATTTTAAATTCTCTGCTTATTCCACTTTTCTGTTTATCTATTCCTGTGCTAGTACAACACCATTTAAATGATAGAAGCTTTGCATATACTTTAATAACTGACAAGACAAATTCCCCCATATCATCTACCTCAATTATTCCTTTAAGATATTGATTTGACCTTTTTCACACTTTTCCAAATAACTTTAATTTTTAATTTAAGTTTGAATAAACAAACAAACATACAAACAAAAAGCAAAGTTGATTGAAATTTTGGCAAAAGTAGATACAACTACATGTATACCTATCCATATCTATCTATCTATCTAGATATGATGCTTTTTGGAGGGCTGATCTTTCTACAATATCATGTCTTCCAGTCCAGGAACACAGTATACTTTAACATATTCTGCTTTTATTTCATATTCAATAGTAAAGTTTTATAATTTTTCTTCATATTAATCTTGCACATTGCTTATCAGATTATTTTTAGATTTTTTAATCAATCAATCAATCAATCAATTAATTAATTAATTTTTGGCTGCATTGGGTCTTCATTGTGGTGTGCGGGCTTCTCATTGTGGTGGCTTCTCTTGTTGCGGAACATGGGCTCTAGGCACATGGGCTTCAGTAGTTGTGGCACACGGACTCAGTAGTTGTGGCTCACGGGCTTAGTTGCTCCGCGGCATGTGGGATCCTCCTGGACCAGGGCTTGAACCCGTGTCCCCTGCATTGGCAGGCAGATTCTTAACCACTGTGCCACCAGGGAAGCCCCATTTTAGATATTTTATAGTGTGGTGTTTTAATATATAGGAACCATTTATTCCATCGTATTGTCTAACATGATTAAGGAAAACTGGATTTTTCTGAACACTTATTTTATATTTAACCATTTTATTGAACTCTTTTATTAGCTATTTATTCATCCACTCAATCAGCATTCGGTGAGTACCTATCACATGCCAGGCATTTTTATATGTAGAGGGGGTAGGGTAGAGCACAAATGTATATCAGGGAATACATTTTTCTGTAAACCTCCACTCACCCCCCAACAGCTGAAATGAATATATGAAGCTCTTGTTTTTCTCATATAGTGTGAAGTCCAGAGTAGGCAGTTAGTTCAAGGCTGCTTTAGTGCCTCCACAATGCCAAGATGGATTCAGGAACTTTCTGTCTGTTAAGCAGTTGCTATCTAGTGCTGGAGATGCACTGTTTGCCCTCCAGCACTTCCACATTCTACGTGCACTCCAAGCAGGAAGGAGGGCCAGGGCAAAAGATAAGAAAAGCATAATAGTTGAGCCTGACCCCCCCAACTCTTTCTAGCCTTCCTCGAACCTCACCCCATGGCTTTTGCCTACACTCTCTAGCCAGAGCTATATCACATGGCCACATCCACATCCACTAGTCACATTATTGCTCCCCTCAAATGAGAATTCCCTTAGTAAGGAAGAAGGGGAGAATTCTGAATATACATCTAGGAGACTGTGCCACAACAAGACAAAATCCCTGCCCCTACAGAGATGGTCAAAGAATTTACAGCTGAGTGTCTTAGATTTCCAACAACCCAGCTCTTGGATCTCTCTCTGCTCCGTATTATTTCTACTCATTCCATTGGTGATCTTAAACAGTCTCATGGCTGTAAGTACAGTTATACGCTGCTGACTACCAATTTACATCTCCAGCCCAGCCTTCTCTCCTGAACTTCAGACTGAAATAGCCAACTGTCTACCTGTCACTTCCACTCAGACGTCTAATAAATATCTCAAATTTAACCTGTCCAAAATGAACTTTTTCACCAAAACTTCCCTCCTATCTTAGTAGATAACAATTTCATCCTTCTGGTTCCTTAGGCCAAAAACCATCCTAGACTCCTGTGTGTCTCACATCTTACATCCAATACACCAGGAAACTCTGTTTGACTATACCTTTACCTTTGAACTGTATCTGGAATCCCACCACTTCTCACCTTTTCTAACACTAACATTCTGGTCCAAGTCACCATTACTTTATACCTGCATTACTGTGACAATCTCCAAAAATCATTGCACATATAGGTAATCCTGAATTCTCAGTTCTTTCACTTCCTCTTCTCTGATGAGCTTATCCTTGTCCCCCTACCATGCCCTACCCATTGTTACAAAACCACTCCCCAAGCTGTAATTTCAGAGTTAATAAGCATCCAACTTTTGACAACCACTCTTTCCCATCCATTATAACCTCTATTATTCCCACTATAACACTTGCTCCATCAGGACCTATAATCCATCAATCCTATTCTTTCTCACTGCTCCTCACTCTCCCCTCATATTCTTATGTTTCTTCTTATTGGGCTTAAATTCCACGTTCAGTAATTTCATTGTTCACATGCCTTCAACTTCGTTGCCCTTCTTTCTATTGTATTCACTTGGCAAACTCCCAAACCTGATTAGATCCATCTCTCCACCTAATCTGGACCTGTACCACATAGTTGATGCAGATGAAGAAATATATAACCAAGCTGACTTATCTTACATTCAATTGATCACTAACCTGGCAGAACATTTAACACGGCCTGGAAATCATACTCTGTTTCCCTAGGTTTTTCACTTTTTTCTTACCTTTTCTTTTCTTCTCGAACTTTCAACTCCTTTTTGCTCTGCTCTTTGGTTTCAGTCTTCTTTTATATTTCAGTAAGAAAAATAGAGGCAATACAAAGAGACCTTCCATGAGCACCCATCATCTATCTTCCTTCCTGCATCTGTGCCCACATATTCAATCTTCTCTCTTTTAATATGGATGAACTCTTTGTATCCCTATCTTAGACCAATCACTTGTGCACTAGATTCTATCCAATCTCCTCCACTCAGTGATCTCATTCTGGTAACTCTCTTCTTTGTCTCCTGTATCCAATTTTCCTGGATCCTTTCCATTTGCATATATTATTATTTCTTCTGTCTTTAAAATAAATACAAAAACTCTCCCTGGACTCCATTTCCCCCTTCCAGTCACTCTTTTATTTCTCTTTTTCCTTTACGGCAAAACTCCCTGAAAAAATTACCTATATTCAGTATTTCCAATCTAACTCCTCTTACTCTCTCTTAAACCCACTCCAGTGAGGCTCTCACCTCCACCATTTATCAGAAAAAACTCTTGTTAAGGTCAATAAAACATTTGTCCCAGTTAAATTCTGGTCATTTTTTCATATCTCAGTTAAACCCCAATGAAACATTTTCTGACTTTCCTGAAAAGATCAATCCATCTATTATATGCTGTCACCATTATACTGCTTATCATGCTTGTAATTTTATATTTTTATATGATTTTTTGATTAACGATTCTTTCTTCCTCAATAAACTTCAAGCTCCATAAGGGCAGGGATAATCTCTATTTCTCTATCATAATTGTATGGTCAGTGTTTAGCACAATGCCTGGCACAAAGGAGACCACTAACACAATCTGGAAAAATGAATGCTTTTTTATCATCATCCCCATTTTAAACTTGGGAAATGGAGGCCCAGAGAAGTAGAGGTACCAGCTCAAAGGCACACTGTAGATTATTGGCAGAATAGGGACTAGAACTAGTTGAACATACTGACCACCAAGCACCAAGCTACATTCTGGGGTTACAAGATAAATGAGATGTGCCTCTCTTCACCCAGCCTACACCTTATAGATCACCACCATGTTGGGGCTGAACAGGACAAATCATGCGACCCAGTGCAATATCAAGTCCTCCTTGTGTCCCCAGGGGCTTAGCTACCAGGTCAACAGAGCTGCTTCATACTGTCGACTGCTCTGTTCCTGTATTCAAAGTGCCCAGGAAGAAGGCCTTTTCCCCCAAAGCATCTGTTTGACTACGTATGGCAATGGACGTTAACCAGACTCCTTGTGGTGATCATTTTGCAATATATACAAATATCAGATCATTATGTTGAATACCTGAAAATAATATAATGTCATATGACAATTATACCTCAATTTTTTAAAAAAAGCATTTGCTTGAAATTACATTGCATGCTTCAGAATAAAACTCTTCAGGTGCATATCACTCATCACTGATCTACAAACTAGGAACTGGGAGGAGTGAACGGGAAGGTCAACTTAAAGTTACAACATTAAGATCCGTTGTCAGTTGAAGACCAGTAAGAGAGAAAAAGCATTTCAGAAATGAAATCATCAGGCAAACAGAAGTTGAGTTATACAACTTTTAAGGAACCCACTTATTAAAAATATCTATGTATACTGGTTGGAAGGCTGCATATTTCAAGAAAAATAAACCACCAGTCAGAACTGTCAATAAACACAGTCCGATTTACCACTTTGTACGGGACTGTGACTATTATTAAAGTGATCTATGATTTATTATCCAAAATGGGGCACTTTGGAAATAAAAAGTGGCACTATTAAAAATTATGCCAGGACAATGAGCGTTTACCAGGACTGACTGTCCCAGGCAAACAAGCAGGATTGGTCACCCTCTTTAGCAACCATCCACTCACTACACATGAAGAAAACCAGGCACTCATTCAGTGATGCAAATGACTCCACCAGGGAAATGAACCACAGCAGCCAGAATGGACAAGATACCCGTCCAGTGTGGTCTCTGTTTAGATCATTTTTACCCTGTATGGTCATGCTAATATTTACCATCTCCACTGAATAAAAACAGAGTTAAGAGGACTGGCTTCATCTACTTGTTTTTCTTGCCCCTTCACACCTGATCTGTATTGAATCTTTAGGCGGGCCATTTCTATCCCCATCTGGAGTTTGATCTTAATGCTTAAGAAAGAATATGCCTTTCTGTGGTAAGTCAAACAGAAAGTCATTCTTCAAATTAATAGAGGTTTCCCTTTTCCCCAAAGGCACAGCTAGTTGGCTTATATGAAAGTTGTATGAATATGTGCCACATCTTGTTTAATCAAGATTGACTCGTAGGTCATTCACTGAATCAACATAGCAAAAACAAGATCACTAGCCACAAAATTTTATTGTAGGGATCAATACATATATCCTTCTGAGAAATAGTTCGAGCTATTCACTTGATGGTTACAAACACATCAGGATCTGTTTTATTGGGATATCTCTGGTTTGCCTGGCAAAGGAAAATCATGAGTCAAGTCCAAAAGGCCTGATTTTTTAAAAAAATCTATAAAAAGAGTGGATTAAGTACTGCCAGCCCTACTGTCAAGAAACATTGTACAATTTAAATCAAGAAGACAGTTCCATACAAATCCAGCAAGGCATGTTGGCAAGTAGAGGTGAAACAATCTATTATACAAAATGCAAAAGGAGTCAAAGATGAGTTATAAAAAATAAAATTTTGGTCAGAAAATCATTACTACATAAAGCCAAATAAAGATGTCTATTAGTTGCTTTTTTTTAAGGGGAAAAGAAATCAAACCGTTAGCTCTCTATTTATCCAGAAGGAATAATAAGGAAAGTGTTTGGAAAATATTTCTGATATTAAGTGAATTCTTTCTCATCTGCTATCTAGAGCTCACAAACATCTGACTTATTCTTGTCAAACTGTAGAAATGAGGGAATAAAAATCAGTGTTTGGCCACCAGTGGCACACTCACAACACCCGAATGAGGTCCAGAGTAATCCGAGATCGGGGAATGTCAATGTTGAGTACTTGGACTTCCACTCTTTCTCCAGGGCCCAGCCCAAGACTCCTTCTCTTCTTCGTCTTAGAAAGTTTTGCTTCTGTTACATTTCGTATGGGAATCAGCCCTGATCTCCCCACTCCTATATCCACAAAAATTCCAAATAGGGTGGCATTCTCAACTTTGCCTGTAAGAACTGTCCCAACCTGCAGGTCTTCCAAGCAGACTATGCTTCTCTTGAAATCAGGTTTATCGAAATCTACAAGGAAAGGGGAAAAAAGACAGTTTGTGTAAATAATAAAGCACTGTTAGACACAACACAGATTAGTGAGTAAGTATGGACTATGTATCGATTGTGTGCCCAGACCAGTATTAAGCATTGAGGGGGGACGTAAAAGGAGCTGAAGATACAGGCCTGCCTTCAGAGAAAAGGCATTCTAGTTGGAGAAACAGCATGTGCCAAGCAGAAACAATTCAAGAAAATTTACGCAGACACTTCCTTCTCCTCAAATTCTATCTTGCTAGCATGTAAGCATTAGCACTATACATAAGGACTAAAATTTTAGATTAGAGAGCCTTATTTTCTTCTTTATGAGAAAGTATATTTGTTCAATGAATATGCAAGGCTAAGTCACAAACACTGAGAAAATAAGATCCTCAGAGATAGAAGATTGGGAGCTTTTCCCCCAGTACCTGAATTCTCAAACTGTTTAAAGGGGGTAGAACATACATAAATGTTTAGTCAAATGTGGATGAAATTTAAATGGTCTTCTCACTTCTCCCCATAAATTTTGAACTCAAGGATCAATTCCTATCCACTTTGAATATATTTATCCAATCAAAATTTATGGATTCTTGATTATCTATTGCTCAGAAACCCAGATCAGCTCCTCATCTCCTTTCTCCTCTTTCAATTCAATTCATACAACATTTATTAACCCCTATTATTACCTCCTGGCCAGGCACTCTGCTGGGTGCTTGAGAGACAAAGATGAAGTATAGATCTCTGTTCTCAAGTTCCTTACAGCCCTCTTCCCTTGCTCACTCCAGTACATTTCTCTGTTCATTAACACTACACACCCAAAGATAGGCACAAAGCCTGCCAAGGAATCATTATGGCTTTAGTTAAAACAAAACAAAGACAACAACAAATGTTTTATGGTGGAGAAGGTTACAACTCACAATTTAAATGGGGCTTTTGGATTATCTGTGGATTCCATTTACCCATTTACCCATGCTCCTCTTGGCCCCCTTTCCTAGGATTACTGAATGTTGACTCTAATAACAAAGAACACATTCTATGCTCCAATCTCCTTTTACTAAGACCTCATTTTCCCCTCGGCCCATTCCATTTCCTTTTCCTCCACAGCTGTTGCCTTTATCCTGATTACTTGTTGAAGCTATCCTTTACATTTGTATTAACAACTGGTCACCTCTTGGTTCCCCTCCCCCAGCCCAACCATACTGAAATCAACATTTAAAAAAAATTCACCTTTTGCCTTTAAAACAAAACAAAAACCCTCTCTAAACTTGAAATCTCATTTTCTTCATAAAAAAGCAATATGTTAACATTGGAATTGATTGTGTAGAATTCCACATGATGCTGCAGCAGTGAATTCCAAAAACAAAAAACCCACTGAATGCGCCATTACACTGGGCAAAAAAGTAAAACAAAGTTGTTGATCAGGGTCAGAGGTAGGATGGTCTCTGAGGCCCCATAGGCATTGTTTTTATGCTTAGAAACTTATTTTCCCCCTTCTTTCTTACAGAGGTCCAGCTGCTACAGATTCCCCAAGGGTTCCTGATCAGCTGCTTAGTTTAATTTTGCATGGAAAATCAGAGTCAAGAACTACTTAATATGTTTCTGAAGACAGCCCGGGCCACTGAGAAATCAGAAATCCTCCATGTACCAGGCAAACTTTAACACTTTGATTGCCAAGGCTACATATTCAGTACTCTGTCACCTGGATGCCTCTGATGAACCCAATTATGGAAACTAGCAACCAGAGTGTTAATAAAATAGAATTGATTATGTCACTGGGAAAACAGAAGACAGGATGAGTATGAAGAAAGAATGAGGCAAGAAAGGAAATAATTTTGAGAAAATGGAGAAAAGAAAAGAAATGTAGCATAAATACTGTAATACAGAAACATCCAAAATACTATCTGCCTCTTCAAAAGTAAGACTGTCTGCCTTCCTTCCTGGGGATGTTTTTAGTATTAAAACGAAAGTTCTCAGACATCTAGGAAACTGTGACTTACTCTAGGGCAAAAGTTTGTTTCAAAGAGATTTATTTGAAATTTCACTTGTCACAATGATAAACACTGCTGTAACTGGTAAGCTCAGTTGACAGCCCAGGTGCATCTGTTTCTGCTCAACCAGGTAATAAGGACCAACTTAGCTGTTGGTTGTTTAACTGAACTATATAATTTGAGTATTGATCTTTGCTCTGAGTCTACAGTGTAACTGGGATAATGGAGCAATCAACACCAAGACCGAAAAATAAGATGGACAAGAAAAGCCAGTACAGAGCATATTTGCCAACCCTCTATTGTAGTGGTTCTAGGCATAGCACCCTCAAATCCCACCATGCTTGAAAACCACTGCTCACTTAGTATTCCTGCTAGGTAACACCTAGGTGGAATTCACACATAATACCTGCAAAGGGAGATGGATTTGTCTACTGAAATATTCACTTTGGATGGACCACACAGAGGCTTCTACTCCTGCATTTCTGGCATAGGTCTTACTGTATGTTTCATTTTATTTTTCTCCAACCTTAAAATTAATTTCAAACTTACACAACAATTGAGGGAATGGTCCATTGAGCTTGCTGGGTTAGCACAAATTCCCTTAAACCTTTTCAAAGAAACCACCTCAACACAGCCCAACCCAGAATGCAAAGAGCCAAGCCCTAACATGGTATCATAAAACTGGTGTGAGACAAGCACACACTCATTTAAATCTAAGGGCTTCCTATTCAAATTTCCTTGGGAAGTAGGTCATTTGATACCTTAATTCCTTCTCACCGGGTCATTGTTCTCAACAACTATGGCTGTTATACTTCCCTCACCATCTACCTGTGCTGAAAGCTGAGAGACTTTTAGTTAGAAGGAGAATCAAAAGAGAGGTAGTATCTTATTTGTTCAATGTGTTCATTGACATAGAATCCAGGAACTTGGAAGGCTGTAATTTAGGGAGAAGATTCACTTTAGTTTGTGAATTGAATGCTTTACCTTGGACTTCTAACTCTCATGAGGTAAAAACAGTCTACAAAAGGATCATGAAGAATGCATGCCTCCATGCACATGCCAGCACATGCATGATGCACTTAGTCTAGTGTGATGGGAAATAAGCCTGGGACAAGGGTTCTGGAGACCTGGCTTTTAGCTTTGGCTTTGGATACTAACTAGCTGCAATGACTTTGAAGGAAGGTCACTATGCTTTAGTTTTCTCATGGATAGAATGGGAGAATGGAGAATCCAATGGCTTAGGATTATTGTGAGCTATACAAGTGAAAGGTGCTGTTATTCAAGTTCGATTGTTTACCTGTTCGAAAGTCAAAGCTCTCAGGCTGGCTGAGACCATCTATGATGACCTGTAAGGTGTGTACTGTTGTTTGCAATCTTTCTGCAGTTTTCTCTATTCCTTCTTTTTCAAGGATTGAATTTATTTTTTGTTGCATTTCAGGCTTGCCAATCTCACACAGTGTCCCTCCAACAAATGACAAAAACCTGCAGAGGAAAAAAAATCCCCAACACTTATTAATAATATTATTTTCCAATCTCCTAATACAGGTCACTCCTTATTCATCTCAGATCCATATATCAATCAATCAATTGGTCTTTATTGAAAATCTACTATGTGTCCCAAGCCATAATAGATGATGTGTCTTGGGGAAAAAAAGGGAGGGGATAACTTTAGGTTTTTGTGCTATTTTCCAATGAAGCACCTGCTCAGAATCAGCACCAGTGGGCCTTCCCTGGTGGCGCAGTGGTTGCGAGTCTGCCTGCTGATGCAGGGGACACGGGTTCGTGCCCCGGTCCGGGAGGATCCCACATGCCGCGGAGCAGCTGGGCCCGTGAGCCATGGCCGCTGAGCCTGCGCATCCGGAGCCTGTGCTCCGCAGCGGGAGAGGCCACAGCAGTGAGAGGCCCGCGTACCGCAAAAAAAAAAAAAAAAAAAAGAATCAGCACCCGAAACGTCTTACAGTGCAATGTTCATTAGCGTTTAGTGTCATACATATTTTCTAAATAAGGATACCTATATTTGCTTCATGTTTCCCAAAATTTCAGTTAGGAAAACTTATTTGAATTTAAATTATCTATTAGGCAAACAATAAATTGATGCTATTAAAATCTGGCAAAACATCCAACAAGCATTGCCAGCTTTTGACAAATAAATCACTCTATTCATATGCCAGATCACTGCTCTTTACTTCTGTGTACCCATGATGAGTGTTACCTGTGCAAGCATATGCTCAACCTAATAATTCTCAAATTCCATCAACAGTCAAGCCTCACATGGACTAAATAATATCAAGTACATTAAGCATTCAGAGTCAACAGAAAAAATATGAGGGGATTATCAAAAAGAAAAAGTAACTTTCTTCCAAAATGGAAGCACTGCAAGCAAGACCTCAATTGTATAATCTTAAGATGAATATTACTTTATATTCTTTACATATTATATAGCTGTAATATTTATAAAATAAAAACATTTGTCTTTCTCAATTTCCCTTTGCTATGTTTACCATTTCCCTTGCTTGTACAGCTGCCTCCCAATTACTTAGCTTTGGAGTTCAGTAATAAGTTAATTAAGAAAAAAACAATTATAGGGTTAAGCTGAATTTCCCTTCAATCTCATCTGAATATTAGGCTGTAGCTTAACTTTCTTGATATTCCTTGGCTGGGTATTTTTCTACATCGAGTTCCATTTCCTATGATTAATGGCTCTTAAAAAATGTCAACACAGTAATCAGACAGATAGTGATACTAATGCCCTCAAATCCTTTCCTCTAATGATGTCTCTGGAATACAAACAGGGGAAAAGGAAACGGAGGCTTGTCTATGATCAGAATTGGGAGGTATCCCATTTGTCAGGTTGCTGCATGATCACAAAAGGAATGCTTGTGATTTTCAGTCTCTTCTTACATTGTTGTGTTCAACTAGAAAAGGCCTCTTCAGTGATAATCTGATAGTGATAATCTGTTATCTGGTGGAGAAAGCTCTCTCAACTCTCATTTAGCCAGGGGCATCTCTTTGGGTTCAAACAAAGAGGTTCCTCCTACCTTTCCAAAGCTGTATTTTTAGTCAGAAACAGTTTCACCAAAATCCAACTTATTTTCTTGAATATATTTTGGTTAAGGGTTTAATGAAAGACCAAGGAGTTGTTGCTTGGGCTCCCTTTTTAAAAATGAGCTTCCAGGGCTTCCCTGGTGGCGCAGTGGTTGAGAGTCCGCCTGCTGATGCAGGGGACACGGGTTCGTGCCCCGGTCCGGGAAGATCCCACATGCTGCGGAGCGGCTGGGCCCGTGAGCCATGGCCGCTGAGCCTGCGCGTCCGGAGCCTGTGCTCTGCAACGGGAGAGGCCACGGCAGTGAGAAGCCCGCGTACCGCAAAAAAAAAAAAAAAAAAAAGAGCTTCCATCCCAACTGATGGCCAGTGAGATACACACTTTATCTCTGTGTGTCCATGGCTTCCCTGGCCCACGGAGAGGCAGCGGTATCTGTTAGTGCTGATGGATGAGCAGTAGCACATAAGGGCCCTAGTGACAGGGAGCAGCTGCTAAAGCTCTGACTGATGGGGCAGATGACACATGACAACCTCTGCCCGCAGCCAACTTCCTTGCACAGCTTTCTAAATAAAACAGGCCCTGCTGAGAAGACTTCCCTGGTATTTACCCTCTTGGCTTGATTGGTCTGCAACTGGCTATTTAGCAGAACATCTTTCAAATCCCCAAGATTCTGGCTTACAATCAACTGATAAAATGCCAAAAAAGTATATTCATGAGTTGAAAATCTATAATAACCTTGAATAGCATTTTATAACTAATAAAAGTAACTAAAAGGCAGAAACTTCCCAAAGTAATGTACAAGTCTTGGTCTCAATAACAAAAACACTGGCTCAGGAGGCTACTTGGAGTCTTAAGGTTCTGTGTTTGTGTGTGTGTGTGTGTGTGTGTGTGTAACTAACTGCTACTAAAGTCACTTCCATATAAAGAATTCTGTTTATAGTGGTTACAGATGTACAAAGAATATTGGTTTAACCTGGCTGCATATTTCATATATCATTTTCATCCTCACACACACAAGCCTGAGGGCAATGGTAACTGAAATCAATAAAAAAGCACCAAATTGTGCTCCTAGCTAATGCTTCAGTATTGATCAACCCTATTTTTAAATGACTATGGAACAAAGTCAGATGCTTTTTTATTTTGAAAACTTTCTTAAAGTTACAACAGAGTTGCAGAAAAAGGAAAACAGGAAACAAAAGGGGAGAGGGACTATAAAATGAACTGGGAATAGCTTGAGTTTGACCTCTCCATTATTGGATTTCAAATATATTCAACTGTAAATGATAGGAAACAATGTTTTTTGCTGAGTAGCCACTCAATAAACATGTGTTCTTTAAATAACGTAAGAATAATTTATGCTACATTATTCTGAATTTTTACTCTAGAATCGAGTGTGATAAGTAATGTCCAATACACAGTTTCATTTTAGAATTGAGTATAATAAGAAATACTCAATACAAAGTACTTTCTGGCTCAGAACTGCCATATAAAAACACACTGTACTTTATGTGAACATAAGAATGTACGTGAACATGTTCTGAAAAATATGTTCTGAAAAAACAGTGCTTGATAGATGTTCTCATTTAATCCTGACAATAATCCTGAGAGGTAGGTATCACATCATACAGAAAGGGAAAGTTGAGGTTTAGGGAAGTTAAATAACTTGCCCAAGGCCACACAGCTCTTTTCACCAACTGGAGTTTCATGCTATACATATCAGTGTGTGTCTGTTTATAACCGCAGTTACATCAAAATTAAAGTGCTATATTTGGTTAAGATATAAAACAATACTTTGGGTAACATTTCACCAACACAATTTAATGGCAGATTAGTTTTAAACAGTAGACAGTTAACACTGATAAATCCCACAGAGAAATTATTGTATATATGCGTTTAAGTAGACAATTCTCTCAAAAGTCCATGCGTTATTAAAATCATAGTCTCATTTTCTCCACTGTCTCTGAAAGGCTTTTTCAGTTTGCTAAGGACTGCTGTTTTTATTTAATATGTAATTTCATCCATCTTACTTAAAGTAAGAAAGTAGCATAAATGCAACAAATAAGCACATCATGTTCTTTCAGCACACATCTGCACAAAGTTAAAATACAGACCTTGCAGCAGAAAGACTGCTTGTTTTTCAAACAGAATGCTATATAACCTAAAATCGCTGATATTTTTAACAGAAACTTGTTACAAATGCTAGTTTTCCCCCTCAAAAAATAAGAAAAGTCTTTGTAATATTTTTCCTGAAGAATAAGAAATTCTCAAGATTCATAAGACTTCAGATATAGCCATTCAGTTTTATGTAATCATTTCCAGCATGGAGAAAAAAATTTAGGAGCCCAGGACTCATTACACTAAAGCAACATGATACCCCACAGGGCACAGAAGAACTGTGGTGATGCAACTCCATCACTTTAAAAACAACTTAATATTAACATGTGCTTTGTGGGCTAAACACACCGGATTTAAGATTCTGCAAAGAACCATGTTTCAAGGGCAAAGTACTTCTAGTTGTCTATCCACTCAGGACACTTTTAAAAGAGACTTTTATACTTTATTTTTATCCATTAGTTTTTACTGTCTTAAAGTAATCACATCAATAAACCAATAAATGCAAGAGCACAGTCGTTTTAGAAAAAGTAGTTACAGATAAAGCAGGTCATTATTTGCAATATAGGCAGACGTTCGATGATTTAAAAGAGAGCTCACACTCTAAGAGCTAACCTGGCCTTCTTAACTGTGATTAGAGAGGAAGAGGTGGGACACAAAAGTTCGGCAATAATCTGTGACACCGAAAACCACAGGTTCTATATATATTTTAAAATTTACTGCTTTTAATAATAAGGACTAAATATAAATTCCAACATGCCTAAGGAGGGAAACCTGCTACCCCTTTACACTATCTACCAGGAGCTGAAATTCACCCAGGTGAGCGTGTAGCAGCACACTTTAGTTTCGCTTAAAGGAGTCTGGCTTCACCACATCTGCTGTTTCAGCAGTCAAACCAAAGGGGTGGCAGTGTGAACTGCACTTTAATCATCATCAAAGAATCTTTTCCAATTTCTAACCTCTTTGTTAAACTGAGAAACTGAACTGGGGCAGACTCCTTAAAAATCTTTGCTGGTGCAAAATCCACAAGTAATAGTAAATTCAAGTAGAGTGCATTTACAGGGAGGCCCACAGAACAACCAACCGACTGTGCTTAATTAGAAGCTGGTAGGTACCTAGTGAAGGTGATACTGAAATGGCTATTGCTAGCATATCATCAGCCATGGAAAGTTACAGCAAGTAATTTTTCATAAGAACTTGACAGCTTGTGAAAACTTATATACTGCAGAGAAACTTTTAAAAAATGTAACCCTTTCAGAAAGGGTTAACAAGGTTGTTCTGAAAGCCTTTATAGACTTTGATCTGAAAGTATAGTTTTAAATGGTATGCAGCTATCTGGGTGGCAGGGGGGCACTTTCAGTGTCATTGCTTGGAAACATTTGGAGTGCCTTTGGAGCACCTCCTGCATCTAAACACACTCTTGGATCTATGAGCAGCAGAAAAAAACAAGAAGAACCAAAAAGGAGAAGCTGCCATAGATTAAGGAATGCAGTTTGTCTTCCAAAAGACTTGGTTTATAAGCATCAGACTTCACCTGCTTCTAACTTTGAAGAACTTAGTAAATGTTTCCTCCTTTTGCATAAGTCTGTTATATTGATACGTGCACAGAAACTGGATACTCGATGCACGTTGCATTAATTGTATGTAGGAGAACAAACATATTCTTAGAAAGCTGTTTTATTTTATTTTAGCAATTTAGTACACGGAATGGACTTTGTAAAAAAAAAAAAAAGCCAGTTAAAATGTGATAGCCTCTAAAAGTGTGAGATTTAGGATGATTTTCTCTTTAGAAATAGTTGAAGAAGACATTGCTTATATAGTTACATCAAACAAAATATCTAAGATCAGTGAAATAATAACCAATGCCACAAAGAATAAGCAGCAGCGATTTGTATTAGCTTTTCCTATTTCAGAACCACTTACTAGGTGTGATATACTGTGTGATTATGATATAATTAAAGCTATAATTTAAAAAACCAAATGTGTGTGGGTGTATATATATATACACACACACACACACACACATACAAATGAGTGTGAGTATATAAAAATGGGAAAGCATCATGTATTGAAATGTTGATTATCGCTCTAAAGATTTCTAAAATCTTATCTTAGAAATTGCCTTAGAGGGCTTCCCTGGTGGCGCAGTGGTTGAGAGTCCGCCTGCCAATGCAGGGGACACGGGTTCGTGCCCCGTCCGGGAAGATCCCACATGCTGTGGAGCGGCTGGGCCCGTGAGCCATGGTCGCTGAGCCTGCGCGTCCAGAGCCTGTGCGCTGCAACGGGAGAGGCCACAAAAGTGAGAGGCTCGCGTACCACAAAAAACCCACAAAAAAACAGAAATTGCCTTAGAAATAAATTTACAAGTGACAAAGGAAAATCAGTTTTATTACACTTGTTAAAACAATGATCCCCATTAAAATAACACAGAAAAACCCCAAACAACCCAATTACTCAGTGTGATCATCCTCTTTCCATTGAGTCTGGGTTGTTTTAAACATGCTCATACTTATACACACAGACACACACAACACCCTCAAATGATAAAGATTTGCTAAAATCAAGCCTCTTCAAAGGAATGTGACAAAATGCTAAAGTGAATTAAAAATAATTTAGAAAAGTGTTCAGCTTTCTCCAATAACTATTTATTTACTGTGGAAGAAGACTCTATGAAAGATGGTAACAGAGCTTTTGCCTTGAATGAACTTATTCTAATTTAAGTACTGACAGTATATTGGAATAATCTTCCACTTATATCTGCTCTTTTAGAGGTAGGATTTTATATGCAGACAAATAGATATTTTGAAAGTGCTCAATAAAGATTTAAAGTTCATTTAATTCTCTCAACAATTTATTGTGGATATAAATTTGCAGATAAGGAAATCTAAACTCAGATAGATTAAGTAACCTGCCCAAAGTCACATAGCTGAGACCACAAGGTTGTAGCTAAGGTAAAAGTCATATATCACATCTTCATCAGCATTGCTTACCTCTTAACTCTGGCAGATTTTCAATGTAGACAGAAGATTTAGATCCCAGATAAAATCTGGCACCCAGCACCACTGCCTGGGAACAATTTATTATTATTTTTTAAACCAAATTCAAAAGGAAAAAGTTTGGCTCTTTTTGAGTTACCGAATAAGAGTTATACAAAATTAAGTTAGTGGTTTCAAAGGCTGCAGACTCTCTACAGCTCAAAAACACTGTGTTCAGAATTCATGTAATTTAATTTACTGTCTGTAAAGCCATAACGTGGATTAGTGCCTGTGAATATTTGAAAGAGGAGGGCAAATAAAAAAGTAGTATTCAAAAACATACAGGTTAGTGATAGCAGAGCTGAAATTAAACAGCTCTGGCACTACTAGGTGATAAAGCCCATGTACTATAATAAAGAACTTTCTTCCTTGGGAAGCAGCCTTTTTACTATGAATTCCCTCCTGTCAAGGAATCCTCCTTTTAAGAAATCTGAAAATGCATTTCCATAAATCTCCCCAGTTGTCCTCTAAATGTGCAGAGCCATTTTTATTCCATTTAAAGAGTGGGCAATTGAGGTCAGAGGGATTTGCTTATGGTCACAGAGAGTCAGAAGACAGGCTACGATTAAAATCCATAGCTAGAGTGGGGACAGGAAGGGGAGAAGGGAGATAATGGGAGACTAAATCAATACCCTACTGAGTTTCAGGCTCCAGACTGAGTGATCTGAACCTGAAGAAGAAAAGAGAAGGAGAAGGGCAAATACTTTGGAGATTGGAAGAGACTGAAGCAAGCGCAACTTTATGGCTGCTCGGCAACTCCCTCTCACTTCTGCTCCACTGGGTACTACAAGGCTGCTCCAGATACTCAGGTGAGAAACCAGTGTTTTCTTCAATTCCAGGACCCAGTGTTAACATTAATTAACAATGTTAAATTATATTATAATTTAATTATATCTGGCTCACATGGTAAAACATTATTTTTCCCTCGGAAACTAACAGCTGTAAATCAATCCCCCCCCAACTGCCTTTTATGAGTCAGCTTGACAGCCCCTTCTCAATCATGACAAAAATAATAGCAATGACTATGGCAATAACAATAGTTTACTCTCTCCCAGGTGCTAAGAATTCTATGTATATTAATTCATGCAATCCCATGAGATAGGTACTATTATTATCCTCATTTAACAGATAAGGAAATGAGGTACAGGGAGGCTGAATAACTTTCCCAGATCAAACAGGCATGATCTGAACCCTCAGCAGTCTGGCACTGTACTGCCTCCACAGTGAGCTGTGGGAAGTTAGGTACCATCTCACATTCTTAAACCTCCTATTTACCTCTACTAGCCTTGCCCAAAACTTCATGCAGCGTGTGTTAGAACAGTGTGTAAGACATCAGATATGACAATCAGTTCCTAAGTATCCCACATCCTGGTCATCTGATTCTCAAGTGGGTAGAATCTCTTTCATCATTTTTTTCTTTTGTGAAAGCACTTTCAAAAATATGATGAATGGGCTTCCCTGGTGGCGCAGTGGTTGAGAGTCCGCCTGCCGATGCAGAGGACACGGGTTCGTGCCCTGGTCCAGTAAGATCCCACATGCCACGGAGCGGCTGGGCCCGTGAGCCATGGCCGCTGAGCCTGCGTGCCCGGAGCCTGTGCTCCGCAACGTGAGAGGCCACAACAGTGAGAGGCCCGCGTACCGCAAAAAAAAAAAAAAAAAAAAAAAGATGAATGTTACTTCCTGGGAATTATAGTAAGCTGTTTGGGTTTTTAACTATAGTATTAACAAGAAAAAAACAAACACCCAAAATCACTTTTAGTAATCTGTCCTTTTATCATCTTTAGGTTTGGTCTCTTTTATGATGCTATGTCTCTTTATGAAAAGGCAATCTAATATTGTCTAATCATAGTTCCATAGAAGAAGTTAATGTGCAGTAACTAACTGATACACATCCTAAGACATCACTTATCAAAAGCCAGAAAAGATTCTGCCTTAATTTTCATGTCCGAATGCTGCCAACTCTTGTGAGGCAAGTCCAGAAAAATTTAAGATCTTTCAAATTTGCAAATAACTTTTTAGGTCTGTTTATCAAATCTTCATTTATTTTACAGCATTTGTAGCTGGGTTTCTTTTCAGGAAAGTTTCCCACAGAGAAACATGTTTTTATCATTGTAGAAGCTAGTTGGCACGTGAATGCAGAATAAAGCTGTAGTGAATTTTAGACGTGGGAGGTGTGGTAGACATACTCATTAGACTGACTTACCCCTCAGAAAAATTACAAAGCACCACAAGTCATGGGCCTTCTGAGTTGCTCACAGTCAAAACTATGAATACCAATGCTCTACTGCTGCCATTTTGTTTTGTTTTGTTTTTTAAACAAAAACAACCTCAACTCCCTGTATTACAGCTGCTTATTAGCTAGAAGGCTTCTCTTCTTGCTGGGCAGAAAGCTAAAGTTGGGAAGAATGTGATAAAACCTCTGAAAGCAATGCTAAAAAAAAAAGAGTTCAGAGGTGCTCAATCCTTGAACAGGAATGGGAAAGAAACAGAGATTGAGATCTGCTCAGTCATTAAAGGTCTTCAGTATGGGCCACCAATCACTGTCTGGTTTGACTTATGTTAGCTCCATGGCAGAGAGCAAGGCAGGACCTCCGAAGGGACTCTCCACCCCCTTGGCCCCCAACTGCTTTTAGCCCAGAAGCACCAGTTGGGATCCATGTATTCATTTATCTAAACACAGAATCCTTGTTGGGTTAATTCTACTTTTGTGGGTTTTCTCCCCACCAGCTTCATTGAGATATAACTGACACATAGCATTGTATAAGTTTAAAGTGTACAACGTGTTGATCTGATACACTTAACAACTGCAAAATGATTACCACCACAGCATTAGCTTAACACCCCCATCGGGTCACATAATTACCATTTCTTTTTTTTGGGGTGAAACATTTAAGATCTACTCTCTTAGCAACTTTCAAGTATATAATAGAATATTATTAACTATAATCACCATGCTGTACATTAGATCTCCAGAACGTATCCATCTTATAATTGGAAGTTTGTACTGTTTGAGCAACTTCTGGTCTTAAAAACCAGACACAAGTTTTTTCCGTAAATTAAGAATAAACAGTGCTTGGCTTTTGTACAGAAGAGCTCCTGTCCCTAAGAAAATATTTTGTGAGGTTATATGATTACTCCTGTTCCAGACCTGAATTTTAAGTTAATGGTTATTTACTCTCTGAAAACATACTTTTCCACATTGATCTAAGGGTCAGAAATAGGTATATCCTCAGTAATAAAGGAAATATCACATTACTATTAGAATAGTGCAGATACTGATATAAATCATCCCTTGAAATACAACTTACCTAGTCCATCATTTTGGTGCTGCATGTCATATTCCTGCTACACAGGCTGTTAACCACTTCTAGAAACTAACCTTTTAAAAATTTTCCCTGACGGCCAAAATAGAAATAACAATTAAATACTAGCTAGGGCTTCCCTGGTGGCGCAGTGGTTGAGAGTCCGCCTGCCGATGCAGGGGACACGGGTTCGTGCCCCGGTCTGGGAAGATCCCACATGCCGCGGAGCGGCTGGGCCCGTGAGCCATGGCTGCTGAGCCTGCGCGTCCGGAGCCTGTGCTCTGCAGGGGGAGAGGCCACAACAGTGAGAGGCCCGCCTACCGCAAAAAAAAAAAAAAAAAAAAATACTAGCTAAAGCTTTATCAAAATGAGTGCTGAGGAACAATCTTAACATTAAATTTCCTGTCATTTCTCAAGTTAAATCAAGAACATAACAACTTTCAAGCTTAACTATCTGGAGTGAATCAAATTCTTAATGCAGCAGATTCTTTGGGAGAGTGCCAGGTCTCACTGTGACATGTACCAATCAGCATAATCTGCAGCACAAAGCACTACCTCCTGGTACCTCGTTCAAGCAAAAGGGGAAATCGGACACTTGCCTTTGGCTCTCTTGATCTACCAGAATGGCAGGACAAAACCAGAGGAGGCGTGGGGGGCGGCAACCCCCGCACAGGCTGCTGGCGATTTCACTCAGGGCCTGCAGAGCCAGAGGGATGAAATCACTCACACATGGAGACACTGTGGCAATTTCTGGAGGACAGCAGAAAATGGGAAATAATCCTCTGTCATGGTCTGTCTCTGTTTTCTAGTCTGTAAAATCTAGGAAAGCCCAGGCTCTGGACAGGATACTCTGTGGAGGCTTGGGATTTAACTTGGGGAGGTCCTAAAATCCCTTCAATCCACAAAATATTCTCAAAGAAGCACTTACTCAGCACAATGGCAGAAAGGATGATAGAGAGGTTCTATCAACAGCTTTGCTTACACAACTGCACTGACCTCAGCCAGTTTAGACTACAGAAAAAAAAATTAAATTGGAATAAAGCTAGACACTTCATTTTGCTCTATTAAAACTGTCAATTCCTGGGCATCCCTGGTAGCACAGTGGTTAAGAATTCACCTGCCAACGCAGGGGACATGGGTCCAGAAAGATCCCACATGCCGCAGAGCAACAAAGCCCGTGTGCCACAACTACTGAGTCTGGGCTCTAGAGCCCGCGAGCCACAACTAATGAGCCCACATGCCACAACTACTGAAGCCTGCACACCTAGAGCCCATGCTCCGCAACAAGAGAAGCCACCGCAATGAGAAGCCCGCGCACCGCAACTAAGAGTAGCCCCACTCGCCGCAACTAGAGAAAGCCTGCGCGCAGTAACAAAGACCCGACACAGCCAAAAATGAATAAAATTTAAAAAATAAATAAATTTGTAATAAATAAAAATAAAATTGTCGGGCTTCCCTGGTGGCACAGTGGTTGAGAGTCTGCCTGCCGATGCAGGGGACACGGGTTCGTGCCCCGGTCCGGGAAGATCCCACATGCCGCGGAGTGGCTGGGCCCGTGAGCCATGGCCGCTGAGCCTGCGTGTCCGGAGCCTGTGCTCCGCAACGGGAGAGGCCACAACAGTGAGAGGCCCGCGTATTGCAAAAAAAAAATAAATAAATAAAAAATAAAATTGTCAATCGCTAAGTAGTTCTGTTTCCTCAGTCTTCTCCTATGTAGTCATCTTTCATTCTTTATTTCTATCATTTATTCTTTCATTAAACAAATAATGCCATATCAGTCTGTGTCCTAAAGCCATGAGACTAGAAGACACCACTGGGGAGTGGTGATCAAAATTTAGTGCTTTAACTTCTCTCTTCCCCCATTGCCCTCCTTTACAACGAGTTTCCACTTCATCCTCCAGTGTCTCTGGCATTCACATAATTTTTGTCATTCATATCCACAATTACTGTCTTTCATACCCTTCATTCAATCTGTCAACAAATCATATTGACTCTTCTTTAAAAATATATCTAGAATCTGATAACTTCTTACCAACTCTTTTATCATTTTAGTCTTAGTCATCAACATCTTTCACCTGGATTATTGCACTTAGTCTAACTTGTCTCCCTGTTTCTACCACTACTCCTTATAGTCCCCCTAATACAGCAAACAATGGGATCCTTTTAACATGTAAGTCAGAGCATGTCACTCTTCAGCATAAAACCTTGCCGTGGCTCCTGATTCTGGCTCAGAATTAAGGCCAAGTCCCTCTAATAGCCTCCCAATGCCCTTTTCACCTGATCTCCTATTTTTCTCTCCCTTGTTCACTCTGCATTAGCCTCACTGGCTTCCTTGCTATTCCTTGATCATGCCAGGCCTGCTCCCACATTAGGGCCTTTACACTGTCTGGTCCCTCTTCCTGGAACACTCTTCCCCCAGATATCTGCACAGCTAACTCCTTTACTTCCATCAAGACTTTGCTCAAATGTCACCTTGTCAATTAGGTCTACCCTGACCACCCCACTTAAATTGGCAAGCCCTTATCCAGAACCCTGGGAATCCTGGTCCCCATTACTCGGCTCTCTTTTTCCCACTGATCTTATCACCTTTATCAACTATACAATTTAGTTATTATGCTGGTTGTATACTATCTGTCTCCTTGAGAGCCGGGATCTTTGAATGTATTCCAAGATTGCAGAACAGTACCTGGAATACAGCAGGTACTCACTCAGAAGGTATATGTTTAATGAATGAATGAACAATCTGTTAACTCCAGCCTTGATTAATGGAAAGACAGCAGTGCCATTAACTATTCATCATGGGATAAGAGAGGAAGACCAAGCCTTTTTGTTTGTCTGTCCTGTTTTTATATGGGGCCGGTGAGGAGGATTAATGGGAGGAAAAGAGGGAGTTATAAAGGGAGGGAGAAAGGAGGATACAAGTTTTAGTTTTAGATATATTGAGTTGGAGTTGCTAGGATATTCATGAGAAAATCTCTCACAGGTAAATGGAAAAGGAGAGCTAGAGCTTAGGAGAAAGGCCTGGACTAGAGATATTACATGTAGGATTGGAATTAGCAGTGGAGGGGTGAGAGATAAAGATAGTCGTGTGAGTGGATGCAGTCATTCGGGGGAAAATATAGAATAAAAGAAGACGGTGACTAAGGTAAAAACTTGAAGAATATCTACATTTAGAGGGCCAGAGGAAGAAGTCGGAGAAGACAGAATGTGAAAACAGTCATGGAAGATCAGTAAGTTGATGGTGTCAAATGTTGCAGAATGGGTAAGTGGTTTAAGGACAGAAAAGGCCACTGATTTTGACAATCAGGAGGTCAAATTAGTTGAGAGAGTAATTCCAGAAGAGTGGTAAGGATAGAAGCCAATCTGTAAAGGCTGGGAGAAAGCAAACAGTAAAAATTAGAGGCAGATAATTCTGAGAAGTCTGGCAATGAGAAAAAGGAGCACTGAGAGAGAAGTTCTAGGAGGAAGTAAGATAAAAAGTGGTTGCTGCTTTTAGCTTTTAGGAAGTGAAGAATGGGAGACCAGAGCAACAATATGTCTGTGGGGCAAAACAAAAGGGATAAATTATGGCGACATTAAAGATACAAGAGACAGTCATAACGTTTTACAAAGTTAAAAGACCTTATTCACTTGGCTGTCACTCTAACACTACCCCACATCAACTTTTAGAGGTGAGGCAACTACGACTCAGAGAGACCAAGAGAATGCCAAGGTCAAGTGTCCTTAGCGACAGCCAGTGAGAAGTGAGAATGGGAAGAGAAGCAGAATCAAGTGATGGAAGGGTAGCTTGGGGAAGTGTGGGACACAATGAGTAAAGATATGGAGACAATTATAAGGAAGGCAGCTCTCAATTTTTTCAGTGAAGTAGAATGTAAAGTAATCAGCTAAATGTGAGAAGATCCTGAAACAAGTAAGAGACTGAGAACAGAAAGGGTTCCTGAAACAAGTAAGAGATTGAGAACAGAAAGGGTTCAAAGGACTATTGAAATAAAAACTACCTGTAGCAATAGGTTTCTTAATCCCGCGTTCCCCTTATATCTTCTATAATATGGAGTTTCTTACTGTTTTTAAATTGACATTTACTAAAGACCTCAAATTATCCCTTACTCTTTCTCTCTTACTTAAAAACATCTTCTGGCAGAGGTGAGTACAATTCTAGGATGAGTATGCTACTCCTGCTCTTCACCCTCCTTGTCTTTTAAAATGAGAAGATACCAAATGTGGTCACTATCAACCTGCTTATTTTGAAGTGTACATGTCTCATTCTAAAAAGCATAATGAAAGGAATTCTTTTCAGCGCAATACTCGGGAAACATCATACCTGCAGCAGAACAGCATAAAATTCTACATACTCTATGTGAAGAATCCATTTCTTACAGATCCCTTAATAAAATAAATAGGCAAAGTTTCCTTTATTGGAGGAGGTAATGTTTTCTCCAGAAGAAAGAGAGAGTCTAATTTCAGCCATGTGATGATACAGAATAACAGTCAAAGTTAGCATATTACAGATATTCTGGGGTTTTTTTTCCTTTAGAAGCACACAAAACACAAGCCTTGTTACATTTCTGTGCTGAACACAGACTGTCTTTAAGGGTATGATTCCCTTAAATCTGAAAGACCATTATTATTACATTTAAATCTGGCTCCAAACTAGCTTTTTAACTGTGAGCTCAGGCTTTGGAGTGTCATAGATCTGGTTCAAATCTTGGTTCCACCAGCTGACTTATCTTAGGCAATGTACTTCACTCATCCGAGACTTTGTATACCTAAAGAAGTGGGAATATTAATAGTACTAACCTCGTTAAGATTGCTGTGGGGTTTAAACAAAATGATGCTTCTAAAGTGCCTGGTAATGAGGAAATACTTAGTGAATGTTTGTTTTTATTGGGCTATTAGCTAATCCTCAAATCTGACCTGAGCTATATTTTCTGGTCTCCAACCCTTTAAACATCTTTTTTCCTCTTTCTACTGGCTGAAAGACCTAGCCCAAATGTCACCTACTGCAAGAAACCTTATAAGAAACTCCTATCTGGAAATGAGATCTTTCTCCTGTGAACAACTTTGTGCTTTGCAAAGGACCCTTACTAATTACTGGCCTCTACTATGGTTATTTGTGAATAAGTTTCATCCTCCCTATTTTGGTAGGCTCCTTAGGACCATAAATCACCTCTATTCATTTCTATATTCTTCAGGCCCCACCACAGTGCTTTGTACATTTGAAGTGAGGAATGAAGTCATCAGCAATAAAATTCACAGAGTAAAAAATGAAACCATAAAGAACATGAAAAAAATATGGGGAACACTGAATTGATCTTAGAAATCAGGTATCTTAAGAGAAGATCAATTTGCATAAAAGCAAGAAAAAGAACAGTAGGTTTACTTCATAAAAATTAAGCATTCATATTTCAAAAACATAATTGCATTATAAGCAGATATAAAATTAAATAAACTAGAAAAAAATTCAGCCCATACAACACTTTAATATTTAATAGAGAATCCCTACATGTAAATAAAACTTTTAAGTAATATAAATAATAAAAGTAGTCAAAAAGGGCTTCCCTGGTGGTGCAGTGGTTGAGAGTCCGCCTACTGATGCAGGGGGCACGGGTTCGTGCCCCGGTCCGGGAAGATCCTACATGTCGCGGAGCGGCTGGGACCGTGAGCCATGGCCGCTGAGCCTGCGCATCAGGAGCCTGTGCTCCGCAACGGGAGAGACCACAACAGTGAGAGGCCCACGTACCGCAAAAAAAAAAAAAAAAAAGTAGTCAAAAAACCACTAAATGACTAATTTAGGTGACAAAATACCATGATCTCAGTTTTCTAAAATATGAATGTGAGAGAGAATATCATAAATACAAAAGTAAAAAGACTTAATGGCTGCACATTTTGTTGTATTTCTGGGAGTGACATCATGGTAGGGTAGCATTAAAGCTATTTATGTTCCTACTGCTTTTCTAATATAACTAAAAATGAAATTTACTGCAGTGGAACTTACTTTTACAGAACTGAAGTCAAACCAATGATGACCTACCTAATCACATCCATAGTGGGCTTTTCTTCCCCGGGAAGACATTTTTTTAACACTACATGGAAGTTTGAACTACCTATATGTTGCATGACGTCTCTACTAAGTATACTTGAAAGCCAGAAAAGACCATCGCAGTTCCAAAGTGGATAACGGGGATGGTAAGCAAAAGTAGATAAATTACCAGTTTGTCTCCAGATTTTAAAGGTCAGGAGTTGAACTTCATGTAGAGAAATTTCCTATGAAAAAGTCCTCAAGTACCCTGCTTCTGAGAGACAAGTCTACTCCCAAAGGAAGCATAGCAAAGGGTGAAGTCACTGGTAGGGCTTTTATGCTCCACATGCAGAAACTAGCCCATGTGAAAACTGGTAGAGAAGTCCTGTCTGACAGGAGAAACTCAAGATTTCTCAGGCTTGAACACTGCTGGTGGCATTGCAAATCAGTATGTTACTTGGCAATGTATATTAAGAGCCACATAAACTTTCAAACCCTTTGGCAGAGTAATTCCACTTCTAGGAATCCATCATCAGGAACCCCTACTAGTACTATTATTACTAAACTACAGTTCAATCACTTGATGGAATATTATTTAGCCTTTTAAAAAGGGATATGCAGAAACAAAAATTTTGTGCTTATATTAGAAAGAAAATAGAAAAACTTATAAACCACATTAGAACTACATCATAGAAACAAACAAAAATTTAAAAAGACACTGGCTTTGTACAGAGCAAAATGCTAATTTAGTGCCCATGGAGATGTCAATTGTTGCAAGAAGTCTATAAATCCATGTGTACATATGCCTCTTCTCAAACCACAAACACTAAAAATACAATTACTATAATACGAGACCACAATTTTATTTAATATTAAAAAAATGAGAACCACGTGCTAGGATTAAGAATGGGACAAGGATGCCCATTCTCACTACTCTTACTCAACATAGTACTGAAAGTCCTGGCCATTGTAATAGGCAAGAAAAAGAAATAAAAAGCATGAAGATTAAAAAAGAAGAAGTAAAGCTTTCATCTGTCTGCTGATAACATAATTGTTTATATAAGGAAATTTAAAGAATCTACAAACACATACTAAGAACTAGTAAGTGAATTTAGCAAGGCCACAGGATACAAGTTAAAAAATATTCCATTTACAATAGTGTTAAAAAGAATAAAATACATTTAATAAAACGTATGCAAGACCTCTACACTAGAAACTAAAAAACATTGCTGAGAGAAATGACAGAAGATCTAAATAAATGGAAAGAAAATAAGTTCATGATGAAAAGACTCAAGAAATATTACAAAAACATCAACTGTTCCTAAATTTACCTATAGATTCAATGTAATCCCAATCATAATCCCACCAGGTTTTGTTTTTTTAATGTAAATCGACAAGTTCATTCTAAAATGTATAGGAAAATCAAATCATCTAGACTATTCAGAGCAATATTAAAAAAACAAAGTTGGAGGACCTACGCTACCTGACTTAGAAACGTAGCATAAAACTACAATAATAAAGATACTGTGGTACTGACAAACAGATCAGTGAAACAGAATAGAAAGCCAGAAATAGACCCACACGTACACAGTCATCTGACTTTCAACAAAGGTACAAAAGAATGGGTAAAGGAAAGTTGTGTTGTTGCTATTGTTTTTCAAACTGGTGCTGGAATAACTAAATGTTCATAATGAAGAAAGAAAATGAACCTTGACCCCTACTTCAAATCATACACAAAATGTAACTTCAGATATATCACTGACCTAAATGTGAAAGTTAAAACCATCAAACTTGGGCTTCCTTGGTGGCACAGTAGTTAGGAATCCACCTGCCAGTGCAGAGGACACGGGTTCGAGCCCTGGTCCAGGAAGATCCCACATGCCATGGAGCAGCTGAGCCCAGGTGCCACAACTACTGAGCCTGTGCTCTAGAGACCTCGAGCCACAACTACTGAAGATCGCATGCCTGGAGCCCAAGCTCCACAGCAGGAGAAGCCACCGCAATGAGAAGCCTGTGCGCCACAACTGGAGAAGGCCCGTGCGCAGCAACGAAGACCCAATGCAGCCAAAAATAAATAAATAAAATAAATTTATATAAAAAAAACCCAAAATTAAAACCATCAAGCTTTAGGAAGAAAACTCTGAGGAAAGATTCATGACTTGAGGTAGGCAAAAGTTTCTTAGGACAAAGAAAGCAGTAACTTCATATAAAAGAAAAAAACGGGGGCTTCCCTGGTGGCGCAGTGGTTGAGAGTCCGCCTGCCGAGGCAGGGGACACGGGTTTGTGCCCCGGTCGGGGAAGATCCCACATGCCGCAGAGAGGCTGGGCCCGTGAGCCATGGCCGCTGGGCCTGCGCGTCCGGAGCCTGTGCTCTGCAACGGGAGAGGCCACAACAGTGAGAGGCCCGCGTACCGCAAAAAAAAAAAAAAAAAAGAAAAAAACGGATAAATTAGACATCATCAAAATTAAAAACTTCTGCACATCAAAAGACGTTAATAAGAAAATAAAGGTGTAAGCCACAAACTGGGACAAAATATTTGTGGAACATATATTTGACAAAGGACTAATATACAGAATATGTTTTTAAGGGGCAGAGTCAAGATGGTAGTGTGAGAAGATGTCAATTTAGTGTCTTCTCCCCACTAGGGTACCTGCCAGCCACTGGTGAGGGACCCTGACACCCAAGGAGATGGGAGGAAACCCCAAGTGAACTGGTAGGATGTGGGGGACAGAGCAGGGAGGAGAAGTGGAGGCCAGACAGGATCAGCGCCCCTGAGGCCAGGGAGATCAGGAGAGGTAAGCAGGAGGGACCCTCCGGAGGAGCAGGAGAGGAGCTGAGGGTGACTGCCCAGCCCACTTGGGCCCAGGGACCCTGCTGAGCTCCCAGGCTGGTCCTCTGTCCTCCAAGGCACCCCACCTCCCCAGCCACATTGGTCTTGGGGGCATACGAAGGAGGCCGAGGGGAGTTCAGGAGAGGCAGGCAGGAGGGACCCTCCAGGAGGAGTGGGAGAGGAGCAGAGGGTGTTTGCCCCGCCCACTAGGGCCCTGGTAGCCTGATGAGCTCCCAGGCCACTCCCCTGCCCTCCAAGGCCCCCCAAACCCCTGGCTGCATTGGTCCTGGGGGCATAGGAAGGATGCCAATGGGACAACAGGAGAGGCAGGTGGGAGGGGCCCTCCGGGACTGGAGGAGCAGGAGAGAAGAGGAGGAGCAGGAATGCCCTGCCCACTCGAGATCAGGAAGCCTGGTAGGCTCCCAGGTGAGGTCCCCCGCCCTCTGAGACCAGGGGTTGGGGGACACACCTGGGCCCCTTCTGTTCCTTGAGCCTAAGCCCCACCCCCCACAGCCCCTAGGGCCTTTTCCAGCCCTGTGGGTCCTAAGCATAGGCCCCACCCACCGCCCAAACCTTGCCCTTGCTTAGGCCCTGCCCTCCACAACCAAGGCCTTTCCCCTTGCCTTTTTTTTTTCCCTCTTTTCCCTCCTTGTCTTTTTTACTATTGTGGTACTGTTGTACCTTTTGGTTGTTGATTCACCTATATTTTTATTTTTATATTCTTTCTAACATATCTGTTAGTTTCCTAGTCTAATTTTATTTTTTACTTTGTTATTGTTCTCTCTCTCTCTCTCTTTTTTTTTTTTTTGCCACTGCATGCTGCTTGCAGGATCTTGCTTCACAAGCTGGGGGTCGGGCCAAAGCTCCTGCGGTGGGAGGTCCATGTTGGAACCACTGGACTAACAGAGAACCTCAGATCCCAAGGAATATTCACTGGAGTGAGGTCTCACAAGGGTCCTCATCTCAGCACCAAGACCCAGCTCTACCCAACAGCCACCAAATTCCAGTGTTGGAAGCCTCAGGCCAAATAACCACTAAGACAGGAACACAATCCCACTCAAAAAAAAAAAAAAAAAATGAGACAGCAAAAAAAATATGTCACAGATGAAGGAGCAAGGTAAAAACCTACAAGACCAAATAAATGAAGAGGAAATAGGCAATCTACTTGAAAAAGAATTCAGAGAAGTGAGTAAAGATGATCCAGAATCTTGGAAACAGAATGGAAGCATGGATTGAGAAAATACAAAAAATGTTTAACAAAGATCTAAAGAACTAAAGAACAAACCAACAGAGATGAACAACACAATAACTGAAATGAAAAATACACTAGAAGGAATCAGTAACAGAATAACTGAGGCAGAAGAATGAATAAGTGAGCTGGAAGACAAAATGGTGGAAATAATGGCCGAGGAGCAGAATAAAGAAAAAAGATGAAAAGAATTTAATACAATCTCAGAGACCTCTAGGACAATTCTAAATGCACCACATTTGAATTATGGGGGTCCCAGAAGAAGAAGAGAAAAAGAAAGGGTCTGAGAAAATATTTGAGGAGATTACAGTCGAAAACTTCCCTAACATGGGCAAGAAAATAGTCACTCAAGTCCAGGAAGCACAGAGAGTCCCATACAGGATAAACTCTAGGAAAAACAGACCAAGACACATATTAATCAAACTAACAAAAATTAAATTCAAGGGAAAACCAAAAAATAACATACAAAGGAGTCCCCATAAGGTTATCAGCTGATTTTTCAGCAGAAACTCTGCAGGCCAGAAGGGAGTTGCAGGATATACTTAAAGTGATGAAAGAGAAAAACCTACATCCAAGATTACTCTATCCAGCAAGGATCTCATTCAGATGCAAGGGAGAAATCAAAAGCTTTTCAAACAAGGAAAAGCTAAGAGAATTCAGCACCACCAAACCAGCCTTACAACAAATGCTAAAGAAACGTCTCTAGGCGGGAAACGCAAGAGAAGAAAAAGACCCACAAAAACAAGCCTGAAACAATTAAGAAAATGGTAATAGGAACATACATATCAATAATAACCTTGAATGTAAATGGATTAAATGCCCCAACCAGAAGACACAGACTGGCTGAACACATACAAAAACAAGACCCATATATATGCTGTCTACAAAAGACTCACTTCAGACGTAGGGACACATACAGACTGAAAGTGAAGGGATGGAAAATGATATTCCATGCAAATGGCAATCAAAAGAAAGCTGGAGTAGCAATACTCATATCAGATAAAACAGACTTTAAAATAAAGACTGTTACAGAGATAAGGAGGGACACTACATAATGATCAAAGGATCAATCCAAGAACAAGATATAACAATTATAAATGTTTATGCACCCAACATAGGAGCACCTCAAAACCTAAGGCAAATGTTAACAACCATGAAAGGAGAAATTGACAGTAACACAGTAATAGTAGGGGACTTTTAACATGCCACTTACACCAATGGACAGATCATCCAAACAAAAAATAAATAAGGAAACACAAGCTTTAAATGACACAACAGACCAGACAGATTTAATTGATATTTATAAAATATTCCACCAAAAAGTGGCAGAATACCCTTTCTTCTCAAGTGCACATGGAACATTCTCCAGGACTGATCACATCTTGGGTCACAAATCAAGCCTTGGAAATTTTAAGAAAACTGAACTCTTATCAAGCATCTTTTCTGACCACAACGCTATGAGACTGGAAATCAATTACAGGAAGAAAATTTGTATAAAACACAAATACATGGAGGCTAAACATGTGCTACTAAATAACCAAGAGATCCCTGAAGAAATCAAAGAAGAAATAAAAAAATACCTAGAAACAAATGACAACAAAAACATGACGGCCCAAAACCTATGGGATGCAGCAAAAGCACTTCTAACAGGGAACTTTACAGCAATTCAATCTCACCTCAAGAAACAAGAAAAATCACAAATAAACAATCTAACCTGACACTGAAAACAACTAGAGAAAGAAGAACAAAGAAAACCCAAAGTAAGTAGAAGAAAAGAAATCATAAAAATCAGAGCAGAAATAAATGAAATAGAAACGAAGAAAACAATAGCAAAGAACAATAAAACTACAAGCTGGTTCTTTGAGAAGATACACAAAATTGATAAACCCTTAGCCAGACCCATCAAGAAAAAAAGGAAGAGGACGCAAATAAATAAAATTAGAAATGAAAAAGAAGAAGTCACAACTGACATCGCAGAAATACAAAGGATTATAAGAGACTACTACAAACAACTATATACCAATAAAATGGACAACCAAGAAGAAATGGACAAATTCTTGGAAAGGTACAATTTTCCAAGACTGAACCAGGAAGCATTAGAAAATATAAACAGACCTATCACAAGTAATGAAATTGAAACCATAATTAAAAATCTTCCAACAAACAAATCTCCAGGACCAGATGGCTTCACAGGCGAATTCTATCAAACATTTAGAGAACAGCTAACACTGATCCTTCTCAAACTCTTCCAAAAAATTGCAGAGGGAGAAACAATCCCAAATTCATTCTTTGAAGCCACCATCACCCTGATACCAAAACCAGAAAAATATATCACAGAAAAAGGAAATTATAGACCAAAATCACTGATGAACATAGATGCAAAAATCCTGAACAAAATACTAGCAAACAGAATCCAACAACACATTAAAAGAGCCATACACCATGATCAAGTGGGATTTACCCCAGGTATGCAAGGATTCTTCAATATATGCAAATCAATCAATGTGATACACCACATTAACAAATTAAGGAATAAAAACCATATGATCATCTCAACAGATGCAGAAAAAGCTTTTGACAAAATTCAACACTCGTTTACAATAGAACTCTCCAGAAAATGGGCATAGAGGGAACCTACCTCAACATAATAAAGGCCATATATGAGAAACCCACAGCAAGCATCATACTCAATGGTGAAAAACTGAAAGCATTTCCTCTAAGATCAGGAACAAGACAAGGATGACCACTCTTGCCACTCTTATTCAACATAGTTTTGGAAGTCCTAGCCACGGCAATCAGAGAAGAAAAAGAAATAAAAGGAATACAAATTGGAAAAGAAATAAAACTGTCACTGTTTGCGGATGACATGATACTATACATAGAAAATCCTAAAGATGCCACCAGAAAACTACTAGAACTAAACAATGAATTTGGTAAGGTTGTAGGATACAAAATTAATGCACAGAAATCTCTGGCTTTCCTATACACCAACAATGAAAAATCAGAAAGAGAAATTAAGGAAACAATCCCATTTACCATCGCAACAAAAAGAATAAAATATCTAGGAAAAAACTTGCCTGTGGAGGTGAAAGACTTGTAATCAGAAAACTATAAAACACTGATGAATGAAATCAAAGATGACAAACAGATGGAGAAATATACTATGTTCTGGATTGGAAGAATCAATATTGTGAAAATGATTATACTACCCAAAGCAATCTACAGATTCAGTGCAATCCCTATCAAACTACCAATGGCACTCGTCACAGAATTGGAACAAAAAATTTTACAATTCATATGGAAACACAAAAGACCCTGAATAACCAAAGCAATCTTGAGAAAGAAAAACAGAGTTGGAAGAATCAGGCTCCCTAACTTCAAACTATACCACAAAGCTACAGTAATCAAGACAATATGGTAGTGGCACAAAAATAGAAATATAGATCAATGGGACAGGCTAGAAAGCCCAGAGATAAACCCATGCACATATGGTCACCTAATTTATGACAAAGGAGGCAAGAACATACAATGGAGAAAAGACAGCCTCTTCAATACGTGGTGCTGGGAAAACTGGACAGCTACATGTAAAGAATGAAATTAGGACACTTCTTAACACCATACACAAAAATAAACTCCAAATGGATTAAAGACCTAAATGTAAGACCAGACACTGTAAAACTCTTAGAGGAAAACATAGGAAATACACTCTCTGACATAAACCACAGCAAGATCTTTTTTGACCCACCTCCTAGAGTTACAGAAATAAAAACAAAAATAAACAAATGGGACTTAATTAAACTTAAAAGCTTTTGCACAGCAAAGGAAACCATAAACAAGACAAAAAGACATCCTCAGAATGGGAGAAAATATTTGCAAATTAAACAACAGACAAAGGATTAATCTCCAAAATATACAAACAGCTCATGAAGCTCGATATCAAAAAAAACAAACAATCCAATTAAAAATGGGCAGAAGACCTAAATAGACATTTCACCAAGGAAGACATACAGATGGCCAAGAGGCACTTGAAAAGATGGGTCAACATCACTAATTGTTAGAGAAATGCAAATCAAAACTACAATGAGGTATCACCTCATGCCAGTCAGAATGGCTATTATCAAGAAATCGAGAAACAATAAATGTTGGAAAGGGTGTGGTGAAAAGGGAACCCTCCTGCACTGTTAGTGGGAATGTAAACTGACACAACCACTATGGAAAACAGTAAGGAGGTTCCTTAAAAAACTAAAAATAGGATTACCATATGATCCAGCAATCTCGTTACTGGGCATATACCCTGAGAAAACCATAAATCAAAAAGAGACATGTACCACAATGTTCACTGCAGCACTATTTACAATAGCCAGGACATGGAACCAAGCTAAATGTCCATTGACAGATGAATGGATAAAGAAGATGTGGCACATTTATACAATGGAATATTACTCAGCCATAAAAAGAAATGAAATTGAGTTATTTAGTGAGGTGGATGGATCTAGAGTCTGTCATACAGAGTGAAGTAAGTCAGAAAAACAAATATTGTATTCTAATGCATATATATGGAATCTAAAAAAAAATGGTACTGATGAACCTAGTTGCAGGGCAGGAATAAAGATGTAGACATAGAGAATGGACTTGAGGACATGGGGTGGGAGGGGGAAGCTGGGGCGAAGTGTGAGTAGCAGCGACATATATACACTACCGAATGTAAAATAGCTAGCAGGAAGCAGCAGCATAGCACAGGGAGATCAGCTTGGTGATTTGCAATGACCTAGAGGGGTGGGAAAGGGAGGATGGGAGGGAGGCTCAAGAGGGAGGGAATATGGGGACACATGTGTGCATATGGCCGACTCACTTTGGTGTACAACGGAAACTAACACAGTATTGTGAAGCAATTATACTCCAATAAAGATCTATTAAAAAAGAAAAAGAATATGTTTTTAACATTCCCACAGCTCCAGTAATAAAAAAGGTAAACAACTCAATTAGAAAATGGCTAAATGATATGAACAGATAGTTCACAAAAGAAGCTACACAAATGGCTAATAAGCACATGAAAAAGTGCTGTCACCAGGGAAATGCAAACTAAAACTACAAAGAGATACTACCACATACACACATATACTAGAACGGCTAAAATTAAAAAGACTAACATCAAATGATGGCAAAGAGAACTCTTAGCATTGTTGGTGAAGTGTAAAATGGTACAACTACACTGGGGTGTAGTCTAGAAGTTTCTAAGAAAACTAAACACTCACCTGATTTATGACCCAGCAAATCCTCTCCTAAGTAATTTTCCAAGATAAATGAAAAAAAATGTCAACAACAACAAAAAATTATACAAGAATGTTCATAGCGGCTTTACGCATAATAACCAAAAACTGGAATAATCAAAAAACTGGAAATAGGCAAGCTTCCTTCAATAAGGAGAATAAACTATGGTACAGTCATACAATGGCATATTATTCAGCAATAAAAATACTTATCCATGTTACAACATGAATTAAAAATCTCTAAACATGTTGAAAGAAGCTTTATACAAAAGAGTACACTGTGTGATATCATTTACATGAAGTTCAAGAAGAGGCAAACTAATCTTTGGCTGAAGAAATGAGAACATATGGTTAGTGCTGAGAGGCTAGGCAGGGATTTTCTAGGAAGAGGTACAAGAGAACGTTCTAGGATGATGGTAATGCTTTTTATCTTGATAGAGGTTTGGGTTACACAGATGTAGGTATTTATTTGCCAAAATTCAGCTCTTGAACACTTATAATTAAAATGTATATGAATTTTACTTCAAAAGAAAAAAAATTAGGAATTATTGAGTTCTAGTTAATGATATACATGCCAAAGTATTAGCTGACAGTGTGCTGATGTCTGCAATTTTCTTTAAAATATATATAAAAAAAGAGATGGACTCATGGACAAATAGATGGGTAGATAAGTGGAAAAACAGGCATAGTAAAATGTAAATGATAAAATCTGGACGTGGGTATACAGGAATTCACTGCAAAATTATTTTTTCAACGTTTCTCTATGTTAAATTTTTTCATAATAAAATGTTGGGAGAAAAACAGATACGACTGCTTTTGATATTGACAGAATATTATTTTTTACTTCCTTTTTTATTTTCTAAGTTTTCTATAATGTGCAATAGTCTTTACGATCTTAAACATTTTTAGAAGAAATTACAATTATATTTCTTAAAATAATCAAATATAAATTATTTTTAAAACAAGTTAAAAATCTTACCTTAGATTCAATGAAAATTAAAATATCCACTATTTTTAAACTCACTGTCATTTAATTCACTAAAAGCCTTAAAATATTTAGTTATGTAGGAAGTCACGGTTTTTGAACTAATTAAAAATTTTGAACTAATCAAATGTGGTATCAAAGTTTTCTCTTTTAATGTCTAATATTAAACTTTCCCTTGTACTCAAACCTCCCCGTGTTAATTAATGTATGCTCATTAAAAGTACATCATTTCTTAAACTCTATAATAACTAAGCAGGGCAACATTTCTTAAGAAATCTGAAAGTTGGCTGTTTACTAAAGGGCTTTATCTTTAGATAAGCACAAGCTTTAAGCCAGGTGCTAGTCATTTGTGTCTTGTTAATTTCCAAAACAAACAGAGGAGAGTGCCATGCTATTTCCATTACACACACTTCACCATTAGGACCAGGGTTTATGAGCTTGACATTGCTCCAGGAATAATGGTTTCATTCCTCACTGAAATAAAATAATGTGCCACATAACTCAGCAGTGTGGAACTTCTGAAAAATGTTGTCATGTTAAACATGGTCATATTTTTAAAGTCTCCATTATGCCAAAACAAAGGCCATTTGCTGTAGAGAACTCACTCTGGGCACAGAAAACTCTCACATGGGCCTCAGACTTACCTCATCGCTATGTCATATGATTCCGGGTGAATACAAGTTTGGTCCAAAGGATTTGGCTTTAGTACAGCATTCACTGCAGTTTTGCTCTTCTTCTTGCCTTGCTTCTCATTTCTGACTTCAACACCTGCTGAAGATGCCACAGCAACTCCCTGCATTTCGCCTGCAGATTCAGTATGCTGACTACTGTAACCATTCAAAACAACATGGGGGCGGTGGGGGGAGGGAGGGTTAGGGGGTGGGCAGAAAAGAGTCTTTAATTAAAAATGTGCTTATTTCTCTGCCATACAAATATACACAAACAGCAACCAGATTCTGACCATTCACTTCACAGAAATTACCACTTAGTTTAAACACTGTTAATAGGGTTTTCTGTTACTTAAAGCCAAAAACATTCTTAAGTGATTCTGCCTGTATAACTGGCATTCTAGGAGAGAATAGAGAGAAATGGAGGAAAATTAATTAAATAAGGAGAAGGAGAAGGTGATTTCTCAGAGCTGAAGAAAAAGCTCGCCAAAGGAATCTACAGAGTGTAAAATAGAATGAACGGGAAAAGAATGAAAAAGACACTTTGACATATCATGGGGAAACTTTAGAATATAATTTTTTAAATTAAGAGAGAAAAATAAAACAGATTATTGAAAGGAACTAGAATCATACTGGCATCAGTTTTCTCACTGACAAACATCAGATGCCAGAACACAGTGGAATAATATTTTAAAAGTCTAAGACAAAATGATTTTGAATCTAGAATCATATACCTGGCCAAAGTAGCATTCAAATTAAAATCATTTTCAGACATGTAAGGACTGAAGTACAACCCATATAATATACCCTCTCTGAAAAGAGTTTCTTAAGTATATACTCCAGCAAAAACAATGAATTCACGAAAAATGATAATGTGGGCTACAAGAAACAGTGATGAGCACAGAAACCATAAAAAAATTATTAGGTTAAATAACTGCTCATGAATAATGTAGAAAATATATTAAAAGGACACAGTCTGCAACTAAAATCCCAGATCATCTCACCATAGCACATAGTGTTGAAGGGAGGAAGATTGGTAAAGAGACCTGAGGTTCTAGTCTTCTCCAGGAGGAGGACAGAGAAACCTATTAACTCCAGAGACCAATCCAAATCAAATTTAAAGATAGTCACCAGAAGAATAAAAGTAAGATATACAAGTTGAAATCGCTAAGAGGAGATAAAGATGAGTAAGGAAGACAAGAAGAGAAACAGGGAGAAAATGTGTTAACTGATAAATCCAATGAACAGCAATGAAAGGAAAAGAATCAGAAGGCATGAAGAGAAAATATATAATAAGATGGAAGATCAAGTCCAAACACATCAATAAATATAATAAATGTGAATGTATTAATAAGACTGAGCAAACCTAGAAAATCTATTTGTTTATAAGAGTCATAAAAAGTTGAATGTCATAGAAAGTTTGAAAATAAAAAATACCAAGCATATTCTGAAAAGGTAGATATAGCAACAATGCCAGCAAACAAAACAGACTTCAAAGTAAAAAACATTCAGTGAGATAGCAAGAGTCATTCTGAATAACAGTATGACCTATCAAGGAGATATAATAGTCATGAATCTTCAAGTCCTTCATTACCAGTTGAAAAAATTTAAGGCTTTAAAACAACCCAAATGTTCATCAACAGGGCACTGATTAGATTAAATTATAGTCCATCTATAAATTAAATACTGTGCAGGCATTATATATAAATGATAATTTATATATAATGATATAAATAAATATATAAATCAATATGTAATATTTGGAAAGAGATCCAAGATATATTACTGAAACTAATAAAACAAGTTTCAAATAGTGGTATAGCATGATTCCTTCTGTATGCATTTAAAAACAACAAATATGTTATTAATTTACATAAATTTATTTTCAGGAAGCAATATATAAGAAACTATTTTGAAGTGACAAGTTGAGGTGCCCTTTTCATTTTATTCTTTTTTATACTGTTTGAATTTTCTAACCAAGTGTTCAAAAAACATAAAGTAAGAAACTCCATTTCTTTTGCTTTTGGGTTTGGTGGTTTACTTAGAAAGAACTTCCACTACTCCAGCGGTCTGCAAAATTTATCCATGTTTTTTTCTGGTACTTTTACAGTTTTACTTTTTCCATTTAATTGTATGATCCATCTGGAATTTATTTGGGTATAAGGTATGGGGTAGGACTGTAGCTTCTCCCACACATACAAAATTCCAGTTGTCATAATGTCACTTACTGGATAATTAATCAATTTTTCCAACTATTTGAAATATCACCTCTATCATAAACTAAATTCCCTCTGGGCTTGATATATTTCAGACTCTATTCTGTTCTACCTGTTTCTACATCAAAACCAAGCTGCTTAATTACTATGGCTTTATAATATATTCTACTATCCAGTGGGGCTGGTTTTTCCTTAGTCTTTTCCAGGAAAAAAAAATTATTATTACAACTTTGTCAAAAGAAAAAAATACACATGAATGAATCAGGTAGTCCCAAAGAAGCAAATACATAAAAGCCATTCTTTCATGATTACAAAATGCTAAGAAGCTTATCAAATTTCTTTGCATTTGTGCTACCAGGATTAGAAAGCAAGGATTTAGCTCTTAATCGACACATCTGATAATTAATGCTTTAGCCAGTTTTCAGTGAGGAAGGAGCGGGGAAACCCAACTATGCTTAGGGTAAAAGTTGTCAGTATGAAGTGGTCATTGAAAAGTCCCTCTTTGTTACCTCATCTCATACCAGTCCTTCCTACTTGTGGTGCTCCAATCACACTGGCCTTAATTTCATTTCCTGAATACACCAAAGTGGGTCCTGCCTTAGGATGTTGCACATGTACTGTATGCTCTGCCTGGAATGCCCTCCTTCTGATCCCTGTGTGACTGGCTCCTTCATTTCATTCAAAACTTGGCTCAAATAACTTTTCAATGAATAACTCATATAAAGCAGTTTATTGCTCCCCAAAGGCAGTATCATATTGCTTTGTTTTAATTTTTATAATACTTATTACATCTGAAACTATTTATTTTTACTAGTTTATTTACTATCTGTCTCATACATTAAAATTTAACTTCATGAGCCCAGGGAATTTGTTGATTTGCTCACTGCTGTATTCCCAGTGCCTAGCAAAGATTAGACAGTTGACACATATTGAATGAAGAAATGAACAAATAGACAGCTAGGATTTGATTTATGCCAGTGAGAAGGATGGGTAACAGAAAGAGAGGAGGTTGATAATAGAACAGACAGTGTACACTTCAATAATGACCTGCAAAATGTTCGAATATAATCCTGGTTGACTCTGATGAAACCAGCACACTGTTGGAAAGATTTTGGACCTAGCCCTTTCACTTTCTTCAGCTGTTCTCGGTTGATGAATGGCCCATTTTTCTCGCGCCATTCAATAATATTTTTGGCTCGGTTGGCATTGAGTCCAGCAATATGCCTAAAAAAATAAACAAAATGAGTAATGTGGCCAATGTAACTGTTCTAAGAGTACTGAAAGAAAACATCTCATCTGAAAAGACAAGGATATAAAACATTTGCATCATAAAAACTACAATTACATCTTGTCATATGTCTCTACACTATTCACATTCCTTGTGTTTCTGAATCAAGTAATAATTCTGCCTATTCCTGGTTAGCTTACAAAGTGAGTTAGCAGTAGAAGTTACAATAGCTACAGCTGCATTGTACTATTCTATTTTTTTGATCAGCCTGTTCTCATTAGTAAAGACTTGAACTATAGAAAGGTACTTATTCATGATATAAAAACTCTATCATTACATAGTTGGCTTGGTGTTAATTAGAGAATCTTAATTTTATTACAGAATTCCATATATGGCATTATGGAATGTTTGTCACTGTGGTAGAAAAGCAACACCTAATAATGCAAGGGATATCTTCTGCTATTCCAATTTCAAAGCAGGAAGATCCAGATTTTTTCCACAGGTCCAGAATTTCATGCTGCATCAGCAGAGTTGTATAATAAATGCAAGAGTAGGAACAAAAAAGCAGCTCTTCTACAGCCACAGGGGGGAAAAAAAGAACATATAAGACATGATTACAGTACAATGAAGATTTTGAGATGTGACTTGTGGAATCAAGGTAAAAATATGGTAACTATACCTTGAACCCTCAGGATTTATCTTTTGGTGACTGCCAGCTTTGACAGATGTAAGCAAGAGACTGAACTAGTGAAAAATATCTACTCTCCTGTGGTGGGAAACAGCTCTTTTCCATGTTAACCTAATTTAAATTCTATTAGCGACATTAATACACTCGATAGTCAACCATATGTTCTTCATGTTAGATTTCCAGGATTAAAAATAACATGAATTGTTATAATTCCTTTCTTAAATGATGCCTTCCGTTCTGACTGATTACCTAAAGCAATGTATGAACTCATAGATTTTCTACACTTGACAACTTTATACACGTGTCCCCTTGCTCTAGCTGAGTTTGAACTGGATAGCAAGTAAAACTCAAGATTCTGTGATCTTCAGCCACAGACTTCTTGTCTCACCTTAACAAAACTTCTGAACAGATGTTAATATCCACTCCCACAAAGCTGACACATTCTTCTACAACACTATCCAGTGTGGCCTTGAGTAGAGTCTGAGACACATCGTGCTGAAAAGACAAAGATCAAATATGAATCAAAAGTAAAGAACATGCAAAAAAACACATTCAAAAAAAGACAGACAAGATGAAAAGGCAGAGGGCTATGTACCAGATGAAGGAACAAGATAAAACCCCAGAAAAACAACTAAATGAAGTGGAGATAGGCAACCTTCCAAAAAAAAGAATTCAGAATAATGACAGTGAAGATGATTCAGACCTTGGAAAAAGAACGGAGGCAAAGATCGAGAAGATGCAAGAAATGTTTAACAAAGACCTAGAAGAATTAAAGAACAAACAAACAGAGATGAACAATGCAATAACTGAAATGAAAACTACACGAGAAGGAATCAATAGCAGAATAACTGAGGCAGAACGGATAAGTGACCTGGAAGACAGAATGCAGGAGTTCACTGCTGCGGAAGAGAATAAACAAAAAAGAAGGAAAAGAAATGAAGACAGCCTAAGACACCATTGGGACAACATTAAACGCAACAACATTTGCATTATAGGGGTCCCAGAAGGAGAAGAGAGAGAGAAAGAACCAGAGAAAATATGTGAAGAGATTATAGTTGAAAAGTTTCCTAACGTGGGAAAGGAAAGAGCCACCTAAGTCCAGGAAGCACAGAGAGTCCCATACAGGATAAAACCAAGGAGAAACACACTGAGACACATAGTAATCAAATTGGCAAAAATTAAAGACAAGGAAAAATTATTGAAAGCAGCAAGGGAAAAATGACAAATAACATACAAGGGAACTCCCGTAAGGTTAACAGCTGATTTCTCAGCAAAAATTTTACAAGCCAGAAGGGAGTGGCATGATATACTTAAAGTGATGAAAGGGAAGAACCTACAACCAAGATTACTCTAGCCAGCAAGGATCTCATTCAGATTCGAGGGAGAAACCAAAAGCTTCACAGACAAGCAAAAGCTAAAAGAATTCAGCACCACCAAACCAGCTCTACAACAAATGCTAAAGGAACTTCTCTAAGTGGGAAACACAAGAGAAGAAAAGGACCTATGAAACGAAACCCAAAACAATTAAGAAAATGGTCATAGGAACATACATATTGATAATCACCTTAAACATGAATGGATTAAATGCTCCAACCAAAAGACACAGGCTTGCTGAATGGATACAAAAACAAGACCCATCTATATGCTGTCTACAAGAGACCCACTTCAGATCTAGGGACACATACAGACTGAAAGTGAGGGGATGGAAAAAGATATTCCATGCAAATGGAAATCAAAAGAAAGCTGGAGTAGCAATACTCATAACAGATAAAATAGACTTTAAAATAAAGAATGTTACAAGAGACAAGGAAGGACACTACATAATGATCAAGGGATCAATCCAAGAAGAAGATATAACAATTGTAAATATTTTTGCACTCAACATAGGAGCACCTCAATACATAAGGCAACTGGTAACAGCTATAAAAGAGGAAATTGACAGTAACACAATAATAGTGGGGGACTTCAGCACCTCGCTTACACCAATGGACAGATCATCAAAATGAAAACAAATAAGGAAACAAAAGCTGTAAATGACACAAAAGACTAGATAGATTTAATTGATATTTATAGGACATTTCATCCCAAAACAGCAGATTACACTCTCTTCTCAAGTGTGCACGGAACATTCTCCAAGATAGATCACATCTTGGGTGACAAATCAAGCCTCAGTAAATTTAAGAAAACTGAAATCATATCAAGCATCTTTTCTGACCACAATGCTATGAGATTAGAAATCAATTAAAGGGAACAAAATGTAAAAAACACAAACACATGGAGGCTAAACAATACGTTACTAAATAACCAAGAGATCACTGAAGAAATCAAAGAGGAAATCAAAAAATATCTAGAGACAAATGACAATGAAAACATGATGATCCAAAACCTATGGGATGCAGCAAAAGCAGTTCTAAGAGGGAAGTTTATAGCTCTACAAGCCTACCTCAAGAAACAAGAAAAATCTCAAATAAACAATCTAAACTTACACCTAAAGGAACTAGAGAAAGAAGAACAAACAAAACCCAAAGTTAGCAGAAGGAAAGAAATCATAAAGATCAGATCAGAAATAAATGAAATAGAAACAAAGAAAACAATAGCAAAGATCAATAAAACTAAAAGCTGGTTCTTTGAGAAGATAAACAAAATTGATAAACCATTAGCCAGACTCATCAAGGAAAAGAAGGAGAGGACTCAAATCAATAAAATTAGAAATGAAAAAGGAGAAGTTACAACAGACACCGCAGAAATACAAAGCATCCTAAGACTACTACAACAAACTCTATGCCAATAAAATGGAGAACCTGGAAGAAATGGACAAATTCTTAGAAAGGTATAACCTTCCAAGACTGAACCAGGAAGAAACAGAAAATATGAACAGACCAATCACAAGTAATGAAATTGAAACTGTGATTAAAACTCTTCCAACAAACAAAAGTCCAGGACCAGATGGCTTCACAGATGGATTCTATCAAACATTTAGAGAACAGCTAACACCCATCCTTCTCAAACTCTTCCAAAAAACTGCAGAGGAAGGAACACTCCCAAACTCATTCTATGAGGCCACCATCACCCTGATACCAAAACCAGACAAAGATACCACAAAAAAAGAAAATTACAGACCAATATCACTGATGAAGGATATAGATGCAAAAATCCTCAACAAAATACTAGCAAACAGAATCCAACAGCACAATAAAAGGATCATACACCATTATCAAGTGGGATTTATCCCAGGAATGCAAGGATTCTTCAATATACGCAAATCAATCAATGTGATACACCATATTAACAAACTGAAGAAGAATAACCATATGGTCATCTCAATAGATGCAGAAAAAGCTTTTGACAAAATTCAACACCCATTTGTGATAAAAACTCTCCAGAAAGTGGGCATACAGGGAACCTACCTCAACATAATAAAGGCCATATATGACAAACCCACAGCAAACATCATTCTCAATGGTGAAAAACTGAAAGCATTTCCTCTAAGATCAGGAACAAGACAAGGATGTCCACCCTCACCAATATTATTCAACATAGTTTTGGAAGTCCTAGCCATGGCAATCCAAGAAGAAAAAGAAATAAAAGGAAAACAATTCGGAAAAGAAGAAGTAAAACTATCACTGTTTGTAGATGACATGATACTATACATAGAGAATCCTAAAGATGCCACCAGAAAACTACTAGAGCTAATCAATGAATCTGGCAAAGTTGCAGGACACAAAATTAATGCACAGAAATCTCTTGCATTCCTATACACTAATGATGAAAAATCTGAAAGAGAAATTAAGGAAACACTCCCATTTACCACTGCAACAGAAAGAATAAAATACCTAGGAATAAACCTACCTAGGGAGACAAAAGACCTGTATGTAGAAAACTATAAGACACTGATGAAAGAAATTAAAGATGATACCAACAGATGGACAGATATACCATGTTCTTGGATTGGAAGAAGCAATATTGTGAAAATGACTATACGACCCAAAGCAATCTACAGATTCAATGCAATCCCCATCAAATTACCAATGGCATTTTTTATGGAACTAGAACAAAAAAATCTTACAATTTGTATGGAGACACAAAAGACCCCGAATAGCCAAAGCAGTCTTGAGGGAAAAAAACGGAGCAGGAGGAATCAGACTCCCTGACTTCAGACTATACCTCAAAGCTACAGTAATCAAGACAATATGGTACTGGCACAAAAACAGAAACACAGATCAATGGAACAAGATAGAAAGCCCAGAGATAAACCCACGCACCTATGGTCAACTAATCTATGACAAAGGAGGCAAGGATATACAATGGAGAAAAGACAGTCTCTTCAATAAGTGGTGCTGGGAAAACTGGATAGCTACATGTAAAAGAATGTAATTAGAACATTCCCTAACACCATACACAAAAATAAACTCAAAATGGATTCGAGACCTAAATGTAAGACCGGACACTATAAAACTCTTAGAGGAAAACATAGGAAGAACACCCTTTGACATGAATCACAGCAAGATCTTTTTTGATCCACCTCCTAGAGTAATGGAAATAAAAACAAAAATAAACAAATGGGACCTAATAAAACTTCAAAGCTTTTGCACAGCAAAGGAAACCATACACAAGACGAAAGGACAACCCTCAGAATGGGAGAAAATATTTGCAAACGAATCAACGGACAAAGGATTAATCTCCAAAATATATAAACAGCTCATGCAGCTCAATATTAAAGAAACACACCCAATCCAAAAATGGGCAGAAGACCTAAATAGACATTTCTCCAAAGAAGATGTACAGATGGCCAAGAAGCACATGAAAAGCTGCTCAACATCATTAATTATTAGAGAAATGCAAATCAAAACTACAATGAGGTATCACCTCACACCAGTTAGAATGGGCATCATCAGAAAATCTACAAACAACAAATGCTGGAGAGGGTGTGGAGAAAAGGGAACCCTCTTGCACTGTTGATGGGAATGTAAATTGATACAGCCACTATGGAGAACAGTATGGAGGTTCCTTAGAAAACTAAAAATAGAATTACCATATGACCCAGCAATCCCACTACTGGGCATATACCTTGAGAAAAACATAATTCAAAAGGAAACATGTACCCCAATGTTCATTGCAGCACTGTTTACAATAGCCAGGTCATGAAAGCAACCTAAATGCCTGCCGACAGACGAATGGATAAAGAAGATGTAGTGCATATATACAATGGAATATTACTCAGCCATAAAAAGAACAAAAGTGGGTCATTTGTTGAGACGTGGATGGATCTAGAGACTGTCATACAGAGTGAAGTAAGTCAGCAAGAGAAAAACAAAGATGGTATATTAATGCATATATGTGGAAAAATGGTACAGATGAACTGGTTTGCAGGGCAGAAGTTGAGACACAGATGTAGAGAACAAATGTATGGACACCAAGGGGGAAAAGCGACACAGGGGGTGGGGGTGGTGGTGTGATGAATAGGGAGATTGGGATTAACATGTATACACTGATGTGTATAAAACTGATGACTAATAAGGACCTGCTGTATAAAAAAATAAATAAAATAAAATTCAAAAATTCAAAAAAAACCCCCCAAAGTTATGTTACACTGCAAAAAAAAAAAAAGGTAAAGAACATGCAGTTCTTGGACTAGTCCCTTTGCCTATACTACTGGTAGCAGGCTGAGACACAGCAAAGTAAATTTCTTCATTTCTTTTAGACACACTGTTAGCCAATGTAACTGAGCTGAACTTAAGGAATCTGTTCTTACTCTCTAAATTACTCATACACTTGACTCAAATATAACAGCACCAGTATTTTTCCCTTTTGTGAAATTCTCTCAGAGCAGGGGTTCTCCAACTTTAGCTTGCCATAAAAATCACCTGCAGGGTTTGTTAAAACACAGGTTGCTGCGCCCCACATCCAGAGTCTTTGATTCAGTAGGTCTGAGGTGGGGCCTGAGAATTTGCATTCTAAGAAGCTCCCCAGTAATGTTGTTGCTGTTGGTTCTGGGAGCACACTTTGAGCCATACTGGTCACTATCATTCATGCACTGCCTTGTAGTCTTATCTTCACTTGCATATGTATTCTGTCCCTTAGTTGTTCTTAAGAGGAAAGAGTGAATTATAATAGGAAGCAGAACACGAATACTCAGTAAATCTGACAGTAAACCAAACTCTCATATTTCATGAAACTGAAGATACTATTGTTTATAAGAAGCACCATTATTTTATATACCACTAAGAAAGAAGATATACTACCAATTAAACCATGACACAATGCTTTCTTGTTACTCAGAATTTTTGTTTTATAAAAATTAAAAGAACTCTTTTAGACTTATTTAGAAAGTTTTAAAACATACATCATGCATAGACAAAAAGGAAAATATAAGCAATTTAATCTGATGAAGGTATTCCTAAAATTTCTTCACATTAAACATTCAACTTTTCTGTATCACTTTTTAAAGTCAGAGTCATAGATGTCCAAATTCTTCCACCCATTTTATCTTTTATGCTACTGAGCACCTAGATAATGCAGCATTTCTTAAAAGAGTAATACTCTATAGTTTCTGAGATTTTCTTTCAAGCTGTCAGATGCTCATTCTGTAGTCCTACCTTAATCTCAACATAAAAGATTTTAGACAGCAACAAAACTCCTACTTTTCCTTAAAGGTCCTTAAATGTTTCATTGTTCAATAGTTTACTGACTAGAACAGTGAAGAGTCTGCAGTTCAGCCATGTCTCCAGGATTCACAATCAAATTCACACAGATGCTACACCATGATTTGCCACAAGGCCAACAGCAACCAGAGGACATCATTAATTGGAAGATGCATCCTACTATCAGAGTGTTAAAATGTGAGAAAATATGCATCTTAGAATTGCAGTATCTGAATAACTATTTGTTGGTTAATTGAAGCCAGATTACCACAGTGAATGGTTCAAAAGAGTTGATGTTATTCACAATTCTAAAATTAAAGATCGCCCGTTAATGTTCCCAGACATGAAACTGTAGTTCAGCATTCTTCTCCTCTCCATATGTCTTAAGGAATCAAGGATAGGTTTGATAACCTTAAACTCTTAGGAAGACAATATAGTAAATAAACTCTCTAGGTACTGTGATTACACTATTATCATTTAATAACAGCTGAAGTTTTTGATCTGCCAGACTGTTTTTGTTTTTCAGAGATAACCTAGCTGGTAACTACTCAGACCACAGCTTAAAAATATAGACACAATTATAAAAATTTAATAAGCAAATATAATCATGAAAAATATCATAAAGTAAAACCCAAGACCTCACTAAGAATCTGATTATTTAGGAGCCACAGCTTTTAAGAAGCTGGATAGCCTTTTCTGTGTCTAAGCAGATGAGGATCAGCAAAATGAAAAGGGGACTTTACAAAATGAGAGGGTAGAAGATGGGTGACAATATAGAGGCAAGTACAATGAAAGTAACAAGAAAAAATATTTGAGGAAAGAGACATAACTTTAACCAAATAGGAAAAACTAAGAGTAATATTTAGGGGTCGCTAGAATAAATGCAAACAACTCCACATACTTCCAAACACATCAGATGCTTAGGATATCTAAATGAGTAGCAGTCCCTATAGCAGACAATCTTGGTTGCCTATCCTACCTCTAGTCTCCAACCCCCTTTTCCTCCTTCCAAACAGAAGCCTGATTGTGTTTCATGCATCCACTCAACCTCTGTAAGGCCATATGCTTTAGGGAAGCTGGCCCTATTTCCAGCAGATGATAATGACCGGTTAAAACCAATGGTTTTCAAACTGAGGCTTGTGACCAATTAGTGGGTCATAAAGTTAATTTGGTGGCTTGCCATGCAGCATTAAAAAAATCAATAAAGAAATAGAATAGACCACATCAAGCCTGTTGCACATATCCTTAACATGGAGTGAACAGTGCAATAAAAAAATGCAGCCAACTGAGACTATCATGTGAGAAGAATATATAAACTGGCCAGGAACATGTGTTTTGTTCACTGATGTCTCATTTGATCTTTTGATAAATGATGGCCCCTTTGACCACGGATTGATAGAGAGGTTAAAGAGTAACTTTACAGAGTTATAAAGCAAAGTATTTTAAAAAGTAAGTCAGGAAGAAAACAACAAATATCGTATGTATGAACGCATATATGTGGAATCTAGAAAAATGGTATAGATGATCTTATTTGCAAAGCAGAAAGGGAGAAACAGATGTAGAGAACAAATGTATGGATACCAATGGGGAAAGGGGGGTGGGTGGGAGAAACAGATTTAGAGAACAAATGTATGGATACCAATGGGGAAAGGGGGGTGGGTGGGAGAAACTGGGAGATTAGGATTGACACACACATACTATTGATACTATTTATAAAATAGATAACTAGGGAGGACCTTCAAGATGGCGGAGGAGTAAGACGTGGAGATCACCTTCCTCCCCACATATGCATCAAAAATACATCTACATGTGGAACAACTCCTACAGAACACCTACTGAATGCTGGCAGAAGACCTCAGACTTCCCCAAAGGCAAGAAACTCCCCATGTAGCTGGGTAGGGCAAAAGAAAAAAGAAAAAAACAGACAAAAGAACAGGGATGGGACCTTTACCTCTGGGAGGGAGCTATGAAGGAGGGAAAGTTTCCACACACCAGGAAGCCCCCTCACTGGCAGAGACAGGGAGTGGCGGGGGGAAGCTTCGGAGCCACGGAGGAGAGCGCAGCAACAGGGGTGCAGAGGGCAAAGCGGAGAGATTCCCGCACAGAGGATCAGTGCCGACCAGCACTCACCAGCCTGAGAGGCTTGTCTGCTCACCCGCCAGATTGGGTGGGGACTGGGAGCTGAGGCTCCGGCTTTGGAGATCAGACCTCAGGGAGAGGACTGGGGTTGGCTGCGTGAACAGAGCCTGAAGGGAGGGGGAGGCTAGTGCACCACAGCTAGCTGGGAGGGAGTCCGAGAAAAACTCTGGAACTGCTTAAGAAGCAAGAGAATATTGCTTCAGGGTGTGCGAGGAGAGGAGATTCAGAGCATCGCCTAAACAGCTTCAGAGATGGGCACAAGCTGCGGCTAGCAGCGCGGACACCAGAGAAGGGCGTGAAACTCTAACGCTGCTGCTACAGCCACCAAGAATCCTGTGTACAAGCACAGGTCACTATCCATACCTCCCCTCGCGGAAGGCTGTTCATCCCGCCACTGCCAGGGTCCTGTGATCGAGGGACAACTTCTCCGGGAGAACACACGGCACACCCCAGGCTGTTGCAATGTCACACTGGCCTCTGCCGCCGCCGGCTCACCCAGCATTCCGTACCCCTCCTTTCCCTGGGCCTGAGGGAGCCAGAGCCCCCAGTCAGCCGCTCCTTTAACCCCCTCCTGTCTGGGCAAAGAACGGACGCCAGAGGGCAACCTACATGCAGAGGCAGGGCCGAATCCAAAGCTGAACCCCAGAAGCTGTGCCAACAAAGAAGAGAAAGGGAAATTTCTCCGTATAGCCTCAGGAGCAGTAGATTAAATCTCCACAATCAACCTGATGTACCCTGCATCTGTGGAATACCTGAATAGAAAACGAATCATCCCAAAATTGAGGCAGTGGACTTTGGGAGCAACTACAGACTTGGGATTTGCTGTATGCGACTGACTAGTTTCTAATTTTTATGTTTACCTTAGTTTAGTTTTTGGCGCTTGTTATCATTGGTGGATTTGTTTACTGGTTTGGTTGCTCTCTTCTCCTTTTTTCTTTTTATTTTAATAATATATTAAAAATTCTTTATTTTAATAATTTTAATTAATTAATTTATTTCTTCTTTCTTATTTTCTCCCTTTTATTCTGAGCTGTGTGGCTGACAGGGTCTTGGTGCTCCGGCTGGGTGTCAGGCCTGAGCCTCTGAGGTGCGAGAGCCAAGTTCAGGACACAGGTCCACCAGAGACCTCCCAGCCCCAGGTAATATCAATTGGCAAGAGGTCTCCCAGAAATCTCCATCTCAACACTAAGAGTCAGGTGCAGTCAATGAACAGAAAGCTCCACTGCTGAGTGCACCATGCCAAACAACTAGCAAACAGGAACATAACCGCATCCATTAGCAGAGAGGCTGCCTAAAATCATAATAAGTTCACAGACACCCCAAAACATACCACTGGACGTGATCCTGCCCACCAGAAAGACAAGATCCAGTCTTGTCCACGAGAACACAGGCACCAGTCCTCTCCACGAGGAAGCCTACACAACCCACTGAACCAACCTTACCAACTGAGGGCAGACACCAAAAACAACAGGAACTACGAAGCTGCAGCCTGCAAAAAGGAGACCCTAAACACAGTAAGCTAAGCAAAATGAGAAGACAGAGAAATACGCAGCAGATGAAGGAGCAAGGTAAAAACCCACCAGACCAAACAAATGAAGAGGAAATAGGCAGTCTACCTGAAAAAGAATTCTGAGTAGCTATAGTAAAGATGATCCAAAATCTTGGAAACAGAATGGAGAAAATACAAGTAACATTTATCAAGGACCTAGAAGAGCTAAAGGTCAAACAAACAATGATGAATAACACAATAAATGAAATTAAAAATTCTCTAGAAGGAATCAATAGCAGAATAACTGAGGCAGAAGAATGGATAAGTGACCTGGAAGATAAAACAGTGGAAAAAACTACCACAGAGCAGAATAAAGAAAAAAGAATGAAAAGAATTGAGGACAGTATCAGAGACCTCTGGGACAACATTAAACGCACCAACATTCATATTATAGGAGTCCCAGAAGAAGAAGAGAAAAAAAAAGGGAGTGAGAAAATATTTGAAGAGATTATAGTTGAAAACTTCCCTAACATGGGAAAGGAAATAGTAAATCAAGTCCAGGAAGCATAAAGAGTCCCATACAGTGACATACATACACTAATAGGTATAAAATGGATAACTAATAAGAACTTGCTGTATATATAAAAAAAAAGCAGCAAGGGAAAAGCAACAAATAACATACAAAGGAATCCCTATAAGGTTAACAGCTGATCTTTCCGCAGAAACTCTACAAGCGAGAAAGGAGTGGCAGAACATATTTAAATTGATGAAAGGGAAAAACCTACAACCAAGATTACTCTACCCAGCAAGGATCTCATTCAGATTCAAAAGAGAAATTAAAACCTTTACAGACAAGCAAAAGCTGAGAGAATTCAGCACCACCAAAGCAGCTTTAAAACAAATTCTAAAGGAACTTCTCTAGGCCGGAAATACAAGAAAAGGAAAAGACCTACAAAAACAAACCCAAAACAATTAAGAAAATGGTAATAGGAACATACATATCAATAATTACCTTCAATGTAAATGGATTAAATGCTCCAACCAAAAGACACAGACTGGCTGAATGGATACAATAACAAGACCCGTATATATGCTGTCTACAAGAGACCCACTTCAGACCTAGGGGCACATACAGAGTGAAAGTGAGGGGATGGAGAAAGATATTCCATGCAAATGGAAATGAAAAGAAAGCTGGAATAGCAATTCTCCCATCAGACAAAATTGCTTTAAAATAAAGACTGTTACAAGAGACAAAGAAGGACACTACATAATGATCAAGGGATCAATCCAAGAAGAAGATATAACAATTGTAAATATTTATGCACCCAACATAGGAGCACCTCAGTACATAAGGCAAATGCTTACAGCCATAAAAAGGGAAATTGACAGTAACACAATCATAGTAAGGGACATCAACACCCCAGTTTCACCAATGGACAGATCACCCAAAATGAAAATAAGTAAGGAAATACAAGCTTTAAATGATACATTAAACAAGATGGACTTAATTGATATTTATAGGACATTCCATCCAAAAACAACAAAATACACTTCCTTCTCAAGTGCTCATGGAACATTCTCCAGGATAGATCATATCTTGGGTCACAAATCAGGCCTTGGTAAACTTAAGGAAGTTGAAATCATATCAAGTATCTTTTCCAACCACAACGCTATGAGACTAGATATCAATTACAGGAAAAAAACTGTAAAAAATACAAACATATGGAAGCTAAACCATATGCTACTAAATAACCAAGAAATCAATGAAGAAATCAAAGTGAAAATCAATAAATACCTAGAAGCAAATGACAATAAAAACACGATGACCCAAAACCTATGGGATGCAGCAAAAGCAGTTCTAAGAGGGAAGTTTATAGCAATACAATCCTACCTCAAGTAACAAGAAAAACCTCAAATAAACAACCTAACCATACACCTAAAGCAATTAGAGAAAGAAGAAAAAAAAAACCCCAAAGTTAGCAGAAGGAAAGAAATCATAAAGATCAGATCAGAAATAAATAAAGAAGAAATGAAGGAAACAATAGCAAAGATCAATAAAACTAAAAGCTGGTTCTTTGAGAACATAATCAAAATTGATAAGCCATTAGCCAGACTCATCAAGAAAAAAAAAGGGAGAAGACTCAAAACAACAGAATTAGAAATGAAAAAGAAGTTACAACTGACACTGCAGAAATACAAAGGATCATGAGAGATTACTACAAGCAACTATATGCCAATAAAATGGACAACCTGGAAGAAATGGACACATACTTAGAAAAGCACAATCTTCCAAGACTGAACCCAGAAGAAATAGAAAATATAAACAGACCAATCACAAGCACTGATATTGAAACTGTGGTTAAAAATCTTCCAACAGGGCTTCCCTGGGGGCGCAGTGGTTGAGAGTCCGCCTGCCGATGCAGGGGACATGGGTTCGTGCCCCGGTCCGGGAAGATCCCACATGCCGCAGAGCGGCTGGGCCCCTGAGCCATGGCTGCTGAGCCTGCGCGTCCGGAGCCTGTGCTCCACAACGGGAGAGGCCACAACAGTGAGAGGCCCGCGTACAGCAAAAAAAAAAAAAAAAAAAATCTTCCAACAAACAAAAGCCCAGGACCAGATGGCTTCATGGGCGAATTCTATCAAACATTTAGAGAAGAGCTAATACCTATCTTTCTCAAACTCTTCCACAATATGAAAGAGGGAAAAACACTCTCAAACTCATTCTACGAGGCCACCATCACCCTGACAACAAAACCAGACAAATATGTCACAAAAAAAGAAAACTATAGGCCAAGATCACTGATGAACATAGATGCAAAAATCCTCAACAAAATACTAGCAAACAGAATCCAACAGCACATTAAAAGGATCATACACCATGATCAAGTGGGGTTTATCCCAGGAATGCAAGGATTCTTCAATATGTGTAAATCAATCAATGTGATACACAATATTAACAAATGGAAGGATAAAAACCATATGATCATCTCAATAGATGCAGAAAAAGCTTTGGACAAAATTCAACACCCATTTGTAATAAAAACTCTCCAGAAAGTAGGCATAGAGGGAACCTCCCTCAACATAATAAAGGCCATATAGGACAAACCCACAGCCAACATCATTCTCAATGGTGAAAAACTGAAACCATTTCCTCTAAGGTCAGGAACAAGACAAGGTTGCCCACTCTCACCACTATTATTCAACATAGTTTTGGAAGTTTTAGCCATGGCAATCAGAGAAGAAAAAGAAAAGGAATCCAAATCGGAAAAGAAGAAGTAAAACTGTCACTGTTTGCAGATGACATGATACTATACATAGAGAATCCTAAAGATGCTACCAGACAACTACTAGAGCTAATCAATGAATTTAGTAAAGTAGGATACAAAATTAATGCACAGAAACCTCTTGCATTCCTATAAACTAATGATGAAAAATCTGAAAGAGGAGTTATGGAAACACTCCCATTTACCATTGCAAGAAAAAGAATAAAATACCTAGGAATAAACCTACCTAAGGAGACAAAAGACCTGTATGCAGAAAACTATAAGATACTGATGAAAGAAATTAAAGATGATACAAACAGATGGAGAGATATACCATGTTCTTGGATTAGAAGAATCAACATTGTGAAAATGATTATACTACCCAAAGCAATCTACAGATTCAAAGCAATCCTTATCAAACTACCATTTTTCACAGAACTAGAACAAAAAAAATCTCACAATTTGTATGGAAACACAAAAGATTCCTGGAGGAATCAGGTTCCGTGACCTTAGACTATACTACAAAGCTACAGTAATCAAGACAGTATGGTACTAGCACAAAAACAGAAATACAGATCAATGGAACAGGATAGAAAGCCCAGAGATAAACCTATGCACATATGGTCATGTTATCTTTGATAAAAGAGGCAAAAGTATACAATGGAGAAAAGACAGCCTCTTCAATAAGTGGTGCTGGGAAAACTGGACAGCTACATGTTAAAGAATGAAATTAGAACACTACCTAACACTATACACAAAAATAAACTCCAAATGGATTAAAGAACTAAATGTAAGGCCAAACACTCTAAAACTCTTACAGGAAAACACAGGCAGAACACTCTATGACATAAATCACAGCAAGATCCTTTTTGATCCACCTTGTAGAGAAATGGAAATAAAAACAACAATAAACAAATGGGACCTAATGAAACTTAAAAGTTTTTGCACAGCACAGGAAACCATAAACAAGACGAAAAGACAACCCTCAGAATGGGAGAAAGTATTTGCAAATGAAGCAACTGACAAAGGATTAATCTCCAAAATATACAAACAGCTCATGCATCTCAATATCAAAAAAACAAACAACCCAATTCAAAAATGGGCTGAAGACCTAAATAAACATTTCTCCAAAGAAGATATACAGATTGTCACAAAACACACGAAAGGATGCTCAACATCACTAATCATTAGAGAAATGCAAATCAAAACTACAATGAGTTATCACCTCACACTGGTTCAGAATGGCCATCATCAAAAAAATCTACAAAAATAAATGCTGGAGAGGGTGTGGAGAAAAGAGTACCCTCCTACACTGCTGGTGGGGATGTAAATTGATACAGCTAATATGGAGAACAGTATGGAGGTTCCTTGAAAAACTAAAAATAGAACTACCACATGACCCAGCAATCCCACTACTTGGCATATACCCTGAGAAAACTACAATTAAAAAAGAGACATGTACCACATTGTTCACTGCAGCTCTATTTACAATAGTCAGGACATGGAAGCAACCTAAGTGTCCATCGACAGATGAATGGATAAGGAAGATGAGGCACATATATAAAATGGAATATTACTCAGCCATAAAAAGAAATGAAATTGAGTTATTTGTAGTGAGGTGGATAGACCGAGAGTCTATCATACAGAGTGAAGTAAGTCAGAAAGAGAAAAACAAGTACTTCATGCTAACACATATATATGGAATCTTAAAAAAAAAAATGATTCTGAAGAACCTAGGGGCAGGACAGGAATAAAGACGCAGAAGTAGAGAATGGACTTGAGGACACGGGGAGGGGGAAGGGTAAGTTGGGATGAAGTGAGAGAGTAGCACTGACATATATACACTACCAAATGTAAAATAGATAGCTAGTGGGAAGCAGCTGCACAGCACAGGGAGACCAGCTCAGTGCTTTGTGACCACCTAGGGGGGTGGTATAGGGACACAAGAGGGAGGGGATATGGGGATAAATGTATAGGTATAGCTGATTCACTCTGTTATACAGCAGAAACAAACACACCATTGTAAAGCACTATACTCCAATAAAAATTAATTTAAAAAAAGTTTGAGAAGTTTATCATCTATTGGCAAAATGCTTTCTTTAAATCAGGTTTAGTTAAAAACTTTCAGTGTATTTTTCAGAAAGGAAGTTATTGAGTATAACTTTTTTCAAATTATCAGCAACTGTAATATTTAAACTGAGTTAGTACAAGTTGTCTTTAAAGTCAATCTTTTAAACTTTGAAGGAAAAAATAATAATAAAGCAAGCTCAACCACTAGATTTAGAAGTATTAATAGCAACAAAATTGAGAGGAAATGTTGACTCCATCAGCAATCTTTGATTTGATTTGAACCACATTTTAAATAGGAAAAAACAAACAAGCAAACTTGATTATTTTTTATATTTTTATTGGAGTATAATTGCTTTACAATGTTGTGTTATTTTCTGCTGTACAACAAAGTGAATCAGCTACATATATACATACATCCCCACATCCCCTCCCTCTTGAGCCTCCCTCCTACCTTCCCTGTCCCACCCCTCTAGGTCATCACAGAGCACCGAGCTGATCTCCCTGTGCTATGCAGCAGCTTCCCACTAGCCATCCATTTCACATTTGGTAGTGTATATTTGTCATTGCTACTCTCTCACTTTGTCCCAGCTTCCCCTTTCCCCGCATGCCCTCAAGTCTCTTCTCTACGTCTGCGTCTTTATTCCTGCCTTGCCACTAGGTTCATCAGTACTGTTTTTTTATATTCCATATATATGCGTTAGCATATGGTATTTGTTTTTCTCTTCCTGACTTACTTCACTCTGTATGACAGACTGTAGGTCCATCCACCTCTCTACAAATAACTCAATTTCGTTCCTTTTTATGGCTGAGTAATATTTTTTTGACAGTGAGCTGCATGAGCTGTTTGTGCATTTTGGAGATTAATCCTTTGTCAGTTGCTTCGTTTGCAAATATTTTCTCCCATTCTGAGGGTTGTCTTTTCGTCTTGTTTATCGTTTCCTTTGCTGTGCGGAAGCTTTAAGTTTCATTAGGTCCCATTTGTTTATCTTTGTTTTTATTTCCATTTCTCTAGGAGGTGGGTCAAAAAGGATCTTGCTGTGATTTATGGCATAGAGTGTTCTGCCTATGAACAAAGTTGATTTTAAAAATGATTAAAAAAAAACCTGCAATAGTAGTATAAAGCATTTCCTTATAGCCTTCCTTCAAATAAATACGTCAGTGTGTACTTCCCAGTAACAAGGACATTGTATTACATACCACTGTATGATAAATAAAATAAGGTAAGTTATCATAAATGTAATATTATCTAATGCATAGGCCATACTCAAATTTCATCAACTGTCCCAATTCTACTTAACATCATTTTCTTCCCAGTCCAGAATTCAATCCAGGGTTACACATTGCATTTAGTTGTATCTTTTTATACTCTGTGCTAGGCAGCTTCCAAGATGCTTCCCAATGATCCCCAACTCCTGGTTTTCATGCATTTGTGTGTCCTGTCTCCCTTGAGTGTATAATTCACTAATGATTCTTGCATGTATCAATTATTATTAAGATTATTTTACTACTCACAATTATCTATTTGTATGAAAAAGTATTTATCTTGACTCAGTCAAAATTTAGAATAGGCTCAGTAGTGTACCATATACTCTTACTCTCCTCATGTGTTCTGGACTGGAACAAATTCATGAATAGCTTATACTATATATTAAGTCTTTCCAAATGTTTGTATTTGAGGGTTTAAAAACCTTATATTTAAATATAAATAAAATAGTGTTTAAGTTTATCATAGGTAGTAAGGATAAGTATTATATTGAGACGCTTTTATTGTGAATTATGTTTGTATAGAGAGACGTACATATACACAAACATATGTGTGATGAGTATCTTGATCATGGTATAAAATGTATTTCCTACTGTACATCATGATCAAAAGGTATGAAAAATAATGGTAGAAGCCAATCATAGTGGTCCCATTCCATTTATTCAATTAGGGAAATGAAACGTGAGGGTAAATCTGATGGGGCCTTCAGAAAGAGACTTCACTCTCGTAAATATAGACCCTTATGAAGAGCTGGTCTTTTCTTCTTTTCATTCAAGTACGACTCCTGCAGCCAAAGTAAGCATTATATTATGTGACTGGGACCAGCTTGAGGACAAAGCTGACTCAATGAGTATGGCAGGTGGCACACATGGAAAGACTTTGGTTCTTCTTTCCTGAAATCCTGTATTGACAAGTTCTGGACTCACCCCTCCTCTGACCTTCTAGTAATGAAATTTCCTTATTGCTTACTAAAGAATAATACATTTCCTTATCATTCAAGCCACTCGCAGTTGGGATCTCTGATGTTTTTCTAACTGAAGCAGTCATTTTATTTAGGGGCTTGAAGTCCAGTGGGAAGACTAAAGCAACAAAAACAACTAACAATAACCATACTACCAAAGCCCTTGAGATTTTACTGTCAGGCACTGTTATAAGTCTTCTATAATATTACCTAATTTAATCCTCAAAAGAATTATAAGATGTATGTGTATGATTTCATGCATCTTCATATGTAAGAATTTATTCTAAGGAAATAGCAAGACAAATGTGCAAAGGGGTGTGTGTGTGTGTGTATAATCTAACAATTCATCCAGAAGGTACTGGTACAAATAAATTATGGAACAACCACAACATGAACTATTATGAAGTCATTAAAAAACTTAAGGCAGAACAGCTATTTTACCAAAATGCCCTATAAGAAAAAAGATCCAAGATAACAACATACTGAGTTGAAATACTTTTTAAGTCCTCTAGCATCTAGACTCATGTAAGAAAAATTTCTGCTGTCATCTATAATCCTGGATTTTGCCTACATTCTTCTCCAACTTTTTGCTTAGGAGCACTAAAGAGTTAGTAGTATTTTCTAAAAGTAAAAATCATATATGTTTAGGGCAGGGAATACTGAACAAAGTTCCATATTGTCCTCATAATAATGTTTCTGACATTAAAGTAGTGGCGTTGATTTTGTCATTCTAAAAACATTTTCTAAGCAACTATTATGTACCAGACACTGTGCTAGTTGTGCTCGGTGTTGAAAGTACAGGAAAAAGCATATGAATTTCATGTCTTCAAGAAGCTCAGTTTACATTTGCTGAAAGCTGGGCTGTGACACATCATTCTACTGGCAGTCATGAGTATAAGAGGCAAGAGGACCCCAGGACTGATTGTGCTAACTGTCAAAGACTTGATGCCAGGAAAGATGAATTGTTCCATTTTTTAAAAGTAACCTAACTCTGAATTTCGGGGCAAGTTATTTGAATTTTATAAACAGACTGTTCGAATTCAAGGAAACATTATTTGGGCAATTAGATTTTTACCTAAAATTTATGAGATTTTTAAAAAGGAATATAAGCAGTCATTTATGCTAGTCAGCTTTTTTGAGGTCAGAATCCACATTATTATTATTGTTCTACCACAAACTTCTAAAGAATTGCTGATCCAAACTGCTCTTTTTTTTTGGTCCTAAGCACTAATATTATCTCACAATTAGTTTTAAAAATCCTTCCAGATGAAACATTGTCTACGGACTATAGCAACAAAATTTCACTTTGCATACTCCATATAAATTTTAGGTTTATTCCCAAGTGGTTTTCTGATGCATTATTCTTGAGTATTTTCTTTAGCAATTATCACTCACTCATGTCCCTTCCTATCCCTTCTTACTATTGCCAAAATATAAAATGCAGTTGGAAACTGAAGATGCAAAAAAAGCTTTACAGGAAAAGTCTAGCCAATTTCAAATAAGAGAAGTTTATTTCCTCATCTTACATCTACTTTTCTTTGATTGACATGTGACAGTTTAAGAGTCACCCAGAGGTGTGTGGGTTGAATGACCCATGAAAAACAGGACTGACAGAAGAATGGAAAACATTTGAGAAAACAGAATATGTATTCTTAAGAGTAGCTCCTCCTCCAAATCTTCAAATCCAGCATATGAGGTCATTATATAGTCCCTTTAAAGGTTAAGACAACATTCAGTACCATAGAAATACTGTATTTAACACTATTTTCTAAAAGTAAAAATCACGTATGTTTAGGGGAGGGAATATTAAACAAAGTTCCGTATTTTCCTCATAATAGTATCTTTCTAAAAACCTATGTGTCCTAACTCTACTGGATCATACATATTTACATGTAACAGACAAACATTCTTGAAAAAAGTCTGGAAAAAGACTTTAAAAATATTTCTTCATAAGCACAGTGTTTTAAAAAATTCTTTTAACACTAGGAGAACATTTTTGTTTTTTAAATGAATAAACTATAGGTACAATGAACAGCTCATTGTGCCTATGGGGCTCTGGGATTAAGATGGCAAAGGGCATTTCAGCACTGGAGGTACTTTTCTGAAAGATCTGGAAACATAGATTAAAGTACGGCCAGTGGTCATAACAGGTAAAAACAACATAGGAAGAGGTTCTCCTTGTAAATCCTCCTCCTCTGATAAAGCAGATGAAGGGTATGCTGAAGAATCCTTTATTGCTAAGTCAGTATTTAGGCACCCAGTTGGCATTAACTTATACCATTTAATGTAAATCAATTTATTCGGGCTAACTTGACAGAAAGATCCCTATGACAATGACTGTCTTCTCTGTTCTGCAGAAGACAAATGGAAGCTATTTTTTAAAAAATGAACCTTCCACCCTGACTCTGGGGCTAGAGTAGCTTCACTCCTAAGGCATAGATCTTCTGGGTCTCAAAGGAGTCCCCACAGTTGTTCAGTGAGGTCTCCCCGCTCTGGATTTCCAGGACACTGTATAACCTCTGGAATCTCCATTCAGCACAAAACTTCAGCAGTTTTTATGCGCTGGCATTATGAAGCCTTGGCCTACAAATGTGCACCTTGATATCTGGTCAAAGACCTATTTGCAAAAAACAAACAAGACTTCTACTTTTAGCTATGACGGTGTAATTGGTACCAGAGTACTTTTCCCACCATGAACAACTATAAAACTGGTTGAAATATATTTGGTGACTAATTTTAGATGTTAGACAACGGGCAGTGCAGGACTATGATTCTAGAGAGAGGGGAACTACATAAGTTGAGCCTCCACAATTGCCCACAATCTCTTTCTGAATAGACTTTATAGACTGTGGCACAGGGAGGTGGCAGAAGCAGATCACAGTTTTACTGAGCTGGGGAAGCAGAGACTGGAGTTCAAGATTGCTGAAGTGACTGAAATTTTAAGAGTAGTATACCAGAGGGAATGGAGCTTGGAAAAGCAGAACTCCAGAAATCTGTATGAGGCCCCTAATGTATCTAGCTAAATACTAAGCTACATATACCCAGGGCACCAGGACAAGACTCTACAAACCAGGCAAAAAACAGCTGTCTGGAGGTTTGAGGCTATACAGAGATTCCTGTGATTGCAGAGCTGGGAGACATAGGATGTTCTACCAGTCACAGTGGGGAGACCTCACTGATCACCCAGATACTCTGTTGATACCTCAGAAAGGCCAGAGCTTAGAAGTGGGGCTACTCTAGTCCTAGAGTAAGGGCTACTCTACACCCACCCTAACAAACTCTATAAAACAATCCTTTCCAGACTGGTTCACTGGTATACTTTACCAAACATTTAAGGAAAAAAATCATACCAATTCTCTACAATCTTTTGCAGAAGGTAAAAGCAGCTTTATTCATAATTGCCGAAACTTAGGAGCAACCAAGATGTTCTTCGGCAGGCGAATGAATAAATAACTGTGGTACAACCAGACAATGGAATATTATTCAATACTAAAAAGAAATGTGCTTTCAAGCCATGGAAAGACATAGAGGAACCTTAAATAATATTATTACTATATCAAAAGAAGCCAATCTAAAAAGGCTGTGTACTGTATGATTCCAACTCTGTGACATTCTGGAAAAGGCAAAACTATGCAGACAATAAAAAGATCAGTGGTTGCCTGGGGTCAGAGAGGAGGGAGGAAGGGATTAGCATAGCTCAGAGTATCTTTAGGGTAGTAAAACTGTTCTGTATGATACTATAATGGTGGATCCATATCATTATACATTTGTCAAAATCCATAGACTGTACAACACCAAGAATAAACCTTAATATAACTATGAACTTCGGGTGATAATGATGTGTCAATATAGGTTCACTGAATGTAACAAATGTATCACTCCAGTGTGGGATGCTGATAGTGGGGGAGACTGTGCATATGTGGGGATGAGGGGTAATGGAAACTCTGTCTTTCCACTCAATTTTGTTGTAAACCTAAAGACCGTTCTTAAAAAAAGTTTAAAGTTTATTTAAGATGACATAATAATCCTTGCAAGATTCAATCTGATCTGATAATAAATTAACTGATTGCCAGAACAAAATTCAGCACTCTAAAAGAAGACAAAACTTGCACTCCCAAGAACATAACATCCACAATGTCCACCATATAATAAAAAAAAAACTAGGCACAGAAAGAAGCAGACAAATATGACCCATAACAGAGTGAAAGTGAAGAACAGTCAGTGAATAGGAACCAATGTAGGATAACCCAGATGTTGAAAATAGCAGACAAGAACTTTAAAGCACTTAAAGGAAAACAAGGTCATAAATGAATAGATGGGAAAAAAAATAGCAGCAGAGAAATGGAAGCTATAATAAATAACAAATGGAAATTCCAGATCTGACAATATAGTATCTGAAATGAAAAATTTACTGGAAGGGTTTAACAGCAGCTTAGAGATGAGGAGAAGAAAGGGTCAGTGAACATGAAGAGAGAGCCAACAGAAATTATCCTTTCTAAAGAATAGCGATAAAACAGAGAGGGGGGAAAAAGGCAGAGCCATAGTGACCTGTGAGACAATATCAAAATATCTAAATATGTGTAATCAGAGAAGAGAGAATAGGGTAGAAAAATATTTGAAGAAGTAATGACTAAAATTTCCCCAATATTTTGAAAAACAATGTATAGATCCAAGAAGCTCAGTGAACTCCAAAAAGGATAAATACAAAGAAAACCACACTTAGGAATATTAGAGTCAAACTGCTGGAAAACAAATATAAGGAGAAAATCACGAAAGTAGGCAGAAAGAAAGAACACATTGCATGTGGAGGAACAACAATATGAGAAATGGCTAACTTCTTATCTGAAACAACAGCGGTCAAGAGATAATGAAATGACATCTTTAAATGTTGCATTAAAAAACAAAAATAAAACAAACATCCTGTCAACCCCAAATCCTGCATCTTTCAAAGATGAAGGAAAAATAAAGTCATTTTCAGGTAAATGAGAACTCCCAGCCAACAGACCAACACTACAAAAAATGTTAGAGAGAATTCTTCAGGCTAAAGAAAATTGATACCAGATGGTAAATGGTAAGTATGTCGATAAATATGTGACTATGCACATGTGTATGTGTGTGTATATATGTATCCTAATTTTACTTAAAAGACATATGACCATTTAAAGCAAAAATTATAGCACTATACTTTGGGATTTATATATATGAAAACAATCACACAAAGAATGGAGGGTAGTGAGGTGGTATAATATTAACTCAGACTGTGAAAAGGTAAGAATATAAATTGTAATCCCTAGAGTAACCACTAAAAAAAAAAAAAAAAGCATGAAACTCTAGGTGAAAAGTCCATAGAAGAATTAAAATGGAAAGCTAAAAATTATTTAATATTTTTTTGGCCAAAATAAGGCAGAAAAGGAAAAACACAGGAAAGAAAAGCAGATGGGGCAAATAAGAAAAGAAACAACAAAATTGTAGACCTTAATTCAACTATATTAATACTTATATTAAATGTTAATGATATAAATGCTTCAATTAAAAGGCAAAGATTGTCAATCAAGATATAACTATACACTGTCCCAAAGAGACACAGTAAATACAAACAAATGGGTTACAATTAAAAGAATGGAAAAAAATGTATCATGCAAACATTAAGACTACAAAGACTAAAGCAGCTATATTAATATAAAACAAAACAGAGAAAGTGTGTATTACCTAATCACTTCAAGAGCTTCAAAACACTTGCAGCAATTCAACTGCTAAATGTCTACCTAAGGGAAAATTTTATAATATGGCCCTCCCAAATCTTATACAAGGATGTCTATAGCATTTTTATTCATTAATAGTCAAAAACTAGGAACAGCCTAGGTGGCCATCAATAGGAGAAAGGATTTTAAAATGTGTATTTTCATATAATGGAATACTATTCTGCAACAAAAAAGAACAAATTGCTGATACATATAAAAACATGGATGAATTGAAAGAACTTGGGTGCAATGGGATACAAATTGTATACTGTTATTTATGCAAAATTCTAGAGCACACAAAACTAACGTGTGCTGAAAAATATCAGAACAGTGCTCTGTGTGTGGGAAGGGGCAGGAGTGAACTTTCTGGGATGATAGAAATGCTCTACATTTTCAAAGATGTGGGTTATGCATTTGTCAAAACTCATTGCAGTGTATCACTTTGCTCTTTTCTGTATGTAAATGATAACTTAAAAAAAACTATAAATAAACAAAAATCCAACCTAAGTTTCTGAACTAGAAACTAATTAGACCAGATAATCATTTTAGGAGGGATTGGTGATACCTTAACTATAGATCTCTCTCAGGATTCATAACTCTAGAGCAGGTATCTGGGGTTTTCGTTCTTTGGAATCTGATAGAAGAGGTCCTCCCAAGGTGGCTCACCTCCTGAACCCAAAAGGTATTTCTATATACAGTAATTTTCAAAGCCAGAATCATTCTCAGCATAGTTTTAGTAGACCACATGGGAACTTAGTTAATGAAAAAAAGCATACAGTTAAATGGCTCAAGCATGCTAGTTAGCTGCTTGTTTGGCTATCATTCCATAATTATTAACATAAGATACTGATCTTGCCTTAAGAAGTTTCCCATGATGACTAAAATTTAAACAAAATGTATAATTCTTCATGAATCACGAAGCTAAAAAATGAGTCTTTTCATATGCTATCATAACAGCCCAGGGTTTAAATTTTAATCTAGTCAGGCTTTCATTCCGTCTTCTAGTAGGTGCTCCTATGTCCCCTAGTGGATAGAGGTCGACATGGTGGAAGAAAGACAGGAGCAATACTGGCTAAGTAAACGTCCATAAATCCTAAATGTCTGCCTTGCCCACAGACTTTTCCAAACCAGTGCCTCACACCATCTAATATACTGTAAACAAAGGAAAACATTAACACATCTAACGTAAGCCACACTTATCTGTCCCATGTGTGGTCATGTACAGGGCCTGGGCTAAAACATAATCCTGGCTTATGACATATGCACGAACAAATGCATACCAATTAGCTAGACATTTTGACCTAACATAATACAAAGGAGTCAACATTTCCACTGTAAATCTCTATTTTTATAGATTTATAGCTTAGTCATAAACATGGACTTCAGAAAAATTTAGGCTGCAAAGATTAGCCACAAGAGGGAAATTTCCCTTCTAATAAATTAAAACACGGTGTGTAGAAAGTCTGATCTGCATCTATTGTTTGTATGGTACATATATGAGAGAGGGAGAGAAATCCTTCTGCACAGAAATTCTGACAGCCTGGTGTTTAAACTTTGGGGGTGAGGGACAGGGGTTAGCATTAAAAGGAGGTACTAATGCAAAGTAACAAAAAAGGTTTTTTCCTGCCCAAATGGTAGAAACTAGGTTCCTTGTTAATATTTAATTAATAAGTTCTAAAGATACATTTCCTCTCCCCAAATACACATACATATACTCATTCGTGGCCACACATGCCGCCAGATATGAACTGGCTTCCAGTCCAGTAATATTACACAGTAAATTTTCCCCAATCACACCTGAGGCTGACACCACCAGCACAGGATCCACATCAATGTGTTTCCATGGGGGTAGAAGGTTAATACCATAAGGTAAGGTTCCCTTTTGTTGGCAAGTCCCTTGCCTCTACACGACTGTGACAACAGAGAGCCCAGAGCTCCACGGAATGTGAAATGATTACTCTACACCTGGCCTCCTGCACTGGTGGGAGTGAAGACAGGGATCCAAAACTCTGCCCCCCACACCACTCTTAACCCCACTGCCTATTTTATTTTTTTATCCATAGTACTTATTATCATCTCCTTCACACAGGTTTGTTGTGTGTATAAGTTAATAAATATTTATGTGTTGCTCATTGCTGTATCTTAGCACATAGTAGGCACTCACTACTGTTTCAATGTGTATTTCCTTGAAAACTGGTTTAATTGAGGATCTCTGTGTGAGTTTTCTGGCCATTTAGGCTTTTCTCTGCATTCCCACTTCTTAACACCATGCTTCTCTTAACACATGGTAGGTACTCAATAAATTACAACTTAATTTGATAAAGGGAGGAACACCAGGGGCAAATTTCTAGCAGTTTTGCTTTTGGATTCTTCTTGCTGAAGTTGGGAATTTGGTTTAAGAAAAAAGAGTTACCTTAAAATAAAAAGAGATATTAGTGACATGGAATTGCTTGAGGGCATTACAGCAGTACAATTTAAATTCATATTATAGAAAAACTTTTTTAGCAGGAATCAATCAACAGCAAGCTCAGAAGGTGATATTTTAAAATGAAAATCTAAGATGCCCTAACATAACATGTTAAGACTGACCATGGCCACAGGCTCTCTCACTCCAAGCCACCAAATCCTCTGGCAAATAGTTTCTGGTAGGTTTCTAGGTCAATAAAGAGTCCTGTTAACTCAGACCTTATTCATAGACTCATCGCTGATGCTTCTAATTAGAAAAGCTTAAGTATTTATTTTCCTGGGAATTGAGTTAAACTTAAGCTTCTGTCATTTTGAACATGAGCTAAAGTACAAGCAACCTGTCACGTAATAAAAGAAGACCAAAGAAGCTGGAAGATTTGGACCCAGAATGCAAAGAAACACTTAGGAAGAAAGTCCTGACTCACCAGCTCCCAGATCAAGACTTGTGAGACTCATTTATGGGAATCCATTTATTTACCATAGACAATCTCATAGTCAACATGATTAGAAACTGATTAGGCACCTCTAGCAGAAAGGCCAAAAAGCATACCTCGATACATACCTTGATACAGCTAATGGGTTTGGGGAAGAAAATACTTTTTGATATGAAAATGTTGCATTTAGACATAATCTTTTCTTTAAAGCTCAGTGTAGTATAATGACTCATTTCCCCAAAATATCTGTATGAGTCATGGCAGAATTGGGCAAAATCAAACCTATTTGACCCACAGAGTAACTAGGCCATGGACAAGGGTTAGGTCATAAAGTTAAAGAAAATACAAATTAGAGAATTCTAAAATTCAGAAGTGGGAGACAGATGTTCCTAACTCCTCTTTACCAAGGAAAGAATTCTAGGGCCTAAGAACTAAACACTGGTTCTTATAGGATCAGCTATGCAAGCAAGACCAGAGTGCAAATAATTCATCTTATTCATTCCTCAAACCACCAAGGGGAATATTCTGTTGGAGTAAATCTCAGTTTAGGACTGACAGTTTATTTTAAATAAACTGGGTTTTAAAGTGAATTAGCAACTTATTTCCATTTTAGTATGCAAGTTTTTTTTTTTTTCTGATATTGAGAAGAAATGGGAGGGAAAGGTGGTCCAGCTGTCTTCTTTACGTGCCTCCCTTTTATAATATTCTAACAAAACTTCTTTCCTTCTCTTTGAGGCAGGAGTGTCTTTTGTCCATAAGAGTAGGTTTGTAATAAATATCTGCTGTTTTGAATGGAAAACTTCAGAATCAACTAAAGTCCCCCATTCCAATGGGAAGAAGTAGTAAGCTTCACTCTCTTTAAAAGTCACTATAACTGATTAAATTTGTTATAAAGCAAAAAAAAAAAAAAAAAAAAAAGTCACTTTGACCCAGGTTACACTTAAGAAAACCAACACTTTATCATTAATTACTGTAGCAGACAGACCCTGAGGTGACCTCCATGATATTCACCTCCTCTTGTTCACTCGTTGTGTAATCCCCTCACCTTCAGTGTGAGCAAGACCTGCGACATGCTTCTAGGCTGTGGAATATGGCAGCGGTGATAGGCTGTCACTCCAGTGATTAGGTTACATTATAGAGGAAAGGTGATTCTCCTAATGTCTTGATGAAATAAGCAGTCATGCTGAAGAAGCCCATGTGGAAAGGAACTGTGAGTGACCTCTAGAACCTGACAGCGGGCTACAGTCAGCAGCTAGTAAAAAGCTGGGGATCTCAGTCACTCAGCCAGGCAATGAATTCTGCCAACACCGCGAATGAGCTTAGAAATGCCCTGGATAGACTCAAAGCAAGCAAATAAAAAATAAACTTTCTATAAGAATTCATTCATTCATTCAATAAACATTACAAATGTTTACTGAGTGTCTACTTTGTACCTGGCCTTGTTCTAATTAATGAGTACAGCAGCAAACAGATAGATAGCATATATCGTTAAATAAACAAATAAAAATTATAACTTGTGATAAATGCTATATAGGAAATAAACAGAGTAACATGATAGGTCAAGGAGTTAAAGGTGGCTACCTGGGTGACTGGAAATTTACTCTTTAAAGAAATATATTAAAACTGACACTTGAGGAATGAGAAGGAGCCAGTCATGGAAAGAGCCAGAGAGATTATTCTAGGGTGAAAAAAAACAAGTGCAAAGGCCCTGAGGTGGGAACAAACTACAGTGTTCATGAAAGGAGGGCAGTATGGCCAGAAAACAATGAGGATGGCAAAAGTGGTCAGAAATAAGGCTGGAGAAGCAGACAAGGATCGTATAGGTCCCATGGCAAGGAGTTAGAATTTTATTCTAACTACAATGAGAACAGAGACAGGATCTGACACACATTTTCAAAAAAGCATGCTACAGAACATGGATTGAAAAAAGACAAAAGTGGAAACAGGGAGTCCTGGTAAGAGACTTTTCAGTGTATCCAGAGGGAGATGGTGGTTGTCTAGAGTCAGGTGGCTGGGGTGGAAAGAGGTGGATGAAATTAATATTGGGGGTGAGAAAGCAAAAAAAGCGAGACTCAAGGATTTTAATAAAAGTGATTTTTAAAAAATGAGAACAGGTCTGTAGCTTTACTATTTGGGTGGATGATGATGCCATTATAGAAACAGGGTAAGATGAAAGAGAAACAGGTTAGTGGTTTTCGTTTCAAATTTGGAGGAGGCAGGGAGGTTAGTAGAGGGACGACAAGAGTTCTTTGCTAGACACATTAAGTTTGAGAGGTCTACTAGACCTCCAAATTGAGAGCTCCGGTTGGTGGGTGGATATATGAAGTTTGGAGTTCAGGGGAGAGATCTGTGGTGAAGCATTCTAAGTATAAACTGTCTGGCACGCAAATGGGAGGAACATAATAAACATAGAAAACCTTGAGAGGGAGGCAGAGTGTAGGGAGAGGATCTGGCAACATCAAGGAACAGAAGTGGAAATGTACATATTGTAAATAGCTAAATAAACAAAAACCTTTTGCAGTTCCTATATGCAAATAATTCTGAAATTCATCTTTAAAAAAGAAGAGGAGGTCGTAACTACCTACTTGTTTTATAAGAAATGCTGCCTCCAGAATCCTTTTTATGTACATGTAGTAATTTTCATTGGGTTAGGTATGTAATCTTTAATGACAGGTACTTCATAAGTAAATGTCTGTGACAGGGTTGAATTTTCATAATTTGGTGCAGTTGTTATTACCACAAGGGAGCAAAATACAAAGTGTCACAGAGAAGCCATACTAAGCTGTCAAAGTTCTTCAAAATCCTTGTACAAGAAAACCCATTTTATAGTAATAACACAGGAAAATATTTATATTGGGTACTATAATATGTATCGGGAATTTTACAATGCTAACTTAATTCATCCTCACAACCCTGTGGTTGTTATTATTGTTACATTATTATTTCCATTTTACAGAAGAGGAAACAGGCACAGAGAGGTTAAGTAAGTTGCCCAATGTCACACTGCTAGGGTATAGTTGAATGCAAAGGGTCTATCTCTTGAGCTGGAGCTCTAAACACCATGCCCCCCTGTTTCGCATAAGTAGTATCAGTTGATCTAGCAATGCAAATTCCAGCTCTCTTACTTGGGTTGCAAAAAACCCCCACTGACTTCAGCTATTTTATTTTTTAAGGGAAAGTTTTGTATCAATCAGGAATACATTTTTTTTTGCTTATAAGATATTTTCTCTTCATTCATAAGGCTTATCATGATGAAAAATGTTCTGACAAAATAGACATGTTTTTAAAATTCTGTATCACATTGTTCTTATTACAAATCTTATATAAATGGTAACAGTGTCTATGCATAACAGAAAAAAAAGGAGATTTCTGAAGAAACATGGCAACTTGCTTTGACAGGACACTAGTCTTTTCTATCATGAAACTATAATTTACTTTCTCCTTTTCACTTTCCCTCTAATTTTTCTATCCTTCTGTCACTAAGAAGGATCCACTGCAGCATTTTACTTGACAGACTGAAAATAATTATGATTTGTCACCTAACCAGCTCAGCTATGAATGACAGATGCAAATCTCTCTCAAAGAAAACTTTGAGACATTTCCATTCCTGCTTGGTTCCTTCACAGTAGCAGCACAGTAAGTACAGAGGTTGGGACATAAGTATCCACAAGTCAGAGTCAGAGGAAAAGGAGTATGTTCCAGCCACCGGCAGTTTTCCTTCTTTCTCCTGGGTTATGATATTAGTCCTGATCAAGTTCCAATTTTGATTGTAAACAACTGCATTTTTCAAAATGGAAAAAGCAAAGATTTTATGATTACCCACCTCCCTTCTGTTGGCAAACAGTGAAGGAGAAAAGAATGACATCCAAAGGTCTTCCATTGGAATCTCAAAATTTTAGAACTGGAAAGGTTTATAAGAGATCATATGTAGTATAACCCATCAATTCACAGATGAGAAAATCTAAACCCAGATGAACTTTATCTGTTAATATACCTCTACCACGAAAAATAACTACAACCTGAGTTTCCTCAGTTTGGTGTTTCTATAGCCACGCCTCAAAAGACAACACATTTTCCTTTATTCAGCAAACACCTGAGGACACAAAAAAAGGCAAAGCTGAAAGCTACGAATAGAAACACAGTATGATGAAATACCATGGTTCCCTAATATCAGTTCATGACAAAGTTTTCAGTGATCAACAACAAAGTGAGAAAAAGAATAATGTGAAAGTTTTTCAACAAGATCAACTTACTCAATCTAAGCAACTGTCCTTTACTATAGAATTATGACTTTCCTACTGTTTTGGTACTAAAATAGTCCGTTCCCTTTTCCTTGTTTGTGATAAGGAAAAAATTTGGAAACATGTCAGCTCTCCACAACTCTACTACATTAGTTATCTACTGCTGTGTAACAAATTACTCCCAAATCTAGCAGCTTAAAGCAACAAACTTTTATTGTCTCACACAGTTTCTGAGGGTCAGGAGTCCAGGAGCAGCTTAGCTGGGTAGTTTTGACTCTCAATGAGAGTGCTTGATGTGGCTGCAGTCAAGATGTCAGCTGGGGCTGAAATCCTCTGAAGACCTGAGTGGGTTGAAGGATCCGTTCCTAAGATGCTCATTCATGTCATTGTTGGCAGAAGGCCTGAGTTCCTCATATGCTGTTGGCCAGAGGCCTCAATTCCTCTCCATATGAGTATCTACCAGGGCTGCTTATGACATGGAAGTTGGCTTCCCCCACAGGAAGTGATCCAAGGAACGAAAGCATCCAAGACAGAACTACAGTGTCTTTTATAACTTAGTCTCAGGAGTGACATACCATTCCGTCTGCCATATCCTACGGTCACAAAGACCAGTACAACACAGGAAGAGACTACACCAGATTGCTAGTACCAAGAGGCAGGGATTATTGAGGGCCATCTTGGAGACAGGCTACCAGAACCACAGATGTTTTAAAAAATTATTTTATCAGGCCCTGAAATCAAAAGTACAGAAACTGTCTGGAGTAGAAAGGACATAAAAGTTAAAAGATCAGGGACTTCCCTGGTGGCACAGTGGTTAAGAATCCGCCTGCCAATGCAGGGGACACGGGTTCGAGCCCAGGTCCGGGAGGATCCCAACATGCCGCGGAGCAACTAAGCCCGTGGGCCACAACTACTGAGCCTGCACTCTAGAGCCCATGAGCCACAACTACTGAAGCCCACACGCCTAGAGCCCATGCTCCGCAGCAAGAGAAGGCACTGCAATGAGAAGCCCACACACCTCAGTGAAGAGTAGCCCCCGCTCGCCATAACTAGAGAAAGCCCATGTGCAGCAACACAGACCCAACACAGCCAAAAATAAAATAAATTTATGTTTTAAAAAAGTTAAAAGGTCATTGCTCCAGTTGTAAGTAAAACACTAGCTAGTGATGGATAAATCACCTAATTTTTTAGGCTTCAGTTTCCTTAGACACTAAGGGGTTTGGGTTTGACAGTCCTTAGATAACTTTCAGTGCTAACAGACTACAATTCTACACTAGGAATGATGATGATGATGATGACGATGACAATGACAAAGACTATGACAAACTTGATAACTTGCCCAAAATCAGTAGGCTAGTAAATGGTAAAGCCAAAATTTGAACTCAGGTAGCTGGACTGCAGAGCCTATGCTATCCTAACCTTAGGAAACAAATGAGAATGAAAGGTAATGAGGAAGACCAAGCAAGTCACAGAACATCTTTTTTTTTTTTTTTGGTACGTGGGCCTCACTGTTGTGGCCTCTCCCATTGCGGAGCACAGGCTCCAGACGCACAGGCTCAGCGGCCATGGCTCACGGGCCCAGCCACTCCGTGGCATGTGGGATCTTCCCGGACCGGGGCACAAACTCGTGTCCCCTGCATCGGCAGGCAGACTCTCAACCACTGCGCCACCAGGGAAGCCCTCACATAACATCTTGCTGCCTTACTCTCATCAACTGTAAAAAGGAGAGGGTAATATCATCCTATCCCTATTAAGTACTTCATAAACACTAATTAACTATTTTATTATTATTGACTTAGGATAATGTAATGTAACAGCCCACTCTAAGAAACCTGTCTTCAAATAAACTTGTAATAAAATAATGCTTCTTGTAATGTGAAATTTCCATTGTAAAATCATCATGCTTACTATATTGTTATGGTATCACTTCCAGACGACTTTGGTAAAGAACACCGACAGTCAGGAAACCTTCTGGCAGGCTTACAATGGAGGTGGGGTAGTGGTAATTTTTAATCTTAGTGTTTTTCTTTCCTGTACATTCCTTTCTTCTTTTTCCTAACCTAAGAACTACTTTTAATTTCGCAGGGAAACTTTATAATAGCTTAGTTTTTAATGAATCCTTTTTTTCCAGTTAATATGTTTTTTGAGAAAATATCAAATATTATGCAAATAAATGGACCAAAGACCATACTATAATGGTTTAAAGTTCTTATCTTTCTCTTTTAGTTAAAATAATAATAATAATATACATATGCTAACTGGAATCATATTGAGAATAATTTCAGTTATGTTTTTTCTATATTTCCTTTGATTGTCCTTCTCAGTTCCCCAAATACTAATGCACCAGAAACAGAAACTACTGGGGGAACTCCTTTGGTACCAGTAAGAAACAAGGAAAATCTACAACTCTGTGATTGTTTCGTGTTCAGTAAAGGCAACCTTCTGGCATGAAAGCGAGGCCAGAAGTCAGCAGAAAAAACGAAGTGAAATTTCTCAGAAACCTTGCCAGGGGATGAACATGAAAAATGGGGGCAAAATAACGCTGTTAAAGTTGCTCTCCATTTTAGGAACTCAAGGAAGACAAGAGGCATCTCAGGAATACTAGACAATGTTTCCCTTGCTTTTAACTAAGATAGTAGGAAAAAGCATTTAAGGTTTCAGGCATTCAAGAGTGACAACTGTCTTTCAGTTAGCTGGAAAGAACTTGAAAAAAACAGTTGTTGGAATAAATGGAATGTGCCTTGGCTTCTGTGGTCAAAATTTCTGAGACTCAGCTGAAACAAGATTCTGGCTTAAGACTTATATGGTTTTCATCACCCTATAAACATTAACATTATTGATGCAGATCCGTCGCTTGAAATATTTTACCCATATCCTCTACTGCAAGGAATTTTCTTTTTACCCATTCATCTCTAGTGACAAATTTGTGGCACTTACAAATTTAAAAGGCTGTCAGAATCTAATAATGAAATCTGGGGTAAGTCATGTGGGGGGCACAGATCAGAAAGAACCAAAATTAATTTCAGAGGATTTACTACACAGGTTAGGGGTCACAATGAGGTGAGTTTCTCTGTACAATGTGAAATCTACAGAAGCAATACATTCCTAGAAGTAAAGAAAAAGTAGAAAAGGGATTAGTGCTAGTCAAGCCAATGCATGAAGTTAGAAACACATTACAGAAACCAACGTATAGATGGCACAGAAAACCGTATGTTGCCAGTGACTTAAATCCATGCCTGGGCCCATGCTTGTTTTAATAATGGCTATTACTAAAAGTCAGACATACTTTTCAATTATTGATAACTCACCTAGGAAACTTTTCCAATCTCAACAGGGATTGAATTTAAAGGCTTGAGTTCTACAACTTTTCCCCAGGAAAGTGTAACAAAAATGGAAAGGTAGTTCAAAAAGAAACAAGGACAGGGCTTTTTTCCTTTCCTAAGCCTCTGTGATGTACCTGCTATTATAGAAAGTTCAATGGCTAAGAGAACATTTTCCTCAAGGTGTCTTTCGGCAGAAGGAGGAAGTTGCAAGCTGATGCATTCATGCTGGGGACCCAGTTGAGGGGGACTTATGAGTTGCCCTAAGTCAGGCAGAACCTCTAGAGAGGCTCTGTCCTGGGATATGTCAGAGATCACATTGTATAAAACCTGGAGTGTTAATTCAAAGTTAGACTATAAAACAGTTGCCTTCTGAGAGAGGTAAGAGTTAACATGCCATAGACTGATTCCCAGCAAGCTGACTTCACACAAAAGGAGATGGCCTTCAGCACAGAATATCATGGAAGCAGTAGTCCAGTGCTTAAGACAAACCTGATACAAAGTTGGGCTGGTGAATCAGGCCACTACTTCAAAATGTCCCCAGTGCTGGAAACGCAAGTCCTGAGTGCCCAGTCCTCTTTATCATGCCAGGGATTTGTCCCCCAACCACACATGTCAGCTAGCATAACAAGAGTGGAGACAAAAGCTTTACTACACTGTAACACGACTGAGTCTCCCCAGGCCCTATTTATACAAGAGGAGGAAATGATCCTTGCCTACTCCTTAAACCTAAAATCTCACAGCCTAGAGACTGGGAATCCTTTTCTCGAGTCTGAGTTTTCAAATGTGTGGTCTGGTCCTTTGAAATTCTTGTGTACAGTCCTCAAATGCAAGAGGCTAGGAGGCAATAGTTGCTTCAAAGCTCTGCTGAGTATGCTGGTCAGGTCATTAAGGCTTGTTTGCTGCACACCTGTTTTAGTTTCACAGGGGTACCGAAAAAAATTACCAAAAACTGCGTGGCTTAAACCAACAGAAATTTATTCTCTCACAGTTGTGGAGTGTAGAAGTCCAAAATCAAGATGCTGGCAGCTGGTTCCCTCTGGAAACTCTGAGGGACAATCTGTTCCATGCCTCTCTCCTAGCTTCCAGCATTGCCGGCAACGTTTGGCATTCCTTGGCTTGCAGCTGCATCACTTCACATTCTATCTCCACCTTCACATGGTGTTCTCTCTGTGTGTCTGTTTTCTCTGCTTACAAGGACACCAGTTGTTGGAATAGGGCCCACCCCAACCCAGTATGACCTCATCTTAACTAATTATACCTACAAGGATCCTATTTCCAAATAAGGCCACATTCTGAAGTCCTGGGTAGACATGAATTTTGAGGAGACGCTACTCAACCCAGTCCACCTCCAAATTCACCAAAAGCAGCATCCAAAATATTTATTCCATCTTTCCAGCCAAATATTTACTTCTTCTCTCACCAAGAAAGAAAAAATTGCAGGGTTCTTCACTAAAGAAAGTAAAAAGTTTGCCCCAAGGAAAAAGTCTTCTGAAATGTGGCGTGTACACATTCCTCAGTTTAAGAATAGCTACCTCCCCTCAAGAAATCATGATAAAGCAAAACCTGCTAATAAAACAAACTCTACCTGCATATAGCAAAGTTCCATTCAGTTCTATGCGGCCATATCCTTACACAGGAAGAGATCACCAAGGTTCTCTCAAGAAACTGAAAAAGTCTCTGTCCTAAGAGATATCAAGGTAACAAACAGAAAAATAAATGACCAAAAAAATAAATAAATAAATAAAGCAGGAGAAATGGGGATAGAGGGGAAAATCTCTTTGGTTTGTATTCTTAGGAAAATCAAAGAAATATTATAGCTGAAAAAAAAAAGAACAAAAAATAAGAACATAATGTTATGTAAAAAGGGAATTAGAGATCAAGAAAACATTTTTTAGAAGTTAAAAATGATTACCAAAATGAAATTTTTAAAATAAAATGACTAGAAGATAAAATTGAGGGCTCCACCAGAGCAAAGACAATGACAAAAATCAAGAGCTGAAAATTTTAGAAAAGAGAGACAGAGAGGTTCCACCTAAGAGGTCCCATTCCTACCTTAATAGAATTAGAGAAAACAAAGGACAAGAAATCAAATACAGAACACAAGGTATTTTCCCAGAGTGGAAGGACATCTTCAGAATATAAAGGTACAAGAGGCATCCAGCCCAAAGAATGGAAAAAGACAAGCACTCATGCTTGTAAAGGAAGATGCAAAAAACAGGTCACTCTCAAAGAAATCAGACTCAGATCACCACCAATACCACCAGATGATAGAAGACAATAGAATGGATGCAATATAATCTCTGAAGAAAAATTATCTCAACCACCTAAAATTATACACCCTGTGAAAATATTATTCAAGTGTAAGAATAAAATACCTTTTCGACATGCACAAACTCAGAACATTTACTGCTTACACACCTCTAAACAGTTACCCATCGGTGGTAGGATTTTACTTACTGCTGTCTTCTTTTCTAACTTTCCATGTACTACTAGTATAGTAAGTGTATTCATTATCAAAGTATTTATAAGTTATAAATTATGATAAAATTATCAAGATATTTATAAATGTATTTGTTATATTTATTATAAAAGTACTTGCTTAATGAACACCCTTTCCCTAAAGAGTTTAAAGCAGAGGTTACTTCTGCGATTTTCTTCCTTTTCCCATCACTCGTAAATAATTTCTAAATGGCACATCACGTTTCCTAAATGGGATTCAGATATAAAAGTTAAGTGACTTAACCCTCATGAGATTATTACACATTCTGGAGAGCATATATTTTTTGTTCCATATAGAAACCAATTTTTTGCCTCTAATCAGAATCCCCCACGTTGGTTTCTTTTGTCAAAAGAAAACCAAAGGGTAAAACAAAACATATTTAAGATATTAGGCATTAGGCATATAGTACTATGAAAGGTGTATATCAAAGTATTTAACAGAGAGCTTTGTTTTTATAACTTAGATGGTTATTGTAGGGGTTATGTTATGTTCCTGAATATGTTATGTAATAGAAACTGAGTATATCAGAATTAACATATTTGAAGTCAACATAATTTTATGAGAAATAGGTATACTATTCCTTAGTATAAAGAACGTTTATACCAAGTTTTCATGGTATACACCAGTATTTCCTCCCTATATCTTAACACATAATGTACAATTACAAACTAAAAATGAATTAACATGGCTTACTGTTTAATAAAGTATCAAGAATAATACTAAAAACCCTTTCTCCATTCATGCATAATCAAGAATGGCAATTGTTACTGTAGAGTTCTCTCCTCAACAGTATAAACAGGATGGTTAAAGATTTGCAGTGATGCTAAAGTATAATCATTATGCATACAACTTAACTATTAATGGCACTGACTTTGAATCCAAGTAGACTTAGCTTCAAATCTTGCCTCTATTACTAGCAGATGCTTAACCTCTTTGAGTTTCAGTTGTTTCATCATTAAGTTTGGGGGGGAGGACTTCCCTGGTGGCGCAGCGGTTAAGGATCCCCCTGCCAATGCAGGGGACACGGGTTCGAGCTCTGGTCTTGGAAGATCCCACATGCTGCTGAGCAACTAAGCCTGTGCGCCACAACTACGGAGCCTGCGCTCTAGAGCCCACGAGCCACAACTACTGAGCGTGCACCACAACTACTGAAGCCCGCGCGCCCTAGAAACTGTGCTCTGCAACAAGGGAAGCCACCACAATGAGCAGCCCGCGCACCACAACGAAGAGTAGCTCCCACTCGCCGCAACTAGAGAAAGCCCGTGCACAGCAACAAAGACCCAACACAGCCAAAAATAAATAAATAAATAAAAAAGATGGGGGAGAAATAGCACCTAGCCTTGTAGAACGGTGAAGATTAGATTACATGATTAATTTAAGTTTTATTATAAGACTGGCACATACTAAGGGCTCAACAAATGGTAACTTATGATCAACATCATCACCACTACCACTATTATCAAGTGCTGGGTGAGCAAAACCAAAAACAAAACCCAAGCACTGAAGTGGACCTTCTACTATTGACAGAAGAATTTAGCACTAGGCACAAAGCTGTACAAATAAAAACATCTGCATCTCAGAGGCCTGGGAGGTTACATAAATCTATGAATCAGGCCAGGAATGAGACAGAGATGGGTAGGGGCTGGTGGTACACTGGAGAGGATTGTGCCCTCTCTTAAAGGCATCCAAACTTAAATTATTTTAAAATTCCAGGGACTTCCCTGGTGGTCCAGTGACTAAGACTCTGCGCTCCCAATGCAGTGGACCCGGGTTCGTTACCTGCTCGGAGAACTAGATCCCAAATGCCGTGACTAAGAGTTTGCACGCCGCAACGAAGATCCTGCTGCAACTAAGAACCAGTGCAGCCAAATACATACATACATACATACATACATACATACATACATACATAAATGAATGAATGAATGAATGAATGAATAAATAAATAAATAAATTTAAAGTTCTTTAAAAAAAGGTTAAAATAAAATTCCAGTGCTAGCCAATAAAATCCTCCGCTGGTGGAATATGGCCCATAGGTGATTGCTTTTCACCTCGTGAACTACAACCATTATTCAAGCCCTCAAGCTGCACCGAAAGAAATTAGAAAACAGGATTCCTAGATTAAATGTGTCACTACTATTTTTCTCTAAGTTTCTCATTTAATAAACCTGTTTTTCTTCCAGCGAATAAAAGTTATATGTTTTAATTATAGTAAATTAGGAAAGTGCACAGGTGCATAAAGGAGAAGAAAATAATATACGCAATCTTATCATTCAGAGCAACTTTTAGGGATTTTTCCTTCAACTTTTCCTAGGCATATTTTTCTTCCGTAATACAAGTACAAATCCAGCTTTTTGATTGACTATTTGAACATTTTATTTAAAATTCTTTGGAAACAACATTAAACGATTGTAGATTATTCAATTATATAGACACGCTTTAGTTAATCCAGTCTTTTTTTTAATTGAACATTTTCCTTTTCTTTCTCAGTTCAATTATTATAGGTAATACCATAAGAATATGTTTATGCATAAAATTTTAAATTAACTTGCTTCCTTGGGATACAATCCCCAAAAAAGAATTGCTCAAAACAAAAAAGGACAATTTAAGGTCCTTTATACATAGTGTCAATCTGTACACTGAAATAGTTACAAAGGATGACATTCCTCCAAAAGGACAGAGGAATGCCTTTTTGGCTACCTGTTCACCAACTATGGGTCTATGGGTATTCTTAACACTTATGTCAAATTAAGATTCCAGAATTGTTCCTTTCACATCATCAAATTAGGGGAAAAGAATTTAAACTCATATTTAAAAAGTGATTCTGAAATTAATGCCACTATGACTTCAAAGTTATATTATTTTAGGGCTTCCCTGGTGGCACAGTGGTTGAGAGTCCGCCTGCCGATGCAGGGGACACGGGTTCGTGCCCCGGTCCGGGAAGATCCCACGTACCGCGGAGCGGCTAGGCCCGTGAGCCATGGCCGCTGAGCCTGCGTGTCCGGAGCCTGTGCTCCGTAACAGGAGAGGCCACAACAGTAAGAGGCCCGCGTACCGCAAAAAAAAAAAGTTATATTATTTTACTAATAATGTGTTATAATGTATTGATCCTCTGAAATCCTCTATATTAATACAAATGGATATGGTATGATTTTATTTCAATTATCTAAGTTATTGGGGAGCAAAACCAGGGTGAGATATTGAAATTTAGGGATAATAACAAAATTATCATTTTAGCCAATAATTTCAACCAATATCAACCCTGAATTTCTGTTTCAGAGCTATAAGTCAAAACACTGAATCTTACAACATTCTCAGAGGGCATACTGTCCAGCACTAGCTCACACTCTTGTGTATATGCTACAGAATGTAGTCTATCTACTTAAAAGTAAAGCAGCAGCAACATGCCAGCTACAGTTAATACAAACTGTATAATCATCCTGAATCAGCTATTTAAATTAAATGTGCAGGGGTGTGAGCTGAGATGGTGAAGATCAAAGCTTCATAAAAGTGATCAGGATCTATAGTGATTACCTGTCTCAGCTCCCTGTCTTAAGACAGGTGAAACCAGGTATCACGTACAGATATTCAGGGTTAATAGCTCCACATAGCACAACAAGTAGTGCCCCAAAATCTGGAAGTGAAACCAGAGTTTTCCATTTCCCAACAGATAACATGAGACACAAAAAACCCACAGGCCAAGGATACTAAATTTTCTTATTCATCTCGTAAGACTGTTATATGAAAATCAAATACAGTAACAGCTAGGCATTTGAAAAACTAAAAATCATTACTATTAGATGTTAATAAATTATTGCATTTTGAAGCACTAATTATCAGTTAATATAATAAGAAGATACTGAATTCAAAGTTCCTTAAAGGCGGGAATCATGTATTTTGTGACTCTTATGGTTTATAGTATATTGTCCTTGAAATTGAAGGTATAATTATTTGTTAGGTAAATTAATAAATAATATTAATAAACTATACTTGTATAGTATATGCAAAATGTTTTTCAAAATATTTTCACATAATGAATGAACCTATAAGTCCTTGTAGCAACATGTTTACAAACATGTTAGATCCTCTATACTGGGAGAAACAATAGCAATATTCCTAAATTTTTTGTGCTCTGTAACATTAATTGCAAAATAAGTTCTTCTCAATTAGCATCATAAAGTAAAGCACTGTCCTAGTCCATTAGATGTTCAAGGGAGGGAACAAGGGAATGACTATATATGTCAATAAAAGCAATTATAGAACAGAAAGATGTTGGGATGAATATCCATCAAGTTAGTTTTAGAACACATAAGAAGCATCAGAGTTTTGGAGGGGGAAAAAAAAAGGCAAAAGTGCCCTATCTTGGCTGAGTAGCACTATTAAATTCAGATGCAGGGTTCTATTTAGCTTGGACAGGTCCCAGCCACAGAACAAAGTCAGTCTGTCTTAGTACCATAACTGAATTCTACAAGTTAACAGCTTTTCATGAAAAGCTGCCATTTCAAAATGTCAATCAAATCTGAGCATAAGTGGGAACTCCTGCAGAAATAACCAGCTGCAGGTTTGAAAAACATTTTTCACTGAAAGTGGAAACACAAAAGATGTTTGAATGGGATCTCTTTTCATTCCTGTAACAGTAGACGGCCATTTTCACAACATCAAGGACAGAAAACAGAGGACAAAATTGCAAATAATGTCTTGAAAGGGCTATTTGCAGGGGTGATGACTGATTCAAGTTACAAATGACAGAATTATTGGCAAATGGGAACTCATTAATATGAAATTGTTTGTTTCTCATTAACTGATCACAGTCTCAGACTATTCTTTTAATTGCACTTGAATGATTATGCCATACAGAATGAAATGTAGCCTCAAGTTTTGACATTTATTTCAACTTCTTTATAGAAATTGATGAGGGTATCACCTGACTTTATGGGGGGAAAATCCACCAATTATAGTTTATGAACAAATAAAAAAGAAACATTATTTCACTTTTCAGAATGTCAAAGATGATAAAAATACCATGCATTAATATTGCACCTTTCTTCCAAGAAAAATTCCCTTACAAGCATGATGTAATAAAGTGAAACTAAATAACAGAGTAGTAAATATGATATACTATGAGAGTTTATATAGAAAGGAGATAGGACTTACTCAGGGAGACGCACATTAGAAAATAGCTCTACAGAAGATCTGCCACCATGCTAGACCTCCAGAGGCATAAGATAGCATGAAGATTAATCAGAAAATAACTTTAAAAAATTGTTCCACAACTTGAAGAAAGTGATACAACACAAAATACCCTCCCATTTTCTCTTTTACATCACACATTTCAACAAATCTTTTTTTAAATTTGTTGGCAGCTAATAGGAGAATTCAAGTTCATAGAAATGATGACTCCTCTCAATACCAATGCAACTGTCTGTGCAGTAGAGATGATACCAATGTTGATTTTCTTTTACAGAAATGAAAGGTAAAATCAAAACTAGTTTAAAAGGCACTACCCATACCATAAGGTTCTATTAGAATTTGGGGGGCTCCCACAGTTGACCAATTTTTATCTATTTGTAAGATTTAGAGAACTTGTTTGAGTCTTGTTTATTTATTGTACCCCATATTATTGTCACTTAAATATGAAAACAAAAAAGCATTATTTAGAAATTAGACTTCCCAACCCCAAATAAATGCTACAAACTGTTCAAACCAAAAAGTGCTTTCATATGGTATGGGATAATTCAGGGACACTAGAATCTGTCTTCCTTTACTTCATAAAAAAGTTCAATTTCTCTCATTTTCAGAAATTTGGACTTTCTGTGTTCTGTTGACACAAAAGTTAACACACATCTATCCCAAATGCAGATTTATTTAATTTTAGTAGGTATGGTCTCATTAACATACTTATCTCTAGCCCAAATTGTGATTCCCTGGTTTCACTCACCTTTGTATACCTGAGAATTTCTCTTGGGCTCAGACTCAACAACAGCAAAGCCTTCAAATAAACATCTAACAATATCTGTATATAAAATTAAGCAGAGATATAATAAATCTCACTAATCTCTCAATCTTTCCAAAAGAGCTACACTCATGTTCAGCTATTCACTACACACATTCTCCATTATAAAGAGAAAATACATCCTCTTTATCTGAATTTGAGTAAATGAATTCAGTTTTAACAGATGTTTCCAAATATGTGATAGTTAAACCTTGGCACAATAGTACCTTTTGCTTTACTTTAAGAACTTTTTCACTTAGTACTACAGCATCCATAGGTCTTCCTAAGAGAGCATCCAATATTTAGTTCCGAATGCTTTTAATTCTTGTGTTCAAACAGCTGTATGAGATTGTAGAGCTTGTTAAAAAAAAAAAAATTGTTGGGCGGGGGGTGGGCATGAGCTGGTAACCAGTTGTCACCCAAAGACAACAGTTACTTTTATTGGGGTATTACAAATGCAAATGGTTAATGTGGTATAAACTGTACAGTAGATTTTAGTTAGAATGTCTAAAGCTATTACACAAGGCATTCATCTGCGTTCCCTGTTTATGGGAATGAAATATGTAGTCATTTGAAGTCCACAATATGTATACTGTGTTTGTAATAACTGCAGATTTTACAAGCACATTATTCTTTCCATTAGGATTAAAACCTCACCGAATAGCAATTTGTGAAAGAATTCTAGCAGGGCCCCGAGCCCAGAACTCTGACCTCTGATGAGATGCTTGGCAGCAACAAACTCCGAGTCTAGGCAAAACATCTGGTTTGAGTTAGACTTCCTGAAAAAATAGCCCCTGTACTGGGTAAACTGGTATTCACTCAGCTTTGTATATATACTTTGACTGACTTCAACACTGCTATAGGAAAAAAGAGAGAAACAGAGAGAGAGAGACACAGAGAGAGAGACAGATAGAAAGACAGACAGAGAGAGAGAGACAGAGAGACAGAAGGAGACAGAGAAAGACAGAGAGAGAAAAGTAAGACTCTACTAGAATGCTTGTCAATCATGACAGATTCCTTGGTGCCCTCTCTAGAATGAAGTTCTCTTATTAGCTAGAACAGTCTTTCTTTCCATATTCCTTGAGTATTTTCCCCCACATTATAGCATAATAAGATGTACGATAACTTCAAAGTAAGTCCAGACTTTTTACTAGCAAACACAACAATACATTACTTTTCTTTTAATCACTCCAGAGGAGGAATCACTGGTTAATTTTGACTTCACTCTGTTTACATATATGAGGGAAAAAGATAAAACAGTAATGTTTCGAGGGTTCCTATAAATTTGGTATATACTAAAGCTCCAAAAAATTAAATAGCTTCTAATTAGTGTTCCTTTCTTTTAAATGATAAACTTACTGTAGTAAATGTTTACTGAGAAGAGGTTCTTTGAGTTTTTGCAAATTTAATAAAAACTTCAATTCAAAAATGATTCTACTAATATATATACTAGAGAAAAAATGCTCTGGATTAATATGGAAACATGAAACAACAATTTGGAGACAGATCATTATTTAAAGGTTCCCCTGCCCATTTTCACATTCTGATTAGCAGGTTTAGTAAGACAAATGTGGAAATCCATCCACCGCAATTAACAGTTCATTTAAACTCATCAATAAAAGGGCCATTAAATGGTTTCACATTTTTATACAGACACACCATCTTCTGAAGCACACTTCTTAAACCTCAGACTGAAAATGGCCCCAAACTATGAATGGTACTAAAAAAGAAAAGGCCAGCATCTAGGTGAGCTGTTTTTTATAGCCAAAGGTTAACGTTTGGACCTAACAGAAACAGAAAAGCAGGATATTCCAACACAGTACTCCCTACCTTGACTGTGATTTGATTAGAGTTTCTAGTAAAAGCAAAAATATAACCCAATTTATCCCACTGTCAACGTGTAAGATTAAGGTCATACGGATAATGATTCGGAACATGATTTCAACTTTGAAGGACGTGGGAGAGTTCTGTCATTCTCAGATGGTTGGTAAATTGCCATTTTACCTTTCTATATATCACCTTAGTTTAATTATTACCTTCGTGAATAGAAGTACAAACTAATTTAAATTTAGTCTTTTGAGAGAATAGTGTGGAACAGAATGCAAATTAATAGCTGTACATTTCTTTAGGTACAAATTTACTTTTCTGCCCAGTGGCATTGCTAGGGACCCTACTGAATAGTAACATGTTATGAAACATCAATATCTTTCTTCAACATGTATCAGCAGTCTGCAAACCCCACTTTTACCTTACTTCAGGGAGCTATTCAGGAATAACCAAGATTATTTATGCCCTGCTTAAAGATTAAAAATAAAATCTTACTGACCAAACTCAAACCAGAGTCTGCTCGAAGTTCCTCAGAACCTCATGAGACACATGCACTTGTTTGTCTACTTGCCACGAACAGCATGGTTTTTAATGTATATCACAACTATCATTCAGCAAATTATAAACTTTGTACTATCTCCACATTATACAATTTTTTAAAATTCATATTTCCACCATCAAGTCTTATCATTTCTATTATAATCAGAATCAACAAAATAATCATGAAAAATAAAAAATTTTGCTTCTCCAAGCTCTGTTTCTTGAATCCATAATATACATATATTTTAACATAAAATGTTCCTTTGCCAGCTTTGAGTAAAATACCATGTAGCCTAAGTTCAGCACTTCCTTTCTCCACATCCTTGCAGCCTTCTTTTGTACACATACCATAAATGCAACCCCTCTACATTCCTTAGCTCACTATGAACTGAAATGTTTCTCTAAGATATTCATTTTGACACAAAATAAAAGATAATAAAGAACAATGTGACAAACTTTTCATTTAAATGTAATTTTTGAGAATATATTGCAAAATAAAATGCAGATTGATAATAGCAACTTTCTGTAAACACACATTTACTTTTCCACTCAAAACAAGGATAAACTAAAGCTGTAGTATTCATTTCAGAAAGAAGGCAGAGGCATTTTTAAAAACTGTGTAAAAATGCATGCAGAATTATCATACATATTTATACATAATCACACTGCAGGTATATGGTAATAGACTTAGGGATAAAGTTTTAAAAAATAACCATTGCCTGGGATGCCTACATAAATTATATTTGAAAGCCTGCTTTCCCTTAAACCTGACTGTGAAACAATCCATATTTGGGTCAGAGCACAAACATAAATGTACATGACTTGATACCTGTAGTTTTTTCATTTTGTCTGATGATGATAAATAAAATTATTATTATAATTCTGAAGGCCACTCAGACAGAGAAACCCTCCAAAGTACAGGGAAGAGGACTCCTCTGTCATCCTCCTTATGACAGAAGCAGCAAGTAAAACACTTTCTTCCTGATACAGCTTTGGAATATATGTAGTTCAATCCTGAGAGTACAGATCCAAAAACTGAGTATGACAACGAATAGCAACAGAAAATAATGGTGGTGGTTTTGTATTCTGGTAGTACTTTTATACTGGAATTAAACAGCAAATTTTCTTTCCAAAAGGCATAAAGAGCATTTCACTGCTAACTCCCCGCATTTTTTAAAGTTATGGCCACAAAGACACATTTATAAAATAAGCCCCCACTTGTTAAAACTGTAACACTACCACCATCACTAGAGTTTCACCTTAGTGACTTAAATAAATATAAATAAAGTAATAAACACTATATGTTTTATAGAGTTCTATGAACCAGCAAAAAAAAAAAAAAAAAAAAAAAACCACCTTACAAAATAACCTCCTGGCAAATGCAAAAGAAAAGCTAAATTTGGTTTGCCCATATTTTCTGAGTTCCCAGAATATAAGAAGCAGCTAGGGGAAACCTAACTTATTTAACTGAAAGACTTTTACCTATTTCATTTTCCACATTAGCCTTTCTGGAAAGCAAGGGGAAAAAAGTATTAAACAGGAAAGGATGAAAGAAGTAGAGAAGAGCAATCAATGTAATAAAAAATATCTGGGGGTTTAAAACTAGGTATCTTTCATAGTCTAGGTTTTAAGATGACCTTGATGGAAATCTTTCTATTGACTGGGGTTAAATATTGAAAATAAGCTCTATAAGAATCAGACATGATGGCTTGCTATCCTAAGTGGTCAAAATGTTCAGCAAGTAAGTTACTCGCTTTGCTTCCTCATCAATTAAGTGATGGTAAAACTCTTCATGCTACTGCTGTCAGATGGCTGTCAAGTAAACTGTTTCATTCAGAATTGAGGAATAAAAATTTTAATGGCTACTGTCATATGAACTTTAAAAAATATATAATTTCATACTTGTTAATATACTAATGGAGATTTTGTAAAGTTTGAATATAATTTTCAAGTCATCACCTGTATAATAGCAATAACAACAATACTTATTTTAAATAACTCCAAATTATATACAGTTGAGTAAATTTTAATTTGTTTTCCTTTAAGGTCTTCTAAAGTTGAGGCCAGCATGCTGAAGAAAAATATTAAACTATCTATAACCCTGTGTCAACATATGATGCTACTGGGAATGGTAAGTGAATTAATTTTCCAAGGAAAATTAATTACTTATGACTTACAGTTGTAAAAGCAAACAACGTAACTCTGGATTAGGGCACATTTAATTTCTGTTTGCAGTAGCGATTAAATTAATTTCATATAATTCATGGTATGTAATAGAAAGCAGAACAAAAATGAAATTCTAGACAATGACTGACACAGAAAAATGTATATATTTATGAAGCTGATCCAAAAATAAAGGTCATGGGTATTAATCACTGGATACTAAAACAGTAATTTTAATAGTTCTATAATAATGGATTTTTAGCATAGTTTTTGAGAAAGCTTCACCAAAAAAGTCTAACACAGAGAAACAAGATCAAAAACTGTAATAATAGCCTGTAACATCTCCTAAATTTCTCCCTTCCCCCCTTTAAAAGGCAGCTGGAATAAGAATTTGCACGTCTTTTCTTTATAACAATAATTTTTGTCCACATAGATTTTGGGCAGCTAAAATTAAATATACCATTAAATAATTTGGGGATGAAGTTCTTAAAATTACAACTAAATTCTCTTCCCCTGACACCCAAATAGTAAAGTGCTTCTAAAATGGATCATCTGTGATTCATTTGATCGAATTATGTACCTGAGTACTATTAAGACAACAGATTTTGGCTAATAGGGCCCTAAGAATATATGCACAGCTGCACATATAAAAATATTCATCTTTACACCCCACCACATCCTACCTGTTCCAGTTAAGCCAGACATAACCTTTTAATTTTGGACTCCAACTTCATGGTATAGTTCATGTGTTAAGATAAAGAATTAAGTCTTGCCCTGATACTAATTGTAATTAGATAGTTTAAAGTAGCTATTAGAAAATGAAATGTCATTCTCATGGTATATTAAAACACACATGCAAATTCAGAACATTTCATATTCTGGTAATAATCTTAAGTACTGACCACTAGCCACCTGGTGAAATCATTGTTAGTCAAATTCCCAGTAACATTTGGGATCATCTGGCTATGAGAGATCAAGCATTTTGACACATTCTTTTAAAGTAAACTATTTCTAAGATTTATGCTTTTAGAAAAAAGTATATGTGGATTTCTAATGAAAGATAGAGCATAAACACGTGCAAAGAGAAATAAAAACTATACATATATACATATATTTTTCTCAAAATTTTACTTTTTACAAATTTTAAAGTATTCTCTTTTGTAGTCACACCATCTATAACAAAAAAGCACTCTTCCCACATTACTTTATCTTTAAAAATACATATTTATGTAGAGAAAGGCTATCATTTATGTAATGCCTTTGAGATCAAAGAGAAAAAATTACTAAAAATATTCTAAATTCCATTTTAATCTTAAACCTATCAAAGGAAGAAGAAATTGTGACATTACTTTGGAGTTTATGAAAATAAAAATTCATGGCACCGTAGTTTTTAAAGGGATGTTTTTTTGAAGTAACTGCACTGTGAAAAGATTCATTAAGAGAGAAACTTTTCCATTCCTAGAAAAGCTGCGATTTAATCATGATTAGAAACCCTTTTTGCTCTATTTTGAAGAATAAAACTAAATGAAGCAATAGAAACCTCACCTTTCTGGCTTGTTTTCTTAAAACCCAGGGTTACTCTTATTTCAAAATGGACCTCACTCAGCATAATCCAGATTGAAAGGGGTTTGTTTATAAAATGTCCTCGATAGGTTCTCTTTAGGGGAAGAGGCACATTCAGCTTTCTTTCTTTTTTTCAGCTAGTAAAGCTACCCAGGAGGCTGAAACATCACCTTGGACTCTCAGAGAATTTAACTTTCCTTTCATTCTTGGCTTCGACACTGAAACAGGGTTGTAAGAAGACAGAAAAAGAAGGAACAAAAAGAACAAAAACATGTCCTTCCACACCAAAAAAAAATCTATCCTGCTGCCCACATCAGTGCTGCCTAACTACACTCAGGAAAAGAGAACAAAGGAAAGAAACGAAAGAAAAAGAAAAAAGAAAAAAGAAGGAAGGAAGAAAGGGGAAAGAAGGAAGGAAGGAAAGAAGGGAGGGAGGAAGGAAAGGAAGGAAGGAAGGAGAGAGGGAGGAAGGAAGGAAGGAGGGGAGAGAAAGTAAGAGGGAGAGAGAGAAAGGGAGGGAGGGACAAAGGAAGGAAGGGAGGAAGGAAGGAAGAGAGAGAAAATGAGAGAACACAGAACCCTTTTCTGATTGGCAATAGTCTACAAGACAGGGAAGTTACACTGAAACTCCCTCATTAGAAAACACACACAAGACACCCTCTACATTCCCTCAAGCCTGAAATGAATTTCAGAAACCTCTTCAGGCATCTTTCTTTTATTACAACCCACATTCATATTTCAGTAGAATCACTACAGGGGAATCACTAATTTTTTATCTAAACTATGACATTTTGGCAAATGCTATATAACCAACTATAAATCTACAACAAGCCTCAAATACTGAAGACTTGGTAATTATATGATGAGAAACAGCTTGATTATGGGCGAGGCAAGGCAGGCTGTCAACAAACAAACAGCTGTTTCTTATTGACAATCCATAACCAGATCATGCATCCCAACCAAGTGAGGAGTTTGTTTCTGTTGTTGCTGTTGTGTTTGTTTTTGACTGTTCTACCCTCTTCCCCTCCCACCTCCAAAATACTGAGTCAATTTAAACATTAGATGTGAACCACAACAGAAGAATCAGATACGCAAGGATAACAAGTAAAGCACTACAGACTTACAAAACATTCTCTAGGTAATAACTAACAGAAGTTTAAAGTGTACTTTCTAATTCAACTTCAAATGCCTATCTTTCCCTGTGCAACACGTCCTGTCATTACTATTTATATGAGGCAGCTCAGGCAATGGGCCTGTTTCCTCATTCCTGGATTATGAGCACAGCAATGCTGCCACTCTGATCCTTTGTTCTGGAAGTTTTCCTTGCAGATTCTTCCGTCCTCCCTTTTAGTGGAAGGCAGTGAACATGCTTATACCTGCTAGTGTGAACTAAATGACCTCTAAGGTCCCTTGTGACTTGAAATTAAATGATTCTAGGAATACTTGAGAAGCTTAGCATATGAATAAATAATAGAAATAAATAGAACCTTAACACAAAGGCTTAAAAAAAAACCCACCAACATAAATGGAATCTGTTTGATGGTTCCATCATATGAAATAAAATGCACCTTTGGGCATTTTATGTGAAATATATATCTGAAATATATATATTCCTTTTAACATTCAGAAACCATACAGATAACCTTATTTTATTTTCCAACAAGGCATGAAGAAGTAAAATTAGTTTCCCAAGGTCACAAAGCAAATGCAGCTAAACCAAAACAAGACCACAGCTCCCTTTGGTGCACTGGGGTTTTGTGTTCCATTTCACTGAACCACACTGAAATGAGGAAAGGACCAGTGAGAACGTTTACACAATTTCAGTCTAAGGTAAGTTCCCTTTAAACACACCCTGAATTATAACTACCCAACTGCAAGGGGGGGCATGTGTCAAAGAGCACAGTTATGCGCCCTACGTATGACTAACCAAGTATTTTAATCTAGAATCCAAATTTCCTTTGCAAACTTAATGATAAATACAGAAATTCTCTACAAGAAGATATCTCCTGTCTCACTCGCAACTACAGTGTTCCATTTTATTTAAAAACCACGTCCTTACCATCTAGCAAATTGGGCTGGATGTCTTCTGTGTTCTGCTGCCATAGTGGGGTCTATGTTCAGTTAGTAGCATGCCCATAGATTTGTTTTTTGGAAAACTCATAAAGTTGCTTAAATTTATCAACACACACCTGAGTAGGTTTCAAATCACAAATGAGGGTAGAATCACTTTTTTAAAAAAGTCTGGTTGTATTTCACACCATATGAATACAGGGGACCTGAGTAAGGGACTAAGGAACAGACTACCTCTGCAAAAAGCCGCTCATAGGAGGGTAGAAGGGAGACAAAGAAAGAGACACATAAGCAAGAGAACACAGCAGGAGAAAATGCTGGGGAAGGCAGAGAAGAATGGAGGGCATATTTGGAATCAGACTTCTCCATTATCCATGCTTCTAAAATAACTGTTATGTTCCACATTGGTTTGAGATGGACATTCAGGAGGCGAAGAAAGAGTCACAGACTTTTTAAAGCCAATCCCCAAGAATAATTTTTAGATCTCAATCTTTTAAAAAGTAACCCAACCACGATGAAGACAAATCCACATGGTGTCAAACATAATGTCTCTTGGAATGTGCAAAACATGGTTTCATTCTACTAGTAAGGATACCTGAAAGTTTGAGAAGCCCAACCAATGTCATTAAAATTAAGTCTTGCCTACAATCTAATTCCTTTTAAAATTAAATTCTTACCATAGTCTGGGACCATGGATGGTCATAACTAATCACTGTGGCTGAATCAGTCTCAAAGTGGACACGTCCTCACCAGGACTGACAGCACGTGATGACTAAATAACAACACAACCAGGGGTGCCAGTGTCCCCTCCCAGTCCACCCTGTTTACATAAACCACAGGCCTGGACCTCCCTCCTCTACACTGTCTCTAAACTATACAAATAATGTTTCTCCTGGCCTTTGCCAACTCGCTGGGGAAGCACTATGAGGGAATGACATAATTTTTAGAGCAAATTTAGGGCTCTGAAGAGATATGTGGTGTGTCACTCCAAAGAAGCAGAGAGAAAATATAAAACTGATTGTCATCCTTACTTTCATAGAGCCTTGTAATATGCCAGGTATAAAATGCTTTAATGAATTCTTATCAGTTAAGACTGATTGATTTCTGAGTCCTTCTGTTTGTAAGTGGTTGATACTTGGCACATCTGGAAAACGAAGGGGTCTTTCAAAAATATTGCCAGGAAGATGACTTATTTTCCATCAGGTTCACATCACCAGATGATGCTGGATATGGCACAACTCCAGAGAAAACAACTTTTCTTGGTCTCTCAGTGGCTGTTGTTATGAGTATACAACAAGTGATTTATAACCCTACAAGCTCATCAGGTGGATGGCTGTTCTGTTAATTTCCTTCTAGAGTGTGTGTAGTTCTAGGTGGCATGACATCCTCACCTTCTCCCATAATCACCCTCCACTTCCAAACAAACATTTGTCAGAGACTATTTTACCTAAGATTGATTTTCTTTTCTACTACAGCATTTGTTTATAAATGCATCCAACAAAAGGGAAGAACAACAGGTGCCCTACTTTTTCTTAACTCATATCTGATACCAGATAGTTATCCTCATTGGTGGAGGGGTTAGCACATTTATTTATTTATGGAGTCCTCCTCTGAGGTATATGTGGGCTACCTGGAAACCGTAAAGATGTTACCCACTTCCCTAATGCCCTAACACATGAGCCCCCTTCTTTCCCCCCAACCCCTACTTAACTTGCAGGACTATTTAGATCATTCACATTCATTAAATATCCAAAATAAAATAAAGGAAAAAATTTCAAGTTTAAAGTTGGACAAAAACCTTACAGGGAAAAAAAGGAAGAAACCATTTTGTAGATAAACTTCATGCTCTAGTGTTGAAAGTTAAGGTCCACAAATCAAAAAGCAGTCATTTCTACAGAGCTAGGCTTTTCCACCGCTCTCTCAGTGAATCACGCTGTGGTTAGTTGAAAGTGCTGTTCACATAATAAATTAACCACCTCATTTCCTTCATCACCAAAATACACAGAGCACCCCCATACAGATTTGTTTTAATAAAAGTAATAAAGCAAGCCCAGAGGTTATGGCTGTTATGACATAATCACACCTCTGAGATTTAAAAACACTCACTTGCACATCATGCCTCAAAAAGTCTTTGCAATCCCCCCTCCAACGAAATCTAACTGTACTCATACTCTCTGGCCCCATTTATTCCAAATAAATAATGAACAAAAGCCTTGTATATGGCAGGAGAAAATTCTCCCTTTCAATTATACATTTGAAAAGAAAATACATCTTTTTTAACAATACTGTACAATAAACAGCTTGGGTAGCCTGATCTAGATTATTAAAGAAAATATATCACCAGAGGGACTTCCCTGGTGGCACAGTAGTTAAGAGTCCACCTGCCAATGCAGGGGACATGGGTTCAAGCCCTGGTCCAGGAAGATCCCAGATGCTGCGGAGCAACTAAGCCCGTGGGCCACAACTACTGAGCCTGCATTCTAGAGCCCGCGAGCCACAACTACTGAGCCCACATGGCACAACTACTGAAGCCCACACGCCTAGAGCCCATGCTCTGCAACAAGAGAAGCCTGCGCACGGCAATGAAGAGTAGCCCCCACTCACCACAACTAGAGAAAGTCCGGGCGCAGCAATGAAAACCCAACTTAGCCATAAATAAATAAATAAATAAATAAATTTATTTTAAAAAAAGAAAGAAAGAAAATATATCACCAGAGTTAACAGTTCACAAAGAAGGCAGCCAACTAGCCTACTATCTCACCCAAAACCAAAGATATCTTCTAAAGTTAATTGTTCAAAAAGAAAAACAACCCATGTTTATTTCTGTGGAAGTGAGAAACAATCTTCATTCTATATAAATCCAGGCAAATTAGTTTTTCTTACCTGTAATGCTATTTAAAATTATTGAGAAAAACCCAGGGAAAAAGACCTCTCATCGATATAATTTTTCCTCAATACAGACTTTTCTCCTTAGAATTCCTTTCCATGATCACCAGAAGAAAGACATTGTAACACAATTGTCCACAGCATAAGAGATTTGCTGGACAAATGTTCCATGAGTGAACTTATACCATAAATGAACAAGGCCTGTTTTCCTGTGTCTGTACCACATTACAATCACTTTGCAGGCAGTTCATTTCTCACCTAAATTCTATCAAACTCACAGTCCTTTCTATATGCATTTATATATACATTTAATGCATATTATTACTATGATAATGATGAAGCCTTCCCCTTGAATTTAAAATATAATATAATCTTACTAGTAATTAAATTTATCTGTGCTATTCTTAAAGCCCACGATCAACACCCACCTCCAACACACATATTTAGAGGAATGAGTTGATCAACATTCCTGAACAATATCAGATATATAGAACATAGTTTTTAAATTCTCGGAAGTGGTCTTCCTAATATTTACACATTTTATTTCTCTTCCCAATCGCTATAATTATCTAGCACAATCCTTACATTTGAGTTTTCAATAATTTTTTCTAATATGAACATTATTATGTTATACAGATAGTAGTGTTTTGCACTGAGTAAAGAATTATATCTCAGGTTCTCTCTTTAGTATGCCAAACAATTATCCACACATAATTATATACAATATTCAGCAAAATAAATAGTAATATCTATATGAATGCCAGAATTAAACATTTTTGCAATAATCGTATTTTTAGTCTATAGGCTATCCATCCACGTACAACCAATATCCGACCTAACCAGTATACTAAAAACCTCCTTAGAGCTCTGTGGAGAACAAAGATGAAATTTCAAAGAATTTCCACAAGCTTACATTTTAATAGATAATTTCACTTTAAAGGAAAGAGTATTCTGATGAATTCCATGGCAACAAAGATTTTTCTTTGATAAGGATATTATACTGTATTAATCATAGATCCTTAGAAATACTGATTTACTAATTTAATCACAATCAAAGAACATTCCTATATAAGTGCTCCCTCTGATCTGTCCCGGTAAGAATTATTTCCATAGGGAAAAGGATGTGTGTTGTCGGGGAGAAAGAAATGAAGAGATACGTGCTATGAAGACTAGTTCTTTCATCCCCAGCAATCCTTTACTTTCCACAGCCATTCTCACTCCACATGGCTATTCTAATGTTCTCTGCTCCTAAGTTCTCATTTTTCCCGAAAAGAGATTCATTTAAAAAAAAATACTAGGGGCTTCCCTGGTGGCGCAGTGGTTGAGAATCTGCCTGCCAATGCAGGGGACACAGGTTCGAGCCCTGGTCTGGGAAGATCCCACATGCCGCAGAGCAACTGGGCCCATGAGCCACAACTACTGAGCCTGCGTGTCTGGAGCCTGTGCTCCACAACAAGAGAGGCCGCGACAGTGAGAGGCCTGCGCACCGCGATGAAGAGTGGCCCCCACTTGCCACAACTAGAGAAAGCCCTTGCACAGAAACGAAGACCCAACACAGCCAAAAATAAATAAATAAATTTATAAAAAAAAAAAAAAAAAAAAAAAAAAAAAAATACTAGTAACCAACATTTCAAGTTTACCAAACAAAATTTTTAAGTGAGAGGATAAAATTTTATGGTGCGTTCACAACAGAGTGAAAATATAATAAATGAGCAACTATACCAATAATCTACCATTCGTTCATTCATTCGGCAAATACAATACTTACTGAGTATCTATGGATCAGGTCCTGGGAGCTGTGGATAGAGGTGGAAACACCTTGTCCTCATATGAGAGTTTACATTCCATTAGAGGAGAGACAGTAAACAAAAGAATACTATGATTTCAGCAATTTTAAAACTAGCAGCTGTTTCTTTGGGGTGGGGGATAAGGCGTATAAAACAGTAGGCTCCCACTTCAAAGAGAAAAAAAACTCTCCAGGTAGAGGAGCAATCCCTCCCAGTCCTGCTTTCTTCCAGTTCTTCCCAGCCACCCACCACCCCAGGAGCTTCTCTCTTCTGAACTCTTGTCCATTTCCTTCCTTAGCCTATTTCTTAGGTAAGCTGTGGGTGTCATCTCCTCAGGCATCTAGCTTCCTCTCTCTCTAGCATCTTCAACTTCTCCCTCTCTGTTTCTACTTCCTTCCTATAAACATTTAAACACATTTAAATCCTGACCTCCTCTGAAAACTCTCTCCTTTAAAGATCTGTATATACCTGTCTCTAAGTGCTCACCTTTCATTCAGTCCTCAGTCTACTTCTGACTTCTGCCTCCACTACTACAATGAAATTATTCTTGTTAGGGTCACCATCAACATTAAAAAAAACAAACATGAAAGACACATTTCCAATTCTTATCCTATCTTTATTTTTTTCAGTGTTTTACAATATTGATTTTTGCTTCTCAAGCTCTCATCCCCCTTGGATACTGGCATGTCCTGATTTTCCTTCTACATTACAAATACTGTAATGTGAATTCAAAACACCTGGAAATCTTGTTAAAATCAGATTCTGATTCAACCGGTCTGGGGTACGGCCCAAGAGGCTTTCAGTAGGGTCTCTTGCTACTCAAAGTATAATCCTCAGACAAACAGCATTGGTATCACCTGGGAGTCTATTAGAAACGCAGAATCTCATGCCCCACCTTAGACCAACTGAATCAAAATCTGCATTTTAACAAGACCTCACGAAGGGTTTTTTTACTGTACATTCAAGCTTGAGAAGCATTAGAGACCAGTGGTTCTCAAACCTTAGCCATTAAAACACAGATTCCAGTGCCCCACCCACAGAATTTGTGATCCTATATGTCTGGGAAGGGGGTGCAAGAATTTGCATTTCTAACAAGTTCTCAGATGATATTGATGCTGCTGGTCCAGGGACTGTACTTTAAGAAGCAATGGTTCTCAACCCTGCCCGTACATTAGAATCACCTGGGGAATTTTAAAAAGTTTGTTGATGTCTAGGGCCCACCCTAGACCAATTAAACTAAAATATCTGGGGAGGTGGTGTAGGCTAGGATTATTAAAAGCTCCCTTGCCTAATCTTAAGGTTTCTAATTTAGGTAATTTAGGAGTGTGTTGGTTGTAGGGGTAGTGGTGAAAAGAAAATAGTATAGGATGAATGCTAGTCATATTATGGTAACATTATTACAACACATTACACTATAACCCCTTAAACATCTGTTCTACTCAACTCTGCCCTGTAAATAAACACTAGAAGTTATAACAGTCTACAGGTTTGTCCTAGGCCATGTCTCTGAAATGACCATTTCAGGTAATGGAGCAAAGCAAATAATATTTAATTCTTAAAATTCACAGAGAAGAATCCAATATTTGTGAAATGAAAAAATATAAAGATAGTGTTAAAACTCTGCATTAAAGAGTATTTGATTTGCTGTAAAATTAGTCTTAAAGATGAAAATTTGAAAGAATATTATGAAGAGAAATGTAACCTAGTATTAAAAGTATTTTTTCATTTTCACTGGAAAATGAAAATAGCTGTATTATTTTTCTGGTTACATAAATCCTCACAGTAAAATACTCACACACACACACACACACACACACACACACACGTATAAGGCAGAAGTTAAAACCAATTGAAAGCCAAAGTTCCTGAGATAAAACACATTTATCATTTGACCCAGCTTTCTTGCATCTTTTTATAAAATTTGACTTACTTAACAGTTATAAAGTATAAAGGACACCATGTACCCACCAAACAGCCTAAGAAATACAAAATAGAGTTGAAACTCCTGTTATACCCCTCCCAGTTCCCATTCCCCTCCCATCTCATGCCCCACGCAAGGTAACCACTACCTTAGATTCCAGTACTTATTTCTATATTCTTACTTTGTACATTGGTATTCATAAATAGTACAGTATTATTTTTCATATTTAAAATTTTTATACCAATCATAAAATACTATACATATTCTGCAACTTGCTTTCTCTCTTAATATTGTATCTTATGAGGTTTACCCATATTAATATAGGTAGCTCTAATTGGGTCATCTTTGCTCCTATGTCATATTCTACCATTTGAGTATACTACAGTTTTATTTTCCTGTTTTCCAGATGAGGGACATACTGTTTCCAAATTTTTACTACTATAAATAGTTTTTCAGTGAATTTCTTGTACATGTCTTCTTGTGCACATGAGAGAGAGTTTTTCAGGGCTATGAATATCTAGCAATGAAATTAAGTTGAAGAGAATCCCAGTCTCTCAATTTACTAGTTTCCAGTTGCTCTTCAAAGAGGCTGTGCCAGCTTAGACTTCTACAAATAACGTGTAAAATTCCCAATGCTCCATATTGTTGCTAACATCCAAACTGTCACACTAACTTTTGACAACCTGAAAGGTTTCCCATCGTGGCTTTAGTTTGCATTTCCCCAATTATTAATCAGAGTGATAATTTTTTTCACATTTTTATTTTCAGTGTGTGTCTCCTCTTCTGTCAATTGCCTGTTCACGTCCCTTGCTATTTTACTGTGGAACTGTTTTTTTTCTCTTAATTTATAGCAGATCTTTATAAATTATGGATCCTTTGTAGGTTTTATGTGATGCAAATACCTTCTCCCTGTCTGTGGATTTTCTATGTACTGTTTTCTGATTCAGAGATGTTTTAAATTCTAATGCAGAACTTAAAAATCTTTTCCTTTATGGTAGATAGTACCTTTAGTGTCATGTGTAATTTTTTTTCAGTCATTCATGATAAACCTAGTTTAAAATACTGTGAAAATACTTTAAAGTTTTAGAAATCCTAAGAGTGATTTTTGTGCCAATGTATGAAACCAGAAGGTGAGCTTAAGTAGAAACGGAAATTGATCTAGTTTCATTGTCCAAGGTCAATGACATACAAAGAGTAAGTAAACAAACGACAAAGGTAATTAGCTATTTCATTGTTAATAATTTAAGGTATTATTGGTAAAAGGTTTTTCAAACCACACCAACATTTCACATTTCTTTTAAAGATAAGTAATGTTATACTAGGGTGTGTGTAAATGTACATGGCTTATTACATCGTCACTGATTTCTAAGAACCTGAGAAAACTATAGTTAATACCTCAACATAGGAAGCATAATTCAACCAGAAGTGAAAAAAACATACCCAGAAAAGACATTTTAAAACTTTAAATTTAGGAATAACAGGAAATTCTAATATATGAGTTCATGCTCCCAGTCAAGGTCAATTACTTGTTTTTGTTCAATTATAGAAACAGCTCAGTTATGGTCAAAAATAAATGAAATACCTAAACTGCAAGGCTAAGTTTGAATTTCATGCATAAATATCTGGTAAATCAGGGATTCAAGTACAGCCCATATCCCGGGATTTACAGTTAAGGGACAAGATTGTAAAAACGTTTGTCAAGGAACTCATCTATATGAATACTGCCCAATTTCTAGAACAACTTCCTCTATGTTTCTTTCACCTTTGCGTTTTATCGATTTCAAAATATTGCTTTAGTATAGGGGGCAAAATCCAGGTAAAGTCATCTAAGTGGATATCCACAGGACAGACTCTTTTCTATATTCCACTCTACAATAACACATAATTAAAGGATTAAAATGTTTAAAAAGATTTGGACAAACAATAGAGGACAGATGAGAATCCTTATTACCCTTTACATACCTAAACTAAAACATTTCTTAATCCCTACAATATTAACTATAAAATAGGTTTTAACAGAGTAATGTCACCACTGAAGAGTTGGGTTATTTTGGTTTTGTTTAGTTTTTATCCAGAACTGATCCCACAGAGGGGGTGGGGAAATAAAATACAAATTCCCACCTTTGAGGTTTTATGATGAAAAACTGCAGCTGGGAAGATGATTTTCCTTTTACAGTGACTCCTCATTATACATAATAATGAGGAATAAAGATGGCCTAGATATAGAAAATCCACTAAGGGTTCCAGAAACTCATTTTGGAAAACCATTTCACTCTCTAATATCATCAAATGATCTAACAGAGAGGCACAAAGAAGGAAAGGGGACTGCCCTGTCTTTCCTACTTTACCTTGCATACTCATTAACAAATACAGGTGTAAATGAGCACGAAAGCATCTAAAACACAGTCCAAAGAAGAAATAAATAGCAAGTAAATCCAATGTACTCAAGTTGTACTCTCAGGATATGACAAGGCCAAGCTAAACCATCATTCCCCATGTCCCACAGAACTCAACAGAGCCAACCCTGCATCATCCTGCTCTCACCCTGGAGTGTTTTCTTGGGAGTAACACCAAGCCACTTTCCAGCAAAGTCTTTAGGGGTCAGTTCGGGATATGCTGTCATTCGACCACACTGGCTGTCTCTCTCTCCAGAAATAATGACAGGCATGTGTTTTTGAAATCAGCTCTCCCCATTTTCTAAGACAAGGACTGGAGTGCTGCCTTGAGCATTTTAGCTGTTATTAAACCAAAAGTATTTTAGTTTCTATTGAAATAATATTATAGCTTCTATTATTTCATCTATTTAACATTCTTTGAACAGCTTTCATTTTTAAAATCAGCACTGTTTGTCTGGCTACTCATAATTTAAGTCAGAATAAATATAAGTATTAAATTTATACGAAAAGCACTTAAAGGTCCCAACTAAAAAGAAATCCAGCCCCACTCTGGTTGTACCGGAAGTCTATTGTATCAAGGTTTAAAATTAAAGTGGCCCATCGGCTGGGAAATGGAAACAGATACTTGTTTTACAGCACATTTTTCCTAATACATAATCACTATAAGAAGTTTGAAAAAAAGTAAAAAAAAAAAAAAAAAAAAAAGGAAAGGAAAAGAAAAGATTCCCTAATCACACCAACAAAGATATAAATATCAGTCACCAGCCAGTTACCTTTTTCTTCAATGTAAATGCACATCTCTAGTTCTAAAACACAAATTGGTTTAATTCTGTATCAACAACTTTATTGCAATTTAAAAATATGGCAAGAGCAATTTCTCATGTCATTAAATCGGCCTTGAAAGCCTAAATTTTTAATGGTTGTATAAATATTTCAACCGGTGGATATACCATAACTCATTTAACTATTTTCCTATTGTAGCTGCTTCCAACATTTTGCTGCAACAGCGAACTTGTATGTGAATTTTAGAAATAGTTCTTATTACTGCCTGAGAAGAGACTCCTAAAGGAAGAACTACCAGGTCAAAGGGATGCCTTTTCTTAAAGTACATCTTGATTGGTATTAACTATTTGCTAGAAATAACAATTTACACTTCCACCAGCAGTGTTTGTGAATGCTCATTTCACTGTACCCTTCTTGCACAGATATTTATCATTTTATTACAACTTTACTCGATTGTTAGGTTGAAATAATAACCCCTTGTCTAATTTGGGTTAGTCTGATAAAGAGAGAAATTTGTATTTCATCCATGGTGAATGGTATGTAGAGGCTCTTTGTAAATGTTTTGTAAATGTTTTATATAAACCAATATATAAATGTGTACAAATCAACAAGAAAATACCAAACTCTAATAATAAAATATGTACTAGTTATATGTACATGTACATTTGTGGCCAATAACTTCCCTACTTCATCATCGGGCTTTAAACTTATGTTACATAGCACAGCAAATCTACTCCTAGGTATATATTCAAGAGAAATGAAAACATACATCATAAAAACTTGTACACAGTTTTACTATACATCCATATCTCTCTAGATAAAAAGCCAATAGACTAGTTTTGGATGGATCTACTGAACAATGCTAGCTCACCTAAGAACTGAATATCTAATGATAATTTCTTGTTGCTCACTAACCAATACCTATTTAAAAATAAAATGCTAAATCCACCCACCCCAAATAAAATAAATAAAAATAAAATAAAAACTTGTACACAAATGTTCATAGTAGCATTATTCATAATAGCCCCAAAATGGAAATAACCCAAACTTCCATGAACTGATAAATGGATAAACAAAATGTGGTGTATATATACAATGAGATACTATCACCCATAAAAAGGAATGAAGTTCTGATACATGCTACACTATGGATGAACCTTGAAAACATTATGCTAAAGGAAAGAAGCCAGTCACAAAAGGCCACATATTGTATAATTTCATTTATATGACAGATCCAGAATAGATAAATCAATAGATACAGAAAATAAATCAGTAGTTGCCCTAGGGCTGGGGAAGAAGGGAGCGCTGGAGAGTGACTGCTAACGGTTTCCTTTTGGGGTGATGAAAATGTTAAAAAATTAAGGGTAACAGTTTCATAACCCTATGAATATACTAAAAATCTTTAACTTGTACACTTTAAGTGGGTGAATTTATTCAAGTATGTATGTATGTATGGTTTGTGATTATATCTCAATAAAGCTGTTTTAAAATGTATGTGTTGCTATGTTGTGGTCTATAAAGCTCCTACCAAAAAAGTGGACTTGTCTCTTACCCTAATTTTTACAAGTGTTTAATACTGCATATTTTTTGAAGCTATGCTGTTAGCATTCTATAATGCTCAGGGCAGTTATACCTTCTTAGGATACTCTATCTGTAATTAATATGAAATATCCCTCTTTGACCTGTTTAATGCATTTTGCCTTAAATTCTATTTCATCTCATGTTAACACTGCTGGTTTTTTCATTCGTGTGGAATATTTTTCTCCAAATTTCAAATATCAAGGTTGCTTTTTTCTTTAGAAGTACCTTTTGCACATATACATCTTAGTGCTATATTTTATTTTTAAAAGTCTGAGGTTCTATTCATAGGGGAATTTATCTACTACTATACTTTCACCTTTACCTATTACTATACTTATTCCTCTCATCATATACTTTTTTATTTACTATACTTTCTTATTTTCTTTTCTCTGCCTTTGGTTGGAATGATAAACTTTATTTTTTACTCTCATCATTTACATTAAATGTCCTATTTGTGGTTATTATTCATATATTTCAGATTATGTTTTTCTAAAAAATTGTAGAGTTAATCTATATCTGAATCTTTTTCCTTGAAAAGAATCCTAACACTTCATCACTTCTTTTTCTTATACCCTCTCATGCTGAGTTGATCTGATCCAGACTAATATATTTAAAGATGAACATTATAGTTAAAAAACTATGAGACTCAACAATACAGATACACTTTACTGGATATGTGTGTATTGTAAAGCTCTCCACTGTTTCCTTACCTTGATCCTGTTTCCTCACAATATGCCTTTTCCTTCTTCGGACCTCCATTCCCCCTCCCCGCCCCATCCCCCCGCCCCTCCCTCCGACACTTTAGGCAGGAGTAATTCCATAAATAATTCTTTCAAAGAAGGTCTGTAACAACCAGAGAAGGTGAATCATTACAGATCCAAAAATGCTTTTATTTTCCTCTCACATTGAATTGCTGGCTTGCCTGAATATAGAATTATAGGTTCAAAATAAAAATTTTCTCACAACTTCAAAACTACTGCATTTCTATCTTCTATTACTTGTTTTTTACCAATAATAGGACTGATGTCAACTTGATTCTTTCCTTTGTAGATAAACTATGTTTGCTCTCTGGAAGCTTTTAGTTAGTTCCTCCTTATTACTAGCATTCTGAAATTTCACAGGAAGGCACCTGAGTGTAGGTCTTTTGTTACTCTTTTATACAGTATTCATTAGGCCTTTTCAAAAGACTTGTCTGTCAATTGGAGAAATTTCATTCTATTGTTTCTGTGATTATAACTCCCCTTCACTCATTGTTTATTTGAACCTTCTGTTAGATGAATGTTGAAGCTTTAGAAGGAGCTCTACATCATATGACATTTTGTTCATGCTTCCCACCTTTTTCAGTTTAAGACTGCACTCTAAGGAATCTCTTAGCTCAATCTTCCAGTTCATTAATTTGCTTTTAGCTGTGTCCACTCTATTTCACCTGTTTATGTGGGTTTTTTTTTAATCTTAACAATCATATTTTAAAATTCTTAGATTGGTTTAATTTCATCCTATCCCATATTTGTTTTAGAAATGCAATAACCACTTATCTCTCTGTGAATGTTAATTTAACTTATTTCAGAGTCTGTTGCCTGTTCATTGTTTCTTTGGGTGTTATTTTTTTAAGTTTGATGCCTCATTTTTCTATCATAGGTTTTCCTCAAACATTTAGTGGTTCTTGGCATCAAGATCGTTTCAGAGTCCCTCTTTGTCTGTGTATGCTGTTTCTGTTAAGCACCATGTGCCTCGAGTGATAATGTGGGATATGATGCCAGGTGTCATGTACATGTCAGGAGTTTGTCCTGCCAGGAAGAGACTCCTTGAGCTTCCTAACAATCAAAAGCTACTTGAGGGATCACCCAGCCTCTCTGGCCTCTGTGTTATACTCAGTGCTTTAGCTGGGATTCACAGAATATTGAGGGAGGGGGGTCACCACAGGCCTAGCCGCTCTATACACACCTGCTTATCTAATCCTGCAGGTCCCCTCCCCTCTACTTGAATATGACTCTGCTTTGAGAACCCTACTGATCTATATATTTTCGGGTGTGGCTCCACCATGTTTCATTTTTCTGTGGATGTGATTCTTCAGGCTTAATGTCTTTCAAGAATTCCTGAAATTTCTACCCACTGATAGGACCCTTTCTTATTTTTCCTGGACTATTATCAATTGATTCATGTAAGTGAGTGTTTACATAGGTACAGATATATATGTACAACTTTTCTGTCATCTTACGGAATTTGGAGTTGTGGATATGCCAGTGGTGGTGGTAATGTAGTTAGAATATCATGAGCTCTGCCCACCATTTTGATCATTTTCTTAGTGCCATTATTTGCTAAATAGTCTGTACTCCAATGTTAATATGGCCATACATCTTAATCTCAGACTTGTATATCCAACTCCTAGTTTCCTGTATTTCTTACAGGCACCTCAAATTTAACATGTTTGAAACTGAATTACTAACCTTATCCTCACCAAATCTGCTCCACTCAGGCATCCTCAGGACCTTTGGAGCAAATTCTTCACAACTGTTTTCCCTTACCAAGTAGTCCCTAAAAATAGATTTAACTTCTTTCCATTTCTACTGCCATTAACTTTGTCCAAGCCACCATTATCTTTCACCTGGAGTAGTCAGAGTCAACATTTAAAAATACAAATCAGATCACGGCATTCCTCTGCTTAAAACTCTTCCTTTACTTCTCATTGCTGTTGGAACGAATTCCAAACTGTTTTCACGTTAAATGCTATCTCTGAATCCAAATCTGGAGTCTAGGTCCCTGCTATTTACTTAAAGACCACTTTGATGCCAATAGGTTATTAGCCTCCTGGGTTCTATAAGTTTGACTTTCTCTTTCCTTTGTTCCACTAAGGAACTGAGGTATTCCATAACTTCCATAACCACCTTGAATTAATATAACTATAATTTCTCTTAACTATGATGCTTATATCATAAAACTGCTATAAGAGGTATACTCTTTAGTTACTAGGCATTTTATCTATCTGTAGCTAGATTAGTCCCTTTAGGAAGCATCCTCACCAGTGAAGAAGTCCAGTTAAAGGTTTGGATGCCTCTTGGTCTAACTTGCTATAAAATGGGAAAACTCCAGTTAAGTCCCAATATATGACCGGTTAGTCCAGGCTTTGACAGTGTGAGCCTGGGTAAAAATCCTAACTACTCTAGGACACAGCTTCTTTTCCTGTCAGATGAGGAGGGTAGGGTTGTATGATCTCAAAGGTCTCTTCCATTTCTAGTGGCCACAGATTCCATGACCTCATATAATATTTCCTTAGAGAAAGTATAGTACCTATCACTCAAATCTCATGAAAATTATATAGAGAGTAATATTCTATTTCAGGCTTAAGAAGAACATGCATCAAAGAGAAAATAATTCAACTTGAGGTTTCTGGAGACCACTTAAGCCAACATGGATTCATTTTGCCAAGATTTAGTGCTGCCCTCAATTGCCTAAGGAACACAGTCTCAAGAACTGAAAATACAGCAGCAACACCAAGAAGCACTATTACTACTATTACTACTACACAGTAACAAAAATGAAAGGTTTTAGCTCACACTGGGCAATGACCAAAAACAAACTATAATAATCAAATAGGAATGAAAACAGGAAAAAAAATCACAGTAGGTACCAAAGGCTTCTTCCTGAAAGATCAATAAAGATCAATAGTTCATACTGGTTTAGAAAAAGAGGCAACATACCCCCCTTTCTCCACACCCCTTCCATTTTTATAGCGACGTTAAAAGGAGAGGCTCTTCAGATTAAGTTACTAGTCGTATCTAGAGTTTTAATAGTTTTTAAGCTGATTATAGTTCATTATAAGCCTTAATTAAAATCATAAAGACCAGGAAAAAAATTCCCTCCTTCCTGAATAATTTACAACACCTAACTACCTTCCCACCAACTGTATAACCTTTGAAAATGGGAACTTATTCCCACTGACAATTACTATGCCAAGTTTGAGTACTGTCTCTGTACTGATGGATTTCACAAATTAAATGATCCACACTGCTTTACCTGATACATTCCAACTCCAATGTGCTTCGGCTCAATTTTCACTAGCTCAGCTAATGGATCTTGTACACGCCTTGCTATGGAAACTGAAAAAACAGAATCAGAAAACAAGTATGGCTTAATGTAAAAGCAGTATCCAGATAATTACTATTTTAGTTCCTCATAATGCATAGTTATCCCTCTTTATTCCTCCCCCCAAGGAGGCCAACAATTTAACCAAGTTTCAGAGTTCCTTTTTTTTTTCCCACACAAAAAGTGAATGCAAAATTTCAGGATTAATTCTGTCACCAGAACTCCTAGGTACTCCTGAGCACGAACACATTGAAAGGGTTATACATTTGGAAAAACAAATAAAACACTTAGTTGCTATATTTATACAATTACCTGTTTGTTCTTTAAATATAGTATAGTAGGGCAACTCACACTTTAAAGAACAAGTAGATATTTGTTTTACTTTTAAATAATCCTGCATTGCTATAAACATGATACACATTTATACATTAAATATGCTTATTAGGGCTAGATACTGATAAAGATGAGTAAATGATAGAATCATATCTTATTGCAATCAGAGATCATTAGTTGACTAGTGAATACTCTTTAATCACCTTGAATATGATTGCAAGATTAGTCTGATAAGTGATCTGCGTCCCAACTGCTTGTTCCTAACACATGCACAGTCCTAATTACATCCCTTTCTTGACCATCACTTTCCATTTTTAAGAGACTTGAGAGTTAACTTTAAACATCCTTCGTGTCATGATTTTTATTTGGTCATCATTTATTATCATCTTTTTAAAAGCCATATGTTATTAACAAAACCTCATAACTAATTTAGCTTATAAGATAGATTTAGAGAAAAGAAATTTAGTTGCATTGAGTGTTTACAAATGAACAGCTTTTATTTTCTAAACACATGAAAGCTAGTCAGTGTCACCTACTCATACAGAAGGTTGGATGAAATATAAATTCATTAAGTAAAAACATTAAGGCCATTAAAGGAAACCCCATGCCTGTTTTCGTGTTAAACTGTTCAAGGTCTGGTAAAAGAAGCCACTTCTTAGAAGTAACTATCAGATTCTCCAGTCACTGATTTGTGCCGCCTCTCATCAGAGATAAGATCTACTGTGAACATAAAGTTCACTGCACATTCAAGTCTTTTTCATATCTTTTATTATTACTGCTAACAGACAGTGACAATGGCAGCTTGCAAAGCAAGCTTAGAGAGCAATAAGCTGATGTTTTACAATCTGCCTATTTCTCCCACAGAAGAGATGGGGATTCCAAGGCCTTCACATACACCTTTCTCATCAAATCTCATAAAAAGTTAATTAGTGCAAGCATGTCAGGTTATAGGAGAAATGGTTTCCTTTAATAACCACATTTATAGTCATTCGAAAACATATGCCACCAGAGAAATACCTGATATCCTCTAAAACCAAATACAGTCAGCCCTCCATATCTGTGGGTTTCACATCCACAGATTCAACCAACTATGGATCAAAAATATTCGAAAAATAAATTCCATAAAGTTCCAAAGAGGAAAACTTGAATCTGATGCTCTCAGCAACTATTTATATTGCACTTACAACTATTTACATAACATTTACATTGTATTAGGTGTTATAAGTAATCTAGAGATGATTCAAAGTATATTGGAGGATGTGCATAGGTTATATGCAAATACTATACTATTTTATATAAGGGACTTGAGCATCCTTGGATTTTGGTATCTGAGACGGGTCCTGAAACCAATCTCCTGCGGATACCAAGGGACAACTCAACTGTATTATTTCTTTATTCTAGCCTTTACATATATTATACAATAAGAGTGATTTTCAAACACGTACATACATTGCCAAAATATTTTCGGATTAAAAAAACAACCCACAACAGTAGACCAAGTTAAGGTAATAGGCATCAGAACGTTTGCTGTGTAGGAAGGCAATATTAGAAATTCAATAAAAGTATATCAATAATAGGTAAATCTCTCAAATCGACACCTTCAGGAAAACCCACATTATGAAAACCTAAACTTAGAAACTGTGTGAGTATAGATCCCATATTCTAACACTTCTGAAATACACAAAAGGCTTTTAAACTATTTTCTACTGGATTCCCTCCTAACAGTTCACTGCCAGTGTATCCTTTGTTCATCCTAATATTGCTAAATATTAGCAACAATGGATTAAAAATGATGGCTTCTAGATGACATATTAATTCTACAATAAGTCCCAATGGCTTCTGGAGTTACAGTGTACCCAGTAAACAACCCCCGACATAGATCTAATATTTCTAGAATTGGCATTTCACTTTCAGATGCTGTTCATTCTGTGTAGCATAGAAACCCAAGCATGGAGGAGATGGGAGGCAGGAGGAGGGAGAGAGATGAACATTGTTTAAAGTAGAATTCGAAAAGTAGTATGCTCAGGCTTTGGAGAAAAGATGGTGTTGTTTTCCTGCTGGCAGGATAATCAAGAGAAGGGTTATGCAATAAACAGTAATAATGATCAGGCTGACAACAGATTTCTGAAAGTCAGAGACAGGTAAGTAGTTCAGGCAAAAGGAGTTTAATAGATTGCTGATAAAAAAAAAAGAAGAGGGAGTAAGAATCATGGCCCGAAACTTGGGGCACATTCATATCTTGAGACAGAAAAGAGAAGGAGGAAATGGTGAAAGAGGCAGAGAAGGAATGGTGAGGAAAGTATAGTAGAAGAAGTCAAAAAGACTTCTGGAACATGTTATACTTATGTAACATGTTACCCTATGACCCTATGTCCCCAAGTTTTTACTCCTAGGTACATACTCAAAAGAAATGAAAACATCGGTCTACATAAAATCTTGTACATGGATGTTCACAGCAGCATTATTCATAATAGCCAAAAAGGTGAAAACAACCCAAATATCCAACAACTGATAAATGGATGAATACAATGTGGTATACATGTATAATGGTAAATTATTTGGCAATACAAAGGAATGGAGTACTGATATATGCTACAGCATGAGTGAACTTTGAAAACACTATGCTAAGTGAAAGAAGCCAGCCAATCACAAAAGACCTCATATTGTAATGATGCCATTTATATGAAATATCCAGAATAGGCAAATCCATATAGACGTCTATAAGGGAGATTAGTGTTTTCCAGGGATTGGGAAGAAGAGGGGAAGGGGGACCGACTGCTACTGGGTATAGGGTTTCTAGGGGCAATGAAAATATTCTAAAATTGGATAGTGGAAATAGTTACACAACTCTGACTATACTAAAAAATGATGACATATACTTTAAAAGGGTAAACTGTATGCTATGTAAACTATATGTCAATGAAGTTGCTATGTATTTTTTAAATGCAGTTATGTCCAAATGTATGGCAAATATTGACTATTTTGCCCACATGTAACGTCAACATTTCTCTGTATCACTGCGACTATTTACCACTGTTTAGGAAGTTCTAGTCAACGCAATTGGAAGAGAAAAGAAAGAAGGTATAATTACTCAAAAGACAGAAACTAGATTATTATTACTTGCAGATGATGACTATCTACTTAGAAAACCCAAGCAAGTCAACTGAAAAAATATCAGAACTAATAAGATTTCAATCAGTTGGCTGGTTTCAAGACACCCAGACAAAAACTGATGCTCCACCATACGCCATCAACAACCAATAAGAAAATATCATGAAGGAGAATCCATTCACTCTGTGTGTGTGTGTGTGTGTGTGTGTGTGTGTGTACTGTGGGTGAGTAAGAAAAATAAAATGTGCATAACCTGGTTCAACCTTCATGGTATAAATTTAATGGAATTTCACTGTATTTCTACAGAGTTTGAAAAATATTAGTTAAATGGCTCTAAAGTTTACATAGAAAGAAAGAAATGCATAGGACAAGTACAATTAAAAACAAGATTAAGGTAAGTAATATTATAAGCCACAGTAATTGAAAGACTCTTGCGTTGTAGCAGACTAGACAGACCAAGGAAAAAGGGGAAAAAGTACATATAGGAATTTCATTTTTAATAAATGGTAATTTGTTAAACAGTAATGAAATACATTGTGTAAAGGAAGACAGTAAAAAGCAGGGAAAAGCAGGGAAAAGGAGCTTCGACTGAGTGAAGACTATCATCCTAAAAGGTAAGCAACCAGAGAGCCATATGCAGTAGCACTGAAAACATTTCCCCCTCATTCATAAGGTATCTTATATCCAAAGGACAAAAGGGGTTCTATTGGTTTTGGTCTTCAGTTCCATGAAATACGCAGAAGCTTAAAGCTTCCAGATCAAGTAAATGTATTGCTTAAAAGACTGTACTAAACTGTGTTCTCTTTAAAATTTGCCTTACTCTGTTATCTGAGAATATCAAAGTGGAAATCTTTATTTTTAAAGTCCAACACTCACTTCTTTTTTATACTTCCTCTTGCCATCAGACAGCAACAGAGGAATCCCCATGCTGTCTTATTTCATTCAACAACTTCAAATTAGAATTTCTTCACTAAAAAGCTTATTAAAATGTAGTTTTAATGCTCTTAATGCAAATTTATCTTAATCTTGATCCTCTAATTAGTAATTACATTTTTCAATAAGGAGCTGACAAATCTGTTGACCTAATATAAATACTCTATATCTTGATTGCAGTGGTTGTGGTTACCTGACTAGTACAAGCTTTTCAAAATTCATAGATGGTGTACCTAAAAAGGGTGAATTTTACTTTATGCAAATATACCCTTAAATGTGAAAGAAATGTCTTTTCTCTATGGATATCAAACTTTTTCTTTATTTTTCTTCTTTCTGTATAGTCTCTATTTCTTCCATGTAGTGTACCCCACCTCCCACCCCATATTTTGGCATCTGTCTTTAATAGCATAAGTTTTCCTTACATGTTAAGTGACCCTAGACTTACCATCAGGGGTAGGGTACTAAAAAGCTGACTGTAAGTGCTTTGCTCAAAGGTGAGGTTTGTCAACTGTGGGCTTCACTATAGGGTGATTTGGCCATTTCTTTGTGAAATCTCTGATCTCAGTTTCTTTAGGTGTTTTCTCTTGTGTTAGTCAGAATCCCCTAGTCTCCCACATGGAAGACTTAGTCCTCTCTAAGGTATCTACAACAGCATGTCAATAATTATTTAATCTCTTTTTTTTAGTAGGTATTCCCACTCTCACCTATAACCCATGTCCTCCAGTGTAGAAACCTTCGGTTTAACCCTCTCTAGAGAACAATTCTCCAGTCTTCTGCAAAAGTGGAAGAAGGACAGTTACTCAACTGTGTGGAATGGGAGGTCTAATTCATTTCTTCTTTTTTTACTGATGTGAAATTCACATAACGTAAACTTAACCATTTTAAGGTGTACCATTCAGTGGTATTTAGCATACTTACAACATTGTGCAAACCACCACCACCTCTATCAAGTTCCAAAACATTTTCATCACCCCCAAAGGAAACCCTGTACACATTAAACAGTCGCTCTTCATTGTTCCCTCTCCCCAGCCCCTGGCAACCACCAATCAGCTCTCTGTGTCTGCAGATTTGCCTATTCTGGACATTTCACACATATGCAATCATACAATATGTGATCTTTTGTGTTTAGCTTCTTTCACTTAGCATGTTTTCAAGGTTTATCCATGTTGTAGCATGTATCATTACTTCATTCTTTCTTATGGCTGAAAATACTCTTCCATCATATGGATAGACCACATTTTGTTTATCTATTCACCTGCTGATGGACATTTGGGTTGTTTCCAGTTTTGGGCTATTGTGAATAGTGCTGCTATGAGCATCTGTGTACAAGTATTTGCTGAGTACCTGTTTTCAATTCTTTTGAGTATATACCAAGGAGTGGGATTGCTGGGTTATATGATATTCTATGTTTAACTTGATCTCACTGCTTTTTAAACAGACTTTCAATCAATCCTCTTATTTTAGACCCATTCTCAGCCCTCCCAAGATACTTCTAAAGGTGCTTAGTGCATTTCCTGAGTCTTCAGGGTTCCTACGATCTATTTCAGGTTAGCTCTGTTTTCTACAATGCTGTCTCAGTATTCCACTTTCTCAAGTTGGCTAGATCTCATCCGGTTTCCAGCTTCAAAACTATTGTTGCTGTTATCTCCTCTCCCATTCTCCTTGTCCTAGTAAGTTTATGCCTTCATTCTATCAAGTTACTGTCATTTTAATGAGATCTCAGAAGAGAGTGAAGGAGTAACAGGTATATTTAATCTTCATTTTAAATCAGAAATCCATAATAAACGTTTTAATACCAACTATCTACTATTCTATTCATCCAATTTAAACTCTCAGTACAATGAATTTATTATGAGGGGAATGTAAGCATATATAAGGATAACTTCTGTTTTCAATAAGCTGATAAACTGGTCAAGAAGATGTAGTAAGATAAAGGTCATTTCTTACATATGTTTAACACTTGTATGAATGTTGAGGTTCTGTTATATTTGATATGGTAAACTTATATGGAGGGTTGAAAGGTAAAACCCACACCCATAGATAGGTCAGGTCTCCGATGAAGTACGAAGTCATCCCAGGCATCAATCACTAGGAAAGAGAAAGATGCCTAGTGAGAAAACAGGAACTGAAATGGAAGTGGGGCCTAGAAAGCCAAGAGTGGAGACTCTCAGTTAATTTCAATATTTGCTTCCAGGACCAGACTTTGAAGACTCAGAATGTCCAGGTAGGTGTTTTGAGTTGATAGGGATCAAACATAGTCACTGCCAATGTGGAAACAAGCTAAGACAAAGAAAAATTGCACACCTGCAGTGAATCACAAACTGAAGACACAACTAGGTTTTGAAATCAGAGTAATTAGGACTATATACCAATTCCCCTTTTTATTATTTCCTATTTTCATAGAGTCTTGTTAGAATGTTGTGATCTTGTTCCCTTATAATACTGTGGCAGTTATGTATCCACACGGGCCAGTGGTGAAGAGGAAATAGCAGCCCCCTTAGCAAAGGGAAGTCTGAGGGACTGCCACCTCCTATATAATATTTTTCTAATGCCCTGTTGGATGATTACCTTTCAGTGCCCCCTTGGGAGGCTCTGAATTTTATTTTTTATAAAGAAAAGTATCCTTTTATTACAGAAGTTACATACATAAATATTATGTACACACTTACTTGGCTATGAGGCCTCTTTAAGCCTTGGTTTCCTCATCTGTAAAGTGGGAATAATACATGACTCATAGGGCAATTGTGAGGATTAAGTAAAACAATCCTGGTAATGTATTTTCCACAATGTTTCATATATATTAAGTGCTTAAAAAAGACCAGTGTTAGCAGCTCCCTCCTCCTCCTCCTATTATCATTATTACTATTGTTATTACAAGGCAAGTACCAAAAGAGAACATGGCAAGGAGGCAGAGACCACACTGAGTTATGTGACAGAGAAAAGCTGCACTGAAGAAGCAAGATTTTGAGCTGGGACCTGAGTTTGAAAAGATGACCATTTAGGGGACTTCCCTGGTGGTCCAGTGGTAAAGAATCTGCCTTCCAATGCAGAGGACGTGGGTTTGATCCCTGGTCGGGGAACTAAGATCCCACATGCCTTGGGGCAACTAAGCCCTCGCGCCTCAACTAGAGAGCCCGCATTCCACAAACTACAGAGCCCAAGCGCTCTGGAGCCCAAGCACCACAACTAGAGAGAGAAAACCCACACGCCACAACTAGAGAGAAGGCTGCGTGCCACAACGAAGACCGGAAGCAGCCAAAGAAATTAAAAGAAAATAAATAAATAAATATTTTAAAAAGAAAAGATGATCTGTTAGTCAGGGGACTGTGTCGTGGAATGAACAACTGAAGGGAAACTACAAGTTCTTTTGGATCAAAAAAGAAGTTTTTAACTTTAGATTAACGCAAAAATTTTCAAATACATATCACCAGGTGTAGATTTCAAGAACAGTCAATGAAATTTGATGAGAATATTTAAGGAAAAAAATTAAACAAAAAGCCTATTTCCCCTAATTTGGAATTTCCCCAAATTGGGGGATTAAGAGATACAAACTACTATATATAAAATAGATAAACAACAAGGATATATTGTATAGCAATGGGAATTATAGCCATTATTTTGTAAGAAGTTATAATGGAGTATAACCTGTAAAAATACTGGATCACAATGCTGTGCACCTGAAACTAATATAATATTGTAAATCAATTATACGTCCATTAAAAAATAATAATAATAAATCAGTAAACACACATACACAACCCACTTCTAACAAAGTAGTCTAAATATCCACCTATTACACAGAAAAATGCTCTGACCAGATCTATATTTTGCTTGTGATACCAATTATTGTCATTAGATGTACCAAAATATCTTTTTAAAAATTTTATTTATTTATTTATTTTTGGTTGCATTGGGTCTCTGTTGCTGTGCACAGGCTTTCTTTTTACATGCAGCAAGCAGGGGCTACTCTTCATTGCAGGCTTCTCATTGCAGTGGCTTCTCTTGTTGCGGAGCACAGGCTCTAGGCATGCGGGCTTCAGTAGTTGTGGCCCGCGGGCCCTAGAGTGCAGGCTCAGTACCTGTGGTGCATGGGCTTAGCTGCTCCGCAGCCTGTGGGATCTTCCTGGACCAGGGCTCGAACCTGTGTCCACCGCATTGGTAGGCGTATTCTCAACCACTGTGCTACCAGGAAGCCCTCAAAATATCTTTAATTTCTTCACACACAAGATTTAAACTATTACACATCACAGAAATCAAAGCAATTTTATACAACTAAAGTCAAATCAGGCTTATTTAAACAATGCAGTAATGACAATTCCTATTAGCAAGGAAAGAGAAACTGGTCATTTAAGAAATATTTAGCTATAGCCTGAAAGTCTGTGCATGTTTATACATTTGCACTTTAAATATTTTATGTTAATATATTACTTTCCTCCAACAAAAAGCTGTAATAAGTAATATTTTGCAATAATAATAAGAGAACTGAGTATTTTATTGTTTTTACTATTAACTCTCTAGCATTTAATTTTACTAAAGATGTTTTGGGCTAATTTTTCACCATACTCTAGAATACTATGCAGTGTTCTTTAAAAGCAGTATTCTTCCACTTCTTTTCCATAATTCCCAGTATTATTCCAATCAAACACTTTCTTTCTAACATGACTGCAATATATCTTCTAAAATTTCTTGGATATTTAAATATTTTGCTTGCTACAAATACAAGTCCAAAATATCAAAATCACACGCTTTAGTGATGGATGACCCACAGTTTCTTACCTGCACTTCTCAAATTAGGGTCCAGTCCTGGCATCTCTTTATTAGCTTCAGGGCTGACACTGTAGACTGATGCTCCTGCTTCACTGACGATACTGAAAAGAAAGAGAAGGGGAATATCATTTTCCAAACTTTCTACCTGCCCAAAGAAAATAAATGAATGAGACTAGGTATTATAAGAAAAGAAAACTGCAGGGCAAAGCACTCTCATAATTTATGTTTCAATGATACCTATACTATTTAATTTTACATTAACATAAAGTGATTAAGCAATGCTTGTTTTCTACACATAGGAAATACACAGGCTTAAATCCATAATGAATTCATTCAGTCGTTTTCTGTTTAAGAGAGAGTTTATAAATGAACACAATGGATACTCCTCCATGATGCCAACATCAAAATTTTCAGAATACTTAGCTCCTCTTGTGTTTATAATCCATTATTGACTGACATTTATGACTCCCGTTTGAATTAATCATTCTAAAGCATCTTGGGAAGCACAGACATGTGTGTGGATATGTGCATATGTGGATATACACAAAAAACCATTGCCATGAACACTGCCATTATTATTACTTGGTTATAATTAACAACCATAATGTGAAAAGGAAGGGGATCAGACAGGATCCCACTTCTTTCCAGGAGGGTCTGAAATCATCCTTTTGGTGAACTTGAAACATACCACTTCAGGCAGGTGTTAAACCACTTCATTTCATCATTTCTTCACTCAAAGCATCACACATATCATCCTGCTCCTTTCTCTTTTGGCTCCATATACTCTACAATCCACAATGGCAGCACTCTTACAGATGACGGTTGTATAGTGGTTGACATTTGTACAGTTTACCAAACATTTTAAAATTAGAGGCTTTCTTTTTTTTTTTTTTTTTTTTTTTTTTTTTTTGCGGTAGGCGGGCCTCTCACTGTTGTGGCCTCTCCCCTTGCAGAGCACAGGCTCCGGATGCGCAGGCTCAGCAGCCATGGCTCACGGGCCTAGCCGCTCTGCGGCATGTGGGATCTTCCCAGACCGGGGCACGAACCCGTGTCCCCTGCATCGGCAGGCGGACTCTCAACCACTGCGCCACCAGGGAAGCCCTAGAGGCTTTCTTTATGACATAATACGTAAAGAAACATCGTCTACTTTAAGTATTTACAATACCTTTGGTTCTCTACCATGTGACCATCTAGATGTCACAATGCAAAAGCAGAAACATGTTAGTGCTTAATTTTTAATCCACTCTTAGAAACCTCTCCCATTCTCTGCTCTTCAGTAGTTACTTCAATTGTGAGACAAGTTGAGCAGATAACTTTTAACATATTGCTCCACTGTAACAACTCAACACTGATAAGTAAAATGTGAAACGGTTAGTTTGCTACTCCAAAGAGTTCTTTGAAGAACTCCTGATTGAACTTTGACAACAATTATAAACCACAGAGACTTGAGAAGATTATTTGGGGGCAACGAGATGATTTATATCTTTTACAACCAAGATCTACTAACCGAAATTTCATAATAGGGAAAATGAACACTCTGCAACTGAAAAGCAAGGCTGCTCATCCTGTTCCTCATCAACAGCATCATCATGATACAATAAGAGGTGCATATTATATACAAAGCACAAAACCAACCTCTTTATGAAACTTAGGATAAATAAGAATAGTCAGCCATCAGCCATGGAAAATTTGGTTTCAAACACAAATGAACACTCAGCCTAACAAATTTTTTTCTAAAAAACCAGAGTATCTAGGGAGGGTGGGAGGGAGGGAGACACAAGAGGGAAGAGATATGGGAACATATGTATATGTATAACTGATTCACTTTGTTATAAAGCAGAAACTAACACACCATTGTAAAGCAATTATACTCCAATAAAGATGTAAAAAAAAATAAATAAAATAAAAACCCAGAGTACCTGTGAAGTGCAGAGAAAAGAATATTTAAAAAAATCTTACCACAAATTTATTTTCTGGCATTGCCAGAAGCCTCCAAAATTACCTCTATTTGAGCAAAGGAATTTAAATGGTAAATAAAAATTCCCATTAACTGTGGGCTTCAGCAGTTGGGTACCTGAGAATTTGCTGGGTGATTCACTGTCTCTTGGAAGTTATAATTCTCAAAAGACTGAGGGAAACTGTTGCAAAGGAAAACACTCAGATAATAAATATTCCTCCAAATACCGTATTGCCACTTCTTTTAAACAGAGGAATACAAAACAGATGTGACACGCTGCACCCAAAGATTTTAGATTAACATTAATATTAAATCAATACAAAATGCAGTAAATTTCATATGCTTTAGTTACTAGACAGCATGGGTCCAATAAACTGTTCAGTACTACGCGCAGATCTGAATGCTTAAATAATCTAAATGAAGAGAAAAGGCTCAACACTGATTACTTCAATATAAAACATATAAGGATCTAAGAAGTATATGTGGCAAGAGTTAAATGAAAGAAATCAAGCTGGGAGTGGTGATGATTTTTTCCAGGAGAAGCTGCTAAGAACAGAAGTTATAACCTTCCCCCCCTTCCTTTTTTTCTTTCCTATTTAGAGTTCAAGGATAGACATTAAGTAGAAAGTATGCTAGATTTTACAAGGCACTTTCTGTTTATTAGGAAGTTTCCCAATAAACTATTAGAAAATTATTCCAATTATCTCTAGCATATTTTGAGGAAAGCAAAAGTAAACTTTGCACAAAATACAGATATCTAACATTTAATACATATTATATGTCACAAAACAAATTTCACTCAGGTGTAAACTAATTAGGCTCATAATCTTAGCAATTTGATTATTTTATTTACTTTGCCATAAAGCAGACAAGACTGAGTAAAATTTATAATTTTGGGGGAATTTAACTGACACAGTTCTAACTGAACTCAAAGGTTTTGAGATTATTACAGTACTTGAAGCCCTTTCAAATTGTTTGTTTAGACAAATGCCTAAGTAGATACATATGGTATATCAAACTTTAAATACATGAAAGTACACTTCAGAAGCTACCACTGGACTTAACGTTTTACCAGATCTATGTGTTAATGTGCTAATTCTCTAGAATTAAATTGATAATTTTTAAAGCACTTTATCTAATTCAGCACTTTTCTAGAGTCTTTCTAGGCTTTTTAATTTGAAAATATATACATATAAACCATACACTCATAACCTAAAAAGCAAGTGAAATGCCCACAATAAGGTGCATTTACTTTTAAATTCATTTAAAATTTTTTAACAAAAACTCTGCAAGTTAAAAATGCCAATTTTTGTTATCTCAAGTAAAATTCAATGCTGTTACATAAATCTGATCATTTAACAATATAATGTACTTTATTTTTTAAACAAATATATGTTTAAACCACAGAATTTATATCTCCACAGTTTATAAGTCTCTTCTACCAAGATAAATTGTATGTTGATGAATCTTTTAAAACCACGTTTGCAAGTACTTTTCTTACAGTGCCTATTCATTCTGACAGTAAAAGAATGGCAATTTCTTTTGCCAAACTGTGATGGGAGAATTTTTTTCATGAGAGAGGAAAACTAGCTGTTTGTTTTTTTTAAGTTATTGGGCTAATAGTTTTCACATTCATTTACAGCGTTGCTTGAAGCCTCTGTATGAGTCTCCTCCCCTCTTCTTATTTCCCAAATATGAAAATAGCTTTTTTGTTTTTCTTATTTTAAAATAAATTGCATGCTTCCTATGTTAACAAGAAAATTCAATTCAAAGTTAACCTACTTAAATAAAAACACAATTAATATTTAGTAAGCTATCAAAAATCAGCCAGGATATATTTGCTTAAACTAATAAAAATTGATGTTTCTCATTTTTTATAAAAGTATACTAGAATTGCTTAAGTGTTAGCAATATCTAGAAGCTTCCTTTTCCTTCTGCCCACCAAAAAAAATAGGTACTAAAAAGTTCCGATACTAAATGCACAGCTCATTTCACTAAAGTTTTAAAAATAATTTATCTAAAAAGAGTTTTTCCAAATTTTCAGACTGAGAAACATTCATATGAAGAGAGGGTAGGTAAATGACCTAAGTTTCTCAACAAGTAACAGAAAATGCTATAAAAAGTTAATCAACAGAGATCTTAATTCTTTGTTTTGCATATGAGAACCTGTTTTGAAGTATGAAAGGATAGCTGTTTGTATTTTGGGGATAGGAGACAAGGCCAAAAACCAAACCACGATAAATAAAAGGGGCTCTAGGATTTAATGTTTAAAGGATACTTATTTCTAAAAAAAAATCAAAGCAATTTTAAATTCCTTTATTTAGTGATGAATTGTCATTTCAGGGAGCCTCAAATGAGCAATACCTAGTCACTTTAAAAACTAACATGGGGATTCCCTGGCAGTCCAGTGGTTAGGACTCCATGCTTCCAGTGCAGGGGGCACAAGTTTGATCCCTGGTTGAGGAACTAAGATCCCACAAGCCGTGTGCACAGCCCCCCCCAATTTTTTTTAATTAAAAATAAATAAAAACTAAGGTAATCTGGTGATGACAAGGAAGCAGGGAAACAAATAAAATCCTATACTATTAAAGATATTTAAACTGTAACACTCTTTTGGATGGTAATTTGAAAATACAGTACAAAAGTCACAAGAATATGCATTCTTTCTGAACTGGTTATTATATTTTTAAGAATTTATATGAAGGAAATTTTAATTCACACAAAAAATTAAACAGCGTTATTCATCACAGCATAGCTCCAACCAAAAGAAACTGAAACCAAAATGCCTATCATTAAAGAGTTCTTTAATGAAAACCTATACTGTCATTAAAAATTACTGTTGTAATGTATTAAGTGGAAAGGCTGGTTATAAAACTAAGACATGAGACCAACTTTGATATTTTTAAAATATAGGTATATACAAAAGAAAAAAAGGTTTATGTTAATATTAATAGTACTTAACTATGAGTTATTCCTTTAAAAGAATTCTTATTTCTTTAAATTTTTCTGCAATAACTATAATATTTATTTGTAAAAAGAAAAAGTTTAAAATTTAAGTTTCAAATGACTATTATTTACCTGGCCAGGAGATTCAATATTGCATAATAGCCAACATTTTTTTTTTTTACCAAACTTTCTTTTAAAGTTATCAAAGTTATTTTGAACTTAAATGTGGGTAAATATATCATTTGTTAGTAATAACTTCCAAACATGACTCCTAGGAGACCTCAAATAATATTTTATGATATTGTTTTATAACATGAAAGAAAGGTCAAGAATAACTCTCGATTTGTACATACAGGTCATATAAAAAGCAAATGCACAATGAAAAATTTTATAAGAAAGTACATATAAAATACATTTTTAAGTTGTACTTAGTCCTTGGCCTGTGAATCCAAACCCCAAGTTATTCTTCATGAACGCCACAGCACAATCAATTCACTACCCACAACAGAAAAGGTGTGAGGTGACACAGTTGTATACCAGGAAAGTAGTGTGTGTGAAAAAAAAAAACACTGAAGGCAAAATATGGTGAAAAAGAAAAAGAGCAGAAATACACCACCTCAAGATTTCAATGGCACCAAATTTACATGTAGGTATGTAACACTAGCACCATCTGGTGGAAGACCAGTTAGAAGCCATTCTCCAACTACCAGTTTTTTAAAAAAAATTCTAAGCTATCTTTCAAAGAATGAGCATTTTCCAAAGAGAACAAGTCTAGCAATGGTACAGTAATTATTTACACAGAGGACCCATAACAAGCCTGTGAGAACTTAAAATGTCTACCAAACAGAGGGTGAGTATAACCCGGGATGGACATCTTATCACATCCACAGAGCAGTATTTCAACAATACAGAATTCCCTTGGCTACTTTTCCTTCAGTGTCTCATAGCATATCAGATAAACACTTTCTAGCCACAAAAGAAACCTAAAAAGGACAAACCCAAATTAGCAACTACCAAACAGAACTGTAATTTGGAATTTGGGGTTCCTCAAAGTAACAGCTACCGACTCTTCTGGGCCATAAACATAACAATAGTATTCATTCCACATGAGAATCTGTTTCTGGCTTATGTTCACAATGATGCTGAGCTGCTACAATGTACCACAATGTGTCAAAATATTACACTTAAATCCCTTCTACTGCTGTCAGTGGGCCACTCAATTTGACAAAATCACTGGTACCTTCAAATGCCATCAAGGGGAAAGCCAATCAACAAACTGAAGAACAAAGATGGAGAGCTTCTTTCTATTTGTAGGTTGAGTCCCTCTGCTGAGGTAGAAGCAGTTCCTGACAAAGAATGGAACCAGCAGAAATTGTCGGTCTCCACCACTCTCCAGTGTAATCATTCCTTTTATTTTCTTTCTCCCTTCCCTTCACTGTCTTCTGTTTTCCTTTTAAAAACAAAAATCCCTCCTTTATTTTTTTCCCCCCATCTATGTTTGAGTCCAACATGAAGTTGTTACAAGTATTGCACAATACCACTAAAGGGAGCTCAAGGAAAAAAGTCACAGGAGCAACCAACCACAAGGCCTGATGCCTAAGTGGTGTTAGACCAGGCACCAGGACAAGGGCCCCACTGAACCAAGACACGAAAAGCAGGCTTGAAGAGCAGAACACTGGGACTTCCCTGATGGCGCAGAGATTGAGAGTCCGCCAGCCAACGCAGAGGACACGGGTTCTAGCCCTGGTCCGGGAGGATCCCACATGCCCCAGAACAGCTGAGACCGTGTACCACGGCTGCTGAGTCTGTTCTCTGGAGCCCGTGAGCCACAACTGCTGAAACCCGTGCACCTGGAGCCTGTGCTTCGCAATGGGAGAGGCCACCGCAATGTGAGGTGCACACACCGTGGGAAGGAGTGGCCCCTGCTCGCCGCAGCTGGAGAGGACCCACGTGCAGTGGTGAAGACCCAACGCAGCCAAAAAAATAAAATTAAAAAAAAAAAAAAGAGCGGAACACTAACTGTGAAAGAGGCTGTTGTTTGCAGCAGTACTGTAAGCATTCCACGTTCACTACTAATGAGTTCCCAAAAACTAAGAGGGCAAGGAAGAAATACTGATCTAATTTTTGTGCTTTCGTCAACATTTTGAAATGTCCTGATTTAAAGAACATGATGTCAACCTACCTGCCATCCCTACTGCCCCAAACATACCAAAAAGTATGCTTCTCCTGATTCTTGCAGTTAACTCCAAAACAGTCAAATTTTTAGGTACTCAGCTTGTATTTACTTATAGAATAACAGATTATCTGTGTTTGTTTATTCTTGTTCAAATGCAACTCTACATTTAGATATAAATCTAAGAGTATGAATTGCAGAGTTTTCTTACAAAGGAAGAAGTTTATTTATTTTTTTCTTTTCTATCCCTATTTTTTTTAAGCTTAAGTACATCTACAGGAATTTATCCACTAATAAATAAGTGGAATTCAGACTGCTACGGCATAGACTTTTCAGAATGAAACTTATTGCAAGATATTTTATTCCTTTATTATCCATCCAATAACAGTAGTCAGAATCAGAATTACTAATTTAGAGGGTTATAATATTCTAATATTTTGCTAATAATAAGTGCTAAATAATAAAATGTGAATTATTAAAAGTTTTAAGAACGAACAAAAAAGAAAGGAGAGAAGCAAAGGGAAAAAGACAATGAGAAATAAAATAATTAAAGAGAGAGACAGAAGCCAAGATACACTTTGCCAGCAACTAACAGCCCAGTTCTTTTTACCTACAGTTGAATAGTTGAATAAAGTTTTGGAAATAACAATGGTTTGTGCTACATTTCCTAATATTCTTCCAAATGCTACTGCTAAAAATCTCAGTGGACTCCACTAATAAATCACATACATTTTATCAGTTTTCACATCCTGTTACTCACTCCTCTTTTTCTCCCTTGTCTGATGTTTGTTTTTGCCTCCCACCCCCCACCCTGCCAATCTCTACTTTCCTCTGACGTGAACTTATACCTCTGCAGAAGTCAGCACCGCCCACTTAAGGGACCCTATCTACAAACTTCACTTAACACATTCACCAACCAGCAGTCTCCAGTTTGAATCATCAGGCTCTTTTCTGGGGCAGCCTCAAACTTTAGAATTTCTTTTGGCCACCCAGATAATGCTAGGGGAAAAAAACCCAAACAAACTCTGAAAGCACAGGCCAAATCTAAGATGACGACTCTAGATCAACCACTTTTTCTAATCGTGGTTTTCAAAAGTACACTGAACAGACGGAGGGAGAGAATGAGTTGTTCAGTTCAGCTGGCTGCTCCATTTACTTCTTTATCTATGGTCAGATCTTTACTTTCTTGGGATCACTGCACATTTCTGGCTCTGCTATATTACACTGTGTAAATATTTAGGAGAAATAATTCCTTTCAAGGATCTAAACTTCCACTGTCGTTATGGCAAATGAACCTGTTTATGCTATGTTCATTAAGTAACAGCAAGCCTAAAAGAACACAGGAATTTACTAATATATGTGGTACACAAACATTACAATCATAAAGCTTCTCATAGGGGCATATCAAGAACATGAAAGGCCAGTTTATTTTTACTCCCACTGCCCTGTAATTTTCTTTAACTCTACTACAACAGTCCTTAATTCAAACCTTTCCTACAGTTACAGTAAAAGGGTAGACTGAATGTACATAAGCTGTACCAAAACTACTCACATCTCCATTTAACCTTCCTTGATTCTCAAGTGGTTATCAAACTTAATCCTACATCAGAATCTGCTGGAGGTTGTTAAAACACAGATTGCCAGTCTCTACCCCCAGAGCTTCTGCTTCACTGGTGCTGAGAATTTGCATTTCTAACCAGTTCACTGGTGATGCTGATGCTGCTGGGACCATACAGGTTTTAAAGTCTTATTAAGGTATAACTTACATTTCATAAAGTTCACCCATCTTAAGTATACAATTCAATGACTTTTAGCAAATGTTGTACAATCATCACCAAAATCCAATTTCAGAACATTTCCATCCCCAAAAGATCCTTTGCGCCCATTTGCAGTCCTCATTCTCATCTCCAACCCTAGGTATCCACTAATTTACTTTTTGTCTCTATACATTCACCTGCCTGGACATGTCATATAAATGGAATCATAAAACATGTGGTCTTTTCTGTCTGGCTTCTTCACTTAGCATAATGTTTTTGAGATTCATTCATGCTATAGTATCAGTACTTCTTTTTATTGCTGAATAGTATTCCACTGTTCTAGAAATACCACATTTTGTTTATCCATTCACCAGTTGATAGAATTTGGGGTTGGTCCAAGTTCTCTGGTATTATGAATAATGCTGCTATAAACATTCATTTACAAATATTTGTGTAGACTTATGTTTCTTTTCTCTTGGACAGATTCCCAGGAGTGGAAATGCTGGGTTGTAAACTCATGTCTAATTTTTTAAGAAACTGCCTAAGTACAACGAATAAGGGCTCCAGCTTGTTCATTTCCTTGACAATACTTGCTGTTGCCTTCTTGACAACTATTCTAATGGTTATGAAGTGGTATCTACTTCTGGCTTATTTTACATTTTTAAATCATTGATGATGTGAACATTTACTCAATGTCTTTGTTGGCCTTTCCTAATCTTCTTTAGTAGAATATCTGTTCAAATCTTTGCCCATTTTTATTTGGCTTGTCTCCTTATTATTGACTTATAAGTGTTTTTATGTATTCTAAATACAAGTCCTGCATCAGATACATGATTTGCAAGTATTTTCTCCAAATTTTTGGTTTGTCCTTTCATTTTCCTAATGGTATTTTGAAACATAAAAGTTTTAAATACTGATGAAGTCTAGGACTACACTTTGAGAGCCAGTGTTCTAAAGCCTTGGGTGGGGCATGCGGTGGCGCACGAGTGCGGAGCCGCTGAGCAATGGGATAAGGTAGAGGGGCGGCGCCGCCGCCAGGCCCACTCTCCGTCCACTCCACACGTCGCGCCGCCCACCCGCCCGCTGCCCAGCGTCCGCCGCCTCCTCCGCCATGGCAGTGGAGGGGGGAGACCATCTCCCCCAGAGACGGGAGCACCTTCCCCAGGCACGGCCAGGCCTGCGTGGTGCACTACACCAGGATGCTTGAAGATGGAAAGAAATTCGATTCCTCTAGGGACAGAAACAAGCCCTTTAAGTTTGTGCCGGGCAAGAAGGAGGTGATCTGAGGCTGGGAAGAAAGGGTTGCCCAGATGAGCATGAGTCAGAGAGCCAAACTGACTGTCTCCCCAGACTATGCCTACGGTGCCACTGGGCACCCAGGCATCATCCCACCAAATGCCACTCTCCTCTTTGACGTGGAACTTCTAAAACTGGAATGACAGGAACGGCCTCCTCCCTGAGCTCCCCGTTCTTGGATGTGCCATGGAAGGATCTGGCGCCTCCAGATGCGCACAGCGAGTCCATATGGAGCTTTTCCTGAAATTCCACTACTCTTTGTATAAGCATCTTCCTTGGCTGAATGTGTTCTGTCACCAGCTTTGCTCTTCCCCTTTCTCCTGGTATGTATGTTGAGCTGAACTACATTACATAAACCTCGAGTTACTCATTTTAGTTTGTTTTCGTTTTGGGGTGAAGACTGAGTTTCAGTCCTTTGGATCTAGGCTTCCAGTTAAGTACTAGTCAAGTGTTAACAGCACAAGTAATGGGTTGACTTCAGAATAGGAACTGGTGTGTGGGGGTGCAAGAACCTTTATTTTATTTTATTTTGGATGAAAGCTTTATCTATTATATATATCTATTAAACATTCTTGCTGCTGCGCTGCAGAGCCATAGCTGATTTGAGGCGCTCTTGAGAGCCGAATTATTCTCCAAGTTGAGAGACGTCCTCGGGTTGAATGAAAAGCCTGACCCCAAACTAAAGTGGCCTCCACTACCCCACCCCACCCTCCCCTTAACCCTCTGCCTTTTGAAAGCAGATCATTTTCACTGAGATGTTGGACACTACAGGGTCTGTCCCTGGGCGAGCAGGGACCTCTGAAGCCTTCTTCAAGGCCTGGCTTTTTTTTTTCTTTCCATCCTGTGGTTTTTCTAATGGATATTCAGGACTTTTGTAATCTCATAGCTATCCAAAGCTCCACTTCCTAAATTTTAAGAACTTTTATCAGAAGTTAAATTGAAGGTGCTGTTTGTAGACACTTAACACCCATGAAAGCCCAGCCATCATGACAAATCCCTGAGGGTTGTCTGAAGAAAATGATGCTGGTCATCACAGCTTCAGCATCTCCAGTTTTTTGATGCTCAGCTCCCCCTGCTGATCTCAGAGCTTCCTGGCTTCTCCCTCTCACCCCTCTGCTGTCCTCTGTAGTGATGTGGTGAGAGAAACTGCTGCCTACTCCCCTACCTCCACACTACATATGAGTTTCAAGTTTTATTATTGCAATAAAAGTGCTTTATGCTGGCTTTTCTCAACAACAACAAAAAATGCCTCAAAAATTCAAAAGAAATAGTAAACCCTTGAAAAATGTGAAAGCTTAGTGGTTTCCATCTGCATAAGCAATATGTAAATGTCACACATAGTATCTGCTTTTCTGTTTTGTTTTGTTTTGTTTTAGCAAAGCCTATCAGAACTACCATCCTAAACATATTTACTCTTTTTATGAGAGAGGGAAAAGAGAACTTGCAACTAACTGGCTTTAATACATTATGGAATGAATAAATTCAGCTGCAGGTGGGCCTACCTGGGAACACTGGATGGCATGCTGGCATTAAAGAACATGGACCTCTGTGTCAGCGTTTTCAGAAGCATTGGTCAGTCCATGGCTTTTGAGACCATTCTTAAGAATATAAGAAATATGTCCACCTTACAAACTATTGGGAATAAAGATAAATGGTGCACCATAGAAGATATTATAGAAAAAGAGCATATTACCTGAAAGATACATTTGATTTATTTTGATATTTTTATTAGTCTTCACGTCAGGGCATTTTAAAACAATTCATATACCAGTACAGCCCTTTCTTTGTTGAAAATTTACTGTACCTTAACTGAAGAGGAGCCAAAGATGGCAGCTAAAATTCAAATATTGTCTAGGACCATAACTTGCAAATGTATAAAACATACTTCAGGAAAATATAGGATATGTTTGATTCAGGTATAAGCAATATTAAGATGATTCATTTCCAGGGTGAAACCCAAATTACTACACGTTTACCTCTTGATGATTATCCATGTCCACAAATCATAACAAAACAAATCATAAGAAAAAGAAGCTTATGTGAACACTATTTCTATAACCATGACCTAAGATACAGATTTTGTGATTTTATGGAAAAACTATAATGATAAGAAGGATCCAGTTAAAAGATAAAGAAAACCCATTTAAATTTGCAACAACAATCCTTCTTTATATAATTCAAGTCAACCTAGGACCCAAAGCAAGAAGTTTTGTACACTGAAGAATTCCCATGCTTCTGCTATGAAATGTTTTCAAATATTTATGTTCTAATTCATGGACCCTGCTCATAACATACAAGCCGTTAGTCCTCATTGCCTTTCAGTTGCTGGAGATGGATTTTATTATTCTACTAGTCTTCATAAATTACAATACAAGGAAGAAGCCTGTTGGCCAAAACTCATTCTTTTTTCACTGAGCCATTCAAAGCCACTTAAGAAGTTGTCCAAAGAGATGTCAGAGAATACAGTTTCCCAAGTGATCCACAGTCTCTCAACATGGTCTGGCTCCTAATAAAACTTACAGGGCATCTCATCCAACCTTTTTACATTTTTTGCAATCCAAAAGAACTAAAGTTATTGGAACATCTTTCCCAAATTACACAAAAGTAAGCTATCATCATCTCTGTGATGTTCCTGGCCCTGAGATCCAAGATAAAGATCAAGATGTAAGAAATAAAGGAAAGAGTTTACTCAAGAGCATACAGCCAATTATAATTTATCCATAAGATTGAAAGGTAAGAATAAGCAAAATAATGTTAATAGTTTTTTAAGCCTTCATTTTATAACAGTGTTCAAGTCCCTTCTTCAGCCAGTTAGATACCAGTTACTAGGAGGAACAAACTCAGCAGGTTACACTACGTTTCCTGTCCTTATTTAGCAATCAGTCCTCTGGTCTTAGAACACTAAGGCTCAATGAAAAAAAAAAAGGAAGCAGCAGCAGCAAGGACCTCCAGCAGGAGGTCTTACTCCTGGTCGTTTAAAATTTGACAGTCATCAGTGTGTGTATCTGTATGACAATATGATCATAACAGAAGACCATCCTCCAAAATCTGCAATTCCCTAGTGAGGTTCTTGATAACAATAAGGTGCAAGGAGAACTGCCCTCCCTGCCCCCAGCTCTTACCATTTATTCCATAAAATCCAAAAAAATAATCACTAAAACCTTTGCTTATACTAACAGCAAATTAGTGTCATGCCAAATAGGTACAAAGGTGAATAAGAACACATAAACAAACACCTTTGACTCTTTGGTACAAAATCAGTGTGCCTCTCTCCAAACTAACGGAACTATACCACTTCAGCAATTCATCCATTTATGAACAAATGCCCTCAGCCTATTTCTGAGAAAGGGAAGAATGATCAGTTATATCTGTCTTCATCTTGCCTGAAAATCTTGACATTTTCCAGCAAGTAAAGGTTCCAAATGGCAGGTGTCAGAATGCCTTAGCCTCACATGTGGTGCTGGAAGGCAGGAAAAGCAGCAGCAGTATGTGGTCATGTCAGAGCCACATAGAAGCTGCCTAGAGAGCACATTCTGAAAAGAGCAAACCTCAGACTTGGTTAAATCAATCTACTGCCAGATGCCACTCTCAGAAAAAGCTGCAGTGAGAAACATTCTCAAAGCTGCCCAGAGAAACATTCAACTCAGAGCTCTCACAAAAGGGAAAATAGTTGAGTGCAATGGCACCTGTCCATATCCTGTCTGATAATTTGGTCAAACTGGCTCAATGCAGAGATGAAAAATTGCCACAGAATTCTTTGCTTAGTCTACAAGTGAGTATTATTTCCTCAAGGTCATTTTCAGTTAATCTGAAGTAAATAATATGAATCTCCTGCACTTCCATAATATCTATAGCTTTCTAAAAGTGCTTTAAGATCTACTAACTCCTATAAGGAAGTCAGGATCATAAGTGCCCTGTTCATTTTACCTGTGGGGTTAGAAAGAACCAAAGAGGTAAATAAAATTAAATCAAGATCATCTGAAACTAAGACTCAAAAAGGAAAAACTGGTCTCTGTACTGTTAGGCCAGGCTTCTTTCTACTTAGATGCCTACCCTCTGCCCACTTCTTGCCTCCCAATCATCTTTTCACAGGTTTTCCTAATAATTAGAAAGCTTTGGAGCTTTTTGAAAGTTGTTTGTGAAGGTCAATCAATAAGCATTTTTGTTCCCAGAGGTTAACATAATTGGCATGATGGTCTACTTTATTTCTCCTCAGATCTGAGTCTATGAAAAAGTAATGATTTCTGAGGAAAACTCAAAGCAGGAGATGGCGAAGAAGCATAAGAACAAGTTGTGTTTCAGGGAGAAGCGTTCACTGTCAAGTCATCTGGTTAGATACATCAGAAACTAAACAAACTAGGATTCATTCAGATGAACAGCACATAGTTAATGATATAACCATCCATGGAAAAGAACATTCAATATCATTTAGGTTTTTATACTCTATTGGAATATACAAAGGGATCCCTGGGCCAAGGATTGATACCTCAAAACACCTGATTTCCTCTCATACCTCAAAAGACAAAGCACAAACAAGAGCCAGGACTTCCTTGAAGTTAACAGTATTTTAAAATAAAATAGTGTCAAAATGAGGACATTTGGAAGCATCCAGAACAAGCATGATCGTCCAATTATTACACAAAGAAATTGGATTCTTCCTTAACATTTTACTCCCTGTGGCTACACCACTGAAATGTATTAATTTGCCACACAATTGTGCATATTTTCAAACTAAAACAATTCACTGGAGTCTGCATTGTCTTGTCTTGCCTTCTAAGCACCTAGAAGGTACTGTTCTTCAACTCTGTGCAGTTGGCTCAAGTAATTTCTCATCTTTGTATTTTCAGGTCATATTCTAAGGCCAGTTAACATATACGGCACAGAAAGGATCAAAGTAAATACTAAACACAGGCCCACATTCAGATAAGGACAAAGAGTATTCTCACATACATATTCTACAGTTTGAAAATCAAATGTATTAAATAAAATTATTAAATAAACAGAAATTTCCTAAATTAATTTCTTATTCACCATTTAGTCTGCAAGTTTCTATTTCTATAAAACAAGTCATTTTGATATGATCATTTTCCATGTCTGCTGTCTTTTTCCTACACACTTTGCTAACTTAATTGATTCCAGACTTCCCAGCATCTCATGCTTTTCTGTTTTACTCACTGAAATAGAGGGATTTGTTTTTTTCATTAACATGGATAAAAACCAATTTGTGTTATGTTTGGAGTAAAGATGAGTGTTGGTAAAAACAAAGTGTGATGCTGTTGTCAAGGAATGTTTATTGCTCAAAATCATGCAAATGATAAACAGACACATGAAATGGACAAGCTCTGTGCTGGCATCAGATTTAGTATACATTTCAACTGAGATAAAAGCAGAACTAAGACAAGCCAGAAACAGATAGCTCGTAATTTTCAATGTCACTGTAAAGAGTCATACTAAGTCATCACTTTTTTTTCATTCTACAAAAAAGCAAGAGTACAAGCTAGGGCACTTAAATGTTAGTTGGTTAATGACATTCACCACAACCTCTTTAATTAAGCCTATGCTTATTAGAAGTCACTGAACATTCTCTAAGACTTAAAATCTTCTAATATCTCTTTTGGTATCCCTGGCAATTTTAAATCTTAATTCTTGGGCCTTATTTTGGACAAATGTATTTTATCTCAACAATGCTAAGATGAAATCATAAGCGGGGGGGAAAAGGATCCCAAAACTAACAAATGAAAAAACATCATCTCTGGAGGGGTGGGATAGGGAGGGCGGGAGGGAGACGCAAAAGGGAGGGGATATGGGAACATATGTATATGTATAACTGATTAAATTTGTTAAATAAAAAATAAAATAAAATAAAACATCATCTCCTGGTCTAATCTTACCTAAAAGTAATGACATCTCCCCTATCCCTTCATAAAGTTTCCTGCCCCAAATTCTTAAAACCTGGCCAGTAATCATCAAGAAATCTAGAAACAATAAATGCTGGAGAGGGTGTGGAGAAAAGGGAACACTCTTGCACTGCTGGTGGGAATGTGAATTGGTACAGCCACTATGGAGAACAGTATGGAGGTTCCTTAAAAAACTAAAAATAGAGCTACCATATGACCCAGCAATCCCACTACTAGGCATATACCCTGAGAAAACCATAATTCAAAAAGAGATGGGGCTTCCCTGGTGGCGCAGTGGTTGAGAGTCCGCCTGCCGATGCAGGGGACACGGGTTCGTGCCCTGGTCCGGGAAGATTCCCACATGCCGCGGAGTGACTGGGCCCGTGAGCCGTGGCTGCTGAGCCTGCGCGTCCGGAGCCTGTGCTCTGCAACCAGAGAGGCCACAGCAGTGAGAGGCCCGCGTACCCAAAAAAAAAAAAAAAAAAGAGACATGTACCAAAATGTTAATTGCAGCTCTACTCACAATAGCCTGGAGCTGGAAACAACCTAAGTGTCCATCATCGGATGAATGGATAAAGAAGATGTGGCACATATATACAATGGAATATTACTCAGCCATAAAAAGAAACGAAACTGAGCTATTTGTAATGAGGTGGATAGACCTAGATAGAGTCTGTCATACAGAGTGAAGTAAGTCAGAAAGAGAAAGACAAATACCATATGCTAACACATATATACGGAATTAAAAAAAAAAAAAAAGTCATGAAGAACCTAGGGGTAAAACGGGAATAAAGACACAGACCTACTTGAGAATGGACTTGAGGATATGGGGAGGGGGAAGGGTAAGCTGTGACAAAGCGAAAGAGAGGCATGGACATATATACACTACCAAACGTAAGGTAGATAGATAGTGGGAAGCAGCCGCAGAGCACAGGGAGATCAGCTCAGTGCTTTGTGACCGCCTGGAGGGGTGGGATGGGGAGGGTGGGAGGGAGGGAGATGCATGAGGGAAGGGATGTGGGAACAGATGTATATGTATGACTGATTCACTTTGTTATAAAGCAGAAACTAATTTTAAAAATAAATAAATAAATAAATAAATAAATAAATAAATAAATAAATAAATTAAAAAAAAAAAACCTGGCCAGTAGATATTTATACAATTTTTAAAACACAATATACTAAAGAAAGTTAGAAGGAAGGTTGTTCGGATACTTAGTCATGCTGGAGCTTGAAGGTATAAACTCTTGAAAATTAAAAACAAATATAAAGATAACACAAATAAGAAAGCTAAAGCTGTGTTCTTGAGATTCCCAAAGGTAAGAAAGGAAAAGAAAGTTATAGCAGTCACTTAATATGTACTTAACACCATGTATAAAGAAAATCTGCGATATAATCTGATCCTGAAGAATTTAAACTACAGACTTCCTGATTCCCCAGTGCTGGCAATCACATCCAACAGTAACTGTGCACAATGGCTGAAAGAACTTTTTAAATTATTTCATTTCCTCTAAGTTTGTTTTAAGTATGAAGTCTCCATTCCAAAGTAAATTTTAAATGATTTGATGTTGTTCTGAAAATACATTTTATATCAAGGGCTCCAGTGAATTTTTCCTGTTAATTTCTAGTGTAGTAACTCAAACTTAGGACAATTATAAGTAAAGTTACAATCTCTAAAGTAATATTAATGTTTCACATCACACACCTGGTGTTATATTCCAACATCATTTTCATCTGAAAGTTAAAAAAAACAAAAACATGTTAGAATACAAACTCCAGTGTACATGTGTTAATGTTACATTGACTTTTTATTCCTAGAGGAAAACTGAATAGTGGTGTTTCTTCTTTATGAGAAATTATAAACAGTGAATTGCTAGATGTCATAAGTGATTTTACTAAAAATGGATACAAAAGTGATTTAAATCATAAGTCTTCATGAAACAAAACAAATTATTTATAGTCATAGGCATTCTTAACAATGCTATGAAAGATGTTTTCCTTCTTTTTCCCTTATTTAAATGGGAGGGGAAAAAAAGAAGAGAGAAAGGGAGGGAGGGAAGGCAAGGGAAGGAAAGGGAAACAGATAAATGTTTTCAGGAAAGAGAGAGTGAGCAAGTGCACACATACACATATATGACTGGCAAATCTATTAAAACTTTTTTTTTCACTAAATTATGTAGGATACAAAGTAATAATGACTTGTAAAGAAGTAACAGAACATAACCAATCAACCCTAAGCAATCTACTTCTCCAAATCATCTACCCACCCCAATCTCAGGGGAATACATTGGTAGTGAAATGAATGCATTTTCCTCACCTGGAAAAAATCACTACCATCATGAGCAAGTTTGAGAGTATCCATTTCCAACCTTATCTACTGGTTAAAAAACAAAACCTCACATATGAGAAACACACACACAAAGAAGAAACTAAAAAGCACTCTTTTCTGTTCTTTCACCTATTTCCCAGGCATAGAAACCAGGCTTCTGTCAGCAGATATTTTTCAAACACATGCTTCGGTTTCAATTTGGCCCTTAAATATTCTCCAAAATACTTGGAGAAACGCAGGTTTCTAAGATAATTTTTCAGAAATAAATTAGCATGCATGCTTATGTATTGTGTATGCACTCTATATTTTCTTCAACCTTTAACTTCTCTATTTAAAAATGTAAATTTTCCATTATATAGAAAGAGATACACACCAAATAACTTGTACTGAAATTAATCTCTTCCACCATTTTCAAATGCCATGGGGAAAATTTTTAAAGCAAATAATACTTCTGAGTTAGAAAGAGGTAGATTATAACATAATTAAAGAGGCCAAAAAATTTACACATTTTATACCTAAATTTATTGTCCTTATGGAACACTGTTTTTGTCACAAAGATTAGTATTTACTGCATTAGCCCCACATCCTAACATCTACAGAAAAAATTCTTTCAACCGTGTAGGAGTATTTTAGGTGAAGCTCCTATGAAAACACCTGCCAAGGAGCTTGAGCTATCATATTAAATGGATCACAGGGTTTACAAAGTGCTGCAGACGTTCAAAGGCATTCCCTGCACTGAGTATCACAATCATAGCAAGAGAAGACTTTAGGCACATGCCTAAGTTGTTTCCCTGAATTGTTTCTTGTCAAATTAAAGTGTCAAAAATTAGTCTATCAAATGCCGTCCCTGAGGAATCTAGCTCAACCCAAAGAACAGCTACCAATTAGTAAAGTCGGGTGTTTTAATGGGGAAATTTTTTCTTTTTCTATTGATATCTGAAATTAGCAGGGCCCCCAAAGAAAAGTTTCATCTCAGCAGTTAGTTTAAGTGCTACTGATAGCTATAATCACATGCAGGCTGCAATTCCTTTTGAAAGGCTTTTCAAATGAACAAATACAAAAAAAAAAAAAAAAAGAAAGACACGAGTGTTTTCACAGTGAATGACTGCCTAGGATTACAGAGGTAATAAAAAGCCAAGGTTAGAGATCCAGATATACATGAGTATTGTGAACTAACAAAACAAAGTCAAATGAAATCCTTGCTCACTTTTTTGACAAGGTCAGTGCACCCATCCCTTAGCACAATATATGACTGAATTTCGGGTTGTAGAAGGTGCTTCAGGAAAATAAAATCCACCACAAATCATTTAATATTCTCTATTAAAATCCTCCAAGAAAAACATTTTCTGTTCACTTGGTTTTTTACCAAAAGCTGCCTATCTCTCAGAGGCTGCCTTGTGGAAGTGTTCATTTGTTAGCAGCATAAGTGTGCAGAGGTAATAGATGTTCTTTGGCAGCCAAATCATACTGTATTTTTTTTTTTACCTGATAGTCCAGATGAATTTTTTTTTTTTTTTTTGCAGTACACGGGCCTCTCACTGCTGTGGCCTCTCCCATTGCGGAGCACAGGCTCCGGACGCGCAGGCTCAGCGGCCATGGCTCAGGGGCCCAGCCGCTCCGCGGCATATGGGATCCTCCCGGACCGGGGCACGAACCCGTATCCCCTGCATCGGCAGGCGGACTCTCAACCACTGCGCCACCAGGGAGGCCCCAGATGAATTTATATAGTGCAACATTTGTAATCTACCCACAGAAATGTGAGCCATGTTCATGTACTAGAAAGAGCTATTGGTTGTCCATGAACTTCCCCCCAAAGGTTCTAAAACTTGATTTCAAAGGACAGAAATACAAGCAACAAGACAAACTCACAGAATAAGACTGTTTACATGAGACATGTACTTAAGTTGCCTAGGCTTACAGTTTGGCAAAAATCATTATATGACCTGTGGCTACTGAAGTAATCAAAAGGTTCAACTGTAACTGTGGCAAGGGACATTAAAAGCAAAAATTCAACGATATGTATATATTCCCACATATACAGTCCTTTTGCACTTTTCACAAAAAGCCTCTTTGATTTGAATTATCAAACATTTCCCAATATTGTTGCCTTTTGAAGTCTCCATTCCCAAACACTAAGTTTCTTGCTTTGTGGCCGCCTGGAGGGGTGGGATGGGGAGGGTGGGAGGGAGGGAGACGCAGGAGGGAGGGGATGTGGGAACAGATGTATATGTATGACCGATTCACTTTGTTGTAAAGCAGAGACTAATAAAAAAAAAAGAATCTCACTACAAGAATGCTCATTATATCAATAGAAATGTTTGGATTTGTAGAAAATGTTGGTATTTGTAGAAAACCACAAATTCCTTAGACAGACGTACAAAAAGTATTTTGATATCTGTGTGGTGTGATTGTAACTAATTTAAATTGATTATTAAAAAGAAAGAATTATTTTCAATAGCCACCTTCAATTTCAAATGTTTGACATGATCACAGACTTCCAATGCTAATCCCCTTTCAAGGTGAAATACCCATGCTAGGGCCCGTTAAGACACACAGCATGGCTATTTTCTTGGCTTTGCCCTATCCTGCAAAGCTGCTGAAATACATTTGAATCCTTTCTCTCCTCCCCCATCACTACCAACTGTCTCTTAAGCAAAGTAATACACAGACCCACATGCTTTTGTCAAGACCTAAGTCTTGAACAAAGCAGTTTTCATGGTTAAAACATTTTCCTAAGTATGCCTCTAAACCTGAAAGCTATTTAAAGAAAGGAAAAGAAACTTTTCATGTAATTGACTCTCATTTACCCAAGTTCGCTGCCTATAAACTATACTTCCTTAGTTTACATACATTTGCATGACCTGAGTATATTTAATTTCCAGATCCTTATTGCTAACCACAATTCTGGACTTAGAAACTTTCAGTCTTGTCTATTCAGGAAGAATGCCCATCCCTTAACCCAATGTAAAGAAAACCTGAATCTATAAAGAATAATGTTATCAACAAACTAAATTATACTTATCCATTGAGGAGAGATTTTTAAATTTCAAAGAATAATATAATTTTCTGGCACACCAAATTCAGGCATTTATACCAAGAGCACATATCTAAGTCTTTACTATTTCCAAATGACAACCAACTGGGGCTTTGAACAAAAAAAACCATGATTCTGCTTCATGTGTAGGTGGACTTATTAAAATCTTTTCTTAACCTGAATTTTCATAAGTCAAATTCCATTTTAACTGCATTTTAAATGCAACAAGAGAGCTCATGAGCTAAAGGAACTACAAAGCGAACTTTTTACAGTACAAAGAACACCAGTAAAGCAACTGATCATCCTTTCAATTACGAGCTTTTGACTTGTGATTTTGTGCTTAGAATTCACATAGTGATAATACTTTTCTTTAAGCCTGTACCACACCTATGTTAATCATGGAAACATGGACCTCTATGTTCTACGGTTAGAGGAAAGATAGGTCAATCCCCTTAACGTACATCTAGTTTATGTTCCCAAGGGAACTGGGAAGAGTTAAAAGCGTCATTCTGAGAAGGACCAAGCAAGAATACAATAACCACTCACAAATTACCCTTGGAGTACACTCCTCAGCTGACAGGAAGCAAAATCAGAAAGTAAAGGGAATCAGGATATGTCACCCCAAAATATGCCACTTTGACAGAATAATTATTTTAAGGGGAAGGAATCTGAGAAATGGCAAGTATAGGAAGGACTCGCTTCCCTTTCTACCCTGAAGCAGGTCGTAAGACTCTCATGTGAGAGGTGTCCTCCTTATACTTGGAGGAAAGGAGCACCCTTATCTCCAAAGATGGTGGGATACTGAGAGGAATGCGAAAGCACAGTCTTGCTGTTTCCCCCCGTTTACTACCCTTAGCTCATATCCTTTATGTCTCCTATCATGATTTCCCACAACTTTCTATTCTTCATCAAACCTAGAATAAAAACACTCAGGCTTAATCATTTCTTTAGATCTTCACTTCCTTATAAAGGCTCCTGTGCCATGTAAAACATAATTAAATAAATCTGTATGCTTTTCTCTGCTAATTTGTCTTTGTTAGTTTAATTTTCAGGTCCAGCCAGGGACCTCAAGAGAGTCAAGGAAGAGTTTTTCCTCCCCTACAAACCCAAGAAATCAAGCTCCACCTTCAAACTCTTTCCTTCCTGTTCATGCCACTATTATTCTATAACATTTAACCCATTGCTCCAGCAAGGTCACCCCCACAAGACAGCATACTAGAAGTGGTGGAGAGATCTTCTCTTTCTTACTCCACTTTCTTCATCATATAAAACTACGTTAGGCCAAGGGGAATCCCTAAGTGATTATTTCCTGTCACCTGCTGAGATTTCAGGCTCATCTGGGTGCCGATGAGAACATATGACTAGTCTGCAGTCTAGTTATATAACAAGGGCGGCTTAACCCCGGAGAGTTCTACTCCTCCAGAATGCTCCCTTTAAAAAAAACCTTACCAGTTAATAAAGTAGTTAATTAGTTTCAACTTAGCATTGAGACAACTTTAGTTCATGCTGAATTTGAAAACATTTAAAAGTTGAAGAAGGTGGAAAATTCAAGAGGTGTTGCGTTTCACTACCTTTACAAAAACTATCTAAAAGAGTTTTAGGGCCCACAAAGAACAAAATCTGGCTGGCTTGATCACGGAGCCTCAAGTCCCTTCTGGAATACGGGTTGTTAGACTAGATCTTTGAGGGTATTCTACCTCCAATACTACATCATGTATGACTTAGGAAAATTCCTTAATGCTAAAAAACAGATGAAAATGGATTAATCTGAATATAAACTCAGTTTTCTTAAGACTTTCTTGCTATTTTCTCCACCATCTCCAAATGAACAATCAAAGGTAAAAGGTAAAATTAAGAATGTTAAAAATAGGCAAGCTTATTTCCTTAAGCCAAACTTTCTGGAAACACCTACCATATTTACACAACAGAGAGGTGCAAAGCACGTGTGCTGGAAATAGCATGAGATTTAAGATCAGGTAACCTGTAAGTCCCTATTCCACTAATTCTTTCATTCATATCAACCTGCAATTCAGGTTCCAAACCTGTAAAATGTGAATAATACAACCAGGGGTTTACTATGAGAGATAAATAAGAAGAGGTGTAATGGCACTTGATAAGCAGTAGTAAATACATGGGACATTATTACAAAGAATTCTGAATCAAAGAATTTATTAAAATCTACTTTGGGACCTCCCTGGCGGTCCCATGGTGGAGATTCCCCACTTCCACTGCAGGGGGCATGGGTTTGAACTCTGGTTGGGAAACTAAGATCCCACATGCCACACAGCACACACACACAAAAAATCTACTTTTATTCAACTCTACGAAAAGTACATCATGATTTAAGTTAGAAATACGTAATACAACACAAAGTGATTTACTATAAAGTAAAAATAGGAGTTTTCCCAAGTAAAACTCCTAAAGTCAATATTTGAAGGCAAGGTTCCTGAGTTGTTTTTCTGTTTTGTTTTGTTTTTTTTACATTTTATTTATTTATTTTTGGCTGCATTGGGTCTTCGTTGCTGCGTGCGGGCTTTCTCTAGTTTGCGGCGCGTGGGCTTTCTCCAGCTGTGGCGAGCGGGGGCTACGCCTCGTTGGCAGTGCGCGTGCCTCTCACTGCAGTGGCCTGTCTTGCTGCAGAGCACAGGCTCTAGGCGCATGTGCTTCAGCAATTGTGGCACATGGGCTCAGTAGTTGTGGCACGTGGGCTCTAGAGCGCAGGCTCAGTAGTTGTGGCGCACGGGCTTAATTGCTCCACCGCATGTGGGATCTTCCCGGACCAGGGCTCAAACCCGTGTACCCTGCATTGGCAGGCGGATTCTTAACCACTGCACCTCCAGGGAAGCCTGGTTCCTAAGTTTTGAGGAGAGTAACTACCCCCCCCGCCCCATTTCTTTTCTTTACGAAAAACAAACTATTTTAAATTCTTACTAAGAGCTTTAATTCCTGTAACTTAATTCTTCACAAATTCCCAGTTTATGAAATCACATTCTATGAGTCAGTGACCTACTGATAAAAGCACAGAAGCCAGGATAATTTATTGTGGAGAGGTAGCAGGCAGGATAACCAGCAGTACTAAATAATACAAATATAACTTCACAAGTTAATGGGTATGAATCTCAGCAAAAATAAATATGAGAAATAAAATTCATCTGGCAACTCACCTATGAAAGAAAAGTAAAAACGATTACTTTATTGCCACACATTATTTCCGCAAGTGCAAAAACACCATTCAAAAACACATTCCCGGGCTTCCCTGGTGGCGCAGTGGTTGAGAGTCCGCCTGCCAATGCAGGGGACACGGGTTCGTGCCCCGGTCCGGGAGGATCCCACGTGCCGCGGAGCGGCTGGGCCCGTGAGCCATGGCCGCTGGGCCTGCGCGTCCGGAGCTCTGTGCTCCGCAACGGGAGAGGCCACAGCAGTGAGAGGCCCGCGTACTGCAAAAAAAAAAAACAACAACAACAACAACAACAAAAAACACATTCCCAACACAGACAATTTAATCATGACTTAGTTTAGCTAACTTTCAAGGTAAAATTAGGTAGCAAAATAATTTTCTCACATGCTTACACAATCCATGACTGAAATGAAAACATATACACATCACACTTCTGGACCCTTCTCAGCAAGAATAAAATGGAATGGGGGAGGGAGGGTGTTGGGACTATCTGACACCTTCAGGCTCCATCATTATCGAAATCAATGAAGAGTCTGACTCTGGTTTTCCAGAGAAAATATTTATTTTTATCATAGTCTCTCTGGAACAAATGCCTTTCGAAGTGTTCAAATTCTCATTTAAACTGCTTTAAAAATTATTAATCACTTATATCTTATATAAACAACTTTCTTATAACTTCAAATTTTATAGCACAAACAATTTTCAAGGAATTTTCAACCAAAACTCTAAGTCTGTCTTAGATTATGAACAGCTACGACAAACCATATTTTTTATCAAATATCCTTATTCAGTCCTTTAATCACTGTATGTCACTCTTTAATTTTAAAAGGAATTTCTCAATCTCAGGAGAAAACATACCACTAAACAATATGACACGTGGAAATTAATAGTGATTCAAGCTCAAGAGCAGTAAATTCAGTGAGAATCTGGGAACAAGAGAGTAGATGAAATTTTATCCTACTGGACATAAAGTGTAAAACCCCTTCAGAATGAAAGAAGACATTATTAGCCATAATAATATAATAATATAATGAGTGTTAGAATTTACAGGGTCAGACACTGTTGTGCTGCATACATATTAATGTCTTTAATCTTCACAACCACCCTGTTATCATCCCTTATAACAACTGAGGAAACCTAGGTACAGAGAGGTTAGCTAATGTGCTGAAGGTTATGCAACTAGTAAGGGCAGAGTTACAATATGAGCACAGGTAGTCCTGACTCAAGAGCCCATACTATTAACCACTATTTTGAGCTATGTATTATATTCAGCACAGTACAGACCTCATTAAACTTCATAATCCTGAGAGGCAGGTATTATTATTCTCATTTTACTAAGTAGAAAATGGTAGCTCAGAGAGATTAAGAAACTTGTCCAAAGTCAGACAGCTAGCAAGAGGCAGAGCTGAGGTTCAAACCCAGGACTGTAGGACTCGGAAGTCTATGCTCTCATACTTAGCACTGTGCCCACCACCTACCAAGGAGGCAGAGAGTACATCACCACCACAACCCCTCACCAATCACTGTGACACTTACTTCTCCTACAGCTCACCCAACTACTGCCATAAAAGGGTAGGTATAAAAACTAAAATACATTATGTGAAGAAGGAAAATGAGCAGCCGAGAAAGACGTGAAACATCACTTAAGTATTGTGATATTTCTAAGTCATCTCTATACTATGCCATACAGTTAATAAATTTATCTGTTGTGTATGTGTGTATCTGTGTAAAAATATAGTAACTGTACAGCAAAACTGTTTGAGACATTTTTGTGTCATCATCATCACCACCTAAGAAATCGCTGTGTATAACATTGTGCACAAAACTTGTATTGAAGTGGATAGCCTAGCCTTACATAGGCATAAGGTGAGTGATACTTAGTATAAAACTAATAATGTGTTAGTTTTCTTACTGTTTTATTACCTTGCTTTCAAAGAATTTCATTATTGCACAGTGTGCCTCTCTTTCTCCTAACTGGAGAAACTGTATATCAGCCTACCATTACAGGTAAGTGGTATTAAAAAAAAAAAATGTGTTTCTGATACTGTATTACAAATATGACTAATACTGTATTCCACAAAAATTTTATAACGATTCATTCATTAGTGTACGGGCTAGGCCACCATGAAGCAATCTTATCAATTACACTAGGCTACCATAAAGCAATTACCTTGTTACTTCTTCATTATCAATGCTTGAATCATTGTATCTATAAATATGAATTTCTTTTTTACATTACCTTTCTGCTTTTGATGTCTAGTGTTAGTAATACTAACTGTATAACATCTACAGTGTTTTATATCATATAAGACAATACTGATGTAGGTACTGACGGATGATTCATCTTAGAAACAGATGACATAAACGTATAGTATCAATAAATATAGTACAGTACTATAAATGTACTTTCTCTTCCTTATGATTTCCTTAACATTTTCTTTTCTCTAGCTTACTTTATTGTAAGAATACAGTATACAATACATACAACACAAAATACGTGTCAACTGACTGTTTATGTTAAGGCTTCTGGTCAACAGTAGGCTATTAATAGTTAAGTTTTGAGGGAGTCAAAAGTTATACATGGAGTTTCCACTTCATGGGGGTGTTGGCATCCCTAACCCCTACGTTATTCCCAGGTTAAGTGCTTATGGAGAGGCAAAGACCCAGAACAGCCCACATAACACTGAAAGAAAAGAACAAAGTTGGAAGGCTGACATTACATGACTTCAAGACTTACTATAAAGACAGTGGGTATTAGTGAAGAATAGACAAATAGATCAGTGGAACACAATAGAGAGCTCAGATATAGAACCACATAATATAGACAACTGACCTTTGACAAGAAACAGAGGCAATACAATGGAGCAAAGATAGTCTTTTTAACAAACGGTGCTAGAAAAACTGGACTTCTACATGTAAAAAAGTGAACCTAGACACAGACCCTACACCCTCACAAAAATTAACTCAAAGTATATCACAGACCTAAATATAAAATATAAAATTATAAAACTCCTACAAGATAACATAGGAAAGATGACCTTGGGTGTGGAAATGACTTACAGTATTTAGATACAACACCAAAGGCACGATCCATGAAAAAAACAATTGATTAGCAGGATTTCATTAAAATTAAAAACTTCTGCTCTGTGAAAAATGATGCCAAGAGAATGAGAAGAGAAGGTACAGACTGAGAGAAAATATTTGCAAAAACTATCTGATAAGGAACTTTTATTCAAAAAATGCAAAGAACTCTTAAAACTCAATAATAAGAAAACAAACAACTCTAAAAATGAGCCAAAAACACTGCACCAAAGAAGAAACACAGATGGCAACTAGGCTTATGAAAAGATGCTACACATGATACGTCATCAGGGATATGCAAATGAGAATAATGAGATACCACTACAAAACTATTAGAATGGCCCAAATCTAAAACACCAATCACACCAAATGCTGACAAGGATACAGAGAAACAGAAATTCTCATTCATTGCTGGTGGGAATGCAAAATGGTACAGCATTCTGGAAGACAGTTTGATCGTTTCTTACAAAACTAAATATACTATTACCATACAGTCCAGCAGTCATGCTTCTTGGTATTTACCCAAAGGAGCTGAAAACTTACAACCACACAAAAACCTACACACAGATGTTTATATATAGCAGCTTTATTCACAACTGCCAAAAACTTGGAAGCAACCAAGATATCCTTCAACAGGTGAGTAGATAAACTGTGCTACATCCAGACAATGGAATACTATTCAGTGCTAAAAAGAAATGCACTATCAAGCCATAAAAAGACAAGGGGAAACTTCAATGCATACTATGAAGGGAAAGGAGCCAATCTGAAAAGCCTACATACTATGTGATTACAATTAAATGACATTCTGAAAAAGGCAAAATTATGGAGATGATAAAAAGATCAGTGGTTGCTAGGGGTTTGGAGGTGGGGGGAGAGATAAGCAGGTGGAGCACAGAGGATTTTTAAGGCAGTGAAACTACTTTGTATGATACCACAATGATTGATAAGTGTCATTATATATTTGTCCAAACCCACAGACTACACAACACCAAGAATGAAACACAATGTAAATTTTGGACTTTAGGTGATTACGACGTATCAATTTAGGTTCACTAATTGTAACAAACATACCACCCTTGTGGGGGATGTTAATAGCTGGGGGAGAGTGTGTGGTGTGGGGGGCAGGGAGAAGAAGGGAAATCTCTGTACCTTCCTCTCAATTTTGGTGTGAACCTAAAACTGCTATAAAAAAAAAAAAGATAAAGCCTTAATTTAAAAAAAACTAAGAACTTTCACCATATATATGCTGTAAGGGATTTTAAAATCGTTCTGGAGGGTAAGGCATCTTGTTAATGTTAATGCAAGATAAGATATATTAGAGCCCATTAAGTTCTGGTTAGACAGAATCCATTCATTTAGTCAAGAATACATGAGTAAGTACCATGTGCTACATGCTGCCCTATATCCGGAGTTAAGAATAAATGGCCAAACTTCCCTGTGCCCATGGAGCTTATATGTTAGTAAATATTTACTAATTATTAAATTGAAAATGTATAAAACTCAATAGCTAAAAACATATACTGGGCCTCCCTGGTGGCGCAGTGGTTGAGAGTCCGCCTGCCGATGCAGGGGATACGGGTTCGTGCCCCGGTCCGGGAGGATCCCATATGCCGCGGAGCGGCTGGGCCCGTGAGCCATGGCCGCTGAGCCTGCGCATCCGGAGCCTGTGCTCCGCAACGGGAGAGGCCACAACAGTGAGAGGCCCGCATACCGCAAAAAAAAAAAAAAAAAAAAAAAACATATACTGATATTGAGTCACAGTCCACCATAGCAATAAAAAAATACAAATTTCCACAAAAAAACAGCTTTCCAGAAGAGTTATACTAATTCATACACACTAATTCATACACAGTATATGAGGATATCTATCTCGCTACACACTCATCAGCATTATTACTTAAATTAAAAAAAAAATAAATTCAAACATTATTAAAACATATATTCTTCCCATTGTTTTGCTATGCTTATTTTATCTTTTAAATAGCCCTGTTTTGGCATTTTCTATTGCATTTAGTGATCTCTATTCCTATTTTTGCGAGTGTCACAATGCTTTGTAATATGTTTAATTTCAACTTTTACATTAGTGAGAGTTTTCATTTTAACATATTGTGATCACAAACAAGTCTAAAAAATAAGTAGGTTACAGCAGGGCAACTAAACGCAGGAAAAGTGCTAAATCCCTCAGAATAGATGAAAGCTGTTTCAGAGAAAGGAGAGGCTGGTGTGACAAGCTTTGAGTAGGTCTAGTGAATTCACTGAGCATTAATTTGTCAGAAATTTCCTGCTGACATTACATAAAAGTTAACCCTCAATTAAGTCTTTGAATATAGTTTCAGAAATAACCTGATCAATTTGATATTTTACTTTTTATGTACATACAAGAGTAAAATATGGTAAAAAATGTAAGTCTAGGTCATTCGAAAAGCTCTTTCTATGTGATGATAAAGCACGATGTCATAATTTAATAGTCACTTTTTTTCTTAAAGGTACCTAAAAAATGGTATGTCTTAAAACTGATAACATCTTAGATTCATTAAAATACAATAATATATTTAGCCCCCACAACAACCCTATGAGTTAAGTATTATTATCATGGACATCTTTACCGGTAGGAAACCTGAAAGGCTAAATAAATCACCCAAGTATATAAAACTAATAAAATATCAAAGTTAACCTTACTCTTCTATGCAATACTAACCCTTCAAAGAATCTACTGAATATTTAAGTAATTATCCACAACGCCTCCCAACTTACTTGAGCCCTGCTACATGAGATTACTTTGAGCAGAACGAATAGCAGAACAGTATTATGTAGTAATTTCCAAACAAGGCTGGCAGCACTAGTCAATCCAGGGGTTTGTGAGCAGAGTGGAAGAGGGAAGAAAGAACTGAGGTACTGGAAGAAGCCTCAAAGCCCCAGGTCATTATGCCTCTCATTACCTGAATACAGGTAATATTTTGTTTGGAAAACGACAGCTAAGGATGAGGTAGGTAGTAGTCTTCCACTTTGCACTTTTACAACATGCCTGGGGCTTTCTTAAGAATCATCTTCTTTATGTTTTTGACACACTGTAAAGGAACAGTTTGGAAAAGGACAGATCACAGAATAATGACCCCAAGTTTTTCTACATGAAGAACATAGTTGTATTCAAGCAAATAAATCACTTTAAACACAAATATCTGATTTGATTATTTTGTTCACATTAATGAGTCAATTTACAAACTGCCAAAGCATGTTTTGTTTGTATAACTAAAAAAATCTACTTCAATCTCATTTTGCTCAGAGATGACAGAGTTGGACTTTCTCTATGACTTCCTCAATGTGAGCTCCTGAAAATGAACAAGGCTGAAAAAAGAGGTAAGGAATGGATGGATCCTAGGAGGGCACTGAAAAAGGAAACAAAATATTTAGTTTTCTCAAACACAGATAAGTAAAAGTATCAGTTATTCCTGGAAAGACAAAGGGAACAACTTTATAGTCCTTACCAAACTACCATACTCAAGGGTGCTCAACTGTACAACAAGGGTACCCCTTTGCCCTCACTACCACCTCACCTCACCTCACATCTCTTTCAAATTACACCTTGACATCCACAGGCACACGGAAAGGAACACCTTAACCAAAGCAAAAAAGAAACAAAAAGTTCATCTGGCCTGTTCTGCTTCCAAGGGCCCTGGTGGCCATTTGAGTTTACAAGGTTATCTTTTTTTTTTTTCTTGGCGGTACGCGGACCTCTCACTGTTGTGGCCTCTCCCATTGCGGAGCACAGGCTCTGGGTGCGCAGGCCCAGCGGCCATGGCTCACGGGCCCAGCCGCTCCGCGGCATGTGGGATCTTCCCGGACCGGGGCACGAACCCGTGTCCCCTACATCGGCAGGTAGACTCTCAACCACTGCACCACCAGGGAAGCCCACAAGGTTATCTTTGATTAAGTTTGATTTTCACTGTGCTCTCCCTCCCTTCTATTCTACTCTCTTTTATTTCCTTAAATACATTCAACATGTGTACACTATATTCTTTATGTGATAATCCCAACCACTGCATGTTTGTTGGTTCAAAAGTAAATTTGTTACTTCTGCTAACTCAGGCACATATATTACGTGATTTTTTTAAAGCATGGATTAATCTTCTCTGGAATTTTAACTCCAGAAAAATCTTTGATGTCTGAGTTTAACATGGTTTCCCTTCAGAGAGGATGGAATTTGCCTTTGCTACACAGTAGTGGAGTACTCTTCAAAACACTTAATCATTTAATCCCTGCAACAACCTTGTAAAGTTGCTCTTTGTGTTTAAAAAGATATATCTAAAATGTGAGACACAGAAAAGACAAAAGTAAAAGAATGGAAAAGTACATCCCAGGAAATTACTAATCAAAAGAAAGCATTTCCAGATGTCAGTCAAGGAGGGCCCAAAAGCAGTGGGCAGTGGGGCAGTGCAGAATCAGGAGCAGCAGGTTCTGTGGCCCCAGGGGTACTTCTGTGCTATTGCTGGGTTTAGTCAGGCCCATGCCTGCAGAAGTATATCTGTTCAAGTTATGAATCTGGTTTGATTGAAGAGCATCTAGAAGAGATACCCCTGGTAGCCCAGGATACCTTGTGAGAAAGGAGATTCACAACTGTTCACACTGCCAAAGAGCAGTTTGCTTTTGGCATCTTTGATGACAGCTTCAAGATCTCCACATTCACCACCAGGATGCAGCCAAAAAGCTGCAAAGAGCTTGAGAAGCAGTGGAAGAGAGCACCAGTTCCAGGATATATAACTAACTCCTACAACTCAATAACAAAAGACAGACAAGCCTATTAAAATGAATAAAGGGCCTGAATAGACATTTCTCCAAAGAAGACATACAAACAGCCAATAAGCACATGAAAAGATGCTCAACATCATTAGTCATTATGGAAATGCAAATCAAAATCACAATGAGATACCACATCACAGCTACTAGGATTGCAATCATAAAAAAAAACAGGGATAATAATAAGTGTTAACAAGAATGTGGAGAAACTGGAACCCTTGTGCATTGCTGGTAGGAATGATATATGATACAACATGGATGGACCTTGAAAATACTATGCTCAAGAAAGAAGCCAGACAGAGAAGGACAAATATTATGTGAGTCCACTTATTTAAGGTACCTAGAATAGGCAAATTCATAGAGACAAAAGGAGAAAGAGGTTACTAGGGGTGGGCAGAAAGGTGGTAGGGCAAATTATTATTTAATGGGTACAAAGTTTGGGTTGGGTATAATGAAAAAGTTTTGGATACAGATGGATGGTAGCAATTGTTACACAACATTGCAAATATATTTACTACTACTGAATGGCACACTTATGAATAATTAAAATGATAAATAACATGTTATGTATATTTTACTACAGTAAAAAAAAAAAAGTTAAAGCAGTGCTGGTGATAAACAAACAAAAACTAAAAGGATAGAAATAACACAAAGTACGTTCTACAGCCAAAATGGAATAAAATTAGAAATGAGAAAGAAATTTGGGAAATTCACAAATATAGGGAAATTGAACAATACACTCAACTAATTGGTCAAAGAAAAAGATCAAAAATGGAAATTAGAAAGTATTCTGAATGAAAATAAAGACAAAACATACCAAACATTATGGAATATAGCTGAAGGATTGCTTAGAGGAAAAATTACAGCTCTAAATGCCTATATTAAAAAAAAAGAAAGACTGCAAATAAAAAGACTTATATGTCCACGTAAGATACTGGAAAAAGAAAAGCAAACTAAATCTAAAACAAGCAGAAGGAAGAACATAATAAAGATGAGAACATAAGTTAATGAAATAGAGAACAGAAAAACAATACAGAAATTCAATGAAATAAAAATTTGGTTCTTAGAAAATATCAACAAAATTAAAAAACTGTTAGCTATACTGACCAAGAAGAAAATAGATGAATTAAATTACTAAAATTAGAAATGTAAAGAGGACATTATTACCACCTTTATAAAAATAAAAAATGACTTTAAAGGAATAATAAGAAAAATACCAATAAATTAGATAACTTAGATTAAATGGACAAATTCCTGAAAAGACAAAAACTACTGAAAATGACTCAAGAAGAAAGTAGACTATCTGAATAGACCAGTAACAAATAAAGATGTTGAGCCAGTAATCAAAGAACTGCCCACAAAGAAAAACCAGGACCAGATGGCTTTATGACTGAATTCCACCAAACATTAAAAAAAAAAAAAAAAATTAACCCCAATTCCTCACAAACTCTTACACATAGAAGGAGGAACAGTTCCCAGCTCATTCAATGGGGCCAGTAAAAACCAGACTAAGACAGCACAAGAAAACTACAGATTGATATCTCTTATGAATATGGATATAAAAATTCTCAACAAAATACTAGCAAACCAAATCTAGCAACATATTAAAAAGAATTATACACCAAGACCAAGTGGGACTTACCCCAAGAAAGCAAGATTGGTTTAACATCCAAAAATCAATTAATGTAATACATCTTATTAACAGAATAAAAAACAAAATTCATATGATCACCTCAATAGACACAGAAAAGGCATTTCACAAAATCTAACATCCTTTCATGATAAAAACACTAAAAAAAATGAGGGTAAGAAGGGAACTTCCTCAACTAGATAAAGGGCATGTTTAAAAAAACCCCAGGGCTTCCCTGGTGGCGCAGTGGTTGAGAGTCCGCCTGCCGATGCAGGGGACACGGGCTCGTGCCCCGGTCCGGGAAGATCCCACATGCCGCGGAGCGGCTGGGCCCGTGAGCCATGGCCGCTGAGCCTGCGCGTCCGGAGCCTGTGCTCCGCAACGGGAGAGCCCACAACAGTGAGAGGCCCGCGTACCGCAAAAAAACAAACAAACAAACAAACAAACAAAAAAAACCCCAAAAAACCTCATAGCTAACATCATAGTTAATGGTGAAAGACTGGATGCTTTTCCTTAAGAATAGGAACAAGATAAGGATTCTATCCTGGCCACTTCTATTCAACACTGTATTGGAGGTTCTAGCTAGGGCAATTAGGCAAAAGTAAAATAAAATAAAATTCATCCAGACTGGAAGGGAAAAAATAAAATTATCTCTATTTATAGATGACATGATCTTATATAGAGAAAATCCTAAGGAATACACTAAAAAACTGTCAGAACTAATTAACATGTTCAGCAAGGTTGTAAGATACAATATTACAAAAATCAGTTGTATTTCTATACACTTGAAATGAACAATCCAAAAGTGAAATAAGAAAATTCCATTTATAGTAGCATCAAGAAGAATAAAATATCTAGCAATAAATTTAACAAAAGAAGTATAAAGCTTTTACTCTGAAAACTGTAAAACACTGTTGAAAGAAATTAAAGAAGATCTAAACAAATGGAAACACATCACATGTTCATGGATTGGAAGACTTACTGTTTAAAAAATAATAACAATCTCCAATAGTCTCCAAATTGATCTACTCATTCAATAATCCCTATCAGAATCTCAGCTGACTGCTTTGTAGAAACTGACAAACTGATTCTACAATTCATATGGAATTGCAAGGGATCCTGAATAGCCCAAACAACCTTGAAAAAGAAGAACAAAGCAGAGGACTCACATTTCCTGATTTCAAAACTTACTATAAAGCAATGATAATCAAGATAGTGTGATAAGTGGCACTAGGATAGACAAATAGATCAATAAAATAGAATCCACATATAAACTTACACTTCTTTGGTCAACTGATTTCATTAAGGGTGCCAAGGGGAAAAAATGGCCTTTTTAATGAATGTCACAGGCACAGCTGGATAGCCACATGCAAAAAACTGAAATTGACTCTTACCTTACACCATATACAAAAATTAACTCAAAATGGATGAAAGACCTGAATGTAAGAACTAAAACTATAAAACTCTTAGAAGAAAACATGAGTAAATCTTCATGACCTTGGATCTGGCAAAGGATTCTTACATACGATGACCTCAAAACATGAGCAACCAAAGGAATAAAAAAGATAAACTGGATTTCAGCAAGATTTAAAACTTTTGTGCTTTAAATGTGATCATCAAGAAAGTAAAAAAGACAATCTACAGTATGGAAGAAAGTATCTGCAAATCATCTATCTGATAAGGGACTTGTATCCAAAATTTATAAAGAACTCTTAAAACTCAGTAATAAAAAGACAAATAATCTAAAAAAAAAATTAGCAAGGGATCTGAATAGGTATGTATTCAAGGAATTTATACAAATGGCCACTATGTATATGAAAAGATGCTGGACGCCATTAGTCATCAAAGAAATTCAAACTGAATCCACAAGGACATCACGTCATACCCACTAGAATGTCTATAAATCAAAAAGTCAAATAATAAGTGTGGTGACGATGTGAAGTCAGAACCCTCATACACTGCTGTTAGGAATGTAAAACAGTACCAACACTTTGGAAAACAGTCTGCAGTGCCTCAGCCAATTAGACATAAGAGTCACCACAGCAATTCCCCACATATCCACACAAAAGTTTGTACATGAATGTTTACAGCAGCATTATTCATAATAGTCAGAGTATAAATAACCCAAATGTCCATCAACTGATGAATGGATAAACAAACTGTGGTACATTCATATGATGGAGTATTATTCAGCCATAAAAATAACATTCTGATACATGCTACAACATGGATGAACCTTGAAAACATTATACTAAGTGAAAGAAGACAGTTACAAAAGACCATATATGCTATGATTTCATTAATATGAAATGTTCAAAACAGAGATATCTATAGAGACAAAAAGTAGATTAATGGTTGCTTAGAGCTGGGAGGAAGGGGATGGGGAGTGATAGCTAAAGGAACAGGGTTCTTTTTGAGATGATCAAATGTTTTAAAATTGACGGTGGCAATCACTGCACATATCTGTAAATATACTAAAAATCATTGAATTGTACATTTCAAATGGGTAAAGTGCATAGTATGTGAATTATATCTCAATAAAGGTGATATTTAAACAAAATAAGTGAATTGAGGCTTCCAAAAACAACAAACAAAACTAATAAGAACCCAAATGTCCATCAACTCTAAAATAGAAAAATACTGTATAATTATGGAATGCAACACTAAAAAGTAATGAATAACAGTTATATATGTATATATATCAAAATGAATGAGTCTATGAAATAATCTTGAGCAAGAAAGAAAAAACTACTCACAGAAGAATGCATGCAGTAGGATTCTATTTCTATAAAGGAGCCATCATGAAAAACAGGAAGGGAATTATTAACACAGAGTTCAGTAGAGTGACAATTTCTGGCAGGGGAGACAGGAGATGTGTTGAAGGTGGGACAGATGGGGGGCTTCAATAGTACTGATAATGTTATATGTCTTAAAAGCTGAATGGTGAGGACACAATATATAATTGTTTAAATTATATATTTTCTTTTGTTTGTAAGGTATATTTTAAAAAAATTTTTTTAATGTTCTGATAACATTTGGTTCTAACCTGGAAAACACACCTTTTATTTTTTGTATCCTCCACAGCCCTTACAGGAGTACATGATGCCCAAAAGAATTATGTATGCAAATAAATATATATACATACTCTCCTCATACATATGTGCAGGTAGAGGGAGGGGTTAACCAGTTTTAAATCAATTCACACTTCTGAGTACCAGCATAGGCAAAACACTGAACAAGGTACTCTTCTAAAAGCATGGACAACAATGCTTCCCCTAGACACAAGGAATTTTCCAGGTAACAGTTACATAGTAGGAACAGTACAAAGAACACTATATTTTAAGTGTCGTAGTAGAAGTACATAGAAAGTTTTATGAGGATACAAAAAAGACAAGATTAATTCCAACCGCAGGCACCTAAAAGAGTTTCATGGAGGATGTGGCACCTCAGACAGGCCCTGAAGTATAGGTAAGATTATAATAGGCAGAGGATGAGGAAAGGGTATTCCATTTTTTTAGTAGTTATAATAAAAATAGTAGCAGCTAATATTTATTAATTGCATACTATGTGCCAAGCATTATTCTAAGTATTTTAAAATGTATTACCGGGGCTTCCCTGGTGGCGCAGTGGTTGAGAGTCCGCCTGCCGATGCAGGGGACACGGGTTCGTGCCCCGGTCCGGGAAGATCCCACATGCCGCGGAGCGGCTGGGCCCGTGAGCCATGGCCGCTGGGCCTGTGCGTCCGGAGCCTGTGCTCCGCAACGGGAGAGGCCACAACAGTGAGAGGCCCACATACCGCAAAAAAAAAAAAAAAATGTATTACCCCATTTAATCTTAACCAAAATCCTATGGTAGATACTATTATAATCTCCACTTTGGAGATGAAGAGACAGAGAGATTAAATAACTTGTCATTGTGGCAGTAAGAAATAAAGCTGTAATTTGAATCTGGCTCCACAGCCTGTTCTTTCAACTACAAAAGAGGTAGAAAAAAGAAAACCACACATGTTCAAAGAACAAATATTCCAATTTACCTGACATATAACAATTATTGATAACTGAGGATACTTGGTAAGAGGAGAAAGGGCACTTAAGTGGAATCCACTGAAAACAAGAACCAAAATATCATTGTAAATAAAGGAGCAGATCAGGGGAGGACTTAAATGAGACTACCTTGCAAAATAAAATATTGAAAATGGATACATTTTAGCTTACATTTAATAAAATATAGGCTTATAAATTATAACTGTGCTAGTTCTTATAATGAATCAACTGTTGATTATAAGATTAAATTACATGATTCCTTAATGAACGGCATCAATGGCATACCAAAAAGATAACTATGTAGACTTGGATTACAAATGCTTGAATGATGAATATCATGTCTTGGGTTGAAAGGAAGTATAAGAGATTATATTAGAAAAGCAGCTTGAGGCCAGCTCATGAAAGGCTTAAGCCTTAACCCTCAAAGGGAGAAGACTAGCAAATAGGAGACACTGAAAGAAAGAAATAGGAGAAACATTCCAGAGGGAGAATTGACAGGACTTGCTGACAGTTTGAATGGAGTATATAGCAGAAAAAGAAATAAAAGATTACCAATTTTGGGCCCAAGGAATTGCTAGCCCATCAGCGAAGGAGGGGCTTAAAAAAGAACAAAATCACAGGAAGAAAACTGGGATTGGGAGCCAAAGCAAGGAGTTAAGTTTGGTTGAAACAGTGGGATACTCAGGAGACTGGAAGCAAGCCACTGAAATTTGAGTCCAGATCTCTGGAGAGAACCTGAAACTAAGGATGTAGATTTAGAACCCAGAGATGCAAAAGATGAAGTCCCAGAAGTGGATGGAGAAATTATCAAGGAAAAGAAGATACAGGAAGATAAAGAGAAGATAAAGGGAATGAAGAGAATATTTGAGTGCTGTCTAAGAGAGCATAGAAGGATGCATAGAAAGGATGACTAGCAGAAGTTCAAGTAAGATCATTCAAAAGCAGTGGGAGAAATATCAGTATACGAAACTGAGAAGGAGTCCAGATGAGCTCAACCGAAGAGCAAATGAAAGATTTCACTTCTATGTAGTAACAAAAAAAGGATGCTGTGCATACACCAGATTTTGGAGACAAACTCCCCCTCAAGATATTAAATTCAACAGAACAGATACAGTTTACATTTTTCCACTTAACAAAAACCTGTCACTTCTCACTAAGGAAAGGTAGTCAGAAGGAAGACAGAAAAGAAAAAAAAAAAAAGCAGTAAGAAATGAAAGTGAAAGAAATCAAACCTGAAAAATCTAAGATACTTCAAAAGTCCAACGTGTTCCTGAGAGAGTCTCAGATCAGTTTTCTCTATCCACTTCTCATACCTGCCTGCCAAAAACCATGAATGACAAAAATATCGAGTCCCAAATTGAAAAATTTGAGCAGAGGTCCTTAACATCCTTCCAGTCTTTCTGCACCCAACAAAATCTTATTAAAATAGAAAAAAGATCAATTTCTTGATAGAAATTTTAATCATTACTCTTCCCACCAAAGTCTAAACCACCTAAAAGTAGCATTTCATTTTTAGAACCAGACACAGAATCTCCCAAAAGGCTTAAGAGGTAGGGCTCCCCTAACAAAGGAGCGGAGATAAGAAAGAAAACAGGTACCAGGGTTCTTCTTATTCAAAATAAACCTAGGACCTGGAAGAGAAGGAAATCATTGAATCCTAGAAATCAGAGCATGTGGCTTGAATAGAAATGAACATCCTTAAAGTATTTCTTGTTATACATTGAAGACATTATAGAGGCTTCTTCACATCTATATCTTTCCTCAAAGTTTTTGCATTTTGGTCACACCAACATCTGAATTCTGAGCCAGAGACATCCACAATATGCTACTAAGTGTTGCTTAAAATAGCAAGTAGAATATGACAATGACAATGATGGCAGAATCATGATTTAAACCATGGAACTATCTGAATTTAAACCTGTTGGGAGTTGGGAGTGTAGTCTAACTTCTTGTGGCCCCTTCTGCGGTTCATGAAAATTATGTTGAAAGGAAAAATAAAAATACTTCGAAGAATAGTAGGAGTTTTGGGTAAATGAGATAACTAAGTAAACATAAGAATCAGTCAAAAATATACTGATCAACTGCTAAGCTAGTGACTCACTTGCAAGCTCAAACTGCTTATCACTAAGTAACTAATAAATGTCACTTACAACCCTTCACTATGTTGACTCTTATCAATCAAGCTTTACATTAATTTATAGTTAATAAGTTTGAGTATCATGCAATAATATTGAATAATAATAAATGCAATAGTAGGGCCAAATCATGTGCTTTTAACTATACTAGTCCTAAATTAGATAGGATACACAAAACCTCAAAAAAAACAACAGTCAAAGCATGAGTCACTATGTCAACCAAAAGACTCCACAACTCTGCCTCAGAAAAGCTAAAATCCTTGCAAAAAAAGATCCTGATGACTTTTTTAGGCAGTGTCATGCTTCATTGTCTCCCAATTCCCTATGACTATGATGAGTCATGTCAAATTATTAAAGGAACATATCTTATATGCAAAAGAAGATGCTGTTAACTGTGAAGGGGGGATGGGTAAGGGGTTGAAGAAAATTGTGGCATGAATGGAAATTTATACATCTTCCAGCTTTCATTCTACTACCCATTTGCTAATTTCCATCTCTCTCAACCCCAGAAGCCAGTCTTTCTAATGCCAGGGGTGAGCCATATATGGCTTATGGCAATGGCAGCAAGCTCTGGATTTCCTGTATCAACAAATGGACAAGATGTACCTCTCCTACCTCCTTCCTTAATCACAGACTCAAATGCCATGCAAACTAAATACACTGCTCACTTCCGACATATACTAAGTAAACTATCTCCCTTCAGGAGACCTCTGTAGCTCATTCTATGTTGACAGTCTGTCTCAAATATCTGCTTTCCTTAAAAAGAAAAGGCCATTACCAAACTCCTCTGTGTCAACTGTAGTGTTGGTTTCTTATACTTTATAGGCCAAACACTTTAGTTCAATAAATCACCAAGACCAGGTCTGGGTTATAATTTATTTTCCCACCATATAGGAATAAAAAGTTAAACATGTAAACGCAAACAAAATTAAAGAATATCAGGAGAATATGCTATTTTTAAAGCATTTTAATACTATAAAAATACATCTTAACAGATACTAATCACAAAAAAGTTTTTATTACAATAGATTTTAAAAGACTTCCACAAGTCAAGGGTATGTTAATAAGTTGAAAATAAAGTATAAATTTGGAAACAAGTAAATTTCATTTTATAAGACATTCTGCAATTTCTATTCCTCACTATTCTGATTAAGTTCTATGGTAAAGATGATAGGAACAGATCCAGACGATGCTTGTGATTATCTAAAAAGCAAAAATGGTTTTAAATATTTTTTCTTAAGTAAGAGAAACATCCAACAAATATTTGTGAAACAAAGAAGGAATCAGTTTCAAAACTGAGCTATGAGAAGTTCTATCCCATATATTCAGCCTAGAACAGAGACAATAAATAGCCTCTAAAACAGGCGTTTACAGGAAAATAAATATTCCACAATACATATGGCAAACCTCCTCTGAGTCCTGTTTCCTTTGTTCTTCTTAAGACTCAGTTTCCCACATTACTATGTTTAAAAGCTTTTTCTCAATTGGCTCAGTAAAGAATAAACAGGCTGTGAAGTTAAACTAATTAAACAATCTCTGAATAAGATACTGACACTGCCTTTTATTCTTGCTTTCACAGAGGTCTAATGAATTCTCTTTGGTCACCCTCTTCAGTCTTCTTATAACCCAGACGAGTGCCTCATCACTCTGATCATAAGTACCACATGGGACTAAACACACCCCAACGCAAAGGAAAACACAAAAACAAGCCATCATGGGAGGAGCACAGCTGAAAAAGAATATGTCCTTAACTTTTCATTCACTCTCTTCTCTAGCTAACCATTGCCATCCAACCACCACCACCACTGCCACCGTAAAGCACCCCCCAAGACTGGAAACAACTGCTTTAAATTTCTTTTAGTGCAGCAAGCGATAGCTTGTAAAAGGATGCAAACCAGCTGAAACATTTGACAGACAGTGTTAAATACCAGGGAATTCCTATCAACCATTTTACTTTAAAAGGTACTTTGATGTTGGCTATCTTTCATGTACCTCTTTCATGGCACATTAATAAAGAAAACGGAGCTGAAGTAAATCAAGTCCCAAGGTCACATCTAGAATTACAGCACTGTAGGTACCTGATGAAATACGGATTAATGCTGCATGAGTAGTGAATAAATAAAAGCTCTTCTACCCACCAATCAGGCAAGTTTTACAAGTGCTTCTGAACTTTATTCTGCAACTAGACCTGAGACATCTTTAATCCCCTATGCCCCTGAAACCTAATTATCATAATGTGAACCCAAATGTTAGGGTCGCTTCAAAATGCAAGTGCTGTGAAGCGGAAAAGTAATGGGAATTAAGCTGGGTGTAACCTTAGAAATGTACGGATGTGGGGAACTTGAAAGTGGTATTTCAATAAGTTAGGAGAGCGTAACACAAAGATTTAGCCACATAAAATACATTAGAATCAAAAGGTGCCCCCCTCAAAAACAAAACAAAACAAAACATATAAAACACAAATAAGGTGGATTCAGAAACTATTTACAAATACCAATTTCTGGCCCCAGAATCTTCAAGTTCTACATAACCAAATGAAAAAGATGTCAACAACAAAGAATTCTAGCAGTTTTGCATTGTTCTAATGCAACTGAACTATGAAACAGAACCATAGTGATTCTGCACAACCCAAACAATTCTCATAAAGGAAAAAATTTGAATGTTCCCAAATAATCAACTGAATACAGTGCTGGCCAAAGGTGAGGGAGAAAAACAAGCTGTTTAATGCCAAAGAAAAGAGAAAAATATGAATCAGAATAGGCCAAAGAGTTGACAATATCAAGGCAAAACTCATTCCGTTAGTAATTTGTTGATAATGCATTTACACATCTAATTTATTCTAGGAACTATGATTAAAAAAAGAAGTAAAATTACATAATACGAATACATTCTTCTTGTATTCACTATACATCTGTGTTCACTATAACACAGAATTCAGCGTAAATCAGGACTGAATTGGGCTCTAATCATAGAGACGGTCACTTACAGTTCCAAAATATCTACACTACAACCCTATAATATGGTTGTTAACTTCACCAAATACATGATTTTTTGAAAGATCAACGTTTAATTATTTCACCTACCTATTTATAAGCATTAGAATCTTAAAAATGATTTTTTCTACTCAACGATGTATCTATGACAAAACAGCATCTATCTGATGCACGTACTTTAAGAAATAACAGAACTATGTTATTTGTATTTTCATATGTATGTATGAAATTGGTGAACTCCACTCTACTTTCAAGATCATAGTAAAATGTTAGTTTAGAGGAGGATCTAAGAATATAAGACTGTACATACACAAACTGATATGGACAGAGAAAAAATATAAAACAATTGCTCAAAATAAGGCAGTGTTCCTTCCATTTCTAAATGTTATCAAAAACACTCATAACATTCCAAAGTTCATCAGTTCTTACATTAATGTTGAACATATTTAATATACATTTTTGGTTCTATTATAGCAAATACACTTGTCTAAACAGAACATCTGTTTTGGTTACAATACATTGTATCTTTGGCAAGAACATATAATAAAACTAACAAAAACAACCAAGAATCTTTATTGGATCTGGCAACAAAAGCAGATTTGTAACCAAAAACCTTAAGACGTGAAATGACCATCACTGGGCTCTAGGCCAGTTCTAATCTAAGTCAATAAACAAAGATCTCCAAGAGTTAAGGGGGGGAGAGGGAGGCTGGGTAATTCCTGCAGATACTTAAGTTGGACTTGAAGATGCAGAAACACATGGGTTACAAACTGCTAAAACATATTTTATTTTGATCAAAAACTGTCAAACTGAATCTGAATCCAAATAGTATTTTAAAACCGCACACACACACACACACACACACACACACACACACCCCATAATTATTCATTCCTTACGTCTCCTTTCCAACATACCTCACTGAAATGGTGTACTTATACAGGTATATTTAAAAAATATTCTGGTCCTTTCAACAAAATGAACATAAATTATACTGGTTGTAAAACAATTTTATTTTTAAATTTACTTAATGTCACAAACTTCCCAGAAAGTAACCCTTATAAACAAGAGTCTAGTGTTTATAATAGTAAAAGAAATGGAGGAAGGAGTATCAGTAGGTGAAAGGAAACAAAGTCCCAGAATATCAGCACATTTTCTCAAGTCACCCCTGTAGAAAGAAGTGAGACAAATACTATAACACCTTAACTTGTCATTAAGCATAATAATCAAACTAATATCCAAAAAACAATTTAGGCTGTTCCAGTTCTAAAGCTAATTCACCTTGTCCTACACATCTCTTCCATCTAAATGTTCATCTGTATCCTGTATAGTATCCTTTTATAATAAACCACTTAAGTAAGTAAACGGTTTTCCTGGGTTCTTTGAGCCACTCTAGCAAATTAATCGAAATTAATCAATTGGGAACTCCAATCTACAGCCAGTTAGCTGGTCAGAAGTCCAGGTGACAACCTGGGCTTGGGACTGGCATCTGAAGTGTGGGGGGTGGAGGTGGAGTTAACAGTCCTGTGGGAATGAGCCCTTAACCTGTGGAATCTGATGTTATTTCTAGGTAGATAGTATGAGAACTGAATTGAATGGTAGGACACCCAGCTGGTGTCAGAGCACTGCTTGTTATACATGGGGGACTATATATAGGGGGACGCCACACACACACTTTGAAATTGGGTCAAGGAACCCAAAAGAATTGACAATAAGAAATACCCTCTACATGTCAACCCAGTACACAATACATGTATGTAACTAAAACAAATATTCATGAAATAATACTTAGCCTTACTATATGAAATGAACTCTATTTTCTATTCTCTTCTATTGAGTTTTTTTTTTAATGCTGTTGGGACCCACTACATTGCCTTCACCTTCCACCAATGGATTGCAACCTATAATTTGAAAAACATGGCCCTAGAGAGCTCATATGACATGGAAAAGATGAGGATAATAAGGACATGAATCTGGATGATGTAGATAAATGAGGATATAAATTCATCACACTTTACTTCAGCCTGGGTGGTTTCCTTAAAATGTATCTCATATACCATACCACACAGATAGAATTCCTATCACTAAAAGATAAGAATATTTGTTATATCTATATCTACCAAAAAATGTCACTTCTTGTCCCTCTCTATCCCCTTACCTTGCTTTTAATTCTCTATATAGAATTTATCACTAACTGACATAGTATACACACACACACACACACACACACACACACACACACAATCTTTTCATCTGTTTTCCTCACTAGAATAAAGGCTTCAAGAAGGCAGCCACCTTGTCTGTCTTGTTCACTGCTCTTACTCTCAGCACATAGTATTGTGCCTGCCATACACTTTGGTACTAACAGTACTTTGCTGATTGTACTGATTGTAATGATTGATTGTATTGATTGATTGCTGATTGTGCTGATTGCACATGGGATGTTTTGTTGTGGCTAAAGTCCCAAAAGCCTGTTTTGCTAATGTTAGCAATCCTCCAACTTTGTCCTATAAAATGGGTACGTGTTTGAGGAGAGGGACAGGAGGGAGTTAGAGCTGAAAGAGACAATTTCTTTAAGAAGATAGTTGGAATGCTGTGGCATTTCTCTGGCTGCTCCAATACCTCATGTGAAAGTGTCCCACTCACCCCATGCCAAGTGATGGGGGCTTCACTGGGACCAATATGTGAACATAAGAAAGAGAATAAAGGTAAGAACAAGCATAGGAGAGAAAGAGAATGAAAAGGGGGAGAGCTGCACTAAGGATAAGTCGCTGTTTCCCCTTTGAGAGCAGGCAAGGATGTATGAACCAATCGGGCCTGCAGGAGGAAGTGGGAGGTGGCTTGAAAGAGATTCTGTCCAAGAGCACTGAGTAGCAAAGGGATCCAGAGAAGAGCAGGCTGTCTGAAGCCTGGATCTGAAGAAGGAGAGTCAGAACCAGTCAGCCAGAGAAGATATCTGCCAAGTCACACGGATGGCAGTTCAAGGACGCTGTTGGTGAAAATCTCAGAAAACAAAAACAAAAGTTTTTCAAAAACAGCCCATGGAAAAATGAATCAGCAATGGTAAATGGGCCACCGAGAGGACTCTATCCTTAGACTGCCAACTGTCCCCACTTTGTAAGACTATGCTCCTTTTCCCTATTCTCAACTCTGAGGACTAAACTTGGAGAAAATTCAGCTAGTGAATTGGGGGGAAGAGAAAAATAACAAGAAGGGAAGAAAGAGGAAGCTAAACAAGCCCCCTGCAAAGCCCTACAGTAAAGTAGTATTTCCCAGAAGGACATGGAATTTAATTTATCTCAAGTTGGAGCTTTGATTATTACACTAGAGAAGATATTTTGATTGCTAAAATTAGACTGTTCTAATGACTAAAAGGAACTGAAAAAGCTGAGATCTCTCCATTATTTCAGCCAAGGATGAAAAGAACTACTCCAAACATGATTACGGAGTAGGATAGAAATTAAGTTTCCTTCTTGTACCTTACTGAGTCTACCTCAGTCAATTAATCATTTACATGTGATAAATATTTGTCAAATAAATGAATACATAAGTAAAATAACTAGAATAAAATATAATAAAATATTAATAGCATTCTCAGAGTGGTGAATTACAAATTATTTTTATTTTCCTTTTTGTATTTTCCTAGATTTTTCAAAACTCTTTTGAGCATGCTTAAAAGAAAAAAAAAGACTATTAAATTGACAGAGAAAAATGTCACGCACATGTTTCACAGGCATTCATACCCAGAGGAAACAAGTAAAAGAAACAAGTAATTCTTAATTCAAAAGTATAAACTGAGGGAATCCTTGGCAGTACAGTGGTTAGGGCTCAGGGCTTTCACTGCCACAAGCCAAGCAGTGCGGCCAAAAGAAAAAAAAGTGTAAATCAAGATTATTTAAAATGATCATCTTCTAATTTTCACTTATGGTTTATGTCTCTGCTGTCTGAAAATGCCAAATTTTAAATTTAAAGTAGACTAAAAGTAGAAAATCAAGCATTGACCTTGTTGCCAGTAATAGGGAAGACTGGCTACCTGGATCAACAGTTTACTGAAAACAACTAAACACACTAGATATAATACATCTTCTTAAATGCATCAGTGAGTTGGCAAGAAAAAAAAAATACTCAAGCTAAAAAAAAAAAAAGAACATGGGAACCTTGATTTCTGAAGCCGACTTTCAGCTGAGGGCATTGCTGAGCCAGATGAATTTTATGGCCTCAGAGAGCTTCACAGAACTAGAGGATTAAAAGACAAAATCCAGGGTCCACCTAAGATCATGGTAACAAATGATTCCCCCAACTCCCCTCCCACATATAAAGCCAATATACCAAAGGGTTAAACCTGCAGTATAAGGGTCAAAGTATACCCTGTACCCTAACTCCAGGATATTGCAATAAAAATGGACTATCTCAAACCTTGTCGCAGGAGGAATCTCTGATGAGAATATGGAACCATAAGCCATCTCTCTCGTTTGCAGCCTAAATTCACACGACCTGGGTGGCCAAGAAAAAATTCAAGCTGCGAATTTAAGTGGTCACAAACTGGTAGTGTCGACAGGAGCCTGGCAGAAGGAAATGCAAATCCTCTTTCAAGTGATTCACAATCAATCCAGGCCTCCATGAATTCCCACAGACAAAGTTCCATGAAAATATGGAGTTTTCAGTAAAAATTAACTGAACAGAAAAGGAAACAAAGCAGAACCAGCAGTAAAAACAGATGGCAGAAACAGAATTGCAGGGATTTTAGATATTAGAATTATCACAGTCTGCAAAATAATAATACTTAGTATGACTAAGGAAATAAAAGATAGGTTTAAAAATGTATTCAGGAGGGCTTCCCTGGTGGCTCAGTGGTTGAGAGTTCGCCTGCCGATGTAGGGGACACGGGTTCGTGCCCCGGTCTGGGAGGATCCCACGTGCTGCGGAGCGGCTGGGCCCGTGAGCCGTGGCCGCTGAGCCTGCGCATCTGGAGCCTGTGCTCCGCAGCGGGAGAGGCCACAACAGTGAGAGGCCCACGTACCGCAAAAAAAAAAAAATTCAGGAACAAGTAAAAAACTGTAAGAATGATCAAGCAGATTTGAAAAATATAAAGTTTCTAGATATAAAAAATATAACTGAAATTAAAAATTAAATGGATGGATGTCAGTTTTCTACAAATTAAATTATAGAGTCAACTTACTTCTAATCAAAATCCCAGCAGGCCCATTAGAAGAAACTGAAAAGCTGATTCTACAATTTATGTAGAAGTGCTATGGACCTAGAATAGCCAAAACAATTTTGAAAAAGAAGAACAAAATTGAGGGACTACACTATCTAATTTCATCACTTGTTAAGCTACACAAATCAGCACTGAGTAGTATTAAAGATACAAAGATTAGTGTAAAGACATACAGCTCAATTAAACAGAATAGACTCCAGAAATAGATCCATACATATATGAGCAGTTGATTTTCAACAAAAATGCCAAACCAATTCAATGGGGAAAGGAAAAATCTTTCAGCAAATGGTACTGGAATAATCCATAGCCATATAGAAAAAAAGAACTGCTTATCATATATAAAAATTAACTTTAAATGGATCACAGACCTAGATAAATTTAAAGCTATAAAACTTCTAAAACAAAACACAGAGGAAAATCACAGTGACCTTAGTTTTTCCAAACATTACTTAAACAGGACAAAAAGCAAGACTATATAAAACAAATTGATAAACTGGACTTCATCAAAATTTAAATTGTTTGCTTTTCCAAAGACCATGTTAAAAAATGAAAAGGTAAGCTTCAGACTGGGAAAAAATGTTTACAAAACATGTATTTAACAAAGGAGTTGTATTCAGAATAAATATAAAATACTCTTACTCAATAACAGGAAGAAAAAGAATCCATTTTTTTTAATGGGAAGAAGATTTAGATAGATACTACAAAGAAAATACATGGATGACAAATAAGCAAATAAAGATGCTCAACATCATTTATTGCTAAGGATGTCGCTTAAAACTACAATGAAATATCACTGCACATCCACTAAGATAGCTAAATTTAAAAGACCGGCCATACCAAGCAGATGGATGAGAATATGGGGAAGCCAGAACTCTGATACACTGCTGGTGGGAATGCAAAATGGTAAAACCACCTTGGAAAACAGTTTGGCGGTTTCTTCAGTTAAACATACACCTACCATACAACATAGCCATTACACTCATACTTATGTACCAAACATAAATGAAAGCATATGTCCATGCAAAGACTTGAACAAGAATGTTCATACAGTTTTATTTGTAATAGACAAAAACTGTCAATGATCCAAATATCCATCAACAGGTAAATGAACAAACTAATTATGATTTAACCATACAACAGAATACTCAGTAACAAAAAGAACTATGGCATATATAACATCATGGATGAACCTCAAAATAATTACACTGTGTGAACATATACTGTATGATTCCAATTATATACAAGTCTAGATGATGCAAGCTAATCTATAGCTACACAAAACAAATCAGAGGTTGCCTGGGAAACAGAGGGGTCAGGGAAGGCAGGACAGATTATAAAGGAACATAAGGAAATTTGGGTGCTAATGGGTATGTTCATTATCTTAATTGTGGTGATAGTTCATGGGAGAACACGTATGTCAAAACTTAGGAAACTGAAAACTTTAAATACGTGCAGTTTATTATATGCCAATTATCTCTCAAGCTGAAAAACTAACAAATAGGACTTCTAGAAGTGAAAAATATAATTTCTAGAAATAAAAAATTCAATGGATGGGTCTGAAAGCTAAAGAAAAAGCTAGTGAATTGGAGAAAAGACCTGAAGAAATCAACCACAAAGCAGCCCAGAGAAACAAGAAATGGAAAATGAAAAGAGAGAGGTTAAAAGGCATGGAGGATAGAGTGAGAAGCCTGAATAGACATTGTTAGAATTTCAGGGGGAGAACAGAGAGAAAAAATGGGACAGAGGTAATATTTGAAAAATGATGGCTGAGATTTTGAAGAATGAAAAGATATCACTCCACCGATTCAAGAATCCCAATAAATTTTAAGTAGAATAAATAAAGAAAGCAGTATAAATGCTACCTAATAGCAAAAAGGAACAATAAACAATTTGATATATTATTTCTTATCAACATAGCTATACTCTTCTGAGTTGTCAATGATAAATTTGGAAACAGAAATGCCCTTTCTCCTCAGCTCATTACAAATACCATACTAAACATGCCTATAAATAAATACTGAAATTATGGTCAATAAGTCTGTACTGATAGGTTTAAAACTAAAGATACATCAGAGATTGGAAATAATCCAGCTGTCAAACAACAGGAGATGTCAAAAATATGGTATAACCAAACAAGAGAAGTAAGGTAGGGAAAAGGGAGGGAAGAAGGAAAAAAATGAGGGAAGGAGAAAGGAAACAGGAAAGGAGAGGAGGGGAGGAAAAGGAAGGGGAGAAATCAGGTGTCTCTGCTGTTTACAAAACACCAGAGCTGGCGAAAAGAGAGGCCTTAAGAAAGAATGGGAGAAATCGGCACCCATTCCTTGTTCAAAACTACCCTCAGGTTATCTAACAGCCTCCTACTCTCTGTTTCTGTTATCTAAGCTGATTGAAGTTCTCTCATTAATTTTTGGTTTCTTGGAGAATAAAGTTTCAAAGCAGCCATACAAGTAACTGAGGATAATGAGGTTTTGTGGCTTCAAAACAAAAAGTCAGAAGACATAAGGAAAAGTTTCAAGCATAATACAAAACTCAAAAGCCATAAAGAAAAAGAGAGAAATCTGAGAAAATAATATTTTAAATTCGATATGAAATACAGCTCAAATTGTAAACACAAAAACAGGGGAAATGATTAGCAAAATTTGCAAAAATTATGACAGATTAATCATTACTATAGACATTTACAAATCTGAACAAGATAAGCAATTATAAACAAGATGAAAACCTCTAAAAGAAAAAAAAATGGGCAAAGGACTTCCCTGGTGGTTCAGCGGTAAAGAATCTGCTGCAGGGGATGCAGGTTTGATCCCTGGTCAGGGAACTAAGATCCCACATGCCGTGGGGCAACTAAGCCCGCATACCACAACTGCTGAGCCCACGCACCTCAACTAGAGAGCCAGTGTGCTGCAAACTACAAAGCCCACGCACTCTGCAGCCTGCGTGCCACAACTAGAGAGAAGCCCAGTGCCTCAACGAAAGATCCCACGTGCCGCAACTTAGACCCAATGCAGCCAAAAATAATAAATGAATGAATGAATAAATAAATAAATAAAATGGGCAAAGGCCACAAATAAGCCATCCATACATACACAAAAAATACAGAAATGGCCAATAAATATATAAAAAGATATCTGACCTCATTAATAACAATAATAATGTGCTGTTCTAATAAGCACTTTATACTATATATAAACTCATTTAACCTTCAATGATAACTCTATAGGATGCGTACTATTATTATTTCACTTTATGCATGATGAAACTGAAATACAGACAGGTTTATTGGTATGAGAAGATGATAATATATTAAGTAGGGAAAAGGTTATAAACCATGTACAATGTGAGTTCCTTTTCATAATACACACACACACACACACACACACACACACACACGCAGACAAGAAAAATCTAGAAATATGCTCTAAAATATAAATAACAGTTTAGATAATAGAAAATCCTGTCACTTATCTATGTTTTCCAATCAATCTATGATAATAAATATTAACTTTAAGGAAATGTATGTTTTTTAAATTTTACTCAAAAGATTCTCATTAGCTTCACTATTACGCAGTTTTCACAAATGAGTTAACCCTTTGAAGATCAATCTATTCCCTACAATTAAGTTATACTCTGAAAGGTACGTCAAGTTATCTCAAGCGACAGAGCTATGATTCCTTAAATTGTATCTTCCGGGCTTCCCTGGTGGCGCAGTGTTTAAGAACCCGCCTGCCAATGCAGGAGACATGGGTTCGAGCCCTGGTCCAGGAAGATCCCACATGCCGCAGAGCAACTAAGCCCGTGCACCACAACTACTGAGTCTGCACTCTACAGTCCGCGAGCCACAACTACTGAGCCCACGTGCCACAGCTACTGAAGCCCGTGCTCCACAACAAGAGAAGCCACCGCAGTGAGAAGCCCACACACCGCAACAAAGAGTAGCCCCTGCTCGCCACAACTAGAGAAAGCCCGCGCACAGCAACAAAGACCCAATGCAACCAAAAATAATAATAAATTAATTTTAAAAAATTATATCTTCCTTCTGTTAAATGGTTGGTATGCCTCTGAAATAAAAGAATAAGAAAGAGGTCCAATGTGTATTCCACAGATGTCCAAAACCAATGCTTTTTTCCTAATAGGGTCTGGCTACCTGCTTAACCTTCACTGACCAGGCCCCTTGGTATACATCTAACCTCAAAAATTACAACTCCAATCCGCCACTACAGCTCCCCTTCCCTTTCCTCATTCTGTCGTCACATACCATACCTTCTCGGTTCATTCCATTTTCTAATTCTTTTCACTATACTAATGAATAATGTCATTCGGAAGCAAAACTAATTTCTCTTATTTTCTATATTTGCCTGCTCAAAGTCATTCGTATATTGCAGCTTTTAGAGTAGAAACATTAAGCACAGGGTCTGAATTAACAGCACAAAATTTTATTTTCCATTTTCTGCTCCCAGGTTTTGAGGGGTTTCATGTATCTGTGATTCTCCAGAATGTACACAGTGCTGTAATTTCTAGCAATGTTTCCACTATCAGCATGAATCTTGCCAATCATGGTTTGAAATATAAGACAGCAAGTATTAGAGATTACTTATAATTCTTTCATAGTTCATTAATAAATGTATAACTCTAACCATACAATACTTTTATTTCAGAAATCATCATTTATCTTTGGCAAAATATAAGTCTATAATCCATCAAATGCAAATTTCTATATCAATGAAAAAATACAGAAAACAGTACATCATAGGTTTACCAAAGCATTAAGCAAAGGGGAAATTTTCCGTAATTGTTGCAGACATTAATTCCTGTCTATAGCCTTGAAAAGACTTATCTGATTGAAAATAGTTTTATTGTTAATATTTGACAATTCAAATTAGTAATATTTATTGAGATGCATCTATAAGTACAGAAATATGCAATGTGAAGGAGGCAGAGATAAGTAAAACATAGTACCCTGATTTAAGAAGGTATCAATGTAGGAGAAACCAGGTACAGTGCATATAAACACAAATGTCTCATAAGGAGCTAGCCATTTCTACATTTCAATAAATTTTACCATTGCTACTACACAAAAGAAAACACTATTTTTTACCAAGGAAAAACGGATTTAAAAAAAAAAAGAAGAAAATAGTCAAGTGTGACATTTTAAAATGAATGGGAACAAATATTCAGATACTCAAAAAATAAAGTGACCGCCTACTATGGGCCAGAGGATTGAAAAGAACAGATCATTCTAGCACATACTTAAAACAAATGACACATATAATACTGTAGAATTTCTTTTCACAAACACTTGCAACTTTAAACGTGTGACAAACTAAGATCTAGCATAGTTATATTCTACAACTTAATCCATTTTTTTTTTCTCCTTTGGTAACTGAGATTTGAAGCTCTGGATGACTTCCTCCATAGGAGATATAAGTATCAGAGTTTACAAGGTATTTTAAGAGAAATGACTGAGAGAGAAGTTGGATGGATGGGTCAAGATGCATGGGGTTTACAAGTTAGAAGATAAATCATGGTGTATGTTAACCTATGGCAAGTAGGTCAGGGCAAAAGGTGTTAGAAGGAATAGATAAGAAAGAATGTGCTGGTGGATGTGTCAGGAAAAGGTTTTCCAGGATGAGGAGAATTATAGGAATGCCTATCAGATTATCTGTTCAAGAGTGTTGAAAATGACTGCTAGAGAAAGCATGGAAATTTCAACTTAAGTGTAGTTTGCGATGTAATTTCAAGCCGTTAGATGAGAAAATATGGTTTCTTCATAAAGGCATGCTGAACTGGCAAAATGATAACAAAATGAAGTTGAACAGCTGATTTCCTAAAGCACACACTGTAACTTCTGATTAAGTATTTGCATCATTGAGGATTTCAAAAGCACATAATAAAATACTAGCAAATATATTCCAAAAGTACATTGAAAGAATAATATACTATGCAAAGAAAAGTTCAACTCAGAACTGCAGAGATGGTTCAACTGTAAGATATCTACTACTTTTACGATTCAGCATATTGATCAAAAGAGGATAAAAAAACCTCTTTAGAGAAAAATTATTATGGCAAAATTCTGAAAAAGCATTAACGTTATCTTTTATTCTTGATTTTTAAAGTATAATAAAACAGGAATCAGTATTTTTAAAACACTCATAAAGACTATTTCCTTTAAAAGATTTTTTTTTAATATACAAAAGGTAGTATCATACTTAAGGGAAACACTAGAAGCATTCTAATAAAAGTAAAGGAGGAAAAAAAAATCCACTATCACTACTACTATTTAATAGCTTTTCAAAGATATTGCATGATACCTTTAAAGAGAAGAAAATAAAAAGGTATAAAACTAGAAAAAGAACTGATAAATTCATCATCTTTTGCAGATGATATGACCATATCATATCTCTTGAAATCCAAGAAAATGAACTGAAAAACTAATTATAAACAATGAAAGAATTCTGTACTGTGGTTGAGGAACCAAACTAACATTAAAAAAGTGCTCCTTCATAGAGATATAAAGTAACGTAGTAAAGTAATTCTTAATACAAACACAAAAAGAGAGAAATACAAAAGAAAAGTTTTAATATTGAATATGAAAAATAATTATAAAGAAAACTTCAAAATGTTCCTGAAAGCAAAGGCATTCCCCATTTAAATGATGGAAAGAGAAACTCAGAGAGGCAGAGTAAGTCTCCCAAACTTGCATAACTAGTAAATGGTGACAACAAAAGATGAACCCAGATTTGTCTGGCTCCAAAGCTCATCCTCTTTCTACTACCATATACTACTGCAAGTTCAAGAAAGAGAGCCTCTGTAAGCAAATTCAGATGAAATCCAACAAGTCTTCACTATTTAATGTTTTTAATAATTTGAAAGTTCTATTTATAATCACTATAAATGTATCCAAGATATTTATATTCAATTAATGTGAACAAGTTAAAAAGAAATCAAAGAAGTTGCCTGAAATAAACTGTATTAGCTATGTCAGGTCCTTGTGGTAGGTTCTCAAAAGGACTGGGTACATGTGTGCAATTCCCAGAATAGAGAAGATCCACAGTATTTCCTAGACCAAACTGAATAAGAAGGAGAGGGAAAAAAGCTGAGCCAAACTATTCAACCTGATCCTTTCCTGAACCATGATCCCATGGCACCTACAGTTTGTCCCTGACCTTCTAATCCCCTTTGGTTACTCTGCATTTGTTTTTCTAACATCTTGATTATACTCTTGGCACACGGAATATTACACTAAATACAAGACCCCTCTCTTTTGGCCTATCTGAATGGACCCTAGAATTCTTCTTCCTGTGTTGGCTTTTGGTTTTGTTTTCTTGATCCTGATCCCATACTTATCAGTTCACTATACTTAGTTATTGTATTTCTCAAAAAGCAGTGGGAGATGGCTCTTACATGCTCTCCCCTAGATATTATCTATTGTAACTATCTTCTCTCCTAGAATTAAACCCTTTAGGATTTATTTAGCATTCTACCATACATTGGAAAAGGTAAAGGTGGCTAATTGAGGTTCAAAGGGAAAGTAAGGAAACAATGGTAGATGACAGCAAAACTACTACAGATCTAGGAGCAGGACTAAAGGAATGGGCCATGCTAACACAAAGCTATTTAGAAGTCAACTGTATGCCTATACAAAATGAGAGCATGTGCTGAAGAGACTAACAAGAAAGGAACATCAGAAATGCTTAAAGGGGCTTCCCTGGTGGCGCAGTGGTTGAGAGCCTGCCTGCCGATGCAGGGGACACGGGTTTGTGCCCTGGTCTGGGAAGATCCCACATGCCGCGGAGCAACTGGGCCCGTGAGCCAAAATTACTGAGCCTGCGTGTCTGGAGCCTGTGCTCCGCAACAAGAGAGGTCGCGATAGTGAGAGGCCCGCGCACCGTGATGAAGAGTGGCCCCCGCTCGCCACAACTAGAGAAAGCCCTCGCACAGAAACGAAGACCCAACACAGCCAAAAATAAATAAATAAATAAAAAGCAAAACTGTCAGCAAGTAAAAATAAACAACAACAACAACAAAATTTACATAAAAAAAGAAATGCTTAAAAAAAAAAAGAAAAGAAACACTTTTAATTTGTAATACTTACCTTGGCTCTCAGTTCTGAAGGCCAATGATTCATAGTCATCAAAACTTTGGGAGAAGAAGGCTAAGTTATCCATGGTCTATAGCTGCTAGACCTATACACCATTCCACTTATTAGTCACTAGTTAGCTAGAGCCATCACACAAAGTACTGCTTGGAAAATCCCATGAATTCAAGTAAGCCCTAACTTGCTGCATCTGTGAGCGGTTTTGGGATACTGAAATGCCAATTGCTCCAAGAGGCAGACACTTTACATTGCCTTACACAGCTCTTATGAATAGGAAGAGGTGATATGAGGGCAAACAAGAAGTACATCTTAAAAAGACAAGGGAGAATTTATCACAGAAGGAACTTCAGAAGTTCCTTTGCCTCTCAAAGAAAACAAACATTCCTAACATCCTTACCAGTAAACGACGTCCAGTGGTGCAAAGTAGTTTTTCATTATCAGGTCAGCAAAGTAAGCTTCTGTTTCCCGGCAGGCAGTTCCATTTCCAATCACCACTGTACTGCAGCTGCAAGGAGAAACAGAATGAGAAACTGGATGAGATCAAGGCATGCTTCTAAATCAATCAGGAGAAAATGGACAGAATGCACGGACAGTATTATATGATGCTCTTATTCTCTCATATATCCATGCAATCTCCCCACTATCTCACAGGGGCCACGCAGACTTATGTAGAATCAAAGACACTGCTCCTGCATTTGGTATTACAGGAGGCAGTGGAGAAATGTCTTATGGTCACACAATCTCAAGAATAGTCAGCTTTCTTCCCATCTAGAAGGAATGAAATTTAGACATGAATAAGTAAACTCTGGAACATTCTAAGCCATAATAAAGAATTATGACTGAATTATGTGATATGTTTTCAAGTAATTTCTGAAGCTTCTCTAACTACTGCCACATCCATTCCTCAGATCCATGAAAAAGAAAGAAAGAGAGAGAGGGAGGGAGGGAGGGAGGGAGGAAGAAAGAGAGAGAGAGAGAAGGCTCAAACTGAAGAATTAATAAAATCTCACTTTTGGTCATATTACCACCTTTGTTTAGTGAAGGCAGCAGAGGAAGGGAGTAGCATTCCTCCAGAGTCTCCAAATATAGAGTCCTCCAGCAATTTGCCCCAGCATTGTTTTACATGGTTCCTTTTCTAACACCAAGACACTTCCCTTAATCCCTCCCTCCAAATTAGGGACTTCAAAGATATCTCTGATTGGCTGAGCCACTGAAATACTCAAAAGGTTACTTATTTTCATACTTGAAATTCAGCAAAAGCCTCTTTATTTTCTCTGCCTCTCGGAAGCCTTGTCCACAATGCAAGTATACCACATCAGTATGAAGTATCTGACCTTAGGAAAAAATGAAAAGAAAAGGCCATTTTGTAAGAAATTACAAAACATAACACACCACTTGCTTTGATTAAGCAAGTTGAAACTGAAAAGGAAACTGGTTCATCTTTTAAAATGCAGTCTGAATCTTTCATATTCCTTAATCAGATTCCCCCTTAAGCATTCTGAAATTTTGTTACCTCCAAAGTTATTAGAACTCTATTTTGCTATACAAAAATCATTATCAACTAGATAATATGCCATGATACCTAAAAGAGAAATGATTTTTAATAACACTTAACATCAAAAATAGTAAAAGCGGGCTTCCCTGGTGGCGCAGTGGTTGAGAGTCCGCCTGCTGATGCAGGGGACGCGGGTTCGTGCCCCGGTCCAGGAAGATCCCACATTCCGCAGAGCAGCTGGGCCCGTGAGCCATGGCCGCTGAGCCTGAGCGTCCTGTGCCTGTGCTCCGCAACGGGAGAGGCCACAACAGTGAGAGGCCCGCGTACCGCAAAAAAAAAAAAAAGAACCTGTTCAAAAATAGTAAAAGCTGGGACTTCCCTGGTGGCACAGTGGTTAAGAATCCACCTACCAATGCAGGGGACATGGGTTCGAGCCCTGGTCCAGGAAGATCTCACATACCACAGAGCAACTAAGCCTATGCGCCACAACTACCGAGCTCTAGAGCCCACGAGCCACAACTACTAAGCCCGTGTGCCACAACTACTGAAGCCCACGCACCTAGAGCCTGTGCTCGGCAACAAGAGAAGCCACCACAATGAGAAGCCTGCGCACCGCAACAAAGAGTAGCTACCCGAAGAGCAGCCCCCACTTGCCGCGACTAGAAAAAGCCAGAAAACCTGCATGCAGCAACGAAGACCCAACGCAGCCAAAAAATAAATTAAATTAAAAAAAAATAGTAAAAGCTAACATTTACTGAATATTTACTATATATCAGTGAGTGTTGTAATACTATTCTATTTCTTCCTTTGGGTTGTAGATATGTAAATTTCTTTACCTTATGTAATTTTTTCAGCTGCATACTTATGAACTGTGAGCTTTTCTGTACTACATTTCAGCCAGAAATATATTTTAAAATTTGAGGGTAACTCTTAAAGAACAGAAATAATGAGCTAAGTGACCAAATTAGGAAGTTAGGAAAAGGACGACAGAATAATCTCAAAGAAAGTGGAAGGAAGAAAATAATAAAGTTAAAAAAGCAGAAATTAATGAAATAGAAAAAAAAACCCATAAAACAGAGAGGACCAATGAAGCTTAAAATTTTAAATCACCTGTTAAGAAAAATACATATTTTTAGCTATACCAATCAAGTAAAAGAAAGGATGACACAAATAAATTATATTAGAAATGAAAAGGGAGTATAACTAGAGATTCAGCACAAATTTAAAAGATACAGAGAGATTATTATAAACAACTTGATGTTAATTTAGATTAAATGATGAAATGGATAAATTCTTGGAAAACTCTTACCAAAACAGACTGAAAATACATATCCATGTATGTATGTATGTGTGCATAAAATTTTAAAAAGAACCATTCTATAAACAATACAAATACAGTAAAGGATAAAAGCCATATGATAGCTCAATAGATGCAGGAAAAAACACTGACAGAATATACTTCCCATTTATTTTAAAAATGCACAGCATGAAAAAAGAGCAACTTAGGACAGCAAAATCAAAAGCTCATGACTGTATTTATAAAAGAAAGTATCCCCATAAAATGCAAAAGGTGAGCAGGTGGGAACAATGCACCAATAACCACCAAGACCAATGTGCATCAGCATTTCTGTGGGAGGAGGCACAGAGAAACAATGGAGTATCTCATGGACCTGACTGGAGTAAGAGATTGGAGGAAGCCTCAAAATGTCAGAAGGTGCTTCCCTGGAAATCAAAACTGGCCCGTTTGAGAACAGAAAGTAAAACTGGAAAAGACCTTTGCATACTCTAATTTATAGGTCAGTACAAAGGTTGCACAGTAAGTTCAGAAAGGACGGGAAAACTCTGATCTCTGAACTCTTGAAATTAACAAGTAGAACATTCTTTTCAAGACAAAACCCCACAGTGAGAAAAAACTGTTGAGCATCATATCCACATTGAGCAAGGTAAGGACAGTCTAGAGTTTTAGGAAGAAAAAAAGTGATCTCAAATGGAAACAGAGAAATGCAGAAAGAAATGAAGATAACAGAAAGGGCAAATAAATGAGTAAACAGGAAAAAAAGTACTGACTGGACAAAACAATAAAAATGTCTCATGGTATTTAAAATATACACAGAATCAGGACTTCCCTGGTGGTCCAGTGGTTAAGAATCTGCCTTCCATTGCAGGGGACGCAGGTTCGATCCCTGGTTGGGGAACTAAGATCCCACATGCCACGGGGCAACTAAGCCTGCGAGCTGCAACTACTAAGCCCGCACACTCTGGAGCCCGCGTGCCACAACTAGAGAGAAGCCCACGTGCAGCAACTAGAGAAGCCTGTGCGCCGCAACAAAAAGATCCTGCATGCTGCAACTAAGACCCAATGCAGCCAAATAAATATTTTTTTAAAAAAATAAAATATATACAGAATCAAAATGTATCATATATATATATGCAGTCAGTATACACAGAAGTTGATGGGGGATAAACAGAGTTATTAAAGTCTGAGCCCAGTTAATCCTCAATATATCCATTGTGACCTAGGAAAGGGCATAAATGATAGTAAATGTTGACTGTCTGAGTCAACAAACAGGCCAAACAGGAAGCTTCATCCTGATTCCTATATCCCTTTTTGTGAGAAAACCATCTTCTATTCCTTGAAAATTAGCATTATTTCCAAATCCTCATGAAGTATATGAAGTGAAATTTATGACCAACCAAACAACTTCTATATAAAACGCTGAAAGGTATGCTTACTGGTAGGAGAAATTATAGCTAACTTGCAACCGTGTTTATAACCGGGATCCACTCCCATCAAGGTACGCCCTGGGACAGGGCTTGTTAAAAGGAGCTGACGAAGGTTCCGTCCAAACATCATTACTGATTCTTTCTCTGCATCTGATGTTAGTTTGGCCCTTTAGAAATAGAAAAAGAGAAGAAAAAAGATAAAGTATTCAGTTTTCATTCATTCAAATTTTCTTCCAGAAAAAGAACACAATTATTCCTTATTGGAGCATTCATTATAACAAAATAACTTGAGAAAATAATCACATACAAAATTATATTAAGTCTCTTTTTGCTAAGCTCAGTAATACAGATACCACAAACAATTTTGTGGTATCAAACCTGCTGAGTTTGTCATACCTACACTCCTTCTCTATCTGCTCACCCTTATATAAGAAATCTACATGTATAAGTATCTGTGTATATGAGAGAGACAGGGTGTATAAAGATTTGGACATTACATGGGATGCTAAAGTTTATCAGCTGATTAAAAATATAAACACATAATTAGTGGTCAATTACTGAATCGTAAGTAGCCTCCTCCAGCAATGCTTAGTTTTACACCCTCACCTATATATATCTCAAGGCCATCTTCTCACTCTATTCCATTCCCCACATCTACCCCCTCGTCATTCTCACAGTGATGTGACATGACCACAGATATTAATACCAGTCCAGAACCCTGCCTCACATAAATAACTTCCCAATTTTATCCAGAGAAGCTATTAAAAGTCTAATTTTCAAACTTTTTCTAGGATAAAAAAATATGTCTCTATTGGACTTAAAGGCATTTGGAAACAAAGTTTTACACCATTTGCCTATTTAACAAGAGTTCTTACCATATTATTTCCTGAAACTCAAAAGAATTTATTAAAAGTATGTCTTCTCTATTAGACCAGGTTAAAAAAAAAAACTGCAGGCCAATGGCCACAAGAACAAAAGCAATTCAGGGCACATTTCTATCAGCGTTGAGGTAGAATTATCTGCATATCTAAAGGCACATACAGCTAACCAACATTTGTTTTCCTGGCTTAATTCAGCTTCTTACGGCTTTTCTCTCATCTTCTCTAATACTTCACTGTCATTCTACCTGCATTCAGCCAAGCAACATGAAGATATCATTACAGGTATTTCTAAATCTTCACGTTTAACTTTATTTATTGAGTGAGCACTTGTACTCAGTCTTATATAAGGTACTGTGATTGATGTAAGAGATACAAAGCTGAAAAAATCCCTACCCTGAAGATCACTGTCTGGTGGAAGAAACAGAAAAATAAACAGACGAGTATAGGATAGGTAGGGATAGCTAAATTAGGAGAACTTTCTGAAAGAGATGTCTTCTCAGGTGAATCAAGAAGGATAAGTAATAGTTAAGCAAACAAAGGCAGGGATAGTAGCTGAAGAGCATTGAGAAAACATTCTGGGCAACAGAAGCAGCAGATGACAAAGCCCATGTCTCATTTATAGAAAAAGCAAGTAACTTCATATGGTAAAATAAAAAGAAATACCAAGACAAAGGGCTACAGAGGAAGAAAAAAACAGACCACAAAGGGTTCTTCTAAAGAGCTTGGATTTTATCCTGGAGACAAAGAAGATCCACTGAAGGATTTTAAGTAGAAGAGTATGAAATAATCAGATGGGAATTTAAGGATGGCAATGTGGAATATGTATTAGAAAATATAAGACAGAGATCATCTATGATCCTAGTATAGTAATTCAGACAAGAAATGATGATAACCTGAACTAACCATGGATATACTTTCTCCTAGTAAAGATGGAGATAAAGAGAAGGCAAAATTCAAGATGTAATAAAAGATGGCATAATAGACAGCACTTGCTAATACTGATAATGTAGTTTTGATGAAAGAGATATGTGTGAAAAATGACACACGGATGAATGATCATGACAATCATGGAAACAAAAATGCAGAAGTAGACTCTGAATCTTATATAGTCAACTGAATAAAATGGCTGCAAAATAATATAGTCTATTTGATCTCTTTTAATACACACACATGAATGGAGAAAAGTCTAGTTAACAATGGTTATCTCTACGTGGTGAAATTATATGGGTTTTTTTTCCTTTGTGTTTTACTGATTCTTTCAATTTTTCTGCATTTGGACAAATTTCTTTTTATTTATTTATTTATTTATTTATTTATTTATTTTATTTATTTTTTTATTTTTTTTTGCGGTAGGCGGGCCTCTCACTGTTGTGGCCTCTCCCGTTGCGGAGCACAGGCTCCGGACGCGCAGGCTCAGCGGCCATGGCTCACGGGCCCAGCAGCTCCGCGGCATATGGGATCCTCCCGGACCGGGGCACGAACCCGTATCCCCTGCATCGGCAGGCGGACTCTCAACCACTGCGCCACCAGGAAGGCCCACAAATTTCTTTTTAATTAGAGAATTAAAGTAATTTAATTACTTTAATAAATCAATTGAGGGTTTTCCCCCTCAACTGCTATTTCAGGTAATTACAAGTATTTCTATGAAGAGACACATCTGTAGACAGTGTCTGCAAACCAACTTATGGAATGAAATAAGATATATTTTTTAACCACAGGCATTTTAGAAAAAGAGGAGGAAAGTGCTCTTGCTTGCCACTGCTAATGGAAGTCGGAGAAGAATTATACATTAAATAATCCCACAGCAAACTGCACACATTAAATCTCAATGAAATATTCCACAAGCAGTAAAGCTATTCACACCTAATATATGCAAAAATGTCAAATGCACCACTGGACATTATATGCGACAGGAGAACATAAGGTAAAAGGATGAATCAAGAGAATGAATGATTTTGATAAAAAAGAGGTTGGACAAAGGAGCTATATGTCCTTTTTAATAGTACCTGCTCACTCCCTACTCTAAATGCCTCCAAAGTCAATGGCCAAGTCCGGTAAAAGAAAAATAGAAAAACATAAAGGCTGCTATAAGTTCTAGTGAGGCTGACGAGATGGCTAGAAATCTATAGTTTCCAGGTGACCCTTGCTGAAACACTAAATAAGTGGGAAGGAAGAAAATCTATAGCAAATAGAAAGGAATATATGAAGGCATGGCTGGTGTCTAAACATTGACTACCAAGACAAAGGCTAGAGAGAAGCAGGAAAGAGGGTTTTTGCCTCCCAACATTTCTGTCCATCTCCTCCCCTAAAAACAATTCGGTACCTCACCTCTTTTGCAGTTCTTTGTAACCTTTAGTTCTTCTGCTAGTCCATTTAGATGGTCACCTTAATAATCTCCTAATATTTGTTCATCACTGCTGATAATTATTCATTGAAACAACTCCGTCTGCTAATATACATTAGCTTTCTCTCATAGTAATACATTCATCATGTGCTCCCCTGATTTCCTTATGCTTTTTTTGGCTCTCTTACTTCTAAAACTGCTGCCAACTAACTTCTCCATTAACTTCTTAGTTTGTTTCTCCCAAGCCAAATCTCTCATCAATAAAACCATTTGTTTGGCTTAGTTGTCAAATTGCAAGACTAGTATTGCAGAACTGGAAGGGGTACACATTAAGTGGTCAAGATTTGAAAAGTATACCATAATTAAAAGCTATGTTTTGTGATCTATGCATGTGAATGCCTCTACAGATTGAAATCTATGCTTAAATTTAAGACTTTGTGATTCTGACTCAGTTCTTTGGATTGGTTAATGGATCAACAAATATTTACTACACACTTTAATGGGCCTATTACCATACATAAAAATAAACAGTCCAGAAAGTTAAATAAGACAAGATGCATACCTGAACTCTCTACAAAGGAGAGGATAAATAAGGCGTTTAAAGGAATCATCCAGTGAGTTGTATAAGATCTTCATTAACTCTGGCCTTGCAAAGCCACGTGGTCTCCACCTGCAAAAAAGAAAAGCCTATACTAAAACTGATGTAACAATAATAAGGCCATAAAAGGGCTCCTGGAAGAGCAGAGAGAGAGTGGAAAAGAAAAGGGGGGAAGAAACTTTACTGAATCCAAAGTAACATAATCTGTAAGGAGAGACAGTGATGTCTGAAAATTATTACTATGACATCTGGAGTTCTTATTTTTAAAAACCTGGTAACCATGGTAACACATAAAACTTAAGGGAGGAAAAAACTTTCCTATTCTGGGGAGAGTCCCCAAGGCATTATTAATAATGGTAAAAATTTTTAAGATATAAGAAAGTCACCAAAGAATTACTGAACCACTGCTATAGACTGAATTATATCCCCTAAAATTAGTATGTTGAAGCCCTAACCCTCAAATCGGATGATATTTGGAGACGGGGACTTTGGGAGGTAATTAGGTTTAGATGAGGTCATGAGGGTGGGGCCCCCATGAGAGGATTAGTGAGTGCCTTAAAAGAAGAAATATCAGATACCCCCTTCTCTCTCCCCCCACGCCAGGTGAGGACATAATGAGAAGGCTGCTGTCTGCAAGACAAAAAGAGGGTTCTCACCAGAAACCAAATCAGCCTGACCTTGATCTTGGACTTCCAGCCACCAGAACAGGGAGAAAATAAATTTCTGTTGTTTAAGCCACCTAGTCTATGGTATCTTGTTATGGCAGCCGAAGCTAAGACAAACACTATGTCCTTCTTTTCCCATTTCTTAATCTCTTCCTGAGTGTTAAAGTAGACTGAGCAAAGGGGAAACTCTGTTTTAACCTTTGCCTCTTGTCATCCTTGAGTAGAACTCACTCTATTCCTCAGGTTGTACTGTTCTACTAGGCAGTGTATCTGCATACATACTGATAAATATAAATGCCAGAGAACCCACTGTTAGTAGAAACTGGAGAAAGAACAGTTAAGAGAAAAACACAAGCTAAAAAGGACAAACAAATTCAGCGCTACCCCTTCTCCGTGTTCCCTACATCTACAGCATCTCTGCCCGTGTCCTTCAATGGCTCTTGAATAGAAAACATTAATATTTTACCAATGGTTCCTAATAAACCATTAGTATACTTCAGGGGCACTGTCATCTCCCTTACTTATAATGCGACACGCCAAAGGCTACATAATAATAACTAATTGAATCCCTTCCATAGAAGGGTATTATTTGAGTATAGTTTTGTTTTTTAATTTGAATGAAAGTGCTTTTAGGCAGGACATACATCCTTCCTTCCATCCAAATCCTTGTTTCTCCCTACTGTCACCTATACCTGAGGGCATGAAACGTAGGGAGAACTAGGACATGAATTAGAAAGTTATTATTATTATTTTGTTATGTTACAGGCATACCTTGGAGATATTGTGGGTTTGGTTCCAGACTACCAAAACAAAGTGAATATCACAGTAAAGTGAGTCACATGAAGTTTTTGGTTTCCTAGAGCATACAAGAGTTATGTTTACACTACAATATAGTCTATTAAGTGTGTAATACCATTATGTCTTAGAAAACAATGTATATACCTTAACCAAAAAATAATGCTATTGGAAAAATGGTACCAATAGATATGCTCAACACAGGGTTGCCACAAACCTTCAATTTGTAAAAAAAACAAAAACAAAAAAACCCAATATCTGCGAAGCACAATAAAGCAAAGTGCAATAAAACTTATAGCTGTGTTGTTGTTATTAATTGGGGAAATTCAATGTCAAACAAAGACATCCCAGAAGAAACATCTGAGACGGCTTTAAAAAAATGAATTGTGGTTTACCAAGTAAGACAAAGGAATAAAAGCATTCTGGGAAGAAACCATACCATATGTAAAAGCTTAGAGGCATGAAAGAGCATGATAAGCTCGAGTAACTAGAAGCAGATTAGTAATACAAGGGCATAAAGCTGCAGGATCAGGTTGCGGGGTAGATGAGGCTAGAAAGTATGGCAGTAGCCAGATTACTGAGGCTCTTATCACCATACTCTGGAGTTTGGCCAGTTAGGAGAGAACATAGCCCTGGGTCATGGGACAAAACACTAGGAAAAGAGTCCTTAGAGGCAGGAAGGCCCTAATGGAGTGATTCTTATAATGAATGTATCTGATGTCTGCTGGGGGGTCATTCCCTTTAAAGACAAACCAAGGTTTCCACATTGCTTGTAGGAAAAAAATGGAAATCTTTAACATTAGATACCCAATTTCTCTGGAAGCCCCAGTAACCTTCCTTAAACCTCAAGGTTCTCCTGTGGCGTGACTGCTCACCTCCCTGGAACAGAGTGCTGCGGGTCTATTTTATAACTAAGGATGCCTCAATTATACCCATTCACAGTGACCTTTAGACCACAGACCCAGCTATACTCACTTCCTGCATTACAGAAACTCCTTTTTCTTCCTCACCCCACAGCACTCTTGACTGGCTTCCTGTGATCTATTCATTTAGCACTCGAAGGGACCTGAAACAGTATAGCAAAGCCACAAACTTTATTACTTCTAAACTTAAAGGAAATACAATGGGTTTCCCTTACAGGGTATCATTGTAAAACTTGATTCTTCCTCTAATTCAATAGTTAAACACTGCTGAATGAAACTAAGAAGGACCTCACTTTAACTAAATTTCACAGTACAAAATACATGCTATGTAAGATGTGCACAATGAAGCATACAAATTAAGACAGAGGTCACAAACTCAAATACCTACGGGGGGTCAGGAAAGTACTGTAAACAGATGAATAAGACCCAGGGCCTATACGTATGTTTTTGACAGAGACATGCTTTATTCACCCATTACAGACAAAGAAATATTCTCCACTTTGGCAAAGAAATATGCTCCCCCCCATTCGGTTTCTATAGATAAAGATAGGCTCTCTCCATCTAGCTTTCATTTTCCCACATTTAAAATAGAAATGGATACAGGATATAGTTCCCCTTAAATCTACCACAAGAAAAAAGCAGCACCATTTAGTGTAGCATTTTCTCAAAGTGATATGACAGACATTTGGGGACAGAATAATGTACCTTACAAGACTATCCCATGCATTGGCACTAAAAGCTAGTTTTAAAAAAGAAAAAAAGCTAGTAGCCAGCCTCAGTCATTCGTTTGTTATTCATATAATATCTGATAAATTAAATTTTTGATTCAATTATCCTTAATGAACAAAATATTTCAGATATACTATATACAGTATGTTTCTGTTAATTCATTTTTCATAAAAGAAAATATACGCTTTATAAAAGATTCATATGGTACAGGATTACAGTAAAAGTCTCTCTCCCCAGAAATAATCACTATTAATAATTCTTATGTACTTCCCAGATATTTCCTATTTAAACATACACAACATATGTACTTTTTAAATTAAAAAAATTTTTTTAAACATCTTTATTGGAGTATAATTGCTTTACAGTGGTGTGTTAGTTTCTGCTTCATAACAAAGTGAATCAGCTATACGTATACATATATCCCCATATCTCCTCCCTCTTGCATCTCCCTCCCTCCCACCCTCGCTATCCCACCCCTCTAGGTGGTCACAAATCACCGAGCTGAGCTCCCTGTGCTATGCGGCTGCTTTCCACTAGCTATCTATTTTACATTTGGTAGTGTATATATGTCCATGCCACTCTCTCACTTCGTCCCAGCTTCCCCTTCTCCTCTCCGTGTCCTCAAGTCCATTCTCTACGTCTGTGTCTTTATTCCTGTCCTGCCCCTAGGTTCGTTAGAACCTTTTTTTTTTTAGATTCCATATATATGTGTTAGCATACGGTATTTGTTTTTCTCTTTCTGACTTACTTCACTCTGTATGACAGACTCTAGGTCCATCCACCTCACTACAAGACACTATATCCATTGCCTGTCACTGTTTTTGTTTTTGTTTTTTTAACACAATGGACATCTTTCCATTATCAGTACATATAGATCTCAATATAGCATTTTAAAAAAGAATATTCTGTAAAAATCTATAAACAGACCTGTTTTGGATGCACCACCTACAGAACTCATTCTTCACTCCATCAGAAATGTTAACCTTGACCGTCAGTATCTTCAAATTTTCTCCACGGTTAATTGCCAGAATCTGAGTGCAAACATATATGGCAAAGACTGATGATCCACAGAATATATAAATGATCAATTTAACCAGTCAATATCTGTGAAACAAACTGGGTGGTTATCCAGTCTAGAGCTATATCAATTTTGTATTCATTTATTTACCAAGAATGTATTCAAAAATAATCATTTCTTTATATTTTTTTCAAGTATTTTCAAAATAAAATACAGGTACAAAGCCTATGATATTCACAGGAAGAGATAGTGTTGATCTAAAAATCTCATTTCAGATTCTACTAATTGAAAGTCTTTGATCATCTAGAGTTAGAAGGATATACGTTTTATATTTGTGAAAAAACATTACTAAGATAAATACAAACATCGAAATTTCTAAGTGGAATATTTAATAACTACTGTTATCATTTATTGAGCACTTACTAATTGTCAGGCCCATCTAAGCACTTTAAATACATTAACTCATTTATCTTCAAAGCCACCAGTGATGTATGTATTAACATCTTACTCTTATATGATAATTTTTCTAAGACTAACTTGTCCTAAATCACAAAGCTAGCAAGTAGCAAAGGAGGAATTTAAATGCAGAATGACCTGTCTCTGCTTTTAATTAATATATTAAAAGAACAATTGTTTTAAAACACATTAAAAATACTCCTTAAAGAAAAGCAAACAAACCTAAAGCAAGAAGAAGAAAGGAAATAATAAAGAACAGAGGGAAAATTAATAAAAGAGAATAGAAAAACAACAAAAAATATCAACAAAACCAAAAGTTGGTTCTTGGAAAATATCAACAAAATTGACAAACCTTTCACTAGACTGACCAAAGAAAAAAGGGAGACATTCCAGTTATCAAAATCAGGAATGAAAGAGGGGCCATTAATATGAATGTTATAGAAATAAAAAGGATCATAAGAGAATACTATGAACAACTGTATGCCAAATTAGATCACTTAAATAAAATCAACAAATTCCTAAAAAGACACAAACTTCTAAACTAGAATAAAAAAGAAAGAGAAAATTCAAAATTATCTATAAAAAGTAGAGATAGAATTAGTAATTTTTAAATTTCGCACAAGGAAATACCCAGGCTCATATGGCTTCACTGCTAAATTCTACCAAACATCTAAAAAAAGAATTAATAGCAATTCTTCACAAACTCTTCCAAAAATACAATAGAAGAAAAAACTTCCTGACTCTATTTACCCTGTTCTTGCAAGAACACTGCAAGAGAAAAGTAAAGACCATTGCCTCTTATGAATATAGATGTAAAATTTCTCAATAAAATACTAGTAAACTAAACCCAGAAACATATAAAAAGAATTACACACAAGGATCAAAAGGGATTTATTCCAGAAATGCAAGGTTGGTTTAACATCCAAAAAAGAAGTAATGTAATACATCATAACTATAGAATAAAAAACAAAAATTACATGATCATTTCAATAGATGCAGAAAGAATATCTGAGAAAATTCCAGCAGTTGTTCATGATAAAAATACTCAAGAAACTAGGAAGAGAAAGCAAATTCTTCAACATGATAAAGGGCACATACAAAAACTCCACAGATAACATAATGTTTAATAGTGAAAGACTGGATGCTTTCCCTCTAAGATTACAAGGGTGTCTCCTCTTGCACTTCTATTCAACATTGTACTGGAGGTTCTATCTAGGGAAATTAGGCAAGAAAAAGAAATAAAAGGCCTCTAGATTGAAAAGAAAGAAATTAAAACTATCTCTATTTGCAGATACTATGATCTGTATACAGAAAATCCTAAGGAAACCACTATAAAACTATTAGAACTAATAGAGTTCAGCAAGGTTGCAGGATAATCAATTTCTACACATTAGCAATAAACATCCTAAAAATATTTTTTAAAAATTCCATTTACCATACCACCAGCACAAATAAAATACTTTCCAATAAATTTAACAAAAGAAGTTCAAAATTATACACTGAGAACTATAAAATATTGTTTTTAAAAAAAATTGAAGAAGACCTAAATAAATGGAAAGACATCCCAGGTCCATGGATCAAAAGCCTTATTAATATTGCTAAATGGCACTAATCCCCAAATTACTTTATAAATTCAATGTGATCCCTATCAAATCCCAGCTAGCTTCTTTGCAGAAATTGACAAACTAATTCTAAGATTCATATAGAAATGCAAGGGACCCAGAATAACCAAGTCTATTTTGTAAATAAAGAACAAACCTGGAGGACTCCCACTTCTCAATTTCAAAACTTACTACAAAACTACAGTAATCAAGACAGTGTGGTACTGGCATTAGAGATAAACATACAGATGAATGGAATAGAATTCAGAGTCCAGAAATAAATCTATACATCTACCATCAAGTGAATGTCAACAAGGGTGCTAAGACAATTAAATGGGGAAAATACAGTCTTTTCAACAAGTGATGCTGGGACAATGGATGGCCAAATTCAAAAGTATGAAGTTGGACAGCTTCTTCACACAATACACAAAAATTAGCTCAAAATTGATCATAGACCTTAATATAAAAACCAAACCTATAAAATGCTTAGAAGAAAATACTTGAGAAAATCTTCATGACCTTGAGTTACATAAGGCCTTAGGTAAAACACCACACGCATAATCAACACAAGAAAAAAATAAATAGATTGGATTTCAACAAACTTATAATTTTTATCTCTCAAAGGATACCATCAAGAAATTGAAAAGAAAGCACTTAGCACAGGAGAAAAGTTTTGCAAATCATATATCACATAAAGGACTTATATCTAGAACATACAAATATCTCTTATAATTCAACAAAAAAGACACAACCTAACAAAAATGTGCAAAAGGTCTAAAGAGATATTTTTTTCAAAGATAATATAGAAATGTTCAATAAGTACAGAAAAGATGCTCAACATCATTAGTTAGAAGTGCAAACCAAAACAATAATGAGAAATCAGTTCATACTAAAATGGCCATAATCAAAAAGATAGACAGGGACTTCTCTCATAGTGCAGTGGTTAAGAATCCACCTGCCAGTGCAGGGGACACGGGTTCAAGTCCTGGTCTAGGAGGATCCCACATGCCACGGAGCAACTAAGCCTGTGTGCCACAACTACTGAGCCTGCGCTCTAGAGCCTGCAAGCCACAACTACGGAGCCCGCAAGCCACAACTACAGAGCCCAAGTGCCACAACTACTGAAGCCTGCATGCCTAGAGCTCATGCTCCACAAAAGAAGCCACTGCAATGAGAAGCCTGCACACCACAATGAAGAGTAGCCCCCGCTCGCTGAAACTAAAGCCCACGTGCAGCAACGAAGACCCAATGCAGCCAAAAATAAAATAAATAAAATAAAATTTATATTAAAAAAAAGATAGACAATAAGTATTGGTGAGGACGTAAAGAAGCGGAACTCTCATAAACTGCTGGTGGGAAGGTAAAATGGTATAGCCACTCTGGAATACAGCAACCTTAATTTATATAAATTCTAAAGGTATTTTCAAGTAAAATGTTCAATATAGAACAAATCCTCAAAGTTTAAAAAATTACAGATACTGGGGCTTCCCTGGTGGCGCAGTGGTTGAGAATCTGCCTGCCAATGCAGGGGACATGGGTTTGAGCCCTGGTCTGGGAAGATCCCACATGCCACGGAGCAACTAGGCCCATGAGCCACAACTACTGAGCCTGCACATCTGGAGCCTGTGCTCCGCAACAAGAGAGGCCGTGACAGTGAGAGGCCCGCGCACCGCAATGAAGAGTGGCCCCCGCCTGCCGCAACTAGAGAAAGCCCTCGCACAGAAACAAAGACCCAACACAGCCAAAAATAAATAAATTAATTAATTTTAAAAAAATTACAGATACTTAAAAAAAACTTTACATATATTTGAGAAATTTCTAAGGTAAACATTGGCAGAAATAAAATAATCACTTAAAAATAAACTTTTAATACAAAATAAACTTTACTTTGGACTGGACAAAATCTTCAATGTCTGCCAGCTCTCTGAAATACTGAAAGGAACACTGAACAGTAAATAAAAGTTCTTCATCCAAGAATTTATCAGTAATAAATTCATTCATGCAGAATACAATATTATACGGGAAAAAGAGTTATTTAATTCTGATTTATATAAATACACTATTAGGGACTTCCCTGGTGGCGCAGTGGTTAAGAATCTGCCTGCCAATGCAGGGGACATGGGTTTGATCCCTGGTCCGGGAAGATCCCACATGCCGTGGAGCAACTAAGTCCGTGCGCCACAACTACTGAGCCCGCGTGCCACAACTACTGAAGCCCACGTGCCTAGAGTTCGTGCTCCGCAACAAGAGAAGCCACTGCAATGAGAAGCCCACGCACCACAACAAAGAGTAGCCCCTGCTCGACGCAATTAGGGAAAGCCCGCGCACAGCAATGAAGACCCAATGCGGCCAAAAAAAAAACCCAAATAGGGTTTCCCTGGTGGCGCAGTGGTTGAGAGTCCGCCTGCCGATGCAGGGGACACGGGTTCATGCCCCGGTCCAGGAAGATCCCACATGCCGTGGGGCGGCTGGGCCCGTGAGCCATGGCCGCTGAGCCTGCGCGTCCGGAGCCTGTGCTCTGCAACAGGAGAGGCCACAACAGTGAGAGGCCTGTGTACCACAAAAAAAAAAAAAAAAAAAGAGCCCCAATAAATAAAAATATAAATACACTATTATATCAAAATATATTATTGGAGGGTGCTTTTTTTTCCACCATACCTAGTAAAGTCATAGGTCAAACTTTAAAAAATCCTAACATAGAGGATCCATGGTAGAAAAGGGAGTGGAGTAGCAGAAACAGAGCTTGGCGCAAAAACTGAGGTTGAAAGTAAATACAGAGTTAAAGCAGAATTACTGTAGATGGCAGCACTGAATGTGAAACAGGTATTTTAAAAGACAAAGAAAGTGAGACATCAGTGAAAGAAGCTACAAAAAAGAATGGGAAGGCTGAGTTACAAATTCATGTGGTGGAAAGGAGCACATTAAGGACCAATGTGGAGAAGAAAGAAAACAAGATGTAGCTAGAAGAATTAATTTAGTAGACAGCTATAACAGCTCTTCCCACAGCATTTGGAGAAGGAGTTCCAGGTACCGTTGTTCCTTTACCACTGTCTGTCATCATTCTCCCTCACGTCTGTATTCTGGGATGCTGTATGCTGGGCTATCTAGGTGAAAGCTGAAAAAGAGAGTCTGGAGTCAGGGACATGAGGCCTTAGCACTACAGGGATTAAAAATCTATCTTTGTGAGCTGGTATATCATCACTCTAGCCTGCAAGATAACTAGAAAGTTCTTCTCAAAACACAGGTCTGTTTTTCAAAACTGACATTTCCCAAATGTTCTACCCTCTCAGGTCTTAAGACTGTCACACTTAGAAGCCTGTGTCAGTCACAAACTTAGATTCAACCACAAACTAACTCAGAATGCCACATGTGCTAAGCACACTAGTTAAAATGCAGAGACTAAAATGTTTTCAAGCGAATACTAGAAAGACTAAGTTTTAATAGAATAAATGTATTCATATTTTTCCAAAGTTGCAATAAAATTAAATCAAATAAAGAGAGAGAAAATCCAGCAGCAAAATCATTTCTGCAAAAGGAATTTTAGTATTTTAGTCACTGGTTTTATTAAAAATTCTTTTTCATTAGGCTCTATCAGTAGATAGTAGCTAGGTAAGTAAAATTTCACTCTTCTAACAATTTTTCCAATTATCAAAAGTATTCATTTCACCCCATATGCTACAGTGTACACAAAAGTAAAAAGAACAACTTAGATATAATAGTGAAACACTTCAAAAGTTCAGCAGCAGGGACCATGTCATCTACATAACCCAAGTAGGCACCAATACATAATAAGTGTTCAAGAAGTATTTGGAGCATAACTGAAGACTCTTCATGTTATGTTACACACACACACAGAGAATAATAACATACCTTTTCATATCTATACCACCGTAAGTTTTTTTAATTACATTTTTAAGGAAGATAACTAAACATTATCAGTGAAAAGTGACGCATTCTAGTCTTTTTCATTATCCTCTCCTTATAACAGTAAAATTCAGAAAGGAAGAAAAAATAAATTTAAAAAATGATTCTTTGAGGAATTTCAGGTTTAAAGAACACTGGCAGGCCCCTCATTCTAAATCCCCCCCTCATACTCCTATAACACCAATAAAGTGAATAAATAAAACAACACAGGACCCACATCTTCAGCATTTCTAAGAAACAGAGAATTAGATTGGCATCTGATTTCAAAAACAAGCAACAAAAAAAACTTGCAAAGTAAGACAACAACAGAGCAACATGTTTGACAAACTTAAGGAAAGAAAGTGCAAACAAAAATTATACTGGGCTTCCTTGGTGGCGCAGTAGTTAAGAATCTGCCTGCCAATGCAGGGGACACAGGTTTGAGCCCTGGTCCGGGAAGATCCCACATGCCACGAAGCAACTAAGCCCATGCACCACAACTACTGAGCCTGTGCTCTAGAGCCCGTGAGCCACAACTACTGAAGCCCATGCACCTAGAGCCTGTGCTCCGCAACAAGAGAAGCCACCGCAATGAGAAGCCCGTGCACTGCAATGAAGAGTAGCCCCGCTTGCCACAACTAGAGAAAGCCCACGTGCAGCAACGAAGACCCAACGAAAGCAAAAATAAAATAAAAAATAAATAAATTTTAAAAAATCATTGGATTATTAAAAATATATATATTTACTGAGCTAAGCTATCCTTCAAGTATCAAGGACATAGGAAACAATTGTGACCGTGTAAAAACTCAGAATATTACAGGCATATCTCGGAGATATTACAGGTTCAGTTCCATACTACTACAATAAAACAACATCACAATAAAGCAAGTCATACACATTTTTTGGTTTCCCAGTGCATATAAAGGTTATGTTACACTATACTTTAGTCTACGTGTGCAATAACATTATGTCTAAAAAAAGAGAGGTACATACCTTAATTTAAAAGTGGCTATCATCAAAGAGAACACAAATAACAAATGTTGGAGAGGATGTGGAGAAAAGGGTATCCTGTACATTGTTGCTGGGAATGTAAATTGGTGCAGCCACTGTGGAAAACAGTTTGGAAGTTCCTCAAAAAACTAAAACTAGGGCTTCCGTGGTGGCACAGTGGTTACGAATCCGCCTGCCAATGCAGGGGACATGGGTTTGAGACCTGGTCCGGGAAGATCCCACATGTCACAGAGTAACTAAGCCCGTGAGCCACAACTACTGAGCCTGCCCTCTAGAGCCCGCAAGTCACAACTACTGAACCTGTGTGCCACAACTACTGAAGCCCATGCACCACAACTACTAAAGCCCGGACACCTAGAGCCTGTGCTCCGCAACAAGAGAAGCCACTGCAATGAGAAGGCTGCGTAACACAATGAAGAGTAGCCCCTGCTCACTGCAACTAAAGAAAGCCCATGCTCAGCAACAAAGACCCAACAGAGCCAAAAATAAATAAATAGATTAATTAATTAAAAAACAAAACAAAACAAAACAAAACCTAAAACTAGAACTACCATATGACCCAGGATTCCACTCTTGGGTACACACCCAAAACAAAAACACTAATTTGAAAAGATAAATGCACCCCAATGTTCATAGCAGTATTATTTACAATTGACAAGACATGGAAGCAACCTAAGTGTCCATCAACAGAAGAATGGATAAAGAAGATGTGACAGATAGATAGATAGATATAGATACACACTGTGGAGTACTACTCAGCCATAAAAAAGAACAAAATTTTGCCATTTGCAACAACATGGATGGACTTGGAGAGTATTATGCTAAGTAAAGTAAGTCAGAAAGAGAAAAACAAATACTGTATGCTATCACTTATATATGGAATATAAACAATACAACAAACAAGTGAATATAGCAAAAAACAAACAGACTCACAGATGTAGAGAACTAGAGTACCAGCGGGGAGAGGGAAAGAAGGAGGGGCAAAGATAGGGTAAGGGGATTAAGAGGTACAAACTATTAATATTATGTATAAAATAAGCTACAAGGATATACTGTACAACACAGGGAATGTGGCAAATATTTTATAATGACTACAAATGGAGTATAACCTTCAAAAATTGTGAATCGCTATACTGTAACCTATAATTTATATAATATTGTACATAAACTATACTTCAATAAAAAATTAAAAATAAATTTTAAAAATTAAAATTAAAAAATACTTTAATGCTAAAAAAATCATAGTCATCATCTGAACCTTCAGCAAGCCATAATCTTTTTGCTGGTGGAGGGTCCTGCCTCTGTGTTGACAGCTGCTTTCTGATGGGGTGGTGGCTGCTGAGGGCTGGGGTGGCCGTGGCAATTTCTTAAAAGAAGATGACAATGAAGTTTGCCGCATCGACTGACTCTTCCTTTCAGGAACAATTTCTCTGTAACATGCAATGCTGATAGCATTTTACTCACAGTAGAATTTCTTTCAAACCTGGAGTCAATCCTCTCAAACCCTGACATTGCTTTATCAACTAAGTTGATGTAACACTCTAAATCACTTGTTGTCATTTGAACAATCTTCACCAGGAGCAGATCCCATCTCACAAAACCTCTTTCTCTGCTCATCCTAAGAAGTAACTCCTCATCAATTAAAGTTTAGTCATGAGATTTCAGCAATTCTTTCACATCTTCAGGCACCAGTTCTAATTCTAGTTCTCTTGCTTTTTCCATCACAGCTGCAGTTACTTCCTTTACTGAAGTCTGGAACCCTTAAAAGTCACCCATAAGGATTAGAATCAATTTCTTCCAAACTCCTATTAATATTGAAATTATATCTCTTCCCATGAATCACAAGTGGTCTTAATGGCATCTAGAGTGGTGAATCCCTTCTAGAGGTTTTCAATTTACTTCGCCCAAATCCATCAGAGGAATCATTATCTATGGCAGCTATAGCCTTATGAAATGCATTTCTTAAATAATAAGACTTGAAAGTCGAAATGACTCCCTGACCCATGGGCTGCAGAATGGATGTTGTGTTAGCAGGCAAGAAAACAACATTAATCTCATTGTACATCTCCCTCAGAGCTCTTGGGTGATCAGGTATATTGTGAATGAGCAGTAATATTTTGAAAGGAATCTTTTTTCCTGAGCAGTAGGTCTCAACTGTGGGCTTAAAATATTTAGCAAACCATGTTGTAAACAGATGTGCTGTTATCCAGGCTTTGTTGTTCCATTTATAGAGCACTGGTAAATGAGCATTGGCTTCAATTTCAAGTCACCAGCTGCATTAGTCCCCAACAAGAAAGACCCTATCCTTTGAAGCTTTGAAGCCTTGAAGCCAGGCATTTTACTCCTCTCTAGCTATGAAAGTCCTAGATGGCATCTTCTTCAAGTATAAGGCTGTCTCGTTTATAATGAAAATTTGTTGTTTACTGTAGCTACCTTCATTAATTATCTTAGTTAGACCTTCTGCATAACTTACTGCAGCTTCTACATCAGCATTTGCTGCTTCATCTTGTACTTTTCTTTTTTTTAAAATAAATATTTATTTATTTATTTACTTACTTACTTACTTATGGCTGTGTTGGGTCTCCATTGTTGCGTGCGGGCTTTCTCTAGTTGCAGCGAGTGGGGGCTCCTCTTCGTTGCAGTGCGCGGGCTTCTCTTGTTGCGGAGGCTTCTCTTGTTGCGGAGCACAGGCTCTAGGCACGTGGGCTTCAGTAGTTGTGGCTCATGGGCTCTAGAGCGCAGGCTCAGTAGTTGTGGCACACAAGCTTAGTTGCTCTGCGGCATGTGGGATCTTCCCGGACCAGGGATTAAACCCATGTCCCCTGCATTGGCAGGCGGATTCTTAACCACTGTGCCACAAGGGAAGTCCCTCACCTTGTACTTTTATGTTATGGAGATGGCTTCTTTCCTTAAACCTCACGAACCAACCTCTGCTAACTTCAAACTTTTCTTCTGCAGCTTCCTTACCTCTCAGCCTTCATAGAAGTGAATAGAGTTTGGGCCACGCTATGGATTAGGCTTTGGCTTAAGGGAGTGTTACAGCTGATCTGATCTTCTATCCAGACCACTGAAACTTTCTCCATATCAGCAATAAGGCTGTTTCACTTTCTTATCATTTGCGTGTTCACTAGAGTAGCAGTTTTAGTTTCCTTCAAGAACTTAACAACTTGGCTACCTATTTGGCACAAGAGGCCTAGATTGCAGCCTATCTTGGCTTCTGACATATCTTCCTCACTAAGCTTAATCATTTCTAGCTTTTGATTTAAAGTGAGAGATGTGCAATTCCTTCATTTCACTGAACACTTAGGGGCCACTGTCGGGTTATTAAATGGCCTAATGTCAATCTTATTGTGTCTCAGGGAATAGGGAGGATAGAGACGGAGGGAACAGCTGGTCCGTGGAGCAATCAGAACACACATAATACTTATCAATTAAGTTTGCTGTCTTATATGGGTGCAGTCATGGCACCTCAAAACAATTACAATAGTAACGTCAAAGATCACTGATCACAGATCACCAGAACAAATATAATAATAATGGAAAATTCTGAAATATTAAGAGAATTACCAAAATGTGACACGAGGCACAAAGTCAGCAAATGCTGTTGGAAAATGGTGCCAACAGACTTGTATGAAACACAGTTGCCACAAACCTTCAATCTGTAAAACACACAGTATCTGCAAAGCACAATAAAGCAAAAAGCACTATGGAATAAGGCACACCTGTACTGTACACATAAAATCTTCTTGAGAAATATACAAGAGCAGAGGCCAGCAAACTATGGCCCATGGACCAAATCCAGTCTAACATCTGTTTTCATAAATAAAATTTTATTAAAACACAACCATGCTCATTCATTTATGTATTAGCTGTGACTGCTTTCGTGCTGCAATGGCAGTTGTGTAGCTGCAGGAAGAGGCATCTAGCTCACAAAGTCTAAAATATTTTCTCCCTGGTCCTTTACAGAAGAACTTTGCCAACTACATACTAGACTAGAGAATAAGCTTCAATCAGCTTAAAAGAAGACTGGAAAATTTTGGCAAAAGGACTAAGGGCAAGCATTTCATGTAATTGTAGGGCTAAGAGTAAAAACAAGGGTGAAATCAATTTCCATTAAGAAAATACAGGTTGCAATCCTGATACCAAAGTAGACTTCAAGCTAAAAACCATTAAACAAGATAAAGAAGGACAGTTCATAAGGTTAAGGCCACATGCTGGTTTTGGACTAGAACAGGGGAATACACACCACACTTTAAAGATGCTGTTAGGTGTGACATCACCAAAGGGGTGGAGTAGGGAATTCCAAAACTCCAAACCTCTACAAAAGCAACAAACTGGCAAAAACTGCCAGATTCAACTTTTTCAGAACTCTGGAATCTAATCAAAAACTTACAACAATCAGAGGAACACTTAAAGAAGAAGCTGCAGAATTTTGGTGAAAGAGCACTTTTCACTTACCCACTTACCATCCTCCACTCTGCAGTTCAGCAGTGGCAGTGAAGATAACAGCCTACTTTTCTGGTGCAGTCTGCTAGTACCAGAGGGAGCAATATGGACCTTATTCTCAAAAGTTTGTGATTACGTGTTTGGATCTGTCTCATGGCTCCCTGATGGTTTGGCTCAAGGGCTTGCCTTTGTTTTGCTTGTCTCAGAGCTTCCCCAGGAAGCTCCTGGGTGGCATTTGTTCAAAGCATTTAAAGGCAATGTGTTAGCTGCAGTTTCAAGGGATAAGGGATAACACTTGGGGATAAGGGATTATAGTCAGGGCAACCATCAGACAGACCAGAAAAACCTGGGAAGGAAGAGGCTAGTAAAGGAGATAATTGAGAGGAAAGGGGCTTTTTAAAATTTCCACATATTTTAGGAAATCTAAGAGGTCATGCACGCATTCAGGACTAGACAGACACCTGCTCTTAAAAGACCTGGGAAGACCTTAAGTTTTCACTTCTGTCTGACCTTTGAGCTCCACACAAAGACAAAGTGAAGGCTAAGGTAGAGTTGTAAACAGCCTCGCTAAGCATTGAAGGATGCCCCAACATAGAGCAAATATGCAGGACCAGGAAAGTTGTTATTTGTTTTGGCTCTAGGAATGAAGGAAATCTCTGTCAAGTAACTAGCTGTCCACTAAGCTAATAGACCAGGGACTTCAGTGGCCAAACATGACAAAGAATACAGACTACAGAAACAGTTTAGAAGTCGCTAAATAAACCACAAAACCCCACAACAGCAACAACAACAAATGCCGGGGAGGGGGGAGAATCTGATTTTCAGTGTTGCCAACTTATAATATTCAAAATGACAAGTTTTAACAAAAAATTACATGGCAGGCAAAGAAACAAGAAAATATGACCCATTTACAGAAAAAAGAAATTAACAGAAACCATCTCTGAGGAAGTTCAGACTTCGGCATTACTAGACACACTTTAAACTAACTGTTTTAAATATGCTCAAAGTTAAAGGAAATCACAGTCCTAAAGGAAATCATGAGCATGTTATCCCAACAAATACAGAATATCAACAAAGAGCTGGGTATTATAAAAAAGAACCAAAGAGAAATTCTTGAGCAAAAAAGTACAATGACTGAAATGAAAAATTTACTAGAGGGGTTCAATATTTGAACAATCAGAAGAAAGAATCAGCAAACTTGAAGAAATGTCAATTGAGATTACATAGTCTGAGAAGAATTTAAAAAAAGAAAAAAAGAAATAAACAGAGGCTAAGAGACTTGTGGGACACTCTCAAGCATGCCAACACACATATAATGGGAGACCCAGGAGAAAAGGGCTCAAAGAGTATTTGAAGAAATAATGGCCAAAATTTTCCCAATTTTGATCAGAAACATCTAACTACACAACCAAAAATCACAACAAACTCCAAGAAAAAAAAACTCAAAGAGATCCACAGCAAGACAAATTATAATCAAATTGTCAGAAGTCAGAGAATCTTAAATGTAGCAAGAAAATCAAGTGCAATCATCATGTGCAAGGGCTCAGTGAGATTAACAGCTGATTTCTCGTCAAAACCATTAAGGCCAGAAGATAGTTGGGTAACATATTCAAAGTGCTGAAAGAAAAAACTGTTAACCAAGAATTCTATATTCAGAAAATCTGTTTTGCAAGATAAAAAAATTCTGGAGATTGGTTGCACAATGTTAATATACTTAACATTACTAAACTGTACACTTAAAAACAGTTAAGATGGTAAAGTTTATGTTATATGTATTTTATCACAATTAAAAATAAATTTTTAAAAATAAGGAGAAATTAAGACTTTCCAGATAAACAAAAACTGAGGGAGTTTACTTGCCCTACCTGAAATGTTACAGAAAGTCCTCCAGGCTGAAATAAAATCTAGATAGTAACTCAAAACCATACAAAGAAGTAAAGAATACTGGTAAAGGTAGCTACACAGGTAAATACAAAAGTCAGTATTATTGTATTTTTGGTTTGTAAAAAAAATTTTTTTCTATATGATTTAAAGCCACATTCCACAATGTAGATATATAACCTATAACTACAATTAGGATAAAAATTAATAAAATGAAATGTGAAATTAAAAGACTGAGATATAATGAGTACGATTTATATAACTGAGATCTCTCATACTTTATTTATTCTAAATCAGTTATCTCTATTTTGTATTTCACATGGAAAAGATCCAGAATTGAGCTCAAATCCAAGCATACTGGGAAGGAAAGTCTAATAAGAAAGATCACCAGCCAGAGAGTCAAGATACCAGAGTGTTATACTGTTAGCCCAGCTAATAAGTCTCAGTGTCATTTACTAACTTCTGTGGGTCTTGAGTTCCCCATTTGTCAAATGGGGAGGATATAACAATATTATAAAAATTTATATGAAGGAAGAAAATAGTTGATTGAAAATTCTTTAGTAAATAAGGTAATAAACAAATCTGAGGTATTATCATTATTACTACTATCAGCATGCATAAGCAGTTTTCTTATTTACCTGGTGATGTTGGATGTTTCTTATGTTGCACGAAAAATGTTGGTAGAGCAGAAACTTATCAACATCTTTTTCATTTACTTTTTTTGAGGATACCTTTGCGAGAGATGACTGGATACAAATATATCTATTTTGGCACCTGTTCAGATACACAAATATTCAAACATTAAGTAGTTATTAATATGTGCTTTAGTAAAGAAACACATTACATAGAAAGAAGATTAACAAAAAACTAAATGAGATTTACCAAATGAGATTTTTTTTTAATGATGCTCAACTATAGAAATGTTATTGACCCATCAAAAGGGGACTCCTCGCCTATTCATGCTAGCATAGGTGTTCCAGATCTATTTATATTTCAACCCAATCCTCCCATAAAATGCCTAAATGAGTTCAGATACTATCTGCAGTTATGCAAGAGACTAATAACTCTGGCCTAGATATCATCCTCTTCTAACCACTGAGTTAGGGAGTCAGAACCAATTAAAAGCTAAAAAGAAGGGAAACAAGATGATGTGTCAGGACAGCTTCCAATGACAATTTATGAAACTGAACCAAATTTCAGCAGTATAATTACTTATAAAAACACATTTAAAAACCTGCACAATTCTCCTACTTCAACTCATTCCTGTGAGGGCCACTGAGAAAAAAGAAAAATTCTCTCTCTTACATTAACAAAAACCCTGACAAACTACAGTAGTCAACCGGTTCATTTTCACCTTTACTCTCCTCTGCACAGCTCACACAGCTAGAGATGTGGAGAGAGAGGAAGAGTAGCCCTCTGCCAAACCCTGTCCTCTGATACACAGAAGGAAAGGAAGGACAGAGTGCCTAAAAATAAGGTTTTTAAAATAATATCTTTTTTTAATGAGGCATAAAATCTATAAGCCCAAGTAGGGTCTAGGTCAAAGGGTTTTACTCTCTTATAAATTGGGACTATGATACTATGGATAAGCTGCTCTCTCCATCAGCTAAAATTCATTTTGAGGTCAGCATTTTTATCCATACCTGATATTAAACATTCTCAAGTTAACCCAACCACTGGTAAACATTATAAAATTAAGTGCATACAACTCAATATGTTTAAAAAGCAATGCCACCCATTCTAAATGGTTATGAATCTCTCTGTAGCATATATTGCACAATGCAGTGGTTTATAAACTGTGTTCCTCAGAGGCCTCTGCTGAGATGCTTCGGGGTAAGGAGGATGAACAGGCAGAGTTCCAGGCTCCCTGCCCAGAATTCAATTAAAGCAACTTTACTTTTATCTGTTTTATGTATTCGGGTTCTGTTGTTTGAGCAGAGAGCTGTGCTACTAGAAAAATTTTTTTAATTTTTAAAAGTCTGAAATAAAGTTTTTAATGAACACTGGAGTTAGCACTAACCATGCGACCCTTAACATCATGAGTCCACAAAGCAGAAAACTCTGAGAGTTACTCACAATTTCCGAATGAAGTCAAGCGTGTCTCTGTCTTTAGCAATCATGTCTGCTAAAATATGCTGCACTCCTGTTTCAATATCCTGGAGTGCTGAAAGCCCTTTAGGAGAAGAGTAAGAGGGAAAACAAAGGCAAGAACTACAGATTGGTTTTTAAATCTATAATTAAATCACAATAAATTTATTCCAGTCAAAATAAAACCTTAAGTTGACAAACTTAAGACAGAAAAGTATCCTCTGTGGTGACCTAAATGGGAAAGAAATCCAAAAAAGAGGGAATATATGTATACATGTAGCTGATTCACTTTGCTGTACAGTGGAAACTAACACAACATTGTAAAGCAACTATACTCCAATAAAAATTTAAAAAACAAACAAACAAAAAGAAAGAAAAGTATCATAGTAGTGACTAGCTTCCCTCAGCAACAAAATCAAGTCTCCAAAAACAATAATACAGGACCTTAACATACCATATAACCTAGTGGTGAAAAATGCAGCTCTGGAGCCAGCTGCCTGGTCTAATCCTGGCTCCACCATCTACCAAATGTATGACCCTGGGCAAGTTACTTGTTCTCTCTGTGCCTCAGTTTCCTATAAAAATGGAATAATAATAGTATCTACTTCATGAAGTATTTACAAAGATTAAGCATTATAGGATTAAGCATTATAGGTTTATAGGAAATATATATTAATAGTCATATCTCAAGGTATAATATTTCATTCCAGTTACAAAAATTCTCCTTTGCAAATAATTTTATTAATATTCGTATTTTGGCTTATGAGACATTTAGTCACATTTTCAATGACCTATTTGAATTTCTCAAACCTCAAATGAGCATAAAACAAGAGCCACTGTGTGGTTGCTCATCTTCACAGCTGAACTGTCTACCAATGGTACATTAAGTTCTCTCCAAGTGCTTTCAGTTTGCTAGTTTACAGCAGTGTGTCTTGTACATTATGGCCCCTGCAATACCAACTTATACACTGAGAGATCATTTGCAATGCATTATTTATTTCTTTTGTCTTTATTGTTCTATTTCCATTAAAGCTTCTTTTTTTTTCTCCCATTAAAACTTCAATTACACAAGCACTGAGTATCATAAGTATGTTTTTCTGAGGGTATGGTTTTAGTGAGTAACAAGTACAGAAGACAAAGAGGACAGGAGGACAGACTTACAGAGTAATTAACAAAGAGAAAATGCCTTGTTGGGTTGTGTTATGATAATTGATAACTGATCTTAACTAATGATGTAACTGCACTTATTCCAAAGAAATTTAAAGAAAGAAATTTGGCCACTGAAATTAATAGGAATCCTGTTTACATTTTAAGAGAGTTTCCCTATGAGGGAATTTTCAGGAACAAATTACCTTTGAGAGGTGGAAGACTGTGTATGTAAAGACTTACAACAGCTGTGGTACATGGTCAGCAGTCAGTAGGTGTCTGCTCTTGTGTTAGCTTTCTCACTAGATCAGTCTTTATCCTAGAAAACTACTCACTATGCATTCATTCCTGGAGTCCAAAAGTACCTCACAGCATCATTACCCGAAGTTTAATGAGAATACCAGGGTGAGAAGTCAGTAGTAAACATGGAACCTACAATGAGACCAATTAATGAGAGAGACTAGAAAGAGGAAATTATAGATTTTGCAATTGTAACAATGGGCTTTTGTAAAGCCCACATCATTCAGGGGAATACAATTTGTAAACCTTATGTTATCAAACCTACTTAGTAGGAACTCAGTATGTGTGTGAACTAAGGAAAACTTTGTACCAGAGGAGGTGAAGAATGGAAGGAAAGAAAATAGACCAGAAGAGAAAAATAAAAACTGACCATAAATCATTATGCATCTAACATTCTGAAAGCTCCAACGTTTGATTCTATTGATAATAAAACATACCATCACTGGGCACAGATAGTTCCCACTGTGGCTAACCTTAATGCTTGGCTATATGGTCTCAGTTAATATTAAAATATTAAAGTTGCAACCATTTGAAAATATAATGAAAAAAATTAAACAAACTTGAATTTTACTCATTTCAACCCATCTCTAAATTCAAATATTTACCAATTTGCTTTTTCTTTTCATTATTGCCCTTTTCAATATAGATATTAGGATGTGTGTATTTGTGTATGAGCAGATATTCATATTTTCACAGACACATACTTAATTTTTTTAATTCCAAATTCACATTTGCCAGATTATATAAAATAAACACAGGTTTTGGTATGCTGATTCTCTACAGTTTAGTACATGCTGTAGATTTTGTTGTCAGAGACTGCCCCCTACAGACACTCTCCCAGCCTAAAGGAAGGAAGGCTAAAAGGAACTAGAATGAGAGTAGTAATCACCAGAGCATCAATCTCCCCATTCAATCCTAGCAGAGCACTCCTTGGAAAAAGCCACTCTTACTCAAAAAGCTCTCACTCCAAGGCTCATTTTGACAATAAAACCAATATACCTTGACACGTATCAGTTGACACTTTCTTTGGGTTCTTCTTAGAAATATCTCTCCCTTACCCCCTTCCTCTCTCATTCTCTCCTGTGCACGCACACACACAAAGTGAAAGGAAGATACACTTAAGAAAAAGACAAACACTTTACTTGTGGAGAGTAGAAGTGTGGAAGTGGGACTTCACTTTACAATCCATGTCTGTCTGAATTGTTGAAGTTCTTTTTAAAAAGTAGATATGATTTTTATAATTAAAAAAGTTTTTAGAAATAGAATAAAAATTTTAAAAGACAATACAGGAGGATCTTTATAACCTTGGATATAAAGGAAATTCTTTAAAAAGAAAAAGAAGCAATTATCTAAAAAGAAAAGATTAACAAAATTGAACAGATTAATAAATTAACTATGATAAAACTAAGGCCTTCTATTTACCAAAAGACAGCATAAAGAAAGTGAAAAGAGAAGTTACAAGCTGGGAGAAAAGATTTGTAGCATATGTAACTGAGCAAGAATATCTAAAAAATACTTATAAATTAATAAGAAAAAGTGAAACAACACAATAGAAAAATGAGCAAAAGAATAGAACAGGCACTTCATCAAAAGAGGAAAGCTGAATGGCTAAGCAGGAGGTATACTGGGATTTGTTTTATTAGAATTATTTACTCTTTATATGCTGTAATATTCTTTTGTATCATCATTACTTAATGAAACAATTTTTTAAACCTAGGTTTTCAAATTAAAAAAAGAAAGAAACAGGAGCGAACTCTTTATTAAGTAAAGCTGGTACCTTTAACATTGGGCCTAATGTAAGAGAGCAGATTGAGGTCCCCTGGATTCTCAAGCAGTGTCCTGGCTGCTCCTTCTAATCCCAGCTGCTTTGCCCTCTGGGCTTTGGTGCCCTTGCTCCCAGTTTTATATGGTGCTGACTAGGAAAAAAAGTCAGAAAACATACCAAATTATTCAGTTTTAAAACACAAAAGTTAAAATTAGGACACAAAATTAGAGGACATGTGAGAATGCTAAAGACATCCTCTTCTCAACCCTTTCCACTTCCTTCAAAGATTAATGCTAACAGAGAGTACAAGTTGTATGAAAACAGTTGTTCCTTATCAGACTCTTTATACTTTTCTACATGCTTACAGTTAGCTATCTGCTTGGATTCACTCATCCCACAAACTCAGTGCTTGGACTGCCAGGACTGCAAGTCCTCAACTCAAGCAAGCTCCTCTAAAAGATGTCCTCACACAATGGTTCTACTTCTTAGTCCACATTCACTCCTCTACCCACTGCCCCCTGGCTTCTCTTTCCACACACCTTGCTGAAAGTGGTATCACAAAGATCCACAATGATCCCCTAATTACCAAATATACATTTTTCAGTCCTTATCTTGCCAAAACTCCCTGCTATATTTAATTACTTAACCATTGATCATTACCTCCTTCTATGACTCTCTTCCTTAATCTTTTATGGGTATCATCATCTCCCAATTCTCTTCATACTTCTCTGACTATTCTTTCCATGCCTCCTTCTTAGGCTCTCCCTTCCTCCACCCATGCTTCAAAAGTTAGTGTTCCTCAATGGTCTATCCTGACCTGCTTACCCCATGATCTCTCCTTGAGTGAAATCTTCCATTTTCATGGTTCCAAATACCAATTACATGCTGCAGACACTCACATCTATGTCTCCAGCTCAGCACACTCTCCCTTAAGCTTATGCTTCTGTTACCTACTCTCATTTTTCCCCACTCGACTGGGAATTCCTTGAAGACAAGGACTATGTATTAGTCATCTTTGTATTGGGTTGGCCAAAAAGTGCCTTCGGTTTTTAAGTAAAAATAAAAGAAATTTTTCATTTTCACCAAGAACTTTATTGAACAACGTATTCACCCTTTTGTTCCACTATCTTCTGCTATTTTTAAGGCAACTTCGTAATTCCATCTTCCCAAAACTTTTTTTTTTTTTTTTTTTTGCGGTACGTGGGCCTCTCACTGCTGTGGCCTCTCCCGCTGCGGAGCACACGCTCCAGACACGCAGGCCCAGCGGCCACAGCCCACGGGCCCAGCCGCTCCGCGGCACGCGGGATCCTCCCGGACCGGGGCACGAACCCGCACCCCCCGCATCGGCAGGCGGACTCCCAACCACTGCGCCACCAGGGAAGCCCACCAAAACTTTTAATCTTTTTGAGCAAAGAACTGTTCCAGGTGCCTTTTACAGTCTTCCAGGGAATTGAAATTTTTTCCATTAAGAATTTTGTGAAGACCGAAATAAATGGAAATCCGAAGGTGCAATGTCTGGCGAATATGGCGGATGAATCAGAACTTCCCAGCCAAACTGTAACAGTTTTTGCCTGGTCATCAAAGAAACATGCAGTCTTGCATTGTCCTGATGAAAGGTTATGCGTTTTCTGTTGACTAATTCCAGATGCTTTTCGTCGAGTGCTGCTTTCAGTTGGTCTAATTGGGAGCATTACTTGTTGGAATTAATCATTTGATTTTCCAGAGAAGCTCATAATAGAGGACTCTCTTCCAATCCCACCATATATACATCACCTTCTTTGGATGAAGACCAGCCTTTGGTGTGGTTGGTGGTGGTTCATTTCACTTGCCCCACGATCTCTTCCATTCCACATCGTTGTACAGTATCTACTTTTCATTGTCCGTCACAATTTGTTTTAAAAACAGAACATTTTCATTACGTTTAAGTAGAGAACCGCATGTGGAAGTGCGGTCAAGAAGGTTTTTTTTTGCATAACTTATGTGGAACCCAAACATCAAAGCAATCAACATAACCAAGGTGGTGCAAATGATTTTCAACGCTTGATTTGGATATTTTGAGTATGTCGGCTATCTCCCGTGTGGTATAATGTTGACTGTTCTCAATGAATGCCTTGATTTGATCGCTATCAACTTCAACTGGTCTACCCAACTGTGGAGCACTGTCCAGCGAGAAATTTCTAGCACGAAACTTCACAAACCACTTCTGACACGTTTGATCAGTCACATCACCTTCTCCAAATGCTGCACAAATCTTTTTTTGCACAAATCTTTTTTTGCATTTCAGTTGCATTTTTACCTTTCTTGAAATAATAAAGCATAATATGCTGAAAATGTTGCTTTTTTCCTTCCATCTTTAATATTAAAATGGCTACACAAAAATTCACCAATTTTGATGTCTTTTTTTTAAATGCACGCTGATATGACAGCTGTCACACACAATCCAACAAAATTGTCTTGAATCAAGTTAAAGACCACTAAGTGCTACTAGAGCCATCTTATGGGAAAAAACGATCGAACCTTTTGGCCAACCCAATAAATCCAAGTGCCTATCACAAAAAAGCACTTAATAGATATTTATTGAATAAAGAATATTTTGTTGAATTAAATAATGATGGTGGCTGATGACTTTAGCTTTTTATGGATGACTTTAGCTTTTTATTTCCAGCTCTTTAACTATAAGACCCAAATCATAATATACTCAGGTAAGTATTACATTAAAAGATAAAAAGGATTCCTTACCACGTGTTCCAGTTCTTCAAAAGTTTTACAGTTCAGCAAGGCTTTTAACAAGCACTCAGACATCTTCCCCTCCTTCTTAATTTTTTGGATTGTGTTGTAAGTCTTCTTCGCAACAGCCCTGAAAATAGAAACTTTTATAATATACAAGACCTATATGTTAAAACTTTCTTTTTGAAGCTATATCAAGCTTACAGAAAAGTTGTAGGTAAGGTAAAAAGAACTTCTTTCCCCCTCTGAACCATCTGAGAATAAGTTACCATCATCCCCAAGTATTTTAGTATGTATTTTCTATAAACAAGAATCTTCTCCTATAACCATCAAAAGCAGGTAATTAAAATTGATATTAACATTGATATAATATTGATATATTCTAACCCTCAGATCTCATTTAAGTTTCACCATTGTTCCTATACATGTCCTTGATAGTGAATTCAGCTAAGAATGGGTTTTATGTAATTGCTATGTGTCTACAGTCTCCTTCAAGCTGAAACAGTATTTCAGTCTCTCCTTGATTTTCAAAGCCTTGATACTTTAGAATGTATTATTATTACAGCTTTTCATCCTATTTCATTACCTGTTACAATTTATAATTTCTGCCTAATAATGGTATTGCTAAAATGATGGGCAAAAGTTAGAGAGATGATAATATAAATTACTAAAAATGATTGATGGAAAAGAAAACTAAATCTACTTATGAAAAAAAAAGAAAGGCAGAAGATTATAAGTTAATGAGGAAGAATATGCAGTCCTTAGATCACACCTCTGTGTCTTCTACATTCTTGGTAGCCCAAGACTGTTTTCAGAGGCTGAAGCCTACCAGGGTCATTTCGACAAAAGGCCAATGACCTACTGGCTTGCATGTAAGGGAGAGGAAAGGCATCTTTAGAGAAAGTACAGAAGTTTCTTACTATCCATAATCATAGGATCTTTTTTTTTTTTTTTTTTTTTTTGCGGTACGCGGGCCTCTCACTGTTGTGGCCTCTCCCGTTGCGGAGCACAGGCTCCGGACGCGCAGGCTCAGCGGCCATGGCTCACGGGCCTAGCCGCTCCGTGGCATGTGGGGTCCTCCCGGACCAGGGCACGAACCCATGTCCCTTGCATCAGCAGGCGGACTCTCAACCACTGCGCCACCAGGGAAGTCCCATAATCATTTTTTAATTCACTTTTTTAAGTGACCCTCAGTAAGAAATATATTTTACCTTGCAACCCAGTATATACACATATATAATTTCATATTTAATAAACAGTTATATAAACATATGATAAATAGTTTCATGAACCAATATTTACCTTTACCACAGAAACTGCACTCATATTTTCTATTCTCTATTTCATTTTTGTTAAAGTGGTAATGACCTACTAAATTAGTTTCACTACTCATTTATGAGTAGCAATTAATAGGGTAAAAACCAATGCTCTAGTTAGAGAAAAAGCTGAGCTCAAGAAAAACAGAGACCATACCTCATTACCAAAAAGAAATCTCTGTACGATATAAAAAGATCTTCTAAGTCCTAGTCAATGCCACCACTTACTTGGAGAAATAGTCCTCTACTAATATTTAATGTATTCCTCTATTAATAGATACCCAGAGAATGAACTCTGTTGCAGCTAAAGTGTGTTTTTAGAGAAAAAGAAAATAATAATGTTAATCTTGACATAAAGCTCCTATTTGTCCCCCACCCAATCAAAAATTGGTAGAATACCTTTAATTTTTTTAAGTAAACTATTCTTGCTTGTTTGTGACACTTTCCCCAATTTCAGATCCCAAAACCCTTAAGATTTTCTTCATTACTTTGCCTTCAACCAAACAGAAAGCTTACTTCCAAATTTGCAAATTGCTGGACTTTTAGATGTGGCCTGTAGGTGATTTTGTTTGACCTCAAAATTTTTTTTACATAAAAATTCAGATGATCAGTTTTTCAAAAATAGGAAGATACAGCAATCTGGGTAGAGAACCCCACGTGTTATAATCTGATGGAGATGAGTAGCAGCTGCCCCTCTTAGACAGGACTTGTGATCTCCAGTTTGCGTCCCTTTGTGCTTGATTATACTAGCCTGGCCCTGGGTGATCTGAATCTGAAATCACTTGAATAACTAGTCATTTATATTTCTGGGTTGGCTAATTGATTTTGCCTCTTGATGAAATATAACTTTCCACATATTAGCATTTAAATCTTCCTGGCACTAAAAGAAATTCAACAAAAGGGGTAGAAATGTTAGTGAGAGGCAAGTTCCTCCAAAATCACAGAGGCTTATTAGGCTTGTTCTAAAAATAACCCTTAGTGCTTTTAGAATGGCTTGATGGTAAGATTATATCCAATTTAAATCATATCCTTGTTGAAGAACACACATAGCAACAACACAGCACTTGGCATGTAAGAGACATGCAATAAATAAATGAATGGTAAAGACTGTTTTAATAAACTCTACTGAATAATAGTTAGTTTTATAGCCTTTACATGCTTATTTCTGAGTTATTACAATAAATCCAGAGGAATAATTTTTTTAAAGAGTGCTTTCCATTCTATAACCATACAAAATTCACAATCCACTAACATTAAATTACCATGCCCTATAAAAGAATAGAAAAAGGAAGTATACATACTTCCTACCAAACTCTATACAGCCAAAGAACTCTCCATTTAGGGATTTCACAGTATTAAGAGGACAGTTTTATGTAAGCTATTGAAGATTTAGACTAAAATGTATTTTTCTGAGTTACCTGTTGGTAGTTCTAATTTTGCCATTATGCAAAATCATTTCTATGAGAGAAGATGACATTCAAACTCATAGGCACAGACTCTTAATAATGCAAACCACCTTTTGCAGATACATGCCCAAGTTATGCATGAACACACCAGCAGAGGGACTCTGCACACCCCTAAATAAGTAAAATGGAGCTGGCTTCCCCTGTCAGAAGGGGACTATATCCAGATTACAATAAATCAAGAAAACAAAATATTGGAACTGTCGAAATATACTATCACTCACTTCCTCACTGTTTCGCCTCATTGGCTCACACACCCTCTTTCCCCTTACACAAAGCTCATCCCTTCCCAGGTTTCTTACCGTAGCTCCTCTAGAGTTTGTTGAACTTCTCTCAAGGAATCAGCATCAAGGTTATTAATAAGCTCTTTTCGATAACGTATAATGAAGGGAATTGTGTTATCATCATTAAAGAGACGAATAATGTTGGCACAAACCCAAAGTTCAATATCAGTTCTCTCAGATAAAACCTGTAAATTAATATTTAGTGATTTAAAACTCTGAAAATTTAATATTTAGTGATTTAAAACTCTGAAAATATAAAACTCTGTATTATAACATATGGTTTAAAATACAGCAATTAAATAATGTTCTCCAGCCACTTAGAAACAAACTGCTGTGGTTTTAAAAAAAGAAGAAAAGGAAATTGTATGAAATATATATATATATACTGACAATCATAGAATAGTCATTTCACTCATTCAATAAAATCCAATCGAAACCACTCTGTATTGCCCGAATTCTACAGGGCTCAAATGAGATATGCATTTTTCATCTCTCAGATTGGCACCAAAGATCAAGGAGATGGTAACTCACTGTGCTGGCATAAGTGATGGGAAAAGGCACTTTCAACTACTGCTAGTGAGAAAGTACAATGGTAAAACCTCTGGAGGAAGAACAGTTTGGCAATATCTATCAAAATTTACACTGCATAAACTCTATGACCCACCAGTTACACTTCTGGAAATTTGTTCTGATATATTCATACCTCTGGAAAATGATATTATTTACAGTGATATTTTTTGAAGAATTTTTTCCAGTATGGTAGAAGTCAGCAAAAAACAGTCTACAATGGGGACTTGGTAAATAAATTATGATATGCCTGTGGAGCAGAATACCACTCAACGTACTCTTATATGAACGGATATGGAATGAATTACAAGAACTTGGAACATGGCTTATTTTGGGGAAAGGTAACTGGTTGGCTTAGAGCTAGGGCAGGAAGATCCTTCTATATCTTTGGAATTTTGTATCATTCCCATATACTACATATTCAAAATAATTATTTTTAAAAAAACAAGTCTACAGGTTTCAGCAAAAATGTACATGTAAGCAGAAAAGTTCAGAGAAGTCAGCCTGGAGAAGAGAAAGAATAAAATGCAATTTCAGTAACTGTTCTCAAAACCTAAGCCGATTTTTTTAAAGTAAAGTATGAGAGGCATACGCTTTATTATTATTTCAATCTTGATGCTCAAGATATGCCAAAAATGTAAGAAAAAATTCAAAAATTAGTAAAGCATTAACATGGTCAACTGCTTAACAAAATCAAGTCAATATATAAAATAGACTGAATTTCAAAACTACAGATGAAATAAATGGCTGAGCTCCAGAGACTATTGAGGATACCCTCATTCCTCTGTGCACTGTATATCCTAAGGCCTACATCTTATCACCCATTCTGAGAATGCCAGCTTTACGTCTCCAGCCCTAGCTCTCTTCTGCATGAGCTCTGGACTCATTTAGCCAGCTACCTGACCTACCTCTTGAAATCCTATTAGGTATCTCAGACTTTGCATTCGCAAAAGTGATCTCCCTCTCAAACTTCTTCCTCTTCCAGTTTTCCCCTTATTATGTCCATTCAAATACCAGTTCAGGCCTGAAAACTAAGAGTCTTCAACTCTTTTGACTCCTTTAACTCTTAAATCTACTCTATCATAAGAATCAATCAACTCTAGTGGCAAAATATTTCTTTAGTCTATTACTGCTCTTCATTTCTGCCCTATAGCCCAGTCTAGTTCAAGCCAGGGTTACTGCAACTGCCTTTTACTATTCTTCTCGCAGCCACAGCAATCTCATCTTTGTCAATTTCCATAAAACAACAAGAATTATCTTTCCAAAGTCTATATTGGATCATGTCACCTGACTAGTCAAAACCTTTCAATGATTTCCCATAGCATTTAGAATCCAAAGTCCTTACCATGACCCAAAAAACATGGGCCTCCCTCTCCAACCTCATCTTATCCAGTCTTCCCCTCATTAGAAGCCAGCCCCAATGGGCTGCTCCTAGAACAATGTTCACTTCCTAGAGCAAGCTCAGCTGCTTCCCTCTTCAGAGGCCTTCATGAGGTTGCACCATCATGCAGAAATGCTCTCTTGCTTGATATCATCCCTGACCCCTACAAAATCATGTTCATTAGTATTTTCTCTCTCAAACCTGTGCCTCTTCCTGATTCCTATTCCAGTTAACATTATCTCCTACCACAGAAACCTTCGGGGATATTGTGGTTAACTCCCCCAACAATACCTCCCCATTATGTAGCAGTTTTGTGGCTGAAGAACACTTGACCTCAACTCCACCTCCACAGCATTTTGTTCAGTAACCAGTTGTTTTAGAATTACAACAGCCAGAGTTTGGACACAGAGATGAGTCCAGTCAGCAGGAAGCTCAAGATCTGGCTTAGAACTCTGGACCCAGGTACAATTTCTTCCTCGGGAGAAATATGGTTTATACAAGTAGAATCTTGAAGTTGGATGGCAGTGCTAAGAGAATTGTGGAGAGACTGCTGCAGTGCACTTAGGTAACTTTCCTGTTACCTAAGTCAATAAATCTCCTTTATTGCTTAAGCTAGTTCAAGATAGGTTTTCTCTTATTGCAACCAAAAGCATTCTAATCAATGTCCTCAGTTTCACTGTGTGTTCTCTATCTTGCTCTACTAATCTGTCACCAAGGAAGCAAACTGAACTTCTAAAATGTCTGTTCTTTCCCCTCAAGCTCCCTTTCTATTATCTTCTTTTATCTAAACCACAGAGCATTTTTTTTGTTCTCTATGCATTCCACCCAACCTTTCTGCATTACTACTGATTATACTTCTAAGACACATTTATAAGTCCCTTATTTTTTTCCTCTTTTTCTTCTTTTGAACATAAGCTTCAATGACTCTTTCCTAACTACTAGTAAAAGTCCAACCATTGTAGCATAGTTTTAAAATCCTTTCCCAAGCTTGCTCCCAAATTTCACTGTCCTCACGGAATAAACGATCTAGAACGGAAGATAAAACATTAATATAAATAAGTACAAATAAAACAGAATATGCCAGGGAATAAGTGGTATAACGTCTTCAGAGAAGAGAACGATCTCCCTGGTGTAATCAAGGAAGGCTTGCTGCAGGGGCAGCATTTCAGCTGGCCCTTGAAAGGCAAGATTCTGAAAGATGGACATAAGACACGAAAATGACCAAAATGCTCATTATTTTGGAACTGAGTGATCGTGAGAACCCATGGGCCCCCACTATCCTAAACTAGTTCCGTGACTGTTAACTAAAAGGGGCCCAAGATAGCTAAGACTCCAGACCCGCATCTGAAGTGTACCAGGTCCTGACAAATCCAGAAGCATCATATGTGTTAAGAGAGTGTATACTGCTGCTTATGAAAATTTGCTTCTTGAAATTAAGGATAATAAAACTACATACAAGCAGTCACAACTTTGGGGCCTCCAAATCATCCAATTTCTTCTGTCTTAATTTTAGTCAAACGTTTATTTTAGCTCATATTATATACCAATAACCATACCAAGCCAGTAATAAACAAAATGTAAAAAACCAAGTCCCTCTTGCCGAGAAGCTTATAAGCTAGGAAGAAGAAAGACAGTCAAGTAGACAGTTAAAATACAGTGTGATCTGTACTCTGACAGAAGCAAATACAGGCTCTTTGAGAGCACGTGGGAGGAAGAAACAGCTACCTCTGCAGAAATGGAAAAGCAACAAGGGAATAAAGGTATCTCAGGCAGCCAAATGAGGGCAGGAATTCTAGGGAGAGAGAAGAGCGTATCAAAAGCCACTGATGAGGAACCACTGCACACTGAAAAAAATTTCTAGGTTCAGTAATGCTAAAATGTACAAGGCGTATTGAGATGAGTGAGAAATGGAAAAAGGGATGGAGCTAGATGGTGAATGCTAAAAAAAAAGTTTGAACTTTATCCTATACTTAATATCAAGCCACTCAATGACTGATCTGCTCATTACTTGATTTCAGCTGTTGAGTCAACCCCCCCTGTAAACTCCCTTGACATTTTATGAGTCAATGAGATTTGGGGACTAGAGCAGTGGTTCACAACATGTGGTTCCCAAACCAGCAGCATAATCAGGAAACGTGTTAGAAATGTAACTTCTTGAGCCCCATCCCAGATCAACTGAATCAGAACCTCTGGGGTGGGGCCCAGCATCTATGTTTTAGACAGATGAGGCAAACGCCAAAGAAACAGCTAAGCGTTAAAAGCAGAGATCAAGCCTTAGGGATGGGCAGGGAACGAGTAAAATTTTTACTTTTAAACTACTACTTATTTCAACTATTATACTTATTACTTTAATAATTTTTATAGTTAACTGGTGAACAGGAATGAGGGTAAAGTAAAAAGGAAGGCAGTCTCGATATTTTTTTCACCTCTAAGACTTAAATAAACACACTTTTTGTGACTGTTGTTGTTTTAAGCTAATACCTGTATAGGGCTTATTATGTTCTACACACTTTTACATATTCAATATTAACTCATTTTACAGATACAAAGACTGAGACCCAAAGAAGTTAAGTAAATTGCCCAAAGTCCCACAAGCTATGTTTCCTTTTCAGAAAATTGATTTGTTTGCAAAGCAAGATGATTTTCTTCAGGCAAAAGTATCAATACAAATTAATCAAATCGCCTTACTTTTCCTCCTAAATCCAACTGCGATGAGACATGATGCCTTCATACTGTCCTCTACTGTCTAAAACCTCGAACAAAATGGCCTTCTCCACAAGTGGCCTGAGAATTTCCTCCTTCAAAACCTATATTCCCATTTCCTCAGTTAAAAAAGAAAACTGCTGGGTATCAACAGCTGAACTATTGCCTTAATCATCCAGGCAGCATTTTTAAAAAACTAGCATCTAAATTAAATGACACTCAAATGAGTAGATTGAGAGAGAATTTTTTATTCAAAATCAAACCAGCAACTGGACACCTCCCTTCTAAAACAGTTTTGATTACTGCTGTTCTCTTTTCCCTTACCTATTCATTTTATTATACCACTTATTTTACCACACACATAAGTTTCCTTAAAGACTGCAAAAGGAAAAACTATGCTGTTAGAAGTCGGAAGAGTGGTTTTAGGCGAGGGGATGGAGGATTGAAAAAGGGTATGAAGGGATTGTAGGGTGCTGGTAATGTTCTGTTTCTTGATCTGAAAGCTTGTTACATGGTTACAATTTTGAACATTCATGAGTTGCATATTTAAGTACAATTTTATATGTATATGCATATATGTATACATATATATATTTCAGAAAGTTTTTTTAAGCCCATAATAAATACAACGAGCTAAATTATAAAAATAAAAAGGGCCAATACAATTTCTTTTCCTTAATCCCTCCTGGAACACACAGGCTGACCTAACAGATGGTGCATGCTTAGGTGTAGAAGTGCAGCGAGAAAGCCAACTCAGAGACACCCGCCTCCTTCCTGACCCTCTTCCTTCCCCTATTCTTTCATCCCATGTTCTTCTTCACCTACATAATCCCACATCATCTTCTTGCAAGAATGGGGAAAATGGCTAATAAAGGGGTTTTTGCTTGCTTTTCCTCCCTAATTTAGCGAACATTACTAAGATATTCTATATGGCTACTCCACGGCCACCCCCCTCAAAATAAAGACACTACATAACAACAATCACCACTTGGGAGCATTTAATTTTCTCAAAAACTGCTTGTAGCTAGTCACCTCTTCAAATTCTTACAAAGGTTATGGTACTCACAATATATTTGTGTAATGATAAAATATACTTTAACAAAAACTAGTTTCTAATGGCAACCACACATTTGTGGCTTGGGGGAAGGGCTGAAGTAGGTTGTTTCTCAAGGAGTCTGGTGATCGCCAAACCTGATTAGGAAACAGACACACAAAAGTGTGTTTATATGTAAAGTCTACAAATAAGTATTGACAATGTAGTTTTCCCTCCCCAAACAAGGCAGTGATATTCCTGAAAAAGCTGTGGACTTTTCAGAAATGAGAAACACACCTTGAAGAGAAAAAACATCTAGAGGACCAAAGTGTCATGGTGGGCAGGGTCCATGGGGAACAGCACACAAAATGAAGGAAATATAAATGACATTTCCCTCATGCTCAATTAGTAATAATAATTCCTATACAATTAATTTTCATTGACTATTTCTTACTAACTAGGGACTTGTTAGGACTTCCCCAAAGAACTTGGACATACATTTCATTTTGTGACAGATAAAATGCATACCACAGGCATTTCACTAACTCTGGTCCTCACTCAAATGTTCAAAGTCTTCCTGACTATCTGACTTGGCATTGCTGACTCTCGCTCTTCTCAGCCCCTTTCCCCCTAACACCTACCACTGTTCTCAAACATGTTTGGAAGCAGGAATGCAGTGCTAAGATAGAATGATTCTCTCTCCGGCTTATAGAGAATAAAAAGTATAGGACAGGAAGTCCACATACACTAAAAGGCTTGCCCGTAAAAGTAACTCAAGGTTAGACAAGGATGACTATATCTGATTAAATTTTTAAAAAACCCAAACATGTAAATCACACCTAAAGTTCCCCGGGCAAGTTCCCTAAACCGATCCAGAAAATGCTGAGCGTACTAGTTGTCCTCAGGGTGCTCAGCGAGGGCGGCAGCTGAGGCAACCGCCTCTCCCGACTCACAAGCAAGGAGTGCCACATTCTGAGTACAGGCTTGTTTGAGCTGTCAAAAATCACCTTCAGTAAGGAGGAGGAGAAAAAATGCTTGGAATTGAAAAGAAAGACAAGCACACCCATATTACCCAAATAATATGGCCAAAGGCCATAAAAATAGTTCCAGGACCTGAAAACTTGCTTCCATTTGATATTCAAACAACACAACCATGGACACTGCTGCTACCGATTTACAAATGAAGCTTTTACTCCTGGCTGCTCTTCTGCCACTCACCCTCTGGCAGTTGGGAACCTGTTCTCTCCGTACACTTTTCCCTCCTCACAAGCTTAAACTAATGGTAAATGAATTGTGGAGCTGTCATCTTCCACCTTCAGTGAAGAAGCAGGGAAATCTGGTCTGTTGAGAGGAAATAACAACTCAGACAAACAGAGAAGGGGCAAAAATGGGTGATCATGAAACCTCTGAAAGAGAGAAAACTGAGAAAATGACTTCCTCAAGTCCTCAGTTTTCCAATTTTTGGTTCAAGGCCTTTAGGAGACTCGATCACACTTTGTCCCTTGCATCTCTGAAAGGGCCCTGGTCCTTGGTAATAAACTCTTTTCTGCTTAAGCTCATTAGAAGCAGGTTTCTATTACTTGTAACCAAGAGACAGCTGGCAAAGGTAGGGTCATTTTCATCTCTTTCTCTGTTACACAGATTAGGAGATAGGGACGTGAAGCAAAGTTTCATAGAATAAGTAGCCCTTGACTTCCTTTTGTAAAACTTATTTCCACAGTTCAAGAGATTTCCTGGGCTTTGAAACCCTCCTCTCTCCCTCTCTCTCTCCCTCCCTCCCTCCCGCTCAGGGTCAACTACTAAAGGTAGATCTATGTCAACAGCAGAGGTAAGCTTAAAAGTAAAGAAGAGAAGGGAAGTGGGACACATCCACCTGCCCATGTAGGTCTGGACTGGAACCAAGGAGTCTGCCTGCTAAGAAAGGCTTCAGGGTGACATGGCTCACGGGCCTAGCCGCTCCGCAGCATGTGGGATCTTCCCGGACCTGGGCAAGAACCTATGTCCCCTGCATCAGCTGGCGGACTCTCAACCACTGCGCCACCAGGGAAGCCCAAACCAACCTTTTAAAACAATTCTTTGTAGGCCTAAATGAAAAAAGAAAAAGAAGGCATAGAAAGGAGCCTAATTATACTGTCTCTCCAGGAAACTCTGAACTGTTCAGGAACAAGAAGGAGAAGAAAGCTATGAGGCAACATTCTATTCCTTAATAAGTCAGAGAGAAGAAAAATCATAATTAAAAATGACTGGTGATGTTCGACTAATAGGTAATAGAAAAGGCAGCATGGATAAAAAGAAGTTCCTCTGAAAAAAAGGTACACACAGACAATCCCAGACTGAGAAGTAGTATTACCCAGCAGAGGCGCCAAGCTCTAGAGCAGTAGTTCACAGCAGAGGAAGAAGTACACATCAAATCACCATGGGGCAGACAATAAGGAGGGAGGTTATCCCCATTTACACTGAGGGGCACTGCTATGATTAAGTCTGAACCGTTCCCAGAGTGTGTTGGGACAGATAAGAGGTTGAGAATCACTGTTTAAGAGTCACTCTTCAGGTCTTCTCTACCATCCCCAAAGCCAGCCAAAGAAACTGGGAGAAATCCAATTTCTCCTGTAGTAAGAAATATAATTATGGCAGCTCAAGTTAGAATTTGGGTAAAATTTTCCTTTAAGAAATTACTAGGCCTTGTTCATAGTCTATTACAACATTACACTAAAAGTTAAACAGATGTACTAATGGTCAGTGACTTAATCACTTGCACTGCTTTTATAGGCAATACAGTCCAAGTGCAAAGCAAAAACTTAACAAGGAACTTAGGAGGGCCCAATCTGTTGATGCAATCTGTGTATATAGGGCATGTTCACTAGAACACCAAGGCGGGGATCTACCTTGCCTGAGGTCACAGCTTTTAGCTAAAGAACTGAGGACAATAAGCAATAATACCGAACCGCGTATCCAGGGAAGGAACCAGTGGGCAAAGCCTCCAGAGGCCACTGGCAAAAGTGAAAAGAGAACTGAAAACTCCCAGCCCTTCCCTAGCCCCATCTCAGTCAAAAAGAAAGGAATCAAACAAATTGAAGTGACAGAAAGAGGCTGCACATACCTGTACTATGTCCCAGTTCATTTCCACCTCCTCCTTAATATTGTTGGCACTTGCTGGAAACCTGACAGGCTGCCCCTGAGGACACATTTCTGTCTTCACTTTCTTCAAAGGGGGCTGACTGCATGCGAAGCCATCTTCACTCTCCTCCTTCTTGCACCCACCTTCCCATGTGGCGCTTGTGGACGGTGTCTCTGTGCTGTTACTCCCGCTCTCTAAGCTGCTGGCTTTGTTGGTTTCTTCATCAGCTTTCAGCTTTTTGGTCCTCCGAGCTGACGGTGACTGAGCTGAATTTTTCCGTTTCATCTTTGCTGTTTTCAGAGCCTGCACAGTCTCCAATTTATTTTTTCTGTCTTCCAAATCAACATCAGCAATAGGCACAGAGCTATTCTATCAAATCACAAAGAGATCACACATGAATTAGATGATAAAAACCAATGGCTCTGGAATATTATTCAGCAATGAAAAGGCACAAATTGTAGACATACACAATAATTTGGAAGAATCTCAAGGAAATTATGTTGAGTGGAGGGAAAGCACCAATCTCAAAAAGTTACATACTATGTGATTGCATGCATACAATATTCCTGAAAAAATTAGTGGTTATTGGGGGTCAGAGATGGGGGTGGAGGTTGGGAGGGAGGTGGGTATGACAATAAAAGGGCAATACTAGGGATCCTTATGATAGGACTGTCCTGTGTGGTGGACACACAGACCTATACATATTGTAAAATTGCATAGAACTAAATATACACATATACATACACACATATAAATGAATACAAATAAAACTGAAGAAATCGAAATAAGACCAGTGGATTTATCAATGTCAATATCCTGGCTGTGATATTTAACTATAGTTTTACAAGATGTGACCATAGGGGGAAATGTGATAAAGGGTACATGATATCTCTCTGTATTATTTTCACAACTGCAGGTGAAAGTTTAATTTTTTTAAATAAGTGGAGAATAGGTGTACACCTGGCAGAAAAACCAAGATTTAAAACTTGCAATCAAAAGTCAACACTTTAGAGGGAGAAGAGTAACACTCACAGGTTCATAAAACTCAACATGCTACACCTGCCACCAGTTTATGCAGAAAGAGAACAGAAAACATGGCAGGACAGCAGGGTAGTACCAGGCATTTTTCCTTAGTAAGAGGCTGCACAGCAGTACATGCAGGTGTCCAAGGGCTACTCTCTGCACCACCCACCCCTCCCCCCAGGTGACAACTCAGGTGTGAAGCAATGACATCTGGCACTCATTTTGAGACTAGAGTAGTAAATAAGATACAGACCCTGCCCCATGGAGTTCACAATTTCGCAAGCTAGCCTGTTTTTAGTTACCTAAGTGATGTAGGTGGCACAAACTCAAACAAAAGAACTGCTCCCAAACTAAATTTCAGTCAATATTGAATTTTCTCTCCTATCAGATAATTTTCCATAATTACTGACTACTGAAAATACTGGGAACTATAATAAAGAGCACACCCCCTCCATCCTAAGGCTCACCCATCACCACCTAACCTGGAAATGATATATAATACATTAAATAGCCCTCCAAGTATTACATTTTTAATTGGAACATATAAAAATAGAATGCCTCCTCAAGTCCATAAGAGTTGATAATAACTTGATCAAATTAATTGACATAGCTAAAGAACGTGTCAATCATACAGAGTTGTCAGCCCTAGAGGAACAGAAAAAGGAGAACTGTAGAAAGCAAATACGATCAGCATTCTAAGTAACATACAAAGAAGAGGAAAGGTTAGCAAACAGATTCTGAGTAATTTGCTCCCAATGGTTCAGACAGCCCTCCTGTGAGATGGATACATCAGACTACCTTAGACTCATGCAGTTAAAACATTCAGTTCTCATTGTGACAAGCACAGTACCTCGACCACAGAAGGCATTCAATAAACCCAAATGAATATTTATCTAATTCTCCTATTCTCAGCCCATGCTCATCAAGTAAATTTCTGATTATTATTTAATTCCCTACTTACTTCAGCCTCCAACGAGAGACAGTGCTAGTCTTAAGAATTTAACTCCTTGCGACGGTTATATCAAACTATTAATTATTAAACCAGCACTCTGGTTTTATACAACACTCTTATGAGCATGGCTGATGTAAAAACACCCACGAGAGATATATCGGTTCCTGAAATGCTGACAAAATCATGTTCTTGACTTAGAAACCCAGTTCCATTACTCACTATCTGTGATCCATGAGCAAGTCACTTAACATCTCTCCCCTTGGCTTTCTGGTCTATAAAATCAGGATAATTACAGCACCTGCCTCAAGGGATTGTTGTGAAGATTAAGTAATATCATGCAAATGCAGTGCTGAACATGTCCCCTGGCTAACGGTAAGCAATCAAGTATCTGCTGTTACCACCATCATTACCGTGACTACCACACCCAGACTACCTCCCAGGAGAGGGAAAAGGAAGTAGATGAAGAAATAAAGAAAAAGTAAAATGACTAAGGGCGGGGGGGGGGTGGTTTAAAGTAAGAGGAAAAAAAGAAAAACCAGCAGTCAAAAATTAGACACTTAAAGGTATCTTCTCTGGAGTCTTCAGGCAAAATTTACCTAGAGTTTCTTAGTGGTGTTCATAGACCCCTGAGACCCTTCCAGGGGGTCTGCAAGGTCACAACTATTTTCATAATAATGCCAAGGCACTGTTTGACATTTCACAGATGGTGCAAGAGCAATGATAGCAAAAAAACAAGGCAGTGGCACCAAGCTGTACTAGCAATCGCTGTTCCCTTCACTGTCACACACTTGCAATAAAACAATGTCAGCTTCACTTAAGAATGAAGCAGTAAAAGTTATTAATTTTTAAAATTTCAATCCTTGAAAGCACACCTTTTTCATAGTCTGTACTGAAAGGTACATAAAGCACAAATGTACACATAAGGCACTTCTGCTGCAGGCCAATGCATACTGACGTGCAGTGGCTGTCTCACAGTCAGTCAGTTAGTGAACGAGTATTTTCCAAATGACCAACACATAATGTTACAAAATCATGCATAGGTAAAAGAGCCATTCAAACAACACAGACCAATGGATTTTAATGTAATAGAATATAGTATGGTTACAGATTCCACAATGAAACCTTTTAAACTATCACTTACTGAGTTTTGGTATAGTATAAAATACTATCTATAATTATCTGAAAAGGCTATTAAAACACCATTCCCTTTTCCAAATACACATCTATGTGGAGGCTGGGATTTCTTTTTTATTTCAAATATCTCCTACTAAATCAGACATTAAAGACATTTGCAAAAATGTAAAACAATGTCATTATCATTAATTTTTTTGTTGTTTGGGGGAAAATATATAGTTATTTTTCATTAAAACATGTTATTTGCATTAACATGTAATAGGATTATTATTTTTTTAAAATTGATGAATACCTTCTCATTTTTAATTTCTAATATGGTAAATATTTACAGATACAACCCACCTAAGCAAAAGTTCCTTGGGGTCTTCAGTAAGTTCTAAAAGTGTAAAGGAGTCCAAAGACCAAAAATTTTGAGAAAAGTGAATCCAAACATGTTTAGATCAAAACACAGATCAAAAACATATGGAAAGGGCTTCCCTGGTGGTGCAGTGGTTGAGAATCCACCTGCCAATGCAGGGGGCACAGGTTCGAGCCCTGGTCTGGAAAGAGCCCACATGCCGCAGAGCAACTAAGCCCATGCGCCACAACTACTGAGTCTGCACCCTAGAGACTGTGAGCCAAAACTACTGAAGCTCATGCGCTGAGAGCCTGTGCTCTGCAGCAAGAGAAGCCACTGCAATGAGAAGCCCGCGCGCCACAACAAAGAGTAGCCTCACTTGCTGCAACTAGAGAAAGCCTGTGTGCAGCAACGAAGACTCAACGCGGCCAAAAATAAAATAAATAAACAAACAAACAAAAATATGGAAATAACTCTCCATTTTTTTTTTTTTCCTTCAGGGACTTTATTTTATTTTGCGGTACGCCTCTCACTGTTGTGGCCTCTCCCGTTGCGGAGCACAGTCTCCGGACGCGCAGTCTCAGCAGCCATGGCTCACGGGCCCAGCCGCTCCGCGGCATGTGGGATCTTCCCGGACCAGGGCACGAACCCGTGTACCCTGCAGTGGCAGGTGGACTCTCAACCACTGTGCCACCAGGGAAGCCCCATAACTCTCCATTTTTAAAGCTTCTAAGATTCTACAGCCTTCCTCAGTGACATACTCAAGTTTAATAAGCCATGAAAATATTTTTCCTCCTTATATTTAACCTGAATCTTTGACACACTGAAAAATCACAGTCCATTATCTTTTGCCTTCATGGGTTTTTTAATCACTCTTAACACTTCAAATGGTAATTATGTAGCCTATAACTAAACCCAGAACTCCAGGAAGAATCTGACCATTCTTTTTTTTTGCTATCTCTGAAAGTCGTAAACTTTCTAAATCAAAGAAGTGGCTCATTGTAAATATCTTTACCAGTTGAATCAGCCAGCAGGCCTTGGCCTTGACCTTGTGTTGTATTGTGTGAGCTTGACAGATAGCTGGAAAGGGATATGGAGTCAAGGGAAGGCTTCTTAAAAGTTAGATGTAAAAGAGCATTTTAAACTCTGTAGCAATTGAGGAAGAAAGTTGACAAGAGAAAAGAAAGGAGATGACAGAGGGAACAGAGACCTTGCACAAGAGTGGATGAGATCTTAAGCCCAAGCGGCGAACCAATCCTTGGTAGGAGGAATGACATTTCCTCCACAGCAATAGGACAGAAGGTGAACACAAATATAGATAGCTTGGTCGTGAAAAAAGTGGAAACTTCATATATTTTCAAATAAATAAAAGGCAATGTCATCTGCTGAGTGACAGAAGAGAAAGGAATTTAGGAAGTTTAAGAAAAGAGAAAAAGATGGAAAAACAAACCTGCTGAAGAAAAATAACGAGGTTACCAAGTATTTCTGATGCAATTTTGAGGTCTGACATTATGAATCTAAAGTAAAACAAATTAGGTCACTGGTGAGACTGTTTCCCACAATGGTTAGCTGCTCAGTGCAGGCAGGAGAGGCTATGGCTCACCCAGTGCTGGGGTTTAATCAGCCATGTAGGATCGAATAAAAGAAGGGCAAAATGGTGAGACTATCCAATAAAAAGTGATTATGTAATCTAGGCTAGATTAGGTAGGAAAAGAAAAGGGCTGATGGACAGTGACAGAGCCCTAGAGTCAAAGAATTAGGTAATGGATCTCAACTCTGGCTGTACATAAAAATCACATGAGGAGCTTTAAGAAAATAATACCACTGGTGCCAAGGCCTACCTCCAGAATTCTTTCCAGATTTAACTGGTTTGCAAAAGGGGCCTGGGCATTGGTTTTTTTTTTTTTTTTTTTCCAAGTTCCCTAGGCTGAGAACTACTGATGAGAAGTTGTGACAAATTTGCAAAATTGCGGCACTAAGGGCACCTGAGCAAGTAAGCTGGAAAAACAGGAAATGAGCTGATGGTACAAAAGTGAGATAGGAGGAAAAGAAATGTCAGCGGTAGCACAGCTTCTGGTCATGACAAGATTCAGGTTGAGCTCACAAGAGGTGTGGTGAGGGCAGAGAAGAAAAAGGCACTGGAGGTGGGGAGGTTAAAGAACCAGGAACACAGGGTATTAGAAGGCTCATCCAAGTGGAGGGGGGTATCACTGAGAATAGTGACAGAAGATGTAGAGAGGAAGATACAAAGCAGGAGCTAAAGTCTTCAAAGAATGAAGAGGAATGGCCAGTGGATTGGCAAATTACAGCAACATGGAGAGGAAGAGACTGAGTAATGATGGATTTTGTCTACAATGTTTGCTAACAATAGATTTTAAAATTATTAAGAGGCTACCAATTGTATCTCCACCCAAAACCAATTCTAGCTCCACCTAATTAGGGTTTTCAATTATTTTGTTCGGTGGTGGTTACACAAGAACAAGATGCCAAACCAATGAAATGAAATAGTCTAACGTGCTCCATGTGCTATGATTGAGCCAGAAAACTTGTGGAATATCTCTTAAGTGAGAGACTTTCCATGTGAATTCCCTTTTTCCCTTTAAAAGAAATACACATATACCAAGCACCATGGGAAGGATCAAGAAGTCACCATGACAACAGTTCTTAAGCTGTATGCTCTTGAACCATACTTTAAAACTTATGTGTACATTTTACTGAAGAGAAGGTTCATAACTATAATCAAATTCTCAAAGGGTTTGTAACCCCAATACAAAGAACCCCGGAACTAAGAGATATTTCCTAATTAGGCAGTCAAGCTACTTTTAAGTGCAGCTATGCCATGCTCAACGAAAAACCTCCAAATTCTGCCAACAAGTCAATACTTTCTCAGCTATAGGTAAAGCCTACCCACCCACCCACTAAAAGTGTGTTCAGTGAAAAGCTTGCATGCAAAGATGAAGAAACAGAGGTGCTGGCTGATAGGAGAAAAGATCGATTCAAGTGCCCTATCCAAGGGCACAGCAAGGTACAATGTAATGTCCCCTCTATACACGATAAATGAGTCCCTGGGAAGTCAGGCATCCACTGCATATTAAAAGAGTATTCTTTTAAATGAACTAGGGAAGCTGTTATTTAAAGGAATACCACAGTGAATGATTTTGGAAATGCATATACCACAGTGAATGATTTTGGAAATGCATAATCCTTTCGGTACTGCAACAGAGCCTATAATTTATTGTTGTTGGTTTTTTTAATCCAGATTGGTGTAGCTACAGTGTTTGCTTACAGCAAGATATACATAAGTGCCAGTTGATAAATATTTCTTCTGCTCCAACACGGTGGATCTGATGGTAAATACTATTAAGGCCCCTGGCAGAAGGCACCATTGCCCTGCAGTTTTTGCCATTTACCTGCTTTGTCCTAGTCCATGTAAGGAGAAAGTAGCATCACTAATTAGGAAGGCACAGCAGTGTTCCCTCTAACCAGCTAAAGCACCTACCAGCTCTTCCTTAACAGTCACACCTTCTGAGCCACCTTTGGTCTGTAGCGTGTTCTTCTTCACCCGTGGCGCCCTCTTCGGTTTGGATTCCTTGGAAACAGGCAGCTTACGGCTTCTGGGGACTTTCTTTTGGGGCTCCCAGGCACTATCCTCCTTGTCATCTTCAGAGGCAGACGATCTAAAAGTAAAACGATAGAAAAATTTCCAGAAAAAATGAAGCCAAATGTTAAAGGTGAAAAAGACATATATGCTTTTTGAAAAAAGAATAAGGTAGAAGGTGTTTCATATAAAATGGAGTAATGTGAACACAATATGTAAAGAGATATTGCTAAGAACTAAAACAAGAGAGTTGACCAGAAATACCCTCCAATACATTATAAATCACAGGTCTCACTCCGTTCTCCTCTCACCTAACCAATACACACACCTGTACACTCAAAACATAAGAAATCATGTATTACCTTAAGTAATAAGTGGGTCATGTCACACCATAGTCACAGTGAGGTTTTCCATTTTTAAACAATGCCTCAAGACATTTTTGATTGTCCCAACTGAGGTGGGGGAGGGGATGCTATTGGCAACTAATGGGTAGAGACCAGAGATGCTACTAAACATCCTACAATGTAAAGAACAGTCCCTGTACCAAAGGATTATATGGTCAATAGTGCTGAAGTTGAGAAACTGTGCTCTAAAGCAATATAACAAACTCCACTGCCCTTATGGACCTTATATTCTAGTGTATATATTATATTTTATATTTAGTTGGTCACTTTCTCCTTGTTCAATAATTTATCACCAACACCTAAACACAGCCTGGGACACAGCATGAGTTCAATAAATACTTGTCACATAAATGAATGAAAAAGACACAGCCTTCTTCAACACAAATGACTTCAGAAGTTAGTAAATGGCAGAATGCCTCTCCTTAAAATACACATCATTCTCCCACCCCATATGAAACCAATATGCTTACAACTCAGAGAAGGAAGAGAATTCATCTTTGGATATCACAGTCTGGACTTTTATTTTTGCTCTTCTTGGCAATGTTGACATCTGAAAGAAGAAATACAACATGAAATCAGTATGATTTAAATCACTGATCACTTATTTTGTCTACAAAATGATGTGCCATTCAAAACTAACACTCCAATACCTCTGCTGCGAGAAAATGTCATAGCGGGGAAAAATGACAGTCATTCACAAGCCTGAACACTTGTTTCCCCTCCTATGTGGCTGCCAACTATAAGGGCAGCTAACAGCCTTCCCATGGTTTCAAAAGCCTGATGAGTATGGGCCATCTCTGGAAACATATAAGTTCCTGTAGGGTGAGAATTCTTCATTTTTTAGAATTATATGCTTGCATATACTGCAAGTATTATTTGATAATTTATCAGACAGCAAATTATAAAGTCCTTTATTAAACTCTATCTCAAAGACAAGAAATACCTTCCTTCTTCTTTATCTTCTTACAGTATAAGTAGAGGCCCATCTACAAAGTTGGCAGTCAAATAAGCAATGCTGATTGACTGAATAAGCAGCCAGGCTCCTCCTAAAACAAGATAATCTAGTCCCTTATAATAAAAGCTCACAATTTTTAAGTAAAATAATTAATCACAAATGCCACTAGAAAATATTTCCCAAATTCAAAGGCCCAGCTGTAAAAAAAAAAAAGGACTCAAATAACCAGAGACATCATACAATACAGGAAGTAAACAAATTTACTTTAGCTGATAAATTTTATTACCTAAAGACTGTATGTCAAACCATAAAAACTACATTAGACTCTGACATATTTGTAAACCTTTAAACAAGTTCCTAAACCAGTCATATGTTATAATGCCTCCATTCTAACTTCCACTTGGAGAAGGAACAAATACCTCACAGAAATACCAAAGTGGTTGTCACAAAAGGGAACATGTCCCCCTGGCAGCTATAGCTCAACTCAGTCCAGTGGGTGCAGAACTACTGGACAGGAGAGTGCCCAGAGGGAACCAGGACAACAAAAGAAGGAGACAGGATATGCTTCCATCTTTTCCTTCACCGCCTTTTCTGAATTTTATGTTTATCAAGGTCATCATTCCTCAAATAAGTGCTCCTAGATACTGATCATAAAGGAACGGATAATTTGTGATTTCTGTGTTGTACGTATTTTACCACAATAAAACAAAAACAGAAACGGAGTAAGTCAGTGTATGATGGGGTGGCATTTCAATCAATTTTATTTATTCATTTATTTTTGGTTGCGTTGGGCCTCTGTTGCTGCACGTGGGCTTTCTCTAGTTGCGGTGAGTGGGGGCTACTCTTCGTTGTGGTGCCTGGGCTTCTCGTTGTGGCGCGGGGGCTTCTCGTTGTGGTGCACAGGCTTCTCATCGCGATGGCTTCTCTTGTTGCAGAGCACGGGCTCTAGGGCACAGGCTTCAGTAGTTGTGGTACGTGGGCTCAGTAGTTGTGGCTTGCAGGCTCTAGAGCGCAGGCTCTGGGGCATGTGGGATCTTCCTGGACCAGGGATCGAACCAGTGTCCCCTGCACTGGCAGGCGATTCTTAACCACTGTGCCACCAGGGAAGTCCAGAAATGAATTATTGAATAAGTGGTATTAAGACAATCAGCTAGGGGCTTCCCTGGTGGCACAGTGGTTGAGAGTCTGCCTGCCGATGCGAGGGTCACGGGTTTGTGCCCCGGTCCGGGAGGATCCCACATGCCACGGAGTGGCTGGGCCTGTGAGCTGTGGCCGCTAGGCCTGCGCGTCTGGAGCCTGTGCTCCGCAACGGGAGAGGCCATAGCAGTGCGAGGCCCGCGTACCGCAAAAAAAAAAAAAAAAAAAAAAAGAAAAAGACAATCAGCTATCCCTCTGGAGGAAAGGAAGTGTTTAATTCTTGCTGCCACACCATGAACTAAAATATATTCCACACTGACTAATGATTTAAATGTACCAAATAAAACTACAGTACTACAAAAGGCAAAGAAAACTGTTTTGATAATTCTGAGTGGAGGTGGGAGAATTAAGGTTTTCCTAGGCATGACTCGAAATTCCAAAAGCCAAAAAGATTAGCAAATTTTACTATATAAAAACTAAAACCCCAAGTCAGCAGTGGGAGCATTTCAGAACCAAACCAATTTACTCTGCAGTATCCTCAAAAAAAAAAAAAAAAAAATCACAGGACATGGTACCTGATACCTTGGAACTAAGGGTAAAGGGAGTCAGGGCTGGGTGGGTGTAAGCTGTCTGAAGCAAAGGAATATCTCTAGATGCCCTACTCCACTTCGTGCTATTAACAACTGCCCCAGGAAAACGTCTGGAGGTTTATTCTCTGGAGAAGGTAAAACAAGTCTCTAGACTAGAGGACATGAAGTACAGTTGTGGACCTGGGAACCATACAGGCTGAATGTTAAACAGAGATTCCCGGCCCCCTTCCCCCATTATGCTCCTAAAAAAGCTGCCAGTCAGATTCCTGCCCTCTAGGGAGGAGCATGGGAAGATTCTTCTTTGGAGAATCTGACCTGCCCAAGAATAAAAAGCTGAATGTGCTAAGCTCCTCGACAAACAACCCAACCAGATCATCCACTCCCATCACCCCCTTCTACATTACACCTGAATTCAGAGCTTTCCCACACAGACCACCATGCACCAATTCTAACTCCACACTTCAGCTTTAACAGAAATGTGTTATAAATGAGGGTAGACAAATCCTTGGGAAGCTCATAAAATTTTAATTAACCACTGGAGAAGACTTTCCTAAAACAAATATTTCCAAATGCTCCTTTATCAGGCACCCTGGAGGCAATGCTGCCATTAAAAGAGGTGAACTTGTCTTTTGACAAGTAGAAAAAAAAATATGAATTTGAAAAAGGAGGTGGGAAAGGAGAATATGCATGAACACATAAGCCTATTTCAGGCAAAGCAGTTTTAGAAAGAGTATATACAGAAGGTAAGGACTTAGAAATTCTTTCTTAAAAACTGTACCTATCTAGGTATACCCAGGGGTATGTATACTCCCAGAGGTATCCATACTCCAGTTTTACCATCAATGTTCTGGGAACTGTTTGTCCATCTCCAATCCTCCCATGTTCTCCTATTTCCTATCATAGGATTTGTAGATTAACCAAAATTTAATCCATTTCCATGGTTTTAAATACTTCTGTCACCTACTTACTAACAAACCTAATACCTCCATCACAAATCTTACCTCTGAGATTCAGATTTACATAATAAACTGCCTGCCTATGAAACTATTTAGATGCTTCACAGTTATCCAAAATTTAACATATCCACAATGGAACTGCTGATAGCTATTCCTTGTCCTAAAACCCATTCGGACCTCAGTCTTTCCCATCTTTGTAAATGGCACCACCACCCACCTAAGATGAATGGTTCTTTGCTAAGTTAGAACGTTGTTAAAATTTTAACAGGTTCATTGAGCTATAACTGACATACAATAAATTGTTCATGTTTAAAGTGTACAGATTTGATAAGTTTTGACATATGTACACTTATCTCCACCATCAAGATACTGAACATAACCATCATCCTCTAAAGTTTCACTTGCTAAACCAAAACCTTGCAAATCTGTTATTTCTTTCATCTCCCACATCCAGTCTGTAAGTAAGTCACATAAATTCTGCCTCCAAAATGTATCTTAAATCTTGATGATCTCCAGTGAGGCTTCAGTCCCAAACGCTTCTCACCTGGACTACTGTAATAGCCTCTTAACTGGCCTCCCTGCTTCCACTCCTGCTCCTAAAACCCATCCTCCACAAACCCATTCCATCTGACATTTAGAAAATGCTTTAAAACCATTCAATGACTTCCTATTCCATCCTCCACTTAAGAGTCAAATCATATTTTTTACCATAGCCTTCTAGAACGCCTTGAAGAAGTGACCACTGCCTACCTTTCTAACCACCTTTACCACTCCCTGTAGCTCCACAGCCATAGTCACAACATTCTTTCAGTCCATGTGACAAGCGTGATCCTTCCCCACCCCAGGTTCCCTCTGCCGGGAGCACTATTCCCCCTGCTCATCAATAGGCTGGCTCCTTCTCAGCGCTTAGATCTCAATATTTTAGGCCTAACATGCATTTCTCAGATAAAATATTATTATAGGACCCTATTTATTTCCTTTATACAGTACTATGTAACAATCTATAATTATCCTTGTTTATTGTCTGCATTCCCCACATTTACTTCATGGCGGTAAGCACCATGAAGTTTGAAGAAACCACATTTGTCTTTTTCACTTCTGTATCACACGGAGCCTGGCACTTAATAGCTGCTCTGTAACTATTTTTAAATGAACATAAGAATATATACATAAAAACAGTCTCTACACAGGAATATACATTTTTCCCCCAGCACTATTAGGCAACATCACACATGGCACTCATTGCTTTCTTGAAAAAGTGATGGTACAAGAGAACATCCCTATTGTTAGTGCCTTGAGATTTTCACTCCTCCAAGCTCTCTTATCTCTGTGGGTACGAAAGCCGACTCAGAATCAATAACTTGGAGGTTGCTATGATGTTACTGAGAGGAGGCACCAAGCCAGGGCAAGTGAAAAGTGGGGGAGGAGCTGGAAAGACCTGCACACACACAAATATTACACTAAAACTGTAAAAACAACAATTAGATAACTTAAAGGAAAACGGGGGGAACAACTTTTTAAGAGGCACCTAAAGAAGTTTCCCTGTGTACCAACAAAAGTCCTTGGAATGTCAGCACAGATCCCTAACTTAGTAATAAAAATAAAATACTAGAGCTGGAAAGAGCCTCAGAAATCAGACAGTCCTACTATTCTCTTTTATGAATAAGAAGCCTGAGATCCAGTGAAGTGATACGGTTTACTCAAAGGGAAGATCTATGTGGCATAAGGACCAGAACCCAGCGCCCCAAACACAAAGCCTAGGCTCCTTTCCCATTGCACATACATTATATTTATGACATGCTGGCGAATGGGAGGCTCGAGAAGAGGTGCCTGGAGTGTTCCCATTCGTTCCTTTCCTCTACAGTTATTCAGTACCTCCTACGCGCCAGGCACACTACTGAGAATGCAGCTGATTCTGCCAGGGCCATGATCTGATAGTGAAAAGGGCGCTTCCTCCCCCATCACCGATCATTTGAGGTTTGAAAACAATCTAGGTCTGCCCGGGCTTTCCCACGTCTGCCCCTATGCGCTAAGAGCTTGTCTGAGAAGACGCGCCAGGTGACACGCGGCAGGTAGGAGGGGTTTTCGAGGGTACGGAATGAGATACAGACTGCAGACAATAAGCTGTAATGAAGCTTCTCACTTTAAAAAGGGATGTTATTTCCCAAATGAGCACTCAGAACTTTCTTAATGGCCCCAAAAATACCGGAGCCCGGGCGCCGGGCTCCCGCGAGCCCGCAGGAAGACCGCCAAGGCGGACGCTCAGCTCACCTTCCCGCCCAGCGTGTCAGAAGGCCCGGGATTCTGTGTGTGCGACCACATCTTCCGGTTCCCGCCGGAAGTTTTTCAAACGCCGGAAGTCCCGCCTGGTTTTTCCCTGACTCGCCGCATAGGCGCGCAGCTCCCGGAGCGGGGTGGAGCCGAGCCAAGCGGAGGCGGAACTAGAGCGAGGATCCCGTGAGGCCCGCTCGTCGGCTGGGGGCGGAGCTCCATTTACCCACATCCGGCGGAGGGGTTCGTGAGGTTCTTGCAGAGGTCGACGGCTTTCCTGTTTTTTTCTTTATCTTCTGTTAATCCGCTTTGCTTGTATTTTCTTCTCTTTTAAGTTTAATCAAGAATGTTTCTGTTTATTGCATTATTTGTAATTTGCAAATGTGGAAAAATGAAAAACAATAAGTTTTATTCTTTCTAACGTCAATTTTAAATGTCAGTAATTAACTTCCCTAAGGGTGTTTTCTAAACTCTGAGGTAAGGGTTTGCTCGAGGCTTATGGAACTATCCCAGTTTTGCCTCTTCTGTTAAGCCCTCACGCAGCCCCTGAGGTTTATGGGAGAGTTTAGCCCTAGAGTCATTACTGTCTTATGTTGGTCTCTCAGGCAGCTTGGGGGAGGCTCCCATCAAGATGTCGGAATAGAAGGACAGGGGAGATCACCTCCTCTCACAGGTACATCAAAAATACATCTGCATCTGGAACAATTCTCACAGAATACCTGCTGAACGCTGGCAAAACAGCTCAAACACCCCAAATCACAAGAAAGATCTCCACATGACCAGGTAGGACAAAAGAAAAAAAAAAGAAATCTCAGGCAGCTTGGTACACTGCCAAGCACACTGATTGGGAAACCCGGTTTTCTCAGGAACTTACTCGTGCTCTGGGCAAATACTTTATGTCTTTGGATTTATTTCCACGGCCTACCCCTCCATCTCACTCCTTACCTGATAAGGTACCCCGCACATATTAGGGGTGAATATTCACTGAATTAATTTACTTGAGGCAAATGCAGGTGCCAGTTACCTAACCTTTGGGGGCAAGAATGGAAAAATCCATTTCATTTTTAGATTCTTGAAAAGTGCTGTGTCTTAAGTCCTGATAACCTAGTATCCTAGGTGAGCTATCCTCCATATCCAGCAGTTCCATTTCCCTTCCCACAAAACACAAAAATAGCTCCTACTTATTACTTTGATGAGGCCAAGTACCTCAACCCCACTTCCATACTCTAAGCCCCACTTTTTTTCACTAACGGAACTTAAAAGCTATTATAAAGGGCTCCCCAACAATTCTTTCGCTTTCCCTTTAATATATTTTCTCAAAATCAGTTCTCATTAGAAATGAAAAATGACTTGTTTTTTGGTGTTGTGTTTTTTACAAAGTACATTAAAGTCTAAGCGCCAAAGAAATTAGATTGTAAAATTAGGGAAATAAGGCTGCTGTTAGTCTAGATTAGAATTTAGCAAATCAAAACCCCATGGATTCGTCTTAGAAGACCCTAAAGAGCAGCTTTCCATGCTGCTGAATCATTTCCAAGAACTCTTTAAGTGCTGAAGAGCTGAGCAAGCTATTGAAATGACCCTTTGGGTGCTACAGATTCACCCACAATGAACATAAATTTTACTGGCTAATTTTTGCAATGGGGAGGAAAACAGGACTCCTTAACCTTATTAAGGTCTCTTCGTCTATATCTAAGATCCTTGGTGATAAGGATCCATTTCTGAGATTGATTAGGGATTTGTTTTTTCTTTCTTAATTTGCAGGCTTATGTTGCGTTTTGCAATGGTTCCAGTAGATCTGCACCTCTCTGCTGTAATCACAGTCTGCTCCACAATTTCTAGTTCTGAAAGAATTCTAGAGAACACATTATAGTTCAGGATATGGGGAAGTGAAACCAGGTCATAATAATCAACAACAACAGTTTACAATTTATCATTCACCTACTTTTGATGTCGAAGTGTGCTACATAGGTTTAAGGTACAGGTGGGTAAAGATTAACCAATATTCTACAAAATCTTTTGACAAAATTCCTGTCCTGAAGGAATTTTCAAACAAGACTGGGGACTAGATACAGCCACAATAGACAGAGACCCAGACAAGACAGTCTAGATTCAAGGACTAGCTTGTACATGGGAGTAGCCACATTACCAGTGAGAACAAGAGTAGGGCCTGGCCAGCGTAGTGTTGGACCTTGATTCCCCTCTCCTCTACCAGGGAGAATTGTCTTTCAACTGGGGAAGAAAATAGATTACTAAGCTAAAGTAAATACCCTGGTGAGGTTTTAGACATCAGACATCTGGGGAAAATAAAAACTAGGGCACGGGCTTCCCTGGTGGCGCAGTGGTTGGGAGTCCGCCTGCCGATGCAGGGGACGCGGGTTCGTGCCCCAGTCTGGGAAGATCCCACATGCCGCGGAGCGGCTAGGCCCGTGAGCCATGGCCGCTGGGCCTGCGCGTCCGGAGCCTGTGCTCCGCAACGGGAGAGGCCACAACAGTGAGAGGCCCGCGTACCGCAAAAAAAAAAAAAAAAAAAAAAAAAAACTAGGGCAGTATCCTCCAAAGTAATGCAGGTGGTGACCTACTCCAAAGGCAAGTAAGATTGTCCAGAACATATTTCCCTTAGAATTTTGCAAGAAAGCTACTCCCACTAAAATATGTCAAGGGAAATTTGTAATCACTAAGTATAAACCAGACTCCACGGCAAAAACTGCCTTTTCTCTCTAGAGGCTTGCGCCGTCTCTTGTTTACCTTTGGATCTTAAGTGCTGAATTCTAAGAAATTCATGGGTTTAGACTTACAGCCTGGAATAATCTGAACACCAGCCTGAGACTAATGCAGTAGAGTTTGGGAGTAATGAAAACATGTTTTGGATTTTCTTGGAGGTTATTTATTTTATTTCTCCAAAGCAAACAGCTCTTTGTATGCTATTCATTGGTATGTATTACTGTAATAATAATAGTAATAACTTACAGTCATTCCTCATCTACCACGTGCCAGGCGCTAAATTAATGTTTTTACATGTATTTGTGTATTTAACTCATAGCAGCTCAGTGAGATATTGCTATTATCCTCTTTTTATGAAATGAGAAGGCCAAGGTATAGATAAGTTAAATAACTCTTCCAAAGTCACATCAGCTATTAAACTGCAGATCTGGGATTCAAACCCAGTGATCTGCCTTACTCCAAATCTAGAATGCTTAAAGACATCCATATACCACCAACTTGAAGCAAGTTCTTTTCTTTCTCCATTATGGTGGCCAGTGTAAGACTCGAAATCCTTGAGATGCTCAAGAACCATTGAATATCTAAATGTACTAAATAAAATGCTATCTACCCACCTAAAACATAGCAAGGCCATCTTCTGTATTGACTTCAAACTAATTTATGTTCCATGAGAATAAAACTTTTTAATATAGATGCAACTGTTTCACCCACTAAATTGTAAGATATTTGGATCTTTGTAAGATATTTGGATCTAAGTCCTGGAACTAAGTCTTAATCATTTTGGTCTCCCCTTCTCCAATTTCTCCTTCCACCCACACACACAGTGTCTAATAATACGTTACAAATAATACATACTCGATAAAATAGTAGACTAGCTCTTGGACCCAAGAATGTGCCAGGAATAAAGAAAAATCCTTCCTTGTACTAGAAAAGTAATCTAAAGCTCCTGCCACACAGAAGGGGGGTTACCATTTTAAAAATCAAGTGTACTTTTGGAAATTCAAACATTTTATCACTTAAGAGTCAGTCACTTAGCAAAGGCAAAAAAGTCTTTTTCAGATTAGAGGATGTACAAATTGAAACTGAGCCCTATTTCATAAATGTGTGTGTTACCTCCTGCCCATCCACTTTCCCACTATCAGAAGCTCTCATTCCTAAACACTAAAACTCATTGGCTTCAATGAGCTTCTCTCAATAACTCAGCCAGGAACATGGAGGATTTTCTGCAAAATCTAAGACATTGGGAAGCAGAGAGGGGACTGCCTCTGTTTCCCAAATGAGAAAGAGGTTTCTTGTCAAGTGAGGTGGACTAGGCTGGTAGACGAGTTCCCAAACTTAGACTTCCCTGTTGCTCTTTCATTCTGGCTAGGAACAGCAGCATAATTCCGGAGTGCTAGTCTAGTACTGAGGACAATGCTCTAACCCAGAGTGAGTTTGTCAGTCTTTCATGTAAAAGAAAAAAGATTCAAGGGATTAAAATCCTGAGTTTTGAAAAAATATTGAATGGATCTTGAGAAGGCATCAGTTAAGCGTGAGGAAATTAATTGTACAGATTTTTCAAGGAAATGGATATTCATGCATCATTCAAAAGGATTATACACATTTAAATTTATCTTACGTGAAGTAAAATTGTGGGATTTACATATCGAGCTAGAATATAATTTTAATCTTTCGCTGAAAACTGAAATTTGCAGTGTTTTGTCCACTTAATCTTTTACAAATCCTCGAAGTATTTTTGTAATGAATGTAATTAAAAGCAATATTAAGGGGGAAAAAAGTTTGAATCATCGACAAACTACTGTATCTATTGCACGGCCCACTGTTCCACTTATCATCTGCCTGGCGAATTCACTGGCTCAATCATTGGCTCAATCACTGGCACTCATGAGCAGACATATTGCAAAATTTTCTCCTGGTGAGTTTCTCATCCTCAAGTAAGTGTCCAGGGACCACTTCAAAGGCCTAAAATATCCATTGAATAGCCTGAGATCCAGGCATAGACACCCCAGAGAGCTCATTAGGAGCCTAATGATGGCATGGCTGGTTGAGTTGCAGGGAAGGAATGAAAGGCAGTATAGTGGGACCAGATTTATTCATCACCACAGGGAGCCATGTCTGAAGACTCTATACATCAGAACTAGTAGTTTATTTGCAGTACCTTGAGTCCCATCTTCCAGCTTAATAAACTGGAACTATCTGCAAGGTGCTTGTTTGAAACACTCATCCAGAACCCTTTAGTCAGAGTTTTAATACTAGGAGCTTCACACACTAGCTGGAATTCAAATTTAGAAAAGCATCATGTATCAAATCAGTCTATATCCAAGTTTGTGTGTACTTATGTTTTTAAGTCAAGTTTATTGAGTATAATTTACATAGAGTAAAACTCAACTTTTTTATTCTGACAAACAGATACAGGCATGGAACACAACCACAATCAAAATATAAAACATTTCCATCACCTAAGGAAAAAAAAATGCCCCTGTGTAGTCAACCTCCTCCCCTATGCCAGCCCCCTGGCAACCATTCATTGTCCTCTGTCCCAATAATTCCATCTTTTCCAGATTATCATGTAAAAAAATCACACACTATGTAGCCATTTGAGTCTTTTTCTTTTTTTCCATTTAGTAGAAGGCATTTTAGATGAATCCATGTTGTTGCATGTTTCAGTAGTTTGTTTCTTTCTATTGCCAGTTAGCATTCCATTGTGTGAATGTTTATTTAGCCATTCCGCAACTGATGGACATTTAGGTGTTTTCTTTCCACTTTTTGGCTCTCGTTAACAATGCTGCTATGAAAACTCACGTACAAGTTTTTGTGTGGACGTGTGTTTTCATTTCTCTTGGTAAATAAATACCTAGGAACAGGATTGCTGAGTCACATGGTAAGTGTTTAGTTTTATAATAAACTACTAAATTGTTTTCAAAAGTGGCTGTACCATTTTGCATTCCCACCAGCAATGCATGAGAGTTCCAAATGCTCTACACCCTCACAAGGACTTGATATTGTCGGGTTTGTCTATTTGTCTGTTTGATTTTTGCCATTTAATAGGTGTGTAGGAGTATCTGATTAGAATTTTAATTTGCATTTCCTTAATGACTAATGTTTAGTTATTTGCCACTCACATATCCTCTTTGATGAAGTGTCTGTTCAAATATTTTGACATTTTTAAGTTGGATTTTTTGATTGTTGAATTATGAGAGTTCTTTATATATTGTGGATACTAGTTCTTTATTAAATATGGCACTTGGCTTTAAGAGTTTTGAGTTATTACAGGCAGCTGCCATTATAATAGCACACAGAAAAATGATTCCTCCTCTGACTATGAAGAAAACTCTACCGCAGCCAAGTGTCCTTCAAGAGGCTAGCTAGGGCTTCCCTGGTGGCGCAGTGGTTGAGAGTCCGCCTGCCGGTGCAGGGGACACGGGTTCGTGCCCCGGTCTGGGAAGATCCCACATGCCGCAGAGCGGCTAGGCCCGTGAGCCATGGCTGCTGAGCCTGCGCGTCCAGAGCCTGTGCTCCGCAAGGGGAGAGGCCACAACAGTGAGAGGCCCACCTACCGCAAAAAAAAAAAAAAAAAAAAAAGAGGCTAGCTAACAGATGGTATCAAAACCACCAACCTTTTACATGTATGGATTTTCCTTAAACGACCATTACCCCAGACAGAAAACATTCTTTGTAGAAAAATGGCCTAACTTCACAGTGAAGGATGATAAAAGTATGAGCTTAAAATACCCTAAGCATTTGTCACCCTAAAGGAATGCTTTAAAATTGAGAAAGTGGCATGCACAAGCTTTTAGCAAATAATGTGGAAAGTTAGCTAAACCATAATGTTCATGCAGCAGAAGTGGGTATTTTGTTTGGACTGGACCATGACGTGAGTATAAGAAAATCCAAACAGTTTACCAAGAAACTCCTGTTGGTTTCTGAAAGTTAGAGAGTTTGGCAGAAGTAGGTGCTGCATATGTAAGGGCCTTTCATAACTTTCTGCCATGAGCTTTTTTTTTTTTAAAGAAATTTATTCATTCATTCATTCATTCATTCATTCATTCATTCATTTATTTATGGCTGTGTTTATCTTCATTGCTGCACACATGCTTTCTCTAGTTGCGGCTAGCAGGGGCTCCTCTTCATTGCAGTGCACAGGCTTCTCATTGCAGTGGCTTCTTTTGTTGTGGACCACAGGCTCTAGGCACGTGGCCTTCAGTAGTTGTGGCTCGCAGGCTCAGTAGTTGTGGCTCTCGGGCTCTAGAGCACAGGCTCTAGTTGTGGCACATGGGCTTAGTTGCTCTGCGGCATGTGGGATCTTCCCGGACCAGGGCTCGAACCCGTGTCCCCTGCATTGGCAGGCAGATTCTTAACCACTGCACCACCAGGGAAGTCCCTGCTGTGAGCTTTTGTTAGTTAGGAGACCCAGATCTATAATTCCTATAACTTTCAGGCCTGTTTCTAGAAATCATTAGCTAGTACTTCTCAAGTTTTAATGCACATAAGAATCACCAGCAGAACTTCTTTTTAAATGCTGATTTCCAGCCCCTAGCACCCAAAATCCCAACTGAATGAGTTTACCATGGCATCTACATGTATATCAGTACACTGGATGATTCTGTTGGGGTGTTTATACATTACTGGAAAAACTGGCCTAATTCTTACCATGTACTTGATTTAGAAAACTTAGAGGATTGAGCTGTAGCAGTAGGGTTTCTACAGTGTTTTATGGTGCTTAACCTTAAATGCCACCTTCCAAAAGGTAGACCAGATAGTTCCTGCTAGCCACACTGACTAGTATGGTATAGTTTATTAACTGAAAATAACTTATACTTACAGATTGCTTAATATTTGTAAGATAATTATGGTAATTATATACTTTTTTGTTTTTAAAATATTTTTGAGGCAGATAGATGATATATTTATCCCCATTTTAAGATGATAAAACTGAAGCTTAGAGCATTCACCCAAATTCACCCAAAATTACAGAGCAGTATTAAATAAATGTATCACAAACTAAAAAAGTAGTTTTATGCAAAATAGTTTTATACCTACTTCAACTAAACCCTTATATATTATTTATCTATTGCTGCATAGCACATGACCCTGAAATATCTTTTTCATGCTGTAAATATTTTAAATAACCTCCTGGTAAATAAACTGGATGAACTGGATTCCAGAGAGACTGAGTCTGGTCAAATAAGAGTGCATATTCAAAGATATATTGAAAATAATGTCCCAACTATTTCATAATATAGCAAAAACTTCCAGTTATAAGACAAATAAGTTCTAGGAATGTAATGTACAACATAATGACTATAGTAAACAATATTATATTGTATATTTGAAAGTTACTAATAGAGTAGATCTTGAGTTCTCATCAGAAGGAAATGTTTTATGTCAGTTGCATGTTAAGTAATCAACCTTATTAAAAAGTAAATTTATGTAAAAGTAAGTCTGTCCTAATTCTAGGAAGTATTGTTTCTGTACCCCAACACACAAATCACTGAAAATTGTTCATTTTACTGCTGGGCCTTTAAGCTTTCTTCACCTCAAACCGGCCTGTTGATGAAAGGGAACCATAAATGCCAACAAGAATTGATGGTAATCACCCTGGAACCTGTTGTTATCCACACCCAACCAGTACTGGTTGTATCCTATCTATGTCAAACTTGAAAGCTCTGGCCCTGAAAATTCTGCGTCTATTCTGTATTGAACTTTTTGAATTCTTTTTGGAATAGGCCTGAGATCTCAGCTTGGCCCTACTTGGTAACTATTCTTTGCCATCCGGAATTGCTAGGATTGATTTTGTTTACTTGAGATTTAATACTACTTTTGTGTGTATAAAACATTCAGAGTGGTCTGGGAAGTGGCTACTTCCATTTCTAAATATCATCATCAACAGAAATGAATCAGCAATGCTGTTTTAGTGACACACATAACTGCCAGCATCTTAGAGTCATTCATTGCAGCTGCCTCCTGGTTTATTTAGCAAACACTATGTATGAGCTATCATGGTAACCCAATGGTTGCCAAGTGCTTTGGTGCCAATTAAACTGTTTTTGTTTTTTTTTTTACTTTTCAAGGCGTTTCTCTCCCCACCCTCCCTATATACTGCTAGATGATTCTGCTGAAAGTCGTGTCTTATAAAAGCAGAGCATCTGATATATTTATGCTTTGCCTTATGGAACAATTTCATCAGTAGAAATGTGAAGGAAGCAATGAGGGGAACAGCTATAGTGAACTTAATTTTAACTAATAAAAATCTGGTTGATGATTTACAAGTAACAGAAAACTTGGGAGAAAGGGACAATGTCAGTTGGAGTTAGTGCCCAGCCAGGCACAATGCTGGACTTGGGTTGAGATTGGGGCCCGTGATGGCACAGCCATTACTAAGAACAATCACAAAACCATGTACAAATCTGCACAGAAGTAGTGGTATCAGAAGACTCACGTCCAGTTGCACTTTTTGAATTTGAATTATTGTTCAAATGTTTCACTTATTAACATAATTGTGTGATTCAAAATGTGAAGGATACAAAAGGGAATGCAACAGAAATCGTCACCTCTGCTCCCCAGTCACTTTGTTCCCCTCCCTTTGAGCAATCTTTTTTACCAGTTTCTTGCAAATTCTCCTAGAGAAAATTCTTTGCATGTGCAATCAAATGAAATAATATACTTTACCAAACCTAGGATCCCATTGATTGCAAGATGTGCCATTATTATGTTTACATATTATTAATATACATATACTATATATATTACATGGTGTGTTGTATTATATGGTATGTATTATACATATACTATAATTATAGTATGTTATACTACTACAAAAGAAAAATTTTAAAAACACTGTCAATTAAACTATGATTTGCCATCTATTATACAATGAATTCTAATTTCAGAGACATCCAAAGTGTGAAAATAGGTGCATTTTAGAATCAATGAAGTATGACTTATATTCTTTTTTTCAAATTTTACACAAAAGATTGTAGCCTATGTTTATGATTCTGTATTATGCTTGCTTCACTCAACAATACATCCTGGAGCTTATTTCGTATCAGTACATAAGGTATTTCCTCCTCCTTTTTTATGTGGGAGAACTGTGAAAAGAGGGCTTTAACGAGTATGTTCCATGACAGAAAGTGAAAAAGGAAGGAATAGGACACTCTTTGGAAAAGATAGTGAATAAACTGCAGATGACTGAAAGAAAAAAACATAATAACTCTTATTTTGCTTGTTTCTTCTCCAAGGATAAAGATATTCAACTTGGAACGTGTAGGATAGATATCATGAAAAAAGGGCTCAAGTTTGCCATAAAAGAAAAAAAAATAGTAAGATGATGTCTAGATTATAGGAGTTAAAGCCTCTGAACCTGAACAATTACAAACCACAGCACTAAAACACACAGACATGACAAAATCATTTGGGGGAATTTTTGTGAAATAAGGAAGGAAAAGGTGACTGAAGATGTGGTAAAAGATTTGTATAAAAGTGAAAATTATAAGAAATACAGACTAGCAAATTTTCCCATTCATAAGTTTTAAAATACATTATTAAAAATATGGTTTATTAGCACTTAAAAAGTAAAAGTCATTCTTATTTTTTTTAATTGGAAAAAATAAGAGGTGATTAAAAGGAACCAGAATAGGGCTTCCCTGGCGGCGCAGTGGTTGAGAGTCCGCCTGCCGATGCAGGGGACACGGGTTCGTGCCCCGGTCTGGGAAGATCCCACATGCCGCGGAGCGGCTGGGCCCGTGAGCCATGGCCGCTGAGCCTGCGCGTCTGGAGCCTGTGCTTCGCAACGCGACAGACCACAACAGCGAGAGACCTGCGTACTGCAAAAAAAAAAAAAAAGGAACCAGAATAGGTTCGCTAGAAAGTTTATGCCATGGCTAGGTTGTGGCTATGGTGAGGGGGAAGGAACTGAAGAGAAGCTTGCTTTGCCAGCAAACTAAACGACTGCCCTGCCAACAGTCAGGGAACGTTCCCTTCACTTGTGCTCTGAGTGACACACTACAAAGAACAACAAGGTAAAAAATAGAACTGGATTCAAGTCATGTCTCAGATGCTACCTAGTAACCTTGGAAAAGTCACACATTTTGTTTTTCCTTATCTAAAATAAGAAGACTTCATTTATTGATTACTAAATTCCTTTCTGCAAATTACATTTTAACTATAATCTGGTTATAACTATATTACATATAACTATATATTATCACTCTAATGTAGAAAATTTGAAAGATCAAGAGTTTTTTGATGTAAGCAAAATGTCTGATGTCTTTCATGATATCTTTGTGGAAGTGATGAAGAAATATGGATTAGGTTCCCATCTAGTTCCAATCAGGCTGACATTTCTATGCAACAGGTTGATCAATAAATCAAATAAAAACATAAGATTGGGAAAACCAGTGTTCAAAATCACCTCAAATTACTGAAAGTGTGCCTGAAATCAATAAAAGGAAATTTAATAAAGTTGATCTTGAACACCTCTACTTTGATTGTAAAAAAAAAAAAAAGTCATGTACAATGTGGAGAAATTACGTTGCTGGTGGAAATGTAAAAATTGGTGCAGACGCTGTGGAAAACACTTTGGTGGCTCCTCAAAAAGTGAAACAGAGAGCTGCCATATGACCCAGCAATTCCACCCCTAGATATACACCCGTGAGAAATGAAAACGTGTTCATACAAAAACTTGTACATGAACATTCAAAGCAGCATTTGTAAGAGCAGAAAAGGGAAACAACCCAACTGTCTATCAATTGATGATTGGGTGAATAAAATGTAGTATGTCCACACAATGGAATATTATTCAGCCAGTAAAAGGAATGAAATATTGTTACATGCTACAATATGGATGAACCTTAAAAACATTATCCTCAGTGAAAGAAAACAAACACAAAAGGCCACATATTATGTGATTCCATTTATATGAAATGTCCAGACTAGGCAAATCCATAGAGAGAAAAAGTAGATTAGTGATTGGCAGGGGGTGTGGTGGGGGGCATTGGGGAATGCCTGCTAATAGGTATGAGGTTTCTTTGGAGGATAATGAAAGTGTTCTGGAATTAGATTGTGGTGATAGCTATGCAATCTTGGGAATAAACTACATACCACTGAGTTGTACATTTGAAAATGGTAAATTTTATGGCATGTGAGTTATATCTTAATATAAAAATTAATTAAAAAGCTATTTACAGAAAATCAGTATGAGAGACCAGACTTCATAGTTTAATAAAGTGAAAACAAAAGAGCAATTCTGAGTTGGCTGTGAGCTCTTAATTGAATCAACAGACTGAAATGGCTGCTTAAGAAAGTACGCCATCTTGAGTTTTGTTAATGCTTACTGAGAACATATTGAGAGTTAGGCCAAGCATTTCCAGGATCATCAGAACAACTCTGTAAGTGGCTGTTATGATCTTCATTTTACAGAAAAGGAATCTGAGGTTAAGTGACTTGCCCGAGGTCACCCAACTAGGAAGGGGAGGGCCAAGCTTTGAACCCAGTTTATTTGACTTCAGGAACTATGTACCTGACCACTGCACCATACTGGTGTTAAGAAAAGATTAAAGTCCAAATCAAGGAAGGTGATAGCCTGACAGCCAACTACACTAATCATACTTCATCGTGGCCATCATGGCCAGTTCTGAAAACCACACTGATGGTTTTAGATTATGTCCGCAAGCTCTTTGATGCTGCCCCCTTCAAAAGGTGAAGCTAAACTTCCCTCCTTGAGTGAAGGCTGTGCTTTGTAACTGCCTTCTATAGCATAAGAAGGAAGTAATAGTGTGTAATTCTGATATTAGGACATAAAACATGTCATGGCTTCCCTCTTGCTCTCTCTTTTGGATCACTACCTCTGGAGGAAGCAAACTGCCATATTTCGAGGACGCTCAAGCAGCCCTATGGAGAGTTCCACACGGTGAGGAACTAAGGCCTCCAGGAACTCAGGCCTCCTGCCAAAAACCAGCAGTGACTTTCCAGGCATGTGAATGGGCCTTCCTAGAAGCAGATCCTCCTGTTCCAGTCAAGCCTTCAAATGACTGACTCTTGACTGGGACCTCATGGGAGACCCAGAGCCAGAACCACCCACCTAAGCTATTTGTGGATTCCTGACTCTTTCTTTTTGGAATGATGAAAGTGTTCTGGAATTACATTGTAGTGATGGTTGCACAACCTTGTGAATATACTAAAAATCACCGAGTTGTACACTCAGAAATGATATAAAATAATATACAGTTAAAGCGTCAACTAAGTTTTAGGATAATTAGTTTCATGGCAATAGATGACTAATACATAACTTTAAGGGACACTGAAAAACCTAAGTATGTCCCAAGAAGGACAACCAGGAGGTCCCTAGGGTTTTAAGCCCTGTCATGTGTGGAATGTACTTGAGGTGTTTTTGTCTGGACTAGGGGAGTCTGAGGAGGACCTAGCTTCTGTGTGCAAAAATCTTCCAGCAGGGTGACATCAGCATCAAAGCTAATAAGATGTCCCTCATCGTGTCCCACCCCTCAACAGCAACAATTTGGCATCCATCCATGGACAAAAGTGCCTGTGGGAGCTGTAGAATCCAGTGTCATGCCAAGGGACCTGGGAGTAATCTTGCCCACCTGTGCATCAAGTGATAAGCATACAGACCTCAAAGCCATGAACAGGCTCTGCCCTTCCTGACCGTGGACTGAGAGCCCCTGGGAAACATTGTCTTAGACAATCACCTGTGGAAGAGAGAGGCTTTGTGGAAGTCCAGATTTCCAGTGGAGGTGTTCCAGCAAAGAAAATGCAAGTTTGGACACCTTGGAGAGGTTAGTAAAGACTGGAGGAGGTGACTGCTACTTCAAATGCCAAGACAGTGATGCAGAACTTCACGGAACATGAAAAATCAAGGAAACGTGACACCACCAAAGGACCACGGTAATTCTCTAGTAACTGACCCCAATGACATGGAGATCTACAATTTACCCAACAAAAAATTCAAAATAGCTGTTTTAAGGAAACTCAACAAAACTAAGAGCTGTTTTTCTGAAAAGATAAAGAAAATTGACAAACCTATAGCTAGACTAAGAAAAAAAGAAGATTCAAATAAATAAAATCAGAAATAGAAGAAGAAACATTACAATTGATACCATAGAAACAAAGAATCATAAGAGACTACTATGAATAATTATACACCAACAAATTGGACAATCTAGAAGAAATGAATAAATTTTTAGAAACATACAACCTACCAAGACTGAATCATGAGAAAATAGAAAATCTGAGCAAACCAATAATGAGTAAGGAAATTTAATCAGTAATCAAAAACCCCCCAACAAAGAAGAAACAAGGACCAGATGGTATCCCTAGTGAATTCTACCAAACATTTAAAGAAGAATTAACACCAGTCTTTGTCAAACTCTTCCAAAAAACTGAAGAGGTAGGAACACTTCCAAACTCATTTTACGAGGCCACTCTGATACCAAAGCCAGGTAAGGACACTACAAGGAAAGAAAACTATAGGCCAGTATCCCTGATGTATATAGGTGTAAAAATTCTCAATAAAATATTAACAAACCAAATTCAATAACACATTAAAAGGATCATACACCACGACCAAGTGGGATTTATCCCCGGGATTTAAGAATGGTTCAACATATGCAAATCAATAAATGTGATACAACACATTAAGATAATGAAAGATAAAAATTATATGATCATCTCAGTAGACGCCGAAAAAGCATTTGACAAAATACAACCTCCTTTCTTGATTAAAAACTCTCAATAAATTGGGTATAGAAGGAATGTACTTCAACATAATAAAGGCCATATGTGACAACCCCACAGCTGATGTTATACTCAAAGGTAAAAGGTTGAAAGCTTTTCCTCTAAGATTAGGAAGCTTGAGGAGCAGGAAGCGGAACCCTATGGGATACAGAGATCTGAGAAAATCTCCCAACCTTTTTTTTTTTTTTCTTTTTTAACTTTCTTTCCCATTTCAGTCCCAGGCAAGCCCAAGACATAAAACTACAGTCCTGTGATGGATGGATGACATCTGGGCAGTAATGGCAGTGGCTGCCAATAGGCACCTAAAACCTAGAGGGAGGGGATTGCTTATCTCACAATTGGAATGTGATCCTAAAAATATAGGGAGAATCCCCATTGCTTTTTTTCTCTATATATTCTCCTGCCATTTGGCCCCAGAGGTAGACTCACTTGCAGGAAGTAAATGGCAGAACAGGGAAATTAAAACTTTGGATTTTTAATCAGAAGACCAGGAAAGGGGAGCCTTGGAAACTAGACAAGAGGCAGCTCAGGAAAGGGGTTCTATAATGTATGTATCAATTTTTGGGCTCACACCTGAGCTGCACATGCATGGCTATGATCCTAAATTCATACCAAAGACTTAAAGAACTGAACTATAGAGGAGATCACCCAGACACATCTCAGACTGGTCACTGGATGGCACTGATGTGCAACAGATCTGAATAGCACAGCAAAGTCTTTGAAAGTTGAACAGACATTGGAATCATAGCTCATAGGAGGCAAATTAGACCCTGCAGCCTGAACTTAACAGGCTTATTGCCTGTTAAAACAAACAGACAAACAAAAAGTTGATATTCTCCATGGGATTTAAATGAGACACAGAATTCTTATAATATGATATTTTAAATGTCAATGTAAACATTTAGGATCCAATCCAAAAGTACTCAACTTATGAAGAACCAGGAACAGCTCAATAACTAACAAAGGAAAAGACAATCAACAGACACAAATTTCTGGATAATACAGATGTTGAAATTATCAGACTTTAAAGGAACTGCTATAACCATGCTCCAGTAAGTAAGTGTGAATACTCTTGAAACAATTGGAACAATAAAAAGTCTCAGAAGAAAAATGGAAGCATTGAAAAAGAACCAAATGGAGTTTTTAGAACTGAAAAATGCAATAAGCAAAATTTTAAAATCACTTCAGAGGATCAGTAGCAGAGTGGAAATGACAAAAGAGTCAGTGAACTTGGAGATCGATTAATAGAAATTAGCTAGTCTTGAAAGCAATCAAAGAGGAAATCTCAAGGTAAACTAGAAGGTCTTTTGAACTAAATGAAAATGAAAATACACACGTCAATCTATGGGATACAGCTAAAATAATGCTTAGGGGGAAATTTTTAGCACTAAATGCTTAAATTAGAAAATGAGAATAGAAAGCAAACTACAGACTGATATCCTTCATGAATATAGATGTGAAAATCCTTAACAAAATATTAACAAATGAAATTTAGCAATATATAAAAAAAATACATGATGACCAAGACAAGGCTGATTCAGCATTTTAAAATCAATCTATGTAGTACACTACATTAACAGACTAAAGAAAAAATTATCGTATTAATTGAAGCAGAAAAAGCATTTGACAAATTCCCATCCATTCATGACAAAAAAAAAAGTCTCATAAAGCTAGGAGTATAAGGACACATCCTTAACCTAATAAAAGTGTATCTACAAAAACTGACCTCTTCCTCAAGATCAGGAAAAAGGCAAGGATGTCCATTCATGTGGTCCCTATTCAGCATTGTACTGGAAGTCTTGGTCAGTGCAATAAGGCAAGAAAAAAAAGAAAGGAAGAAATAAAAGTGTCCCTACTTTAAACTGATATGACTGCTTACATAGGAAGGTCCAAAGAATTTAACAAAAAAAGTTTCTAAAACTAATAATTGAGTAGAGCAAGGTTGTAGAATACAAAGTCAACATACAAAAATCAATAATATTTCTATATACTAGCGATGAACAGCTGAAAACTGAATTTTCTAAAATACCATTTATAATAGGGCCCCCAAAATGACACCTAGGTATAAATCTAAGAAAACGTGTAAGATTTACATGCTAAAAACTATAAAAACTACAAAACACTGATGAAAGAAATCAAAGAAGCCCTAAATAAATAAATAAAAATACTATGTTCATAAATTAGAACACTCAAATAGTTAAGTGTTAATTCTCCCCCAACTAAAGTTGCCAAATTTAGGGAAAAAATTACAGGCTGCCAAGTTAAATTTGAATTTCAGATAAGTAATGAATAATTTTTTTGTATAATTACGTTCCATGCAATATTTGGAATGCTATGATGTTAAATATTAATTTATTTTTATCTTAAATTCAAATTTAACTGAATGTCCTACATATTAATGGCAATTCTACAAGGACCAATTGATTTTATAGATTTAATGGAATAACAATCAAAATCTCAGCAGGATTTTTTGGTAGATAGAGGCAAGCTGATTCTAAAATATATGTGGAAAGCAAAGAACCTAAAATAACCAAAATAATTTCGAAAAAGAAAAGAGTTCGAGTACTCCCATAACTCAATTTCAAAACTTATCCTAAAGCTAAATAATCCAGACAGTGTGGTACTGGTGACACATCTATAGTTTCGACACATAGATCAATGGAACAAAATAAGATTCTAGAAATAGATCCTCACAAATACGATCAATTCATTTAAGACAGATTATTTTATTAAGATAAAATTCACATTACATAAAATTCACCATTTTAAAGTGTACAATTCACTATTGGGATGAAGACCAAACCAGTGGTTGCCAGGCATGAGGGGCAGAATTTCACCGATGTTAAAATAAGGGAATTTGGGGGGGGTGATGGAACTGTTCTGTATTGATTAGGGTGTTGGTTTTATAAATCTATACATGCGTTAAAACTCATAGAACTGTACACACACATACGTACACATCCAAGTACACTTCACTCTTTGTAAATAAAAAGGGGATACATATATTGAAGACATTGTGCTCAAATATTTACAATGCTAAGGATGCACCATCAAAAAAAGTTTGGGATTGGTGCGGGCCCCTTATTTTACAGTTGGGGAAACTGAGGCCAGAAGGCAAGTGTAACATAAACCCAAAAGAATTACAAAGCATCCACAGGGGTGGATTTTTTCTTGGGACATATCTGATGCCTATTTCTTACCACAGGCTCACCCAGGTTTAATTGGGCTTCTCTTTTTCTTCAGGCAGTTTCTAAATTCAGAGTTTTCTGTGAGAGACAGAATCATGGTTATGTGTACAAGTTAAAACAAAATCAGTATGAATGAAAGAAATATATATCCTATTTTACCCAGTATGCAGTCAGCATGAGCCCGGTTCCTGATAGGCAGACCTGTGGGGAGATGTTTGCAGGATGCCTGAGGTTGCAAAACAAACAGACAAACAAACAGGTGGACTCTGGGCTACTTGTGTCTTAATCCATGCTCTGCTACCTACTAGCAGTAGGACCCCGGGTACATCGCTTAGTTTTTCTCCATTTTACTTGCTTCACCTGTAAAATGCACCCTAATTTTATGTACTACTACGAGATTAAAAAAAATTTCACCAGCCATTATAATATGACATATTACCATGGATTATAAAATGTTAAAATGTGATTTTATTTATTTATTTATTTTTAGGCCACGCTGCGCTGCTTGTGGGATCTTAGTTCCCCAACCAGGGACTGAACCCAGCCCTGGCAGTGAAAGCGCCAAGTCCTAACCACTGGGCCGCCAGGGAATTCCCTAAAATGTAATTTTTAAAAATGTCTTAGAATTGGAGAAATACGGTAATACCTATTTCACTGGGCTGTTTAAATGATTAAAAGAGTTGTTGGGCTTCCCTGGTGGAGCAGTGGTTGAGAGTCCGCCTGCCGATGCAGGGGACACCGGTTCGTGCCCCGGTCTGGGAAGATTCCACGTGCCGCGGAGCGGCTGGGCCCGTGAGCCATGGCCGCTGAGCCTGCACGTCTGGAGCCTGTGCTCCACAACGGGAGAGGCCACAACAGTGAGAGGCCTGTGTACCGAAAAGAAAAAAAAAAAAGAGTTGTTATATGTTAATGCGTGGCACACAGCTCTCAACCAGTAGTTGTTAACTGTCATTATTATTAATGTTGCTACTATTGTTACTATGACTCCTGTTACTACTTTAAGAAGTGAAGAGTAGGAGACTAGCATTGCAGTAAATGGTAAACTGCCCCTCCCTCTCCACCCTGCCTTCTGCCCCCCTCTACCGTCTTTGCTGTTGAATTTTCAAGCTCTGGCACGAGCAAACACAGAATGTGGGACGAAACCAGAGGAAAACGTGAGAAACATTTACCACTTCTCCATTCTTGTTAGAGAGAAACCACAATGACACACTCCGAGCTGTGTTGGCAAGGTCAGTTCTTGCATTGGCTTGTGCCCTGGTTCCCACGAGACGAGGGAGTCAGAGTGGGAACTTGAACGAATGCAGCAGTGTTTGTGCCAATCTTGAGCCGACGGACAGGGGACTGGAGGCCGTGTCCAGGGTGGCAGGAGTGTGGACCTGGTCTGCAGTTCTGGGTCTGCTGTCTGCCCACCCTGGCACCTTAGTTAGGCAGGTGGCTTCACGCCATTTCAGTCTGTTTCTTCTCTGAGAGACAGAGATAAATAATTACTACTTTACAGCCACTGAGGGTTCCAGTTGGGTTAAATGGCTGGAAAACTCAACCGCAGCTGCAAACGGAAGCTGGTTAGCCACATGACTTGTTTTCTTGTTATTTATATTTTTATTCAAGTTCCTTGAATGTTTCCTGCCGTCCTCTATCTTATCGTAGGAAGGAGCAGTATAGAAGGGGTACCCCACACCTGGTCTCAGGGCCATTCTTAGTTGGGTGCTGGGCCCAGGGCAAATCCCTTTGTGTGCCTGGACCCTTCACACCAAAACCCCACTATCCAGAAGCCATGGTTAAAAGGCTATGGGGAGAGTGGGCTGCCAACGCTAGAGATAAAAAGGATTTTTAAAAAATGTGCCTTATGGAGTGAGTGTATAAAGGATTTCCTAAGAGCTACTCAGTGTCAGGCACTGTACCCATCTGTAGCACAATGCCCATTGTTAATCTATAAGGCAGTTGTTACAACACCTTGTTACATTTGAATCAACCAGGGCCCGATGAGAGGCAGGTAATTTGCCCCAGATCCCAGAACTAAGTCCCTGAGCTTCCAAGCTGGACTCCACTCCATACTGCACTATGCTACAGGGACAGGCCAGCCTGTCCAGGTTGCCCAGGTGACAGTGCTGAGGGCTCTTAATGAGAACCCTTGGTCTGCTAAACACTAGCCAAGGATCCTTTCTTCCTTTCATTTTTTTCATTTAACAAATGTTTGTTGAGAGCCTAGCCTGTCTGTTGAGACCTAGGAGTACCCCAGGGAACCTGACATACAGTCCCCGAATCAGGGAGTTTGCAGGACAATGGGAAATACCACAGGAAGACCCGGGTTGCATGTGGCCTGAAGCTTAAACATTTGAAAAGCCCCCTTTGGGAAAAAGAATACAAAATTAGGAATATAAAATTAGGAACGGGGCCTTGGAAGGAGCAAGGGAGGGGCCCTGAAATTTAAACCGTATTAGCTTTGCTGTAACTCTGCCTTTGGTGAAAACCAACAAGTAGACCAGCACTAACAACAACGTGTATTCAGGGCTGATGGGGGAGCATTTCTCTGGGAAGAAGTGCTGTCTAAGCTGAGACCCACAGGATGGAGCAGGGAGCCCTGGCAGAGGGAATAACTGGGTGCAGGACACAGGTCAGGAAAAGGAGCTGGCGTGGTTTGCAGGGAGTGAAGAGGGAAATGTCCTTTCTGGTTCCTTCACTAGACCCCAGGCCTCAGCGACCCTCCACAGCGCAGGGCCCTGAGGGGGCCACAGCCTCAAGGTTAACAGGATGCCGTCCCCGGCAGGGCTTCCACCTTTCCTCCAAGCTCCCTGGGCAATCTCAGGTCCCAGAAGAGGGTTCCCATGCTTGGTTCCTGCACCCCACCAACAAAGACCTGCTTAGGCTGGGCCTGGCTTGACTCTCCTGGTTAGCTTGTTTGCATTTGCAAGAATCAAACAATCCAGAAAAGCTTCCTTTGTTAGAAGTTAACGACAGAAGTGCAACAGGTTAGGAGAAAGAAAAGATAGGGGAGGGGAAGGGAAAAAAGCAGACAAAGACTGACTTTTATAAGAAAATCCTTCAGTGAGATAAGAATTTGAGAGATAGCTATCCTCACCCAGAGCGGGGTGCAGGTAGTGCCCCCCAACCCTCCACCACCACCCCATCCCAGGAAAAGCAATCAGCAGGGTGCCCAGTAGCTCTAAGTTCCTCAGGGGGCAAAGGGCGTGTTTAGCGCCTTCCCCGCTGGACCAGGATGCAAACGTGCCCCAGCCAGCACTCCTTCGTTAACTACCACCCACACCGCCCAGGCCAGTTAGGCAGCTGAGGGTGGGTAGAACGGCAGCCTGCACGTCTGAGCCGACGTCTCCGTGCAACCCACCAGCTGGAGCAGCAGCCTTTGCCTTGCAGGGCAATGAGGCGTCCTTGGAGACTCAGTTTCCAGGGAAATGGGAGAAGAGCCACCCACCAGTGACTTGATCATACTCAGATAAAGGGGGTAAGGTTGGTCTTGTGGGAGGCCCCATCTAGGGAGCCAGGTTCTGCTCTGGGCCCTGATCCTGTGTCCACTTGAGTCCCTTCCCTTCTCTGAGTTCCAGTTACTCTCATCTGTAAAATGGGGGACGATAATATTTGCTTTGAACTTGTGGTTGAGAAGTGAGTAGTAAAGGAGGGATAGACGTAAAATCTTCCTTAGAAGTTCAAAGTACAGAATAGTATTATTATACATCTGATGCTTGCGTCTGGTCTCACTTTCACCCCACGCTGCACTGCAGCATCTCCCAGGTTACCTGGAGGGAGGACCTTGAGCAAGTTCACTTGTGGGTGGAGAATTTCCCCCCACCAGGAAACAACAGGTGTCTCCCACCACGCCACAACTTTCACCAAAGATGAGGGCAACTTGGCATGTTAATGGGCAGAGACAGGGAGGGGCTGGAAGACGCTGTGCTCTCTAGACACTGTAACCCAGCACACTGCTTTCTCCTGTTTCTTGACCTTTATCTTGACTCGCACCTGCACCTATATCTCTCCTCACAACTGTAGAGTCTTTGTAGCAGTTTTTAACACATAAGATAGGGAAAGAATGAGGATAATGAAGAATGGATCAAATTTGTACTATAGGTTAACCCAAATGGATCATCCTAATCTCCAGCCAAGGGGAAGGGACCAAGTGGGAAACAGCTCTTTGCTCACCAAAAGCCATGCTCCCCTCACCCTCCTGGCACTTGAGCAGACTGTTTCCCTTGCAGCTATATGTGGCCATGTGACTAAGTCCTAGCCAATGGGATGTGAGCACCCTGGCCCATAAATACCTTTCTGGTTCCATGATCCTTCATGATCTTTTCTCTTTCTGGATGGGTCCATTGGCTACAATCCCCAGGGTGACTATGGAAGCCTGAGAGGAACAGGGCCACCCCTCTGACCTATTCATCCACTCAATACCGTTAGGTGAGAAAACATAAACGTCTCTTGTGTTTGAGCTTTTATATATTAGAGGCTGTATCTCCGTTAGAGCAGTTAGCCTACCTTAATTCAAACAGAGCAATATAGCCCACAAGCCCTGCCATCTCCAGGAAGCCCGTGCTGATCTCTTCCTTCTTTGCACCATCTATACCTCTATCCAATGCTACCTATGTTGCTTTCTGATCATTTCACAGGAACGTAAGCTAAAATTTAAACTAGGGACTCATGTCTTCCTTTTTTATTTTATGCCATGCCTAGCAAAGAGATGCTTAATAGTTTTGGATTAAATCTTCTCTTCCTTCTGTGCATTTAGTGGGAAGTTCCTCCACCAGGAATGCCATTTCTCTTTCTCTCTGATATTCTACCCCGTGTCCGTGTCCACTTTCCATCTCTCTTTCTCCACGGGGGCTTCCCTTACCACTCTAGGCCGTAGTGATCTTTCCTTCCTTCAAAGTGTACAGCACCTATGGTCACTCACCTGACATTTTCATCGAGAAAACATTTGCATTATTGTCTTAGCATTCTGCAGTGTAATTAATGATGCATTTAAGAGATGGGCAGAGGAAGAGAAGAACAAAAGAAACTGGAAAGGAGAAGCCAAGGAGGCAGGGAGAACATTTTAGAGAGCTCAGATGTCATGTAAACCAGGGGAAGAGAGCATTTTAAGGACAGAGGGGAAACAGCATCCCATGCTGCCGAGAGAGTGGCCAAGCGAGGTATTCACTCCCAAACTGGGCTTAGCAGGGTGGAGGTGACTCGTCCCCTCCATGAGAGAGGGCTCAGTGAGCCTCATGGCATGGGCTGAGGAGGGAGTGGATTGTAAGAAAATAGACAACGTGAGACTAGGTAATGCTTAACTTTAGGGAGGGAGGAGAAGAGGTTTGAGAGGTAGCTGGAGAGAGATGTGTGGTGACAAAAATATTTTTTAGGGTGGGTGAGACTTACTGATGGGAAAGAATGGTGGAGAGGGAGAGGTTGAAAGTGAGGAGTGAGGCGTGATCAGCAGTGGAGTCCCTGAAACGGAGGGGTGGGTAATGGATCCAGGGCACAGGTGGGGGCCTAAGCTGGAGGGACCCGCTTCCATGGCAACCGGTGGGATGGAGAAATGACACTCATCCTTTCTTCCTTCCTAGGTGGTTGTCGGGTTAAGTGGCAAAGTCAGGTCAGCCCCCAGCTGATGGCTTCTGTGTTCTTTCATAAAAGGAAACCAAGTTATCTGCTGGAATGAGGGGAGCAACCTCTGAGGGGACCCCAATCCTCTGCCACTCCCAGTGCTTCCCGTTCTGAATGTGACTTCTCCAGCAGGGTTCCTTGGCCATTTCTCACAACCCTCACCTCAGCTTTGGGAACTGACCAGCCGTCTTAAATCAAGAAAAAAGCAGGGTTGGTCTCTGTGGCCCACAGGGAGGCCCTTTGAGTTCTAGCTCCTCAAAAACCTGGACCGCAACTCTTTCATTTCTGTTTTTCCTGGACCTAGCATGGATTTAACTGGCAAACGGATGGCTTATTGCTCTAATGCAATGATAGGGACATAATTCTTCACTTGGAGAAGCCTAGTTGTTGAAAAAAAAAAGAACATTATTCACAGTATTTTCATACCGCAGATGCTCGCTGACTGCATCTGTCCCCTGCTCCCGATGGGCATGTGGGTAAAGCCAATGGTCCCGTGCCAGGTGGTCTGCCCCTTGACCTCAGCTTTTAAAGAAATCCTAGAGCTCCCAGCGTTTGGAGCCCCAGTCCGTGGACACAAGACTAAGCAGAGGCAGTCAGAGCGCTGGGCGCGCTTGAGTCCGCAAGAGGGCGCTGTCGGCCCGCGGAGTCCGGCGCGGTGGCCGCAGGCCCCGAGGTGTCCTCGCGACTCCGCCCAGCAGCCCCACTGACTTATCGCTACAGCCCCTGGTTGCCTTGGAGCGGAGCGAGCCAGCCATCGCCAAGGCGCTCATCTGGGCAAGGACGGGAGAGGCTAACAAGATTCGTGACCCTCTTCTTATTTCAGAGGGCCATCCTTGTGACGAATATTTATAGAGCGCAAACTTGTACCTACCATGTCCAGGGTAGTGGGGAGCAGGTATGGAGATGAGTCATATTTCAGAGAAGGGGCAGAATTAAGGCAGGTACCAAATAAGAGACTTACAGCTGACTGGGCAATAGGAAGTGAGGAGGAGGTGGTGGTGGGGTTCAGGGGGGACGATGCATAGCTTCAGCTGGGGAATAAGGACCGGGCCCACGGGAGATTTGGGCCTTAAAGGAGAGAAGGAATTGCCACCCTGCATCACATGTTGGTTGTAACAAAACCCGTGAATCTAACCTGTTCTGGTTTTACATTTGTTATAACTACATGATCCTTATTGGTAACGAGAAGCAATGTTCCCTGCCCTGGAGCCCCAGCTCCTTGATCCTGAGAAGTAAATTAGAAGTAGAAATGGATGAATCAAATGTCCAGAACTTGTTAGAGATCTATAACCTGATCTGAACAGTCAGATCAGTCATTCTGCTAATTGATAAAATATCCACAGGGAGCCTCGGGAAACAGCTGCTATACTTGGTGCAGGTATCATAAAACCATCTGCCGAAAATACATCTGATTGGTGTTAGGAGAGAAGAGGTAAAAATAGAGAAGTTGAGGAACAATAAAGTCCTTTGGTTTTCAGGAAGACCTCTATCAATATCATAGTCGCCCGAGAATTACTGTAAGTCTATAATATTGTATTTCACCCAGGCCAGTTAAACTTGAAACCAATACATTAAAACAAACCTGAACCTTAGATTTACAGAAATTTTGTTTCCAAGGTATTAAAATGGAATTGGGGTTATTATCATTACATGGCATTGCATTGGTTCCAGCATGACAATGTAGAAAAAAAGTGAACTTAAACTAGTAAGTGCAAGCATTGGTTTTGACCTCTAAATAGTGTTTTGGTTATTATGATTATATTTTTTAATTTTCTCGTGTGGCAAGTCATTTAACCTCTCTAGAACTGAGTTTCCTCATTTACTAGAGGAATGTAATAAGGATTAAGGATATAGGCCAGGTAATCTCTCAAATCCTGCAGAGTGAAACAAACAGGTTTTAGTTCTATTGAGTCCAAATGCCTCCTTGGTGCTGATTTGGTTCTGAAGTCGCTTTTGAAGGACCTGCAGGTCCTGTGAAGTTAGACATATTGAGGGAAGGGGAGGAGGAGCTTAGGTGGTTGCTAGTCTGACACTTGGTAGGATTCTCCAGTCACCGGAAGTCTTCTGTATGCCGTGGCCCAGGGCCATTGGGCATCCAACAGTCCCACTCTGATTGTGATAGCTGCGCTCCCTAAATGACTATAGCTCTTTCTGACTGTGCCATTTATCTGCCATTTACTATGTGCTACCTTGAATTATCTCTAGGCACCAGTTATATGAAGACAGGGTCTAGGGCAGTCTTCAGTGCTATTCACCAAATAGTCCAGGCTCCTCCCCTCTGCGGGTAGGAGAGCTTCCCAGCCCCCTCATGTCTGGGGAAGGGAGGCCACGTGATTCGTTCTAGCCAACAACTAGTGAGCAGAAATGGAGGTTAGCACTTCCGGTGGGCTATTGAATTGCCTGCGTAAGACCCTCTAGAGGTTCTTTTGCTCTCTGCCTGTGACCAGCTATGTTCCAGAAAGTGAGAATGACGTGAATGAGTGAGAATGATGCTGATATGCAGGCAGACCTGCAGCCAACCCTGCCGTGGACTTTCAGCAGTGTAACAAGATATCTCTGTTATTTTTAGACCTTGAGATTTGGGGACTGTTTATTAGAGCAGCATGAACTGGCCCATCCCAACTAATAAAGGGTCACTGTGTGTCATCATCTTCATTTCCTCGGTGCTCTAGATGACATGGCACTCATGGCACCGACTGCTAAATATATGAATGACTGCCTGAATTGATCGTTCTATCTCCCCCACTGGAGTAGGAATCATCCACGTATCTGTTTGTTCTCCCTAGAGCACCTGCCCCAGTATTCTGAACATAGCAGGTACTCAGTAGAGACGGATGGGTTAATTCATGGATTTAAAAGTCCCAAGATGCAGCCCAGCATCACAGCCAAAGAAGATGTGGTGTGTGATACTATTTTCCATATGGCACCTGAGCGAGTGGGGCTCAGGGTCAAAGGAACTGAGGAGGGAGGGGCACCAGGCCCTCTCCTGTCCACATCCACCTTTAAGCTCTATGGGGTTACCTCTGGTCCCTCCATCTCTCTGTAGGGTGTGAGTGAAGCTCGGTCTCTGGGTCATTGCAACAGAGTTTAGAGCAGAGACAGGGCCCAAATAAGCAGACATGGCGGGCCAGATATGGGCCAGAAACAGGAGGGTGGGCCTAGGGTGGGGTTAGAATTGGGGTTGGAACTAAGGTGGGGACTGAGCCAGGGCAGGGCCAACAAAACTCTGCAAGGTTTTCTACTGTTGTGCTCCTGCATATTCCATCATAGGGCCCAGGTGGTTGGACTCTGTTTCATGGAGCATGTGTGGAATGTATGAGAGACCCTGACCAGGCAGACCTTTGCAGAAGCCATTAACATCCTGTAAATGGCAACAACCAGCAGAGCAACAAGGCCATGAATCTGAACGCACTAGTCTAAGGTTCTGGCGCCCCTCCCTGCTTCTTTTTACCCAGCTCAACAATATCCACAGACCGTTTCATTTTTGATCAGATGGAGTGTAAAGCATCCTCAGACTTGGAGCTCGTTTCTCTGATATCCTGTGTTTGGGATGAGCCTTCTGGAGAAAAATTACAGAAGAGAAAAGTATCCATCCCTGAAAAATGTTTTTTTTAAAGTGTTAACTCCAGTTATGCTGTTTCTCCACTTTAGAGGGATCACTGTCTCTCAAGGAGGAAGTTCAGACTTCCTTTGCAGGCTTTACAAGGCCTTAATTATTCAGTCCAACCTACCTCACCTCCTCTTATCTCACAGGCCAGGTACACCCAGTCCCTTACTCATCCCAAACAGCCATGCTCTTACCTACCTGTGCTTTATACACTCTGTTCCCGTTGCCTCCAATGCCCTTTCCTCTCCTCTTTGCCTCTGAAGGAATTCCTGTTGAAAAGCCTAGGCCTGCAGGGTGATGCCTTCCCAGGCAGCCCCAAGCAAAGGGCTGATCCTTCTTCCGTGCTCTCCGAGAGGCTGGTGCAGCCCTCCATCGGCTACTATCATACTGCCCTGGGGACTCTTGCTCCATCGGCCTTTTTCCATGAGCCTTAATTGTAAAAGGAGAAGGTCACCATCCTGATCATTTTTGTCAAATTCTTCTATCACTTTTCTTCCCTCCCTCTTCCCTCTCCCAAAGATCACAAAACAACTAGGCCATAGTTGGAATCCAAAGGGTGTTTTACTCAATGTCTATACCCATGGCTGTCCTGTCTTTCAAGACTATATAGGGGCCAAGAGAAGGATGAAGTAGGCAATCATTTTTGATTGGAATTTTACATTGTAAAACTTCTGCCCTGCAAGGGCTTGTTTTTCTTTTCACGTGAAATCTGGAACAGAGGGTCATTTTAGACCCACTGCCCCTACTCCTCAGGTAAATTTAAGGGTTTCCCCCTAAAGAGGCTCACATCTGGCATCTCCATGGTGCCCCTGGAGGATACATATTTTCATTCAGGCAAGTTTGAGAGGAGGATGGTGAGAGGTTTATTTAGAAATAAGGATGTAATAAGGGCAGGAAATTAGCAATGTTTGTATGTAGACAACCAGCATTCTCCCTTTTTATTTAAGTATTCTTCCAACACAAAACAGAAAGTTTGTTTGGCCAAGTTTTTTAGTTACCCCACCTTCCTCCACCCCCAGACAGAAAGACTTGTAATTGAAAAGAAAGGTCACCCTGGGATTGGCTGCATTTGAGGATTGCAGGCTGATTTATTCACATGGTGTAACAAACATTCTGCTAAGAGGCAGATGCTGCCTTCCTGTAACCTTACCCAGGTCCAAGGAAATGGTATTAGAAATTTGTAGCTTACTGGTTTTAACAATGCCTGGTCACTGGGATGGCAACAGACCCTATTTAATATCATTGGGGTTCTTGCCTGGGGAGGTGGGGGGAATATAACATCATGCCAAAAGTTCAAGTTTAGTGTGTCTTTAATTCTAAACGTATTTCCTGTTGAACACACAGAAGAGGAGGGATTTTGACCAATGTCCTTCAATCCTTGTACTTCTCTGTTTGCAGGTAAGATAGGACTCACCCAGAGAAAGAGTAGAGAGAAGGTATGAAACACTCAAGAATCCCTAACTTCACAAAATCTGTGCCTTTCTCCACCGCCCCAAAGGGCTGGGGCTGGTGTGGGGCAAATGAAGCCCTCATCTCGGGCACAAAATTTCAGGGGTGCCAATAAACTCAGTAATACAAAGACTATTTTAATGCAATATTTTAAATTATTCAAAATTTGGATATTATATTCACCCTGGAATTCCACATTCATTTTGATTTTTTAAAAAGAATATTTCATTAAAATATTATTTGTCTTGATGGCCGAGTTTGTTGGTAGCCCTTCAATTTTGCCTCTTTGTCAGGCATCGTAGTCATCTCTCTCTAGCTCTTGTTCTGCTTCCAAATGCATTTTTAGAAGATCAAGCCCTATTTGCCATTCTCGCCCATCACATGCCCCATGAAGGGGGAAACATGTTTAATAAGAACAGATGATGGCAGTAAGAAACGAGGAGGGAAAAGTTCTGATGATCAAAGAAAGAAAGTTAAACCGCAATGAGATATCCCACCTGTGCTTTGTCAAACGGGCAGATTTTAAAATATGCCTCCAGTTGGTGGGAGTGGCTCTGGAAGGCATAACTTTTATAGCTTGACATTTTACATGTGAGCGGTCTCGACTGTCCTTAAGACTGCATGGTCGCTCTCTCTCTACCCCGCTGCTCCATCCAACAGGGCGGGCTTCGAGAAATTACTTCTAAGTTCAGGAGAGCGCAGTGGCTGCAGGCCTTCGGAGAGGATCTGCCTGGGGCTTTTCGGATCATTTTTGCGACCTGTGTGCTGCACTTGGTATCCTGTTGTTCCAGGGGCCTGCCTTCTTCTTCACCTTTAAAGCCTTTTTAAGCGTTTAAGCCACAGACAATGATAACCTTTTTTCCACTGAGAAAAAGTGATCGAGAGGTGGGTTTCAAATTTTGGCCGACACTATCCAGACTCGAGAGATAAACACTCAGCTTACCACGATTCCTACAAACTCCCTGACTTGACTTGGCACACGGGATAGGGCCGAGGTTTTCTTTTTCCGTTTGCACAACCCCCCGGCTCGCAGGTTGCGGAGATGACCTCTTCCCAGCGCTGTCCTTCTGCTGTTCCAGCCAGGGCCGCGACCGGGACCTCCGCGCTCTCCGCCCCGGCCTCCCAGGTTCGTGTCCCCAGGCGCGAGGCCGTCCCTCGCCGGGCCGCCTTCCCTGTCCTCGGCTCTCCGCGGAGGAAATTCTTCCCCAGCAGCCCAGGGCTCGCCTCACGTGATCAGCCGCCGCCGCGGCTTCCAGCGAGAGTTTAAAGGTTACGGAGGAAATTAGCACGGACACAGCTCTTCGCCCCTCGGAGGACGCACCCCGTTTTCGCGCAGCTGGGACGGCCGCTGTCAGCGCGCTGATCAGAGCCCAGAAGGGCACAGGCAAGGTCCAGAGTAAATATGAAGTCACTTCGTAAAATATAAACAAACACACAAACCGAGCCAGGGTGCTACTAAGCTTTCACTTGTCAACAAGTTCTCGCAGCCCGAGAAGTCTGGGACAGACCCCCAAAGGGAGAATGCCCCCAAAGAAAGGGAAGAGAGAATAAATGTTTTAAAACTAACACGGAGCCTTGCACGCCCCTCCCTTTCCCCCTTCCCCCACCACCGCGGAGCAGAGCGTCTCCGGACAGAATGACAGACAGACCGACCAATACTCCGCAGGCTGCCCTTGCCAGCCACGGTCCGAGGAGGGGTGGGGCCGGGGGAGGGTCCCGCGTCCTCTCCGGTTGCGCGACCCCTGCCACTTCTCTACTCTCGGCTCTAAAAGACAGTGTTGGCTGCAGAGCCTGGGGAGATGCGCGGCCCGCTCGTCTCCCGGCGGAGACCACAGACCAGGTATCGACAGCCGGCGGGCTCGCACCCCGGCCCCCAAGGCCGCCACTCCCCGGGGTCCCGCGCGGGGTCCCGGTCTGGCTCCTCCGCCCGCCGCCGCGACCCCGGCAGGCTCGCCCGCTCTCGACCGTCCTCTCCTCGGCTCACTTTTCCCGTATTGCTCCCCCAACCGGCAAAACTTTCTATTTCCCCAAACACAGGAGCGCGCCCGCGCGCGTGCACACACACACATACACACACACACACACACACATACACACACACTGACGTCTTTTGCGCATTTCCTGCATTAGAGGGAGGGAGACTCGCTCGCACACCGACGGAGGGAGAAGAGATCGAGGGGGAGAGCGGGCGGGCGGGCGGCGAGCGAGCGGCAGCCGAGAGCTGGGACGCGGGGAGCGCGGCAGGCGGGCGCCGGCGCCCGGGAGGTGGGGCCGCGCGGAGTCGCAGTCCCGTCCCCGCCGCCGCGCTGCGCACCGCCCGGTGCCGGCCTGCGCCCCGAGCCTTAGCGGCGGCCACCCCGACTCCCGAGCCCGCGCGGATGTGAGATTCCCGACTCCTGGCGCTTCCCGATCGCCGACTGCGGCGCGGCGCGGCTTCGCCCAGGAGGAGGCGGCCGGGCTGGCCGTGTGGCTTGTGGATTTTTTAAAATTTGGCTCCGATAGGACCATTTCCTCTCGACATGCATCCCTCCGGATAGACTGCACATCCCTTGGTCCATCCCCCTCCCCGCGCGGTCAGAGGCAGGCGCTGGGTGTGCGAAGAGGATCCGGGTTGAAATCTGCGCCCCCGGTTCTCGTCCCCGCCCCGTCTCACCGCCCCCTCCCCCTCCCGGAGTCGAAATTTCCCGGGGATTATGTTTCGGAAAGGTAGGTAAGCGCCGGGCGCGGCGCCCGCTTCCCCGCAGCCCGGACCCAGTGAGGCGGCGAGGCGACGACACAGCCCCCGCGGCTTGCAGCGGAGCCAGCACCTCATCTCCTCTTCTGGAGGTGCTGCTGTTGAGGGGGGGGAGAGACTTGCTCCAAACACGGACGTCCCCCAGCTCTCCCCCCCTCCCTGTTTTCCGTTAGGAACCCGGCGAGGAAATACATGCACTGGCTGAGAATCGCCCGCGCCAGGGCGCAACGCTACAAGGTGTAGGGAGAGTGTGCGGTGGGGCGAGAGGGGACCCAGGAGTCCCCGTGCTCGGAGCGCCGCGGGCGTCGGTTCTTCGTTCCTGCCCTCGGGGCGGACGGAGTGACCCCGGCCCCCACTTCCACCCCCGACCATGGTAGTGTTCAATGGCCTTCTTAAGATCAAAATCTGCGAGGCCGTGAGCTTGAAGCCCACAGCCTGGTCGCTGCGCCATGCGGTGGGACCCCGGCCGCAGACTTTCCTTCTCGACCCCTACATCGCCCTCAACGTGGACGATTCGCGCATCGGCCAAACGGCCACCAAGCAGAAGACCAACAGCCCGGCCTGGCACGACGAGTTCGTCACCGATGTGTGTAACGGGCGCAAGATAGAGCTGGCCGTCTTCCACGATGCCCCCATCGGCTACGACGACTTCGTGGCCAACTGCACCATCCAGTTTGAGGAGCTGCTGCAGAACGGGAGCCGCCACTTCGAGGACTGGGTGAGTTGGGCGCCTCCTGGTCCAGGAGCCCGGCTCTGGGGTTCCGGGGGAAGACTCTTGGCCTTGGCTTTGGTCGTGGGGCGCGGGGTCTTAGTGCCATCTGAGGTGTGTGTGTGTGTGTCTCAATTACTTTGGGGAAGCACAGTCCACTTCGTAGTTGGGAAGAAGCAGGCATTGGGGCAAGGAAGAAGAGACTTGGAAAGAGGGTAGGGCCCTCTACCCGCTCCAGACAGCGGGTGCTACAGGGAGCTCGCAAGCGGGGAGCCCCGAGCCGCGGGTGCTGAAGGTTGGCGGAGAACCCGGCGCCTTCCGCAGGCGCGCGGTGGGCTGGCTGTGTGTGATTGTGTGTGTGTGGGTTCCTCCGTCCTTGGAGAGGCACGTGGAACCCTAGACTGAAGGCTTCTTGCACGTCCTGGCTTTGTCCTGCGTAGCACTGAGGAGCTGTTTTATCTTTCCCTCCGGGAGGAAGCTAGCTCGTTTCTATTCTGTTGCCTGGCAGTTAGCTCATTTGCTGACATACGGGGAGAAAAATGCCTTCTCCTCTAGTCCCCTCCAGGGTCCCAGAAACATCGGCCGAGCTGGTTTTGCCCAATGCATTGCCTATCCATCCGGAACGAGGGTTGTATTCTACAAATGGTTCTGCTAGTGAGTAATTGGAAGTCAGTGCTTTGAATCCGACTTCAAGTTATATCGTTTCCCTGTTTTGATTTTCAAGACACTGTGCAATGAGATACTAAGTCTGAGACTGAGTTAATTGATTACATTGTCAAAATATTAGAGACTTGGAAACAGGCCTTGTGCACATACTATAAGCCAAATGCATTAAACCTTGGCATTCGGAGAAGCAGGGAGAAGCAACCTTGCTTTAGCTCTTTTTTAGAGGGAAGGTGTTCAATTAGGAAATGGATTTCTTTATTTTCAGATTTGTTACTTGTTTCCACCAGGAGCAGGTATGGCTCTGGGTATATATGTTTTCAGGGTTCTTTGGTCTACCCAAAAAGAGAGATATCTGATCCTCATGGAGAGGTGTTTAATTATTGAAAATGAATAACTTCATGATTGTCCTATGGTCAAAGGTTGCACATGAATCACCTTGGCATATTGCCTTACATATATATACATATACATATACGTACACCCATATATATATATACATATATAAATGTATATATATTTTAAGGATATGGAATTTTAGGGGAAAATAGGAAAAAGCCTCTTCCCTTTATGCTCACAGCTGTGATGTAGTCTGCCCGAAACCATGGTTACGGGGCTTACAGGGAAGCTCCAACAAACCACACCACGTACAGCCCTAGAAGATTGTGGCTTACACTTTGGGAAGCAGGCAAACCTTTATGGAATCCCAAAGAACACAGTGCTATTCCATTCCATTCCAGTTCACCAGTAGCCCTTGCCACTGCCTCCCTCCCCCCACTGGCGTTCCCACTCATTCCCCATTTCCTCTCCACACTGGCCTCCAGTCCTTTCACTCATGAAAGCGGTGCATGTCTGAGGGGGAGCTGAAGGTATAACTAATTTCAAAGCCAGATCTTAGCACCAAACACCTGTGGTTTTCAAGTTGTTGTTGTTTTAGAACGTGAAGGGGAAGAAAAAGCTATGACTATTGTAGTGAGGAGATGGGGCCTTTGCCTTGTATTCAGATGAAAAGGTTGGACAGTGAGGCAGAGAGCAGGTAGGGTGAACAGCAGGTCTGCTTTTATCCACACGCAGATGCTGGTTGGAGGGAAAGGTGTCTGAGTGTCTCTGATGATGCTTTGCTGGGGCCCACCCAAATCTTGGGCACATTGGGGCACCATCCCCACTTTGGAGCACGTCCAGTGAAATGTGCATTGGGCACTAGTCTTGTTTGGCTATCATTCTCTAAGGTACTCAAATTCACGTTGAACTTGGCCCTAGACCAGATCATCTGGTGCACAGGCAAGTTTCACAGACAAGGACGTTGAGTCCCGGAGCAGCTAAGTGGGTACCTGAGGTCATGTGACAAGCAAAGGGGGCAGAGTTGGAAGGAGGGACCACACCTCCTATTGCTCATGGCTGGCCCAGTAGAGAACTGACCCCTCTGGCCTCCCAGTCTAATTTTCCTTGCAGAGTCATGTGCTGTGCCCCTGATGTTTTTATTGTACATGATAATTTAAACTGCTTTCAAAATCAGTGTATCTTTTGCCTTATAGCAAGTGTGAATTAGGTATGACAGGTATTGAATAGATTCAAAAACTTGAGATACAGAAAGGCCAAAGTCACAGGATGAATCCGGTAGTGGAGCTTGTTCTGTTTGCCCATTTGTGGTTGTTTCCACGAGGATTCTTCGGCCACTCTGGCTCTTCCAGACTGAGGGTGAGGATGCAGCAGCAGAGGTGACTGGCCCTTGGAAACAGACAAGCTGCAACTTGGGTGGCTAAGGTCACCTTTCCCATCCCCGTCGGCCAGGGGACACCCACAGAATCACACCTTTGGGTAGAATTTCCTAGGCTCTGGCTTCTATGCTCTTCACCTGACAGTGATGACGAGATGTGGCTGAGAAATCTGGCCTGGAGTAAGGAGATGCAGAGGGCATGCAACAGCCGCTTCTCTCATTGCCGTGGGACATTTCATTCAGCTACATGATGAATTCCCATGTAGTCACTGAGTTCCTGTTTTGTGCTCGGATCCAACCAGGGACGTTTAGCTCTCTGGGTAATCCAGGAATAAAATATACCATGGTTACTCTCAGGAGGCTTGGTTTCACTAGGGAAATGACACTGAATAGATCCATATAGACACTTAAGTAGCAATTATGTTATAAATGAGTGGTACCTTAAGTATGTTACAGGAGTTCCAAAAGGGAGTGTGCTGGGATGGCTGGAAGTATCTGGAGGTTCCTGGAAGCAGGCATGAATTGGGTGTGAAATGATGGGTAACATTTAAAGAGATATTTATAAGAGGAGACAGTGTTCCATGGGCACGGACACTCTGGAATAAAGGCAGAGAATGCATGTGGTCAGAGACACATGGCTGAAACTGAGGGTGCCTGTCAGAAAGGACAAAGGCAAATTTGAGGTTTCCCAAATTTAAGACTTTTATCTGAGTGCTGCCTGTACTATTACATATTTACGTAATATTTTTAAACATTGATGCTTTTATTTCCCACTGAAGCCCAGTATTCATGAAATCACAGGTTTGGATATTGTAGTTACAATTTTTCTTCATTTATATTAACATAAACATTGGGCCTCTAAAAGAAAAAGAAAAGTTTATCTCAGATGCCTCTTAAAATCATTAGTGCTACGGGGGCCACCCTCTGGAAACACTGGAGTGGGAGAAAGTTTAGAAAATTGAGGTGGATTCTAGAATGCTTAAAACCAGGCTGAGATCATTATTCTCCAGACCATGAGAGATGTATCAGTTATGATGACAAAAGGGATTGCTTTAAAGAAAGCTTATGACCGAGAGAGGGGAAGATTTCATTTGTACTTGAAGCAGAATCCCATTAAATACTATTGCCATAGCTTGTTTCCCAAGAACTAGGTAATGATGCTACTCAGACTTTGGTGTGCAGAAGAATCACTGGTTGAGGGGCTTAAAAATATAGGTTCTCCTGCCCCACCTTCAGAGCTTTTCATTCTGTAATTTAGGACGAGTGCTGGGAATACTCATTTTTAACAAGATGTCCTGGAGATTCTGACCAGACCATACCTTAAGAAACACTGAATTAGAATAGAAATTGTGGGCAGGAGAAGCCTCCAGATAATTAATGTACCAAGACTTTGTACATAGAAATGTCCTGAGATTTTTGAATGGACTTTTATCATTCCTAAAGCAAGATTTAGAAGCAGGATTAGGTAGACTAGACGTATTGGGATTCCCATGAGAACCAGAGGCTGAATGGATGCTGGCTGGAGCAGCGCTTGCAGTTTAGGACAGATGATGGGGGAGCAGGGGGATGGCGGGGGGGGGGGGTGGAGCGTGCCGCTACAGCTGGCTGGTGCTGCCACACTCTGGGGTTGGCTCTTTGTCCCCTCAGTAGTCTATATCCTTAGCCTCAGTTCTCTCCTGTTCTCCCCTTCCTGCCTCTGAAGATAGCTTTGGTCGGTGTCACTCCCATGCTTCATCCTGTGGAAGAGGCACTCGTAACAGTGCTATAATGACAGAAAGTCATTGTCTGAGAGGTGGTGTGGCGGAGCACCTAAGGGCAGAGCGCTGGAGCCTGGCTGCTTGGGCTTCAATCTCACCTCTACCACCAAATACTTTTGAGACCTTTAGGGAGTGATTTAACCTGTGTTTCTGTTTCTTCCTCTGTAAAAAGTGGGGATAGTACAAGTCCCTACCTGTAATGAAACGGGCTTGTCGTGGGGATAGAAGGAACACATAAAGTGCATAAGCCAATGCCTGGCCCTCAGTCAGGGCTCTGTGAATGTTTAACAACTATAGCTATCATTGTTATGTCCCCCTAAACCTACCATGGGGCTGGCCCTGGAGAAGGTTCTTTCCTGAGTTGATTATTATACAGGACCTAAGGAAGCCAGTTTTTCTTAGCCTCCAAAATGTTTTTCATTCGGGGAGTCTCATTTGGCAAGGAATGGGACTCTAGTGTTTCTGTTTCATTTTTCCAAAGTAGCGCATTGACAGGGCTTCTCAAAATTATCCCACCCTGCTGACCCTGGGGGATAGCCTGATGCCCCTTTTGGAGAGGTTAGGCTTGGGGGGCTGGCGTTTCCCCTGGGCCCCAAAGCCCTTGGGGAGAGTCTTACAATGCAAAAGCCAAACAGAGGGGCCTAGTGGTTCAGATGATGGTGCCCTGGGCAGAGCCTGAGGACACGTGTTCCAGTGAAACTACCCTAGCTGAGTCTGTTCTGCTGGTGGCCTGAGCACGTGTTGATATATGCTGCCTAAAGGCCCATCTCCTCTGTCTTCAGGACTCTTGTAAGGCAATCTTTCGGAGGATTTCTGAAAACTTCTATTATCATTTAAATAGAGTGAGGTGGGATGGTCTGGAAAGGGGCTCCGAAGCCCTGGGAGGGGTCCACACCCACTTTGTGGGCACCTGTGCCTTGAATTCATCCCCCAGCACCTGAGGTTCCAGATCTCTCCCTGCTCTACTTCCTACCGACTCATATAATACTTACCATCTAATTAAATATTGCTCCCCACGGCACATAATTACTTATTTAACAACTACCCTAAGAGTTGATTCTTGACCCAGTGCTATCATAGGGAGCTGCTTGACGTCGGGTGCCCGAAGTTAAAGGGCCTCGAGCCTCATGGGCTGTCAGGCCTTGTCTGTCTGTCCTGTTCCTCTTTCTCTGTCTTTGACCAGCAGCAGCTCTAGTGAATATTTAAGACCATCAGCTCCCTAACTCCTCAGTGGGCTCCTCACCCTGAATCTGTGAGCTCTAACTGCAGGATGCCTGGACCCGTCACTAGTTGTGTGTCTTTGGGTACGTGACTTAGGCTCTTTAAGTCTGTTTCTTTGTTTGTAAAATGGGAATATAATAGTTCTTACCTCTTAGGGTTGCTGTGAGAAATAAGAGAATCTATGTAAAGTTCTTAGCAAGGGGCCAGGCTACAGTACATTCTAACAATTTTTTATTAATATTTGAAGGGTTATGTGCATGCATTCATAGTTTTAGAATCTTAAATCAGAACATATTGTCTGGTGAAAGATACTTTTCTCTTTGATTTGTGAATGTATTTATATGAGAAGTCTCACATTTTCTAAAAATAAAGTTGATTTAGTTACACTTAACAATTGCCTTTTTGGAAATATTAGAATTACTTGAAATGAGATTGTTTCGGAAAGTCTAGAACTGTGACCACTGGAGTCAAAGGTTAATTATTTATTGAAGCATATGAGTAATTGGAAATAAGAATACTTGGGAGCTGCTCTTTTGGTTTTGCTGTACCAATTTCGTCTAGTTTCATGGGTTTAAATACATTCTCAGTGCTGTTGACTCTAAATTCCTAATTCCAGCCCATACCTGCTCTTGAGACTCAGAACTCATATATGCGACTGCCTTCTTGTCATGGCCATATGATGGTATAAAGGGCATCTCAAACTCAATTATGTCCCAACCTGATGTCCCCCCTCCCCAGTTTAAGCCTCTCGTAGTTTTCCCCATCTCAAGAAATGGCCACTCCATCCTTCCAATTGCCCAGGCCATTCTTGACGCCTCTCATTCTCATGCACCCCGCCCCGTATGCAGTCCCCCAGCAACATCTCTTGTCTCTGCCTTCAAAATATGTCCCAAATCTGATCAGCTTTCCATACCTCTGCTGACGCCACTCTGGCCCAAGTCCAAGTCATCTCATGCCTGGATTATTTCAACAGCCTCCTAAGTGGTACCCCCTGCCCCAACTTCATCAGATCATGTCACTCTGCTCACAAACCTCTCAGGGTAAAAACCCTTATCACCATATGTAAGGCCACCATGGTCAGACCTCCTGTTATGACCTCTCTGACCCCATGGCCCAGTACTCCTCACTGTTCAGTCCTCTCCCAGTCATATTGACCCACTTGACACCCTTATACTTAATCACTATGTTCCTGCCTCAGTCTTTGCACCTGCTATTCCATCTTTCTAGAATATTCCTTCCTCAGATACCCTCATGGTTCAAGTCTTTACTCAAATGTTACATTCTCAGTAAGGCCTTTTCTGACAATCCTGTCTAAAATTTTACTCTTCTCCTTGAAACTTTATATGCTCCTTTCCTGCTTTATTTTTGCTTTTTAGCTCTTATCTACCTTATATATTATATAGTTTTCTTATTTGTCTTCATCTCTAGCACCAGAACAGAGGTTCAATAAATGTGGAGGGTTTTGTTCACTGCTCTATTCTTGGTACTCAAAACAATTCCTGGCACACTGTTGCATTAAAGAATGAATTTAGTCAAACAAAGGTGTATTCCCCTAGCACCCTCTGTGGTCTAGCACTGTGGTAGATACTGGGGGCTTGATAAAGCAAAAGTGGTGTATGGTATCATTCCTGCCTCTGAGGAGTAGGAAGGCTAGCTGGGAAGACCAGTAAGATAAGCAGTTGAGTGAATTCCTTAAACGATCTTTCTGTATGGTTGAAAGAAGGATAAGGCAGAAGAAAAGGATATATTATTTTATAAAAATCTATGGGATCCTTGAAGATGTTTTTATGAGAGAATGCTGTATTATTTCCATGAGGCAATTTGCACCAAGCTGAAGCATCTCCATCAAGTCTGAGGTTTCTTTATTTTTTATTTTTTTCCAGCCTACTGAGATATAATTGACAAATAAAAATTATATACATTTAGGGTGTACAGTGTGATGATTTACTATACATATACATTGTAAAAAATTATATATGTATATATATATACACAGACAGACATATATATTCTTTTTCAGATTCTTTTCCATTACAGGTTATTACAAGATATTGAATATTATTTCCTGTGCTATACAGCAGGTCCTTGTCAAACCATTTTTAAGGGTGGAAGCTGTCACAAAAAAATAAAAGTTCCAAAAAGTATGCAGTTTCCTCAAAAAACTAAAAATAGAGTTGCCATATGATCCAGCAATCCCACTCCTGGGCATATATCTGGACAAAACTATAATTCAAAAAGATACCTGCACCCCTATGTTCATAGCAGCACTGTTCACAATAGCCAAGACATGGAAACAACCTAAATGTCTATCGGCAGATGAATGGATAAAGAAGATGTGGTAGATATATATAACGGAGTACTACAGCCATAAAAAGAGAGTGAAATAATGCCATTTGCAGCAACATGGATGGAACTAGAGATTATCATAGTAAGTGAAGTAAGTCAGACAGAGAAAGACAAATACCATATGATATCACTTATATGTGGAATCTACAATATGACACAAAAGAACTTATCTGTGAAACAGAAACAGACTCACAGACATAGAGAACAGACTTGTGGTTGTCAAGGGGGAGGGGAGGCGGGAGAGGCATGGATTGGGAGTTTGGGATTAGTAGATACAAGCTACTATATATAGAATGGGTAAACAACAAGGTTCTACTATATAGCACAGGGAACTATTTTCAATATCCTGTGATAAACCATAATGGAAAAGAATATGAAAAAGAATGTATATATATGTATAACTGAGTCACTTTGCTGTACAGCAGAAATCAACACAACATTGTAAATCAACTATACTTCAATAAAATAAATTTAAAATAAAAAAAATAAAGGCTACAAATGCTGTATAACCATTACAGAGCAAAATGATTGTCTGAGGTTTCTGAAAGAGGGAACTGTATACCCTGTGAGTGCTCAGGGCCCATGCAAGGTGCTGTGATAGGGGGAGAAGGAAAAGGCCCACTTGTCTTCCCTTTGCAGAGTTTAAAACTAAGTTTAAATTTTCATAAGGGCTTTAGATACAGCACCCTTTGTAATTGGCAGCAACAAGAAGTGAAATTTTACATTCCAGCACCTGAACTCACAGAGCTCATTGAAGCACAGGCAGACAAAGCTTCCAGGGGTTTCACTTAGTTGAAAAGAACTCTGGAGCAGGCCTGCAGTATTTAACATAAATAAAAGCTACACTTGGCAAAACATTATATTTCTCTTCAGGTCCCTCCGGATATATATATGGGCTTGTTAAGTAATTACAATCTATTATAATGCTAATTAGCAGGCTGCACCTGTTTGAAATCTAATTTTCTGGCAGAAACCATGCAAAGTGGGCAAAACTCTGCACTGTGCTGGGAGAACGGGAAGGACAGGAGTGGACTGTTGTCCTTGTACCTGGCCGACCTCTAAACAGAATGGAAACTCCAGACAGAATATGATTGAGCTCTGTAGTATCTATTGCCTGGGAGGAGGAGGGGCACAAGCCTGTCACCAGATCCAGGTTCAGGAATGAGGACCTCCCCCCATCCCCCGTCCTGGTCCCCTCTACCTCACCTTGAAGTCTCAGAGAGTTAGTTTTGAAGCTAGTGAAAAGTCACTTTCATTTGCCAGCAAGGAATAAACTCATTGAGCTACTGACCCAGCTTCAAGGTGTAATCAGGTTCAAGAAGGGTTTAGCAGGTGCATCTATGATTAATTATTGATGAAAAAATTGACTTGGAATTTGCTTATGTCCTTCTTGAATAGATTTGTTTGTTTTTTTCAGACTAGAGCAATTCTTGGTGTCCATTGTCTTTCTGTAGCCAGATGTAAGCATCTTGTTTTCTTTTTTAAAATAAATTCTGGGTTTATTTATATATTAGGAAAAAAAGACTTTTTTTTTTTTTACATCAGTCATGGAGTCACAGAAAAATTGAGAAGAGATACAGAGATTTCCCATACACCCACTATGTATGCATATGACCCCTCATTATCAGCATCTCCCACCAGAGGTATATTTGTTACAACTGATGAACCTATACCATAATCAAAATCACCCACTGTCCATAGTTTACATTAGGGTTTGCTCTTGGTGTTGTACATTCTGTGTTTGGACAAATGTGTAATAACATATATCCATCATGCTAGTATTATATGAAGCAGTTTCACTGCCCTAAAAATTCTCAGATGTAAGCATCTTGTGAGCAGACGTGTCTTCAACGCCAGTCAGAGTATGAGCCACTCAGAAGGTGCATGTAACCTACTCACTCATCCGTGGGCTGAGTAAAAGGTTGCCTCTTTGGAGTCTGTCTTGTAGAATCTCAAATAGGCAGCCCTCTTTCATCAGACTAACTTAGCTTTTGCCCCTCTTAGAAGTTCATCATCCAGTACAGTGCTGAAAAGAAGGATGGTGGAACCCACAAAAGATTCTAACCAGTGGACAAAGAGGAGTCTTCCTTTATCGTTCCAGCCATCCTTTCAGCCATTTAGTGAATATTCACTGAATACCTTATATGCCAGGCACCATGCTAGAAGCTGGTCCCCGATCTCATGGAGTGTATAGTCTAGTAGGAGACACAATATTAATCAAGGAATAACACAAATGTCCTGCTATGTAAAATTACAGCTAAGAAGGAGAGCTCTTCACAAAACTTTCAGAGCCTGGGGACACCTAGACCTCACCTCTTCAGAGTTGGATTGGCTAATGCCTTTTTCTTTCCCTGAAAAATTTGTTGAATGGTGAGTCAGGTGACTTCTATTACCAAGTGGCATTGGACCTTAAATTCCACATCTGTGAAAGCAGGAGTTTGCACAGTCTAGAGACTTAGTAAGGCCTGTGTGAACAATGATCCTGACTTGGCTGTCTGCATTTGGGGCCTTGACTGTGCTCAACCTAGCACTTGATAGTATTTTATCTTTATTGTTCTCCACGTAGCTAAGTCTTGTCTCCCCTGAAAAACTTCCAGCTTCTGCCTTTTCCCCTCCTCATCCTTCTTTGTTGTTGTGACCAAAATCACAAAGGTATTTTTGAAAGCTCACTTCTTTGCCTAGTGTTCAAGACCCACAAGAATACATTTATTTTTTAAATGGAGCCCTCTCTCTGTATCCTTGAGCCATTCAAAGGATATTCTAAAAACAAACAAGCAAGCAGAATTTCTAGAATACAGGGTCTGTGAATCCATCTCTCTACCTTCCAGACTGATGATTACCTAAATTGTTTTGGTCAGCTGATCGAATCATCAATCAGCCAGCAAGGATGGAGCATGTGATCGACCAGTATTTGCCAGCATATCTTTCAAATATTTTCAGGTTGCTGTGATCAAAGAGTTTGGGAAATGTTACAGAGTCAAATGTACATTAGTATATTAAAGACTCCAAGATGGCCTGTAGTAAAGGGACTTGTGTAACTCTGTATGTAACCACTTATTTCCAAAATTATTTTTGTCATAGAATGCTCTTATTTGTTAAAAACTATTAGCACCATAGAGCTAGTGTTTTGTGGACATATTTTGCAAAATATTATAATTAGAAAAAAGAAGGAATGGACTTTCCTCAAGTGGGCCACTTGGGGATTCGAAGGTAACTCCCTTTTATGAAAGTGAACTCGAGGAACTGTGGGAATTCACAGAAGGGGGGATTACTGTGGGTTCTGACAGTTGGCAGAGGCTTCTTGGTAAGATTTGGAGCCAGTCCTTGTAGAAAATGGAATCTGAATAGACAGGGAAGGGAGCCTCTAAGTTGAAAGGAGAGCATAAAGAATATTGGACTGGCAGTTTCTAGCATTTTGGGTTATGAGGGCAGTCAGGAAATCAGTGAGATTAAAGTAAGAATGCATTCCAGAAATAATTGCTTCAGTAAAAAAACACACACAACCCCCCCCCCCAAGGAATAAGATATCCAAAGAAAGGGAACAGTGAGTAGCATGGGGTATTCATTCATTAATCTATCCATCCATCTAGCCGGCCAGCCAACTAGCCAGCCAGCCATTCAACAAATATATATTGAATACTTTCTATGTTCTAGGAATTTTGCTCAGAGCACAGTGTTGAACAAAATCACTCATGATATATTGAACTCTTTATTAGCAAGGAAATCTATCCTGAGGGCTAACCTCAATCTCTCATCCTGTATTTCCAGTTAATTTTCCTTTGTTTATTTCTTGATAGGCCTAATAGAGATGGAGAATAGCTTTGTAGCATCCTTCATGTAATTGAGTGGTGGCTTGTTCAAATTCATGAACATAAAAAAAATTGTGTGGGCTTTGGAGTCAGTCCATCCTGGGTTGAATTCTGGTTTATCAGTTTTGACTGCATGATCTTGGGCAAATTATTTAACTTATATCTGTACCAGTCTCTTATCTATAAAGCGGAATAAGAGCTATCTTGTAGAGTTATTGTAGTATTAGATGAGAAATGTAAAAGTGCCCAGCTTCTAGCAAGTTTTAAAAAAAATGGTAGTTAATTATTATTGGGAAATATCTGCAATTAATATTTATTACTAGATACAGGTAAAATTGTGCTTTGTCTGAAGATTTTGTTCAGTAATTCCCAGCTAAGGAGTCTTAAGCCAAACCTTCTTCAGTCCCTACTTCCCTCCCTCCCTGAAATAAGCTAGCAACAGGAATTCAGGGTTTGCTAATTCCAAGTGTGCAGAACTAGAATCCCACACTTAGCTCTTCTTAGGTGACCCCTTGGGGTGGGAGGTACAGGGAACATAGATGACCTGCCCTTGGGCTCTCTTTGGTCCTGATGGACAGATCTTCCCAACAAATTGCTCCCTCTTGCCTTTTTAAGAAGCAGAGACAGTGTTGCATTTTGACCTGAACAACACCTGTATCAGTTTGTGAGCCTAAAGTGGTAACAGGTTTGAGGGTTTTTTAACAGCCCAGTTTGCTGTGGTCTAGGTGTATGTCCCATTTCTCTGGGCCGAAGCATCTGACTTCATTTCCCTACTGTGTGTGTCTTCTGTAAGCCCAGCCTCCAATGCAGTGCATGCCGATCGCTCTGTTGTCCTAGCCGAAATGCTGGCAGCACCCAAAGCCACTCCATTTAGAGTAGGACTTTGCTTTTGACCCAGACACTGGAATTGCTAAGGAGTACCAAGAATTGAAGAATAGCCAGTCTTTCGAAAAGATTACTGTGTACTCATAAGGAACTATACATTTACTTGTTAATTTTCTGTTAAGACCCTTGGTCTTTCAGCTCAGATTTCATTTTAGATAATTTATATTGAAATAAGAAAAATAAGTGTGGCAGATAGCTCATCTGCCCTTCTTTATGGGTCAGTTCTCAGAAACTGCCTTTTCTTCTCTTCAGCCATAAAAGTCCTTTTCTTCCTTCAAATCCTTCTTCAGACTTCACCCAGGAGCAGCAGGTCTGGTTCTTTTGTAGCTTTATGACTTTGTGAAAATTCACTTAACATCCTCAGACTTTGGTTTCCTAGTTTATGAAAAGCATTAGTACTATTTTTCATTTTAGAGAAGACTATCTCATTTAAGTTACAGGTGCCTTAGTACTAATTCAGGACGACAGCTTTAGGACTGGTTTTCGTATCTTTATTAGTCTGGTTCTCCGGAATCCAGAGGATTTGTGCGAGAGTTGTATGGTAGCACTAAATCCCATTTCTGGGTGCTCAGAACCAAGGATAGTCTCCCCCCACCCCAGGAGCTTATAGGATAGAGTCCAGCCCCATCATCCTGCCAGACATTCAGGGCCCTGCATGGCTTGCCCCCTGCCCCGTTTAGCGGATCCCACATCTTCTACACTCGGAACCTCCTCCACGAGGGCTTGTTCCTGTCCCCTGTGCCCAGTGTTTCCTTGTGCTCTGATCCCCCACGTCCGTCTTCCTGGGATAGTCTTGCTACCCAACCAAGTCTCGTCCTTTTTGGGCCATCATTCCTAGAACTCTTCAGGCTACTGCTCTTTTGGCCTTTGGAATCCTGGTGTGGTTTCCCATCTGTGCCCTCCATTTACAAGTATTGCTGACTGGTGTTGACGACCCCATACCCTCTGTCTCTGTTCTCTCACAGAGGCAGCAAACGTCTCTGAGAGGAAAAACTCGTGCCATTTTGTGCTAACACTTGGCATATTGCCTTGAACATAATAGATACTTGCTGGGCCAAAAAATTTTAACGTTAAATACGTTAAATAGATTTACCTAAAAAAAGATGTCCTTTAGATGTTTGTTCTGGGATGTTCTCCTTCCTTCTATGACAGAAAAGAATGTCATATTTTAAAAATTACACGCACACACATCTGTATGTGCTTTAAAAAGAAAAAGACAAGAGAGAGTGCTGATACATGGGGAGAATTTTTATCTTTTACTTTTACTTCAGCATTTTTAAAAAAATTAATAAACTTTATTTTCTAGAGCAGTTTTAGGTTTATAGAAAAATTGAACAGGCAGTACAGAGAGTCCCATAAACTCCCTCTGCCCCCCCCACCCCAGGTTTCCCCTATTATTTTATATATATTTTGACTTTTAAAAAAGCAGGGGAAAGATGCAACACAGCCACTGCAAATTGAGGCAGGTGGTGTCATGGTTAAATGCAGAGGCTTTGCATTAGAGGGAGGTGGGTTCTAATCCTGGTTGTACCACTGAACCAGCTGTGTGACCTTTTGACAAACTGGGTAACTACTCTGAGCCTTCATTTCTTCATCCGTAAAACAAGGGTCAGTAATATCTACCTATTACTATTGTGTTGTTTGGAATAAATAATATAATGCATAGAAAGTGCTTAGAAAACTGCTTGTCACATAATAATCACTTTAAAATGTTAGCTATTATTATTATTCTAATTCTATTGTAAAAAATAAATTGTAGATTATGTAGTTTGGGACTTACGATGTCAGAGTCCATTTGATTTGATTTTGTATGTTGGAGGGTGACTTGGGCTTGGGGGTTGCTTTTTGTCTGAGGGCCATGTCTCCGATAGATAGTACTTCTTGTTGTAATGAGTGACATAGGAAATGACTGGTTTGCCGAGTTTGTATTTGCTGTCTGCGTCAGGCATTTATAGACCAGCATACATTCACAGAGTGCTGTGTTCACAGTGGCCTGTTTATTCTTTATCAACTCAGCTCCGCTGCTATGAGCTGTGTGACCTTGGGGAAGAAATGTAACCTCTCTGATCTTCAGTTTCCTCTACTATAAAATAGGAATAGTCATATTGGCTTTGCCTACCTCATGGGGTTGAAAGACTCATTTACTATACCTCTGAAAAATGAAATATGTCACACACGTGTTAAGCAGCGATGATGAACCACTTTGGGATTTGGGGGAGGGGTGTGGCATTTTCATGTGAAGTTTACAGATGGGAAAATTGAGGATAGAGGTTGTCCCCTGGCAGGGACTAGAGTGGATCTTATCTCCCCAAAGTCCCTGATAAAACTGAGCGGTGAGCAGCATTTGGGTTTCTGAGCCAAACAGTCTGCCTTACCCTCACATTGTTAGGGCTGAGGATTTAAAATTGATCTGCGGGCTTTGTTTCTAGGAAACCAGCGTCTTAGAAGCCCACCCCCACAAGCAAGAGAGCATGTCTCTTTCTCCTTGCTTCCTTATCCCTTCTTGGCTCTTTAAATTTTTGTCTTTATCACTGCTTATCATATGACTGGGCACAGACAACCGAACACCAACTATTTTAAGGGGAAAAGGGGAGGAAGACAGATAAGACAGTGATTCAGAAATGAGCAGGAAAGTGGAGTCATGTGGTCGTCCCCTGTGGGTGGGATGTACAGCAGTTTTTGAGACTGAGAAGGCCTCCTGAGTGCCTGGAGAGTAAATTAGGCCTGTCGTGAATGTGTTTTAAAGCCCTTCCCTGTGCTAGGAGAGATTCAGGGCCCAGATGGAGCACACGATCCACAAGTCATGCCCTCCTGCCCTGCTCTGTGCCTGGGGCGTGCTAGGTGCAGTGGAGGCTCCAAAGGACAGGCCTTGGCGCCTGTCCCCTGGGAATAGGAAAGGGCGAAGCAATGCCCACTTGAAAAGACCGCTCACATCAGTTTCAGAGTGAGAGGAAACTGGGTCTTGTCCGAACCTATTGGTGAAGGTATAAATTAGTGAAGCCTTTTTTTAGAGAGCAGCCTGGCTGGTAGTATCTGTAAAAACTAAAATGTATATAATCCAGATAAAAATGTTTATAATTAATTCCATTGTTAGTTATCAATCATATGGATATGTTACACCGATACTAATTGAGATCCAAACCATCGCTTGTCCCTGATGGCTGAAGGGGTGGCCCTGTGGGAGCCCACATACCGTTAAGACTGCCATGTGACTTCTCTGATGGAATTGGGATTTTAGACAAGTGAGCATCATTTGACCCTTTCAAATTTAAGTCGATTAAGAACTTTCAGAACTTTCGTCTATTTTTTTGTAGGAGGATCTGTTTTTCTTTTTGATGGGGAAAGACATGAGAAAAGAGAATAAGGGTACATCTTGTTGAGTTTTTCAAACCATGGGTCAGGGCCCATCCACTGAGGTCATGAGATCAATTAGGTGGCTCTCAAACAGCGATTTTAGATATGGAAATAGAATAGAACAATGTCAAAATGACCAGAATGCATCGCAGGCAGTAAGCGTAAATATTACTTTAGAAAACGTCTGCTTCTGTTTTATGTGAGTATTATTTATATGATGATCTTAATTCTCACTGTGGGTCCCAGTAAAAATTTTAAAAAATTTGAGAAACATTGACGTAGAACACAATTTCTAATTTAACAGACTTTTGATGAGTAACAGACTTTTGATGAGTACCAGTAAGAGGGAGATAAGAAAGGAAAGAAGATAGGGTTCCCTGCATTCAATAAACTTCCAATTGGACTTCCCTGCCAGTGCAGGGGACAAGGGTTGGATCCCTGGTCGGGGAAGATCCCACATGCCACGGAGCAACTGCTGAGCCTGTGTGCCACAACTACTGAAGCCTGTGCACCCTAGAGCCCACGTGCCACAACTACTGAGCCCACATGCTGCAGCTACTGAAGCCCGCGAGCCTAGAGCCCGTGCTCCACAAGAGAAACCACTGCAATGAGAAGCTCACGCACTGCAATGAAGCCCCGACACAGCCAAAAAAAAAAAAAAAAAAAGTAAGCTTCCAATTTCTTCACCCCCAAAATTCCATAAAGGTGGTGGCTTTTGAAGAATGGGTGGGATAGACTGCTTCTGGAAAACCTGCCTGAGTCTTCCTTAGTGAACAAGTTCACAACAATGTAGGATGCAAAAGTGACCTGATGAACTGAAACACCTTATATTCTCCAAGAGCCCCCATCTCCTGACACCCCTGCAAATGGCATTCAGTATCAGATAGTGGTGCATCAGGGTTCATGTGTTGAACTATCCGAAGTTCAAGGTTAGAGAGCTCAGTTGATGCCCTGTGATGTGTGGTGGGTTTCTCCAGCACTAGCTACACTTCAGCCAGCACAGGATAGTTTTGCACTTTTTCATCAGGAATGTGGTGTCTTTGGAAAATAATGTGTTTTGACCTCACCCCTCATGGCACTGCAGAAGGTTAATACATTTGTTCAAAAACCTGTACTGTTTCTCTTGATTTTCCCATCAAACTTGTATGGTAGTAAATAGATGTTCTCCCTCTTAATGTGACATTCGAGGACAACAAGACCCAGGGAAGTTAAATGATGAATTGGAGGCTGGGGCAGATGAATGCGGACCTGGGTCTCTTGGTTTTTAGGCTGAGGCTATTTACTGCACAGGCACAGGTATATAGTCTCCCAAACACACTGGCCTAGGGGACCCAGGGCCTGGTCCAGAAGGTATTGATATCAATACCATTATACATTTAATATTGTTATATATTTGTACATTTAAGCTGTATTCAAAAGGCATTCAGATGAATCAAAATTCCTTCCTACCTTTCTCTTTCCCTCCTCTTGCTTCTCTCTCTCTCTGTCTCTTAGGAATGATCAGATGGAGGAAAGGTCCATGGAACATTTTCCCTCCAGCTGAAATTATGCAAAAACTGCTATTTAATAAGAGATATTCACTTAACGCTTATGTATAGATGGAAAACCCTAAGAGCTCAGAACGTAGGTGATTTGATCAAAGTAAAAACTCCAGTAGAGACAGAAAATATGAGAAAACAGGTTTCCTCATTCCTATCAAGGTGATTGTATAGCTATACCACATTGGATCCAACCATCATCCACCTACCAGGCTTCCATCATCCATCATTTTCCATCCATCCCATTTATTGGTCATAAGTTAATGTCAATACCATGTGTCTAGAACTTTTAGTAAGGGAGGTTGATTTATTTATTTATCTTTTCAGTTTGCTCTTCAGCTGTTGACTGGGGCAGATGATGAGACCACCTTTGGGCTGATGAAAGTTGAAACTTGCCTGTTTGATGAGATGACCATTTGCCTGTCTCTCTGGGGTTGGTCTTTACATGTCAAGGGGATGGTAAAAACTGTGATGAGGGGTAATTAAAAAAAAATAAGTTCCCTTTTTCTTCCCCCAACTTCCAGAATTCTCTAGAGTGTCAGGATGCATTGATTTTGTAATTCAGCCTACTGTACTGACAAGATCCTTCCTTTCAAGTTGGAGTAGGGTTTCCCAAAATGTGTTCTGCAGAATAAAAGAAGTTAATAGATCATACACGTTCAAAAAAGGAATGCTTTTTTGTGAGTGTCAAGTAGATTTGGCAAACAATGGATTAAATAAAGCAAAAAACTTATTGTAGGACTTTTCAGAGCCTTTATTTATTTATTTTTTTAATTAGTTTCTGCTTTATAACAAAGTGAATCAGTCATACATATACATCTGTTCCCACATCCCTTCCCTCATGCATCTCCCTCCCTCCCACCCTCCCCATCCCACCCCTCCAGGCGGTCACAAAGCACCGAGCTGATCTCCCTGTGCTCTGCGGCTGCTTCCCACTATCTATCTACCTTACGTTTGGTAGTGTATACACGTCCATGCCTCTCTTTCGTCAGAGCCTTTAATATGCTGATTTCCGTTAGTCTTCAGGATGGCAATTGAGTGAATGGTGTTCCCAAACTCATTTGGCCATACAACACTGTTTTGGGGACAGTCCTTATATATCTTGAAGTAGTATCATTTAGGAAGTACTATCTGAGAATCTGGCCTTTACCATATAAAGCAAATACTACATATTTGGGGCTGTTAACCAAGGGAGACTGATGTGGTGAGCAGGAAGGGATCATTATTAGTTTCTGTTGATCTTTTAATCATTAAGTTTAAACCTTTTTTTTTTTACATCTTTATTGGAGTATAATTGCTTTACAATGGTGTGTTAGTTTCTGCTTTATAACAAAGTGAATCAGCTATACACATACATACGTTCCCATATCCCCTCCCTCTTGCGTCTCCCTCCCTCCCACCCTCCCTATCCCACCCCTCTAGGTGGTCACAAAGCACTGAGCTGGTCTCCCTGTGCTATGCGGCTGCTTCCCACTAGCTATCTATTTTACGTTTGGTAGTGTGTATATGTCCATGCCACTCTCTCACTTTGTCCCAGCTTACCCTTCCCCCTCCCCATATCCTCAAGTCCATTCTCTAGTAGGTCTGTGTCTTTATTCCCATCTTACCCCTAGGTTCTTCATGACATTTTTTTTTCTTAGATTCCATATATATGTGTTAGCATACGGTATTTGTCTTTCTCTTTCTGACTTACTTCACTCTGTATGACAGACTCTAGGTCCATCCACCTCACTACAAATAACTCAATTTCGTTTCTTTTTATGGCTGAGTAATATTCCATTGTATATATGTGCCACATCTTCTTTATCCTTTCATCTGTCGACAGGCACCTAGGTTGCTGTGGTGAGCAGGAAGGGATCATTATTAGTTTCCGTTAATCTTTTAATCATTAAGTCTAAACCTTTGTTTTTTAAAAATAGGATCCCAAGTGTTGTTTATAGGCCTCTGACCCTAAAGAGAGAGAAGCTGAGGCTGGACAGTTGTTTTTATATGAAAAAAGGAGTGCAAATAGGGCTCTTATTAGTAGGATTTTCTACATGATATTCTAGTAGTTCACCGTTGCTCTGTCTTTAGCCAGTGACATTATAAAGCAGTCGCCAAGCTAATGTTATGGTTCCTGGGATCATTCATATAGAGTTACATGGACTGAGGTCAGAGGGCCATGGTTCCTTCTCCTTCCTGATTCAGGTCAGGCTGAATAGTATCCAAGTGCAATTTAACTCTTGCTCCTTCTCTTCAGAAATCACTTGTTACTGGGTTATTGCTACCAATCAACTCTATTGTGGAGGCATGTTTTAATATTTCATTTCCTTGTGTTTATTAGAAAAGATTGGGGGAAAGCTACATGCAAAGATCTGAGTGTGATCGTGGGAGCTGACCTGCAGTTAAAAAACGTGAGGGAGGGGCTTCCCTGGTGGCGCAGTGGTTGAGAGTCCGCCTGCCGATGCAGGGGACGCAGGTTCATGCCCTGGTCCGGGAAGATCCCACATGCCACGGAGCAGCTGGGCTCATGAGCCATGGCCGCTGAGCCTGCGCGTCCGGAGCCTGTGCTCCACAACGGGAGAGGCCACAACAGTGAGAGGCCCGCATACCGCCAAAAAAAAACACAAAAAAAGCCCTGAGGGAGGCAAAGATTGATTTCAGGTTTTCATGTCTTTGAGGGCCCCTCCTAGCCTGGGTCCCAGTCAGGGTTCCTGGGTTCCTCTTGGCTGATAAACTCATTTACAGTGGGGTGTCCACACATAATGAGTTATACAGGCTGGAGAGGGAGCAATCCTTCACCCAGAGGGCGATATCTCTACCTCTGGAGCTTTCAGATGTCAGTGGTAGGTGAAGATGAGCTTTTTTGGCTGAGAGGAAGCCTTCAAACCAGGTACTGTCCTGTGACCAGGCTATTACTGAGACTATGTCAAGGGCTAGGGTCTTCACATAAACCTTCAGAAGTGGGTCAGGACCCAACTCACCTATGCTGAGTGGCCATATTTCTAGATTACCTCACATTGAAATGCTTGTCTCCCTCGTCTGTGAGGGATTAGTGCTTTTCCACTTTAAAGGAAAAACAGGCCATAAATTACTGCGGAATTTTATGGCACTGTCCAAAGCACAGTTTGGAAGCCAAGGAAAAATAAAACTCCAGCTTCTTTATGGATAGTCAAATGTAAAAGAGAGATTGCTTCCTGAAAAGAGGGAGGCACTGCCTAGGGGGAGTGGAGGGATAAGAGACTTGAACTTAGTCCCTAGAAACTCGTCTTCTGGTGCCCCTGAGGATTTTAGGAGAACTTTGGGCCTCGAACTGATGAACTTGAAGGCAAAGGGAAAGAGGTGGTTGAACTGTTTGGAAAGTAGGTGAGAAAAGTGATTATTTTTGGTAGCAAGATTTTTGTGTTTGGATTATGCCTGCTGTATATCCAGTATCTTAATTTACATTGCCCTCAGCAAGGCAAAGAATTCTCCAGGTCATTCATACACCTGATTCCAGTTCGAGGCTTGTTAAATGTTGGAAGGGGTGGTGTGGAAGTTACTGAGGCTGGCTGACCAGGGAGAAAGCAGACAGATCCTGGGGGCTGGACTTCATCATAAATTACAGACAAACAGAACACTCTAGAACATTGTACGTTGCAAAACAAAGTAGGACCAGCACAAGAAAGCACTTTGTACACATACGTGAAGCAGTCTCCTTTCTAGAAAATGTTTCCTCAAACTAGGAAGATCCAGCAAGCCCTGTATCATCTTAACCTAAGCCTTCAACTCTGTTCAGCTGTCCTTTTCTGACAGTGGATACACATGATGCCGTAAGTCTTTGCTTTCATGCCTTTATCCCATCTCAGGAGCAGTGGGGGGATTGTGAGTATGGGGGGAGTCGATACAGTCATTTCACTGTCATTTCTTGTTTCAGAATTGGAGTGAATCTGTATGAATCATAACAGTTGCATTTAATAAATTCTCCTGGGTATTGGCTAACTTTAAACCGGTCAGACGAGTTTTAAAGTCCATGTGGTTTGGGGAAATTCAGCGGTGCATTTCCTCGTTTGGTCACCCCTTATTTCCCTCCAACTTTGTTCCTTTTCAGCAAGCTGGTCTACTTGGCACGGTTATCTTTGATCATCTGAGGTAGGGAGGAGGGGAGACTGGGGAGGGGCTGGGCTGAAGGTCATGCAAGAAACATTCAGGCCTCTGCTTGTTAGCCAGCACCGCTGGGAATTCCCAGGGGTCTTGGGGAGCTGGCCTTCAGCTCGCAGAGGGCCCCAGGTGGGAGGCCGCCATCCACCAGGAAGCTTCCAGCTAGCACATGCTGGGCAGGGGAGGGGGCAAAACTCTGATCGTGGAAATGAAAGTATCTCAGCATTTTGCTGCTTTTCCTCCAAGTCACTGCCTCCACTCCAGGCTCTGACATGAGCAGCTTTAGCCTCTCTACGTTGACTTTCTGCCTTGGCTCTACAATCATGGTGGTTAATGGATGCCAGGTGTGTTGGGGTTTTTTTTTTTTTGGAGAAGTTATTTACTACCAGAGTGGGGAGATCTTCTGGGTCATGGGAAGTTCAGGGAGCCCCAAGACAGTGTCACTGGAGGAGATCATTACCAGAATCACCCGCGATCTCAGGACGTCTGCCCCCACCTCCCCTTGCTTCTCTGCTGGATGTTCAGCCCTGTCGACGTTTCATAGCTCACCTGAGCAGGTTTCCCCAGTAACCTGTATTTTGATAATTGTTTGCCTCACAGGGCAAGCATTACAGTGATTGAAGTGTTGCTCTGTGAAGGAGATTTTTAAAAACCAAAACAAGTGCAGCAAAACCATTTAAAACATTTTAATAATTTCTTAAAGGATGCAGAGCCCTTTCCTCGCTTAACACATGCAGTTCAGAATGACATCAATAAAGACTATTTTTACACTAAGAGGAGAACTCAGTTCAAGGCTGGAGTGTAGATAGAGAGAAGGATGGTTCTGCTTGAAGTAAATTCTGACCCACCCACCAAAGGAAAGCCAGGAAGTGGCGCCAGGGGGTGCAGATACCATAACCTTTTCATTCCCTACCAGACACACACATTGTTCCATTGTGATGGAAGATTTGTTGTAATGAAGAGGGTAGTGAAAAGCTCAGTCCAGGTTCTAGGGAGGTTTGGAGTAAAGGCAGCACACGCCCATCCTTCTGTGGTTAGTCACTGCTAGTTGCTGAAGGAGGGAGGTGTCAAGCATCTCCATTCTTCCCTTTTTTCTTCCTCATTTCTGGATCATTCACTCATTCATTCAACAAATCATTAGGGAACCCCTGCCTTGTGCCGGGCATCAAGCCAGGCCCTAGGGATATAACTAGGTCATGATAAATGTATGCGCCCTAACCTCAGAGGGTTTCCAGTCAAATTGGGGGACAGATAAGCAAATGGGCAATTACATAATATGGAAGTGCTGTGACATGTGCCACTTAAAAAGGGCCTTGAACTAGGTTGTGGGGTAGGGGGAGGCTTTTGGGAGAAGATGACACTTAAGCAGAGACCTAAAATGAGAAACTAAAAACGTGACTGCATTGTGAAGTGGGGTGGTGGATAGGAGTGGGTTGGAGGTGTGGGCAAGAGTAAGATTTTTTTTGTCAGCTTCCCCCTCCCTCCCCCTCCCTCCCCCTCCCTCCCCTCCCTCCCCCTCCCTCCCCTCCCTCCCCACCCTCCCCCTCTCTTCCTGCCTCCCTCCCTCCCTTTCTCCCTCCTTCTCTCCCTTCTTTCCTTAAGAATTAATCCTTGGATCATGAGGAGCTACTTTGCGTGCATAGCAATTTGTGAGTTTGGGCTCTATTCTGGGGGCAACAGGGGAGCCAGGGAAAGAGTTTTAAGCTGAGAAACAGCCTGACCAGATTTGCAATTTATCACCCTGGAGAATGGACCAGAGATGGATTTAAAAATTAGGGAACTGTGGTAGTTAGCCTGTTAGAGCTGCTGGTGACCTGGAGTGGGAATTGGCAGGGCTGATAGTGATTGGAGAAGGCAGAGCTGGTGGTGGATTGAACATGGGGATGAGGGTGGCTAGGATCTAGGATGAACCTCACGTTTCTGGCTTGAGCCATGGGGTGGCTCTGGGTGTTCTTTACTGAGATGGGTAATTCAGAGGAATGGGTGTCTTTGTGGGTGCTGGGGTCTTTGATGGCTGCTTTAGGTCTGCTTTGGGGAATTTCATCTTGGAATAGATAGGGCTGTTTAAGGTAGCGAACATGAGGACAGTTGAAAGGTGAATTAAGTGATAGAAAGTCTGCAGAGATAGTGGGAAGTGAGATGAGCATATCACTAGCTTTTCCTGCCCTCTTCTCTGCCCGCACAGTGTAAATATCAACCTTATTTTACATGAGTCTGAAATATCCTTTAGGACCAAATCAACCAAGTTGGTGGTTCATCCACTGATCCAGGAGAAAAGCTTTGTTTCTTTGTTGTAACAAGGGAATTTTGACTTACCTCGTTTTTCTGCCTTCCTCATGTCTTTCTTTTTGGTTTTCTTGGATTATATGTGTATGTAAATACTTCATATTGAAATTTTGGGCTTTTCTGCTTAAACTTTTAATATTCTACCCATGTTCACATGCATTCGGAATATACAGTATAATTCTTTTGAATTATATAGTGCAAAATATTCTTAAAATGTCCTTTTTTTAAAATTAAAAAAAAATAAAAGAAACCAAAGTTAAGATTTAAAATTTTATTTTGGTATTTGTTACTAGTGTGATGTATAATTCTAGTGAAGGATCAGGTTTTAAAAATCTCTCCAATGTTGTTACATTCTGCAGATTGCAAATGTTTTGCAACAGCTCTTGCCAAATAAAAAATGCATGTGCTAGTTAAGGGCACCAATTGTTTCTAAACTTCTTTCTGATTTTAAGGACACAGAGTAAACTTGGGTAAATCAGAGTGTTAAAGCAAGTATTAGGTAAGGAAATTTTATAGATGAGAAGTTAGAAGGCAAAAAAGTTTATATTATGGAAAATTTGGAGGGAACTCTTCTTCCAAGATAATTAAATTATTTATCATCCAGAAATTTATCCTGGAATTATCTGGAAACCTTTTTCATTTCTCTGAGTGTAAGCTCAGGCTCAGTGGACTCAGATTTCACAAATACAATGTATTTTTAAATTCCAGAAGTCATGCATCTGTGGGCATTTGTGAAACTTAGTGCAAATAAAATGAAGAGATAAATATTTCAATTGTTTCTGCTTTATTCTCCTTCCATTATCTCATTATCAGCAAGGTTCATCCTTGATGAAGCCTAGACAAGTGGAAAGTTTCTCATTTTGAAGTTTAGTTGTTTTTTAATTGGTCACGCCAAAGAAAGGCTTACATTGATTTTGGAAGACAAAACATGTCATTGTTTTTTTCACTCATGCCCAACTCCTACATGGCTGACTGGATATTGTTCAAATTTTCCAAAAGAAAAAAAAAAAGAGAAAGAAACACCCTTATTTTGGGTCAGAAGCCAGTCATGGAAAATTTCATCCCAAAAGGATAATTTTTCATAAATATGTAAGCAGCAAATGGCAATGTGACTACAATAGACTGCCTCTGAACTTCCATAGAAAATCTCTTGCTGTAAATACTCAACTTCAGGCACACATATTAGGTCCAAAAGAAAAACACAGTATTGGAAGCCTAATTATGCATTTCCACTGGAACTGAGACTTCTTCTTCTGAGACCTGTAGTGGGGTAGGCACAGGCCCCAACTTTGTTTTTATTCCACATTCATTCATTCATTCATTTTTATAGCATGTCTACTATGCAAAAGCTGGTTTTGCTAGGGAAAACTCTGCCCTCAGCATTTGCAATCCAGTTTGGAAAATAAAGTGCACATATATTAAAATCTAAGTTCGTTTGTAATAAGTGCCAAGGATGTGATAGAGACAGGAAGCACTATAGATCTAAGAAGGTCAAGCTCATGGGTATATGGGCTCTAATAGTTGGGGAAGTCCTCCTAGGAGAAGTGGAACTTGAGTGATAGGTTGAAAGATGGGGTGGATTGAGGCACATGTGCGACACTTACACAACGAAGGGGGTATGGGGAGCGTGTGATCGCGAAGAGCAGGTAGCCCAGCGCCTGCGGGTGTACGTGGGCCTCTGCTATGGGTTTGTTGATTGAGCTGTGTAGACACTCTGCCCTTCCGTCATCTGGGTTCCAGCCAGCTGAGACAGAGAGCTGGCTCAGCTCAGCCCTTCTGGGTCTTGCCTGAGGACTATGCAAAGTGAAGGTGAAGTCTTTGCCCAATAGGGCAAAGGTCATGGGAAATCTATTTTCCAAATCCAGGCTCTGCCTATTTCCCTCACTTTTATTCCATGTTATTAGATCTGGGAAGAGATTTAGCATCTCTCGATGTTAATAGAGGATTTTGAGAGAAAGTGTACACTGAGAGAGAGAGAGGCGGAGAGAATCAGAGATGAACAGGTGTGTGTTGGGATGAAGGGTGAGGGTACGGGTTTGAAGCTAGCATTCACAGATGTGGTGCTGGCTCTCCTAGAAACAATAAAAGTCACCAGACAAATCATGAAGGGGTGGATTGGTATTGGGACTGTAAATTTCTAGAGGCTGTCAACTTTGTTGAGTTTAAATGGTGAGCACTAGCCATCACAGGAGGCCTTGCTGCAAGATTTGTTCTTTCCAAATTAGGAGATTCTGGTGTGTTCAGGCTCATAGAATGGACTCTGCATATCCCTCTCTTCCCTCACTGGGAGGGAGAATGGAAAAAGAGGATCATGCTCCTGATATCCCAAGTATGAGCTAATACATGGTAGGGATGCTCACCCCAGCCCTTTAGGCTCAAACCTGTTCCTTTGACTGATAGTTTTGTGGTGCCCAGGGTTAAACATTAAAGTCAGGCTGTTTATATGCTCAGGACATGGAGAGCCAAACTGGGAAAGTAAAATAAAGACAAGCTGATAAAGCACAGCCCACTTCTGCCATTAGACCAGAACTCACACACTCTTGGATATATACATACATCCATAACCAAGGCATCTTGCTGTTGAATGATCTTCAGGAGGGCAGAAAAACATTTGAACAAATGTCCATATTATAGGGACTTGCCAATAGCCTTGTACATTTCAGCTTGTGAAAATAAATGAGAAGGTATGGTTGTCTCAAGGTGCTTATAACAAAAATCTGACTGATACACATAAAGCAGAGCTTTGTCCTAAACACTCTAAAGTTCTTATACATCGTATTTGTTCTTCACTCAACAGACATTTATTGACTACTGTGCTCCAGGCACTGTGCTAGAGGTTAGATATTTTAAACCTTAAGAAACTTAGGCAATACAACCTATAAAATGTCATTTAAAGACATAGTGTTTTCTTCCTATACTTACTATAACCACTCTTCATTTTTCTCATGATAGGAAGTGATTGTGATTGAGTATTGAGGGCCACATAGTTATTCTAGACTTTAACCAGGTGTTTTTTAAAATTTCCATTTAGAAGTTGGTCCTGTTATATTTATCTGTAAACCAAGTCATAAAGTTTTCAGAGTGACCAGGTAGGAATTTATGCACATAACTAGAGGCCAGTCAGATCTGTTTTGGTTTTAGTGTTTTTCCCTGTGGTTAATGCCCCATTTGACTCCTTGGGCAATTTCATCTGTGTTATTATATTCCAAAATTTGTCTAGTTGTGTTAGTTATCCCTTCCTCGGCCTGGGGGTGAGACCAGGGATACCAGAAGCTAGGGTCATTTCTTGGTGACACAACTGCCAGGCCCACATGAGTGGACAGGAATGGGTAATGCCTATGGGAATCCAAACACTGAGACTGTGAGAGGAATGCACACCCTGTATTTAAAACAGCAAAGGGGCTGGGTTCCCCCAAGTGACTACAGTCAGCAGTCACTACTCCTATAACGTGTATTGTCTGGGTCACTCATTTGGCAATTATTACATCCTGTCTTGGGTTATTAGCAACCGTTGCATGCATCTGTTTTTTCCTCCCCAGCTACACTGCCCCATTGGTGTAGATACAGGCTTTCCTCCCCATTCAAATTCTTTACCAGCGCTTTTTATGGGGAGCAAACTTGATGATTGTTTTTATTATGAAATAGGGGTGTTTGATTTATTAAAATATAAGTATTGTTTTTTTCAAACAATTATAAATTGCCTAATCGAGCCTACTTTTAAAAAAGATTTATTGAGGCATCGTTGACATAGAATAAACTACATGTGTACAGGTGATAAGTGTACAATTTGATAAGTTTGGACTCGATAACTTTTTTTTTTTCAAAAAAATTCAGTAAGCACCGACTTTGTGTAAGTTGCCAATCTAAGAGTGTGAGGTAGGAAGTTTCAAAATGACACTTGTGTGGTGGTGAGAGAGTGACTTGGCTCCCAGATGACTTTCCAATTGTAGTTTTCTGCCTTGGTGAGTTGGGGTGCTTCTGGCACGCAGCGGACATGTGATAAATCCTGCTCACTGAAGGTCATGTGTGTGTAGTTGTAAAGTCTTCATCTCTGTGCCCTTTAAAAAAGCAGTATTTTACGTCTTTTATTTATTTTTTAATGAAGGATAGTTTTTAAAAACCTATTTTTTCCCAGCTATATTGAGGTAGCATTGACAAATAAAAATGGACATATTTAAAGCATACAACATGTTGATTTGATATACTTATATATCGTGAAATGATTACCACAATTAAGTTAATTAACATATCTGTCACTTCACGTAATTACTTTTTTTTGAAATGGAGGATCGTTTATAATGCCCTCAGAAACTTAGGACATTTTATCCTCTTGACAAATCCAGATGATTTTACTTCCTGTGTGAAGGGATGCTGGCTGGCCAAGGCTTGGTTGGAAGATTCAGTCAGGAAAGTAGGTGGATATTCTTATCACTGCAGAATCTCTTACTCTCTGGATCCTTCTTTGATTTTCATAAGGGCTGAGCGAGTCCTGCAAGGGAATTGAGTGCCAGGGCAGGCCAGCTGAGTGTTAATTGATTCTAATTAACACCCCCATAGACTGTAACAAATTTTTTTTTTCCCTCCAAGCAGTCAGCCAAGTAGCTTTAGGAAAGGTGAGACATCTTTCTTTGGAATCATCGAAGAGGCAAAACTATTTTCAGGCTCTGTCTCTGCAAGTCCTGCCTTTCTCAGGAATAGGGAGGAAGTGAGATAAGGAAAAGAAATACCTGAGGAGACAGGTGCCAGGAAATATTCACTCTAAACCCAGCTGTGGGCTTAGTACAACAGGAAGAAGATGCTTAAGGTCTTTGCACTCAAGTACCTGCCAGTAGAGTTGGAAAGAATGAGGGATGGGATGTAATCAAGCCTTAATGTTTCATGGGAGCTGGGGAAATGTTTCTTGGGAGCAGTATTTATGGACATTTCAGAAGACGTTTTCTTACCTTGAACGAGTCATTAGAGCTGGAACTGGATGCTGCTGCCAAAAGAATAAAATCTAAGAAAACAAACAGTCTGCAGACAGTCCTGAGTGCTCCCTCCCCTTTCAGCCGCACTCAGCGGGGACCCAGTGCGTGCCCGTCGTAGTAGATGCTCCTGTTTTCCCATCCCTTGGCAAGGCATACAGTTTCCATTAATGGGCAGCTAAATTTGCAGCCAATTCTCAATCATTTGTGGTGTTAGGGGGACAGAAATAATGTGGGAAGCTAGAGCCCCAAGTCAACCCAAGGCCTTATTAGTCAGAAATTTCAATCTTCCTTGCCATCCAACGCCACAAACAACTTCAGAGTACAACTGGCTTGGTCTTGGGGGACTTGGGGGTGGGAGGAAGTGAGAAGTTATGCCAGAGCTGGACAAAATTGTGAAGTGAGGTGGGGATATCTTCATTCCCCTCCCCTCCCTTCAGTAATGCGATGGTTTTGATGGTCACTTCATCAAAACTTGCTCTCCGACACATCTGCTATCAGCCATTTAGACCCCAGTATGACTATAAGCCTGTGGGTTCCCATTTTTAGGAAATTTGCCTTTTGAATTTGGGTCTTCTCGGTGAACCGAAAGGCCTGGGCTTCTGGTGAAGGAATCATAAGGAGTTGAGGAATGGGCAGGCCCGATTCTGAGATGACACTCGGGAGGAGAAGGCCTGCCTCCTATGCACTCAGAAGAGCACCGCGGGCAAGCTTCACCCTGGGTTTTCAGAGATATGAGCTAGACCCACAGTAGGAAGTACTTTCTGCCTGTGACACAGGGCACACACATGAGGAGGAATGGAAGAATATTTACCTTCCTACATGAGAGGCACCTGATCCATTTTAATAACCTATGGCTTAATTTAAATAATGTTAACTGGATCTACTAAACTGATTGCACTACCCACAAGTAGCATGTGAGTTACAGGGCCAGGCCAAGCTGCAGTTTTGGGTTTCCTGTACCAGGGTGCCTAGTCAGGGGGCTGGTGTGGGCTGAACCTTGACTCTCATTTCTCTTGCCAAGCGGGTGCTCAGACTTGGGGCTGGGTCTTCCAGAAGAAGGGGTGCCTTTTAGAATGTGTACACGGAGTGATCCTTGTGCCCAAGACTTGTATGCATGGGACTTGTGTGCCCACCCAACACCATTTGGAACTTACAAATAAGATCTCTGTGGCTGGTAGTGTCCGGACTGTAGGCACTGTGCAGAAGAAAGAGAGGGTAGAAAGTTACAGGTCAGGAGAGACTAGATCCAGAGTGAGAAAGGATGCTTGCTATGGCTCTGGCACTGGTGAGAGTACAGTTGAGGGGGATTGGTTCCAGCGCCCCACAGATACCAAAATTGGTGGATGCTCAAGTCCTTTATCTAAAATGGTGATGTATTTGAAGTATATAATCTGTGCACCTCCTCCTGCATATTCAGATGTCTCTAGATTACTTGTAATACCTAATACAATGTAAATGATATGTAAATAGTTGTTAATACAATGTAAATAGTTGCCAGCATGCAGCAAGTTCACGTTTTGCTTTTTGGAACTTTCTGGAATTCTTTTCTTAAATATTTTCTATCCGCGGTTGGTTGAATCCTTTGATGTTGAATTTGCAGATATGGAGGTTCCAATTTTATCTGTTCCCGGCTTCTTCCTCACGTCCCATTCACTTTGTGGTCAAAAGATCAGGAAGGTGCTGAACCACGACAAGGAGAAAAGGGCCCATGTGACACTGGCCACTCCTTCTTAGATTTCTCTGAAGGGAGGAGCTAAATTTCTGTCTGTGATGGAAAAATTGGGAAAGAGCAATAAGGAAAAAATATATGTAATAAAAAATGAAAATAAACAATAAATGCAGCAAATGTCTGTTGAAAACTTTCTCTGTACCAGAGACTGAATCAGATACTACATTGTTTAAATAGCTTCTTAGAGTCACCATGGATTACAATAAATTCTTTTGAAAAAAGATGAGATTTACCCATCTGCATGAGTGCTCTCATTTGAATTCTATGATTTTTCTTCATTTCTACCTAGTCACTAGGCATAAATTTCCTGAAAACAGAAGAGACTCAACTACTGTTATTCAAATAACAACCATTTTGCCAGGAGGGAATGTCAGGGAGTTAATTAAAGCTAACAAAACCATTGCCAGGTTTCCTAGGGTAAGAAAAAGTTTTCTTTTCCCCCGTGTTCTGATTACACTATGGAAAGCATAGAAGACTAACAGGCATTTCTTTTGTGTCACTCAGAGTTTCTCATTCAGCAAATACTTACTGAATATCCACTGTGTTGCAGACACTGAGTAGGCACCTGGCATGAAGCAGGACTAAGAAATCCTTGACCTCAGGGAGCAGGGTTGAAGGGAAGGTAAGGCTTACTCATGAGCAAGAAAGGGCCCTGAGACCCCCATATATGGGGATCACTAAGGGTCCTACTCAGTGTGTACCAGTTAGGATTAAGTGCTCCTGCATGTGATAGAAAACCTAAATGAACAGTGGCTTAAAGAGACAAAGTTTTATTTTTTCAAGGGTAAGAAGTTTTCATCAGGGCTGATATGGTATTCCAGTGCTTTCAGGGACCCAGGGTCCATCCAACTTTCCACTTCATCATCCTTAATGTGTGGTCCTCTCTCACATGGTCCAATGTGGCTGCCAGAGCTCCAGCTCCAATGTGGCTGCCAGAGTCATTCTAAGAGAAAGAGAAGAAGGAGGGCATACTTTCTCCCTTTTAAGAAAGGTTGGGAAATATAGTCTTTATTCTAGGCAGTCATATGCACAGCTAAAATTCAGGAGGTTTATTACTAAGGAAGAAGGGGAGACTCGATATTAAGGTAAGCAACTAGCAGCCTCTCCCCAAGCATGGGGTACAGGGATGTGGGAAGGCTTTGTAAAGGAGGTGGGATGTGACACAAGCTTTCATGGACTGGGTAGTATTTGGATGAGATTGGCTGATACCCTGCTCACTGTACACTAGAGCCGTCCTCTGCTGTGGCAGATGTAATAGAGCTTGCGAAGGTCCTCCTCTGGCAGCTTGGTTGCAACTTGTGCATTGATAGAGCCCTGACCACCCAGTAGTCCCAAGAGTCAAGTTGTAGCTTAGCATGTTTTGATTATTATTGTTATTTAAAAATTTAAGTACAGGAGATTTTGTAGGTATAAGGTAGGAAATCACACCTGGAAGTTCTTAGAATGGAATCTTAGTTCCTTGTTTTTTGTCACCCACAAGACATACTCCTGACCCTATCAAGCATGGCAAATAAAGGGGAGGGGAAGGCAAGCCGAAATCCAGAGAGACCCAGCAGGGGGAGTGCAGTTGGATGGTCCTAGAGAAAAGCTTTTCCTTCTTCATAATTTCCTTGCTTCTATTTCCCCCACATCCCAGAGTGGATATAGGCAGTTTGATATTCTCCCTTTTCTTTTTTTTCTCCTCTAAGCTTCTGCAGAATACAGAGCCAAGCAGGATTACATGGATTGTTAAGGGTCATGCTGCCAACAAAATAAGGATGTCTAATACCACTGCCTGTATTAAACATTGTTCTGTAGGTACTCGCTGAGGCACCTGGACAAGCGAAGGTATACATGTGGAAAGCAAGAGGTGGAATTATCATTATGTGCACATGATATGCTTATATACTAAGTGATATACTATGTATTATAAAAAACCAGAGAGTACAGTAAGGTAGTTTGACACGAAATTAATATACAAAAATAGCTTTAGAGAAAAACACCCAGGTAGAAATAGGAAATAGAGTGGAAGCAAAGACTCCATTCATAGCAAGGATAAGTGAGAATAATTAAGATGAACTAGTTTTATAGGATATTATATATTTTGAGTGATATTATACATATTTAAGTAGTATAATACTGACCCTTGAATAGACAGGAAGATCAGTAGTATAGAACAGAATCCAGAACTAAGACACCGATATATATATGGAAACTTTGTCTTTAGATAAAGGTGGCATTTTATATCAGTAAGGAAAATGATAGATTATTCAATAAATAGTTTGGGACAACTGGATAGCCATCTGGAAGAACAAAAATTGGATCAATACCTCACTTCTTATGCCAACATAAATGCCAGATGGATAAAAATTTAAATATTAAAAGTAGTAGAAGACAGAAGTTTTAAGGCCTGTGGTAACACAGTCTTCCTAGGTATAACACAAACCCTAGAAATCATAGATTAAAAGATTTATATATTAAATTTCAAAAAATTGAAAAAACCCAGGCCTCATTGAGGCTAGGTCCCTGACACCTTCATGGACAATCAGAAAGTCAAGAAACAAACAATGAACAGAGAATTATGTATAAAAACCAAAGGACTAATATCCTTTATAAAGAGCTCTAATCAATTAATAAAAGATCAACAACGTAATGGAAAAACGAGGAAAGACAAGAACAGATTATTGACAGAAAAAAGAAATAAAAGTTACTCACATATATAAGAAGATATTCAACCTACAACAGGGTTTGTTTATTTGTTTTTAATGATCAGAATGGTAGTTAAAATTTTTTTAACTATCAGAATGATAAAAAAATTTATCATTGAGAGTGAAGGGAACCAGACATTCATGCATAATGGGAGCATAACTTGGAACAACTTCCATGGTGGGTGTTTTGCTACTCTTTTATCAAAATAAAAAGTGCACATTAACTCAATAATTCCACTTCCAGAAATGCTATCCTTCAGAAATATTTATGTGCAAAGATATGTATGAGAAGGTTCATTGCCTCATCTCAATGTCTTCATTACTCTGTGTTTCATTCTGCTCATCTGTGAGGTGGGAATAATGATTCTAGTTTCCTGGCACTTGAAATGGCTGGTATAAGAACATCTCAGAAACAAGCTAGGCTGCCTGAAAGAAGAAGAAAGGTAGTCTTTAAATTTAGGACATTATTCTGATGTTTCAGAAAAGCGGTCCCAATTATAAAGTGATAGCCTGTGCCTTGAAATACCAGGGAAAAGCCAGCACAGCCATGCTAGGTTTACACCTGCTTCGCTACTCTGGCATCAAGAGTTGTGTTTGGAAGCACTTGGAAGGCCTTTGGAGGCCAGCGTGATGGAATGGCTGGTAGCCTTTTTGGCACAGGGCCTCAAGAGACGGAGCAATGGGTCAAAGCACGCCTCACCACTTGGGGACATCTGGCCCGACCTTCCCGAATGCCTCAAGATGGAAGCTCTCCTAGGGCCGTCTTCCTGGGTCCAGCATGTGGAGAGCCCTCAGATTTGACATTACTTTCACACCAACGTTAATTTGACACAGAAAATGATGCAACCTGTTACACAGTCCATCAGCATAATTATAGGTAAGGAAATTGCTAAGGGAGGTCCCTGAGCAGTTGGAGGCCAGAAGGAAATATTTTCAAGTAATTAATGGGTGGACGCGTGAAAAATTTTATTCTTTAAAACAATAAGAACCTCCTAGAATAAGATGTTATAGCTCATATCTGTCCAGAAAAGGATATATACTAGAAGACGTTAAGCTGAAATTCATGGATGCTCAAACTTTGATTTTAATCTCTTTTCTTCTTTAAAATGTCATTTTAAAAGTACCTTGTTATATTTCCTTGTTTTTTTTTTCCCTTAACCCCCAAGTAAGGCCTAAAAAAATAACCATTCTGGGAGTTCATAAACAGCAGAGACTAGAATTTAGCAAAACAAAGAGAATTTATCTTGGATGAATACATTATGCATAAAAAATAGAGCATTGGTCTGGGCTTTGTTAATGGCAAACGCCTAAACCACCAAATGATTGTGTTGATTTTGCGGGTTTCTTGAAAGAGACCAAGCATTTAGAAACTCTCTGACTTATGTAACACTTCAGCTAGAGCATTGGTTAAGTCAAGAAAAATAAGGCCCAGGGAACAGGATTTCAAACAGAGCTTCCTATCTGATTGGAAGAATACACTCTAATGATGTGTTATGATCAGTTTATAAGTTGCACTGATAGCAAATGCACCTTGGGCCTGGGGTCAAGGGCATTAGCTGAAGAGATTGTCGCATCAGAAGTCTTCTGAAATGCCTGCATGAAGCAAAATTCAAAAGTTGAGCATCAACAACATAAGTGAATTGGTGATGACCTTTTGGGAGCTCATGTTTCAAAGCAGATCTCACTGATGTGGCCAGAACCTAAGAACACAAGGAAAATGAACCAAATGTTGCAGGCACAGATGAGCCACCTGCGTGCTCTGTTTAGAGCAAACCTCATACAAGAAAAACAGGGTGAAAGAAACGTAACTGAGTTTAGGGATCATTTCTTTGCTTTTCATGAAGGGAGAGATTTAAGTACAACTTGTAGCATCTTGGGAATAGAATTTGATTTAAAAGAAAATCTAGATCACAGATTCCCTGTTTTAAGCATGTCATACAAATAAGATAAACAGCAGTGACGCCTCATTTACCTGGGGAGTAGATTTCAGGTAACCCTGGGCAACCGGAACAGGACCATGAATACGGAAATGCTGTGGAAGAGCAGCAAGAACTGAAGGGCCAGAGGTCCAGCCTCCAGCCACCCTCAGGCCATTTTCTGGACCTCGGTTCCCTCACTGTTGAAATGAAGGTATTAGACAGTTTCAAGGTCTCTCTCCCTGTTAAAAATAAAAAATGTGTAATCTATGCTTTATTTGTGTTTATACATTTATATATTTATAATATTTCAAAAGATTTAATAAATATACTTTGTAAAGAATTCAAACAGTAAAAAGGCAGATGGCGAAAAATGACCTTTCCTCTTATCCCAGACTACCAGCTCCCTCTGCAGAGGCAACCCTTATACTAGCTCCTTGTATATCCTTCCAAAAATATGCTATAGGCGTATTATGTATATATCTCTTGAAAACGAATGGGATAATTGTCATACACACTGTCCTGCTTCTTGTCTTTTTTACTTAACAATTTTGCAGACTTTTTACTTTACAATTTCGGGAATTGTAATTATAGGCTCCATCTACTTTCTTCCCTTTAAAGACTCTACAGTATGATAATCCATAGTTCAGTCATTAGTTTAACTAATGTCTTGTTGATGAAGAGTCAGTTTATATTCATAGATCTTTCCTTCGACTCCCTATAGCTCTAAATTCCTATGGCTTTAACATCTTGGTGAAAAGATACCTGAGTAAGAAAAAAAAAAAAGATAGCTGTTACAAATCACATGTACTGCTCCTCTTGGGAGTTAAAAGCCCACCTGTTAGCAGTCCTTGACCACAGGTGCGTATGGAGGGAGGCGGCAGATGAAACTCTAGTCCTTACATCAGCGGAGGCGGGAGATAGAGGAAGCATGTTGATCCCCACAGCGTGGGCCTCCTGCACTGTCATTTTTACCCAAGTGAGAACCCCTGTTGACGCCTGGGTCATTCATTAGTAAATGGGTAAATCAGATTTGAGACCAAAACTTCACTGTCTTTTAAAATGATCAATACATGTTAGAGATTTTGCATTTCAGAAAGTTAAAAGAAGAATTTGGGGTTGCCGAAGAACCTCTCAAAGAGAGGGCTGAGCACGTGGTGTGGGAGCCCGAAGTAAGGGAGTTCACAGTTAGGGAGGTAGAGTGCGGCGTGATTTTCCCTCTGTATCTAATGACTGAGTGACGAGACTCCTGCACTCTCAGGGTTGCCGAGGGGACAGTGGAAAGGCGATCGTGGACTGCCCGGGTGCTCCCGAGCTGCAGAACAAGGGACAGTGGCAGTGTGGGCCCTGCTCGACGAGCCCCAGGCAGATGAAGTGCCGGCAGAGTGGGGACACAGCACATTTATCTTGGGAAGAATTTTATGTTTAGTATTTATCAAAAAGCTTCAAAGTAGTCATCATGGGAAAAGCCTGAACTTTGTTGGATTTCCTCCTCTTATGGGTTAGTATTTGTTTTATTTAAACAAATAAAGGTGGCATTTTATATCAGTAAGGAAAATGATAGATTATTCAATAAATAGTTTAACAATAATAGATATTGTTAAAATCACACACGTGGGGAACACTGAGTTTTTAGGACTGAGGATCTACAGGCTGTAACCAGGCCCGAGAGGGGGCTTCTGGAAACCAGCGAGCCGTGTCCGTCCGTGGCCAGGCTGGGCAGTTCCCCTTTCTAAGCTGGGCAGGGAAGAATGGACCATTTGCATTTGCGGGGCAGGGGGTGTTCGTCTTGCCACCCCCCCGCCCCAGGCTTGGTTTCCTCACAGGAACAGGGCTGGGCACACCTGCCGCTGCTCTGCTGTGTCTCCAGAGAGGTTGTGGGTTTTCACTGTGACTCATGAGCCTTATTTATGGCCACCACACCAGTGGAGACACACAGACGGAGTGACACAAGCTAAGAGAGTGTTTCCCCTCTTTCCATTCAGAGGTTTTTCTGGAACGCCCCCAGCATGTTGGCTTTCAGTGTTCAAGAAAGAGAAAAGAGAAAAAACTCATTCTTGGGCAAATTCAGCCACCTTCTCCCCACCCTGTTCATTCCCAAAGGCCTTTGGTTCAAGGGTCCACTTGGCTGAATTGCAAGCATTTTGGTGTCAGCATGGACATCTTGATAATTACACTCTGCTTCACTTTGCATGTGAAGAGAGATGCTGTCCTTATCAGCCTCCACTCCCCATGCCCCTTTTAGTGAGTCTGGTTTCTGCTGGCTGGTATTTGAGGTCATTAGCTTAGTGGAACAGGGCCCTGTGCTAATGAGTCCAAGGTCACAGCTTTGCACAGAGGGTGGCCTTGCTCTCCCTTGGAGGACACCTGCAGGCCCCCGCCAGCTGCTTTGCCCACGTTTCCACGAGGTATGGGGAGGCCAGGTGAAGAGGGTACAGGTAGCTTAAACTCAGCCCATCTCTTTTTCTTTCTGGACGCAAAACACAGAGCTGAGGTTCTAGTGATTATGGGTCAGTAATTCTGTCTTAGGAAATTATAGTTTAAGTATGAATATACATTCAAGTTTAAGGGATTAATTTTTAGAAAACTCTGCATTCGTGGCCAGAGTTCCTTGGTGTGCCGTGGTTCATTTTTGTTCATGAATTCACCGGGAAGTTAATGAGTTTCAAGGACTCTATGGATACTGAGAGTTCACAAAGAGAAATTAAGATGTGTTAGTTAGAAACTAACACCTGTGTTAGTTTCCCAGGGCTGCCGGCAACAAAGTACCACAAACTGGGTGGCTTCCAACAACAGAAATGTATTCTCTCACGGTTCTGCAAGCTACAAGTCTGAAATCAAGGTGTTGGCTGGCCCATGCTTCCTCTGAAGCCTGGAGGGGAATCCTTCCTCTTCCAGCTTCTGGTAGCCCCAGGCTTTACTCGGCTTGTGTCAGCAGAACTCCAAGCTCTGGCTCTGTCTTTAAATGGCTGTCTCCCTCCCTCTGTCTTCTCTTCTTATAAGGACAATAGTCATTGGGTAAAGGGCCCACCCTAATGACCTCATCTTCACCTGATTACATCTGCAAAGGCTCTATTTCCAAATAAGGTCACATTCACAGGTGTGAGGACTTAGAACTTCAACACACCTTTTTGGGGGACACAATTCAACCCACGACCCCACCTGTCCTTAGGTACCTTCCAATTCATGAGGGAAACTGATGGAAAAGGATGGTGAAATTAGTGCTGTAAGAGCCCCAAGCACTGTGTTGTAAGAGTCCAAGGAAGGATACACACACTCCCAATACCAAACATGCACCTATGGCATGATGTGGAATGGTTAAGTTGTAATGGCTCTGTGCAGGAATTTTCCCGGGCGTGTGGCCTTGAAGGATGGGATTTAGTTCTAGAGAAGTAGGCAGTGAAGGGCATTTCAAACTGAGAGTAAGCAGGGACTTCCCTGGTGGCACAGTGGTTAAGACTCTGCGCTCCCAATGCAGGGGTCCTGGGTTCGATCCCTGGTCTGGGAACTAGATCCCACAGGCATGCTGCAACTAAGAGTTTGCATGCTGCAACTAAGGTTTCGCATGCCACAACTAAGGAGCTGGTGAGCTGCAACTAAGGAGCCCACGAGCTGCAACTAAGGAGCCCGCCTGCCACAACTAAGGAGCCCACGTGCTACAACTAAGAAGCTGGAGAGCCGCAACTAAGACCTGACACAACCAAATAAATAAATAAATAAATAAACCAAGTGTAAGCAAAGTTATGAAAGCACACTTGGTTAGACCTGGGAAGAAAGACGCTTCTGGCAGAAATGTGAGGGCAGGATTGGAGATCTGGAGACTGGAGGCCAGTTGGGAGATTCTATAGGAGCCCCAGGCAGCTCTGGAGGGCCTGAACTTGGAAACGGTGGTGGGGTGGGAGGTCAGGGACAGATTATGAGGAGTGGGCTGAGGGCCGGGGAGTTGGTGGAAGGTGGCAATGGACGGGTAGGGGGAGATGGTCAGGGGAGAGCTGAGCCTCAGACTTCTGGTGGGATTGACTGGGAGGAGGGTGGTGCCTTTCGACAGGAGGGGGAGCTCAGGAAGAAAGCAAATTTGAAAGGGAAGATAATAAGTTTGATTGTAAATATATGTTGAGTTTGAGGTCATTGTAGCTCTAGGTGTAGAGGCTCAGCACAAATTCTGCAACTTGAGATTAGCACTCTGGAGGAAGTGGTCCAGGTTGGAGGCGAGAATGCCAGCATGCTAGTTGGAATCATGGGAGTGGATGAAGTGACCTGGAGAGAGAGGAACAGAGGCCGAAGAGCAGAGGGCCAAAGCCCAAGCCTTGGGGAATGCCCCGGGGGATGGACAGGGGTAGGAGACAGTGCAGGTCGAAAGGCAGGGAGGGAGTGGAGAGTTTGGAGGAGAGAGTACACCCAGCGGGGCTGCAGCGGCCCTGCGTTAGCCGAGAAGACTGGAGACTGAGGAGACTGTCAGAGCTGACAGCTGATGTTCTGCCTGAAGGCTGACTGGGAGAAAACCCCCTCAGCGAAGTGATGGGGGCAGAATCCAAACTGCAACAGGTTGAGGAGACGAGCGGGAGATGTGGCAGCGAGGGTGGCCTGTCACTCTTGAAAAGGAGAGAAGGGTAGACTGTCACTTCTTGGCAGGATGAAGAGAAAAGGCAGGTCGCCTGAGGAAGCAGAGTAAAAAGAAGGAATCGTCAGTCAGGAAGATAGAAAAGAGGATCATTAGTTGGTGAACTGAGTTCTGGAAAAGATGGCAGGCTGTGGGATGTGTAGCCAGGAGAGAAGGAGAAGTTTAATTGAGACTCTCAAGGGAATTTTGAGAACCGTGTAAGGAGTCATGGTGCGACTGCAGTGTGAACCTTGCGGGGACTTTTAATCCGTGAGGATCATTCTTGTGGGGGGCTCCCTGAAGACTCGTTGACCTGTGGACACAGAATTTTGTGATTGTTGGCCTCTGCTGCACCCCACTGCCACGGGGACTGAAGGGTCACCCCCAGCTCCAGTAACTTCCTCAGAGAGTGTCTAGCTTTGTCATTTTATGGCTGTTTCCCAAACTAAGGGACATCTCCGCCATCCTAGATAGTCTTTCTCTGACCCAAGAACTAATGTGTCATGTGGGTAAACAAAATTACTATAGGAGCCTGACCTAGAAATATCCATTTTCCCTCTGTCACCATCCAGAGGAACTACTATGCTTTTCTCCTCACCCTACGTCTCTCTAGATCTGAATTTCTGGATCTGGATCTGGATCTAGGAAATGGGCAGGAGAGTGGGGGTGGGGTTTCGGAAGCCTGAAGTGAGTGACCTCAACCCCTTGCCATGCTTATTCTTACCAAAGGCATCAGTCAGTCCAGCCCTGTGCTAAGTGCTGCCAGATAAAAGAGGGATGGGTTCCCTGCCTTCGTGGACTTCCATGGGACTTAGAGCCTGTGCTACGCTACTAGAGGAGACAAGAGTTCCCTGAGACTTGCATGTGTGCTAGTTTTGTGGTTCAGAAAGGAGAAGCAAGGTCGGGGTTGGCTGGAGTGGTTGAGAAGGGCTTCGTGGAAGACAAGAGTGGGACTTTGAATGATGGGTCGATTGCATAGATCGGTAAGAAATGCAGTAGCATCCCAGGTTGATGGCCAACATGCTGGAAACAACGTGGCGTGTCCATGAGACAAGGAAGAGACTGGCCAGACTAGAGGGGACTGTACCTGGGAGTGAATGTGATCGGATAGGAAGGAGGCTGGAGTTTGGAGGGCTTTGAGTATAAGGCTGAAGAGTGTGGACTTTTTCCTGAGAGTGAGTGGGAGCTGCTGAACGTTATAGAGTAGGGGTCACATGGGCAAGTCAGTGTTTTGGAGAAAGAATTGCCTCTCCCGTCTACTTCAGTTTGGCTGTGTAGAGCTAACCGGCTCATGCAAGATGCGTTGGCTGTGTTCCCTGCCCTTGTGGAACTCACCTACAGGAAGGGCACTTCCTCCTTCCTGTTCCTCCTCTCTCTGTTGGGAAACATCCCCCAGGAGCTTGGGTTTATTCCTCCAAACTGCAGAATGTAGGTTACTGTAAAGCTTGAGGGGAAAAACCTGTTTTTCAATTTTTCTCTTCTTTTTTTCCCCCCTCAACATTGGTCTTTTGCCCTTAGCCTCTGAGGATCTTGACAACATTCTTCTTTGGATTTTTCCTATTCCCACAATGAGTTTTCTGAAACCATCACCATTCCCAGAAGAGAACCCAATCCCAGACTGGAGGTGGAGAGGCCGATTGCATTTCAGTCTTTCTCACCTTTCCCGGAGGGAGATGGCGTGTGTGTTAGATAAATACACCACCACTTAATGAAATAACTGCCTCTCACAGAGCTCCTTGAAGAAATCCTAAAATAACAATGGTAGCACATGTGCCACGCTTGTGGGAAGCAAGGGCTTTGTGGGGAAGGGGGTAGGGAGCAGAGAAAAGAAACATTTTAATGGCAGGCTGACAAGAGTTTATTATACACATCAGTGGTTAAAATAATTACTTTTTAAATTATGAAAAAGGCTTTTGGGGGGGCCCTGTTAAATATCAGCTGCAGTTCCTTGCAACAGATTTGCTGGGACCACAAAAGAGACACCTTGCTTTTCCAGATCCCTGTGGGAATCTTGGCAGGAGGCAGCGAAGCACACCCACTCTCCTCCTGCCCTCACGTTTTTTCGGCGTTTGGTTGCAGTGCTCTGTGTGTCTTTGCTCTCCTGAGGGCTTCTTCGATTTCTCCAGCTCCCATCTTGGGTTTGCTTCTGCTTCTCCATCTTCCCACTGCTCTCAGGAGAGAAGTCACAGGGCCACAGGGCAGAGGAAGGTGCCACTTGGCATCCTCTTTTCATTTTCTTTGAAAAATTTAAGCCTTTTCTGGAATAAGCAAAAGGTGTGACAGGGAGCTGCCGAGATGGTGGGATGAGTGCAGACCTGAGAACTTGGATCTCAGTTTTCCCACCCAGCTAGAATCTTCTCACAGGAAGCTGAGAATGCTGATTGTCAGATTGTTCCACACGGTCTGTGTGTGATGTTCCAGCATCAGACCTCTCATTACCTTTCTAGACTCATCACAGAACTTGAAGAGCTCTAATGCCCTTAACCTGTGCAGGTAAGGACCAGGCAGTGATTGCTCAGGACACAGCTTGGTCACGTGACCACAGCTCCCTAGACACAGATCTCCTGCTCTCCCCCTGGAACTCTGAACCCCACTTCCTTTCTTATTCTGAACGTCCTTCCCCCCTTGGCTTCTGTACCTGAAGGCAAGTCCTTTTATGACCGCTCTTCCATTCATGCCCATGGTGATACAGGGGATTATCCTCTGAGATCAAAGGTGGATTTCACTCTAATACTCAGGAAGATGCCTCCATATAAAATGAAATGCTCTGGTGAAGATGACAAGTGATCACTTTCTCCTTTCAAAGCCAGTGCTCTGCCTGGGAGGGCCTGGGAGGTGGGGAGGGGAATGTCACCCCTGGCCCTGCTGCGTCCTCCTGGCTGCCCACATTCTGCTTGGCTCTGGTCCTGAGGATTTTTTTTTTTTTTTGAGTTTCAGAAAACTCTGGTCTGGCTCACATTGCTGCCCTCTCTGCCTCCTAATGGTGTTCTGATTCTCTATTGGTTTTGGCCGAAATATGGGTGTAAATCCATTTTCTTCTTCATTTAACCAGGACAGGTAAGGACTTTTACTGTCAAAACCAAAATGAAATACCCAAAGCAAGCAGACAAAACAAAACAAAACCAGAGTGGAAATGGCAACCAGAACCTCCCCCTGAAAGTGAAGAAATTGGGGTCCAACATAGAACAGGCTTCTGCTCTTTACTCCGTGTGGACTGGTTGGCACATGTACGGGACATCTCCGGCCCCCTTTTTTCACTCTGGCCCTGGTTACCTCATGCCTTAGGTGGCTTCCTACAGGTGCCAGCTTCACCTGGAGGCCCAAGGACCTCACTTACCTCCATTCCCAGGAGCTGGCCGGAAGGAGCTTCCTGTTTCTAAGCCCTGCCCTTTCCTTGAGGGTCCCATTTCCAGGCTGAATGAATTTCCAGACCAGCCCAGCTCACCACCCCAATCCCCAGTGAGATTTTTGTTGATGAACTAGCACCCAGATGTTCCTGCAGGTAGGTAAAATTTGTCCCCGGTTTCTTTAACTGTGTGTGGATTCGTTTTCTACCTTGAAAGAAACTCAGAACATGAAAACTCTTGAGGACTTCATTCTCAGCCAGTGTGAATGGAGTGCAGCCTTTTGACAGAAGAAAGAGACCAGTTTCCAAAGAGCTGTGAGCGTGTGTCATCTCCCTGTAGACTTATTTTTCAATTTCCAGACATCTGCGATTGGCGTGGACATCAAGCCTGTGCAAGCTTTATCTTCCACAAATGCTCCATTGGGTGCCACATACAAATGTGAGCAGTCCCCACTCATTCTGTGGGCAAGCTTCTGGACAAGAGGTTAAAATAGGATTTTGTGTGTGATTATCTACTTCATAGGTGTATATTAAAGTGCCCAGGTTACGGGTAGGTGAGTTTGATGGAATCTTTATTCTACCAGAATCCCAAATTGTATTTCGAATCTTATTTTAGTAAAGTTAATGTAATCTGGCTTGATATAAAACAGAAATCTCCAGTTGGGGGCTGGGAGTGAAGGGAAGGGGCTGTTTGGGGGGAGTGTCCCCCCCTCCCCCCAGTCAGCGTGGGGATATGGCTCCCTGAGGGGAGGGTGGGGGAGGTGGCAGCCTTGATTTTGCCCAACATCTCTGCTAACGATGCAGTGCTCAAGTAAACAGCACGTTAATGGACTTCCCAGATATGTGAAATTCAGCAGCTGTTGCAAACAGCAGTGAGCACAAGAAAAAAAAAAATAGAGAGGAAGAGAGAAGGGAAGAGGAAAGAGAGGAAGAGGAGGGGAGGGAGGTCAGCAATGTGAGCAGGAAACAACAAGGATGAGATTCCATCTTTCAAATCCAAATTCTTGTATCTGGGCATGATTGCAAAGGCACGGAGCTTAGGAATCCATCTGGAAAACCCACCAATCTGAGGAAGCCCCCGAGGGCGACCAAGGGCAGCCGTGTGGCCTGGAGTCCTCTGGGTTTCTTCGGATATGGTTGTGCATGTAGAGGTGAACCGAACAGGCATCATAGAGAGAGGCAATAGGTGCTTACACCCCTTTTGAGAGAATGAACATCCATGACCTTCAAAATTCACCATTAGTCTTAGGTTAAGATTTATGTATTGTCCAGGGAGTGGTAACAAATTATGCCTTGTCAGCTAATGATAAGACCCTTTATGAACTGCCCCCAGTTTTATCTTTTTAGCTTCATCTATTTCTATTTTTACTGGATACCCTACACCACAGGCAAGTGGTGTGGTTTGCTGTTGCCATAACATCTTATTCTTTGCCTCTGCTTGGAAGCTCTGCCCTACGCCCCGGACCCCCTCCCACCCTCCTCCCTGTCTTACCGGCCTTTGCAGGCCGAGGAGGGGCTTCCCCAAAGCCCTAGAACTCACCCCCTGTAGCCCTTTTGCACTTAACTCTGTTGGGGCATTTACCTCACTGCCTTCTCACTATCTGATTCCTTGTCTCTCTCTCCAGCATCTCTAAGGTAGGAACAAAATGGACCTCTGTTTTTTTTCTTTCCCTCTATCAATCCCATTGTCTTAAATTGTTCCGTTGACACTGTAAGAACTCAGTAAAGGCTGTCTGAGGGAGTGAATGCGTTACTAGTGACAAAGTGAGAGTGAAGGAATGGCCAGATGCCCTTCCTGCATGGTACCACACAGAGCTCCTCAGGTTGAGGGGCTGCTGATGGGGGCTGAAGGACCAGTCCCCGCGCTGGGTCACTATAGGCATAGCTCTGCTCTCCTCATCAATACACAGGCCAAGCTTGCTTTAGCCATGGTGACTGTTTAAAGCCGATCTCAAGGAAACCTGCCATGTTTTTGATGGTCCTCGAGAATTTCAGAAGCGTATAGGTGTGTGTGGTGTTCAGGGTTGAGCAGGGTGTTAAAAGTACGAAATTAAATCCTCAGAGAGTAGTGGCTTTGAGGAGACTGTGTGTGGCTGGCAGCCGCCGAGGAAGGTGTGAAGTGGAAACACCCCTTAGGGCCCTGGGAAACTCTAGTGCCAATGTTGTCTCTTGTGTCTAGTGGGGAGTGAAGACATTTGTTTCCCACGCTGATGAGGGCTGGATGCAGGGTGCGAGGAGCTGTGGAGTTGAGGGGGTAGCGCTGGGTGAGAGCCCTTTGGTTCTCAGGGTTTGCCAGCCATGGGCTGGGCTGGAGAGGGGGTGCTGAGCTGGAGAGGGAGTGCTGGGCTGGAGAGGGGGTGCTGGGCTGGAGAGGGGGTGCTGGGCTGGAGAAGGGGGGCTGGGCTGGAGAGGGGAAGCAGGCTGGGCCCAGCCTATGAAGGTGGAAGGCTTAGGTCACAAGGCTAATGACTGCCCTCAACTAACCAGGCTGCTTGGGGCTGAGGATAAACTGGTTAGCTGAGTTTTCTTTCCAAGGACAGAGGACTAAGGTCTGAGCCCCCTCTGAGAGCCGGGAGCTGTGCTAAGAGTCAGGAAGACAGCCGTGAGCAAAGCAGGGAGGTGCTCTCGGTCGGATAGCGGAGAGAGACACCTATCAGATAATCCCAAAACAAATGGAAAATTGCAACAGCGATGAGGGCGATGAGGGAGAGAGAGATGGTGTGCAGAGATCCTGAAGTAGGGGGCTTTGACCTGGTCTGGGAGGTCAGGGTAGGCTCCCTGGGGTCAGGTGCTTGTTCTCCTTGGAGGAGTGGAGCAAAGAGTGGGGGAGGGGAGGTCTGAAGCAGAGGGAGCCGCAGGAGAAGCACAGCACTGTTGATCTTTGATGTCATAGACTCCTTCATGGTATTTGAGTCTGCGCTTTCACCTGGCTGAGGATAATCTAGGAAATGAAACTGAACGCTGCTATGACCAGGGCCTTGAGGTCATCACTCTCTCACAGGTGGGTTTTATGAGTTGAATTGTGTCCCCCTCCCCGAATTTAAGATATATTAAATTCCTAACCCAGGATACCTCGGTATTGACCTAGTATCTCAGAATATGACCTTCCTTGGAAGTAGGGTCTTTGCAGATGTAATCAGCTTACGGTGAGGTCATTAGGGTGGCCTCCAATCCAATATGATTGGTATACTATATAAAGGGGGAATTTGGACACAAAGACAGACGCAGGGAGAAGATGGCCATGTGAGGATGGACGCAGGGGTTGGTACGATGCTGCCACAGCCAGGGAACACCTGGGGCTACCAGAAGCCAGAAGAGGCAAGGAAGGGGTTCTCTTTTAGAGGCTTTGGAGAGAGCACAGCCCGGCCAACACCTCAATTTCAGACTTCCAGTCTCTAGAACTGCAAGAGAATACATTTCTGTTGTTTTAAGTCACCCGGTTTGTGGTTCTTTGTTGTGTCAGCCCTAGGAAACTAATACAGTGAGGAAGAAAGGAAAATGAGGGCTTGTGTTGAAGATTAAACATAAGATATTTACCTCTAGAACAAGACCTGAAAAATAATATAGTCCAGTAACTATTGTTATCTTATTGGGTAGATTCCATTTGGTTTTTCAGGTTTGTGTGTGTGTGTGTGTGTGTGTGTGTGTGTATGCATGCACACATACTTTGTGTTTCTTTTTATAAAAACTGGAAAAACTCAAAAGTTAAATCGGGCTGCCTTATATAGATAGACTATTGATAGCTACGGTAGAGAATCTTTTACTTCCTTATGCTCAAAAAATGCCCTGGTCAGTCCACCTATGGTAAGATCTCTGGCCCTTTTATCAGAGGACAGAGCTTTAAAATGCAGGTGCCCTGGGAGGTAGGTCACAGTGACTTGCAGAGGCACTAGCGGATAAATGATTGATTCCCCACATCTTCTGGGGACAATTTTGATCTAGAGAGGGGAGAGCACAGAGCCTACTAGGGCAATAAAGGCCTGAACTACAGAAGAGGCCATTCCAGAAGGGATAACACAGTGAAGAAAGAAAGTGTTGCCCAACTCGTTGTAGGCTAACCCAGGCATGGCCCCAGGTGAAGGTGGAATTCTTCCTATTGGTCCAGGCCGCTTCCCATTCCCACTTACATTCCAGGCTGATAAAGGCCCATCTTTTACATCGGTGTTTTAGAAAACATCTGAATTCTTAGACATCGATGGGTCTGGATTATTTCCTTCCTTCCTTGGTATCTGAAAATTAGACTCACCTAGCAATACAAAATCACAAAGCAAATACAAAGGTGAGTAAACCTGAAATGGGGAGTTACCAATGAAGCCTGAATCAACGTGGTTTTGGTAGCTGGCAAGGAGGCCTTGGTGTCAGGTGGCCTGGGGTTCTAGGCCCAGCCCTTGGGCAAGTTATTTGCCTTTTGTCAGTGTCAGCGTACTCATCTGTGAGATAAAGATGATAACACCTACCACTGCATGCGGTCCTTGTGCTGGTGGTGAAATGAGAGCGTCAGTAAGTTGCCAAGTCGGTTGTTGCTGTGTTTGCTCTGAGCTGTGGGATTTATGCCTCCTGAAGGCTGACCTCTCTGGGATCTAGTTTTTCTTTTTTCTATTTTTTTTCCAGTTTTGTTGAGGTATGGTTGACAAAAATTATATATGCACATATTCTTTGATGTATAATGTGGTTACATCTGATAAACTCATCATTAGTTGAAGATATCAAGTCGAAAATACTTTTTTTTTTTTTTTTTTTTAATGCGGTACACGGGCCTCTCACCGTTGTGGCCTCTCCCGTTGCGGAGCACAGGCTCCGGACGCGCAGGCTCAGCGGCCATGGCTCACGGGCCCAGCCGCTCCGCGGCATGTGGGATCTTCCCGGACCGGGGCACGAACCCGTGTCCTCTTTTAACACACCTAACCTATTGACCATTGTAGCTTAGCCTCACCTACCTTAAATGTGCTCAGAACACTTACATTAGCTCGCAGTTGGGCAAAATCATCTAACACAAAGCCTATTTTATGTGATCACGTGGCTGACTGGGAGCTGCGGCTCGCTGCCCTGCCCAGCATCACGAGAGAGTATATACTGCATATTGATATCTTGGGAAAAGATCAAAATTCAAAAATCAAAGTACAACTTCTACTGAATGCGTGTCAATCTCATACCATCATAAGGTCGAAAAATCCTAAGTCGAACCCATCATAAGTCAGGGCCATCTGTATTTAGGTTATGCAACATGATTTTTTTTTAAAGGTGTACAATGTGATGATTTAACGTACATATACCTTGTGATCATTGTGAAGTGATTGTGAAACGCTTACTACCATCAAATTAACATATCCGTCACCTCACATAGTTACCGGTTTTTTTTTTTATGGTGAGAACACTTAAGATTTACTCTCTTAGCAAATATCAAGTATACAATACAGTGTTATTAACTATAATCACCATGTTGTACATTAGATCCCCAGAATTTATTCACCTTATTACTGTACCCTTTGACCAATATCTCCCCATTTCCCCCACCCCACCCCCAGCCCCTGGCAACCGCAGTTCAACTCTCTGGTTCTATGAGTGACTTTTTTAGATTCCACAAATGAGTGAGATGATACACTATTTGTCTTTCTGTGTCTGGCTTATTTCATTTAGCATAATGTCTTCCAGGTTCATTTGTGTTGTCACAAATGTCAGGATTTCCTTCTTTTTTGTATCTGAGTAATATTCCATTATATGTATGTCTTCCTTATCCACAGGGGATATGTTCTAAGACCTCCAGTGGGTGCCTGAAACTTTGGAGAGTACCAAACCCTATATATACTATGTTTTTTCTATACATACATACCTATGATAAAGTTTAATTTATAAAGTAGGCACAGTAAGAGATTAACAACAATAACTAATAATAAAATAGAACAATTGTATCAATATACTGTAATAAAATTATATGAATGTGGTTTCTTTCTCAAAATATCTTATTGTACAAATGTAATGCTTTTCCCTCTTGACTAAACAACACGCACTATGGCTGTAATTTTTGCAGTTTGAGGTGCGAAAGCAAAACTAGCACACATTTTTTTTTTCTTCTTCACAATTTCGCACAGAAGGTTCATTCTTATCATAGGTCTTAGCAACCTCAGCATAGGATTTTTTTTCCTTATTAAGTTGAGAACTTTCACCTTTTCACTTAAAGGAAGTGCTTTACGGCTTCTCTTTGGCATAGCTGAATTGCCAGCATCACTACTCTTGCTGGCTTTGGGGCCACTATGACGTAAGATAAGGGTAACTTGAACATAAGCACTGAGCTACCGCAACAGTTAATCTGATAACCAAGACAGCTACTAAGTGACTAAGGGGCGAGATATGCTGGCCTAGTGGGCAGGATGGAGCGGGATAGCATGACATTTCATCACCCTACTCAGAATGGCGTGTGATTGAAAACTTATGAATTGTTTATTTCTGATATTTTCCATTTAATATTTTGGGACCACAGTTGACCACAGGTAACTGAAACTGCAGAAAGTGAAACCGAGGCTAACAGGGGACTACTGTATAGATACCACATTTTTTTCTTTTTTTAAATTGAAATCTAGCTGATGTACAATATTATATGTTACAGGTATACACTACAGTGATTCACAATTTTTAAAAGTTACTCTCCATTTATAGTGATTATAAAATATTAACTATATTCCCCACATTGTACAATATATCCTTGCAGCTTACTTTATACATAATAGTTTGTACTTCTCAATCACCTACCCCTATATTGCCCCTCCCCGCCCTTCCCTCTCCCCACCGGTAACCACCAGTTTGTTCTCTGTATCTGTGAATCTGCTTCTTTTTTGTTATATTCACTAGTTTGTTGTAATTTTTAGATTCCACATATCAGTGATATCATACACTATTTGTCTTTCTCTGTTTGACTTATTTCAGTAAGCATAATACTCTCCAAGTCCATTCATGTTGTTGAAAATGGCAAAATTTCATTCTTTTTTATGGCTGAGTCATACTCCATTGTATGTATATATCTCTTCGAATTAGTGTTTTATTTTTTTCCGGATATATACCCAAGAGTGGAATTGTTGGGTCGTTTGGTAGTTCTATTTTTAGTTTTTTGAGAAACCTCAATACTGTTTTCCACAGTGGCTCCACCAATTTACATTCCTACCAACGGTGTATGAGAGTTCCCTTTTCTCCACATCCTTGTCACCATTTGTTATTTGTGTTCTTTTTGATGGTAGCTGTTCGATATCTCTTTGTGGTTTTTATTTGCATTTCCCTGATGATTAATGATGAGCATCTTTTCATGTGCCTGTTGGCCATCTGCATGAACTCTTTGGAAAAACGTCTGTTGAGGTCTTCTGCCCATTTTTTAATCGGGTTGTTTGTTTTCTTGAGGTTGCGTTGTATGAGCTGTTTATGTATTTTAGATATTAACCCCTTATCGGTCATATCATTTCCATGTCTTTTTTTTTTTTTTTGCGATACGCGGGCCTCTCACTGCTGTGGCCTCTCCCGTTGCGGAGCACAGGCTCCGGATGCACAGGCTCAGCGGCCATGGCTCACGGGCCCAGCCGCTCCGCGGCATGTGGGATCTTCCCGGACTGGGGCACGAACCCGTGTCCCCTGCATCGGCAGGCGGACTCTCAACCACTGCGCCACCAGGGAAACCCCTCCATGTCATTTTTTAATCCATATCTGTTGATGGGTACTTAGGTAGTTTCCATAGCTTGGCTACTTAAAGCACCTAGTTTTGTACCTGGTTCCATAGATATTTATTGAATGACTAATGAATGAGATTTAGCCAATGTTCTACAACAGTGATATCCAAATTATTATTATATTTTAGTAGTATGAATCCCCCTCCCCTTTTTTCCCTAAATAAAGCTCTAGGGGAATCCCAGCACATAAAGTAAATCCAAGAGGAGCTTCTCTTGTTGAACACAGGGCAAAGGCTACCTCTCTTTGTCCCCATTCCCCTTCCTTCATCCTACTGAAGACAACTCCCTAGAAGGAGCAATTTGAAAACCTTATACTGACCATAGGACTGAAAACTCTACTGGAACCAGAAAGGATTTTTGCTTTTTGCTTTTTCAGAAAGTCAGTCCTTACTCCTAACTAAAAATCTTAAAAATTTAGCTCTTCTTAGTAAGGGTGGAATGTGTTGGGCCTCAGCTTCTGTGTAATTATTTTTTACATTCCTGGTGACTGTTGTTATGTTCTCCCTACCTGAGTTAAAGACCACAACACCATTTCCTTTCCTCCTAAGTTTTATTCTGTAGCCCGTAAATGAACAACTCGATTTGACACTCCTGGAGGGCAGGGCTCATTTGGAATTTCCTGAGCACCTCCCGCTTGAAGGACACACAGAGGCCCTCTGTTCATGTTCATGGAATGATTCTTCTTTGGATTTTCTTTTATTGTCCTAAATAGAAAGCTCCACTTATGCTTGTAAAGATTCTTTCCTAGAACATTTGTTTTGTCTTTAAAAAGACAATAATTGGGCTTCTGTCACAATCTTTGGAAAACTATCTTTAACTATGCAGCCTGTTCACTTGCAAGAAAACATTCATATTCTTTCCTCCATATGCTCACAGAAGATAAAGCTAAAATAGCTTGTGTTACAAGTATTAAAATGACAAACATGTCTCCAAATATCAAATGACTGGAATAGTACAGATTTAAATTCCACCTAGATTGGGAGGCATTATTACTGACAACAGTATTATTCCATCCATTCATCTATCTATCCATCCATCCATCCAACATTCATTGAGCATTTACTTGGGGCAGGCCCAGAGACACATGGGTGATACATACCTGCATAGAAAAAGGCCAAGGAAATCATGGCAGGGAGCAGTGTATAATATTTGAGGTTATTAACATTTTAGCCCCATTTAATTTCTTTCATTGTCTTTAGAATTAAATATAGGAAAAACAACTCTATGTGCCTCTTCAGTGTAGTATATCTGAAGGACACTACTGGATTACCATGTAGGGGATGGTTTTCTGGCTTGTAGATTGTTCCATTTCATTCTTTCCCCATCCCCTGAATATTCCATAGTACTTTTGGACTATGACCGTCTGTTTTGCTTTGTTTTGTTTTTTTAGATGGAACTTCAAACATTTAATTACCAAACAGTGTAAGAAGTACAAAAACAAATGCATACGAAGTATGCAAGGTTCAGTGTTAGCACAAGGAAGAATGTGTCCAAAACTTGAAAAAGAGGTGCCCAGAGAAATTATTACAGAGAAAATATTTTATTTATTTATTTATTTATTTTATTTTTTTAACATCTTTATTGGAGTATAATTGCTTTACAATGTTGTGTTAGTTTCTGCTGTATAACAAAGTGAATCAGCTATACATATACATATATCTCCATATCCCCTCCCTCTTGCGTCTCCCTTCCACCCTCCCTCTCCCACCCCTCTAGGTGGTCACAAAGTACTGAGCTGATCTCCCCATGCAATGCAGCTGCTTCCCACTAGCTATCTGTTTTACATAGTGTGTATATGTCCATGCTACTCTCTCACTTAGTCCCAGCTTACCCTTCCCCCTCCCCATTCCTCAAGTCCATTCTCTACTTCTACATCTTTATTCCTGTCCTGCCCCTAGGTTCAACAGAACCTTTTTTTTTTTTTTTTTTGGATTCCATATATATCTGTTAGCATACAGTATTTGTTTTTCTCTTTCTGACTTCCTTCACTCTGTATGACAGACTCTAGGTCCATCCACCTCACTACAAATAACTCAATTTCGTTTCTTTTTATGGCTGAGTAATATTCCATTGTATGTATGTGCCACATCTTCTTTATCCTTTCATCTGTTAACAGGCACCTAGGTTGCTTCCATGTCCTGGCTATTGTAAATAGAGCTGCAATGAACATTGTGGTACATGACTCTTTTTGAATTATGGTTTTCTCCGGGTATATGCCCAGTAGTGGGATTGCTGGGTCATATGGTAGTTCTATTTGTAGTTTTTTAAGGAATCTCCATGCTGTTCTCCATAGTGGCTGTATCAACTTACATTCCCACCAACAGTGCAGGAGGGTTCTCTTTTCTCCACACCCTCTCCAGCATTTATTGTTTGTAGAGTTTTTGATGATGGCCATTCTGACCGGTGTGAGGTGATCCCTCTTTGTAGTTTTGATTTGCATTTCTCTAATGATTAGTGATGTTGAGCATCCTTTCATGTGTTTATTGGCAATCTGTATATCTTCTTTGGAGAATTGTCTGTTTAGATCTTATGACCGTCTCTTTTCAAAGACTGGGCGGTTGGAGAGGGACAGGAAAGGAGGGACAGGTCTTTAGTTTAGATTTTGTTAGCAGATCCTAAAGTGATGTTTCTGTATAAAATGTGACTTGGGGTCTTGCAGTTTTCCTGAGCTTGGCATTCTGGTGTGAAGACATGGCCTTTGCCAGCAGATCCACTTGAAGTACCCACTGGGAAGTACTAGTCCTGCCAATTACAGGCACACCTTGTTTTATTGCACTTTGCTTTATTACAGTTCCCAGATTTTTTTTTTTTTTAAGTGAAGGTTTGTGACTACCCTGCATCAAGCAAGTCTATGGGTGACATTTTTCCAACAGTGTTTGCTCACTTCCTGTCTTTGTGGCACATTTTGGTAATTCTTACAATAGTTCAAATTTTTTCATTACTATGAGTTTGTTATAGTGATCTGTGATCAGTGATCTTTGATGTTACCGTCGTAATCGTTTTGGGGAGCCATGAACCATGCCCGTATAAGACGGTGAACTTTATCAATAGATGTGTGTGTTCTGACTGCTCCACCGACTGGCTCTTCCCCTGTCTTGCTCCCTCTCCTCAGGCCTCCCTAGTCCCTGAGACACAACAATATTGGCATTAGACCAGTTAATAACCCTACAGTGGCCTCTAAGTGTTCAAGTGAAAGGAGGGTTAGTCAGTATGGCAGCCTTCATTATCGTCTTCTTTTAAGAAATTGACACAGCCATTCCAGCCTTCAGGAACCAGACTCTGATCAGTCATCAGCCACCAACATCGAGGTGAGATCCTACACCAGCAAAACGCTTATGACTCGCTGAAGACTCAGATATTCAGCATTTTTTTTAGCAAAAAATAAAGCAAAAAATAAAGCAATTCACTATCATCACTATTTGGATAGGTCGAAATTAAATTTGAGTTCCTCATTCACTATCACTTTTGGAGGCATATCTTTTCACGCCACATTTAATGCATACTTTGTCCCTGGATCTGTGGAGATTGGCCCCATGTAACCCTAGGGGCCTGAACTATTGCTGTACTCACAGGACATAATTTTATGTGGGGGGAAGTGGCAGCCTTTCTTTCACCTGCTTAAAACTCTAAGTTGCAGAAAAACTTGGCTCAGACTTTCCAAAATAAATTCACCTTTGAATTGAATCCAGGAGTGGAAAATTTTAGCTGGAAACGATGGCTTGTCAGAAAACATAGGAATGACTGCAAAGGGGGGCATAGGTCCCCGTCAGAGAAGGCTGGGTGTAATTGCAACCATACCATCCCCTGCCCTCCCCCGAGTATAGGTTACAGACTCCACAGGAGGGGGAGGCAGGAAAAATCTTAAGAACTGTCTGTTTTTTCCACCGTCAGATCAACCTCCAGGCTCTAGCTTCTGGAGTGATGGGTGGGCTCGCTTTCATTTTGTGGCTTTGATAGCATTTGACTCTATAATTATTCCTCTCAGCTGAATATCCCTGAATATTGTTTGACATGATGGTGGTATAGGTGGCTTTACCAGGCATAATTCCTATAATCCACGGAGTGTTAAAAGAAGGTTCTTATTTTCAGATCAAATGCTGCTGACCTGATTAAGCCTCCTGTCTTGCCTTGGAGCAGAGGATAATCAGTTTGTCCAGCGCACTGGCTGGTGGGACGTGAGGGGCTTTTTAAAGATGGTTCTGAGGCTGCGTGCTGAGCCGGCTTGTATAACTATCAGACGTGTCAAGTTAGATGTATGCTTTGCAGCTCTGTGCCTGGCTTTCTATGCTCTGTTCACTCTGTCCCACAGGTCATTTTGCAGATAAAGGGATCTCTGGTCCTCCTTGAATTTTCCATTGTTTGAGGACTGGAAACTATTTCTACCAGGAATTTCACCTGAACAGAAACGTGTCCAGATGAAAGCTGGGGGTGGGTGGGGTAGAAGGAGAAGAAATGGAAGCCCAGGGCTTTGGGGGGTGGGATGGGGGACGATTCTGAGTTGATGCTGGGGTAGAAATGCCACAGGGCTGGCGGGGAGACTGGGGCTTAACAGCTGCTGTCATAGTTGGCAAGAAAAGTAGGCTATGAAGTGAAATATTACAGAGAATTGCTCTAGACTCTCAATGGAAAACTTTTTTCCCCTTCCAACAGAGGAAATAAGTACACGGTAGTGGTAATGAGAAAATAAGTCTCTGAAAGTGTCCTGTTCTTCTTCATTCTCATCTTTCCCTTCTTTTCCCTGAATCCTCTCTGCCCTTGTTTCAGGCCTTACCCAATCTGTCAACCAGTCTGGAAAGGTATCTGGAAACCTGGGCTCAGCCCTGGCAAGAGTCAGACTGGAATCCAGAATGATCTTTGCCCTTGCTTCTGTTCTGAATGAACAGTTTGCAGGTGTCCCAACCTCTGCTGTCTCATCCCAGCAGTGTCTTCTCTCCTGTTCATCCCAAGGTAGCATTTTGTGTTGGCTGCAGGAGAGATGAGACCCACCCGGTTAAATTCCAGCAGAAGGAAAATGGGAACCCCTGTCTTCTGTGTGTGAGAGAATCTGAGAACACTGTAGGGGATTCATAGGGAAGAAATACCTTTCATCTGATCGGCGTCTTTTAGTTGCCAAGGTGCTTCCCCATTCTGTACTCTTCTGAGTAAGAAACTGGCATATTGGGGTGGTTAAATAACTTGCTGAAGATCCCAAACCAAATAAGTGATGATAGACAGAAACCTGTTTTGCCTTTCATGAGTCAGTTTTCCACTTGTACTTGGGAACTAGCTCGTTTCCCTCAAGGACTGGGGTCCGCACCAGGTGTAGAAGTCTGTGATTTTTTCTGTGTGTTCCTCGCAATTCAAAGATATCACACCTGAGTCTGCGGGAGTCGGCTTCTATGCCGTGGAAGTGATCCTCGTGGATCACAGTTCACTGTTTTACATGCAGATGTTTCTTGATTAGAGCGTGCATCCCAGAATATACCAGGCCTATGTCTGGCACAGGCTTCTGCCTCAGTACCCATTTCTTAAATATGGAGGCTGCCACGTTGCTTCGACTCACTGAGGCGGAGCCTTTGCCAGATTGTAATTGTTATCAAACATCTGAATTTGCTGGAGAGGCATGAAGGGTGAGTGGATAATAACACCTTATATTCTCGTAGAAAGCGTTATACTTTCCAGAGCCATTTACACATTGATTATCTCATTCTAACTTCTGAACAGCTTTTATTATCTCCATTTGACAGATGGGGAAAAAATGGAGACAGAGAATCTGTCACTTGCCCAAGGTCACAAAGCCAACTAATAGCTGTGCTTGCTTTTTGATCTTTCCCCTCTGTTGGCCCCTTTGGTGGTGGAGGGTCTTTGTCTGTTGCCTGAAGTCAAGGGTGTTCTCACCGACGTTTTTCCTGGCTCCCTGCTTTGGAGATGCTGCAGTGGGGGAGGGAGAATGCTTCTTCTGTGGCTTCTCATGTCTGTGGGACACAGTTCGTGATGAATATGAAATAAAATGGAAACAGCTCCTTCTTCCTTCCCACACAGATGAGGCGAGAGTCTGCCTCTGACGTGAGAGCTGGGCATGGGGGCGGGTATGAGGGCAGAGGAGGCTCTGGCTGTCCCCTTCTCCTCGCTTCCCCCCTGCAAAGTGGATCAGGGAATCCCAGGCATGAAGCTCCAGTGAGTCAGACCGTGGTGTTCCTGCAAGACGGCTGGTGCCTGGCACCCCTGCAGGCCCCAGTCCTCCCCTCCTCCTGTTCAACAGACATGCACGGGGGGGCCTTGCTCTGTGACAGGCCACGTGCGAGGAACGTGGGGCTGCCGCACAAGCCACCACGCGGTTCTTGCCCTCCACGAGTTCCCGGTCTGCTACAATCTGTCCCTCTCTCTCCTCCCTGCATGTCATAGCCTGGACATTGAGGGTCATCAGATTCCCTTTAAAGTCACCTGGGCAGAGCAAGTTGCCAGCTTAAGCTGGGGCTCCAGTCTAGGACCATCAAGTGCCACAGAGCAAAGTCGTGAGGTCGATGGCAGCAGGTGGCCTTTGTGTCCACCAAAGCCTGTTTCTTCTGTTCCCTGGGCAAACAGCTAGACTACACCTCCCAGCTTCCCTTATGGGCAGGTATGGCCAGGTGTGGCCAGGTGGCTAAATTCTGGCCAGTGGAAGAAGGCTGAAAGGGATAAGTGGCTCTTCTAGGCTAGCCCGTAAACCCTCCAGGGCCACGCCCCATGCGCCTTCCACCTCCATTGGCTTGCATCAGCCAGTTGTGGTCATCGTGGGGGCCGTGAGTTGAAGGTGGCAGAGTCACAAGGAGGAAGGAGCCATGGTCTTCACATCCCATGTGGATGGCAGCACACAGTGGGACTTCAATTGCCTTGAGCCCCTGAAGATCTGGAGATTTCCTGGCTTCCCTAATAGGCCAGTTTTACCAACAGAGATGCTGGCTTGAGTCAGGAACATGGAATCAGTCTGGATGAGACAAGTGAGGTTGTGGAACTTTTTGGGCTGCTTCTTCTAGACTCGTGCTCAGGCCTGGAGCCACCTCCAGTGTGAACATGTAGGAGGTGAGGACTCGCGATCCCCACTTCCGAAAGAGAAAATTGAGCCTGAGGTCTCTAGGGACTGCCAGAGCTTGGTGGCAGGTGCTGGTCTGTAACAGCCTGCGCTGGGGCCGGTGCGCGGCAGGCCCTGCCAGCCCCGGGTGGCAGCTGCTTCAGCCATGCTGAGACCTAGATGCTGGGCTCCCAGCCTCCCTGGGGCATGGCCAACAGACTGAGGTGGTCGCAGCTGCTCCAGATCCAACAGCCCTTGGCTGTTGCTCCTTTCCCACACCCGCCAGCTACTGTGACCTTGGACAAGACCCTTCTCTGGCCCTCAGCATGATTCTTTTCCTGCCCAGTGGGCTGGGTGTGCACTGGATGATTTTGGATATTTCTGAGTGTGAATTTTGAAAGCTTTAGTATAAACTACACCCCAGGAATTTCTAGCATTCTTGGGCCATGCCACCCCATCCTGGATTCCAAGGCCCTGACTCTGCCTTGGGAGAGCTGCTGTGGCACGTTGTTGAATAGCACTGCAACTTTCCCTGTGACCCGAAATCAGTAACTTTCAACTTTTAAAAAATCTAAACTCTTAAAAGAAATAGAAACACCTCACCCCCATCCCTGGCCTCCATGAACTTGTACGTGATGGTATCTTCCACCATGAGACGTGAGACGTCTCATGTTTCCCCCAGCCCATTTATCTTATTTAACAAACATATATATAGCACTGCCTAGGTGGGATGCACTGTTCTCAGAGCTTTCTATATATTAACTCATTGAATCCCCATAACCTGATGAGGCAGGTACTATTATTATCCTCCTATAACTGGGGAGAAAACTGAGGCCTAGAGAGATGAAGGAACATGCCCAAGTCTCTAAGCCAGTAAGTGGTCAAGCTGGGATTTGAACCCAGGGAGTCTGGCTTCAAAGTCCACACCCTTGACCACTGTGATACGCAGCCTCTCGTAAGTGCTCCTTCAAAGTCCCACAGAACCTTTAAAATGTCCTCCTGGCGGTTTTGCCCTCCTGCTTCAGAATCACTGCCTTAAATGGTCTGGTCTTAGCTAAACCCTGGTGAATTTTTTAGCTCTGTTTCCTTCGGTAAAATTTCCTGCATGTTTTCCTCCGTAGGAAGCCAGTCCATAGATTAATGATTCCATGGCCAGGCCCCAGGCCAGGACTCCCTGTCCCGAGAAGTGGCAGGAGAAGGCTCTGGACATTGTGGCTCCAGCACGGCCCAGAGTGTGCCTGGGGCCTGGGGCGTTGCTGTCACCAGGATTTACAGCTGTTGCTAACTGACATCTTGTTTTTGCCAAGACCAATCAGTGAAGCCGGGACCCGACTGAGATATCATTGTTTGCCAACCCCCCTGCCCCGTTCCCAGTGCCACGTCCTGCAGATCCTCACCCCCAAGGGATCTGGGTGTTTTATTGCCCAGCTGACAGGGTCTGACTTGTATGCCAGGCTAAGCAGGGGTGCTGGGAGAGAGAGGAACTTGCCTTCTCTCTTCTCTGCTTAACACTGGGTAGAAAAACCTATTCCGGCTGCTTGCCCGCTCCTCTCAGCGTTCAGCCTTCCTCTGGGTTGCTGCTCCTTCTGTTTTTCGTACTTTTAGAATGAAGGGAGAGGGGAGAGCAGTTAAAAGCAGTCACACAGGGTGTTAAAAGCAGACTGCAGGGTGCAGTTTGTAACTCTACCACTTACTAGAATGTGTAACTTTGGGCGAAGTGCTGGTTCTCTCTGTGTCTCGGTTTCTTTACCTGCAAAACAGGCACAAAAAGAGTGCCTACCCAGGGCTTCCCTGGTGGCGCAGTGGTTGAGAGTCCGCCTGCCGATGCAGGGGACATGGGTTCGTGCCCCAGTCCGGGAAGATCCCACATGCCGCGGAGCGGCTGGGCCCGTGAGCCATGGCCGCTGAGCCTGTGCGTCCGGAGCCTGTGCTCCGCAACGGGAGAGGCCACAACAGTGAGAGGCCCGCGTACCGCAAAAAAATAAAAATAAAAATAAATCAAAAAAGAGTGCCTACCTCATGGAATCATTGTGAGGACCAAAGTAGTAAACAATGACTATAAGGCACTTACCACAGTGCTGGGACATGACAAGCAAGAGGCCATGAATGTGACCAAGAGCCAAGGAAGGGACTGGGGTCAGATTGCCTGGATATAAATCCCAGCTCCGCTACTTACTGCCTGCGTGACCTGGTGTAAGTCATTTAACATCTATGTGCCTCAATTTTCTCATCTGTAAAATGGGGATAATTAAAATCCTTATTTTCTAGGATTGTTATGAGGATTAAATGGACTAGTGTTTGTAAAGCACTTAGAACAATGCCTGATACCTATCAAATGCTATCTAAACACTATCTATTTGTTAAATAAAATACCTATGTTCTCAATATATGTTGGTCATTATTTTTATTATATTTTTGTTATTATTAACAACTTTATCATAGCCCCATAAGGGAGGCAGGACAAATATTATTATTTCACTTTTCAGGTGAAAGGTTAAGTGACAAGGGCAGCTCTTCTGCTTAGCTCCCTCGCTGTCACTTGCCTGAACAATTATATTTTCTCACTGATCTGTGTCCCCAGGTGCTCCTGTTCACTTCGAGCCAGATCTGTTCGTGCTGTTCTGCTGTTTAACACCTCTGATGGAGGCAGGTCCTGTTGGCCTCCGGAAAATCTCCCCTCCTTAGTGAGACCTGTGAGGCTTTTGGCTAGTTGGCCCTGGCTGATGTCACCGGACATCTGCAGTCCCTTCATGATGTGTCACAACGCCAGGGCCTTGGCACACTGTTTGCTCAGCCTGGAATGGCCCTTTGCTTCTTCTCCACCCAGCGAAGCCCTCCTTTGGGTTGTAGCTCAAACGCCCCCTCCTCCTTGCTCCTACAGACAGACGGTCAGGCTGTCCTCGTCTGGGCTCCTAGCTGTGTGGCTCTAAAATTCCATTGTGCGGTACAGGTTTGTTTAAAAGAGATGGTCAACTCCTCCAGTACACTTCCCTTTCCTTGATGGGCAGGGACCATGCATCATTTATCTTTGTACCGCCCAGCCCCTGCCACATGCCTACCTCCTTCAGGTTGGGAGAGCCTGTGGCACATGGTAAATGCCCAGAGGCCTTGAGTGGAAACATAACGATGAAAACTACAGCACTGTTGCCTTGCATCTCCAATGCACATCATGATTTCAAGGCTCTGACACCTTTGCTTTTTTTTTTTTTTTACGGTATGTGGGCCTCTCACTGTTGTGGCCTCTCCCATTGCGGAGCACAGGCTCCGGACGCTCAGACTCAGCAGCCGTGGCTCACGGGCCCAGCTGCTCCGTGGCATGTGGGATCTTCCTGGACCGGGGCACAAACCCGTGTCCCCTGCGTCGGTATGCGGACTCTCAACCACTGCGCCACCTGGGAAGCCCCACACCTTTGCATTTTCATCCTAGTCCTACTCTGGGGTTGACTTGCAGCGCTGACATCAGTAAGCTAGCTCATCCCCTGGGCCTCAGTTTTTCTACCTGTAAATGACCTGCAGTCACCCTCATATCAAGGATCTTGTAGAAGTGAGTGGATGCTTACTGAAGAATTTGTTTAGGATGGAGCTCTAGACATACAGAGGGCATCACTGTTCTGCATATCTTGCCCTTGGACTTCATGGCCGATCGCCTGGCCAGATGGGAACAGCTACAGAAGAGCACAAGCCTGGGCATGGCTGCTAATGTGTGTTTTTCTGTGCCCTACCTAGTTGTGCAGTGCCTGGTGGAAATGGAGAGCTGTAAAGACTCATTATGTCCCGTGTAGCTGCAGGGATAAGTGTTCTTCTCCTGCGTTACTGATCGGGAGGCTGACCCCTCGGGGAGCCAGTCAGTGCACAGGTAAACCCTGCTGTAAGAAAACTCAGTATCCGAACATCCAAAGCCGTGCACTGGGAGATCATTAAAGCAATCAGAAATGGTTCTCCATTGAAAGAAAGGATCCATCAGTATTTCCTTAAGCAGGAACCCCTGAATGTTTATGGGTTGAAAAATTAAAACCTACGTAATAAAGAGCTTGGTAAGGAAAGGGAAAGGCAGAAGATGCTAAAGCTGTGATATTAGTGTCCACTGTTGGGGAATGAGAAGTGAAGATAAAACACCTCCGAGAAAGTGAGTCTCTTTGGAAATAGATGTGGATTTGCACACATTTTGTTTATAGGTATCTTTTTCAGAAGTAGGTCTGTAGTTTTAACAGAGGGACCCCATACTATGTTTGCTTACACGAAAGGACTTACTCTATAAAGCATTGGTTTGCAAACTTTTCATTTCTTGAAACAACAAAATGCCTCCTCTCCCTCCACCTTTCTCCCCTGAAAAAGGGGAAGGTACCAACCCAGAGTTACGCTCTTTTAATTTTACCAAGTAAGAATTTAAAAAATAAATTTACCATCGTAATTATTTCATAAAGAGAGCATTTTCATTCAATGATTGGATAAGCATTTATTGAGAGTGTGTGTGCTCCAAATGCTGTGCTAAGTAGTGACTGTTTAATGGCAAACAAGACAGGAATGGCCCTTGCTCTAATGGGACTTAGAGTTGGGTGGGGGATTGGCACGAAACAAGCTGATAAATAAGTGCAGGTTCTAAGAAGGGATTTGAAGAAAAACAAGGGGCTAAGATCGAGGTGAGGAGAGGAGGCTGCCTTCCAGTGGCATGTCCAGGGAAGGCCTCCCCGTGGAAGGGACAATGAAACTGAGGCACAGAGGGAGAGAAGGAGCTGGAGGTAGAAAGGGCGATAAGTGTTCCAGGCAGAGGAAACTGCATGTGCAAAGGCTCTGAGGTGGGAAAGGACTTGGTGTGTTCAAGATAGAAAATCCAAAAAAGTAAGACAAACACATCTCAGAATAAAGATGGCTCTTTCAATGAAATATATTCAGTGTTATGAAAAACCCAAAACAATGTCTGTCTTTCTGTCTTCCTCCCTCCCTTCCTGCCTCATTTTGCTGTGGCCTAGTAAAAGGTTTTCTTGTCTCACCACTGTTAAGCCTGTTAAAGAGGTGATGTCCTTTCCATGTGGGGAGTGTGGATCATGGGGGGGAGGAGCCTGGGGGATCAAGGTTAGGCTTAACAGATGATCTCCCTGACTCATGGATGGGCCTTGAGGCTGTTGGGCCTGTCCTGGAATCTCTTGGCGTTCTTGGAGTGTAATTTCTGTGTCCCTAAAACCAAGGCAGACCTGAGGCATTGCCACTGTCCTGCGAGTATTAATATCTGTCACATCTGTGAGTAAGCTGGTTACAGCCTCATGGTCTGCGTGTTTGGGTGGCACTGACAACCGCAAGGCACTTCACCTCTCGGCTTCACGGTCTCCAACCTTTACAGGTTCCTCCCCAGACTTTGCTGTTTTCCCTGAAACAGGCTGGAATTGTTCCCTAGCAGAAAATGAGATGGGATTTCACAGAGCTTTTTTCCAAAGGCGAGCGACTCAAAGCTGTGAATTGAGTGAATAATTCATTCATTCAGTTAACAAATATTAAAAAAATTTTTTTTTTTAATTTTTATTTTCTTACGGTACGCGGCCTCTCACTGTTGTGGCCTCTCTCCCGTTGCGGAGCACAAGCTCCGGATGCACAGGCTCAGCGGCCATGGCTCACGGGCCCAGCCGCTCCGCAGCATGTGGGATCTTCCCGAATCCGGGCACGAACCCGTGTCCCCTGCATCGGCAGGCGGACTCCCAACCACTGCGCCACCAGGGGAGCCCAACAAATATTTTTTGAGTGCCGACTGTATGCAGCTGTGTATATGGCTCCACTGGACTCCCTTGATCTGTACTTTGTCGTCTTTTGCCATGGACTCTCCCCAGTGTGTGGGCTGCCAGACGTAAGCTCTGCCAGGAGGAAGCTTCTCTTGATCTTCTGTTCTGACCCCCTCAGCACCTGGTGCCCCTTGACACCCCCAGGTGGAGCTAGTGAATCTTAAATTATGTCACCCGCCTTCAGATCCTCAGGGAAATCAGTGTCCTTAAGGACATGGTTGGTTTTCTCTCTGACCAGTTCCAGCTCTTCCTCTTGGAGGAAGACCCTCACATCCTGCTTTCATCTATCCACTGTCCCTCATTGTCATGGAGCAATGTCCCTTGCCCAGGAGCGAGGGACTCCTGCTGTCTCTCACAAAGACTTGGCTTCTTCTGGAATTTTCTAGGAGTGTCTGTCTACTGTCTGCATAGAAACAGACTAGTATATTCTAAGGAGTTGGATCTCTTTCAGAAATAAAGTCTGCATGGTGGGGTGCAGATCCCACCATGAGGGGATGATGATGGGGTGAAGATGGGGTGAGTGGGGAAAGGGAGGACCATATATGGATGGATTCTGAGTGCCCCCTCAGAATCCATCTATATATGGATGGATGGATATGGATTTTTTTTTCAAATGTCACTCTTTTTATTTTATTTTTTATTTATTTATTTAATTTTTTGGCTGCGTTGGGTCTTTGCTGCTGTGCGTGGGCTTTCTCTAGTTGCAGCGAGCGGGGGCTGCTCTTCGTTGCGGTGCACGGGCTTCTCATTGTGGTGGCTTCTCTTGTTGAGGAGCACAGGCTCTAGGTGCGTGGGCTTCGGTAGTTGTGGCACGCGGGCTCAGTAGTTGTGGCTCGTAGGCTTAGCTGCTCTGCAGCATGTGGGATATTCCCGGACCAGGGATCAAACCCGTGTCCCCTGCATTGGCAGGCGGATTCTTAACCACTGCGCCACCAGGGCAGTGCACCACTGCACCATCTCGGGCCTCACAGCTCTAGGAAGAAAGCCTTGTCACCATCTTGCAGAGCAGGAAACTGTGTCTCGGAAGGTAAGCCACCTCTCCCGAGATCACTCGGCTTCTCTGTGGTGGAACCAGGCTTTGAGCCCGGTCTATGGGGCTCTGGAGCCCATGCATGTACCACTGTACCATGGTGACTCCTTTCCTGAGCTGAGAGCTCTCACTGGTTCCTGGCGAATAATAGCAGTGTGTGTGTGTGTGTGTGTGTGTGTGTGTGTGTGTGTGTGTGTGTTGGGAGTGCTCACTTTTTTTTTTTTTTTTTTTTTTTGCGGTACGCGGGCCTCTCACTGTTGTGGCCTCTCCTGTTGCGGAGCACAGGCTCCAGACGTGCAGGCTCAGCGGCCATGGCTCATGGGCCCAGCCGCTCCGCGGCATGTGGGATCTTCCCGAACCGGGGCACGAACCTGTGTCCCCTGCGTCAGCAGGCGGCCTCTCAACTACTGCGCCACCAGGGAAACCCGGGAGTGCTCGCTTTTTATCAACGTGGCTTAAGCTGTCTTGTTTTTCCTACTTTGAACTCTTGTCTGCTAGTTCAACTTTTCTTCCTTCTTGCCATCTTTCCTCACCACATAAACTGCTTGTCTCTGGTGACTCAGTTATTTCCTCTCGCTCCTATTTTTGGGACAGGATGGGGTCTGATGGTTTGGGACAGGTTGAGCAGTGTTAGCTGAAGGCAAACGAAGTCCATAAAGACGGGCTTTATTGCCTGTCCTCCCTCTCTGCACTTTGTCCCTGGAGCCTCTCACCTCAAAGCACCCCTGAAGCCCTCCCTCCTGGGGAGAGGCACCCAGGCCTGTCCTCCCAGGGCTGTGCCCCACATTCTCGACTGAGTGCCACCTGCCCAAATCCAGTTTTCAGTTTTTAACCTGGAAAGTGCCTTTTGAAGCCTGCAAACCCTCCCTTCCCCTCCCTCCCTCTCTGCACTCGTCTCTTACACGCCTTCGGCTGTTACATAGAGGCCCAGGCAGAATTAGAATCCTCCGGAAGGGTTGTTTCTCCAGCTTTCAAAGGTCAAGGCCAATGCCATGTTGATAGTCCAGCTGCCCCAACCTGTTCAAGGTCCTTGAGGGAACGGATGGGGCTCCCACTGTGTCCTCCACCTCCCAGCTCAGGCTGGGCCCAGGTGACGATGACATAACTGCTTGTGGGATGAGGAGCTTAGTCTTTTCATTTGTCACCCAGAGTGCAGCTTCTCTGGCTTCCAGGTTGTTGGTGTGTCTGTGTCATTGGACAGGGAGGAGAGCTGGACCTGTGAGTTAAGGAGAGCACTTAGATACCAGCCACTTGGGAATCTCTCTCAATCCATCCATCAACCATCTACCTACCTATTCACCATCTGTCTTTTTCTATCTACACAAGGGCACATGTGTGCCAACACAGATACATCCATAGTTTGGAGCATTTTGCTTGCATAAGGAAACCAGCATTGGGTTCCCCCTAAAGCATAACTGGTCTTTGTGCATATTTGCAGGTCCCACAGAGCACAGCGTGTCCCTTCTGTCTGAGGTCTTTAATCTGTCTCGACTTCAGGAAGAGCATACTAGGGCTTCTTTCCTAATGTCTTGTGTTTTTAGTGGTGACGACAATGTTCGTTCCACTGAAGTTGTCTGCGACTGACATTCACATCTTTTTTTTTTTTTTAAGGAATTTCGCCTTTAAAAAAAATTAATTAATTAATTTATTTATTTATTTATTTATGGCTGTGTTGGCTCTTCATTTCTGTGCTAGGGCTTTCTCTAGTTGCAGCAAGCGGGGGCCACTCTTCATCGTGGTGCGCAGGCCTCTCACTATCGCGGCCTCTCTTGTTGCGGAGCACAGGCTCCAGACGCGCAGGCTCAGTAATTGTGGCTCACGGGGCTAGTTGCTCTGCGGCATGTGGGATCTTCCCAGACCAGGGCTCGAACCCATGTCGCCTGAATTGGCAGGCAAATTCTCAGCCACTGCGCCACCAGGGAAGCCCCATTCACATCTTTTGCTTCTTCCCCTGTGATGGGAAAGGAGGCAACTGAGGGGCTCAGTACCCACTAGCCTGGCTGCTTCCACTAGCTGGTCATTACCTTTTGAGCAAATGACATTCCAGCTGTGTAAATGGCTTCATGCGTCCGTTAACTAAGTAGGTGGAGGACAGGGCCGAGGACCTGTTATCACAAGGTCACTCTGTGTGTGACTGGCCTTTGTGCCCAGCCCCAGGTTGTATATCTCGTGGACATTAAAGGAAAGGCTCCTTCTGTATGGCTGAGCAGAGATGGACCCCCTGCAGAGGCTGATGGCTGGTTGTCAACAGTCCTTTTGGGGTAGCATTCATTGTTTTGGTCAATTTATCAAGATTCTCAACCTTGCAGACCAAGACCATCGGTTTATAGGTTTCCCAGCCTCAGCACTATTGGCATTTTAGACCAGACAACTCTTTGTGGAGGCTGTTCCATGCATTATAGCAGGGGTCCCCAACCCCTTGGCTGCGGACCGGTACTGGCCTGTTAGGAACTGGGCCGCACAGCAGGAGGGGAGAGGCAGGCGGGCAAGTGAGCAAAGCTTCATCTGCCGCTCCCCATCGCTCACATTCCCGTCTGAACCATCCACCCCCCCCGTCCCCCATCCGTAGAAAAATTGTCTTCCACGAAACTGGTCCCTGGTACCAAAAAAGTTGCGGACTGCTGAATTATAGGATGTTTAGCAGCATCCCTGGCTTCTACCCACTATATGCTAATAATATCTCGTTGCCAGTTGTGACAACTAAATACGTCTCCAGATATTACCAAATGCCCCCCATCCAGGGCAAAACACCCCTAGTTGGGACCCACTAGGTTCGAACATGAGAGAGGCTCCAGGTATTTGGGGAAGCTAATGATAACCGAGTGTTTGCAACAGATATATAATGTCGGGGTGTCAGTTCATTCCATTACAAGGAGAATTGGATGTTAGTCTAAAGTTTGAAAAAAAGGTTTATCAGCAACAGGTGGGGGGGTGCTGAGCCATCAGTTCCCACCACAAGATCCCCCTCCCCTGCGGGCAGTGCTGGGCACTGTCATTGTATGCTTTGAGATTTCCCTCTTCCCTTGCTCTCTTTGGTGGTTCCCCCTGCCCCAGCCCCATCCCAGCCTCTTACTTTTTTGAGATTATGTTAAAGTGTTGAATCTGATTGAGATCTATTCTAAGTGATTGACTTTTTAATTTTTATGCTGATTCATGATTGTGTTGATCTTACAGTTTTATTGTTGGAGGGCAAACTGTGTTTCTTATTTTAAAGTTTTTTCTTAAGGAGGATATCAGTGGAGTCAGGAGGGCTGACCCCTCTTTAGGCCATATCCCCAGGGTGTCCTGTAGACCACGGGAAGAACTGTTTGGGCATCTGCCCGTCTTTGTTTCCTCCAGCTCTTTCCCACTCTCAGGAAAGCAGTGGTGGGCACTGGGCACTTGGGAAATGTGTACTGAGTGGATGGATGGATGAATTGATGGTGAGTTGCATTTGAAAGACAGGGTCAGGGTTTTATCTAACAAATGTTTCAAGATGTGATATATCTGAAATACATGTGCACAATACATAATATATAGTCATTAAACACACGTAGCATGTGGTTATGGCGTGGAAGAAATTTCCTCTCACTCCTTTGCAATCTGGATCAAACAAATCATGGCTCCCCGTAAAACAATTAAAATACTCAGATTGCCTGTCCTGAGTTCACACAGGGCTTGTTTGCTGAAGTCCCTTCCCAGGGATCACAGTCCAAAGCAGTGGAATCCGAATTCACACAGTAACAGCATTCCTTGGCTGCTTCCTGTCGCTCTCTGATGGAGCTGCGGGCTGCCTGCCAGAGAGTGAGTGAGGGAGTGGGGCCGGAGGGCTGAGAACTGTGATGAGGTGAAGGAGACACACCCCCAAAGCTGGGAGTAGACACCTCCCCACCCCTCTGGGAGTTGAGAGTAAGTGAAGTGATACACCATCATTTCAGCCTATTGGTTGGTGAGAGAACTAACCACCTGGAATGTTGGAGGAACAGCATTCCTTCTAGGGATTTGAGGATACCCTGGAGAGCCCCCCAGGAATGGCTTGGGCAGGAGCACTGGGGCCCCTCTTCTATGAGTGAGAGAGAAGCTTATGATCCTGAGAGGTACAATATGGGGCACCAGGATGCTGAGAAGATGTTCACGTCTGAGATAGAAATCTGTGGCATTTGGGTGGATGGAGTTTTAGGTAGGTCCCTGCCCACTAAATGCCAATAATTCATGCTCACTAAAAGCCAGTAGCCGTCTTTTCCCTCCCTTGTTTCCCAGTGTCCCTCTAGGAAGGGCATACTGTACCCCGGTGAGACCCCAACTTTGTGCATTGATTCATGCATCATTCATTCATGCACCTAATAAGTGTGGGTGATAGTTAAGGCCATTTCTGCCTATCATGGCAACACAGTTGGGAAGAAGACTGATCAGCCTCCTGCACGCCAGCACCTTGCTTGGAGCTCAAGATTGTTAGTTGTTCGTTCTCAGAAAAATCCTAACTTATGTGGTGTTGGTAGAGCAGGTAATTGCCTGTGGTTCACAGAAAGTCTGCCTACTCTGAGTTTTAGAAGTGAGGAAACAGGCTTTGTAACTCGACCACGGTCAGCCTGCTAGTTAAGAGGCAGAGCTGGGATTGGGACCCATTTTCACAGTTCCACGTTGCCTTGGGAAGCAAGACACACCCTTGGGGAAAGTTAAATAACAACAGGAGTTACATAACCCAGGACAATAATGCAGGGGATGTCACAGGGCGGAGTGTGATGAAATGCTAGGTGGTACGGAAAAACCAGTTGTCAGGGAGATCAGAGGGTGGAATTCTTAGAGGGCTGGGTCATCTGGAAGACTTGAAGGGGAGCATGGAGCTTGAACTAGACCCCGAAGGATGGGTAGGGTCTGATGGGCAGAAAGCAGCAGGGTTATTCAGATTTCGTTTCTTAAGAAACAGATGGGATGTGAGCATCTTTCTTACGAACCAGTGGTTCTCAAACTTTTGGGTCTCAAGAGCAAAATTGAAATGATTTCAATTTAAATATTTTAAAATTACTGAGGACTCCAGAGAATTTTTTGTTTATGTGGGTTATATCTATCAATATTTACCACATTAAGATTAAAACCAATACATTTAAAAACTAATTAATTAAAAAGAAACCCATTTCATGTTAATGTAAGAGCATATTTTTGTGCAATATTAACTACATTTTCCACAACAAAAATCTTAGAAGCATGGCATTGTTTTATAGTTTTGCCAATCTCTTTATGTCTGGATTAATCGAAGTCAGCTGGATTCTTCTATCTGCTTCTGCCTTGTTGCCATATCACACGTCGTGTAGCCCCTAGAAACCCCACTGGACACTCCTGAGAGTATGAGAGTGAAAGAGACCAAAAAGAATGTGTTTGTATTATTCTGAAAATAATTTTGACCTTGCAAACCAACTGAAAAAGTCTCAGGGACCCCCAGGTATCCCCGGATCACACGTTGGGAACCACTGCTAGGAATCAATAGAACTTATATGTAGGCAGAAGAGGGGGCTGCACTTGGGATGATGGTCTTGGTGGGTCTCCCCTGGGAAACAAGAAGAAGAAAGAAAGCAGATGGGACACCATCCTTTCACTTCCTGGAATGATCGCGTGGTCTGACTCTTGAATCTGAGTGTACTAACCAGGTGTGATTCAGTGCTGGTGACAGATTTGGCCTGTTTCCATTTGGAGTTCTACTCTCACCTTTTGTGTGTAACAAAGGCACCTCATGGCTCTCTTCATAGAAATCCAGGAATACACTGTTGTCAGTTAGAAGCTAAATTCACAGCATTTCTTCTCCATTTCCTGACACTGGGAAACAAGCAGAGTATGAGAGGCGACTTCTACCCTCTCGGAGCTTTCAGTCCACATGGTTTACACATGTGGTTTTCCACCCCTAGAGATTCTTGGGAGAAAATGCTGTGAATCCTCCCTGTTAAAATATGCAATAGGGGAAGAGAGGCCCCGGTGAGCCCAGAACCCAGTTCCCATGTGTTTTCCTGATAGTAATTAGAGGGTGCCTGCCTGAGCCCCAGGAATCTTTCAGGGCCTGAGGTTTAAGTGTTAATTTTCAACACAGATGTGCTTCTGGGCTTCTGGGCTCTAGGTTAAGTGTGTGCTGCTTGTTGCTGTCCTTTGGGAAGGGACCGTCCTTTCTCCTAGCCAGTTTGTCCCGTGGATGGTCATGATTCACCATTCACTTCTGCCCACTGTGGAGTTTCTGCTGCTCAGGATAGCTTACTGGTTTTGAGTTGAACATTCCAACACATGTTCTTTTAATTTCTTCATGCTGTGATGACATGGCCTGTTTTTACATTCTTTTAGGAGATCCTGATTTTAGTTCTTGTTTTGTGAGCAGTTTAAACAGTCTAGAATCTCTAGTTACCAATGCCTGGCTTCAGATCCTGGACAGTGTGCTGGGTTCTCCACTGCCTAGTTTTGCTTCTCAGGATCTATTTTTCTTAAACAAAATATTACTGATTTAATGAATCAGATATGTCCTGGGAGCCTTTGGCTTCTGATAGTGCCTTGTGCTTCAGCCCTCCTGTTTTCCCAGGTGACATGAAAGGCCTTGGAGGGTGGCTGTAGGGCAGTGGAAAAGGAATTGGAACTGGATTCCAGTGCTGACTTTGCTGTGTGTTGGCTGGGTGACCGTGGTTAAGCCACTTAACCTTTCTGAGCCTCACTTTCCTGTTGGGAAACAGGTTTAAGAGTGCATGTGAAGGCTTAGTATTGTCAAGCTCCATTCAGTTTAAAATTTGGCCTTAGAGTTCTTGTTAATATACCTGCCATTCGCTGAGAAAATTTTCTAGGTGAGGATATATTCCCGGATGTGTGTCATAGTACAGTTACTTATCTGCCCAAGGTGAAATTAATTTTCTATGACTGGGTATAGTTGATCTTTATTAGGCCAATGGTGCTATGTTCTCCTGAGAAGAGAATTAGGTGTACATTAAGAATGGTTTACTTACACATTTGAGCCACGGTTATTTATTCCATGTGAGCCAAGTGCAAGGTGAAATGGGAGATAAAATAAAACCCTTTGGAAGCCCTTTCATGAGCACGAGGTGTATTTGGAGGCCAGAAAACAAGCAAGGGCAGAACGCTTTGTATGTCCAGTGAGTGCTCAGCAGTAAATGTGAGCAGGTGTCCCTAATGGGAGAGACACTGGGTGCAGTATTACCAGTGGAGGCTTCCAGGATGAGGGGGCAGGGGTGTAGAACTCTGCCTTCAAGGATAAGAGGATTTGGACTGGGAGGGAGGGCATTCCCAGTAGCTTAGAGGATTTGGCCAAGCTTTTGTACAACCTCTGTCATTCTGCCCAGATGTGCTGGCTGTCACACAGCCCTGATGACACTGGTTTCTTGCCATTGCAGTGGTCTCTGCTTCTTGGCTCCACGCTTGGGGCATGTATTTTCACACTGTATCAGAACTCTGGGAAGCCAAGAAGGACACCATTGATGCTGAAGCCCTGACTGGTTTAAACTAGGCTAAGGGAGGGGGAGTATTGTGTAAACACCGTGCCTCGCTCTCTGTTTAAGTGTGTTTTTTAAAGTGTGACTTCACATCCTTTCTGAAAGCCTTTTGTAGTCCATCAAGGGAGTAAGATGATGGGTGAGAAGCCATTCTATATAAATTAAAGGCACTTTGGCTTTTGGCCTCAAAGGACAAAGAATCAAGGTTAGGGTGAAGAGACATCTCTCCCTCCTGATTTCAGGGGCAACTGTTTTTAACAAGACCTGAATTGCCTGCTTGGTACCTAGATGGCTAGAAACTTCTCTGGCTGCTGGTCTAGAAAACCCAAGAATAACAATGCAAGCAATGCCAGCTGTGGTTAACCAGCGGCACCCCACCCCCTCCTCACCCCTCCCCCAACACTCCCACGCCAGACACACTGACTCTTCACATGCCCCTGTTGTGCACGTAGCTTCCTTTGATGAAGGAAGGTTTCCCGTTAGGTTTTCTCTCTGCTCTCACTTCTTTCCCCATTTCCAACCCTCTCCCCTTTCCCCTGTCCCACTGGGGACCTCCTTCTCTACTACGGTACAAAGGTACATGGCCGCCATGATGACTCAGGAGCCTGGGCCCCTTCCTTTAGAGCCTTTTCAATGGTTCAGAATCCTCATCCTGGGCCTGTAAAGGGGATGATATCACATCTCTGATACCAGGAGTCCTGGGCTGGTTAAGTGAGGCAGTTAGGGCAGTGGAGGGCATAATGCAGTCCCTTATTGCATTGGTTTGTGAGAGACTGAGCAAGATATAGTAGAGAGAAAGTGGATGGAAGGCTCCATGAAACCCACCTCCAGCTCAAACACATGCCCTCTTAGCTGGAGTCAGTTGCATCATCTTTATTGTCAAAGAGTATGTTCCCAATTTGGATGGCCTAGGATATACCAGTGCAGATGTGGTGCTAAGCTAGCTGAGGGGCTCCTGCCTGCATCTTCCACCATTGCATCTGTGTTTCTCCCTTTCATTCTCTTTTCTGTCTTTCTTCTCCCCTTCTTTTTTTTTTTTTTTTTTTTTTTTTTTGCAGTACACGGGCCTCTCACTGTTGTGGCCTCTCCCGCTGCGGAGCACAGGCTCTGGACGCGCAGGCTCAGCGGCCATGGCTCACGGGCCCAGCCACTCCGCGGCATGTGGGATCCTCCCAGACCGGGGCACGAACCCATGTCCCCTGCATCAGCAGGCGGACTCTCAACCACTGCGCCACCAGGGAAGCCCGTCTTCTCCCCTTCTTAATAGCAGTAGCCTGAAGGATATTACTCAGACCCCATAAGGCTATGACCTCTGGCTTATGTGAATTTTAACACAGTATTGGAGGGACATGTATACTCAAGAATGTAGCCATTTTTGAATCTGTACTAGAGATTCTAGGCTGTGCCAGAGGCTTCATCCTCTAGGGGGCTTATTTTTCAAGTTTGAGCAGAAAATAGTCCAAGGGACATTGGTAGTGTAATTGATCAGCCTGCATGCTGACTGTGATGCAGAGTGGGGGCTGAGGGATGCTGTGGTCATCCTTCACAGGGATAAAACTGGTATGTTCACCTCACCCCAAGGAAGATAGACTTGGCAATGGCTTAGAAGTCTACCAAACTGGAGGCAGGGTTCTAGACACTTCTGGGTTCTTATGAGAGATACAGATCACTATGGAGAAGGTCTTTGGGTCACGGGCATAGTTTGCATTTTTTTTAAAGGATATAGGGTCATAATTTTATAGTGCAGCGACACTGACAAGCATGGATGCTTTTGAGTCCCTTCATTAACCTTGGATTAGAGAAGAGGAAGAAAATGGGAACCACACATCAGAAGAACAGCACTGAGGGTACAGTAGTGTTGCCGAGGACACCGAGCCTAAATTGCCATTTGGGGCTTAACAGAGCACAACATTTTTTAACTGTCAAGAGCTTTCATCACCACCAGTTTCTTTTCTGTCTCTTAAGAGATGCTTCTCCCAAGAAAAAGAAATCAGCTTTGTGTGTATGCCCAACAGATCATAGGAGACAGAGAGTTATTATTTGTAAAATGTTTAAAAAAATTTTTAAATAAACTTTTACATTCGTGGGCCATGAAAATGATATTCCCCAGATATTCCTGAAAGGAAACCAAATCCCACTGGTGTGAAATGACACATGGAGACTGTTAATGAAAATTTTGAGATGAAGGAAATAGGAATGTGGAAAATGGTGGAAGCTTGGGTGCTTTTGAACCAGGAAGAAGTCTCAGGCAGTAGTCTAGGGACCGGTAAGAAGGTATTTTAGGGCCAGTTGATTACCATGGTTAGTGAGTGCTCTGCTTTGCTTTTAGAGAAGAGGGGTGTTACAACTACCGTCAGGGGAGCCAGGCATGACTTCACTGAGAGACACACAATCTTTGCCTCTGATTGACACGTGGTGTTTTCCCGTGGTTTAAAGATGGAGGCCACTTGCTGAAGAGATTGCCTGCTTTTCACAGCTCAGCCTCTTGGACCCAGAGTGTTCGCTTTGAAAGAGCAGCCCCTGTGGTTTTCTGGTTAATATTTCAGGGCCATCAGTTCTATGACTTATGTGGGTCTGATGTGTAAATGTACCCCTTTGGGAGAGATGCCCAAAGGGGTGGGGAGATGAGTATTATTGGAGTAATAAGCGTTTATCTGGAGATTTCTCATTGACTGAGTTTGTCTTAAGGTTTTTTGTTTTGTTTTGTTTTGTTTTTAAATCATGGTACGAACACTTAACATGAGGTCTAAACTTTTAACAAAAACTTTAAGTGCAGGGACTCCCCTGGTGGCACAGTGGTTAAGAATCCACCTGCCAGTGCAGGGGACACGGGTTTGAGCCCTGGTCCGGGAAGATCCCACATGCTGTAGAGCAGCTAAGCCCGTGCACCACAGCTACAGAGCCTGCGCTCTAGAGCCCATGCTGCACAACAAGAGAAGCCACCACAATGAGAAGACCGTGCATCGCAAAGATAGAGCAGCCCCCTCTCACCGCAACTAGAGAAAGCCCGCCTGCAGCAATGAAGACCCAATGCAGCCAAAAATAAATAAATAAATAAATTTATTTTAAAAAAAGAAAAAATAAAGACTTCTACAGATTTCTTTTAAAAAAATTAAGTGCACAATGCAGTGTTGTTAACTATAGGTACCCGTTGTACAGCAGATCTCTAGAACTCATTCATTTTGCATAATTAACACCCTATACCCATTGAACAGCAACTTCCTAATTCCCCTCCCTCCAGGTCCTGGTAGCCACCATTCTATTCTGTTTCTATGAGTCTGACCATTTTAGAGACCTCTTATATATGTGGAATCATGTAGTATTTGTCCTTCTGTGTCTGGATTCTTTTACTTCGTTTACTGACCTCCAGGTTCCTCCACATGGTCACACATGGTAGAATTTCCTTCTTTTTAAAGGCCAAATACTATTCCATTGCATGCATATACCACATTTTCTTTAGCCATTCATCTTTCGAGGGATATGGAGGTTGTTTCCGTGCTGTGGCTGTTGGGAATAATTAAGTTTTCCTTCTTTAGTTCTCACATTCATTTTATGAATGAAGGAAAGACACTTGGAGACATTAAGTGTCATGGTCATAATTATGGAGTATGTCATGGAATATGGAGTAACAGGGAGGCCAAAGCCTAAAGACAGAGGTCTTCTGAACTCCTGGATTTTCCTCCTACAGCAGGCTGCCATAGGTGATGCAAATTAAGCTTTAGAGACGGCTTCCCACTCCACAGAGGCTTGTCCTACCTTCCACCACAGTCCTTGAAATTCTGCCTTTAGAAAGTCTGCCCTGCAACTGAAACCTTTTTATGACTAGGTTAAAGTACAGATGTCCTAGAGAAGGACCACACCATCTTATCAGTCATTTGAACATCAGTAGAAATGAAATTTATAAGAGTTTTACCTGGGACAGACTGTCATTGAAGGTGAGGAGATAATATAGGGGCTCTGGTCACCCCAGAGCAGACAAGAGGCCCCACATGAGGAGGCTGAGGACAGACAAGTCCCAGGAATCTGGGTTTTTCTGTAGGTGAACCCTGAATGCCAATGTAAGTACATTCTACCCCGACTGATAATGTTAAGGTCTTGGCTAGTTTGAGGCTCTTTGTGTGCTGATATCAACTCACAAGGCAACTGTATGCTTCCGAGTACCTGTCATACAACCAGAAGATTACATACTAAATAATCAAATACAGTATTATTGGTCATAGCCCATGTTATTTAGGTTTACCACAGTCTATTTTGTTATACGTTTTACAAATAGCTTATTTTGGGCAGTAGTAGTGTTGATAACAATAATAATACTATTTTTTAAATTAATTAATTAATTAGTTTATTTTTAGCTGCGTTGGGTCTTTGTTGCTGCACGCGGGCTTTCTCTAATTGTGAGCGGGGGCTACTCTTTGTTGCGGTGCGCGGGCTTCTCATTGCAGTGGCTTCTCTTGTTGCGGAGCACGGGCTCTAGGCGCGTGGGCTTCAGTAGTTGTGGCACACAGGCTCAGTTTCTCCGTGGCATGTGGGATCTTACCGGACCAGGGCTCGGACCCATGTCCGCTGCACTGGCAGGCAGATTCTTAATCACTGAGCCACCAGGGAAGTCCAATAATACTATTTTAGATGTCACTTCCTCCAGGAAGCCTTCATGGATCCTCCATGTCAGGCTATGTGCAGCTTTCTATGTGCTTTTGTGGTATCTTGCCTCACTTCCCCCAGTCAGTACCTAACACACTATTTGATATTTTCCTGTTCGTTTGTTTCTTTTCTTTCTCAAGTAGAATTCCACATCTGGACCACAGAACAAAAAAATGACATGAATGACTATTTTCTCAATCCTCCCAAGGACAGTACATAACTAGGACAACTGTAGATGAACAGGAGAGATACTAATTCACTATGATTAATAGATGCCTGAGATCAGAGGTTGGCAAGTTTTTGCCACAAAGGGCCAAATAGGAAATGTTTTTAGCTTTGTGGGCTATACAGTCTCAGTCAAAACAATTAACTCTGCTATTGTAGCACAAAAGCAACCACAGACAATGCAGATAAATGAGTTAATAAATTAAATAATGTTTCAATAAAATTTTATGTCCATGAACAGACAGTGGCTGGGGTTTGGCCCAGGGGCAGTTGACCCCCATGGCTTAGGGCATTAGGGTTTGTTCCTCTCTCAGAGCTTGTTTGAGAAAGTACTAGATTGATGGTGAGTTTGGTGAGGGCAGGGATTCTGTCCACTCACCACCATCTCCCTGGTGGCTGGTCTGTCTCAGTACATAGCAAGTACTCAACAGATACTAGCTCTTATTCATTCATTGAACAAGTATTTATTGAGTGTTTACTATATTCCAACTCCATTCAAGGAGCTTTGGGTACATCAGTACAGAAAACCGAGATGCCTGTCTTCACGGAGCTTAAATGGAAGACAAATAATAAACACTAAATGGAGTAAATAGTAAATGATATAGTATGTGACGAGATCATAAAAACTATGGTAAAAAAAATACCAAGCAGGGTAAGGGGCACTGGAAGCCCCTGGGTGCTGAGGGAGTGGGCAGGCTGGGATATGATTAGTCAGTAGTACATACGGTCAGCATTAGCCTCATTGAGAGGATGGGGTTTGAGCCAAGTGTTGAAGCAGGTCATGGAGTCGGCCAGGTAGCTGCCTGAAAACCATTTCTCCTCCCTTCCACATCCCCACATGCCATCCTTCTCTCTTACCCCAGGCAGTTGGTAGGTGGAGCTCAGGGCTTAGGGAGTTGTGGATTCCAGATGACTCTGCCCGGCACCCTGTGGTCTCTTTCTGTCTGCTGAGTCATGATCCGCCCTAGGCCTGCTGAATCCTGCCTTCTCAGAACTCCGATTTCACAGCGAGCCAGTGTCTCGTGCGATCCAGTGTGGAACTGTTACTGTGTAACAGTTCTTGGGGCGGTTTCAAGAAAATCTCCTTGAAGGCAGGGCCATCCCCTACTTTTTATGGACATATACCATACAACAGATGGCACAGCATGGAACGTGCCATCGAGGCTGGGTCATCGTGAATTGGTTAAAAAGTGCCCAGTTTAGGTTGTTCGGGTTGGAATTGCAGCCCGATGGACAGCATTAAACTGAAATTCAGTTCTGGTCTACAGTCGACCCTCATCTTAGGCAAGGAGTGCAATCCTGAAAGGCAGCATGTTCCTCCGGGCAAGTGCATGGTTGCCTGTGTTGCGTGGCTTGGGCATTGGAAGTGAGTGAGTGTCTGGGGAACAGCCCGCTCTGTGGTGCACCTTTGGAGTCTGGCACGTGAGAGATGAGGGAGGCGCCCAGGTCTGTGCTCCCACCATCCTGGGAGCAGCAGGACTTTGGCCTGAGCCTTTAGTGTCAAGATAACCCGTGAGCCTCGGCATAGTGGTGGATGCTGTGGTGCACGGACCCCCTACAGTCTTGAAGCATTCACTCCCCCAGCTGCAGGGAGGGATGATTGACGGCTCGCAGTCACCACAGTCCCCCCTCTTCCAGGCTGTTGCCTTCAGAGGAAGAGAGCCTTCTGGCCCAAGGTCCACCCCTCCCTGGGGGCAGCCCCTATGGAATGACCTGCTTCTGGGGAGTCAAAAGGCCCTGCCCCCTTACTTCAATGGGAGACAACTCTGTAAAGCCATCCTCGCGGCAGAGCCCCCCTGAGACTTGGCTAAGACCTTTAAGGCTGCATCACAGTCCATTGGGCCCCATCCCGCTCTGTCACTCCTCCCACAGGGGTTGATGCTGAGAGCAGTCCCCAGTAAACCTCCTGCACACAAATCTCCATCTCAGAGTTGGCTCTCCGGGGACCCAACCTGTGACACTAGGCCAGGCCAGCCTGTGGTGGAAACAGTTGCCGGTGATGTGGGCAGATCCCTGGAGCCACAGGGACAGACATGACTGCCACGCTGTCTGTGGTCCATCACCCTGGGGGGTGTTTTGGGGTCTGTGGTAAGGCTCTCCACCATCGCTGTCCCCACTAGAAGTTTATGTCTTTGAGTTAAATGTGCTCCTTGCTTCAGGCTCTCCTATGGCTCTATGCGTTCCTCAGAGATTGTCACCTCGGTATGAACAAGTATCTCAGATTGATTTAGCCCCTACTAAGAGTAACCTAACGAAACTGTAAGACACAGGGGCAGTGCAGTCTGGGGCTAAGGACGTAGGCTTTGAATGGGGACTGCTTGGGTTTGCATTTCAGCCCCTTACATATTAGCTTCGGTGACCACAGGCAAGTCCTTTAACCGCTCTGTACCCAGCTTCATCATCTGGAAAACGGGGTTAATGATGGTGCTCACCTCATAGGGTTGTTTTGCAGATTAAGTGAAGTAGTGCCTGTAAAGCAGTTATGGGGGTACATGACACACACCTGTGTGAGTGTTGGCTCTTGGAAGAGTAATAGGAGGGGAAAGGAGCTCAGGGGAAGATGGGAGGAGGCAGAAAAGTCAAATGTTCGTCAAAGAGGAAATAACTCTTAGAACGTGACCGTTTTGTACATTTTGTCTGAAGATGCACATGCAAATGAACGAGGAAGGCAGGCCAGACCCTTATCCTGGGGAGGATGGGAGCAAGGACAGGAGATACTTCTCATAAAAGCCAGGGCTCAGACTCTAACGCTGGGGGCAGAGGGGGGGAGTGGGGAAGGGAACTAACACTAACTGGGCACCTACTGTGTGCTAGGTGCTGTGCTAAGCCCTTCCATATATTTTCCCATTTATTCCTTACCATTTCCATTTGACATACGTACTTTCATTCCTGTTTCGTAGGTGGGTGGGAAACTGAGGTTGTGAGAGATTAAGTTGCTTGCCCCAAATTAGAGAGCTGTTATGTGATAGGCAGGGCTGGAAGGCAGGTCTGGGTGACCACAGGGCCCGTGTTCTTGTGGCTATAGGTCACACTGCCCAAAGCAGTTTGCTTCAGTGCTGTCATGTGCCAGGGCCAGAAGGGCATGAGAAGAAAGCAGTTGCTTAAGGTTAAGTCAGCCTGCTAGGCAAATCAGACGGAGAAGCCACCTCCTCCAGGAAGCCTTTCCTGAGTTCCCTTGTCCTGGAGTCTGCCCCTTGCTCTGATTTCTCTGATGCTGATGGCATCTCCATCTGCTTGAAAGCGCCTCTCACGTCCTGCCAGGTGTGGTATTTACCTGAGGAGCCGTTCTCAGTCCTGTTAACACAGTCCAGTTTCTAGAGGACAGGAGAGGCTGAACCTCTTTCCTTCCATTGCCCTGCGCGTTGCCTGTCCCCTAGCGTCCTCCACAGTGTGCGGGAAGTCTCATGGCAGGAATGACCAAGTAGGAACACTAGACAGTAGTAAGCGACTGGGTCCCGCAGCCTCGGGTGTTGTAGAAATCTGAGAGATATAAGGATCATTTTGGAGATGGGGAGTCAGGGGAGACTTCTCTGAGGAGGGGAGGCCCAAACCCACACCTTGGAGAATGGGAACAATTCGGGGATGGGTTGGGCAGAGGCAAGAGGGGCACCAGCATTCTGAGGGGCAGCTGTCACCTTTGGGGGGGTGCAGCTGTCCGTTGGGGGTGCCTCTCCTGCTGTGTGCTGTCAGGGCCTAACCTGGTGACCAGTGTCTCTCCCGCCACACAGGGGGCTGGACGGGTCCCCTGGGGGAGTGTGGATATGCCAGCCTCGCCAACTTGAGACCACATGTTCCTCCTACACAGCTGTCTTCAGAATGAAATCCTGATGGCAGGTGGGTGAGCAAGCGAGCATGAATTACCCCTGGCCCACGTCCTGGCTCGCTTACAGGCTGCCTGCCTGCTTGAGCTTCCTCTCATCTTTTAGATGAATCAGGAACCCCCAAACACTCCTCATAGAGTCATTCCCCCTCCCCCTCCTTGCCCTGGCAGCATCAAGGCCTGCCAGTCATGGGACACTCTGTGCTCTTCCTGGGGACACTCATACACATGTTACCTGTCTGCCTTTCACACAGGTGGGCCGAGAGGCAGGGCAGGAAGCAGTGTGTCCATCCACACAGCTGGAAACGGAGGCCCAAAGTGGAGGCCCATTTGTCCAAGGCTCATGGCTCCTGTCAGCCGCCTGGCAGAATGATACTGGTTCTCCTCTGATTTCTCAGCTCCTTTTCTGCCTCTTTCATGGGTGCCTTTCCTTTCATCCCTGACATGTAGATGCTCCCCAGCATCTGCGATTACTGGTCCCCTTCTACCCTGGAGCCATAAGCTGTAGAAAGTCAGGGTTGGAAGAGCCAAGTCCAGCCAGGTGCCCTCTGCTGATTCTCCCTACCGTCCTCTCTTGAAGGCTCTCCGTGTTCTGCTCGGGGACCTCGTCCACCCCACAGCTCTTCCTCTCTCCTCCCTCTGGGTCCCGAGACTTTCCCCATCTGCTAACTTGTTTGCATTTCTAAATGCTCCTTGGACATCTCAATTGGACATTACCCCAGCATCCCAAATTCAACTAATCCAGCATTGTACTTAAAATCCCTTCCCTAGGGCTTCCCTGGTGGCGCAGTGGTTGAGAGTCCGCCTGCCGAGGCAGGGGACACGGGTTCGTGCCCCGGTCCGGGAAGATCCCACATGCCGCGGAGCGGCTGGGCCTGTGAGCCATGGCCGCTGAGCCTGCGCATCTGGAGCCTGTGGTCCGCAACGGGAGAGGCCGCAACAGTGAGAGGCCCGCGTACCGCAAAAAAAAAAAAAAAAAAAAATCCCTTCTCTATCCTTAGCTTCCCTTCCTGATGGTAACCGCACCTCCATTCTTCCGGCCTCCCTGGCTTGCACCCTTTATATCATTCCTTTCCCTCCTTGTTCTCCCTCAGTACTTCCCTGGAAAGTCCTGTCTGTTGGTGCTGACAGCCTCTGGCACCCAAATCTTCCTGTGCGCAGTCCTGGTGCGGTCACGTGTCACTTGTTGCCTGGTCTCCTGTGGTTTCCTCTAACTGGCCTCCCTGCTGCCAATCTCTCTCATCTCCAGCTCAGCCTACACACTATTACCACATTTATAGTTTTAATTATGTTAATTGAAATCATTAATTAGCACAGTTTTAATTATGTTATTTTCCTGCTCAAATCTTTCAGGGTTTTCTCTTCGCTTTAGAATTAAATAATGACTTCTTGCCTAGCAACTCTAGTCTTCTTCAGTATTCACTCAGTCTTTCCGACTTAATTCCTTTATACCTGTAGATAAACTACACCTGAAGCAAAGGGCTTATTTGCTGTTTTCTGCATTAGCTGAGTATTTCCTTCCTCTGTGCCTTCCTTTGCTTCTGGCCTTCCTACTCTTCTCCACTGTTTGAAATCCCATCCCTTTTCGAATAACGTGTCTTCAAGGATCTTATTCTGATTTTCCCAACCAGATGTGTTTTCTCTCTCCTTTGAATTGCCTTCATGATAAAGACTATATCTTATTAAGCCTTATATAACCACAGATCCTAGCTTTGTACCTTGTTCTCAGGAAGTATTGGCTGAACTGTACTGGATTTGGTCTTCTTGCAAAGAGCCAGCCTGAGCATCTAAAAAACTGATGCTGAGAAGAAGTCTTGGATATTTGGTTGTAATGTGTGGCCTAACAAATGCTTTGCCTTTGGCCTTAGGGTTACTGGGAATTCAGATGTGATATAGCTCTTAAAGGTGCAGGACTGGGAATCATGTTTCTAGAGTCTGAAATAGAAGAATTTTAACATCATATATCTGTGTAGTTTACATGGTCCTGTCATAGGTGTTACTTTATGATCCTTCCAACATCTCTGAGCAGCGAGGTTGCTTGTGTATTGCTTTTATTAAGCAAATAAGGGGACTGTATTGGTTCAGTCCTGGTCCAGGGATAGATGTAAACAAAGTTGGATCAGGGTACTCACACACTGACGTCATCACATTGCTATCTTGTCCTTGTAGGCTGCTGTCTTCTGGCTGGCTCTATTCGCAGACAAGTTCTTCCCATGTGGTGGCGGAAATGGCCACCTGCAGTTCCTGGCCTAACTTCAACTATTGATATTTTAGGAACCCACAGAATGACAAGAGGAGGTATCTTTCTTCGTAGCTTCGGCAGAAGTCACTGGGAGGGTCTGTCCCTGAGTTCATCACTGGGGCCAAGGAGGTGTGGTGCTCTGATTGGCTGGGTCTGGGCCTCATTGGACACAGAAGGAAATTGTGACTCTCAGAAAGACTAAGTGACTTACCCAAGATCACAAAGCGAATTGAAGTATGTGTCTTCTGACCACAGTTCATGTTAGCCTAAGTCGTTCCCGAGCAGCCAGTGTCTTTCTATGTCTGTGTGTGAGCCCTTTTTATTTAGGGGCAGCCCTTAGCTGCAAAGGTGGCAGATTGTATTTTGGGGGTTCCTACTTTCCTTTGTCTGGACCTTTTTGGGCCTATTTGAAGACTCAGCTAATGCCCAGTTCCTTCTAATTCTTCTTTCCTATCCTCTTTAAAAACCTGATATTGCGCTCAAAAGTATTATGCTAAATGAAAGAAACCAGACTCAGAATGCTACATACTATATGATCCTGTGTATATGACATTCTGGAAAAGGTACAACTTCAGGTTTGGAAAACAGATGCCAGGAGTAGGGTAGAGGTAGGGGTAGGGGATTGACTACAAAGGGACACGGGGGAAGTTTTTTGAGGTAATAGACGTTTTATATCTTGATTGTGGTGGTGTTTACAAGACTGTATATATTTGTCGAAATTCACAGCACCACACACAAAAACAGGTGAATTTTACAGCATGTAAATGATACCTTAATAAAAACAACAACAACAACAAAACCCCCTGATCTTAGATCTTGTTCAAGCCTGAGTGACCATCAGATTTGTGTCTTAATGAGCATCAAAACTTCACACTGCGATGGACTAAGTAGCTTTGAGATACCACCACAATCTAATAGCAAGAATGAAAAACCACAAAGTATTTGAGTCATTCAAGAATAATTACTCGTGGACTTCCCTGGTGGCGCAGTGGTTAAGAATCTGCCTCCCAATGCAGAGGACACGGGTTGAGCCCTGGTCTGGGAAGATCCCACATGCCGCAGAACAACTAAGCCCGTGCGCCGCAACTACTGAGCCTGCGCTCTAGAGCCTGCGATCCACAACTACGGAAGCCCACGTGCCACAACTACTGAAGCCCACGTGCCTAGAGCCTGTGCTCTGCAACCAGAGAAGCCACCACAATGAGAAGTCTGCACACCACAAGGAAGAGTAGCCCCTGCTCGCCGCCACTAGAGAAAGTCCGCACGCAGCAACGAAGACCCAACGCAGCCAAAAATAAATAAATTTTTTAAAAAAAGAATAATAACTCGCATTCCCTGGGAAGGCAACGAGCCCTCCCTGAGCTGAGTGAATCAGTGGCTCTTCTGCTGCCGCCGCCATCAGACTGAAACAGGGAGGCTGTGTCCCAGCTCCCCTCCCTTGGGCTGAGTCAGGGGTGGAGGCTTTCTAGGGGATGAGGGGGATCTGGGATTGGTGTAGAGGGCTTAGGGCACAGCATGGGTGAAAGAGGCTGATCAGTTGGGAGGAGAGGGGGAAAGTAGGACCATTCACAGCGTTTAGCATCTACCCCCCTCATCCCCCTCCCCGCGGCTCTGCCACCCTGGCCACTCTATTCGTTCTTTAGGATCCACTTAGATGACTCCTCCCCTTCCCCATTGCGAGTCCTCCCCACACAGCTTCCCTGTCCTTGGCTCCAGGAGTGTCCCCAGGGGACTGTCTCATGCCAGTCTGTGTCTTCCTTCTTCTCCCAAACTCCTTCCCCCACTCTCTCTCTTTTAGCTCATCTCATTACAATGGGGGCATTTCACTTTAACATTCCTGTCTGATTATTCCCTTCCGCACCCCCAAATGTTCTGATTTCTCCCGCCTCATCACAACTCGGTCTCATCTCAGACCACAGTTGTTCAAAGGTGAGGCGTTACCAGGTGATACTATAGAATATACAAATAACAGATGGTTTCTGGAGTTTGAGTAGCCTTCTGTTCCGTGGAAGTCTCTGCTGACAGGGAAATTAGAAATACTTTCAGCTGTAGAAATCTATCACATTTACTGATTTAAAGCATCTCATTAAAAATATATATAAGCTGCAAACATTCTTATTTTTTCTGAAATAATGCTCTTGCCAAAAAAAAAAAGTGTTGCCTGCCGATTACAAACTAAAATAGAGAAAGCTCTTGTGGTGGAATTGAGGCGTTAGGAAGCTTGTCTCAGCAATCCAGGTGGGATCCCTTCTATCTCTGCCTGTCAAGGAGTCACTGATTATGGAGGCAGGTTTGTGCTAAGCTGCAGGTAAGAGCAGTGATCAGAGCAGATCTTTATGTGTTCAGCGTCTAAGGGATATATATATATATATATATATATATATACACACACACATAGATATACGTATATATATATTTTTTAGGTGTGAAAGACTCTTATGGAAAAAATTATACAACTTTATTATTTATTTTATTATTATTTTTTTTGTGGTACACGGGCCTCTCACTGTTGTGGCCTCTCCTGTTGCGGAGCACAGGCTCCGGACGCGCAGGCTCAGCAACCATGGCTCACGGGCCCAGCCGCTCCGTGGCATGTGGGATCTTCCCAGACCGGGGCATGAACCCATGTCCCCCGCATCGGCAGGCGGACTCTCAACCACTGCGCCACCAGGGAAGCCCTATACAACTTTATTGAACGATGTAAGAGCTATATAAATGGAGAGATGTACCATGCTTTTGAATGGGAAAACATAATAGAAATTCTCCCCAAATGAATCTGATAAGGTCAATAATTCAATTTTATAATCAAAATCTAAACTAGCCTTTTTTACAACATTAGACAACCTGATTTTAAAATTGACATAGAAGCGTAAAGGGCAAGAAGAACAATATGGGTGAACTCACCCTACCACACAACAAGATCTCTACCCTGCTACCTTAACTAGTATGGTCATGACCCAAGTAAACATGCTAATGGAAAGGTCTGCCTTTTCACCCTTGTTTCCTGACTCCTCCTTGTGTATAGCTACATGCCAGCCACCCTGAACGATACATGCCAACACTCATGCCTTGGGAATTCCAGTACCGTGCCTAAAGGATTTTTTTGATGAGTTGGAAATCAGATTGAAATACATACCCTGGAAACAAGGTTGAAGCCTAGACTCTAGTTGTAATAAAGCTCCTGAGAAACATTTCCTGGTGGTTGTTTATAGTTTGCCTTTAGCTAAATGGGTCTGACACTTTACAGTTGCTACACAAAAATAGTCAGTTATAGGGAGTGAGACAGGGGCTTGAGCCCACTGGGGACAGACATCAGGGTCTTCCTGGAGCAGGTAGGGCCAGAAGAATGGGGCCTGGCTTTGGCAGAGAGAGACCAGGGGCTCCTCTGGGGGAAGCCAGCACTGCCCTGGTAGAACGAGGCCTGCTCTTCTGCCCTGACATGGTGGGTCCCCAGCCAGGGTCCACCAATCACGTCGGAGATCTTGCCAGCCCAGCCCAGCAGAATGGGCATGTGCATGTTTTGGGCTCGTGCCTGGGCTGGACCGCGTTGCTGACAGGCTGTGGGCTGTGGTCTCGAAAGGCAGGTTCAGGAGGGAGCTCAAAGCTAATACAGCCTGTGCTGGATTAGCCGGGAAGGCTGTCAGCACCATCACCACTGCGGCCAGGGAGTGCAGCAGGGCTCTGCGCCTCTGGCACCATCCTCGAGGTCATGAGATGCGAGGGTCTCCCGGTTAATCCCCCGAAATGCTAGTTACCTGCTCCGCCTCGGACAGCACCAGCGGGTGCGCTGTGCTCTAGTGATGTTGGGAAGACAACCTGTGGTTAGAGTGCAGAGGACTCGTGTGTTCCTGCTTCTGGGTGCTCCCCGCCTCCTCTCAGGGATGGAAACAGGTGCCTTAAGACACGTATTGGAGCTATAGCAACGATAGACTTGGGCGAACCTCTGGATCTACCTCCTTGAAGGAGGTATAGACTCAGGAGCCCGATGGGGTCTGGAGGGAGGAGGCTGACAGCTCATGCCTGGGGACATAGCCAAGGCTGTCCTGGCCTCATAGAGGCAGGCTTAGAACATATCCAGGAAAGGGGGCATAGTTCAACAGCCTGAATATCCTTGGCTTTTTTTCTCTTTATTAACACTAAAAATTCTAAGAATCGGGGATAAAGAGTCGGCCAAGGGCATCTTGATGGAAGTCTTTCTCCTCTCCTGCTATTTCCTACCCCTCAGAGATGGGTCCAGGAGCCTTCCAGACTAGACTGATGCTTTTCTGCCTTTGAAGTTGCTTCAGAGAAAGCAACCAGGAGAAGCTGATGTCGGAAGTTAGCTCATCCCTTCCTACTGAGCCAATTCTGGTTTATCTTTCAGATCCTGCCCTGCCTGGCTACATCTGTGTACATTTACTTATTCCTCACATCCGTATTGTGGGCGTGGGTATCCCCCCTCCCACTCCCCCACTGCTTCTTTTCAAAACCTTGCCCCAAGCATGAGGTCTTAGATTCTGTTTAGTCCAAATAGTTTGAGCCAACACACCCACATTAGCAGACTCTGCAAAGAGCTTGGTTCCGGCCCTGGTCCCTACAGATGTTCTCTCAGCTTCTGGGCCATCAAAATAGGAAGCTGGTGTGGCCAGAGACAGCCTGAGTGCCAGAATGACCTCATCGCTGGGCCCTGGTGAAGGGTGCGGAGACCTGAATGTACAGGAAGGAGCTTGACTCCTGAGAGCTAAGTTGATTGTGGATTCGGCAGTTGTTTTTTCAGATAGTGCTTCTAATAAATAATGTATGGGAAAGAGGCAGATAGCCCTGGGTTCAAATCCCAACCATCACAAGCTGGGTAACCTTGAGTTACTTGCTTAATGTTTCTGAGCTTAGTTTCCTCATCTGTAAAATGGGAATAGAGATACCAACTGTGTTTGATATGAGAAAAAAGAGACAGTATGATTTGTGAGTCTCATGTGGTGCCCTAGAAACTGTATTTTTCAGAGTTCTCCCGGTGATTTTGGTGTGCTTTCTGGTTGAACCAAAAGGAATGAATTTTAGATATTGCTGTGGGGTGTAGTGTAGTTGGTGCAAAGAGGGGAGGTTTGCAGGGAAAGATGGACACTTTCTGGGGACTCCGAGATCAACCACTTCTTATAATTGTCCTTGTCTGTTCTTGGGGGTTCTAGAAACCACTCCATTCTGCGTAATCTGCCCCTTCCCGAGGCGATGGAGACAGATGGTGGTGGAAGTGGTGGGTCTGGGACGGGGGAGCCCTGGTACCCAGACGCCCTGTGTCTCACTGTGCTCTGACAGGCCTGCTGCCCCTCTCCCTGCAGTGGCCTCAGAACTTGTGCCTAGAATCACACAGCCTTGGAGGCTTCCTTTCCCCATCTGCTCTGGTGTGTTTACCTTTCTCATCCCTGTGTTAAACAGCTTTTCTTTCTCATGCCCTATCCACATCAGTCACTCTGCCCTGAGGGTATCTGACCTCCGGATCTTGCTGTAATTTGAGGAAGTTTCTCGTTTAAACTGAAAGACTTGGTTTTCCTTTTCTGTGTTTATGGTCTGTATAGATAACCTCCCCCAAACAGGAGTGGGTATGGCATTAAGAAAATTTTAATCTCACTTCTAATCCCAGTCAGTTTGTTTCTGGTGGTTAATGGGATGCCTGGGGGATGGAGAGTTGGCTCTGACCAGCCTGATTAGTTTGTCTCCCAGGGAGATCATGGATGTGGACCAGCCCCTTAGAGCATCCCCTATATCTGAACAGTGGTGAGATGGGAAAACCAGAACAATATCGGCGTTTTTTCTGAGAATCAGAGTTTAAGTTTCTGTATTTTGTTTTGTTTGGGTCAGCATCTAATTTTTTTTTTTCCGCCTTGTTTCAACTCTCTCTAGCCCTGAGTCACCGGGCTAATTTAAATGGATGGTCTAAGAGGTCATTATACATCAAGCCACAAACCTGTGGACTTTTACCATACTATGATGTTTTTTCTCTTTTGTAAATTAATGTCAATTATTGTGTGCCCACGTGTGATAGTTAAGAGAAACCAGGCAGTGGAACTGAAGGAAATTAGGCAGCAATCCTAAGTATGCCTATCTCTCATTTCTGAAAATTTCTCTTTTTCCACTCTTCCTTTCTTTCAAGCATTTATTTGTATTTGTAGGTAAGACTATCAGCTATATATCCGATTCCATGGCTTCAAATACATCTTATGTACTGATGGTTCTTAAATTTTTACGTCTGTCCAAACCTCCCCTCTAAGACTCATGTATCCACCTGCCTGGGTATCTAATAGTCTTCTCACACTTCAGATGTCCAAACCTGAGCTCCTGGCTTTCCTCCCCAAACCTGCTCCTTCCGCAGTCTTTCCCATCCTCTGTGTCAAGAAGAGGGAGTGCCTGGCACGTAGTCAGTGCTCAATAAATATTTATAGAACAAAGAACAAGAAAATGAAGAGTTCATACCTTTGTGCTTGGAGTCAGGAATGGATGGCTCCATTCCAAACTCTGCAGCTAATGAAATGTGTGTCACAAGGGGAGTCGCTCACCTCCCTACCTCAGTTTCTATCCCACTAAAATGTGGATAATATTACTATCTGTGGTGGAAGTACCAGGACATAATGAGAGAGTGGTGCTGGGTAAGTGCAAGACATTATACTATACACCTTCCCCAGAGCATTCAGTGCCCCCCTTTTTCCCGCAGCATCACGTGGACATTTGACCCAGCTTTTCTTCAAGACTGCTTTACACATCTCTATCAAAACCAGTCTACCCAAATGATTTCTCAACAGGCTCCTTCTCTCCAAGAGGACAGATTTTCACATTGCTCCTCTCCCAATCCCAGGCCTGGAATGCCCTCCTCTATCTCCCAAGCCCTTCTAGACTCTTCCTAACTTTCAAGGCTTTAGTTCCCACCACCTGAGTCCCCCTGACTCTGCAGCTGCACTGATTACTTGCTTCTCTGAGTTCTCCAGTACTGACCCATATTGGATGGTACCCTGTCTCACTCTGCACGTGTTTATCTTCTTTCCTCAGAGATTGTAACCCTTGAGGGCAGGACAATTTGTTTCTCATTCTCTTTCATCCCTATAGTACATAGCATGAAACAACTATGCACTTTTATTTTTTATTTTTAACAGTTTTTTGGGTTTTTTTTTGCGGTACGCGGGCCTCTCACTGTTGTGGCCTTTCCTGTTGCGGAGCACAGGCTCTGGACGCGCAGGCTCAGCGGCCATGGCTCGTGGGCCCAGCCGCTCCGTGGCATGTGGGATCTTCCCAGACCGGGGCATGAACCCATGTCCCCCGCATCGGCAGGCGGACTCTCAACCACTGCGCCACCAGGGAAGCCCCCTTATTTTTTATTTTTGACAATTTTTTTTAATGTGGTAAAATACACATAAAATTTACCATCTTAACCATTTTTAAGTGTAATGTTCAGTGGTATTAAGTACATTCACATTGTTGTGCAACCGTCACCAACCTCCATCTTTATTATTCTTTTCATTGTAAAACTGAAACTCTGTACCTGTTAAACAACAATTCCCCATTCTCCCCTGTCCCCAGAACCCGACAACCACCATTATACTTTCCACCTTTATGATTTTTGACTACTTTAAGTATCTCATATAAGTGGAATCATACAATCATTGTCTTTTTGTGGCTGGCTTATTTTACTTAGCATAATGTCCTCAAGGTTCATCCATGTTGTAGCATGTATCAGAATTTCCTTCCCTTTTTAAGGCTGAATAATATTTCATTGTATGTATATACACCATTGAGTTTATCCATTCATTTATCAAATGATACTTGGGTTGCTTCCACCTGTTGGCTCTTGTGAATAATGCTGCTGTGAACATGGGTGTACAAATATCTCTTAGAGACCCTGCTTTCAGTTCTTCTGTGTGTATACCCAGAAGCCGAATCGCTGGATCATATGTTTAACTTTTTGAGGAACCACCATACTGTTTTCCGTAGTGGCTGCACCATTTTACATTCCTTATAAGCAGTGCACAAGGGTTCCAATTTCTCCACATCCTTGCTAATACTTTGCTAATACTTTGTTTTGATAGTAGCCACCATTTACATTTTCCTAAGGATTAGAGATATTGAGTACCTTTTCATGTGCTTACTGACCATTTGCCTATCTTCTTTGGAGAAATATCTGTTCACGTACTTTACCGATTTTTTAATCAGGTGGTTTCTTTTTTTGGTTGTTGAGTTGTAAGAGGAGCTCTTTATATATTCTGGATATTAACCCCTTATCCGATATATGGTTTGCAACAACTGGGTAATTTTGACTGGGAACTCATTGCTAACCATTCACACAGTATTATAGGAGTCTGCATTTGAAGGTCCTGAAATGCCAGCTGGCAGGTAATTTGAAAGAACTTTTTGGACCTGTGGATACACGCCAGGCATTTTCCATACTCACTCTCAGAGAAAACTCACAACAATCCTGTAAGGTATGCAAGATCACTTTCATTTTACAGATGAAGAGACTGAGGCTCAGAGAGGTCAAATCATTTACTCAAGGTCCTCCAGACTAGTAAATGGCATAACCTGGAGGTGAAGCCATGCCTGCCTGCCTCCCCTCACCTCCTGGGCCTTCGGGCTGCGTGTGAGAGCGTGCAAGCGAGCTTCACACATGTGTTGCTCATCACTCTCGTTCTCTGGGTTTCATTAAAGAAACCCCTGTGCCTGGCAAGCAAGCCACCGCCAGCACCCCTGACTCTGCAAAATGTGATCCCTCCCTGCATGTGTATCTCCGCCTGACTCAGATACCTGGTGTTCCTTTACCCAGTCTTCACTGGGAGGGCAGATACTCTGGCTTTTCCAATCTGTTATCTCCACTGTCCTGCTTCTAGCTTAGGACTTCTCAGAGCTGCTCACACGCATTAATCAATTGGATTCAACAGGAAGTTAGTGCTGGGCAGAGGAGGCTTTGTGCTGGGATAGGGGGATGGGAAGACAATCCCACCCTGAAGGATTAGATACCCCAGAGGCTGGACGGGGCGGCAAATGCAACTCTAGAGTAAAGAGAGATGTGCCTTTGAAAGCCGAGTAAACGGTGTAGTGCAGACTGTCAGGACGCCAAAACAAGGAGGGAACAGGATTTTAATGTGTTCCTGAATCATCTTCCCTGACCCACTGTGGGTGTGTGCTCAGAAAAGCCAACCTGTTCAATGTCAGGCTGAACAAAATACATTCAGGAAGGAAATATGCTACAAACAAATTACACAGTGTAGCCCAAAGCTAAGAGATGCCGTCTTTGGATTATGCATTTTTTCTAGCTCCCTGGGCTTCGTGTTTCATTGGGATTGAATGTCTACCCCGGAGTGTCGTTGGCATGTGGCTCAAAGCTTGTGGGATGCAGTTCTGCTACAGGACATAGACCAACCACTTAGATGAACATCAGACACAAACTAAGGGAAGTCATTATAGAGAGGGTTTCACCAGCTTCGAAGAGGGATTCCACAGTTCCAGATATGGAATGGCATTCATAAGATGTGAATTGCATATTTTAGCACTTATAAAATTATAACCCACGTTATGAGCGCTTAACTACTTCATGAATGCAATCTCACTTATTTTTTGTAAAAATCCTGTGAAGTACAGGTACTATTATTAGTGAGGCAGAGTGAATTCTCCTGAGTCTCACAAGTGGTAGATGATGGAACCCAGACTTGAACATGATTCTGCTTCATTTCTCAAGTCTTTGCTTTCAAATACTGCATGAAACCACCTCTCCATCACATGTGCTGCCGGAAGATAGGACATCAGTTGAAAAAAGGAAGTCAATAGAAATACCTCTTACCTTTGTCCACACTTAGCATTCTTCCAGAGATATTTGTAGGGGTCAAAAACCATGTACAAGAATGAGGAATTCTGGGGGGAGAACATCTACTCTGTATTAAAGGAAAACTTACTTGTCTGCAGCCTGAGTTCTTTCAGCATGGCTGATTTCTCTTGGCTCTTAAGTAGTGAATAATATACCAACTTCAATAACTCCCTTGTCCTTATACCCCAAGGGTTTTTCTTTCCTGTTAGGGTTTTTTTTCCTTAGCTGTGGTAAAATACGTACTATATACAATATATCATTAATGACATTTGGTAAATTCACAGTTTTGTGCAACCATCACCACTATCTAGTTCCACAATATTTTCATCACCCCGAAAAGGAAGCCCTGTACCTATTAAGCAGTCACTCCCTATTCCTCCCTCTTCCAGCTCCTGGCAAACATTAGTCTGCTTTGTATCTCTGTAGATTTGCTGATTCTAGATATTTCATATAAATGGAAACCTATGGTCTCGTGTGTGTCCTGTCAACTTTATCACTCATGCTTCCTCCTTTCCATACCAACATTTGCAGCCCCACTGCTCTAGTGGGGAGCTGTGTCCCAAGGTGGGTACAGCTTCAGGATCAGAGTGATTGAGCTGGGCAAGTTATATGACTTTGAGCTGGTCAAGGTCGTTGGAGGATTAAGTGAAATGATGTAAAGCTCCTTGTTCTTGACCTTAGACAAGTTATTTAACACTTCTTTGCCCCAGTTTTCTTTCCCTATAAGATGAAGATATAATAATATCTACATCATGGGGCTCTTCTGAGGATTAAATGAGGAAATACATGGAAGTATGTAGAAGGACGCTTGCCTACGGGAATGGCTTCATATGTGTTAGTATCACGTGCTTGGTTGGTGGCATGAGTTAGACCAGGCCTGACATCATACGCTGGAATAATAATGGAGGCCCCTCAGTGGCCTGTCTGCCTGCAGACCCAGCCTGAACGCTGTCACCAGAGCCACGCTGGTCACTCACTCGTTCTGTTTTTTTTTTTTGCGGTACGCGGGCCTCTCACTGTTGTGGCCTCTCCCGTTGCGGAGCACAGGCTCCGGACGCGCAGGCTCAGCGGCCACGGCTCATGGGCCTAGCCACTCCGTGGCATGTGGGATCTTCCCAGACCGGGGCACGAACCTGTGACCCCTACATCGGCAGGCGGACTCTCAACCACTGCGCCACCAGGGAAGCCCCACTCACTCTTCATTTCAGGAAACTTCCAAGACTCACTACTACCTGGAGAGTTCAGATTCCTTAGCTTTGTGCTTAAGACCCTCTGCATCTCGCTTCTTTCCTTTCTGGTTTCTCTTCCCATCCTTTTCCCCATGAACCCTTTCCCTGCCACCATGCTGGACCACCCTTGGTTCACAAGGGCCCCCTGGGCTTTCCAGCCTCTGTGCCTTTGTTCCTACTCTTCGCTCTGCTGGGAATGCCCTTCCACTCATCGTCATCTGGCTATGCTCCTTTCTTCCCCTCAGTTCTTTCATCCATCATAATTGTATGTACATCATAGGGTTGTTCTGAAATCATTTGACATAATATCATTACATGACCAAGATGACATGTGGTACATAATAATGTTAATTGAGATAAAAAGCACACGTGTGTGGGAGACATCTGGTAATTGTTCAGGATGTGTTAATTATCTTCATATCATATCATTACATCATTCTATGAGGACTGTTTGTACACACCTGCTTTCCCAGCTAGACTGCACATTCCTTGAGAATAAGGCCATATCTTATGTTTATATCCCCATGGGTGCCTAGATGGAAGCCTGCATCTAGAGTTTCCATAATCATGTATTAAATTGAATTAAAATGAGAGATCTCCGTGTTTCTTCCCAACCCCTGTTTTCTTTCGGGGAAGAAATCAGTTGTCAGTGAAGTCAGAGCCAGTTGTGGAAACAGGCTGAGTTTGTCCATTTTGACCTTTCAGGCTCCCAAACTACACCCTGGCACCCAGTGTTCCCATGTTGCCACTGGGTTCCCAGCGACCCTCTCACAGGGCTGCCCTAGCCAGGCCCCCTTTTCCTGATTTAGGCGTTTCCCTCCCTCCTTCCACACTTCAGAATGTACCCATTTTGTGTCCCAGCATTTCTCCAGGTTTGTAGTAGGTAAATGGTTAATTAGTCTGACACTGATCAACGCCACCTTGCTGAAGAGGGGCCAACAGGACCACAAATTGATGGTGTGACCTTTAGCAAACCCCTTCATCATTCTGACCCCAGACTGCTTTCAGGTGCTGTTTCTGGAGATTCCTCCAGGAAGGAGGCCTGCCCCTCTGTGCTTTTGTTTACTCTCTTCCCTGTATGGAATACTTCCCTCGTGGAGACTTCTGGTTTGGTATCACTGCCCTTCATTCTCCCTTCTTCATGACTCCGTGTGTGTGTGTGTGTGTGTGTGTGTGTGTGTGTATCCACACTTATACATGAATACAGTCAGCTCTTTGTATCCGCGCGCTCCACATCTGCGTATTTACAATCGGCAATTGGTTGAATCTACCCATGCGAAATCTGCCAATACGGAGGGCCGACTATACTAGGCCATTTTATATAAGGGACTTGAGCATCTGTGGTTTTGATACCCGCTGGGGTCCTGGAAACAGTCCCCTGCAGACACGGAGGGACAACTGTATACATATATATATATATATATATGTGTGTGTGTGTGTGTATATGTATATATGTGTATATATACGTGTGTGCGTGTATATATATATGTGTATATATATGTGTATGTATATATATATATGAAATCTTCACTTGACATCACATACTGATTTAGTTCCCAAACAGTTCCTCTTGTTTATCTAATCAGATGTGAGTCGATCTCTGAAGGAGGCCTTTGGCTTCTTCTATTCTCTGATCTTCCATGGCATTCAGCACCAGGTTGCGCAGACAGAATAGGATTAATACATACCTGATGAATTTAATTAACTTAAAAAAAATTAATGAAGCAACATGTGTGTACCTTACAAGTTCTTGAAAATACAAAAAAGAAAATAATTACCTGTAATCTCACTTCTAGTGCTACCACTACTAACATTAAAACAAGTTAATATTGTATGCAATAAATAGCATAATTAATGACTGCTTGTTATGTGCTAAGCCCTTTGCTGACTATCCATCTGATTTAACTCATGTATTCCCACTGTGAGGCAGGTGTCATTATTATCCCCATTTTATAGACTAGGAACCTCCTGAGGCACAAAGAAGTTAACTTATTTAAGGTTACAAGGCTTATAAGTAGAGGAGCTAAGTTTGAAACACAAGCAGTTTGACTTTAGGGTCTCTACTCACTTTCCCCCCTCCCCATACCCTTTGAGCTGCCCCCTCCCCCATGTTTAATAGAACAAATCAGCACTGGGACTCAGGGAAGCTGGATTTTCTTTCCTCTGTGCACTCACTGGTTGTAAGACATTAGGACGATCACTTTTTGCCTCTCTGAGCCTCAGTTTCCTCACCTATAAATCGGGGAGCTGGCCTCAGCAATCTCTGTTATTCAGCTAGAACATTCTGTGATTTTATGAATTAAACACTGAAGCAGGGACTTGCTTTGGTGTGTGTCCTTCCCCGCCTCCTCATCTTCGCACCTGCAGGCATGTTATCTTCCATCCAGTCGGGTCACTCTGACCCAGGTACCTCCCCCCACTTCTGCCTGCAGAAGCCTCCAGCTGGCCCCTACGCTGTCAGTGGGGTTTGCCCAGTGGTTGGGATTTAGTGGGTTATGTAAGCCATTTACGATCCATTTTAATAGAGTGTGCACCCTTTGAACTGCAGATGGGGCGCCTGCTGTTCATGGGGCTTCCTGGAGCATGGACTTAGGGGGAGGCTCCTCAGGGTTTATGGGGCTTCCCAGGGCGCAGCCATTTAATGGGGGCTGTGTCGTTTTGTTTCTCTTCCACTACCAGCTTTCTGGCCCTGGCAGTGGCTGTAGAGCAGGTTTGTCTGAGCAGGAGTGTGTGTGTTTACACCACTGCTGTGTATACAACAGGCTCAGAGTAATGTCTGACCCACCTAGCGCCACAGGTTAAAGAGCATCAGAATCACCCAAAGCCTTGTTAAAGCACAGGTTGCTGGACCCCATCCTGGAATTTTTGATTCAGGAGGTCTGGAGTGGAGCCTGATAATCTGCATTTCTAACAAGTTTCCAGGTGTTGCTGAAGCTGCTACTCCTGGGACCACACCTTGGCAACCAACTGAACCAGGGAATTGAAACTTTACATTTCTTTAAGTACTAAGTTGAAATGAAAATATTTCTGTCCATGTTTTTAGGTAAACATCCTTCACTTATATCCATAGTATACTGAAAAAAATAACCGAATATCTTCTTGATATCAATAGTCATAATTATGATTATTCATTATTGTGGTTGGCTGTCATTTGGGATGTCCTAGACCCTCTGGATGTTGGCCCAGGCTATTTGAGTTGCTGGTTTGCATCTGACATTTTTTTGACTCTTCCCTTGAGGTCAGATGGTCACGCCGTCTGGTGTGCCTGTAGCATTCTTCCCTGCCTGAAGCTTTTTAAAAAAAAAAAAACAAAAAACTTTCTTATTAAAACATCTGCTCTTTAAGAGTCAGGAGAGTAGAACAATGAACTCCCATATACCCATCATCTAGATTTTTAACATTTTTGTTTCATCTTTTTTTGTGGAAGTATTCTAAAGCTAATCCCAGACATCATAACATTCCCCTCTCACATATTTCCAACTGCATCTCTAAAAAATAAAGACATTTCTTGCACAACCACAAGACCATTATCACAACTCACAGACCCAATAGTAAGTCCTCAGTAGCATCTAACGTTCAAACCATATTCAGATTTTCCCCAGTTGTTCAAAAAACTCCAACTGAATCAGGATGCAAAAAAGGTCTATGTCCGCATTGCCTTTGACTGTTAGGTACCTTTCCCTTCGAATTTGCTATTTTGGGGGGTCAGGGGATCTGTGGGGAATTGGGGATAGATAGTTGCTCCTAGTTACTGAAAGCTGATGAAGTGTGTCTAAAGTAGGGAAAGCGGGTTTTGAGTTAGGCTTTGTGAGAAGAGTGCAGTTCTCTTGCAGGGGCTTAGACACGTCTCTGCCTTAGAAACAGATGCTCTTTAACTTTCTTCTCTTTTCTTTGATCTTCAGAGGCAAGGAGGCCAGGCGTGTGACTTCCAGCTCCGTGAATTGCTTTCATGTGGGAATATGTATCTGTTAGAAGATGTTTATAAAGCAGCTAAGTTGCCCGGGGTCGGCAACAGAGTCTTTGGCCCCAAGGCCTCTTGGCTGTGGGTGTTCTCGAGTGTCTGGGATGTGTGTTTTATTCTCCACGGGCTTTCTTTTCTCTCTCTGTTAATAATCCACCTTCCATCCAGGCTTTGCGGGGGGAAGAATGCCTTGGAGCTGCAGGCTCTGGGAGCTCGCACACACACCTAGTCCCCTTGGGTGGCCTGGTTTCTTGCCAGAGGTATGATGAATAAATATTGATGTGCTGTGGCTGGCTCCCTTGCATCCCTGCTTCCATGCTCATCCTTCACGTAGGTGTTTCAAACATGTTACAGGCTTCTAATTTAACTTCCGCATCAAAATCAAAGGTCCCTCACTGCAGTTTAAATGCCACAGTGTACCCGTGGCTGGGGCTGACGTGGATTGGAAAGCAGAGCTGTTCTGCATCACGCAGCATCCGCTGTACTGCCATATGGGCCACAGCCTGGTGCTAAGAGGGGCTGCCAACTTCAAGCTGGGCTGAGGATGGAATCATGAGGCTGCCGGGAGGGGAGGGCCCTTCTGGACAGGGACCTGATTGTCAGTGGCTTCCGGGGGCTTTGGACCACTGGTTCAAGGTTCAGGACCAAGCAGCAACACTATGCATGGAGCTGCCCTAGATGACCCACAAGGAGGACCTGGAGGAGAGGGGAGAGAGCTTGCCTCATGGCCTCATTTCAGCCCCTGTGCTGCCTCCCCGACCCCCTGACAGCCCCCTTTGTGCATCTGTTGTGGTCCCCAGTGTGCTTCATCAGGGCAGCAACCGCACTGGATTATAAAGGGCTATTGCCTTATTCTTATCCTGCTCTGGACAGGAAGATCCTCAGGGGCAGCGATGTTCACCATCTTGCCGATTGGCACACAGTGGCACTCAATAAATGTGCAGCAAACACATTACTGCAGCCCAGGAAATGGAGAGAAGGGAGGGGTCTTTGTGGTGAGTTAGGTTGAGCACACAGTACAAAAGCAAGTCAGAGATGGTCCTGAATATCATAGTACATCTAACCTGCCCAAGACATGGGGCTTCATTCTAACGTGACTGCTCCTGGCTGCCATCTTGCTGAGAAACCCTTAACCACGTCCTGTTCCTCACCTTTTCCTGCCTGGCAAACCCGCACGATATTTGACTCAAATGTCTTATGGCAGTTACCAGGCTGCTTAGAAATATTTCAGTTGTAACTATGTCTTATCCGTGATCTGTACTTTACGGTGCATGAGGGTGGCATTTATGCTTGGTTTCTCTTTTCATCCTCCTTAGCCTTGCCACTGTGGTTTATACATACTAAATCTAGTTGCCCAATGACATGCAAGGCTGTGTTTTGGGAGTGCTAAAGAAATGGCTCAGACGGAGGCTTCTTTTGAATTAGGGGAGGGAGAGCTCCCTGGGCGCTAGAGTCATCAGGAGAACCCTCCTATAGGGAGTTGGAACTGATTGGCACATGGAGAATTGGGGAAGGAGGAGAGAGAGCAGGTTTGGTGCTGGGAAGATCAGGGGAGGCTTTGAATCTCCATGGCTGGGTGTAATAAAAAGGTGTGGCTAATTAGTTTGGAACCACCAAGTTCTGGGTGTTTATTAGACACACAGTGAACTGCCAAGAACTATATAGACTGACCACAGGGAAGGGTGGCTACAAAATTTTTAAAACATGATGCTCACTCAAAGCTCCTGATGAGACTGATGGGGATGAGTCAGGTTGAAGCCGAGATAAACATTCACTTATCAGATGGAGAGCCATCCTATTATCTAAGTTCTTGGATTTCGAAAAAATATGGACCCAAATACTAGATAATGGAGCAGGATGGAAGAAGAGGATAAAGGGGCTCTTGCCCCAGGGCTTTGGTGGTTTAGCTGGAAAAGAAATACTGAGATGGGTTGGAGACGATGGAAAGAAGCAAAGTTTCAGGCTTAGAAAAGTGGTGATTGTACAGTTGCCTTGGAAAACAATTTGGCAGTTTGGCAGTTTCTTAAAAAGTTAAACATAAACCTGCCATGTGATCCAGCCACTCCACTCCTAGGTGTTTACCCAAGAGAAATGAAAGCATATGTCCATATAAGGTCTTGTACAGGAACGTTCATAGCAGCTTTGTAATAGCCCAAACCGGAAACAACTCAAACGTCCGTCAAGAGATGGATGGATAAACAGATTGTGGTATGTCCGTACAGTGAACTACTATTGAGAAATAAAGAGGAAGAACTGGCTGAATCTCAAAATAATTATACTGCATGGAATGAGCCAGATTAAAAAAATACATATTATGATTCCATTCATATAAAAGTCTTGAAAATGAAAACTAATCTATAGTGACAGAAAGTAAAACAGCAGAAGGGGCAGGAGGAGGATATCACAGAGACGGATGAGGAAACTTTTGGGGCTGCAGGATATGTTCATTGTCTTGATTATAGTGATGGTTTTACAGGTGTATATATATACATGTCAAAACTTATCAAAGTTTACTCTTTAAAGGTGTTCAAGTTATTGTCTGTTAATTATACCTCAGTAAAGCTGCTACAAATAAAGTGGTGATTGAGAGTTTCAGTTCAGTTCAATCAAACAAGTCATAATTGCAAACTTACCCATTCCTGAACTAGAATTGTTTCGTTTCAGTGGAAATGAGAAGAGAAAGAAGGGACAATTTCAAGGTTAGGATGGCAAGGAAGGGCCAGCCTTGATGGAAGCTAGTACTGGCGAAAACAAAAGGAACTGCCTTTGAGAAGTGGTCAGGGAAAGCTCCTGGTGGGTGTAGGATCCAAGATGGACTTCATTGAATGAAGAGAATGTGAAAAGCACAGAGGTGCTAAATGAGGAGCCCTAAAAGATAGAATCCACAAGCTGTGTTGAATTACAAAGAAGAGGCCATACAAGGAAGGCCAGTGGTGCAGTTTGAGAAGGGCTAATATCAAGAAGTAGGGCTGCATGGGCTGGTGGCCGAGGGCCCAGGGGGTGGATGCAGACTGCCTGGCTGTGTGTCTTGGATGCACACACTTAGAAACTGGGCAGCATTTGGTCAAATTACCTAACTTCTCTGAGCCTCAGTTTTCTCATCTGAGAGATAGTCCAGATCTCATAGGATTACAGTGAACATGAAACAAATTAATGTACAAAAAATATTTAGAACCATGCCTGGCATATATTAAGTGCTCAATAAATGTTATTGCTGCTGCTGTTATCCTTATCATCATTATTATCATTATCTGCTCTTGGGCAGGACCTTGAACGCTAACCTTTTGCATCTGACTTCTTTCACTTAGTATGTTGTTCTTGAGGTTCATTTATGCTGTAGCATGTATCAAGAGAGCTTCGTTCCTTTTTATGGTTGAATACTATTCCACTGTATTGCGTATGACACATTTTGTTTATAATTTCATCAGTGATGGACAGTTGGTGGAGTTGTTTCCACCTTTGGGCTATTATGAATAATAACTGCTGTGAACATTTACATACAAGTTTTTGTTCCCCTCCTTTTCTTTAAAGCTCGTACTTTTTGAGACTTAAGCCTGTTCTGCCTCCCACATGTTTGAAATGACAAAGTGAATTCAGTCATTTAAAGGTAACTTTGAAGATAACAGAGACCTACTGTACAGCACAGGGAACTATACTCAATATTTTGTAATTACCTGTAAGGGAAAAGAATCTGAAAAAGAACACATAAATGTGTGTGTGTGTATATGTATATATATATATATATATATATATATATATATATATATATAGGAGTCACTGTGTTCTACACTTGAAACTAACACAATATTGTAAATCAACTATACTTTAATAAAAAAGGTAAACAAACCTAATTTGGATAGTTTAATTTTAGACAGTTTAAAATACACTAGTTCAAAATTTAGAGAAAATTATTTTTCTAATTAAAACAAACTTCATGTGAGACATGCAACAAAATTGAATTTCTAATAAAATGTGAAGAAATTAAGAAAATTAAAATATTTGCCTAACTATAAGGGAGAAGATTCACATACAAATAATACTGAAACTAATTTGTATAGATAGTGTTTTCTGGCTGTTATAAGTTCAAGGTATGTTCTTGATGGACTAGAGTTGAGTAAATTAAGCAAGGCACATATTGCTACCTTAAGTTTTCTTTATAATATCCTAGCAATGAAATGAGTCAAAGAAGCATGTATGGTTCTAGATGTTGCACTATGAAATGGTAAAAATCTTGGTATCAGTAATATAAAATTATATAATTAAATTAAATATTTTTGAAATAGTTTCTGTGAAGTGTTAATTTTTCAAGTGTTATCCCCATTACAGTGTTTGAACATAAAAACTTACAGAATTATTCCAAGTATTGCATCATAACTTTATAAACAATTTCAGAGCAGTTTTTCCAAATTGAAGTTTTTAAAGCAAGTAAGCATATTTAAGCACTAAAAAAATAATTAATAAGGGAACTTTGTGATTTTCCAAACTTTCTCCTTTTCCCATTGGGCACGGTGCCCTCTCCTGCTCATGCCTCACAGTGAGAGTCCCAGCTCTAGACACATGCAGGAAATGAATATGCCAGAACAAGGCAGCATCAGTTGGTGCCGCATGAGAGGTACGTGGGGTCATCGGTTTGCTCTGTCATGAGCTGTTCCGTTTTGAAGGGGAGCTGACTCCAGGTTCTGTGCGGAAGGAACGCGTTAGGCGGAGGGGGCGTGGAGGCTGGGAGAGGCGCTGACACATGTGTCAGAAGAGGGGCCAGCCAGATGGCTCTGATTTATCCGTGTCAGGACCGGGCCGGGAAAGAGCCCAGGCTGGCTGGGCGATGCCTGGAGGCTTCCACGCTGCTCGGCCCTTGGGAGGCTGGGCCTCTGCCCTCGCACCTGAGCTCCCTGGGGAAGCAGGGGCGGCAGCGGCTGGGAGACGCCTGTTGTTCCTCAAGTTTGGCAATTAGCGCACTCTCTTTCAGGGCAGACCTCCTCTTAGCTGTAATCTGAAATGTCAGTTATTACACTTGTTTGATTTAAGTATAGAAGCGCCTCGGTTATGCTCTCAGGAGTAAGACAGAAATAGCTAGTCAGCGTGGGTGAGTAATCTTCTAAAAGCATTCACAGGGATCATCCTTGCCATGGCATCATGTACTGTTCAAAGTTTGAGTGAATGTCAGGCATTTGGCATTTAGGGTTGGGGGAGGGGAGGTGGAAGATCTTAGGGAAATCCTGGGTTAAATCCCTCAGAGTTTCTGTACTGGGTGATCCATCAAGCACTTAATATTCTTTTAGTCCCCAGTATGTGACTGGGGTTGGATTTTATGGGAGGTACTAAAAAGTGCAGGACGCAGCCTTTGGGCCCTAGCTTAGGTGCCAGTTAAGAGGACCAGCACTTGTGCACAGGTAAGAGGCTGCATCTCAAAGCACTGCACGCGAGGGGCAGTAGGAGCTGTTAGCATTCGGGCAGGAAGGGATCCTGTGGACTGGGTGGTCAGGGAATGTTTCCTGGAGGAAGCAGCATGTGAAAAGGTAAAAATATTAGGGATAGAATGTTTTGCTTTAACTTGATCCTCGCCCTGCCTTTGTCTACTAAGGGTGGAAGCACCTTATACAAGAAAGTTAACAAACATAAATAGAAAATTGAGGCCACAAAAAAGAAAGAAGTGGCTAATCTAGTTGCTCTGATGGCGCCCTGAATTTGGTTTTGAGCAGCCAGGCCAGAATGAAAACCAGGTTAATTACATAGTTCTCTTGATCAGAAAGGGGAAAATCTACCAGCTCCTGAGGGGAGGCAAAATTCTTCCTGGCACATTTTTCCAAAATCATTTTCTCATGTAGAAGGTTATACAAAAGACACAGGGGCCTAATGGACATTGTTCCATCAGCAGCAAAAACCTTTATGAATGTGGAGGATTGAATGCCAAGGTGTGACCCGGTGAAGGTAATCAGGCCAGTGGCTAAGGTGGCAAGATCCAGTTATGTGGCTTTGGGGGCTCTGACTTGATGCAAAATGAACTGAGAATCATTCGCTGGAAGAGTAGACAGAGGAGAAATCCTGATGGAGCCTTTCTAGTGGAAATTCAGAGGGGAAACCTCCTTGGTCCTGGTGAGATTATACCCAGGGAAAGGATGTGGATCCTGTCTCCCTGGGTTCCCACTGTCCAGCATATAATTATCCTGTCTGGGGATCAGATCTGGTGCTGAGTGTCCTGGCAGCCAGGGACACAAAAGGAAACACACGTCTGATTCCAGAGTCCGGAGCTGGTCTTGTCTCTGTTACCAGCACCCCTTAGTACACTATTCCTTGGTCTATGTTAGTTGAGGCCGTAAAGCACTGGCTGTTGTCTCTGACAATTTCTCAAGCAGTTTGAAGTCTAGAAAGGGTAGTTTTACTTTAAAAAAAAAATGAATCCAAGATAGGCACGAGTACAGAAGAGATTACATGCTAGTAGGTTGGCTTTGTAACTATTCCTACTATCACTATCTGCCATTTGTTGAGTGTTTACTCTGTCCCAAGCACTTTACCTACATTCTCTTTATATCATCCTCAGAACAGTTTCCTGAGGTGTGTGCTGTTATTATCTCCATTTTATTGGAGAGACTGGGGCTTGTGGAGATTTAGATATACTCTTAAGCCTCCAGTTTGAGGAAGATTCCGGCTGGCCTCACTTTGGGATCTTGTGGGTTGAGTCTTGGCTGCCTGACCAATCCCTGCCCATGGATCTCCTCCTCTCCCATATCATGCCTGGCAGAGGTTTTCTGTTTCAAGCTTGTCCTGGGTATCCTGCTAGTCCCTGGCCTTTTGTATGAGATAGGCGCTTCCCCATCTGATCTCTAAGGTTCTTCTTCTGGGCCTCATGCCGCCATGTCTGTCCCTAGAGTCACACCCTTTCTCATCCTTTATGCTTGAACCAGTTCTGTCTGCGTCCCATCAGTCCGTTCCAAGAATCATAAAAGCAGTGTCCAGGTCTCCTTGTTTTTACAGCCCATGTTCCATTCAGGACCTTCCAGCAAATTCCTGCTACCCATCAGGGGTACCGCGGATCAGGGACTGAGGGAGGGTGAAGCCTGGCTCTTGGTTCCATTCCACCCCTTCACCTGGGTTCCCCTGGTTGGCTCTCTGCTCAGCCACTCTCCAGGGATATAGCTGCCATGTGTCAGCGCCATTTTCTCATATCAAAAATACTTGAAAACTGCATTAAGATTTGCGCTCTCATCAATGGAGGAGGAAAGCATTTTGTTAAGCTGTCTTCCTTCCTTCCTTCCTTTCCTCCTTTCCTCCTTTCCTCCTTTCCTCCTTCCTTCCTTTCTTTCTTTCTTTCTTTCTTTCACTGCCTTGGGTCTTAGTTGCAGCACGCGGGATCTTCGTTGTGGCACGCGGGGTCTTTTGTTACAGTGCGCGGGCTTCTCTCTGCTTGGAGCACGTGGAGCTCCAGAGCATGCTTGCTCAGTAGTTGCAGTGCGTGGGCTTAGTCGCCCCATGGCATGTGGGATCTTAGTTCCCCAACCAGGGATCAAACCCATGTCCCTTGCACTGGAAGGCAGATTCTCAACCACTGGACCACCAGGAAAGTCCCAAGCTGTCTTACTTCTGAAAGATTTGGGATTCTTCTTTTTTTAAAAAATAAATTTATTAATTTATTAATTTTTTGGCTGCACTGGGTCTTCGTTGCTGTGCGCGGGCTTTCTCTAGTTGTGGCAAGCGGGGGCTTGCGGAACACGGGCTCTAGGTGCACGGGCTTCAGTAGTTGCAGCACGCAGGCTCAGTAGTTGTGGCTTGCGGGCTCTAGAGCGCAGGCTCAGTAGTTGTGGCACACGGGCTTAGTTGCCCCGCGGCATATGGGATCTTCCCGGACCAGGGCTTGACCCCCTGTCTCCTGCATTGGCAGGCAGATTCTTAACCACTACGCCACCAGGGAAGTCCCAGATTTGGAATTCTTGCTGTCTTTGGACCCCAGGATCAGTGTGCATTTATTTCTGTAGGAAGAGATTGTGTATCTGGGGATGATGGCAAATTGGTCCCCCTGTGTTGAGAAAGCTGGTGACCAGCTGAGTAACTCGGGTTTAGGCTGAAATTCCTGCCTTCGCCCCTGTTCAGTCTCTCTTCGGCTCCCATTGACCTCTGTCACTGGGAACAGGATGAGATGAACTAGGTGGCCTCAGATGCACGTCTTCAGAGGCTCAGAGGGAACCTTTTGGAACACCAGGACTCTTTTTTATTCTTTGAAGCTTTTGAAGGATAGTATTTTCAATGGGATCCACCTGGCCTCTTGTGTTTGGCTGTTGCTGGAAGGCCTGGCCTGGGAAGGCAAAGAAGGTGGCTGTCTAAAAGATATACTGTATGGTAGAGTCACTTCGTTAAATTTGGAGAAAATATCAGTTGAATATCCAAGTCCAAATAACCACCATTTGTATATTGGTCAGTCTTTCAAATAAAGTTGCACTTCCATGAAAAAAATAAATAAAAGATACATTGTAAGCAGCTGTCACCTGGGACTCTATACCTGAACGTGTACTGATGGCTTAATTTCTCCATCGCCACAATAGCTGCCATTTATTGAGTGCTCACTAAGTGCTTCGAGTGTATTACTTGTTTAAGCTGCACAGCAACCGAACACATACCTATTAGCCCATTTTACAGATGAGAAAATAGCAGGACCAAAATGGGAAGACCCTGTGCTATAGGAAGCCCTCAAGTTGTAAGGTCCAGAGTGGTCCAAGAGCCCTTTGAGGTGGTTCCCTCTTTGGCCCCTGGAGATCTTGGATGTGCTTTGGCTTGGGCGTGTGGATGGGAGAGGTGCTTCCTCCTCAGATGAAGCACACTTGCAGTACAAAACAGCAGAGACCTGTCTGGTAGAAGCTTATGCCAAAGGGTAAGGGCTGAAATGATTTCATATCATCCTTCATCCCCATCATCCAAACCCAGACCCAATGCTACACAGCCAGGTGCGGGAAATGTCAAGTCTTTGACCATGTCCCATCTCTCTCTCCCCTGATGTCCTCTGGAGATGACCTCAGCCCTCATTGACTTCCCTTCTTCTCTGAAAGTCCCAGCATTTGGATTCCATAATATCCAGTCTAGGGCTTGATTCTCCAGTCTCCCTTGGTAACAACCCCTCACACTGCTTCATTCATTGCCCCCCCTCCTCCGGTCCCTTTTGCTGCCCTCTGGCCTAGACTCAGTGAGCCCCAGAGTCAGGAAGGACCTAAGGGGCATGTAGTTTAATCTACTCATTTCATCAGTGAGCAGAAAGTGTCTCTTTCATGGCAGAGGGAAGCATTATACCCCCTTGTTGAAGGAATCCCAAACTGAAGTGAACAGATTGGGAGCTTTGTGTATTGTTTGTTTTGGTGGATGCTTTCCTGCATGCCTGGGATTTCTCCACTTAGATCTAAAATCCTTTTACTGAATTAACCCCATTCTCCCCATACCCCTCCATCCTGCTTATATGCTAGGCTGGTTCTGATTTTTAGTATCAAATCACAGACTCTCAGAGCTGGAAGGAATCTTTGAGGCCATGAAGTGCGAGCCCTTCAGAGCAAATGCTTTAGATGATCATTTACAGCGTTCTCCTCATTCTCAAGAAAGGCTTGTGGGCACCCACCGCTAGACTGAGGTCAGTGCTTCAGTTATAATACCCCAGGAGTTCTTATTACTGGTGACTCTTCGGAGGAGCCAAGAGGACTTCCACACCAAGAATAGTCATCTTTTATTTTTTTTTAAAAATGCTGATTTTCTTATTCTGAGTTTCTTAAAGCAAAGCCCACCTGTGTGCATGTCAATGGGTGAAACTATTGACTCACTTAAGTTACACTTGCGCAGTACCAGATGGATGAAATTTTAATCTGCTTGAGGAAATTCAAGCACATGTTTTACTAAGAGCCTGTAAATGGAGGTAGAAGATTTAGTTCAAAGAAAGAAATGAGTATAGTTGACAATTACAGCCAAAATAGGACCTTACTTGAGGAGTAATTAAGTGATGAACTAATTAATCTGCTAACTGGCTTCTGTTGTCACTAGGGTTCACTCTTTAGGCTTGACCTGTATGTACACACGTGCGTGGAAGTTAATATCTGCAGCTCAAAGAGTGTATAGTGTGACGGTCAGGGCCCTTAAACCCAACAGAGAAATTCAGATCTGAGGCTGAGTGAAAGAGGTGAGCGACAGCAAGTTTAATCTCTCCAGATTTTTCTTTCTCCATTTTCTGAAAACCTATAAAAGTTGAGAACAATTCAGCTGTTCATTTAGTAAGCCCACCTAGAAGTAAATTCAAATTATTATGTCCATGCCAGAGGCTAAAGGAAGGAGTTACTATTACCTTTGAAGTGGAAAGAAATTGCCATCTGAGGGAGATGAACTAGCCTACATTAAAAAAAAAAAGTTGAAATCATATAGCAAAAATACCTATAATTCCTCCCTTTATTCTTTGTGGTCTTGCCCTTATATCTCACAGAATGGGTTGATTTGAATGCCTTAGAGACAGAGGGACCTCTGGCATCTCTTGGTTCTCTTTGCCATCAGGGAACAGACATGCTGAAGAACCTGGACCCCACCTGAGCCACCAGCCTTCCTCCCTGTGGCCTTGGCCTGGGGCAGTTCTAGATGTCAGATCCTCAAAACCCACCCACTGACATGGACCTTGCTCTCAGCAAATCTTCAAGCCCGGATGGAGGAAATGTTCTACCCTTAACATGTTGTTAAGCCATGTATAACTTTCTGAGAAATTTAGCCATGTGCTTCTAATTAATTTGCACCTAATTCTTCAGTGGGTTTTTTTCTCTTCATTTTTTTAAAAGAAGAAGTCACATGATGAATAAGCCTGGAGATTAAGCTCTCTGAAGAGGTTTCATTGACAACAAAAACAATATGTTTCTAGAAAGATACAACTAATGGCCAAGGGCTATGGAATAGGCAGGTTGGGTTCTCAGGTGTGACCTGTGGATGGAGTTCTGAGGAGATGCTCCATTTGCATCAAAGTCACAGGGTACCCACCTCCAAACTGGCCTCATTCTCAAACTCTGCTCCTTCCTTACAGGACAGCTATGCTGTGTAGCAATACCTTTTGTGGTTTGCTGCCAAAGTCTTCATTCAGTACCTAGGATTTCTCCCCACAGTGTGTGGTCATCCTCTTCTACTTTTTTCTTCCTCCTCCTCTCTTTCCCTTTCATTTGGGGGAAAGGGATTATGGAAAGAGATCAAATATCTTGGCTGAAGTTTTGATGGTGATGGAAATAGAACTCTGGAGCATTGACCCCCGCACCCCAGGTCCAAAGATGAGACCACCCAGCAGGATCCTGGGCTGCCCCCAGAGCTGCTTCCCAGAACTGGGCTGTTGGCAGAGTTTGCCTTTCAGAACTCAGAGCATTGCTGCACAGAAGGGGATTTCCCCTTTTTCCGGCACCCACCCCCCCTCCCACTTCCAGCCAGAAGAACCAGTCTCGACCAAGTTTAGGAAAAGGGAATTACATTGGGTCAATGTAGGTAGCTGAAATAACCAAGATCCTTGTTGCAGTGAACTTGCAAGTACGGAGGTTGATTCCACCCTGACATCACCACCCACCCCCACCCCACCCCCCAACCACCTACCTCCAGGCGGCAACTAGAAAACTTAAAACAAATACTGGAGATGGGAGAGATTCTCTCAGGACTCTGGCAAGCATAGCAGTTCCCTTGTGTTGCTGGCAGGTACCCAAGTTTATCCATGTTTATGGGGATTTGCAGTGTTGAACTGCGGTGGATAGAAGTGTGTAGTTCTGCAGGCTCCATAGTCAATTAAATTTCCTGCTCATCCCCAAGCTTTGGGCCAAGGTAATCAACTGGGAGAAGGAAAAGAGGAGGTTGTTTATTAATCTGAAGAATTTACACCAATGTACTATTACCTTTTTGGTTCAGGGTGCTGTGTAGATCTTTGTCAATTCTGAAAGAATTGAGAGGCCATTCTAGCACTTTCTCACTTGAGTAAGAGAGAAAGCCCTGTGGCCACTTGCAGGTTGGTTCCATTCTCTTCTTTTTCTCCAGACTGCAGACCTTCTAGTTTACTTTGAATAAAATCAGAGAAATTCCTAGAGAATTAATGGAGATACAGAGAGAGGCAGAGAAGAGGTGTTGAGAGAAGTTTGATAAACAAATCACAGTAAGACTAAAAAAAAAAAGAGCCTGGGATGTAACTGTTTAACCCCAGTTATAATGAATCTTAAAGATGGAATTTCAGACCCTGGGATGGGCTGATGGATGGAGGGTATTTTTTGAATAGCATATCCTGAGCCTCTTACGTCATGCTTCATAGAGGTGCCTCTTCCACTTACATTCAAGTTCCTAGCAGTGGGACAAAAAAAAGGTCTGACGACTTGAGTAAATCTGTGAAAATAGCATGCCCCTGACCTACTTTGGTTTTTATGTTTACCTCCCTCAGAGATGTACTATTTACTTGAATGGGATCTGCACAAATAATCACAAAAATAAGATAAAGGCAACAGTTTTCTCAGATGCTTCCCTGCAGGAAGGAGGGTGGAATTAGCCCTCCTCACTCAAGACATTGATGCTCTTTGTAATTGTTTAAAAAAAAAAAAAAAAAAAAGAACAAGGAAATAAAATGTCTGTACCACATTGTCTCCTTTTAATCAGCCTCTTAATGGGCCATTTTAAGCACTTTCAGAATTTGGAAGAGTGCTGATGTCAGGAATATGTATCATCTCAGCATCCTTGTTGTGTTTATCCAAAAGTCTTGATCTTCCTGCCTCTTCTCATTCTGAGGGCATGTATGTAGAAACAGAGTATGTCATCAATCAAGTTCCTATTACAGAGAGAATTTATACAGGAAGACTGTGGCATAGTCTTTGTGATACTGAGGGCTATACATAAATAACAGAAGAATTTTCTAATCCAGCACACTTAAACTACTGGAGCATACTTTTTCTCTAAACATTGCCCTCAGGTTCTATTAAGGATCAAAGAAACTGCCTTACAGAGAATGTGCCTTCACTCTCAGCAGAAGTTCTATTGACTTGCTGGCTACCTGGCATGGGTGTCCGCTGGGAAGGATCCATGAGTTGGATTCCTCACTGGATGATTTTACTGGAGGAAGACTTAGGGCTTTATTTTAGGAGTTAAGGACCTCTCTAACCCTACCCTTCCAGCTGTCACAGGTGTTTGCCTCCCAGAGCTTGGTGAAATAGAAACACCGAGGGATAGGAAACATTTGTGGGAATAGTAGATTCATGCAGAAATAACCTAAAGTGCAAAATTTAGCCTTATACCAAGCAGAGGAGTTAAAACTCAGAGCTGAGCCTCCAGAAGCTTTCTGGAGAGGGGCTGTTCCTTGACAGCAGTGCCAGTGCCCTGGTGAGAAGCAAAAATACTGGCCAGGCCTTGTGGATAGTGACCCAAGCCCAGATGTCTGAGATCATGGAAAAGGAACTCTGAGGGAATGAGCTTTTCACACCCTTTTCACTCAGATGTTTTCCGATAGGTGGAAACCACCTCTGAGGACGTTTCACAATTTTGTTAATAGAAAAAAGTCAAAACAAGTACAGAACCTCCAAAAGCCATTACATTGCTAAATGTACATTGTGGGAGTGCTTTTCTCCTTGGTCCTATCCTGGCCTGGTTCTAATTAGTTGTAGAGACATCCGATTAACTCCAAATGACATGGTCTATGTGTGAGCCCCATGGGGATGGGTTCTGGAAGGAGCCATATCGCATTTCATCAGCTGGCTCCCTTCTTGCAGGCGCTATCCAATTTGGTTGAGAAATGAAAGACATTTCAGCATTTCCTTTCCTCTCTTCCTTCCACAAAAGCTTAAGCAACTGATATTTGGCCAGAGGGATAGGAGGATAGGGGAGAGTTTGAATGGGGACAGTCAGGGTTGGGAGATAATAACAGTTAATTGTTTTCCTTCTTACCTGGAGCCCCAACTGAATGATGCTCCCAACAGATGGGCAGGAGAATGGATATTGAGCAGTGATGCTGTCTTCCCTCTGTTTTCCCAAATCCTCTGTGTCCTTCACGTGCCAAGATGAAGGAAAGCCCACCCTCACTTTCAGTTATCTGCCCCTTCTCTAAATAGCAGCAGCAATTATGGGCTTTACCACAAAGTTTAACACAAATTTTACACCCACTGACACTGTTTCTCATATTCAAATGGTGTGTGTCCGCCTCGCGGTAGGTTATTGGTGGCCTGGAACTGACTGGACATCTTTACACGACCACGTTGCCAGGACAGGGCTTAGCCACAGATAGTTATCGATCATCTGATTGTCCTCCTTCGGATGCATTCGTCTTGTCAAGCCTTTGTTTCAGTGTTTAGCAGAGTGTGGGCCATTTTGGCAGCAGAGCCGTGGGGCAAGATTTAAGTTATTTGTTCCCATTTATCAGTGAACTGGGCAATCCGTCCACATTTACAATTCCCTAATCAGCTTAGCTCCGTTTTAATCATCTGGAGTCTGGCTGGGTTTGTTCTGTGTAGGAGCCAGCAAGGCCCAACTGTTGCGCTGACTTCCTTTGTCTCTCCTGATGAAGGTCTTTTTTATCCTCGCCCACCTTGCGCCTTCAAAACTATGAGTCAAACTGCTTTTCGAAGAGCTTCTTTTCTCCTTCCTCCTCATGGGTACTTTTTAGCTGCCATTTTCTCTTCTACCCCTTTTGTTAGGTTTTATGACTGCACAGTCATGCTGCCTCCCCTTTAGCTTGACTGGAAGGAGTGTGTGTGTGTGTGTCTGTGTGTGTGTCTGTGTGTGTGTCCATCTGCATTTGTGTATGTGTCTGTGTGGGTTTGTGTGGGTACTCGTGCACACATATGTATATGTGTGTATATCTGCACACACCTATGGGTACACACACATGTGTGGGTTTCAGTGTGTGTATCTAAGTGTTGTGTGTGCACACAGTCACACGCATTTGCCGGTGAATAGCCCCTACCTGACTGACATGGCAAGTGAGTAGGATCTAGGGCCCCAACAAAGTGAACAAAATCACTTTTTTCCCTCAAAGACTATAGTTTATTCCTCACTGACATTAAGTTTGTTTAACCAGTGGTGCAGAATTGTGAAGGGATTAAGGTTCCTGAGTTTGTAAGTTATTTTCTTTTCTCTGGGCTTAAGCCAGCTTGCCTTTAGCGTGAAATTTGTATACGGTGCTCATGTATTTTGGTGTGCTTTGCTAGCTGGGGTCATACCTAGGGTCTAGGATCAATCAGATATAGATTAACCTGTGGATGGTTAGCCTTTGCTAAGTGCATACTTGTCTCCAAACCCTCATATTCCAGCACCCTGGATAAAACCGTAGGAGGAAAAGGGAGGGCCAGATGGACAGATGCATGTACACAACCCCAGTCTCCATGGTTCCTTGCTCTTGCCAGGGTGCAGCAGGCGTGTGCCTACCCCATATTCAGTCACTCAAGCACATCCTCACTCCTGGATGCCTGGGTAAATAGTCACGCAGGGTCACCACCAAGGATTTGCAGCTCTGCAAGAGGTAGGGCTAGGAAACACTGTCCTCTTGTGCTCAGGGTCTCCTATCCCCTTTTCTAGGTGGTTCTTATATAGGGGACACCGAGCATTGGCGTGGGGGTGAGCTCCTACCCGCTGTCAGGGACCGCCCTCCCGGTGGGCGATGTTCAGCTGCCCCCCACGCCCCTTGCCCTGTGGAACTGCTTGCTTCTCTTCCCCAGGGTCAAGCGCTGAGCAGTCAGGCACGAGCTGGAATTACTATCCAGATGCATCTGGGAGGTGGAAATTCTGCTTCCTCTGTCTGGAAAACACAACCCTGGCTGTGGCTTTTTTATTTTAGGGCCACAATGTTTCCAAAGTATGAGTGTTGCCCAAGCTTTTATGTTCGTGAAGATTGTGGTGTTTGAGTCCTGTTTGCAGTCTCGGAGATGGTAACATTAGAGGTAGAGTCTGAGATGTCAGGTGCATGGCATCCCTTCTGCAGTGCTGTTGGGGCCAGCAGGAGTATGAATTTCTGTTTTCTCAGCAGCCTGGATATCGCTTTAGCTTTGTACCTTCACAGGAGGACCGGGCTGGCACAGCCGTGGTCCCGCCCCCAAACCCGCAAAAACAGGTGGTGGCCGTTATGATTATCTTTACTTCATAGGTGGATGATGAAATTGAGAGAGTGAGAAGCCCAGGGGCCAAGATGCCAGCCCTCTAACTGCACCCTCTCTCTTGACCTGTGGGTTGCCAGAACCGGCCCCGTTGGCAGCCGATTATTTCTTCCTTCCTAAAAATCCAGGCTGCTTCTGGCCATGCGGAGACAATGAAATCCTCAACCATGGTTGAAAAAGACCAACCAAATCCAAACAAACAAGGGCTTTTTTTTTTTTTACACTTTTCTTAGGAAGTCATTAAGGAATTATTGAGCTGATTAATGTGAGTGGAAAATATTTAAGTTTGGTCATTGTTTAGGCTGGCCAGTTTGGCTGCATTAGGAATGGACTTCTGGAAACCACTGTACTGTTCTCTCCAGGTGTCCACTTAGCTCTGGAGAACTCCAGGACTGGATCAGGCCACCCCCAAACTCAGGGATGAGGAGGGGCTGCCCCAGTGTTTAGGGGGACCCTGAGTGAACAGGGAGCTTGGGAGTGGGAGAGGATGGTCATTTCAGGCTTCCCCAGGCTGACATTCTTTCTTGTCCTGTGTTGGCCAAGATGGAGATGCCCTAGAAGATTTGGAAGCTAAAGGGAAAACAAAGGGAAGGACTTAGGAAGAAGGCAAAGCAAAAGGGAACAATTGGGATCTGTTTATATAGGGCTTGCATTAAGCAGATCCTTTTCCTGGCAGAAGCTGCAGCTTGCAGTGGGCTGGGGAAGAGCCTCGCAGATGGCAAACGAGAGGTTGCTTCTCCCCGGTGCCTCCCTGCCGAGCGAGCCTGCGGAGACGGGGAAGCTGGAGGCCCCAGGTTGACCTCTCCCCGCAGCTGCCGGCTCCTCTGGGGCACGATGCCGCCCCGTGTGCTCTGCCGCCCAGGGTTCTCCTCCTCCTGCGAGCAGCCCTTTGTGACGTGGACTGAATCCTGGCCATCTTCCCCTTCCTCCCCCTTTGTCTTCTCTCAGAACTTTCGTTCCGCTTTTGCACTTGCCTGAGACACAGGGGAAGTGGGGTGGTTCTTACTGGGGTGATTCTGGAAGTGGCTGTGGGGGAAGCTGCCCACCACCAGGGGCAGGCAGGGTGTACCCCTTCCTCCTCTGGACGCCCCCAGCCCCTTTCTGCCCCTGCTGGAAGCCTTTTCCGAGGGTCCCAAATCTTGCCTAGGCTGCCAGGGGTGGAGAGAAGAGAGTAGAGCTAGAGCCACACGTGTAACTCCAGCTGCCTGGCTGGGATGCTCAGTCATTGCCATTAGGGCCCAACCACTGCCCCTACCCTCTGGAAGCACGTGGTAGACGGGTGGAAGGGGCAGGAAGGGAGGGCAACCCCTCCTTGTATCATTTCGTTCTCCCAGCAGCTCTTGGAAATGTCTCCATTTGACAGAAGGGAAAACTGAGGCCCAGAGAGACTGACTGGCTTCTTCGACCAGGTTAAGCTGTAGAGTCAGAATTAGCCCCTAGACATGCTGGTGCCTAATTTAGTGCTTTTGCATAAAGCTGGAGAGCAAGGGAAAAACAAGGGCAGTAAAAGTAACTGAAGGAGAAAGGGGAAACAGAGTTATAGGACAGAGAAAAGGGAGCCGGTGGAACCGAGGGAACGTTAGGACTCTCCTAAGTTAGTGAACGATGTTCTGTCTGCCTGCAAGGGTTGCAGAGAGAAGGAAATGCAGTAGACACATCTGCCAGTAAATGCAGATTTTGTTCACTTGCCCTCTTATTTCTTGATCACTTTCACTAATCAGTTAAAAAAAAAAAAAGCTTACTGATCATCTTCTGGTCACTCTGCCTGGCCCTGAGCCCTCTGGGGACACTTGAGATTGAGGAGAGATAGGCTCTTCCCTCAGTAAGCTTGCAGCCTATGCTGGACCATCATGCTTGGAAGCGCTAAGTAGTGTAGCAAAAGGTTGTTGATGGAGAAATGTGAGTTGAGCATCTGCTGTGTGGTCGGCTCCATTGAGGACCAAGCCGTGGGTTCTGAGGAACAGACTCTGAGTGGGAAAGGCGGTCAGGGAGGGCGTCTCAGGGGAGAGGAGCCTGAACTAGAGAATGGGGCCCCTCCCGCTCTCATGGGGAAAGGCGCTGGAGAATGTAAAGTGGGCAGTGCTGTGCCACACCCCAGACGGTGCTGTGCACCTGTGACAGCCTATCGAGTGACCTATTTGCTGGGTGTTCAGAATCGAGCTTGCTTGAATGGGGTGGTGATGGCAGGTGGCCGGTGAGATGTCTGGGCTGGATACAGAGCCTTTCTGAAAGCAGGGAGCTTTGTCGTTCCCGGGAAGGCAAGAGCCCTGCCCAGTGGTCTCCTCCTGGCTTCTCTGTCCCTTCCCCTTCAGGTTACCTTGGGCACTGGCTGACTGGCCCCTGGAAGGGGTTTTCTTTCCAGGCTATGAGTCCAAGAAACTGCCTTAGCTCCTGTGACCCGCAGCCCTCCAACACTGCCCTTTGCTGGACGAGCCAGCCAGAGAGGCTGTGTCACTGTCCCCAGGATGCCCCCAGGAGAAGGTCACCCAGGCTGCAGGAGCGTGGGGCGAGGTGGGAGTGGGGGCAAAGGAGACCCAGATCCAGGCTTGCTCCTGGCCAGCTGTGTGGCTTAGGTGAAGATAACAATGATGAAGGTAACAATAGTCCCCACTACTTGTGCCCAGGCTGTGTAGAACCTCACAGACACAACTCGTCTGATCTTCCCAGTGGCTGTGTAAAGGGGATGCTGTCTTTACCCTCCTCCTGCAGATGAGGAAGTGGAAGCTCAGGGACTCATGGGCACCGGGAAGCAGAGATGAGATTCAAGCCCACTCTTCCTGACTCCTGAGATGCTGCCCTAATGATTAGGGCATGCTGCCCCCTTAGCTATTATACTGGGCCTCTTTTCTCTCAAGATGAGGACTTGAATGAACTGACTCCTTGGGCCCCTCTGGGCACCATCATTCTAGAATTTTAGGGAAGGGTGTCCCCAAGGACATTGTAAAGGCATTGGCCTTGGGAACGACGGTCCTTCCGAAATGATGGGGAGGAGACCCAAGTTGCTGAGACCGTTTGCCCCACGGCAGCCTAGGGCCAATTTCTCAGCTCTTTCTCCGCTGGCCGCCCTGAGCACACCTGCCCTGCTGGGAGCACTCGGGGACTCTAGGGGCTATTTTATGTCGAGGCGCCCATCCCTGGAGGAGTTGCATTGGGGTGGGATGGCTGAGACTCCCCCCGTTGCAGGCTGGGTCCTTAGCACCATCCCCGCCGAGCGTGCTGCTCAGCAGTCAGAGCTGTCTGCCGCTGTCATCCCACAGCTGCCACATCAGGTTAGAAATAGAAACTCCCTGCTGGGCCCCCAGCCCTTCCCTCCTGCTGCTGACGCTCATCTGGGGGGCCCCCCCGTGCTGCCTTAGTTGGTGAGGCCTCTCTCGGAGGAGTAGGGGGCTGGAGGAAGCCAGGGATGTGTCAGCCTGGGAGCTCCAGGGCCAGCCCCACCAGGATGACCACCCTGTGGTCAGGCCCTGCGATGGGCTCACAATGTCCAGGCCTCCCCTTTCTCAGCAGCTGCTTCTCAAGCTCCGGGAAGGTGATTTGATGCTGGCCTAGCAGGGTGGCTCACCCTGCCACCTGCAGCTTCCAGCCTTCCGCTGTGGAGGGCCTCCCTGAATACGTGTTGAACTTGACTTATGAACACAGGACCAGGCAGAACCCCAGCAGGGCTTCCAAAGGCAACCTCGGCACAGCCTCAGGGCTTGAGTGCTGCATTTTGGGTTTTCTTTTCACCAAATCCCTTTCCTCCCCATCTCTCCTGTCTTCTCTCCATTGTGCCAAAGCACTCTGTGCCCCCTTCTCCCCCCGCGTGGTTATCTGCCTCGGGAGCCCTGAATGTTAGGAATCAGGCGTGGATTTCTGTGTGACCCTTCAGAGCAGGGCGGGGGGAGGAGTGGCGTTCTGCCCAGGGGTTGTTCTGAAGCCGCAGGCCTCTGGGGAGACAGACAGGCCTTGGCCTCTGGGACCATCTTCCCTCCATCCCTGACTCCTGACAGCTGATGCAAGCCAGGAGGCCTGGCCACCCTGACTTTGACCCCTTCCTGGAGAGGCCAGCCCAGGCTGCATCCCTGGAGCCAGCACACACCCTTCCCCCCGTGCCTCTGAGCAGCAGCCCTGCTCCCCCCATTCCCCAGGCTGTCTCCAAGTCCAGGGTATCAGCTGACCCGAGGAAGCACAGTGACACCGTCCCAGCAGGGTGTGGTGAAGGAAGTTGTTTTCATTCATGGTAAACAGGGTAGTAAAACAACAATAGCAGTGTAGATGCTTCACAGTTATTTACCAGTGGATTCATCTGCATTCTGGATAATGCACGGCTTTCTCTTCCCAAGGTGGGATTGGTTCCTGGGGGGGATTAGCAATAAGGAAGGAACTAAGGTTTATTGAGACTGTACTATGTGCCAGGCATTGTGACAGGCACTTTACCCACATTTGTTCTTGTCATTGTCCCCTAAACCTCATTTGTCCCTGTTTTATCCTGTTTGCTCAGGAAGAACTAAGCATCATGGACTTTAAATAAGTCGCTTATGGTCACATGGTTAAAAAGTGTCCTGGCCGGGCTCCTGACAGATCTGCCTTTCTCCAGGGGTTATGTCTTCCTACCTCGAGTGTGCGGGGGTGTGTGGGCAGACACACGGAAAGATGGACTCCATAAGGCCCCCTCCCCCCATCCCCATCCTCATGCTTCATGCAGTATATTTGAGGCTCATGAAGTCTTCCCACCAGCAAGAATTTATTCATCCCACCATGAGTTTCCAGGGGCATTTTAAATCGAGTGACCCCAAACATTTCCAGATAGTTGTTGTTTTCCACTTATTTTTATACCTCCCTGGAATATGGAAAGGGAGTGCTGAGACCATTACAGATTGGGAAATTGAGGGTCAAAGAAGGAAAGAAGGGCTTCCCCGGTGGCGCAGTGGTTGAGAGTCCGCCTGCTGATGCAGGGGACTCGGGTTCGTGCCCCGGTCCGGGAGGATCCCACGTGCCGCAGAGCGGCTGGGCCCGTGAGCCATGGCCGCTGAGCCTGCGTGTCCGGAGCCTGTGCTCCACAACGGGAGAGGCCACAACAGTGAGAGGCCCGCGTACCGCAAAAAAAAAAAAAAAAAAAGAAGGAAAGAAATCCAGGATCTGACCCCTCCTTTGCATTTCCACCCCCTGTTCTGAGCCTCCACCATCTCCTGCCAGGATCCCTGCAGTGGCCTCCTCTTTGGTCTCTCTGCATCTACGCTTGCTCCCTCCCCACTGCCCCAGCCAACACGGTCTTCAGGTTATGTTATTCCTCTCCCTGGATTCCCACAATGGGTCTTCGTCATGGTGAAAACCAAAATCCTTCTAATAGCCTACATGGCCCTGCATGCTCTGTGCCCCCATCCCTACCTCTCTGATTTCATTTTATATTTTTCTCTCCCAACTCATTCCACTGGCCTTTGTGCTGTTCCTAGAACGGACGAGGCACTTTCCTGTCTGTACTGGCCGTTCTCTCTGCCTGGATCACTTCTGATATCTGAACCTCTCCCTTCAAGTCTTGCTCCGATGACCCGGCAATGAGGCCGTCCTGGATACCCTGCTTAAAACCACCACGCCCTAACCCATCCTGATCCTCCTCGCCCTGCTTTATCTGTTTTTTTTGTCCAGAGTACTTATCACACTCTAAAATGTCATACAATTTACTTTCCTTACTGGTAGTATGTAGACTCTCCTAGGACAGCGATTTCTTTCCCTCTTCTGTTCATTGATATAGCCCAAGCATCTAGAACAGTGCCTGGCACATAGTAGGCACTTTAATAAATGTTTGATGAATGAATGAAATCACATATCAGGTTAGTGAGGGACTCATGACTAGAACCTGGTGTTTTACTCCCAAGATAAGGATTCCCCCCAAGTGTTTGTGTTAGAACAATTACACACACACACACACACACACACACGTTTATATATTTACGAGAAAACTTAACATGGGCATAGAAAGCAGAAGAGCCTCAACATGTACTGTGCATGAGATATGTGCCAGGTACCGTGTATGCATTATCTCACGTGTCTGCACATCTTTCCCAGGAGGAAAGTGACACTCAAGGAAGTTAACTGATGTGCCCATGACCGCAGCTACTCAGAGATACAGCTGGGTTTAACCTCAGATCTGTCTGGCCTCAGAGCCTCTTTCCTATTCTTCCCTGGAGAAAACAGCACTGATAAGCTAGCTGTTTGGCCCTCACGTTCCTGCCAGCTGTGCAGAGAACCAGACTTGATGCTGAGCCCACTTGTCTGGGTCCTGCTCCCCTCCCCCAGTTTCCTGTGGGCTGGTCTCTGTCTTGCTCTTCCTTTCCTGGGAGGTCTTGGGTGGCCAGGACCACATTCATATGCAGTCCTTGTCGTCATGCAGACCTCGTCGTCAGATCCTGATTCTTGGCCATGTATCAGCTAAAGTAAGCCAGGAGGTTGCAAAAAAGCCATGGCAGAGTTTGGCTACTCACTGAAGGACACATTGGTGGCTGATTTCCAGGGCCCGGGCACCACTGCAGCCCTCCCCTCCTCTCCAGCCAAGCTTAGTTGTAGGTGCCCGTGAAGGGAGCCTGCAGGGAAGTGTGATCCAGACCAACTTGCGACTTGCGTTCTTGTCCCCCTGCAGGCTCCTCCCCAATCCTCCAGGCTGGGGTCCTGAGCTTCTGAGAACCAACATGGAACAGGTTTGAAAGCCACCCAGGATGAGTATACACCTGTCTATTTTAGAGGGACTCACCATCCAGATCATGTTGGGGGCCGAGGAAGATACAGTGAGAGGTGACTTCATTCCTTTCGCTCAAGAAGTTTCTGTTCTACTCATGGAGATTAGATATACATACTATATAAAATAATTAACATTACAAATCCACGAATCAGGAACGTAAATGAGCTATGGATTTTTTTTTTTTTTTCAATAAGGACATGAAGGGCTTCCCTGGTGGCGCAGTGGTTGAGAATCCGCCTGCCGATGCGGGGGATACGGGTTCGTGCCCCGGTCCAGGAAGATCCCACATGCCGCGGAGCGGCTGGGCCTGTGAGCCATGGCCGCTGAGCCTGCGCATCCTGAGCCTGTGCTCCGCAATGGGAGAGGCCACAGCAGTGAGAGGCCCGCGTACCGCAAAAAAAAAAAAAAAGGACATGAAGCCTTTATTAAACTTTTCCACTCTACCTGTGGTTTGAGAGGACCAAAAGCGGGGCCCAGCTGACTGACCAGGCCCCTTGAACCCCACAGGCCTCCTGCATGGAAGGGCAGTTTTGAGGAACAACATAATGCACAAAAGAGGGGTGTTTCTTCAATTGGTAGTTTGGAAGTGAAAAGCACTATATAACCTATAACTATAATGTGTTCTTAAAAATGTAAAGAGAGAAGTGTGGAAATATGGCAAATAGAGAGTTAATCCCCATGTATTGTGGGTGCACATGTAACTGTAGGTTTTTGTGACAGAGGTAGCATCATCTTTGAACATGAAGGGCCAGGATACACCCAGCTAGGCCTTGGGTTATAGTAGCGTATGTTCATTGGAAGTAGGTATCCCTTTTGCCCAGAATGGCCAGGAAAAAATCCTGTTGGCTACCGAGAGGATGATAATTAGGAACATTGAGCGCACCTTTCAGAACATTGAGTTCCAATGAAGTGAAGGCTTTGGAAGTTTCCAAGGAGACAGGAACGCTTCACTTAGGCTTTGTGCGGTAATTTAAGGGCATTTCATCCCTGTATGCTCTCAGCTACCAAGGGACCCAAGCTGCTTCTTTTCCCTCAGCCTCAGATCTTCGTGGACTGTAGGGGAAAGTTTAAAGGGTTATAACAGAGACCAGTAGATTGAACTAGTTCTTGGAGTGTTTGGATTTCATTTACCACTGGAATGTTATAGAATTATAATTCTGCCTTCCAGTATTTTAATTAGACAATGGATTCAGCACTTATTGTGGGAGTGAAGAGTGAAGCTTCTGAGAAGAGACAGTCTGATGGAGACTCCACCCCTGCTTAAGGCCCGGTTCCAACTTCCCCCACTCAGCCCTTCTTCTAGAAGACATTGTTTCTTGGCCACCAGCTCCACCATACTTAGATTCTTCTTGTTTTCTCAGCCATTCCTTTGGCGTTTTCCCTGAGGTCAGGGATCAGACATTATACAAGGCATTCGTCCTCACACACCCTCAATAAATGCAGCTGACTTGAGAGGAACGGAAACTGCCGTTGCCCACTGAGGAGAATGAATAACCAGGAACTTGCAGATTAGAGGACACAGAGCAACTTTTCTCAGGGCATCTTAATAAACTAACCAAGCCTAGAATCTCATCCACATAATCTGGCCGGATTTTCCTTAGGGGAGTTGAATCTTAACTCCAGCACCAGGCTTGGTATTTTCCAGTAGGTGGTCTGCTTGCAAACTTATTTGCTTTGACTCAAGCCCTGCCTTTGAGAACTATTAATTCAGATGATCTAATCAAAACCACGCATGAGGCTTTAATGATGCTACTCCTCATCCTCTACCCTACCCCCACCCCCATTACACTCTGATTTTGTTTAAAGAAGTCCAAGCATGGTTGAGTGCCTTGGAGAAAACTGCCAGAGGAGGCCAGCCTCACATGGCTGGACATCCCCACTGGCCTTTTTTCATAGATGACTGATTCTGGTTCTTTTCTGGACCAGAACTCTCCAAGCAAACTCCTCCCAAGAGCCTAGAATGTTAACCTTTTCTGCTGATTATCTCACCTATGAGAAGGATCCCAGCATTAATATGATATTGTTCAGTGTGTTAACAATGTATTAGAAATTAAAATGTAGAAATTAGAAATTAAAATTTCATTTTATTATTTCATTTTATAAGCAGCCCTTAGGAACAGCGTGGCCTCGGGAGACGAGTGCAGGTCTTGTGACCTGACGGGGTACCAGGGGCCTCTGGATGCTGTAGACTTACTCTGTTTCTTGATCTGGGCACTGGTCACACAGGTGCTGTCACCTTGCACACTTTTCTGTAAATATATTCCACTTCAGTCCAAAGTTAAGAAGAAGAGAAAATAAGCAAGAGAATAACAAACACAAATTTAGGGTAGCACCCCCTTGGGGTGGGGGAAGGCAGGGAGATGGTATTGGAGAGCCGTGCATGGGCAGCTTCAAGCCTCCATTCTAGTGTTTGGTTTGGATTTTAGGTTCCTTAGAATTCTTCTCCATAACTCACACATATAAATATCCTTTTATAGATATCAAGTATTAAATAATAAGCTACATGGGGGTATAGAAAAAAGATCTTGCGGGTTCTGTGGTCAAACTGACCAGGTTTGAATCTTGTCTTGCCACTTACAGGCTGTGGGGGTCTTGAATGAAGAGCAAAAGCTCCCAGACTCTCAGTTTGCTCATCTGCAAAATGGGGATTGCAATCCACAACCAAAAATTCAGTTGACATTTGGGGTATGTATTACAAAGTGAAGTATAGAGTGTTATGAGAGCATAAAACAGTGGGACCTAACCTAGTTGAAGGGGGATGGGGTGGGAGTGGGGTGTTCAGGGAAAATTTCCTTGAGAAGGCAATGTTTGAGCTGGGTATTGATAGAGGGCTAGTTTTTATGTTTTCTTTTGTTTATTTATTATTTTTGGCTGCGTTGGGTCTTCATTGCTGCATGTGGGCTTTCTCTAGTTGCGGCGAGCGGGGGCTACTCTTCGTTGCAGTGCGCGGGCTTCCCACTGCGGTGGCTTCTCTTGTTGCGGAGCACGGGCTCTTAGGAGCGAGGGCTTCAGTTGTTGCAAGGGCTAGTTTTTGTTTGTTTGTTTGTTTTTGCGGTACGCGGGCCTCTCACTGTTGTGGCCTCTCCCGTTGCGGAGCACAGGCTCTGGACGCGCAGGCTCAGCGGCCATGGCTCACGGGCCCAGCCGCTCTGCAGCATGTGGGATCCTCCCGGACCGGGGCATGAACCCGCGTCCCCTGCATCAGCAGGCGGACTCTCAACCACTGTGCCACCAGGGAAGCCCCGTGGGCTAGTTTTAAGTACACAGAGTCAGTAGCTGGATTTCTGTCTCCTCATACTCATGCACTAGCTATGTCCTGTGGCGAGTGGGAGATAAGTGTTCCAGAGAATCGCGGAACCTCACAGCCACAGTGGATTTCAGAGAACAATACCTAACCCACCGTCTCCCACCCTCACTCTTCCTCGATTTTGCCAATGAAGAAAATGAAGCCCAGGAGATAATGTGACTTGCCCAGGCCCCTCAGCTGACGAACAGCAGGACCTGGACTGAAACACACACCGCATTTACCCCTGTCATGTGCCAGACCTACTGCCAGTGCTTTACATTCTTGATATTTAATCTTCATTAACATCTCTATGTACTAAGTCAGTGATATTATCTCTTGCTTACAGATGAGGAAACTGATGCCCAGAGAGGTTAAGTACTCCCTCAAGGTCACACAGCTAGCTCAGGAGAGTCAGGATTTGAACCCAACCTGACTGCAAAGACCCCACATTCCTAATTACCACCCTGCACTTCCTCCTACCAGAACCTCGATTTGCAGTATTTCTGCTAAACCATGACATTTTCCCTGCCCTCACGGAACTACGGTCTTTTTGGAGAGAAAAGTTGTCTTCAATACAGCACAGATGAGAAAGCCCAGCTAGGGGAAGGGTCGGCTTTGGGAGTAGCCTGCCAGTTCACTTCTTGGGATTAATTTTCTTCATTGGGAACATTGAGGAAGAGTGAGGGCGGGTGATATAATGTTCTCTGAAGTCCATTGGCTGGTAGGTCACTGGCTGGACTTCAGACCGGTAGCTGATGACTGTCAACTGGCAGAGGAGTTCAGACTTGGTCTTGAGGCACTGGGGTGCCAGTGTGAGGTTCTGGACAGTGGGACCTGAAGAAGGAAAACAGGAGAGGGCTTTATCTTCCAACTGTGTTTCTCTGGAGGCTGGTCTCCCAAGAGGACACGCCTGGCTGCTTAGGTCCACAGAGTTTGTGCTCCCAGGAGTCCCTGACGGCAGGGACTCATGGCCATTGGTCGCATTCATGTTCCTCTTCAGATGAGGAAGGTTGAGTCATGGTTTGGACTTCTAGCAAGTTCTCACTCTCAGCTGGAGTTCCCTCTTTGAGATGGTACCTCCACTTTCGCTCAACATCCCCTCCACTGCCCCTCCCCCCATTCTTCCCAACATTCCTACCCACCCCTACAGAGAGACCAAGGGATCCTGGATGGGGTTTCATCATTGGTACTGATGGATGTTCTTCTAAGTTGGTGCATTTTCTCCTGCTAACCTCTATTTTAGTATTATGGGGAAATTAATAGAAATGTTCTCCTTTGTATCAGTATCAGAATGTTTTCCCCTTCGGGTGGCCCTCCTCTCTAGTTGCATAATGGCGAGAAAACGCTACTGCCACCTAGTGGGGGTTCAGAGTGTGACCTTCAGAGCTCCTCCTCCTGACCCCAGCACATTATTTCTATTATTAAAATTTAAAGTAAGGAGCAGTTCTGAGTACAGTGTTCTTCCCAGTGTATGGATTCAAGTGGATTTCAGGTCCCCTTCCCATTCTCTTAAAACTTACAGCTGCAAGTCTCAGAGGGGTTGTTTTGTGTACACCCAACAGAGCCTTTGAAATAGGTACAGGGAGCTTGATCTACTTTCCCGTGGCTTATCTTTACAGCAGTCCAATGAGGTAGGTATCTGTATCCCCACTCACAAACGAGGAAATCAAGGCTCAGAAAGGTTAAGTAACTTAACTGTGTAGCAGGCCTCCTAGGTGTATGCGGATTATGGCTTGCTTCCCTCTAAAAGTGTACTATCCAGACATAGTGGCAAAGTGTCAGGTCCTGGTCATCTTGTGGAGGGAGAGGCCCTTGTGCCCTGAGGTAGTCCAGCAGGGCTTCCTGGATGGAGGAGGTGGGTCTGGAGCTGGGATTTGGAAGTCTGAATGGGAGGAAAACGTTTGGTGAATGAGGGCACAGAAGTAGCACAAGAATGGGGCTGTCTGTGAGTAAAGAATATTAGCCAGTCTAGGTCTGGGCAGCGGTGGCTGCAGGTCTACTGCATTTTATGTTTCTGGCGAGACGAGAGTGGAATCTTCATCCTGTGGATTCATTTAACTGCCGCAACCATCCACCGTTCCCTCCAGGACAGCACCTAGTGAAGATCGGAAGAGTAGCGATCTGTGAGAAAGTTGGTCTGAAGAAAAGAGGACAGTTAAGTGACAAACATCCGGAAGTATTACTGAGAGGAAGCCTTGCTTTGTGGAATAATGAAGGAAAGTGTTCCAGTTTTTAAATGACTTGGATCTGCTCTCTGTTGAAATTGTATTTCTGAGTGCTTGTCTTTTATAGGTTTGGGAACTTCCAGAGGGCCTTGAAAGCTGGGATATGAGCAGAAAATGAAGTATGATCCATTGTAGACATCTAAAGTTTTGCACTGAATCTTTACTATCACTTGGTTGCTGCTGACTCTTAAACCAATCAGTCTACTAAAGGTTCCTTTGAGAATGATAGTAATGAAAGCAAAGGGATAGTCTTATCAGATAAGTGCGTTTTTATCTGAATGTATTCGGTTTTTTCCATAAGATGGCTTTAGTAGCGCTTAGTTGTCTTTAACTTCATTCGAAACAATTTTGTTAGATTGTATCGTGACAGCTGTCGTATCGCGTACATTTTTTTAAAAAAGCATCAAAATTGGTGAATTTTTGTGTAGCCATTTTAATATTGAAGATGGAAGGAAAAAAAGCAACAGCATATTATGCTTCATTATTTCAAGAAAGGTAAAAATACAACTGAGAAGGCAAAAAAAGATTTGTGCAGTGTATGGAAAAGGTGCTGTGACTGAACGTGTCAAAAGTGGTTTGCAAAGTTTTGTGGTAGAGGTTTCTGGCTGGACGATGCTCCATGGTCGGGGAGACCAGTTCAAGTTGATGGCAATCAAATCCAGACATAAATTTCAGAACAATCAACGTTAAACCACGCAGGAGATAAGCCCACACTCAAAATCTCCAAATCAGGTGTTGAAAATCATTTGCACCAGCTTGGTTATGTTAATCGCTTTGATGTTTGGGTTCCACGTTAAGCGAAAGAAACCTTCTTGACCATATTTCTGCACTGCAATTCTCTACTTACGTAACAGAAACATTCCGTTTTTAAAAACAAATTGTGATGGGCAATGAAAATTGGATACTGTACAATAATGTGGAATAGAAGAGATGTTACAGAAGAACCCGAACAAACTTTTTTGGCCAACCCAATATTATTTGTAATCTCTAAACCAAAACTTTATTCTTTAAAACGTTTGTAATTTTCTTTCCTAGGTACCAGTATCGAGGTTTACAGTAATAAGGTATTCAGTCTTTGCTGAAAATAAATTTGTTATCTTGTCAAAGTAAAAAAAAAAAGAATATTAGCCAGTCTAGAGTTGAGCCTCATGTCATGGATGGAGGTCCAGGATGCAGAGACCTTGAGAGCTAGGCTGGGGGCTCCAGGGAGTCACTGTGTCTACTCCCACACTGCCTTTGTAAATTGAGAAGTGAGGCATGCTTGATGGAAGAAATTGAAATAATGCAGAAGTATGTAAAGTAAAAAATGAATACCTCGCTCCAGTTCCATCCTCCCCCCAAAACAGGATTGATAAGAGTTTGCTGTATGTGCTTGCAGAAGATTTCCTATGTCTGTAAACTTATACAGATAAATATGCCCATTCATATATACATAAATTAATACATGCATTCATAGTATGAGTTATTTTAAATAGGATTATTTTAACTACAATTTTTAAATTTTATAAAAACTCTATATTATGGTCATCTTTTAGCTTTTTAAATAGTCTTTTACTATGGAAGATTTTAAACATATATAAAAATAAAACAGTATAATAAATCCACTCTAACAGTCTCAATATTTGTGAGTGTATGGCCAATCTTGTTCTACCTCTACCTCTCTCCATAGGTTCCTACCAACTGGATTATTTTAAAGAATGTTCCAGACATCAAACATTTCATCTGTAAATATGTCTGTATCTATCTCAAAAGACAAGAACACTTAAAAAATAACCAAAATGCCACTGTCTCATTGAAGAAAGCATGAACTCCTTTATATCATCAAATATCTAGTCAGTGTTCAAATTTTTCCAGTTGTCTTATAAACTTCCCTTTTACCAGTTGATGTGTTTGAATCATGATTCAAATAAGGTCCATATATTGCATTTGGTTGATGCTTTTTAAGTCTCTTTTCATTCATAGATTTCTATTCTCTCTTTTTCCTTTTTTGGTTTTTGCCTGTATTTGTTGAAGAAATGAGTCATGTGCCCTGTAGTTTCCCACATTCTGAATTTTGCTGATTGTATCCCCGTTGTGTCTTTTAACCTTTTCCTCTGTTCCTATATTTCTTTTTTTTTCTTTCTTTTTTTTTTTTTTTTTTTGGTGGTACGCGGGCCTCTCACTGCTGTGGCCTCTCCCGTTGCGGAGCACAGGCTCCGGACGCACAGGCTCAGCGGCCATGGCTCACGGGCCCAGCCGCTCCGTGGCATGTGGGATCTTCCCAGACCGGGGCACGAACCCGTGTCCCCTGCATCGGCAGGTGGACTCTCAACCACTGTGCCACCAGGGAAGCCCTGTTCCTATATTTCTTATAATCAGGTGGTTAGTTAGAGGGGCTGGAGCAGGATCAGACTTGATTTCTTGGCGAAAAGGTTGGAGCTCCTTAGGTAGGGGAATGAGGTGACCAGGAGCAAGAGTGGTGGCTTTAGGAAAGAAGGGGACCCTTCATGGGCCTCCCAAAGTCAACCCTTTGATCTGCTCTTCCTAGGTGCAGGTAGGAGACAAAGGGCGGGGTTGCCCCCAAACCTCTGTAGGGTTGGCTTCTGGGATGCTCATTTGCTGGGGGGTGTGGGGGTGTGGTTTGCATCTCATCAGCGCCTTCCGGGGGGCATCTGGGGCCATCAGATCCCATCATCTGACCAGCAACTGGCTCTCATGACAAGTGGAAGCCTATGGCTTCCCCCTCCTGTGGTTTTGCCCTGGCTTTCTTCCCTTCTTCCCATAAGTAGTAGATCTCCACTTAAAACACACACACACACACACACACACACACACACCCCACCATAAAAATGCTTTTCTTTCCTCTTCTCAACCCATTCATCCAGTTGACACTGCTGATCCACTGAGGACAGCTTAACTGTCTCAGCTCAAGAGTTAGGAAAAATCTGGACAGTGTTTACAGACACTGCCCGTGCTCTTGAAATGCTTTACACATTGTATCACAGACTCCTGCAGAAGAATCATTTAATTTAGAAATTAAATGACAATCTCTAAATCCTCCTTCCCACCTCATCCCCAGAAGCCCGTCTTCAGCCACATTTTTCTTCAGTGATCATTCTGAGCTTCCCGATACCTTGGATTAGCTTCCCTCCCCCCGCCATGGAAATAAACTGCATTTCTTAAAGACAGTTTGTTTGCTAGTATCATGTCAGCTTCCACGCTGATATGATATTAAAGCAAATAAACTTGATCACTTAATTTTCTATGTAGTCTTATCTCAGTAAAATATGTGCTTTTCTTTAGGCCTTCTGAAATATTAAAGATAGTTTCTCATCATCACTTTCCAGAGCTCCTAGGAGTCGGGGGTACCAGAGGATGAGGTTACTTTTCTTAGAAACTGGATTCATCGACCTCCCTGCTGGAGGGGCCACAGGTAATGACCTGGTCCGGGATTCTGCCTGATCCATCCCCTCCCCCTGCCCCTCCACTTAAAAAAAAATATTACCTGAATCGTAGATGGATTATATCATCTCTCAGAATCAGTAGGTAATAAGTAGAGGTGAGGTTTGGGCCAAGTCTTTGGTTATGTCTGTTTGAGCTTTATCAAAATCCTTATATTTTTTATGATTTACCCACAAGGTAAAGTCCATAATGAAGGACATCCTTCATATATGCAGTTTGTGAATTGGGAATTATTCCTCTAAAACATGCCATATAAACTCTTTGGAGCTGAGTTAAGGGAGCGATGCTTTCTTGTCTAAGTTACCAGTGCTTCACCAGGGCTCTTCTTGTTGTCCTTTTGTTCACATCCTTCTTCTGACTCTGACCTAGCAAGTACTCACAGGCTCAGCTGCCCACTTCCTAGGAATCCATGCTGATTTGGGGGACTGTATGTACATCCTTGCATGGAGGCAGTGTGGTTTAATGAAACAAACCCAAGACAGACTTAGGTTCACATCCTACTTGGTAGCAATGTGGTGTTTGAGCAAGTCACTTAGGTTATGATCCTCAGTTTCTTTCTCTCTAAAATGGGCTGACAACCCCAATCCCAGGACTGGCATGACCATTCCAGACTGTACATCTTCAGCCCTTGGCAAATACCACATGCTTAATAAATGGTCACCATTGTAACCGTGGAGAGGCAGAGTTGAATCCAGCCTTCAGGGAAGCAGGGAGGAGAGAGATCTAAGATAGAAGGCCAGTGTTTTCAGGATAATGTATGCTTTTGTCTGACCCTGAGATTTGGAAAAGTTGGTTGTTTTTTATGAACTACCCACTTTTCTTCCTCACAGGCTAAAAACTGTATTGAGATAATCAGCTCTGTGTCATATAGCCTCTTGAGTTTTTTTGTTTGTTTGCCTGATTTTATATACACATATACGTGTACGCACACACACACACACACACACACAGAGAGCAAGTGGGGAAACTCAGCAAACCTCCACCTGCAAGTTGGCATGTGATTTCTGGCAAGTTGTTAGTATGGTTTCCTCATGTCTGAATCCAGAAAGCAAACTCGGTCAGAAACAGTTCATAAGAAACATGCCCTCAATTGACCTACTCAGGTACTTCCTCTTTATTATTTCATTACTTTTCGTCCCAGAGAATTTTGCTCTTACAGTTTCAAGATAATCAATTTATTTTCATGCGCCTTCCCCATCCAAATTGGATTACAAATATAAATAGCCATGTGCTAGCCCCGGCGGCCAGGCCAGCCTGTGCTCCCAGCCTGCTGCTTGGCAGCCTGGGTCCTTGGGCAGCCTGGGCTGTTTGTTTATTTTCAACTGAAGCTCTAAGTGCTGGAATGACTCCCCCCTCCTTCACACACAGCCATGTCAACACCACCTTTGTTCTCTGGTTGCGGAGGACAAACACTTGGGCTTTTTATTAGTTGTGGTAAGAATGCCAGTTCCCTTGGCATCATCCTGCTGGTTGCTGTCCTGTGGTTGGCCTTTTTATTTAAAACATTTTCTAAATCATTCTATGCATTTGTGCACACATGCAGCCCCACCCACCCAAGGCTGTACCCTGAAGTTTACCTTACTGTTGGTTTTCCTTCCAGGAACAGAAAAACACCATGGTGTAATGTTATAAGGAAAACAAGGTCCCAGGTCAGGAACTGTGGTTTCCTTTGCTGGGGTTCAGCTTTGCCCTCATTGGGAATCTACTTCTATCTGCATTTTTTTACTTTGTGCCACCTTTGGTTGTATGCAAGTAGTTTTCTTATTGTTTAATCCCACCTCCAGGGACAGAGGTAGAATTAACTAGAACTCAAGTTAGGCTCTGCGTGCCATCCGGGAACACCATTTTCCTTGGTCTTCTAGGTATGAGGATGTTCAGGATCCCAACTTGTTCTCTGTTCACAGGTGGTATGTCTCTTGGCATGGCCCAGAACCACTGGCATTAGAATCTTCTGGGAGCTGGGGAAGGTACAAACTCTTGAGCCCTATTCCAGACTTGTTAAATCTGAAATTTCTAAGAGTGGGCCCCAGGAATCTGTGATAGGAAATTCACAGCAACAGTGTTGGTCTGTATATAAAATACCATCATTGAAAATACCGGGGCTGCTACCATTTCTTCCTTTCTCTTTAGGGCTATGACTTTGAACCTGTAGGTAGTCACTCATACACTCATCCCTATGTCCTCCTCTATCTCCAGTATCTTTTCATTTATGCCAAGATAATTCTGTGCTTGCCTTCAAGGAGCTCAGGGTCTAGTTGAAGAGATAAGGTGTGTTCGTATTATAAGTAACAACAGAAGGCAAGGAAGGCTAAGTGCAAATGTGTAGTGTAAACTTGATTTTAAAGGAGAGGAGAGGTGCTGGCCTTGGGCGGAACCCTGAGGAAGGACAGCGCAGGGCAGGAGGTAGGTAGGTGGGAAAGCAGTCCCTCAGAGGGAGCCGCGTGAGCAGTGGTCCACTTTGGGGATGAGGGTGGGGAGGGGCGCAGAACCTGACCAAAGAAGGAGGAAGAATGGGGCTGGTTGTGAAGGAATGCAAGTCTAAGAGAAAACTTTTTATGGGGAGCTTAAAAGATAATCAGATTAATTGGGATTTAGGGGAGAAGATTTGGCAAATCAACGCTATAATCAGCATCATGTTGGGATTTGCCAAGTCAGAATCCAATTTCCTAATTTGGCATCATCCCCTTTCATTAGTTCAGGGTGCCCCGAATTGTGGGTCTCATTGCCATTGAAGTCTCTGAAGAAGACTGTAAGTAAAGTTATGGACAGGGTGTTCCATAACTGAAGAAATTATTTTTATCATGTAAAACTTCAAGCACATACAAAAGTATGACATTATCATAACTTTTATTTAACAATGAAAAAACCATCACCGTGAGCCAATAACATGAAGTTCAAGAACAGAAAAAACTAGTCTATGAAGATAGAAATGAAAATGGTGGTGGCCTCTGGTCGTCAGGAGAGGTTGCAGGGGAAGGGGCATGAGAGATCTTTCTAGGATAATGATAATGTTTTTTTGTCTTAATTGGGGCATCGGTGACACAGGTGTATCCATTTGTGAAACTCAGCGAACTGTGTACACTTAAGACCTGGGCATTGCACAACGTATAATTCTACCTCCCCAAAATAATTTTTTTTCTTTTCTCCCAGTTTTCTTTCAGTCCTTCGGATCATATCAGGGAGAAACTCTCAGGTTGGGGTCAGAGTATCAGTAATATGTCTCTAATATTTATCTCCCTTTAAAAACAAGAGTAGAAGGCCTCAGAAGAATATTGTTTTTATTAAAAAAATAATTGCTTATGATCACTGATACTAACTTTCCTAAGTAGTAGTATAATGTTTGTTCTTCAAAAATAAAATTATTTAAGAAGAGAGCTAAGTGGGCTTCCCTGGTGGCGCAGTGGTTGAGAGTCCGCCTGCCGATGTAGGGGACGTGGGTTCGTGCCCCGGTCCGGGAGGATCCCACATGCCGCGGAGCGGCTGGGCCCGTGAGCCATGGCCGCTGAGCCTGCGCGTCCGGAGCCTGTGCTCCGCAACGGGAGAGGCCACAACAGTGAGAGGCCCGCGTACCGCAAAAAAAAAAAAAAAAAAAAATTAGAAGAAGAGAGCTAAGTGGCGAGGATATAGAGTAAAAACTGTAGGTGGGAGGAGACTGGCAGACATGTGAGGACCATCTGTGGAATGGGGAGACTCCCTGTAGGGCAGATGAGAAGGGTCTTACTGGAAAGTACTCTGTTCTTACAGTGTCACTCAGACGTTACTGGCTGAGTTTGGTTTTGCTTTCTGAACTCCTGGCAACAATTCGCCGCAGAACCAGCAGCATGGAGAGGTGGTCGTCAGGGTTAGGCCCCTGTGAGGCCTAGAGGAAACAGCAGATGTCAGTGGTTCAGCCGGAAGCAAAACTCTGACCTCCAGCTCACGGGCAGCGTCTGGTCGCTGGGAGGCTTGGCTGCGCTGTCTACTGGAATGAGACAGAGAGGAACCTGCCCTGAACCCTCTCCCTGCTCACCTGTGAATGTGTCCGGTGCCTTTTAGGGCTCTGCTGCAGGAACAGCAACAGGTTACAGCCAGGCTGCCTGGACGCTGCCCAAGGGCTGAGAGTCTCACAGTCCTGCTGGCTTATCGTGGGGCCGAATAGATACCCCTTCTCTCCAGGGAGCCGAGGCCTTGCTGTGACACCCGCTGGGATCTTTGTTTGAAATAAATAATGTACGGGGAGCATGGGTTGCGGTCCTCCAGTGAGTTATTTACGCCCAGTGCTGGCCCTGCCCTCTGGTTTCCAGGGAGCCCGGGCTCTCCTGGACAGCTGCCCAATGTCTCTGCGAATACTGTAGAATTCATCCCGCATCTCTGGGGGTGGGAGGGGGGTTACAGTGAAGAGACAGTTCAAGTGACAGATGCTGTTTAACCACCTTCCATGGGGCTCCTAGAAAACTGTGACATCGGCAAAGTTTGTGTCCCTGCCCCGTCTTCCGTCTCTATACACTGTCAACACACCCCACTCTGCCTTTTTCTGGCTGCTCCTCGTATCTCCTTTCAGCCATTTTATCTTTCGATTCCATCTGCATACAATTTACTTCACTGCAATAAGACCAGGTAGACCTGAAGGGGTTGCTCCCAGGGACGGGATAGGCCTCCGGGGCACAAACGGTGATCTTGGATGCTGGAGGTTCGGTGGGAAGGCAGAGTATTTTGTGTGAGAAGTCGGAGGTGGTGGGCAAGGCGGCAAGGTCTAAGTTCATTATCAATAGCGGCGAACCTTCCTGGTGGGTTACCACGCGCCAGGTGGGCTCTAAGTGTTTTCTGCGCCTTCTAGGCCACCGAATCCTCCAACACCCCAGCAAGGAAGCCGCTGTCACTACCCCTGCTTTACAGGTCTGGAAACCGAGGGCTCAGACAGCTTAAGTCGCTTGCACGAAACGGCATGGTAATAGTAGAGCAGGATTCAAACCCAGGCAGTCTGGTTCCTGAGCCTTACAGGTAACCGTGAAGCTAGTGTTTCTCAAACTCATCCAATTATAGGAATCACTTGAGGCTTTGGTTCATGTGATGGAACCCAGGTGGTTCCATCAGGAGCTAGGATCCCATGGGTTTAGAAACCTACACATCCATTAGAGGCCCTTAGTGAATTACCTGGTGGTGGGTTTCGGAAATTCCGCACGAGGCCGTTTGAAAGTGAGGTGCTGCCCCCTCAGCTGGGAGGAGTCAGGCTATGGTTGTAGGCTTTGCTGGGAGCAGAGCTGCTGGCAGGTGGCTTCCTGACACCTGTGTGAGCTGGAACAGAGCCTGGACTTAGGAGCTTGGTCAAAATGAAGTTCCAGGTACAAGAGCTCAATTGGCAGACATAGATGGGTTTGGGGATGGATTTGGGGAACAAGTAGAGAGCCTAACAAGATAAAATGTAAGGAGGGGGTTCTCACCTGTACCAGAATAGCAGCTGCTGGGGGGCACCACACTAGCCATTAACACTGGGCAATATGGCTGTAGAGCCGGACTTAGCCTGTAGCGGGTGTCTGGGGTAGGGGACCTGGTAGGTCCTTGCCAAATGGTTTCCTAATGGTGTTTCATGGAATTTTGATGGGAGGGAGGAGTAACAAGACTTCAGCTACTAAGAGCCCTTCAACCAGGGGTGTCCCATGTTATCTTTGTAATATATTTGGGTTCCATATAAGATTTCATCTGCAGAGGGGAAAATGTGAAAACAAGGGCCTTACAATATAAACAGTGGTCGGGATTCAGGTATTATCCCAGGGCTTTGCATTTAAAAGAATTGTCTAGATGGTGGTTAGTGTGGCCTCCAGGGAGAACGTTCTTAGCAAGGAATTGCAGGCCTGGAGACCCTGTGCATTGGAGATCCATTTAATGGGAGGCCCAGCTAGAGCAGTCAAGTCCTGCCAGCCAAGAAGGATGCCCTGGGACTTAGCTGTGCCTGATCTTAGGTTGTCAATGAGAGCTCAGAGGACTGTGTCTGTGCCCCCGGTACCTAGAAACCCTGAGGGTCAGGAGCATCCATTACCATTTCCCCCTCTCTGGCCTCACTTTCTCCTGAATCTGATAGGGAGGCAGATTTCTTTTTGGTCAAGCTGAAGCTTTTCCTGCTAAAATGTCTCCTACAGAAATCTGTGGCTACCTGGGAGCCTCAGGAAATGAGTCATTCTGGGTGGCAGCAATTTCCAAAGAGCTCGAGATTCATCCCTTTCGTCGCCCTTGCTGTTTATTATTACTATTTTTTAGAGGAATCATCATATATATTTCAGCTTCCATAACCACTTTATCATGAGCATAATTTAACTTGTACTGAGTGACTCTGGACTATTCTTAGGATTATCAGTGATGTGGCACCTTGATGTCTACAGTGTCCTTTCATTAAAGAACCCAGACTTTCATGCTTTTTTCTGTGCTGTGTCTACTGATTTCAGTTTTTCTCTCTCTTCCCTATTAGCGCTCACTTCTCACTGCAGTCAGGGGACCTGCTTCTAATAGTCTCTCTCCTCTTTTCTACCTGCCCCCTCTATCACTTTTTTTTTTTTTTTCCCCGCGGGCCTCTCACTGCTGTGGCCTCTCCCGTTGCGGAGCACAGGCTCCGGACACGCAGGCTCAGCGGCCACGGCTCACGGGCCCCGCCGCTCCGCGGCATGTGGGATCTTCCCAGACCGGGGCACGAACCCGTGTCCCCTGCATCGGCAGGCGGACTCTCAACCACTGCGCCACCAGGGAAGCCCCCCTCTATCACTTTTAATTTGCGTGATTCTAATCTGCTGTTGGTTTAGAAACCAGATAAATGATCTTGTTTCGACGGTGTATGAAATGAAATGAACAAGCTCCCCATGAGGGCCCCAGGGACACTCAGCCTGAAAGATGTACGTGGGCATCATGATGTCAAATTCAGTTGTTCACTCAGATGCCTTTATTACTTGCTTCCTATTTAAGGTAGGCAAAGTAGCGCTGTTCTTTGGATTTTTAGATCTGAAAAAAGGTCTGAAGATAAATTTCCTGAGTTCTTCTCCACATTCGTGTGTTTGAGGATAAGTGAATCAGAGAAGTGCAGTGACTTAGACCAGTGGTCCTCAACCCTGGCTGCATTCTCGAATAATTTTCAAATATCAGGGCTCAGCCCCATCCCAGACTTATTAAGTCAGGATCATTGGAGGGGTTGAGTCCCAAACATTGATGTTTTAAAAAATATTCTGCAGAGGGCTTCCCTGGTGGCGCAGTGGTTGAGAGTCCGCTTGCCAATGCAGGGGACACGGGTTCGTGCCCCGGTCCGGGAAGATCCCACATGCCGCAGAGCGGCTGGGCCCGTGGGCCATGGCCGCTGAGCCTGAGCATCCGGAGCCTGTGCTCTGCAACAGGAGAGGCCACAACAGTGAGAGGCCCACGTACCACAAAAAAAAAAAAAAAATTCTGCAGATTCTAATATGCAACCCAGATGGAGAACCACTGATTTAAATCCCTGCAAAAGCATCACACCAAAGACCTGTGTTCCTTTAAGACAGGGCTGCACAGGAGAACCATGTGGAGGAGGTAGGAACAGTTTGATGGCGCCTCTGCTGCCAGGTGCTTCTAATGAGCAGTCGGGGTTGAGAACCACACTGCTTTAAGATATTTTGCCTGCAATATTGCTCTTTATAAGTCTGTGTTTTCTGAAGGGCTCAGATATCTTTTTTTTTTTTCATGTATCAGCGTCTTTCTGGAGACAATGACAACCTTTGTCTTTAGATTAGCTTTACAAATCGAACACCCAAACGGTAGCATTTGCTTATGTTGGAGTGATAGGAAGGAAAGGAGAACTTTGATCAAACACCTGGGATGCCACAAATTTGTCTTTGATCTTGAAATCCCAAGCGCAGCCATGAATTACAGATCTGGCAGGGCTCCCAAATCGTTTGTGGAAGGATCAGCTTTTGTGATGGCCGCCTGGACAGACGGCGGTGTGTAACTAGCTCTTCCGTGTTTTCTCACCTGCATGTTGGTATTTGCAAAAATGCACATATCCATAAATGACAGCATTATCCGTCAGCTTTCAGATAAAATGTGCAGTTGAATGAGGGATGCTGAAGAGATAAATCAATGCAACAAAATTCTCCAGTGTTGCATGAGAGCAGTGACTTAAACCGAGCTCGGGGGAAGAATCATGAGAATCTGTGTCGAGGAGGCCAGAATGTGAGCAAACTTGCAGGATGCGCTGAGAAAAAAACACACACGTGTGTGTTCCAATCTCACTGTTTTTGATTCTCAAATTCACTGTTAGGGCTTGTGATATATTTAGCCTTGTTATCAGAGCATAGAGCAGGTTTTCAAGGCTTGTAGGATGTATCTATTAAAATAACCTATGTGACTGAGCAGCTTCTCACTATAACATTGTTGTTCCACTGAAACACAATGAGAGGAAATGGGGCTCCAGGAAATGGCCGTTATATCAGGGGATCCAAAGCAGCACAGGGCCACTCCAGTATTTACACACATTCTGGCCATTGTGCTTGCAACCTTGGGTAACCCTCTACTTTTTTCTGCTCCTTTTTAATCTTCTGCAGACTTTGAAGCCTATCACTCTTAAGGAAAGATGTACTAAGCTCTGGGCATTGGGAAAATTGATTTATGAACATACTGTGTATCTCTTTCTCTGCCTTCCTTGGAAGATTTCAAGGTTGTTGATTTTCTAACCAAGCAGCTGACAGTATAACTTTGTGGTCCAGATGGTGTGGTGATGGTGGTGGTTGGGGGATGGGGGTGGAGGATGGGGCACAGCCCCAGGAGACCTGTGGCTTCTACTCGATTCTAGACCTCTATAAAAGCATCTTGGGGCTTCTCTGGTGGTGCAGTGGTTGAGAATCCGCCTGCCGATGCAGAGGACACGGGTTCGTGCCCTGGTCTGGGAAGATCCCACATGGCGCGGAGCGGCTGGGCCCGTGAGCCATGGCCGCTGAGCCTGCGCGTCCGGAGCCTGTGCTCTGCAACTGGAGAGACCACGGCGGTGGGAGGCCCGCGAACTGCAAAAAAAAAAAAAGCATCTTGGCCTTCTGAGGAGGCCAGGTCCATCTCCCTCCCCTTTTGTTGTCGACAGCCAGCTCACTTTGGTGACAAGGGGAGGTTTAGAAATTGGCTTGTAGAGGTGCCCATGACCTATATGGGCTTGGCGGGGATAGGTCATGGTGGCCTATACTCTCCTGGCCCCCAGCCCCCATTCCCACCTGATCAGCTCCCTCTGTCCATTTTAGATATTGGACTTTCTGATAAAGAGGATCCTGCTACTAAAAGACTGAAATCCACTACTTGGAATAACTCACCCTAGGGATGGAAAAGACCCCAGGAGCTGTAAGTCTGGCTCTGAGGCTTCCAATGGGGGAAAGGCCACAGCCGAGCAGGTGGAGGAACCGGTCCAGAGCCCTTTGCCCAGTGGAGCCCATATAGCAGCCCCTCAGCCCAGTCCTGTACCCAAGAGGTCTTGCTTTCTTCTTTCAGGCACCCCTTTGTGCCCATTGGATCCACATACACTGTACTCTTTTTAAAAATTTTTACTTTATATTGGAGTATAGCTGATTAACAACGTTGTGATAGTTTCAGGTGCACAGCAAAGCGACTCAGCTATACATAAACATGTATCCATTCTCCCTCAGGCTCCCCTCCCATCCAGGCTGCCACACAGCATTGAGCAGAGTTCCCTGTGCTATACGGTAGGTCCTTGTTGGTTAGCCTTTTTAAATATAGTAGTGACACATACACTGTACTTTTATAATGCCCTAATTTGTTTCCATATCCTTTCTTTCTTTAATTTCTTTCTTGAAGAATGGAGTCAGTTAAGTAACCAAATAGAAACCCAGTAAATACCTGCTGAATTGAATCCTGATAGCTAATTTGACCCCCCATCTTATGGGTAGCTTCACAAAGCAGTTGTACTTTCCTTAAAGACAGCCTGGTCTTGATGGGGGTTATGGTGCCCAGATCTGCCCTTGCTGATATTAAAGCAGTCCTGAAGCTCAGATACTCACGGCCAGCTCCACCTCCAGCAGAGTACCGTGGTTGATAGCATAAACGCTGCCACCGGCTGTGTGGATGGGAATCCTGGCTCTAGTACAAGCCCACTGCGGGACCTCTCTAGATCTCGGTTTTCTCATCCATAAAATGAGGATAATGGTGCCTACCTTGTAGGGTGTTGCGAATGACCACATGGGGTTCAGTTGACACATAGTAAGGTCTCAATAAATCTTAAGTGTTATTGTCACTAGCACTTCCCATCACTATCCTAAACACAAAGCTAGAGAAATAGCCCCTCCCGCCTCTTCACCTCTATTCAGCTTATTCCTCCAGCTCTAAGACACCAGAGAGTGTGGTGGCTGAGTGTGGCTTGTGGCGCCAGACAGCCCAAGTTCATGTCCACTTCTACCACTCACTGACTGTGTGACCTGGGGCAATTTACTTCACTTCTCTGTGCCTAGGGTCTCTCACTTGTAAAATGGGGTTATCCTCCAATAATCCTATATTTGTTTTTGGGATTGAATGAGATAATGCTTATTAATGTATCCATCCATCTATCATAAGAACTGATAAATGGTAGTGGTATAATCCATTTTTTTACCTTCCCTTTTTCCAGAATAGATTTTTTTTTTTGCGGTACGCGGGCCTCTCACTGCTGTGGCCTCTCCCGTTGCGGAGCACAGGCTCCGGACGCGCAGGCTCAGCGGCCACGGCTCACGGGCCCAGCCACTCCGTGGCATGTGGGATCTTCCTGGACCGGGGCACGAACCCGTGTCCCCTGCATCGGCAGGTGGACTCTCAACCACTGCGCCACCAGGGAAGCCCCCAGAATAGATTTAAAACAGGGCACAGAAGAGGTACTCAATAAACAAAATGTACTGGAAAACTCTGATGACTGTGAGAGCTGTGAAGGATCCTTCCCATTTGTTGCATTTGGGTGAATGGTGACGATGTACCGCTTTGAATCCCACTGGTTCTTGGTCCATTTCCTGGGCTTCTGCTCTTCTTTCTTGCTTGTTCTCTTTCTTCTGCTGCTAGCCTGTGTTCTGTGTTTGGTTAGACAGTTCTGAGGGAGGGAAGCAAGCTGAGAGAGGAAGAAGGAAGAAGAAATTGTATCTAGACTTCCCCAAGCCTTGCTCTTTGGAAACCCTGAGAACGCTCAGGTGTTCTGTCTCTTGTTTCTCTGTCACAGAATTCCTGAGCAATAACTTCGGGCTGTATTCCTACAGCAGTGGGAGGTTTGTGTCAAAAAGCAACCTCTAAACGGCCTCCTCGGCTTCCTGATTTTCTTTCTAGCGCTCTCGCTTTTACTTCTGGATAAGCATATGTTGGGTAGCTAGCCAGTGCCAGGTGTGGGGCTCTATTTCCACAGCCCTGATCAACGCCAACCTCTGTGCTTTGGTTGAGGCCATCCGGAACCATCAATAAAAGGAACAATTGGGCTTCCTGGTGGCGCAGTGGTTGAGAGTCCGCCTGCCGATGCAGGGGACACGGGTTCGTGCCCCGGTCCGGGAAGATCCCACATGCCGCGGAGCGGCTAGGCCCGTGCGCCATGGCCGCTGAGCCTGCGCTCCGCAACGGGAGAGGCCACAGCAGTGAGAGGCCCGCGTACCGCAAAAAAGAAAAAAAAAAAAAGGAACAATTGTTTAAATTTCCCCACAGATAGAGTCGGCCTTCGGTATCCGCGGGTTCGGTGTCTGCGAGTTTCACATCGCAGATTCAACCAACCGTCGATGAAAACATAGCACAAGATCTGTGGTTGGTTGAATCTGCAGATGCGGAACCCGTGGATGTGCAACCTGAGGATACAGAGGGCCAATTATGGGGTTTGAGCATGCGTGGATTTTGATATCCACTGGGCAAGGCGGGGGTTGGGTTCTGGAGCCAATTCCCTGGCGGATACCGAGGGACTCCTGTAGGTTTAGGTCCAGGATCTGGGCTCAGCCAGAACCTGTGCAGGTGCCTGTGAGGGATGAGGACAGGGTCTTACACCAACCTGTGAACGGTCTTGCTAAACAGCCAGGTAAAAAGGGCGCTGAGTCATGACTGTGCAAACTGTTGGGGTTTTGCTTGCTTCAGATTGGTTGTGGTTATTGGTGCATAACAGAAGCTAATAGATTTAGATAAAACTCAGAGTAATCCCGCAGCCCACTTCCTGAATCCCAAAGAACATAAGATTCTGATGGTCACTGAAACATTGCCTCATTCTCGAGGGGCAGCAGCTCTGGACCTCTGGCTGGAGACTCGGGGGCCGCAGATGTTTCAGCCTGTTGCAAATGGAATTGTTGAGCAGTCAATGCAGAACGCTTCCTCGGGAGGGTGGCGTCACTGATTTATGAATTATGGCCCTTTTAAACTCTCTGCTTGCCTTCTCAGATATCGACGTTTTAAAAAGTGATTTCTCACGTGGATCCTTTTCAAAAACACACAGGGCCCAAGATTAGTGCTTATGCCAGAATAAATGGAGTGGAGCTCTCTGGGCTGATGTTTCCTTTGAATAATGAATTATTCAGGGAGAGGTTTTTGTTTTTGAAAATGGCAAATGCATTGCCAGGCCAGACAGGAAAGGGTTCCACTCAGGGTTGTGTTTCTTCTTATCTTTTAGGGAAGGGTTTATCAGCCTGAATGAAACTAGAAGCTCATCTTCCCAGCTCCTGCCTTATTCTAGCACAGTCCCCGGTGCAAAACTTTTCTGTGGTTCAAAGTGCCTGGGGAAGAAACTTGGTGTTGCTGTTGCTAGAAATCTTAGCAAGAGCGCGACGATCACCCAACAATGCCATCCCTGCGGGGGAGAAGTGTGACTGGTCTCTGATCGTTCACAGCTTTGTTCTTTTCCTTCTGAGGGTCTCTGACTTCCTGTCTTCCTCACATGGTGCCAGTTTTGGGTGGTTGAAGTGCCACCGTTCTCCATTTCTAATCATTTGCAATAGTAATCAAAACGAGAGCCATCGTGTGCTGGTCACCTGCTATGTGCTTGGTCAGGGTGCTGGGTGGTACGGTGTCAGTACGGGCTGTTAGTGCCCCATTTCTTTTTTAGCAGAACCTCAAAGAAGTAGAAATTTGAAGATCACAGAGGCAATGAGAGCAGAACAATTCAGATCCAGTTTCTGTTGTTGGTTTGTTGTTGCTTTCCAAACTCTTTTCTTTATTCTCTGGGCCACCCACCCTTCCCTCGCTGCTGCCAGGTCGAGGGGCCCATTTCCACCTTCCTGAGGAGGTGAGGCCAGCCCCTCTTCCTCTCCTCCAGGTCCCACCCCACTGGGGTTTCCAGAGACTGCAGCACCCATGCTCATGAGCCAGCCAGGTGCCCGGGCTCAGAGTTCCCGGTCCTGCTCCAGCACGTGTGTCTGCCGAAGGGACCTGAGGTTGCACCTGGAGCTTCTACTCTTGAGACATCTTGTGGCACAGGTGCTTTCCGACCTCGGGCTTCTTAACGCCTGCCTTCCACGTCTTCCCCTTCTGTACACCCATGCTCTCCCTCGAACCTTGAATGGTTGAACATTTTCAATTGACTCAGCCTGTGATCTGCTGCTTGGCTGCACCAGATTCCCTGCCTGGCCCGAAGATCATAGTCAGCTACTTCAGAACCACACACCGTGGCTCCCTGGGCTCTGATTCCCTCCCTAGGGCCTTTCTGGCAATCGGCCGCTATGCTCTGAGCCCTTTCTCACTTCATTGCCTGCCAACCCCACCCAGGGAACTAGGAGTCGGGCAGAGCTGGGCAGTGCATTTGGACCCATGCATTTGTCCACTGCGGATTTATGCCTTTTTTTTTTTTGTATGATCTCTACTGAGGCGTGACATTGCTTTAAAATTTTTTCTTATTACAAACAATTTCAGGCGTTCAGGAAAGTTAAAAAGAATAGAAAAGGAAACACAGCTCATTATCTCTAAGGAATTCTCCCATCCTCGTCTCCCTTCACTCTAGCCTTACTTGCATTTCTTTGAATGCCGTAATGCTTTGTACCGCTGTGCCTTTGCCCATGCTATTCCTTCAGTGTGGAATGCCCTTCCCTGTTGTACTTGCCTAACTCCAGCTAGTTCTCTGACATCTTCTGCAGGATCCCCACCCCAACCCCTGCCTCAGGTTCGTTGTCCCTCTTCTATGTTCACAAAACGTCCAGGTGGAGTTAGTGTAATGTGCTTGGTAACACAGACCAAGGAGCCAGGCTGCCTGGATTCAAATCCCAGCTTGCTTACTAGCTGGAACCTTGGGCAGTTACTTAATTCTGTATGCTTCAGTGTCCTTGTGTGTAAACAAGGTGATAATAATAATTTCTGTTTCTTAGAGATGTAATGAGCATTAAATGTTACTATATGTTATGCACCGAAAGCAATGCCTGGTACATAGTAAGTGCCACATACGTAAGAGTTGGCTATTACTGATGTCCTATGATACCGTTTAGTATTTACCGAACTGAAATTATCAGTAACCTTGAAGCTGAGAAGAGGCACTGCCTTAACTTGGGCAGTCTAATGCCGGGCAAGTCAACTTAACCTTTCTGACCTTAGCTTTTCCATCTGGTAAACGGGGTCACTATAATATCTACTTCACTGGGTAGCTGGGGAGATGAAATGAGTAAATAGAGGTAAAGTGTTGAGAACAGTGCCTGGTGCGTTGTGATCAATAGGGTGAGCCATCGTTATTAGTTATTGGGCATTTCGCTCAGGCTCAGGTCAAGAATTGTAGAGCTGGAAATGTCATGAGTTTTTTTTTTTTTTTTTTTTACTTTACAAATAAAGATAACAAAGTAGCTTAAAAAAATCATTCAAGGTCACATAGCTCTATTTGCTATTTATTTGAGATATAACAATGCAGGAGGGTATGTGCCTAGGAGGGTCCAAGGTGTTTCAGAGAATGCAGACTTGAAAGAAGGGGAGAGAGGAGGGAGTGGAGTGTGTGATGTTTTCACACTGCCTATTACCTCCTCTGTGTAACAGGTCCAGAGGGTATTCTTAGCCTATTGTCCACGTGGAGAAACTGCCCCCAAACCCACTCTAGCCGACGTCACACAGGCGTCACACAGCTGTCCACTTGCGGAGTTCAAGATCTTGTCACCTTACTCCTTTGGCCACATTGCTCAATCTTCTTTGAGCCAAACCCAGACCAAAGACAGCTGGCTGGGTGGGTTGGGGAGCGGAGCCATGGATCCCCACGTCCTTACTGGAGTGATTCAGCTGTCCATGACTGGCGTGACGACAGCGCATCCCAGTGTGCCCTGGACAAGTCCCGGTTTACACCTGTGGACCGAGTAAAATGGTGCATAGCAGACCTATTGACTCTCACAAGTGTCCTTTCCAGAGCTTGGGGGCCACCTCTTATGCCTTATTTTGTAATCTTCTGGGAACAGGGCTGAAATCACTGTTCCCCTCAATTTATTCTCTGTGCAAACCAGTTGAGCCCACTGATGCTGTGGAAGGTGGTGGAGCCCCTCAGAGAGACTGAGCATTTGAATAGGCCCTGCACCAGGTCCTTTTGGAGGGTCTCACCTGCTAGGGCAGAGGCCTATTGGAACGGACAGCTGAGACTCCATACACTCAGGAAGGGCTGCCTTGCACTTCATCATTTTGTTTTGTTCTAAGTCCCATCTTTTTGAACTGGGACTGCCTTGGCACCTTTGGTGTTATGCTTTTAGGGTAAATGCTGCCGTGCTTTATCTCGGTAAAGGCCGAGGGGGTCTAGGCCTCCTCACGGGGCTCTGGTATTCAGCTGGATTTTAGTTAGAAGGAGAATGCAAATTGCCAGTACAGCAAATTGCCAGGGCTTACTGAGCCCCTGGATTTGCCAAAAAACAGGGATGTAGCCTTGTTCCCATTTCCTCATCTTATATTCCTGTGAAGAATTCTCGGGGATGCATAATCTCATAAACCTGGGAACCAGCTCCTTGGTATCCTTGGAGAGGCCAAGTTTAATGAGTTTTCCAGGGCCACCTCTTTAAGTACTTTGTCCCAGCTGGATCTCAAGGAGCAACAGAGTCATTTGTGCAAATGAAGCGCACGGCTGAAACTATTGTTGCTTTGGATTAGGCTAAATGAGATTTTAAAAGGCAGATGGGAAATAAAGAAGTAAAGAATATGAAAGGAAAATTTACATTATGGAACATATAATACGAGCTAGGTTTTACCATGTCCATTTTATAGATGTGGAAACTGAGGCTCCCAGAAGTTAAGGCATCTAGCTAATAAGTACGGAGCAGTGATTTAAACTTGAAAGTCCACGCTCTTACCACTGAGGCACACTGCTTCCTGCCTAGGCTCATATACCTGCTGCCCCCAACATTCATGGGATGTGGTATAGGTGCTAACTGAATACCATGTATCTGAATATTGAAACAAATTAACTGTTAAATATGTGCTAGCTTCCTAGCTTGACAAATATATCTTCAGAATAACAAAATTTTAAAATGTGTGAAGCCAGCTCTGTTTTTCTTTCTCAAGATTGCTTTGGCTATTCGGGGTCTTTTGCGTTTCCATACAAATTGTAAAATTTTTTTTTCTAATTCTGTGAAGAATGTCATTGGTAGATTGATAGGGATTGCAATGAATCTGTGGATTGCTTGGGGTAGTATAGTCATTTTCACAATATTGATTCTTCCAATCCAAGAACATGGTATATTTCTCCATCTGTTTATGTCATCTTTGATTTCTTTTATCAGTGTTTTATAGTTTTCTGAGTACAAGTCTTTTGCCTCCTTAGGTAGGTTTATTCCTAGGTGTTTTATTCTTTCTGTTGCGATGGTAAATGGGATTGTTTCCTTAATTTCTCTTTCTGATTTTTCGTTAAAGACATAGACATAGAGAATGAACTTGAGGACACAGGGTGGGGAGGGGGAAGCTGGGGCGAAGTGAGAGTGGCATCGACATACATACACGACCGAATGTAAGATAGGTAGCTAGTGGGAAGCAGCCGCACAGCACAGGGAGATCAGCTCGGTGCTTTGTGATGACCTAGAGGGGTGGGATAGGGAGGGTGGGAGGGAGATGCAAGAGGGAGGGGATATGGGCACATGTATGCATATGGCTGATGCACTTTGTTGTACAACAGAAACTAACACAGTATTGTGAAGCAATTATACTCCAATAAAGATCTATTTAAAAAAATGTGTAAAGCCAGAGTTTTATATGATTGAAAGTTATTAGCAAAATGTTAAGTTCAGCTTGCACATTTGATGGGAATATTTGTCTCCCTAATTTTCATTGTTTTGATCAGTAGTTAAGTCTTGAATCTTTACTAAATCAAGAATCTGTAATATTCTGTTTCAAATTGTAGGTAGGCCGTGCTCAACAGAAGTCTCTTTTCTTTCAGTGTTTGCAGTTTTAAAAAATGTAACATTTTCCTTCATTACTGATTTTCTATTCTTTTTTTCTTTTGTTTTTTTCTTTTCTCTGAGCTCCACTTTCTTTTCTGTTTCTATTGTGAGCTCATATCCTCAATGATCTAAAGAATTGCACAAAAAATTATAATTATATTCAAGGTATAAAAATTGAATATATTTTTAATCAAATATATAAGTTGGAATAAATATAGAAATTAAAAAATTAAATTGTTTTCAAAAAATTATTTTTCTTCTAAAATATTCAAAATTATCCATGAAATTAAAAGGCAAATATATATAATTTAATGAATATTAAATTTTAATTAAAATTACTTAAAGCTAAAATTTTAATTTAACTTGAAAAATTAATTAAATCTCATTAGATGTTTTCATAAAAATAAAACTATTCACAGCTTTAGGATTCTAATCCATTTAGTTGTCAATATACAGAGTCAGTATCACTTTTCTCTTGCTATCTCTAGACCTAAGTCTACACACATTTAAGAGTAATGTGAATCGATATCCCAAAATGTTCCTCAGCTGCCATTGCAACCACCAATGCCACACTAATTCATGAGTATCTCTGGAACAAGGAATTGGGATGCAAAGAGAAGCAAGAAAGTGATTGTTTTTTTTAATTTATTTATTTTATTTATTTATCTTTGGCTGCGGTGGGTCTGTTGCTGCGTGCAGGCTTTCTCTAGTTGCGGCGAGCGGGGGCTACTCTTCGTTGCGGTGCGCAGGCTTCTCGTTGCGGTGGCTTCTCTTGTTGCGGAGCACGGGCTCTAGGCGCGCTGGCTTCAGTAGTTGTGGCTCGCGGGCTCTGGAGCACAGGCTCAGTAGTTGTGGCGCACAGGCTTAGTTGCTCTGCGGCATGTGGGATCTTCCCGGACCAGGGCTCGAACCCATGTACCCTGCATTGACAGGCAGATTCTTAACCACTGAGCCACCAGGGAAGCCCACTGACACTGATGAAAAATATACTTGGTTATGCAAGACTCTGTTGCATTCCGTCATGTGATATGAAAGGAAGACTTGTTCAGACTAATTAGTTTGCTGTTTCTCTTACTTAAGCATTTAGATCCCTCAAATCTCCCTACACTCCAAAGCCAGGTTGGTCTCCACTGTCTGAAGCAGCACCACACACACATCTTCCTGGCATTTGGATAGTCGTCTTTGGTTTTGAGGACCTGGGACAGGAAATGTGGGGAAACATGTCCCTGGGGCCTGAATTATGGTGACACGAGAGAGATGATTAGGGTAATGTGTCGCGCTGGCTCTGTACTATGCATTGGCTCCTTAGCAACAGAAACACCACGTGCTTTTTTAATAAATTAAACTTTTTTGTATGTTGTGATACGCATGGCTTTCTAAACAGGGCTGGGCCAGGGCTGTCCAGCGCAGGCAGGATTGGGAGCTGGCATCGCATCTTCGGGCTGTAGCTGAGGGAGGTAAGCCCTCAGCATCTGGATATCTGGACTTCTCTTCCACGAGGAGAGGAGAGCTGGGGTGGGGTACTGCCCCCCTGGTGGCCCTGGGGAGGGGGAGGACAGGTATGTGGGTAGTTCCCTCCAGGCTGGCCAAGCTGGCAGGGATTTCCTACCTGGTTCACTCAGCTGTATAACGTTGAGTAGATGAAAGTACAGTTGCAGGAGGTGGGGTGGGAGTGGGTGCCGAAGAGGCAAGCTGCCCCAGACTGGGTGACGTGTTACAGCAAATGCATGAAGCAGTTTTGTAAACTCTGCTCAGTCCAGTCACAGGCCGCTAGGTGAAGTGGGGTAGGGTGCCTTCAAGAGACAGGAAGGAACAGAACAGGCAAAGATGAGCCCTATGGGATGTCAACTTTGAGAACATGGGGAATCCTGGCCTGAATCACATTGCCCAGGCAGGAGCCCTTCCCTAGAGCCCCATCCTAGGCCGGCCACTCCAGAGAGCATTCAGGTCACCTGTGTCTTTGGCCGTGATCTCAGGCCAGGCCTGGGGTGGCCAGACCCCCAGCGGACCCGCAGGCCCTGGCAGGTACTAAAGGAGATTTTTTGTTTTGTTTTGTTTTTGTTGTGTTTTTTTGCAGTACGTGGGCCTCTCACTGTTGTGGCCTCTCCCGTTGCGGAGCACAGGCTCCGGACGCGCAGGCTCAGTGGCCATGGCTCACGGGCCTAGCCGCTCCATGGCATGTGGGATCTTCCCCGACCGGGGCACGAACCCATGTCCCCTGCATCGGCAGGCGGACTCTCAACCACTGTGCTACCAGGGAAGCTCTAAAGGAGGTTTTAATAGGCAGTTGGCTACAGGCTCTGGCAACAGGCACTGGGAACCCGGTCTTAGACTCAGGTTCAAGGGCAGCCTCCGTTCCCCGGAAGGACTAAGGACTAGAGAAAAGGACAAGAGACAACCACGATTTGGCAAAACTGGCTGCTGGGCAGGGGTCAAGGCCATGCCTTAAGCCTCGTGGGGAGTTTTAACCTATGGAGTTTGAGGCAGAAGAACAAAATAAAACTCCCATCATTAAAACTGGGGAAGGAGGGTGGAACAGAGCTAGTAAAGCTGGCTTCCCTCCTTCCTTCTACAAATATTCATGATTTGTCTCCTGTGCACAGCGCATTATGCTAGGCACTCACACACAAGTATGGATGAGCCAGGGTCCCAGCTCCTCCCCACCAGGTGATTCAAATCCACCCTAAGAGGTAGACAGAAGAGATCATGACAGTACACGGACACTAGTGCAGCCATAAAGGAAATGGATTGCTGACCCGTGTCAGAAAAGATTCCTCAGCAAGTTTCAGAGATGGATAAGAATTAGCTGGTAAAGGAATTTCAGGAAGAGGGAACAGCGCGAGCCAAAGCAGAGAGGTGAGTGACAACGCTGGAGTGTTCTGGGTACACCTGGTAGGGTGTACCAGGTTTGATGGAGGGTAGTTGGAGGTGAGGCTGGAGAACGTCAGCCACACCTGGGGGCCCGGCTTGCTAGGCTTGGGTGCCTCCTTGGTGGTCTCAGAGGCCATGATGGAAGGATTTGTAGCTGAAGGGTCGCCATTTTTAGTGCCTCATTAGAGATTGGATTTTGAAATGAATTTATCAGGGATGCATTTAGAGAGGAGAAGACCAGAGGAGGGAACCAATGTGAGGGCTGTCTAGAATCCAGGCAAAAGGTGGCATGAACGGGACTGGGGCATGTTCATTGGAAATGGAGGGGGCGGACTGGAGAAATGTTTAGGAGAATCCACAGGGCTTAGTGATGAGTGTTAGGAGTGGTGGAGGGGAGATGAGGGGTACAGTTTGGGAGCCGGTGGAGAAGGGTCTGTGGAAGGCCTGGGGTGCACAGTGAGAGTGGAGGTTCTGGGGGACAGGAAGTGAGGTCCCAGAGAGGATGTCCTTCCCTGATGTCTCCTGGCGGTCACCAGGCAAGCTGCCTTGCCCGAGGGAGGGAGGGAGGCCACTGTGAATCTGAGGAAGGTGTCCAGAACTGGTCAGGAAACCGAGTCAGGGTCCCAGCTTTGCTGCATGTACCAGCCCTGGGGCTGGGGCCAATCTTGCACCTCTCCTCCTTTCCTTTTCTGCAAAATGTGGATAAGAATACCTACCGTCTAGGCTCAGGTTTAAAAGCATTACAGTGTTTCATTGAGTCTAAGATGCAGTTTTGTGCCTTTTAGCATCTATGAATTCCAGATACATCTTACAAATGTCTGTTACACTTTAATTGGCAGCATTTTTTTCTTTCTTAATGATAGATAAAATAATGGTTTATCTTAAAAGTGATGGTGTCTGAGATTAGATGAACTGCCGTCATTAATGTGAGTGTGTTTTGAGAATCTCAACAGAGTAAGACTATTATAGGGCCCTTGACAGCCTACCTCCCACTGAGGATGAGGCTGTCTTCTGGCTTAATCTTCACAACGACAAACAAATTAAAATGGATTAAGGCACAATTCTAAACAAATGGAGTAAACCCTCCAGGAAAGCTGGAACACTTTAGAACACTCCATTCAGCCCCCTTTCATGGCAGCGGATTTGATAGCTCTCTAAAAGCAGAAAGGTTTGTGAATACATGGGGGCTTTCCTTTTGTTCCTTCCATAAAGATCCAGTTTAGGGACTTCACTGGTGGCATAGTAGTTAAGAATCCTCCTGCCAATGCAGGGGACACGGGTTCGATCCCTGGTCCAGGAATATCCCACATGCCACGGAGCAACTAAGCCCGTGTGCCACAACTGCTGAATCCCGTGTGCCTAGAGCCCATGCTCCGCAACAAGAGAAGCCTCCGCAATGAGTAGCCTGTGTACTGCAACGAAGAGTGGCCTCCACTCACTGCAACTAGAGAAAGCCTGCAGGCAACAACGAAGACCCAACGCAACCAAAAATAAATAAATAAAAAATAAATGTATAAAAAAAAAAAAGATCCACTTCAGTGGTTCTCAAACTTCAAGGTGAATTAAGATCCTTGGACACAGAAACATAAGCATAAACAATATACATACTCCATGGTGTGGGTGATTTAAGACTTTCTAGGAAAATTTTGACTATTACTTCAATTTGGTTAGTCCCTCACTTGAGAACACAGCTGGCATCTGTATACGATGCAGTATCACTGTTATCACCTGTTTATTGTGGAAGGCTCAACTGTTAGATGAACTGTAGTCCAACTAGTGTGGAAGTCAACTAATTTTATGAAAAATATTACAAAATGCAGATATGTAGACAGAGATGCATATTTTTTAAAGTAAAAAGTAAAATGTGGCTTAAAAGTTGGAACCTAATTTCTAAACAATATGCCAAAGCTACTTTGATGAAAAATTCAAAATTTAAAATGTCAGACAGCGGTGGATCTCTGAGAAATCGTGTTAATCACCACTACACGTCCTGGAGCAAAAGGGGAGTGTTTAGAAGCAAGAGAACAAGATTTGGTGTATGCTCAGGTGTTGGAATTGTACAAGATGATGTGGTCCCTTAGCTGTGACAATTTTGCATTGCAAAATAAGACAAGAACAAGAATGTTGGATAGTGCTTCGGGGTCTTTGTGGGGTTGTAGGAGCTGGTACTAACCCTGAAATCATCAAGTTTCAGTTTGTCTTCCCCACTGGGATTTCACCCCCTGGGCAGTGTCAGCTGCCTTTGGCCATGGGTTGCCATCAGAAGGTGGCCTGTAACTATGCTTTTCCCACTGGCATTGTCATAGAGAGAAGGGTTCCCTAGAACCCCTTTGGCCCTGCTTGTCACATTTGACTTAATAGAGTGGTCATTGGGAGGCTTTTAACTTTAATCCCTCTCTGCTTCCAGCTGTAAACTGGCCTTTAATATTTGTTGATGGCTTGGATTTGGACAGTCCTGGACTTGTCACCATCCCTAGCAGTTATGAGTGCTGGCTCAGCCACTATGGGCTACACTGAGTAAATGTTTGGTAAATTGTTTCTGAAATGTTTTAGTAACAGAGTGCTTCCCCCCAAAATATTGTATACACTATAAATTTACTTTCAAATAATGTACTATGCTTTTTTGGAGGGTAGTCCCATAAACTAGTCTATCTAAACTTGCAGAGATTCTGCAGAGAGAATGTTATTTAAATGGGCAAAGCTAGAAGTCAGGATTCCCAGGTCCTCATCCTCACCCCATCCCGGGAGAAGGACCTTTGCTCACAAGTTTGAGCCTAGCGTCAGATTCACCGTCTTGCGGGAACCCATATCTCCCTTCCTGGACAGGGGATCCGGGGGTGCTGTCTGTGGCTGATTCATCTTTGTTTCCGCTGCCATAGCGTTCAGTTCAATGTCTTCCCTGCCATGAGCGCTTAGTGTATGACCCACATGAGAGCTTTATGAAGGTGCAGCAAGGTACAGCAAGCTTAATGCAGTGTAGCTAAAGCCGAGAGTTGTTAGGGAAAATAGTGGAGTGGGTCTCAACCCTGGCTAAGCGTCAGCATGATCTGCAGCAGCATTAAAACATACAGATGGGGCTTCCCTGGTGGCGCAGTGGTTGAGAGTCCGCCTGCCGATGCAGGGGACACGGGTTCGTGCCCCGGTCGGGGAAGATCCCACATGCCGCGGAGCGGCTGGGCCCGTGAGCCATGGCCACTGAGCCTGCGCATCCGGAGCCTGTGCTCCGCAACGGGAGAGGCCACAACAGTGAGAGGCCCGCGAACCGCAAAAAAAAAAAAAAAACCATACAGATGCCCAGGCCTCACCCCAGACCTACTGAACCGAATCTGGAGGAGAGGACCTGGGCATGTAGTGTTCAGGTAGTTGCAGGTCATTCTAATGGTCTTCCAGGGCTTTGTCCTGATTAGGAATAACTTCTACTCTGAGTTGCTGAAGGCTGTGGGTAGGGGAAGGACCAAGCCCTGGGAAAACCTAAAGCTCTATGGGCTTTGGAGTTGGCCAGCTCCTCGCGGAGACCAATACTATGGGGAAGGAACATGGTTCCCCTTGGAAAGCAATTCAGCTCTCAGATTGAGAGAGAAAAGATGGCTCTTCTGCCCCCTCCTCCACCCAGTGACCGTGGAGACCCAGGGACTTAAGCCTCTGGCAGGAGACTCCACCATGTTGACGTCGGATGTCGGAAATCACAGATTAGGGCAAGTTAGCACAGGAAGGCCGACCAGGAATCAAATTTGATTGTTTCATAAGACGTCTCTATTTCTTTGCTTCTTTGGGAGATTTTGTATTAAGCCTTTAAATTCTCTGTTCATTTAACTTCATCAACTGTTTTTTGAGCACTTAGTGTATGTTCCCAGTTCTGCTGCCTAAATCCTTCTAGAATGAGGTTAAATATTGGGAAGCAAAGGAGAAGGGAATACAAAAGACAAGTCAAAGACCCAATAATTAGACTAGCTAAGCCATGAATATCTCTTTTTCCTTTTCAGATACTGTTCTGAGCATTAATTTATCCAATCTTTATAGGAACCCCATGAGTTAGACACTATTTTTATGATCCCTATTTTATAGATAAGAAAATGGAGGCACAGAGAGGGTAAGTAACTTGTCCAAGATCACACAGTTGGATTCAAATCCAGGCTAGCCACATGGTTGTAAGTGCTTAACCACTATACATAGGGCCTCTTAAGGAATTTAGAACCTGGTGAAGAGAAGTTACACAATTAGGGATGAATCCTCCTTTCTTGGCTGCGTTCAGCGCTCACCCAGACCACCATGATGTGTTTACCTGTGTCTGCCCTTTCCTCGTCTGTCTCCCTGGGCCATGACTTCTGGAGGACACGACTGGGTCTTACAAGAACAGGCCTTGGCAATTAAAGATCCTCAAAGAACTTTCACTCATCGAGAGCTTGTGCTAAGTATTTGCATGCATTATCTCCTTGCTCCTATCACAGTGCTCCCCGTGTCACACGGGAAGAAATGACCTTTTGAGAAGCCAAGGAGCTTGCCCAAGGTTGCACAGCCATCCAGTGTGTCCCTGCCCATGCCCTTGGGCTCCCATGTCCCACTCAGTCAGTGTTTGCTGAATTGAGCTCAAGGGCTTTTAGCAGCCCCAGGGGACAGGAGGCGGTGAGGCTGGGGCTCTCATCCCAGGCTTCAAGAGGAAAGTTCATACTCCACACGTACATCACTGAGAAAGTAGATTCTAGAAGGGTTTTGCTCTGGGGACCCTGGCCAGGTCATCAACCAAACGAGCTCATGTGTGTGAGAAAGCTTGTGGACTGAAGAGCACCCTACACATACACGGCGTTATTATTCCACGATTGGCACGTCAGCAGCACTGCCCCGCTGCACCCCTCCCTTGGCTCAAGCATGTCTATCTTTCCCTCAGCTCATGTTCATTTCCATCTCCTGCACCTCTGTGAGCAGTGGATACAGGAGATACAGGCTGCCTGGAGCGGGACTCAGGAGATCCCATTGTCTTCTATCACTGGATCCTCCATTTATTCATTTATTAAATTATGGTAAAATACACATAATATAAAATTGACCATCTTAGACTTCCCAGGTGGCGCAGTGGTTAAGAATCTGCCTGCCAATGCAGGGGACGCAGGTTTGAGCCCTGGTCCGGGAAGATCCCACATGCCGTGGAGCAACTAAGCCCATGTGCCACAACTACTGAGCCTGCACTCTAGAGCCCGTGAGCCACAACTACTGAGCCCACATGCTACAACTACTGAAGCCCGTGTGCCTAGAGCCCGTGCTCCGCAACAAGATAAGCCACCGCAATGAGAAGCCCATGCACCTCAACAAAGAGTAGCCCCCACTCGCCGCAACTAGAGAAAGCCCACGAGCAGCAAAGACCCAATGCAGCCAAAAATAAGTAAATAAGATTTTTTAAAAATTACCATCTTAACCATTTTTAAGCATGCAATTCAGAGGCATTAAGTGCATTCACATTGTTGTGCACCCATCACCACCATCATCTTCAGAACTCTTCATTCTCCCCAGCTAAAACTCTGCACTCATTAAACACTGACTCCCATCCCCCCTCCCTCCAGCCCCTGGCACCACCATTCCGCTTTCCGGCTCTATGACTTTTGTCTGCCCTGGGTATCTCGTATAATTGGAATCACACCGTATTTCTCCTTTTGGGACTGGCTTATTTGACTCAGATGACTTGATTCTGTCCCCTCAGTTGTTCTCAGGTTGAGTGAAGGTGAGGGAGGACCTGAGGGGGGTGAGGAGGAGAGTGTGCCAGGAGAGACCATGGTGAGTCAGGGGCCTAAGGAAAGGGACTGAGGAAGCCCTGAAACCCCAGGGGCCTGTGCGGAGGGGTGAGGGCCTGACACTCAGAACTTCTGAGAGGCTGGTTTCGAAGTTGTGTCCCTGCGGACCTTTTGCCCAGAGAGCCAGTTCTCACTGAGGTTGACAAGAAGGGGCTGAAACGGCATCCAAGAGCTCCCCGCAGGTCTGGGTGGACGGAGCAGGACAGGCCACAGGGTGCAGGCCTGGCACAGGCTGGGGAGCAGGTAGACCTTGGTTTTGCATACTGGCTCTGTTTTTCACAGATGTGATTTTTTTTTTTTTTTTTTTTTTTTTTTTGGCCCCGTGGCTTGTAGGATCTCAGTTCCACGACCAGGGATTGAAGCTGGGCCATGGCAGTGAAAGCCCGGTATCCTAACTGCTAGGCCACCAGGGAACTCCCATATTAGATATTGTGATCTTGAGCAAGCCACTTAACTGGTCTCAGCCTTAGTTTTTTCATCTGTAAAATGGGGATGATAATCCCTACCTTGCAATAATGTATGTAAAGCGTGAAGTACTGTGTCCGGCACGTAGGCGTTCACAAATAGTAACACTGGAATGATCCCAGCTGGGCTTCTCACACTCACTCGGCATTTTTAAAGAAGGTGAGCTCTTCACCTGGACAGTGTTTTCTGGTTTCTGCTGATGACCCAGAATCATGACTGCTAATTTCTCTTTAAAACACTGTGTTTCACACAGAAATGAGAAGTGGGAGTGTGGTAGAGGTGGTAGGTAGTGGTTGACGGTCTAGTGATCCTATGTCTACAAAAACAGACAATAGCAAAGGGCAGAAAGCTATTCATAGAAATGGAAAAGAGCAGGATACAAATTAAACAAAGCACCACTCCCATTCCATCTCTCCCCTGGGGAAAGATCTCCCGGAGAGCCTGCAGCTGCTCAGCATTCATGGCCCTCTACAATCTGGTGCAGTGGTTCTCACAGTGTGGTCCCCGGACCAGCGGCATTAGCATCAGCATCACCTGGGGACTTGTTAGAAATGCAAATTCTGAAGTTCCACCCCAGGCATCCTGAATCTGAAACCCTGGGGGTGAAGCCCAGCAAGCTGCGCTTTAACAAGCCCGCCAGTGCACCCACAAGTTTGAGGACCACTGCTCCAGCCACGCCCCTCCCCGCAGCCCGCATTTCTTCTTTCTCTCGCCTGCTGTTTAACACAGACTCTCTGGTCCAGCCAGACTAGTCTCCCTTTTGAAAATACAAGGGACATTTCTACTCTCACTCCCTTGCTGTGCCACTCCCTGCACCTGGAATGTTCTTTCTTTTACTTAATTGGGATCTTATCTATCCTGCAAGGCTGCCCTCAGAACTCAGCTCACCCAGGGTACTCTGAGTCACGCCAGACTGTAGCGGTCACTCCGTCTCTGATCATCTGTAACCCTTAGCACCCTACCTACTCACCTCGGCTTTTCTCACCGGTTAACTAACTTCTCTGGAGGTTGGTCTTGTCCCAAACTTGAGTTGTAGGTGGCTGGCTGGCAAGAAGTGAGCCTTCCAGTTCTTTCTTTCCCCTTCAGCATTCAATGTGTGTTTTACCCTGGTGAGCACCAGTGGTAGACACTCAAAATATACCTACTTGATCAATGACATGTGTAGCTTTAGAAGTTTGAGAAAAGGAACTGTAGAAAATGGCAGGGGAATACTGTTCCTGTCATCTTTGATGGTACATCGCAATCAACATTAACCAGCACAAGAAACTGTTATTCCCTGCACGCCTGGCTTTTCGTGTGATTAGAGGAAACTCAACACAACAGGTGTTGCTAGAGAGCTGATTAAACAATTATCACCCCTCCCTGACTTCCTGTTTGTGCACAGTCTAGAGAACGTCGAAGTCACCAATTCCGCCAGCCCTTCCTCTACCACTGAGCTAGCTGCCAGGGAGCTGCCAGGACTGGAGCCCCCCGCTGCCTGGGGTTGGGGGTGGGCGCGAGGATTGTCTCTGCACCTGGCCCTGCTGAGCTGAAGATGCTCTCAAGGCTGCAGAGACTGTGTGTTGCTGAAAGAAGTATGTATTTTTAGGCCTGGGAATCATCTAGTCCAGTCTCAGCTGAGGAATCTGAGACCCAGTGAAGGAGAGCTAATTAAGAGCAGAGCTGAAAGGGATGATTCTTCCCTGATCCTAGCTTAGTGCTTTTTCTGCAGCTGTACTCTGGATTGGCACGTGTAGAACTACAGTTTGGGGTCCTTTATGTATCCTGGCCCCTACCCACTGGCAGGCCAATATTTCTAAGTCATGACTGTGCCCTGCCCCAGTCTACCCAGAATCTAGCACCGGTGGTACTTATCCATCCAGGTGACTTGTTCCCTCTGTGACCTTGTGGGTATGAGATTGTGAGTGAACTCATCGCAGGCCAGGACCTCGGTCTGGGTGCATCCTGGACTGATGGGAAGGGCTGAGACGCCCCCCACCCCCCATCCTGAAACTCTACAGGCCTTCACATAGGTCCCTATAGTTTTCTGATCTAAATCTTCTCAGGAATAAGATGGGGTCTAAATCAATAAGTTTGTGTTAGAACCTGGACATTTGAGAAACTTGTGCTGATTTGTTACCCTGTAGCAGGAATAGTAATTAAATGTCATTCATGACTCTTTTTGATACTAATGACCACTTAGAATGTGACCTGAAGAAGCATTTTGAGTAAGGGCTCTGGGGGAATTGATTAATGATGTCTGCCAAGAACAGTCTAAAGGAGAATTTGTAGCTGCATAAAGATGAAATCGTGACATATTCTATTAGTAAAAATTTCTCTTGGAAGTCATTTCACTGTTAGGTTTCACTCTAACAGAAAACTCCAAATAACAGTCACTTAAACAAGACAGACATGTGTTTTTCTTACACATAAAAGTCTAGATGAAGTCCAAAGTGGGTGGGGTGCTCCCAGATCTCAGGCACCGGGGCTCCTTCTGTCTAGGGTTTTCTCAATCTTATTGTCCAAGATGGAACCATCTGTGTTCCAAGCAGCAGGATGGAGAAAAGGGTTATTAAAGGATAATGTTTTTAAAGGTAAAATCATTACTGTCATACAGATGTAAAAATAAACACATTGTAAAGATGTTATTTAACTCAATTAATGAGGGAACTAGTAAGATGTCATAGTTGGTTCAAAGGAGAGCTGAACACATACACATATATAGGCCACCAAGAACGCTGAAGTGAACTTAGATGCAAAATGGATCAATATTCACTGCGATATCAACTTCATCTCCGCTGACGTAATTTGCATTTTTATGAATGGGGCTCATTCGTATTATTGACAGTATATGACCACTCACAGAGTTGTAAAGTAGCTCAAAGACAACCAAAGTCTGATATAATGCAGAAGTGGGCCCTAGATAGGACACCAGTAATTATTTTTGTTCATTTCACAATGTTTCCTAGTGAGATAAAGATGAAGCAAGTAAAGGGGATACCTTTGCTTTCTCTCAAGGGAAATTCCTAAAAATTGCCATATATGCATTTGCTTACATCCATGGCCAGAATTTAGTCACGTGGCCACACCTAGTTGCAAGGGAGGTTGGGAAATGTGGCCTTTATAAAATTCTCTCGTATGGAAGAAGGGGAACCCCGATACTGGGGAGACCCAGCAGCCTCTGCCTCAGCCATTATCTATGGTTGTTGCGTCATTGTTCTTAATAGCAAACAGTTGGAAGCAACTAAAGGTCTATCAGATAATTTGTGGTACATCCATACAATGGAATATTATGTAGCCATTAAAAGGAGGGAGCTGTATAAGTACAGATGTAAAGATCTCCAAGATAGACTGTTCAGTGAAGAAACACATGCAGAAAAGTGTGCATAAGTCTACAATTTTAGTTGGAAAAAAATGTGTGGATATGCTTGTAAATACTTAGATTCTCATTGAAAAGAATAAGAGAAGGGAGTAACAGTTTCTGGGTGACTGGGGACCAGAGAAAAAAGGGAGTCTGACTTTTCATTATAATTGTTTTTTGGTACTTTCTGAACCTGAGCAATGTTCATGTATTATCTATTGTCAGTAAAATAAAATAAAAGTCACCATCATGTATGGCTTGAAGGAAAATTGGAGTTGATCTGAGGCTGGGAGGGGGTAAGGTTTCTAAATTGTTACAGTAGGTCAACCAAGTATGGAAAGAAGAGGGAGGCTTGGAGAAGAAGATGGGCCCTCGAATAAAAAGCCATGATAGGGAGTCTTTTCACTGCACACCATTTTGTGATTCTTGAATTTTGAACCACTTGGATTTAATATTATTTTAAAATGTTGATGCCATCTAAAAATATTGGGAAAAAAGTTTAAATCTTTTGACCCTCATCAACACTAATTTAAATAAAATTTTGAAATTATGGTAACTATTACAGGTATCTCCACACCTCTGCACATCCTCTCCTATTTTTCTCTATCTTGATCTCTATGTCTTTACCCATCTCCATCCATATCCATATATTCCTATCTGGGGGATTCCACTACAGAGCAAATCTCCTGTCAGTGTTTATAGTCATCTCTTCCTAAGGTGGGAAGAAGAGTGAACCAAGAGATAGGAAGCCTGGGTTTTAGCCTTAGCCTCAGCCTCAACCCAGAAAAGCTGTGTGACTTTGGGTGAGTCACGCCACCTCTCTGGGTAAAGGTTCCGCCTCATTAGAAGAGGCTTACACATACTTGTTCTACTTACATTACAGGAACGTTCTCAGATTTGTGTTTGGGGGAGAGGTGATCTGTTGACGCTTGTAAAAAATGTAAAGCATTGTTCAAGTGCAGAGGATTATTATTACCCACTGACAGAAGAGGCCACGGATCTCAGATCTCGGATAGGAAATTCAATCGTAGGCAGCAGAGAGGCTGTCTGAAACATGAAGCCGAAGAGTGAACTGAGGAACTGTCTGCCAGTAAAACTAGTATTTATGGAGCACTGGTGTGTGTCAGCCCTGTGTCAAGGACAGCAGGGGGTGGGGCAGTGGAGTGTGATGGTGAACAGCGCCAACTCCAGGACTGCCGGCTCCCCTCCCACCTGCTGGGTGACCTCAGGCTGGTGACTTAGCCTCTCTGTGCCTCAGTGTCCTCTTCTGTACAATCGGGGTAATATTAGTGCCCACCACCGCATAGGCTCATTCTGAGGATTAAATGAGTTAATAGATGTATGAAAACACATAACAAACATGCCTGGCATATGGTCAATGCTATGAAATGCTGTGCCTCAGCAGGTGATGGTCATGAAATGGGCTATTGATTTGTAAAGTACCCAGCGCAGGGCCTGAAGCTCATGGGTGGCCTCACAGTAAGTGTGGTGGTGGGAGTGAAGACACAGAAGTGTTAATAGCATTTTTCTCTGTTCTTGTATGACTTACAATCTAGTGGAGGAAAGACTCCTGTGAAACAACGCACACTAGCAAAATAACAGTCTACCAGGTGAGTATTTTAGTGTCCAGCGGGCATATTAGAGTCATGAAGCTTTGTCAGGGTAACAAGGAGAGATTACTTAACTCTCTTAAGGGGAGTTTTTAGCTTGGTTGCAAAAAACACGAAGGGCAATTAGAAATAAATGGCTATTGGAAATTCCATTTCTGGGTTTCCTGGCCCCGCTCGCAGCCCAGGAATGAGCCTCGTTGGGGATGGAGTTAATAAGCTCTTGGCGTCTAGTTCCAGGCTGCAAAACTTCAGGGAATTTGGCATTATCTCATCCAGTGTGCTGATCACCAGCCAGGAGGCCACTGCGCCTTCCTGAGGCGTTTCTCTGCGGTCCTGGGCTGGGCTCACAGGCCTCCCTCTGCCAGGGCCTTAGGGCTGGCCAGTCACGGGTCATTTTTTAAAAGGGCCTAGAAGTGACCCCGGCTGCATGAGCAGGAAGGGGCTTTTGGGGTTAATGGCTAGAGGGGTGCAGATGGCTCTCGCTGGCGACTCTGGCACGAAGCAGATGCAGGTGCTAATGAGGACAGGGTTTGTCCCTGAGCAGAGGGGAGGGGGAGGGGCAGTTTTGTTCTTTCCTTCCCTGTGCCCAGCCCCCAGCAAAATGCATGTGGGACATGAAGGGACCTCAGGAGTCACCCCTGCCCTTTTACAGAGGAGAAAATTGAGGCTTGTGCTGGCCAGGCTCAGGGAGGTGCGAAGAGGTCACCCAGAAACTTGGGCCGAAGCAGGCCCAGCGCTCCGGCCCTCAGAGGCCCAGTCTGGGCGGGGAGCGGGTGGGGAGGCAGGCAGAGCAGGGCCCAGCTTATGGCCAGTCAGGAGTTTTCCTCTGCAAATAGAAATAACCCTGTGGGGTGTGTGCCAGGAATCTTTGAGATGGTGTAAAGTACCTGATATGGCTCACCGACTACATGCCCCAGAACGTCTGCATTCGTTCTCTACTGTTAGGGCACAAATACAGCTGAGTTTAGCTGCATACCTGTGAAATCTAAACCTCCGAGAGCATGTACAGTAGCTCAAAAATGAGTATAGTTTCTGTGAATCCAACACGAACCATTTCAATTGACACTTATCAGGGAACAGAGCCCCCGTGGTAAGCAGAATAATCAGCAAAGGCCCCTCCCGGCCCCCCACCCCCAGGAGACTAACTTGAGAAAAAAAATGAGATGTGAGTGCAGGTTGCAGTGAGTAGAGGGTAACCACCCCCCAGCCATTGTGATGAGGCTTGTGGTGGCCAGGAACCCGGGCGTGACTTTGCCACCAGGTTGAGAAGAATCTTGAAGTCAGAGCTGGAGACTGGAAATGGCAAACTGGTTGGGGCTGATCAAATTCAGCCCACCAGGAAGGATGTGGAGCCCGCAGACCTGAGTAACCCGGCAGTCCCTGTCCCCCTGCCCTGCAGCCAGGGACTGTCAGGTGACTTTGCAGAAGTGCTCCCTGCAAGGAAGCCAGCCTTTCCAGGGGACAGCTGGGGAGGTCAGGGCCCTGCCTCTGTCCAGATCTCCAGTTTCATTCCTGGCACCACTGCTGGGGTCCGGGCTCACTCCTCCAGTGGGATTTTAGGAATCTTTCGTGCTGAAAACCGGGAAGGCAAATAAAACTCATGGAGAAAATATGTAGCTGTATGTGCAAAAGGAGGGATGGACAGTTCCACATCCCCGTCAGTTTGAAAGGAAATGTGCAGCCCCAATTCTCCTGGGGTCCGGGCTGCTCGAGGGTGCAAGCCAAGCATCTCGATTCTTTCAGGCCTCAGGCACATTCAGGAGGGGCTCAGGCGCCAAGAATACTTGGTGCAACAGAGTTGCTGAAATGTCCTAGCCCTGGACAGTGTCTTGCAGGGCACTTTACACTCTCTGGAGGGAGGAGTGGAGAGGAGGAGGGGGGAGGAGGGGGGAGGAGGGGGGAGGAGGGAGGAGGGAGAAGGCGGGAGGGAAGAAGTGGGAGGCAAGAGGGAGGAGGGTTTTCGTAGCACCTCAGCCACAAGCTGCACTTGTCCGGATGGCCCCTAAGGAGGAGAAGAGACCCAAGAAGGGGTGTGGGGATGCCCTCTCACGTCCCAGGCTGGGAGGCTGTGGCAATATGATTTTTCCACAAATGAACCTACAAGGACATTGGGTTAGGTTCTGACTTCCTTTCGGCTCTAAAGCTCCGTGCTCCTGGTTTGAAATGGCTCCAGTCGCACCCATTTAGAGCAGGGGATCACAGGTCTGTGTTTCCACCCCGCTTCATATAATCAAGCATCCCCCTCTCCCCCAGAGGAGAATTACCCAGTGGTATAATTCAGTTCCCAAGCCAGAACCTCATTACCATTTAAGAAGGCACTAATCTCATAAGAGGATTATGCAGGAAATTTGATACAGAAGTCCTCGCCTTCTCTTCTCTTCCGTGGTCAAGAATATGACTTTTTTTTTTTTTTTTTTAACAATGTTCAACAAGAAATGTGTTTGGTAAAGTGCTGGTTCTAGAACCAAAGGAAAGCAGTGTGTTCTTTGAGGTGTGACCGTAGCAGGCGGGCTGTGATTCCAGGTGTTTTGAATCCTCTGCCCCAGAGCGCAGGTGGAGTCTTCCCAGACTCCCCAAGAGGTCCATCGGCTCCCTTAACCGAGTCTTACTGGATACTGTTCTTACTTTGCATTTCATTGCCTCCTTTCAGCTTTCCAACCTTGGATGCTCTGTCATTTTCCTCCTGGGCTCCCTCCACTGGCCAAAGATTACATCCTGATCAGTCACTTCAGAGGGGAGGTGGCCTAAGTGAAAATCCCCCGGGCAATTTAGAACCAACCCAAAGTTCAGCCAGAGTCTCCAGCCCCTGTGCAGGGAGAGCGTTTTATTGATAGAATATTCCAGCAAATATACCACTTTCTCTATTGTATTTATAAGAGAGAACTAGGCAATATGGCTGAGGAGTGACATGGAGTTGGAGTAGGAAATCAGCCCTCCTGGTTGTTACTACTAGTAGAACTTGTGCCTCTGCTTCCTGTTAGATGATCTTGGGGAAATCATCCTCAGGTTTTGATTTCTCCTCTGAAAAATGGCAGTGATGGTATCCGCCCCACCAATCCAGTGCCTGCGCTGACATGATGGATGTGAACGCTTATAGTCCAAGCGAGATGAGTGTTAACATGAGCACCTCCGTGAATCTGGCAATTAAGGCAAGACACATCCCAGGTGGAGATGGGTCTCTCATTTAACCATTTTCTCTTGGTCCCTGAGGCGTACTGAAAAGACGCGTCTTGATTTATATTTGTATTTATTCATCTGCTTGCCTATTAGCACAACTACTGAAATTTCTTCTACTGTCATCGCCTGGCACCACATAATACGGAGGTTTGCTGTGTGGCCTTCCCCCGTGAATGTACTGTCTCAGGATTCTGCTTTAAAGGCCCCATTTACCTCTTCCCTGAGTCCCAGACCGACTTGTGAATGGGGAAGGACAGTTTGTCCTTAACGACCAGGCTGAATGGAATTTGTACTCTCTCCCCTGGACTGTGGTAAGGTTTAATGTTTTGGGGGTGCCCTCTGGACCTAGGAAGTCATTCAGTGATTTGTCTTGGGGATGAGACCGGGTGCACTTTGTCCAGGATGTAGAGCACAGGTGGATAACTCGGGACCTCATTATCCCTCACACCTAGAGGCGTACTTGACTTTCTGTGTCAACTAGACAGAAGCAATGCAGCGCTGGCCAGACTCCAAACTTCTTGTGAAACTTCTGGCTTCTGTTTGTTTTGTTTTGTTTTCAATTAATCTTTCTTTCCTTATCCTTAGGTTCCTGCCATTTTATTATTATAATTATTTTTCAAGTGCCAGGACTTTGTTTTTGGCATGCTCTTGCTTTCTCTTCTGTCCTCTCATCCACACCCCTTCTCCTGTCCCTGGCCCCTCCCCATGCTGTACTGCATCCCCATCCCCATCCATCAGATGCCCCTTCCCTGCCTTCTGGTTTCCCCCATGCCTCCTTGGTCTTCCTGTCAGCCTCCCTTTCCTTTTCCTTAAGTGTTAGAGGGTGAACTGGCCCAAGGTATGAACGAGGGGGTAAGTGTAATTCCCTTCAGAGTTGTTGCACTTTAAAAGAGAATGTTTTAGAGAACAAAATAATGATACTACTTAGTGTTGATGAAAATGTAAGAATTTATTCATGCACTGCAAGCGGAAGTGTAATTTATGAAATCTTTCAGGAGTGCAATATGGCAAAAAATATCAAGGACTTTAAAAACATGCATTTCTCTTGACCCAGCAATTCCACTTCTAGGTAAGAATGATCATAGATAGGTATAAAGGGTGTTCTTTTTAGTGTTGCTTAAATTATTGAAAAGCTAGAAAATAAATATCCCAAACAGGAGTATGTTGTAGATACTCAGAATTAGTCAAGTTAAACACTTGATTAAAACTTGGCTCATCCATACTATGGAAGAGTGTGTAATCATGACAGTAGAAAACATAATGAATAAAATGCAAAGATTTTCAAGATATATTAAGTGGCAAAGTTTGCAGGTCATATCTTATGTTTGGTCTGGTGACTCAGTGGACTCTGCCTGGGTTTGAACCCAGGCTCTGCCACTTACAAGCTGTGTGACCTTGGACATGTTTCTTAACTTCTCTGAGTTTCAGTTTCCTCATCTGTAAAATAAAGGATGAACAGTACCTACTCGGGGATTGTTGAGAGGATTATATGACAAAAAACATGTAAAGTGGTTAATTCTGTACCCGGCACACAATAAGTATCCAATACGTTAGCTATTATTATTAAAAAATCACTCATGCACACATATACATACACACACAAACAGCTATGAAAGGCTGGAAGGAATATATTGCAAATTATCTATGGGTAGTGAGATTATGGGAAATTTTTTTTCTGTTTTATTCCTCTTTTTTACAGTTACTACTGTGAACTTTTGTAATAACAGAACTACTAAAATCCTTAGGGGCGTAGAAAGTGGGGGGAAAATGATTGTTCTGTAAGGAAATTACTCAAGTGACAGAATGTCTGCAGGGAGTGTGTGTGAGTCTCTGTGTGTGTGTTTTGGGTAGGAACATGCCCCAGGGGAGGGGCAGGCCTCCCTCTGGCACTCCTCTCCACCACCAGCTGCAACACTATCCTTACGAATAATAGCAGTAGCTAACTTCTTATTGGGGGTTGCAGGTTACATGCAATAGGGCTTTACAGTTTGCCAAGTACCAACTTCCAAATATCTTATCTTTTAAATTCCTCAAATAACCCTCAAACTCTGCTGATCCTGAGGCTTAACTGGATTTAGTAGCCTGACACCACCCTTAACAAAGGAGAAGCCAGGAATGGAGCCCTGTGTCTTAAGGCAAGGGCAGTGTTTGCTCTACCTGCCTGCAGAGAGCCGGGAAGAGCAGGGCCAGCTCCCCCACTACCCGCTGCTCTCAGGGTTCTGGGCAAGCAAGAAGCAGGGTTTCATCCAGCTGTGTTAGGAATCAGGAGAGGCTCAGTCTCCTTGGAATTTCTCCTTGTTAACCCTGGAGTCCTGCAAAATTTAAATCAGTTTGGTCTTTCAAGTATGAAAGGAGAAAAGAAGGTCAGGCATTGATTTGGTGACTTTCTTCCTTTGGGTGCAGTAGGAATTTCACAATCATTTTGCCTAAGCCGTTGGTCCATAAGGTAACCTTGATTATCTGTTAACATAGAAATGGAGGTTCTGTTTTTATTTTTTGGCATTCATAGGACATGTTTTTGTTACATCAAAGTGGACATTCCAAATATTTGGGATTGAAGGCGTAAACAAAAATCAATCCTGTGACTTGTAGATTTCTATCTCTTTGGCTTCAGAAGATGGATAGATAGTCTGGCTGCCCCACACCCCCTTCTGGATTTGAACATTGACTTTCATCTGAGCCATAAGAATAACATTTACGAGATCAACACCCCAACGGAAGTTTTAGCAAAGAAAGAATAAACTACCCTGAGTCTCAGTCATCATAACAGATGTTTCGCTCAGGAAGGACAGGACTCATGGGCAAGTCTCAGAGACTATGTTATTCAATGAGAACATCTAAAGGGTTCATCTTACACTTTGGGGTTCAACCCTTTACCCTGATTTCATCCTCAGTTTTTCCCATCTGCCTTATCTCCTTCCCAGGCCAGCTCTTGGAGCCCACAGTTTGAATTCGGAAGAACAAAAGGCTCAAGGAGCCTGTGGCTTTGGTGGAGACTGACCACTGCAGTTTTAAGATGAGGAGGCGGAGACCTGTTTTTGACCTTTTTAATGCCTTGCTTTCTCCTCTGCCCTGCTTCAGCACTCACCACACATGTTTCCAAAACACGTATAATGATAAAACCCTGTATAAGCATTATTGAATTTGCCACCAAGTGGATCCAGTAGCTCACAAGAAATCTGGGGTGTTGGCTGAGGAGAGGAAGCAAGTGAGATCAGTTCACCATGATGGTTTGAATGCTTGAATGGATATTTAATGTTTGAGATATAGGAGGTGAAAAAAGGAGGTAGGAAAAAAAAAAACGATTTGGAACGTAGTCTCCAGAGACAGGAAAATCTGTGTTGAGGGTGAGGCATTTGCTTTTGTGCCTAAATAAAGCAAAGGAGAGGAATTAATAATAATAACCACAATGATGCTGATGACGATAATAATAATAAATATTTACTTTGTCAGGCATAGTTTCTATGCATTTTATATAAATTAACAACAACGCTATGAGGTAGGTAATGCTGTTATCCCCAGTCTTCAGATTGAGAATGAGGAATAATTGACTTGCCCAAGGTCACACTGCTATTAAATGGAGCTGATGCCCAGGAAGTCTGGCTCCCAAGTCCACTTCCTGCACCATGTGCTATGGCTTTACTTCTTAGGAACTCCCCTGGCTCAGAATGCTGCCTTTCCTCTGGGGCAGTCAGGGAGAACACCACTCTTGTGAGTCCAGATCTAGAGTTGACCCAAGGGGACACACTGTCAGTTACAGCCATGGAGCTGAGTGGCCATTCTGTCCCTCCAAGCCTGGGGTTTCAGGGATGATTCTCTTCTTCCAACTTGTTCTCTGCCAGGCTGGCTGGTTGTCAGCATGTGGTTTCTCCTGTTCCTGGACTGGGGGTGAGAGTCCAGGTGATGGAAAGGCAGCACACACATGGTGTGGATGGGATGTGGGAGGTTGGAGGATGGAGGTTAGTTCTGGATGACACCGTCTAGCAAGGTGGTTTGTGAAATTGCTCTCCACAGAGGCTCGAGAATCACCAGCGAAAGCTTTGAAACCCATGTTGGTGAGCTGGGAAGTGTGGAATATAAAGCAAGTCATAATTCACTTTTCCTATAAAGCTTCAGACCTAGCTCTCTGGGTAAATGAAGAACAAAGGTAGGACTGCAGAGAAGCAACACAAGGAAATAATTGCATCAAGATGGGTGTGGGCCGTGTCATTGCACAGCCCACTGCCTTTGTAATGTATGGATCTGGGGTGGCTGCTTCTTTGAAAGTAATAGGGAGTTTAATGGGGGTTGGAAGTGATCACTGGTCTGGGGAACGCAGATGGAAGTTGGATGCAGCACTTTTACAGGACTGAGATGAGCTCAGCAGCAGAATAAAGGAGGATGTTTTCAGGGGGTTGGACCCAAGGAAGGAGTGAACCTTCAATGGGATTTTCCAGCTGAATGTAATGGAAACGTCACGGAGTCTCAGTTTTTCTGGGTGTTACATCATTTAACAAACAAGGGTTTATTGAGCACTTTTCAGCAGTGTTCCGTGTGCTCCCGGTGGGGAGAGGGGACTCTCCAGGGATGAGCTACAAGGATATAGGCGAGGACCTGCCTTTGAGGGACCCCAGTGTTGAGAGGGGAAGCAGATTCAGGTGGAGATAGCCCGGAAAGTTGAGGTAGATTTTATTTGGGCTTTTAGTGAGGGGTGGTTTGGAAGGGACAAAGTGTGCTGAGGAAGGGACAGTGGGATGTGAAAGGCCTGGTACAGTAGGAGAGCAATATGGCTGAAGCATAAGGGGGTGGGAGAAAGAGCTGGAAATTCCAGTTGGGGCCCAGTTTTAAAGAATGTTAAATGCCAGCAAGAGAAGTTGTGACTTGCGGCAGTAGGAATTACAGAGTTGAAGATTTTTTTTTTTTTTTTTTTTTTTGCGGTACGTGGGCCTCTCACTGTGGTGGCCTCTCCCGTTGCGGAGCACAGGCTCCGGACGCACAGGCTCAGCAGCCATGGGTCACAGGCCCAGCCACTCCGCGGCATGTGGGATCCTCCCGGACCGGGACACGAACCCGTGTCCCTGAATCGGCAGGCGGACTCTCAACCACTGTGCCACCAGGGAAGCCCCACACTACCTTTTTGTGCTATTTAGAAACTGGTTGATATATAGAAAGGAGGTGTAGCATTTAAAAATTATTGTTTGTGTCTAGAGTCACTTTACTCAACATCGAACACCTAGAAGTTGAAGGAATTATCTCTCCTAAGTTACAGATGCTAAAGGAAAAGATGGAGCATCACAGCCTGGAGTGGAAGCAAGCAACAAATAAATGTTTATTGAAGAGCTCCTTTGTGGGCTGCTGTGCTAGGTCCTAGAAGCTGAGGGATAGGGGTGGGGGTTAAGGAAGAAGGAATACAGAGCGAAGGTGATGCCCCTGAAAAAGTACCTTTGGGGACTGGTAATATAGGTGAGAAGAGAGTTCCTGACAACCTAAATGATGCTCCATGCCAAAGGAGTGGCTCAGAAGGGCACAGGAGGAGGCTGGAGGAGGCAGGCTGGGTCCCAGGAAGGAACACATTGGAGCCCAGGGTAAGGCATGTGTTGGGGGGCTTGGGCAGGATGGTGGCTACGTGAGCCTGGCTGCAGCACCAGGCATCTGCAGTGGCAAATAAGGAATAAGAGGAACACAGCACAGTGTAGAGGAAGTGGGCTGCCATGTTGAGGAACTGAATGTCATCCTATGGGCAGAGGGAAGTTTTGGTGAAAGAGGCATCATTGTGATGACTGTATTGTACATCAGTGGGTTAGGTTTCCAGAAGGGTGGAATAGTGCTGAGAATAAGGAAGATCTAGGAGCTACTGGGTGGATTCTATTCAACATGAGGACTGGCACCAGGGGTGAGCATGGAACCAAAGTGTAGGCACAGAAGCTTATGAAGAAAGTTTTGGGGCTCAGTGACTGATGAGATAGGAGGGGCAGAGTGTGGGAGGACCTGGAGACGGCTCCAAGTGAAGGGCCTGGGAGAACGGGCTGCAAAATGTTCGGGCGCTTGTCCAGCGCTCTCTCTTTCCCAGTTCTTTGTATATATCGTCTCAGAGGTTATTGTGTTAAGTCAGCATATATCAGTTATTGTGTATATCAAATACGTGTGTATACAAAGGCACAGGGAGACAGGAAAGCTTATGTTCCTGTCATCTCCAGAGGGGAGAAGAGTAATTTTGTAGTTTGGGGAAGGCCCATGGCATTTTAAGAGCAGCTGGTTTCCAGAGGATGAAACTTGAGCCAACCCTGGAGAGAAGCGCTGCGGCTCTTGGGAAAAAGGAGAAGGCAGCCCAAATCGTGCACCCATGAGTGGCCCCAGTAGATTAGGTTGTAAGTGGGTGTAAGCCCGCTGGAGCTCCCCGCTCCTGCCTGCACAGTTGGGGTTGTCTATGGATGAGTTTGTTGTTGGAAGTGGAGGATAACCGCTAAGGATCCCCAGCTCTGCATGGCTACTTTCTTCCTTTTTTCCTGGGGATGGATGCCCTGTATGCCCTGAGCAGTAGAGAGCTTTATGCCACTGGGCTTTGCACCTTCAACCTGGTTAACTCAGGTGGCTTGGCCATTGAGGTGCTGGTAGGGGTGCAGCTGGGGCTACTGTGGGTAAGAGATACAAATCGATGTCATTCACTGAATGGGTTGCATAATTAGGGGTTAAATCTTTCTCATAAGACTGACTTTTCTCTTTCGATTAGGAGTGTTTGCTTTATAACCTTCTCTGTTTGCTTTATAACTTTCTCTCTCAGTGAGGAGAGTTGCTTCTTTTAATTTTGGCAATGATTCCCTTATGCAAAACATAAACTCATGTTAATAATTATCCTTACCCCCTCTAAGAGGTCGTATGATTGATAGTTAATGGCCCAAACAAAATGTAACACCAGGTAAGTGAAGTTCCTCTTGAGTCTTCTGATTGGGTCCTGGTAGTCACTTCCCTTGTAACTGACGCCTGTTCCCCCCACCCCACCCCAGTTGCCCATGTGCCATGCCAGGCCTGGGGAGACAAAGACCAATGGGAAACTGTCCCAGAAGAGCCCAGGCTTCTGCTGAGGTGGCATCCCGTTGTCAAGCCCAGCGCCCCAGGTGACTTGGCAAAGAGTGAGGTGAGCTCCATTAGGGCTCTGAGCATTGGAGTGAATTCCCAGGATGGTGATTCTTAAGGCTTGAGAAGCTGGCCGGACAACCACATCCTTCCCACTGCCTTAAGCAACACCCCTGGGACGGCCAGGTTTGTCAGCAGTAACTTTGATCCTCTGCTGTCTCTGGATGAAAAGAAGTTTGGAATTTGTTGGAAAATATTTCGCACCAAATGGCTGAGCTATTGAAATCACTTTCTCAGGAAGGCTCTGGCAAGCTTCGGGTCCCTTAAGTTAGGAAACCTGTGATTCGCCCTTTGGTTTGTGAATTAAGGACTCAGAGTAACTTGACTTGCGAGAAGCAAGTGGTGGATTTTCTCATATTTGACTAATTGGGTACTAGGGTCTATGTTACACTCCAGGAGATTTACCCACAGTGACAAAGTCTTCGGGGGAGGGGTAGCAAGGCAGCCATGAGTGGGCCCTGGCGGCACCTCCCCACACACCCCGCCATCCCCCAGCTGCTTGGTTTGATGCTCCTTGCAGGCTTCCGAGGGGAGCGTCTTCCATCCGTCTGTGACAGAGAACTTCAGGTTTTCCATCCCTTCCTCTGGCTGAATTTTGCTTATTTCCCAGGTTGTCCTCTGAGCCCAGTTCCACCTCCGGGGGCTCGCCGACAGCCGCAGAGGCATCTGAGATGTGTGTGCTCTGGGCAGCTGTTTCTGTTCTTGTGCTGGTGGAGTTTTTGTACGGTAGATACCAGCCAGAGCGTCACAGCCCCGGGGGTGCATGAGGGCAGGGTGTCTGGCTCGGCTGACATGGCCCAAGCTTTGCACTCCCAAGGCATATGTCCATCGGATCGCTGGCTTTCCCTGGGCACTGCCGGTAGGTTGGCAGGCTTACTTCATACTCTGGAGGCTACCACAGCCTCCGTCCCGGCAGAAGGCTGACTTTGCATACTGGCTCGCTACGGGGGCACAGCCTAGTGTGGTCATATGGAAGCTTACTGGGTTTAGTGGTGGTGAGGTAATCTCCAGGCAATCAAAGCAAATCAGGGATAATTTGCAGGCTTCAGCAGGACAGTCACATTGTTAACACAATTAGTTCCATTAATCTTTCCTAATCACCTAAGGTAAACAGATGGCTTTTGAAGTCAGGGAAAACATCTCTGTGAAGAAAGGAAAGGATGAAGTGATCAACTCCCTTTTTCTTCAAAGCACTTATCATTGTGAATCCTGACTAAAAAAAAAAAAAAAAAAAACAGCCACCGCCTACTGTATGTGCACGAGAGGATCAGGGAAAGGACTTGGGGAGTCTCTTCAGAGGGGCATAAGAAGGACCAGATGGACAGCTGTGGCTTGGGTTTATTCATCCCATGTCCTCTGTGGGGCATTGGCTTCGACTGGTTGGAACAGGAGGTGGGAAAGGCTTGGGTTACATGAGGTACCCCGCTCCCCAGTTAAGGTCTTTAAGAAAGGCTAAGATGAGCTGTGGGACATCAGTCCAGTTGGGGTATAGAAGTTGTCCACTTTCTCCCTCCCTTCCTCTTTCCCTCTTTTCTTCCCTTCTCCTTCTCCTCTTCCTCTTCTTTATCTCTTATTATGGAAAATTTCAAACACCTACAGAAGTAAACCGAGTAGAGTAATGGATTCCTGTGTATCTACCACCTGGTTTCAACAGAGATCATGACCAACGACCAGTTTTCCAGTTGATGATATTTAATTATCACCACCCCCTGCCTCTCTGGAGATTTTTCTTATTCATTGTATGTTGCTCATCTGTTTATGAATGATAGGGCTCCCGGAACTTCTGGTAGAGATTTCTTGTTTCTTCTTTTTTTTTCTTCCTTAGAGGTCGAATGGGCCAACAATTTAGGTTGATACGGAGGTTTTCTAATGCTAGGAATCTGCATCCAGGGCAGGAGAATTGGATGAGGGAGGTTGGGTCGTGGGGCCTGGGAAGACACCAGAACCTGGCTCCATTTGGTGGGCTAGAAGGATTGATGAGTGAAATATCTTTTCATTTTTAGTTTTAACTGTTGGCAAGGCCACTTACCTGCAGCCAAGCCGCCCACAGTGGAGCACATTTATCCACAGGAATGAACATAGGAATAACAGGTTCCAGAAGAGCAGCTACCTTAGCCTCACCTTTACCTGGCTGAGGTTCTAAATCCTCTCAACCCTTTACTGTGTCTTGCCTTAGAATACCCAAAGGATTCTTTATGGGAATCTTGTGCCTCTGTAGTCTAAGAGGGCACCTTGGATGGGGGTTCAGGCACCCAGCCTCTTGCTCCATTGTTTTCTTGCAACGGGCCTGGGACTTGGGGTGCCCCACCACAGCCCCCCTGCCACTACGTCCTGACTGAATTTAGAGTTGGTGTGTTTAATGGTGGGGGGAGGGATACTCAATCTGTTAGAGCAACAGCAGCAGACAGACAGGCTTCCCAGAAACAGGAAATGCCTTTATGCTAACTTAAAGCATTATTTCAGCTTTTCTACAGTTTTTTTTTCTCACCACACAAACCCCACCTTGCAACAGATACAGCTAGTTAGTTCAGTGGTGCATGAAGTCAGCGTCACATCAGGTTTAACAAAAACCACTGTGTGTGTGTATGTGTGTTGGGGGGGCGGGTGGAGAGGTTTTCTGCCTTCTCTTTTGAAGTCATAGAGAAAGCTAAAAAACCAAGGCTTTTATCATCCCCAAGTCTGGGATGAGTGTGCATGTTTGGTGGTGGTGGTTTGGAGGGAGGAAGATGGGAAGTCAAAGCAGACTCCACCCAAGGCGGTCGAGGTTGGACCTCTGTATCGAGGTCTTTCTGACATCTGGGCAGGTCCCTCTTGTCTTCCCAGTCTCTATGTGTCCTCCTGGCTCACACTACAGATCCACATCCCTTATCCCAAAACCCCCAAGGCCAGATTTATTTAGAAATTCAGACTTTTTGTATTCCTGAACAGCGGTCCCCCAACCTTTTTGGCACCAGGGACCAGTTTCGTGGAAGACAGTTTTTCCGCAGACCGGGCCGGGCGGCGGTGGTTCAGGCGGTAAAGCAAGTGATGGTTCAGGTGGTGACGGAAGCGATGGGGAGCGATGGGGAGCGGCAGATGAAGCTTCCCTCACTCCCCTGCCGCCCACCTCCTGCTGTGCGGCCCAGTTCCTAACAGGCTGCGGACAGGTAGAGGTCCGCGGCCCAGGGGTTGGGGACCCCTGTTCTAGAAGGTTATTCTGTATATTATTGAATACATAATAACTCCAGCAGATTCTGGGGCAGTCCTTTATGAGAAAACAAATGAATATTTCTATAACCCAATTGTATGACTATCTACACTAAGTGGAATAAATGGAGACAATAAATAGCCATGTGTCAGCTTGGGTCAGGGTTTGTGGCCAAAGGATTTTGACCCAAACTTCAAAAAACGTCCAGGTTTTAGAGCATTTTGGATGTCAGTGTTGTGGGTCAGGGGTTTCGGATCGGTACTGTGTCTCTCTGCTAGTGACTTCCGAATTCAGATCTTAAGGTTGGACCTTTCCCCTGCCCTTGGCTATCTCAGAGGTGTCTCCAGCCATGCCTGTCCAAACCCTGCTCTGGGTGCCCCACTCCCGCCCTTCCCCCCTCCTAGTCCTCTCCTGCTCGGCCAAGGACAGCTTGATGTTTTGCTCAGGCTCCCAATCTCCACGCTAGCCTCGAGCCCTCTCTCTATCTTATACACTGCGTCCAATCCACCGGCAATCCTTTCGGCTCCACCTTCAAAATATATTCCGAAACTAACCACTTCCCATCACCTCCACTACCCTATCCCTTCCTAGCCACCATCATCTCCCCTGGATTATTATGATAACCTCCAACTCTCACCTGGATTATCACGACAGCCTCGTAAGTGGCCTTCCTGCTTCCTCACTCGCCCCTAAAATTTATTCTCCACACAGTAGCCAGACTGGTCCTGTCAAAGTGTAAGTCACAGCACGTCACTTCTATGCTCAAACTCACCTCTGGCTTCCCATCTCGCTCAGTGCCAAAGCCCAGTCCTTACCATGTTCCACCTCTGTGACCTTGTTGCCAGTGACCTCCCTCACTCTGCTCCTGTCACTCCACCTCCTACCCTGGCAAAGGTCAAGTCCTCTCCCACCTCCCAGCCTTTGCACTTGCCCTTCCCTCTGCTCCTTACACTCCTGGTATCCTCCCCGAAATCCACAGGGCTGACTCCTTGAGTATCAAGAAGGCTTTCCTTGATGATCTTAGATAAATGAACCAACCCTCAGTCACCAAACCCAAACTTTGAAATTTGCCTTTTGACAAACAAGACATGAAATACTCTAAAGGGAAACCAACAGAAGGTTCAACATGTTAGAAAAGATCTATTAACTAAAACTTGGTTCCAGTTAAGTCTACTCTGGGCAATGAACAGAGCATTGACTATTCTAAGGATAGACTTGAAAAATTTAAACTTTATTTCCTTTGATGCCTCTGAAAGGCCAAGGACTTTTTTTGTGCTTGGACTTTTGTGCTTGGACTTCTTTTGTGCTTTCTTCTATTTATTTCAAGCCCTGACTTCGTTAATTAATGATTATAGATAGCCCTAAACTATCCTCACAAAGTAGATGGAATTCATAGAATCCCTCCCATATGGTCTGTATATAACATGACATACTTGTGATATGTCTTTTCTGTGCTTGTCCAAAATATATGGAAATCTGATGTCCACAAGAGAAAGCCACAAATTCAGAACTATTCTGACATTCAGAGCTTGGACAATTTTCTGATCCCCTTTGCTATGTGCTTCAGGAAATACCTTCCCTTCTAGTTCAGTTTTTGGTGGGGTTTCAGCACATGTAAATCTGATTTGTGAGTCCAGCTGCATTAGCCTGTTCATTTTACAATGCCTGCAACTTCATAAAGGTGTAGAAACCAAGCAGAGAATTATAAGGAGAGTTGCCCATTTTCAGAGAATAGATGGTCCCTGCTTTCATATATTATTTGTACCTGAAAACCTATGTATTCATTTATCTATAGGAAAAACCCAGTTGAACATTCACACATGCTCATTAGGTTACATGTTAAGGTAGGCTTTATCCCAGAAAGCTGGAAATTATGTCAGACTTTTTATTTATATCTTTACTATTTTGATACAAAATCTAAAAGTTTAAAAAATTTAATGTTTTCCTTCAAAATTCAACAGTCAACTGATGAACATCTAATTGAGGGTAAGATTTTGCTAATGTTGACCTGCCTAATAAATTCCATTTTCCTCTATATTACATGTTTGAGACCTATGCTTGGTTTTCTGAGAACCAGCATTTTTAATTTTTTATTAATTAAAAAAATTACACGTTTTATAGGACACTGAGGACAAATGGGAGAATATATTCCAAAGAACTCCTGTAAAACAAAGATGGTGACACTGCATGGCTAGGTGATAGCACAGTATAGTTATGTCATAGCAGAAATTTACCTGATTGACAAAGTCTATGTTGTTATGGAAGTTTATCACATACAAGGTAGTTTAAAGGTTAACTGTGTATAAGGTATAAAAATGTGGGCCACACCACCCCACAAAAATTGAGGAAGAGCATCGTACAGAGAAGGAGATTTGATCAAAGCAAAGGATTTTTAAATGAGTGTGTTCTATTTGGTTAAGCTATTGAAGCTTCTCTTAAGATGTTCTAACTATATTCAACTGAGGAATATGCCTGACTACTAACCCCTCATAACTGGTGATTAGGATTGAGTAGTGCTGTGAACCATTTGACCAGAAAATTACACTTTTAAAGAAGTAAGTAAATTTAACATAATTTGTCCCATTTTTAACTTGCACCTTAAAGAATTCTGCAGTGAAAATCAGGACAACTGAGTCAGCTATGGTTAATTTACTGAGATGCCTGAGTGGGTTGCTTGACCTCACTGTGCTTCAGTTTCCTTACCTGTAAATGAGGGGACTGAGCCACATAATGTCCTTCAAGCAACAAGTTTATTGTCTGATTTTTTTAATCACAAAAGTTATAATAGAAAGTAGAAGGTTTAAAAGACAGTTTAGAAAAACTATGGATATGCACAAAGAAAAAAATCACATTATTTTACTCTCCTGTAGATAACTTAACTGGCTTTTTCCTTTGTATATGTACCTACTTACACACATTTTATTTTTTTTAAATTGGATCATAGTATATATATTCCTTTATAATCTCATTTTTCCTCCACTTTTAATACCATATTTTGAATATCTTTCCATGTCATTAAATATAATTCTGCAAGATTTTTTTCACGATGGCATGGTCTCTAATGATTTGAATATGCTACAATTTATTTAAATAGTTTGCTGTTATTGGACAATTAGTTTCTAATTTTACACACTTCAGAATGTTGTAATAATGATCTCTTTATTTAAATCTTTTTGCACATGTGTGATTTGGGATAAATTCCCAGAAATGGAATTGCTAGGTCAAAGGATTTTTGTTATATAATGCCAAACCACCCTACAAATTTTGTGCCAATTTATACTTCATTAGCAGTGTGTAAGGGGGCCTGTTTCTCCTCCACTCTCACCAGCCCTGGATAATATCATTTAAGATCATGTGTTTTTGGAATTTTCATTGAAGGTGGTCTAGGAGCAAATATGTTTATTGCTTTGCCTACTCAAGATCCCATTTAGATAATGGAAAAAGGTGGGGGGGATACAATTTTATAACTAGTAAGTGAGCAGAAGGATGCCATCATTAAGCTATTTCAGTAAATTTCTGGGAAAAGAAAGGAGAGGGCAGGGTGGAAACTACAGAACAGGATAAAAGTACAGAGGAGCCACAGCCCAGAACATGTGCGGGGGGCTGTCGGAGCCTAGCCTAGAGCCAGCTGTTCTGCAGGACCCTTAAGGACCTCTGGGCATGGAAACTTTAGTCACCCCAGAGGCAAGAGTGAGATGTGCAGCTGAAAGCAAGTGACTATGTGAAAGTCTGTATGTGGCATGTGTAGTGAGTATACTCACTACCCTCACTGCTGAAGAACCTGGAGCCAGACCCTGACCCCCAGGGTCAGAAATTGGAAAGTCCTTTTTTTTTTTTTTTTTTTTTTCTTTTTGCGGTATGCGGGCCTCTCACTGTTGTGGCCTCTCCCGTTGCGGAGCACAGGCTCCGGACGCGCAGGCCCAGAGGCCATGGCTCACGGGCCCAGCCGCTCCGCGGCATATGGGATCCTCCCAGACCGGGGCACGAACCCGTATCCCCTGCATCGGCAGGCGGACCCTCAACCACTGCGCCACCAGGGAGGCCCGGAAAGTCCTTTTAAAAAACAATGGAATAATGGTTTTGGGAGAGCTATCATAGATGGTGGGGACCCCTGCTATCATGGCCAGCTCCCAGTCTATAACCCTGTGTTCACAGAAATAGGTTGTGTCCATAAAACAAAAAAAGGATGCTATGAGGAGAAAGAAGCTGCAGAAAGTAGGAAGGTGCTTCTGGAATCTTAACATACTGTTGTCAGAAATAAAAGTTCAGTGGAAGGGTTGTAAGATATAGTCAAAGAAATCTAGAATATGGACTAAAAAGAGAAGAGATGGAAATATATATAACAAATAGTAAGAGACATAGGGATTAATTCTATTGGTCCAATAGCCAAATAATGGGAGTTTCATACAGAAAATGAAGAGGCCAATAGCAAAGGACAAATTAGAAGAATATCTCCCACAAATTCAGTGAATCAAAAGAACAAGTACAATGAATCAAAAAAAGATACCCTGAGACATATCATGTTGGAATTTCAGAACACTGAGGATAAAAAAGATGCCAAAACTTCTAGAGAGTGAAAACAAAACAAAGTCACATACTAAACAACAGTAGCCAGGCTGACATCAGAGTCCATAGGCAATATTGATGTTAGAAGAAAGTTCTGATAGGTAATGATTTTTTTTGTTTTTAACCTAGAATTCTATATCCAGCCAAACTATCAATCATGTGTGAGGACAAGCATGCAAGGTCTTAGAAAGCTAGCTTTCTATGCACTCTTAATCAATATTTCAATCAGAATGTACTTTACTGGCAAAAACAAGGGAATAACCCAGAACAAGGAAGATGATGGATTCCAGAAACAGTGACTGTTTCCAGCAGAGCAGTGAAAATAAGTCACAGTACTACAGCTGTGCAGGAGACCAGAGAGTAGTCAGCCCAGATTAGGGAAAAGTGGACAGTGAGGGTCTCCAGAAGGACAGACCCTGAGAGAAGGGGACCCAGGGGAAACTTGAGGATCTGAGAAAGGCAATTGGTAGAGTGAAAAAAAAAAAAAAAAGAATCCATTTGAATTTGATGCTAGGTATATTCCCCATTGAGTGGTAGATGAGTTGTCACATTGGACCTGTGGAAAAGAAAGTATATGTGATATCATTTACAAAGTTATAATATTAAGAAAACACTATTAATTCATCTTCAGATTTTGGAACCAGCATATACACAAAGCATGGAACTCAACTACAATTAGAAAAAAATGTCAGTTTTGTCAATGTTAATAGTCTAAGAGTAAAAATGCAGAGGATGGGCTTCCCTGGTGGCTCAGTGGTTGAGAGTCCGCCTGCCGATGCAGGGGACATGGGTTCGTGCCCCAGTTCGGGAAGATCCCACATGCCGTGGAGTGGCTGGGCCTGTGAGCCATGGTCGCTGAGCCTGCGCGTCCGGAGCCTGTGCTCCGCAACGGGAGAGGCCACAACAGTGAGAGGCCCCGCGTACCGGTAAAAAAAAAAAAAAAAAAAAAAAAAAATGCAGAGGATGGGGAGGGCGGGAAGCACTCATGTCCTCCAGTTAGAATGTGTAGGGTCAAGGGATATTGTCTGTAGTTGATGGAACAAGAAATTGACATTTAGATTGCTTTTTATTTTTGCAGTTGTCAAGAAGAATAGAGAAGGAGCTGAGAATTGCGATGTGTAATTATTTTGTGAAGGGAGGAAAGCGGAGTGAGGTGGTGAGTGAACTAAATCCTCATCTCTCACAGCAGCAGGGCAAGAGTGAATGTCTGAAACAAGAAATCAGGAAATTGAGGTATAAACATTTTATTTAGGGACATGGCAGTGATGACCAGAAAAACCCAAATAGCAGTTATTAAGATTGGCTCCCTCTGGGGAGTACAGGGCAAGAGACTGCTGCCTCTCATTCTAAGTTTTGAGTTTTAAAAACTGAACACATCCTGATACTTAGTTTTGTTTATATATTAATAAACAAATAACACAAGGATACATAGCCCCAAAGAAACTTTGGCTAAATTGTTAAGCAAAAGAAAAAAATTCTTACCCTTGTTTAAATCTGTATTTCTTTGCTTATTTGACCCAAGTGATTTCAAAGTTGCTTATGACTGTTAGCTTTCATGCTTCTGTGATTTTTATAAAACTCTTCCTCATTGGACATGTTTCCAACTATACGGTGCAAAGCAGTGGCAAATAGGACTCGCTATGCAGAATATCCCAATACAGCAATATTTCCAAGAGGGCATTTACTCCCTGAAGCTGGGCGTCCTACCCTGTGTTTGTGTCTCAATAGTCTGAGCCTTCCAGCTGTTTTGCTGTGGGATTGGTGTTCCTTCAACTATGAGCTCCAGGAGGACAATGAAAAAGCTTTACTTTCATTGTTCCTGTGCCCAAGAAGTGACTCCACCATCATGCACACAGCATGGGCTCCTTGAACAGCTCACGATGTGTTCTTTCCTCAGGGTCTCCTTGAGTCCATGCCCTTGGCTGGGTCCAAGGTAACCGGAGCATGGGGTTGGGAGTCGGAGAGCCCTGCCTTAATTCAGGCTGCTCTTCTTCAAGCTGTGAGAATGTGGGCAAGCCACTCAAATCCATGAGCCTCAGTTCTCTCATTCCTGAAATGGTTCAGATAAGGATATGGCCTCCCTCACTCAGATAACGCATGTAAAGTGCTCAATAAAGGGTGTTTATTAGAGTTGTGATTATTATGATGAATAAAAGAGTCTCCGTGAGGAGCTCCAAGTGCTGAATAACAATTATAATGTCTTAGGTTTTGAAGGGAGTCAGGAACTGAATGTCTTTGTGCGTAGCTGTTGGTGAAAGGTCCTGCTAGGTTGTGATATAACAGAGACAGAAAAGTTCCCGGTCTGGAGATAATTTTTCTGGTTGCACAATCTTGAGCTCCTGACTGAGCTCGGCTCTGTTCCACGTGGATCCATTCAGTTCCACTTGGAGTCTCTACTGATTCCCTGCCATGTGCCCAGCTGTGGATCAAGAACTGTGGAAACCTCCCCACCCCCACCAAGGGACACGTGGCTCTTCCCAAGAGGGGCTCACAGTCTAGGTGGGAAATAACCCTAATGACTTGACAGCTGACATTTAGAGGATGTTAGCCGTGTGCCAGGCATGGCTCCAAGTGCTTCACCCTCTCATTTGACCCTCCCAACATTCTGAAGCAGGTGCCACTGACATTCTCAATGTGTAGATAAGGAAATCGCAGCAAGGACCACGCAGCTTGTGACAGGCAGAGCTGGGGTTTGGACCCAGGTAAGTTAGCTTCACAGCCTTGACTCTCAATCACCGCAGTTGGCTTATTAGTGTAAAAAATAGGAAACGTGCAATAAAACCCATGGATAAAAGTGCACCCAGTGAGAGAAAACACTGCAAAGTAAAATGAAAAATGCAAAGTGCACATGGGTAGTGGGTATTTTTCACTTCAGAACATTGAGGGTAAGTGGCCACATTTCCTGCTGTTTGCACTCAGCATCTCCTCGTGGGACTCAGTGGGAGTACAGTCATGTACTGCCATTTCCCTGAAAGAAGAGAGGAAAATGAAAACGACACCATGACCAGGCAATGCTTCGTAAGCCATTGCACACTCTTGACATTAGGTTTGGCACTTTTGGATGTTTTCTCAGCTCAGAAAAGCATCTGCGTACACAGACTTATTTGTTTTTAGCCACCTCTGTCATCAGAGGGAGCCAGCCCTCTGGGTCTATTCTGCGCCTGTTGAAAAGAGGAAGCAGGTACTAGCTTGAGTTTACTCCATTTGTGGCCTGTGAGGAGCTGGGATCTGTAAGGTAGGCATCCCGTCCAGCCAAGGGGACTTTCACATGGAGATGATGGCTGCTGCTCGGTTGGTGTCTGGGACCTGGGTACTGGGGGATGGACAAGCAACATGTCAGCCAATTTTGAGGGGCGTTTCTTTAAGAAGTGTCTGGGAACAGAAGCAAGCTGCTCTCTGGGGGACTGGGTTAGAAATAGGTAGTGAAAAAAGGTGTTGACAAATATTGTGACAAGTTCACTCAAGGACACGATTTTAAAAATCAAATGGTTCAAAAGAGCATAGAGTGAAGAATAATGCCCCTTTCCTGATTTCTCGCCCCTCGATCCTCTAGTTTCCATCTCTTGAGGCAACCCCTGTTTCCTGTTAAGACTCCTTCTAGAGATAATCTATGCCAAACAAGTGTGACAGTGTGTGTGTGTGTCTGTGTGTGTTTACCCACATGCACACCCATTTTATTCACATGATAGCCTAGCATAATAAACACATTATACCATACTTTTTTCCCACTTAATATATCCCAGAGATAGTTTCATATAAGTCAGTACATTTAGATCTTTTTATTCTTTTTTTAGGGCTTGCATAGTGATCTACCAAATGGTGTCCCATAATTTATTTAAGCTGTCTCCTATTCATGGATATTTAGGTCCTTGAGGTTGTTAAAAGCCATTCTAGAGCATTTGGCCTAATTTTTTTTTTGTTTTGCATATGAGGAAATTGAGATCCACACACAGAAAGACAGGTTTAAATAATTCAGCAGGGAACCTACATTTTGGATGTGTTTTTCTTGCTATTACCGTATTTTGATCACAGAAGACAAGAGAAGGTGGGTTTGAGCGTGTTTTGCACACGTGGGTGGTAGTGTGAATGTGTGCCTACACAGGTAGGTGTACATTATGTTGGGTGACAGATGTGTTCTTGAAAAACTCTGAATGAACTCTTTTATTTTTAAAAATGGAATATGAAATCTTAAATGCCCTGAGGGTGGGAAGATGATTTGTTATTTAAAGGGAAAATTGTAGAGCAATCCTTATGTGAAATGATGACTTCTTTTTTTCCTTTTTCAAAAGCGACTTTATTGAGGTATAATTTACATGCAAAAAAAAAGAATGCATCCATTTTAAGTGTGTGGCTTGATTCAGGTTAACAAACCTATACATTCATGTCACCACTGCCCAATCAACATATAGAAGACCTTCATCTTCCCCCAAAGTCCTTCTGTGCCTCTTTTCTTTTTTATTGAATATATACTTTACTGTTGTAAAATACAATACTCAAAATCATTCAGTCATCCCCTGTGCCTCTTTGAATCCAGTTCCCATGTCCACCTCCAGGAGATCACCGATACGCTTTTTGTCATGATAGATTAGTTTTGCCTGTTCTGGAACATTACGTAAGTGGAATCGTAATCTTTTGCGTTTGGCTTCTTTCCCATAGCATTCATTTTGTTGCATGTACCAGGAGTTCATTCTTTACTGCTGAGTAAAAGTCTGTCATATGGATCCAGCATGGTTTGCTTATTCATTTTTCCGTTCTTGGACATTTGGGTTGTTTCCAGTATTTGGCTGTTATGAATGAAGCTGCTAGGAACACTTCTGTACAGGTTGATGGCTTCCCAAGTAAATCACCTCCATAATTCAGTTGTGCAGGTCCAGTTTAAAATCGGGCCATTCATCCATTGAGCCAACATGTATAAATATGTATTAATCCCTTCCATGTGCTGGACAGACAGGGTTCTGCCCTTCAGGGATGTACACGAAAGCCCACATAACGTCTTTGCACTACCGTGGAAGGCATATGAGAAAGGAGCAATCCTTCTCTCCTCTTATTTTATGAAAGCAAGTGCTATTCGAAGCCTGTGAACCGAGTGGAACTCTTAAAATATTTAATTACATGTGCACCCTCTGCTTTTTAACCAGCCAGTGCACTCTACCAATAGATCTAGTAGCAAACTCCTCAAATGAAGAGTCTTCAGTTTAATTGGTGGCTAGCTCCAAAATCACCACCCAGCAGCTGCTCAAGAGCTGCCCATCATAGTGCCTGCACGTTTTGTGCTTTCCAAAAGCAGCAGCTGGGAGGACGCCTGATGCTTGAAGATCTCCTGCTCTGTCTGGCTTGCCTCTTCCATGCCAGGCACCGCTGGGGACAGTACGTGCCTGAGGGGCCTCCAGGGGAAAATAGCCAGCAATACAGGGGATGCAGACCTTGGGAAGTGGGTCCTCTGCCTTGGGAAAGAAGCCCTGAGTCTTCTCCCTTCTCCTTCCCACCTCCTCCTCCCTCACCCCCCACCCTCCTCCAGGAAAAAAAAGAAACAGCGCATTATCTAGGACTTAATTGGTACAACATGGACAGTGCAGCCTCTTTTCCTCCTTCTCCTCCTTTCTGGAGTCATCCTTTTCTGACCGCCCCCCCTCCCTTTTGCTTCTTTCTAGGACTTGGTGCCTGACACGCGATGGAAAAGGAAGTGAAGCTCAAATTGGGTCTGTGTGACCCCTGTGGGCTGTTCTGAGGAGAGGTTTGCCTAGAGGTCTCCAGTGAAAGTTGAGCCTGTGGTTAGGAGGAAGCTTGACTATGAATTTCTTGCCTCCTTTGTCTCAAACCCAATTACCCCCAAATACAGGCACACAGACACCTATGGGTCACAGTGACACACAGTGGTGACAGCTAAGCGGGCTGCATGGCTGGGGTGCTAGTGCAGTGGTCAGGGTTCTTGCTGGACAGGTGTGGTGTGCTGGGAGGAGTATAGGACTCAGAGTCAGGACCTGAGGGTGCAAGTTATGATGCCTCTGCCACTTACCTCTGGCTGTTCAGCTCCGGAGGACTTGTCCTCAGAGACTCTACCGTGTGAACGGTGCCCCTGCAGTTGTGCCGTGTGTGTGCTCTCACTAGCCCTGCTTATCTTCCTTAACCTCAGTTTTCTCGTACATACAATGATGCTAATAATACTTGTTACCTTACAGGTTAATTGTGAGGAATCAATGCAATAATGCTTGTGAAGGACTTTGTGAATGCTCAGGCACCACCCAAAAAAGTGCCTGTGTGTCTTTTTGCTTTTCAGAGATGGCTTTTTCCTGGTTTCTGTGGTTTGGGCTCTTTCCCCATTGCTTTGTACCTAACTCGCAGGAATGGAGCTCTTGTTTATGCCCAGACCCTCCCCAAGGGCTCTGGGGGGTTGGGGATATGGGAAGGAGGTGGCAAGGTGTTCAACGCGTTGCTCTGACTTAAACCGGACTGGCTGGGGAGCCAGTCAGTTGCACCTGAGAAGGAGAATGAACCCACGGAGGACAGCCAGAGGCTTAGAGTTATGAGAACCCTGAGACCTGGTTGTCAGAAAAGGCTTTGTGGGGCTTGAGATGGGAGCTCTGTCAGAGTCATCTCTCCAGTGTGCTCCAGGCAGCAGCGCTGTGCGGGAATCCAGCTGAAAGCTCTCGGTACCCCAGTTTTTCTATCTGAAAAGTAGGGAATATGTATTGCTGGCCTCCCAGGAGATTAGATGAACTAATGCAGGTGAAACCTCAATACAGTGTCCCAGACCTAGTAGGTGCTCAGACAATACGTGGTCATCCTCAGCTTCTCCTTCTCTCATAATCACCTCATGACCCTCTGATGACCAGGGCTGTAGCCTTTTTTTCCCACTGGGTTTCCTCCAGGGCTGGCTGAGAAATTCTCACCTTAGTTCTCCATCTGATATTCACAGCACTGTAAAATCATCAGATGTCCTGAAATAATATGTAATAACATCAATTTGGGGCAAGAAAATGCTTTTTGGGGGGTGGGAAGTTTCATAGAGTGGAAAGAACATCACATCGGATTAAGTAACAGATTTGAAGACTTGGCTTTTTAATAACAATAGCAGCAACAATTACCGAGTGTTCTGTGCCAGGCACCATGCTATGCACTGTACGTAGATTTTCACATTTTACACTGTGACACCCCCAGTGTCACAGGACCTGTTATTAGCTCCATTTCACTGAGGAGCAGTCTGAGTCTTAGAGAAGATAGTTGCTTGCTTCAGGCCAGAGAGCCAGTAAGTTCTCTGTGAACCACCATATACTGAGTAACTCCTAAGTGCCAAGTGCTTTGCATGTGTGTCTCATGGAATTGTTACAATAACCTGTGTCACAGATGAAGAGACAGAGGTTGAAGTGCAGGGAGAATAAATAATTGCCTGACTTGTAAGTGACAAAACTGGGATTCAGTCCTGGTGTGACTCCAAAGGCTGTTTGTCTCCCCCATGGTTCTACTGCCTTGCTTCTGGCCTCAGCTGGAGGTTGAAAGAGAATCATAGTCAAAAACAGAGATTGGGGCTTCCCTGGTGGCGCAGTGGTTGAGAGTCCGCCTGCCGATGCAGGGGACACGGGTTCGTGCCCCGGTCCGGGAAGATCCCACATGCTGCGGAGCAGCTAGGCCCGTGAGCCATGGCCGCTGAGCCTGCGCGTCCGGAGCCTGTGCCCCGCAACGGGAGAGGCCACAACAGTGACAGGCCCGTGTACCGCAAACAAACAAACAAACAAACAAAAACCCCAGAGATAGTATCTGGGAAAGTGCATCAAATAAAGGTATGAGGTTCAAGGAGATTTGATAAATGGGGTTGCATCTGGGAGAACTGGGAGGAATCTGAAGCCTGGGAGAAGGAGCTGAGAAGAAACCCTGGGAATGGTTGGGAGGAGGGAGGAGGCCTGCTTTTATGTAGTGCCAGCTGCCTGGCGGTGATGCCAGCTATCAGCTTGCAGGGGTTATGCAGTGCTGGGCACCTACATTGCTTCATTATCCGGGCCACATGATTGTGAACAGAATTGTGATTAAGTTAATTTGGCCGTGAAGTTACAAGGCATTCCAGCCCCTTTTGTACCTGATAACCCCTCTAGTCATCCACGTTGAAGTCTCACCACCCTGCATGGATTCTCAGAGCCTTCTCACTTGGCTGGCGCTCAGCCAGTGCTCTGCGGCCATCTGCCCAGGCTGCAAAGCTCTTTGTTGCTCTTGGCATGTTTAATAGCTTAATTTCTATTTTTCTGTTTGAAAATGCAGTTCACTGGCACTGAGGCAGCGGTGGGTGCTAAAATGGTTTCTGATTGCTATCTTGAATGTTAATATCCTAATACATTTTATCATCAATGACCTGTCCCCCGCCACGAGTTCTCACTCCCCTTTTGCAAAGAAAGGCACGCTGCCTGCCTTCCGTTAGGCCTCGCGGCCCATCTCATTCCTTTGCTGTCTCCCTCCCTGCTTTTCTCAGATACCATTGTACTTTGCCAATGAAATCCACAGTCGTGGGAAATCTTTGACTTGGAGGATATGAGAAAGTGTTTCATTTTGCCGGCGGGGTTTAATAGGGATGACCTAATCTCTAAGAGGCACACATTATTTAAATTCCATGCTTTCGGACAAGGGGGCCCCTGATACTTTTGAACTGTGGCAGCGACAGGATTCTGGTTGGGCTCTGTTGTTTTTCCTGTTTGTAATACAGTGCAGGGGCCAGGTTATGCTTGTGGCACGGGACAGTATTAATGGTGAGGGTGGTGGAGAACATTTTCTTTACCCAGAAACCTGAAATTGTGGACTCTTTGGCATCACGAGTGTGTTATTTGGTTCTCCTCTGGATCCCAAGCTCAAGATCCCAAACTCAGGTGAGCGGTCCCTTTGGGGCTACCTGAGAGCTCCCTGCCCTCCCTCACTCTCTGCCCTGACAGAGTACCTGAAATATCACAGGGACCTCGCCTGGGGGGCACTGAAGACCCATGTTGGTGGAATTAAAATTTTGAGGGAGATCATAAGCACTCTCAACCACTAAGAGGCTGAGTCTGGAAATAATGTGAGGCTCACAAATGGCTCAGGGAATCTGGATTAGGAGTGGAGTGAGATGTCGGGGGGAGGGACCCAGGGAGCATCGGTTCAAGGTGAGTTTTTACCTCATAGGGAATATATGGTACTCCTGGTATAGCTGCCTCTTCTTCCCCTCTTGCCGCATTGGAGCATCATTTTAGTACAGATCACCTGCCTTCCTTCCTTCCTAAGGAAGGGGCTTGCAAGAGTGAATAATCCCAAAATAAGCTCTGGGACACAGAACATTTTCCCACCTCCACAAAGGTTTATTGGGTGTCTCCTGGCCAACAGACGGTACGCTAAACACTAGGGATGCAAATAAGATTGTCATAGTCTCTGTCTAGCCGAGGAGAGAGACATACTGGAGCCGTGGTTGAGATATGTATGTGTACTATAAGAACACAAGTGAGGGCTTCCCTGGTGGTGCAGTGGTTGAGAGTCCGCCTGCCGATGCAGGGGACACAGGTTCGTGCCCCGGTCCGGGAAGATCCCACATGCCGCGGAGCTGCTGGGCCTGTGAGCCATGGTCGCTGAGCCTGCGTGTCCGGAGCGTGTGCTCCGCAACGGGAGAGGCCACAACAGTGAGAGGCCTGCGAACCACAAAAAACAAACAAACAAAAAAAAAAGTGAGGGTAGTTAATTCTGACTCGGAATATCGGAATATCTGGAAAGGCTTCAGAGAGGAGGCAATAACTGACCTTAACCTTGAAGGAGGAGGAGGTGTCCACCAGGCTAACCCTTCCCAAGTAGTACTTGTTAAATGTGTGCCTGCTCCTCGCTGAAGACCATGGAAAAGAAAGGGAGGGGCTAGTGGCTCCTGCCCTCAAGAAACTCACAGCTTGTTGAGACCAGCCTGGAACATCTGAGCCAAATGGAGCTCTGCACAGACAGATGGGACTGTGGAGGCGGGGGTCGGTACCAGCGGTACTCAGTGATCCAGGGTTTCCAGAGTCGCTAATGTCTCGGGGAGAATATGGTCTCTGTGAGGACAGTGCAGACCTTGGAAGGATGTCGACTGCAAGCGGCCCAGCCCCTCTGCCTCTCCTCGTCATCCTGCTTCTGCATTGGGCCAGTAGCTTGCTGGATTGGGAGGTGGGGAGGGAGGGCACGAGGGTGGGTAGAGAAGGTTGCTGGTGAGAATTTAGCGACATTGGCTCTCTCCTTACAACCCTGGTAGAGGCTGGGGTTTGCAACACGCATGCGCCAGCATAGCCCGAGCATGGTGGCCCTTCAGTCCCGCACAAGCACCACTCACATGCCCAGCCTTTGCTTATTCTGTTGCTTCCACCTGGAATGCTTTCCCTTTCTTGTCTTCGTGAAGTCTTCCCAGGCTGCTCTTTTTTTTTTTTTTTTTTTTTTGCGGTACGCCGGCCTCTCACTGTTGTGGCCTCTCCCGTTGTGGAGCACAGGCTCCAGACGCGCAGGCTCAGCGGCCATGGCTCACGGGCCCAACTGCTACGCGGCATGTGGGATCTTCCCGGACCGGGACACGAACCTGTGTCCCCTGCATCGGCAGGTGGACTCAACCACTGCGCCACCAGGGAAGACCAAGGCTGCTCTTTTACACTGATTTCAGGTTCACCAGATACTTTATATCAGTTATTCTCTGTCCCTCATTCTTAAGCTGGGTTCAACATTGTTCTGTTTTTGTTTTTTTTTTTAGACTCCCCAGTGAGATTGCAAACACCTTGAGAGTGTGGATAATGTCTTATGCTTTTCTTATCTTCCGTGAGCAATTTGTGTAGTATAAAGAACAGGGGCGGGCTTCCCTGGTGGCGCAGTGGTTGAGAGTCCGCCTGCCGATGCAGGGGACACGGGTTTGTGCCCCGGTCCGGGAAGATCCCACATGCCATGGAGCGGCTGGGCCCGTGAGCCATGGCCGCTGGGCCTGCGCGTCCGGAGCCTGTGCTCCGCAACGGGAGGGGCCACAGCAGTGAGAGGCCCGCGTACTGAAATAAATAAATAAATAAAAATAAAAACTTTAAAAAAAAAAAAAGAACAGGGGCTTCTGTAGACAGTCTTGGCATTAAACCTCAGCATTGCCATTTACCTTGGAACTTTGAGCTCAGTTTCCTTATTTGTGAAACGGGATTTAACACAGGGTTTCTCAACCTTGACACTGTTGGCATTTGGGGCTGGATAATCCTTTGTTGTGGGGACTGTCCTGTCTGCTGTACGATGTTTAGCACATCCTTGACCTCCATCCGTTAGATGCCAGTAGCATCACTCTCTCTCCAAGCATAACAATCAAAAAATGTCTCCAGATATTTTCGTGTCCTCCAAAACGTTCCTTATGTCGGGTGTCCCCAGTGTAGTTCCTCATGTCAGGTTTCCCTTGTGCAGCAAAATTGCTTCCAGTTGGGCACCACTGGGATGACACTACCTGTTGGGTATGCACCAGACCTCATTGTTACTGCATCCGGAACATAGACATTCCACAAATGCTGATTCTCCTTCATCCCTAATTCACCCAGCACTCGGCGTGTTGCAGATTCATGGATTGAATGGAGCTGTCTCTAGGTTTTAGCAGTTTGGGGTGGAAATGCCATGAACTCTCGGGTTGCCCCTACAATCACTAACAGAGTCGCTGTCATTTTCTTAATTGCAGATTGATCTGGAGCCAGAAGGAAGAGTGTATGTGATCATTGATCTCTCGGGGTCATCGGGTGAAGGTAGGAGAGTGTGAGCTCTCGTCATTGTTCTTGTCCATCGACCCTTTTGTCTTTTGGTCTCTCCCTTCCCTCCTTGGCTGAGACATATTACAGTGACATTTAATTAATTGGCACCCTTTAAAGGAAAAGGTTATTTTGAAGATGCTTACGCCTGTGTACCAAAAGGGACCAGCCATCTGTTAGCTTTGGTGGAGCAGAGGGAAGATTTTCGACTTAGGGAGTGAGGCCAGTAAAGCAGGCGTTCCTGCGCATGGGTGCCCAGGCAGGCTTCGGTGGGGCGGCTGCTCCCCCCGGAGGTGCGCGTGGGGTCAGTGTGTGTGTGGTGGCCAGGAAGTAAGACCAGTTGGTCTCACGGTATTCAGAAATGAAACAAATGAGGTGTCAAATTTCAGAATCAGAAATGTTACTTCCATAAAGAGGGATAAATGAGGAGTTTGGGATTAACATATACACACTACTATGTATTATAGATAAGCAACAAGGACCTACTGTATAGCACAGGGAACTATACTCAATATCTTGTAATAATCTATAAGGGAAAAAGAATTTATATGTATATATACATATATATATTTATATGTATATATACATATATATTTATATGCATATATACATGTGTATATATATGTATATATACATACATATATTTATATGTATATATACATATATATTTATATGTATACATACATATATTTATATGTATACATACATATATATATGTATATATACATATTTTTTATGTATATGTGTGTGTGTGTGTATAACTGCATCAAAAAAATAAAAATAAAAGAAGTGTTACTTCTCTTTACCAGTTCTTTACCCAGGCAAAAGCTCTGCTCTTAAAGAGAAATAATGGGGTGAGGATATCTGCTCCCCACTAGCTGATTAAGTAGGGTATAAATGTTTTCTGATCATTGGATTTTCCTTCTTTCTTCTTCTTACACCCTCTTCTCTCCATCCTCTCTTTGCTCACTTACTACCTTTCAAGGCTTGCCGCGTGGTGAGGGCTGAGCAGTCGGGGTAGAAGGGAAGACTGGACAATAAAACCTTCTCCACGTGGAAACAGGGAGATGGTGGCACACTTGGGCTCTAGGGAAGTTGGGAATTAGGACTAAAGTTTAGTTACTGGGACCATCTTTCTTCTTCTCTTCTCTTGGTGGGCAGGGGACAGAACAGTTGGCTTTAATGTCATGGCAGAAAGATGGGACGAGCAAGGCGGGTTCTTCTTGGCAGTGAGAAAAAATGGGGATTAGAGGATGTGGCCCAAAGGGAAAGGCACAGCTCCTGGCTGGGAGACTTGGGCGTTTTATAGCATCTCCCCAGAATACTGGGGATTATAAGCACAAAGTCACAACCCCACAGTTTTGGGGATGAAGCTCTAGTTTGAGTTTCTATAATGGAGGAGGGACTATGTAAGCAAATTTAAAGGAGCTGGTCAAATGATGCACTTGACACTGGGGCCTGATGACTTTCATTTAACTAATTTAATCACCTGATTTCAACAGGTGTTCAGAATAATTCAATTATTGTGTGTATATGGAGCTCATGATAGAATTCAGTCCTCTCTTAATAGATCTCAATTATTTGGCATAGGTTTAAAACTTTAAATATCCTTCCAAAATTGGTCTCTTAACATTTTCTGCTCCTTATTGCAATTACATTTTGGCATTTCCAACTTTCCCTCTCTACTCTCAGCTCTGAACAGCCCAGAATAGAAACTATTGTAGAAGATTTGGAGATTTAACAATACTTAGTATGAATTATTCAAGATGTACAAAAGGGCCTAAAGTATAATAAAGTGGGTACCAGTGTACCCGCCACCCAGATTAAGAAATAAAGCATCCAGTAAGGTAAAGCCTTGCCTTACTTTTAACACAGCGTGTGATCCCAAATTTACCAGATTTCACAATATTACAGTGATCGCCTGATTGTTGATACTGGTGAAACATTTGCTGAGCAAAATCAGTCCCCCTTTTTCCTTACATAATGTATATGCAACAGGATAATTAACTAAATATGTATTCCCTGTGCCAAGATGCTGGGCAATCAATGGGAGGCTTGGATTATTTTTTTCTTTGAAAAGATTAACGACTTGCAAAATTATAGAAGACATCCTTTTTTACATTAGAGGGAAAGGACATGGACAGATGAATGAATAAATAAATCAGAGGCAATTGATTTTTTTCTTCTTGCTTCTACAGCTTATTGCATACGAATGACCAAAGCAGTTTTCATTGGACTGAACTTTTAGCCTATTTTTTTTAATCTCTTTCATCTAAAGAAAATAGAGTTTACTTCAGAAATGCTGACACATGCCAGACTCTGTAAAGTGTTAGCATGTGTTGCTCTGAAGAAAAGAAGTTTTTCTGCTTTTTCTTAATTGCTTTTCCTGGATTTGGAATTCTTTCTCTGGATAGTGGGAAGGACTTCCAGCAATCTCTTTCTAGAAGCTGATCTTGGTGTGTTCTGTTTGTGTTCTACACATCTGTTCTCCCACTCCTGCTGCTGGGACTGTGAGTGCTCCTGGCCCAGAGGTGGCTTTGTTTTTGGAAGGATTGAGAGGGTGAGAAGAGGAATGGGAGAATGAGTAGCCACAACATTTGCTATCTGGATTGCATGGGAAGGGTCCAGGGCAAAACACGGTTGTCACACCCAGACTATGGACATTCATTGATTCTTATTTAGGTCCCTTTCTTTAGTGAAAATTCCTAACTCTATATTCTGAGAAAGGGTGAAAAAGAGAATTGAAATGAGGCACAGCTGACATTTTCACCACTCTATTATTCTGCCATCAAGCATCCCTTCAGCTCACCTATTTCAAGTGCTCCAGTCCCATCAATGGAAAAAAAGATACTCGTAGCAATTGCACAAACTTTACACCACATGCAAATACCAAAGAGCCCAGAGAAAGGTATGGGGGTGAGACTGTGTGAATACACCCCCTTCTTCTGGGATGTGCTAAAGGATTCTTTTTTCTTGCTAACGCACTGTAGAAAGCCTGGATGTTTACGTCTGCTAGAGCTGGAGTTAATGTGCTTTCTAACTATTTAATAAAATTCCATTGCTTTCATGTCCTGTGCAGTTCATCATAATGGGATTTGACTGGTGTGTGCTTTAGCTAAACCAGGCAACCTAACCCCAGGTGTAAGGGGTCAGGCTGGATGACAGTTAAGGTCATTTCTGGTCATGCAATTTTGATCGTCGGTATAATGTGAATAGACATCTATCAGAGCTCAAGGCTGAAGGCTGGCTAATATCTGTAGCCAGTAGAAGGGATTGACAGGTACAGTGCCAGGAACTTTACCTATGTTATCCCATGTAGTAAACCTTCTGAGGATGTTTTGTGTGTTGCTCCAGGCTCGCGTGCCTCTTAGTGTTTGCTTTTATTATAAGTAATGGCCATGGGGCTTCCTCGTAAACATGGCACTACAGGATCACCAGATACTTAAATCAGAGCATAATTAGCCCGGGCAACAGAAGCATAAACAACAATGGATGTAGTTCTCGATTGTGCAAATTATTATTTCCTGTTGTGGACATTAGTTAATATTTCTTCCTTTTTTGTGATGTAATTTGTATATTACTTCTGTTCTTCATAGTAATATGACAATGAACCATCATTTGCAGGCTCCCAGAGGAGGGGCAGTCAGGGTCTGACCCAGGGATTTCTACGCTCTTCTTCCCCCACCTTCCATCCAGGTGTCGTGTTGACCCAGGAGAGTTTTTCAGAGTCTTAGACAACAATAGAAAGAACAAGAAGTGGGCCTCAGTGGTATGTTTGGGTCCCCAAACTGTTTCTCCAATAACATGCCAAAGATACAAAATAATTGGAATGGGTTTTGCAGCACGTCCATCACAAATACTGTGGTTAGATCAGGTTGTGGAATGAGAGCATATTGTGGAAGCAGAAGATGAAGAGGTGGGCTCAGGATCCAGCCCTCTGCCCTTCTTTCTATAGCCACAGGCTTCAGAAAGCATTCAATATCCTCTCTGGGACCGGCAGCAAAGAGAAGAAAGAGAGAGCCTTAGGAGTCCATCAGTGCTGAATGTAAATCCTGTCTCCAGTGCCTACTAGTTTAGAGCTTCAGATTTCTCACCCATCAATGGGGATAATGGGATGTATGGTAGGTATTATGATAGGGCTGCTATAAGGACAGTGCCCTCGCATAAAGATGATGCTCAATAAATATCCTAAAGGCCCTGGAGACCTGAGGGCAGGGACGTGAGCAATGTTCTAACCCAGTGCCCAGGAAGGAGCAGCAGGCAGGGTATCCAGGGAAGCAGTGTGAGGGCAGGTTTCTGACTCTGGGGTGTGGCATATGCAAAAGGTCCAAGAATAGAGCAAGGTGACAAAGAGGCAATTCATAGAATAATATCTGTATCTGGCAGGGGCTGTGAGATTGCTTTTTGCAGGATTCAGACCTTCCCATAGTTTTGCCCCATTTTCTGTCTTTCTCTTTCTTCCCAACCCTTCCCCCATTGAAGTATTTCCCAGAAGAACATTGTTTAGCTTGTCTGTGTCCTGTGGCCCTTAATGTTAGAAATGTCTCCTTGTCAGAGCCTGGGCTTGTGCCCTCTCTTCTCAGTGCAGACAGAACATGTTGTCCTTACACTCTCATCCGTCCTGGGTAAAAGCCCTGCATATATTTGAAGACAGTTATTAAATCTCTCTTCTTCAGGCTGAATCAATCAAACCCCTTAACCTTTCTGAAGAGAGAGTTTAGAAATCTTATCTCATCTTTGCAGCTCTCTTCTGGACTTTTTTTGAAGTTGCACAGACAGGTAGACATGATCAAACCTGCTTTGCTTCATTTTAAAATGATCAGGTGTGTATAGCAAGTATTACCCCCTGGTGGGAGATGGTGACTTTGAGAGGTCAAGTGATGTGCCTGAGGCCAAACAGTTGATTACAAGGCCCTGTTGGGTCCAGACCCCAGGCTACGATCCAGGGACCTGCCTGGATCATGGCCCTAATCATGGCCCCATGAGTTTGCCAACAAAGACCTCCTCACTGCTTTTAACATTTTAGTGCTTTTCTTCAGGAAGCTTTTTACAGAAATAGGAAGGTAAAGTTTATAGCTTTGAATCCAAAGATGACCCAGAAAGTCCCTTTCATAAATAAGCAGATCTCTTTTCCACTCTCTTTGAAATGAAAACTTCCATGGTCCCAGTTCAGGACTGGTCAGCTCCTTCTCAGGCTCTCTGTAAGGTGGATCCATAACTAAGTCTTGGTTGGACTCATCCCAGCAGGTTAGTAATCTTTCTTACCTGTGTCCATGGCAAGCATTAGAGCACTGCCTTCAGGGTTGAAATAGAGAGGTAGGCCTTCCTCTTGACCCTCTGCCACTGGTAGTTTCTATGGAGATAACATCTTTCAGATTCCGGAGTCCCACTGAAGCTTCAGTTCATAAGAATTCTACCCTTTTCCTTAGAATTTCTGCGTTATTTAATCCAATGCCTTCTGACGATCAGATAATTAAGAAGAACCATTCATTCAAATGAAAAGTAGTCACTAATGCACTTTAGCAGATGTGCCCAGTTTGGTGCCCATGCTGAATTGGGGGACAGGGAAGTGGAAAATGAGAGATGGCATTTACAAGAACACATGGCCCTTAACTTCAAGGAGCCTGCAATTCAATTAGGAATCCTAGGCTTACCTGAAGGACAAAAGCACTAGGGAACAAGGCAAGGCAATATCACATTGAGTGCCTAAGTTGGTGTTACCAGGAGTTCTCCAAATGGGAATAAATTGAAGCCAGAATAACCCAGGGAAATTCAAGAAAGAGGCAGGGCTTGGGCTGAAAAGGAAAAGTTAGGTAGACTGGAGTGACAGGGAAGAAGCAGCGAGGCCATTCTTTTTTTTTTTTTTTTTTTTAATATTTATTTGGCTACGCCGGGTCATAGTGGCTGCACAAGGGATCTTCATTGCCACGTGTGGGCTCCTAGTTGCGGCATGTGGGACCTAGTTCCCGGACCAGGGATCTAACCCGGGCCTCCTGCATCAGGAGTGCAGAGTCTTAACCACTGGACCACCAGGAAAGTCCCAGGGAGGCCATTCTGAGTAGAGGGGATCATGCCCTCAGTATCAAAGACAGCTTTGAAGCTCTTATTTTTAGGTAAGTCTGGAGAGACACAATAAATTAAATAGATGCAATTTGTGTTCTCAAGGAGCTTCCAAACAAAGACAGTCATCAGTGTGGCGGACAGACATTTTCAAACAAGAAAATGAAATACCTTAAATGATTAAGCTGTATTTGAAGACTGAAGGCAGTTCTTTCTGGGTGTGTCTTCATGGTCAAGGCTTCTCACTCACCTTGGTCACCAGGGAAAAGGGATGTTCTAGGTCAAGTATGGTCAAGTCTGGGACATTGAGTAGAGCACATTTTATTTATTTATTTACTTATTTTATTATTATTATTTTTAAAGCTGTGATTTTTTTCTTTTTTTTTTTGAAGATGTTGGGGGTAGGAGTTAATTAATTAATTAATTAATTAATTTTTGCTGTGTTGGGTCTTTGTTTCTGTGCGAGGGCTTTCTCTAGTTGTGGCAAGCGGGGGCCACTCTTCATCGCGGTGCTCGGGCCTCTCACCGTCACGGCCTCTCTTGTTGCGGAGCACAGGCTCCAGATGCGCAGGCTCAGTAGTTGTGGCTCGTGGCTCACGGGCCTAGTTGCTCCGCGGCATGTGGGATCCTCCCAGACCAGAGCTCGAACCCGTGTCCCCTGCATTAGCAGGCAGATTCTCAACCACTGCGCCACCAGGGAAGCCCCTAGAGCACATTTTATAAGCATGGGACTTAAGTGATTAGGAGGTCAAGCCTGGTACAGGCATCCCTGTATATCTTTTCTGCACTCTCTTGTTTCTCCCTCAGCAGTCTTATGGAGTCCCATGGTAAGCCCTCCATCACCCTCAACCTTCTTCTCCTCTCCAGACTATCTAGCTAGTGTCCCGGCATCAAGCCCTGACACTCCCACCCTTTTCAAGTTCTGTCCAGTCTCTAACGAGAAACATTGCTCGACATGTTAAAGGGAGCCCTTACCCTCCCAAATCGGGGATTTCAAAGTCAGGCACTTGCTCCAAGGAGCTGATAGGTTTGCCTCCTGTGAGGTGCCTCAGGCAATAAGACGGTGGTCCTGCTCACCCCACGGCGTCCCCAGACATCCATGGACAAGTTGGATTCTCCAGTAGCATGTGGGGAACGGAAACAGCCTCAGCATTTGATAAGGGTGGAAATAACAAAAGTCAGATGTTCAAAAACATTGATCTTGCAACGTGTACCCCACATTCCCCCCACCCAGCATCACTACTTGCCACTGCTACTCAGACTCAGGGAGTAGGCCTCTTTTTTCCAGATTTTTGTCTCCATCCTTTGTCCTGATAGAATAAATGCTTGTTCCTGGAAGTGGCCATATGCACCCGATGAGACAGGGGGAGTCAGCTTGAAAGCAATGTGTAGTAAACCCCCATCAAGAGGTTTATAATGTCACAGAGACAATGCTAAAATGCTTGATGAGAAATAAGCCAAGAGACCCTCATTTCCTTCCAGATAGGCTCGAGGTACACAGCAGTTCCTCTGAAATGAATCATCCACAGTTAACAACACCAAATGCCAACCATTAGCAGATGAAAAACAGAATTGAATCCTGAGTGTTTGGAGAGCAGAGCCCTTTAGGATCACTACCAAAGCCTCCTTCCTCTCGGCCATTATGGGAGCGTAGATGTGCATTTTCTATTAACTTGTGTGCCTGTTTTACTAATGCAGTAATTGAAGGAGGAATACTCAGGTTGAAGAAATAAGCTTATAGAGAGGGTGGGTTTATAATAGATCCTTAGTCAAGAAGTGAGCCCCGTGTTTCCTGGTGTGACCTCCAACTCTGTCTCTGTTGTCTTGCTATACATCATTTCTTTGTCTTATAAAGAAGATCGTTTCAGGAAATTCATGTTTGCAGCTCAGATCGTACTGGGTCAAAGTGGCTTATAATTTAATTGTTTACTGTTGTTGATGTCCTTGTGATTTGGCTTAAAACAAAAGGGTATTTCCATTCATCTAACCTAATTTAGAGAGTTGTCTTTCAGGACCAATTCCTTTATTCTTTTATCCAGTTGAAATTGGCCAGTGCTGACAGTTTTATTGATTTTCTTTATTACCTAGCTTCGTTGAAACATTCACATTTTCACAATCAAGTGCATTCACCATCTTATTCAAGCTGCTAACACTGGGGCTTTTATTTTCCTCCTTTATTATAAATCTTTGGTGTGAGCTTGTGGGGGCCTGTGAGGGTGTGTGCTTTTGCCCATATACGTACAGCTGAGAACGAACGTCTGGGAAGCTCCTATTCTAGCTCCCCTTCGTCCTCACTGTCCCTCATTGGAGTCATCATTTATTTACTTATCTAAGAAGTACTAGGCCCTGGGAGTATAGAGTTAATGAAGATGGTCCCTGCTCTAGGGCATCTGTACTCTTACAGAAGGAGGCAGGCGCTAGACCAGTAAGAGCAGTAATGTGTTTTATCAGTTGGGTAGCTGTTGGGAGAACAGGGTGCAGTGGGACCACCACGGAGACTGCTCTTTCTGGAGTAGGCAGTCAGTAAATGACAACCACTGATACTTCCTTCCACATGCTCTCATCAGCTCCATGGCAACCCTGAAAGGCAGGTAATAGCTGTTATCCTCTTTTCTTGGTTGAGGAGCCAGAGCCGCTGTCCACTGAAGGTGCATCCAATCAGAAGATAAAATAAAGGCAGAGTAGGACTTGATTTACCAAAATGTGAACTTTTCAGGAGTACATCTGATTTATAAATTAATGTATTCAACGTAGAGCTATTGGGCACCTTTGCCAGTTACTCTTCTCAGTACTAGGGGCACAGAAGTGAACAGTGAAAACAGAAATCCCTGTCCTTAGGCGCCTTCCATTCTAGTGGACATGCTTGCCTGTGTGTCAGCTGTCTCTTCAAGATACATCACACACTGGGAACAGCAGTTGTCTCTGGGGAAGGGAAAGGGTGAATTGAGAAAGGAGGAAACCTTTCTTGTCAATGCCGATAATCGGTTTTCTTTCCCATTGATGTGTATGAGCTGCTAAAACGATTACTTAGAAAATTTGAAACAAAATGAATTAGGTGGAAATGTGACCATTCCCATACATACAGAGACCGTGACTTGCCCATGACCAGAGGTTATGACAGGTTTCAGAAGACCCAGGCAGAGAGGAATGACCGGCTTAATCCACAGCATGAACGTCTAAGGGCAGGGAGCTCAGAAATAATGCACATGGCCCACTTCATGTCCTCCGTCGCTCAAGACGCCTCTGATTTGGAGTGGGAAATACTGAAATTCAGGATTCCCTGCGATAGTGCCTATCACCGAGGACTGAATGCTCCCAACATGGAGAGGCAGGTGGGCTAGGTAGCCAGACTGCATGGAGCAAGTGATGGATGAACGATGCACACAGAACGTTCATTCCAGGGAGCCGCTGGCCTCTGCATGCCCAGTCCTGCTGCTGAAAGGCTGCACCCCTCTGGATGGACAATCCCATGTGGGTGTTTTTTACTAGTGCCAGGCAGCACCCTCCAGTGTTTATTTAGGGTCAGCTGCTCCTGTCCCAAGCTCGGCCATCTCCACACACTGAGAGGCTTCACTAGCTGGGGTCCCTTCTGCCCAGCTAAGCAGGGCGCACTGGCCATCAGTGGGTTATTCCTACTCTCCGGACACTCAAGTTTGCCTGTTTCCTGACACTGAGAATAATGGTGATGTTTTAGTTCAGAGAGCTGTTGTCTGCAACAGAAAGCCGTGGTCTCGACTATTAGCCAGGTATAAATTCTTTGGGAACTGTCAGGAAGAATGAAGTCAGGGGAAGTTAAGTCCGCTTTCAGGTGTATCTGTGTGTTATTGGGACTAGGATTTCATAGACAACTGGATTTTAGCTTTTGTTCCACAGTTAGTTAATTACTGAATGTACCGATTTATTCGACAGATGTATCTGGAGAGTCTGTTGCCTGCCCGGCACCATGCAAGAGCTGGAGAAACAAAGATGTAAAAGAAATAGGCCTTGCCCTTGAGGAGCTCCCAAGCTAGGGCACATCGGGCAACAAGGCATCTGTTCCACTTGGACCTCCGTGGCCTCCTTGGTACACAGAGAGGGAGGTGGGACTAACGGCCCCTTGGCCCTCTGCATTGCTGAGTTAAAACCAAGAGAAGTTTGCACAGAGCTGGGCACCTGGAAGGAGGAAGGGAGAGAACAAAAATTTTAAGCCAAATCTCTGTACAGAGATTATTTTATTTAAGCGTAAATGAATCTGCCATTTTATCATCCCTGTTTTACAGATGGGAAAACTGAGGCTTAAAGAGTCTTAAGAATGTGAAGCACCCGGATCCTGTGAAGATGCGGATTCTAACTCAGTGGGCCTGGGGTGGGGCCTGAGGGGGACAACACTTTGAGGAGTGAGAGACTCTTAAGACCTGTGATTTCCCCTCTGAACCAGTGTCTATGTGATTAAAAATTAAGAGGGAAATCTGCTTTCTCTCTTCCCCAACTTCCAATCATTTAGTCTTTCTCAAAGTCAAGAATTTTGAATCCCTTTTTGTTTAGTATCCTTCCCCCCACCTTCTCCTTTCTTCTGGAAAAGGGCTAGGAAGGCACTTGGCATATTCTTAGGGAGGTAGGCAATGTCCAGGCCCTGGTGTTCCAGTCCCGGCTTTAATCAACCACAGAAGGTCAAAATGGATAGCATCAGTGTTCTTCAGCTAGGAGAACAGGCACCAGTTTATACCAGGAAACCAAAAAGCAACCAGTCAGGGTATTGGATTTTTTTGTTTTTGTGTTTGTTTTTCTATAAATACCCTCAAGTATTGAGTGGTGCTTGAATTTGATCCCACTGTGCTAATTTTCTCCTGGTTCCTGGGGCTTTAATTAAAATAACTCACCCAGGAACCTTGCTAAAACTTACCTCTACGTGATCCTCCTCTGAGGTAGGCAAGTTGCACCTGCCTTTAAAGAATGGGGAAACGCAGGGGGAGTTCTGAGTTAGGTCCTGGGTACACAGTAGGGGCATAATTTTTAACTTGTCGCATAAATGAAAGCATGACTAAATGAAATAGTAGGAGAAGTGTCACTATAAAAGGAAATTATGGAGAGAAACAAGGTGTTGGGACTGATGTTGCTTTGGATAACCAGTTGTTTCATATTCCAGTGTACAGTCAGTTTCACGGGTGGGCGTGGGCCTGCATGATTACTTTCTGTGCCTGGTACTTATTAGGGGCGCTCTGAGGCCACCTCAGGGCCTCCACACACACCAAGTCCCCTATTATAATATCCTGTCCCCTTCCTGTTAATTCAACTTCTCTGTTCTTTCAGAATTTGATTTCAAGTTTGTCTCCTCCTTCCCACGCTGGCCCACCCACCCCAGCCTGCTGGTTCACACACTGTGCTCCCACACTCCTCCGTGTCTTTCTGTACAAGCATGTACTCAGATATTTACATTGTGTCTATAACTAGAGTCCTGGCTGTACCCTGCCTACCCCAGTGAGCCACAAGTTATTCAAGGGCACAGGCTTCTGGAACATGGGCTTCGAGCTGAGAGCTGGCTCAGTGCACATGAGGCTCCTGGCTGGTCTCGTGATATAGCCGTGCTGAACCTAGGGTGCTGTCCTGCCATTCGGACTACACAAAGCCAGACTGGGAACAAGGGCCATCTCTGTAGTTGGGACCTCTTTGTCCACTGGGGAGCCAGACCACCCCAAGCCATTGTGGGCCTGGCTACCATGGCAGCACCGACAAAGTCCATGGGAGTCCTGATATCACAGGGCCTTGTAGTGGTGGGCACAAGGCCCCCAGTTAGTTACACTGAATTCAGCAGAAGCAGCCTTCTGATGAAGTGTAGTGGGAGCAACCTCTTTACTGAAATCAGAAGCTTGGATTCTGTTCCTGGCCCTGCTTCTAACCGGCCAGTTGAAGGTGAACAAATGATTGTTTCTGGCCCTCAGCTGGATTGCATCAAAGGCATTAAGATGGTATGATTCAGTGAATGCTCAGGATTTTGGATTCTCAGATTTAAGACTCTCTGAATACAGGTGTGAGCCAATGAGAAGGTTTCCTAATCTCTCTTTATACTTATCATGAGGGAGCCAGACTCAATTATTCCTCACCAAAGCACAGGACCCTGAGCAGTGGGTGAGGCATGGTGGGTATCGTAAGAACTTAAAAGTGTTTCCAAGACAAATAGGGAGAGAACTTATCCTGTGGCTCCTTAGGGCAGCTCTGGGACCAGAGGGGTAGAAGTTACAGGGAGGCAACTTAAGCTTAGTTTAGTAACTACTCGTTAGCAGTTAAGCACATCTGAGCGGTAAGTAGGGAACTCTCCATCTCTGCAGGTATTCAGAGACTGAATGAGCATTTTAAAAAATTGTAGAAAAGATTCCTCTTCTAATGGTCTTTTGTAAGATGTGAATATCTGCAACAACTTTTATAAGTATCTACAAATGGAGGATAAGGCAACTGTTTATCTTATTTGAAAAAAATCCAAGATCTGCTTGGAAAAAAAGGTAGAGAAAAAGAGTATATGAAATAATAGGAAAAGGGAATCAGCTGGATCACAGCATCTATTTACAGAATTGTTCTATTTCTTGAAAATTTAGTCAAAAATGGAAGTGTTGAAACTTGAGTCTTATTTCCAAAGATCTAGGGAAGGATTCTATTTGAGTGGACCCCAAATTGTGTGAACCCCTCCTGGAAGCCTTTTTTTTAAGTGGAATAAACTCTTGTAACACCAGTCTCGCTCCTTAATTCTCTCTCACATGGGGACGCACGTGGAATTCAATTAAAGAGTGGTCCATTGGTTGAGCAGGCCCATGTGGGGGAAGGAAAAAGGGCAACAGAGGTCCCTGACTCGAGGGAAAACATCATTTTGTCATGCTTGTCCATGTCTGCTGGGAGGTAAGGATTTTCTCCTTAAACTTACGAGGGTATTGCATGGAAGCTACAGAAGTGGGATGAAACTGAGGTTTCTTTGCCTCTTAGCCTCTTGCCCCAAGAAAGGGTTTGATTTTGGGTAGATAGCTTCTCACTATGGTGGGTGATGATGGCCATGAACAGGCTAAACCATTTACTGCCTATGGGAGGTGGAGGTACCAGGAAGGTAGTTGACACCCTGCCCCCAACCATTGACCTACCTTTTATCTAATGCTTGAAATTACCTTTAGAGCTTTCACACTGTTGTTGGTTTTTGATGCCATTACGTAGTTAACTCCTCCTTCCCTCAAAAAAACAAAAACAAGGGCTCCCCTGGTGGCGCAGTGGTTGAGAGTCCGCCTGCCGATGCAGGGGACACGGGTTCGCGCCCCAGTCCGGGAGGATCCCACATGCCGCTGAGCAGCTGGGCCCGTGAACCATGGCTGCTGAGCCTGAGTGTCCGGAGCCTGTGCCTCAACGGGAGAGGCCACAACAGTGAGAGGCCCACGTACCGCAAAAAAAAAACCAAAAACAAAAACAAACAAAACAAAAACAAACCCAAAGAACAAACCCTTGTAGAAAGATGAAATCCTGTCTTTTTAACCTCCTCATGCATGAAGTACCAGCAGCCAGGTTTGCAGTCCCCTAAATGTGTGCATGATGCTTTCTAAAAAATCATGTCTGAAGGGCAAAGGAGTGAAAGTTTGAATAACTGAGTTAAATGTTATAATGGGAGATTCCATTCCCAGAAAATGAAAATATCTTACAAAATCCTCTCATCATGTCTCATTGTTTAGACACAATTTTTAGTAATATTTCTAGCATCTTTTTTTCCCCTTTTTTTCTCATTTGGACATACGGGCAGCGTGTCAACCTGCTTAAGTGCTAGGAGGATCCAGCTGAGGCTAAATAGGGGCCTTTGCAGCCCCCTGAGGACCCTTTGCTGATTTGCTCTATTCTCTAAAGGAGAAAAGATGAATCTTATCCAAAGAGCCAATATTTTCACTTTTTTTCCTTACCCATCATTTTTATTTAACAAAAAAGGGCAGGAGCAATAAAATATCCAACAAATGCACAAGTGCTTTCTTTAGACTCTAAACTCTGAAAGGCCAGGACTGTGTCTATTTTGGTCTTTGCTGGACTTTCCTGGCCTTAGTGCCAGCGTACAGCAGTGCTTAGGACATATTTGTTCCATGAATTAATGAGTGACCGCTGTCCAGGTGAACGTGGCGAAGGTGTGGAGGCGGCACCGGGGCTTGGCAGGCAGAGAGCACTGCTGTGAAATGTCATTGCTGGCTGGTGGCAAGTGTCCCTGTTTGGCCTGTGTGGTGTTTGAAGGCGAAAAGTATGAAAGTCAAGAACTGCCTGTAATAGGTGGGTTTGGGGTCACCAGGGCCATCGGCAGTGCGCCTGGAGCCTGGAAGACAGACTTCACCTGCTTAATTACAGATGGCCATCTAGCTACTCGACCTCTCCCTGGCTGTAATTATGGCCTTTGTAGCCACTATACTGCCAGGCCAACTAGAATCACCTAGCGCTGCCTGGAGAGGGACCTATTTTGCTTTTATTTTTAATTTTTTAAAACAGAAATCAAACCAGTGTCCTTTGGATTTAACACTCACTTCCTATACTGCATGAGACCTTCACCAGGCTTCCTTGCCTTGGAAAACCAACAAATGATAATTCTTTTGTTTGACTTAAGGAAAAAATACCCTCGGTGATTTGTTTCCCTTGAATCAATCTGTCCTTTGGGATTAATTTAAATCAGCCTTACCTTCCCTCCCTCCCGCTAGTCATATGTACCTATGAGCCAGATTAAGAAAAAACGTTTCCGGTGCCTTTGCAACCTCCGGGGCCCTTTACTGACCTTGTCTTTGCCTTTTCTTCCCCTAAGGTAACTACTATCCTGAATTTTGTGTTAAATTATTCTTTTTTGCATTTCTTTATGATTTTACCACCTATATGCACGTTTTCTTAAATAATATATTGTTTTGTCTTACCTACTTTTTAGCTTTTATAAAAGAGTACCATCTTATATAAATTCTTTGATTCATCCATATTGACCTGTGACTGTAGTTCATATTATTCCATTTATTAATATATCAAAATTCGTTTATCCGTTTTCCTATTCATGGACATCTGGGTTATTTTCACGTTTTTGCTATTAGGGACAATACTGTATTCTGGGGCACATTTGCACCTATAGTTTTCTACATTATGTACTTAGGTGTGGAACTGATGTTTCAAAAGGTCTTTGCATGTCCAACGTTACTAAGTAATGATAAATTATTTACTAGGTAATGATAAATTGTTTTCCAAAGTGACTGTACCAATGGATGCTACCACCAGACATAAATGTACTTTAGTTTGCAGTTTCCTGTTACTTTATATCCTCACAAATACTTTAAAACAGATTTTTTAATTTCTGCTAGCATGGTGGGTGGTGTGTCATTATACTTTTAATTTGTATTTCTCTGATTATTATTGAGAATCTTCCTGTATCTACAGGTTTTTGATCTTTCCTGAAACATATCTGTTCATTCCTTTGGTGCATTTTTCTATTATGCTTTTGGTCTATTCTTATTGCTTCAGAGGCAGTTACATTTGTTGGAAACATCTGCCCCTAATTTGTAGCTAATCTTTTCACTTTCTCTGCAGCCAACTGATAAATAGAAATCCAAAGAATGAAACTTGGTGGACCTTGAACAAGTCATTTTTCACGTCTGGGCTTCTGTTTCTGCTCGGGTAAATGAGCACACTGATGCATCCCACCCAACAGGGAGTGATGGTGAAATGGGTTGATATGCAGGAAGGCACATTTTGAAAGTAAAACACCAAATACATATATAGAAAGTCTAGTTTTCTTTCTACATTATCATACTGCCTCCATTTTTATACTAAAACATACTCTTTGGGAATATTTTTTGTTTTTAAGCTGCTTTTTTAGATAGCATTTGGTGCTTTTTTAAAATCGTTCACTTATTTGTCCCTCTAGCATGTAAGTCCCAGAGGGCAAGAATTTTATCTTACTTGTTTATCACTGCATCCCTAGCAACTTGGAATAGTGCTGGACACATAGTAGGTGCTCAAAAAATATTTGTTCAATGAATGACTAAGCCAATGGTGTTAGTAGTAGTCATGATACCATTGCTATGTAATCATCCAAATGCTGTTTTTAGGATTTGCTCCCTGTTCAAATAACTTTCAAACTGATGCAGTGTATTGTTCAGTGTATCTCTGGCCTTTTCCTTTCCAGAGAGGGTGGGTGGAGCCAGAGGAAGGGAATTGTGCCCTAGGGAATCTGAGAGCTCAGTTTTTAGACTTGTAGCTGGGGCCCCCTGATGGGCTGGCACTCCTCTGAGGGCAGATTTCTAGGGTGAGACCAGAATTTCCCAGGCTATTTTTTTTTTTCTCCTTCTGCATGGTTGCTGTCAAATTTGCTGCTTTTTCAAACCCAGTTGGCTTTTGCTTTGTTGCTATGGAAACCGGAGCTGATAGTTTGGGGGAAATATGTGTGCACGTGAGTGCTGGGGGAGGGGCGTTTTGTGGAAGTGGAGGAGAACCAGAGCTGGGTGGTGGCCATGGACATGGAGTAAGTGAGGACAGCAGGAAGAGACAGAAGTCTCTGGGAAGGCCCTGCCCACTTGGGCAGTGACTCTCTTCAGAGAGCTTTTGATTTCGAATGGTGCACACTTGGGGAACAGGCATCTCTTTGTAGATCTGCAGGGCTCCCCTGGCTCCAGTCCAGCCCTTCAGTGGAACATCTGGAAAGCCTTGGCCCCTCCCCATGCCAGAGCCGCTGAGCCCTGGAGACAGCGATCAATGACCTCTTCTTGGCTGCTCCTTAACCCATGTCCCAGACAAGCGTTTTTTTGGGAACCAGTGAGTAATGCAGATCTTTGATGCCAAGGCTTGTGGGCTGCTGCAGGAAGACTTTCACTTTTGCTAAAAGGGCGGGAGCAGAGAAAGGGTCTGTGCAGGGAAAGCAATGAGGATTTGGCTTTTCAGGAAATCAGAGCCCAAGCAGGGAGCCCTGCTTCCTGCTCACTGGTTTTCTGGCTGAGAAAACAGCAAGCTGAGCTATTGCCTAATGTTAATGCTCCTTCAAGCTGGGGCTGATATTAAGGTTGGGGGTAGGCTTGAGGCTGGAGACTAATTTGGTTCTGACCTCCACAGGCAATCCTTGAAACCCCTGGGAGATAATTCTGAAAAAGCACAGGGTGATTTCTTATTTTATGCATATAATTTATCACACACTGGGTTGTGCTGAAAACAGTGAAAAGAATTTATGATATATAATAGATTGGGATAAATATACCATGTGATTACCTGTTCTGCAGTAATGTTTTATAACCCATGTGTTAGGTTGCACATTTAATGTTTATCATAAAAAATACATGTATACACAATAGAAAAAATATAGGAAGAGTAGAAATGCCCTTAACCTAGCCCTCAATAAATGGCCTCGTCCTACTTGAGGTCAGGTGCCCAAGATCAGTTTACCTTCAGTGTCATTAAAATAAGAGCTCTTTTTTTCTTGCATATGGTGGGTATTCAGTAAGTGCCACTTAAACTGTTAATAGGAATGCAATTAGTTTCCCTTGACCCAGAAATTCTGCTGCAGGTTTATCCCATTGGCAAACCTGCTCAGGTGATGTAAAGACAAATCACCAAATTTGAAACAGAAAAATGTAGAAAACAAGGTAAATGTCTATAGCTAAGGAGCATTTTGTACCTCCCTATAATGGAATAATAAGCAACTTATAAATTTTTAAGGCTGATTTGTATATATTAATGGGGAAATATGTTCAAAATAAATGGTTAAATTAATAAAGTTGGAATAGTGTGTGTAATGTCATTTGTGCAAAAAGAAACACACATACATACACACACACTAGACTTGTGTACACAAAAACTTTTACCTCTGAAAAGTGGGAAGGCGGACCAAAGGACTTTTGCTTTCCTCCCATGTCCTTTGAACTCATTGATCTTTTTCCCTTGAGCTTATAAATATTTTAAATCTGTTCTTCTGAATTCCTCATTATATTGCCTCCTAGTATACATGACTACCTTTCCCCCAACAGTTTGCTCTTCTCTCTCCCCTCTGGGCCTCAGCACCTGCATAACACCTCCTGGACCCTCCCTGGTGTGGTTTGTTCTCCTTTCTGAAGCCCCACAGAACTCCCTGGTCATACAATTCACCAATGCATTAGGCCTCTCTGAGGTCGTTCTCTGCCTTATTTTGGGGTGTCGACGACCGGCCAACCAGACTGTCAGGAGGGAAGACGGTACTGGGTATGAGACGGCATCGGGGACTAGCCACCTGTGCAGTCTGAGAGGCAGGGGTCTCTTTGCCTGGCTCTTTTGGCTTCCTGTGTCCCTGGAGCTGGAGCCTGAGTCACTGACTTTACGGCCCATTTCCAAGGGCTGCCGTGCTAGGAAACCTATTTTTGGGTCATACCACAGGTGATGTAAATAAGGGTGCAAGGCGCAGGGCTTTGGGCGCTGCGGTAAGGGCAGGTAGCTCATTACCGAAGTTAACTCTGTTCTGCCCCCGCCCCGCCCCCCCGCAAGGCTGTGTGTGCGCATGCGCACGTACGTGCACGTTCACACGCACACGTGAGCTCGTGATCACCTGTGCGGCTGCTCCTGGGCTCTGAGCTCGGCTGATGCTACATCGGCGCTGGAAACTCAGGTACCCTCCTGCCCCAGATTGAGTGTTCTGGCTGAGAACCATTTTGAAAAACAGCCTTCCTGGTTCTCTATTCTTAGTCCCTGGTGCCAAAGGCTCCACAGCCCCGCTCTCCCGTTTGCTGGGACCCTGCGGGGGGGAGGGAGTGGTTGGGGACAGTATGTGGTGTTTGAGTGGCTGTAGGATTGTGGGAAGGGGCAGCCGGACTCCCAGTTTGTCCTGTTAATGTGGGTTTGGGGTTCTGGGAAGGAGTGTAAACCGAGCTAGGCTCCCCATGGCCTGACACACCATTAGCATTGGGCCTAGATCCTACTGCCAATTTTGTTGAAAAAAACTCGACTCTTTAGGAAAACGGAGGGTCTCAGGGCCACCCACCATGTTGCCTACTAATGTGGCTCTTGCTACTTCCTACTTAAAGACAGGACCCCTGAAAGAGCTGCGTTCTGTTCTCCCGGCCTGCTTTCCAGGTCAGAGTAGGCGTCCTCAGCATCAGACCCCTTGGCCTAGGGACCTTGACTCCTCTGACATTGCATGAAAGGTTTTCTGTATATTCTGGACATGCATTTTAAGAGCAGAAGGTTTATAGCTTTGCTCCAGTTTCAGAAGAATTCAGGACCTCAAAAACCTTAACGGTAATTGCTTTGGAGAATGGTCTCAGGTCCTACCATGCCACCCTGGTGTAACCTTTCTTCTCGTCTCTGCCCCCTCCCCGCCCCCCAAATATTTAAGAATGAAATACTTGACACAATAGACTGTTCTTAGGAATTATTTTTCACTTGAAAGAAATGTAAGATGTTGTAATAGAAATATTTCTAAAATGTAAACTTGGTGGCCTCCTTAAGGAGAATGTACTGAACACAGCTGATGTGTTTAGTATTTTGGACATTTTTATGAACATCAGTTGTTAGCCTGTAGTTTTCTGAGGACCCCAGGTCGCTTTGTTTTTAATTCTTCCCCACCACTCCTACTTACTTGTCCTGTGTCATGGGTTATAAAGAGAGATCTTAATTTATGTGTAATTGTTTGCGTGGGAGCCTGAGGGTGGCTTCAGTTTCTCTTTGGAAATGAATTGCTGTGCTTATAATCACTACTTCCTGCTTGGGCAATATGGAGTTATGTACTAGACGCCAAAGTAGTGGGTCTCAGACTTGAGCATGCATCAGTGTTACCAGAAGGGCTGGTTAACGTACAAACAGCCTGCCGGGCCCCACGCCCAGAGTTTCTGATTCTGTAGGTCTGGGGTGAGGCCCAAGAATTTGCATTCCTAATAAGTTCTGCTCTGAGAACGAAGGTTATAAAATAGCCTTTCTCAAATTGAATGTGCATACAAGTCACCTGGGGAACCTGGTCAGAACTTAAATTCTGATGCAGAAGGTCTGGGCTGGGCCCTGAGATTCTGCTTTTCTAACTGGCTCCCAGATGATGCTGAAACTGCTGATCTGTGGATCCTGCTTTCTATAGAAAGACTTAAAAGCAGTGGTTCTTCATTCTGACCACCCATTCAAATCACGTGACGAGCTTGTGGAAAAATGATGGAGGAGGAGGGAAAGAAAAAGAAGAGTTTATGTCTCCAAACAGAAAAACCTGAATTTCTGGAAGTGGAGCCCGAGCATGGGTCCAGCTGCCCAGGTGATTGGATGTGCACTCAAGGTTGAGAACCTTGTTCTTAAGGTTGTAAAGTTGCTGAAAGTCTGTCCTGTAATTAAATGGAGTGTCACAGTATTCAATATTTGATTGACTAGTCACTGGCCTCCTACTGTGGTTCACATTTGAATCATCTGGGAAGCTTTAAAAGATATTGATACATGGATGAAATAATATGATGTCTAGGATTTGCTTCCAAATAACATGGTGGGAAGAGAAATGGGTGAGAGTATCGATCTGTACTATCCAATATGTAGCCATCAGCCACCTGTGGCTATTTAAATCGAAATTAATTAAACTTTTTAAAAAACTGAAAATGCAGTTCCTCCCGGACCCCAGGCACATTTCAAGTGCTCATTAGTCACATGTGGCTAGCAGCTATATTGGACAACATGGATATGGAACATTTCCATTGCTGCAGAAAATTCTATTGGGCAGCACTGGTATATGAAACGAGATTGACCAGGAGTTGATAATTATTGAAGCTGGGTGACTGGGTACCTGCGGGTTCATACCCCTTTCTTGTCTACTTTTATATATCTTTACTTTTTTTTGGTAAAATGTTTTAAAAAGATGCTCAGACATTAGGAGTGGGGCCCAGACATCAGTGGGGTTTTGGCGGCTCCCCAGGTGATTCCAAGGTTCAGCCAAGGTTGAACCCTCGACCCTGGGCTAATTGAACAGGTGGGCTTAAGAATGATTAGAGCCAGCTGTGTTCCTGACCTGCATAGCCTTCACTCCATTGTTTGGTACCTTTTTTTTTTCTCTCTCTCTTCTGGTTAATGAGGGTGGAGAGAGATTTGTCCTGCTTGCCTCACAGACGTAGTAAAATCTGGAGAGAAAAGGGTTGAAAAGGCTTCGAAAAATGTCAAGCGCTGAATACACTAAGAGGTTTGATGCTTTTCCTTGTTCCAGGTCTTACCACAGTGAGGCCTTAGTGTAGGGTTGCCAGATAACGCAAAGAAAAATACAGGAGACCCAGTTCAATTAGAATTTTAGCTAAACTACAGATACCTTTTAAATTCTTTAATATGTTCCGTGCAATACTTGGGACATACATACACTAAACACTTATTTGTATTTTATCTGGAAACTGTATGTTGGCACTTCTTTGCGCCCACGGTGGGTAGATGCCCAGAGGTTTTCCTTTGTAGCTGCACATCCATGAGGCTACTGCCTTCATTTAGGGGATTTTTCTCTTAACCATCATTGTGAAGGAACACATTTCTAAACCTCTGATTTGAGATCAGGTTAACAGAGTCGGAGAGTTTGCTTTTAAAATTCAGTGTAGGGCTGCCCATTTATTTAGATCTTCTTTGATTTCTTTTATCAGAGGTTTGTAGTTTTCCTCATGCAGATCATGTGCCTGTGTGGGCTTTTGTGTGTGTGTGTGTGTGTGCGCGCTAATGTGTTTTTAAGTTCAAACTCAAATTGTTCATGGCTAGTATATAGATAAACAATTGACTTTTGTATATTAACCTTGTATTCTGCAACCTTGCTCCAACTGCTTATTAGTTCCAGGATTTTATTTTATTTTTATTTTTTTTACAACTTTATTGGAGTATAATTGCTTCACAATGGTGTGTTAGTTTCTGCTTTATAACAAAGTGAATCAGTTATACATATACATCTGTTCCCATATCCCTTCCCTCTTGGGTCTCCCTCCCTCCCACCCTCCCTATCCCACCCCTCCAGGCAGTCACAAAGCACCGATCTGATCTCCCTGTGCTATGCGGCTGAGTTCCAGGATTTTTTTGGTCAATTATTTGGGATCAGCAGTTGCCAGAGGTTTGGGTTGTGGGAGGAGAAGGAGGGAGGGAGGGATGAGTGGGTAGAGCACAGGGGATTTTTAGGGCAGTGAAATTATTCTTCACAGTAATGATGGACGCATGTCATGATATATTTGTCAAAACCCATAGAACGTATGATCCAGAGTGAATCCTAATGTAAACTATGGATGTTAATGTATCAATATCGGTTCATCAATTGTAACAACACACCACACTAATACAAGATGTAAATAACAGAGGAGTTTTTGTGGAGTGTTTGTGGAGGGGCAAGGGGTATTTGGGAACTTTGTACTTCCTGATCAATTTGTCTATAAACCTAAAACTGCTCTAAAATAGTCTATTAATTTAAAAAACACTGATAGAGGGCTTCGGTGAAATGAAGATGCCCAGGTTGGTTGGCACATTTTGAGTCTTCCCTCAGATGAGGGAATGACTTGCCTGATTATTTGATCATGTGATGAACCTGGGTGTTCCTTAATTTCTTTCTTGGTGTTCAGGCTAAACATGCCGTGCTTTTTCCTCTGTGTCTTTGGGGCCTTGAATAGATCTGTGCTTCTGTAAAGTGGTAGCCTGTTTCTAGAATAAGAATGAAGTACATTCAGGTAATGGTTACAACACTCAAAAAATAAAATGCCACGTTAGCAACCGAGTCACAAGGAGAGTGACTCTGAAGGGGTGGGAAGGAGTGGAAGCCTCCGTTTCCTCATCTGGGAAATGGGGATGATGATTCTCTCCCCCTCTCCTTGGGCTCTGGTGATTAAATGAGGGGAAGCATGTTAAATGCTGGGTACATAGTGAGAGTCAGTGATTACAAAGACCCTAGATCTTTGAAGAGGATAAATCTGGGGACCAATGGCACTTAGGAGGAGCAGGCTTCCCAGAAGACGGTGAGGGAATGCTCTGTCCCCAGAAGCATTTGGGCATGCATTGGGGCCTGGCTGTCAGGGACATCGTGGAAGGGACTTCTCAGAGAGTGGCCTGCCCCAGGGGCCTCCAGATGCTTCTTCACAGAATCTGGGATGTCCTGTTCCTTCAGAGGGACTGCGGTTGGGTGTGGAGCGATCAAGCAGTCACCTCAGTTAACCACCGAGATGGGAAGAGACCCTCTTTCCCCCACCTCCAAGTAGCTGACCTGGCCTGTTGGCCTCACCCCTGTCCCTGGAGAGGAGAACCTCATTTGTATATGGCTCTGGCTTTGAGAGCATTTTATACCCTCCCTGGTGGGACAGATGGAAGGTCCAGCAGGTCGACACATGCACCTGCATCTGGGACCCAGGATCTTTGTCCAAAGGTGCATTTAAGTGGATAAAACCCTTTACCTGTGAGACCTGTGGTTAGATAATCCAGCACGGGGCGGGGGGAACTGTCAATAATTGCTCTGTTGCTTTGTGCTTCTTCTCTTGATAGAAATTAAAGTGTGTTTTCTCAGCAGCAAGGGTGATAAAACCATCTCAGAGGAGGAGCTAGATTTTCCTGACTCCTTGAGAGCAGATGATTTAAAGGCATCTCTATAGGAGATTAAATGGAATTCGGGTAAACAGCTGAAGGGTTTACATGGGATTGAGTTTTTTAAAAAGCCCTCCTAGAGGGTATTTTGCTTTGCAGAGATGAGGGTGCAAAGTAGTGGCTTTGGAAGGCAGGTCAGTGGTGAAGAGCAGATTTTTCCACACTCCCTTCCAGAGGCAGTGCCCAGAGATGGGACACAGGCCTCTTTCATACCTGTTGGAGTCATCCCCTTAGATGCTGAGATGTTTGCTGTCTGGGTCTGGTGACTAAGTGGAGAAGGGGCAACCGGAGGACCTTGGACCAGCCAGACAGTGACCCACAGAACTCCTCCCTCGTTCCACAAATGTACTGAACTCCTGTGTGCCAGGGACTGGGGCAGACACTGGGGCTGTCACATGGACAAAAGGCACAAACATCTCTGCCCTCGTGGCCCTTACCTTCTGCTGGAGGAGACAGATCACAGACAAGATAAGTAACTGTTAGGTCACTGTAACTGCTAGGGAGAAAAAGTTAAGCAGGAAAGGGGGATATGAACGGTAGGGAGGGAGGACCCTGAGATGTTAGGGGACCAGGGAGACCTTTGGGTAAAGTCCTGAAAGAAATGAGGGAATGAGCCGTGCAGGGATGAAAGAAGAACATTCTGGGCAGAGAAAACAGCAAGTGCATAGACCCTGCAGGCAAGGAAACCTGACTGGAGCTGAGAAGATAGGGAGGCAAAGGGCAGAAAGCCGGTCAGAGAGGCAGTAGGGGGCTGACTCGGGTGTGCGGGGCACAGGGCTTTGCAGGTCACAGGCAGGACCCTGGCCTTTGCTCTCGAGAAAGGCGGGGCCCCCAGAGGATTCTGAGCAGAGGAGTGGCCCATCTGGGTTTCAGGAGGATCATTCAGGCCACGGCATAAGAGCGGACAGCGGAGGGGCCTATTAGGAGCCGCTGCCATGAGCCAGGCCGGCGATGAGATGGCAGCGGCCTGGATAGCGGTGGTGGGATAAGAAGAAGAAGTTGGATTTTGGATATATTAAAGCAGGTAAGTTGAGAGCTGTATTGATATGTTGACAGTGAGTTGTGAGATAAAGGGAAAAATCAAGGATGACTTCAAGATCTTTGGTCTAAGCAATTGGAAGGATGGAGTTGCCATTAATTGATGGGGCAAGACTGTGAGGGGTGGGGGCCTGTTTGGGGGCTCCGTCCTGATCAGGTTACATTTGAGATGTCTGGGAGCTATTGAGGGCAGATGTTAAGTAGGCAGCTGGATGTATGGCTCCGGCGCTCAAGGGAGAGGTCCAGGCTGGAGACATAAATTGAAGAGTCCTGAGCATGTAAGTGGTCTAGAGAGCTGTGCGTCTGGAGGAGAGCATGGCACCTGGGAGCTGGAAGGGTCCTTAGTGGCTGCCTGGTTCAAACTTGTCATCTTCTCAAGGGAAACTCAATCACCTGGAAGTTAAGGATTAAACCCAGGGTTATACCTTGAGTCAGTGGAAACTCTGGATTAGAACCTGGGTCTGCTAAGGCCTACCCAGCTACACCTCTTTACGGGGTTTTTGGCTGGAGCTGTAGAGCTGGTGGTGATTGCTGGAGTCCGGGTGACAGGAGGCAGCCCTCCCACATATGACACTGTGCTCATGTGGGGCGGCCACTCCTCAGTCTTCCAACCTAAGCCCTAGAGCGCTGCTCAGGGATGGTGCTGCCCATGAACTGTCTGCTGCTGGCGGTGACAGATGAGACCAGAAATTGATGGGAAGCATTAGAAATTCGTGACAGTTCAACATTGCCGCAACATCCAAGGGTGACACCGGTGGACTCACCTTGTCGAACAGGGTGGGGACAGGTTTCAGTGTTGCTGATCTCCAGTGATAACTCATTCGTGGTACGGGCTGCTTATTAGTTGTGCATAGTAGGATCGTGTGTTAGATTGCAAACAAATAAGTAAGAAACACAAGTCTGTCACCACAGGTAGTTTGAGAAACTCAGCCCCAGCATGATGCCTGCTGAGGAAAACAGTAAATGCTTGTTAGATATATGTTCAGAATCTTGTGCCCCTCTTACTGTTGTCTAAGGCTCAGGTTGTATCTTTTGCCAAACGATGAAGTCAGCAGATTACCTTTGCCCTCGAGGCATCTCAGATTTCTTCTCTCTCCTCCTGGAGGGCCTGTGGCTGCACCATAACCATCTCCCTGGAGACAGCATGCCTCTCAGCTCAGTGTTCATCAGTCTTTCCTGAGAGCAGTTCTCCCAATGACACGAGCATTGTGCACTTGCTTCTAAAATCTGACCACTAATTGAGAAGGAACTAGCCACACTGACCACCACTAGGGCTTGGGGGGGGGTCACATTAGGAACACTGAGAGGGGCAGGTGGCAGGCGATCCCAGCATTGTGCACTAAGGCACGCGTGTAACCCACAAGAACTGAGTCTCTCATCTTGGCATTTCAAGGGAGGAGATATATTTTGGCTTCAGTCTAGAGGGAGGCACCGAGCTATTGTAGAAATAATAGGAGTTTTGGAGGGAGATAGACCTTGGACAGATGACATTGTTAACCTTTCTGCGTTTCATCCTTCCCTCTCTAGAAATGGGGCAATAATCTGCAGGTCAGAGCAATGTCGGGAGGTTAGATGAAATAGTGGTGTAAGGTGCCTAGTAGAGGAACTGGTGCTAAAGAGATTGTCAGTGAAAGTTCTATCAAGTCACACCACGGGGATAATTTCCTCCTTAGGATCCAGACTTGCTCCAGTCTTCCATCTCTCGAACTCCTCACTCTGGGACCCTCCTTTCCCTGTCCCTCCCTTCCCTGCCTTGTCTGCCTATAGGATCTATGGTCCATATGCTGGATCCCAAGTTGCTGGACAGGCTGCCATGTAGGATATTCACCCACAACTCCACAGGGCTCCATTCCTGCTGGTGACCAAAGGAGGAGGCTGTAGGGGCTTCAGCAATTACCTTGGCTCGCCCTGAACTTGCACCTGTCCTCTCATCTCCCACTCTGCTATCTTCAAGGCTGAATGAAGGAGGAGGCTCTTCAGCCTAGAGCGGGCTGCCAGTGATGGGATAGGTCTTCCCTCCAGTTGGGCAAAGCCTCCCAGAGCTGTCTTTCCCACTGGTCACTTGCCTCTGAGACGGTTGCCAATTACCACTTTTTCAGGGCTCCCTACCTCCTTCCTCCTAACTCTCTGATTTGGGTCTTTGGAAGCATCACATTGGGCAGGGCATGGCCATAGGGTGTGTCAGACATCAAGCTTGGGGGCCTCACTTGTTTTATTCTTATTAAAGTGCCATTTAGGGTAACCCTTGCCTTCAGGTTCTAAATTCCCAGTGATTAATATGCAGCTGATGGCTTATCGTTCCCAAAGCTGCATCCCACTGTTTACAGAGAGGGAGGCTTCCTGCTTTCTGCTCACTGCCAGCCCTGGATCTCAGAGATTTCAGAATATGCCACTGAAGAGATGGTAACTGGGGATATTTGGGAATTAAGTGCCTCATTCTATTTGTCTGGTTCTGGCCTATTTTAATTTGGGGATATAGCTTACATCTATTTGGCCTATGTTTCAAGCAGGTAAGAGTATCCTGTTTTCCTTATTTCATTGAGAGGAAATATATACAGATATGTAAATTAATTATGAAATATATGTGTGTATATATATGCATATGTGTATGGAGAGGGAGAGAGAGTACATCTCAAACCAGGTGTACCTGGTCTCCCTGAATCCCCTTAGATGCTGCAAGATCGAGCATGTGGGTGACATAGGCATGAGGGATGGGAGTGCACAGGCCTTCAACCTGCTCCTCCAGGTGAGACTCAGAGCAGAAATGGTACAGCAGAATCTGGGAGGAAAGAATAAGCAAATGCAGATTTCCTTGTCTGTTAAAAGAGAAAGTTGTACATTTAAGTCCAGGGTTCAGCCATCAATATTTGTGGTAAAATTCAGCATATCTAATTCCATGTCTTAGCATTTTCATCCATTGCCTCAAGGTGCTATGATTTAAAGCCTACTGATTCAATGTCCACAGCTGTGTTGAAGACTTCAAGTTGGGGGTCAGTTCTGGTGTCACATACTAAGGAGGATGTTGGCATACCAGAGCCCAGCTCCAGAGAAACAAGGAGAGGGGTCCAGAGGCTCTGATGGAGGAGGGTCGATAGAAGAGACACCTTGCATGTATCAAACCCCTCAAGTCAGTCATTTCCATGGGAAGGGTGGTTATATAGATATAAGTTCATTGTGTTCTGCATTGATCAGAAAAACACAGTAAAGACCAGTGGGGTAAAAATGTAAGGTCACGATAAAGACTTCCCACAATTAAATTGGCTGCTTTGTGGAGGTGGTGAACTCCCATCACCCTGAGTGTTCATTGCAGATGTCGGCTTACTTTATGCCTAAAATGGATTCCAGCGATGCCTGGGAGGTTGGACTAAATGAGTTTGCAAACTCATCATAGACTTTTTAGAAAATGAATGATATATCTTCCTAGTTAAAAGTGCTGAGTTTTTTGTATTTCCCACAGTGCTAGGCAGATACCCAGTCCTTAGAAAATGCTAAATAAATAACTTTACTGTGGGCAGATTTTGGAATTTCAAAATTAAGCTGATTTTTGAAGAGTTTGATAACAGTGGTGGCAGTAACCTTCTATGGGTGCTGAAAAATCCACCTCTGCCTCCCAGATTTTGGTGTTTCCATCTGGGGAGTAGGGAATAAGAACCCATGCTTCTTGTACATCACTGAGTATGTTGACTGTGGCTCTGAAATCAACAGTGGTCTAACTGGTCTCCCTCCTTCCAGTGTTCCTCTTATTTCATCTTACACAGCCTTATCTGAGTGGCTTTAAATGCAGATCTCATCAAATTACTCTCCAGTTTAAAATCCTTTAGCAGTTCTCTACCATCTTCAAAATATAAATGTTAACTCCTTTTCAGAATACAAACCGTCTATCATCTGGCCCCTGTGGTTCTTTTCAGGTCATCTTCAGCTTATCCTCATCTCCAAATTCACGCTTCAGCCACATCATTTCCCAAATAGACCAAGTTTCCCATTTTTTAATGTGTGCTTAAATGCACTAGCTGTTTATTATCTGTGCTTAAGTCTAGTTATTGTATTGATGTTTGAGGTCATAAATGGTGCCCCCTGTACCTCTTCTAATACTTTTCAACCATTTAGGATACATTCTTGTGATTTTCTTTTGGCTTGCTCCTGTGTGGATTGGCCAAGCCTAGCCCTCCAGACTTGCTTCAGGCCATACTTGCTTTAATCTCTACACCTTAACCATACTGACCTTCTATCAGTTATGCTTTCCTACTACTGGACCTTCACAGATGCTGTTACTTCTACCTGGAAAACTGTTCTTGGCCAGGTTGACAGCTTCTCATTCCTTATCGTTTACTTTGTTGTACAAAGCATACCACTGGATGTTTAAAAATCCAGTCTGACAATCTTTGTTGTTTAACTAAATAAGTAGTCTACTTACATTTAATATAATTACTGATATATTTGGATTTAAATCTAGCATTTTATTCCTTCTACATGTGCCCTGATCTGCATTTCTTTCTTTCCTTTCTTGATTTTTTTTTTGGACTGAATTTTTAATTTTTGTTTTATTTATTTATTTTATTTTTGGCTGCATTGGGTCTTCATTGCTGCTAATGGGCTTTCTCTAGTTACAGCGAGCGGGGGCTACTCTTTGTTGCGGTGTGCAGGCCTCTCATTGTGGTAGCTTCTCTTGTTGCGGAGCACGGACTCTAGGCACACGGGCTTCAGTAATTGTAGCACATGGGCTCAGTAGGTGCAGCGCACGGGCTCCAGAGCACAGGCTCAGCAGCTGTGGCACACGGGCCCAACTGCTCTGCAGCATGTGGGATCTTCCCGGACCAGGGCTAGAACCCATTTCCCCGGAATTGGCAGGTGGGCTCTCAACTACTGTGCCACCAGGTAAGCCCTGGACTGAATTTTTAAAAAAAATTTTGTTTTCCCCATTTACTGCTTTGGAAAATGTGTATTCTCTTTCTTTTCTTTCTTTTTTCTTTTAGTATTAGGAATTTTTTTTAATTTTTGAATTTTATTTTACTTATTTTTTTATACAGCAGATTCTTATTAGTCATCAATTTTATACACATCAGTGTATACATGTCAATCCCAATCGCCCAGTTCATCACACCACCATCCCCACCCCCCCACAGCTTTCCCCCCTTGGTGTCCCTACCTTTGTTCTCTACATCTGTGTCTCAACTTCTGCCCTTCAAACTGGTTCATCTGTACCATTTTTTCTAGGTTCCACATACATGCGTTAATATACGATATTTGTTTTTCTCTTTCTGACTTACTTCACTCTGTACGACAGTCTCTAGATCCATCCACGTCTCAACAAATGACCCAATTTCGTTCCTTTTTATGGCTGGGTAATATTCCATTATATATATGTACCACATCTTCTTTATGCATTTGTCTGTCAATGGACATTTAGGTTGCTTCCATGTCCTGGCTATTGTAAATAGTGCTGCAGTGAACATTGGGGTGTATGTGTCTTTTTGAATTACGGTTTTCTCAGGGTATATGCCCAGTAGTGGGATTGCTGGATCATATGGTAATTCTATTTTCAGTTTTTTACGGAACCTCCATACTGTTCTCCATAGTGGCTGTATCAGTTTACATTCCCACCAACAGTGCAAGAGGGTTCCCTTTTCTCCACACCCTCTCCAGCATTTGTTGTTTGTAGATTTTCTGATGAAGCCCATTCTAACTAGTGTGAGATGTGTGTCTTATAATTTTCTGCATACAGGTCTTTTGTCTCCCTAGGTAGGTTTATTCCTAGGTATTTTATTCTTTTTGTTGCAGTGGTAAATGGGAGTGTTTCCTTAATTTCTCTTTCAGATTCTTCATCATTGGTGTATAGGAATGCAAGAGATTTCTGTGCATTAATTTTGTATTCTGCAACTTTACCAAATTCATTGATTAGCTCTAGTAGTTTTCTGGTGGCATTTTTCGGATTCTCTATGTATAGTTTTGTGTCATCTGCAAACAGTGACAGTTTTACTTCTTCTTTTCCAATTTGTATTCCTTTTATTTCATTTTCTTCTCTGATTGCTGTGGCTAGGACTTCCAAAACTATGTTGAATAATAGTGGCGAGAGTGGACATCCTTGTCTTGTTTCTGATCTTAGAGGAAATGCTTTCAGTTTTTCACCATTGAGAATGATGTTTGTTGTGGGTTTGTCATATATGGCCTTTATTATGTTGAGGTAGTTTCCCTGTATGCCCACTTTCTGGAGAGTTTTTATCACAAATGGGTGTTGAATTTTGTCAAAAGCTTTTTCTGCATCTATTGATATGATCATATGGTTTTTCTTCTTCAGTTTGTTAATATGGTGTACCACATTGATTGATTTGCATATACTGAAGAATTCTTGCATCCCTGGGATAAATCCCACTTGATCATGGTGTATGATCCTTTTATTGTGTTGTTGGATTCCATTTGCTAGTATTTTGTTGAGGATTTTTGCATCTATATTCATCAGTGATATTAGTCTGTAATTTTATTTTTTTGTAGTATCTTTGTCTGGTTTTGGTATCAGGGTGATGGTGGCCTTGTAGAATGAGTTTGGGAGTGTTCCTTCCTCTGCAATTTTTTGGAAGAGTTTGAGAAGGATGGGTGTTAGCTCTTCTCTAAATGTTTGACAGAATTCACCTGTGAAGCCACTGGTCCTGGACTTTCGTTTGTTGGAAGATTTTTAATCACAGTTTCAATTTCATTACTTGTGATTGGTCTGTTCATATTTTCTGTTTCTTCCTGGTTCAGTTTTGGAAGGTTATACCTTTCTAAGAATTTGTCCATTTTTTCCAGGTTGTCCATTTTATTGGCATAGAGTTGCTTGTAGTAGTCTCTTAGGATGCTTTGTATTTCTGCGGTGTCTGTTGTAACTTCTCCTTTTTCATTTCTACTTTTATTGATTTTAGTCCTCTCTCTCTTTCTCTTGATGAGTCTGGCTAATGGTTTATCAATCTTGTTTATCTTCTCAAAGAACCAGCTTTTAGTTTTATTGATCTTTGCTATTGTTTCCTTTGTTTCTATTTCATTTATTTCTGCTCTGATCTTTGATTTCTTTCCTTCTGCTAACTTTGGGTTTTGTTTGTTCTTCTTTCTCTAGTTCCTTTAGGTGTAAGGTTAGATTGTTTATTTGAGATTTTTCTTGTTCCTTAAGATAGGCTTGTATAGCTATAAACTTCCCTCTTAGAACTGCTTTGGCTGCATCCCATAGGTTTTGGATCGTCATGTTTTCATTGTCATTTGTCTCTAGGTATTTTTTGATTTCCTCTTTGATTTTTTCAGTGATCTCTTGGTTATTTAGTAATGTATTGTTTAGCCTCCATGTGTTTGTGTTTTTTACGTTTTTTTCCCTTTAATTGATTTCTAATCTCATAGTGTTGTGGTCAGAAAAGCTGCTTGATATGATTTCAGTTTTCTTAAATTTACTGAGGCTTGATTTGTGACCCAAGATGTGATCTATCCTGGAGAATGTTCCGTGCGCACTTGAGAAGAAAGTGTAATCTGCTGTTTTTGGATGGAATGTCCTATAAATATCAATTAAGTCCATCTTGTTTAATGTATCATTTAAAGCTTCTGTTTCCTTATTTATTTTCATTTTGGATGATCTGTCCATTGGTGTAAGTGAGGTGTTAAAGTCCCCCACTATCATTGTGTTACTGTCAGTTTCCTCTTTTATAGCTGTTAGCAGTTGCCTTATGTATTGAGGTGCTCCTATGTTGGGTGCATATATATTTATAATTGTTATATCTTCTTGGATTGATCCCTTGATCATTATGTAGTGTCCTTCCTTGTCTCTTGTAACATTCTTTATTTTAAAGTCTATTTTATCTGATATGAGTAATGCTACTACAGCTTTCTTTTGATTTCCATTTGCATGGAATATCTTTTTCCATCCCCTCACTTTCAGTCTGTATGTGTCTGAAGTGGGTCTCTTGTAGACAGCATATATAGGGGTCTTGTTTTTGTATTCATTCAGCAGGCCTGTGTCTTTTGGTTGGAGCATTTAATCCTTCCACGTTTAAGGTAATTATCGATATGCATGTTCCTATGACCGTTTTCTTAATTGTTTTGGGTTTGTTTTTGTAGGTCCTTTTCTTCTCTTGTGTTTCCTACTTAGAGAAATTCCCTTAGCATTTGTTGTAGAGCTGGTTTGGTGGTGCTGAATTCTCTTAGCTTCTGCTTGTCTCTAAAGCTTTTGATTTCTCCATCAAATCTGAATGACATCCTTGCTGGGTAGAGTAATCTTTGTTGTAGGTTCTTCCTTTTCATCACTTTAAGTATATCATGCCACTCCCTTCTGGCTTGCAGAGTTTCTGCTGAGAAATCAGCTGTTAACCTTATGGGAGTTCCCTTGTATGTTATTTGTCATTTTTCCCTTGCTGCTTTCAGTAATTTTTCTTTGTCTTTAATGTTTGCCAATTTGATTACTGTGTGTCTCGGCGTGTTTCTCCTTGCGTTTATCCTGTATGGGACTCTCTGTGCTTCCTGGACTTGGGTGGCTATTTCCTTTTCCATGTTAGGGGAGTTTTCGACTGTAATCTCTTCAAATATTTTCTCTGGTCCTTTCTCTCTCTCTTCTCCTTCTGGGACCCCTATAATGCAAATGTTGTTGCATTTAATGTTGTCCCAGAGGTCTCTTAGGCTATCTTCATTTCTTTTTATTCCTTGTTCTTTATTCTGTTCTGCAGCAGTGAATTCCACCATTCTGTCTTCCAGGTTACTTATCCATTCTTTTGCCTCAGTTATTCTGCTATTGATTCCTTCTAGTGTAGTTTTCATTTCAGTTATTGTATTGTCCATCTCTGTTTGTTTGTTCTTTAATTCTTCTAGGTCTTTGTTAAACATTTCTTGCCTCTTCTCGATCTTTGCCTCCATTCTTTTTCTGAGGTCCTGGATCATCTTCACTATCATTATTCTGAATTCTTTTTCTGGAAGATTGCCTATCTCCACTTCATTTAGTTGTTTTTCTGGGGTTTTTTCTTGTTCCTTCATCTGGTACATAGCCCTCTGCCTTTTCATCTTGTCTATCTTTCTGTGAATGTGGTTTTTGTTCCACAGGCTGCAGGATTGTAGTTCTTGCTTCTGCTGTCTGCCCTCTGGTGGATGAGGCTAAGAGGCTTGTGTAAGTTTCCTCATGGGAGGGACTGGTGGTGGGTAGAGCTGACTGTTGCTCTGGTGGGCAGAGCTCAGTAAAACTTTAATCTGCTTGACTGCTGATGGGTGGGGCTGGGTTCCCTCCCTGTTGGTTGTTTGGCCTGAGACAACCCAACAATGGAGCCCACCTGGGCTCTTTGGTGGGGCTAATGACAGACTCTGGGAGGGCTCACACCAAGGAGTACGTCCCAGAACTTCTGCTGCCAGTGTCCTTGTCCCCACGGGGAGCCACAGCCACCCCCTGCCTCTGCAGGAGACCCTCCAACACTAGCAGGTAGGTCTGGTTCAGTCTCCTATGGGGTCACTGCTCCTTCCCCTGGGTCCCGATGCACACACTACTTTGTGTGTGCCCTCCAAGAGTAGAGTCTCTGTTTCCTCCAGTCCTGTCGAAGTCCTGCAATCAAATCCCACTAGGCTTCAAAGTCTGATTCTCTAGGAATTCCTCCTTCCGTGGCTGGACCCCCCCAGGTTGAGAAGCCTGATGTGGGGCTCAGAACCTTCACTCCAGTGGGTGGACTTCTGTGGTATAAGTGTTCTCCAGTCTGTGAGTCACCCACCCAGCAGTTATGGGATTTGATTTTACTGTGATTGAGCCCCTCCTACTGTCTCATTGTGGCTTCTCCTTTGTCTTTGGATGTGGGGTATCTTTTTTGGTGAGTTCCAGTGTCTTCCTGTTGATGATTGTCCAGCAGCTAGTTGTGATTCTGGTGTTCTCACAAGAGAGAGTGAGAGCATGTCCTTCTTCTCCGCCATCTTGGTTCCTCTTCTGTATTCTCTTTCTATTCTTGTAGTGATTACCTTGGAAATTACCACTTAAATATATTTATGCCTACTTATGCCTACTTATCAAATTTTAAAATTAATCAAACTTTTATCCTTTTTCTGGATAATATAAGGACCTTAGAATAATTATATTTACTTTCCCCATGCTCATCTTACATACTAGTGTTGATGAAAATTTTAATTATATTGAGGGACACTTTACAAAACATTATATTTTTTTTATGCAGCTAATTTTTATATTGATATATCCATATATTTACCACTTTCTTTTCCCTTCATTCTTTCCTATACTTTAGACCTCCCATTTGGGATAGTTTTCTTCTATATTAAGTACATCCTTTGTAAATTCCCTTACATTTCACATTCAGTGTGCTGATGTTTTATTTGTTTGAAAATATTTTTCAATCTTAGTTTTATTTGTTTGAAAATATTTTCAGTCACCTTTATTCTTGAATGATTTTGTTGTTGCTATAGAATTCTAGGTAGGGAGTTATTTTCTTTCAGCATATTAAAGGTATTTCGCTATCTTGGGTTGTTGTCATTGAGAAGTCACCTGCCAGTCTGTTGCTCTTTTGAAGGTAATATGGTTTTTTTCTTTTTTTTATATATATATTTATTTATTTTTTTTTTGGCTGTGTTGGGTCTTCGTTGCTGCGCGCAGGCTTTCTCTAGCTGCGGCGAGCGGGGGCTACTCTTCATTGCAGTGTATGGGCTTCTCATTGCGGTGGCTTGTTGTGAAGCATGGGCCCTAGGCGCATGGGCTTCACTAGTTGTGGCACGTGGGCTTCAGTAGTTGTGGCTCGTGGGCTCTAGAGCGCAGGCTCAGTAGTTGTGGTGCACGGGCTTAGTTGCTCAGCAGCATATGGGATCTTCCCAGACCAGGGCTCAAACCTGTGTTCCCGGGGCCTCCCTGGTGGCGCAGTGGTTGAGAGTCCGCCTGCCGATGCAGGGGATACGGGTTCGTGCCCCGGTCCGGGAGGATCCCATATGCCGCGGAGCGGCTGGGCCCGTGAGCCATGGCCGCTGAGCCTGCGCATCCGGAGCCTGTGCTCCGCAACGGGAGAGGCCACAACAGTGAGAGGCCCGCATACCGCAAAAAAAAAAAACAAAAAAAAAAACCTGTGTTCCCTGCATTGGCAGGCAGATTCTTAACCACTGCACCACCAGGGAAGCCTGGTAATATGTTTTTTGTTTCTCAGGACCCCTTTAAGATTTTTCTCCTTGTCTTTGATGGTGTAAATTTTCATAGCAGTGTGTCCAGTTTCGGCTTTTTATTTTTCCTTCTCAGACTCTAGTGGACTTTTAAACTTACATATTAGTATCTTTCAGAAGTTCTGGAAAATTATCAGTCATTGTCTCTTTAGATATTACCTCTGCCCCATCCTTTTTTCCTCTCTCTGGGATCCTGATTACATATACTCCATTCTCTCACTCTTCTGTGTCTTCTATCCTCTCTGCTGTATTTTCCATCTTTTTGTCTTTTCATGGTACACTCTAGATGGTTTCTTTTGACTGTTCAAGTCTCTCTCCAGCTGTATCTAATTTAATATTAAACTCTTCTTGAGTTTTTAAGTTTTGGTATTGTATTTTTTAATTTCCAGAATTTCTGTTTGGTTTTTTAAAAAATCTTCTAGGTCACTACATTTCCTGTTCCTGGCAGATATTTTCAAACTTTTCCTTTTTTTAAACATTTGACGTTATAAGCATCATTTATAGTGTGATAATTTCAGTACTTGAAGTTTTTGTAGTTCTGTCCTTAATATGCTTTTTCAGGTGGTTCTTGCACATGGTACCTTGTTTCCTTGCAGACTTGGTTATCTTGGGTTCATTGTGCTGAACTTTTTATTTGTGACCCGTTATGAAGGTACCTTCCTCCATTGTTTGCTTCTGCGGGTGCCTAGTATCCAGATCCAACTTAAGACAAATTTAGGGCTTGAATCTCTGTTTTAGTCCATCCAGGCTGCTATTTCTGTCTTAGTCTGTTTGGGCTGCTGTAACAAAATATCATAGACTGGGTGGCTTATAAACAACAGAAATTTATTCTCTTATAGTCCTGGAGGCTGGGAAGTCAAAGATCAAGGTGCTAGCAGATTCAGTATCTGGTGAGGGCCTGCTTCTTGGTTCTTTTGCTGTGTTCTCACATGGTAGAAAGGGCAAGGTATCTTTCTGAGATCTCTTTTATTAAAAGGCACTAATCTCATTCATGACGGTTCCACCATCATGACCAAATCACCTCCCAAAGTCCTCACCTCCAAATACCATCACACTGGCATTAGGATTTAACATTTGAATTTTGATGGGGATGGTGGGCAGCATAAACATGAAGTCTATAACTGTCTCCCAAGTCACAGATCTATATAAGGGTTTATTTCCAGTCTACCCTTATGCTAAGGCTTGGGACCTTTTGAGTCCTAGCATATTGAGAGGAGGGTCTCTCATTTGGATCTGTTCTTTGAGCATGCCCTAATCTTTTATTTTTGTCCTCCTGATCTTGAAAAATCTTCCAAATTTTAATTTTCCAGGATTGGCAAACGCTCCGAGGGCAAAAGTGCCTCCCTGGGTTCCTATTTTTCTTCCATTTCCTTAGTTCTTCACTACTGTCTTGTCTATACTTTGATACTTTGGAGAAGTATTTTAACAATTTTATCTGGCATTTTTTGGGGGGGCTATTTTTAGTGGTACAGTTGGTTCAAATAATGTAGTCTGATTGCCAGAAACTGGAGATCTCACTTTGAATGCCACTTCTTCATTCGAGACTTGGCTGAGCCCAGTCTTTTTTTTTTTTTATAATGATTTTTTTGTTTGCTTTATAACAAATTTAATCAGTCATACATATACATATGTTCCCACATCCCCTCCCCTTTGTGTCTCCCTCCCACCCTCCCTATCCCACCCCTCCAGGCGGTCACAAAGCACCGAGCTGATCTCCCTGTGCTATGCGGCTGCTTCCCACTAGCTATCTACCCTACGTTTGGTAGTGTATATATGTCCAAGCTGCTCTTTCACTTTGTCACAGCTTACCCTTCCCCCTCCCCATATCCTCAAGTCCATTCTCTAGTAGGTCTGTGTCTTTATTCCTGTCTTACCCCTATGTTCTTCATGACATTTTTTCCCCTTAAATTCCATATATATGTGTCAGCATACAGTATTTGTCTTTCTCTTTCTGACTTACTTCACTCTGTATGACAGACTCTAGGTCCATCCACCTCATTACAAATAGATCAATTTCATTTCTTTTTATGGCTGAGTAATATTCCATTGTATATATGTGCCACATCTTCTTTACCCATTCATCCGATGATGGACACTTAGGTTGTTTCCATCTCCGGGCTATTGTAAATAGGGCTGCTATGAACATTTTGGTACATGTCTCTTTTTGAATTATGGTTTTCTCAGGGTATATGCCCAGTAGTGGGATTGCTGGGTCATATGGTAGTTTTATTTGTAGTTTTTTAAGGAACCTCCATACCGTTCTCCATAGTGGCTGTACCAATTCACATTCCCACCAGCAGTGCAAGAGTGATCCCTTTTCTCCACACCCTCTCCAGCATTTATTGTTTCTAGATTTCTTGATGATGGCCATTCTGACTGGTGTGAGATGATATCTCATTGTAGTTTTGATTTGCATTTCTCTAATGAGTAAAGATGTTGAGCATCATTTCATGTGTTTGTTGGCAGTCTGTATATCTTCTGTGGAGAAATGTCTATTTAGGTCTTCTGCCCATTTTTGGATTGGGTTGTTTGTTTTTTTGTTATTGAGCTGCATGAGCTGCTTATAAATTTTGGAGATTAATCCTTTGTCAGTTGCTTCATTTGCAAATATTTTCTCCCATTCTGAGGGTTGTCTTTTGGTCTTGTTGATGGTTTCCTTTGCTGTGCAAAAGCTTTGAAGTTTCACTAGGTCCCATGTGTTTATTTTTGTCTTTATTTCCATTTCTCTAGGAGGTGGGTCAAAAAGGATCTTGCTCTGATTTATGTCATAGAGTGTTCTGCCTATGTTTTCCTCTAAGAGTTTGATAGTGTCTGGCCTTATATTTAGGTCTTTAATCCATTTTGAGCTTATTTTTGTGTATGGTGTTAGGGAGTGATCTAATCTCATACTTTTACATGTCCCTATCCAGTTTTCCCAGCACCACTTATTGAAGAGACTGTCCTTTCTCCACTGTACATTCCTGCCTCCTTTATCAAAGATAAGGTGACCATATGTCCGTGGGTTTATCTCTGGGCTTTCTATCCTGTTCCATTGATCTATCTTTCTGTTTTTGTGCCAGTACCATACTGTCTTGATTACTGTAGCTTTGTAGTATAGTCTGAAGTCAGGGAGCCTGATTCCTCCAGCTCCATTTTTCGTTCTCAGGATTGCTTTGGCTATTCGGGGTCGTTTGTGTTTCCATACAAATTGTGAAATTTTTTGTTCTAATTCTGTGAAAAATGCCAGTGGTAGTTTGATAGGGATTGCATTGAATCTGTAGATTGCTTTGGGTAGTAGAGTCATTTTCACAATGTTGATTCTTCCAATCCAAGAACATGGTACATCTCTCCATCTATTTGTATCATCTTTAATTTCTTTCATCAGTGTCTTATAATTTTCTGCATACAGGTCTTTTGTCTCCTTAGGTAGGTTTATTCCTAGATATTTTATTCTTTTTGTTGCAGTGGTAAATGGGAGTGTTTCCTTGATTTCACTTTCAGATTTTTCATCATTAGTGTATAGGAATGCCAGAGATTTCTGTGCATTAATTTTGTATCCTGCAACTTTACCAAATTCATTGATTAGCTCTAGTAGTTTTCTGGTAGCATCTTTAGGATTCTCTATGTATAGTATCATGTCATCTGCAAACAGTGACAGCTTTACTTCTTCTTTTCCGATTTGGATTCCTTTTATTTCCTTTTCTTCTCTGATTGCTGTGGCTAAAACTTCCAAAACTATGTTGAATAAGAGTGGTGAGAGTGGGCAACCTTGTCTTGTTCCTGATCTTAGTGGAAATGGTTTCAGTTTTTCACCATTGAGGACGATGCTGGCTGTGGGTTTGTCATATATGGCCTTTATTATGTTGAGGAAAGTTCCCTCTATGCCTACTTTCTGCAGGGTTTTTATCATAAATGGGTGTTGAATTTTGTCGAAAGCTTTCTCTGCATCTATTGAGATGATCATATGGTTTTTCTCCTTCAATTTGTTAATATGGTGTATCACGTTGATTGATTTGCGTATATTGAAGAATCCTTGCATTCCTGGAATAAACCCCACTTGATCATGGTGTATGATCCTTTTAATGTGCTGTTGGATTCTGTTTGCTAGTATTTTGTTGAGGATTTTTGCATCTATGTTCATCAGTGATATTGGCCTGTAGTTTTCTTTCTTTGTGACATCCTTGTCTGGTTTTGGTATCAAGGTGATGGTGGCCTCGTAGAATGAGTTTGGGAGTGTTCCTCCCTCTGCTATATTTTGGAAGAGTTTCAGAAGGATAGGTGTTCGCTCTTCTCTAAATGCTTGATAGAATTAGCCTGTGAAGCCATCTGGTCCTGGGCTTTTGTTTGTTGGAAGATTTTTTATCACAGTTTCAATTTCAGTGCTTGTGATTGGTCTGTTCATATTTTCTATTTCTTCCTGATTCAGTCTTGGTAGGTTGTGCATTTCTAAGAATGTGTCCATTTCTTCCAGGTTGTCCATTTTATTGGCATAGAGTTGCTTGTAGTAATCTCTCATGATCTTTTGTATTTCTGCAGTGTCAGTTGTTACTTCTCCTTTTTCATTTCTAATTCTATTGATTTGAGTCTTCTCCCTTTTTCTCTTGATGAGTCTGGCTAATGGTTTATCAATTTTGTTTATCTTCTCAAAGAACCAGCTTTTAGTTTTATTGATCTTTGCTATTGTTTCCTTCATTTCTTTTTCATTTATTTCTGATCTGACCTTTATGATTTCTTTCCTTCTGCTAACTTTGGGATGTTTTTGTTCTTCTTTCTCTAATTGCTTTAGGTGCAAGGTTAGGTTGTTTATTCGAGATGTTTCCTGTTTCTTAAGGTGGGATTGTATTGCTATAAACTTCCCTCTTAGAACTGCTTTTGCTGCATCCCATAGGTTTTGGGTCGTCGTGTCTCCATTGTCATTTGTTTCTAGGTATTTTTTTTTTTTTTTTTTTCTTTTTGCGGTATGCGGGCCTCTCACTGTTGTGGCCTCTCCCATTGCGGAGCACAGGCTCCGGACGCGCAGGCCCAGCGGCCATGGCTCACGGGCCCAGCCGCTCCGCGGCATATGGGATCCTCCCAGACCGGGGCACGAACCCGCATCCCCTGCATCGGCAGGCAGACTCTCAACCACTGCGCCACCAGGGAGGCCCTGTTTCTAGGTATTTTTTAATTTCCTCTTTGATTTCTTCAGTGATCACTTCGTTGTTAAGTAGTGTATTGTTTAGCCACCATGTGTTTGTATTTTTTACAGCTCTTTTCCTGTAATTGATATCTAGTCTCATAGCATTGTGGTCAGAAAAGATACTTGATACAATTTCAATTTTCTTAAATTTACCAAGGCTTAATTTGTGACCCAAGATATGATCTATTCTGGAGAATGTTCCATGAGCACTTGAGAAAAATGTGTATTCTGTTGTTTTTGGATGGAATGTCCTATAAATATCTATTAAGTCCATCTTGTTTAATGTATCATTTAAAGCTTGTGTTTCCTTATTTATTTTCATTTTGGATGATCTATCCATTGGTGAAAGTGGGGTGTTAAAGTCCCCTACTATGATTGTGTTACTGTCGATTTCTCCTTTTATGGCTGTTAGTATTTGCCTTATGTATTGAGGTGCTCCTATGTTTGGTGCATAAATATTTACAATTGTTATATCTTCTTCTTGGATCGATCCCTTGATCATTATGTAGTGTCCTTCTTTGTCTCTTCTAGTAGTCTTTATTTTAAAGTCTATTTTGTCTGATATGAGAATTGCTACTCCAGCTTTCTTTTGGTTTCCATTTGCATGGAATATCTTTTTCCATCCCCTTACTTTCAGTCTGTATGTGTCTCTAGGTCTGAAGTGGGTCTCTTGTAGACAGCATATATGTGGGTCTTGTTTTTGTATCCATTCAGCCAATCTGTGTCTTTTGGTGGGAGCATTTAGTCCATTTACATTTAAGGTAATTATTGATATGTATGTTCCTATTCCCATTTTCTTAATTGTTTTGGGTTCGTTAATGTAGGTCTTTTCCTTCTGTTGTGTTTCTTGCCTAGAGAAGTTCCTTTAGCATTTGTTGTAAAGCTGGCTTGGTGGTGCTGAACTCTCTCAGCTTTTGCTTGCTGTAAACGTTTTAATTTCCCCATCAAATTTGAATGAGATCCTTGCTGGGTAGAGTAATCTTGGTTGCAGGTTTTTCTCCTTCATCACTTTAATTATGTCCTGCCACTCCCTTCTGGCTTGTAGAGTTTCTGCTGAGAGATCAGCTGTTATCCTGATGGGGATTCCCTTGTGTGTTATTTGTTGTTTTTGCCTTGCTGCTTTTAATATGATTTCTTTGTGTTTAATTTTTGACAGTTTGATTAATATGTGTCTTGGCGTATTTCTCCTTGGATTTATTCTGTATGGGACTCTCTGTGCCTCCTGGACTTGATTAACTATTTCCTTTCCCACATTAGGGAAGTTTTCAACTATAATCTCTTCAAATATTTTCTCAGTCCCTTTCTTTTTCTCTTCTTCTTCTGGAACCCCTATAATTCGAATGTTGGTGCGTTTAATGTTGTCCCAGAGGTCTCTGAGACTGTCCTCTGTTCTTTTCATTCTTTTTTCTTTATTTTGCTCTGCAGCAGTTAGTTCCACTATTTTATCTTCCACCTCACTTATCCGTTCTTCTGCCTCAGTTATTCTGCTATTGATCCCATCTAGAGTATTTTTTATTTCATTTATTGTGTTTTTAATCGATGCTTGATTCATCTTTAGTTCTTCTAGGTCCTTGTTAACTGTTTCTTGCATTTTGTCTATTCTATTTCCAAGATTTTGGATCTGGGAAATAGAATCTTGGATCATCTTTACCATCATTATCCTGAATTCTTTTTCAGGTAGACTGCCTATTACCTCTTCATTTGTTAGGTCTGGTGGGTTTTTATCTTGCTCCTTCTCCTGCTGTGTGTTTTTCTGTCTTCTCATTTTGCTTATGTTACTGTGTTTGGGGTCTCCTTTTTGCAGGCTGCAGGTTCGTAGTTCCCGTTGTTTTTGGTGTCTGTCCCCAGTGGCTAAGGTTGGTTTAGTGGGTTGTGTAGGCTTCCTGGTGGAGGGGACTAGTGCCTGTGTTCTGGTGGATGAGGCTGGATCTTGTCTTTCTGGTGGGCAGGTCCACGTCTGGTGGTGTGTTTTGGGGTGTCTGCAGACTTTTTATGATTTCAGGCCACCTGTCTGCTAATGGGTGGCGTTGTGTTCCTGTCTTGCTAGTTGTTTGGCATAGGGTGTCCAGCACTGTAGCTTGCTGGTCGTTGAGTGAAGCTGGGTGCTGGTGTTGAGATGGAGATCTCTGGAAGATTTTCGCTGTTTGATATTATGTGGAGCTGGGAGGTCTTTTGTGGACCAGTGTCCTGAAGTTGGCTCTCCCACCTCAGAGGCACAGCACTGACTCCTGGCTCCTCAATTTGGGATGATTTGTTGTCTATTCATGTATTCCACAGATGCAGGGTACATCAAGTTGATTGTGGAGCTTTAATCCGCTGCTTCTGAGGCTGCTGGGAGAGGTTTCCCTTTCTCTTCTTTGTTCTCACAGCTCCTGGGTCTCAGCTTTGGATATGGCCCCGCCTCTGCGTGTAGGTCGCTGGAGGGCGTCTGTTCTTCGCTCAGGACAGGGTTAAAGGAGCAGCCTCTTCGGGGACTCTGGCTCACTCAGGCCGGGCGGGAGGGAGGGGCACGGAGTGCGGGGCGAGCCTGCAGCGGCAGAGGTCGGCGTGACGTTGCACCAGCCCGAGGCGTGCCGTGCGTTCTCCCAGGGAAGCCGCCCCTGGATCCCGGGACCCCGGCAGTGGCGGGCTGCACAGGCTCCCGGAAGGGCGGTGTGGACAGTGACCTGCGCTCGCACACAGGCTTCTTGGCGGCGGCAGCAGCAGCCCCAGCGTCCCACACCCGTTACTGGGCTCCGCGCTTTCAGTCGCGACTCGCGCCCGTCTGTGGAGCCCCTTTAAGCAGCGCTCTTAATCCCCTCTCCTCGCGCACCAGGAAACCAAGAGGGAGGAAAAAGTCTCTTGCCTCTTCGGCAGCTCCAGAGTTTTCCCGGACTCCCTCCCGGCTAGCTGTGGCACATTAGCCCCCTTCAGGCTGAGTTCTCGCCGCCAGCCCCAGTCCTCTCCCTGCGCTCTGACCGAAGCCCGAGCCTCAGCTTCCAGTGCCGCCCGCCCCGCCGGGCGAGCAGACAAGCCTCTCGGGCTGGTGAGTGCCGCTCGGCACCGATCCTCTGTGTGGGGATCTCTCCGCTTTGCCCTACCCAGGTATGTGGGGAGTTTCTTGCCTTTTGGGAGGTCTGGGGTCTTCTGCCAGCGTTCAGTAGGTGTTCTGTAGGAGTTGTTCCACGTGTAGCTGTATTTCTGGTGTATCCGTGGGGAGGAAGGTGATCTCCGCGTCTTACTCTTCCGCCATCTTCTGAGCCCAGTCTTAATTAGGACTCCTTGTTACACACTTTCATAACCCTGTTTTTTTCCTTCATGACATTTATGTCAACTTATAACTTTATTTTTATGATTAAAGATTCTGTTTACTGCCTCGATGGCTATGAGATGTCAGGAAGTATATGTGGATCAGTGCCTAGCATAGCGGCTAGTTCTCACTAAGGGCACAATCAATATCTGGTCCCTCAAAAGATAAATGCAGCAGAGTATTTGTTGATAGATAGGTGCCTGGCAAGATGCAAAGGACTAGGGTGGTTTGAATGCAGTTTTGCAAAGAAGCACAAATTGTCCCATTTTTATAGATCAGTAAGTGAGAAATAGATATTAAGGGCTTGCAACAGCTCTTTCAAGATTTCAGGGTGCTTTTTGCCTTTAGGGACTGCAGCTGACATCTTAATGCACTCACTTTCCCCTGCTCTGTGCCTTATCTGTTGGAAGAAGCAGAACCATGGAATTAAGGCAATCATATATAGAACGTGCTGTGTTTTAACTTTGTGCTGTACATACTGAAAAACTGAGGATGAGGCCAGTGTTGTAAACTAGGTGTACACGCTAAAAAAGATCTAGGTGTACACATTTTAAATTGACAATTTCCAGGTCTTCTTACTAATTTTTTTTTTAAGGGCCTCGATCAGAAGGACTTGGGCCCCCTTGCTAATTTTTGATAATATATAGTACAGGTAACCTTTAAGTACCTAAGTCAGAAATTTATGAGTGTAATAAATTTTTGTTGCAATTTAGAAGTCTTTTATTCACAGTGCTTAGTAGGTCCTCAGTAAATGTTCATTCATAATAATAGCCAACTCATAGCGCTTACTGCATTCCTATAATTATTTTAGCCATGTTATGTAAAGTGATTCATTTAATCGTTTCACCAGCACTATATGGAGGGTCCTACTATCGTCCCCATTTTTACAGATGAGGACACTGAGGCCCAGGGTGATGGAGTAACTAGGTCACACAGTAAGAGGAAGAGCCAAGATTTGAACACAGCTGTCCTGGCTCTGATGTCTGTGTTCTTAATCTTACGCTCTACTGTTACAAGGAGCAAGATTGAGTGATAAGTGGCTTTTCCAGGCTACCCAGGGCTACGTGCAGCTGTGCAGGTTGACCAGAAGCTTGGTGTTAGCTGGCAGACCTCTGGGCATAGGGAGCTCCGTGCATCGTTCTACCACAGCCTCTGTAGGGACTGTTCCCTGCCTGCTGCTGGATTTATGAATTATTTCCAGAAAGCTGATATGCCAGGTCTAACTGGCTAAGGGGAAAGGCGTTTCTGTGGAAAGAGAAAAAAACCAAACATATGGAAATATTTTTTAAAGCTCAGAGATGACATTGCCCTATTATAGCCGTTTCTCCTCTTTGGTGACTTGTCTCACCGACTTCCTTCCTATTTCATGGTGATGTAATTAATAATATACGGAGAGCAGGTTCTGAATTTAGGGGAGAGGCTGTCCTGTTGGTACACCCCCTTGTAGAAGCTGTGAAGGGGCGCCTGTGGGTTAATGTGACACCCTTGCCTGATGCTCTCAAGCACACAGTGGTCTGAGGCGGTGACCTCTTGGGGGTTGCTTCGTTGGTCAGTTATCCTGTGCTGTTGGGTCAGCTGCTGGGATTGAAGAATATGAAGAGGTGTTAGGGACTGGCCTTCAAGGACTCTGGGGAAATGATGTTTGGAAGGTCATCATTGCGGTATAAGGTGTTGATTGGTCTCCTTGCAGATGCTTTTCCCTCGATATTTGGAGGGCATTTTTCTTTTCTGAATTACCCAGAGAATTGGCCTAATTCTCAATGACTCCCTCACCCTGAGGACCTGTCCACAGATGGAGAAGGATGAAGAAGAAAGTGAATAGAAAGAGCCTGCCTGACGAGCTGGAATTTCTGATCCCGCCTGCCCCTTTGGGCCTGCGCTGAACTTTTCTTTTTAAATCTTCACGTGGCCCCTCTGAGTCGGCCGATTCCAGGACAGCTCTGGCTTCTGTCCCTGCCGCCAGCCGGATGGCCCTGTGTGAGCACAGGCAGGCTCCATTCTGAAGGACTTGGAAGTTAATAGAGCGGCCACTACTCAGAAGTGTAAAGGTTTGCTGTTGGTTCACCTGCCAAAGCTGGACTACAGCCACACTCCACAGCAGTGTGTGGTGGTGACCAGTCACTGCTGAAACAGTTGGCTCTCTGGGCCTTAAATCTTAGTGGGGTTTAAAAAAAAAAAAAAGAAGTCTTTTAGGTATTCGCTCTCAGCCAGCGTCGTATGTGTCCACTGCCTTTGAGCCCTGCCATGTGAGGGCTGCCCTAAACAGACTGGTCCTGAATAGAGCCAAGTATGGATTCTGATTTTGTAAAGATTAACTGGCCATTGAGTTTGCATTGATTGAAGGCAGCAGAGCATTCCAGACAGGACTCTGAAGGCCCTGCAGGGCTGCCTCTTGGCTGGCCGCCTCCGGGATGTGGGTGAGTGCCCGAGGCCCGTTACCCCACCCCATGGCCGGAGCCTGAGGCCCTGTGGGAGCCAGGCCTGTGTGGAAGGCTCCTGGGGCCAGGTGTTAGGGCTGCCTCTGCCATTCGGATCGATGACTCCTCCCGGCTCCGCCCTGTGGGTGTTGCTTTCTTTTGGGGTGGGAGGAGTTAAGTTCATACTGTGTTTTTTCTCGCATTTATAGTTATTCTCGCGCAGGTGCTGAAAGTGAGCCCTCACACCCACAGTGCCACTCCACCACCCCTGGGCGGATGGCGTCAGAAGGCTCCTTAGGAAGGAGTTGCCCTCCTCCTTGCTGGAAGGAAGGGCAGGCTGGGCCAACAAGTCCGTTTTGCACAACCAGTGTGGGAACGGGGTGGGGTCACAGTACAGGCGGCAGGGGGTGGGCGGGAGGAGTCCCTTCCCTCACACCCCACCCCAGCCCTGGGAGGTACCCGGGCTCAAGCTTTGGGCAGAGGGCCTGGGAGTCTTTCCTTGGAAGTCGCTTCCCTAATTGTCAGTGCTCTGCAGGGCTGAGGGTTTTGTTTTTTGTTTTTTGTTTTTAATCTTTTCTGCAGAGCAGCTTGGAATCCTTGAGGCTGCTCCAGGCCCTCTGGGGCACGGGAGCTGTGTTCTGGCAACTGCCCTTAGAGTGGGTGGCTCCGTGGACTGCCCGTCAGCCCTTGTTCCCACCACACAGTTTCTAGTACACATGTTTCTGCAAATTGTCACAAATCAAGACCATTGTGAACATCTGGAGGCCTGAAAACAGCACTGTTTTAGGTGGAGGGGACAGCTGAAGAGGTGGCCTGGAATAGCAGCCAGGAAGTGGAGTGAGAGGGTTTCTGGATTCAAGTCCTGTGTGTCACTGGGCAGGTTACTTGTCCTTTCTTTTTTTTTTTTTTAATTTATTTTATTTATTTATTTATTTATGGCTGTGTTGGGTCTTCGTTGCTGCGCGCGGGCTTTCTCTAGTTGCGGCGAGCGGGGGCTACTCTTTGTTGCGGTGCGCGGGCTTCTCATTGCAGTGGCTTCTCTCATTGTGGAACACGGGCTGTAGGCACGTGGGCTTCAGTAGCAGCATGCGGGCTCAGTAGTTGTGGCTCACAGGCTCTAGAGCACAGGCTCAGTAGTTGTGGCACACGAGCTTAGTTGCTCTGCGGCATGTGGGTTCTTACTGGACCAGGGATCAAACCCATGTCCCCTGCATTGGCAGGTGGATTCTCAACCACTGCACCACCAGGGAAGCCCACTTGTCCTTTCTGATTTCAGTATCCTCTTTGGTAAAATAGAATACTATTTACTCATTTGTTGAAAGGATGCCTATGATAGTGTCTCCATGTTATTGATGGGTGAATCAAGACCCAGAAGTGACCTGACGAAGGTTCACAGTGTAAAGACAGGATAGTGGTGAGGAAGGAGGCCTGAGATCAATTCCAGGTGCCCTCACTACAGCCCCTGTGGCCCCAGGCAGGACATTTAGCCTCCAGAACCTCTGTTTTGTAGAGGTAAAATGGGAGTAGTGTCTCCAGAGTGTCATATCTTGACGCCTACGACAATGTTACAGGAATAAAGGGAGGCAGTCTATGCCTTATAAACTGTAAGGAATTTTATAGCTACAAAACAGTTCCACCATTACAGCTTCTTAGTGATGAGCAGGGCTGACACTGAGCTCTTCAAAGTTCCTGGCCTGTGGGCTCTTGAAGTGATGTGTTCATGGCTAGATTTTCTAATTAAAAAAAGTAATATTCTTGGTTAAAAGTCTACTAAGACAGACGGGTGTAGAGTGAAAGACACCCTTCCCTGTATCAGTTCTACTCCCCAGAGATGACTTCTGTTTACTTCTCGTGTAGCCTTCCAGTAATTACCTAGACACATGGATACACACAGATGTGTACGTATATAAGTATATATGCTGCATGTAATCGATTATATATGGGTCATAATTTTTTTCACCAAAAGCCCAAATGGTGAAGATCCAGGTAGTTTCTAGTATTTCGGTTATTAGATGCAACGGCAGGGTGAGCAGAGACACACTTCCACCTTGGTGCCCTGGATTTAAAACAAATGGTGAAAGCGGTGCCTAGCGGCTTGAGGCTTTCAGAATGGTCTCTTTTGCACTTGGCAGAATCTCTCCTCAAAAAGAATTATGTTGTTAATTCTGTGGTTTTCCACTACTCCACCCAGTTAAATTTAATCACGCCATGTGACTTCCAAATAAAATGATGTGTGTGTCTGGAGGGAAGGGACCTGAGAAAGCTTCCCTTTTTTTAGATCCTAGAGAATATGGCAAAGCTCTCTTCAGAAGACCCTGCTTTCAGAGCCCTCCTGCCTGGGATGTTTTTATTTGCAGCTCACTCTTTACTGTCCTTGGAGGAAGCTGTTGTCATTAATCGGGTTGCAGAGGGTGGCTATGTATTTTTTAAAATATGTCTTCCTACACACAAAAAAAAGCCCAGCCAACTTTATTTTAAAAAGCAGCTAATCTACATGAATTCATACATCCCTTTGATAATGCTGTTTGGGCAGTGCATCATCAAACCATAACCAGATTTCTTTGCCTGTTGTTGATGACAAATGGGGTTTAGTTCTCTAGTTAAAGCAAACACTTCAGACATCCTAAAGTGCATATTTTGGGGTTAGAGCAGCTCCTCTGATTTCATGTTGCAGTGTGAAATGGTTTTTCTTACGGTTAAAAAAAAAATCCGCAGATTTGTGGGGTTTGGGTGCTTTTTTATGTTGCTGTTTTCCCAAAATGTTATGCATCAGACAGTTTAGAAAGCTAAATCTTCTATTTTAAATGCACTAGGGAGCCTTAAAGGAATCCTGTGGAGTTAAATGTTTTGTTCTGTTTTGTTTTAATGAGGGCTTTTTGGTCCTATAAACCCAAGAATCAGGTGTGGAAGGGATGTTGGGCCCAGCCCTCTTGAGGGCCTGAGTCCTTCCCTCAGGACTCCCAGATCAGTGGCCTCTCCCTCCTCCTCTTAATCAAAAGGCCTGCTTGGGCTCTTGCCACAGACCCAGCTCTTGCTGACAGGTGTCACACCCTTACATTTCCTGGCTCATGGGCTTTGGGCCCCACGTGCTGGCTGTCTTCTGTTTTGGGCTCTGAAATGCATGGTGAGTTGATTGCAGAGCTGACCTCAGCCCTGGGAGCTCTGGCTGTTGGTGACTCTAATTCCCCTCCTGTCACTTGTCCCAATTCCTAACCCACTCCCCCTCTGCACACTGAGAGCTCCGAGCTCCTCCCTTTGGTCTGGCTGCTGCCTGCTTTCCTGCCTATTTAGACTGTTTCTTCCTCAGAACCCCTGCCTTGTGGCTATCTGTTAGCTTAGAGCAGCGACTACAGATTGTGTCAAGAGGATTTGCTTCCAGGGGACATGGCATTTTAAGGCTAGCAGTGAAACAAACCTGCCATATTGATTTTCTGTTGTGTCAAAAACTGAAGAAACAGGAGTGATGCCTGCTTAAAAACAAAAACAAACAAACAGCAGCAGCAACAACAAAAACTCAGAACTATGTGGGTAAAGGAAATCTTCCAGCCATCTTGTATGACGGCACAAAAGGACAACTGACATGAAAACAATAACCTCGCAATGAGTCTTGACAATCCTGTTGAAGTGAAATGATCTTTTTTAAACCTTTCCAGTGCTTGGCTATAATCTAAAGGAAGTATTGCACTTTCAGTGCTCTGATTTTTTAATGAAGCTCATAAAACTGTCTGTAAATGTGAGACTGTCATACAGAGTGAAGTAAGTCAGAAAGAGAAAAACAAATATTGTATATTAACGCATACATGTGGAACCTAGAAAAATGGTACAGATGAACCGGTTTGCAGGGCAGAAATAGAGACACAGCTGTAGAGAACAAACGTATGGACACCAAGGGGGGAAAGCAGCGGGTGTGTGGAGGTGGTGGTGGGATGAACTGGGAGATTGGGACTGACATGTATACACTAATACGTATAAAATGGATAACTAATAAGAACCTGCTGTGTAAAAACATAAAATTAAAAAAAAGAATCTTATTACAAATAACACACTGAGGTCTCATTTTCAAAGGGTTTTTCACATTTGATAAAACCATATTTTAAATAATCTTCATTAAAAAAACTCTAAATACAATGTGCTAAAAAGTTATATGTATTAAATTTAGCAAGTTTCTTTAAGAGTGTGGAAAGAAAGGCCTTCTTTTCTTGGTTGTGATTTCTGAATGCTAGTGATAATACTAGTTAGTCATAGTAATGCTGTCCTTTTAATAGAACACTCTTTCCCCAAAGGCCTTCCAGGTCTACCCTCCTCCTTCCCATGAGGTAAATGATGTCACTGTCCCCACTTGGAAGAACAGGTCTGCAGCTCAGAGTTTAAGTGACATGGGTTGGGATTAGAGCCCAGGCATGTTGTTCCTTCCTGTAAACTCTTCTGTTTGGGTTTTACATGTTTTCTATGTATAACAGCTGCTCCAGAGGGAGTTGGGCCTCATTACTGCTTGGGAGGCAGACACCTATGTTGACCTGACCCAAGATGCATGCTTGGCTGCAGAAAGCCCCCTTTGTAAGTTTCCAGCATTTGGCTACAGTCTGCCATATGGGAGATTCCCCACCTGGATGGAATATGGACACAGTGACTCAGTTTGGAATCCCACAGCCATCAAGGTGAGACTGAGAGGTTAAATCATTCATGCTGAAACACCACTTGAGTTGGAGTGTTGGTCATGATTCAGTCGAAGAAAGCAGAATCCACTCGAGCAAAATTCAGGAGGAAGGGATTCATTGTAGGAAATGAAATGGCTTGAAGGCTTATGGAGAGTTCTGAAGACACAACTCTCTAGCGGAGGTTTCAGGAATGAGTGTCTCAAAGCCACGCTAAGGGACTGGAGCACCAAGGAAGCTGCTGCTGCTTCCACGATCATCAAGCAGCTTCTCCACAACCACGTGGGGATGGCCATGATTGAGAGGCTCCCATGATCAGAACCATGCCACACCGCTATGATCCAGACCTGCAAACAGGTGTCTTGGTCCTGCCTCCTGGCACCTATGAAGTTGGCACCTGGATGCTGGCACCTTGGCCAAAACTGTCACAGAAGAATCGGGTGCCTCCTGGACTTTGCTTGATGAGGAAAGAGCAGCAACTGCCGAAGTATGATCTCTGCCTCAGTTTTCTTTCCAAATTTCACAAAAGTACATCTGGTTGGCCAAACCTAACTCACACTTGGAACCTTTGCTCTAAGACATCTGGGGGATGTGGTTTTAGCCTTCACCCACCTGCAGGGCAGGTGGACACACTAGAAATTCTTGGAAACAAATCCGTCGTATCCTCTAGGCCCGATGGTTAGTAGAAATGGACCTTGATTTCCAGAGTCAGCTGAAGAGTACAGAACTGAGGTTATAGCTAGAGCATGGAATGGTTGGGAATCTTTTTGGGGTTGTGTGTCGATGACCCCAAATAATAGGCAGCAAAGAGTTAAGAGTAGCAAAAGGCCATGGGTTTTCCCTCTGGCTTCTGCTTAGCTTCTTTGGGATGGTTAAGCTATAGTTGCATCATCCCAAGGGGGAATTCTAGAGAACTCAACTCTCACTGCATGCTATTAGGGGAAACGATATGATAAAAATATATGATACATGTCTTAATTGCAGTCTTTTACTATGCTAATGTATGTGACTTTCCAGATGGGGATGCAGCATGCAGGGGTTCCTCAAATTTATCTGGCCACAGGAAAGCCCCACTTTTAAAAGCTGCAGAATTACTGTTTCCCAATATATGTGAGGAATGCTATTTCAAAGAGGAAGCCAAGGAGCACCTTGGAGGAGAGGTTTGTTTTATTTCCAAGGAATTAACCTTTTCAGTGACCTCGATTGGGCACATTTACCATTGAAATGATAGGATTTTCTATACTGCGGATAGCACTCTGCCTTTCAAGAAGGACTAAAAAAGAAGAGACATTGCCCAGTGAAATGAGCCTGTGTGGACAGAGGGTTCTCTTAGGAATGCACATGGCCTGAGAGTCATCCTTAGGGACCTCTAAGGAGGTAGCCTTGTAATCACTAGTAGTAGTTACAACAGTAACAAGGTCTTAATCAGTTGTTGACCACATCTCCTGTGTTGATCTGTTGTAGAAGCAGATGGTGTTACAGAAAAGGAACTGTGTTTAGCTCAAGGAAAACAAGGGCAGCAGGATAGGGAACTCAGTCTCTGGTGAGAGTGTCCTGAGTGGAGGAGGGGACAGTGGGGGTGTGAGTGCAGGAGACTTCTGTGAGTGACAGCCACAGTGGAGCAGAGCATGAAATGCATGAGGACAGGAGAAGGCGGACCCCTGCTTGGAAGGACTTGCAGCCATGACGGCAAACGCCTAGAGATAGTGATGAGAATCGGACCAGTAGTCAGTAAGCACCTTCCAAAAATCAGATGCTGCAGAGGAAGGCAAGAGAAGACACCTTCAGAGATGAACTTAGATCATATAGTGCATCGTTCATTGATTTTATTTTATTTTTTAATTTTATTGGACTATAGTGGGTTTACTATGTTGTGTTAGTTTCAGGTGTACAGCAAAGTGACTCAGTTATACATATGTCCACTCTTTTTTGGATTCTTTTCCCATATAGGCCATGGGAGTATTGAGTAGAGTTCCCCGTGCTGTACAGTAGGTCCTTATTAGTTATCTATACGTTCATCGATTTTAATTTTCTATCTTAACCATCTAACAGAGTTTGTGGCATGTGTGCGTCATTCTCAAGCAAATCTTTTTGAAGTTTGAGTTTAAGCACTGGAACAGGGCACTGGCAGTTTGAAAAAGCACTCAAATCTGGGTGTGCTCCTCTGTGTCTTAACACTAGGAAGGCAGTCAGACATGCCTTAAGTGGATTTATGTGCAGCCTTCCTGGGAACCAGGAAATGGGAGTTAGACGATTAAATTAGTTTGCTGAAAGGTGGGAGTCATGTCTGTGCAGAATCACAAGCATGTTTCTGACTCCCTAAGTTTTTCTGTGTTCTGATTGAGTGAACGTGAAGTTACGGGCTGGTCACCAGGGTCCTGTGTATACAAAGGCATCTCATGGTGTCGACTGATGCTCCTCCAGTTCCCGTCCAGAGTAGGATGGCGGTGGGAAGGGCCGGAGCCCTGCAGTGGAGGGTATCACCACCCCTCCCGCCTGCTGTGTTCTTTGGGCTCAGATCCCTCTGTGCTGATTACCTTATTGAAGCGCCTTTTGTTTTTCTCTGTAAGCACTTTATTAAATGGAGGTTTTACATTATTACTAAATCCCAGCTTTTGCTAAAAACATGGAGTTCTGTGCTTACTGTCTATCCTAAGCAATTATCACACAGTCACCAGAGATTTCAATCCCCTCTCCATTTGTTCTAAGGTTCTCAGGGATAGTCTTAAATGACTATAAAAACTAAATTTTTGATAATTATTATTCAATCTTTTAGAGCTTTAATTATGGGAAATTTCAGTATCAAAAGTAGAGAGAATAGTGTAATAAATTCCCATGTCCCTATTCCTAGCTTCAGAGTTAATGTGCTCATGCCTGGCCAGCCTTGTTTCCTCTCCCCCATTATTTTGAAACAAAAAAAAGCATAAAAATATTTTTGTTATTCTACCCTGATTTCTCTACTCTGTTTCTCAGTATTTTTATATAATTTTCTAAACATTGCAGCAATAGGGACTTCTAACTTTTTCAGATTTTTTTTTTTTTTTTTTTTGTGGTACGCGGGCCTCTCACTGTTGTGGCCTCTCCTGTTGCGGAGCACAGGCTCTGGACGTGCAGGCTCAGCAGCCATGGCTCACGGGCCCAGCTGCTCTGCGGCAAGTGGGATCTTCCCAGACCGGGGCACGAACCTGCATCCCCTGCATCGGCAGGCGGACTCCCAACCACTGCGCCACCAGGGAAGCCCCTAACTTTTTCAGATTTTGCCTTGAATATGTAAATGTAATCCAGATGGATCTGCAGGCATAAACAGAGTGGCTCCCCTGCCCAGGGTGCTGTGCTAGGTGTGGGAACGGGTCAGGTTTTGTTGGATGGCGGGGGAGTGAGGCAGCAGATGTGCCCACACTCAGGAGAAGCTGTGGGCTCTGCTCTGATAACCCTTGCAGTCCAGTTGGTCCTTGGGATGCAGGCTGACTGAGTGAGCACAGGTTAGGTGCCCAATGAGCATCTCTGTTCAGATGTGCTAGGGTGGCTCAGCAGAGCAAGGGGCTGTGTGGTCTGGGAATTTGGGGATGAAGATTTTGAGGAGGGGCACAGAGCGTGGATTGGGTTGGCTATTGCTATCAGCACGATTCTGACTACAGGAATTTGTTGGGAGCCCACTGGGTGACTAAATTAGGAATCGTCAGACTGGAGCGTGGCTGCCAGACAACAGGAAGCTCAGCCCAAGTTGTACCACAAGAGCTCTCTGGCTCCATCACCATGCCTGAGGCTGGCCATTGCTGCTGGATGCCTCCTCTGGGGTTGCATCCTAAACTGTCCCTATGTCTTTGTCACCCCTCAAGTTTCGAAGTCCCGATGAGACCGTCTGATTGGTGGAGTAGGTCACACACCAGAACGGTGGCTGCCCGGGGTTGGGGGTGGGAGAGACAGGAACAGGGGGTTTGTCACCTTTAGCTTCTCTAGAAGACATGGGCTCTGCCTTCCAGCAAGAAGCGTGCAGTGAGGGGTCTTCCCAGACATAAAGGAGTTTTAAATCCTAAGCACCCAAAAAGATAAGGGTCCACTCTGAACATCCCCATCATCTTAAGACTATTTCCTCTCCATTGTTTTCAGCACAGACAAGGTCTTCGTTTTCCTTAAAAAAGCCATTTGCGTCTGTTGCTCCCGGTTTCCCATCCCCATGGCAACTGCGAGCGCCCAGGTGCCCCAGAGCATCTTCTGTGCAGTTTTCCTGTTTCTAGTCGCTCCCACCTCCACTCCTGCCTACACAGTGCTGCCGCCACTGGTTTCATCTCCACCAGAACAGCACGGCAGCTCAGAACATCTTTGATACCCTCCTGTTGCCTGGAAGACAAAGGCTAACTTTTTACATTGGACCTGCCTTCCACAAGTTGACATCTGGTCTCCCATTTTCAGCCTTATCTGTCATTCCAGAAACCCTCGTCTCTGGCTAAGCAGGTCCCCAGGCACACGCTGTGCCTCGCCAGCTCCGTGCATTGCTCATCGGTAGTTCTGTTGCTTGGGGGCCCTCCCCTCTCCTAATAGAATCCTTGTTCTGCTCACGTGCTGCTGACCTCCCTGGAGAGAGGTGACTGCTTTCTTTCACTCCTGTGGCACGTGTGTGCCTTGCTCTGAGGCCCTTTTGGCCCTGGCATCTGTCTGTGTAGACCTGTGAGCTTGCTGTGCAGCCTGCTGCACGTCTGTGTGTTTCTCTCCTGTGCCAGCACAGGGCTGGGCATACGGGAGCTCACTAGATATTTGAGGTTTCCTTTTTTCATAGAAGGAGAGAACAAGGGGGAAATTAGAAATAGAGACAGTTAAATGCAAAATACAGAGGTAGAAATGCTGAAGTCAGAAGTTGAGGTCAGCAGGCTGAGGACTTGAGGACGGAGGCAAGCTGGAGTGGGAGGCGAGTTTGGGAAAATGGAGTGGTTGGTTAGGTATTTGCTCTGTGGTATAAACCAGATGGAGACACTTCGGTTCTATGCTCCCAGCTGTGTGAGTGCTCACCTGGTTTAAAAGGATGCTCTGGAGGTGGCCAACAGTGAAACAGCAAGGATTTCTGGAGACTCGAGTGTGTGTCTGTACAAGTAGCAGTAAGAGTGGCAGGTGCTGGAGCAACCTTGCCTGCTGATGGGATATGGATTTCCCGGCACACACTAATGGCAGATGGATTGTCCTCACAGCTTGCACCCGCATGGCACTTTGACGTGTATCCTTGTGTGCTTTGCAGGAAGAGGGAGTAGAAATGTGCAGCAGTGAGTGCTGCACCCCCTGGGGTTGCTCCTGACTGGTGACTTCTCTAGGGCAGCATCCCCAGACGGCTCAGGGCGTCCCTGTGAAAGTCAGCCTGGGCCTCCTGCCCATTATCCTGTCAGCCTTGTTCAGAGAAATGTTGCATGGGGCCCCTGATTTGGGCCTACTGTTTGCCTCTCTGCAGGGTTCACAGAACCCTGAAGGCCATGTCTACAGATTCAAGTACAAAAGAATGAGAAGGGAGAGTTGGGAAGGGTTGGGGGCACCTGGAGGGTGTTCAACTGGACAGTTTGGTGGAAACAAAGAAGGAAGTGACCTGCACCTTGAGAGACTGTGTGCCCCATGGATGGAATGCCCCATGAGGATGCCCCATGAGGGGCATGCCCCATGAGGATAGAAGGGAATGCCCCATGAGGATGACTGTTGTCCGGCAGGGTCAGCGTGCTGGGGGCTCTCAGGAGAGGCTGGCCGTCGGGATCAGCCTCTCTCCCCCTCATCACAGCCTGGCTCACGTCCTGCTCGGAGCCTCCCTAAGTGCCATCTCCTCCCCCTGCAGGGGCCACTCCTGTTGGGACACTCATCGATCCTGCTGCAAACACTCGCTTGAATTGTAGGTTGCTTTTCTATTGGACAGCTAGGCTGGAGCTCTGAGCCCGGGGCTGGTTTGTTCTGTATAGACCCTAGGGCCCTTAGCACTGCCCCGAGCAGCAGTGGGAGACCACCAGAGGGGCTGGGGCTCTAGGGCCATAATCCTTCCTCCCTGCTTCTCGGTGAAGGACTTCCAACCTAAGTCTGCTCATTTGTAAAATAGATAAAAACATGTCTCAGATTAAAGAGGTAACGTGTGATGTCCCAGACATAGCTGGCACTCAGCGTCCAGCAAACACAGTCTGGATGACCACCCTCCCATATCCTGCAAGCCCATACATGTTGCCACACAGGATCGGTATGTTATAGTTATTTCATCAATACATGTCTGTAGGTTAAAGGTGATGAGAGTTGTCGTGATATCAGTTGTGAAGGTCTCTTTTAGAGCTCAGCTTTTAACCTGCAAGCATTCAGAACTAGAACTGCTGAGAGGAATCCTGGAACTTGTCTTACTGAGAGTGATTAAAAAAACAGGTTGTTTGATAAAGGAAGATGAAGGCAACTAATTGCTGAGCAATGAATATCTGGCTAATGCCAGATAGAGACATCTTAAGAGAGAGGAAGTTAAGCATCCAATAAAGGGAACAATAAAAATGAATAGGGGAAACTTAAAGGGAAAAATAGATGAATGCCTTGGAGTGAGAAAGTGTTATAGTAACACCCAAGGATCTTCTAAGGGGAGGCAGCCTGGCAGTATGTCAGGGAGGGCAGATTTCTGCAAGTTACTCAGAGCACCTGAGCTGAAGTTTCCTTAACCCTAGAATGGGAGTAATAATGCCATTTCACAGAGTTGATGTGAAAATGAGATTCAAATTTTTTTAAATCAAGTTTTATTGAAATATTACATACATATAATAAAATTTACCAATTTTAAGTGTAAATTTGATGAGTTTTGATAAATGTATACAATCTTCTAGTCACCACCACAGTCATGATGTGAATATTGTCATCATCCTCAAAGTTCCCTTACGCCCCTTGGCAGTCAATTCCCTCATTTCACCTCTGGCCACTGGCAATCAGTTATCTGCTTTATGAATCTAAAGCTTTACATTTTCTAGGATTTCATAAAAATGGCATCATAGATAACATATTCTCTTGTGGCTGGCTTCGTTTACTTATGAAGTTTTAAGAATCATTCTTGTTGCACATAGTCTCCAGTTGATGAAGACGGAATTTGACAGCGTATGTGAAACACTCGCCGTGTTGCCTGACACACAGTAGTCCCCTTCCATTTCCCTCTAAAAAAAAAATGTTCTTTTTTTTTGTGGTACACAGGCCTCTCACTGTTGTGGCCTCTCCCGTTGCAGAGCACAGGCTCCGGATGCGCAGGCTCAGCGGCCATGGCTCACGGGCCCAGCCGCTCCGCGGTATGTGGGATCCTCCCGGACCGGGGCACGAACCCGCGTCCCCTGCATCGGCAGGCGGACTCTCAACCACTGCGCCACCAGGGAAGCCCAAAAATGTTCATTTTAAAAGTGAGCTCATCAGTGTCATCTGTTCTTCTATCTCTACCTGGGTAAACTAGGGACTTAGAGGTGCTTGTTGAGGACATTAGTTGTAAGGGTTTGGCCGCAGGCTGAGGAGAATGTCTGCTGAGAAATGAAATTTTTTCCAGGACCAATGTTGTGGATCAGATACATTTTCACCAGTTGATTTCTGTTTTTTCACTCATGGTCACTAGGTGTGCTCCCCTGGAACACAGCCACAGTAACAGTAGCTCCTAGCAGGGGTGAGCCTGATGCCGGTAATACTAACTTTGGGAAATTTCAATGAATAGAAGAGGGACTTTCTCTTTAAAAAAAAAAAAAAAAAAAAAAGCCCCTGCTCTGCAGAGGTCTGGCTGTCACTTTGCACCCTGATGTCATTTGGCTGGACCCTAGACCGTGGGGATAAACGGTACAGCCAACTAAGGCAAGAGAGCCATGTGATGATTTTAGAAGGACACCAGGAAAAGCCTAATTCATTCTTTACTTCTCTAGTTTGGCTAGGGGAAAAATATGCTTTTCTGAGTTTATGCAAAGTGATCATGTTTTATTCATCATTTGGTCGAAGTCACTCTTGAGGCATGCAGGGTTGATGATGTCAGCTTTTCCATCTCAGCAGAGTCAAGTTTGACTGAGCCCTTCGGTATCTGTGTTAGGGGCTGTGGAAACCAAGCAGAAGAGGGCATGGTGCCCATCCCAGTGCATTAGGAAAGCAAGAATCATCTCAGCAAGGTGAGATCGGCTCAGGTGTAGAGGAAGTGCTGTGGGACCACAGAGGGAGGAGACACAAATACAGAAGGGTGGGGGGCACGGGCTGGGGGTTCCAGAGGAGCTGGTGTTTGGGCTGTGGCTGTGGCTCACTGAGGAAGGCGGAGGAGGGCGCTTCAGGCAGAGTCCCAGCTCTTTACGATTCCTGTCCTGGATGTGCCTAAACCAGGGCGGTCATCCACGAAGGAGCATGTGTTACCTTGGTGTTGCCCCTGCACGGTGGGTGTGGGAGGATCTGGGTTCTGGTTCTCACCTTCGACCTGGCTCTGTTACCTTGTCCAAGTCGCTTAACCTCTTTCAGGCGCACATAGCTCTTTGTAGGTTGGTTCAGTGGTCTTAATCATCCCCATCCTGCCTATAGGTGGTCTGTATAGGCTCCAGGGGAAGAAATTTGAAATCCTGGGCTTTAAGTGGCCATGGCTAAGAGAGAGCTCTTTGTTCCATCCTCCCTCCTGGAAGTTTCATCTCCCCGTCCTCCTACAAGGGTGATATGACCACCTGAATGCCTGGTTTTCCCTTTCAGCCTTTTTTCTGTATTTCCCTTCCTTGGCTTTTTATAGATTGGATTTACGTATTTGAATCAGGTAATTAGTTTTGTTTTTTTGTAAATAGCATAATGTAAATATTTTCCTTTTTAAGACAAGAGATAATTTTGAGTCAATATACCCCATCAAAGGAGTGAAGTACACAAATACTTTTATTTGGATGGATTATAGAGAAAATACATGCAGTTGGTAAATAATCCTGAGATGAAATATATATGTGTTCCTAAAACCCAGAGGTAACCTGCCTGTGATTCAGAGCTTCATGTGCAGCTTGTAAAATCGGGGATGTATGAGGAAAACATGATGACCATTAATAACTGGATTGGTGGTTTCATTAAATATAATGTGTCCTTTGACGTAGCTAAACTTGTCTTCAGTAGACACTCGAATAGAGAACTGCCGGCTCTTCAGTTCAAGAAGTGGTGTTAGCTTATCCATCTATCCGTCCATCCAGCCCCTAGACTCTGTTTCATGGAAGGTGAGACCTTCAGACCATTTGTAGGACATTGCTTTTCCTCATAGCACAGCTCGGGAATTGCTGTTCAAGGCAGTATGCCAGTAGGTCTGACGAATCAAGGCTCCTCTTTTTAGTCAGGCTGCCCATTTTGGTCCATGCTCACAGAAGTAAGTCACTTGATGGTTTTTATTTTATATTTTTATTTTTAAACACCTGAGAAAAGTTTATATAGGTCAAAGGGATGAAGGAATAGCTAGTGTTACAGAAGATAATGCAATTGAGGATCGTTAGAGGATAAATGGCATTTTTGCCCAAGATAACTGCCAAATGTCGAGTGGTGTACAGGAGATGGTGCCACATTTTCTGCAACTGCATTTGGTGCCTTTCATGGCAAAGCTGATCTGTCTTCTCTCTTGGGTGGTCAGGCTGAAGAAAGAGGAGTCAAAGTCAGTTCAGTGGTGACCTAGATGGAGGGAACGTTGCAATATGGTGTATGGTTTGAGAGGAAAGCTTCCCCAGCCACCCAAATATCTTTTTGTTGGTCTGCCAGCTGCCAGAAACTCCATCACTAGAGAGTCAATTCTTTGAGTTAAGAATTGGCTTTTAATTGGCTGGCCAGAGTTTGGTGAGAGGGACACCGGGATAAACTGTTGGGAAGATATAACTTTTCCCACTCTTTGGTATAATTTGTCAGTGTGTATGGCACTCATTTAAGAAGTATATACCTTTTCTTATCCAGCAGTTACACGTTTATCGATTTATGCTAAGGACACAGCCAACAAGCACACAAAAGGCACATGGACAGTTTCCCACGGCAGCCTTGTTAATGATAAAGACAACTGACAATAGCCTAAATCACTTATTTAAAAAAAAAAAAGGATTGCTTAAATACATTTTGATATACTTAATAAAATACTATGTGGCTATTCCAAATACTGTTGTAATTTTAACTTTAATGACTTGAAATAGAGTTCAGTATTGTTAAATGGCAAAAAACATACTCTAAGTAATATGAGCTCTTTTTTTTTTTTTTTTTTTTTTTGCGGTATGTGGGCCTCACTGTTGAGGCCTCTCCCGTTGCGGAGCACAGGCTCCAGAAGTGCAGGCTCAGCAGCCATGGCTCACGGGCCCAGCCGCTCCGCGGCATGTGGGATCTTCCCGGACCGGGGCACAAACCGTGTCCCACAAACCGGGGCACAAAACCCGCATCGGCAGGTGGACTCTCAACCACTGCGCCACCAGGGAAGCCCTGAGCTCATTTTTGTAAGAAAAATAAACAGCACCAAAAAACATACACAAGTAGGAAACATGAAAAGTTATATCAAAATGATAAAATTAGTTATCTGGTTGAGAATGAGTAATTTAAAAATTTTGTCTTTGTTCTTATCTATATTTAAAAGTTTGATAAAATTTAAAAATTTAATAAGATAAGCATAGATTAATAGTATAAAAATAAAAGTTGTTTTTAAAGGTAAACCTTCTTAAAGTATATGTATTTCCTAAGTATATATATAAAGATATATATATTTCCTAAGTGATAGAAAACTGTATTAGGTACCTGTTGATGCATAACAAATTACCCCCCAAATTTAGCTGCTTTATATAATAAACATTAACTTGCAGTTTTTGTGGGTCAGGAATTCCAGAGAAGCTTAACTTTGTGGTTCTGGCTCTAGGACTCTCATTAGGCTGCAGTCAATCTTCTGTCTGGTACTAAAGTCATCCAGAGGTTTCACTGGAGCTGGAGGATCCACTTCCAAAATGATTCTCTCATATGGCTATTGGCAGGAGGCCTCAGTCTTGCTTTGTGAGCCTGTTCATAGAGCTACTTGCGTGTCCTTACAACATGGCAGCTGGTTTCCTCCACAGAGAGTGATTGGAGAGAGCAAGGATGAAGCCACGATGGCTCTTGTGACCTAGTGTCTGAAATCATGCATCATCACTTCAGCTTTTTTGTTCCTTAGAGGCAAGATACTAAGTCCAGTCCATGCTCAAAGGGAGGGGAATTAAGCTCCACCTCTTGAAGAGAGGAACATGAAAGAATTTGTAGACATGTATTCATACAACCACAAACACATGCAGTCATTTGCGATCATTAACACATCAGCATGATTAGGATCTATCCACTAGGAGCCGCCTTTCCTCTCAGTGGGTAATTGAGAACAGTCCTAAAGGGGTGAGAGTTTTGGTTTTGAGATTAATATGTGCTTGGTAATGTTTAAGGAACAGAAAGCCACTCACCGAAAGAGGACTGGGTTTTTGGAGCCTAGAGGCTTGGTTCTACCACACATTGCTCGCATACCTTTGGTAAATCAGGTGTCTACTCGGGTTTTCCTATTAGGTTGTGCTGGGGGTCAAATAAACTAATGCAGTTGAGAGCCCCGTGGAAACTGTAAAGCAGTAAAAGAAGCTGGCTCTTGCTGACACTATTACCGCCACTATTGTTATTGTTGGAAAGGGGTACCCGTGTGAGAGTCAGGGAAGAGTGGGACACAGACATGGATTAGGGAGTAGAGAAAGGGAATTGAAAACCATTCTAGCCAGATGAGTATTTCCTAGGGCTGGAGAAGGCCTATCTCAACCATGAACTCACATGAGGCCATGACAGTTATAGGGATTTCTGTGAAGGAGTGCTGTGTTGGGTCTTTACAGAACACAAAACCTAGTCCATGAGAAAGGCGACTGCCAGGGTAGAATGTATCAAGAAGACAATATTCTCCAGTCTCTGGGATCAGAAAGTCCTCACTCTTCTTAGATTGGTGTCATGCATTCATTCATTGTTTCAGGAACTATGTATTCATTCCCAGCTGGGTGCCAAGCCCTCTGCTGAGGGCCAGGCAGATACAGTTAAACTGGCCACAGCTTTTTCTCCCCAGCATCCAAATCCAGCCGGAAAGGCTGATGTGCAAACATTTTGAAAAGTGGAAGACTGAGCCTTGGCTGGTGGCCTCATTCCCCAAGCCTGGATTTGAGTTTCAGGAAATAGTTTTCTCAGATGGCCTTATTCTTTCAGAGGTCACATAGCTCTGAAAATTTTATGTCTTTGGAGATTAAACCCTTTTCCCTCCACTGATGTTTATAGGCTCTTGGAGTGTTGGGCAAAAGATAAAGCCAGGCAATTGCATTCAGATGGCTGTAATTTCCACTCCTCCTTCCTTCCAAGTCTTAATGGCCAACATCACACAGTTTCCAAAGGCCCTTTCATGCTCTTCCAGAAATGGCAGGGCCTGTAGTTAGTGCTGCACAGAGCAGCTCCTGCCTGAGATCCCACTTGCTGTCAGCTGGGGCTGTCTGCAGAAAAGGTTGCCACCAGTGTGGTGAGAAAGCTACCCAGAAGTTGGTTCTCTTTTCTTTTACTTGCTTATATTTCTACTGGGAGGTACTCTAAATATTCAGAAATAATCCTTGTTCTGTTAGCCTAGGCTGAACTGTGAAAGGTAAATTATTTTTATTTAGCTGTTCATGCCTTCTGACTGTGCCTTAGGCGGTAAACCAAGTCAAAGTTTTTTCTCATTAGAACCATTAATCTATAACAGACCTAACTGGGAACTGTTGCTTCAGATAAATTCAATTAGCAAAAACAAAAACAAAAAACAAACAAATCCCAAAACAAAAAACAAGTCAGAAAATAACAAATGTTGATGAGAATGTGGAGAACTTGGAACCCCTTGTGCACTGTTGGCAGGAATGTAAAATGGTGCAGCCATTATGGAAAACAATATGGCGGTTCCTCAAAAAATTAAACATAGAATTACCATATGATTCAGAAATCCTACTCTTGGCTGTATACTCCAAAAAACTGAAAGCAGGGACTCAAACAAATATTTGTACACCAGTGTTCAGTGCAATATTATTCATGATAGCCAAAAGGTGGAAACAACTCAAATGCCCATTAATAGATGAAGGGATTAACAAAATGTGGTATATCCATACAATGGAATTCTGACACATGCTACAACATGGCCAAATCTTGTATGATTCCACTTATATGAGGTCCTAGAGTAGTCAAATTCATAGGGACAGAAAGAATAATAGTTGCTAGGGGGTGGGGGAGGTGGGGTTGAAGGGGTTAGTGTTTAATGGTACAGAGTTTCAGTTTGGGAATATGAAATGATTGGTGGTGATAGTTGCACTGCCATCACCAGCCCTGAATGAGGCTCTGGGGATACAACATTGAGCCACGCAGAGGACCTGACTATAAGGAGATCTTTTAGATTATTTTCTACTGATGGGGGATGGACGATAAACATTTAAAGCATGAGGAAGGTAATACAGGTACTCTAAGGACTTTGAGAAACATAAAATCAGGAGTGAATGTGGTAGAGAGCTGTCTCATACTTGTGTGTGTGTGTGGCGGGGGGTACTTAGCTGGGGTGGCCCCGGGAAGGACTCTGAAGAGTTGATATTTGGGCTAAGTCCTGAATGATGAGAAATGATTTGATCGAACTACTGAATATATCTGGACCCCATTTTACCTGAAATCTCATTGAGATTTCTGAGATACAGAAATGGCTACAAAATCTAAAATTTACTATGAATTGTGCTTGCAGAACAAGAGTGTCTGTGTTGCGTATTCCTAATTGATTGCTTGAGGATTGAGATGGGGACAAACAAGGCATTAGCAGTCAAGAATGTTACAGTGTTTCTTACCAAATACCAAGTGCTCAGACCTGGCAGTGTTTCCACCCAGGAAATGTGTTAGCTCGTTCACATATTTTTCCAGGAACTGAATCCAATGAAGTTTGCCATGGGCCTTCTTGGAAAGCCTTTTATGCTTTTTAGAAAGTAATTGATTTACAAAAATCAATTTATTACTGATATTTTTATCATTTGTCATCATTCAAAAGGAGATTAGTCTATTTCACCTTGGAAACCAGGGCTATTTATTTAAAGCTTTGAATGTGGAGTTTGAAATTTTTTGTATAATTGGCTTGAAATGGAAAGAAATATGCTTCTGGGACAATGAAGCGTATGCACAGTTGATTTGTATGATGTGTTTAGATTTCCGATTATGTATTTTAGAGACTCCCCTGTTGTTGCCCAGATTTTTCTTTTTAAATCAGTCTCAGGGTAGAAGATGAGAACTCCATGAAGACTATGGAAATGCAGTGGAATTGTTAGAAGTCTGCATTGCACAGGCCTTGATTCATGATGGAGCTCACAGCGCAATGTCTGTAAAACCCTGAAGCCCTGCCAGGCACATTAAATAAAAGAGTCCTGTGACTTCAGTGCTGGAGAGTAGGTCATTTTGCAATCTGTTCTTTTTTATCGGAGTACCTGGCCATCTTTGCCTTAGGATAGTGAAATGGTATTTCCCAGGACAGAAGAATTGAAATCATTTGAATTTCAAAGCTGCAGATCCTATCATATTTGGGAATTTTGACCTCTAAACTAATTGGGAAATTATTTCAGCCTCATGGAAATCTCTGGTCTTCTCAGGTCTTTCCCTCCTCCACTGGTTTGGGCTGGAGTTAGGGTGTCTGCCGGGGGGTGGCGACTGATGCAAGGGGGCACACAATGCATGGCTCAGAAGGCAACTCTTGAGGTTAAGCTTTTCATCTTTCCTGGCGCACAAGAGAAGCCAGCTCGTGACTCTTTTAGGAAAACCATCCCTTGTTTCTGAAACCTGTAACGATTAGAACACGGGGGCATGAATAGACATACTTCTGTTAAAAAGCATTTACCAAAGGCCTACTGGATGCCCAGCCCGTCTTGCAATAAGGGGCTGTGGTGAACCAGGAAAAGTGTCACCCCAAGTAGCTTCAAGCCTGGTTGAGGAGCCAACATATAAAGAATCAGAAAACAATACCTAAAGAATCAAGTCAGCATGGGCTTCCCTGGTGGCGCAGTGGTTGAGAGTCCGCCTGCCGATGCAGGGGACATGGGTTCGTGCCCCGGTCCGGGAAGATCCCACATGCCGCGGAGCGGCTGGGCCCGTGAGCCATGGCCGCTGAGCCTGCGCGTCCGGAGCCTGTGCTCCGCAACGGGAGAGGCCACAACAGTGAGAGGCCCGCGTACCGCAAAAAAAAAAAAAGAATCAAGTCAGCATACTTGGATTAATGTCCCGAGGGCATGGGATGTGTGAATTGGTGTGCTGGGAATAATTGCTGAATGAAAAGTCAGAGAAACAAAGAAGGATGTGGTCAGTGTGGCTGGAGAGGCCAGGAGGTCAGGGAGGCTTTGTGGGGCAGGTGGAGCTTGGGTGGGCCTTGAAGGAAGATGGTGACAGAAGGGGTCTTGGAGCAGGGACAGGAGCACTTCTAAAGAACCCAGAGCCCCAGACCTAAACTAGGGCATGGAAAGAAATACTAGCTAAAGGGTTAGTTTTGTTTGAAAAACATTCACCTGTTTCTAGCATCCCAGTTGTTATCTGTAGGGTTAAGAGGCATTAGATGGGGGGAGTGGCAGCCCGTGTGCTCTGTGGTCGAGTAAGTTTGGATCGTGCTGGAATAAACAGCTCAGAGTTTCCCCTGCAAGGCTCCTCAGGCCTTTCATACACTGATGTTCACAGTGACTTCCCCAGATGGGCATAGACAGCGTGCAGTTTCCTGCTTCTTCAACCACAGAACCATGTTTTTTCCAGGAGGGTCCTGTGGGAATAGAGTTCCAAAAAGTATAATTGAGTTGGGGAAATGCTAGCCTAAATGATTTTATTTCAGTGTGTTTTTTAGTGCAAGTCACTAGCAATAGAGCCATGTTTTCAGTGGTCTGAAAGCCCAAGGGGATTGATTGGGAGGAAGTTAGAGGGACTTCATTTAAAGAAACCAGTGAATGTGAGTGGTCCTCCAGGAGAGCTCAGACTGGAGTAAAATACCCTGGGGCCATCTTAATTCAGAAGTTATTCCTCAGTATATTGAGACACTTTAACATTGGCTTTAAAAAAAATACTGTTTTTGTTAATATCCTTCCTTTTCTTCTCTTGAAATACGGGGAAGGATTTTGCATCAACAGTACAGCCTCATCATGGGGACAGAAAACTGGGTCACAGCAGGTGGGGCCATTAGTGAAGGTACAACTCAGAGCTGGAAGGACTGGAGTTGCAGAAAAAAATACAGGCTGCCCAGTCACATTGAACTTCACATCAGCTCTGCATCATTTTCGATATTAACTGTGTCCCAAATAGTGCACTGGACATACTAAGACAAAAAAGTATTCATTGTTTATCTGAAATTGAAATTTAACTGGACATCCTGTGGTTTTGTTTTCTAAATCTGCCACCCTTGCACAGAATGCTTGGGAAACCTAGACATGTGGACCAGAAAGTGACTTAAAATGTAAAGGCAACGTAGCACGGATCTATTCCGAGCTCTTGAGAGCCTGGGTCCTTCTCCTGGGAGATGGGTCACTACATCCTCCCATTCACTTTTATTACATCTCCCTCAGTTTGGGAGAGTTTATGCACGAGAGGTTGCAACCTGGATGGTATTTTATTTGGCTCACACACTTTTAAAAACAAACAAATGTAAGGTCCAAAACTTTACCTTGGGGTAAAAAAAAGCACAGATTTTCAACTTCTTTGGAAAATGCAAAAAGCATATAGTTTCATAGAAGGAAGCCAGTTGTATCTTAACCTAGAAATCTTGAACCCAGAAGGACTACAAATTCCCTGCCTGCAGTGAACACAGTGAGGGCTGGCCCATTGTAGTCCAGGGCAAATGTCAGGGTGGGGGAGAAGAGAAGAAGATAGGGTTTCTGAATACCCCACCCTCCAGGTTTGGAATTTAAAATGTAATTGAGGACACTGAGTAACCTCACATGTGAAAATAAAGCAGTGGCTTAAAAATGTGTCTTTGAATTGACTCGAGATGAGAGTTTTGCGAGGGAGAGACGGGCTTGTTTGGGGTACGGGAGGTTCCGGGTGTTCCTTTCCCTGCCAAGAGGTGAAATGTCTTAGCTCCACACTCGGTGATGATTACTAAATGACCAGGGCTTACCAGCTGGCTCGGCTCAGCGATCTCATAGGGAGGAAAAAGAATCAAGCTAATCTCTTTGTGGAAAAAGTCTCCCTGTGACCTGCCAGGGGGCTGGACCGCCCGTCCCATCTGCATTCTTCTTTTCAATGACTCACCCCTCTCCTGTCTGCCCCAGAAGCTCACCTTTCCCGCAGCCCTGCACGGGACATGCTCCTGAGAGCAGGGACTTGGGGGGAGCATGAGGGCAGTCCCTGTGCTGTGAATGTGTCCGGCGGTCCTGGCGGAGGAGTCAGGGATGCTGGGGAGCTGGACCATGGGGGCTGTGTTTGAGAGCAGGGCTTGGCGCATCTGCTGACCGTTGTACAGATGCTGGAAGGGACTCTAAGGTGCCTCTGCGGGCATTGTGGCACAGAGGATCACTGGCTGCCACCAAAGTAAATCACACCATGGGTGCTTGCTGTATCCTATGGCAACAGTAGCTCCTTGTTAATTCAGTGATGCTGGGGGCAGGCAGTATTACAGACTACTTCACATTGGCTGGGCAAAACCAACGTGAGCCCAGGTCATGAGCATCCTTGATTTATGGCCAAGCCCCAGGAACCTCTTTGCTTCCTCTCCAACATCCCTGGTACTCCTCCCCACAGCCCCCCAGTTTTGGAATTTGGTAGTGGGAGGAGAGGGAAGCTCCAATAAAATGTTATTCCAGAGGTCAAGCGCAACCCTGAATAATGAGTCCATTAAACTCCACAATCAATATCCAGCTTCTAAACATTATGTATATTGATGAGCTGATTGCTAGGAGACTAGTGCTGAGGGACTTGGAATCCATTTTACTGGGACCAAATTGGTTGTTGATGGGCTATAGTAGACTGTGACCTTAATAGTCAGCTAAAAACATCCTGCCATCCAGTAAAACACAGCTTCAGCATATCAGAGCCCTCATGTGCTTTCCTGAAAGCCAGGCAGAGCAGGGCTTTCACTGGGCCCTGCATCATGGCCCTGCGGGCTCTTCCTAAGGGACAGATGAGCTGACCAGGGCCCCGCTAAAGCCTGCACTGGTGCTGGGATGAACAGAGGGAGACAGGCAGGGAGGGTGGAGGCAAGGGGGTAAGCCTTTCAGCTGTGATGTGAAAACGCGATGTGTGCTTCGTGAAGGGTGCGTGAGGACTGGCTCTTGGCCCTTGTGGTCAGTGCACACACATGCCGACCTGAACTGCTGACCCAGCTCTGTTCCCGGGACACACAGGTCACAGACTGAGTGAGCTGTGGTTCCCACAGTGGGAAGGAGTTCCCTTTACGGTCTTTTTATCCAAGAGGCTCAGTAGGAGGAAGGCTGTGTTTGTGCACAGTATGGTGTTCGAGTGTGTGTGTACGCACAGGTGTGTGCAGGGGGGGTGCTTTCAGTGAAGCCCTTCAGCCTTCCTTCCCCACCCACACTTTCCCAGGTATGGAGCATGACATGGTTTCCCGGAACACACTGGAATCTAATATAAATTCTCCTCTTAATTAGCTGGGCCAGAGCCAGTCAGATGGTCACTAAGGCCAAGTTGAAGAGTCTCGAGCTCCTGGCCTGTCGGGCATCTCCTGTGCCTTTGGGCTTCTGCTGGGTATAGAGATGCTCAGTCTGGGGGTCTAGTGCTGCTCATAGGGCATAGCCTGGGCCAGGACACTTGTCAGGTTTTGGAGAACAGGTTTCTGGAGGCAGGAAGTTGCAGGTAATTAGGTTAATTAAGCCCTTACAGCTCTCCAACTGGGGAACTGCTCTGAGATACTCTGGAGATTTAAAACTGTGCATTTACTAAAACAAAGCCCAAACGCCCACAGTTAAACCAAGGTGCGCCCCTTCTCCCTGTGGTGCTGTGCACTGCTCCGCTCGGTTTGAGTCGGGGCAGGGTTTTAGGGTTTCCCACGTTCTCTCTGAATATCTTTCATCTGATTCTGAACGCAGGCCTGGCTGGCGTGACCACCCCAGGTCATTCCTCAGTCTTACCCTCCGCCGGGGTGTGGTGGGCAGCCGCCTCTGCCTCAGCAGGGTGCTGTGTTCCTCCATATGTCCCTGGTTAAGGGGCAGCGGGAGCAGGGCCGTGATCTGTTGCTGCTGGCCCACCACCCTCTGTCAGGCAGGAGCTCTGGGTGTCAGTGTTCCAGCAGCTTCTGAGATGCCTGGCTGGGTGTGCAAGGCCTGCTGAGGCCAGGGGTGGGGGAATGGGGTGGGGGGAAGGGAGCAGCACTGTTGGAGATCGGTTCCCCTGCTTGGCTGGGCCAGTATTGGGCAGGGGGTCTGCCTGGAGGGCTACACTGGGCTTCTCATCAGTCCAGGCCCAGAGGACCTGGTGGGGGTCCTGGGTGAATGAGGGTGCACAGATGGCATCCCTCTCCCGTCCCCTGTGGGCACCGTGCTGGGTGGTGCCCCTGGTCAGCTCCAGAACAAGGGAGGGGAGGGGTAGGTGTGGCGAAGAGGGGAGAAAGGCAGTCAGAGGGGCCCCGAGTGCATTAAATTGCTGAAGAGCAAAGGTTAAAACCCTTGAAGCGATTGGATCAGCAATGGAGGAGGAAGCCGGAGAGAAGAAAATTGAGTCTTAAGTATCACGGAGCATCTGACTGGGAGTGAAAGGGTTTTAAGTTGGCAAAAGGGAGAAATAAATTGGCCCCTGTTGAGCCACTTTCAGGAATTAGTGGCAGACCAACTGGATATTGAGGAAACATTTGAATGTACTGGATTATGTTTGGTTTCAGAGGCTAAGAATGTCTGAGGCCCTTCTGTGTTTTCTGAAGTGTTTCTGGGGTTACTCTCCTGCAGAATTAGGAAAAAATCAGACTAGACTGGATTTATCCCTGGCGGGAAGGTAACCACGGTAGAATGCATTTCCCACTTGTCCTACTAGACTTTCCCTGCTGTGGAGGTGGCACTTGAGGGTGTGGCTGACTCTTGTCATGCACACGCCTTGTGTTTTCCCCCAAAGCCAGTCTGCCGGGCCTTGATTGCATCGCAAACTGTTCTGTCCTGGAGAGGGAGCAGCAGCCTAGAGCAAGTGGGAAGCTTGGTTCCGAGGCCCAGACCTGCCCTGGGCCTGCTCTCCAAGGCTGAGCAGAGCAGATCTGAGCCTGCTTGCGTCCCGGCATCGCTCTGGCACTTCCCCACCTGGGTGACCATCAGCAAACTCCTTGCCTTTCTGGGTCCCTGGGCCTCAACCTAAACTGGACACCCCAGTAGTATCTGCTTCTAGCCTTGTGCCAGTTAGATGGGTTAGGATTTAGAGAGTGCTGAGAACAGTGCCTGGCATCTATATTAATAAAGAAAACATTGTCCAAAATGATCTCTCATGTCTCTCCCAGTTTTCACTTCCTGTAATTCTGTTTCATCTTCTCAAACCTCTAAGGTGGGGAGGGTGATTATCACCTTATTTTGGAGATAGGAAGAGCACAAGGAGACCTTGGGTACATTTTCTGAGTGCAGGTGGTTGGTTAATGGATGGAAAACCAAGAACTGGGCTCAGAAGGGGAAGGAATTGCATTCGAGTTGAGGGGCCCCGACTATCTCTCCATTCCCCAGTCTTGTCATTGGCCCTAGGGGCCCGCTTCCCAGGCACAGGATGAAGATGATAAAGCAAGTCCTAGGCATTGGGAAGAAACAGTGCTGAGGAGGCAGCCGGGCCCCTGGCCATGGGAGGAGGCTGGCAGGCCAGTTGCTGCACAGCCTGGAGGGAGGAGGGAAGGGGAGGGCTCCAGGGTCTCGGCTTGAAAGCTCAGAGCACAGCCTACTTCTGAGTGCTAAGGAAGTGTGACCGGAAGTGGCCACTCTAGCCACTCATGCCCTTTGGACTAAGGCCTAGCATCTGGAAGGAAGCATTTCCCACAGTGCCAAAGGGGCCGACCCACAGGTTGTCCTGAGTGGAGAGGAGGAGAAAGCTGGCATCTGAAGGGGCCCATCCAGCCTATCGGTTTCTTGCTAGAAACGCGCGTGGCCTGCGTGGGGGTCCTGCTCCTTACCAGGTGATCAGGATGCAGGGGCTGCAGTAACTCATCGGGATCAAGGCAGATGGTAAAAGTTCACCAAATACCCAACCAAGGAGTCTCACCCCTGCCACCACCACCCCACTCCCTGGCTCTCGGGTACCAGAGCAGCGTTTCCTCAAATGTTAACTGCACAGGAGTAACCTGGGCCTCGCGTTACCATGCAGATTCTGACTCAGTGGGTAAGGGTGTGGCCGCCGATCCTGTGTGTCTACCCAGCTGCCAGTCTTGCTGAGGCTGCTGTTCAGGGACCTCGTTGAGAAGTGAGGACCTAGAGGGCACGCTGCCTGGCCTGGCAGGCATCAAGAGCCCTCCCTCCTGTGCACGGGCTCTGTTTTCCTCCTCACGATCACAGGTTTCTCAACACCAGCCAGATGGGAACAAGCCTGAGTGAGGCTAATGAGGTCTCACCGGGGCAAAGTGGAGGACCTCTCTGAGGTGTTGCTTTCCCCGAGAGGAAAGGACTGTCCTCCAGGGTTGGCAGAACCCTGGCGAGAGGGGAGCAGGCAGGCTGTGCCTCCCTCCTCCTTCCTCCGAGCCCTGCAGTCATCTGTTCAGGCAGCTTTCTACTTAGCACTCTGATTTCTGTGTCCAATCGATTGGCCACTCTTTGTGCCACATAAAAATGCATGACTGAGTTTTGACCTTGAAGCCAGCCAGCCAGCCATGCAGGCTTCTGTCTTTCACTGTCTTTGAACTTAGAGAAAGATGAGGGAAGAAAAACAGCAAATTGTTTTGCCAAAATAATGTCGTCATTAATAATACAACGTCTTTGCATTAAATCCTGTAATTATTAATAATACGGTAATACCACTCCCTTCCATTTGTAGATTATATTATGTTTTACAAAGCACGTTCACAGTCATTATCTTATTTGATACTCAGACTGCCTTTATGAGATGGAAGGAGATTATTGTCTTCAGGAAACTGAGGCTCAGATTGGTTTAGGAGCTTGCCAAAGGTCACAGGGCAGTGGCTAACAGAACTGGGACGCGTGCACATCTTATTAGAGTGATACTGACAGTTCCATAGACTTGCCGACGCTGCGGGTCATAATTTGCCTCATCCCAAACATTGTGATTCCATACCAAGGAAGACTGTTAAGGTGTGGTCAACCCGTAGCTGAGTGTTTAGGACTGTTCCTGAAATGATATTGGCCATATTGTTCCTGAAGTGCGTAGCTGAGAATGCTCTGAAGTTTAAGAAGTGTTAAAACAGCAACTAAAACCAACAAAATCAGCAAAAACAAACAAATAAAACCATAGGGAAATCAGCTATAAAATGTGTTTTAAATTATTCAACCTCTCCCTTCCTCTCTTCCTCTCTTTACACACACACACACACACACACACACACACACACACACACCACACACACACACACACACACACACCCCTTAGTGTTAGCTTTCCTGGCAGGGTTAACCTTCCACAGTGAAGCATTTAGAAAAGCCATCCAGGCAGGGATCAGCCATGCAGTGCTTGTTGAAGTCGTTCCTGGAACATCCCCTCCGGGTCACCATACCTGTGTCCTTCCTTCAGACAGGCATTCCAAGCCACTGCCCTTGACAAGGTAGGCCAAACACATGGACAACCACAACTTAATTTCCCCCAAACCTTCTTTGGGTCCTTATTCCACATGCTGCTTAGGGTTGCCATGGAGACCGTCTACTGCCTCCTCCCTCAAACAGAGCCGGAATCTCATTTCTGCTTATGTGCAAGGTAGAAGAGACAGAGTGGCATTTCTGTAAATGGCCCTTTCCAGTAAACTCCCCCCACCGCCTCCACCCAGTCAAGTGCCCAGGAATGTGTGAGCAAGGCACCCAAACGCACGCTGCAGGGTACTTAAAAAACAAAGCAAAACAAAACACCTGAGACTAATCACTTCTAAGTTCCATGTGTAGTTAATGATTCTAGGAATGCCACTGCTAAGTTGCTGTTTAAAAAAAAAAAAATCACCACACACAACCGGAGCCTCCCCATAAAACAGTCTCTGTCTCTGAAGGCCATTGTCACCATGGACTGGTTGTTCTGGAGTCCACAGGGCTGCGTGCTTAGTCCTGGACTGGGAGCAACTGGGAAGTGGGAGGAGGCGGTGGTGAGGAATCTGGAGAGCGCTGAAATGGGGCCCGAACGTGCCTTTCCGATTCTAGCGCTGCCTTGGCGCTCAGGCCACTCGGTGGGCAGGGGCACGGGGGCACCGGGCACAGAGGCAGGCTGTGGGTCAGATCCTAACTCTTTCACTTACCAGCTCAGGGTCTTCGGATGAGTTTCTTAATATTTTAGAGCCCCAACTTCTTTCTCCTTCCTCAGGAAGGCGGTTACGAGCATCACGTGACCTGGTGTGTGTTGAAGAGCCCAGCACGAAGCAGGTCCTCAGGGGACACTAGTTCAGTCTTCTCCTTCCCACCTGTAAAGGAGGGTGGGGCAGGGGCGGAGGGGTGGGCAGGGAGGTCCCGAGGCTGGGCGACAGCACAGCCAGGGCTTGGGGGTCAGAGCTGTGGGTGTGGAAGGGGCAGTGAGCAGTCCCGGGAGATGCTGGACAGAGACCCACCCCGAATTCCCGGCCCAGCAGCAGCCCACGTGGTGTGAGGGCCTGTCAGGAGTGTGTGCTGAGGGCAGCTTGTTGAGGGTCACGGCTCTCAAGGGGGAGTGGGAGAGGGAATGGGGACTGAGGCAAGAAGTGATGCCCATCACAAAATGAAAACCGGAACTGTTGTGCATGGGTGGATGATTTCAGTGTTGTTGAGCTGGGCTGATTGCTGTGGGCTGCTCACGTGTGTGTGCCATGGTTCAGACTTAAGGAAGGGCTTGTGTCTTCTGCCTCAGTGTCCCAAGAGGTACTGACCATTGGCATTTTTTCCGCCTAAAGCAGTTTTCTTTACAACTTGCCCTGGACCGGAATCCAGGGAAAATGCTTCTCAGTCAACATTAAGAAGATATGGGTCATTTAAGACCAACAAACAAGAAAAAGCTGTGTCTTTTCCTATAAACGCCTTCCCAGCCCCACCACTATGCACCTCTCCCCAACATTTCTGAAAACACGAATTGCTGAGGAAATGGGCTGCGGCGCGGATGCCGCCTGCCCAGCACCAGAGGATGACTGTTCTGCTTTCCAGAGGCACTGCGTTGTGCGCTCGGAGCGTGGCGGTCTCTCGGGATGACAGGTCAGTGAATCCCAAATGTGCCCCGAGCGGCTGTGACTCTCCATCTCCAGGAGGCCATGGCCCTGGGCTGCACGTGGTCTCATTTCCCCTAAACCCTGGAGACCGTATGAGAAACTGCTTTGCAAGAGTATTCTTTGCAAGCCCTGCTTGGAGGCAGAGGGTGGATTGATGAGATGAGCATTCAGAGTGTCTGTCAGTCTCAGTTTCCTGAGACTTCAGGAATCCTCCAGGCCAAAGGATAACTGGACCGCTCATGTTGTCTGGCTTCCAGGACTGGAGACAGTGTGGTGCAGTGGTTACAGATGGGGGTGTTGACAAAGAAACTAGAGAAAAATAGAGAATCTTTTTTTTTTTAAAGTAAAGTTTATTTATTTATTTTTTTTAATTAGTTTCTGCTTTATAACAAAGTGAATCAGTCATACATATACATCTGTTCCCACATCCCTTCCCTCATGCAGCCAGGAGAATCCTGCTCAAACCTTTTGGTAACTGAGTTCAAGGGAGTGAGTGTGTTTCGGGTTCTTTCTCTCTCCACCAGAGCAGCTTCCTGGGTGGGGGGACATATTGGTCGTAGTATTAGAATAATACCGGTAATAAAAGCAAGCATTTTCCAGAGTACTTTCGTAGTCTCGATGGATCTTTACGGTACTCTGAAAGATAGGCAGGGAGGGTGTGATCCTGGATCAGAGAACAGATGAGAGGTCACTGTCCTGCTGGGAGCCACACAGCTAGTCTGTGACAGATGGAGGACCTATAATCCATGCCTCCGCAGCTGCAGTGGCATTGCCCTCAGAGTGAGCTCCAGGTGTGGCAGGATAAGGGAAGAAGTAGGAAAGACATCACACGTGGCCCTCACCCTGGGCCTACTCTGCTTCAGGTGTGTGGAGGAGGGGCTCTGCCTTGGGAGGGTAGCCTCCTGCCTGGTGGGTGGAGGGCCACATGCTGCAGGACCCTGATTGTGGAGGGTGAGTCTAAGCCATTGTCAGGGAGAAGGCGTCTGACAGCTCCCAGCAGTGGGGATAATTCAGGAGGCTGACAGGAGCCTCTCTGGGGACAGTGAGAGACAAGCTTCGCAGGTGGCATGGAGTGGCCTCAGAAATGTACCTTAGAAGCATCTCTTGGCAGAAACCACCACGTGGAGCAGCCAGGACCCCTTCTTGGCCTCTGGCTTCAGCCAGATGGAACTTGAAGGCTTCTAACACAGAGTAGATTTCAAAGGGAAAGCTTTGAAGAGAAAAGAGTCTGTGAGATGAAATGACAGAATAGGTTAATTTAGCTCAGGAATCTGGAAAGCGGCCATGTGGAGATTGGCAGTCTGCTTCCTGGAAGCCTCCTGGGGGTCACTGACCGACCCATGCCAGAGCCTAGAATGAGTGTCCTGCTGAAGTTCAAGCCCACACTTCACTGGGCCACTCTGGGGACACAGCAGTAACATGACGGCATTGTTGAAAATGTGTGGGATTGGTGCTTAGGAACCGCTTTCCTTAATGAGGCAGCTAGACGAGTACCCTCACCATAGGTGTCTTGTCTGACCCACGGGTGCATGGAGAAGTAAGACAGAGCCTGTGAACGCTTTGTGTAAGGAGAAGGCACAGTCAGACATCAAGGAGGCGCTGCTGAGAAGTGGTTGCTTTTATTCAGTGAGGCAAGAAGTCTGGCTCCTGGTCCAGACTCTGCTCAGTGGCACGCTGGGATCTAGTGTTCCTTGGATTAGGTGATTCTCACTGAGAGCTGCTTAAAGTCTTTGAGGACCAGCCTAATCTCATCAGCCCCAGTTTTCAGGACTTGTGGCTGAAAGACCTACTTCAGGATCAGTAGACTAGTTTCTCTGTCTACCTGTCCATTTTCTCACTCACTCACTCGACAGCTCTAATGTATTGAGCACAGCCCTAGACTTCTGAGGCTATAACCTGCAGACATTGCCCCTGCCACCCAGTGCTTTGTGTATAGTCAAGGAGAGGAGCCGGATGTATAAAGGTTATAGTGCAATACAGTGTGTATCGCTCCATCATGATGATTCCATGACTTTCCTGGTAATGCCAGCCAGCCAGCCAAAACTTGAGTGTCTATTCCTCAAGTGGTAGAAAAACAGGGATTCTTCCCTCTACCCCACTTTTTTAGATGCAGAATTTGTGGAGGTTTAATTTGTGGCCTATAAACTTAATGGAGTCTAGTACTTTTCTTCCTGGGTAGAAACCATTAACAATGTCAAGAGCTGGTAGTGGATACAGTTTTCTCCGCATGTGTAGCAAAGTGTAATTCACATTCTGGTCCTGAAATAACTTATTGGTGACTTAAGTTACAAATATGCATATGGTATCATGCTAGGTGCTGTGAGGGCATTAAGGCATTTACTATATAATTATTAGGGAGATAATAAATCCATGTGTGAATTCAAAAAATAATGGTGCAAGCCCGGTGGAGGGTAAATGCCAGAGGGCCTAGAATAGCTAATAAGAGGGGTGGATGGTAGGTCCTTGGGCTGCCTATGGGAATACAAGGGGAAGTGACAAGTTCTGTTTGGACACACAGAGTTGGATATGTCTTGGGGACATCATAACCAGTAGGGCTGGGGGATCTCTGGGCCTGGAGCTGGGAGGAGTGCTCTGTGCTGTAGATCTCAATTTGGGGATTAACATTCAGAGGATGCAATGCCATGATGGTCAAGGAAGTATGTGTAGAAAGAATACGACAGAAAGCCAAGCCAAGGACAGAGCCTGAGGAAGCTCCAAGTGCATGGAACGGACAGAGGGAGACTGACCAGAGGAGCAGGTGTGAGGTGCTAGAGTGAAGTGGAGGCTGGTCTCCAAACCAAAGAGCATTTTGAGAACAAAGGGGGTTGTTAGCAGTCTTGTATTCAAGAGGGATCAAAACGAGCTGCAGCACCTGTTGGATCCTGGCGTCCTTGGGGAGAGCAGTCTCAAGGGGAAGCCAAGGGCAGAGGCCAGAGTGCAGTAGAAAAGAGGGGCAGTGAAGGAGTAGAAAGTGCAGGAAGACCCCATTTTTAGGACTGTAAGGGCAGGAGGGAGCATGGCTGAGAGTTTTCAATATCCCTCCCCAGCCCAAAGGTGGGGGTTATTTTCTGTTTACAGAGGAGACTGAGTTCAGGGAGGTGAAAGAATTTGCCCTTTCCTACATGACTATTATGAACAGAAACTTCCCTCCACCCCAATAAAGGTTATTATTGAAAATGTTTCCAGAATATTTACAGAAAAGGAAGTGGCAGAGTGGGGATTCAAATCCTAATATACCTGGCTCTGAAGTCTAGGTCTTTGCTACTCAAAGTGTAGTCTGGGGGCCGGGAACATGGGCATCACCCGGGACCTGGTTAGAAATGCACATTCTCATATCCCACCCAGACCTACTCAAACTGCATCGTAACAAGATTCAGGTGATGCACGTGCACATTGAAGTGTGAGAGCCCCCGCTCTGGGCTTTCCACTCTAGCATGTTTTAGTAATCCAGGTATCAGGTACAAAGCACATGAATTATCAAGTTGACATAAAAGCAGAGAAATGGGAGAGGCATGCAACTTCCTCCTTTCGCTGAGTGGCACAAGACATCTGCATGTCCTCAGCTGACCCTATAAAGCTCATGTTCACCATGAAGGGCATCCACTGGCCCATAAGGCTTTCCATAGAGCCTGGGAGGGGCCTGCTTCACCATAGGATGATGGAGCACATTGGGCTTTGAGTAAACTTTGCTACATTTTAATTAACAGCCATTTTCTCCGAATAATAATGCAGATGCAAAGGAAGCAAAACACCCTTTCAATCGCTAGCATAATTAAGCTGCATAGATTAGTCTGATCTTTGCTGCCTCTCCAAGGGAAGATAACTCACATGCGTGGAGATTTGCTCAGATGTTTTGCTTCTCAAGGATTCAGTAACTGCCTACCTGTGATGTTTTTTAATTACAGCAGTCTGCTCTTTGGATACTTGTTTTTGAATGAACGCTCTCTTCAGGGTTCTGTTTGGTCCCTTCTCTCCTGTACCTAAAACAACCAAACCACATGCCAAATGCCAAGAGAATCTAAACCCATGGTTCCTTCTTCCTGTGGGCACACTTTCTTTTTCTCACCTTTACGTTCTGTTTCTTGGAGTTTATGTAGTTCAATGTTTTCATGAGTTGGTTGTGAAATGAATTTAGTGAGTCTCAGCCAATGTTTTAAAAAAAATGTACAAAACGAAATAGAACATATCAAAGTGCATCACCTGCAGTAGGGGCACCAAATGTTTTGTGAAACTTCTGTTTCAGTTATGTAAATGTGCATATCCTGAGTTTCAGCGTGAAGATGGTTTCCATCCTATGGGTCACTTGTCAAAAAGTATGAGAGCCACTGATCCATTTCAGTGGTTCCCTATTTATAGAATCATTGAAATCATAGAATGTTTTTCAATTACCTATTTCCAGGCCAATTTCCACCCTTTGGTTTCAGTAATCTGTACCTGAAAGCATTCCCAGAGATTCCAACCATCAACCATGTTTAAGATCTGCTGGTGTGGTTCAGACTCCCACCCCAAGGAGGATTCCCTTTAATACTGTTTCTGGCAGGTGACACTCAAGCCTCTGGGTGCCAGCATTCTCTCCCTGTTCACACCAAGCATACGTATGAAGAGGCTGACTTGTGAGCATACTTCCCCGAAGAACAGCAGGCAGCCCCAGCCTTGTGGGATGTGCCTTCTCGTTAGAAACTTCTGGGGACTGATCCAAACCCAGCTTGCCCGCAGCTTTCATTCTTGCAGGCTCCAGTGGTCAATTCCCTGGAGTTCTACAGAGCACATCTGTCATGTCCTCCACACTGACAGCCCTTCAGAGACTAAAGAGCAGCTTTTATTTTCTCCTACAGCTTCGTTTTCTCAAGCGAAGTCATTCTAGGGTCTGAAAGCGTCCCTTATCGGTTACAGTAGCAATGCTCTTCCTCATCCTACTTTAGCGTCTCTGAACTACTCTTCTGTCGAAAGGAGAACACAGTTCACTGAATACAGTGTAAACAGCGCTGTGAGCCAGGAGTTCCACTTCTGTTAGAACCAGTGATGTGACCCTGGGCAAGCCACCTCGTCTCTCCGGTCCCGGGTTTCCTCATTTGTCTAGCGAGGCTGCTTGGCTGAGCGACCCACTTTACAAAGTTCTGGTTTTAGCATTAACTGGGAGGAGGGTAAATGGCTCTCAACAGAAAATATGATTCGCATTTCATGTTAAAGTCAACAAGACATAATCAGATTAGGAATTTTTTGAGAGTCCATAGGGTCTTTCATTGATGGCAACTTAATCAAGTGTTGCTTTTATTGGCTTGTCACACATGGGAAGGAATGAATACCACGCATAGCTCTCCAGAAGCACCCAGCTCTTAGGGATTACACATGCACACCCAGTAGAGAACGCGTTCTTGGGCTTCCCTCCTCAGATTTCTATTTTCCTTTATGATCAGCCCCTGAAAAAGTATCCTTTTGCTGGCATTTACCATAGTGTGTTTTAGACGGAAGAGATTATTGTTCTTTGCTTACCCTGAAGTTTTATGCAAAATAATTTAAAGTAATGGAGGACTAGGGCATGCTGTCCTTTCAGCCCAATGAGAGTCTTCATTTTTTGTTTTATTTTGTTTTAACAATAATTAGATTTTTAAAAAAATGTCCAGCCAGTGCATCTGTTGTTGTTGGCCTCTAAGCACATCTTAGGGATCCAGGGCATGAATTTGCAAGAAGGAAGGTTTTAAATATTAATAAGATTGGGAATTGGCTCTTGTGTATGAGCATTTTAGAATTCACTAAAGCTCTGGTGAACCCTGAAGAACTCAGCTCCTCCTCATTAGAGAGGGAGGTTCCCTGGGGGCCTTTCTAGGAGCAAGTGCTTTCTACCTGAAACGTGAACAATGGACAAATGAAAGGCGTTTGAACCTCCTAGAGGTGGATGTAGATTTTCACGCCTCCCCCAGGTTTGACTAAACCCACACAAGCTCTTCCGCGTTTGCCGATTAGCTGGGCAGAGGGTGGTGCTGGTGGGGCTAAGTCATGGCCTTGTTTTGGTGTCACTCAGTTACGTGTGACCTTGGTCTCAAGAGGGAAATGGCAAGCGATGTGAGTGGACTGCGGGCTGTGTCCCATGCCCACCCCCGTGGCGACTTCTGCAGCACCTGTGCCCTCTTAGAATGAAATTGACATCAGCCAGGAAAAAGTAGGGACGATTTTCTGAATTTGTCTGAGGGAGTTTACCACTTACGGTGAAAAGAGGGCAGAATTTGGAGGGTATGGTTTTGGGGCTCACGTGAGAAGAGATGGTTTTATTGAGAAGGAGCTCTGTGGACCCACAGAACAACCGATGTGGTATCTGGTGGGTTTTGTATTGGCCTTGTCTGTCACTACTTATTTTTTCTTTAAAGTCATCTAGGATGTGGAGTTCTTAGGACAGGAGAGAGCAATAGATTTCTTTGTATTGAGGAAATTTCTTACTTTAGAAAGGTAAGTCTGTAGGAATAATGTTTTATCTGGGCAATTTTCACATCCTCTCACGTTGAGGGTTTCTTTAGCCAAATAGAGAATCTTACATGCTCTATTCTTTTAAAGGAGCATCATATCCAAACACAGTAAAGACTTATTACAGAGTGTCTGTTATTCGTAAATTTACTTAATATTGCAGATAAAACTTCATATTCTAGCTGTAGAAGAGGTAGGTGGAGCATTTTGTTCCCCACCGTGAGTGGGAAGTTTGTAAGGATGGCTTTAGCTTTATCTCTTAATGTCTAGTCTCTAACAAGACTTCTCTGACTCTTTTTCAAAATTGTAACTCATTTATTTTTAGTGAAACTCTGATCATTGTATCAGACAGTGTTTATCAACAACACACATTTGAGATTAAGCATCTGCTATTCAACTAACATTTTGCAAGGACAGTGGAGGAAAACAGGACCAGAATCAAGAAGCACCTGGGGGCTTCCCTGGTGGTGCAGTGGTTGAGAGTCCGCCTGCTGATGCAGGGGACACGGGTTCGTGCCCTGGTCTGGGAAGATCCCACATGCCACGGAGCGGCTAGGCCCATGAGCCATGGCCGTTGAGCCTGCGCGTCCGGAGCCTGTGCTCTGCAATGGGAGAGGCCACAACAGTGAGAGGCCCACATACCGCAAAAAAAAAAAAAAAAAAAGAAGCACCTGGACTTGTTAAAGGGTCAAGGTAAAGGTAGCTGTTACTGTTGGTGTTATTAAGGCCTGTGCTTGCAAAACACAGGCTTAAATGACAGCTATATAAGACCACGTAGGATTAAAGACCTGAAAAGGGTTGAGACAATAAATGCAATTGGAGGAGAGAAAGGTCACCGTATAAATTATTTTTAGGTTTCTATAGTTCCTTTAAAACCGGATGATTCAAATTCAGCCCAAATCCCTGAAGCTTTCATGGTTGTGTATAGTAAACCAATCTGTCCACCAGCCGGGAAGTCAAGGCACTTGTAGGAATTACTTTCTGTGGACCAGGTTTATTGCTGGCTTGAGTCCTCCATGGTGGGCAGGCAAAGGCTGGGGAGAGAGGTGAGGCACACAGGAGCATGGTAGGGGGCCCAGGTTGGCAAGGGGGCAGGACAGGGAAGGCAGAAGCCAAGTCCTCAGAGCCTGGCCTACATATGAGTCCGTCTGTGTTTTGTGGACTGTGTCATACAGAACATCTGAGGTTGGAAGTTTTCACAGCTCCTTTCAGGGCCCAAGTTATGTTCCCCTTTCTTGTCAAACAGTCATTGTCTTCAAGGGGAGGCAGAAGTGAAAAGCTAAACAGCAAGGCAAGATCTATGATGTGAACACACACACACACCCCATCTATGATGTGAACACACACACACACACACATACACACACACACACGCACACACCCCGAGAGGAAATACTTCAGAATACATAGTGTTGTGTTTGGATGGTAGAGTTTTGAATGATTTTTCTTTCATTCTAGTTCAGTTTGCCAGATTTTCTTTAATAATCTTGTATAGTATTTATGATGAAACGACTATTAAAAGGTAGCTATTTAAGAGATGTCACAGCAGATGAAAATGAACACCAGAGAGGGTGGCACGCACAGTGCGTGGGCCGGGGCCGTTGGGGGCTGAAGCCATGGGGAGGCGTCTGTGGACGGGAAACGTGGTCTGGGGCGGAAAGTGCGGCGGGCGGAGAGTGTGGCAGCTTCAGGGGCGTGGAGGCGCTCACCTGGGCAGAGCTGGCAGGATATGGCAGCGGCCGGAGTGTCACAGCTGGGCTGGACAGCCACCCAGAGAGTGTGTCGGAACAGTTAGGCCTGGAGCCAGCCCATTTGGGTTTGATAAGGCGGTTTATGTAAATGAAGGGTGTTATACGGAAACAGCTGGTTTCACTTTAGTTTAACTGAAAACAAGAGAACATCAGGGTTGGGGAGACGAGAGGGGAGGTGGGTGGACAGAGGGGAGAAGAGACGATGAGCTGGGCTCATGGGACGAGCCAGTGCAGGCAGCCTGTCCGGGGAGTGAAGGCAGGCGGACAGGTGTCAGCATCAGTTTAACTGAGAAGACCAGGCATGGGCAGGCTGAGTCCGGCTCCTCCAGGCCCGGCTTGGCCTCAGAGGTCCCCTTCCTTGCCAGAGCTCGGGAGCTCCAAATTACTTGGAGATGGGGAGACCACAGGAAAGCCAGTGTTTGTGAACGTGTTTGCCTTCTACCCTCCAGTCTCACTTGATTTGCTACCTTTCCACTGAAGTGTGTGTTTATGCCTTGTTTCTGGCTTGAATTGGGGGACCCTCCTCCTCTGGGGGAGCCCACGCCTCTCCTCCCTCTTTCCTGGGGTGAGCCGACACCCAGGGGTGCTCAGTGGTGTCAGGCTCGCACTTTGGATAATGCTGAGAAAATCGGGGGTGGGCAAGGCAGAAGACAAAAGGCCATGGAAGAGGAAGGAGGCAGCCCAAGAGAACACAGATTGTTGTCAGGAACCGGCTTTTTTAAAAAAAATCCAGGCCTTCTGTGGCTGTAGGGCGAGGGCCCGAGAAAAGCACGAAGTAAACAGCCTGCGGACACTTGTCACAGCGTGTGTGGGGTCCTTCTGACAAATGAGAGCAGAGGAAATAAATGAAAGAACGTCTCCAAAAGAGGTAAACAAACACGTGTGTGAAGTCTTCACTGCTCAGGCGAGCACTAGTGAGACCTTTAGGTATGGAAAGGAGGCGGGTGGTTGAGTGGAGGGAGGACTCAGACTCGGGAAGTGGCTCCACTCATCCTGACCCTGCCGGTTGCTGGGTGACCTCGGGCTGGCCAGCGCATCTCCTTCTCCTCGTTTCCACATGCAGGCACGGTGGGCCCAGCAGTGCAGATACAGCCCTGCCCTCTTAATCTCCTACAGCCCCGAGGCTGGTAGGACAAGAACTGGTAGCCCGCCCTGGAAGGTAAGGACACAGCTTCACTCTTTGACAGTCAAGCAGGGGCAGAGCAATCTCACAATCAAGTTTCTGTTTGACAAGAGAAAAACTTTGCTCCTAGGATCTCATAGAGGACAGTAAAGTGACATTAGCTTGAGGCTAAACATTTAGAAGATGAGTATACATACACTAAGGCCTCAGCTTGAGACTTTCTAACTGTCCAATAATTAACTAAATGGCAGGATGTAAAATGGGCAGCTGTTTTGGAAAACATTCTCAAACGATTACGCATAGAGTTACCGTGTGACCCAGCAATTCCATGCCCAGGTATATTCCCAAGAGAAATGAGAACATATGTTCACACAAAACCTGTAATGTTTACAATAGCATTCTTCATAATGGTCAAAAAACAGAGATGATTCAAATGTCCAACAACTGTTGAGTGGATAAATAAAATGTGGAATATTCATACAAGGGACTATTATGGAGCTGTAAAAAGGAATGAAGCACTGATACATACAACACCATGGATGAACCTTGAAAATATTGTGTGTGAATAAAAGAAACCAGACACACAAGATCATGTGTTGTATGATTTGGCTTATATGAAACGTCCCAGATAAGGAGGTCTATAGAGACAGAAAGCAGATTAGTGGTTGCCTAGGCTGGAGGTGGGGAATTGGCGCATTGGGTGTGATAGTTAAAAGGTAGGTTTCTTTCTGAGGTGAGGAAAGTGTTCTAATACGGACTGTGGTTATGGTTGCGTGTATCTGTCAATATACCAAAAACAAACAAAAACCCAACGAATTGTGCAGTTACAATGAATGAACTCATGGTATGTGAATTATAGTTGGCTCTTCATATGGGGGTGGAATGAGGGTTCTATATCTTCAGACTCAACCAAGCAATTGGAAATTCCATCCACAACTGGTTGAATACACAGGTGCAGGAGCTCCCTGGATATGGAGGACTAACCATACTACACCATTTTACATAAGGGGCTTGGACATCCATGGATTTTGGTATCTGTGGCAGGTCCTGGTACCAATCCTCCATGAATACAGAGAGACAAATGTATATCTCAAAGTTGTTTTTTAAAAAAATCAACCAAATGTCCCTGCCTCCCTCCTACTCCTTCTGTCCTGCCCCCACTCCCCCTCCCCTACTCCATGCACATGCCTGTAATTAGGCTTTTCCAGCCACCATCCAGGCTCTCAGCTCTTCCCTGCTGAGCCGAGGAGACAAGAGGCTCGCTCACTCTAAGACATAGGTGCGGTGCAAGGAAGTCTACAGATAGCCCAGCCCTAAAAAATTTAACCTAAAAATATTGTCACACAGTAGATGGATTGGGCAGAGGTCTTCAGTGAACCAAAGGAGACTGAAGAATATGGGCCAAAGTGTCGGGAGGGGGTACTTTACATGGCAAAGTCCCAAGTAGAATTCCTGAAGTTCTTGTGGAGACTTGGTACCCAGTAGAAATGTATGCAGAGTTGGAGCTGCTGAAATTCTTCCAGCTTCTGAGAGGAACTATGGCCAAGAATTATAGAAAATAAAAATGAATAAGGCACGGTGTCATAAAAAGGGTTAACAGGGTCCTCTTAAAAGAAAAGATGGGGAAAATGGTGATGGTTTGACATTAATTGAGCACTTATTCCATGTCAGGCACTGTTTTATAAGTTTTGTATGTATTAGCGTATTTGTTCCTCATAACAAGCCAATGAGTTATTTGCTATAACTAACCCCATTTTCTAGATTAGGAAATTCAGTCACAAGTAGTTGGGTCACTTGCCCAAGGTCATACAGCTGGTAAGTGGTAGAACTGGAGGAAATTGCCAGGGTGGTCCTAGTGGCCAGAGCCTCTGGGCCCACTGTGAGCAGCTTCATTCAGTTACCTCTGTGTGCTGATCAAACATGATCACCTTTCACATACCCCATCCTGTAACAAAGGTGGAGTTATAGAACGCCAGAGCCTTTCTGTGAGACCTTTGAGGGGATACCTAGGGTTGTCTTCATTTTGATCTCTCTTCCTGGTGTGATGCCTGCTGGCTTATAGAAAGGGCTCAATACGTATTTATTGCCTTGGACTGAGTTAATTTGGATGTATAATAAATGGAAGCAGTTAACTGATTTCTATATTGTTTTTGATATTTGGTTTAGTAGTGGGCATAACATTATCATTATAAAAATATTTATCCATATATGCCCTTTTATAGAGGAAATGACTAAGGTTCAAATGAGATTACAGGGGGCAGGTGCTCCGAGATCTCAAAAACAAACCCTTTCTGCATCGGGGAATTCTTACTCCTTGGGACTTGATTTTCTTAAGGGTACCCCATGGTGTGAATGTGGTTGCTAATGAGCTGATGTCCCTCTGGAAGGTCAAGTTGAAAGATCTGGGGTGGAGATGGCATGAGTGTCTCTCTGTTGACATAAGTTTGAGGTTGACTCTGATCCTGGCGGATTGCTGTGGCCTGGAGAATTAAAATCCATGGAACTGGTTCAGGACACACCAGTGTAAGACCTACTACAAAGGCGCTGTCCCCAAGGAACCCTCTGGATTGGTGTGAATTGCTTTTCCTATACTTTCCATTGCCCAGCTTTCAGGCAAGAGGTGACTAAACTGGGCAAATATGAAAAGGAGAGTCCCGTCTCTTAGTTCCCTTGTCCTGCAGCTCTGCCCTGCACCGGTTTACTGTTTTGCATTGTTTGATGCGTTGGCCTCTCTCTATCCAGTTTAGCCCCTTCCTAGGGTATCAGTATATTAATACACCAGCCCCACAGAAAGGCAAAACTTCTTGCAGACACACAATTTTCTCCTCTGATCAACAACCCACAGATGAGCAGGGCAAGTACTATTATCCCTTTTTTATGGATGAGGCTTGGGAAGTACTTTTTTCCAATTCCAGAGCTGGTTAGTGGAGGTCACTCGCCAGCCCACGTATCCTAGGTCCGAAATCACCACGTGCTCTCTGATCCTAGATTCTTGTTTCTGTCTCTCACAGCATCTGGAAAAGCTTGAGGTCCATAAAAATCTGTCAAATCATGACTTCAAGAATCTCTGTTATCTTTCGTATTATATTTAGCGTGATTCATTGGGAAAGATGGACTAGAGGTCCCCAAATTCAAATTTCTGAAGCCAAGCTCCCTCGTATTGGTTTGGTTTGGTTTGGTTTGGTCTTTGGCTGCGCTGCGTGGCATGCTGGATCTTAGTTCCCTGACCAGGAATCAAACCCGTGCCCCCTGCAGTGGAAGCACAGGGTCCTAACCACTGGACCACCAGGGAATTAAGCCAAGTCTCCTTGCACCCTCAAGGGGCATAGCATCTAGAGAGGGAGAGAGGGGAGTAAGAGGTTAAGTGCAAGGAGATGCTTCAGGCCTCCCCCGAGGGGGTTAACTGCCTTCCCTGTGCCTCGTTTTGAATTCTTCCTTTAACTTCTGGACAACCTGCCACCCACTCCGTTCCCACTGACTGTCTTCATTAAGCCCTTCCTCCTGCCCTACCCCAAACCCACGTGGCTGGTCTCTGCCTGGGGGCCACCAGCTCAGATCTGTGCTTCCCACCAGGCCAGAGCCGCTCTTTAATAGAAATATGCGGGCTGATCCTCCAGCTTGTGTCGCTAAGCACTGGCTTTTGGTTGCCTGGAGATTATCATGGAGTCGAGACCGCACGATGGAAACGTGTGTCTCATTCTGCACTGGGATGTGCTTGGACGGCTAAGAACCACCAAACCTTTCTTCTGCAGCTCTGATTTTACATTAAATCCCTGGAACTTGAGGATACATCCTTCACGTGTTAGTCATTGGAAATAATAAGTGCACAAAAGATCATGTTCTGATACCCCTGGGTTTATAGGGATCGGCAATTCTTCAGGATATAAGAGGGGAGAGCGATATAACAACACATGTCTTCTGTAAAGCAGGATACAGGGAAGAAACAAACTGAGCTTTTGTGCTTATAATGGAGGGGAGGAAAACAGTGCTTTTGAATTTTCCTCAAAGTCACTATTTATTTGTAGGGGAAGCAATAATTAGAGGAGTAGGCCTCACTGAGTGGAGAGCATTTCAGCAAGTTCCTGTGGGAGAGACGTTGGCTCTACAAATCTTTTAGAAAATGCAGAAATTAGAGGTCCCTGGACCCCTGGGCTGATGCTGTGACACATTTACCTTTTCTTGAGGTATTAGCAACTTTCAGATCCAGAGATAGGAGTGCTGGATGATAATGGCAGGATTTAACCCGTCGTTCTGCCAGAAGAGTGTGTGTGTGTGTGTGTGTGTGTGTGTGTGTGTGAGAGAGAGAGAGAGAGAGTGATGGCAGGATTTAACCCGTCGTTCTGCCAGAAGTGTGTGTGTGTATGTGTGATGGCAGGATTTAACCCGTCGTTCTGCCAGAAGAGTGTGTGTGTGTGTGAGAGAGAGAGTGATGGCAGGATTTAACCCGTCGTTCTGCCAGAAGTGTGTGTGTGTATGTGTGATGGCAGGATTTAACCCGTCGTTCTGCCAGAAGTGTGTGTGCGCGCGCACACGCCCAGAACAGTGTCCAAGAGGAGGCACTGACAGCCCCGAGGCTCACAGAGCAGGGTCTGGAGGTTTGGGCAGGAGATGCCACAGGGGGTTGGTAGGATCTGCGACTCTGGCCTGCAGTTTGTCCATTTGACACTGGCCTTGGAGGTAGAGCAGCCGAAGCCCAGGGAGTCCTCCAGTTTCCGTCAGCCAGCCAAGTGTGTTCATCACTTCTGTGTGTTCCCAGCCCCATTTCAGATACGGTGGCAGATAACAGGAGCACAAGACACGTGATTTCTGCCCCCAGACTAGTTGAGAAGACACACGTGAAACCAATGTGTGACGGTGTATAATTAAGCACTGACTTTTGCAGCAAAGCCTTTTCAGGTAGGAACACAGCAGGGAGCTTGCCCTCAGGATTCAAGGGATTCTGGAGGCTTCATGGGAGGTGGGGCTGGAGCTGGCCGTGGAGGATGCATTTCTATGAGCAGAGGGGATGGAGGGAGGAAGTTCCAGGCAGGAGGGGCCTGGTAACCAAAGGTGCAGTGGTTGGAGTGAGCTTGAAATGTAGTAGGAACGTGTGGGAACGAGCTCACCTGAGCCGAATATTCTCAGGGGCGGCCGGCGATGCGGGGAGAGGGTGTTATGGGAAGCTTTGAGAAGAGTGGTGTAAATAAATCAACATTTCAACATGAGTTTGCTATGTCCTGGCTCCTTGAGGTGCTGGGGCAGGGAATGTGGGTGTGAGCACTCCCTCCACAAGCCTTGATTCCCCATAAACAAATGGACCCAACCCACTGGGCCACATTCTCCCTTCTCTCCTGGGACTTAAGCCTGCAGAAACTCCCCCAGGAGCCTCTCCTTGTAGGTGGGAAACAGGCAGTGGAATTGACTTTCACGCCTGGCTATTCAGTTGCTGAGTAATTGGTTTCTTGATCATTGTAACAAAGGGAAACAAAGGGAAAGCAAATACATCCACTGCCAGAAGAAAGAAATCCTCGTGCCAAATTTGAGGCTTTACCACACCAGTTGTTTTTGAACAGGAAGGTGAAGGACTGAAGGCAGGGGAGACATTAAGAAAAGTGTGATTGCTGGGGTCAGTGAAGCATTCCTCACTGTAGTGGGTGTTCTGTGGAGGCAGGATGGCAGAGAGGCTGGGAGTGCAGCCTCCCTCTCCAGACTGGATCAGGGCTCCGCCACTTCCCAGCAGCAGGGGCCCTTGGGCTGATGATTTAACTCACCAGGGAAAATAGCAGTACCCACCTCCCTGCTTCATGGAGTTGTTGTAATCCTTACAGGGTTGAATACACATATAAAGGGTTTGAAAGAGTGCTTGGCAAATAGTATGTGCTCAACTAAATGTTAGTAAGAGATGCAGTTTTATTACTGGCCTCAAACACAACGCTGAGAAAGACGGGTGTTTCATTCTGTGTTGGTTGCAGCAAAGAATTCCACAGAAATTGATTGATGGGAGAAGTGAGGCTGAATGCAGAGTGTGGATTGAGCACAGATATGATGGAAGGCATAGGCCAGTGACCAAGGCCAGGCCTGACCCGGGCTGTGCAGAAACCAGCAGAGCCCTGGATGCCTCAGCCAGCTGGGATGTGGACAGCTCTGAGCACAGAGGACAAGGGACCTCTGTGGGGTGAGAGGTCTGAGGGCCTGAGGGCCCGTGGCAGCCAGGGCTGAGCAGCCAGAGTTCTTGGGTTTCCCAGTGAAGGGAAACTGAGGAACATTGAAGAGGATCAGGGCAGACGAGGGTGGGCAGGGTGTCTTAAAGGTATCCAATCCTGCCTCAAGGGTAAGCTTGCTAAAATCTTCAAGTAAAGAGAACTGTCTGGAGCCTGATATCAGGCAACCAGGACCTGAGGACTATTCTTTAAGATGTCCAGTTTCTCATTTTTGACACATATGACTTGTACTGAAGGGTGGGGCTTTTCTCCTATCCTTTCTTACAGGCAAATTGTCCTGATAACTTACTTCACCTGACCTTGCTAAGCATCCTGCCTTTCTATCATGTTATTTTCAGCAAGTATTTACCGTGTCCCTAAGATACATCCAGCTAGCATTGAACCCAAGGAAGAATTTTGGGGCCCAAGTTCAGGGAGCTCACAGGCTGGTCAAGGATCACTTAGACGGAGGTTACTTTTCTCAAGCGCTGAGATCTGTGATGTTGATGAGAGAAAGCTGCTGTCAATCGTTGAGGGCTAGGAAAGCCTGGGCCGACTTCCAGCAAAGGTGGGACTTGGGCATGGACGTCAGGGTCTTCATAAGCAGACAGAATGATGGGGTAGACACTCCTGGCCCCAAGTAGGGATACCATGAGAGTGGGATTCAGTGGGGGAGGGGTGGTCAAGGCTAATTTAAGTGGGTAGGATCAGATTAGGAGAATTCGGTAGGCAGAACATTAGGAGCCTTGGTGCCTTCCACCTTGGGTTGGGAATTTCTAGAAGAGCATTTTGCCAGTTTGTCCTACATCTCAGGAAACTGGGGATTTGAATCTCACAGACTGGTACAGTATAAATAACTCAGAAAATTTGAGAAATGACAGGGTTGGCAGGCATAAATTTTCAGTCGGCTGCTTAGCAGCTGCGTGTGCTGGGGCTTGCAATGATATGCATGGGAACTTGGTTGGCTAATTTTGAATTCTCCTTTCTTCAGAGCCCTGGCCAAGGATGTGTAGGGAAGAGGAGTTATCCTCCTTGTTTCAGGGCAACTGCCATGCATAAGCACTTTCTTCAAAGAAAAGCCTGTCACAAATTTCCATTACACAGCCAGTCAGGAAGGAGCTAGTGAATTCAGTGGGTTAAATGAGTACCTACATCCTAAGGACCCTTTGTGTGTCATGATGATGGTGATGGTGATGGTGGTGGTGGTGGTGGTGGTGGTAGCAGTATTGGTGGTGGTGGTGATAATGATAGTGATGGTAATGGTGGTGATTATGGAGGTGATGGTGATAGTCGTGATGGTGGTGGTGGTGAGGATTATGTTGGCAGTTGTGGGAGTGGTGGTGGGAATGGTAGTGACAGTGATGGGATGAAGTGGTGGAGACCTTATACTTACATAGTTAGGGCAGATTATGTAGCTCTTCCATACAGGTAATTTTACTTGAGCCTAAAGCAAAACTGTGAGGTAGGCAGAACAGGTATTGTTATCGCCAATTGAAAGACGCAGGCTGGGATTCAGAGAATTTGTACGCCAGGGTTGTTGCTTTGTTTGTGTTTGTTTTATGGCACTGTGTCTCTTGCCAGCGAGTGTCAGATGAGTAGCATGGACAGTCATAGATAGAAGTGTTCAGACAAAGAAGGGCTCCTGTGGGCCAGAGCCACCAGAAAGGGTTTCTGGAACTAGAATTTGAGCTTAGAAGTTTTGGCTGAAAAGTAGGACACAGGGAAGAATCAAAGGTGTTAGAATGTATATATGTGCATGTGTGAGTGTGTGTGTTGGGGGGAGGGGTTTGTCAGAGAAAAGGGACGTTAGAAAGTAGAGATACAATCTGTGAACTAATAAATCGTGTTGGATTTCTCTGGAATTGGAACGCAGAGAAGAGAAGGAAGTTAATATTCATTGAACACTGCTCAATGTGCCAGGTCCCGTGCTTTTTATATACCTTTAAAAAATGTGTCCTTTTATATGTATTACCTAATTTAATCCTCACAACCTCCCTGTGAAGCAGATACTGTTGTCTCCACTTTATACAGTTGAAAACTGACACATAAACAAAATAAATACCTTCCTCAAAGTCACCTAGAAAAGCCACACGAATCCAGGCCTCGGGTCATAACTTTCTACCAGGGATGCTGAGTGTGGTGTGTAGCTGCTGGCCCGAACGTCCGCAGCCTGGGGTGTGTTAGTGATTCAACAGCCAGGTTGAGGGGTGTTGGAGACGGGGCGGGGTTTCGTCTCCAGAACTGCAAATCAGCAGGAGGTCACCTCTAGAACTGCAAATCAGCAGGAGGTCACCTCTATCTCATAGAGGCTGGTACTCTTTCCTGCGGTGGATTTGAATATTTGTCTTACCATTAAATAGGTAAACACATAACTGCTAACTGCTGGTGTAGGCTGAGGAAGAATACGGCTTTATTTTTCTTTAGCTCTGGAAAGACTTTTCTGTAGTGACTTTGGACAGTCTTTGAGATATCCAAGGTTTCATTCAGGTGTGCACCTTCCATAGTAACTGTTGCCCCTTACATGTCCTGGGAGGAGAAGGAGGAGGATGGATGGGCTGAAGGATCCCAGTGGATGTGGACTTAGCTTTGATGAGCCCAGGACCTGGGGAAGGCTGTCTGGCTTTTGTATGTTCTTTGGGGACACTAAGGTCATACCCCAGCACTACACCCCTTGACTTCTAGGGCTCCCTCTCTCCTCCCCTCTAGGCTCTGGTTTCTAGAGGAACTTGTCCTATGACCTCTGGGAGGAGGTGGCTTAGCCCCCGTGCCCTCTGCAAATTTTACTCGGGGTGTGTAACCATGGATTACAGGTCAGACTCATGACAATAATGCTTTATATCTGAATATAACCTTTTACTTTTCTGGACATGTTTATTGTTCCATTTTAGTCCTCCCACACCCCGTGTATAGAAGTGATGTGGTTATTTTTAACACAAGGGTGCCAACTCCGAGAGAGGTGAAGTGCTTTCCCTGGCACGGCAAGAGTTGACGGCAGAGATGGGGCGAGTGCAGGGTTTTTATAGTCCCACTTCATGCTTTTTCCCGCCTCCCAGCGACAGTGCCGATGAGCTTTTATTTTTCCTAGAAAACCCTGCAACTCGTGCATAGTTACACGCGCAGCCAGCGTTAGAGGATTCTTTTGCAGCTGATAGAGCCCTCGGCGCATTTGGGACCTTTGGCCGGCCTCCTCAGGCCTGGCTCAGGGGCATCAGGGGCCTCTCGGTGGGAGTCCGGCCCTACCTGTCTGAGCCCTGCTTCTTCGTGCTGCTTGTAGGGCGGAGCAGCCCTTCCTAACGTGTTACCGTTCAGTTCAGAATTGTGCGTTCTTGCTGCTTTCCCCTTTTAGAAGGGCTGGATTTAGCCCTGGCACGCCAAACACAAACCCTCACTTCATCTCGAGAGCTCTTTCCACCCACCCCTCCTCGGGCAGGCTATTTACAGACTTGTCATCCCACCATGCGGGTCAATCCACCAGTGAAATGAAAGGAAGGAGAGGCCCCAAGCCAACGAATTCGGGCAGATGAGCCTTATATAACACGTGCTAAAAATATGTAGCTAATTGGAATGGAGAAGCGAAAAATGAGTTGCGCTTAAGCCTTAGTCTGAGACACCAAAGTGTGATGGGGAAGCAGTTTCTCCCAGCGGGAGATGCCCATATATAAATCATTTTACTCTGTGCGTACTCTCCTTTTTGTGGCTTTTCAGCCATGTTCAGTTCCCACTCATCCCCCCCACAAGACTGAATTCGGGCAGCAGAAACCAGGACTAAGGGAGCGTCAAAGAGAAGATGCAGAGAGCTTTTGCCCCTTCAGAGCAGGAGGAAGAGGCGGTGCCTAGGGGCGTGGCCAGATGTTAAGATGGTAAATAGAGCTCCCACTTCTGACAGCTTCCAAAACCAAACACGTAGAAGACTCAGATTATCAAAGGATTCTTTCTGCTCTGGAAATTAACGTTAGGGATTTTTCTAAAACTGAAGAAGATAACTGTTTTATTCCAGTTCCATCCCCATCTGCACCTCCCTGCCCCCCAGGCAGGGGGTCAACTATCTCCTCTCCTTCTCTTGGCATCTTCAATTGCTTTTTCTCCTGGCTTCTTCCCCTCTGCCTACAGCATGCTCTGTCCTCCCTCATTGTGCTATATTGTGTGTGATTAATGATTAGGCTCTGCATTTCCCATAGAGCAAGAGCACCCTGAGGGCAGGGCCTTGGTCTGGCTCAGTGCCTAGTACAACGCCTGGTCCAAAGTGAGCACCAAATCCTTGCTTGTTGAGTAAAGCAATCATTCAATGGATCAGTGAATGGGCAAACCAAAGGGGATGTGTTACGATTTCCGAAAAATATAGTGTGAAAGATATGAACCCTCTTCTTCTTATTCAGGTCTGATGCTGGTCTCCTTGACAGTCAGATGACACTTCATCTGGCTCATCCGTCACCTGATGACTGTTCTGTGTGACACCCCACAATGAGGACACGAGGACTCTAAAGATAGCTGAACAAGATGTAGTGTTTGGAGAGCACATGGGTTGATTAAAGATTTGGAGGTGACCTGGTACTACTGATCAGTTTTAAAATGAGAAAAGGGAGACCTAGGGTGTTCAGAAAATTTGGCCAAAATGACATGGTTAGTGAGTGGCAGTCCAGGCCAGTGCCTGCTGGCTCATGCTGGCTGCTTAATCAGTCTTACAAACAAGCACAGGGTAATCTTTGGAACCCAAGTTCAGAGCCTTCCACGGACACCACTGTGCCCCTCACGGGGGAGAACAGAAACATCCATTGATCCGTGATGCTGGACTGCCCCCCACCCCCACAGGTAGCTTCAGGGAAGGCTCTCGCTGCCCACCTTTCAATCTGAATGCCTGTCTTTGCTCTGCGGAGGGCATAGCAGTAACTCTGTAATGAACTTTGCTGCCTTGTCATTGGGAGCCCATCACCATCACTCATGTGATTTATTCCACCTAGAATCTACTTCATCCATCTTTGGCTGACTCAAAAATGTGTGCCTGCCTAGGGCCGAGTCACGTTGATGAGAGGTCCACTCCACAGCCTCCCGTTGCTGGGGTGTCCTGGGCAGCCCTGCTTTTCTCTTCCTATGGCTTGGGGTTCAGGTCTTCCTTGGACTCCATGAGGTGGTCCAGGTCTTCCCAGTAAATTCCCCTTTGTGCTGAAGCAGCTGCTTTTAACGAAAGAAGCTGAACTGATCTAACATTGGAGTAGGAAGGAAGCAGAGCATCCCATTCCTCACTTTTCAGGTAGGAGAACACTGAGGTCCGAAGTGGGGAGTTTGGTGGTCCCACATCTCAAAGGCAGAGGATGGCAGAGACTGGACAGGATCTCAGTCCCTGGGTTCCCCACCCACTGTCCACAGTGTCCCCTCTGAGAATCACAGCAGGGCTGTGAGATCCCAACACCTGCTCCTCCAACAGTAGGAGGCTTCTCAGCGGGTGCTGGGTCAGGGAAAGGAAAGGGCCTTGATGGAGGGAGACCTGGGGAAGAGACTTGTAACACTTAAGTGTAGCATGGGGTACATGTTTGTACTTAGAAATTTATAAGGCTTTTTATAACCAACCCCTGCCCTAACTGGGGTATCAAATTATTCACGAGTTATGGGCCTTAAGACTAGAACTGTGAAAGTAATAAAGAGGCGTCTGGTTCATGGAAAAAAATGTGTGGGTGCAAAAGGGTTCCAGGGGGATAGGTCAGAAAGGCGTAATGTGCAGTCCCCAAACCCTGGGAGCTGGCTTCTAGAAGATTTGAGGAAATGAAGCATGAAGAAGGATCTAGATTCCACCTTCTTTTCTGCTTAAGATCAGAAGTCTACATAGGCTTTAGGAGAAGACAGCTGCTGTACTTGCCTGTGTGCTGCTGGGCACATAAATGTGTCCCGGATCCCCCATTTCTCGAGCTTTATCTCATATAATTTATCTCATCCTTACACCAGCCTTATGAGGTCACTACTATCCTCACTTGGGGGTTGCAAAGCAGAGGCCGGGGATATTATGTACACCTGCCCAAGATCTGTCATGCTTCAAAGCCAAAGCTCGCTCTTTATTATGAAGTTGCCCCAGATACATAGTCTAATACTTCTAAGTCCCCACATTAGCTGACAACACATTTAATATGTACTATATCATTGTCAGGTAATCCTAGTATTGTATATTATTACTGAACAAGTGGTTTGGATTCTTACGGCATGCCTGGCCCTGTGCTAGGTTCTGGTTTATACTAGAGAAATGGCACCAGAGTCCCTGCTTTCAGAGAGCTTATAGTTAAGGCGAATACTCATCAGACCTTTACATAACAAAACAACGCACCTTGTGATTAGATGCCAACATGGGTGACGTAGGTGGTAAATGCCCTAACGGCACCTTCTGGTGCCATCAGCTTGTTGATCTGAATTTTCCCCACTCCTAAATGACTCCCTGATGGTGAATTACATTCTAGTTGAAGCCAGGTGCTTTATATTTCGCTCCACCAATGTTCCATTAGGGCTTGACTTCCCCACATTCTTGTGTCCTAAATAGTCCATAATTGAATGCATTATTATATGCAATGCTGCATATGACTTTCTTATTTTATGTCAACTTTTAAATTAAAGTGACATATACACACAGAAAAGTGCATAGCATATAAGTGTACAGCTCAGTGAATTTTCACAAAGCAAATACACCATGTGATCAGCATCAAGATGAAGAAACAGAATATGACCAGCCTCCTCCATGCCACCTTCCTGTCCCTGTCCCCCTTCTCCCACCATCTTGACTTCTAAGGGCATGGAATAGTTTTCCTTGGTTTTGAACTTTAAATAAATGGATTCATATGATATACAGTTAACCCTTGAACAACATGGGTTTGCACTTCACGGGTCCACTTGTACGTGTTTTTTTGGTTTTTTTCCCCCAGTAAATACTACAGTACTACCAATCTGCAGTTAGTTAAATTTGTGGATGCGGAGCCATGGATACGGAGGGATGACTATGGGTCTTGAGCATCCTCAGATTTTGGTATCCACCTGGGCTCCTGGAACCAGTCGCCTCTGCGGATACTGAGGGATGACTGTATACTGTTTTGTATCTGGTTTCTTTCATTCAACATTCTGCTAATGAGATTCATCCATGTTGTTGTGTGTAGTTTGTTTTCACTCTCATTGCTGTGGAATTGTGGGAATGTCTGTCCATTCTGCCACTGATAGACACGTGGTTATTTCCAGTTTAGAGGTAGTACACATGATGTTGCTATGAACATTCTAGTTCGCATCTTTTGGTGAACAAATGTGCGTGGTGGTGTTGCACACATACCTAGGAATGGGATTGCTGAGTCATGAGGTGGCCACTGTTCGGCTTCAGTAGATTCTGTCTGTGTCCCAAAATGGCTGTACTGATTTACTGTCCCACCAGCTGTGTGTGAAGAGTTCCAGTTGCTCCACAACTCTGCCAAAACTTGGTATTGTGCATCTCTAATCCACTTTCAGCTGTTCTAGTGGGTGCGTTTCATTGTCATTTTTCTCCTTTTATTATTGTGGGAAAATATGCATAACAGACTTACCATTTTTAAGGTACGGTTCAGTGTCATTAAGTACATTCACATTTTTGTGCCATCATCATCACCACATTCTACCTCCGGAACTTTTTTTGTTTTTCCAAATTGACACTTTGTACCCATTAAACACTAACTCCCCATTTCCCCTCCCTTCACTGCTGACACCCACCAGTCTACTTTCTCTCTATGAATTTGACTACTCTAGGTTCCTCATATAAGTAGAATTGTGCAGTGTTTATCTCACTTGCATAATGTATTCAAGACTCATCCACGTTACAGCATGTGCCAGAAATTCCTTTTCTTTTTAAGGCTGAATGATATTCCATGATATGTATGTACCACATTCTATTGATCTGTTCATCTCTTGATTTCATTCTGATTTTAATTTTCATTTGTCTAATAACTTTGCATTTCTCTTGAGCACCTTTTATTTGATCTGTAGCTGTTTGGGCAGAAGACTTAAGCAGGCATTTCTAAAGGATGATATCCATTTTCCTATTGGATTGTCTGCCTTTTTCTTACTGATTTGTAGGAGAACTTTACATATTCCAGATCTGAGTCTTTTCTGAATGTATGAATTGCAAGTCCTTCCTTCTAATCTGTGGCTTGCCTTTTCACTCCTTAAGAATATAGTTTGATAAATAGAAGTTCTCAATGAATGTAGTCCAATGTATCCATTTTTTTTTCCTTTATGGCTAGCATTTTTGTGTGTGTTCTACTTAAGAAAGTGTTGCCTACCTGAAGGTCATGGTATATCCACCTTTGTTTTCTTCCAAAAACCTTATTGTTTTCACTTTCATCTAATGTGTCCGCTTTTTCAATTAGGAGTAGTTTTCAATCCTAGGGAAACGGGTTTGCAGTGCAAGCCTAGTATGTGGGCAGCACTATAGTGAAACCACATTAATTTGGGCAAGTGGTAACCGGCTCAGATGATTGGTAGAACCCTACATGGGTGCAGGTGTCCCTTGCTTGGACATCAGATTTGTTTTCTGAAGAGTTACATGTAAATTCTATCTAGCAAATTTGGCCATATTCTGAAGGTCGAATCTGCAGCTTTTCAGACATTTCCACCAAAGTTTAGGAGGTGTTCTTCTAACCCATCTCTGCTTTACAGACTTGCTAGACTCACTGTACCTCCCATTTCTTCTGACCCCCAAGAGCACACTTGAAAACTCTCATCTATGGCACAGCAGCCTGCTCTCTAGAACTCCCTGCACGTCTCCATCATTTTAGTCGTATAATTGTCAAAAGTCACTTGTTTGTTGTTGTTCTTGTAATTACATAATTTTGAGCTAATCTCATTTAATGTATGAAGTAGGAGCAGGAAAAGAAAATGTTTCTATGAAAACTAAGGTGAATGTGTTGCAAAGAGTCACTGAAGATAAACTGCTAATAAAATCGCTGTTGAATTATGTGCAAGAGGGAAAACAATAGAATCCTAAAAGGGGGGGAGGGGGCCAGATAATAAAGCTCTAAAAAGATTCTCAATTCATATTGTTCATAAATATCTTTGTTTTTGCTCCACTATAAAGGAATCAAAATTAGAAATGGTAGATACTCCATTATCTAGGAGAGAGAGTGCAGAACGCAAAACGGAGCATCCTTTCAAGAAAAGTCTTTGGCTTTGTTACTGGCCCATGGGTTTGCATATTTTCAGATAAATGTTTGAAGTTTGGATGGATGCTGTCAGTTAAAATACTTAAAGTATATAGATGTCTTATTTTTGCATGAGTCTCTGCTTTAATTGACTCTTTGTTAACTAAGCACTGTTCCTTTCGTCATAGATAAGGGGGTGGAGGGGTAGGAATCCCTCCCCTCCCACGGCCATCCTCAAGCTAGGAACTTCTGTGAAGTACTGTTTTGTCTTAAAAAAAAAAAAAAGACTATTAATACTTCACAATTTGCATTTTACTCCATGTTCAAAAACAAAATAAAAATAAGCATTTTTCTTTTTCAAAATCTTCAAATAAAACCACAGCTCAGCTGAGTTCTTCCGTGGTAGGAGTTTGGGGATTTAAGTCGCCTTCTAATGTATCTGCTGGATCAGTGCCATTGGAATCCATGGTGATTTTTCTGGCATCATCATGCCCGCGCCCTGCAGTCCTGGGATGCAGGCTTGCCCGTGCCATGCGGTGCCTGGTGAAGCTGGGTGTCGGGGCCACTGTCCTGCCCTCGGGATGTGGACATATGTGTATGCAGTGGTGAGGATGCTGCTCTCTGTGGGTGTGGGAGCCCCTCCGTTCCAGAGCTCGGTACTGAACTGCCTGGGGGCCAGTCTGCTGTCCTGCATCTCAGGCTGGATTCTCTCCGCTGTGAGCAGAGCTGGCAGGCACAGAGGGCGAGCATGCCTCTCACACCAAGGACACCATGTGACACACTGAAAAACAGTCTGTTGCTCCACTCCCCCCCCCACTCCCAACCCCCGCCCTCCAAGGCTCCCCTTTGGGGGGTATTCATCTGCTCCCTCCGGTGGCAGGGTAGGTGGTTATTTTACAGGTAAATTTCATTTATTAGTTCCATCCTCCTCCACCCCACCTCGTCCCCCCTCCCCGGGGGTAATAATGGTAACCAGTGCCTCAGGCCACGGTGCTGGGAAAGTGCTTAGGAAGCGAGGGGAAACCTTTCGGGCCGGCGCCCACACAGTTCTGAAACACCCGGGGCAATCAACCTGAGTCACTGCCGCCAAGGCAGGAATCATCCAGTAGCGCTTCTCCGCTCACCGACGTCGTCCTCCTCCTCCAACGTTGTTTCTGACTTTTCCAGAGAGGAAGCCTGCGGGAAGCCCAGGTCAAGGCGTTGACTCGCGCGCCCCCGTGTGGCCATGGTGTGCGGGTTTGGAAAATGCTGCCAGGTTTTCCTTTCCCCACGGCCGGAGAAGGCAGCGGGCAGCCTGCGACCCGTGCACACACCTTAAAAAAGCAGACATTTTGCATAATCTTTGATTGCTTGTTTCTATTATTTTCTTTCCAAAATTTATTCAGCCGTTTACATTATAATGGTTAATTTAGTGAATATGTTGATTCTTATGAAAAATTGTGATTTTATTATAATCATTACTTGGTCATAGTAGTGTCAAGGTGAGCTTTTTTTTTAAGAGTTTTTTAATTGAAGTATAGCTTATTTACAGTGTTGTGTTTCATGTGTACTATTTCTGTTATATTTAAATTTTATGTTTATTGCCCTTATTTCTTAACAGTTAAGCATCCTCAGGTGTTATTCAACTCGAGTTACAAGGCATGGCGTTTGGAGCCCGCAGATTTTCTGTAGGTGTAGGCAGTGCCCCCTCCCGATTCTGGGAGACTTCCCCCAACCCACAGCCTATTACTGGTGCATGTTTTTATTCAAAAGGGACAAGAACAAAAGCTATAGCTCTGCCTGTCCCTTTTACACTTTCAGGTTATAATAAATCAGCAGGTGTTCACACCTGCTAGGGCCGAGCTCTCCAATCTCCAGCACTGAGACCAGGGCCTAGTATGGATACAGGGCTCCCAGTGCTTGTATTTTGAGTTCCACAGAGGTCTGGACCTTCTTTTATGGATCCTTCGGGCAGTGATGACAAGAGAGGAGATGTGCTCCCCAAGGGATGAGCAATGTGATCCTCTTTGGGAAGAAAAGATTCAAATTCCATCCATTTAAAGAATCTGCTTCTTTAAAAATTTTCCCATTGTGTGTAGTTTTATAATGGTACTTCAGTAAAAATACCTGTGTGTGTGTTCAGGGGGATGGTTAGCAGATGCTGTTGGTGCCCCAGCACGTCTGTATTCCTTGACCTACCACTGCAGTCAGCTGCAGAATACCCTGTGACTTCCTGTGTCTCTCCGCCTGAGGTGACCTAAGCCACGATGTTATGGGGTAGGGGCTAAAACCTGATGGGCCCCCGTTGTAGGTCGTTTGATTTTAGGAAAATTCCTCTTAGGTCTACATCATTATTCCAATAATAGCTACCATTCTTGAGTGCCTACTATGTGCCTGATACTTTATAATGAGTACGTTGTAAAGGTCACACTAACTTTGGAAGCAGATGTTATTAACCTTGATTTAGAGATGAGGAAATGAAGGCTTAGCAAATGGCTGCGGGATCTGGAGCTGAACACAGGTCTCGCTAGGCCCTGTTCTCTCCCCCCTTGCTGGCTTCTCCATGGTGACAGCGAGCTCCATTCACGTCCCTCTGAGGGCTCCAGTCCCCAGATCCCCACTGTTTCTCTCCCCTTCCAGCTCTACTCTCCTCCTCACCAGCCCCCCCTCACCCTGTGCCTCTCGTATCCTCAGGAGCCAGTGTGGCCCCAGAAGTGAAGAACTGGAACCTCACACTATTACCATCTGTTCAGGAGGAAATGGGAGCTCTCCCTGCCTCAGGGCAGGCTGAGAGGGCAATTTTCAGCCCCTTGGAGAGGCTGTGCCAATGTAGAAGCCAGTGTAGGTGGTTTGGCTGAAGGGGGTGCTGTCTGGCAATTCAGTGCATGTTATGGGCTTTGAGAACAAGGTTGAGTAGTTTATCCTCCAAGAAAACCCAGTTGAGAGGGAGAGGTGGTGCTACTTGTGATGACTCTGGGAAAACAGGTGAATCCCAGGACTCTCCTGGGTGAACCAGAACCTACGTTCTCCCTTCCTGCTCTATACCTGTCCTGTATTTCTCACGTTGCTTTTATGATCGACCTCTGGGTCCCTTTTAACATTTTGGGACCTACTCTTCTCGCCATCATCAATCCTTACATCAGCCGTTTATTCAGGGAGCAAACTTGGTCTGGCCTCCAGTTTTCGTTCTTTTCTAACTTATAGACCCCTTCTCTTTTGCCTAAGCTTTGCCTTTTCCTGATTATTTGACTGTAAATTCATTGTATCATGCCTTATTCAGCAACTTCTGGAACAGAAGGAACAGACGTACAAATTTGCTTAAACTGAGTAAGCGTATATTTAGAAAATTGTGACCCTTTTCTTTCTCACTCATTTATTACAATCTCAAAAACATCCGCCCCATTCATCGTACATGACATTGTAAATCCCCGGGGGCAGAGGCTGGTCCTCTTGCCCAGTTAGGCGTGGTGGGCACCGCGTGGGCCCTAGCGCTTGTAGCTCTGCCTGGGCGCTTGGAGTTCCTGGCTGAGTCAGCACTCAGGAATCCAGCGCAGCAGGTTAATTCGCTACTGGCTCCGACCCCAGAGAGATCCAGCCCAGAGCACCCCGCCAGAGTGGAGGAGGTGCTGGCTTGTCACTTATCAAGTTATTTCTTCTCCTGGAAAAGGTGAAAAAAACTACAAAAAAAACGAAAACAGACCTGTATACATTGTACTCCTCTGAGCCTCCTTCCTGGGGTTACTGTGAGTCCATAGTGAAATAATCGGTGTTAGTGTGCCTGCAGAAAGAGAAATTTGATAGAAGTGTGAAATACTATTATTAAGCATCCTAAGAGTTTATCTTGGTAGCGCCCCAATAGTGACAGACAGGAGACAGGCTTGTGTAAAGTCAGCACCACTGCCTTCCTCAGGGGTCACCATTTACATTCCCTAAGAAGCAGCCCTGCTGTGAGGTGGTCAGGCCCTGGAGCTGACCTTTTTTGCTGCTGATCCCACTGTCCTGGAGAGTAGAATCTGGGCACTCTCTTTCACTAGATTACTAAGGCTTTCAAAGAGACATTTCCAACTCCATGTCATTAAGAGAAAATGCAATGGCTTAAAAAAAAACTTAAGTGATTCCAGCGCCAGTTAGCTAAGGCACTGTTAAGTCATGCTTGCTGTAAAGTGTTGCGGGCATCTGCCGTCATTTCTGAGATGTGGGTGTAACCCATCCCCTCACCATGCTGGGCTGGCAAGTACATTCAGGAAACAGGCGCACACACACGCCCTCGCCCCATATAACCTAAAAGAGTCTCCTTGCTTAGTTGACTTCATGTTTTAGAACTCATCTCTGCATCTTCCTGGGGCTTCCTTTGGTCCCTCACTTATTGGCTCCTAGAAAGTATCACCAGCAATGCAAATTGGAGGTTGTCCTCATGTGCAAAGGACCCCATTTCCAGCCTGGCATTTGCTTTGAATAATCCAGTGCTAACCCTCAGCAGGGTGTGTGTGTATGTGTGTCTAAGAAAGGGGTGTGAAGCCGGATTAGGGGCCATTATGGTTTAGAGGCGTGGCCTCCAATGTAGAACTTGCATATGGTGTGGGTTAGGCCAGATGAGCCAATGGGAAATGGGAAACAAACAATAGTCCTTTTTGTATCTGTTTTTGTATCTGTATTTGTATCTGTTACCTAAGAAACAAGAAAACGATTTCATTTTAATATTTAATATATGGATTGCCAGGGCTACATGTTTATAATTTATAAGAAAGTAAACTTATACGTCAAAGTTGTTACTGATACTTGCAGCCAAAAATACTTGGAGGCCTTTGGCTTAGTTGATCCAAATAGGTCCAAGGAATGGAAGAAGCAGAGAGCATGTTAATCAGAGCAAGAGCGAAGGTGATTACTTGTGTTCAGTGTCATGTACACACACTTGTGCATGCACACTCATGCACTCACACAAGCTATACACACAGCTTGCATGTGCACCCTCACGCATGTGCTCACACTCACATGATTATATTGACACACACATCAGTCATACTTACTGCACCCACTTACCACAGGCACATCACAGATACACACCTACCTTCACTCACTCCTGCACACACTCACTCCCTCTTATATTCATTCACAAACACAAACTCCCATGCTCCCCCCAACTCTCACACTCACATCCACACACACACACCACATGCTCTCAAACACAATGCACCTTTTACTTAATAAACTTAATAGACACCTATTCCCAAGGGGAAGCAGCACGGTTAATCCCTTGGAGACACGCCCATGGCCACTTGCTGCCTGACTTAACTCATTCTGGTGGTTGGCATCAGACCTGAGCCTCAGGAAGTCAGCGCCCAGCATGCACATGCTGAAGCTTAGTGACCGGGACGTCTTCTGCATATTCAACACCATCAGTGTAGTCGTCTGTAGATCAGGTGACATGAGGGCAGGTGAGAGGGAAAGACATGGTCTCTAGACTTAAAAGACACTTAGTATCTGGATTGGGGGATTATACAGACCTTTGTAAACTAGGCACTGACAGGTGTTTAGACTGAGAAGCAGTTAAGAGGAAGGAGGGACAGGAGGTCAGTGGGAGGGGTTTGAAGAAAAAGCAGAACTTCTGCTGGGCATTGAGGGATGGATGGTTTAATTAAAAAGGGAGAGGGAAGGGGAGATTCAGCCGGCCCAGTTCTATCTGTTGAGGGGCTGAGGATCAGGGGAGCTTAAGTCACTTATTCTGAAGTGAGTAGCCCCCTGGTCATTGGGCAGTTCAAGCGTGCGCTGGAGAAACCTAGAAGGATTTCAAGTGATGGAAAGTTACTGAGCTAGACACCCTTTAAGGTTCACTTGAGCCCTGGGATCTTATGATGACGGGACAGTCTTTCCTGGCTGGCTCTGGCTAAGAAGATGATAAATTCACTGATTGTGGGGAGGTTGTTCTTAGGGATAAACGACCCCTGTTGCTGGAGAAGTTTACCTCTTCTAGGCAGATTGAAACAGGAGGTCCAGGCAAGAGGCTGCTGCGGTTAGCTGGAAGTTCTGTCTGAGTGGGGTCCGTCTTTCCAAATAGTTATCAAAGCAAACTCTTAGAAACCAAACCTAATTGCTGTTTGGAATTTATTTCTTCTTGGGACGTAACACCCCTAGCCTGGTCCATGGAATGTGAGCAGTCCTGCTTAGAGAGAGAAGTGTAGGAATCAGGCATGAAAAATGAATATTTTTTACTTGTCATGTTCATCTGAGGCAGATTAATACGATTCTATTTCTACCTGTTAAATATTGACAGAATGAATTGTGCTAGTTAAGCTCCAAAGACACCAATTAAAGAAACATTTCAGCCAAAGACAATGCCTTTCTGGGTGTACCCTGAGATGCCTGGAAAAGATTTACATGTGGGAAGGGATAATTACCATGATAACATCATTTGGTTGATGGCATCCAAATTGTATATAGGCAACATTTCCTTCTTAGAATCCATTTAGGTGATATAACTGAGCAAATCTCATGTACATTCCATGCATGTGTCATGTACAGAGGAACAGCCCTTGTGATGTGAAAAGTCCCAATAGCTCTCAGGAGGGGACCGGCAGGGACTGGCACAGGCTGTGCACTTAGTGAATTGTGTTGGCCTGATGATCAGGTCCTCATAGGAAAGCTTAGAACATGAACGGATTACGAATTCTCTTCTTCCCTGTGCTTTGTTACAGAAGCACACTGTTCTGATTCTACAATTAATTCCTGGGCAAGCCATTTAATCTCCTTGAGATTCAGTTTTTTGACAATAAAATGCATTGTATTTATTATAATACACATGTAATTAAACGAGTATATGGATGTCAAAACTCTGTAAACTTTAGTCTTACAGATTATTTAAATAATAAATACCATATGTGCTTACAGGAAAGGACTGAATAACACGGAGGAATGCTTTAGGGAGTGAAAGTAAAAGTTGCCTGACCTCTCACATTCCCTCCCCGCAAGTCAGCTGCTGTCCCTTTCTTTTATATATGTCAAAGTGCTACACAGATACATGTGACTATGATTTATTTCATGTAATCTTTCAACTTCTATAGTATTTTGTAAATTGACAAATCATTTTAGCCAAAGAGAATGATTACATCTCGTGAGCTAGGACATAGCAACGAAGATTCAGGAGGATTTAAGAGCTCATTGTAGGTAATTTTCTACTTGTCTACTTTTATTATAGGAGGCAAATTCCTTTGTTAAAGGGCACCATTCAGTTTCCCCTAAACCTAACACTCCTTCGTTTATTCCTCCATTAAAAAAGGATTTTTGCACTTACCATGTACAAAGCACTTAACCAGCCTATGAAAGATTAAAAGGACCATAACCATCTCAGCCGGGAGATAGGAGTTGCACGCTGGTAACTCTATACAGTACTGGGTATACGTGTGTAAAGAGGGGTATGGGTAGAGGGCCACAGGAATCGTCCACGGACCCCTCTAGCCAGGGGCTTCCTGGGAGGAGGTGACATCTGACCCGGGTCTTGCAGGTGAGTTAGAATTAAGACATACAAGATGAGAACTAGTTTCCCTACAAAACTTGAAATCTTTGAGATTACACAGACCAGAATTTCTTCTTTCCAGATTCCTTTTTTCTTTCTGAAATGTTTTTGAATTCCACTGCCCCAAATGCCCTTGAGGAGGACACAGTAATATAAAGTTCTCACCAGATGACACCACGGTATAAAAATGTGTCAGCTGAGTTACACTGTCTTGGCATAAACCCAGCCTCCGCTCCTGCTTTCCTGGGTCCTCCTTATGAAGAGTCCCCATTTGCAGAACGAACCAGACAACTGCAGGGGAGGCTGTGTCTGTGTTGAGTAAACAAGGGAGAATTTGGAGTCCCCGTGCAGTGAAACTGCTCTGTCTAGATCATCAATGCAGAATTAAGTTGCTAGAGCCAGAAAAGACACAGATGAGCGTTCGGTCCACAAAAGCGTTGTTTGACAGGGTTTGGAGACTGAGGCACAGAGCTGTGATGTGATTTACCCCAAGACAGTTAGATAGGGAGGAGATGTCTGAGTCAGGTGTGGGAAAGAACCTAGGTGTCAAGAGTCAGTTCCAGTGCTCAGCCACCGTGGTCCCCCCACAGGGCCATTATTTGTAGACTCTTGCCTGGATTCATTGATACCACAGCCTTTAGAATTGAATCACCTAGTTGGTGACTCAATTCTACCACCCATTCTGCTTCACTAGTTCCATTTACTCCATTTAGGCTTCTCGGTGCCGCTTTTGTTCTGCACCTTATGGATTGCTGCAGGCATCAGGCTGTAGGGGAAGGTCCATGTCTTCCCGGTGGGTGTTCCTGATGTGTGAGCTGTGCATGGAACGCCTTCAAGCCAGTACAGAAAAGACAGCTCAGCTTGGGATGGTGGCTGCACTGGTGTATACGTTTGTCAGAACTCATTGAGTTGACACTTGCAATCTCCGTGTTCTACTTTCTGTAAATGAATATTTAGTTTAAAAAAAACATTCAAATGACTTCACTTGTAAATCCTTGGGTATCTCGGTGGGTAAATTCCACCTACCTTCAGAACCACTTTGCGGTGGTTACAGAGGTGTCACTCAGTAAAGAGGGGGCTCTTGTCTTCTGCTCCCAGCCATCGCTCACCTTTTCCTCTCCGGGAATGGTTTTTCCATTTCCTGCTCCTCTTCCAACCCTCCACCTACCTCCCATGGGCCTCCAGCTGCCATAGGTTGGTCCCATCAGGCAGGGAAAGGACTGCCACACCAGAGCAGTAAGAGTAGGGTGTGTCCTGGGAGGACTTTAGTCTCAGAGGAGGACCTCAGAGGGCCACACTGCACAGCTGGCACTGGTTGAGCCTGTACTGTGTGCCAGGCCCTGTGCTCGAGAGGAAAGAATGACTTGCTCACCGTAGAGGGTCGGGCACTGGTGAGGAAGACCCTTTGGTGAAGGGCTTTTTCATCTCCCTCAGTGAGAACACGTGAATAGCCACCTATACCTATGGGTATGGCCAACATTGGATGGCAGTGATGCCAAACCCCAAAATGGACTGGATTCAGTGCTCTGCATGTATAAGTCATTAATGAAAACAAAACAACTAGGGCTGCCATTAACCCCCTCCCCCATCTGCAAGGCCAGGATTTATTGTGAAGTTGACAGAGGCCCTCCCAGGGTATAGGATGTTGGCTGAATATCAACTAAGGTGACCAGGGTTTGCAGACCCATTCTTCAAAGGAGCCCCGAGGAGCCCTGTGTCTCTCAAATCCCTGCCCTCCACCGGGCTCCCTGCCCTCGGGACCCTTGATCAGATCACCCGTGGCTGTGAGTCATGCACCATCACCCTGTGACTGACCGTGCAGTAAGGCCACTTGGCCTATTTGTCTTCTGGAGCACTTCACCTGAATCTATTTTCCATTTAAATTTTATAAAAATGAAATGAGTTATAAGCGACCCAAGTCAGAACATTGGGACATGCTGGCTCAGCTCTTCCCAGGGTTTGCAGGGAAAGCAGGGACAGCTGACACATCTGTCCAGTTAAGTGGAGAGAAGGCGAGGGCCTGGAGAAACAGAGCTGTCTAATCCCAAAGACGTCAGCCTCGAGCTCTTGTTCAAAGAAGAAGGTCAGCGATGGTGAGAGATGGGGGGCGTCACCCTGCCAGCTCACTGCCCGTTAATCTTTTTGAGATCCATGCCAGCACCCTGGGAAATAGCCAGTTATAGTTGTAAGAGGTTCTTATTGGAGTGCCGTGGAGGAAGAGATGAATTAAAGGTCGGCAGAACCGGATTGTGATAAAGGTACCAACATGATTTGCGGGGTTAATCCTCCCCTGCTTGCCTTATGGAGTTTCCCAGGAGAGAAAGTCTGGATGAAGCGGGGTGTGACCACCCTCTTGGGTAGTTCAGAATACAGCCCCAGTGCAAACCTTGGCTCTCACTGCCCTCCAAGGGGGCAACTCCTACATACCATGGGTTGAAGAGTGAACTTGTCTTTGCAGTGGCCTGGTGCTCCAGAAACTGCTGTCTGCTGTGGATTCAGCAAATCTTCACCGCCACCCTCAGAACTGCAGGGATAGACTTTGGAATCAGACTTGGGTTCAAAGCTTGCTTTGTCACTTTCTGTTGTACCACTGTTGTACCTCTGTAAATTTTAGTCTTCTCGTCTGTAAAATTAGGGTAGTGAGGGTACTTTCCCTGTAAGTGGTTGTGAGGATTACTGATAATATACATTAAACCACCTATCACCATGCTGACTGCATAGCAAGTAATCAGTGGTGCCTGCTGTTATGACAGTGAATCCTTTCCTCCCTCCTAGGCCTTTGAGTTGCATGGCTCCTGTAATCCTTAAGTCAAGTTCAATCTCTAGGACCCAGGGGACAGTGTCCTCTTCACTCTGCCTCCTCTGGTGCTTCTCTGGCCTGAAACTCCTGGCTGAGTAGCCTCAGCTCTGCCTTGACCAGGCTTTCTGTAGCGGGGAGCTGCTCTGACCCCACAGCCAGGTCCATGCTCTGGCCTCCTGATCAGTGTCCCAGGACTTTTTATGCATCTGGGCCTGCCCTTGAGCCCAGTCCCATGCTTGGGCCCCTCTTCCAGTGGCTGGATCTCCCCGGGCAGCTGGTCGCCTGTAGGCCCCTCTGCCTCTCCTCTGCCCTGCACTTTCTTTCCCAGCTCCCACCTGTCCAGCCCTTCCTACTTGTGCTAACACCCCTGCCCCCCCCACTGCCCCCGTTGCTTCCTTTTCTCTCTACCGGACTGCACTAGTTGTCAACTCTGCCCCCCTAGAGACTCTGGTCCCTGGATCTAACCCCTCCAGTCTGGCCTGTCCTACCCATCAGCCAAGTCCCAATTATGACCCAGTAGACCTAGACTCTATGAGACATTCACTACCCTGAGGTCATCATTCAGCCACCAAAAGTAATTCATGTTAGAATAGGGTAGACAGAAAACGCCCCGAACCTCTCCATCACATAGAGTTCTTATTGCTGTTGTAAAGATAGTACCACATAAATGAAGTGTGGTATATCCATTCAATGGAACATTATTCAGCAATAAAGAGAAATGAAGTACTGATACATGCTACAATATGGATGAACCTTGAAAATATTATGCTAAGTGAAAGCAGCCAGACACAAAAGGCCACATACCGTATGACTCCATTTATATGACACGTCCAGAATAGGCAAGTCCATAGAGACAGAAGGTACATTGGTGATTGCCAGGGACACAGGGAGGGAAGTGGGGGATGCCTGCTAAAGCGTATGGGGGTTTCTTTTTGGTGTGATGAACATGTTCTAAGACTGTTTGTGGAGATGGTTGGATGTCTGTGAATATACAAAAGACCATTGATGACATGCTCTAAGTGGGTCAGTGGTACAGTGACCCATGATATTGGGACATTATGTTACCAAAAAAAGATAGTTAAGGAATGAATGTATCAACATGTTAAAAGCTTAAAATAATGTTTATAATAATACAGTGCTAACACAACTGTTTTAATTTTTACCTATCTTCTGATCTTCGGCTACTTGAAAACACCTTTTTATGTGGTTATAGCCTCAATATACTCTTCTCACTGTTCTTTTTAGCAAACATTTGTCCATTTTGTTACTTAGTCTTTATAAATATCATTTGTATTCTATCAGTTTGATATCTCATTTAATTATTTTCCAATTGGTAGGCATTCATGGCTCCAGATTTGTTGTGGTAGTGGTGATTACGATAGACAGTGTTTCTGTTCTGTAGAACTAAAAAATGTCTTTAGGATTATTTCTTTGGAGATGGACTTTTCAGTCAACATTCCTTGCAATGAAATTTATGTTCCTTTTCTAGTCTATTTTACCCAATAAAGTTTGGAGATGTAAAAATGCCTGAGAAGCAGGAGGAAGTCAGAGCACAATGGACATGTGAGGTCAGCAGTGTTCTCGTTAAGCAGTAATAAAACTCCCTCTCCCACCCCCATCCTAGACAGTGTTCAGGCATTACTCAGTATAAGTGTCTATTGTCTACATGTTAGACCCTGGCTAGTAACTACAGCTGTGGTTAGGTGAAAAAGCAGGAATAATTTAGTGGCAATCTCACAACCCCTAGTTAGCAAATATAAAAATGTAATATTTGCTTCAGATCTTTTTCATTGTCTTTGTTAAAGACATGAGATACAGTTGGAATTCCCTTGAGAAGGGATTTCTACTCCTCTTTCCCAGAGGTAACCACTGGGCTGAAGTTGGTGTTTAGTCCATTCATGTGTGTGCATGTGTGTATATTTATGTATGTATACATATACATATATAAAACGTGTGTGTGTCTATAAATGTTTTGTGAATTTGATTTTATATAAATGGTAACATTCTGTACATTTTCTTTTGTAACTTGTTTTATTAAGGAAACATGTTTTGAAGATTTGTCTCTGTTGACATATAGTACACTCATTTTAACTACTAGATGATATTCCTTGTATGACAGTATCACAATTTTTATCCATTCACTTGTTGGTGGACATTCAAGTTGTTTTCAGTTGTTGTTTTTTTTAACTACCACAGTGTTCCAGTGAACATCTTTGTGTGCATCTCTTTGGGTGTATGTGTGCACATTTCCCTAGGGTATGTACTTAGGATGGAACTGCTGCTGGGTTGTAGGCTATGTACATTCTCAGCTTAGCTCATTATTGCCAGATTGTTCTTCAACCTGGTTATATTAGTTCTCACCCCCTTGGGACAGTATATAAGAGTTTGCTTCTTTACATCCTCATCAAAACTTAGGAATGTCAGATTTTTAATTTTTACCAACCAGTAAGTATAACGTGGCACTCATTATTGTTTTCATCTGCATTTCCCTGATTACCTGTAAGGTTGAGGACCCTGTTAGGATTATTGACCAACTGTATGTCCACTGAGAAGAAACTGTGCATATCCTTTGCTAATATTTCTTTTGGATTATTGGTCATCTTATTGATGGTAGGAGTTTTTGATACATACTGAAGTACCAAATCTGAGTCTATTATGTGTGGCAGAAATCTTCTCATAGTGTCTCTGGCTTGTCCTTATAATTTATTTCTGGTGTCTTCTGCTGTGCAGTTTTACATTTTAATATGATTATATTTTTAGTTTGTGCATTTTGCATTCTGATGAATAAATACTTCTCTAAATGACAGAAATATTTTTGTATTTTTTAAATAAAAGTTTGAGTGTTTTGCTTTTTACACTTGGATCTAGTTCGTTCTTCTTTTTTTTCCATTTTGACAACCTGTGGACCTAGGTTCGGGTTGTGATCGTTCCCTGTTTTCTCCACTGATCCTCCTGCTTCAGATCTGTTCTTTTCCTTTGGTCTGTCTGTCCATCTCTGAGCCAACACACATTGTTTTAATTGCTCTAGCTATGAAACAAATCTTGGTACCTGTAGAGCATGCTCCCATTCTTTATTCTTATTTGTCAATTTTTTTTTTTTTTTGCAATTTTTAGCCATTTTTCTTTTGTGAAATTTAAGTTCAGCTTCTCAGATCCCATGAGAGACCTTTTGGGATTTAAATGCATTAATTTTTGAAATACTGATTTAAAAAGTGATTATAGATCTATTCAAGTTTTTAATTTCTTCCTGTGTTAAATTTATGAAGCAAAACACTTGCCTAAAATAAATTCTTGGAAAATATTTTCCTAATTAGCATCCTGGGGAACACAACAAAGATGGCTTTCTGTGAATGCAATTTTGATCAAAGACTGAAGCTGTCTTCAGCTAAGTTGGGTTTTGCCTTTACTAAAATCAATATACTTACCCAAAGCGAATGCTTAGTTTTTTTGTTTTTGTTTTTTTTAAGATGTTGGGGATAGGAGTTTATTAATTATTTACTTTTGCTGTATTGGGTCTTCGTTTCTGTGCGAGGGCCTTCTCCAGTTGTGGCAAGCGGGGGCCACTCTTCATCGCGGTGTGCGGGCCTCTCACTATCGCGGTCTCTCTTGTTGAGGAGCACAGGCTCCAGATGCGCAGGCTCAGCAGTTGTGGCTCACAGGCCCAGTTGCTCCGAGGCATGTGGGATCCTCCCAGACCAGGGCTCGAACCCGTGTCCCCTGCATTAGCAGGCAGACTCTCAACCACTGTGCCACCAGGGAAGCCCCGAATGCTTAGTTTTAACACTAGTCATAAACACAATCACTGCTTTGTAGATCAGATAATTTATTACCCCATAGTGAACATCAGCCAACCTCTGATCTTTAGATGAGTGTGTTTGACTTTCATATTTTCTTATGAAGAGCTTTATCTTGAAATTTGCCGGCAGAATTTCAGTTACACTCACTGAGAGTTAATGTATTTCTGCTTCTCACTTTCTAATTTTGAGGGTAGCTGTTAAAGATGTCACAGCGCATTTACATGGGGAACTCTGGCTGGGTGAGGAGAAAGTAGCTTTCAAGGTCATCACCAAGCTTTCTTCTTGACTCTATTCCAGTTTCCCCAGGAGCTACCAGATGCCTGGTTTGATGATGCCCCAGGCCAAGTGTCTTCATAAGCAACGGAGTAAAAGAGATTCCTGCAAGCACAGAGAGGACAGAGGGGGATGGGTGCTGAGGGGGCGGGATGCAGGTCAGCACGGTGTCTGCCCTGTCTCCGTGGTTCAAACTCCTGTTGGCCTCAAGGTGACAGGTGTTCGTGGATGAGTAGCAGCTGGAGGGCAAGTGGGAGGACTGGCCTTCCTTGAGTACCTCTGAGAACTCGGCTCCCTTAATTAAATGTCCACAGACTACCAGGCTCATTTCTTTGGTCTCTCTTTGCCCACTGGGTGGCCCAGATTGTCTGCCTGGGACCATGTTCACTTGGCCACCATGACAGAAAGCCCCAAACAGTGTCCTTGCACTTCTCCTGGTATCATCTATCCCTGGTCATGATTGTGAATTATTCTCCAATCCTTCCACAACTAGTACTTGGGGCCCAGACAATCACTGTAACCAGTGTTCTTCAAACACTGCCATGTCGTCTGTGCTGTGTTGGTGGCACTAGATGCCCTGGGGAGCTGATTAAAATTACAGATTTTTAAGCTTCACTCAGTGGGGTTGGGAAGTGGTTCAGGAGTCTGTGGCTGCACCAACTTCACAGGTCACTCCAATAAGCATCCAGGTTTTGGGAACCACTGCTCTGTACAATTTTAACCTAGGACTCTAGGAAGGAACCAGGTCATCTAGGAAACAGCTTCGTAAAGACTGTTCAGTGACTAATGTTTCCAGTCTAGACTCTTCAAAGAAGACTAAAATTCTAAAATGCCAGAGCTGAAAAGGACTTTAGAAATCACCTAGTCCAATATTTCTGACACACAAATATATAAGGTAAAGCCCAGAAAAGGAAAGAGACTCCCTCAACGGCACACAACTAGCTGGTGGTGTGCAGAAGGACCTCGGACCCCAACCCATAATGATTCAGCTCATTTCATTGCACCATGTGGCTCCTGGGCCTTTGTAAGCACAGGGAAGTCATCATTGTTCTGTTCTGTGTATGTTAAGTGGCTCAACACAAAGAAGTGCAGTAGAGTTTTAACCAATAAAACACCCCTCCTTTTGCTGCAAATATTCTGAAGGAACATGCACTACAGCAGAATTTATTATAACATACCCCAGACCCCTTAAGGGTTCAAATTAAGGGAACATAAAACAACCTCTATTTTACATTGAAATTGCTATGTTAAAATTTAGTTTTACCAAACAGTTGAATTGTTATAATTATTAGCATTACCCCCAAAATTGTCACTCTTCAAAAGCACTCACCACAAGGCTCCCTTATATAGCACTTAATGTACATTTAAAATTGAATTTGATTGATGGAAATTCCACTGACACACAGCTTTCTAGGAACACAACTTTTGTAGAAAAAGTAAGAACACTGAATGCTGTGTTTAAGCCCTGACCCATGACGCAAAGTTTCTGTTAGACAACCAGTTCCTGCTTCAAGGAGCTTATGAACTAACAGGACAAAACACAGTAACCAAATAAACCTACAGATTACAGAATGAGAATTTGTTTTACTTGGGAAGCTGAGTTCACCCTTAAAGGTGGAGGAAGGTCAAGTCAGCTGCCTTTTTTTTTTTTTTTGACATTTTTGAGTGATGTTTGAGATGATGACATTCTCAAATAATTGAGAGCTCCAAAATAACCCTCCACCACCTGTCCTCAAACCTTAGCCTTTGCATTCAATTGCCTGGAAGTTACTCAGCTCTGATGCCTCTTCTTCTTCCCCTTTGCCGTGGGGTCCAAGCTAATGTCTACTGAACACTCAGGTGATGTTGGTAAAACACACCTGGAGAATCTCAGAAGCAGAAGGGACTTGAAAACACACAGCTATCCATGTAATATGGGGGAAGCTGAGGCCAAGGCAAGAGAAATGGCTCACCTAGGGGTCACATATATGGTTAGTGTCAGATCCAAGACTTTATCTTCCATCACCAGGCTCTCAGTCCTGGGCAATTTAAAATTGTCCCTCCCTCTTCTTCTCTCCCTCCCTCTCCCTGAATACCAACTCCCTTTCCTTCTCCCTCTCTTTTCCTCTTGGACTACCTTCCCTGCAATATCCATTTCTGAGTCGTGCCCCAAGACATTGAACCCAAACCCTCGTTCAGGGTCATTGGCAGCTGCTGAGTCAGAAGCCGCTGGCTTGATCAATGCTGATGTCCCCCTGGGCTTCTCCTGATTTTTAATGGCCCCGCCATTAAAAATGTGGGTGCTTCTCCACACTGGCTGCACATTATAATCTCCCGGTGGGCTTTAAAGTACTGCTGCCTGGGCTTTATGCACAGAGATTGTGAGTCAGTTGTCTGGGGTGGGCCGCGGGCACCAGCAAATCTCAGGACTCTCCAGGTGAGCCTAATGCGCAGGCAGGATCGAGGACACGTGTCATGCAGTATTAGGTCTAGTTATTTTTGTGCACCTGCTGACCCTCATTTGCCAGTTGATGTGGGTGCAGCACACTTAAGGAGGTGAATGGATTAACCAAAGCTGTCTATTTTCCTAACAAGGCGCAGAAGCTGTACCACCCCTCCCCTGCAATCTTACCTAGTGCCTTTGCCTATTCAGAAAAATAAAAAGGACTTATTGAAATGCCACTTTCTATAACGCTTGGTTTGGGGAATAAAACAAATCTCTTGGCTGTGGAAATGCTCTTATCACCATGTGAAGGGCAGGAAGAAGAAGAACACAGGCTTCTTCTGGGCCACGAAGCCCAGATCTGGCTCACCAGTGGATCTCAATTTTGACTCTAGGTTAAGATCACCTGGGAAACGTTTAAAAATTCCCCGTGGAGGGCCAGCCCCATTTAAATGGGAGTCTCTGAGGGTAGGGCCAAGGTCTCCGTGTGTTTTAAAGCTTAAAGTCCCCAGGGTCTCTCGCTGGGAGAGCATAGGAAGAAGCTAATCCTAAACCAGGGCTTCTCCAAGGTGGTGAAACCCCAGAAGAGTGCAGATCTGGGTGTGCAGCCTTCGGTGCCCTCTCCTGGGGGTGAAGTGCATTCCCCACAGTCCCTCCTTCAGCCTCTGGAAGAGCCAGGCTCATTTCTGGACACAGCAGGTGCTCTGGGGTGGACGTGGAATTGCAGGCTTCTCCTGGTGGTGCTGCTGCTGTCCCAGAGCACACGACTGTTTGCTCGACAGCCAATCAAGTCCCTAGTCTTAGTCACCTGCTCTCAGGAGATGCATCCTGGCTGACCCAGTAGTTCTGCCCCTAGAAGCTTCTATCAGAGATTCACAAAATGTGGGAGCTGCAGACTCCCTGGGAACACTGCTTTTGAGACTGTCTCAGCATTTACTATTTGTAGACTTTTTGATGATGGCCGTTCTGAAATGTTACTTATAGGTGGAGCCTAAAAAGTAATTCAAATGAATCTATATACAAAACAGTAACAGACTCAGATGTAGAAAACAAATTTATGGTTGCCAAAGGGGAGAGGGAGGGAGAGATGAGGAGAGTAGGATTAAAAGATACGAGCTGCTGTATGTCAAATAGATAAGCAACAAGGATTTGCTGTATAGCACAGGGAATTATACCCAATATCTTGTAATTACCTATAATGGAATATAATCTGCTCCAAAAAATCGCTGTACTTTACACCTGAAACTAACATAATATTGTAAATCAATGATACTTCAATTAAAAAAAAATGCCTCTGGAGTCTCCCTCCCTGGGGCCCCCTGGGGCTGTCTTGATGGAGGGATGGTTCAGAGCACTGATGGATTAAAGAAGTCTCTGTTGCTCCTCTTTTCTCCGGGGCTATTTCCTGTCTCTCAGTCCAGAATTCTCTGATAATTCTGGTGACCCACAGGACCATAGATAGTCTCGGATGGTCCGTGATTCTTAAAATGCACCCCCTTGATGGCCCAGCGGCATCAGCGTCACCAGTGAGCTTATTAGAAATACATGTTCTCAGGTCCCAACCCAGAGCTCCTGAATAGAAACCCAGGTGGGGCCCAGTAACCTGTGCTTTAACAAACCTCCAGGGATTCTGATGCAGGCTAAAGTTTGAGAACCACTGGCCTAGTGGTTTTGTTTTGTATTCACTGGTATAGTAGCACGTGCATGTCTATTTTATTGTCTACCTGGACGTAATACCTAAACGCGAACCTTTAGGCTATCACTAGAAAGGGCTGGCCTTTGGCAAAATTATCAGCTGGGACAATGATCTCGTCAACTTCCCAAGCCTTTTCAATGCTCCCTTCCACTTTGAAGGGGGCCTTAGAGGGGCGCCGGGATCTTTGTGCAGCCCCAGTGATTCTGGGCAGGGATGAAAACAGTTCTCAAACTCATCCACACACACGACTGTGATATTACTGAATGGAATCTGTATATCCAAACGAAGTGAAGGCTGATGGTTTCCTTATTGCTAAAAATTCAGTACAGAGTCAAAAGAGTTTAAATGCCAGCTGGAAAATTTCTGAAGAAAAAATAATTTCTTTATCAATATTGCGTTTTCCATTTATAATTTACCATAAACTAAGCAAAGGACAAATAGTGAAATGTAATATGAGATTCAGAATACAATGGCAATAACCCAGCACAATGTTCTTTTTGCATCACTGTTCTGCAGGATTAAAAGACTAATTAAATTGGCCTATCTAAGTTAAATATAAGCATGCATGAAAATCGGGAACATCTGTAGAGGGGGTCTGTTAGCTCAAGATGCTTGGCCAAAGACTTCTAGAAGAAAAAATAAATAAATGTATAGAATTTATTTGATTATTGTTTAAAAAAAAAGGAAAATAGGGGCTTCCCTGGTGGCGCAGTGGTTGAGAGTCCGCCTGCCGATGCAGGGGACACGGGTTCGTGCCCCGGTCTGGGAAGATCCCACATGGTGCAGAGCGGCTGGGCCCGTGAGCCATGGCTGCTGAGCCTGCGCGTCCGGAGCCTGTGCTTCGCAACGGGAGAGGCCACAACAATGAGAGGCCCACATTCCGCAAAAAAAAAAAAAAAGGAAAATAACCCAACCCTCATTTTAATGTGACATCAGGAAATGAATCTAATACAGTGGAAACAATTACACATCAAGAAATGCATGTACTTACTGTGCTATTGTGGGTCCTTTAGGGATTGTTAAATTGCTTAGAACCAGGCATGGCTTTTATTTTGTGAAAAGACATTTTAATCACCTTGTATGCAAGGAAAAAATCTACAAAGATTTTGAGCTATGAGCAGATGAATTGCAATATGTTTAATACCTCATTGCATCTCTTACCTACTGTGGTTGATATTTCATTCAGTTGATGGTTTGAATTAGGCAATGGAGGTGCTGGGGTGAGGTTGGGGAGATGGACACAAGAAATCTTAAGGGTTTCCTCTTCTAAAGTAGCTAGCAGTGTAGTTACAATAGGAAAACCACTTCAAGCACTCTAAGTGTATAATTAATGTTTAATGGATGAATATCAGATTGAATAGTGAAGACTCCAAGTCCTAAGGTGCTTCAAAGAGGAGGAGGTCCCTGCTCTGGTAGGGAAAGTTTCATGGAAGGTTTAGATCTTAAAGGATGGGAAAGATTGAGATTAGGAGAGGGGAGAAAGCTGTGTCCTCGACAGGAGAGCTGATGTAATTAGAAGCTTGGAGGGAGGATTAAATTGACTTCTGTGAGGGGGCAGTCGTGCGATCCACCTGGTTAGGGTGGTGAGAGGAGGGAAGGCAGAACGAAAAGCCCACGGATTAAAGGCAGAAGCAGACAGTGGAGGGGACCCTGTTTATACCAGATACCCCAGCTTTCTCTGGACTCATGTTTACAGTCTATTCTGCTCACCTGAGGTCTTAGTTGTAAAACTTGTTTAGGCAGGTGTTCACTCTAAACTGTCCTCAGGGCAGCTCTTTGTATCTTTAGTAGCTTTTGACACAGAGCTGAGGCTATAGTACGTCCTCCCTATTATTTTTTTTTCCTTTTTTTTTAGGAAAGATATTAAGGTATCATGTAGATACAGCAAAATTCACTTGTTTTAGCATACAGTTTTGTGAGTTTTGACAAATACATACAGTCAGGTAGCCTCTACTATGATCAAAATACAGAATCATTTCACCACCTTCCAAAATTCTCCCATTATCTTTCCCTGTCATAGTCAAACCCTGTGCTCTCCCCCAAGCCCTGGCAACCACTGATTCTTTTTCAGTGCCTAAAGTATTGCCTTTTCTACAATGTCATTCACATGGAATTACACAGTATGTAACCTGTTTTTTCATTTAGTGTGGTACGTTTAAGATTCTTCCATGTTGATGATTGTATCAGTAATCTGTTCCTTCCTTTGCTAAGTAGAATTCCACTGTATGGATGTACACCAGTTTGTTTACCCGTCCCCCAGTTGAGGGACCTTTGGATTATTTCCAGTTTTTGATGATTACAAATAAAGCTGCTATAGATATTTGCATATAGGTTTTCGTGTGAATATAAGTTTTCATTTCATTTGAGTAAATACCTAGGGATGGGATTGCTGGATCGTGCATGGTAAGCGGGTGTTTGATTTTATAAGAAACTGCAAACTGTTTTCCTAAGTGGAGAAACTGTTTTGTTTTCCCACCAGCAATGAAAGTTCCAGTTACTCTGCATCTTCACCAGCACTTGATATTTTCAAGCTTTATGTTAATACTATTGTTGTTATTTTAATGTTAGTCAGTCATTCTAACAAGTGTAGTGGTTTCACTGTGGTTTTAATTTTCATTTTCCTAAAAGTGATGTTCAGCATCTTTTCATGATTAATTGCCATCCATATATCTTTTTTGGTGAGCTGACTTTCATATATTTAGCCCATTTTTTAAAATTTGGGTTGTTTCCTTATTACTGGGTTTTGAGAGTTCTGTATATTCTAGATATCTGCTTTACCAGCTATGTATTTTGCAGATATTTTCCCCATTTTGGGACTTATCTTTTCATTCTATTAACATTGTCTTTTGAACAGTAGTTATTAATCTTGATGTTCACTTTATCAGTCTTTTATGAATTGTACTTTTAGTGTCATGGCTAATAAAGCTTTGCCTAACCTTGTGGTCACAGAGATTTTTTTCCAACATTTTTCTCCAGATGTTTTATAGTTTTAGGTTTCACATTTTTTCTGTCATTTATTCTGAGTTAATTTTTGTACAATATGCAAGGTATGAAACTGCTTATTTTTTTGCATATGGATATTCAATTATTCCAGCATCATTTGTTGAAAAGACTAATTTCTCCTTTGAATTGCCTTTCTACCTTATTGAAAATCAGTTGAAACTATATGTGTAGACTAATCTCTGGACTCTGTTCTGGTCCACTGATTTATTTGTCTATTTTTTGTTGTAATGGTGGAAATGATGGTCTTTCCACCTTTTTCTACATCCTAAGCAAGGCCCTAATTTCTTTTTTTTTTTTTTTGCGGTACGCGGGCCTCTCACCGTTGCGGCCTCTCCCATCGCGGAGCACAGGATCCGGACGCGCAGGCCCAGCGGACACGGCCCACGGGCCCAGCCGCTCCGCGGCACGTGGGATCCTCCCGGACCGGGACACGAACCCGCATCCCCTGCATCGGCAGGCGGACTCCCAACCACTGCGCCACCAGGGAAGCCCCCTAATTTCTTTTGAATAAAGAAGTGTATCACTTTTAGGTGATTCCGATAAGGGATAATGTGGTCTAGACTGTTCTTAAAATTTGGTCCTGGACCAGCAGCATTAGGATCACCTGCCAACTTATTAGAAATGAAATTCTCAGCCCCTCCCCAAACTTGCTGAATCAGAAACTCTGGGGATGGGTCCAGCAGTATGTTTCAAGAAGTTCTCCAAGCAATTCTGGTGCATGTTGGAGTTTGAGACTTTAAGGAGGTGAATTTAGGTTATTTAGAAGAAAACAGTGATGGAACTATGTTAATGGACTTAATTTGGGTTCTTCTGTTTTCTAATTCAGTTTTTTTTTTTTTTGGCTGTTTTGGGTCTTTGTTGCTGCACATGGGCTTTCTCTAGTTGAAGCGAGCGGGGACTACTCTTCGTTGCAGTACATGGGCTTCTCATTGCAGTGGCTTCTCTTGTTGCAGAGCACTGGCTCTAGGCGTGTGGGCTTCAGTAGTTGTGGCGCACAGGCTCAGTAGTTGTGGCTTGCGGGCTCTAGAACGCAGGCTCAGTAGTTGTGGCGCCTGGGCTTAGTTGCACCGCAGTATGTGGGATCTTCCCAGACCAGGGCTCGAACCCGTGTCCCCTGCATTGGCAAGAGGATTCTTAACCACTGCACCACCAAGGAAATCCCTCTGATTCAGATTTGATAAGAAACTGTGGCCATTGTCTGACAATGGCCATTGACTGTGGCTTTATCTGAAAGAGAGAAGAACCTTTTTTCCATTCCTTCTGGCCTTTTATTCTGAGCTTCCTTGCCATCACACTCCAACAGGAAATGAGATGTCCCCTTGAGGAGTGAGAAGCCATTTCTGATACCTAGATAGGTTTTCAAGCAGGGCATCAACGTGAGAGAGAGCCAAGTTGGGGGTCTAATGGGTGTACATTTCAGGTTGATAGGTTGAGAATCAACCAGAAGTTCTGGTTAATGATTTGTCAAGTTTCAGGTCGCTCTCACCCAGAAATCAACTGGCGTCCTCTTGAGCAGCAAATAAGGGGGAAGAATATTGTGCGAGCTTATTAAAAAAAAAACCTCAAGCTTCCCTAGTGCAAGAACAATAATTGTTGTCCTGTTCTACCCATTCAGCAGTAGATGCATTAAGAGCTCTCCTTTCCAGTAGATCATTTGGGCCAGACTGCTCACCAGAGTGGCCAGAGCAGCTCCAGAATAAAGGAGGGATGCCTTGCCTTCTTCAACACTGCAGTCTTTTTTTCTCAGGAAGATGATTTGAAAGAATAAAAGATATAATGTAACATCGTCATTTTAGTACTTCTACCTTACACACACACACACACACACACACACACACTTGCTATTTTAGCTTCTCACTTCTAATTTTTTTGTAGCCTCAGGAGTGAAGAGGGCACTGATGTGGAAAAGAGAATAGGCTTTCCTTCGTGGCCCCGTGTTCCTGCCGACCGCAAGCTGGCTTGAGGCAGGTTTAGGGAACACCTTGACCTAAAGCTTTCTTCCTTGCTTGGCTCGAGCAGATAGAAATTTTTTGTTCCAGGAGGTTGTTGCCTATGTGATGAGTATATCTGCTCCTGCATCATACCTCACGTCTCCTCCTGCCTTTCACAATTCTGTAGGAAATGCCTGGAAGCAGTACAAATCGGCTGAAAGCAGGGGCTCTGGTTGTATTCCTGTCACTCCCCTGAGCTCCCTGGCACGTGTGCTGTGTGATGAGAGTCTGTCGTCTCTATGAATTTTCATTTTCTGTTACTTCGCCAGCCGCCTGTTTTCCAAAACAACTTTCAGAATTTCTCATTAAACCCTACATTCACTTAAAAGAAATGGGTCTCTCTCCTTCCAATCTGCTATTAATTTTTCACATAGCTTTTTCATTTACAGCATTGGAGAAAGAAAGTTCATTTTTAAAAAAAATCTATAAACCACCTGTTAGAATAACAGAAACAGCATGCTTGAATTTTCTTGAGTGTTTTTTTCCAGTTTCTATATAAGAAGAAAGGGGAGAAAAATGTCTGTTTTATTTTCTTTACTGTGTGTAGCATGGTGGGGAAACCATGAACTTGTGAACTTTGGAGCAAGACAGTCCTTGGTACAAAATCAGGCTCTACCACTTAATAACGATGCACCCTTGGGTGAGTTATTGAGATTTTCTTAGCCCCAGTTTCCTCATTTGCATAGTGGAGAGAATAATACTGATCTTGTAGGATCCTTTCAAGAAGCAGAGAAAATATAGTTTAATCACACACAGTACGGTAAATGGTACCTATTATTTCTATTATTAGATTTGCTTACAAATGGATTTTGTCTTTTGCTTTAGACTGTAAAATTTCCAAAGTTTATCTCCTAACACCACTCTCCCTGCAGGTTCTACATGATTTTTCTAGCTTCCCAGTACAACCTCCCCAAAAAGGATCTGAAATTCATTCGTACTAAACTCATAATGGCCCTCCCACAGGATGTGTTTTAACAGGGCTTTAAGCCTCAAGCTTAAAGGATAAAGCTGACACAGTGGAGCTGAAAGTAACTGGGATCGTTTGGTTTTCAGGACACCAGTATCTCCAAATTCCCAGCTCTCAGGAGCCAGGTCAGCCTAACTCACTTTTACATAGGCACTAAGATCCATGTGATAGTGGTTCTAATATAATCTTTCCTCTCAGTATTTATTTCCCTTTGTCCCTCCCCCATAGGCAGGATAAATGTCTAACACAAAGGCCTGGTACCTAGCATCCCGGAGGCACTCAGTAAATATTGGTTGAGTTGAATGAACAGTTCTCACAGTTAAAACATTTTCCTTCTGATGTTTACCCTAAGTCTCTCCTGCTTGGTTTATCTATTACCTCCTGAATTAGATATCTATTGCTGAGTAACAGATTATCCCAAATTTAGTAGCTTAAGACAATAAGAAATTGGTATCATTCCTTACAGTTTCTGTGGGTCAGGAATTCAGGAGTAGCTTTAGCTGGATGGCTCTGGCCTGTGGTCTCTCGTGAGGGTGCAGTCAAGATGTTGGCCGGGGCTGTGGCTGACCAAGGGCTCAAATGGGGCTGGAGGATCCGATTCCAGGATGGCTGACACACCACACACCTGACTATGAGTCAGTGTTGACTGGCAGGAGGTTTCAGTTTCCCACCGAATGGACCTCTCCGTAGGGCTGTTTGCGTGTCCTCAGAACATGGCACCTGGCTTTCCAAGAGTGATCCAAGGAAGAGCAAGGTGGAAGCTGCAATGTCTTTTAAGACCTAGCCTCAGAAGTCACACTCTGTCATTTCTGCAAAATCTTTTTGGTTACACGAGTCAGCAGGGCATCTCTAGTCATTGTAGGAGGGGCCTACATTGAAGGTGTTAATACCAGGAGGTAGGGATCCCTGGGGGTCATTGTGGAGACTGGCCACCATACCTCTCATGCAACCCTTTCTTTTTTCTCCCAGAAAATGAAGTTTCTTTTCAAGGCTTTCCTCTAGGTAGATTTCAATTCTCTCCTCCTAGGCATCTCACGACCTATTAGGGGTAGCCAGACTCACTAGCACTGCAGAGATGTGCTTTGGCCAGGGCCAGTGCTAAAACATCACTAGGGATTCTTGACACTCTTAAGACTCTGGTAGACCTTAACTGCAGCTTAACCTTTGTTGTCTAGTCCCAGTTAATGCTTAAGCCAAGACCTACTGAAATGGTGGGCAGGTGACCGCACTGTATTCAGGGCCCAGATTTCCAGTTTAGGACAGTGCCATCTTCTGTAAGTAAAGACACAGCTCTGGGGCTGCCCTGAGGGAGTAAGGTATAGGATGGGAGTTGGGTTTTTAGGAGAGAAGTTGGGTAATATTTGGCCATAACTACTACTTCCCCAGAGCCCTGGTGACCAAGAACGGATATCTGCAAGAAGTTTGCTGAGATTCAAGGCAGGGCCTGTGTCCACAGTTCCCTCTGGACAGAGATAACTTACTCATTTGGGGAATTTGATCTCCATTTGTACTTCATTAGCACTAAGACCTAAGCTAACTGGATCTCCCTTAAGCATCTGTGGCTTCAGAATATTTTCTTAGGTTCATTAAACTGGAAAGAAAAAAAGGTTTTCCCCTCCCCCACCCCCATCTTTTGTTCTTGATGTTTTTCGTTTTCTGTGTATGGGAGCTTATAGATATGAGACCCCAGATTTAGTAGATGACTCTGTTGTTTTCTAGAGCTATTAGAAATACATTTTTCTCCTCACATAGTGACTGTTCTTTCCCCAACGTTCTCCTGTCTCTCTGGAAGACATCTCATGGAGAGATAGGAGTTTCTGAGGCCCTAAGAAGCAATCCTGGAAATTCATTAGTTTTTCCAGACTGCAGTGTTCCCTGGAAAGAGGTGTCAGCATCGGGTGGGTGGGACACATTGCGTGTGTGTGTGTGTGTGTGTGTGTGTGTGTGTGTGTGTGTGTGTGTGTGTGTGTGTGTGTGTAGTTAGAGCCTGTGCACCTTGAAGGGGCACAGGGTTGGATTCTGGATTGCTTTGCTTTCAGTTATTGAATGCATTATTGTTTTTGACCTCCTTATCCCTCTCTCTACATGCAGAATTCTGGTCATAGTCTCCATGGAACATAAAACTTTTCAGAAAAAGTTTAATTTAAGCAGGTTTTTGAAGCCAAGGGAAAAGATATAAGTTCCACGGGCACTGTGGCCATGATGGCTGTATCTGTAGAAGGACCTGGGGCTTGTTCACCTATGTTAAGCTTCCCAAGGAAAGTCCATCCTCCCAACACCCTGCCCTGGAAACTGGCTAGACCTGGGTTACTTGGAGGGACAATGGAAGGAAGGTGGGCTCACTTCGTGGTCCAGGGGATGGGGAGAATAGATTGTGTGACTTAAGACAAACCCATCTGCTTTCTGGAAAGGTGTGGGGTTCACTTGGCCAATCACCAGCCTGGACTTTGTGACTTAATAATCATCTTTGCTTCTTTTAATCTTCTTTCTCCATCTCCTTTGTCTTACGAGTCTCTCATTGCCTATTTTTGTTTGTTTGTTTCTTTTTATCTTCTGATTCCCTGAAACTATTCTTCTTTCCTAGATAGCCTGATAAATACCCATCTGGCCAACTTCCTGGGAACCCTGCTCAGGACTTCAGATCTCTCTGGGAAAGGCTATGGTTTTTCTTTTTAATTTTAACTTTAAACTATTAGTGACAGTACAAAACTGCCTTAGCAAACAGGGGAGTTTGGGGAAAATAAAGAGTGAGTTCATTGTGGTATTTTGGGAAATTGTGCAGGCAGTTAATTTTGAGAAGGTCTCTGGAGCCTGGGATGACGAGGTAAGGGGACCGCTTGGGCATTAGAGGGTGTCATTTTTAGGTCACTGTACTTGAACCTTTCCGAATCCTGCCTGCCGCTGACTGGATGATGTCGAATGGCTGGTAGCAACAACACTGATGGGTGTGGGTTTTTCAGTAAATAATCCCATAACCTTTTTGGCTGGGCTACCTTGTCATTAAAAGGCTTGTGATAGGGCTTCCCTGGTGGCGCAGCGGTTGAGAGTCCGCCTGCTGATGCAGGGGACACGGGTTCGTGCCCCGGGCCGGGAGGATCCCACATGCCGCGGAGCGGCTGGGCCCATGAGCCATGGCCGCTGAGCCTGCGCGTCCGGAGCCTGTGCTCCGCAACGAGAGAGGCCACAACAGTGAGAGGTCCGCGTACCGCAAAAAAAAAAAAAAAAAAAAGACTTGTGATATATTTGAAAAGGGGGGTGTCAACCTTCACTTGGCATTGACGCCCCGCCCCCTCCACCCATGACCACCAGCTAGCACCTGGGAATGGACAGATGCTCTGCTGAGACTTCTGCCACTGCTTTCCCACAGGCATTTTTTAATAGAGCATTTTAGAAACATGAACCACAGACATGACCTCATGGACATGAGCTCCACAGGGCTCAGGTGCCCAGGAATTCAGCAGCAGCTAAGTTTCCTGTGATATGAATCACAGGACCATCACTGGCACCAGTGAGGACTCTGGCCCCGCCCTTGGCTGGTGCTGCACTTGGCTGATTTCCCTGGATGAGAAGGCTCTTTGAGCATTTAGCAAATCTGCCTGGAGGGGTTTTGCTCTGCGGTTTTTCTCCTGGCAAGTAGTGACTTTTCCTGGGTACCAGAAGCATGTAGTAGTTCCAGTGTGACTGCAGTGTGTAATGTTGAATGGATGGAGGAGGGAGGAAGGGAGGGAATGAAAACTGCAGGCGGGCAGGAGGCAAGGAGACTTCCTGCTTGCTTAAGTATGATCACTGTTCTCCATTGGTTCTCCATGTCCCCGTGTGCTTTGCATCAGAGCCTGGGTGGTGGGACTGGGGGGCTGCCCGCCCCCTTTCTCCCTGGTGTGCTCTCCCTCAGTGACCATCCCACTGTCCTGCCACCACTGGGTTGGACCTTAGTTTCCCCTAGCGCTACTCCCCCTACCCTGTCAAGTGTCCAGATTTTTCACATTTTTCCCCCCAACAAAGCACAGACTAGCTTAAGCTTTATTTTAAATAAGTGGACAGAGCATACGCCCTGCCATGAACACAAAACAGGTCATTCAGAAAGTAAAGATGAGAAAGAAGAAATGGTTTACATTAAATTTGAGATGCTAATCTTGAAATGCCACCAGTGCTCTTCTGATTAGATTACGCACAGAATAACACATGCAGACAATTCCAAACCTCTCCTCCTAGACATTTCTGCTTCACATTGTGTGGCTCTTTGGGGAGGCATAGATAGCGCAGACTAATCTCTCTCGTGGAATTAATTGCTGTTTCCTCTTTCCTGTTTTGAACAGAAATTTTCTTTATTGTGTGAGTACAACATGTAGAACATGGTCTTCGGCGCCACATAAATATTTACTTAATCATTAAGACTCGCTGTCATGTAGCATTTATTTCAACTTGAAAATATTATAATCCATCTTCCTCATGGAAAATGAAATGAAAAGGCACTGCTCCTCTGATTTTCAGTACCTAGTTTTGTTTTGTTTCCGTGATCTCACATTTTTAACAGTAAGTCCATAAAGTTAAACCAGAGGTGTATCGAGAGGGAAAATTAAGTAAACTCCTCAGAGACTGAGAGGGAAAAATTCCATGTAGTCTCTGTCAGGAGCTCCTCCCCACACCCCAGTCATAATCACTGTTGTCTGGACTGTGATGGTAATTCCTTGCTTTGTTAGTGGAGACTTATCTATTAAGGACCAAATCCAAAGTATTTGAGAAGAATAATTTAGAGAGTGGCTATGGCCCTTCCATTGTGGCCAAGAGTCTGTGCTCAGAGCCCTGCCTTCCAGCTAGTATCCACATAATAAACATTTTTTAGGATGTACAGTTTTTTACCCTTCAGAAGGTCTCAGTGTGTATTTCTCCTTATGCTCTTTGAGGATATTTATCCTTTTCTCTTTCTTATTTTATTTAAATATACACTATACACGTTTCCTCGTTTTCTTTTTCTACTTATTGTTTCTAGGTGGACTTAGCATATCTGCTTTTTGAATCCACTGCATTAAATTTTACTATGTGGGTGTGTCCCCACATAGTAAAAGCTATGTCCCCTTTAGCTTTCTTTTCTAAGTCTCTAGATGAGAGCAGGATGAATGTGTGGAGAGGTGGGTGGGCAGCAGCTGGGAAGAGACTTCCATACACACAGTTGGGTACCAGGGATCTAGGCTATTCTGCCATCCTTGGGAGGTGTGAATGGATAGGCCAGGGTGAGAATTCCTGAACTGACATTCGCTGTTAGCTGTGTGACCTTGAACAAATCAGTCATTAACATCTTGGGGCCTTGGTTTCTTCATTTGTAAGTCAAGAAGAATACCACCTCAAGATATTAGAGGGTGTATGTAAGTTGCTTTCATACCTCGTGTATATGTAATAATACTAGAATGGTGCTTATAGCACATGCCCATACATGCTAGCTGTTATTTTTCATCTTCAGAATTATCCAAGATTTGACAGTTATTTGGACAAAAATACCGGGATGGCTGAGTTATTTTCTTTGTGTTGTGAAATAACCTGCCTTGAAGACTGTATTCACCCTTTGCTTGGGTTCCAAGACGAGCCGTCCGAGGACATTCCCAGCCTTTTTCAAACTAGTCACATTTCTCACTGCGTTTGTCCTAGAGCTGAGTCAGTGCTCCTTGCCCAGCCCAGTCTTCCCGAGAGTTCTCCAAGTCTGCTTCTCCAGAGCCTCTGATGGATGGGGTTGGGGAAGACCATGACGACTCTCTCTTTTATTCACAGTGGCAGGGGTGGACCATCTGGAGGCAGCCGGACCCCAGCAGGGGTACGTTTTGCTGGGCAAAAACCTGTTTTCACTCCCTCTCAGTAAGGAGGTGCCGTGTTGGCACCTGGGGGGAGAGAATGTGCCAGCTTGGTGTTTAGGCAGACCCGTTGCACTAGCTCTTCTTGATGGATAAGAAAACAGAAGCCCAAAGAGGTTAAATGACTTGTTCTAGGATACAAAGCAAGTCTGGGGCAAAGGCAAAATTTGTCCAGTCTCCCAGCACCTATTTTAACCATACTGGTAGAAAGAGAAGGTCAAAAGAGGGAGGTCAGGGCCTCCCTGGTGGCGCAGTGGTTGAGAGTCCGCCTGCCGATGCAGGGGATACGGGTTCGTGCCCCGGTCCGGGAGGATCCCATATGCCGCGGAGCGGCTGGGCCCGTGAGCCATGGCCGCTGAGCCTGCGCATCCGGAGCCTGTGCTCCGCAACGGGAGAGGCCACAACAGTGAGAGGCCCGCGTACCGCAAAAAAAAAAAAAAAAAAGAGGGAGGTCAGAAAAAATAATGAAGACCACCCATGACATACTTGGTTGTGGAAAAGACCCCTGTGTGCCCTGAACATCAAGAGCAGGTGAGCTTCCTGCAGTGAGGAATGACACTGGTGCCCAGAGGTGGCCGGTCATGCATATTGCTCCTTCTCACTGGTCCAGGCTTCCAGGTCAAGGGTCTTGGGCAAGCTTGATCCTTGGGTTTGGCAGTCCTTGTTACACATACCCAGGGAGGAAGTTCTGGCATCTGGGAGTTCGTCAGCGTTAGCCTATTAGAAATTCCCTGCTAGATATTCTTTAACTGAAAGGCATTCCCAGAGCACTGAGGTTAAGGGTGCCCATGACCTTGTGTGGGGGATTGTGTTCAGTCCTGTCAGCTCAGTCTCATTTTTGTGCAAGAGGACATAAGATGAGGTGAGGGAGGTGATGATGAAGCGGTGAGACCTTCAGTAATCAGACTGGCCAGAAGAGGTGGCACAGGGTTTGGTGCCAGGGGCTGCCTCTCCCTGTGTCTGTGAGTGTCCCTCTGGTCTAGACTGAAAAGTCTCAGCCCAGGGAAAAGGGTCCGGCTGAAATTGATCAACAGAACAATAACCGCGAGGTGTGGGTTCTTTGTGCTTCTCCTGCCACTTGCCTGCAGCCTGTCATAGATTCTTTTGAGCACTGGGGCTGTAAGATACCTATTGGTATAGAAGCGCCTAGGAGTTTGAGCTTATAGGCAAATCAAACCAAGCAGAAAACATTCCTGGAATGTTGTTAGAGATTGGAATTGCTGAGGATCTCACAGCTGCTTCATAGGGTGTCTGCTTAGCTTTATGCCTTTGTGAATTCTTGTCATTGTATCTGACTGGCCAAGATCTTCATTTCCACAGAAAGTTTCACAAGAGTTATCCAACTTTGCGTTGGCCTTTCCCTGACTTGAGTCACCCCTTCTACCGTGTGGTAGATGCAGCCATAAAACAAAGGATCTGTGTAGGGCAGGAAGGGCCACTTGGGAGGAATGCCAGCATTGGTTTTGCCTCGTGGGCTGTGGCAAATGAAATGTTGCCCCAGGTGGGTGCGGCTGAGTGCATCCAGTGAGGGCAAAGAGCATCCTTCAGAGCAAGTCACAGATGTAGGGGCAGGTGGGGTGACTCTTCATGCAGTTCAGAACCACAGGCAACTGGGGAAGCCAATAAAATGTATATTGTGTCTCCTGATCTCCATGCCAACATCTGGTGCCCTTTCCTCCTCATTCATGCCATGCAGCCCCCCACTCCTGCAACACGAGGGACCCTTCCATTACCTAATGCTTTAGGCAGAAAGAACTGCTTTTAAAAGTCATAAAGAGCATTAGAGAACACTTTTTCAAATATACAAATACATAATCTCATCATCCTAATGTAACATAATTCTTACTTTCATGTTACCTTCAACCTGCAAATGTGTTTTACGTAGGGTTGTGTTTCTGTGCCTTCTGTTTCCCCATGTTCCTACATAGTCTTTCCCTACCATTTTTAAATTGCTATAGATGTAATATAGTTCATTAGACCATTCTCCTAACGTGAGACAATCAAGTTATTTCTATTTGATGGCCGATTAGACATGCCATGGGGAACATCTATAAGTTATAAGTGTATATAGCTTTTAGTTTCTGTTTAATTATTGACTTGGCAATTCCTTAGGAATTAAAGCTTAACCAGAGGTTATGAATCTGTTTGTGATGTTTGCTATGTACTGTAATATTGCTTCTGAAAATATTATGTGACATTGCCTCTAGCAGTGAATGAATAAGTCAGTTTCACAGCAGCCTTCCAAATAGCTGATAATTTAAAACAAATTTGTTTCTTTATTAGGCATCAAACGGTATGTCAGTGGTATGTCAAGACTGCTCTGCTTTGCATTTTAAGAATTCCTAGTAAGAGTGAATATTTTATATTTCTCCTTCTATAAATTTTATGTTCATGTCATTTACACATTTATCTATAGATAAAGATCTTGATGAATATATTTGGTTTTTTTGTGTTTTTTAATACATTTTTTTCATTTTATTTATTTATTTTTGGCTGCGTTGGGTCTTCGTTGCTGTGCGCAGGCTTTCTCTATTTACGGTGAGCAGGGGCTACTCTTCATTGCGGTGCGCAGGCTTCTCATTGCGGTGGCTTCTCTTGTTGTGGAGCACAGGCTCTAGGCGTGCAGGCTTCAGTAGTTGTGGCTCGCAGGCTCTCAAGCGCAGGCTCAGTAGTTGTGGTGCATGGGCTTAGTTGCTCCGCAGCATGTGGGACCTTCCCGGACCAGGAATCAAACCCGTGTCCCCAACGTTGGCAGGTGGATTCTTAATCACTGTGCCACCAGGGAAGCCCCTTGATGAATATATTTGGATTTGTTGATACATAGATCTCTATGGTATGCTTGCCATTGAATTGGAAACTAATCAAAAGGGAACAAGCAAATCCAAGTTGTAGAATGTTCCATAAGACAATATCCTATATTTTTCATAAATGTATCATAAAAGAAAAATGTCAAGAAAATTGTTCTAGATTAGGAGGTTAAAGAGACATGGCAACAAATGCCATGCATGAACTCTAATTAGCTCCTGGATTAAACTTTTAAAAACAGCAGCAACGATAAAGGACATTTTGGGGACAATCAGGGAGATTTGAATATGAACTGTATATTGGATAGTTATGTCAATGTTAAATTTCTTGACTTTGATACTGTGATTATGTAGGAGAATGTCTTTGTTCTTAGGAGATAAAGGCTGATGTATTTAGGGGTGAAGTGTTGCTTCAAATGGTTTGGCAAAACTGTGCATCTATCTATCACGTATTTCATATTTTGCAATAATATATTGCAATTAATATTATAATCATGTCATGATATAATATATCATAATGATATTATGTTAATGGCATACATATATTAATATATTATGCTATATTATATGTAAGTATATAGTATATAAATTATGCATGATGTATTTGATATATATGTTAATTGATATTATACACACAAATATATATATGTATTTATAAATCTTTTACCCTCGCACCGTGCACTCTCTCTTACCCACGCATGAGTGTGCCTGCGCACACACACAGTGCGTTACTCCCTTGCCCGTGGAAGCTGCATGTTAATAGAGACCCTTCACATCAGTGGGAAATGCTGAAGGGATCCATTGCTAGCAGTGACTCCAGGCCCAGCAGGGAGGTTCTCTGGGGCTGCGGAACCTCATGGCCCCCCTGTGCAGAGGTGTGTGGAATGGGGGTGTTTTCATCAGCCAGGGGCCTCACCCCCTTTCTCCTGCAGCTTTGTGTGCAGGCCTCCTTGGAGCATGAAGTCTACCTGTGTTCTTCCTCTCCTGTAGCCTTTTGTCTCCCCACATCTTGGATGCAGAATCTGACTTTTAAAAGGGAGGCAAGGGGAAAGGGATATGGGAACGGGTGTGTGTGTGTAGCTGATTTGCTTTGTTGTAAAGCAGAAACTAATTTAAAAAAATTATTAAAAAAAACAAAACAACAACAAAAAATAATCAGCAAAAAAAAAAAAAAAAAAAAAAAGGCAGTGCACATATGCTTTGGGGCAGGGTAACGGAACCCTTTGGGGAAGTTAGATCAGAGAGACCCCACATTAGCAGGAGCTGTCCTTGGCTCTCTATCTACCCTGCACCCAAGACCCTCCCATCCCCCCCACCCTCTGCAGGCTTGAAGCAGCTTCTCCCCTGGTGTCAGTGCACCCCACCAAGAGGTGTTCAAAAGTAAATGGAATTACATTAATTGGTTGCTGCATTTATCTGTTAAATCAGTGTAAACACAGTTCAGAATGTTCAGTTTGGTTGCTGTGGTCATTTCTCTAAAAGATTGAGAAATAAGGCCCTCAGGGAGCCCTATAACCCCCGTTATAGCAGTGCTCCCTTGAGAAGACTAGATTGAACTCATCACCATTTTAACTGAAAACACAATTTCCAGGATCAAAATGACTCGCAAATCTGAGGGATTCGTAAATCAAATTGCATCTTAAACACATTAGGGCTTACTGTTGACATATATTCCGTGGTGAATCCTTCTTTGAAAGAATTTGAAGGGTGCCTTGTACAAAGAGAATCCACATCCCCTGGCCTGAGCTGCCCAGGGCTGAGTTTTGGGGTTTGGATTTTTGTAGATCAGGTTTGTAGCAAGTAAGGGCTATTGAAAAGATTTGGGTTTTTTTTAAATACCACATTTTTCCAGCTTATAAAAATAGAATAGTCTAAATATACTGAAAAGTATGAAGCAGAAATGAAAGTCACCTCTAATTGTACAGTTGAGTGATGATTGTCATATTTTTGCATGCGTGTGTGTGTGTGTGTGTAGATGTCTCTAGTTAGAACTGGGATCTTCCTGTGAGAATTTGCTCAGCTGGGTCTCACCCCCTAGGTTGTGGCCAAGTAGGAGGTGGTGGGCTTTCTATACCCAGAGGTAGTCGGCGTCAGAGCCTGTTTGAAACAATAAGCACCGGTTAAAAAGGAAACCCAGGCAGGGTGGGGGCTATGAAGCAGGAGGTCCACAGGCAGACCCCCATCTGGGTCATCAGGGGTAGTGCTGAGGATGGATGCAGCCTGGGAGCGCAGAGGGCAGCCTCCAGTCAACGGCCCTGCCTGTTTGCTTGCAGGCTGCTTCCCTCTAAAAGCACACGCTAGGCGTTTGTTCCCCATTGTTCTTGCCTTTTTCCTCCTTCAGTTTGATTTTCTCTCCACCCCTACCCTCTCTGGATTGACAAGATGCCCTTGGATTAAACAGATGTTCGGCTCACACACATGACCTCCGCTGCAGGGAACCTTATTGTCAAAGAGGCCCAGGAGGAGCAAAGCTTGTTCCCCTGAGGACTGACACTGTTACGCTGGAGTGTTGGGTGTTGGCTGGTGCAGGGGGCATTTGGGGGGCACGGAACCTTCCCCGTGCATTTTCAGTTGTGCCATGCAGGTGACCTTCCAGGGCATACTCGAGAGTGACAGGAGCTTGGTAGGAGACCCATAGCCTGTATCCCCTGCCCTTGGGAAAGCCACAAGCAGCTCAGATCTTCCTTAACGAGAGCCACCCCGTGAGAGCTCTGGGGACTTACTGTAGGGAGAGTGGGCTGTCCCTCAGGGCAGCATGTGGCCGGTGGAACCTTGACGTCTCCCTCTCTGGGCTAGAATCTGGGCTCCACCACTAGACAGCCGTATTAACAGGAACAGGTTACTTGAACTCTTCATTCCTCAGCTTGCACACCTGCAAAAGGGGGGTAATAGCAATACCCCTCAGGTGGGGTTGTTGTGATGACACATGTCATGCACTTAGCATAGTACCTGCCAGAGTGTAAGCCCTCGACAAACATTAGCCATTGTCATCACTGTCTTAGTCTCCTCAGGCTACTGTAACAAAATACCATAGCCTGGGAGGCTTAGATAGCAGATATTTATTTCTCACAGTTGTGGAGGCTGGAAGTCCGAGATCAAGATGCCAGCATGGTTGGGTTTTGGTGAGGACTCTCTTCCTGGCTGGTTGACAGCCACCTTCTCACTGTGTCCTCACATGGCAGAGAGTGAGCCAGCTCAGGTCTTTTCCTTTTTAAATATTTATTTATTTATTTATTTATTTATTTATTATTTATTTTGGCTGCACCGGGTCTTAGTTGAGGCATGTGGACTCTGAGTTGCAGCATGCGGACTCTTAGTTGTGGCATACATGCAGGATCTCGTTCCCTGACCAAGGATCGAACGGGGACCCCTGCATTGGGAGTGCGGAGTATTACCCACTGGACCACCAGGGAAGTCCCACTTTTCCTTTTCTTATAATGGTATTAATCCCATCATGGGGGCCCCACCCTCATGCCTGCATCTAAACCTAATTACCCCCCAAAGGCACCCCCTCCAAATGCTGTCACATTGGGGTTCAGGGCTTTAACATATGAATGGGGAGGGGAGGGCAGGGGTGGCACAAACATTCAGTCCATAACAATCTTTATTATTATTTTTGTTGTCCCTTTGCAGGGTGTTCTTAGGTTTGGGACAGTCTTCCAAGGGGAGGGAAGGAAGAAATGAGGAAGCTCTTTTGTCTCCAGTAGGGTCTTCAAGCCCATGGTGGTGGTTCTTGAGCCTTCTGGAAACTGTCTGCTTTCATAGTGTTTTATTTCCCTCTCCTTTTAACCTTTGGGGAAAGGCTCTTTATCATCCTAGTCTAGGTAAGAGGGAGAAGGAAGAAGAGTCAGGTTTATTAGGCAGCTGGGGGTGGAGGGAAGTCACACCACTGACTCCAGGCCACGCCCCTTGGTGTTATCCCCATTGACAGAGGACAGTGCCCGCAGAGGCTCTGGGCCAGGAACACCAGCAGTCCAAGGTCATGCTACTCAGAAGTTTCAGGGAGATTTGAACTCTGAGCCTTCTGACCCTGCCCCCTTGCAACATGTAGCTGGTGTGGAGAGGGGTGGAGCGGCCAGACCTGGAGCAGGATTGGGGTTGGGATGGATGCTGAGTGCAGCTGTCATGGCAAAGTGCACAGTCTGAGCCTTCCCATCACGTGGTGCGTGCTCGCTGGAGCTGAGCAGTGAGGCTCCTCAGACCCCTGAGTCCCTCTACCAGTGGAGGCTGCCCCCATGCCCCCTTCTACCTCCATATCCCCGAGGCTGGAGTAGCTCTCCTGCAGGAGGTTATTTCAAGGGACGCTAATCCAGACTGTGTTTTTTCTCCTGTGCTCTTATCCTTCCCCAGCCCCCAAAGACAATGAAGAGCGCGTGTTCCGGGAGCGCATGCGGCCCAGGAAGCGGCAGGGGGCTGTCAGGCGCAGGGTCCACCAGGTCAACGGCCACAAGTTCATGGCTACCTACCTTCGGCAGCCCACCTACTGTTCCCACTGCAGGGATTTTATCTGGTAAGGCCCTCTTTCCTGGAAACCTCTAGTTATGCTTTCTTGGCGATGAGAGGTGGGGGGAATGGGTCAGGAGATTAGAAACTTTATGTAAAAAATGCTGATGTGCTTTATTTCTTTTTCTGACTACAGAAGACTTTTCTGGAAGGCTGAGTGGTGCTTGGGGGGATAGATGGAAAGAAGAAACTATGGTTCTTGGTGCTTCTATACTTAGAATCATATCATACATCATATTTAAGGAGTTAAGATTTTATAACCAATAATGGTATTGTGGTTTGTTTTTTTAAAAAAATCCTTATCTTTTAGAGAAACAAGCTGAATTATTTACAAATGAAATGATAGGATGTCTCAGATTTGTTTAGGAAAAAAATAAGCTGGAAGGAGGGGCCAGGGGCCAGGGGTAGAGATGAAACAAGGCTGGCCGTGTATTGATCGTTGTTGGAGCTGGGTGATGGGTACATGAGGGTCCACTATATTCATCTCTCTCTTTTAATATACATTTGAATTTTCCATTAAGAAGCTTAAAATATTTGATTGCCAATATTTATAATACAGAGCAGTTCTTAGTAACTGTCATAACACTGGTGCTGATAGGATGCTAAGATTTCAGAGGAGGGAGAGAGGAGCGTTGGCTGGAGTGCTCAGGGAAGGCTTCTGGAGGAGGTGGCATTTCTCCTTTCATGATGATTAGGATTTTGATAGGCAGAGATAGGTAAGTAGTAGGCCTTTTGGGGAGGAGGAGAAACATAAGGAACACTGGCCTTGGAGATAAGCAGGGAACTTTTGATGAATACCTACCATGTGCCAGGGTCTCTCTTTGGCTCTGGAAATCTCTAATTAACTCTTCCTGGCATCCTATGAGCTATGTATTATGAACCCCATTCCACTAATAACAGTACTGAGGCTCAGAAATGAGACCACTCTATGGCCCTCCAGCTGGGAAGTGTCAGAGGCCTGATTCCACCCCTGGTGAGCACGACTAATAGCTCATGCTCAGTCTTCCTGGCAGCCTCTCTGAAACTGATGTGGAGTTTGCCAACACACTGGGATCCTGCAGGGGAAAGTGAACAAGGCCACACTGCAATATGAACCCAGAAGAGGGGCATTCGAATTGCACTGAGGACCCCTTGGATTCCCGTGGTATCCAGGAAAGCCTCATCTCATCCTCATGGTGTTCTAGAACTAATCATAGAGGCTGGCGTGGACATCTGAGGTGACACAGCTTAGAGCAAAGTCAACCTGACCGAAGCAGAAATAATGCCCCACTCCACCAGCAGACATGTCTCATTCCTGGGGCTGACAACCATCTGACCTCCATTTCTGTATTTTGGTCAAGAATAGGGGGAACAGGTTCTGAAAGCTTAGTCTTAGAGACTCAGGTCTTCTCTAACCCATGGCCAGCACCACTGAACTCTGGGTTTCCTTAGCTGCAGCCCTAGTGACTCCTGGCTCCTTTCATGGCTGGGCTGGGCTTTCACTGCAGGGAGCTGACCATTTGGTGATGGTGCCCTGAGGACAGGGCTCAGGCCAGGTGGGTTGGATTGTTCTGTGTCCAGGCTGACCCTAAGCCTGCCCTAGGGTACCCTGCTCTGGCCATGGAAGGACTCGCTGATGTTGACCTTCAGGTGGTAGATTGAGCTCCCAGTCCTGGCCACAGACTGCCCCATAACCCTTGGCTGCTTCTGGAACGCTCAGGGACTATGCCTGCCAGCGACAGCCCTCCTCCACGATTATCCATGACGAAGGACACACTCGACGCCTCGAGGCCTGTGGAAAGCAAGCAGAGTCTTCGTGGCTTTCCAGAGCACAGCTGGGCCCCTGGAATGGTTGTTTGTATAGGAAACTGAGCCCTGACACTGACCAAACCTTGCACCCATTCCAAGAGCTAGGGCTGCCCTCAGTGGCCTTCAGAGAGAGTCATTTTAAGGCACCCTGCAACTGGGAGTGAGATCACTGCCCCACTGCTGGGTGGACTCCAGTGTGCTTGGTGCACTGTGGGCAGCGACGGGAATGATGGGAATGGGCTGGCTTTGTGTGGCTTTTGACCTACTGAAATTCATCTTCTTAAAGGGCCGTATTCTTCTTTTCAGGGGTGTCATAGGAAAGCAGGGATACCAATGTCAAGGTAAGAGGGTATTTATTGTATGAAGTAAATCCTTGGGGCCCACAGGTCGATCCAGATCACCCCTGCTCGTGGGAGGCGGGTGCTGGGTTGGGTGACATCCAGAGCTCTGTACGCTGTGCATGCTTACGCTCCCTCCCCACAAAGCAAGTCCCTGATTTTCCTTTGTCCCTGCCTGGCCGTCTCTCCCCCATAATTGTGTGGGAGCAGATGTGCGGGACCACCATCTGCAGGTGTCCCAGGGGTCTCAGCCTTGTTTTGTAGCCTTTCTGGTGCACCTTCTTCTTACGGAAGTGAGAAGCCCATTAGAGGCCGCCTGTGCCCTGAGCTGGGTTCTGTGTGTTCTGTCCGCTCCCTCACTCTCCCACTCCCTGAAGAAGCCCCCTCGCCTGCTTGTTTTATTCAGTATCACTAATGGTCCTTGCTGGTTCTCTTTTCTGTCTCTTCAGTGCCGTCATTAGCTCTTAAACATTTCACAGTCACTGGAAAGTATGGGAGGGTTTGTTTTTTTCCCCAGTTAACTGACTACAGATGCAAGGTTAAGTTGTCCAGAACTGGATGGTGGGTATGTGATGAGGTCATGTTGAGGTTTCTCTGTGGTTGGAGCTGGGAGACCATCCCGTCTCCTCGCCCAGCCACTGGTTGACTTGGGTCTCACCCCTGGGGGACTGGGGTAACTTCTGTGGGACATGACTGTGTCTTGGGTGACATGTACGCAGTCACACACGTGACACTTCTTAGGTTACTTGCAGCCACCTGCTGCCCAAACTGGCCCATGACGCTAAAGACGGAGCTGTAGGCCACTTCTTGGGGAAGTATTACATTAAATGAAATTTTTTGTTTGGCACAGAAGGGCACAACCAGATCAAGAGGCTTGAGCACTTCTGTGCCACAAAACATCCATTTGCCTGCTGCCGGCCGGCCTGCCTGTCACCCCAGCCAGCCCTGGTGGGAGCCTGAATGGAGCACATTCAGAGCGGCAGCTCCCTGGGTAGACAGTGCTTCACGGCTGGGCCATTGTTCCCTGAACTTGGCATAGAGAAGCAAGAAAATTGATTGATACTCCTGGAACTAGAGGAAACTGCTGATGCCCTTTGGATATAAATGGTCCATTCTTCTCCAGAGCATTTAGGAAACCCTAATGGCTCTGATGGCAGAGTGCTTTGAAATGACTGCATAAAGGGCTTCAGGTAGGGCGTTACATTAAGACTTGGCTACAGAGACAGAAGGGCGCGCCCCCCCCCCACCCCGGCTCCTCTGCAGAGACCTAATCAAATCTCAGGTTGGAACCTTTCTGCCCCTACTTGTCGCTCAGCCCTCTCGTGTTTTGCTCTTTGCAGTTTGCACTTGCGTGGTCCACAAGCGATGCCATGAGCTCATAATTACGAAGTGCGCTGGATTAAAGAAACAGGAAACTCCCGACGAGGTAAATATTTATAACATTGAAATTCTGGGCTTTCTTCACCGCCATCCCCACCTTCCACTGCCTCCTCTGTGGTCCCCAAGAGAAACCTTATCTCTTTGAGGGCCTGCTGCTGTCTTTATTGTGTTGATCAAAAATGAAGGGAGTTGTCCACAGTCTTCCGATATGAGGTACAGCCTACGGAATGAGTGTGGCTCCGAGTCGGGTTTAGGTGTGTGAATAGGATGCCAAGAGCTGTGTGATCCCCAAATGAAAGACCACAAGGAAAATGTGAGTTATTTTATGTCATTATCTCATCGGAACAGTGAAGGGGCTCACTGGCATGTCAAGGGACCCACACTTCATAAATAGTAAGAGACACAACACGCAAGCAGGAACCTTATCTTTATGAGGTGATGGGGGAATGGAGTGGGATTAGCAAATCTAAGAAACACTTAGGAGCCTGAAAGAACTGCAATAATAACAATAATAGCTGACATTCATTGAGTACTTGCCGTGCCCTGATTTAAGCACTTTATCTTATGTTTTTTAAAGCCATAACAACCTTAATGAGATCCATGTTGTTATTACCTTCACTTTCCAACAGAGAGAATAGGAGCATAGAGAGGTCAAATTAACTTGCCCCAAACCTTACAGCCCCGTATGTGAAAAAGCCACGTTCAAATTCAGCTAGTCAGTTCCGGAGTCTGAGCCCTTGACCACTGTGTTCTCTTAATCTTAGAAACTAGTGTTAGATTGACTGTTAGAGAAGCTGTTAGGGGTAAGGAAGAGAGAAGATTCGACTTGAAGCCAGGTTTCTCCTAACTGAGTGATTAGGAGAAGAGTGTTTCCACTAACAGATGTAAAAGCCTTTGCGGGGGGGGCTTCCCTGGTGGCGCAGTGGTTGAGAGTCCGCCTGCCGATGCAGGGGACACGGGTTCGTGCCCCGGTCCGGGAGGATCCCACATGCCGCGGAGCGGCTGGGCCCGTGAGCCATGGCCGCTGAGCCTGCGCGTCCGGAGCCTGTGCTCCACAACGGGAGAGGCCACAACAGTGAGAGGCCGGCGTACCGCAAAAAAAAAAAAAAAAAAAAAACCTTTTGGGGAAGATGACAGGTGTGAATCTAAGTGGAGAAGTTATCTGTGTTCATGACAATTGATTTCAAAGACATGATTTTAATTCTCAGTGAAATAAATAAATACTGTATCATCATAGGCCATTAGATTTGGGAGTCAGAGAGGCCTTGGGTGGATTTATAATCAACTGGGTTTATAATCAAATGGGTTTATAGTTTGGCTTCTAAAAGGAGTCACTTATAGAGATCTTCTGCCTGCTTCTTAAAAAGAATTCAACCAAGTGACATCTCAACATCCAAAGCATTTTCCATCTTTTATCTCCTTTTGATTTCACGCCATCTCTGGAAATCAGGAAGGGACGAGGCTTAGATTGAGTGTCCCATGTCCCTGGAGGGCAGACAGTACAAGGCACCAAAATTATTTACAGAGGTTCTACTGACAGGGTAGAAATGGCAAGTCACTGTCACCCGGGTCTCTTGGCTCCTGGTCTAGGATCATAACCCAAAGTATGTTGTTACCCTCATTAGTTTAAGTAAATGAAAGAAAAAGATGATTAGCTTGCTGTCTGTCTGTCTGCCTTCTTATGGACATTTTATTGAGCATTTATTGAGCACTTCCTGTATGCCAGATAATTGTTCCATGTCCCAATGAAATAAAGAGGAATACATGATTCCTGCTTTCAAGGGTCTCATAAGTCTCAGTAAGTTAAAAAAAAAAATCTCGTAAATCTTATCAACTGCGAACCTCTACAGGTTTATTTATATTCACAAATAGGCACACCTATGCTACAAATCTATGGAGGGGTGGGCACTATTGTTTTCAGTAAATCTGGGATGCTGGTACTGGGGTAAGTGCACAGTAGACGGCCGAGGCACCTCAAGCTGGGCTCAGTACAGTGATGGTGCAGCGGCAGGATCAGCCAGCCATTCCTTGTTGCCGGGTGATAAGGAGGTTGTTCTGAAGCTGAGTGACCCTGAGGGGTTGTGTGCACATACCTCGGTGTTTGTGTTCACATTCATGTCTGTGCCCAGCTCTCACCCCCCGCCCCCATGAGGGTTTTTCACTCACCGGCCAGCCGTGAGCCAAGGACAGCTCCTCTGCTGTGTGCTGTCCCTAATGCCTGGAGTAGCAAGAGTGATGCTCTCTCAAGCCCAGGGGCTCTCAGGTGATGGTGCCTCGCTGTCCTGAGAGGGGCAGATTTTGTTTGTGTGGCTGCTCCACTAGAGATGTATCAGTAGGTGGAGAATGTCTCTTAGAGGGCAGAGGGAGACCCCTGCTGACCTCTTGCTTCAGTTAATGTATCCCCCCTCTTCCACCCCCAGTGTGTCATTGACCCCACAATCTTGTCATATTAGGTGGGTCGGGGGTGCCATCCTTCTTTGCCGGATAAGGAATCCAAAGCCCCGAGAAGTCAGGAGACTTGCCTGAGACCTCACAGGGGGCTGGTGGCAGACCCAGGCCTGCAGATCAGATGCCCGGACTCGTCTCCCCCATCCTCTGCCCTTCCGTCTTGCCACCTTCTCTTTACTCCTTTTAAATCATAAGTGGCAGCATAGTGGTTAAAAAGCCTGGGCCCTGAATTCAGACCCACAGCCTCAAATCCTGGCTCTGCCACGTACCCGCCTGCAGGCACATCTCTTAATCTCCCTGTTCCTTAATTTCCTCATTTGTCAACTCGTGCCTACCCCCATAGGGTGGTGGTGAGGTTTAAATGAGCTGGTGGTGCCTGGCCTGTGGTCAGCACCGAAGCCTTAGCACCCTTAGTGGTCACCATTCCGTGTTAGCCATCTCCATCGTGATGGTTGTTTGTCCTAACTGGTGACCTACAGTTTCCACGGCTGTGCTGGGTTCTTGGGTGTTCACAGAATCCCACATCCACCATCAGGCTGCAGAAAGACTCTGCCTAGCTAGGCTTTGGTGCTCAAGCAGCATTAAAAGCACATAATGACAATTCTTTCAGGTCAAAATGTGAGGTACAGGTTGAGTGCTGTGTGCCATGGGAGCTGGAGGTCTGGAGTCCCGGAGGGGACTGATGCGGGAGGAGAGTCCAGCAGAGCAGCAGAGAGAGTGGGATAAGGGTCCCAGCAGGGAGGTTCTCTGCACCTCTTTCCCAGGGCAGCTTTCAGAGCGAGGAGCTTAGCGGTGACCCTGTGTTTTGCTGTCCCTGCAGGTGGGCTCCCAGCGGTTCAGTGTCAACATGCCCCACAAGTTCGGGATCCACAACTACAAGGTTCCCACCTTCTGCGACCACTGTGGCTCCTTGCTCTGGGGCCTCTTGCGGCAGGGTTTGCAGTGCAAAGGTAAGGCGCTGGTCCTGGCCTCCTCCCCCACACCTGCACTCCGATGTCCCTCCTTTAAAGAGTCTTTTCATAGCCTTGAGAGTGTGTTCCAGGCCTGGCCAGAGGACTGAGCCCAAGCCCTCGCTAAGCCCTTATTAATTACTCTGAGCATTTGCTAAGCAGTCTCTGTGCAGAGGCCATTCTAGGGACTCTGTAGAGGGAACCAGAAGAAGGAAGGCGTGGCTCCATCTTTTAAGATAGTGGACAAGCTGGGGAGACAAGATGAGTCTATGAAAGTGCAGAAGAAATTGAAGGAAACAATACATTAGAGCAGAAGGGGAGAAGGGTTTTCAGGGTTAGGCCCTGCAGTAAGTCCCAGAGGTCTTTCTGTCCCCATCTGTGGTGCAGAGCTTGAACCCTGCGAAAGCACTGTCACGTCTTACTGATCCTCTGTCGGCCTGTGATGATAGACGTTACATTATGCCCATGGCCCCCATGAGGGCACGGGCTCAGAGACTAAGTAATTTGATCACGTCATGTAGCTTGTGAGCAGAAATAGGGTTTGAACCTTGACTTCTGAGTCTTGAGTTTCTTCCTCTGTTTCCTGCTGTCCTGCCTGTGAATTGATTTCTGCTCAAATGAGTGTGCTGAGTGACACAGGTAATGGCATGTAATATGGGGAGGTGGGGACATACCCTGGGGGCCTGGATAGAGTGTCCAGTTTCACAAGCTGGTCCCAACCTGCCCACAGAGTCGGACAACCATGAACTGTTGGGCAGGAACGTCTCATGGACATTATTTAAAAACAGTGTTTTATTATTTAAAATTTTAAATTTAATTTAAAAGTGAAAAACATTAAATTTTATGAAATTATTTTATGTTATAAAAACAGTATTTTATTATTAGTGAATGTATTATTGATAAATACCTATTGTGGAAACATTGGAGAAAGAGGTAAAGTACAAGAAGGAAAGCTGAAGCCATGAACCAATTGGTCATTGAAGGGATCCCAGTGAGAAATTATGAGGACTGGAAATAAGGTACTGGCTATAGTGGGAATAAAGAAGGAAACTAACTTAAGAGGCATCGAGGAGTGATTTATTGGCTGTAGTGACGAGATCCAACTGGGAGGATGGCGACACTACTCGCTGAGACAGGGAACACATGAGGGAGGGCAGGGCTGGAGGCAGTGATTGTGGAGTTGAGTTGGGGGCATGTTAACTTTTAGGTGCCTGTGGGAAGTTTACATGGAGCTGTCGGACTATTGGACCTTCTCATCGAAACTCAGAGGAGAAGTCTAGACTGAGCATTTAGATTTGGGATTTGTCAATGTCTAAGTAGCAGTTAAACCTATAAAGTAGATGTCATCCCCAGGATAAGTACCTTGAGTGTGAAGAAAGAAGAAAACAACTTGGGAATCCGGGGCGGGTACCAGCATCCTAAGATGAGCATGCAAAGGAACTGGGAGGGAAAGACCTCAGAGGTAGGAGGAAAAGTAGCAAGGAATGGCATCATGGAAGCCAAAAGGGTAGAGAGTATTTTTTAAAAAATTTAAAGAAGGAAATGATGGATAGTGCCAAATGGTTCCAAGAAGTTATTTAAAGTAAGAAGTAGAACATGGGAAAATAGAACTACCATATGATCCAGCAATTCCACTTCTGGGTATTTTCCTGAAGAAAATAGAAACACTAATTTGAAAAGTTACATGTACCCCTGTGTTCATTGCAGCATTATTTACAATAGCCAAGGTATGGAAGCAACCTAAGTGTCCATTAATAGATGAATGGATAAAGAAGAGGTGGTGTGTAAACACACACACACACACACACACACACACAATGGAATAGTACTCAGCCATAAAAATTAATTAAATCTTGCCATTTGTGACAACATGGATAGACCTAGAGGGTATTATGCTAAGTTAAATAAGTCAGACAGAGAAAAACAAATGCTGTATGATTTCACTTATATGTGGAATCTATAAAACATCAAATGAACAAACACAAAACAGAAACAGACATAGATACAGAGAACAAACAGGTGGTTGATGGGGGGGAGTGGGGAGTGAAATAGGTAAGGGAGATTGAAGTAAAAACTTCCAGTTACAAAGTAAGTGAGTCAGTCACAAGGATGAAATGTACAGCATGGGGCATAGACTCAATAATACTGTAGTATCCTTGTATGATGACAGATGGTAACTAGACTTATTGTGGTGCTCATTTTGTAATGTATAGAAATATTGAATCACTATGTTGTGCACCTGGAACTAACATAGTGTTGTAGGTCAATTATGCTTCAATAAAAAAAAAAAAAAAAAGTTGAGCATGGGGTTGGATTTAACAACAGGGAGGTCACCAGTGCCCTCAGCAGGAGCTGTCTTGGTGGGGCAGTGGGGATGGATGCCCAAGTGCAGAGGCTGAAGTGAGAATGGAGGGTGAAGTATTTTCAGGTTATTTTATATAATCAGGAAAAAGACAGTGGAAATGGTGAGCCAGGAGAGACAGGGGACCACTGACAGAACAGGGACAGAGAGATGGATACCCCTTCTCCCAGTGGAAGGAAAGCCTCAAGGCCAGGCCAGGGTACAGATACGTGTCCTATGTTGGGGAAGGGAGTCCAGGAGGAGGTGATTAGGCAGAGTGATCATTTAAGTTCTGAATCTTTTGAGGGCATTGCAAATAAAAATAAGGATTTCTGAAACAGGAGATCCTGTTCAAAGTTGGGGTGAGAAGTGGGGGTGGTGTGGAAGGCGTGAGCAGGGTTGGAAACAGCTGTCGCGGGAAATGAGGACGACCTGCCCCAGGACAGGAGGAAGTGCTGGCTGCTGACACATCTAGTGTCCTGTGTGAGCTTCCCAGACATTCACATTTCCCTTTCTAGAATTCTAGCACATGACCTGAAAGAAACAGGGCCTACCCGAAATCCTTTTTGCCATTACGTGACATTAAAACAAAGGAAGAGAAAGAAAAATAATGCAGCAGGAATCTCAGATGTTTTCAGAGGAGTGATGCATTTTTGGAAAGTTGAGTGGGGTTGCTGGGAAGCAGAGTGCCTGCTTTGGATGGGACTCTGATGAAGCCATGTCTGGTTTTTAGTAAATCTGTTAATTATTGATCTACCTAGGGAATCTAAATGAAGATTTGTCATATCATAAATACTGATATCTTTAGAAAGCAGCCCAGATAGCCAGACGCAGCAACTAGGGCTGTGGGTCCCTGGATGACCCCGGGAGAAGGCTAGGCCCAGGGACAGTGTATTCAGCTCTGTTTTGGCAGGAAACACTCTCAAGCCTGCTCAAGTAAAGGATGGGATGAGCGAGGCTGCCTAGAGTAAGGATTCCTGTTCACTGGAGCCCAGGGGAACGTGAGGGGGTCGGGCCACACAGAGACAAGAAGGTAAAGGCTGTTCAGAATTTAGGACCCCCAGCAAATTTCACAGATCTTCCCTGTCCTTTTCCTCTGCTACCATGACTTGGCCATTTCCTCCTTGCTCCTTTCCTACTCTTGCTCTTCCTGTCTCTCTCTCTCAATTAATAGACTTTATTTTTTTAGAGTAGCTTTGGATTCACAGCAGAACTGAACTGAAGGTACAGAGATTTCCCATATGCCCCCTGACCCCACATACACTGAGCCTCCGCCACCATCAACATCTCCACCAGAGTGATACATTTCTTACAGTCGCTGAACTTACATTGACGCATCATAATCACCCAATGTCCATAACTTACATTAATTTCACTCTTGGTGTTGGATACTCTATGGGTTTTGACAAATGTATGATGACACGTATCATACAGAGTGGTTTCACTGCCCGCCACCCCACCCCCCGCCCCGCCAATCCCCTGTGTTTGCTTCTCGCTTTTGATCCTTTTTCAACCTCAAGTCTTTCTGCCCCTGCAGGCCCCTTACCCTGTGGAGAGGTTGATGACCAGAAGAGACCAGGAGGGGCCAGGGCAGGGGCCCCTCATGTCTGGGTCTAAGCCTGGTTCCGCTCCTACGATTGCTAAGAAAAGGAAATCAAGACTTAGTTACCTGCCCGGGGTCCCAGAGCAAGTCCCCATGGAGCTGGAGTTAAACCCAGGCAGCGGGCTCCTGACCTGGCTCTGACCCGTGCTCCATGCCGTCTCCTGCTCGGGGAGACTCCGTCAGATCCTCACCTCTGCTGGATCAGGCTGGCTTGGTCTCCTGGGCTGGAGCCCCTATCCCTTGGTCATGGTGGGACACCAGCCACTTGGCCGTCAGCTCAGCTTTGTTGCCCATCCCGCTCCTGGCGATAATCCGTTTAGGTATTTTTAGTGAAACCAGTTTCTCTCGAGCCTGGGTCTATAGGGAAGGAGCTAGGAGACTGTCCTGGTCACTCTCCCTTCAGCCTAAAATTGCCTGAGCCACATGGGTTCAAGTGTGGTGCATACACTCTTGCAGGGATCGTCCCTCTGTCAGCCAGGGAGAGGGAACATAATTACCCCCGTTTTACTGGTGGAGAATGGAGAACAATGTGCACAAGGGGATACAACAAGGGGCCTGTGGGACTCACCTCTGTCCTCCGGGCTGCCACCTCCCTCCCATGTCCCAGAGGGGACAGATGCTTGGAGGATGCTCACGGGCTGTTTTTGGTAACTGAGTCCTTAATCAGGGCAGAAAAACACCAGCACTAAGTGATAAGGCAAAATATTTCATTCCTGTCCTTTGTTTTTTTTTTTGTTTTGTTTTGTTTTGTTTTTGTTTTTAGCTGTGCCACGTGGCTTGCGGGATCATAGTTCCCTGACCAGGGATTGAACCTGCGCCCTCGGCAGTGAAAGCACAGAGTCCTAACTACTGGACTGCCAGGGAATTCCCTCCTGTCTTTTGTCTTATGATTTGAGTGCTGGCACAGTTGCTGTGTCTCTCTCCAGGCTCGTTGAGGGTCTGTCTGAGCCTTCAGCCACTATTAGTCCAGAAATTAGCTTCAAACGTTTAAATATTAGCATCACTGAGGCATTTGAACCCTTTTTGTTCTTCACTTTATTTGAACTGTGCTGCTTCCCCAACCTGACCACCTGCACAGTGAACCCCCTAGGGTCCTTTTGTACTTGTGTTTTGTTTTTCCATTGACTCATGGAGTTATTTCCCTGTGGAGGTAAAGACTCCCAATACCTTAGGATTTGTGTTTCCTTCTCTAAAGAAGATGTGGGATTCTCACGTGTCCTGTGGGTCACCGCCCACTTCTCTTCTGCCCATGAGCTCACACTCATGTCTCCAGCACAGCCGCCCTGAAGTCATCAGGCACCGAGGGGCAGTTTAACAGAAAGCCAGACCTCTTTACACAATCCACAGTGTGCCCTGCAGGGCCCTGCAGCAGCCCTGGCTTGCCCGTCCCCATCTGCGGTGGGCTCCCTACTCCTGCCTGTCCCCTCTGACTGCAGCTCTGTACCGAGGTGGAGGATAGGTACAGTTGGGAAAGGTCTGGCCTGGAAATTCCTGAAGAATCTCCTTCCAGGCTTCCTGACTCTCTCTCAGATCCTATCCTAGTAACAGCTGTGATCCGAGCCTGCTTTTGTGGGCTAAGGGGCAGGGTGTCACTTTCCCGTGGGTAATGAAGAACAGGCCATCTTGTTTGGGGGAAACCCCTTAGGCAGAGAGCTGTGGCCAGTGAAGATCCCAGATTAGGAGTCCAGGGAACTGGTCTGTCCTGGTTCTATCACTGCCTGGCTGGGCAATTGCAGGCAGGGCCCACTGGCCAGGTGACCCCAACTGCCCACCTGCCTTCTGAGAATTATAATGAAAGTAATGAAAACCGAGTGATCTTAGCTGTATATACCTCGTGGAGCGGCTGCAAGAGCCATAAAGTTAGGAGGAAGGAAAGGTCTCTCTCCCTCTCTGCCTCCTTCCCTTCCTTCCTTTTTGGATATTTAAAAAACATTAGAGACATGAAAAAGGATTTTTATTCTCATCATTTTTGAAAATATCAGCCCTTCACTATGATTTTTTGACAACTAGGTTCCTTGTCATATCTTCAACTTTTATTTGTACTTTTAGAATTAAGAAAAACACAGGGACTTCCCTGGCGGTCCGGTGGTTAAGACTCCGCACTTCCATGGCAGGGGGCATGGGTTCAATCCCTGCTCAGGGAACTAAGATCCCTCATGCTGCGCAGCGTGGCCAAAAGACAAACAAACAAACACAGCCACAAATAATAAATAATTCTCACTAGGAAAGTTTCAAGCAAGACTTAAGTCTTAAGGATATGTATAAAAAATATTAAAGTCCTTTGTGTTCTTTTTCCACATCCATCCCCAGCCTTAACTGCTACTAACAATTTGCTGTGGATCCTTTCAAGCCTTTCTGTGTGCATTTGTTGCATGAATACTTATATACACACATATACGCTGTAATAGGCATCTGTTGGTGCATAACACATTATCCCAAAACCTAGTGGCTTAAAACAACCAATATTTATTACCTCAGAGTTTCTCTGGGTTAAAAATCTGAATGCAGCTTAGTTGAGTGCTTCTGACTTAGGTTTTCTCATGAGTTTGCATCAAGCTGACAGGTGGGGCTTTGGTCTCATCTGAAGGTTCAACTGGAAGAGAATCCCTTCCAAGCTCACTCATGTTGCTGTTGGCTAGAGACATCAGTTCTTTGCCACATGGGCCTCTCCATAGGGCAACTTACAGCATGGAAGCTGATTTCCTTCAGAGCAAGCAAACAAGAAAGCAAGAGGGTATGCTCAAAACAGAAGCCATACTGTTTTGTAACCTAATCTCAAAAATGACATCCCATCACTTTTGACATTTTTTGTTCGTTAAAAGAGAATCACTACGTCCAGCCCCCCATTTAATGGGAGGGAATGGTGTGAAGGGTCAGATACCAGAAGGTGGAGATTATTATAAGCCAACTTAGATGCCGCCCACCCCCCTTCCCACCATACACACACACACACAGAAATACGATCACCTTCTCTGGGAGGTCTACCCTTTTAAAAACTGAAGTTCCCATCTCTTAACTTCCTTCACCTTCCTCTGCTTTTTTTTTTTTTCCTCTTTGCAACAGTTGTCACCTTCTGATAACTTAAATTACCTATATTTTATGTTTATTTCTTCCTCTCCTAATCAGAATATAAGGTCCATGAGGGCAGAGGTTTTTTTGGTCTATTTTGTTCTCTGCTGTTTCCCCAGCATCTAGAACAGTGCCGGGCACATTAGCCTTCAACAAATGTTTGTTAATTAAATGCTATATGCATTGTTCTGTAATTTGCTTTTCCTACAAGTCAGCATATATAAGGTCGCATCATTCTTTTTACTGGCTGCTTAATACTCCACATCATGGGACATTCCATACATTATTTAAAGCTTACCTTCTTGATGGACATTTACTTGTTTCTGTGTCCTCACCATTTAATGCTGCTGCAGACATCCTCATATATGCATCTTCATGCATTTGTATGAATAATTATGAAGAAATGCTCGTAGAAGTCCTGTAGTAACTTCAAGCCCTATCTTTTGTGGTTGAACCACATAAGGAGGGAATTACATAAGGAGACTTTTCATCTGTTTGTTGCTTGTTTGTTTTTACATAAGTCATGTTCACTGACTGCTTCACCTTCTTGTGCCTTGACATTTAATTTTGCATGATCAGAAACTGCCTATGTAGTGACTTTAGGATTTCAGTTACCTATTATCTGCTGGGGTCTGGTCATTTTTGCTGCCTGTGTGTTAACTAATTTCCACAGAGTTAGATTACACTGAAAAGCATGGCATCCTGGTTTGTGCAAGGCATCAGGGAGAACTTGGAGATAAAACATTATTTTAGTTTTCTAGAAACTTGCCCTCTACTTGGGCGTTAAAACATAAGTTAAATATAGACAACAGTTCAAGCAGTGAATCAGAAATATGTGTGAGCAGTTCAAGGGCAAGAGAGGCCAACAGGAACTTGGTCAGGACAGGCTTTCTGGGGGGAATGGGGCTTGAGCTACACCCTGAGGGAGGAGAAGGACCTGGAAAGGAGGGCAAGGGAAGATGTTCTAGGTAGGTAACGAGTTATACCTAGAGGACAGGGAAGGAAGAAGCAGTTCCCTGCTCAGCACGGAAATGCCACAGGAGTCTCCTTGGTTGATTCTGAATCCTTGCAGTAGCAGCTGGCAATGCCTGGGGATCATGACAAATGCCCTGCATCTTAAGTGGAAGGTCACTGGGAGACTCAGTCAGAGTTTTTGTCTGAGGAATGCCAGGTAGCAGACAGTTGGCCAGTCATTGCTTCTGGAAAGCTTTGAATGGTGGTTCCAGTGCCCATTCTCTATCTGGTGACAGTTGGTGCCCAGTTTAACCCCCAAGGAGCTCCCCTCTAACCTCCTGTGTTCATCTTCTGCCCAGGACTCTGCATCAGTCACTCTCCCACCCCTGCCAGCCTCCATGGCACAAGCACACAATTTCCTGTTCAAAATTGTGTGTGCTCTGCCCCTGAGTGTGGCCTGGCTGACTAACCTGTCACAAAATCAAACCACTGCCCTGGCTCACCCTCTAGGGCCAAATAACCCTCACGGAAAGAGATTTCTGCAGGGCACATAGGCCTGCCCATCTCCCTTTGTCATTGTTCTGACAGTGTCATCCGCTTGCTTTGGGAGAAATCCCAACAGCCTGACTTGCCCCACTGCAACCCTCGCTTTAATCTCAGCTATGAAAAGGGTGGAAACATGGAAACCAAAATGAAGGTCAGAGTGCTCGAGCCCCCATCTGTCCTGAGGATGACACTGCTGCTGCAGTACCACCCAGCACAGAGTAGGAGCTCAACAAATATGTGATGAAAAACTAGGTAGTAGTACTATAATGATCCTCCTTTTAGAAGAGCCCCAGCAAGGCAGCTCTGTTTCTTCATCCAGGTGGAACAGTTGAAAATGAACAATATGAAGCTGCCTGGAAAGGGAAGCCTTAGGGGCAGCCTCGAGCTGTGAGGGGTTTGGGAGCCTTGCCACTGGGCCTGGGTGCTCACCGATCGGGATGGGCCAGAGGAGTGCAGAAGGGGTGATTTGACTGGTTTGTCTGCCCCAAACGTTTCCCCTTTCTTTTTTTTTTTTTTAAACATCTTTATTGGAGTATAATTGCTTTACAATGGTGTGTTAGTTTCTGCTTCATAACAAAGTGAATCAGTTGTACACATGTTCCCATATCTCCTCCCTCTTGCGTCTCCCTCCCTCCCACCCTCCCTATCCCACCCCTCTAGGTGGTCACAAAGCACCGAGCTGATCTCCCTGTGCTATGCGACTGCTTCCCACTAGCTATCTATTTTACGTTTGGTAGTGTATATATGTCCATGCCACTCTCTCACTTTGTCCCAGCTTACCCTTCCCCCTCCCCATATCCTCAAGTCCATTCTCTAGTAGGTCTGTGTCTTTGTTCCCGTCTTACCCCTAGGTTCTTCATGACCTTTTTTTTTTTTCTTAGATTCCATATATATGTGTTAGCATACGGTATTTGTTTTTCTCTTTCTGACTTCCCCTTTCTTTTGATTCCAACTGGCACATCCACTTTCTCTTACTGATCTGCAGCCTCTGGGTGTCACCTTAAAGCTTCCAGGAGCCCTACTGTGGCTGCCTAAATTATGTCAAGTTCCCCTCCCTCAGTCAACTTTGCCCTCTTGTTTCCAGACTTTTCAAAGCACTTTCAAAGTTGCTTTTTCATGTGGTCCATTTTAACTGACATGTTATTGGATTTTTTTTTTTACTTACCTATTGGGACAACTACACAGTTCTCCTAGGGAAATAACAGAATTTTAAAAAATGAAAAGCAAAGTCTCCAAAGAACGATCCTATCTTACTGACCAGCCAACCCGAGCTAATTGTTTCATTAGGATGGACAGGTCTGGCGTTACAACACTAGGGGGCGCCAGTGACTAAATCACCTATATAAGCTGCCCTTGCTAAGAAATTCTCTCTCTTCATTGGGTTGCTTCATTCTTGTCCTTTCTGTCACCTCAGAAGAGACAGAAGACGACTTGCATGAAGTTGGTGGGCAGGTGCAGGTGAGGTGGGCTGTGCGTCAGAGGGTAGCTGTTGCTAAGGGGAGTGGGGCAGAGGATGCAGAGCTGAGTGATGTTGCCTGGCGTCTGGGAGGCTCTGAGGATTTTCAGGCATTGTTAGTAATAACTCAGTTAATGGATTTGGCACCATGGCCAGGCTGCGGTGGAGCTTTCTCGTTTGTTTATATTGCCTGAGAAAGCTCCCCCCCCATCAGCGCACATGCTCCCCCATCCCCACACCCCTGCCTTTGGTTCTGTGGGCATCTTCAGCTCCATAATTCACTTGAACTCTTCAAGCCTGGGTTGGGAAGGAGGGGGAGTGGAGTCTGCGCTGTCCCTCCCTCTAGGTCAGGGACCAGGCTGTGAAGGGCCAGTAGGAGGTCTGGCCATCCTGCCTGGTTTCACTCCAGAAACTCTGTGTGTGTTTGTGTGTGTGTGTGTGTGCGCGTGCGTGCGTGCATGCGTGCACGTGTGTGTGTTTTAACAGACTTTAACTTTTAGAGCAGTTTTAGGTTCACAGCAAAATTGAGGAGCAAGTACGGAGATTTCCAATATACCCTCCTACCCCCACCCACGGACAGCCTCTCTCACTATCAACATCCCGACCAGAGTGATACATTTGTTACAGTCAGTGAACTTAAATTGATACATCATTATCCCTCAGTTTACATTAGGGTTCCCTCTTGGTGTTGGACATACTGTGGGTTTGGACAAATGTACAGTGTGTTGTATCCACCGTTATAGTATCATACGGATAGTTTCACTGCCCTAAAAATCCTCTGTGCTTTGGCTATTCATCCTTGCCCCTCCCCAACCCCTGACAGTCACTGATCTTTTTACTGTCTCTGTGGTTCTGCTTTTCCAGAAAGTCATATAGTTGGAATCATACAGTATATAGTCTTTTCAGATTGCCTTCTTTCACTTAGTAATGTTCATAAGTTTCCTCCATGTCTTTCATGGGTTAATAACTAATGTATTTTTAGTGCTGAATAATACTCCATTGTATGAACTTACCACAGGTTATTTAGCTGTTCACCTACTAAAGGACATCTTAGTTGTTTCCAAGTTTTCATAATTATGAATAAAACTGCTGTAGACATCCGTGTGCTGGTTTTTGTGTAGACATACATTTTCAACTACTTTGGGTAAATACCAGGAGTGTGATTGCTGGATTGTAAGCTAAGAGTATGTTTGGTTTTGTAAGAAACTACCAAAGTGTCTTCCAAAGTGGAAGACGTTTTTCATTCCCACTAGGAATGAATGAGAATTCCTGTTGCTGCATATTGTCACCAGCATTTGGTGTTGTCAGTGTTTTAGATTTTGGCCATTCTAAAACGTGTGTAGTGGTATCTTGTTTTAATTTGCAATTCCCTAATGACATATGATGTGGATCATCTTCTCATATGCTTGTATGCTATCTGTATATCTTCTTTTTTTTTTTTTTTCGGTACGTGGGCCTCTCACTGTTGTGGGCCCTCCCATTGCGGAGCACAGGCTCCGGACGCACAGGCTCAGCGGCCATGGCCCATGGGCCCAACCGCTCCGCGGCATGTGGGATCCTCCCGGATCGGGGCATGAACCCGTGTCCCCTGCATCAGCAGGCGGACTCCCAACCACTGCGCCACCAGGGAAGCCCTGTATATCTTCTTTGGTGAGGTTTCCACTCAGGTCTTTTGCCTATTTTTTAATTGGGTTGTTCATTATCTTATTGTTGAGTTTTAAGGGTTCTTGCATATTTTGGATAAGCTTTTATCAGATATGTCTTGTGCAAATATTTTCTCCCAGTCTGTGGCTTATCTTCTCATTCTCTTGACAGTGTCTTTTGCAGAGCAAAAAATTTTAATTTTAATGAAGTCCAGCTTATCAATTATTTCTTTCATTAATCATGCCTTTTGTGTTATATTTAAAAAGTCATCGCCATATCCAAGGGCACCTAGATTTCCTCCTATGTTATCTTCTAGGAGTTTCATAGTTTTGAGTTTTATATTTAGGTTTATGACCAATTTAGAGTTAATTATTGTGAAGGGTGTAAAATCTGTGTCTAGGTTCATTTTTTTTTTTTTTTTTTTGCATTGGATATCCAGTTGTTCCAGCACCATTTGTTGAAAAGACTGTCTTTGCTCCCTTGTACTGCCTTTGCTCCTTTGTCGAAAATCAGTTTTATGTTTATGTAGGTCTATTTCTGGGTTCTCTATTCTGTGCCATTGATCTGTTTGTCTATTCTTTCACCAGTACACACTGCCTTGATTACTATAATTTTACAGTAAGTCTTGAAGTCAGGTAGTGTTGGTTGTCCAACACTTCTTCAATATTGTGTTGGCTCTTCTGGGTCTTTTGCATCTCCATGTGAACTTCAGAATCAGTTTTTCAATCTCCACAAAATAATTTCCTGAGATTTTGATTGAGATTTCAGTGAATCTATAGATGACACTGGGAAGAACTGTCCTCCTTACAACATTGAGACTTCCTACCCATGAACATGGAATATCTTTACATGTATTTAGTTCTTTTTTTGTTTCTTTCATCAGTTTTGTAGTTTTCCTCAGTCTTGTACATATTTTCTTAGATTTATACCTAAGTATTTCATTTTTTAGGTGATAATGCAAATGATATCATGTTCTTAATTTTAAATTCCACGTAATCATTATTGATAAATAGGAAAGTGATTGGCTTTGTATATTAGCCTTGTATCCTACAACATTGCTATAATCACTTATTAGTTCCAGTTTTTTGGTCAGTTCTTTCAGATTTTCTGCATAGATAATCATGTCATCTGCAAACAAAGACAGTTTTATTTCTTCCTTTCTAAGCACTATGCCTTTTACCTCCTTTTCTTGTCTTATTGCATTAGCTAGTACTTCCAATGCAATATTGAAAAGGAGTGGTGAGAGGGGACATCCTTGCCTGGTTCTTGGAACTAGAAAGCTTCTGGTTTCTTACCATTAAGCGTGATATTAGTTGTAGGTTTTTGTAGATGTTCTTTATCAAGTTAAGGCAGTTCCCCTCTATTTCTTTGTTGCTGAGAGATTTTATTATGAATGGGTATTGGATTTTGTCAAATGCTTTTTTTTTTCATTGATTGATAGGCTTTGTGATTTTTCTTCTTTAGCCTGTTGATGCGATGGATTACATTAACTGATTTTCAAATACTGAACTAGCCTTGCATACCTGAGATAAATCACATTTTGTCATCATATATATTTCTTTTTATACATTGTTGGATTCAATTTGGTAGTATTTTGTTGAGGATTTCTACATCTATATTTGTGAGAGATATTGGTCTGCAGTTGTCTTTTCTTGTAATGGCTTTGTTGGTTTTGGTGTTAGGATAATGCTGGTCTCATAAAAGGAGTTAGGAAATGTTTCCTTTGCTTCCATCTTCTAGAAGATATTGTAGAGGATTGGTATCATTTCTTCCTTAAGTGTGTGGTCCTGGAATTCACTAGTGAACCTATCTGAGCCTGGTACTATCTGTCTTGGAAGGCTATTAATTACTGATTTTATTTCTTGAATAGATATAGATCTTTTACACTGTATTACGTGTGTGAGGTTTGGCAGATTGTATCTTTCAAGGATGCTTTTGCTACATCCTGCTAATTATGAAAAGTTGTATTTTCATTTTCAGTCAGTTCAAAATATTTTAAAATTTCTCATGAGACTTCTTCTTTGACCCATGTGGTACTTAGCAGTATGTTATTTAATTTTCAAGTATTTGGGGATTTTTCCAAATATGTTTCTGTTATTGATTTCTGATTTAATTCCACTGTGGTCTGAGAATAGACATTGTATGATTTCTATTATTTTAAAATTGTTAAGATGCGTTTTATGGCTCACATTGTGCTCTGTCTTGGTAAATGTTCCATGTGAGCTTGAGAAGAATGTGTATTCTGCTGTTGTTGGATGAGGCAGTCAATAAATATCCAGTTGATTTGGGCTTCCCTGGTGGCGCAGTGGTTGAGAGTCCGCCTGCCGATGCAGGGGACACGGGTTCGTGCCCCTATCCCGGAAGATCCCACATGCCGCGCAGCGGCTGGGCCCGCGAGCCATGGCCGTGGAGCCTGTGTGTCCGGAGCCTGTGCTCCGCAACGGGAGAGGCCACAGCAGTGAGAGGCCCACGTACAGCAAAAAAAAAAAAAAATATCCAGTTGATTAATGTGACTGTTGACTTCAACTATGTCCTTACTGATTTTCTGCCTTCTGTATCTATCTGATAGAGGGGTGTTAAAAGTCTTCAACCATAATAGTTGGTTCATCTATTTCTCCTTGCAGTTCACTGTTTTTGCCTTACGTATTTTGGTGCTCTGTTGTTAGGTGCATACACATTAAGGATTTTAATGTCTTCTAGGAGAATTGACCCCTTTATCATTGTGCCCTTTGAAAACAAAAGAATTTAGAATTTAAAACAAACTTCAGACTGATTTTTCTTATTTGAAAGACTACAGTTATTTGCAGCATACAAATGGAGAGAGTAGTGTAAAATGCATCAAGTTTTATATGATAAATATACTTTCAACCTAATGGCTGCTTCAAAAGCAAAGAGTGAAAAATTACCTCTTCTTAAAAGCCATCTAGACTGACTCAATAAAGTTCACAATTTAGGAAGATCAATTGCTACTCTATTTCCATAGATTGCAAAATGATTTCAGAAACAGATTAAACATACAGTTGTTTTACAAAAATAGAAATATTGTTTGGGACTTTACAAAACTTTATAAAATATAATACTATATTTGTAAATTCAAGATAGTTTCACACTGAAATAGAAAATACTTCCACAAATATGAAGTCTAGGCAAACTTAACTGGTCTCTCCTAACCATTCTCATACATTATTTCTTCCAAATCTTCAACCTAAGTAGATCTGTGATCTAGCATGAGATTTTTTTGAAGAGATTGGTTAATTTCAAGAAGTTGTATAAGATTTTTCATTCTAGAAACAATGTTAAAGCAGATGAATTTACATCTAAAAATATGTCTCACTAAAAGTAGAAATAATGCAGTGACAATTTGTATTTGATAAATTTCAAGCCAGATTCCTCAGAATGACAGTTATAATTTGGTACCTACAAAAAGTAAAAATATACAGTAATCACAACTATTTTATGGAAAAATATTTATTCATATGGAATAAAGAACCTCTAAATTTAGTTATTTGTAGCTGTCAAATGAGAAGTATTTTCTAATCACACCCATTTATAACATTCATTTTACACCTCAAAGAGCACAAGTGTATTTTTTTTTTTTTTTTTTTTGCAGTACACGGGCCTCTCACTGTTGCGGCCTCTCCCGTGGCGGGGCACAGGCTCCGGACGTGCAGGCTCAGCGGCCATGGCTCACGGGCCCAGCCGCTCCGCGGCATGTGGGATCTTCCCGGACCGGGGCACGAACCCTTGTCCCCTGCATCGGCAGGCAGACTCTCAGCCACTGCGCCACCAGGGAAACCCAGCCAGTGTATTTTTAAAACAAAGTAAAAAGTGAGAAGGTAGGGTGTTATTACATGCAACAGTGCTATTATGATAAGGCACCACCTGGTATATGAAAAAGCCAAAGTATTTCCAAAGCATGTATTTCTGTTACTGGTGTCTTAACCTTTAGATAGGATGGTTAGAAAAAAGCTAATAACATTATTAACTGACCACATCATACTCCTTTTCCATCATTCTTTGCCTTTAGTTTTTCCATATTACAGAACATATAATAAACAACAGTATAGTACATGATATGGTAAATAAACATCTTTTCCCAACCATTCAAGAAAATAGTGTAGAATTAAAACAAGAATAAGAAACCAAAAATTTTTCTGATATATTCACAATAGTCTATCCCTGTAGAAGAATAGGGAGCTGGGGGAGGTGAGGAGAGAGCGGCAGCAGCAGTTGGGGTTGGGGGATGGTAACAGGACCTATTTTCTGTAGAATATATTGAGGCACATAGGTTAAAAGTTTCTCAGGCAAATTCATTGCTAGAGCAAAACTGACAGAAAGCTCAGGATTTTACATTCGCCCCAGAGCTGATTTCTCAGATAGTCACATCTGATTAAATATTTCAAAATATGCCCCTAGTCACTGCTATCATCATCGTCATTATCATCAGATACATCATTTAAAGGAGACTTCAGTGACTGATTATAAGAGTCCGATCTAGTAGGCTGGCACCTGGCCATGTCCCCAGTAGAAAGCAGGTCATAGTAGACCTCACAAATCCTCACAGGCTTAGAGGACTGGCTGGGAAGAAGTCTCTTTTCAGAGCAGGGCCCACCGACAACAAAACCACATTTGTGGCAGTGGTGACGACGATTAACAGGTGTGAATTTTGCTCTCTCACAGCACATACATACAGTTGCCTCAGAGTCAGGAACCCAGACAGCAGCATGTTCATTCATACTGGGTGTCTTCCCACTTTTGGAGAGCAAATCAGTAACACATTTATCTATGTGATTCATCCATTCTGATTTCTCAGTGGCAGAATAAACTGCAAATGATTTAGTTGGCGTCTTGATCAGCCATCCATTCCTCAAGTCTCCCTCATCTGTGAGAGAATCCATTGTGGCATTTTCCAGGGGAATAATATGTTATTTGTTATATTTTTTCTTCTGGATGGCAATATTGCCATATACAAGAATATTATTAAATAAGAAAAACTGCCTTGCTTTAGGCTTTTTTGTGCACAACTTAGTCAATACTCCTTCTCCAATGAGAACCCATCCAGGTATAGTTAAGGGTTAGCCAGCTGCTCCAAAACAGTTTTCTACTATATTTTTACGTCTAGTATTTGCTTCACTGTTTGCCAAGCAATCCACCATCTTTTGCTAATAGCCTCCACACTCGGGAACTCCACACTCCAGAGGCCCTCCTCTCCACATGCTGCCTCTCCCCTTCTGCCTGAAGAACTTCTTTTAACATTTCTTGCAAGGCAGGTCTATTGGCAACAAATTCCCTCAATTTTTATTTGTCTGAGGAAGTCTTTATCTCTCCTTCACTTTTGAAGGATAATTTCACAGGCTACAGAATTCTGCATTGTTTTTTCCCTCTCAGTACTTTAAATATTTCACTCTACTCTCTTCTTGCTTATGTGGTTTCTGAGAAGAAGTCAGATGTAATTCTTATCTTTGCTTCTCTGTAGGTAAGGTGTTATTTCCTTCTGGTTTCTTTCAGGATTATTTTTCTTTATCTTTGATTTTATGCAGCTTGTATATGATATGCCTAGGTGTAGTTTGTTATTGGTTTTGATTTTTGTCATTTATCCTGCTTGATGTTCTCTAAGCTTACTGGGTCTGTGGTTTGGTGTCTGACTTTAATTTGAGGGCACTCTCAGTCATTTTTGCTTCAAATATTTCTTTTGTTCATTTCTCCCTTTTTTCTCCTTCTAGTATTCCCATACACATATGTTACACCTTTTGTAATCATTCCACATTTATTAGATATTCTGTCCCTTTTTTTTTCAGTATGTTTCCCTTGCTTTTCTGTTTTGGAAGTTTCTGTTGACATATCCTCAGGCTCAGAGATTCTTTTCTCAGTTATGTCCATTCTACTAATGGGCCCATCAGTGACCTTCTTCGTTTCTCTTACAGTGTTTCTGAGTTCCAGCATTTCCTTTTGAGTCTTTCTTAGAATTTCCATCTCCCTGCTTGCCCATCTGTTCTTACATGCTGTCTACTTTATTGATTAGAGCCCATAGCATATCAATCATAGTTGTTTTAAATTCCTGGTCTGGTTATTCTAACATCCCTGCCATGTCTCAGTCTGGTTCTGCTGCTTGCCCTGTCTCTTCAAACTGTTTTTTGCCTTTTAGTATGCCTTGTAATTTTTTTTTTTTTGATAGTCAGACATGATGTGTTGGGTAACAGGAACTGCAATAAAAGGCCTTTAGTAACATGGTGCTAAGATGTTGGGGGAGGGGAAGCATTCTGTAGTCCTATGATTAGATCTCAGTCTTTCTGTGAGCCTGTGCCTCTGAACTATGAGCCTTACACATGTTTCTCAGGGTCCCCCCCTCCTCCACCTTATGTGGGACAGGATAGCTAGCATGGGCTGGAGTTGGGTATTTCCCTTCCCCCAGGTTGCTTAGGATCTGATAAAACTACAATAGTTTAGTCTCTGGCAAAATAGCTTCTCCTGAGAGTAGGCCTTGTTAAGAACAGGGTGCTCTGGTATATTTCAAAATCCTTTCCCTCTCCCCCTGTCATAAGCAGGAGGGAGTTTTTCTCCAATGTTCACTGTGAGAAACCTGGTCAGACAGTTAGAGGTAAAGCTCCCAAAGTGTGGGAACCCCTATGACGGGGTCAGCCTAGGGTCTTTGACTCTCAGACTTGTCCACTCTGGGACCCCAGCAGTTCGCCACTTTCAGTGCCAGCTTCCCTACCCTGCACTGGTTTCCACGGGGTTGCTGCTCGGGAGTTTCTGCTCCACTAAGTTGTGATTCATATAGTTACTTGTCTGTCTCTCCCTCAGGGCAGCGGTTTGCCCTGTGACCTTACTTCTCTGATAAATCTTAAGAAGAGTTGTTGATTTTCCAGTTTGTTCAGCTTTTTACTCATTAGGGCAGAGCAACAACTTCCAAGCTCCTTATGTGCTGGCCTGGAAACCCAAACAGTTTACATCTTCGCCTTTGATGTCCTACACCAGGGACAGTGAAGTGATGTGGACAAAACAGAGACATTCAAGCGTGGCCTTTGTCCCTTTGAACCCAGATTTTGGATTTGAAAGGGGCCTTGGAGGTCACCTCATTCAGTCTCCTTCTTTTCAGATGAGCATCTTGATAGGCTGTACTGTGGGCATCCCTCTCTTGGGAATATTGCCACCTTTCAGCAGAGTAATAGAGTGAACCGTGTACAGGGGACCCATTTGGGTTCAGCATCCAAATGAACTTTCTTCAGAGAAACCAGTTACGTCCTGTGGTCAGTGTTCTGCTCCCTGAAAGGAAATTTCAGTGTGATTTTTATTTATCCATAAACTGGTGACCTCCGTATGGTGGTTTGATGGATGGTTTTAGTTCTGTGTGAGGGGATGATGGGTGATCTTTCATGTTTCTTTTTTTTTGTCTTTCTCCATTTTCGAAATTCTAACAAATGAACATGTGTTCCTTTTACAACCAGCACAAAATGAGGTAATGTTTTAGGCTGTGACCATTTGGAAGCCTCTCCTCTGTGCTTCCTTACAGTCTGCAAGATGAACGTTCACCGGCGCTGCGAGACCAACGTGGCTCCCAACTGTGGCGTGGATGCCAGGGGCATTGCCAAAGTGCTGGCTGACCTGGGTGTCACTCCAGACAAAATCACCAACAGTGGCCAGAGGAGGAAAAAGGTAACTGGCTCTTTGGTGGTGTTTCTGGAGCTCTTTGTGAGCCAGCATCTCCGTGTTGGCTTCCCGAGAGTCACTTGGAGTGAAGTTCTGAGACTGCTGAGTTTGAGACACTGGACTTGAAGCAGCACGTGCTTCAAGAAAAAAGAAAAAAGAAAAGGTCAGGCAGGTAACATGAAAGTCTCCTTCGGTTCCAGAGGTGGGGAAAAGCTAAGCAAGTCTCAAGTGTCGTGTTTCTTAGGGGAACGTCAGCTTCAAGATGAGGATTCTGGAATTCCCTCCAGAAAAGACTCGACTCTAGACAGGGAAATAGACTTATCTGCCTCCAGGACTGGCATGAAGGCAATGTCAGTGCTCAGACTTTGCCTCTGGTATCACTTTAATGAGGATAAATGGATGAAGAGCTGGAACCACATTCTTTTCTAGGAAGCAAGCCAAGAAGATTTGTGATAGTGCCGGTACTCGGCTGCCCAAGAAATATTGTTATGTCCCGTGACATGAAACATCTGGGCCTGTCTTTGGAGACCAAAGCCCTGTCTCTATCCGTGTGACATTCTGAATGTCAGTAGGAAGAGATCCATTTGCTAAAATGTTATTTTGGTAAGTCAGGGCCCACAGATGTAAATAGAGCTAAAGGTATCCATAGCATTTTGTTTGAAGACCCTTCTTAGCCTTGGATCCTAGCCTAGAAAATGTAAGAATTCTCTGAAAGACTAAGTTATGAGAAAATTGGAACCATGTTAACTGGGCAAGAAATCCTGGTGGGGGTGGGTGGCCCTTGTTGCCCGGTATCAGGCTTTTTTTTTTTTTGGTGGTACGCGGGCCTCTCACTGTCGTGGCCTCTCCTGTTGCGGAGCACAGGCTCCGGACGCGCAGGCTCAGCGGCCATGGCTCATGGGCCCAGCCGCCCCGCTGCATGTGGGATCCTCCCGGACCGGGGCACGAACCCGTGTTCCCTGCATCGGCAGACTGCATGTGGGATCCTCCCGGACCGGAGCACGAACCCGTGTCCCCTGCATCGGCAGGCGGACTCTCAACCACTGCACCATCAGGGAAGCCCAGGCATTTTTTTTTTTTTTTTACTAGAAAACAAGCCTGACTCTGGGCGCCTCTACAACTTGACTCCCAAATGTCGTCCCTGAATTTTCGCTTGAAGTACCTTCTGGAGGGTGTTTTAGAAGCTGCCCATGCCTTCTCCCTGCTGCCTCTCAGAGGAGCCTTTTCCCTGAAATGGGAAGGTTTGGGTTGTTTCTGTCTTCTTAAACTTCTTCTTCCTTACCTTTCCAATAAACAAAGCAGTTTTTTAAGGATTGGAGAAAAAAAAACATTCTCTTCTCTGGTTAACTGTGAGATTTTGTGCTTCTGGTGGCTCTTCTCAGCTCTGTCAGTCCCGCTGGTGGAAACAGGACTTCAGTTATTGACCCAAGACATTGGAGTTGCAAGCAGAATGTCAGCACCCAGAATGCTGGGGCTCCACCGAGGAGGCGGCTTAGACGAACAGCCTGTGATGACAGTGTTGAACACACACATTTATGAGCTCTACAGGGAGCCCTGTTCAGGAGACATGATTTTGTTTCTTGCTAGAAGTAAACTGAGGCAGAATCCTTATTGTCATGAAACATTTCAGAGAAAACTCAGTACCTGCCCCCTCCCCTGTATTTACATGGGCCATAATGGCAGTAGCCAGGCATCGTCTATCTGCCCTGGATTTGGGAGATCCTGGAGGTAAGAAGCCAACATGGAGAAATTTAGGAAGGAACAAAGTCAAAGACTAAAGGACTTCAGTCCTGATATTTGTATTGCTTTGATGCTTCTAATGCAAAAGCTGGAAAAAGTCAAGTGAACCAAATAGTAGCTCAAGTTAGTACGAGAGGATGGGAGACAAGTGCCCTTGGCCAGAAGCTTAAAGGGCTTCTTTGCAGGAGCATCAGGCTTGCTAGAGCTTTGGTTCCCTTAACATTGCCCCTTGCAAATAGTCCATCATCCAGAAAGAACGTGTGTGCACAGCAGGTAGATCAAGAGTAAAAGGGAGAAGAAGGGCTTGCAATCTCAGAGTCGAAACCTCTGACTTAAATGGGCACTTAAAATGGATATGCCATCACCTATGCCAGGAAACAGACTTCACTGGGGGTGTCCTGCTAAAATTTGCCAATTGCCGACAAATACCGATAGGCCTGAAGATGTTTATTGAGCTTCTGTTATGCGTATCACTCTCTGCAATCACCAGGGGCAGTACAAATCCTAGATAGGGTCTTACTTTCAAAGAACCTACAGTCTACCTGAGTAGCGAGCCCCACACTAAATAAAGCTGAACAAGGTAATGAATAAATGCAAGCGGCTGTTAGAGGCAAGTGTCAAGTTGCTCTGGATGAGGTAACTTGCGTTTCTTGGGTAGGCAAAGGAGGTTTCATGGAAGGGATAAGGTTGGGCTTTGCTTAGAAAGGTCAGCTGTATTTGGATAGAATAAAAATCAAGCAAACTGACATCTCCTGTTTTCTTCCCTTTAACTGGCAAATGAAACCTTGAGTCTCTGCCTTCAGACTGCCAATTCAGCAACTGCTACCGTGCGCCAGGGACTACTAGGGCCCCGGCATCGTTTCTTGATGCTTTTGACCTCAGGGAAACTCCCCACGCTCCCTTCTCATCCCTCTCTCCCCTCGTTCTCTCCCTCTCTCTAGCTCATTGCTGGTGCTGAGTCCCCGCAGCCTGCTTCTGGAAGCTCACTGTCTGAGGAAGATCGATCCAGGTCGGCCCCCACCTCCCCTTGTGACCAAGGTGAGACTCTCAGATTTGCTTCTTTACCTCTGAGCTCTGTCCTTGGAAGGACGAGGGAGCCCGAGGCCTCTTCATCCAAGCATGGCCTTGTGAGCAGAAACAGCCAGCAGCCCTGGAGGGTCTCCAGGGTGACCTTTCCCAGCTGACTCCTTAGCTGTGCTTTCCCTCTACAAGGCTTTCTTGAGGGTGAGGCACTAAATGGCTGTGCCAGCCTGAAATCCGCCCCCAGGCAGGGTGAGAGAGAGCGAGCTGGGGTGCTGTGGTTCTTTTTTTCTTTTGCCTCTCCCTGGTTTCACGTTCAGGAGAGGGAGAAGCCCTTCCCTCACCCCGCTGCCCAGCATCTGCTCCCAGGCCCGTCAGCACTGCTCAGTTGAGTCTGACTTACTTCCTCCCTGACTCTCATCATGGTACCCAAAACCTGAGAACAGGGCAGGAGTCGGGGAATGGGTGGGGGAGGGCGTCTACCACGTGGGTGGGTGGGGATAGGAAGGTGAAGCTGGCGAAGAGCCTGCGAGAAGCAGTGGGGAGGAAGCCAGCTCTAGGACTGACTCCCCTCTACAGCTCAGCTCAGGACATTTCCTTCCCTGTCAGAATGTGCTGGAAGTCATCAGAGGTTTCTGAATTCTACAGGCATCCAAGGATGCCGAGGCTGAGGAGGGACTTAACATGTTTAAGACCTTCCCCTCTGGTGACCAGAACCAGATCTCACTGGGAAGGGATTTTTGCATCGGCAGAACATTCACAATCATTCGTGAATCATAACAGTAGTGCCTTGTAGCCCCTTTTCTTTCGTCTTCCTTATCCTGATTTTATGCTCACGCCAACTCTCTTGTCCATGCTCCCTTACCATCCCCAGGTTACAGGGTAGGAAGTGGAAGGCAGAGAGTTGAAAAGGTTTTGTCCAAAGGTCAGGAACTAAGTCAGTGGTAAGGGTGAGACTGCGCCCCTCCTGGCATAGGGACCCCCTTCTCAGAATCCATGCCATCGAACCCTCCCTGGGGGTCATGCCTATGACCCAGCCCTTCTTACCTAGGAGTAAATAAAACAGCTGCGAGGGGGTGTGCCAGTCCTAAGGCCACAGAATACTTGGTCTGAGGCCCTCTCCATGCTGCTCTGGTTTACTTTCTACATCCTTACACCCTGCTTCATTTCAGAAGAGGTTTGACCCATCTGTTAGTAAGCTGACGGTACTCTGGGGCCTCCAAGCAAGCAGGTACTGTCCCGGCCCAGTGTGGGTATTTTCATGTTTCCCTTTTTTAATGCTGAGATCCCCTTTGAGAGCTTCAAGGAGACAGGGTCATATGGTAAAGAGACCCCAAGTAAGGGATGAGGTGCCCAGGTTTCTAGGCCTGGTCCCTGCCCAGAGTGCTGTCCAGCCTTGGCAGGACACCGTGCCCCTCAGGACCTCTCTTTGGCCCCAGTCAGTGCAAGTATGGCATTTCCCAACAGTGCTGTGAGCACAAAGGGACGTGAAAACCCTCTTAGCAAGACAGGGCGTTATTGCAGAGCAGAAATAAGACACTGTTCCTCTTCCCTCTGTTGTCAGAACACATAGAAAGACATTTTCTTCAAGTTTTGATAATCCCCAAGCATCCAAGTTCTGTCTTCCAAAATCTACTTATTAACTTGCCTTGGAAGTTAGGCTGAGAAGCTCTGTGCTGAGACCAAAAGTTATACTTAGTTAAGAGTAAGAGATAGAAGACTGCAGAATTGGTGTGGGCATATCTGTAGACTCGGGAGCTGTCTTCACCCCTCCCCTCTACCCTGCCCCGACACATCTCAGAGGAGTCAAACTCCAGATCCAAGGAAGATCTCCAGGTCCCTGGAGTGAGCTCTCATTGGCCTCAGTCCTTCTGAAAAGAAGCCAAAGTTGTCTCTGTGTCAATCAGCACGTGGCCACTAATGCGTGATTCTGATTCCCAAGGGTCAGTAGTTTGTGTTCCCCTCCTGTGATCCCAGTTATTCAGGAGCATCTTTTAAAAATAGTTTATGCTTAAGATGCCCATTTCTGCACAGAGGAGTGTACGTCTTGGTGAATATATAGCTAACAGTAAAGCTTCCTCAAATAGAAAAGGTCAAAGGATCATCCCGCCTTATCATCCCCAGGTAATTCAGGTCACATACTCTGGAGGGGCACAAGGCTGTGTCATAGTTGTGAAATCGTACTGAGGAATCCCTGTCCCGTCCAAGATAAATTTGCAGCATGTCACTCTTGGGAAGCAGTTCTTTTGGTAATGATAAGCCCATTGCTCATTTTGTTAGATAACCTTGTGTAAGATGGGTATTTAGAATAAACCCAGCAACAAGGCCAAATAAAGTCCCTTAGAAGGTAAAGGCTTCTTAGTCCCAGCTATTGAAACAATTACCTCACCAATAATTACTGTAACAGTGGTTCTCCATTAGTCATTGTTCTGATTTTCAAAGGAAACTGGAAGGGTACCTGTTGCCTTTGGGACTCTGTGAGGTTCCAGAGAAGGCCGGGATTCCTGCATTACACCTAGAATAATGGAATAAATAGGCTACTGGCTGAAGGGGGCTTTCGGAGAGGTGGCCTGGTCCCAGAATAAAAGGAAGATCTGAAGGAGTTGGTTGGCGGGGTCGGCCTCCTCTTTGCATGCCTAGGCCTTGCTGTACGTTAGGTGCCAAGGAAAGTGTGCAGAGCAAATGAAGACACGTAAAGGGATGCCCCACTGGGTCTGCTGCTATGAAGAACCAGAAAGAGGGTTGAGAGCTCATGGGGGTAAATTCTGAGTATTAAATCCTAATGGGAAGGGCTCGTGAGGTAATGCGCTAATGCAATATCTTGTCACCCTTGGCCCTAGAAATAAAAGAACTTGAAAACAACATCCGGAAGGCCTTGTCATTTGACAACCGAGGGGAGGAACACAGGGCAGCATCATCCACCGACGGCCAGCTGGCGAGCCCGGGCGAGAATGGTGAAGTCCGGCAAGGCCAGGCCAAGCGCTTGGGCCTGGATGAGTTCAACTTCATCAAGGTGTTGGGCAAAGGCAGCTTCGGCAAGGTCTGTGACATGCAGGGGCAGGGCTGCTGGTTTGATCCAAGATTAAGTGATGAACATATCAGCCTAGTCTGATTATGTTTTCCTTCCTTGTTGAGTGCAAATGGCCTGAGGCCAAGCAGACAGGAGCCAGCATTCTGCTGCTAACTAGCTGTGGGACTTCAGTGTAGTCATTCCACCTCTCTGGGATTTAGTTTTTCTCGTTTGTCAAATGGAGACAGGAATCAAATGAGAGAGTCGGGGAGAAAGCACTTGGAACGGTTTAAATTGCATTACGTGTGCTTGGCATCCCATTATCGATAATAGTAACGATAGCTTTCTTCCCTTCAGAGATCCGTCTGAAATTCTGGCTTTAATTCGTCATGAAGACTTTGGAAATGAACTCTAGAATCTCTGCCCTCAGTGAACTTGGGGCTCAAAGGAAATCTTAGCATGTATTACTTTGGAAATATAATGTTATTCAACTGACTTTTCTGCCACTGACTAAATGTCTTGTTTGTCCTCTGCACCTGGCAAGAGATTGAGCACAACTGTCTCATGTCTTGGATGAGGGATCACTGCCCTCGGTTCCATTCTCCCTCTCCTGCTCACCCCGAGCCCGACACAGCGATGTGGGGCGTGGGTGCAGAGTGTGCCCGCTAAAGTATTTGCAGTGGTCAGCCAGAATTCTGAAGGTGGGGTGAGATGGAAAAATAATCCCGGTTTATTTTAGAAAGAAGATGGAACGGCAGAGAGCCTAGGAAGCTGGTTAACACTTCAGTTCAGACCCCGGATTATTCCTGCTCTTCCCAAAGCCATGCCTGGGGGTCGATGGGAGTCATCTTTCTAGGACTTCCCAGAGCAGAGCGCCGGTGCTCTGGGGCCCAGGTGCCTGGCTCTGGTAGCTCCCAGGGGTCCCATGCCCTCACACGTCCTGGACTTTTGCAGGCTGAGCTGCAGACCTGCTCCACTTCTCTCCGAAGGGAGTGGCTCTCTGGAACCCCCAGGCTATGAGACCTGGTTCTTAACCCATCTCACCTGCCCCATCTCATCCTGAGATCGCAGTGGCAGGAAAGGAACTGGGATTGGCTTAAATGGCAAAAGATGAAGCAATCACATTCTTTGGAGACTGGTTAAATAAGAAACAGACCCCAGTCCTCTGAGGAGGCATAACTCTGGGTTGTGAGCAGGACCTGGTTTAGTTCTGAGCAAGATTCAAGGGGAAAGGAGCAGGCTCAGAGTTTCCAGGTTTTCATAGGGTATAAGCAGGATGGGAACTTTGATGACTCCAGAGCATTTAGGTTGCTTCCTCAGAGAAATTGCGGCCAAAGTTTGAGCCAGTTTTAAAGAGTTTGTATTATATGTGGGCGACAAAGGTCTTCAGGGTAACATCCTGAACACCCTCATGAAGCCTCTGAGTTACTGTTCTTTAGCTCTACTAGAATACTGTACTTAGGAGTTATTTAATGGGAGAAAGTCTTGTCACATTTATAGGGAAATGAGTGCAAAAACATCAAATGATAGGAAAACTTTAAGAAAATAGAACTGTTGATTTGCTCTCTAGAGAAGGAATCACATTCCCAGCTTTAAAGCTATAGAGGAAACCATAAAGGTAAACAAGGACAGATTCGACTACATAAGATAGGGGACCCGGCTCAATAGAAAAAGATAACAGAAAATCATAAAACAGTCTTAGAAAAACATTTGCAAAAAGTGAAGTAGTAGTAACTTTATATACCAAGCTCATACAGATGTGTGAGAAAATAGATAACTAGATGGAGGAAATTGACAAATCATTCACACAAAAAGTAGATATAATTAGAAAACAAATATTTTTAGTTTCATTACCAGTTAAAACAGCATTGAGGTACCATTTCACACCCATGACATGAGCAAAAACGTTTTTTAAGTGAAAGCACCCACTGTTGGTAAATTTGCATGAAACTAAAGCACTTCTACGTTGCTAGTGGCAGATTATATTGTACATCCTCTTTGAAAGTCAGTTAGGAAATGTGCAAAATATTTAACTCTATAATCCACTTCTAAGGCTTTCCATCTTAAAACTGTGATATAAAAGAAAGAAAAAATTATATGTATAAAAACGCTTGATGTAGTTTATTTATATAATACTTAATAATTAGATGTAACTCAAGTGTCTAATATGACGTAAATGGTTAAACTGTTACTGATATACTTGAATTGAGTATCAGCAACCACGATATGGTGGAGACCATGTAGAGAAATGCTTATGAAATAATGTTCAGTTAAAAAAAATCTATTTGCTGTACTCTAATTGCAAGTATGACAAATTATATGAACATACCAGTAATTATTTAATAGATGTGCAATGAACTTTTCTTTGCCTGGACACTGTTAGAGATTAAAAATAAATAAATTGTAGTAGCTGTATTAGGATGGGTAGTCTTTACATTTTAAATACTATTATGTGGGGCTTCCCTGGTGGCACAGTGGTTGAGAGTCCGCCTGCCGATGCAGGGGACACGGCTTCGTGCCCCGGTCCGGGAGGATCCCACATGCCGTGGAGCGGCTGGGCCCGTGAGCCACGGCTGCTGAGCCTGCACGTCCAGAGCCTGTGCTCTGCAACGGGAGAGGCCACAACAGTGAGAGGCCAACGTACCACAGAAAAAATAAATAAATAAAAATTAAAAAAACATTAAATACTATTATGCTATTTAAAATTAAAGAAAACAAAGGAGTTAGTTTTTAAAGCATTTGATGTTGACTTGGGTTTCTTTTGATTCCCTACAAGTATAGACTTACGGGGTGGTTTTGGTTGATTACAGGTCATGTTGGCGGAGCTCAAAGGCAAAGATGAAGTATATGCTGTGAAGGTGCTGAAGAAGGATGTCATCCTTCAGGATGATGATGTAGACTGCACGATGACAGAGAAGAGGATTTTGGCTCTGGCGCGGAAACACCCGTACCTAACCCAACTCTATTGCTGCTTCCAGACCAAGGTATGTTTCAGAAGAAGCTGGTGGACCTCCATCTTGGGGTTGTGCTGTAGGACACTATGGTATCTTGACTGTCAGATAAAAAAATCAATCATAGATCCTCTGCATTCTTTTCTCAAAGACCTTGTAAAGTGGAATGGATTTTACCCTTGAAAAGATCAAGGTATATTTGAACAGTATTCTCTTTTTTAAGGGCAAGGGATTTTCCATTCAAGGTTGTGCTTGTGAAGGGATGAGAGGGTGATAGAAGTCTTTGCAGATGTAGCTGGACAAAGCCGAATGAGTAACCCCGGTGTTTGCTCCTTGGAGAAGACAACAGGCATGGTTAGTCCTTTCTCAGCTCCTAACTTTCTGTCACTAGGCAAATCCCTTAAGTTCTTTATGGCCTTCAGATCAAATGAAAAAAAGAGTAAAGGCCACCCGAACCACATCTGATCTGTGTAATGTCATATGAGGTAAAGGATGTGAACAAGTGCTTAAAATGCCATCGTTGGGAATTCCCTGGCGGTCCAGTGGTTAGGATTTGACGCTTTCACTGCCGGCCCGGGGTTCGATCTCTGGTCTGAGAACTAAGATCCCGCAAGCGATGTGGCATGCCAAAAAAAAAAGGATGCCATCGTGAACCACAAATATAAGGTAACATTTTAAAACTACCAAGTAGGTGCCTGGGGACCAGAAGGTGGCAGTAAAGAAATGAAAATAATCTGTAAGTACATTATGGAGTCTGACCGATGAGTATCCTTAACTCATTTGTTACTTATTCTTAGTAAAGAAGAGAAATGCCAACATTCTTCATGAAGCTCTTTTATTACCCTATTTTGGGGAACAAAATCAGTGAAGGTCTTTCAGGATGCCTTAAGGATTTGTATTGAATCCTCTGTATTGAATCCTTTCCATGTGCCCAGTCTCTTTGGTACACTATTTCCAAAAGGGTATTTCTCTGAACCTTCCTCACTTGAGAAACTTTTCAGGATAAAAGGGACGAAGTGAGAGAGTGGCATGGACATATATACACTACCAAATGTAAAATAGATAGCTAGTGGGAAGCAGCTGCATAGCACAGGGAGATCAGCTCTGTGCTTTGTGTCCACCTAGAGGGGTGGGATAGGGAGGGGGGAAGGGAGACGCAAGAGGGAGGAGATTTGGGGATATATGTATACGTATAGCTGATTCACTTTGTTATACAGCAGAGCCTAACACACCATTGTAAAGCAATTATACTCCAATAAAGATGTTAAAAAAAAAAAGAAGGAAAGACTCTGTGGCCCATAGTTTGGGACACTGCAGTCTTGACCTCTCTTAGAGTGTCTCAACATACATTTGCTTGTCGAAGTTGCTGAGGAGACCTGCAATGGAAAAAATATATATATTACCTTTACTTAATCTACCATTTTCCAATGATGTGATCCCCAGCTTTACCTCACTGTCACTACCCATTCCAAACACTGATCAAATGAAATTTTTCCTAACCCTCTGAAATCTCTCAGGAGAGTATGAAATACCTCCTGAAAATCTGGAAATCCCTTTTCTGAACAAGTATAGGACTTAACACACTTAACACTAGCATCCAAAACAAGGATAGCTAGTATGTATTGCCTGATATTTGTGGGTCCGTGCATGTGTGTGTATGTGTACATGCACAGAATCCAGTGTGATAATAGAGGGTCAGTCACGAGGTCAACTTTCCTCTTTTCTCTGCATGAGCATGATCCTGGATTAATGAGAAATGTATCCTATATCTCTTTATCTTCCATGGTACCTGTCAGAGGGCCTCACAACCGGTAGGTTGTCACTCTCAGAATTGGAGGGTTGGAAGATTCTTTTAAAATTCTCTCTTCTAGTCTTCTTTTTGCACCAGTGAGAAAATCAGATTTCAGAGAAGTAAGTTTTTTGCCCACAGATACTTGGTATTGGCCAAGTCGAACTTACCGTCTCATCTCTGCGACTCCCAGTCCAGTGGGGGCTTGCTCTGACATCACGTTGTATCCCCTCTGTGGGGAGACACCCCCTCTTCCCCTGCGTCTAGCAGCTGTGCCGTCTCTTTCACCCTCTGAGCTGGTTTCCTAGGCAGGGATCCACACGGGCTTGCTTTCTTTGGACATGTTGCCAAGAGGTCTGACATCCCAGGAGGGGTCCAGTCCAGTTGTAGGGACCCTGGGAACCCCCTGTACTTGGTGGACCTGGAGAGCCAGAGCGGAGGCTCCGCTTCCCTGCCCTCTTGGTGAATGAGTGAGGGGGCAGGAACGATGTCTGCAGTGTTCCCTTCTGTGCGGTTAGAATAGGCTGAGGGTCCTCGTTGTGTGGCTGCTCTTGGAGCACCAGATGGCATCATACAACACCATGAGTTTCCTTTACGGCAGAACAGTGACCAAACTGACATGGAGATCTGTGTCTGGGTGGTAGAGGGTGAGGCTGGGGAGAGAAGGGACTCTCCTGTGAAGTTCAGAGATTCGCTAACTCTTTTCTCAGGCCAGCATCAGGTAGCGACAGTTACAGGAGCAAGTCCCAGACCACCGTTGCTCAGTAGAACATGGCACACCTCACTTTACGTGACAGATGTATGCTCATCTGATTTTTCTAAAGCAAATCATATGTGAACCTCACCGAAGGACCTCTGCTTACTAGAAAGGAATCTTATGAGGAATCATCTTATAACCCCCCAGCTTAACCGTCAGAAAATGTGGCTTTTCCTATGGCAACCGGTCATCATGTTTTTAAAAAGGAGCTGTTGTTAACCTGACTCTGAGGTGTAGGTGCTGGGTATGGAGTTATCAGCAAAAAGGAAGGTGATTCTCAAGTGGGGGAGTTTACTCAATAAGGGATGGGGCTTCAAAGTTTTTACACAGCAATGGAAAACATAAACAAGACTAAAAGACAACCCTCAGAATGGGAGAAAATATTTGCAAATGAAGCAACTGACAAAGGATTCATCTCCAAAATTTACAAGCAGCTCATGCAGCTCAATATCAAGCAAACAAACAGCCCAATCCAAAAATGGGCAGAAGACCTAAATAGACATTTCTCCAAAGAAGATATACAGATGGCCAACAAACACATGAAAGGATGCTCAACATCACTAATCATTAGAGAAATGCAAATCAAAACTACAATGAGGAATCACCTCACACCAGTCAGAATGGCCATCATCAAAAAATCTACAAACAAATGCTGAAGAGGGTGTGGAGAAAAGGGAACCCTCTTGCACTGTTGGTGGGAATGTAAATTGATACAGCCACTATGGAGGACAGTATGGAGGTTCCTTAAGAAACCAGAAATAGAACTACCGTATGACACTGCAATCCCACTACTGGGCATATACCCTGAGAAAACCGTAATTCCAAAAGAGTCATTTACCACAGTATTCATTGCAGCTCTATTTACAATAGCCAGGACATGGAAGCAACCTAAGTGTCCATCGACAGATGAATGGATAAAGAAGATGTGGCACATATATACAATGGAATATTACTCAGCCATAAAAAGAAACAAAACAAAACTTATTTGTAGTGAGGTGGATGGACCTAGAGTCTGTCATACAGAGTGAAGTAAGTCAGAAAGAGAAAAACAAATACGATATGCTAACACATATATATGGAATCTAAAAAAAAAAGGTTCTAACGAACCTAGGGGCAGGACAGGAATAAAGACACAGACGTAGAGAATGGACTTGAGGACACGGGGAGGGGGAAGGGTAAGCTGGGACGAAGTGGGAGAGTGGCATGGACATATATACACTACCAAATGTAAAACTGATAGCTAGTGGGAAGCAGCCGCATAACACAGGGAGATCAGCTCGGTGCTTTGTGACCACCTAGAGTGGTGGGACAGGGAGGGTTGGTAGGGAGACACAAGAGGGAGGAGATATGGGGATGTATGTATATGTATAGCTGATTCAGTTTGTTATACAGCAGAAACTAACACACCATTGTAAAGCAATTATACTCCAATAAAGATGTTAAAAAAAAAAGAAAAGAAACTACTAGTCGAATTTTGATGTAAAATAAATAAATAAGGGATGGGGGTGGGGAGTTATACTAACTTCCATAGCAAACAGCTTTGAGACAGTACATTCTGGGTGGAGGTGTTCGAGCTGGGAGGACTCAGAGGAGGGGGTGCGCTTTAGAGTCTGGAGGTGGGGAAAGAGCTCAATCTGGGCTCTGCAGAGTGGGGAGGACTGGGACAGGACTTGGGTGGGAATGGGAGCCCAGTTCAGTGGCCATCCGTTCAGTCCAGCTTTAGTTTCACATTTCCTGAAAAGAAAGAACAGTGTTTCTGAGCCACCGTAAGCCTGGTTTTGACTAAGACTCTAATACATGATTAAGGAACACAAGACCTGCTTGCAATCCTATTAAGATTTCTTTCATTCTTGTTTGAATATGACACAGAGAGCAGCAATAATGTTAAGTCGGGTTTGATTATTTTTAGATGGGCCTTTATTGTTTGGTATGTAGAAGAAACAGCCCCTACGGAAGCATTCCTTTGAGAAGTTCCTGAGGGATTGCACATGGCTTCAGGGCACGCGCTACGCAGATTGCCTGACAGGACTTGGAAGTGTGTGAGGTCCCATGTCTGGTATGGTGACCAATGGCAATGATTGTGTAAGCCTACTGGCGCCAATCGTGACGTCAGGTCATGAGTTAGGTCTGGTCACCACAGCCCACTGAATGACCAAGTTACAGTTAAAGAGGGATGTGGCCTTTTCTGTGCCAAGCCCACCTGCCCTTGGCTTCTGCACTCTGATCATTGTCCATGGGATCTAGAAGGAAAAAGCAAATGAAATGGCTCCAGTGCTTGGGAGAAAAGGCAGAAAGCCCCCCAGATTAAGCCAGTAACTTCAATTTCAATCAAATTCACACCAGTATGTTTGACTTGAGTTCCCACTATGCTGTGTGCTTTTTGGAATGCTGGAATCACCTGAAACAACTAGAGAAATCTACAAAACTATATTTGACTAAATAGCAAACATATGGTATGAAAAGGAGGGCAAAGGGACTTCCCACTCCATCAGAGATGGAGTAGTCTCATTTCTCTCAGGCCCTCCCTCTTACAACAAAAAAAACCCTGGGCATAATTCTTATTTTATAAAGGCATTATGCTCATCAAGACTGACATAGCCATAAAGAATTATAGACATTGTACTATCTGTTGATATGGATGAGAAACTAAAATTTTCATATTTTAAACTGATTTTTAAATGGATAATGTTAACAGCACATTTAATATTTTCATACACAAAATAATTTTTTCTTGGTTAAAAAAGTATGACCTGTAATTAATTCAATGAATATACAAGTATTTATTGGGCATCTGTTATATGCTAGACACTGCTAGGTTCTGGGGCTACAAAGCTCAAAACATACCAGTTCTGAACGCATGGAGATTGCTGTTTAGTGGGGAGTTAGACATGCAATGAGTGATATTTTACAGCATTGTAACTCTTCTAGTGGAGCCCTGTAGGTGATTCATTTGAAGCTCTGCAGAAGGCAGTTGGGAAGGCTTCCTGGAAGAGGTGGCACCTAACGTGGATCTTGAAGCTCGGGCAGCATTTGGAAAAGGATAAAGGCAAAGAGATTCTGATGAAGCCTAGAACTTATCTTCAACTCTCATTTTCATTGTTATTTTTCCAACACTAGAACTCCCACCTCAGTCTGTGTCCTGCTTCTTCCAAGGAAATGTCAACGGCTAAACAACCACAGGGAAGGAGAAGAAGAAAGGGAGCGTATTTGGAAAATAAAGAGGGAGCTTCCTGCGTCTGCAAGATCAGATGTTGAGTGGTAGAGAGGGGAGATAATACTGGGAGCCTGCTTCTTTGGGCTCTGAAAGTTATGGGCTGCTCAACATCAGGGCTTAGGGGGAGGCGTGATTTTAGGAATTGCCTCTTCTGGCTTCCCACTCATCCACGGAAGGCTGGGGATGGGAGAGCCACTGAGTGGTAGGTTTGTTTTTGTTTTTGTTTTTCTGGTTATAAGAAATAAAATTCTCAGGCATTTTGAGCTGCTGCATGTGATCCCCATTGTGAAATCATCCCTTCCAACTAAACCTGACTTCAATAAATTCATCCGTGATTTTTCCTCTTTAAAAATATGAGTCTCTACCTAATTGTCCTCATCCCCCACTCTTTGGCATTTCCTGCCAGGCCTGGGAAGACAACTCCTGGAGGGCTTGGTCAGTGTGAGCCGCTAAGAAGGAAACAGAGGGTGAACTAGAGAATCTCCCTTGGCCAACCTCCCTCGCTGCCCTGGGGGAAATGCAGGATGGAAAAATCCTTAAAAAGCAACCGGAGACATTTTTCAAATGAGTTTTAATAAGCTGGGTGAGCAGGGGGTGAAAACTGCTGGGAAAGGAGTGTTGACTATGCAGGGGGAAAACTGTGGTTTCAAGGAACTTGGACATTCTTGTGACTGTCAATTCTGAAGAGCAGCAAACACGAAAGCAAAGAACAGAGTAAAAGGGCACTGGTAGTTTTTTTTTTTTTTTTAAAGAGGTGACTGTGTCAGATTAAATCTAAAAAAGCTGAGAATGAAGTATGGGTCTCTTTTGTACTAGAGCACACCATCTGAGGCAGCATGGTGTCTGAGGGGTTGGAGGGGCTTTGATTGGATTTGACGAGTGCCTCAGGAGCGTAGACTGAGACGTTCAACACCGCGAGATGGTATGTGGGTCAGGCAGCCACCTGGGAATCCATATGCTTGCTAGTAAAAGAGATAGCCTCCGTAGTTTCTAACAGATTTCAGTGAAATGAGATCTATGGTAGAGGGTACAGGCTTACCGTTGGCAGAAGCCATTGTCAAAGTGATGAGACTCCAGCAGACTCTATCTCCTTACTTCCAAAGACCATCCTGCCCTAGAGCAAGCCGGTCAACAGAGCCACTGCTTTTAATCAGCCAAGAAGACATCTTTAGCAAGGGCCTGCAGCATGCAAATCACCGCGAGGCTTTACAAGACTTCTAGGATAGGACCTCTGTCAAAGTAGTGGTTATAATCACTGTTCACTTGAGGAGGATGGGCTGAGGCCTGTGGAGGGCTGGTGGGGATTGGGGGAGCGGGGTGCGGGTGGTAGGGAGAGAGAGAAAAAGAGTGAGTATGTGAATGAGTGTGTATGTGGTGGGGAGGGGCGTGTCTGTGTGCAGACCTACCAGGGGTGCCCAACCCAGTTGGAGAGAGGAGATGACGGTTTTCATAAGCAAGCAAGACTTCACAGAGGTGGAGGGCCAGGTCTAGAAGCATAATAGGATGCATTCTGCATGATGAAAGGAAAAGTTACAGAGTTAATGACTGCTCACATGCCCCCTGGGGCAGAGAGGTGTGTGTGTGGGAGGGGGGGCTCTTAATCTAAGGTGCTGCTGCCCCAGGCAACTTCTTTGCCTCCAAGGAAACCTTGCATTTGAATAGGACAGTTAGTTTTACAAATGCCTTCATTTCATTTCGATCAGCCTTCCCACACGTTCCTAAAGATGTCTCTGTGAGACAAGTAAGGTCACTCCCTTCTATGGATGAGAAAACCGAGGCCCAGAGAGGTCTTAACACCTTGTCTGTAATGGAACCCAGGTTGGAAGCAAGGTGTGCTGAAGGCCTTTGTTGTTCACGGGATGCTATTCTGTGTCCAACACCTCCCTCTTGCCCAAGTTCTCTACTTCACATATTCTTACCCCCAGCCCCCATCTCCCCAGTCCCCATTTGCTGTCACACACTTGAGAAAGGTTCTGAGTGACAGCTCTGTTTTACCTGGATTCAGTGAGATTGGAATTTTTAAAAAATTAATGCCCCTTAAGCTGGTGAGAGTAGCAAGATCTTTCACCCTGTTTCTCGAAGCTTTTCTGTTTTCTGAAAGTGCAAGAGAGGAGAGAGGAGAAAGGGGGCATGGGCATAGGGATTATATCCAAAATGGGCTGGAGCAGGACGAGGCCCTCACACCTGTCCATTCAGCCACTGTTTATTGACCATCTACTATGTACCCAGTGTACCGTGCCATGGGCATCATGGCCATGCTACCTGACAGCAATTTAATGATGAACTCATTGCTTTGTTCTCCTTCGGAAACTGTTGGCCTTGGCCTTTAAAAAATAATAATAATATTTTTTTATCACAAAGAATATTTGTTAATTGTAGAAAACTTGGAAAATTCAGAAAAGGACAAAAAGAATTATTCTAATGACTACTACTAACATTTTGTTGTGTATATTTCCAGTTTAAAAATATGTATCTGTTGGGCTTCCCTGGTGGCGCAGCGGTGGAGAGTCCGCTTGCCGATGCAGGGGACGCGGGTTCGTGCCCCGGTCTGGGAGGATCCCACATGCCGCGGAGCGGCTGGGCCCGTGAGCCATGGCCGTGGAGCCTGCGCGTCCATAGCCTGTGCTCCGCAACGGGAGGGGCCACAACAGTGAGAGGCCCAAGTACCGCAAAAAAAAAAAAAAAAGTCTATTAGAAGGGCTTCCCTGGTGGTGCAGTGGTTGAGAGTCCGCCTGCCGATGCAGGGGACACGGGTTCGTGCCCCGGTCTGGGAAGATCCCACATGCCGCGGAGCAGCTGGGCCCGTGAACCGTGGCCGCTGAGCGGGCGCGTCCGGAGCCTGTGCTCCGCAGCAGGAGAGGCCACAGCAGTGAGAGGCCCGCGTACCACACACACACACACAAAAAAAAATGTATCTGTTTATACATATATTTTTTTAAAATTGATATCATACTTTCAACTGTTTCACCAAAGATATATCGTAGCTATTTCTGTTGTCACTAAGTATTCTTTAACCAAATGATTTCTAAGGTTCACAGTGTCCGAGCGCCTCCTGTAGAGAAATGCTGAGTTTGGGGGTTGTGGGTCTCCAGTAAATGCTTGGCTTCCCATGGAGCTGATGTTAGCAGTTAAGTGAACCAGAAAGCACTGCCCAGTGTTGCGCAGAGATACCATTTGCCTCTATGCAGCAGAATGGCCTCTTGTTGTTTTTGTTTCTCTCTTTCTGTAACATAAACTTGAGTACAGCTTGTAAATACTCTGACATTGGCATCTTGCAGAACAAGATTTAAATTCCTTTGACATCATATACGTGTATATATGTTTGTTTAGTAGATGTTTTTTCAGCAGTGTGGAGTATATTTACCTGTCCTCCTAAACGATTTGCTTATTCTGCTAAGTTGTAGTTTCTGAATCAGGTTTTGTGGAGGTGCCTCAGGAATTGCTGTGTGTGTGTGCATATGTACACACACACACACACATCTGGACAAACAGACCCTGTGTGTGCTATGAAGAGAGGACTTCCACACTCCTCTTTCTATCCGCCCAGAGCAGTCCCGCCTTCAGCTGCTTCTCTTGTTAGTAATCCAAGTAAGACGTCGTTTGAAGAAAGGATTTTACTTTGGGGAAAAAAGTTTAAAGCCACTGCAACTTCCGCTGACAGTTGGAGTAAGTCTTGATGGTTTTAACCTACCTATGTATAATCGGATATATATACGCGGATGTCATTTCTTGAAGGTTTCCATTGTAAATGTCCTTCTGTTATTAAAATGGGCACATTCCTGAGACTTAGGTAGAGATAGAATTTTGGAAGCAGATTCAAAACTTAACATTTCTCCTATTCTCTGTGAGTGCTGTCTCTAGTTTGGTTGGCTCATTAATAGAAACCACTTTGGCTCGCTGAGAAAGGTTTTCCGCCATAGAGAGAGTAAGGTGGAGAGAATATAGCTGGGTTATAATATTACTCTGATGGCAAGCAAGTTGATCATGAGAATCTGCTCTGTACCAGAACCTTATTAGGTGCCGCTGGGAGATAGTCAGAACTGGGACTCTTATGTGCAAGAACAGATGATATAGCATACATAAAACAGTAACTTAGAATAAAGGTGGTATGTGATAAAGAGGAAGGAAAGACTTACTGAGCACCTGTTAAGTGGCAAGCCTGGTGCAAGGACCAATTTCTTTAATCTTACCCGAATCCCATGGTGTATAGGTATTGTCCTTTCTCTGGGCAGAGGAAGAAGCTGAGACTAGGGGAGGCTTTACAACTTGGCCAGGGTCACACAGATAGTTTAGTGGTGGGATTCAGATCAACCGTCCCCACCCTCGCCTCCTATGGGAGAGAAGGACCACTGTGAATGAGGAATGAGTGCTGGGTGGGGGAGTTTGGGGGGATGATGTCACTGGAGGAGAGGAGGAGGAGCAGGGCACAGCAAGTCTGAGGGAGGGAGGAGTTTGACCCCCAAATTTAGGGGGAGTGATGACATGTTGTACCAGAAAAGCAGGCTTACATTGGGAAGGCATGAGAAAGACCACTTTGTAAGGAGAGTCTGGCTAAGCCTTGGAGTTCTTAAAATTTCAGACAAGGAGTTTGGACTTATCCTGGAAGTAACAGATTCCTTGAAGGTGTTACAGGAAGTGATGACTTAGGAAGCATAGCGTGGCAGCTCTGTGTGGTTTGGATTAAAGGGGAAAATAAAAAGCCGAGCTGTCTGTGTGGAGGGTATTTCAGTGGCCCGCAAGTCTGGAGGTGGTGGGGAAGAACTTCGGAAGGAAGAATTGCCGTAGACCGTTCTGTTTCCCCTCTGCATCTGGGAAGGCGGGCCTGCCCGAGAAGGAGGTGGAGCACTGCATTTAATACTCTGCAAAGTATCATTCGTACAACCCCGAACTGATTAGAAGCAAGAACGTAGGTTGCAGCCAGTTGGGTTAAGTGACCTGCACACTTCTACGGTGTCATTTGCCCACAGTCAGTGGGTACATAATGATCGAATTTAAATTAAAAGTTTCAGCTTGAAATCTAAAACCAGAGGTCCAAGTTATCTAACCTGTTCACGGAACAAAGCCAGTTTCCTCATTGGTTAACATCAGACCTCCCCTCTCCCCCCCAGTGCCATCTATTCGGTTTCAGGATTTACCTTGTTTTTTATTGTGTCTATTTTTAGATCCTAGTTGAATTTGATAGTGGACTGGTGTTGTTTTCTACGGGGGGCATTTTGTAGAAAAGCTTCTACCCAGTCTATTGAGATTAGTCAGCTTAAGCGATGGGCTTACCTCATATAACCTGAACTTTTTCTTCCAATGGTCTCAGATACTTCAGATAACTCTGCTGGCCCTTGGTTCTTTGGCGCTGAAGAGTTTGACAAGGGGCGGGTATGTCCCATTTGGCTACTTGTGTTCACGTGTGCCCTCTTCATTGGTAAGGAACACGGGATCCAGGAAAGAGGGCACCGTGAGGCAGGAAACTCTGGTTCTAGCTCTGGCTTCTGCCACGGATGCTCGGCTGAGACATTTCTCTGTGCATTGATTTCCTCACTCATAATAAAAGATGCGGGAGGACACAGAGAGGGGAGTTAGACGACCTGATCTATAAGATTCCTAAATCTGATTCTAAATATCTGTGAAAATGCAGCATTGGAACTATACGTGGGACCATTACAGACTGACTTGCTGCTGATGCATGAGTGAGAGAAGAACAGTGATAAAATCACATGAAAAGTGCTTCTGGTTAGTGTTCATTTTTCAAAGCTCAATTCAGAGAATGATCCCACCTCAAGCAATGCCTTTATGTTCACAAGACTGTCATTCTACATTACGGTTCCAAATTCAAACACACTTTGAAAATGACTAATGGTTATGCATCAGGAGGTCTACCGGGAGGTATTATAGTTGTCTTACTAAAGCACAGCACAGTTTCTAGCACACAGCAGGCACAATAAATTTTAGCTTCTGTCTTATCCAGTTAACAGTTTCAGTATGCTTTATATAAATACTCCACCCCCGCCCCCAAGCTGGACTGAGAGCTTTGCCAAGTTTCTTTTAGCCTGTAGGGATGACCTTTTCTGACCAGCTGGCCAAACATTCGTGAAACAAAATTGAGAAACCATTGTTGGTAGATTTGAACCCCCAGGTACACTAGCTTCATACAGAGAAAATAAAATATATATTACCTAACCCCTAACCTGAGCCCAGATGTCCTTAACTACAGCTATGGCCCAACCTCTTAACCTGTCTAGTCATCTCACAAGTGTATCAGGAGGGCATCAAGCCAAAGATTACCAAGAGCCATCTCTTCTCCTGGAAGAAATCTATGCCCAACCAGAGGATGAATGCCTTATTATATCATTTTTGTTTCTTAATTATAAAATGGATTCTTAAATCTTAATTATAAAATCTAGTGAATTTAGAAGTGTGACTAGTTAATGTGAAGAACATGACTTTGATTTTGTGTCCCTAGGAGTCAGGTAGCTTGTCCTTCTGACTGCCTGACCCATAGATTGAACTGGGGCCAGTACAAGTGGGTCACCATGACATTGGCTTCTGCATGGTTCCTCTGAATGATTTTTTTTCATCCACAAGATTCTGGTGAATTCTTGCTGGACCCTTTGTCTCCTTCTTGTCACTGGCGGGGTGGGGGCGGGGGTTGGTCATATTTAGGACTCACTCCCCAACGTGAGAAGAAAAGGTTTCTGGTTCCAGTAAAGAACATCTTAGAACTGCCCCCTTGGTGGTTTGTCTTTGGAGGCTGCTGTCCTAAGCCAAGAACTGAGAGAGACATGGGTCATCCAGGTGGGCTACTCCTCACCTCCCATTTCAGGGTCATCCTTGGCTCAATAATAACAACCAGAACAAAACTGTATACAGTACGTGTTAAATGCCAGGTTTCATGTCAAGCATTTTACATGTATTAACTCATTTAATCTTCACATCAACCTTCTAGGTAGGACTATTATCCCAAAGAGAGGTCACACAGCTGGAAGTGGCAGATCCTGGATTCAAACCCAGGTAGCTGGCTTCCAGAAACTTCATTTTGTCTGAGTGCCCAGGGGAGATTAGTCTCCTGAGGATTAATGAACACAAATCAAAATCTCAAGAGACCAAGGTGTAAATAAAACAATAAAATGGCAGTTGGTTAATTTATAGTGGGGTGACCAGATACTTACGCCTGTTACACAGGGTCCCTGGAATAACCCTTTGGGGATATTATTTTAGGCAATCCAGATTGTATTAGGAAAGCAATAGAAGGAAAAACAGACGCTCTTCTTCCTGTTATGAACTTTTTTTTTTTCCAGAGGCAATGGGAAGTTGAACCATCCACTTTTGACCCCATCAGAGCACTTTATTTTACCGTGACATTCCAGGGAGAATGCCAGGAGGGACCACAGACAAAAAGAATTCTCTTAGTTTGACCCCTGTAGTGTGGTAAGAGGTACAAATTAACTCCTTTGTTGGGTCAATAAGATATTCACTTGGAATTCATCAGCAGCATGTAATCCATTTTGTCTGGAACACTTGTGTGCAGGTTGCTAGGGAACTAAGCTCATTACCTGGCCCTGCCTCTTAGAGCTGAAGCCTCCTGGCTCTACAGCTTGGTTTGGACCTGACCGACTGATAGTGAATGACATGGGTGGTGATGGGGATTGTGGCCTTACCTCATCCTCCGAAAGGTGCAGTCCAGTAAGGGTCTGAGGATGGGAGTGGTTGGAGAAGCTGATGTCTTTGTTCTCGATGTTTCTTCCACCATTTATCCAACCCATGCCAGTTTTGTTTTCAGCTAATAACTTAAATTCAACCTCCATTATCAAGCCCTAATTTATGAACGTTTTCTAGGTGCACCAGTGTTAACACTAAAACCACACAAATGCGACCAAGTGAAACACGTTGCCATCCATGTTGAAATACTTCCATGGTCTAATTCACCCAGAGTTTTGTTCTTTGCAGGGAGTTGATTAGAAGTGTGGGAAGTATTTCTTGATGTATATAAATTGAAAGGGAATGTAACAAAGAAGTACAAGTAGGTCCACTAGAAGAAAACTTGAAAATAAAATCTGGCTTTCGAAAATAATAATTATAAATGTAGGTGTGATGGTTCACCTTGTGAAAGCCAACTCCTTTTATAAAATGTTCATAAAAGAATTCACCACTTTGGGGTGGCAAGACCCATTTGGATTGCCAGGTGGGGTGGCTGAGGGGTAGATGTATTAGGCAGAGTAACTGAAACCTGAAGTGCTAAAAACAGCAGCAGGAGAGGAGCAGTACAGGGAGAGGAAGACACAGGGAACACATCCCATCTATCAGGGAGGAAATGCTCTGCTTTAGTAAACAGTCGACAACCAATATTTTCCCAGAACCTGGTATGTCTTCAGCTTCGTACCAGGTATGGCAGGGATGGAAAAAGACACAGCCTTTATCCCCAAAATTTCTAGTTTATCTAGGGAGCTAAGACTAGCACAGTTGAGCCAGAAAATGAATTATGATTCTGTGTAAAAACGAGTGGCGCGGAAATTAGCTTAGAAAGTTAGAGGAAGAAGCACTGTGAGTGGGCTGGAGGAGTAAGCATACTCCTGCAGGTGGGAGGGACACTCTCCTCTCACATATGAAGAACTTTGTCACAGGAGTAACAACCCTGGGTCCCATCTGTCCTAGGGGAGCACAGTGGTGAGAGCCCATTAGAATCTGTGGGATTGGCACAGTGTGGTCCCGTCACTGTGTGACATTGTGTGACAAACCCTGACTGAGACAGCCTTGCATGTTTATGTAGTTCACATCCTCCCATCCAGCTGCCCACCCAGTGCTGATCTCTGCAGCTTTAAACCACAGCAGCCTATGGGTGAGGGAGGGGGAATCAGCCCATTACCATGGGAACTGAAGGAGAGCCCAGTGCCCTAGGCACTGGGTAAACACAGGAAGTCAGTATCTTGCGGATGCCACAGGCAGGAACAAACTGGGTCCTTCCAAAAACTTAAAATGATAGATGGCTGCTTCCAGCTCAAAAACCATGCATCTACATCTCCTGAAAGGCAGATTCTATTTAGCTCTTTGAGCTACTTGTTAATTCCTGGATCTTGAAGACACTAAGTTCAGCACAAAATGCAGACATTCAGATGCTCCGTCCTCCTCTGTAGGAAATGGTACAGTTTGCAGGGCTGTGGGAGTAAAGATTCCACTTGATCCAAAAAGGGATTTTTGTGGGAGGGAAAAATACGGTTAGAGGGCTTTGTGAAAATCTATACAAGTTGTTCAAAGGTTATGGTAGTGATGTGAAATTTAAAATCCCATTTCCATAAAAAGGGACATTTAGAGTTCATAGGTAAGGAAGGACAAGAATAGTGAGGAGTGTGAGCTGTTGGACAAAACTGGAAAGGAACATAGAAGACTGTACAAAAAATATTAGGAATATGGTGCTTGGGGGAAAAGTGTCTCCTTTTGGAAGATGGTTATCATTTGGAAGGTTTGAATGCATTTCTTTGATCTTTAAATCTACCAAAAATGTCACTTTGATGTAAGGAAATAATATTTTAATCCAAAAGTTGAGGAACTGGCCACAGCTTACCAAAATGTGGCAGACAGTTCACATCCAAGGGAAAAGAATGAGCCAGTTCAGTTGTTGTGTCATGATATTTTACGGAGAATGTTTCAGGGATGTTTTTTAAGGGCACTTTTAAAAGAGAAAGTGTGAGACCCTTAAGAACTGAGACCTCATCCAGAAGAGCTGGTGATTAAAAAGGAGGAAACACAGGGCTTCCCTGGTGGCGCAGTGGTTGAGAGTCCGCCTGCTGATGCAGGGGACGCGGGTTTGTGCCCCGGTCCGGGAAGGTCCCACATGCCGCGGAGCGGCTGGGCCTGTGGGCCATGGCCGCTGAGCCTGCGCGTCGGGAGCCTGTGCTCCGCAACGAGAGAGGCCACAACAGTGAGAGGCCCGTGTACGGCAAAAAAAAAAAAAAAAAAAAAGGAGGAAACACAGACCAAAAGTGCAAGTCAGTCCAAGAAAGAGCTGTGCAGCATAACTGCATTTACATAGAGTCCCCAAACAGGAAACACTAAACAATATATTGTTTAGAAATAAACATGTAGGTGATGAAACTATAGAGAAAAACAAGGCAGTGATTACCTTGGTGGTCACCCCTACCTCTGGGCGGGGAGTGGGGGAGAGGATGCAGTCAGAGAGGGTTAAAGAAGCTTTTGAGGACCAGCAACCATCTCTTTTTTGTCAAGATGCATATGGCTAAAAGGAAGTTTGTTTTGATTATTCTTTAAAATATGTATCTTACATATTCTTCTGTGGGTATATTATGTAATGAAAAGGGGGAGAGGAGAACAAGATCATGAAAGTATCCAAACTACCATAGACATTAGCATTTTAAGTGATGATATCCCATCAAAAAAAACCCCAAAATTCTCACTGTAGTAAAAACTGAGCTTGAGGACAATGTCTGCATATCATTATTTTGCCTCTAAAGTCTTGATTTTCCTGTTGTCTTTGGCAGTGAGGTCTGTCTCAAGGACAGGAAGTGTGGCCACTGGTCCCATGGTCTGTTTAGCTGGAAGGATAAAGCATAGGACCCATCTCCTTGCCAAGACCAAGGCCAAGAGGGAGCTGAAGTCTAGGGGTTATCCACAAAGGCGCTGGCCCATCTTCAGCCCAGCCTGGGTTCTCCGTTCACAGGTTGCGAATTCTTAAGGAGTAACCCCGCTCAGCCTCACCCTTTCAGCACACAGCTCTGATTAGGGAAGAAATCTTTCCTAGTCTCCACTACTTCAGTGTTCCTCAACATTTTAAAATCCTGTCTTATAGCCAAGAAGATGTCATCAAACATTTTTTTTGGTGACTTTTATTATGAAAACCATAGACATCTTTTCATTTTCCATCTACAAAATTATATTATAAATTAACCGCTTTTAAGCTATATGCATACATGTTCTCCCCAGATCCTGACATATCCTCTGTGGGGGACATGCCCCTTCCTGTGCCTCCCTCCCCCCTCCCCCATACCACTAGTTGAAAATAGCTTTCCTTGCTGCCATCACCAGCAGCGAACATTTATAGAATGTTTTCTATAAGCCCAAAATAATAGCAGCTGACATTTTTACAGCATTTACAATAGACCATTTTCAAAGCTCTTGACATATATTGATGGTATAATCCTTGCAAGGGCCTTATAAGGTAGGCGGATCCTGAGGCACAGGGAGGTAGAATGCCTTGTCAAAGTCACACAGCTAATAAGTAGTAGAACTGGGATCTGAACCCAGGCAGTGTCCACTCTGTTGTCCTAGTGCTCCCTATCCCGTACCGCCTCACATAACATGCTACCCACTTTGCAGGTGTGATTGACTTACCACATCTCTTACAGTTTTATTATCCCCCCATTTTATGGATAAGCCTATCGAGGTTTGGAATTTCATTTCACGAAGCGAAGCGTTGGAGATGGGACCAAGGAAGATCTCCTTTGTTCATCCCCTGCCCCACTCCTTCATACACACAGCCCCACACAGCAACCCCCCTTCACCTCCCCGTGAAGTGGAAAGTCTTCCCTTTCCCCCAGTCCCAGGGTGAGTGGCCCCTGCAGCGGGAGGAAAGAGCAGATCCCGGAGTGAGAGCATGAGCAAGCCCGTTCATGTGTTACTAATTGCTTCAACATCATGGAAAGGAGTTTGTCTTACTATGGGGTTTTTTTGGTGGGAAAGCTTTTCGTACAATGCTGGCTGACTCCTGAGCCTTAAAGTAAACAACTACATCATCCTGTACAGAGAGAGTCAGGAAAAAGGAAACTGTAAGAAAATATCAAACTCCTCCAGCTCGCTCGCTCTCTTTTTTAAAAATATAAGTGGAGGAAATGAGGTTTAGGGGGATTTGCTGGGGTCCGTGTAACAGAAGGCTCTGTGAATAACAGCCCCCTTCCCAAGCTGCCTATTTGAGTAAACGCTTTCTTCTCAACGCCCTCACTGTGACGTAAGGAAGAGAGTACACCCAGAAAGCATGGCCAGAAGACTCTCTAAACCCATTAGAACGTTAAGCTACCTCTCATCAGGGAGTGGTGAAAAGTCCTCACTTGCAAAACTGCTAGGTGGCTGAGTGGGGCGACAGAGCTCACAGCTCTTTGTGGTCCTTGAATCCTGGGGGTGGAACATGTATGATGATCTCTGTCTCCATCGTCGAAGAACATGGACAAACTTCCGGGCATCCCCCTGCACTGAGAATACAGCACTGCAGAACCTTCCAGATAAGGACACGGTCAGAAACACAGCAGACGTGCTGAGAAAACCCCAGTGCCCCAGCCATAAATCACCTTGTCCCATGTCCGCATCCTTTAAATCCACACTAGGACTTTGTGGAGGGCCTTCCTGGTTGCCTGACTTTAGCTTTTCATGTCAACCCAGAGTCGCTCAGAGCGGTGGTACTTGGCAGTGGGGGTGACTAGAAGGGCAGAAGATGCAATTATCCAAATCGCCTGTGGGCTTTTCCCCCCATGCGCCCACCCCAAAGGTTCTGAAGTGCTATCCGTCCTCTTCCATCCGTGTTACTTCTGAAAAGCGATTGCATCTTTCAGAGGTGACTGAGGGATGTAGAAGATACAAAGCTGCTGCCTTTAGGATTGCCGGAATGAACGTCTCCTAGAGGTGCCGCTATAGTAATGCTTTCCTATAGCAAACTGTAACTATGTCCCAGCAAAAAGGAATTACCCACTTAAATGAATTTGCCCTTTTCCCCCTCCAATCCACCACTTGTTTCTCCTGGTCCCGCATGATGTGGGATAGTCCCTGTCTTCCTGACCCATCTCCCCCACCGCAAACCCTAGGATCCTTGCCCTCTGTCATCCATAGAATAAGTACGTTTCTTTACCCTGAGAGGAGTAGTTTTCATTCTGTGTTTCCTTTTACGCTAGGTGGGAACTTCTCTGGGGTGTGTATCTTGCACTTGCCCTAGCATTCATTACCTGTAGGGCTGGGGTCCCCAACCCCCAGTCCACGGACTGGACCCTTAGGAACTGGGCCGCACAGCAGGAGGTGAGCGGCGGGAGAGTAAACAAAGCTTCATCTGCTGCTCCCCATGCTCCCTATCGCTTGGGTTACCTCCTGAACCCCCACATCGCTCCCATTACCGCCTGAACCCCTCCCCCGCCATGGGTCCGTGGAAAAATTTTCTTCTACGAAACCGGTCCCTGGTGCCCAAAAGGTTGGGAACCACTGCTGTAGGGCCTCCTAGTTTTATACAGCTTTCTTGTGAGTGATGTAGCCAGCCCCATGTGTGTAAGGATAAATATTTAAATGGGCTTCCCTTAAATACTATTTTGGGTAGTAACAGGAGCAACAGATTATAGTGGGATAACTGTTGGATTTTTATTTGAAAAGAACCGCTCCTTGAAGGAGTTTTACAAATACAGCAAAAGAGCTTGCCCACTTTTGCCACCCTCTTCTGAGACTTTGGACACCGCCCACGGCCTGTAAAGTAAAATGTCTTTTGTCGAATCTCCGCCGGCCCTCTTCAATTTCACTGCCCCCTTTCCGGATACTGCCAGGCAGATCCCTGCCTTCCTGCTTGTTCCCCTTGCCTAGGATGATGCAGCCCCGCTTCTCTGATTATCCCCGTCTCCCGCTGCTGCTCTTCTGTGAATCCGTCAGTGCGTTCAAACCCCTTTAGTGTTTATTAATGACTCTTCTCACTTGGCACCCAGAATATACAGCATGACTGGCTGTTAGATTTGTATGCGCCAACGACTTATCTCCCCAAGCCAACTATAAACATCCAAAGGCCGACACACACTTTTCTACCTGTCTGTGTGTGTGTGCACGTGCGTGCATGTGTAGGTATGTATAGGAGAAGCCCACTTACTTATGGAGAGTAAGTGTTCAGTAAAAGCATCCTGTGGCGGGGATGGTAGTGAGAGCTAGTGTGATTATACCCAGCAGGAATCGTTTGGGGAATTCAAATCAGCTGATTTAACAGTGACTGTCTTGCAGCTAATCCATCATTCTCCCTCTTTCAGCATATGGCTGTAGAATCCTGAATAGGATTCTATTTTGTTCTAGCCACAGTGATCCTCACAGCTTCTACTAATTGATTGGAATTAGCATGGGAGAGAATCCAAACCTTTTTTTTTTTTTTTTTTTTTTTTTACTGCTGCTCACCTTAGACACACTCATCTGTCAGCCCCTTAGAGACAGGGAATCTCACTTTGAACAGGTGTTTAGTTTTCAGAGACCTATTATTTTGTCTGGTTTTTAGGAAACTTACAGCAGATATTAAGACTGCTCATGAATCTTGGTTTCCTCCTCCACAAAGTGGAAGTACAGTTGGTCCTCTGCATCCTTGGGTTCCACATCCATGGATTCAGGCAACCACGGATGGAAAATATTCGGGAAAAAGTTCCAGAAAGCAAAACTTGAATTTGCTACGCCAGCAACTATTTCCATAGCATTTACATTGTATTAGGTATCATAAGTAATCTAGAGATGATTTAAAGTATGCAGGAGGATGTGTGTAGCTCATGTGCAAATCCTTCACCATTTTATATAAGGGACTTGAGCATCCACAGATTTTGGTGTCCATGGGGGCCCTGGAGCCAATCCCCTTTGGATGCTGACGGATGCAGCCCCTCAGAGGGGCTGCCCTGAGAATTCAGTGATAACTTGCAAGGCCTTTAGCAGAGTGCCTGGCAGGTAGCATGCACGCAACTCTTAAATTGCTTTCCGGAGTCCTTTGTACGTTATGGCCTCACTTTATCTTCACAGAACCTATGAGACAGACAGGGTGCTAGCGTATTTTCCTGTGATAGATGAGGAAGCAGGCACAGATCAGTGAAAGGACTTGCTCGGGGCCTGTGATTCATGAAGAGCCGGGACTGGATCTGAGGGCTTTCCCCGCCGCTCCAGCACTCCTCCTGCTGGCAGCATGCATTGTGGGGTGGCGGAAGAGAGGGCAGCTTTCGCCTGTGGAAGGAACCCCCGCCCCTGGCTTCTGCTGAGGAAGCTACCAGCCGTCTTTTAAAGTGGGAGTGAGTGTGTCAGCAGGACTTGCCGTCGTCTTCTTTTAAAGTGGGCGTGAGTGTGTCAGCAGGACTTGCTGTCGTCTTCTTTTAAAGTAGGCGTGAGTGTGTCAGCAGGACTTGCCATCGTTGTGGTCAGGCTGCCTCCTCCCCCCCAGCCTTCCGGAACCTTCCCCTCTGCGGCCAGCAGTAGGATTTGTGAAAGGTTAAAATACTGTGTATTTGTCTTACACCCTAGTTATCCCAGAAAGTTCCAGGATGACTTGGGGGATTTTATGGGCTCAGCTGAAAAATACTCAGGCAGTGATAGGCCTTGATGCTTGGAGGCAGGCTGGCTAAGCAAGGGGTGATTTAGGAAAAGCCCTGTAATCCTAGAAGCTCCTAATCAGGAGGCTGAGAGAAAGGGCTGAAGCATCTTAATCCTCGCCATAGTCTCCTCATTACTCTCATTCGTCATGGGTAAAGTTTCTCTTCTGAGGTGTGTGCTTTTTGGGATATTAATGAAATTCAGGTTTCCCAGCTCAGGCTTCCACATCTGCGGTCTGCCAGTGTTTTCATCAGTGAGAAAGGAACTCTTTGCCAAGAATTCGTCATGTACTAGAAACAGGAAAGTATGGAAAATGAAGCATTTATCATCAGTGCTGCTGCTAAAGGTCACGGTTTCATTTATAGAACTGGAGCCATCCAGCTGGAAGAGAAAGGTCCATTCTTGTGTGCAGACAACATGAAGGGTGTAGAAGCACAGATCGGATGGCCTCCACTCATGATGCGATGGCGAGAGGTCAACGTGTATTTACAAAGATCAGCCGTTTCTGGGAGGATTAGAGAGGAGAAAAGGTGAACCAAACATTAGTTATGGACTTAGATCATTTTCAGCAACAGGAATGACAACACATCACCCTGTGGGCATTTGGGGGCAAGAGAGAGGTCAGGGAGCCATTGCTCCCCATCTCTTTCACTAGGCAGGATATTGGGAAGTCCCCCCCAAGCGGGAGATCACCTTGGTCTCCACAGCAGAACCCCACGTTCTGTGTTATGATCACCGTCAGACATGGATCTTGCTGTCTGAGTGGATGAGTGCATCACCCTTACGGCAGGGTTCTCAGTACTTGTGTGCATTGCATCTCCCAAGGAACTGGTTAAATGGCACATGGTAGGTCCCACCCCTGGAGATTCAGATTCAGTAGGACCCTGATCAGCATTTTTTAATGCAAGGTGGGTGCTGGCAGCACTTTGAGAAACACTGCCTGATAGTGGCATCGTTACCTACTTTTGGAGAGAGCTGGCTTTAAAGTTAATCACCAAGTGGCTGCCCTAGGCAGTGTCCTAGGCCTGCTGGGATTTGCAAAGGATTCATATGCTATGAGCCTTATCCTTAAGAAGAGTATATTAGGAATGGAGTGGGAAGCACAGGATTTGCCAGAATCAGGCGCCGGGACATTGTTGGGGTACCAAGAGGGCTGGAGAGTCAGGGCCCGCTGGGTGGGTGGGGGGGGCGCGGATTGCAGGGTTTGCACTGATGGCTCAGAGGGGAAAGAGGGCATTTCTGATGAGGGGCGACCAGTGTGCAGGCAGCCTTGAGCTTGATAGTTCACCAGCCTGAAAACCTATGTCTCCGTTTCAAGAAAGTAATAGGCTCAGTGGGCGTTTGGCCAAGGCTCCTTGAAATCTGGTGTTAATGAACCTGGAACAGGCACCAAGTTTGAGCAGTGGCCCAGCCCACCATCAACAGGTGAGGCCTTAGCCCAGACCATGCTGGTAATGACAAACACCACTCTGGGCTTTTGGAGATTTTGCTCAGAAATAGAGGGTATCTGGGGTCACCGTAGACTGTGGTGTTTGAGAGTTCAGAATCTCAGTATTTGTACCTTGATGTTACTTGTAAAATGTGTTCCACATTTCACAGCGCTCAATTCTCCACGATCCTGAGGTGGGACTTAGGGGACTGTCAGTCACCTCCTTTAATGGGTAAGAAAACAGGTGGGGTGTTCTTCAATTCTCCCAGAGATATGGGGTGGAATTGAGTCTCTTGTACAGGCCCTGTGACCCCCAGCTAAGATTATCCTGCTGCCCCATACTGAGAAAGGTTGCATGAGGAGACCAGAGCTCTATGGAGTCATTTTTAAAGCTCTGTCTCTTTAAAACAATATTTCTTCTCTTACTGGTCTTCAAGTCTCTTTCTTTGCAAGTAGCTGCGTGATCTGCGACACCCCCCCCAACTTCCTTCTAAACAAGTCTAATTTCTTCTTCCTTTTATCTCCCTAAGACTGTTACTCTACAGTACTATGTCCCCTCTTCTTCTTTATATGGCAATTATGTCTGTGATGGTATTTCCCATCACACTAGACTATAAAAACCTTGAGGCAAGGAGTTAGATAGTAGTCACACTTTCTTTCTTTTTCCTCTGCTTTGGCTCTTAGGATCATAATGGATAAAAATACTTGTTTGCACTTAGTAGCCCCTCATTGTGAACTTACTGATTGATTTCAGTCTACCTAATCATAAGAATTACAGTAGTTATATTGATTGATTCAGTTATCTATGGCTATGCAACAAACCACCTCAAAACTTAGTGGCTTAAAACAACAATAAATTATGTCTCCTTGTTCTGTGGACCAGGAACTCAGGAAACTGGGCTGGGTGGTTTTTTTGCTCCATGTGTCATCAGCTCGTGTCCCTTGCTTGGCTGCATTCACTTGGCTGGGCTGGGCGGGGCGGGGCGGGGTGGGGCTGGGCTGGGCTGGGCTGGGCTGGGCTGGAAGGTGCCAGGTGCCTTCACCCACATATTTGGTGCTCTCCACATGAGGTCTTATCCTTTGGTGGCTGGCTGAGCCCAAGCTGCTTTCCAGCATGGTGGTTGGCTGCCCCCAAGAGCACAAAAGCAGAGGCAGCCAGACCTCTTAAAAGTTAGACCCAGAACTGGCATAGTTAGCATCATTTCTGTGCATTCAGTTGGCCAAAGCAAGCCACAAGGCCAGCCCAGGCTCAAGCGGAGGGAAGCAGACTCTACCTTTTGATGGGAGGAGCATGCTCATCAGGGAAAGGGGGGACTGATGGGCCATCTTTGGAGACCATCTACCACAGTCATAAGGGCAGCTGATATTGAGCTTTCACTGTTGTCAGGCACTGATCATTTAATCCTCACACAGTTCTATGAAGAAGGTGCTATTACCATCTCCTTTTTATATATGAAGAACCCGAGGCTTGGAAAAAATTACGTAACTTTCCCAAAGTGACACAGCTCACCTTTGAGAGGAGTGGACTTGAGACAAGGTTGTCTAATTTAGAACCCCTTCTTGGCAAAGAGGCAGCAACCTCGATGGAACTTGTAGACAAGCTCTGAATTCTCTTACGTGCATGGTTTCACGTTACTTGTTGTGGGAAGTCAAAAAGTATAAGCCATATCTGGGAAATAAGGCTGAAACATACCAGATAAGTAGAGACACATGTGCCAATAAGTAATGATGCGTTAAATTGGATGGGCCAGGCAGTAAATGATGGAGGAGTTTGGAAAAAGAGGAAGTGCAGATACCTTGAAGGAGGTAGGGAGGCTGGTCCTTTGGATGAGCTGCTGCTTCATTAAGAATGTTGGGTGGGGCTAGGAAATAGCCTGAGCCCCAGCAGGGAGGCTGGAAGAGGCTGCTGCTCACAGATGAATCCGGCAGATGGAGAATAGCCTGGGTCTTGACTCCAAGGAGCTGGGAGAGCTGACTGAGGAGTTCAGACTCCCTGAGGTAGCCTAGAAGGGTCCTTTTTAGATGGATCCTCAGATTTTATGGCTGGAGAGGATCACTCCAGGCTGTTCCTTGACAGCCAGGACTATGACTTGTCCATTTCTGCTTACCCTAGAGGAGCCCAGTGCCAGGCAGAGAAGTACCCTCAGTTAATGTACATAAAAAGAGTGACGTCAGAGGTCTTCTATCCAACTTCCATGTTCAGAAATGGGGAAATCCAAGTTGACCCCTGATCTCAGGACTCACGAGCAGAGAGTGCTCACAGCCTCCATCAGCCAGCCCTTCCAGGTCCCCGCCCACCAGCAGCCCTGCCCACACCTCAGGTCACGAGACTACACTTGAGGGCTTATTTGGTACTTCTGTAGAAACATCAGAATTGAAGCGGAGCTGAAACCCCGGGGACTTCCCTGTGGCCCTAAGGACCTGAGCTCCTTTCTCACAGAGAACGAACGAGGTCCAGATCTCCTGGGTGGCAGGAAACACAGAGGTACCAAGTACCAGGGCTTGGTACAACTGGTCCATGTCTCTCACTGAGGCTCCCTTCAGAAAGATGCAGACTAACCTGAAAAGTTCCCCATTGACCTCTCAGGGCTGCCAGCCAGGAATTCATCCTTGAACCAAGTGTCCAGTGGGTGACTCTACTGTTCTCTTGTGAGCACGAGCCCAACCTGGCTGCAAGATTGTAATGTTGGAGATAGTGTGATAACAGGACACCTGGTCCTTCCTAGTCCCTGCCTGCTTCACTCCCCTCCCCTAGTACCTCCCTTCTTCAGACCAAGGCGTGCCCTCCCAGCCTTGAGGAAGGAGCATGTGAAATGAATAGACCAATAGGGGTCTGAACCCAAGGACAGAATAATATTGTCATTTATAACAAATATCTGTTGAGCTTTTATGCTCATATATATATAAGTGGTAAATGGTAAATGTAAATTACATATATATGGTATGTCTGTATATGATATATACCATATGTATATGATAAATACACACAGGACATATAGCCCAACACTATGCTAAACAAAAGGGCTATAATATACAGAGATAGTCCTTCATTCAACACCTGTTTCTCATGTGTCTACTACATACAAGGCGCTGTTCTAAGTGTTGGCGATCCAGCAGTGAACAAAACAGCTGGAAATCTGTGCCCTCATAGAACATATTCAAGTAGGGGGAAAAGGGCAATAAACAGATTAAAAAGTCCATGATGTCAGGTGGTGATAAGACAAAACAGGGGCAAAAGAAAGGGAAGATGAAAGTGGAGTTCTGGGAAAGGGCATTGGTTCATTTGTTGTAATCTGGGGTATTCACAGAAGCCTTTCTGATAAATTACAGTAACATTTGAGCAGGGCCATTAAAGTGTGAGCCATTTACCTAGGGGAGGAGTGTTCTAAACAGAGGGAGCAGCCAGTGCAAAGGCCCTGGGGCAGGAGTGTACCTGGCATTTCTGAAGAACATTGAGGAGGCCAGCATGGCTGGAGCAGAGTGAGCTAAGGACAGGATAGGAGGAGATGGGTCAGAGGGGAGGCACCCTGACCATCCTAGAAAAGAAGGAACATAGTCTCATAAAAATTTGGGTAATGGGACAAGGTGGGATGTGGTAAGTGCAGACTAAGGGACCCTGTCGATGTTAAAACAGAGGAGAGAGCATCCTCTCTGGGCTGGGGAGTGGTCAGGGAAGGCCCCCTGCAAGAGCTAGGACTCAAACTGACCAGAAGAAGGTCAGTGCACCCAGGGTAAGGGCTGAGGATGTTCCTGGCAGGAGAAACGTGAAGGATGCTCTGAGGAGAGTTTGCACAGGGGCCTGATGAAGGTAAAGAGGAACATAGAGGTGGAGGCTGTGTTTAGAGGGCCTTGGACGGAGGCCAGGAAAGTTGTGAAAAGTCAACAGAAGCCTGCCTGTCCCACGTTCCGTCCTACCAAGCAGGCAGCTTAGCCCAGGCCAGTGGAGATGCCGGCTCTTAAAATCTTCCCAAACCCTGCCCCGGCCCAGGCCCGTCGCCCTGCCTCGGGTTCATCCCTTCTGTGCTGACTCAGACTTTCCTGTATCCCTTCCAGTGATGACTATGGCTCTGCCAGGGGCACAAACCAGGTCCCCTCCCAACCACAGACACCCTCCGCAGACATAAATCTTTGAGGTCTGGAATTCTCTTTCCATCTTGCTGGAACCACTGGATTCCCACACGCAGAGGGTGGGCAGCTATTCTTATGAAAAGTATTGCTCAGTTTCTGGACTAAAAAGGCATGTGAGAGCTGAAGATAAGGATCCCCAACTCCAAGTCAGGCTTATCTGCAAGCAAACCCTGAGACTTACCTCTTTCTTTCCATCAGTAATGACCTGTGTGTGAGAAAAGCAGGGAGGCGTTGTTGCCATATGACATGGCAAAAAGGGATTAGCCGCTAATGCCATTTGGTTTAGAGATTCATTGTTACAGAAAATACTCTAGAGGAGTTCAAATGTCCCCCAAGCTAATGCTTACATCCCCAGGTTGGTAACACTATAGCTGAGTATTGTTTTACTTGCCATTTTTCAAAAGAGGGAGGAAAAATACACAAGCCATTATTCAGCCTAGTAATAATAATTTTGAAGGAAACAACCACAACTCCCAAACCTTACTTCTGTGGGCAGGATGTGGTGAGGCTGTTGCTCCTTCCTAGGCCACCTTTCAACCTACAGAAACTGCTCTGGGTTACAGTCAGATTACAGAGAGTATTAGGAGGCTTTTGGGAGTTAGAGAGAGAGTCTTAAAGATGGCAGCCTAGCTCTAGCAAAGAGGACGATCACTGACTTCAAAGCCAGACACGCGTGACCTCTATTTTTGGTTGACTCTGAGCAAATTGTTGAAATTCCTTAAAGCTTAGTGTTCTCATCTTAAAAAAAAAAAAAAAAGTGGGCAGGTGTTAGCTAACGCTGTGGAGGCAATCATTTTGCAGTGTGTAAGTGTATCAGATCAACAGGTTGCATGCAATGTGTTGTGTCAATTATTATCTCAATAAAGCTGGGGGAAAAAATGGGGATAGGGTTGTTTCCTAGAGTTGTTTCAAGGTTTGGATGTGTAAAGGTCTACAAAAGTGCCTAACACAGTGACTAAATAACGCCAGTTTCCTTCTTTGCTGGCTAGCATCAGCTGGGGAAATCAAGAAGGAGGGCAGTTGGGTGTGGCTCTGAGTGGCTGGAGGCCCTTCCTCTATATTTATCTTCTTTTTAAGCCAATTATACTCTTGGTATAATTTTGAGAAAAAAGAATTTAAGAGGCTACATAGCATTTAAAAGTCTTAAAAAAACAAACAAACAAACAAACAAACATACTGGCAACAATTGCCAAATTATTGAAGTTCCCAGACAAGGGAGCAAATGTTGGGTCTTGGCAAAGTGGGATGGGGAATTTCTGAGTGTGATTTTTGAATAAAGAAATCTAAACGGGGAGGGTGGGGTGGAAATTTCCCCAGATCTTACCATTGTACAGTGAAGAGTTGTATAAAACCTGTTTGTCCCCACCGCGTGTTTACTTACCAATGGGCACGATATCTTGCAGGCCAAAAGTTCACACTACTGTTAGCTCCCAAGTGTTGTGTGAACTTCAAATGAACGGGCTTCACAAGTGGCTCGAAAAATGCTCTGACCCACACATGTTCCCGCCTCCTACATGTTCCCCAATACTTGCCACAGTCCTGGGGGATCCAGTGTTAAATATCTGGAAAGATGAGATGAAGCCTTGGTGATAACACTCTCCCTCCCCAGTGCAGACTCTCACTCTCAGCACTTTTTCCAGATACTTCCTTGGGAGTACAGTTCTTGTTCCATTACATCAAGCTTCTAGGCTTAGCCATACTTTATAATGAAAAGCTCTGCCAACTCCAGTGAACTGACAAAAATAGATGATTGATTTGGATTCATTTCATAAATGCGGGTTTAGTTTTTGAATTTTCATGCTTTTTGCTGTAGCAACTATGAATGTATTCAAGGTGGCACCTAGGTCTTACTAATCAACATTTGCAGTGTCAGCACTATTCCTGGCTTCTAGTACAGATTCAGAAAATGTCTTCCAGGTGCAGTTTATCTCGCTCCTTAGGCATCATGTCTACTGTTGACATGCAGCTTAGTGGTAGTAAGATCATGGCCTTGGCTTAAATCCCATCTCTGTTTTAACTGGCTGTGTGATTTTGGTCAAGCGACTTAACTTCTCTGTGCTTCATTTTCTTCATCAGCAACATGAAGATAACAGTAACTAATAAAGCTACTTTTGAGGATTCAACAAATGAATCATGTGAAGTCTTTAGTAAACTATATGACACATATAATTTGCTGTGGTATTTATTACTGTTCTCTTCAAATTTACTATTTCTCTCCTGCCTCATACCAGTTTCTCTGCACTTCTCACACCTTCCTCTGTGAGAGCAGTAGTTACAGGGAGCTTGGAAACCAGTTGTCAGCTCTGCCGCCATTTTCTTTTCACAATTGCACTTGCCTCATCAGAGCCTCAGGTCCCCACACTGATGTTCCTAAAATCTGTTGCTAAATCAACAACAGTCTTATTAGTCACAGTGAATAAAAAGATGGGAACAGGAGAACTGAGATCTCCAAATTCTGCCATTGTGCTTACAGCACTTCTTAGAAGCTAATAAACCTAAGGATGTCCCAAGGGGAATCTTATCTAAGTCCCAATCTTACCCCAACCAAGGTACCCACAAACACAGAAATGACACCCATGCTCTCAGACTGCTTACCTGGTACGTAGGAAAAAAGACCTTCTCCTCAAATAAACCTAGACCTAGGCTGTCCCCTTTGTCTCTACTGACTGTGTTTCTCTGGCTGCATGATGGGTTCATGTTATTAATTTAAAAAAAAAAGAAAAAAGGATAAATAAAACCAACTTTGCTCCCAGGGTCTAAGTTGAATCACTGGATTAGTTCAGCCTTCCTCTTCCAGAAGACTGCTCTGGCTAGTATTCTTTCAAGTATCTCTTTTCTTATTTATTGTTTATTCAAGAAATAGTTAAGGATGACAATGCTGACAGTTGGGATAAGGCTGCCTCATTTAGGCCCCAGGTCTCAGCTTGCTAGTTCCCTCTGTGGCTCATGTTCACCAGTGACTCAGCAGGAGGATGTTTGGGGTCCTACCACCGTCTCCTCTCGTTGGGATTCTCTGTGGGTCTCTGTGGCAATCAAGACTTATTTATCCTCCACTTGAATTGGTTCTGCTTCCAGGCTGTCATGCTTACAGGCCTGTGCTGTTTCTAGAATTGCCATTTTTTAGCTACTGAAGGTAGGACATTTGATCTGGGATGATACCTCAGGAAAGTTTGACTTCTCAGCCATGGCTGGAAGCTCCCTGAAGGCAGGTCATGTGTCTTGGGCATCTGAGCTGTACACAGGGTCTGGCTTCCGGTGGGTACCCGCAGAATGTTAACTAAATTGAACTGAACTGGGCCTCGAAGGATGATGAGGATTTAGCTGGAAGGACTGGAGAGCTAGAGGCATTCCAGGGAGAATCTTCTACGGGAAAGAAGAGACGGGGGAAGCAGGAATTACCAGGTGGTGAACGGCAGTTTAGTTACATATGAGAGTGATTGGAGGGCAGACTGATGGCTGTGTGCTTTGAATCCTTAGAACATTGTTGCCTATTCTGGCTTCAGGTTAGAATCACATGGGCTACTTTAAAGACACACACCCTCCTGGCCTCACCCTAGTTCAGTTAAAACTGAATCCCTGGGCTTCCCTGGTGGCGCAGTGGTTGAGAGTCCGCCTGCCAATGCAGGGGACACGGGTTCGTGCCCCGGTCCGGGAAGATCCCACGGGCCACGGAGCAGCTGGGCCCGTGAGCCATGGCTGCTGAGCCCGCGCGTCCGGAGCCTGTGCTCCACAACGGGAGAGGCCACAACAGTGAGAGGCCCGCGTACCGCAAAAAAAAAACCCAAAAAACAAAAAAACAAAACTGAATCCCTGTGGGTGGGACCTGGGGAGGTTGAGAACCACTGACTTAGGGCTTCTAGGGACACTTTACAGACTGTTTTGAGAGTCCCACACCAGGAGTCCCCTTTTACTATAAATTGCTAACAGTCTTGGGGAAATGGCAGAATCTGCCTCTAAGTCTTCCAAGCTGGAGTTTAGAATTTTAGAGTGATCTAGAAAGAATTGTGTAAAACAATCAGTGAAAGAGATCTGTTGATGACATGGCAGTATTATCAATAAGGACTGGTAAAAATCAGGGCAGGCAGTGCTACAGACTTCTGAAGACTTCACCACCCCTACTTTCCCTTAATTTGTAACCCTTGCACTCTGAACATTGCTAATTTCCTGAACGCTTGCAAACTGATGAATCTCAATTTGTGTGTGTGTGTGTGGTACATGGGCCTCTCACTGTTGTGGCCTCTCCCGTTGCAGAGCACAGGCTCCGGACACGCAGGCTCAGCAGCCATGGCTCACAGGCCCAGCTGCTCCACGGCATGTGGGATCTTCCCGGACCGGGTCACGAACCCGCGTCCCCTGCATCGGCAGGCGGACTCCCAACCACTGCGCCACCAGGGGAGCCCTGAATCTCAATTTTTTAAGTGTAGTTCAGATTTCACCCTATATCTAAGTCACAGCAAAAGTCGCTATATGTATCAGGAATGAGAAGTTTGCGAGTCAATTAGGGTGCTGTTTATATTTCCAGTATTCAAATAAATCATTCCAATTTAACTGTCGTATCCTGACTTTCTAAAAATCATTTCTGTTCATGAGTAACATAAGTGACACAAGGTGTTCATTTCCTAAATAGGTTTAGGTTTTTCAGGTATTCAAGTTCATGGCAAGGACACAGTCTCAAGTGTATCTCATATTGGTACCAGTCATTGAGCCATAGGACTTAAACTAGCAAATAATCACCCTTGATTGTGGAGTCCTGGGTATGCCCATGCCCTATGTAAGAATTTTAAAGCAGTATTAAAACAAGACAAAATGCTTCTCATGGAAGGACCCATTCATCTGTCTTTCCTTCCGTAAGTCATCACCTGATGCTTGGGCTTTCATTAAGTCACATACACTTAATACAGCATACATACCCCTTTGGGAACATATTGGGTGTTAAAAGGAGAAAATCACATATGCATATTTCTCCCTACACCTGTCCGAACTCTGGTCATATCCCTGCTGGCTTCTAGAAGAAAAGCTGAAAACTTTACAGTGCAGAAAGTTGTAGCATTTGTAGGAGCTATAGGAATCTCGGCACATAATCTTGGACAAGCAAATATTGGCCTGAGTAACCATGAAGCCAGTGACTTTGGGTTTGTTTACCAAACTAACTGCCAGGTCACAAATAAGAGCTTTTTTGGCTTAATGAGGAATGAACAACATGGTACTGAAGTGTTTCCTTGTGAAACCTTTCCATATGCATCATAGCAAAGTAGAGATCAGAGTACATTACATTGTTTAGTTAAATTCAAAATTCTTTGAGCTGGAGGAATTTCCCCTAAAACTGCACCACCCTGCCAACAATTTAATGTTGGAAAAGCCATGTTCCTTTTTTTTTTTTTTTCCGGTACGCGGGCCTCTCACTGTTGTGGCCTCTCCCGTTGCGGAGCACAGGCTCCGGACGCGCAGGCTCAGCGGCCACGGCTCACGGGCCCAGCCGCTCCGCGGCATGTGGGATCTTCCCGGACCGGGGCACGAACCCGTGTCCCCTGCATCGGCAGGCGGACCCTCAACCACTGCGCCACCAGGGAAGCCCCCATTTTTAATATTTTAGCTTGAATACTCTTATTTTCTCACTAAAGACATTATAGGACATTGAGCTTTCCTGTGGTTGATTGTTAGTTATCAAAATGTGTGACTTCTATATCACAGGTTGTAATATCGTTTGATATGACAACCCCCTTTCCAGGAATCCCATTTTTATTTTTTCTTGTATTTTTTTTTAATATATGAGCTATTGCCAAACTCCAAAAGCTGACTGCTAGGAGTACCAGCCAGTTAATATTAACATTATTGAAAATAGTAGGTTAATGTGAAAAAGAGAGTCAAAATTGATAAATTTGCTGTTTATTAAGGACCTGTACCTGCTGGTCTTTATAGTGTGTGCAGCTCATTGATTTCTCCAGCTAAGAAGGACAGTGGCTTCCACGGCTGACCTACATTCTGTCTCTGTGAGTTCCCCCTTCCTGTTCACTTTTTCCCTCTACTGTCCGGGTCCCCAAAACATAATCTTGCCCCCTTTTATTCTTACTGAGGTGAGGAACAGAGTTTTTCCCATTTGTTTACTACCTAGATGAGTTGGAGTTTTTTCAGAAGGAACAAGAAGGGAAAACAAACAGAAACAGGAGAGGTTAGAGTCCAAGATTCTGTTCCAAATTTAAATAAGGTCTAGCCACAGAGTGGAATGGCCAGCCAGGCTTAAGAGGTGCATATGTCATCCTGTGGTTCTTTTCCCTTTGCCTCTGGAGAACCAGGGCCAGAGCCCCCCTTTAAAGCCCATGGTATATCCCCCTCTTGGTCCTTCTATTTAACTTCAACCAGTGGAATGAGCCCTGAGCAGTATACTGTTAAGTAACCAATGGGAGGAGAAATCTCCTCCAGGCCTTATCCGTGGGAGTCTTCTATCCGTCTTCTAAAATCCCAGAGGCGAGGGGCAAGGGCTTACTCCTACTTCTCCCAGGTTAACCAGTCTGGTTACTCCAGGCTGACTCTGGGCCTCTTCATATATATCCTTATTCATAGGCACTGCCCTGGTCAGTGTTTTGATTTTCAGACATCACTCTACTGATGCTGTTGTTTTGTACATAGGATTTTTAATAGAAGGAGAACATAGTAAAGTTTCAGAAACTATATTGTCCTCTCTGTAGCTCCTGCCTTTTCAAGCCTTTTCAAATTGTGGTGGTTTCCTGAGAGACTCTCTTTGTTTTATAATTTCATTCTAAACTCACGAGACAACTGCCCATCCAAATTAAACATTTGAAGTAGGAAAACTTTGTGGGGCCTTCAGAAAAACACTTTTTGAAAGGTGTTATGTAAATATGGGATTATTACACCTCCTTGTGCTAAAATCATGTCAAATAAAAGTTTCAGATCTGTTCTTTTACTGACCCAAAGCCCTCTTTCGTCACAATTATGTCCTTAATCTGTTCTAGGATTACTGCCATAATATTATCGCTCTAATTATAGCCCCCAAAAATGTGAAATATGTTATATAGCTCAGAGCTTGTTTGGACTTCTTATAGACGTGCTTATATGGCAAGAAAAACAACTTTCAGTCCAACAGTGGAGAGGATGAGTCATCCACGTGGTCGTTATTCCAATTGTTTTTTAAGTAGTATTAGAAATGCCTGGTTGATATCTTTTTGTAACATATTACATTAAAAACTTTTAACTCGGGGCAGTTACATAGTACACTCCTAGAGATGTGTGAGTCTGAAAGCAGTTGCTGCCTCTAAGGTATTATGGTAAATAATCTACCAGACGATGAGGGCACTCACCTGTCTGGACAGTGGGGGGCAGGAAGAAGAGTTTGGGTAGATAGGTTGGGACCAGACAATGGAGGGGCCATAGATCCCACTGTGAGAAAAGGCTGCCTCATTGGATGACACCGGGCAAAGCAGGAATGTGTTTGACCCACTTTCTTCCCCAGGCTGGAGGAGCAGGTGTGAACCCATCAGTGGGTCTAGAGCTCCATCTCTGAGTGGTCGCCCCACAGCTGTGTGTCTTCATGGGTGTATGGCACCATGTGATGGTTTTGTCATTCTCATGTAGTGGTTCCAGCATCTTTCCTTACAGAATACTCAGGTCAATGGCTCTACCAATTCTTCCCCTGCCCCTCCAGCATCTGCTGGTCCCTAGACTGTTTTTACATGTCAAAGAAGGCTAGCAATGGCCTTAGGTGATCTCACATGATGCTACAGGGCTTTGATTCCAGAGTGACAGCTTAATTTTTGACTGGAGCCATTCCGTATACTAAATACTGTTGCATTAAGCTGTGACATGGTCCCTTTTCTGATGCCAGCCAGTGCTCAGAATTTTCTCTTCATGTTCTTGCTCTGGAGCTGGTGGGGTGGGGGTGCTGATTTAGCATGTGGTTATTCAATTTGGGGTTTATATCATTCAGTATTTTCAGTGCAAAGTCCTGTAGAAACCTGGAACTCCCAGCAGCTCCTGAAAGCAATAAGAATGCCATAGCGTCACCATATACCAAGCTTTTGCTTATGCTCATTTAATTATAGGTGGTTGGCAAATAAATACATTAAGGCGAGTGACCTCTGGACCTGCTCATGCTCAGGGGTTTTCAGCTCCTGCCTGCCTCTCAAGCAGGGGCGATCTCCTCAGGAAGAGGGCATCACTCTACGCTGAGTGATTCTACTGTATGTTAGATCCTGTGCTTGTAACTGATTATCCTGTTGTGTACTTTATTGTACATGTTGTATATTTGTACTCACATTTTATTTTATAGAATAGTATACACAAAACCATATATCCTATACTCTACAGGCAAGTCAAAGTAGTATTTTTCAAACTCCAGGTCATGTTTGACTAGTGGGTCATGAAATTGACTTAGTGTGTCTCTATGAGCATTTCTTCTTTAGTGAAATAGAATAGGATAGAAAATATGAGAGTGCATCTGTATTTTCTACATGGAGTAAAGATAAGGGTTATCTTGGGAAACTTAATTTCAGTTACCTGTTTGTATGTGTATGTGGGTTTTGACCTACAGTGTGGAGCCCTGGCCAGGGGAACTGAGTCAGCAGGTGAGAGACCAAAATAGCATCCCTAGAGGGCAAAGACAACTCCCGGAAGGAGGCCTGAATCCCAGAGGATTCCCCCCACCCCGCCCGCCCTGTCACGGGAAGATGGTGTCTGATGGTCAGTGAAATGCCTCCCCTTCTTCCAGAGAGATCAGTGCCCGCCCCCTCACCTAGCAAGCAATGGCTGGAATGCCTTCCTAGTGGAGGTTCTGGGGTGAGGGCCATGGGGCAGACCCTATTCCTAAAGGATCAGCTGCCATCCTTTGTTCCAAGCAAACCGGCTGCTCAAAGGTCAGCCAGTCAGCCAGACTCTGTCTCCAGGCTGGCTTGGCATTCTCCAGCAATCCCGTGTGGGTCTGGGCCTTGGCTGGCCTCCAGGGCTAGACATGACTCTTGCCAGCAATACGTTGTGATACCTAGCTCCACAGGGCAGTGTTTCTCAAAGAATAGCCCAGAGAACTTTGGCTTCACATGAATGTCACCTGCTGAAGCAGAACCTCTGGGCTGAGTCCCAGGTGATTTTTTAAAATTAATTAATTAATTTATTTATTTATTTGGTTGCATTTGGTCTTCATTGCTGCACACGGGCTTTCTCTAGTTGCATTGAGTGGGGACTGCTCTTCGTTGCGGTGCACAGGTTTCTCATTGCGGTGGCTCCTCGTGTTGTGCAGCTCAGGCTTTAGGCACGCAGGCTTCAGTAGTTGTGGCACATAGGCTCAGTAGTTGTGGCTCGTGGGCTTAGTTGCTCCACGGCATGTGGGATCTTCCTGGACCAGGGATCAAACCCGTGTCCCCTGCATTGGCAGGCGGATTCCTAACCACTGCGCCACCAGGGAAGTCCCAGTCCCAGGTGATTTTAACAAGCCTTCCAGAAGATTCCTCTACACATTAAAGTTTGAGAATCTCAGCTTTAGGGTTTCTTTGATATACACATCACACTGAAAGATGGAAAAACTTAAGCTTGAAGGGTGTTATTTTTTAATTTTTTGATACAGTTTAATTTGAGATTATTCTTCTTGATCAGGGTTTTTTTTGTTTGTTTGTTTTGTTTTTTTGCGGTATGCGGGCCTCTCACTGTTGTGGCCTCTCCTGTTGCGGAGCACAGGCTCTGGACGCGCAGGCTCAGCGGCCATGGCTCATGGGCCCAGCCGCTCTGCGGCATGTGGGATCTTCCCGGACCAGGGCACGAACCCGTGTCCCCTGCATTGGCAGGTGGACTCTCAACCACTGTGCCACCAGGGAAGCCCTTGGTCAGGGTTTTTATATAACTGTTTGAAAACTTAATAGGGGGCCAAAAAGTCAACAGTTTATCTACAGTAGCAGCAGGGTAGCACTGCTCTAAATGCCTATATCTTGGGCAAGACCCCTTCAGGAATCCTCTTGAAAATACCCTCTGGTAAACAAGGAATTGGATGGGTTTTAAGAGGTATTCCACATTCTCTATATTTATTTCTATAGTGAGTGAACATTGTTGGAAGAGCCCTATTTCCATTTTCGTCTGTCCGTTAACAAACAGCTCTTAAAAGCCTGTCGTGGTTCTGACACTGAGTCTTCTGCCTCTTTCCTCAACTCAGCATGGAAGGGCTTTTCTCAGCCTTGTTCTCTGTCGCTTCTCCTGCAGTGAATTCTTCTTAGGTCAGGAGAGATGTATCTGATATCCAAGGACTATTTGAGGGAGAGATTCTGTGGCCTTTTTTTTTTTTTTGCCTGGAGACCCAGCCTACCTGGCTGTATTTATCCCTAGTTAGAGAAGTTTAAAGGCACAGGATTAAGAGGAGGCTGGGCCAGGCAAGCCAACGGTTCTCCCTGAGCTGGACCACGTCTGAGAACACTTCGCTGAACTGTTTTCTAAAAAAACTCATCAGAGAAAGAGTACAGAAATCTCACTCCAGTTGGCCAAGGGAACCCAGGGCACTTGGACTTGACAAGATCTCGTTAGGGGCTGATAAGTACAAGTATACCTGGTGATGCAGGTGCTCTTTCATAGAGTGATGAAGACTAGTGGCTGGAACAAGAAGAAGGCACAACACATGTCTCGGAAGACGTGGTCCTGGGAAGTCACATCCCCTTCTGCAAGCCCCGGAGCTCACAGTGCTGTTAACACCAACACAAGGAGGGCTTTTGCTGGCTACGTCCTGGATAACTTACTGAGTTAGATAAGATTGCCACAGAGCTCAGGCCATTAATCCCATTTTAGATGTTAAATGTTGGAGAAGCTGTGCATTTCAAAACACTGAAGTGGCTTAGGACAGACTCAGCAATGTCTGTTGTTTCACTTGTTTAGAGCTTCATGTCAAAGCAGTTCCCTCTCTCTCCTCCTCTTATTTACTTAATTAATTAACTCATTTACTTATTTATTTTTTAACATCTTTATTGGAGTATAATTGCTTCACAATGGTGTGTTAGTTTCTGCTGTATAACAAACTGAATCAGCTATACGTATACATATATCTCCATATCCTCTCCCTCTTGCGTCTCCCTCCCCCCCACCCTATCTCACCCCTCTCGGAGGACACAAAGCACCGAGCTGATCTCCCTGTGCTATGTGGCTGCTTCCCACTAGCTGTCTGTTTTACACTTGGTAGTGTATATGTGTCCATGCCACTCTCTCACTTCGTCCCAGCTTACCCTCCCCCCTCCCTGTGTCCTCAAGTCCATTCTCTACATCTGCATCTTTATTTGTGTCCTGCCCCTAGGTTCTTCAGAACTTTTTTTTTTTTAGATTCCATATATATATGTTAGCATACGATACTTGTTTTTCTCTTTCTGACTTACTTCACTCTGTATGACAGACTCTAGGTCCATCCACCTCACTACAAATAACTCAGTTTTGTTTCCTTTTATGGCTGAGTAATATTCCATTGTATATATGTGCCACATCTTCTTTATCCATTCATCTGTCGATGGACACTTAGGTTGCTTCCATGTCCTGGCTACTGTAAATAGAGCTGCAGTGAACATTGTGGTACATGACTCTTTTTGAATTATGGTTTTCTCAGGGTATATGCCCAGTAGTGGGTTTGCTGGGTTGTATGGTAGTTCTGTTTTTAGTTTTTTAAGGAACCTCCATACTGTCCTCCATAGTGGCTGTATCAATTTACATTCCCACCAACAGTACAAGAGGGTTCCCTTTTCTCCACACCCTCTCCAGCATTTATTGTTTCTAGATTGTTTGATGATGGCCATTCTGACTGCTGTGAGATGATATCTCATTGTAGTTTTGATTTGCATTTCTCTAATGATGAGTGATGTTGAGCATCCTTTCATATGTTTGTTGGCAATCTGTGTATTGGAGAAATGTCTATTTAGGTCTTCTGCCCATTTTTGGATTGGGTTGCTTGTTTTTTTGATATTGAGCTGCATGAGCTGCTTGTAAATTTTGGAGATTAATCCTTTGTCAGTTGCTTCCTTTGCAAATATGTTCTTCCATTCTGAGGGTTGTCTTTTTGTCTTGTTTATGGTTTCCTTTGCTGTGCAAAAGCTTTGAAGTTTCATTAGGTCCCATTTGTTTATTTTTGTTTTTATTTCCATTTCTCTAGGAGGTGGGTCAGAAAGGATCTTGCTGTGATTTATGTAATGGAGTGTTTTGCCTGTGTTTTCCTCTAAGAGTTTTATAGTGTCTGGCCTTACATTTAGGTCTTTAATCCGTTTTGAGTTTATTTTTGTGTATGGTGTTAGGGAGTGTTCTAATTTCATTCTTTTACATGTAGCTGTCCAGTTTTCCCAACACCACTTACTGAAGAGGCTGTCTTTTCTCCATTGTATATTCTTGCCTCCTTTGTCAAAGATAAGGTGACCATAGGTGTGTGGGTTTATCTCTGGCCTTTCTATCCTATTCCATTGATCTATATTTCTGTTTTTGTGCCAGTACCATACTGTCTTGATTACTGTAGCTTTGTCGTACAGTCTGAAGTCCAGGAGCCTGATTCCTGCAGCTCTGATTTTCTTTCTCAAGATTGCTTTGGCTATTCGGGGTCTTTTGTGTTTCCATACAAATTGTGAAATTTTTTGGTTCTAGTTCTTTGAAAAATGCCAGTGGTAGTTTGATAGGGATTGCATTGAATCTGTAGATTGCTTTGGGTAGTATAGTCATTTTCACAATGTTGATTCTTCCAATCCAGGAACATGGAATGTCTCTCCATTTGTTGGTATCATCTTTAATTTCTTTCATCAGTGTCTTATAGTTTTCTGCATACAGGTCTTTTGTCTCCTTAGGTAGGTTTATTCCTAGGTATTTTATTCTTTTTGTTGCAGTGGTAAATGGGAGTGTTTCCTTAATTTCTCTTTCAGATTTTTCATCATTAGTGTATAGGAATGCAAGAGATTTCTGTGCATTAATTTTGTATCCTGATACTTTACCAAATTCATTGATTAACTCTAGTAGTTTTCTGGTGGCATCTTTGAGATTCTCTATGTATAGTGTCATGTCATCTGCAAACAGTGACAGTTTTACTTCTTTTCTGATTTGGATTCCTTTTATTTCTCGTTCTTCTCTGATTGCTGTGGCTAAAACTTCCAAAACTATGTTTAATAATAGTGGTGAGAGTGGGCAACCTTGTCTTGTTCCTGATCTTAGTGGAACTGGTTTCAGCTTTTCACCATTGAGAATGATGTTGGCTGTGGGTTTGTCATATATGGCCTTTATTATGTGGGGTAAGTTCCCTCTATGCCTACTTTCTGGAGGGTTTTTATCGTAAATGGGTGTTGAATTTTGTTCAAAGCTTTTTCTGCATCTATTGAGATGATCATATGGTTTTTCTCCTTCAGTTTGTTAATATGGTGTATCACATTGGTTGATTTGTGTATATTGAAGAATCCTTGCATTCCTGGGATAAACCCCACTTGATCATGGTGTATGATCCTTTTAATGTGCTGTTGGATTCTGTTTGTTAGTATTTTGTTGAGGATTTTCACACCTATGTTCATCAGTGATATTGGCTTGTAGTTTTCTTTTTTTGTGGCATTTTTGTCTGGTTTTGGTATCAGGGTGATTGTGGTGTATGTTCCTATTACCTTTTTCTTAATTGTTTTGGGTTTGTTATTGTAGGTCTTTTCCTTCTCTTGTGTTTCCTGCCTAGAGAAGTTCATTTAGCATTTGTTGTAAAGCTGGTTTGATGGTGCTGAATTCTCTTAGCTTTTGCTTGTCTGTAAAGGTTTTAATTTCTCCGTCGAATCAGAATGAGGTCCTTGCTGGGTAGAGTAATCTTGGTTGTAGGTTTTTCCCTTTCATCACTTTAAATGTGTCCTGCCACTCCCTTCTGGCTTGCAGAGTTTCTGCTGAAAGATCAGCTGTTAACCTTATGGGTATTCCCTTGTATGTTAATTGTTGCTTTTCCCTTGCTGCTTTTAATATTTTTTCTTTGTATTTAATTTTTGATAGTTTGATTAATGTGTGTCTTGGCATGTTTCTCCTTGTATTTATCCTGTATGGGACTCTCTGTGCTTCCTGGACTTGATTGACTATTTCCTTACCCACATTAAGGAAGTTTTCAACTATAATCTCTTCAACTATTTTCTCAGTCCCTTTTTTTTTTCTCTTCTTCTCGGGGACCCCTATAATTTGAATGTTGGTGTGTTTTATGTTGTCCCAGAGGTCTCTGAGATTGTCCTCAATTCTTTTCATTCTTTCTTCTTTATTCTGCTCTGCGGTAGTTATTTCCACTCTTTTATCTTCCAGGCCACGTATCCGTTCTTCTGCCTCTGTTATTCTGCTATTGATTCCTTCTACAGAATTTTTAATTTCGTTTATTGTGTTGTTCATCATTATTTGTTTGCCCTTTAGTTCTTCTAGGTCCTTGTTAAACGTTTCTTGTATTTTCTCCATTCTATTTCCAAGATTTTGGATCATCTTTACTATCATTACTCTGAATTCTTTTTCAGGTAGACTACCTATTTCCTCTTCATTTGTTTGGTCTGGTGGGTTTTTACCTTGCTCCTTCATCTGCTGTGTATTTCTCTCTCTTCTCATTTTGCTTAACTTACTGTGTTTGGGGTCTCCATTCCTCAGGCTGCAGGTTTGTAGTTTCCCTTGTTTTTGGTGTCTGCTCCCAGTGGATAAGGTTGGTTTAGTGGGTTGTGTAGGCTTCCTGGTGGAGGAGACTGGTGCCTGTGTTCTGATGGATGAGGCTGGATCTTGTCTTTCTGGTGGGCAGGACCATGTCCAGTGGTGTGTTTTGGGGTGTCTGTGAACTTATTATGATTTTAGACAGCCTCTCTCCTAATGGATGGGTTTGTGTTCCTGTCTTGCTAGTTGTTTGACATAGGGTGTCCAGCACTGTAGCTTGCTGGTCATTGAGTGGAGCTGGGTCTTAGGGTTGAGATGGAGGTCTATGGGAGAGCTTTCACTGTTTGATATTATGTGGAGCTGGGAGGTCTCTGGTGGACCAGTGTCCTGAACTCGGCTCTCCCACCTCAGAGGCTCAGGCCTGACACCCAGCCAGAGCACCAAGACCCTGTCAGCCACACGGCTCAAAAGAAAAGGGAGAAAAAGAAAGGAAGGAAGAAAGAAGGAAAGAAGGAAGGAAAGAGGGAGAATAAAATAACGTTATTAAAATAGAAAAAAAATATTAAATATAAAAAAATAAGTAATAAAAAAAGAGAGAGAGAGAGAGAAGAGAGCAACCAAACCAAAAACTAAATCCAACAGTGATAAAAGCACTAAAAACTATACTAAAAAAACAAAACAAGACTGACAGTCACAACCCTAGGACAAATGGCAAAGCAAAGCTATACAGACAGGGCTTCCCTGGTGGCGCAGTGGTTGAGAGTCTGTCTGCCGATGCAGGGGACACGGGTTCGTGCCCTGGTCCGGGAAGATCCCACATGCCATGGAGCAGCTAGGCCTGTGAGCCGTGACCGCTGAGCCTGCGCCTCCAGAGCCTGTGCTCCGCAACGGGAGAGGCCACAACAGTGAGAAGCCCGCGTACCGAAAAAAAAAAAAAAAAAAAGCTATACAGACAAAATCACACAAAGAAGCGTACACATACACACTCACAAAAAGAGAAAAAGGAAAAAAATATATATATATGTAAAAGGAAGAGAGCAACCAAATCAGTAAACAAATCTACCAATGATAATAAGCTGTTAATACTAAACTAAGATAAACATAAAACCAGAAACAAATTAGATGCAGAAAGCAAACTCCAAGTCTACAGTTGCTCCCAAAGTCCACCGCTTCAATTTTAGGATGATTTGTTGTCTATTCAGGTATTCCACAGATACAGCATACATAAAGTTGACTGTGGACATTTGATCCGCTGCTCCTGAGGCTGCTGGCAGAAGTTTCCCTTTCTCTTCTTTGTTCACACAGCTCCTGGGGTTCAGCTTTGGGTTTGGCCCTGCCTCTGCATGTAGGTCGCCTGAGGGTGGTTTTTGAGAAGTCTGAGGTCTTCTGCCAGCGTTCAGTAGGTGTTCTGTAGGAGTTGTTCCACATGTAGATGTAGTTTTGATGTATTTGTGGGGCGGAAGGTTATCTCCACGTCTTACTTCTCTGCCATCTTGACGGTGCCCCCTAAAATAGAGGCCAGCTCAGCCCTTCCTCAGAAGACCTTTTGGGTCCTGCATGCTGGGCTCCTTGGTTCCCCTTGGCCTGGCTCTTCTTTGTTCTCATGAGTTCACAGCATGGAGCCAGGCAAGCTTTCTACTTCAGTGATTTCAGAAATCGGGTGGATTGTTCTTTGTCTCAGAAAGAATTCATTTTGAAGATGCTGGTGGCCTCAGCTCTGGCTGGTGGCCAGCTTCAGGAAGTGTGGTTCACAAGCTGTCAAGGACTGTGCGTACTCCACATTCCTTGGGTAATGCAATTCTGGACCCAAATCGATTCCAGAAGTCTGATCTTCCAAGAGGAGCCAATGCTCTGCTCATTTTTTTTTTTTTTTTTTTTTTTTTGCGGTACGCGGGCCTCTCACTGTTGTGGCCTCTCCCATTGCGGAGCACAGGCTCCGGACGCGCAGGCTCAGCGGCCATGGCTCACGGGCCCAGCTGCTCCGTGGCATGTGGGATCTTCCCAGACCGGGGCACGAACCCATGTCCCCTGCATCGGCAGGCGGATTCTCAACCACTGCGCCACCAGGGAAGCCCTGCTCATTTATTTTTGAGTGAGAATGCTGGATGACTCAAAAGCAAGAACTTGGGGGAAATTTTTTTTCTAAATTAATTCATTTATTTATTTTTGGCTGCATTGGGTCTTTGTTGCTGCGCGCGGGCTTTCCCTAGTTGCGGTGAGTGGGGGCTACTCTTTGTTGTGGTGCACAGGCTTCTCATTGCAGTGGCTTCTCCTGTTGTGGGACACAGGCACTAGGCGTGTGGACTTCAGTAGTTGTGGCACATGGGCTCAGTTGTTGTGGCTTGCAGGCTCTAGAGCGCAGGCTCAGTAGCTGTGGCACACAGGCTTAGTTGCTCCACAGCATGTGGGATCTTCCCAGACCAGGGCTCAAACCCATGTCCCCTGCATTGGCAGGTGGATTCTTAACCACTGCACCACCAGGGAAGTCCCGGACATTTTTTTAAGAGAGAGGCTATTTTGGCCTAAAAAAGTGCCATCAAAGCATCTCCATTTTGATTTCTGACCTTTGACCTGCATACAGGATGTTTTCTCTGAAGTACCAAACAAATCCTAGAAAACTGAACATGATTTTAAAATATAATTGTCTCTCTTGGTTTCACTTAGACCAGGTGGGTGGCTCATTAAATGTAAAAAGTGGTTTGAAAATTAGGAGGCCAACATATGTATGTTAACTCTTATCAACAGTCATGAAATCAGTGTCTCTTAATTTAAGTCATTTTTCTGCACAATGGGCCAGAATTCCACAGATAAGCCCAACTGCCCACTACAGCAGGGTTTACTGACTTGCTTTAAGGGCACATGGGGAAAACTAGGAAGAGGAAGATTAAGTTCTGTGTTCTGTTCTTTTTCTGATGAGCTGTAGGCCCTTAGGGCAGCTACATGATGATTCTTTTGTGCCTCAGTTCCCTCATCTGTGAAATGGGTTCAGCATTCCTTGCCTACTCCATTCAAGGCTGTCCTGAGGCTTAAACGGCAGCATTTTGAAAAGTCCTAAGGGTATTCGTAAAATGGAGAATTCCCACCATGTGTTCTTTTTGTATTGTATATTCTCCCATCCACTTTTCACTTCCTCACCTTCAGCAGGGACCCACGTGGGGCTCACTGCACTACGTCCCACCAGTACCCCCTCTGCCTGCACCTCCCACCAAACAGCTGGCTTTCTGAGCAAGGGGCACAGTGGGGTGGGCAGGTTTGCCCAGTGTAGACGTCTGCCCAGTTGTCCTTGATCCCTTTTTTTCCCCTAACACTTGGCCTTTCTCCAGGGAGAGGCAGGTGATCGACTCTGCATGGGGATTTTGGTGGCAGTGAAGGAAACCAGTGTCTGACAGGTGAGCTTTTCCTTTTGGTAGGAAATTCATTGTGCTTTGAATACAAAAGGGTCTTCTCCACCTGGACAAATTCTGCCCATCCTGCAAGACCCAACTTGATGTGACTCTTGCCCTCTTCCTCCTCCTTCCGGGAGAGAATGCACTCTCCCTTTTCACACCTCCCCATGGCAAAGACCAGAGCGTAGTAGTTGGCTGTGGGTCATATAACTCTCCAGTGACGCCTGATGTCTGACTTTGGTAGGGGGAATTCAACAGAGTTTCTAAAAACAATTTGATTGGCTCGGCCCTGCTATCTGCGTTCCCAGGGCTTTCCTTGGAGTCCCTGATAGAGATTATTGACCTTTATAGTCAGAGTCAGACGGGCAGAAGGATGAGACAAGCCTTTCTTTCTCCTTCTGAACTGACCTTGGGGCAGGGCTGTCTGTCCAAGCCTCTCCTTGCTAGAGTTTTACTGACCCCATCCCTTGCCCGATTTAGTGGTCTCCAGGGCCCTCAGGGTTTCTGCTTAGAAGCTTCCCAGGCAGTCACTAGGCTTAGAGTGTGATGGAAGCCCCCACCCCTGGATCATGCTGCTGTGGTTTCTTTCCGGCCCTGACAGTGCACACAGCCCAGGCCTCTCTCAGGCCTCCAGATCCTTTAAGCCTCTGTTGACTCAAAGTGGTCCGAGACAGGGTGAGATGGGAGAGCATGCAGCAGACTGGGGGGCAGAGCCCTTTACACACACGTTTTGCAATGAACTGTGAGCCCAGATCAGAGTCCAGGCTTTGAGGAGCTGGGCCAGTTTAAGCCTGAATGGCTCCCAGGAAGCCCTCTGGTCAGGGAGGAGCATCTGTGAGTTTTATGCCTGCTGCAGGGAGTACCTTCTGGTCTCCTTGTCGCTGTGGGAAAGCACTTGCACCTGATTCCATGCAGGTCACCAAGGGTGGAGGGGCCCCACCTGTTCTAGAAGGTCTATCTTGATCTCCCTTCATTGGTTTCCTTCTGCCCAATTCCTCATTCCTTTTGCCAACTTAGCGCTTGAGGATGTAGCGTTTTATGTTCTGTGACTTCTAATTCTCCATCATGCCTAGAAGACCCTTGGGGCAAAGACCAGGCCCTTGTGTCTGCTGACTCCAGCACACACTGGCTCCTGAGTGCCTGCTGTGAGAGGGCCCTGAAGCACAGTCCTCAGGGCCAGCACTGGAGGCCGGAGGGTAAAAACCAAGAGGCGCCTGATAGGGAAGTGCCAAGCCCTTGCAGGGGCTCTCAGGGCCTGGTGTTTCCTCCATTGGCCTCCCAGTGCTCTCTCCGCCTTCCTGTTCCTGGGATGGCTCAGGTGAGCTCACGGCCTGGGGTGCACAGTCCCAAATCCACAAAGCCACTTTTCAATCGTGTTTACCTTTCACAAGAAAAGAGCCGAAGCAGGAAAGCTTAACAGAAACACTGCCACCAAGACTCCGGCACTGGTCATTTCTTACGAGCCTTTTGTGACTGTCAAGTTTATGAAATTTAAGTCACCAGTCTTCCTTCTAATCCCCAAGCTGTGAGAAGCTGTCTGAGCATTTGTTTGCCATCCCTGCATGCCTGTCCCGGGGCACACCTAGGCTCTGGTGTTCCGCCCGTCAAAAGGTGTCTAACTTCTGTAATCATCTCTGAGTTTAATGGCTTTCAACCACATGGGTTGCAGCCAAGAGAAAACATCATTTCTAGTCATTTGGTTTCTTTCCTGCCTTCCCCACCTCATCTCTCTCTCCTTGCCCTTCCCTCGTGTGCTGGTGGATTATAAAATGTTAGGTGTGACCTTGGGGGTAGGAAGGAACAAAGGTTTCAGTTTCCCCCTCCCTCCTGCTCCCCCAGCAAGGCCTCCTTGATGAGGTTCCAAAGGTAATGAGGTGACTTCAGGACACAGTCACCAGGGCCCGGAAAGAACATAACTTGGTATATAATTTTTTTTTCCTGCAATGTCCCAGGGGTTATTGGGGGGCTCACCAGCACAATATGGGTGTGTCTTCTCCCATTTCTCTTTTTGTCAAAGCCTCACTCTTCTCCAGGAAAACAACACAACACAACACAACACAGTGATTTGTGCCCATGACGGGCAGCAGCGTCCTCTGTGCGTCATCCAAGAAGTCCCATGAAGGCCCTGATTCATAATCATCCTCTTCTCCCCTCCCTGCACTTCTAGCCTGTGCCCACTGGAGAGGAAGGGAGAGAATAGCTGGTGTGCCAGGCCGAGGGATTGGATGCTGTTGTCTGTGGCAAGCCTACAAATAAGTGCTGAGATGGCCTCAAGTCCTCCCACAAGATCTACGCTGGTGACAGCTTCTCTTTGCTACTGCAGTTCTCAAGACGCGTTCAGCTCATGTCATTTGATGCTCAGATCTGACCTTCCCAACCAGGGTACTGAGAATGGATTAGAGGCAGGCTGTGATGCGGCTCCTTCTGTCAGCTCTGGGGATAGCCCTGGGGCAGCCCAGGATGCTGGGACCCTGGGCTGGTGGTTCCTGGTAGCAGGGATCTGTCTGCATTCCTCAGCGTATCACACACATGCTATCACTTTCTCTCTGAGCTGTGATCATAATGGTTGGGAAGCCATGAGCAGGGCAGAATCTTTATCTCACTTTTCCAGATGAGGAAACAGAGGTTCAGAGAAGTTATGTAGCCCGTGTCATAGCCAATCCCCTGAGTATGAGGCACTATCCTTGCTATTCTTCTCACCAGCCATGGATTTTAAGACGGCTCTGATATTTGAAGTCACGCTACGTATCAGTTTCCTAGGGGCTGTTCTGTCTCTTTATTGCTTTACCATTTGCAGGCATTATGTTCTGTATTTTTTTTGTAAGGCATCACTGGAGTAAAGTGAGACACAAATACTCAGGGATAATTTACAGTGTATGGAGAGAGGGAGGAGAGAAGCTATGTAATCTAAGGTTGTATCACTGTCAGCATGATCCCCTCTTTCCTCTGGTTGTTGAGTATATCTAAGGTTTGAGCCTCTTTTCAAAAGGCAGTGTGTGCAAATAACATGATCCTGTATGTAGAAAATATTAATGAACACATACACGCAAACACACACAAAGGACCTACTAGAACTAATAATAAATGAGTAGAGGAAGGCCACAGGATGTGAGATCAATATACAAAAATCAGTTGTATTTCTATATACTAGCAATGAGCAATCCAAAAGTGAAATTAAGAAAATAGTTCCATTCACAGTGACATCAGAAAGAAATAAATGCTTAGGAATAAATTTAACCAAAGGAGCTGGGGACTTACATACTAAAAAATACAAAACATTGTTGAGAGAAATTAAGGAAGATCTAAATTAATGGAGAAACAGTTCATGTTTATGGATTAAAAGACTCAGCATCATTAGACTGCCATGTCTCCCCAAGTTGGTTTACATATTCAGTGCAATTCCTACCAAAATCTCAGCAGGTTTCTTTGCAGACATTAACAATCTGAACTTAAAATTCATATGGAAGTTCAAAGGACTCAAAATAAGCAAAGGAATCTTGAAAAAGAACAAAATTGGAGGATACACATTTCCTGATTTCAAAACTTCCTCTAAAGCTACAGTAACCAAAACAGTATGGTGCTAGCATAAAAATACACAGATCAATGCAACAGAATTGACAGCCCAGAAATAAACCTTTACATTTATGGCTAATTGATTTTCCACAATAGTGACAAAACCATTGAATGAGGAAAAGATGGTCTTTCCAATAAATGATGAACATTTAGATTCTGTTCCCACACCATACACTAAAATTAACTCAAAGTAGACCTAAAAACAAGAGCTTGTAATACAACTTCCTGTGAAGTTAAAAGGATGAGAATGTCAAAGGCTGGGAGCACCAGCAGAAGAGTTATCAGTAAGATTATCTTTTTGTCAAGAACTTCAGTGATTTCAAAGAAACCAACTGCGTGTGAGAGGAAAAAAAACAGTGAAAATATGGTGAGAAGTCCTGCTCTGAGGAGGAAGCATCCTTCTGTCACTGTTCAGACTCCACTAGTCATTTGCAGCCTAAGAAATTTGGACTCAATAAGGGACCTTACTGTGTTATAAGGAAGCTTACTTTTTAATATAAAATAGCGACTTTTTATTTCAAATTCTTCTTATTTCCTATGTGTAGCTTCCCCCTACCCCCACCCCAGTCTCCTGGTGACGTAGGAAAAGAGTTGCCATCATCTTCATTTTAGCTAACGTTTCTCTCATGCTTGCCATGTGCCATGCTCTGCTCTCAGCGCTTTACTAAGACACTGGATTCTCACAACAGCCCTAGGAGGTGGATCCTGTTATCACTGCTACTTTACAGATGAGGAAATTGAGGCCAAAGTGGTTTTGTGACTTGCAGTTAGCAAGACGCAGAGCTGGGAGACTGATTCTGGCAGCGTGATTACGGGACTGGCCGTTCCACGCCCAGTGCCGCCTCTTATCACTTGTGTTTGATAATTGAGGAAATTGCAGTGCAGGGACATTAAGTGATTATGCAGGGTTGAACAGCAAGTTCTGTGTCATTTTGTCTAGTGTTTTGCTTCTGCATCATGTGCACACCCAGTCCCCCACTAAGAACACACAGCCCTCATAGGTAAGGTGTTAAGTAAAGACGAATTACAAGAGAATGAAAATCTTCATTCATTCCTTCATTCCTTAGGGAAACTCTTATCTCAGTTTAGAATCTCTGCAATTTCAACCATGCACAGAACCCTGGGGTTCAAAGACTTCTCTTAGAAATCCCCTAGTTCGGTCTCTCTATCAGGGCTAAGAATTCATCACAGCTCTTCTGCAGCTTCTACTTGTGTATTTTCTGCAATAGGAAACTCACTACCTTGTAACTGTCAGTTATTTGATGCACCTACTAGCTAGACAATTCTCCTTTTTGAGCACTGGTCGGTATTGGCGTTGCTGTGACTTGCATTCTTAATCTTGGTTTTGCCCTCTGGAACAATGCTCAGTATGTCTAATTTTTACATGTCAGGGCTTTGTCATTAAAAGCAGGACTCAGGAGTCCGATTGCCTGGGTTTGAATCCTGGCTCTGCCACAAACATGCTCTGTAACCTTAGACCTTAGTTTCTTCATCTGTAAAATGGGAACAGGCTGTTTAGAGGAGGCATCAGATAATCCACATCAGCAGGAGCTCAATAGCTGCTCACTGTTATCATAGTTGGAAACAGTAATTACATTCTATCTCAGTCTTACTTCTTCACTGTCAGTATCCCTGGTTCTTCAAATATCTGTCCCCAAAAAAACAGAAGCCAGAACCGAGCTCAGTAACCCCTGACCCATCTGACCACGCCTGCTTGTGAGTAGAGCACGTAGTACTTTTTAGATGGGGTTAATTTGTCCTCATGAAGCCTTCTGATAAAGCTGTTTGTCTCATGTGTATTACCTGGAGGGACTGTGTGCTGCCTTCCTCAAACCCACTCTTCTTTCCTTTCTCAAAAGGTATTGTGTTAAGATAGAAACTGGCAGCAATTAGTGAATTTAGGTGTTTCCAGATTTTAGATCCTTTCCTTTTGAATCACTATTCATTAGAAACCTTACTGTGCATTATGAGTAACTATCTCTTTATCTAAAATTAAGTACTGGACACTAGTCAAGCGTGGAGTTAGATTTTTGTCCTCATCATACCATGCTTCCAGTGGGCGGTGGCAGAGCTGAAATCACCTTCTCCCACTCTTAAAGGTGGCTTTCAAACTTCTCATTTTTAGTGCTGGAATCCATGGTTCTAATAATAATGAGAACTAGTTCTAATACTAATACGAAAACCCAAGTATATAAAACACATGGAAGCACTTCTGCTCTGACTGAAAGATGGGACTTGGAGCTGTTTTGATTACTTGCTGCAAGAGATCAGCCTCGAAAGTTAGAGGCTCAGCCGGTTGGTTCTGGCACAGGGCATTCAGAGGGTGGTTGGAACAGTGAGGGTGGCAGGAAGCTGAAGCCCCTGGGGGCCAGCTGTCGTGAGGATCAGAAGAGCAACAGCTTATGAAAAGATCTGAGTGTGAATATCTGCGTTAGGAGTATTCACGGTGCTCTTCTTACAGTGGCCGATACAGAGGAGAGGCAAAAGTCCACTCAGCAGCCGACTGGCAGATGAAATGCAGCAGTTAGATTCAGACCTCAAGAGCTGCCTCCTAACCTAGTTCCCTTTCTTTTGCTCCCTCTTTGCCCTCACTTTTGGGCTTTCAACATGAAAATAGTGAGTGAATTCATGGGTTTCTCAGTGTTTTGCAGTTCCAGCTAGAAGGAACCTCAGAGGCCATGTAGTTCAATTCCTGTGAGGTTCAGTGGCCTTCTGCAGCTCACACAGACGGGAGACGTGGCTGGAGGGAGGGCCACGGTTTGCATCTTCTGTAGGGAGCAGCTGACTTTAGCTTTCTCTTCTGACAGGACACAAATGTCCTGAGCCAAGTGGCCTGCAGCAGGTCAGGATGAGAGGAGGAGCCTCTGGAAAGCTGGACCAGGACTGGCTGGGGTCCAGGTGCTCATTGTGTGGGGATGAAATGAAATGTTTCCAGAGGAACTGGCTCATTGTTTAGGATGCTAAATATTTATTTGATCCAACCAAACTTTAACTGAAGAAGCCAAAGGGTCTGAATTTTAAGTCCCACAAACCCAGCTTGGAGGGAACAGGGAAGAGGAGGTGAGAGTTGTTTCCAGTCAGAAAATTGTGGGAGAGATGTTAATGCAGGACACGACAGTGTCCAGGTGTCTGCACATCACCTGGTGAGAGGGGACTTGGCCTCCCACCAAGCAGGACAGACCGAGGTGCTGCTAGTTTTCCAGATGTTACAACAGTTTTACCACCTGCCATGGGTTCAGTCACATGGAATGATCCTTCATTCTATTACTTGAAATGATACCTTTAAATGAAATAAAATAGTATCAATGCCTATTTTCTTGCACTTTAATTGTTTTCATTTGGCCTCTAAAGTTCTCTTCTGCAACTTTGTGGGCATAGTGGCCTCAGTCCATAGATCATGCCATCAACCAGGGCGATCCTTGTCACTCAGCTCCTTCAAGTAAGCCTGGCTGTAAGTGATAGGTTAGTTCTTATAAATCAAAAGACCCAGAATCTGATTCAGGAAAAAAAAAAGAAAAAAAAAAACATTTTCAAGACCATTGGGATTCATCTTGCTCCTGCAGGGATTAGTGATTTTGCTAATGGTTCCCAGCCAGTAGGAGAGGCATTTCATCATCTTGGTTATCCCCTGCTATGCCTGTGCATCTTCTCCAAGCCCAGTGCCTGGTTTGGGCCATCTGCTCACCACTTGTAATGTGATCCTTTAAGACAGTATCTGAATTATTTTTTTTAAATAAACTAAAATTCAAGAGATGTTGGACCTTTTAGAGGTTAGCCAGCAAGAGTGTTTTTTATTGCTAACTTGACATTTTGGTATTGCTTTACGCTAAGGTCATGTGTTTGCACTATTACCACGTATACGGTAAAAATGGAAACCAAACAAAATTAAAAACTTTAAAGGACTAAGAAAAACTAGGCATTGAATTAATTGAACATGAATTATTCTGTATTTTAACTTCAGAGCATATTTTTGGCTTTGAATTGTGTGCTGTTAAATGTTGGGAGAAGAATGGTTTTGCTGTGTATCTTTTCTCTAAAGAACATACTGCGTACTTCAGTTTAGGAATGCATTTTCAGCTCCCCCCACCCCCCCACCCCCCCACCCCCCAACCCCAACCAAGAACTGAGCTTAGCAAAATGAATGACTGAGGAAGCAAGTTCACATACAATCATTACACGTAAGATCAGACAGCCCTTCCCTTGCATGTACACAGCCTGGACAGTCCAAGAACCTGCGTGACTCTGTCCAAGGTTTCATGATACCTACTGTGAATGAGATTTGGGGTGGGCAAAGCAGCAGAGGGTAAAGTCTCAGAGCTCTACTGCTCCTAGGCAGCCCACAGGCACACACAGACAGAGCCGGCATCCAGAGGGAAGTGGGCAAGAGCAGAGAAGGCAAACAGCACCCACTCTGTGCAACACAAGCTGCACAGAGCAGTCCTTCCCTCCAGTGCTGCCGAGTTACAGTGGGCCAGTGGGAACAGGGATCCAGGAAAGTTCTGTATGCTTCTAAGATGTGTCACATCGAAGGTATCTGCATCTGTGTGTCCATCTCAGTGACCAAAAGAATACTCTGTCTAGTCCTGTCAATCTTATGGTCAGATTTTATTTTTTTCTTTAATTGTATCCTATTCGTTCTAATGTTTTCTATATATTTTTTTAGCGTTATTGTCTGGTGCAGAGAACCAGTTCTCTCTGGTACATTGTTTTGCTGAGGCCAGTGTCCTAGAGCGGTGGTTTCAGGCTGTTTACAGTAAGGGAATGACACCTGCAGAGCAGTGCACTCTGTAAAATTATACAAGGGGAAGCCCCTTTTACTCAAGGGAGCCGTGGGACTTGGCTGCCTGGCAGCTGGCCCCCAGTGCACCTCCTTGGCATGTAAGATCCCTGGAGGAGAGTTTTCAATCCCCTCTTTTAGTTGTTGGGGGAAATCAGGACTGGCAGAGTTTCCTGGAGATTAGCATCACACTTGCTTTCCTGAGTGTGATGCTTTCAGCATCTTCTCATTCATGAATAAACTAAATATTTCTCACTCTCCTACTAGGTATAAAGCACTGCGTCAGATGCTGGTGACATGGAAATGAGTAAGTTAGACATGGCCCCTACCCTCTTGCGGAGGGCAAGGTTTTAGACTTTCACGAACAAAATCTGCCCCAGTGCGCAGGCTAGTCAGTATGTCCTGGTGACAGGTCATCCTGTGGGTGCTCCCTGGGCCGATGTGTCTTACCCGATCTGGTCGGCCTCCTCAAGCAAAGTGTTCCCCTTATCAGGAAGCCATGAGAGGCCCAGCATGCCAAGAAAGTCCTGCTGTGATTCTAAAACTCTCCCGGGGAAGTAGGGACTGCACACAAACTATGGGGACTAAGAGGTAAATAGGAAAATTGGGCAGAGTGAGGGCTGAGGTTCTCTGTAATGTAATACCATTCAGTTTCCTTTATTTTGGATTGACTAACCCCTCCCCCTGCCCCCACTTTACCACCCTATTCTTTTAACTAGGGGTTGAAAGATAAAAATTCAGCTTATTAATGAAGGTTTTCCTACATTGAAAACAATAACACACAAACCTTCAAACGTGTGTCACACTTAACTAAGTGTATTCTTGGAAATCAGAAAGCAGAGGAGTAAAGCTGATCATTTTTTTCCTTTAGGATCCAGTTGTCGAGTAGCTTGCAGTTAACTTCTTTTGCCACTAGAGGGTGATCACAGTCGGAAAAGTAGAGCTGAGATGGTCAGTACTGAACCAGGGAATACTGACGAAATAGCAACTGGTTATTACGTTTGATGGATACAGGGCTAGAAGGAGCAGCCTGAAGACCTAAAAGGCTTTTGGCTTAGCTGGATGAGAGAATTTGTGATATTCCAGGAGAAAAGATTTTGGAATTGCTATATACTTTTTTTTTATGAGCGAGATCCTGAAGTTAAGCAGAAAAGAATGGACAAAAAGTCAGGGGCAGAGCTGTGCTATTCTTTTAAAAATAGATACATAGAAGCATGTGTTTGTTTGTTCCTACTTGGTGTTTTTGTTTTACTTCTAAATTGAGAACAGCTGAAATAATTTCTGAATTGTTCTGGACTTTTGAGCCCAGACTCCCGGACGGTTTCTGTGGTCTGGGTCTTCAAAAACCCACCTGATGAGAGATGAAGCTCATCTTTGGAAAAAGCTATTTGAGGCTCTGTGAAGCAGCCCAAGCTTGTTTGTTTTCCCCTGCATTTGAAAATGGAAGTCAAGCATGCTCCCAGGACAGAGGATTCTGCCATTGTGACCATCTTAAAAGGGGCAGGAAAGGATTTGCAGTTTTGCCAGACAGAGCAGTAACAATCTCCGTTCTTTGTGCTGTAATAATCCTTACTGGTGACTTCTAAATTGGAGTAGCAGTTTCCTATCAAACTCATTTAAGAAGCAGATTGTTCGATAACTCGGGAAGAGCGTAGAAGATTCATTTCTGATGACTTTACAGAATCCTAGGTCCTCCCTGACCCTGAGAGTTGTTGACTGTAATGTGCTTTTAGTCCTCAAATTTGCCAATTTTTGATGAATATAAGAATGGTTAACTGCCTTTAAGATACAGCGTTATTCCTTTGACACCCCAAAATCATCTAAATATATTTATAAATGAAGTTTACATGAATTTCAGTTAATGATGTATTTCTTAATACTGGCTGATAGGTAACCCCAAGTTAATTAGATTTCCTTGCACTGGTGGTTTCTTTAAAACATGGTATTACATGATAATGGAAAGGACAGTCTTGGCAACAAATGCTTAAACCATAGCCCAAGGGATTTAGATTATCATCAGCAGCCTGCAGCAGAAGCAAAGTCTTACTGAATGCTATCTCTTTTCTAGATTAGATAGAAAGAAGAATTGGGGAGATACAAGGAAACATTTTCTGAGGCTGGTTATACTCTGATTTGGGTGACGGTACAAACTATGGGAATTGGAAAGTACCTCATTGGTCAAAAACTGGTAGCACATAAACTACTACAGGTGGCAAAATTATTATTATTTTTTTAACTCCCTTGGGCTCTTCCTTTGGGCTCCTTAGTTAGTAGTATAACTACTGTGGGGGAATTGAAAGGGAGGCCTGTTGTTGCTGACAGCAAGCGTATGCTTTCTGCAGATGTGGCTCTTCGTTTTTAACCAGAGTATGGAGGAGAAAATATTGACTTTCTAACTTGCAAAACCATACTCTTAACTTATTTTACCCTTGCACTTTCTTGGCCCTTCAAAATATTTAAATTCTTCCCCACTTCAGAGCTAGGATCATAGAGTGTCTGATAATAATTCTCCAAGCTTCTTGTATTCAGATGGGTAAAGGAGTGGGGGGTTGATGTAGTTCCTGGTTTATTCAAACCTAAAAGCCTACTATTAAGAGGGGAAGAGAAAAGGGGGAAGCAACTGTTTAAGACCTGCACCTTGAAAGAATGCTGTTTATCTAGTCTCCCCAGAGCAGGGAATGTGTCTGTGGGTGAACTAAACAACTCCAAGAATCTCAGAAACAGTGTTTTGGGTTTGTCATAGTTTCTCACATACTCTGGAAACAGCGAAAGCAGACGTCATTTCATGCACAGACTTTTTCTGATACCACCAACAGGCCTTCCATCCTACGGTCTGTGCAGTTAAGCTTCACAATCAAAAAAAAAAAAAAAAAAAAAAAAGGAGCACACCCGTTTCGGTGAATAATTTGTTATTCCTCCCATCTGAATAGCCAGCGGTTATTTGTGTGTGAGGACCACAGTTCAGATAAGATCTGTTGTAACTGTAGTAATCTGGAGAAATTGCTGTTCAGATTTTAGCAGAATCCCTTTTACCTTCTTATTCTAGAATTAGCTACCTCTGACCGGCCTTGGCATTATCTTAATGATCAAGATCTGATGTCACTGGAGGTTAGAAACACATACAAAAAAGAAAATTTAAATATTTTCCAATTGGAAAATTATCCTGAAGTATTTGTGTTGTATTTCCAAGCCATAAATGATCACAGGTGCTTTGAGTCATGTTGCCGATTCCAGGAAAGTGTTTGCGCAAGTTTAGAAAATAGAACAGACCAGTTGATTCATGCTTTAGCTGATGGCATTGTCTCCTGGGGAGCTAAGGCACCCTTGCCTTATGCACAAGGGGCTGGTGGAATGCTGCTGTTTAATTTGTCTTAACTCTCTCTTCTGGGGCTGTATTGCACAGCACCACTGCCCTCACCCCCCAACCCATTTATAAAGATCCAGCAGCAACCCTCCAGAGATTATTATTTCACAGACATTCCAAAGGGCTGGCTGCCACTAGCTCAGCCATTTTAATCTTTGCATTTCCCTTGAGAGAATATAGGAGTAACAGGCTGTGACCTAGGGGAAGAATGTGCAGGTGGTAAGGGGCTTCATGGGTCTTCGGGGAGAGGAGATAGCCCAGTGCAATATCGGGTGAGGGGGAAGCGTTTGTAAATTTCCTTTCTTGTGTTTTGTTGTTTCCCCTCTTTTTCTGCCAGCACGCCCACCTGAGTGTCGGCTTGGCTTAAGTCACCCCAAAGGAAGTGTTGAAGTAATAAGAGTCACCTACCTTTATTCAGATCTTGCTTTCCTGCTCTTCCTTTCTTTTCCCAAAAATTTATGAATGAAGGTAGATAAGGCGAGGTTGAAGTGGCCAAGGTTGTAGTTTGCATCTTGATAGTCTGGTCTCTGGGAAAGAGGGCAGGGGACCATCTACTCCAATTGAAAATCCTAGGCTTATATTCATTTAACAACTTTATGTTACCCAGTACATTTTGTTGAAATAAATTGTGAAAATAAGTTATTTCTAGTGCTCAGGACATAGTCTGTGACCTGATCTGTCTGTATCTCTCGTAAATTTTCCATTTGGATGATTAGAGCAGGGCAGAAGTTTCTCGCTGTGCTGTTAGGCTACAGGCGACTGTTGTCACTGGCTGACCCTGGGTTGTAAGTACGTGGGAACTTGGTCGAGGGCTTCACAGAGAAGATGAGAGTTAGTCCTGGTGAGGTCTGCCTCTGGGTTAGTGGGGAGCTCTTGCTAATGATTCTTTTGTCAGTGCTTCTGTTTTAACCAAGTTGGCAGAGTTTTATCTTATCCAAACAGATGCATAGCAAAAGAAAACTAATTTGGGCAATTAGAATTGGTGGTAAATCTGAAATATATGGAATGTGTTCAAAAAGATGACAAGAGTTAGAACTGCTCACAGATTGTCGCCAGGTAGAGGTTCCTCAGAGCCTTCCCTGATAAAAAGATAAGGGTAGGGCTTCCCTGGTGGCGCAGTGGTTGAAAGTCCGCCTGCCGATGCAGGGGACACGGGTTTGTGCCCTGGTCCGGGAAGATCCCACATGCCGCGGAGCGGCTGGGCCTGTGAGCCATGGCCGCTGAGCCTGCGTGTCCAGAGCCTGTGCTCTGCAACGGGAGAGGCCACAACAGTGAGAGGCCCGCGTACAGCAAAAAAAAAAAAAAAAAAAAAAAAAAGATAAGGGTAATTTGAATTAGCACACTGGCCAAATAGATGGGTGCTGTTGATGTACTTAAAAATGTGTGTTCTTAAATTAATTATAAAGGTTTGTACATTTGAGCATTTGACTTGGCTGTCAATTGGCTAAGCAATGCATTTCTTTATAAAGATATATTTCCAGTTTGCTCCTGTTTAAGCTATCACAATCTCATATTTGAACAAATGCCAGACTGATGAAGTGTACTAGATAGTTAGTCCTTGTCCGTCACAATATTTTGGTGCAGTGGTTTCATGAGCAAAGAATGGTATTAAAGTATTGGTTTAGAGCCCTGAGAAGCAGTTTCGGCCGTGCCTGGGAGGCAGAGGTGAAAGGGTATCTCTCAGCCCAAGGCAGTGAGCTGAGTGCTGTTTTAAAGTCATGCTCATCTCATCTACATATTCAGATACTCAGGTGTAGGCCTAGCCGACATGGTACAAAATGAAACCACATGTATAATTTCAAGGATAGACAACGTCTTGGAGTTTGGAGAGAGAGATGGAGAATGAGCAGTTTATGGGTTGGACTGTCTTGCATCTAGTAGGTGCTCAAAAAGTATCTGCCAGAGATTGATTGCCTTTTTGTGAAATGAATGAACCAAACTTCCAGTTAGTTTAGCAGAGCCTGGAAGCCCAGAGTTGTAGGATTGCCCATCCTTATGGAGCCAGTTCACTTCGTAATAGTTTCTTAGCTCTCCTCCCACATGGCAAACCAAGAATCTGATGCAACACAGAGGAACAGTAAAAGTCATTTGAATCTGGAAATATACCCCTTTTCCAGGCATTTGTTAGAGTTTCCTGGCATTGGATTGTTTGTAAGTCAGTATTGCAAGAGAATGCACATTTTTTACATAGCACTGTGGTTGAAAGTGGGGTTTCCTCACCAGCTTAGTGATTATTTCACTAAGTAAGGAATTAGTCAGAAGGCAGTTGAAAAATCTTTTGTTTTTGTCATCCATGTGAGACTCTGATGGTTTGCCTGTACTTTACATCATTGGTGGGTAGATTCCCCAGTGGAATTCTTAAAAGTAGGGTCATGAATGGGTATAAACCTAAACTGGTTTGTATCCAGGAGGAAGAGAAGTAGTCCATTTGGGTGAGCCACTCAAGTAATCAACCATCTAATTTCTGAGCATGCCTGCTCTGTTAGGTCCAATAAAGGATTCAGAAAGAGACCTCAGGGGCCTCTCTGAGGACCAAGACCATGAAACAGTGTTGAATTGGCTTGTCTAGAGTAATGATACTCACCCATCTTAGTAATTTAGACAACCTTACCTAAGTCGAACCAAAATTATATTAACTATATATATTAACTATATTATATTAACTATATTAACTATATTGATCAGTAAGTCTAATTAATCAGTCATTATTAATCGATTGAGTATTATATGCAAGGTATAATTCCTGCTCTCAAGAACTGAGAAAGTCCAGTTGAAGAAGTGGGGTAAAAAAAATAACACTGAGTTAAATAAACCTCTCTGTCCTAACAATGTAAGCCAATGGTATAAGGTTATAATGTACAGGGTGTGATTAATCATCACATGGCTGGTTTAGGTACTGTCTTCATTGGAAAAGGCACCACCAAGGAGGAAGAGAATAGGAAGAGTTTGATAGGTGGAGAGGAGGGACCTGGGGCACAGTTGCCAGGATGGTTCGGAAGTGACCAAGAGCAAGGAGTGGTTGCCATATGAAGAGAAATCGACTCAAGTAGGAAGTCGTGAGACAGGCTGAAATTTAGATTACCACCAGACTGGGGGCGGTTCTAACCTGAACTACTCTAAGTGGGATCACGCAAAGTGTGATCCCTAGACTAGCAGCATTGCATCACCTGGGAGCTTGTTGGGACGAAGCTCATTTCTCATTCTGGGAAATGCGGAATCTCGCGTCCCAACCTAGACCTTACAGACTCAGTATTTTGGGGCCCAGGAATCTGTGTTTTTTAAAAAGTGTCCAGTTGACTCTTACGCATGCTAAAGTTTGGAAAGCACTACTACTGGTAATTTGGGTTTCGTTCCAGGTGACCGAAGGCTCTTGAGTGGAGAAGTAGCATGTTTTTCAGTGAGGCAACAAATTAGAGCATTTGGGAAACTGCCTTTTACGTGGAAGCCCCTTTAGAACTCTTACTTACAATTCTCCCTTACCTACAGCTCACCACCTGCAGGGTGAAATCTCTCCAAATTGCCAGTCATGTAACTGGTAAAGTTAAGGTCATGTAACTGTTCTTTGGAGTGATTTCTGAAGGCTAAGGGTAGGTCTTGTCTGGGTAACAGTGTGATATGCATCTGTGGTATGTTTCTATAAGTAGAGATTTTTTTTAAGTGTGTGCTTTGCAAGAACTATATGAATCAGCAACAATAACAAATACATATGGTGCTTTACAGTTTAAAACATAATATTCGTTCATATGTTTTCTGACCATTTAAAAAATTAGTTTCCACTACTTTGAAATCAGTTCATTTATCTGGCATTTATCAGGAAATTCAGATTTCCATGTTACAAAGGTAATATGAGATCTTGTCAACCAGTAAACCTTTTTGATGGAAAATTTTTTCCAGACTGTATCATTGTATTATCACTAATACCAATAGAATTACTGTTGTAATATTAAAATCAGCACATATTTTTAAGTCTTGGTAGAAAGAGTTTTGAATGTTATTTTAGTTTTACTTGGTGACTTTGGTATAATAACACCTTCAGGGCTATAAGAAGTTAGGACTGCTGTTCCTACTTTAAACCCCAGATTGGCAATTTTTTGGTCAATTCTAGTATACTCCTTTATCTTTATTTCCCACCTTAGTGCTCCAATAAGCTAGGAAGAATGGAGTTTTCTTAAGATTAAAATCCTAACCTTAATTTTGCCTGCAGTATCACAAAGTAGCCCTTGGCCCGTGGACTTGAGAGTGGTGTTAGCTTCTGTTGTCATGGATAATATGGGTCGTGGCACCAGTGTTTTCTCTCCCCAACTCAGGGGTCATTTTTCCCCTACAGTTTCACAGTGGTGGTCCAGATCGTGGAATTTGCCAAAGAACAGACCACTGTATAAAAGACATGACATTGTATTCACCTAGATTCTGTGTTGACTCTAAAGAGGGTCAAGAGTCCCAGAGAGAGGAACAAATCCCTGTCATGCTGCTTCAGAAAGCACCAGAATTTGTGTCCTAGAGATTCAAGACCCCCTCTACAAATACAGCCTGAGCAGAGGTTTAATGTGCAGACGTGAACACAGAGTCTCTAACCTTAGCCCCAAGCACCATTATTTTTGATACATAAAATGTGAACTCTATTGTCAGCTTTATTGCTTTATTTAATAGCAATATTTGTAATACTGCTTTATTTAATAGCTTTGATGCTGAGTGTGACGGAAAGAGGCCTGGCTTTGGGGCAGACAGATCTGGGTTCAAATTCTAGCTGTACTACTTACCAGTAGCCTCAGGCAAGTCAGCTTACTCCTCTGAGCCACTGTTTCTTTGTGGAAAATGGGGATATTAACACCTGCTTTCAAGATTGTTACATCAGTGGAAAAGTAGCTCATCCTTCTCAGGTAGTAGGTGCTCAATAAATTATAGCCATTGTCAGTTTCCACTTGTTAATTGTGTCCTCACATTAATCATAGATTATAATTTTCTAAGAAAAACAAAAAGGCTGAGATAGAGATGGTTTGATTCAAACAGCTAGACCTCCTCACCATTCCCAAAGTCTACCAAATGCATCCCATCTCTGTGACTTCATGGTTCTCCTACACCTGAAAGACCCAAACTCTCCTCGTTTTGATTCCCTTCCACCTCTAAGTCCCAGCTCTTCCATGGAGCTTTCCTTCACTATTTCTTCATCATAAATCCACAAATAATAAAATACCCTCCTGTGGTGTTAACTCTTATTTCATTGGAGCTTCTCACTCCTCCAACTAGACTGTAGCCTTTTTGAAAGCCCTCTATAAATACAGACGAATGGACTGATTTGTAACATGTTCATCACTGAGCCATATGAAGCCACTGAATGGAGGCTTGTGACTGAAAAATTGAAACTAATATTTTCCTGAGCAGTTTTTTGGGGGCCAGGCACCTATGATAAGGATAATCTATTATAATTTTCCAAGAAGTAGCTACTATCAAATTTTGATTTTACAGATGGGGAAACCAACACCCCTGATTGTCCAGTTCACACAGCCAGAGGGTAGCTGAGCTAGGATTTGAACACAAGCAGTCTGGGTTCAGAGGCTGAATTTGGACCACTACACCATGCAGGTGAGGATGTGGATGGAGAAGGCTATCAGAACATTCAAAAACATCCACTGACAGAGTTCTACAAACGGGGACCGACTACATCAAGTTATGGACATTTCATTTGAGGTTCTTCAAGTCTTTTTCCTCATTCGTGTCATTAACAAGTCCATTTAGATCATGGATTTCTACATTTAGAGAAACCAGCCTCCTCTCGGAATTGCCGGCCCTCGGTTTGTATCCGAGCCGTGACTTGGTCCTGAAACTCTCACTTGCTTTGTCTATTTCACCACCTTTTCAGGTCATTAAGAACAAAAGGTTTGTGAACAGGTTAAACACAGGCTGTTTTTGTTCTGCTTCTACAAACACCTACACCTGCTGAATGTAGACTGCATAGTGTTGATTGGAGTCTGTGCTCATGGATTTTTTAAAAAACAACACATGCCGGAATCCAGCTGAGGTTAAACAGTTCTTTGGAGAGGACGCTGTGCTATTACACCAAATACTTACAAGTTTATCTCACCACACTGCCTGGGGTTCAGAGTAAACCTGGGTGGAAGTACGGAGATCAAAGAATTTAATAATGAAAAACCTGTATTCATGCTCTGTCTGTCATCAAATGAAAGTATTAGTGAAGTGGTATGGAAATCCTCTTCAGCTTGCCTGCAGCCACCAGCCATGCCACTTAAGATTTAAAACAATGTGATCAAGTGTTCAGAACCCACAAGATTGAGCTGTATGCATACATTAGTGTATTATTTCCAAGTTGCCAATTTCCCCCAGATTAGCACATTTTCATTTCGGCTTTATTAAAGGAATCAGAACATGAAAGGGAATTTAGCACAGTGGAGGTGTCAGCAGAGCTTTCTTGCCATCATGGTGTGGTTTATTTGGTTTGGGGCAGCCATGCATATGAATCCACCATGGTGTCTATAGGACTGCAAGTCAAGCCAAGTGAGACTGATAAAAAGGAAAAGACAAAGAATACAATAATGTGGTGAAACCACAGCTCTCTAACTGCGGGTGGGAATTTCAGGCCCTTGATTTGTTTTCATATGGCCCTGCAGTTGCGAAACCACGGTACAGCATGGTATCAGCTACACATAAGAGCTTTATTATGGCATTAGTGGAGTGGCTTGGATGAGCCCAGCATGGTATGAAGCATTGCAGGGATGCAGCCAGATGCAGGAGACATGGCCCTGGTCACTCCAGGAGATACGTCCTGTTGTGGAAAGCCATGGTTTTCCTGAGAGCACACCTTGTCTTTCAGAGTTCTGGGCTGAAGGAAAGCTAGAAACCACTGGTCCAAGAATTTACACCTTGGTTGTTGGACTTACCAACACATGAAATTCTCACAAAAAGATGCAGAACCAAATGCAATGAAATCACCAAATCTTGATGTCAGAAGCCAGGACAGTTGTCCAGTCCAGTGGTTCCCAAACTTCACTGAGCATTTGGAGCTACCTGGGGAATTTAAAACGAAGTGAACATTCCCAGGGCCCAGCCAGAGTTAGAAGCTCCAATCAAAGGGCCTGGAAATCTGCATGCTTTAAAATGCCCCCAAGGGATTCTTTGGCTCAGCTAGCTCATCTGGCCCATCCCCTCAATGAACAAAGTGGGTTTCTGTTAACAGCCCTGCAAAGTGATAATCCATACAAGGCTGGCATCCTCAGATTGGAAGGAATTCACTGCAGAACAAGGCAGCAGGATCCAGATAGAAGGCTGGAGTTCTTTAAAGTCTTTCCTAGACTTTGACAAAAGGGGCCTCAGTTTATCTTCTACCCATTGGTCTTAGTTAATCTGCAATAACACAGATTGTCTTTACCAACATGGCAGTCCTGCAGTTGATTACCAACATGGCAATACTTCACACGTTTGAAGAGAGTTCCTCTTCAGTTTGTTCCTTTGTTTGATAGCTAATTCATTTGTTCATTCATTCATTCATTCAGCTCGGACTCTCAGCATCCTCTAAGACTGGGTTTCTTGAGGCTGACAATTGCCACTTCCTTTAGCTGCTTCTTATAGGTCTCGGCTTCTCCATACCCTCCTGTTTGCCATCCTCTGTAAGAACTCTAGTTTGTCAGCATCAAATATGGTGCCAGAATCGGATACCACACTGACCATGTTGTATGACCAGCAGAGTCCAGCTGCTACAGGAGCAGTTGCTACCTGTGTCCTGCTTCTACTAAAGAGTATTGTAAGAATAACGAAGAGCTCAAACTGGTGCGGACAGAAAGCTCCGGAGCAGATCAGGAAGGGAAAAGGTCAGTGTTGGCTGAATCGGGCGTGAGCCAGGTCCTAGTGAATGGGTAAGCTTTGGAATGGAAGAGACTGCCGTCTTTCCAGCATTCCAAGTGGAGAAATAATGTTTCATTGGAAACCCAGATATTTGCTGCATAGACCACAGTGTGCATCTGTTATCCGGTCTGCAGGCTAAACAGAGGTTCTCACCACATCCCTGCTCCCTACGTGTAGGATCAGCTCTGACTGCTACACCAAGCCAGGGGGTGTGAGGGGCAGCTTTCCTTTCTTCTCTGTACGGTGGGCTCAACCTCAATATTTCCATCTAAGCAGGTTATATTTCCTTCCCACAACTGAAGAGAAATAGTGATGTACCTTCTATCTTTAGGGTCAGCTACCTGGTATTTGCTTATGTTTAAAACTGTCACAAGAACCTTGTATATTCTTTGGGAAGAAAAGGAAAGGTAAGAAAAGAGGAACTATTGTGACGTTGACAGCTGGATATAAAGTTAACTGAACAGTTGTTTCATATGTGTAAAATTGGAAAAACATTTCCTTGATTACTTTTCACTGAATAGACTGGTCATTTTAACATTGATGTGGGTACATTCTAATCCCTGAATTGGTTAGCAGAATTTCATTCTAAATCGAATTAAGCAAGCAAGCAAGCAAAGAAACAAAAAACAATGAGAGAGAAAACAGCAACAACAATTGCAGCCATAGCACAGTTCATGGCTGGCCTGACCCAGGACTGTAGGCTTTATTTACAACAGTAGGTGCACGAGTCTCCTGGAAATCAGACCTCAAGTGTGACCTCTGTAGGGGCTTCTTTTTGTGTTGGGCACGGGAAATAAGGTGACATGTGAAGTTTCTGGAATCAGAGTAGCAGCTACATGGGCTGCTTCCATTCTGCCTGGGGTCCATCTCTAGCATCTGAGCTAGAGACCAGAGATACTCATTTAGTTCTTCTTTACCAGCTAGACATGCACCAAGCCTAGATAAGAAGGGGATACACAAGAAAGGGGAGTCTTGAGGCCCACCTGTTGGGCCTTACATTCCTGCTGGAGACACAGGAAGTATTGGCGGGACAGTCAGAGTTTGATGCAGTCACACACTGGATTGAGAGGGAAAGCCTGAGCTCATGAAAAGAATGTTGGTAAAGGACAAGACTATCACATGGGCCTTGGCTGGATGGGGAACTGGGCTTAGAACGAGAATACTTTCATTCCTTTGCTTAAAAACACTTACAGGGAACATTCATTCAGTTCTTAACTTTGGCTTCAGACAGCTGACTGCTGGTGACAGTGGTGACAGTGTTTTCTTTCTGTTTAAATTAACTCTTGGTATCATCAAAGACAGATTTGGCCTGTGTCACCATCTTGCCCAGAATGGGCAGACCAGATTCTCAGTGGGCAACAGGCACACTGCAGAGCGTGAAACCTCTACGAGATGGCCAGGCTGCTAAGTTGGGCAGACGAGTGAGGAGCAAGGTTCCTGATGCCTTGCTGCTTTCCTGGAGTCCAGGTCAACAGCCAGGGACAGAGGACAGTAGCCAGAAGCCACACCCCAGGAGCGGCCCTTGATGGAGAAAGCAGCCAGTGGGTGAAAAACCAGGAAGAAGCCTGGTACTGTGAGGTGATGCTGACGCTCTGATAATGCAGTGGAATAAAAGAAGGAGCCTCAGCAAAACCACACTGTTGCACATTTCACTGCCATGTTCCCCATCTAAACCCCCTTGATTCTATCATTTTCAAAGAGAAAACTGGGGCTTCCCTGGTGGCGCAGTGGTTGAGAGTCCGCCTGCCAATGCAGGGGACACGGGTTCGTGCCCCGGTCCGGGAAAATCCCACATGCCACGGAGCGGCTGGGCCCGTGAGCCATGGCCGCTGAGCCTGCGCATCCGGAGCCTGTGCTCCGCAACAGGAGAGGCCACAACAGTGAGAGGCCCGCCTACCGCAAAAAAAAAAAAAAAAAAGAGAAAACTAACGACAAACCATTATTCCTACTTACCTTTAGATGTTGCTCTTATTCATGGCATGAGGTCACTCTGGTGTCAGCATCGTTGAGATGTAGCCTATTTGGGGGCTATTCTGTATGTCCTATCATATCATGTGATAGTAACTTCTTTTTCCTAAGATGTTGATGACCCTATGAAAGGCAAGTATTCTCTGACGTATTGAACCAAAGCCTTTCCCCCTTTCCCCTGGCTTTCACACACAGATCAGTGTGCGTGGGGCAGGTTGGCAGTAACTTGAAGTTTTTCCCTGGGCTAAGTGCAGCTCTAATCAGAGGCAGGAAATGTTTATTTTGAGCTTTATCGAGTGAGTCAGTTTAATACAGCCTTAGGTCACTTTAGATGAGGTGTCCTGTGTACTTCCAATAAGCAGAGTTAAAAGCAGTTGGAAACAAATATTAGTGGACATGAATGAAGTTTATACCTTCTCAACCAGCAGACTTTTGTGTGGAATTTTTACTATTTGGCCAATTCTGATTAGGTTAATACTTCCCCCACAAAAAATACTTCTCCCCTTTTACCCAAAGGAGGGTAGACTCTACCATCTGTGACTTACAGAAGATTATTATAAGAAACAGCAATGTGAAAACCCATTCTGTATTCTCCGTTCCACTCTTGGCATTGATGGAATTGGCCATGGCTGTAGGAATTTGGTTGAGATAAATCTGAATTTGGCAAAGACCACAACAGAGTAAGGCCTTGCACAATGGGAGGTGAAAGGGGGAGAAAGCTGAGAAGGGCTGAGAATGTGTGAACATGAATCTTTTTAAACGACATTTTTTGGGTGATAATTATTAGTGTTATTGCATAAGAAAATTTACATCACTGATCATAATTATTATTAAGATGAGACTCTCATTCTCTGTTAATTGACAAGTATTCAGTGAGAAGAAAGATCCTTTCTTTTTATTATCTACAGCTCTCTTTCACCAAACTTAGTGGAAGGTCTGTGACACCAGTTGAACAAGGCTCTGCCTGTAGTCCACTTATGGTACGTCTGCCTGAGAGCTGGAGAGTCTCACTCATGATTGACTGTTTTTAGTTTATTGTGATGTTGGCTGTTCCATCTTGGTGGGGAAATAAAATTGAGGTGGTTACGTTTCCCGAAGTGGTTGGATCTTTCCTTTCGTTCAGTCCAGGAAGTGTAATAGAGAAGAGGGAGGGTTGCGTGTTGGTCTTTCTCAAAGATAATAAAACATTTAACACCGTGGAAATAGGGAAGAGATGGAATAACTTCGAGCAACCTTCCTTCAATCCATCATAAACTCTGCTTTTAGAATAGTTTTTTTTAATCAGCTTTAGTTATGCCATTTTACAGCTCAGAAGATCTCTAGAGTTCTTTACTTCCCACCTGTGTTTTCAGAACCATCTGGCCTCACCCCACCATCGATTCTGTCTTCTTCATTCCTATATCCAAGTTTTTTCCCTGGTTTACTCTTACCCTCCTCATCCCCACATGCCGTGGCCACTTTTGCTTACCTCTGCCCTTCAGGGCTGTGCTTCTAACTTGGCAGGCTCTCTACTCCTTCCACCTTCTGTTGTTCAAGACCTCAATTGTGGTCTTTCCCTAATTCAGATTTGTCTCAACCAAATTCCTATAGCAATGGCTAGTTCCGTCAATACCAGTTGTATTATGGAAAATAAAATACAGAAAGAATTTTCTTATGAGTGTTTCTTATAATGATTTTCTGTAAGTGCTAAGGCCTGGATGACAGACAGTTCTTCTCTAGGGGCCTAAGAAGATAAGGTCCCAGATACATAGGTTTCACAATCTGATTTGATACAGAAGGGTTTAGCACATAATGATAGAGCATTTCGTGTTGCTTTCTGTGGTTTCCTGTGTTCAATTCCTAGCTCCCAAAAATCAAAGCCATGGCTTATATCATCTTCCATATCTCCCAGTCACCTACCTCAGGGGAGAGCACCCAGGAGAGACCTGTCAAGTTGATAGGTTAAATGATGGAGACATGGAGAGAAAAGGAGATGCTACAGAGTGTGAGGTCAGGCCCCACGATTCCCTTAGATGGTACCTTAGAGAAATTGTTCATCCTGTCATTGGCACATCAAAGGCGGACTGTTTCAAGTCCAGTCTTTTGTTGGGCATTCCTGTAAAATTGATTCAAAAATGATAGAATCTTTGCACATATAAACAGCTAACAAACGATGGAGAATGTGTGTCTAAACAAACCCAATTGGCAGGACATGCTGTGCTGCTGAGAGGAAGCCTCTGGCTATCCATCACACCTTGAAAGATGAACAGGGAGGGCCTAGTTTTCCCTTCAAAGTCAGGAAAGGTTAGCACTCTGGGAAGATGGAGCCCAGTGGGAATTTCAAACACATGGCGTGGCCCTTCCGGCTTGTAGGTCATTATTAACTATTCTTACCCTAAATCGCCATGACATATAATCTCTTTCCTGATTTTATTATTTTACTTGCTATCACAAGACCGTAACTTTTCAGACATTCAGGTGTGCTTAAGGGAGGAGGAGGTAGAATAAGGCTTTTAAAATCTTTGATTCCCTCAGAAAACATATTTGCTTACTTTACAAGGAAGTTGGGGTTTGGTTTTGTTTTGTTTTCTACTGATGCCAAGAGGGGATTAATGAGTAGCTGCTGGGTTTGCCAGCTTTCTTTTGATTTCAGTTTATGTAATTAAGCAGTTCCCAGAATGACTTGAGATTCTCACTCTGCATCAAAACATGCTTCTCAAATGTGTTAGGTGTGGAGGTCAGAAACAATCCAGACTCACTGAATGGAGGGAGGAGAAGTGAAAAACCTGTCTTGCTTTAAAACAGTCCCTCCTATGTCAAAAGGGTTGACCATGCTTTGGGACCATGCCCATTGAGCTGTATTGAGTAGAAAACCAAGTTAAAACTGAAGTTCAGATAGGCTGAAGTTAGAATAACTCGAAACGAGGTTAACAATAGAAATAACGTGGGGAGACCAACTCTGGTTTACTGTTGAATTTCCAGCAACCAGGGCCTCGTCTGCGGTGGGTATTTAAGACCTCATGCATTCAACAAAGACACACTAGGAACCCACTCCGTGCCAGGCTCCATTCTAGTTGCTGGGGGTACAATGAGGAACTAAGCCAATGAGAATCCCTCCCTCAAGATGCTACCATGGAGTGAATGTTGGATGAGCAGATTTTTATTGAGCGCCTCTGAGCTGGTAGTGGCAATGGCGATTGCTGGGAAGCGTAAGGTATGTTCCTCAAGGAACTGACCATCTCACGGGGCGGTGAAGACATCTGTCCACGGAACCAAAGAACTGTTCAAAGCTATACCAAATATTGGGTGCTAATACAGACAGACCCCCTGAGGGTGAAATGGTCAGAGTGGGCACTCATGGGCACATTCTGCAGGCAGGAGGCCTAGTGCAGTAGGCTGACTCGTCTTGAAGCCTTTAACTCCCTAAGCAGTAAGAAATTGCAGATACAAATATCAGAGCACCCTTTGGTTTTTGTTTCTCTCTTATAGCCCCCTAAACTTTTTTAGTTCTCCCCACATGATGCTTGTTTTTAAAGGGAATTATAGCCGCTTTTCTTTGGGGTTAGACTAATTCCCTTAAAAACCAACAGGGCAGAATTACCAATAGCTCCCACCCTCATGAAGTATACAGACTGCTGGCAGAGAAAGACATAAATCAGTGACACAAATCAAAGACCCACTGGAGAGTGTCGCATGTAATAGGGGGATTTGACCTGGTCAGAAAAGTTAGGGACAGCTTCCTAGGAGAAAAGATGGTTGCACTGAAATCTGAAGGACAAGGAGGGATTAATTAGGTGAAAGGAGAGGGGAAAACATGCCAAGCAGAGGGAGCAGCATGAGCAAAGGCCCTGTGGCAGGAGGGAGTTTGCAGTTGGGGTAGAGGGAACAGGGAACAGCTGAAAGTGCTTCTTACTCAGAAGAATTAGGGCCAGATCACACAGGCCACGAGGCTTATTAGGCAGTTTTCTATTTATTCCAAGAGTATCAGGAAACCTTTGAAAGAGTCAGTAGGATGAGGGAAGGAAGGGGGGGATGCATTGTAATCAGATTTTCATTTCAACAGGGTAACTCTGCCCATAGTGTGATGAGCATTTGGTGGGGCAGGGCGGGGGGAGCTGGAATCAACATAGGGAGCATCAGTAAGAGGCACTTGCAAGAATCTCGACAAGAGATGATAACTGCTTGGGCGAGAATGGTGGCCATGATGGTGGTGACAACAGATAGGCAAATGTAACAGGTACAGAGGTAATAAGTGCAAAGGTACAAAAGGTAAAAGCAGTAGGGCTTGGTGATGGATATGAGGGATAAAGGAGAGGAGGGAGGTATTGAGAATGACTTTCAGGTTTCTGATTTATACACTTGGCTGGTTGGTTAAGCCCTGCCCTGAGACATGCACCCTGGACGAGGACCAGTTTGCTGGGGGAAGATTATGAAGCAGTTTTGAACATGTTGTGTTTGAGTGCCTTTGAGGCATCAGAGGGAGATGTCAGAAACACAGCTGGGTAAATGGAGGAGAGGTCTAGGATGGAGGGAGACGTTTGCGAGTCATAGGTGTCAAGGTGCAGTAGCCACCGTAGGTGTGGATGAGATCACTCAGCGAGTACGGAAAGGGGAGGGCCTAGAACGCTGCCTTGTGGGATTCCAACTCCTAACTAAGTTAGGCTGGAGAGAGGAGAAGCCTACAAGAAAAGGCAGAACAAAACCTGCCACAATCACAGGGAAGAACCAGCTGAAAGCTAAGGGGAGCAAGCGTTTGTTGGGAGAGGAGGTGATCAGGGGAAAAGACTGCTGAAAGGACAGGGAAAACGAAGACTCGATAATTACCGTATTAACTATCATACCTCTAGCTAGAATACTGTAGTAACAATAGTAACAGACAGTCTTTATGGAGGAACAGTTATGAGCCAGGCACTTTAATATGTAATTTAATCCTCATAAGAACTTTGTAAGGGGGGTCCTATTATCATCCTCATTTTCACAGATGAGAAAACTGAGCACAGAGGGCTGAAGTCATTTGCCTGAGGTCACACAGCCAGTAAGTGATGAAATCAGCGTGGGAGCTCTTCTTTCTCACTCCATGGCCCCTATCCTTAAATGCCGTGTGTCTGGTGTTGGAGTATAAAAAGCAGCCAGGGAGGCAGGATGGGGAGGGGAGATTTTTCCTCTTTAGAAATTTGGATTCTTTCAGACACAGGCAAGGAAATACTCCATTGTTGCTAAAGCCCAAGTCCAAGTTGGTGACCATGGACTGGCATTGCAGCAGCTGTTTCTGATGGTGGTTCAGCTAGATTAGAGCGGTGTTGAATGCATGATGCAGCTGTTCTTACCATGGGAAAGCCTTGCCCCAAGTGCTCTAGGGAAGTGGTTCTCAAAGTGGGGGTCCCTGGCCAGCAGCATAACATCACCTGGGAACTAAGAGATGCAGAGTCTCAGGCTCCAACCCACATCTTCTGAATCAGAAACTCTGTGGGGCGGGAGGAGAGGGGGAGGAATCCATGTTCTAACAAGCCTCTGTCAGATTCTGCTGCACAAGTTTGAGAACCTGTGTTCTTGGGAGATCCTTGAAAAGAAAAAAGAGGAAAACTCCAATAACTTATAATCCATATATCTCACCTGGGCAGAAACCAGATGGAAGAGTGGGTCTCCATCCTGGCTACCCACTGGAATCACAGGAGGACCTTTGAAAACTACTGATGCCTGAGTCCCATCCTCAGAAATTCTGGTTTCGTTGGATTGGGGTTGGCCTGATCATTTGATTTTTGAAATAAGGATTTGAATGGGGACTAGATGATTAAATGAATGGTTGGCTCCTGAATACTTCTGAGTACAAAATTGTACTTGGGGGAGAAAACAAGGCAGGCTTTGAAGGGGAGGGTCAAGACAAATGGAAGAGAAGCTAGACCTTAGGGCCTTGGTGAATACCAGTAAAGCTTGAATAATTCTGGAGGTTGTGGTGGGGGAGAAGGTAGTCTGAATTCGTAACAATTCTTAAGGATGGACTTATTTTCAAAGACATGCCAATTATAAAGTAGATATGCCATTAAGGCTGCTCCATGAATAAAGTGTCATTGTGATTTTTATTCAGTCTTCATGGAAATGATTCTACTAATTCTGATTGGAAACAATATGCTGACATCCTCCTGGCAGCTTCGCTGAGACTGTATCTGTATGTTAAGAATGTACTCTGACCCTCTGGCCTCTCAGACCTCGCTGTTTCCCCTTTGCTCCATGAACGTTCCTCCCCGGCTGACGTAGTCAGCTTACCGGTCCCCAAGCCTTCTCTGTTCCCATGTTCTGGTATTTGTTGACACCTCCCGCACCTCCTCCTCCTCTAAGGGAGGGCCTAGCTCCTTCTAGAATCCTCCATGGACCCCACCACTTCAGAGAGCCCCCCTTTCTCCTAATCCTTTCAGCACCCAGTGTCTTTAAGTCACTCTGCTCCTATTGTGTTTTCATCATTCTACCCATTTCCCATCTCTGCCCCTGGATCATAACCCCCCCGCCGCCACCACCGCCTCCACCGCCTCAGGACAGTGATGGTTTATAACTCTTTGCCTCCTGTCTAGCACAGCACCCCACACTCTACGGGCTCTGCAAATTGTAGGCAAGAAACTGTGCAAAAGTGAATTTCGGTCCATCTTCTTCCCACCTCAGAATGGTGGGCAGATGAGAAGGCACCACCCCTAATGAGGTATGACTGTGGTTTGGCCCTTCTTGAGGACAGAATCCATAGGAAGCACGCCAGGGTGGGAATCCCAGAAGGAGCATCCTCCAGAGTGAGACGTGGCCCTCACGGGAGGGACTCTCACTGTCTCATTAGTCCATGTTGCTTTGTGTTAGTTTCCTAGGACTGCAGTAGCAAATCACCACAAACTTGGTGGTTTAAAATAATAGAAATCTGTTCTCTCACAGTTCTGGAGGCCAGATGTCTGAGACCAGTGTCCCTGGGCTAAAGTCAAAGTGTCAGCCAGGCCATGCTCCCTCCAGAGGCTCTAGGAGAGATCCTTCCCTGCCTCTTCCAGCTTCTGGTGGCACCGCCTTCCTTGGCTCGTGGCGGCATCACTCTAATCTCCACCTCCCTGGTCAGGTTGCCTTCTCCTCCCTTCTCAAATCGCCTCTGCCTCCCTCGTATAAGGACATCTGTGACTGCATTTAGGGTCCACTCTGGTGATCCAAAATAATCTCCCCAACTCAAGATCTTTAACTTAATCACAACTGTAAAGTCCTTTTTTGCCATCTAAGGTAACATTCACACATTAAGGGATTAGGACATGGATACCTTTGCGGGGTGGGGGGGCATGATATAACCCACCACACATACCAAGGTAACTGGAGCCTGCAAAGGGACAGAGATTTGTCCAAGGTCACACTTCAAGGTCATAACAGAAATTAGACAGAGACCCAGATCTCCTTTCTGTCAGTTTTGGGCTCCTCCCACTAGATCAAGCTGACGCCTATAAAAGTAAGACAGATTTTAGAATAACACTTCGTACCCTAACTCCTTCATCTTCTCTCCAGAACGTGTGCTACTAGGGTCCTTGAGTCCCGGTTCTGTTACTTTGGACTCACAGTACGCTTGCTGGCCTGTGTGGGCAGCTGCAGCGGAATTCACTAAATGGCATTTCCTCCTCTCCTTTCAGGACCGCCTCTTTTTCGTCATGGAGTATGTAAATGGTGGAGACCTCATGTTCCAGATTCAGCGGTCCCGAAAATTCGACGAGCCTCGTTCCCGGTTCTATGCTGCAGAGGTTACGTCAGCCCTCATGTTCCTCCACCAACATGGAGTCATCTACAGGTACCTCTCCTCTCCTCCTCTCTTCCCCAAAAGCGAAAAAATAAAAGAGTTTTCCGGATGCTTGGACTGACTTGGCTCCTGCCCCACTGGTCTCTTAGCAACCCGCTTTAGATTAGTTGTTTGTTCCAATTTGCTTACAGAGGGCTTTTTTGGGGGCTGTTTATCACAGTGAATGTTAATATTTGAATGGCCCCGGGAGATCTGACCCACTGTTTGTGCCAGTTTTGATTGAAAGCTTAAGCACGACATTTTAAAGGCTCAGCGCCAAGTAACCTTGGGGTGACCTTCGTTTCTCTCTGCCCCACCCCCTACCCTCTTCCTTGAACATCAGGGCATTCTCTTTACTTTTTCCTTCTGTGCCATGAACTTCCTCCCCTTCCCAACCTCTTGCCACTTCCTGAGTTTGTTTGGCTTAGTTGTCTCCAGCAGATAGAATCGGAGAAGGAGGAGTTCCTTGTGGGTCTCAGGGTTTATGATCTTGGTGGGGAGGAGGGGAGGGGAACTAGACAATGTCCAACAGGAAGTGACTCTCTGCAGATCATCCAGTCCCTTATTACTGCCTTGTCCCCCTTCCAAGAAAACATAGAATGAACACACACACACACAAATTTTCCAGTAAGAGAGCGAGACTACGCAGGCTCTTCTGTGAGGTCAGGAATTCTGGGAGGAGTAAATATTTATAATTAGCAACAAGGACACTAAAGTTCCTTAAGGTTTTTTCAATGACTGTCAGTTTCTTTACTCAGATTTTACTTCTTCCTTTTTTTTTTTTTTAAAATTGGGTAGAAGAATAGCTGGCTTGGTTCAACCCAGAACTAATCCCTCACCAGAACTTCACTGACCTGCTCCCGGGAGCAATGCCCTGACTAAATGTGCTCCAAGGGGTTCTGACCAACCTTCACCAGCTTCCTAAAGTCCCTCTGCTCAAAAATAGTCAGTGGCTCCCTATGGCCTGCAAAACGAAGCCCATACTTTTTAGCCTGCTTTCATGACCCTCCACGACAGGAGTCCATGTATTTGTTTCCTGTTACTGCATAACAAATTGCCACAAACGCAGTGGCTTAAAACAACACCCATTGATTATCTCACAGTTTCTACAGGGCAGGAGTCCAGGCAAGGCACACCTGGGTTTCTGTGCTGTGATCAAGGTGTCAGCCAGACCGCATTCTTATCTGAAGTTTGGGCTCCTCTTCCAGGCTTACATGGTTGCGGGCAGAATTCATTTCCTTGCAGCTGGAGCATTCACGTGGCTTCCTCAAGGCCAGCAGGAGAGAAAGTCTTTCCTGCTTGGAGTCTCTAACTTCAGGGAGACCTGGACCCTCTTTGAAACAGATCATTTGATTAGATTGGGCGCAGCCAGGCTAATCTCTCTTTTGTTTAACTCAAAGTCAGATGACTTAGGGACTTTAATTATACATGCAAATCCCTTGGCCCTTGCCCTCTAATGTCATGTAATCTCAGTAGTGATACCACATCCCTTTTCCACATTGTTTTGGTTGGAGGTAAGTCACAGTTTTGCCACCGTATACAAGGGGAGGGGGTATGAGATTATACCAGAGTGTGACACCTTGGGGGTCACCTTAGGTTATGTCTACTACAGCCCAGAACACCTTTCTCCCCTCACTTCCCATGATCTCTTGTTTTGAACCTACCAAGGTTCTTAGCTTTCCTCAAACTCACCTGCTAATTCCCAGCTTCCTCATTTTTCTGCCCTCCTCCCCACCTCCTCCGTCCAGCCCGGAAGCCTCATGCAATACTGCCTGCTGGCTCGAAGCCTGGTCCCACCAACCAGAGCAAGTCTCTCCATCCACCACACTTTATTTGCAATTTGGGAATGAATTGCAAGTTGAAACTAATTGCTGCACCTGCCACTCTTCACCTTGTGTTAGGGTCGGGCATCCATGTGGGTCCTTCACTAAGTCACACCCTCTCCTTTAGGGCCATGGCTGCTTCTTTTTAACCCTTTGATCTTCTTCTTTTACATCCTCTTCTTATCTTGCACATAGTAAATGGTCAACAAATGAACACTGGCCTCGATTAGTTTAAAACCCTAATCTCTGCCCCCCAAACTGGTTGCAGGCTAGTTAGAGATACTGGGGTTAGATATGTGAAAAGATCACCCGTACTACAAGGCAGTGCACTGTTAGGTGCCAGTGACAAGAAGAATTGTCATTCATTGATAGATCATCCCCATCCCCTCCCTATTAGACTGGGTGTAATCATCCACAGTTTACCAGCAGGGATTCAGAGACTTCCCTTAAATAATTTGCCCCAGGCCGTAAGTGACAGACTTAGGAAGTGTAACTGATCAGCCAGTTCGTGCTACACATCATGACACTTGTCATGGGCTCATCAAGTCCAAGTCCACACTTTACTAGTCATTCCAGGTACTCCAAAACTTGACTTTTTCTTACATGTCTGGTTTCTTCTCCTTTCTGCTTCCCTCGCTGAATGCTTCCCTCTCATCACACCTGTGAACACTTTTGTTCTGTTGACGTCTATGAGCCATACATGCCCCCTCTCTTTCTCTCCTTCCCATCTCCTTGACCATCTCTTTTTTATCCATTTAAAAAAGATTTTATTGAAATATAGTTGATTTACAATCTTGTGTTAGTTTCAGGTGTACAGCAAAGTGATTGTTATACATATATATTCTTTTTTAGATTCTTTTCCAGTATAGGTTATTACAAGACATATAGTTCCCTGTGCTATACAGTAGGTACTTGTTGGTAATCTATTTTATATATAATAGTGTATATATTTTAATCCCAAACTCCTAATATATCCCCCACCCCCTTTCCCCTTTGGTAACCGTAAGTTTGTTTTCTATGTCTGTGAATGTTTTGTAAATAAGTTCACTTGTATCATTTTTTTTTAGAGTCCACGTATAAGTGGTATCATATGATACTGTTTTTTTTACAACTCTATTGTAGTATAATTGCTTTACAATGGTGTGTTAGTTTCTGCTTTATAACAAAGTGAATCAGTTATACATATGTTCCCATATCTCTTCCCTCTTGCGTCTCCCTCCCTCCCACCCTCCCTATCCCACCCCTCTAGGTGGTCCTTGACCATTTCTCTTCAATCTCTATATCACCTGGCCTGGTCCTTCTCCCCTCCAGCCCCATCTTCTAAATGCTGGTTTTTCCCACGGCCTTCATCCCCAAATACTCCTCCTGAGCAATTTCAGCATTTGCATGCCTCCAAATGACACCTGTGTGCCCATGACTTCCATATCACTCTCTCCAGAACCTTGCACAAGATCTCTCTCTTTCAAGACAAACTCCAAGGCCTTCTTCCTTCTTCCCTGGCTAGTTTGCAAGAATTTCTTGACTTGACTCACTCACTGCCTCTCGGTTTTCTGCCCTTCTGTCTGTCTACCTCCCTCTCCATCGCTGCCCAGTGTTCTTTCAAAGCGCAGGCTGATTGTCACAGGGTCCCCCCTGCTTAGCATCCTTCAACCCTCATAAGATAAAGCACAGAAAGGGGTGCTTTTTCTACCCAGAGGAGATGCCTTTTTGTGTTTCTCACAAAGACACCATGCATGCTGACAGCACCCTCGTGGCCCCCAATGATCTTTTCATCCTTATCCCCCTTCCCCCAACCGTGTATCCCACCCTCAAGGCCCTCCAAATTAGGCCATTCTCCCCCAAATACCCTTCTCTTTCATTTCTCCTAGTCTTTGTCTCCACTGTCCCTGGAATTCCCTTGCTCCTAATCTGTGTCTTGATCAGTGAGTGGCTTCCAGGTCACATCTATGGTCTGACTGCCTTAGAGTCCCTGGTTTAAAAAATAGGTAGATTCCAGAATACTGGACAAGGGGACTAGATAAAGATATAGGTGAGGAGAGAGTGGCCGTGAGGTGGTGATCGCTGAAGCTGGGTGATGGGTACGCGGGGGTTCACTATTCTGTGTGCTTTTTTGTATGTTTTGAATTTATCATAAATAATCATAATTTTAAAAAAAATGAATAGCAATTCCAGGAGCATTTCCAGGAGCAATTCCATAGCAATTCCATAGCATTCCTAGAGCCTTTGATTCAGTAGGTCTGTTATGGAGTACGGGAATCTGTACTTTCTTAAAACATTCCTCAGGTGATTTGGGGACCACGGGTCTAGAAAAATTCCGTTCTGCCCTCAGAACTGTGTCAGATGCCCTGGCTCTGGGAGGCCTCCCCTGACCACCCAGCCTGCCGTGGGGGTCATGCCTTCCCTGAGCGACAGCATCTCTCTGGATCAGGCTGGTTCCCTTTGCCAACCTTGTATTTTCACTTAAGATACCCATTCTGTGATTGAGAACTCCATGCAAGCGTGCTTACCTGGCTGGCCTGGGATGGTACCCTGCTTGTAGTAGGTGTTCACTAAATACTTGTTCTAGTCTCTAATGCTCCAGAGCCTTCCAGTCTAGTGGGTTGCTACCTCATACATGTGCACTTTTGAAAGTCTGTGTTGGAAGCATCTGCAGCACACACACACAGTTGTTGGTTTTTTTTCTTTGCCCCTGAACGGCCCCCCTTCCTTTATCTCTCTCGATTCATAGATGAATGAGGACCATGTGATCTCTCTTTCCCATGCTGCTTTGTTTGAAACTTCTAGCACATGGGCTAGATGTTATGTGTCTCTTCATATTCGCCTCTGGCTGTTCCGAAGCTCAGGTGGAGACCATATTTTGGGTGGTGCAGGGGTTTATCTGGGAGATTGGCAAGACCAAATTTTGCAGGAGGAACCTCATTGCTGAAGTTGAGATAGAATTTTCCAGCTTTCCTGCTGGAATTTATACACAAACTAATTAGCAGCTAATTGGCCAGGGTTCAGGAACTAAGGGAAGAAGTCGTTTCCCTGACTGGGGGCTCACACTTGAAGTCGAGCCCAGGCTGACAGGCTCCCTTTCCTCTGGGCCCTCTCTGCTCAGGTTTCCCCCATGGGCGGCACAGGGCACTGTCTCTGTGTCCCCTGCCCAGCGTTCCTGAGCATCCTCTGTGTGCTGCAGTGGGAGCAGGCGTTAGCTTACTGTGTGTCCACGCTTCCTAACTATGGCTTTTAAAAATCTCTTCCCCTCCCTTACGCACTCACACATACCATGACAGGGGGAGGTTTTCAGGGGTGGACTTTCTTCCGAAAGTTGATTCACGGAACTTTCTCCTATTCTACATCATGCTCAGAGCTTGTCTGTTTTCCTCTGAGCTGCTCAGTACAGCAGCTGAGTCTCAGAGGATGCTCCTCTGACCATGGGACATGGAAGAGAGACTGTGGGATCCACCTCAGACACAGAGGGCAGCGGGGGTTCCCTGGGAGGAGAACCAGAGGCTTGGCAGACAGGAATGCATCTTCTTCCTTCACAATCACACGTACTGTGGCAGAGGGTGGTAAAGAACATGGCTTCTGCCACTCTGGCCAAGTGTCTTAACACTAGAAGAATGAATTCCTTCCTTCATTTGTATAAAATTGATTTCCTTTTTTTAAAGTATAGAAGTAGTAGTCATAGGAAAAAATCAAAATTTTAACAGCAAAGAAAGGTAAAGTCAGTTTTCTCTTCCCCGATCTCATAGGTACCCAGGACAAAACAGTTGAACAGCTGCTAGAGAATCCTTCAAGAAATCTTGAGCAAGTGACTGAACCTCTTCATGACTGGCTTCCCTGTGGGGTTCAGATAATACCTGCCTTGTCTCCTTTCTAAAGTAGTTGAGAGTGATCATGACTAGTTGGACTGTACAGGTAGAAGTGAAGGATATAAAAACAAGTGGGGAATGACAAGGTATTTTATTTATGTCAAGTATGATTGATGATTAACATTCCTCACTTAGAGCACTAAAATTTGGCCTTTTACCAGCAGGAGAGGAAGTTGTAAGTTTTAAAGCTCTCCTGATCCTTTAATTCTCCAAGATTTTCAATCTTTAATGAGCCATCATCATCACCCCCCAAAAGTCAGTCCGCCCTGGGTGCCTGTTATGTGTCTGGTGCCAGAACTGAGGGGCAATAAGGGGACAGGAAGAGAGAGAAGGGCATTTCTGCTTTGGCCCCATCTAGATCACTCTGTAGTCTGGAGGTGCTTAGAAAAGGCTTTCCTTGTTGATGATAATGTTTATAAAAAGTCAATTAAGAATTAAGAGCAGGGAACAGAGATTTCGTTTACACTCAGATAAGCCTGAGTCTGAAATGTCTGGTCCTCTCCAGAGCTGGGGGACAAAGCCCAAAATGGGGGACTTGGGAGGGATTTCCCTAGAAAGAGCTGAAGACGTACAGAGGTCTCTGGCTGTGCTCTCCAAGCCCAGCCTCCCTGGGAAATGCATACGGAGTTGTGATGTGCGCTGTAGTCTTGCCTTCCTGGTGGTCTAAGGGGATTGTGTGCCTGGTCTGCGGAATGATAGCCTGCCTTGATCCCTGGAAAGCTTTCCTGCCATAGGCAGTTAGGCGTTTCCTGAGTTGAGGAAGGTCTCTGGTTAAAGGCTGTGTTAATAACTGGAAAATCTACTGTTTAGAGTCTCATCTTCTTTCAGTACATTTCCAGTGTAGCTAATGCTCATACATAGCAGGGGAGGAGGAGGAATTGGCATGATCCCTTCCACTTTCCTTCTCAGTCTTCTTAGGACCTGGCCCTTAGAAAATCACGTGGGGATCTTTGTTCCCACAGAGCACTGTTCTCAGCCATCAGCATTCCCCCACCCATTGTAGAAAATGATACTTTACTGTAAAACTCCTAAGGACCTAGGGGCTGAGTGTGTAATGAGATGATACCAGTTCCCGAGGCAGGAATCGCAGTGTAAATGTTAGATCAAGGAGGCCCTCAGAGGCTGTCTAATCCAACTCCATTTTATAGATGCGGAACTTGGAAACCAAAACCGGGCAGCAGTTCACTCAACTTTATGCAATGAGGTGTTATAAAGCTTAGATGTTATTTTAATCAAAGATATTCATATAGATAAAGATTCAGACAGTTCTACACAGTGCTTAAAGAAATGAGAAGCCATTTTCTGCCCTTTCTCCCCACCAATTTCCCCTTCCACAGAGACAACCACTTACAGTTCTTTTAGCTGACACTTCTGGTATGGACCTTTGTATTTCAAAATAACATGGTTTTGTTTTTGTTTTTGTTTTTGTTTAATTGACATATAGTTGATTTCCAGTGTTGTGTTAGTTTCTGGTGTACAGCAAAATGATTCAATTATACATTTTTTTTCACATTTTCCATTATTGCTTATTATAGGATATTGAATATATTTCCCTATGCTGTACAGTAGGACCTTGTTGTTTACCTATTTTAAATATAATCGTTTGTGTCTGCTAATCCCAAACTCCTAATTTATCCCTCCTTCATCCCATTCACTCTTTGGTAACCATAAATTGGTTTTCTATGTCTGTGAGTCTGTATCTGTTTTGTAAATAAGTTCACTTGTGTCATAATTTAGATTCCACATATAAGTGATATCATATGACATTTGTCTTTCTCTGGCTTACTTCACTTAGTATGGTAATCTCTAGGTCCATCCATATTGCTGCAAATGGCATCATTTCATTTTTTATGGCTGAGTAGTATTCCATTGATATATATACCACATCCTCTTTATCCATTCATCTGTCAATGGACATTTAGGTTGCTTCCATGTCTTGGCTATTGTAAATAGTCCTGCTTTGAACATTAGGATGCATGTATCTTTTTGAATTAGAGTTTTCTTTGGATATATGCCCAGGAGTGGGATTGGTGGATCATATGGCAACTCTATTTTTAGTTTTTAAATGAACCTCTGTATTGTTTTCCATGGTGGCTGCACCAGTTTATATTCCTACCAACAGTGTAGGAGGGTTGCCTTTTCTCCACACCCTCTCCAGCAGTTGTTATTTGTAGACTTTTTTTTTCTTTTTAAACAGTTTTTTTTTTAATGTATATTTATTTTTGGCTGTGTTGGGTCTTCGTTTCTGTGCGAGGGTTTTCTCTAGTTGTGGCAAGCGGGGGCCACTCTTCATCGCGGTGAACGGGCCTCTCACTATCGCGGCCTCTCTTGTTGTAGAGCACAGGCTCCAGACGCGCAGGCTCAGTTGTTGTGACTCACGGGCCCAGTTGCTTCACAGCATGTGGGATCTTCCCGGACCAGGGCTCGAACCCATGTCCCCTGCATTGGCAGGCAGATTCTCAACCACTGCGCCACCAGGGAAGCCCATTTGTAGACTTTTTAATGATAGCCATTCTGACCAGTGTGAGGTGATACCTCATTGATACCTCATTGTAATGTTATTTTTTAAATTTTATTTTAGACATTATCTAGTGACTTTCCACTATGGAAGTGAGCATTTAGTTCTCTGCCCCACCTACTACCTACTCACCACCCCATCACATCCACATAGCCTTCCAAACCTCCCATCTTCTCAACAGAGTTTACTGTAATTTTTGTTAAATGAATGTACATTGTATATATTATTATGACTGTGAAATACTATTTGGAACTAAGCCACTTGATAAGCTATAATTACTTTTCCTTTCCTATACATTTTCTCTGTTTGTTTTCCCTGGAGATAACACAGATGCTCTCCAGATTGTCCACATCTCCCTTCAGGGTGGCTAGGTGCAATAGGCATTCTATCAGTATTCTTGGATAAATTTCTACTGGTGCCTCCTAAACTGCTCCAGTCTGAATGGTTGTCCTCAGTGCCTACTGCAGAGCTGTCACCCTGGGATCTCCCTTCACTGTTGTCCAGGCATCTTTGCCTCTCCCATGTGAGAACTCCTCTCTTATATCACGTCTCCTCTTTCTTGATACACTTTCTTGATGTGGTGATGTACCTTCTGAGAAGGAGTATGAAAAGTAAATTTTTGAGATCTTCCTTTTATATCTAAAACCATCTTGATTGTACTCTCAAACTTGATAAAGAGTTTGGCTAGGTATAGAATTCTAGATTGAAAACCATTTTCACTCAAAATGTGAAGGTATTGTTCCACTGCCTTCCAACTCCCAGTGTTGCTATTAAGAAGTCCAAAACTATCTTGTTCTTGATCCTTCGTATGGACCTATTTCTTTTTTCTGGAAGCTTGTTAATTACATGTTAATGATGAGGTGTAGACCCATTTTCATCCATTGCACTGGGCCTTAGATAAACCTTTTTAATTTAGAAAATCATGTCCTTCAGTTCTGGGAAATGTCTAATTTCTTTAATGATTTCTTCTGTTCTCTTTCTGTAACTATTCAGATATTGGAGTAGTCAACTTGGGCATCATTACAATGAATCATCCTATGGGCCACTTATTTGGGGAACTTCTGACTATCAATATTTTTAGAGTTTTTCTCTTGGAGTCCTCAGATTACCCTGGGAAGACTTTTCCAGAGTCCTGTCTGAAGAGACAGGGCTTGGCAGCCAGGTGAGCCAAATGAAAGAAGAGGATTGAAGGCCCAGCTCCCAGAATACATATATCCATCCAATTGCCCTATTTTTAATTCTATACGCTGGTGCCTGCCCTCTCCTCCGTTCCACCCTGGTCCCGGAGACTTTCTGTTTCTCCCCTGTTGAGAATAAATCTCTGATGTAGAGAAGGGGCTGTGCAGAGTAAGAAGAGAATTTGAGTTTATAATTGCTTTTCAACCAGATCTCTTCACTTTATCTCTTTCTACATCATCCTAATCTCCAGAGGTAACGGTTACTGCAAATTCCTGAGCTTTGTTAGAGCAGGAAGTGGGAGATTCTACAGTGTAAATTTGATCATTCTTGACTTTCCCCATTGCTGGTTCAGGATTCAGCTCTTTCTCAGGTCTACTGAGTCATGTCCCACTCACCCCTCTGCTTTCCAGCTTCCAAAATTACGTCACTGTTCTTTCTTCTCTTGTTCACTCCCATCTTTGTGTGTTTAGGCCTTTGTGTGTAATTTGGGGATGGAGAGAAAAATAATTTGTTGTGGGTATTTGAGAATAATGCTATATACAATAATAATAATAATAATATAATACAATAATAATAATAACAATAACAGAAATAATAACCACCACAGCAGTAGCAGCAACAGCAACAACGATAGCAAGCTACTCATTTAGCCTTCCTTACCAGCCAGACTCTATTCTGAGCACTTTACACCCATTAACTCATTTAATCATCACACAACAGCTCTGTGCGGTAGATACAGCTATTATCCATGGGATTTGTGGTATTTCCAAAGAAGGAGATCCTGCCAGATCCCACCCCACTGCCGCCACTGTCAGGTCACCCTGTCCCGTTGCTGCCAGCTGCGGTCTTGCGTGGGAAGCAAAGTTGTATGCTGGAGACACGGCGCTGAATTTGGAGTTGGAGAACTGGGGCTGAATCCAGTGTCTGTCTCATCTTTATTGTGTTTTCCTGGGCAGAATACTTAAACTGTTTGAAGTGTAGTTCCCTCACTGTACCATGGGAATTAGAATGCAAAGCTCCCTGGACTGTGTGGAAAATTACATGAGAAAACATTTGCAGAAGTGCCGAGCGCAATTCTTGGCACCTAGGAAGCTCCATAAATATTGGTTGGATGAATGAGTGGGAGGAGGGTTGTGGAGTCAGAGGATGTTACGGGCTGAATTGTGTCCCCTCCAAATTCGTATGTTGAAGTCCTAACTCCTAGGACCTCAGAATGTGGCTGTATTTGGAGATAGGCCCTTTAAAGAGGTAAGAGGTTAAATAAGGTCACGTTGGTGATCCCTAATCCAATATGACCAGTGTCTTAATAAGATGAGGAGATTAGGACACAGACATGCACAGAGGGAGACCATGAAGACACCAGGAGAAAACCCATTTACAGGCCAAAGAGCAATCTCAGAAGAAATCAACCCTCCATCTGGGACTTCCAGCCTCCAGAACTGTGAGAAATACATTTCTGTTGCTTAAGTCACCCAGGGTGTGGTACTTGGCTATAGCAACCCTAGCAAACTAATATAGAGAACACAGGTTGCAGTCCCAGCATTGCTACTTACTAACCGTGTAACCCTGGGCAAATGACCTAATCTCTCTGAGCCACAGTTTCCTCATCTGTAAAATGGAGCTGATAATAAATATCAAATCAAAATAAGATGGCCAGGCCTGCAGCCTTGGCATAAATTGAAAGCTTTAAATAAGCTAATGGACATAAAAGGTTATAAAAGGACATAAAAAGCTTTAAATAAGCTAATGGACATAAAAGGACATAAAATGGACATAAGTTGTTTGGAGCGCAGTGAGGTGTGTGGAGGTGCAGACACCTCAGGAACGATGACACCCTGTTTGCGGGAAGCAGGGTGGTGGACATGTGAGGCTCTGTCCCCATGCAGGTCAAGGGCCCATCTAGGACAGGGCCTAGATCTCAGGGTCAGGCAGTATTCCGGGGAAGGGAGCCTCTCTTTGGCGTTATTCCAATACTGTGAGCATGCAGGGACCCTGAGGCAGGGTAAGAGAGTACTGAGAAATGCACCTAACAGTGTCCAGTGGGCTGGAACAGCCAACGGGTGTGCTTGCATAGGAAATCTGCGGAGTCTGACTTCCGTGCCTCGGCCTCCTTGACGGAGATCTACCATCTTCATGAGCTCCCACTTCACCCCCCACCCCCATCCCCCACTCCCTACATGACCACCTTCAGCAAAAAAGCTGACTTCAAAAATGTGCGTTTTGGTAATGGGAGTCATTTGGCCCCTCTACCGTGTTGTATAATTGAAGGGCTTGTCTCCTGATAAAGGAATACTACGTGTAACTGTGGGGTTTCAGGGGTAGTCACTTTTTTGTGGGTCTAGGTTTACTTAGAGGTGAGACCATCTTTACCCCAGACTCCTTTCGTGCAGTGTCACCTGCCAATGACAGTGTAGGGTGAAGTCATTGTGACATGATGAAGGGGAGGGGAAGAGAGAGCAGAGCCTGAGCTGGTTGGGATGAAAGCCAAGTTTATATTCTTCTGAGGAAGCCATGTTATTGCCGACCAGATCAGAAGTAGAATGCTGACTCCGTTGACATTCGAGGCTCAGAGCAAACAGGAAGTTTGGAACCAGAGGGAAATTCCTGATTAAATGTGTCTGAGTGTTTCAGCTATAGTGTGTGTTCAGAGAGAAAATGATCAGGGACCCTGTCATCTACTTTTGTGTCTCTCATTATACCTACCACAGAGCTGAGAACCCATTGTAGTGGGTAAGGACTTCTGGCTCAAACTCTTGTCTCCACTGCTTATTAGGTATGTGATCTTCAGCAAGGGACTGACTTCTCTACCCCTCAGTTTCTTCATCTGTAAAATTACCTCCCTCAAAGAGAGACAGTGAGAATCAAATACATGTTAATATGTGTAAAATCATTACGATTGTGTCACGTACAGAGTAAACACTCACTGAATGCTCGCTGCTGCTATTGCCTTCGTTGTTCTATTTCACAAGTGGCTGAGCGGACAGTTGGTCAGATTCACTTTGTCCATCTTGGAAAGTTTCCCATGAATGTATCTTGCTAGCTGGCAAACTGATGAAAACACCTTGTCAGGTTAGAGTCTCCCAAACAAAGGCTAGTTTGAGGACCTGGGACCTGTATTATGAAGGAGAATTCGGTATATGTAGCTTTTATGACCATGCAGTGTTCTATAGAAAGTAGACATCTTGGAACATGTATTACTGCAATGTATTCAACAGTAGAGCCTGAATTCTCCTGGGCTGAGTCTTAAGATTTTGTTTCTTCAATGCCTTTGGCTAATGATTGAACTGCAAAAAATGGGAATTGTTTTAGCAAACAGTGGGCGGCTTTGCCACGTGGTAAGCAGAGTCTGTGTGAACATCTGAGTGAATCCCGCGGTCTCGGCCCTGGCTGAGTCCAAGATGACTCAGGCTGTTGGGGGCGCTCCTCAGCCCATGGAAGCATTAGGGGCCACAGTTAATTAGCTCTGTTTCTCTCTTTGGTCATGTGGTAACAGGCTGATGGATTAATCCTGGTGGTTGTTGCCACCTTCTCTCTCCTTACTTCTGGGTCTCTTCTCCCACCATTCCTACAGATTAACTAGCATAAAATAAGGAGTTGGGGCACTTTCTTGCTCAGAAGTCTGCAGTGACTCCGTGTTGTCTCAGGATATTGTCCAGACTCTTCCACCTCTTACCTGAAGCCATCCCCAAGCTGACCCTCTCACTAACTTCTTCTCCAGGATTTGCACACAGGTCTCTTCCCACCCACCCTGCCTTCCCAAGTGCTTCTCCCACCGGGCTCCTCCCTGGAAGGTGTCCTCATCAACACAGCCACACACACTGTGCATTTATCACCCAGATCCCAACATCAACTCCTCTCTTTGCCTAGGAATACCGTACATTTTCCTAGAATACCAGACCTTCTTTTTCACTTTTTATTTTTTCTAACTCTTTCCCATCCTTTAAGATTCAGCTTCAGTTCATTTTCCCCTGGCCCTTTCAAGCAAAGTTGGCCCTGTCTTCCTCCCGTTAATGCTGCATCTACTCCATTATATTCTAGCATTTCTCACATTGTACTGACAACTGTTTCTTGGTTGAATGATCTTGTAGAGCTTCTGCGGGTTATGCTGAGCTTAAGGTTGAATCCAATCGCCCTTGAGTTCATGGCCAACCTATTCAAATGGATCAAGCAAAACACCTCCAGGGAGGTAGGGGGACTTTCTAAATATATTTGGCCACAGGGATGCGCTTTCTGATGGACTTCTTGCTGGACCCACATTTTCCTGGGCTTCTTTCTGTGCGCACTGCCCCATTCCACGGTCTTTTTATTCTTCACGGTGTCTGGAGGATGAAGTGCTGCAGTAGAAAGAACGTGGGGCCAGGAATCGGGCCAGAACTCTGATAAAGCTTTGCCTCAGTTGGGTGACCTCAGGCAAATTACTTCTCCTCTCTGGACCCCGGCTCTGTACATGACGGCTGCATTGGAGGATCTTGCTCTGTGAGCCTAAGGTTGTTGGTCTGGGAATCCCTTGAACAGACTCTGAAAATGAATCTCAAAAAATGGCATCTGCAAATGACCTCAGTGAGGCTCCAGAGGTGTAACTGTATTTAACTGCCTGGTGCCTTCTGGAGAGTTTAGAGGTCCTGGAACATGAGACTTCGTTGGCAGGTGGTCTCATGCTCTGCGCTCTGAATGTCAGATCACCCTCTGTGGATCCCCCACTCCAGTGTATCCACAGTCCCCCCTCTTAATCAAAACAAATGGTTTCTCAAGGGTCTGATGCTGCCAAGTTAAGCGTTTATCCCTGTAGTGAGCAGAGCTTCCTCCAAGGGCCATAACCCACCATATGGGCAAGAGTTCCTGTCTGAGGAGCAGGGCTGTTTGCTTAGAAAGTCATGGTCCCATCAAGATTGAGAATCTCACTCCCCAGGATTCAGAACCTTCTCTGAAGTGGGAAATCTCTCAGATGAAATTCCCTCCATTGTTGGAAATCTGCTAATGCAAAAGCATTCATCCAAAAGGGATTTGAGTTTGCGTTTGTACCATTTCTTGAAGAGTACCGCTCTGTTGTTCAGAAGCTGTGTGTTTAAGCAGATGCTCATTTATTCAGTCAGCAATGACTGTTAAGCCTCCGTGGTGTATCAGGTGTAGGCCTTGGAGATACCATGAAAAGGAAAAGACACACACTCTCTGCCCTCTTGGCACTTAAGTTTGGGTGGGGATGCCAGGCAATAAAATGAACAATAACAATAAAAACTGATAAGGATGGTGATAGGGAAAGGATAGGGTGCCAGGGAACTACATAGCACAGATACCTCAGCTGGATGGGGAAAATCAAGGAAGGCTTTCTGGGGGAATTGACCTCTCCCAAAGAGGCCCAGTGGGGTAAGAGTTGGCCAGAGGAAGAGGCCATGGGAGAGTGTACCAAGGAGTGGGATCAGGATGTGTGAAGGCTTGGTTAGGTAGGATGCCAAAGGGGTCTGTGGGTCTAAAGAATTTCTACATGCCTGGATCTCAAAGCACAAAGGGAGGCTTGGTGAGCAGCAAGGCTTGAGGGGAGACCGCAGACCCCATCCTGAGGGGCCACAGAATGACTGTCCAAAGTCATGTGACTGGACACTGTTGTGCTGTTAGGTTGTGTTATATGTGGGAATTGTGGAAGAAGGGCCTACTATTTAATAGAATTTTAGAGGTGTGAGTAAACTTGGGGGTCAGCTACTCCAATGCCATCTTCTATAGATGAATAAATTAGGGAGGTGGTATGACTTGTCCAAGGTCATTCAGCCTCTTGATGATGCAGACAGAACCACTGGTGGGGGCTCTGGTGTTTTTTGATAGTGTGGGCTGATAAACTGACTCCAAATAAACAAACAGAAGCACCTGGTTTGTAGCTGATTTCCATGGTGTAAATATTCCCTCCAGGAGAAATTTCAAGCTACCCATGTTTCACAATCAGCTCACAACGCTCCTGAAAATTTAGCAATCTGATTTGTGAGCTGGCACCAAAGGGGGAAAGCTATGCACATCTCTTCCCAGCTCCGTGGCCAGTGATATTTTGTTGGTAGGTTGATGTCAGCCATGGTGGGAGTATTTGTACCATGGAACTCAGCAAATGCTACAGATCAAAGTTTGTTTCCCCTGGAAAGCTATTGTTAAATATTTACCAGTACACCACTGTAAAATGAAATCTGTAGATTAAGTTGGGCAGTGCTGTTCGGGTCAACTATACCCTTCTTGGTTTTCTGCTTGTTTGATATATCACTGAAAAAGGGCATTTGTGCACTTCTCCTTTCAGTTCAATCGTCTTTTTTCTAACAGTTTTATTCCAATTTAATTCACATACCATACAATTCATCCGCTGAAAGTGTACAAATCAGTGGCTTTTAGTATATTCACACAGTCATGCAGTTATCACCAAAATATTTTCATCACTCCAAAAAGAAACTCTATTTCTTTTAACCATCAACCCCCAGTCCTCTCCCACCCTCACTCCCAGCCCTAGGCAACCACTTATCTACTTTCTCTATAAATTTACCTATTCTGGACATAACATATACATAGAATTATACAACATGTGGTGTCTTATAACTGGCTTCTTTTACTTAGCATGTTTTCAAGGTTCATCCATGTCGTAGCATGTATCAATGCTTCATTCCTTTTCATGGCTGAATAATGTTTTGTCGTATGGGTATACCACATTTTGTTTATTCATTCGTCAGTTGATAGGCCTTTGGATTGTCCCCCTGCTGCTATTAATATTACTGTACAAGTCTTTGAGTGGACATACATTTTCATTTATCTACCTAGGAGTAGAATTGCTGGGTCAGATGGCTTAACTTTTTGAAGAACTGTCAAGCTGTTTTCCAAAGTGACTGCATCATTTTACATTCCCACCAGCAACCTATGCAGGTTCCAGTTGCTCCACATCTTCACCAACACTTGTTATTGTCTGTCCTTTACGATTATATATCCAAGTGGATGTGATGTATATCTAATTGTGGTTTTGAGTTCTATCAGTTTTTGCCTCTATTTAGACACTCTCTTGTTCAGTACATACCTGTTTAGGATTTTTAGGTCATCTTGAAGAATTGACCCCTTTATCATTATGTAATGTACCTTATTCCTGATAATTTTCCTTATTGTGAAGTCTGCTTTGTCCGAAGTTAATATAGGTAGTCCAGCTTTCTTTTGATTAGTGTCAGCTTGGTATTTCTTTCTCCATCCTTTTACTTTTAATCTATCTGAACCTTTATTATTTAATGTGTGTTTCTTATAGACAAAATATAGTTGGGTCTTGGTTTTGGTTTTTTTTGTTTTTTTGGCTACAGTGGGTCTTCGTTGCTGCACACGGGCTTCTCTAGTTGCATTGAGCAGGGACTACTCTTTGTTGTGGTGCGTGGGCTTCGCCTTGCGGTGGCTCCTCTCGTTGTGGAGCAGGGGCTCTAGGCGTGCAGGCTTCAGTAGTTGTGGTTCACGGGCTCTAGAGCGCAGGCTCAGTAGTGGTGGCACACGGGCTTAGTTGCTCCGCAGCATGTGGGATCTTCCAAGACCAGGGCTCGAACCCATGTCCCCTTCATTGGCAGGCGGATTCTTAACCACTGCACCACCAGGGAAGCCCTGTTTGTTTCTTAATCCACTCTGACAATCTCTGTCTTTTAATTGGCGTATTTAGAGCATTCACATGTAAAGTGATTATTGATAGAGTTGGATTGGTATCTACTATTTTTGTAACTACTTTTTACTCATTACATTTGTTCTTTGTTTCCTCCTCCCCACTTTTTCTGTTGCTTTCTTACTAAAAAAAAAAAAATGCCAGTTGTAATTGTAAGATGCATCTTAACTTCAAAATTGTTAAAATGTAAAAAAAAATTTTTTTAAAGTGCGTTCTAGAATCTATGAACCATGGTCATAGTACCCCGCCCCCCATAAGGAGGTTGTAGAGCTTAAAAAGGGCTGTGCATCAAAGTACTTGGTGCAGTGTTTGGTATGGCAGTGAGCACTAGATATTAACCATTACCATAATTACTACATTAGTCCTACCCAATTACTCTGTGGACCTCACAGCTGACCTAGACATCCCAGTTCCATCACTGCATCACAGCTGAGAATAATTGCCCTAAATACATAGATATATGGTTCTGCACTGAGGTTTTTTGTGGTCCCTTACTGCAAATATGTTCTCTTGGCCTGTTTGTTCTGTAGTCCACAGTCAAACACAGAACTCTGAGGTCAGACAGCCCCATATTTGAATCCCAGATTCATCACTTACAGATGCATGACCTTGAGAAATTTCTTAACCTCTCTAAGTCTCAGTTTCCTTACTTGTAAAATGTATATATTAATACCTTCCTCACAGAATGTGGTCAGGACATAGCAGGCGCCCAAATCATAGCTATTATTATTATCAGTTGTCATCCTATCTCTTTCTCTAAATAAGATGCTTACTGTGCCTCAGTATCCCTTTTTGAGCTGGAAATTCTAGGCAGGACCTGATGGGTGCATAGAAGAATTTAAACATTAGCAGGGGAAATGCCTTGAACCATAGGGACCAACCTCTCCAGGTAGATTTGGCAGTGGGGAAAGGGGGTGGGGCTCCTTCTTAGCATGCCTCACATAGGAGGTTCCCTCTTAGCCCTGGAGAGGCTCAACTTTAACACAAAAAGAGATTCCTGGAGGATGCAGGCACAGCAGGGGCAACATGACGGCAGCCACCCTTCTCACATCCATCGTAAGGCAGTTCATCCTGATGGAACACTGGCTGTGTGTTCATTGGTTCTGGCTGTTGTGGGGACACCAGGTGGGTGACTGTGCTTCATCTCTGCAGTTTTCTCCTCAAGAATATTCTAGATAGCGCTATTTATTCATTTTCCTTTGCTTTCTTAATTTTGTTTCCCGAATCTGCAGTTTGGGTTTAATGGGAATGGATCACCCACCGCCCTCTCTCTTCACTCCCCAGAACACATTTTTAGTGTCTGAACAACACCAGGCTGGGCCTCTAGACCCAGATGAGCAGGAGATGCGCATTGACAGAAGAATCCTATAGTGCTTGGCTCTGTTTCATGGTGGTGGCAGTGTGTTGGACAGCATCAAACTGAACATGGGCAGAGCTAGGCCTGCCTAGAGGAAATTTCTGTGTCTGTCTAGTTTTGTGTGGTCAGGGGACTTTGTTCATGGTTTTTCTGAGTCAAGGCTGCAACTTTCCCAGAGGCCGGGCCTCACCTGGCAAACATGGCTGGAAACAGTAGTGCCCTTCCAGAGCCCAAGGCTTCTAGAAGGATCTAAAATTCTTAACCTCAAGAGAGATACTTTGCTGTGCTTTATGATTCAGTGAGAATTTTGTCATGTACTGATGTGAGTTTTTAAAAAAACCAGGGTGAATTAGAGCAATTATCTGGATTACCCAAACCAAGAAAAGGGCAGGATTTGGAGAAAAAGGATTTTAGGCCTCAATAATATATATTTGGGAATCACTTTTTCCAAGATTATATGTTCTAGAAGATCCCAGGAAATCCTGTCCCATTGGGCTGGGCTGCTGAGGAAAGTCAGCGACAGTTCCACAAAGCTTCCAATCTGTCCTGAGTCAGCCTCCACGTGAATGACACCCTTGGAGAATTTCTCCATGCTGTGTCCCACCTGGACCACAGTGGAACTCAAACCTCAGTCCTAAGCACTGTAAGGTTATATCAGTACTTGGTAGGGATCAGGGGCGTATTATTTCACAAGTTGTCAACTACCCAAAGCAGAACAAAGTTTTCAAGCTGAGTGAGTCACCTTGGACTTTCGCCCCCAACCTTGCAAGCTTCCACTGACAGGTCTGTTTTTAGACTCTGTTTCCCATCCTTTCCAGGTTCCTGTGAGGTAGTGGAGGTATGTGCTGTTTGTGAGAGTCTGAACACCTAACTTATTTTTTGCACAAAGAAATACACATATCATTAGACCCCAAACCCAGTGAAAAACGTCCACCCAGTGTGTCTTGTCCAGAGACTTGAGCTGCTAAGCACATGGCTAGAAGAATAAGCTGAGGGGTGTAAGGAATCCAGAAGCCCCACTTTCCTGCAGATGTCATGGAATTCTCCAGTGGGGACCCTTTATTGTCAAAGGCAAATTTGTGTGCATACAACATGGTACCAGCCATCAATGAGAGATATATCTTTGCAGGCATGAAGCCAGATTTGGGAGCTATGTATATGTGCATCAGTGCTTGCTTCAAAGCTACTGGGTTCTATTTGTGTGTTTGTCTAAATTATAAATCAATGTTTTTGATGGAAGCAAGATACAGAGTTATATTTAGAACCTTCTTAGAATCAGACACAGGCTCCTTTACCCCTCTGTAATTAGTACCCCATTACAGAGGGTACGCTGGGGAATGCAGCTCAGAGAGAGCTTTCCCATCGTTTGCCTTCTTTTCTTTTATCTTTACATATAAGTTTTCATCTTTGCTTTTCTTTTCAATATAAGACAAACAAAATTCCTTACTATTAGGAACCAAAGGCCTAAAGTTACAGAAAGAGAGAACTTGCTTTATAATATTGCAGGGGCGGGGGATTGGGGTGAGATTTCCCCAAAAGGTGAATGAGTATTTATTTGTACAGTGACTTATGGGATTTCAGACAGTGGGTAGGGACGTAGTGCTTGCTCAGTCTCAAAATGTTTCACTTTTGTTAGTCTTGTCTCCCAATTTAAATTGTTAGCCCTTGGAGGCCTGGGAACATGACCTCTCCTCCTCTTGGGTCCTCCAAGGTGCCCAGCATTGGGCTGTATATGAGGTAGGCCTACTTCAGGGAGGATATCCCTGTTTGACAGGTGGGCACATTCCTACAGATGGAGAATGTCAAATGAGAGCTGCCTTTTAGAACTTCTCAGAGAACAGTGTATGCACATGGATATGAACTGCTTGGCAGCTACAACCTACAGGAAAAGTCTTGGATTCTAATCTAAAACATCCAGAGTAATAAGCAATTCAGTAACTATTGGGTGTATGCTTTCATCCTAGTTTCAAATAAAATAAGATGATGATGAAAAATGTGAAAGGAGATTGGTGAGCTGCTGGTGACCCAGTGCTGTTGACACCTTGGAACAATTATGAAATAAGAAGGCTGGGATATTCTGATGCTGTTCCTCCCACCCCCCCCACCTCCATTTACCCTTAGCAGAAACCAGTGGAAGAAAACAAAAACAGTCATTCGAAAAGATATATGCACTCCCATATTCATAGCAGCATTATCTACCATAGCCAAGATATGGAAGCAACCTAAGTGTCCATCAACAGATGAAAGGATAAAGAAGATGGGGTATATGTATACAATGGAATACTACTCAGTTATAGAAAATAATGAAATTCTGCCATTGGCAACCACATGGATGGGCCTGGAGGGTATTATACTTAGTGAAATAAGTCAAACAGAGAAGGACAAATACTTTGTGTTATCACTTATATATGGAATCTGAAAAGTGAAACAAATGAATTAATATAACGGAAAAGAAACCATGTGAGCCATTTAATTGATGGGATTTGGTCTGGGCTGATAACGATCCTAAAACCACAGCCTTCACGTGCCTACTAGCCAAGGTTATGGTCCATGCGTTTGTCCCCACTCTGCCCTGTGGTTGGCCAGCAACAATAATTTAACCATCACAAATAATAATTTAATAAACACAGACATCCTACAGTGAAATTAGAGGAAGGAGAAAGAGTAGCAAAAAGAGGACATACTTCGGTAGTTAGATTTGGAGAGGGGAAAACGAAACCATGGGTAGCAGAAAGACCTTTCACATGGAGAATCTAAAGAATTTTGTGGTGGTTTTTCTTGCTATTGCTTAAAAGGAAGCCAGCAGTAAAGAAAATTATAGGTCAAATTTCATAGAAGAAGGAACATGAAACAAAGGATTTTATCTTTATTAGCTAAGAACCCAATTTAATGTTTGAAGGAAAGTGAGAAAAAAACAAAACAAAACAAAAAACCAACAATGGACTATCCAAAAGGGCTATAGAATCCTGTCAAATTAGCTCTTCCAGAAAGCATGTGAGGGCTTCAGGGGCTGGGAGTTTCTCAATTCTGCCATAAGGAAATAGACTGATTTTTTTTTTTTTTTTTTAAGCAAACACAGCAGAGTTTACACATCCAAATGAGTATTATCATCTCCTTTAGAAGAGTCCTCCTGGGAGACTTTATTCTCAGGGCCAAAATACGGCTTTTCCTTTGAATATTTTTATACTCCTCTCTAGATTTTATTTTGAATAGGCTCTTTTGTGTCTAATCATCCTCCTTTGGAGATAAATCTGGTTTCTGAACATCATTTTGTACCCAAAATAATGTGTGCCTATGATGGAAAAGCCCTGATTTCTCTGAGTGGCTGTGAAATGATGGATTCTGAAAGACATTCTACATATGGTCCAGGAAGCAAGTGGGCAGAGGCAGCAGCCTCAGTCCTTTCCACAATAACCTCCAGGGAACCCGACATGCAGCAGCATGGCTGGGTGATTACACACCTGTTGGCCAGACACACCTGGGGTGATGGGATCCTGGCTCTGCATGCTGGCCAGTTCTTCTTCCCTTCTGACCTTCAACGTCCTCATTTAAATCCTGGGATAACGTATGATTGTTGTGACTATTAAATGAGGTAATGCTTGAAAAACACATAGGAAAGGCTTAGTAATTGTTTATTGTTATTATATTCCCTTATAATACCTTAATGTGGAGCCAAGTACATGGTAGGTAATCACTAAATATTAGTCGATTGGTTGCAAGGTTGATTCTGAATATGTCAGGTTTTGACTTGAAAGTACAATTGTACTTGAAGTGTGGGGTCGTCTGAGGTAACTGCAGAAAGGCTAGGAAAACATTTCTAATCCTTAATCCTATAAAACTATTCCAGAATGGCCTTTATTTACCTCGAAGGTCCATCCCAGCTCTAACAGTCTATGAAATTGACTATTACATCAGATAATGGAATTAATATGAGCAATAAGAAAAAGTGTTAAGTAGCATAGACAATTGAAGAATAAACTGTCAGAGAGTCAAGTAACTTTATAGGTACAGCTTAGGGGGAAATATCTTGAAAAACCACCTTAGGATACTTTTGTGGGATTGTCAACGGGAAAGACTCCTCTGTGGCCTCGTCACTTAAGACGATGAAGTAATTTGTTTAACCTGGGCCTGAGAGGCATTGCCAAGAAGAAAACTTACCTGAAATTCCACAAACAAAGGAGAGTGGGCCCTTGGGGAGTTGTGGGACAGGGTGGGGAAAGAGAGAGTGCCCAAGGTTGGCCAAAGAGCTTGTCACCTTTTTATAATGATCACAAGTTGGTAAAGAAGGTTTTCGCAGCTGTTCGGAAGATTTGAAAGAGAGAATAGATACTGGCAGCTATGAAAACACTGTGTTGACTGCAAAACCCAGTGTGTGTATGGTATTATAAGCAAGATATTAAAATTAGGCGGGGGGAAGCAGAGACACAGTAGAGTATCCCATTCATGGAGTGCCTTGAAGTAACAAAAAAGAAAAATGGCGATGAGGCTGTTTAATTATTACTGCATTATAACTGACTTCACTAAGGAAGCTCCTAATGCAATCTTGTAACCAGAGAAGATAAATCAGGAAGAAATTGACTTAAAGCCAAAGAGATGCAAGGTGAGGCATATGGGAGAAGACCTTCTTGCCCTTCTTGAAGATAAAACATGAAAATGAAGATCCTAGTGATGGACAAGAGCGATGGACCTGGAGGTTCAGGCATTGACCTGTCCAAAGGTAGGCCTGGAACATGGGCCCCACGGAGCCCGGGAACTTCTGAGAAAGCAGATTTTTGACCCAAGACCGTCTGATTTTAATAACCGTATCGAATCCCAGCCTGGGATGGATGCTTCTTGGGATGCTAGAAACTGCCTGGGATAGGACTGGAGGAGGAGAGTGAATGGAGATTTTCCTTTCACTAGCTCCTTGGACCCATGGAGTCAACACAATAAAATTAGCAGCGTTAAGTAGGCAGATTTGTAGGTTTGGAGGCATAATTGGTCCTGTTTTTCTCTAGTCTTGACCTAAATGGAGTTCACTGGGTATGTAATGGAAAAAAAACAACCAGCTTGATATAAAAATACAGGAAATGCCTGCAATCACTGCTGATTACAGTAGCAGCTTTCCTTCTGTTATTTTTGTGAAGGAGAAAAAAACAGGGTTTGTTAGGTTTGGTTTGGTTTTGCCTTTTTTTTCCCCTTTCCTAAACGGTAGAAACAACTTGGCCTATTAGTTCTTTTTAGGGCATTCTTTACTTTAGCTAAATGATGTCATTTAATCTTTATGAATAAGGGGGAGGGCAGGGCAAAGAAGACATTCAAATTCTTATCATAAATAAAATTCCTGTAAATATAAAATACATTCAGATGGTTCTAAATATGGTTTATTGGTCCTGGGGGCTCATGTTTTCTGAATTTCCTCCAATTTCTAATCTGTCTAGGCTGAACAGGATGAATTTAGTTTTTTTACTGTAGTGCCTGGTTTTGCAGTGTGATTTACATTAGTGCTAGGAGAGGTAATACTGTTTCCAGCGATTTCTTTTCCTAGAAACCATCACTTTTTAGCAAATTGAAGACTACTGCAGTGAGACCTTCTGAGCCAGTGGACTAAGAGACACACAATATTCCAGTAGCAGAGAGAGCGCTAGATTCTCACTAACCAGGAGCTAGCAAGCAACATCCCACCCGGTCTGTTAGTGGAATTCAGTTAACATATCTTAATTTTGGCTTTAGGATTCTCAATTTCTGTGGCTGGAAATTGGATCGAACAGGGGAAATCTGTAGTTACAGTGTGTTTAAAAATGCTACCAGGGAATTTGTGGATTCTCCTGGCTTTCATTTGGGGGTACCCTGGGATTTTGCAGATGAGAAGCTCACTGGGGCACTGCCCAGGAGATGCTGTGATTCGCGGGTAGGGCCATGAGGCTCCTTTGTTCCTGAGGCTCCAAGAGGTGTTGTCATTCTAGATAACAGAGTTATGAAACTCAGTTCCTTAGCATGGTGCTCAGGCAAAAAGGAGGATTTGGCTTTTACACAGCAGCCCTGTTTAGGAGGAAAAGCACTGAACTCAGGCTGGGAACACTGTCATTGGCCATAGTTTCTTCACCTCTGATGAGATTAGAGCAGCCGATCCCTACTGCTCCTCTGGCACAGTGGTTCTCAGCTGGTGCTTCTGCCTCCAGGGGACCTTTGACAATGTCTGGAGCCGTTTTTGGTTGTTGCAGCTGGGGAGGGGGCACTGTTGCTGGCATCTGGTGGCTGGAGGCCGAGGGTGCTGCTAAACATCCTGCCATGCACAGGGCTGTCAGTAGCACGAGGATGATAAACCTGTCCCAGAGTTCTGTGATTATGCAACTCTAAGGCTTGGAGAGGTCCTGAGTTAACAGGACCCTTGTTTTGGCTGGTAAGGTTTATGCAGCTTAAGTGGGGTACAGCCAGAATTGCAGGCTTTTCAGACCCTGAAGAAAGCAGATCAGGCTTTTTGAACCCTTTTGAAGACAGAGGAAGGCATTTCCTCTCCCTTTTCTCCACTCAACAAGGTTCTACAATTTAACTTCTTAGACTGTATTGGCTTTTCTTTCAAAGGGTACCACCCATGTTTGAAAAAACAAAGGTTGTTGGGTTAGGATTTTTTTTTTTTTTTGGTAAATGTTAAATCAAGAAAGATATTTAATCTATTCATATTATAAAAACTAGAATAGTCTAAATATGATCTTTTCTTATTAATGTATTAAAATCAGTTTCCCACCTCTGTGATTCTTCTGCATGTTTCACATGAACATGTGGCAATATCCATTTCCGAACTAAAGCCACTCCTCTCCAGATAAATTTTATTTCAAAAACAAATTTTTTCAAAAGTCATTTTACCATCACAACTCAATCTAACCAGAGCACCTTCATGTTACCCCACTCTTTCAGTGTCTTTTATGGGGAAGTTTATGCCAGTAATGGTTTGGTGTTCTTGGGATTAAAAGGATTAAGAATACACAGGCAGACAATTTTCATTTCCACTTCGGTGCACCCATCGTAAAGTAGACATTGCCTTGTTTATGGCTCTTGGGACCAGACTGTCTTGAACATTTTATGGCATGAGATCAGACTGAGGAGGCACCCTCCCCGTGCCCTGGGACGGGCCTCACCCTGCACACTGAGGGAAGTCTCCTGGGTCTGATCTCTCTGACACCAGGGTGCCCAGGGCATGCACTCCCTGACTTTGACACCCACAGGTGGATGCCTGCAAATACCTGCCCAGTCTGTACAGCATAGCATAGTGGGCTCTGAGATGGTATGGGTGCCCACAGGGAATTTACAGGACCTGGAAGGGTACTGGGCTTGTAGGGGATGGCTAGAAAATGTTGGCCAATTTGTCGATGGGAAATTCTGGGATGATGGTCAGGCTTATCAATTTCAGTATGAGGCTCATATGACACTAGGTATTCGGCACATGTCAGTAGGCACATTCAGACTGAAGACAGACCAGCATGCAGTTTCTGAACACTTACCCCATGGCCTCATACATCTAAATACAAAATACCAAAAATGATGCTCATGAATGCCTCGGAACAGGAGTTAGGATCTGATCATGGAGGGAAAAGCATAGTTCTTTCCAGTCAGTCAGCTCATTCACTGAATAGGCCTCTCCCGAACTGGGTTTGTGGGTAGCTTAAAAAGAGCAAAGTAGACTACAGGAAACATCATTTATGCCTGTCCCCCCTTTTCTTCCCTCTTTTTTTCTCCCTCCCTCCCTCTTTGCCTCCCTTCCTCCCTTTCTTCCTTCCTCTCTGCCTCCCTTCCTTCCTTTCTATTTCTTTTTTCGTGGTGAGGTATAATAGGCCCACAGTTATCAGATGTTAACAGATTTTTACATGAATGTACACCTGTGTAACCCAGACTGAGATAGAGACGGTTTCTAGCAGGCTGATGCCCCTTCAGTCAGTACCACCCCCCGCCCCAGGGGTAAGCACCATTCTGACCATAAATAAGTTTTATATTTAGGTCTCTTTAAAACTGACCGTAGTGCTGAAATACCCTAAATAGCCCTCATTGTATCCCTCTGACCTTGCCCAAGTCTGGGTTGGTATGTGAAGCTCCTCACTTTGAAAATTATTAATAATAATTATTGAGGAGTTAAATTGTGCCCGGCAATAAGTGTTTTTCCACCATCTGTTCTTTCATTTAACCCCTGGGAACACAGCCTGTGACGTAGATAGTATTGTCCCCATTTTACAGATGAAGAAACTGAGACTTCAAGTTGTAACAGGAAGCAAGAAGTTTCCAGAACCAGGAAGTAGGGGAGCAGCATTGGAACCTTGCTGTATCTGATACCATAGTCTGTATTCTTTAGCATTGTGCCAACAAGTGTTCGCCTCCGTTATACTTAGAAAAGCTAGCAAAGCCAAATTATTTTTCCTATAAAATTGAGTTCAGTACTCCCTAGTAAAGCTGGAGAAGAGATTCTAGAAAACTTTGCCAGACCACCTTACCGTTGGTTATTGTGGCAACATTTACTGCCCAGTGGTCAGAGTCTGAAACCTCTCTCTGTAATGTTTGTTTAAATTCAAGAAATAAGTTTACTCAAGTTCACTAGCAAAAATGTGCAAATACAAGGAAAGGAAAAGCTTTACAGAGGAAAATACTCGAGCCCCCACTCCCCTTTTTTTGTCAACACACTGCTCAAAGGAAACTCAGAGTAAAACGATAAGCAAGTCACACACTTTAATGTCTTAAACTATTACCTCCAATTGTGGAACAGTTACTGGGAAGTAGTGAGACTAGAATAAGGTTCAGTGAGATAATGAGGATAAAAGAATTGGGGGAGGGGGTCAAAAGGCGAGGAATTACTTCTCTTGGGGGAATGAAATGATTTCTCTCTTGTTTACTGTTTAGGATCCTGAAGAGTTCTGTTTTTTTTTTTTTTTTAGTTACCTATTTTATATTTAGTAGTGTGTATGTTTTTTTTCACAACTCACACACACACACACACTGTATTTTATTTTTACAAGAGATAAATAAACTGACACCAAGCATTGTAAATGGATGACCACAACAAAAGCAACAATTACCAAACACGAAACACACTAATAACTATATCATAATATTGACATTCAGTCCAGTAATCCTCCACTGTAACAGCTCCTTTACTTTGCAGTGAAAGTTGATTTGTGTATTTTTTGCCTCTTGAGTCCTTGTGGGATTTTTTTTTTATTCAAGAGTTCTGTTTTGTATCACATAGATCAAAAACAAATGTATTGGTTTTTACATTACATTGTATTTTAGTCCTTCTTCAACCCTCTTAGGTTGTAAGGATTAGTGCCTTTCCAAGCACAGAATAATCAAGTTCCCAACAATGAACAAAGAGACCAACGTTTATGAGGCACGTGCTGATGGAAGGGGAAGCAAACTCAGGGCACGGCTGAGTTCAAGCACCTGACAGTAGTAGTCAAACAACTTCGTCAAGTCTCCCCAGTTTGAAAAGCGATTTTAAGTGTTTGCTTGTATATGAAGAAACATTAGTTAGCATCAAGCAGTGGACACTATTCTTATTTCTAATTAAAATGGAATTGCTGCCTTCTGAGATATCATAAGGAGTATGAATAAATAACCTTCTAGGAAGAATTTCCTCTTAAGGAATAGTTCAATCTAATCAGCCGATATTAATAGAATCAGGTCCCTCCTCCTCTATGAAACCTTATTTGATCAGTACCTATGACACTAGTCTATAATTCCACGTTCACTGCCCAACTGGAAATCCCTACTTGTGTCAAAAAAAAATTGACCATGTAAATCCACAGCTCTACATTTATGTTAGGGCCTCTGGGTACAGGAAAGAGGTCATATTCATAGGACCCAGTACCTCACTCATTGATATAACTTTGACACACTATAAACTCTTTAAGGACTGGGAACAAGGGAACAAGTCTTATATCTCTCTGATCTTCCACTATATCTAACAAAGATGTTTACATAGTCCATGTGGTAAATTATAAGGATGGTTGTGTTGCATGTTTATATAATGTTAGGTGACCCTGAACAATTAAAAATATTTCTCTACTAGCAGCCTCCACATAATTGGTAAATATGGTGAGTCTTGAAAAGAACTCCTTAGACACAGTTAAGTCTTTTCTGGAAAAAGGGATGTCACACTTGGATTCTCTCACTGGGGCACAAATAAGATACTTTGGTAATTATTTGTCTTGCCTACTTTAGCCACTGATTGCCCAATACTTTCTCCCTATAGCAATTTCCCGAATTCTTCACTGCCATGCTTTAGTTATATATATATGTACACAAACTTTAGAAAACTGGAATTTAATTGATTCGCATTTATATTTATCTAAATGTTAGTAAAAATGTCTTTGGAAAGAGTAGTTGGGAAAATGAATTGATGGCCTGTACCACAGTTCACACATTCCATAGAACTCAGTGATCCAAATTCTAATAGAAAGGAAAAATAGGCATGGTCCTCATTATGGGGTTGACAAAGAGGATTGTTTGGTTTCTGATGTACTGTGCTCCTCTAGAAAGTTTTTTGGAAGCAGCCAGTAAGTGAACAGAACAGTGACTTTTGGTGAACATTTTTAGGTAGCAATGACTGAGTTTAAAATAAAAGTTTGAGTTTACAGGAATCAATTTATCTGGAGCAGAGGAATCTTTTCTGAAGTTGGTAAATCGTACCAGAGTTTGGCTCTTACCATGCAGGGCTTAAAGGGGGTAGCGGGGGACAGAATGTCAATTTCCTGGATGTGGTTAACTGTGTATCATCAGGAGGGAAATGAATTTGTCATTGACTTCATCTAGCCAAATACAACTAACTGATGGAATTTTTCCATTTTTTAGTGTCTTGGAATAATTCCCTTCTCCTAAGTTCACCCATGCCAATAAATACGTACCTTAAAAAAAAAAAATTAACAGTGCGAGAATACTTAGTAGGTACGTAAGTAAGCGCCCTCTGAGAAAAACAAATGTTTCAGCCTATGACAGTGAGTCATTCCTAATTCACATTAGGATTAAATAAGCATGAAAATCAAAGTCCATTCCATACATAATTACTGCCATAACAAAATGGAGTGTGAATCAAAATCAAGTTGTACGTGTCTCCATTGTATCTAAGTGAAGTACTTGTTTAAAATGATTAAAACTTATTTAAGGCAAGTTAATCTGTGCAAACAGCAGGGCAAACGTAAGCAACAGGGTTGGGGCCGCCAAGCCAGGGTACTAATAGCCCAGCAGGTTGGCTCTCGTAGTGTGGGGTTAGGCGGTGTTCTTTTAGCCACAGCCATCCAGGCTGTGGCACAGGCAACACTAAGTTTTCAGAAGAAAATTACTACATGGGTCTTACCTTAGTAAGTACTCCAAGGTGCTGGCTGTCCAGGAAGCTGACCCACTTCAGCCCACAGCGCTCTCTCCGGGTCTCCCCTGAGTGCCTGTTCATTCTTAAGAAGTCAGCCATCAGACATTTACGAAGTGCCTACAACATCGCAGGCACTGTGCAGGGTCCTACGCGGATGAAGTGGTGAACTTGACTGGGTCCCTTTGTCCCCTTCTAGTGCCCAGTGGGGGAGACAGACAAACAGGCATTCACGTTTCATTGTCACGAATACCGTGGCAGGGGAGGTCCAGATACCTTGGCACCTCTTAGGAAGAGCAGTGAACCTAATTGGAGGAGCCCGTGAAAGCTTCTTGCAGGAAGTGATGGGTAGTGACCAGTGAGGAGTGGGGAAGAGTGTTACAGGCAGAGAAAAACAGTTTCTGAAAAAACCTAAACATGAACACTCAATATTTATACCTTTTACTTCCCGTTTCTTGATACTTAAATCTATATTTTACATTTTAGTGTCAGATGAAAAGCTTTTTTTCCCAGTGGAAACTCCTTCTTTAGTGACCTTGGGTCTCCCGCACAGAAGCTGCCACGGAACGTGGTGTTTGGTGCAAGTTTGACAAGTGTGAGCTCCCTTCCCTCTTGCCTGGAGCACTCACACTGGAGGCCGAATGCTGCTGCTGCAGCCTCTGTGGGAGCTGGTGGGGAAGAGTGGAAAGAGCAGAGAGGCCGGCAGGCCCTGGACCAGGGAGAGGGCACCACTGAGGACAGACAGGGTGAGGTGCGGAAAGCTCTGGATGGTGAAGACACACCTCACTCATTTACAGTTTTTTTTCTTTCTTTTTTTTTCTTTTGAATTTTTGAATTTTATTTTATTTTTTTACACAGCAGGTTCTTATTAGGAATCTATTTATACATATTAGTGTATATATGTCAGTCCCAGTCTCCCAACTCATCACAGTTTTCTTAAGGCCCAGCATTAATAGACTTACCCTAGGGCTTCCCTGGTGGCGCAGTGGTTGAGAGTCCGCCTGCTGATGCAGGGGACACGGGTTCGTGCCCCGGTCCGGGAAGATCCCACGTGCCGCGGAGCGGCTGGGCCCGTGAGCCATGGCCGCTGAGCCTGCGCATCCGGAGCCTGTGCTCTGCAACGGGAGAGGCCACAACAGTGAGAGGCCCACGTACCGCAAAAAAAAAAAAAAGACTTACCCTAGATAAGCTCCTTTGAAATATGGGTGTTGTCATTGAGCTTTAAAAACTAGAGTCCGTTTGTGTTATTTTAAGCCTCCAGACCCTTAGCCTAGGAGTTGAAGGGCAAAGTATGGAAAAAGCAAGGGTTCAGGGCCAGAAAGCCTACAGATTGGGGCCTTCCCAGTAGCTCTGCGGCTGCTTCAGTTTTGATTCTTTATTGAGCTTTCAGATTTGTTCAGTTCAAACTCATTGATCCTTGCCCTTAAACAGTTCATCATTGATATTTTCTTCCCACATTGCTAATCTAGTAACCCTAGATTCTTAATCTCTTAATACAGTGTCCCACACGATGATTCCTCTAGGTTTTAATAATATCTCTTATTTTGAACTTCGAGGAGAAACAGCTGTATAGACTTTTTCTTTTTTTTTTAAAGGAAGAGAGCTTCTGGGTCATGTCAACATACACCGAGTAGCTATTATTTGCCCCGACCTTCTCTTAGAGCACGGAGACCAATACATTTGGTATTGCTTGTCCTCACTGCTCTTCTCAGTATTGGTCTCTGCTCCTAACCAGTGCTGTGCACAGAGTAGGTGGTCAACAGGCAGTTGTGAATGTATGGTGGCCGGCAGGGCCTCTCTACTCTCAAAATACACTGGCCTAGCTCCTGAGATAGCTCCAAGTTTGTAAGCCTTTGACAACGAGCAGCTGTCCTCATGGGCAGCCTGTGTGAGTGAGGGGTTTTCAAATTGGCCTGGGACTGGGAGGGTTAGTCAGGGGTCTTAGTAATAAGCACAGCTCTGGCTAACTTGTACAGAAAAGGAATTTTCTGGACAGAGAAGAGGTAGGTCACAGATACAACAGGCAAGCTGGAAAATCAAGGGGAAAATGGGCAGGGACCAAGGAGGCTGGACACAGCCAAAATCAAGGGGAAAATGGGCAGGGGCCAAGGAGGCCGGACACAGCCAGGCCTCTTAGACATGACCATGGCACATCCCAGCGTGGGCAGCTCACAGTCCCTTCACCTTTGTGCCCTTGCTTCAGAAGTCACAGGAGTATTGAAATGGCCATGTGTGAGTGTCCCACGTCCTTCCACAATTCACACCCGAGGCACCCTGCCCAGCCACCCATAACAAGTCAGCTACAGTGGTGAATTCAGACAGAATCTGAGCAACAAGAGCACAGCCTCCATCCTACAATTCCTATTTATATTTCCTCATTCTGCTTTCCCCTTCTGTTCGTGGCGGTGGTGGTTTGCCACTGTGTTGCTCCCTTACAGTGTCACTTAAAATGTAGTCAGTCTAAAAAAAAGAACCAACAGACATTCGCATCTGTTTGTGTGGCAGACAGTCATTTTTTGGTCGGTTAGGGAGGAATAAGAAACTAGTGGTTTGAATGATCAGGTTTGGAAATTGCTCACGAAGGGGAATTGGAACTAATATTAGTCAAGCACCCACCCTGTGCCAGGAACTATAATGAATTCTTTACATATTATCTCATTTAAGCATGACAGCAAGCCTTTGAAATGAGTTATTGTTATCCCCATTTTACAGGCGAGGGGCCTGAGGCTCAGTGAGGATCACTCCCTGTCCTCACATATTGTTGATAATAAGTCAGAGCCAGAGTAATCTTCAAACTCACATCTGTGAGACATCACAGTCTCTCCTGCTCGGTCTCCGGTTCTCTGTCTTACTACTCCTTACGTGGTATCACAGAGAGTCCCTGTTTTGGTGAATGTCCCCTAATCCTTATGTCACTGGTCTTTAACCAGTTTTCCAAGGGCCCCAAATCTAGATCATCGGTAGGCCATTAAAAATAAGATTGACAAGCCAATGAAATGTCGTTATTGGGAAGTCAGGGCTGGATGACCACACACGCAAAGACCTTCTGGTCTGGAAATTTGGGTGGGTGATCCTGAAGTGAGAGCGTGAGAGAACAACCAGGCTGTCTGGTTTACTGACTTCTCCTGGCACGTGCACCGGAGCAGGCAGTATGGACCTGGGGAGGACGTGGACGGTGGAGCGGATGTGGCTCCTTCTTCGGGGAGCTTACAGCTTCTCAGGAGCTCCTTTAGTGCAGGTGGTCTCCACCAGCCAGTGGAGACACACGTGGTTAGGAGCTTGCTCTGTAAGGTGCAAGTCTTGGTTCCCACCCCCACCTTGCTTCTAGGCAAGATATTTACCCTCTATAAGTCTCAGTTTTGTCATCCATAAAATGGGAGTGATGGTAGTCCCATTTCAGAGAATTTGGAAGAGAATTAAATAAGATCATCCACGTGAGGTGCAGCCTGGTGTCTTTAGGGTTTTCTCCTGGCTCCACCTGCAGGTGGCAGAAGCCAAGTCTTAGAATTCTGTCCCTTGAAAGTCATTTTATAAAGGCCCAGGCACTTAGAAGGTGCTCAATGAATACTTGTCACTTAATGGAAAAGAAACAAGGACATGGACCAGAGTTCATCCCAGCCTAAATGCTCATAGCACTTTTCATTTCTTAACATGCTATTTATTGTTATGTTAATTGATTGTCAATTTCCACATTAGAATGTAAGCTCCATGAGGGCAGGGCAGGGAATTTGTTTCCTCCATGCCAAGAACAGTACATGTTACACAGTAGTTGTTCAGTAAATATTTGAATGCCTGAATAAATGGTCTTTTCTATGAAAGGGAAATAAGCTGGCTAGAAACCTGTGGGCAGCCTCTGCCCTGGAAGCTCCTGAGCCCTGGGTTGACCATCCCACTGTCCCATAGGGACTCCAGCCATTCTTGCATTCTTGCTGGAGGCCATCCATGGGAAGCGGCCTGTGCCTGCCTCTGGCCCCAGCTCCAGCCAACTCACCTGTTGGGCCCAGGGCAGAGCTTTCCAGATTGGCAGCTGCTTAGTTTGATGTTGTAAGACTCACTGAGAATTGCTGCCATTTGGATTTATGATTTTAATTGTTTTATAGTTTATACTTGTGCCCTGCAGTAATTTTCCATTAAATCAGAACATTTACGTTTCAAAAAAGAGCTGATGTGGTTCTGGGTATATACATATATCTTAACAGCTAATCTCTGGCAATAAAAACTGACAGTTATCAACAGATTAGGAAATTAGCATTCGTTTAATTAACTTCTGTTTGAAGCTGTTACTGCATGAAGATAGTGATTTTTTTTTTAGCCTGATAAGGTGACAGATTTTGCATTTGTATACTCTGAAGGTTCAAGAGTAATTGTTGTTTCTATCCCTGTTTAGCGTAAACAGTAGGTAAAAATAAGTTGCAAAATTGGGAGGCGACCAATAACTCCAAATATAGTCTAAGAAGTCACATAAACTTCTACTGATTTTATGTAAAACATATGCTCTATGTACATATATTATACTATATATGCATATAATATATAGAATATAAATACATATATCCAAATAATCATACCAAATATTCATCATATATATTAATCAAACTAGAAGCTTTATCATAGACATCCTTTATTGCATGTGTGTATATGAGCAACACGACTCCCAACATCTGTCTCTATATATGGTATGTATTAATCCTCCTGTATATTTATTCTATATATGTACAGTTGACCCTTGAACAACACAGCGGTTAGGGGAGCCAACCTTCCCTGCAAAAATCCATGTATAACTTACACTCAGCCCTTCGCACCCACGGATTCAACCAGCCATGGAGTGTGTAGTACTGTAGTACATATTTATTGGAAAAGAATCCATGTATAAGTGGACCCATGCACTTCAAACCCATGTTGTTCAAGGTCCAATTATACTTTATTATATGTACCTTATTATATACACAATAAAGTATCTAGTATGGTTAATATATGAGAGAAAGAGACTGAGAGATATATGTTGCCTGGGCTCATTCTCATGCTACATGTTAACTACTTTTGGCATACATACTTCATTATATATACATTTGCATGTGTAAATAGATATATATAATCACTGCAGGGCAACACGTAACTCTCAATATCTCTCTATATATCAATGTCTCTCTCTATATTAATTTGATATTCTCTATACTAACCATAATATTGATATATATTTTATTACATATATAATAAAGTACATATACAATAATATATAATGATGTATGCATGTAATAAAGTATATAGCATGACTAATATGACATAAAAATGTACATATAAAGAGAGATGTTGAGAGTTATATATTGCCTGGGCACATCCTATAGCACGTTAGCCACCTTTTAAGTTTTCGCTAAAGTTTCCGTTTTTGCCACAGCACTTGCTAAAAAAAAATTCACAAATCTTGATTTCTTTATTGCAGAATAGAGTATTTGGAGGACTTGTTGGTCATAGATCTGAATCCCCAACACATTGCATGTTCCTGTGTTTAATTTGGTCAAATCACTTGCATTCTGTTTGAGAACTATTCCTCTCCCAGACCTCGTCACTGTCTCCACTGGGTTGAGCTCATTCATTGGCCCACTGGCTGACCCCACGCACTGGCTTCATTAAAAAACCAATTAAAATGTGTACCCTGTATAGGTAGAAATTGCTACTTATCATGGATCCTCAGGGTACCTCAAGAATAGAAAGCTATAACTGCTAAATCTGAGGGTCTGCTGTGCTCTGTGTGTGTACCCCATGCCCTCAGTACACTTCCATGACCTTGACTGTAATTGAAAGAGACTTTGTTCAAAATCCAGGTATCACTTTTTCCCAAGGCAGAAATGGACCAACCTTTTATAAGTACCTTCCTCCATTGAATGTAACTTACTACTATTTCATCCACAGCTATGGCCAAACAACCTGCTCTACTGTGAGGATACATTCTGCTAGTGATTGCCAGCCAAGTCAGGGAATAAGCAGCACTCTGAATTTTAGCTGATTGACATCAGGAAAATCCAAATCCTGCTCCAAGAATGGTCCTAGGGTTAAAAAAAAAAAAAAAAAAAAGCAGCTGACTGAAGCTGGACTCAGAGGCAGTGATAAGGAGGTGGCCACTAGGAGAGCCCTGGAGGGGACCTCGGCCCCCGTCCAGGCAGGATTTGAGAAGTGGTATTGAGGCTGTGCCCCCTGCCCCATCTCCTCCACCAATCCTCCAGAGTCTTCTGACCGGTCTGTGCAGGTGCCTGGGGGAAGTCGCGTATCAAGCCATAAATGCCTACCTTAGCTTAATGACATTGAACAGATTTGCAAGTCATTCAGAAAGGCTTGTAGTTTGGGGGAGAGTGATTTTTAAAGGGAAGGGAGTAAAGAAATATCCTGAGTACAGTTGCCCCTTCAGATGGAGCAGTAGGTAGGGAGTGCCAGGGAGGGCAGCCAGAAGGCAGTGGGCCTGGTGGAGTGGAGAGAGGGACCCGGGAGGCTGGGCTGTTGTTGAGCTGGGGCGCCAGTGTACCCACTCACCCGGAGGGGGAGGGGGAGGAGGGGAAGCTGCTTGGTCCTTCTTGGTTGGAGACTGGAAGGCTTCTGGAAAACATGGAGCTCCAGTGGGTTTTCTCTGAATGGGGATTCTTCCTACGTGGAGACTAGACCGTCTTATACAAAGACATGTCTCCCAGTGGTACTTGCAGAATTACTGCTTTATTTTTTCCCCTGAGTGGAATTCTGGAAATTCCTTCTCTTTTTCCCATTGACAGGTTTGACATTTTCTTTTCTTTACTAAAGCTGTTCACCGGGCCAGCCCTGGTACATGATACCTCTATTGATCTGGCAAGTCATTTCTTGAAATGTAAAATTTATTATTATTATCAGTACTATTATTTCTAAATTGGAATCACAAAGCATAAAGAGAAAATATCAAAAAATATAAATAAAGCCAAGTGACTCTACCTCCTGGGCCTCAGTTGGATAAAAAGAACTCTGAGCTACTGAATCACCAAACTTGAGACCCCTCAGCAGCATGGCAGTGACTAGCCCTGCCCTTTGGTTGAGATTGTCCCTCCTCCTTGGGCCTCATGGGCATCCAGGCTCGTGAGTTTCCTCTCCGGTGGTTTCGTTGCAAGTCCCACCCATTAAACGTTGGGCTTACTCACAGACCCGTCTTAGCTTTCTTCTCTTCTCACACTGTACTATCTATCTTCTCAGAAAATCGCACCCACACTCATTATTTCTCCAGCCCAGACCTTCATATATCACCACCTGGCCATCATGTGCAGTTAGATGTCGCCAAGGCATCTCAGACTCAGCAAATGCAAATTGAACTACTGGTCAACCCCTGCCCTCACTCCACAACCTGGACCTCACCAGTACATAGTAGGTGCCCCGTAAATATTTATCAAGTGGAGCATTGGAGGTACTCTTAGCTCTAATCGTCTTTGTTTCATAAACTCCACCAGATGTGTCCTCCCTGATGAAAGAGAGGAAGCTTTCACAGGTCCTTGCCTCATCCTCATGGACCTGTGCATCCCCTTCCACCTGAGCCGACGAACGAACACACGTGTGGCATGAACACACCGTGTACCTGTCCCTAGTGGCATGTGTGCCTACACGCACGCGCATTCACATCCCTGATCAGCTGAAAAGCGCCACTCGGTCTCAAAGCAAATACCTTCCGTGGCCAAATTAAACAAATATAAATGTACAACTTCTTTTTTTAAGAATAATAAAATCTGTTTTCTGTCCTTTTAGAGGTCAGTCCATTTTCAGCTCCCTGGCCTTGCCGGAGGCCTCTGATATCCTCCAAGTAACTTGGGTGACCCCCGCTTTGCAGGAAGACGTGCTTTCCCTACATCCCCCTCAAATTGTCGGGGTTGCATTTGCGTTTCCTCAGCTCTTTATCTGGGCTGGGCTGACCTGCAAGGGGCTGACCACTCTCTTAGCACGTGGCTTCTTGCGTGGCTGCACACGGAAGCCCTATACTTACTGGTTCTGGCAACTTCTCGTACTGACAAAGGAGCTTGAGGAGTAGTTTTCTGGCCTTCCTGTCCGGGAATTCTGGGCCCTGCCTAGGGTTCCATAGTCCACTTCTGCCAGGCTCCAGGCACGCCCCCAGAAAGGTTACTCTTGGTCTTTTAGCTGGAGTGGCCCTTTCTGTGATGACAGAGTGCTGGCTGGGTTCCGAGCTGCAAATCGCTGGGCCCAAAAAAGGCGAGACCGGCAGCCCTTGCCTTCTAAGGACAGTGGTGGTGTCCTGTTTGTCCTTCTGGTGTAGAACTTACCATCCCAAGTATTCCGGACTCATTCATGTTCACTTCTCCCTTGAGTACAGGGACCCTTCCTTGAGGACAGGGACTGTATCCTCTGTCAGTATCCTCCTAGCACCAAAGCAGACCCTGAGTGGCAACTCAGTAAGTATTGTGGAGCATTATGTAGTAGGGCCAAGTAGGCAACGGATGTATTAGGAGTTGTACTCATGCCATTGACTAGACTGTCATTAGAATGGACTTAATACAGATCCTGCTCATTAGCTCATCCAGGCACTCAACAAACATTGAGTGCCAGGTGCTTTGCAGGGCTCTGGGGACCGAGATGCAAACACGAAGATGTAGTTCTCATGGAGCTCATGTGAGGGAAGCCGTAAACTCAAGGGCATAAACAAGCAAAGTAATTACAAATTGTGATCTCTGCTGCAAAGGAAATGACCATGGTTACTGAGAATACAGGAAGGGTCGGGGGCGGGTGGTGGTGGGACACTTTAGACAGGGTGGCCAAGAAAGGCGTCTTTGAGGAAAGGAAATGGAGGCAGAGACTCAGATGGCAAGGAGTCTGTTTTCCAGGGAAAGGGAACAGTGATGTGGCAAAGGTCTCAAGGCAGGAAAGTGCTCGGTGAGCTTGAGGAACTGTCAGACACCCCTGTGGCTGGACAAAGGGGAAGGTGACTCCAAATGAGATGGGGAAGGGCCAGCCCCTGGCCAGGGCCAGAATAAGGCACTCGGATGCTACTCTGACTGCCGTGGAAGTTGCTGGGGTCAAAAAGGGGTTCTTCCTGAGTATAACCAGAGAATGGATTGGAAGGTACAAGAGAACATCAGATTCAGCTGCCTCTGATGGTTTTAGCGTTAGTTTTAATATTTTTTAATAATAACATGTTTTAGTAGTTCCGTACATTATCTGAAAATAAGGTCATCTGGCTGGAGGGGCCGTGATCCACAAATTCACTTCTCTACTCACTCCTTCCTTCATCCCTTTGACCAACAGGTGTTGAGAAGCTAGGATGCTTCAGGCACCGGGGGGGTTCCCAGGCTCTGCCCGCATGGTGTGGGCCATTGTGGAAGACAGATAACTCCCAGTGGGGCCTGGGTTTGCCAAGACATTGAGGCAGGAGACAGCCTCACACATCTGGGAGCCACCCACAGTCCCCAGGTTTGGATTGTGAGGGGGTGGGGTGAGGGATGAGGCTAAAAGGCCAGGCTGGTGGAGACCACACAGGGTCTTGCGCCTCATGTTAGGAAGCGAGTTCATGGGGCGCCCTGGAAGAATGCAAGCAGGAGGAGAGCGTCATCTGATTTACATTTTGTATAAAAACGCCTGCTGGCAAAGGTTTGCTCCAAAGTGGAAAGGGAAACATTTGGTGTCCAACAGCTAGGGCTGCAAGTTCAAGCTTCATGGGCTCCAGCTGCCTTGGCTTCCCAGGATCTTAGACGAGAAGGATCCTTGGGGATTAATTTATCCAGCCATCGTATCTCATATTTGAAGACAGTAAAGCTCAGAAAAGCAGCTGGCTTGAGGTCGCCATTGTCCTTGGTCCTGGTCTGTACACTGAATCCCAAATAGCCATTTCGAAGCCAAGTTGTGTGATGACCTGGAGAGGAATGAGGGGACTAGGTGTTAAGTATCATGGTCAGGGCAGCCCATCCTACTTGCTGGGGACACAAGTCAAGGTCTGTTTCCCGTCAGTGGAGGTCAGGATATTATCCATGAGTATTAAGGATAAGGATTTGCTTTCATTACTGTGGGTTTAAAAAAAAAAAGTAATTGGAAAATCATGCCATCAGATAAGTGATCCTGCAGTGATTCCAAGTCTTAATGCCCAGGTACAGCCCCAGGCTATGTATTTTGGCTGTGAACAGGGATGCTCTTTCACACCTCAGGTTTTCAGCTGTCAGTGTGGTAGCTTAAAGTCTGCTGTCTTCAGACAAGGGGTCATCTGTTTGGTCAGAACAGCAGTGTCTAGCTTATCAGTTGCATCTTTTTTTTTTTTTTTTTTCAGTACGCGGGCCTCTCACAGTTGTGGCCTCTCCCGTTGCGGAGCACAGGCTCCGGATGTGCAGGCTCAACGGTCATGGCTCACGGGCCCAGCCGCTCCGCAGCATGTGGGATCTTCCCGGGCCGGGGCACGAGCCCGTGTCCCCTGCATCGGCACGTGGACTCCCAACCACTGCGCCACTAGGGAAGCCCTATCAGTTGCATCTTGTAACCATGTTGCTGTGAGTCAAAAGCAGCCACCCTCCAAGAGCAACAGTTGTGTTCCCAATCCCACAGAAGGGCAAAAACGTGCTACAGTTGTTGTTGTTTTTTTTTCCCTCCCCAAGCAACATAGCAAAGTGATTAAGAACATGGGAGCTGATGTCAGGCAGCATCGACTCTGTCACTCGCCACCTGTGTGTTCTGGACCAGGTCAATAACCCCTGAGACCTGTCTTTAAAATGGAGATAATAATAGTCTTACCAGATTCATAGGCTATTTGTGAGATTAAATGAGTTAATGCATATAAAAGATTTACCCCTGAGCCTGGCATGCAAAAGTACTTGATAAAGAAAAATGGTGGTTATGATTTTGTTCCTAAATGTTTGAGCTTTTCCTATGAAAAGACTTGGAGAAAGATTTCTCTGCAGACTGGCCCAGAGTGAAATGTTATCGTCAACTCTCAGGTATCAGCACTGATATGGAGAGTTTTTAAATCATTTACCTTGGTTCTGAAAGCAAATGATGCTTTTCTATTTGATGGAGAGGCAGGAGGTACACTCTCCTAGGCTTCTCGCTTGCCATCCCGTCATAGGGGTGTAGAGTCGTACTTGAATGGCATGGCCTTCCTGGGAGTGATGGGAGGTGGCTGCCACAGAGGCAGCTGGGAGAAGGGATGATGGCTCGTCACCAGCATTGGCCATCATCTTGAGGGGAGTCTGACTGCACTGAAGGGGCAAATGGTCTTTCTCTTGAACATATCGTTAAATTTATGAAAGTGTTTGACATCATCTGCCAGAAGAGCCTGGATTCCCATCTGATTAACCACAGTCATTTACAAGTCTCCACTACTTGTCCAAAAACAAGCAGAGTTTCTTCATAACCTCGCCCGAGGGCCTGCTCTCTGGTGATCCAAATACTTGGCATCCCGAGGAGTAATCTTTCTCATCTCTTATCTTCAAGTAAATGGAAGAATTTGCTGTTGTTTCTGTGGCACTCAGGCCTGAGCTTTGTGGAATTAGCCTGCCGGTGGGGTGAGCATACCAGGAAGTGAGGGCATTAAAAAAAAAAAAAAAAAAAAAAACGGAGCCAGGGTGAAGGAGACAGGAGCATATGGATCTCTTCCTTTAGGGCAAGTTTACAAGTCAAGCAACACAAAATTTGTTTCACTTTTTTCTTGTGTGTGAGGGGTCTCACGGGTGTCACCCCTTTGCTGACTGCTCCGTGGTTTACAGAAGCGTCTTCTGGCCCTTATTCTCGGGGAATCTACCGTCAAATTGGGACACTGTAATTTTACACATGGCAGCGGATGAATTTTCAGCTGAGATGGCTGAGGTGCTGTGGGAGGGATGGAGGACTTCGCCCAGCTGCTGAAGTGCAGGCCCCAGCTCACCTCCCTAGGCTTTATTTCTCCTGTAAATTGGGGCTGATGCTGCTCATTGCCGGGGCTGCGTGACAGGAGAGATGAGGCGTGTGATAGCCTTGAGGTGTGTAAGCCTGGAGCTTAGGGACGGGTTGCAGCTGCAGCCACAGGCCCCGTTGCCGTTTGCTAACTAAGGGTCGGGGAGCTGTCACATCAGTCCTGAGTAGAAACACCTGTATTGCCCCACCCCCTACTCCCTACCCCCCACCCAGTCGTTTCCTCCCCTGGGGCTCTAGGTGTTCCCATCAGCTGTCATTCCCCAGGCCCAGTGGAAAGGAATCTGTGATTTTTCTCACTGGACTAGACTGAAAGTTTCAGTCTCTATCTCTGTCTGTCTGTTTCATTTAAGGATCAGTCATCACTTTCTTTCCTATGTTACAGTTGCATATGCTTCCTATTTTTCACCCCAGTGTCTCTCTCAGTGGCTTGTACACAATAAGAGGTAATAAGTATTTTTCAAAAATTCTACTGACTCGCCCTCATGGGGCAGGTGTATTGTAAGAAATGACTGTTAGAGATCCCTGGAGAGGACAGAATTTCTGGGGTAACTGCCATGTCTCAGGCACTGTGCTAGAGCTTTCATGTCGGTTACATCAGTCCATCGTGGCAGTATTCTTCCCATTTTACAGATAAGAAAACTGAGTCCCAATGATATTTTGGACCAGCGGAACATCATCCAGCTTGAAAGTAGCCAAGTTAGGATTCAGATTCAGAACTGCCTCACTGCCTATCAGGAAGAGACAACTTGGGGGACCCCCACCCCCTGCCAGCATCTAGATCAAAACATAGAGGCACCTACAACGTCTTAGACATAGCCATTAGGTGCATAGATAGCCACGGGGGGCAGGGGCGTACAATTCTTAGAAGCCAAAATATGTATTTCAAATTGTCATGGACACATTTCTAGAGATAGCAATAGCTGATTCCATGTCATGTTAAAAGTAAACTTTTGTTAAAAGCAAAAGTGTAATTTGATCTACTGCAGGTTTCGGCCCATCTGTAACAGATGTCCCTGATATGAAGACCTTCTTTACACCTTACTTATCCTCAGCTCACAGCAAACTCACTTTAGGGATCTTTGCTTTCACTCACAGATCCCCTTCCCATTTTCCAACCCAATAAAGTAGTGCAGTTGGTCATAGAAGAAAAGCATTTTTTTCCCCCTCCTTAAAACCAACTGCAAGGTCTCACCCCTACCCCCATAGGTTTTATAGAATTTTTTTTTTTAAAGGTATGTTGTTTAGGGAATTCCTTTTCTTGGTGCCTTTTGAGTTTCTGGAAGAGATCTGTGCTCCTGCCCCAAGGGAGCCTTGGTCATACCTTCCTGCATCTAAATCAATCCTTCCCTGTCAGCCACTGTGACCTCTTGACCTCTGTATTCCCCTTCTGACCACAAAGCCTTCCTTATCCAGCCCAAAGGAATTTGGGTCCAATCAGCAGATGGAGATTTCCAGCTCACGGGCCTTACATTTGGTGTAAGGTGATCACGGGCAGCTGTGTGAAGTCAGCTCAATGCTGCTTCTTACCAGCCCTGTGACCTTGGGCAAGTGACTTGCCTGGCCTTGGGCAAGTGAGCCTCCATTTCTTCATACATTTAAAAAGGTGGTTGATGATAGCAGATGTCAGCAGGGTTGGTGTGGTCAGGGTTCTTTTCTCCTAGGATAAAATGGCAGAGGATACTGTAGGCAGATGCACCCTTTCCTGATAGCCAGAGCCTGGCTCCCAAATACCTGTTTGGCTTAATGATCTGGGTTAGGCCATCTTGGAGCTTTGATCACTGTTAAGACTTAAATCAGAGAAGTAGCTGTCTGCCAGAGGTCCTGCAAAGAGGCATTTGGCCATGTCTGGAGCCATTTCTGGTTGTCACAGCTCGGTTGGGGATTGCTGAGAGCATCTAGTGTGTAGAGACCAGGGATGCTACTAAACATCCTACAGTGCACAGGACAGCTCCCCACAACAAAGAGTTATCCAGCCCAAATGCCAGTCCAGCAGCTCCAGTGTGCCAAGGGTGAGAAACCCTGGACCAGAGGGACAGGGCATGACCTGCTCCTTACCCACTTCTCTCTAGCCCACACACAGCCCATTTGGACATCTGGCAGCTCGGGGAGTCAGGGAGGTTCCATGGAAGTTCTCACAATCCTCAGCCTAGTGGAGAAGTACAGTAAGGAAGCCTTCGATCCAGGTGCCATGTGACAGGGGCTATAATAAAGGTATTCTGCCTGAGGAACAAATTCTGGGAGCCCCACCCCCTAAGATCAGGGACTACCAAAGGTGCTCACTCTCACCATTATTCTTTAGCATTGTTCTCAAGGTTCTAGTCAATACAGTCAGACAGAAGAAATAAGTTAGATATATAATCACTGAAAAGGAGGAGGTAAAAATGATCACTGATTACAGATGATATGGAAAATCCAGGAGAATCAACTGCAAAAACTCCTTTACAAAAATAAAGATCATTCAGTGTAGCAGCAGGGCACAGAATGGTTAGCAGAAATCAATAGTTAGTACAAACGTGTAACATGATAGAAGATATAATGGAAGAAAAGCTCCTATTTACAATAGGAATGTGAAATATAAAATAATAACTTGGATTATTTAGAAGTAGATTCAGTTGCAGTTAACACATAAAACCCAGACAACGGTGCTTTAAATAAAGTACAAGTTTTTCTTTTTCTTATGAATGTTATCTGGAAGTCCATTCCTGGGACGTGGTCCTTATCTTTATGGTCGAAGGTGGCTGCTAGGACTCCAGGCATTACATCCTCATTCAAGCAATAGGACAGAGGAAGGAAAGAAGAAGTGTAAGGCTCTTCCTTTCAAGGAGACTTAGACACATCTGATTGGCCAGAACTTAGTCACATAACCACGCCCAGCTCTAAAGAAGGCTTTGAATTCTAGTTTATAGCTGCATCACTATGTGCATGGCTTAAAAGAAATCAACATTCTCTCACTAAGGAGAAAGTGAGAATGAATATTGGGACAACCGGCAGGCTGCCATGAAATATAACAAAAGTGTACTACAGGATCTATAGGAGAGAACTTTAAAATGCTCCTATAGGACACAGGCAAGATTTGAACAAATGGAAAAACAAACAATGTTATTGAGTAGGAAGACTCAACATCATAGAAAGATCAATTCTCCTTGAGTTAATTTATAACTTTAAACACGTTTCCAATAAAAAACATCACTAGGAATTTTTTTGTTTAACTAGACAGATGATTCTGAAGTTTGTATGGAAAAATAAATATGCAAGAGTAGCCAGGAAGTTTTGAAAAAGAAGAAGAAGGGGACCAGTCCTGCTGGCTATTAAAGCATATTTTAAACCTACAATAATTTAAAAAGTATGGTACAGATCAATGTTATAGAGTGAAGGGTACAGAAATAAATCCAAGTATATATAGACATTTAATACCAGTATTTATTAAAGGTGGTATTTCAATCAATGAGGAAAAGATGAACTATTTAACATATTGGATTGGGGCAACTTACTAGAAGTCTGGAAACAAAGTTGGATCTATACTTCACACCTTTTATCAGGACAAATTCCAATTATATCAAAGACTTAACGTTTATAAAATGAAAGCATAAAAGTACTAGTGAGAAACCTTGGGAGAATGCTTTTATAACTTTGAAATGGGTAAAACAAAGACTTTCAAATGAAAACATAAACTCCAAAACCCATAAAATTAAACATCAATTCAGTTACATCAAAAGAAACAAGATTGGCCTGGCAGAAACCAGCATAAGCAATGTCAGAAGTCAAAGAGTAAACTGGGACAAGCATTTGCAATTCTTAGCCCACACAAAGGTTGTTTCCTAATATAGAAAGAACTCCTAACAATCGATAAAAAACAAACACCACCAAAGGAAAATAGGTAAAAGTTCACAGAAAAAAAAAATACAGATCACTTTTAAATATAGGAAAAAATGCCCAAACTTACAGAGAAACCTAGGGATATACTGAAATACTGTTTTTACCTATCAGACTACCAGAAACTTGGTAACACACCACGGTAGCAAGCAGGGACTATCATATATGCTTATGGAGATGTAAACTGTTCAACCTCTAAGGAGGGCAGTTTGACAACATTCATCAAAATCCACATTTTTTACTATTTGGCTCAGAAATTTCTAGGATATGTGTACAATTACTTTCATATATGCACAAGATGTCATATGTACAAACTTAATCACAGCAGCACTATTTATAATAGCACAACATTAGAAGCATCTTAAATGGCTCCCCCAAAATATGGTGGAGTATCATACAGCCATAAAAATGAATTAGGAGACTCTTCATGTGCCGAGACAGAAAGATCTCCAATATAGCCAATATATAAGTAGAAAATACAAGGTATGAATGAGTGCATATAACAAGCTCCCATTCAGTTAAAAGGGAGGAAATGAATGTATATTCACATTTTCTTATTTACGTATAAAGTGTGACCAAGAGGATACACAAGGAATGTGTAAAAAGCAATTGCCTGTAGGGGGGAAAGGGGTGTCTGGGGAACAGAGGCAGGAGGGAGAATATTTCCTGTAGGCCCTTTACACTTTGGACTTTATGAATACACGAATGTATTACCTATTGAAAAAGATTGAATAAAACTATTAATAGATCAACTTAATAAACAAAGGCTAGTTACATGGGCTCATAGGGAAAGGGATGTTGCTGTATTTGTTTCCATTATTTAAAAAAAAAAAGAAAAAAACCCTACTCCTTAAAAAAATATCCCAGTCCTCAGAAGTGCCCTGGCCTTGTATTTGGGGACTGAGTAGAGAGGGATTGACATCTAGGCAGCAGCCCCTCTTTGCAAAGCTGTCAGTCCACGAGTTTGACAGCTACCTACTGTGTGCGCAACCATGACCCGAGTGCCAGGGGAACTGTCTCTCAAAAAGAAAAGTCCAGTCACCCTGCCCTGCAAGCTGGGCTTGAGAGCAGGCAAGGCTGGGAAATGATTGTTCCCGACCCTGCCTCCCAGGCAGGCTTAGGGACCTCTAGGGAAGAGACAACGCTAAAAGCCAAGAAGTAGAGAAATCTTAGGGCAGGAATGGGAGCTAGAAAGGCAGGGGTCTTGGCACAGCAGTGCTGATAGGAGAACAGGAGGGAGATCATGAGGGGACCACCGCCCTCAGCCAGCTGTGCAGCTAGCAGAACTTTGGGGATACCACCTTCTTTCTGCAGGCTCCGTCCCCTCTCCCTTGCAGGGAAGGGCATTCTCTCTCCTCTCTCTTTCTCCACTTGAGCAAGTATGGCCCTGGGCTTCCCTGAGCTCTCCCATCCCCTGAAACCCCATTCAGGAACTCACTTAGAGCCCGGGACAAGACAAATTTGGTCTCTGTGGTATGAGTATTTTTCTTTTTAATGAAACTGAAGACCCCCCAGAGAAATAAAGTTCCAGTAGCGGCCTTTCTGGCCCCCAGGGGTCTTTCAAGCTGTGCTAATCTTTCCTGTTACAAAAGGAAAGGAACATAAATCACTAACTCTTCCTTGGGACTTGGTTTCCCATGGGGAGTTGGAGTTTAGATAAATACAGGCAGTGGAGGGGGACTCCAAGGAAGATGTCAGGCGTCATCGACAGGACAGTGGGAAGAAGTGCTTTGGCCTGGGGCCTCCCTTCGCCACAGCAGAGGAGCAGCTGCTGCAAAACATGCTCGGCCCTGGTGGCCACCCTGGGCCTTCCGCAGGAGTGACTTCTCTCTCCAGGGAGCGGAGGGGCAGGGAGCCCAGGGACGGTGTGCACCTGGGCCAGGGCAGGCAGAGAAGAGCAGGAGGTGGGGAGAAACTAGGTGGTCCACCGTCTCTTGCTCTGAGTAGAAGCCCCCCCGAGCAGAAGGAAAGGCTGAGCCTGATGGGCCGGAAACACTGAGTCGCAATTTCCAGCACAAGGGCAAGGTTCGGGGTGGCTCAAAATCTTCTGAATCTATTCCATTCATACAAATGAGAATGAGTCCTTCCTATGACAACAAAGGCTTTAAAAGAGAGTGCTTGCGCGATGGCACGCGGGGTCTTTTATATATTTGGGGTTGGTGGCTGGCACTGAAAGTCATCCACCACTGAGAAGGCAGGAAGGTAGGGGAGTGTAGTACACGGAGGCAGTGGTGCCAGCCTTCAGAGCCAGGGACCTGAGTTCAGGTCACAGTCCCACCAGCACCCTGTCACCTTACAGAAGTCACTTGCCCTCTTCCAGTCTCCCTGTGCCTGTTTCTGCCACCGTCGTGCACAGTGTGCTCTTCCTCACTCTCAGGGTTGTTCAGAATACGAATGTGGTTTGTAGACTACCAGGTGCTTTCCACGGGTCGTGGTTACTATTAGCATGGGTGTTGCCATGGTGATCATGGTGGGCAAGGGTAGGTCTTGGAAAGGCACCTCTATAGACTGGAGAGCATGTAAGGGGCCCTAACTCAGCAGGGCCGTGGGTCAGCCTCTCAACCACTCAAACGTTTGCAGGACACCCGGCTCCCTCTCAGTTTCCTCGTGAAGGAAGCGGGTGTTAGGGTATCAAAGACCGGCTACTTTCACACACCTCATCACAGTAACCCTTCACGCCAGCACATGGGGTTACAGACCAGCAAGATGACTGCACCAGGACCACACCCCAGTAGTGATTGCAACCCAGGCCGCCTGCACCCGAGTCATGTTCCCCTCCCTGCTCCCCTACCCCAGCCAGAGCGGAGCCTTGACCACACACGGTGGCCAGGGTGGGGACTCGGGGAGCCCTGGTCCCAAGGGCTCAGGCGCACTCTTCTTTCTGTAGCTCCCAAGCATTTGCTTAGAGCAGCACATTTTATGTGCTTTCTCTTTTCTCAAGAAGTCCCAGCTGTATGAGGAAATGGGGCCACGGGTGCAAGACAGGCTGGCCTTAGAGTGTTTCCTGCCCCACCTTTGCACTCAGGCCTGGATTCCTGACGGTGGCCGGAGTTCAAGTCCATACGCCAGCAGGCTTGTGAGAAAGGCCCCTCTTGCTCTGTGTGCCGGGGAGTTGGCCTTCTTTGCGAGACCCCCCCACCCCAGAGTGACTGCTGAGAGAGACCCAGGGTGAGGACCTCCATCTAGATCTTTATATGGGACAGGTCTGGAATTTGCAGACTTGGTAGGGGAATTCTTATCCAGGACCCTAGATTCTATACGAGATCTTAGGGGAAACCCAAACTGTAAAATAGGCCATATGGAAGCTGCACTGGCTGAGGCCTGAGAACCACCCAGCTCTATGGGGCCTGGTTATTGCAACCAATGGGCCTTCCTTCCTGCACCCAGACCCTTCCCCTGCTTGGCCTGCTTGCCCCTAAGAGACTGATCTTGCAAATGCGTCGTGCGCACTTGTGCAGGCTGGGGCTTCAGTGACCCTCAGCCCCTCAGCATGAAGTTCAGACCCCTCCTGCTGGCGTCTGGGCCCTTCGTGTTTTGTTTCAGCATGTCTGTCTTGCCTCACCATTTACTGGGACTCAGTTCTCTGGTCTCTTCACTGCCTTTTGCATGTACTGTGTTGGCCTTCCCCTCCCTCCCACCTTTTCTCTTCATGCTCTGTCCAGACCTTTCCACCTAGCCAAGCTTCTCCTGAGAGTCAGTTTCCTGGGAGCCCTCCCTGCCTGCGCCAGCCATCAGTGGTCTCCCTCCCCCCCCCCCCAAAATACAACAGCTCACATAGTCAGTGTCCTATAAAGTAGCACCTGGTTCTTATGTGGTTTATCTGCTTCATTGGTGCCAGTATGTGTCAGTCTTGTCCCACCACCTGATCCCCATGATTAACTGATAAAGGGAGGGGCATAAGTTCCTTCTTTCTCTCTTATCAAGATCTGAATAATATGAATTTCAGCATATAGTAGGGTTTCAATAAACAGCTGCCGACTTCTTTAAACCAAAGCCGTGTTAAGACATTCCTGAGGTTACAGAAGCTCCTCCCTCAGGCTGGAATGAATGGGGGGCACTTTTGGGGGTTGGCCATTGTGGGCAAGAGCCCTGGACTGGGGTTGGTGGTTGGCAGATCAAGCCTCCTTGAAGACTTTCCTTTCTGTAGCAGATTTCCCTGAGATGTGCACACCTCTCCACCTCAAAAAGGTCATACTGGGATGAGTGAAGCACTAACCATGTGGTTCTGGCCCATCTTATAGGGATTTGAAACTGGACAACATCCTTCTGGATGCAGAAGGTCATTGCAAGCTGGCCGACTTCGGAATGTGCAAGGAAGGGATTCTGAACGGCGTGACGACCACCACGTTCTGTGGGACCCCTGACTACATCGCTCCCGAGGTAGGACCGTGGGCGAAGGGCCACCTCCTCCTGTTGCCAGGCCTGAGGCCTGAGTCCATCCCCACATGCCAGGGTCATCCAGTGGTGCTGGGGGAGGCTCTGGAAAACCAGAATGGATTCCGGGGAGGAGGGAGAAAAGGCAAGGTGGAAGGCTTGCCGATTTCTCCATAAGGAAATGGTGGTGATGGGGAGATGATGGTGAACTGAGAGTGGCAGGCCATTCCCCAAAGCTGGCCAGGCCCTCACTGAGCATCCTCTCACCCCAGTCCAGAGCCACCAGCGAAACTAGGACCAAGAGACGTTTGTTGACTTGTATGATTGCTTTCATTTTTTAATAACCAGACTAAAGGAGAGCCATTGATAAAGGCAGTGATTAGCTTTATCAGCTATAATTTGCCTACAGTGAAGCCAAGAAGTAGTTGCCATTTCTAGTGCAGCAGTGATTCCGCATAGCAGGCACACAGGATTGAGCCGGAAGAGGAGAGTGCCTGGGCCTCATTTTAATAGAGATCAGAGACGTTCATGGTGAGCCTCGCCAATAGGTTGCCTTTCATGGGAGTTGCTTGGGTGTTTTGTTCATCATAAAGTGTTTGTTTACCTTCAGTTTCTGCGGGTCAGTCTTGCCTAGACTGAGAGATATCTAGTGTGCTATGATTCAGATTTAAGACACAGTCTGTCATAAATACTTAATAAAAATGGTCCTGGGCTTCCCTGGTGGCGCAGTGGTTGAAAGTCCACCTGCCGATACAGGGGACGCGGGTTCGTGCCCCGGTCCGGGAAGATCCCACATGCCGCAGAGCGGCTGGACCCGTGAGCCATGGCCGCTGAGCCTGCGCATCCGGAGCCTGTGCTCCGCAACGGGAGAGGCCACAACAGTGAGAGGCCCGCGTACCACAAAAAAAAAAAAAAAAAAAAAACTGGTCCTGAGTGTTCTGACACATGTGAGATGAGAAGGAAGTACCAATCCCCTTTAAGCATTGTCCATGGTGGGAGGGGTCAGCACAGCCAGATTTCATTTCCTTCCAGTGGGCATTGTTTGAGCACCTGCTAGACACAAAGTCATGTGGGGATGAAGAATTGACTAAGACCCTGGTGGCTCTCTTAAAATGACTTTGTGTCTAAAGAGAGTGACAGATAAGTAAACAGTGAATTAACCAGATTAAATAGGTACACAACACAAGACGGTAACCTCAGGGATCGGGGTGGGGGAGGGTTTCTTAGAGCACCTGGTGGATGAATTGAGTTGTAGAGAATCAGCAGGATTTCCTTCGGTGGTATGGAGTGGGGAGCATTCCTGAAAACAGCAGGAAGGACTGGAGTGGGCGTGGGGCAGGCAAGGAGGCTCAGTATCCCTGGGCTCTGAATCCTTTAAGGCAGGGCTGTGTTTCTAATCTGGGTACTCCCAAACTCTGGCACCCTAGTCAGTCTCTTAGTAATGGTTTGTTGAATTAATAAATGAATGAGAACTTATGATACTCCAACATGAGCAAAGACCAGGGGATGAGAACATTCTTGGCCATTTTTAGAAAGGAAGATAGTGTGGCTAGAACAGAGGATTTCTTAGTGCTCTTAGTAATGAACAAGATTAAGAAAAAGGACCAAGGAAAGTGGCCTTTATTCTGTAGGATCGGTGGACCCACTGAGGGTTTCCCAGTAGAAGGAGGGTCATCATCAGACCTGTCCCAGAAAGAAGACAGGCAACAGCAGTGTAGATCAGAAGCCAGAGGGTCAGGGAAGGATGGTTGCGAGTCTTTCCACAACCCAGACAAGACACGGGGAGGCCTGAGGAGGGTCATAGAGTAAGGATGGTAATAGGTAAATTCTCACTGGAACCTCCATCTTCTAAAAGATCTGAAGAATAGAGATTTCAGTCTGTCTCTACTAGTATGTTCTCTTAGCAGGGACACTAGGAATTTAACCTCCAAGGAGAAATCATTGAAAGCAAGAGCTCTCGATTGAGACTTGCTTTTTCTACCACCTTCCTCATTCACTCTTTATCATCAGAATGCTTGGTTCTAGGTCCTCTGTGAATTGATGCCAGAGTCAAAGGGTTGACAGCCCAGTGTACTAGTCAAGGACCCAGCGCAAGATAAACCTTCACTTTATGATGAACAAAACACCCACACAACTTTCACAAAAGGCAATCCCCTGGTGAAACTCACAATGAATAACTCTGGTCTCTGTTTAGAGTGGGCTCTAGACACTCTTCCTTGCCATTCTACACTTGTGCCAACTCTGCAGCATCGCCACTCCACTCGGAATGAAATCCCTGGTCTTACTGTAGGCAAATTACAGCTGATGAGGGTATCGCCACCTTTATCAAAGGGTCAATGGGAAGATTAAATGAAATTATGCCGCTAAAGCATTTAGCACAGTGCCTGGCCCACAGTAAGTGCTGGGTCAGTGGTGGCTCCGTCACAGTCATCGTGGTCGTTGGGTTGTGCAGTGGGGTGGGAAAAGCACAGTCCTGAGAGTTGAGATTCCAGGCCAGACTTAACCACTAATGCCCCCATGTGATCTTGACCAAGTGGCAAAATGTTTTTGACCCTCAGGTTCCTCATCTTTCAAATGGGAAAATAATTCCTGCCCTACCCACCTCATCAAGCTATTTTGAGAATCTAATGAGATTAGAGCATGGAAATGCTTCAGAAAGCATAAGCCTGTATTCAAACAGGAGGGGTTGTGAGACACCTGGCTAACCCCGAAACCAGAGACACGTTGTGAGGCATTAGCTCTGCCCTGGGGCTTTTCTTCCCACTGTGTGCCCTTGGCTGACCTCCATGCCCCCCCCTCCTTTCTCCATGCCCAGCCTCCGCTCCCCATCAAATGGCGGCCAGCCCTGGGTAGTGCCTGGCATATCAGGCCCAATGCCTGTTCTTCTACCCTAGCTCTGACCCATCAAGGGGTTGGCTGCTGCACCAGGTGCCCTCCCATGGCATGTGAAGCCTTGCCCTTCTCACCAGCTCCATCCGTGACAAGACGATTAGGAAACAGATAATTAGGGCCAAGCCTAAGGGGAATTTTAGAAAAGATGCCACCCAAAATAGGAAAGCTCTGGAGGGGCCTGAGGAAGGGTGGGCAGGGCTGCTCTGTGGTTTCCCCAGCGCCTTCCTGTCTGAGCACACACAGGGCCACCTGGAGGCCACCTCCCCACCACACCGAGGAGGCACAGAACCCAGCTGTGCCACTCCCCAAGGCTGGGGGGTGGCTTCCTTAGCACCAAGGCCCTCAGAGCCCAGGAGAGAAGGGGGCATGCCCAGGAAGATACACACAGTGGGCACACCTGACAGCCAGTCTCCCTGAGTTTTGGAACTGGGCTGGTCACAGGGGTAGATTCAGAAAAATATAGAGCCCCTACCTTCTGGTGGCTTATGGATGCCCTGGGGAGACAGCTGACCATGAAAAAAGTAGCTCAACTGCTGGTAATATGTGGAAAGTGCCTGCCAGATCTTAGGGCAAGGGTCTTAGGGTGTCAGAGGAGAGGAGAAAAGCTGGAGAAATCCAGGAAAGCTTTCTGGAGGAGATGGGTGATAACCATGACCTTGAAGGTGGTGCCACGGTGAGCCAGGCTGGGCTGCTGGGTCTTTCAAGGTTGAGGGAGTCTTGGGTTTTCGCTTTCCCTTTGCCTTTGGAACAGAGCAGAGTTACTGGCTCCTCAGTGGAGCCTGTAGCTCTGACCTTACAGATACCCTATGCTGACCACTGGGCTGAGACCAAAGGTCCTAACCAAGCAGCTTTACCAGCCCTAAATAATTTAAAGTTGACTGCATTTGCTCACATTCCTTTTCATTCTAAATTCTGAGGAGTCCTAAAATGTGCATGTTTTTACTGTTTTCAAAATGCTTCTACCCATCTTTTGATTTAATCCCAAGCAATCTACAACCTCTAGAAGGGCATTTTGAGTAGACTCCAGTCTAGATACTTGGGTTCAGCCTCCTCTTCCATCTTGGAATCTGAGAACTGAGCTGGAGCCTTGTTCTGTAACAAGTTACCTGAGAAGTTACCTGCCTGGGGTGTCCTGCAAGCCGGAATGGACTTTGCCTATTTTGGGGGGGGTCCTCAAAATACACCCCCCTTGGGTACATGCACTCCAGCCGTGCTTCTCCACAGCCTTCACCTTTTGGAGTTCTTTATAGAATGACAGCGCTCAGAGCAGCCAGAGATGTCCTCCCACCCACCTGCCTGTTTCTGGTCAGTACCATGCCTAGTCCTGCTGTGACTGAGCATTATTTCTGCTCTGAGCCAAACACACATCAGTGACCTGCTACATTCTATATAAACGTGGACACCAAACCTTATAGAAGAAAAACTGGATTTAGTACCACCTTCTAATTATATAGAGCTTTGTATTTTGCAGTAGGTTTTCAAAATCTTCCACCTTAATTAATCTTGTGAGGTTAAGCTGAGAATCTGAGCCTCATCTGATAAATGAGCAAGTCAAGTGACTGACTTGAGATCACCCAGAAATCTAACGCCAAACTTGGAGTGAAACTGGATACAACCTGGTTGATCTTCCATCTCCTTCCAGCACATGGCCAGTGCTGAAGAAGAATTGGGATGGGGCAGTTACTTGCTTTTCAAAAAGTTCTGCAGCTTCTTGACTCAGAGTAGAATTCCTCTTGTGCACTGACATTCTGATTCTGTTTGTAAAACTGCAGTCCTTACACACCATTCTGCAGGAAGCCGATGGTGTTGAGTATTCAGTATCATGTCATACGTGCATGTAACCTAAGTGACTTTGACTCCACACACTTGGTCAGAGGGAGAAAAGAGAGAGAGGCAGAGAACATAGATAAGAAAAATGGCCACCGTCAAAGATGAAATGCACCAGACACCCAAGGAGAGGATTTGATTCGAGCTCTTGGAATAGGGAGAATGTTTATGGAACACCTCAAATAAAAAGAAGGGGGTCTGGGGCGTTATAGAGGCAAGAAAACAAGGATTCATCAGTGAGCCGTAGGAAAGTCATGGGTCTTTTCTCAGAATATGCAAGTGCATAGTGGTCTTTTATGATTAGAACACAAATGGGTGGGGAGATTTATTAACTCTAGTTTCTTTTCCAAGAGCACAGGCCTCCGTAAATTCAGCACTGTCACCATTTAAAGAGGACTAAGATTCCGCTCACCCTTCCACTCAGTGAGCCGTGCCCTGGGCTGAGCGTGCAATGGGAGACCCAAATTTGCTGCAAGCACTCACTCACCCCAATTTTAGTGTCAAAAATGTGCACAGCTTTTACATGGCCCTCAGTTCAAGTCAGGAACTTCATCTGGTGCTCGGGCAAAGAAGCAGTCTGTTCTCCCTGGAAGACAGACTGTGGGTATTGGTTTTTGAAAGTTTGGTTTTGGTGCCTCCCAAACTCAATTTTCACTCAACTTGCTGATTTAGAACCTAATTTTATGTAAGGCAGCTCCGCCCTACAGAGGAGCAAGCTGGAAATAGAGACGTGCGTCTTCCCACGGGCGCTTGTGGCGCAGGTTCAGCCACAGAGGGCAGCCTTCGGTGGACCCTGACGTTGCCCGTCTCCCAAACAGATCCTGCAGGAGTTGGAGTATGGCCCCTCAGTGGACTGGTGGGCCCTGGGGGTGCTGATGTATGAGATGATGGCTGGTCAGCCCCCCTTCGAGGCCGACAACGAGGACGATCTGTTTGAGTCCATCCTCCATGACGACGTTCTCTACCCGGTCTGGCTCAGCAAGGAGGCCGTCAGCATCCTGAAAGCTGTGAGTCACTGGCCCTCACCCACTTTCTGCTCCCCTGGCTTTCCCACCTCTCTCTCTCTCCCTGCCCACTCCTCCTTTCTCTCTCTCTCTCTCTCTGTCTGTCTCTCTGTCTCTCTGTCTCTCTCTGTCTCTCTCTCTGTCTCTCTCTCTCTCCCACCTCTGCTCACTGCTGAGCAGAGGGGCAGAGGGCAGTCACCGCTGGGAGCTCAAGCCCACTGCACCCGCTCCTGCCAGAAATGGGGTCTGGGACAAATTACTGTTCTTGTGGGAAAGGGCCACCACGTCTGTGTTTCCCAAGGAAGGCTCCATGCACCTGGGTCCTCCAGTGCTGTAGAGGGGCAGAGCCAACCCCTGCTGCACTGGGGTCACCCCTGCTGCTTGCACTCTGGGGCTGGACCCTCCTTCCTTACCTGCCACCCATGACCTGTCTTCCTCCGGGGCCTGCGGTGGGGGAGGGAAGGGAGGCATTGTGCACCTGTGTCCACGACAGCATCACTGATCAAAAAAGATGCGTCCACTCAAGATCCCTGTGGCCACGCTGGATTCAGATGTAATAGAGAGACTGCCCCCGCCCCCGCCAACAAATAGTCCCTCACAGGTGACAGTGCTTAGTACTTGCTCAGCATACCCATTGCTGCATTGTAAGACACTTGTACTGTGGCAATTAAGTGAAGTCACCTGTCCCCCTTGGAATGCTGGGGGAGCTGAGGTGCATGGAAGGTAAGCAGACCAGCTTACCTGGGAAGGGTCACCCCGCTGGGCTGAGGCCGTGACAGCCCAGGAATCTTGACTTCCGGTCCTGGCTCCTTTCGCCCGTGAGAATGCCCCAAAGTTCAGAGTCGGCGTGCCTCAGTCACAGAATTTGCCATATCCAAATACCCGCTCTACTGTGATTTAGTTTCGTTTTTTCAATCAAGTCCCCAAATCTACCTAATTATATGTATTTTATAAAGAAATGTTATGTAACTATCATAAATGGAAAGAGTATCACTTGTCATAATTAATTAACATAAATTATCCCATGAAAATGGTAAAAATGACCTAAAATCATTTCGCAGGTATCTGGCAGGGGACATGTATCATATTTTGGAAAATGCCACAGCAGAACATGTTGCTTCTTTCTGCAGTTCATTTCTTCCTTCCTCTTCCCTTCTTTCCCTCCCCTCATTTCTTTCCTCCCTTCTGCATCTGTTTCTCTTTCTCTCCCTCCCTCCCTCCCTCCCCATTCACTGATTCAACGAATGACCGTTTGTTGAGTGTTTCCAGTGTGCGGGGCATTGTGCTAGATGCTGAGTAAGCACTGGTGAGCGTAACAGCCGTCATCCCTGCCTTGTGGAGCTTGTGATCCGGCGGGAGAAGGTGGGCAATAAATAAAAAACACATCCATATGTGGTCACAATTGGGATAAGAGCAGTGAAGGAAGCAAACAGAGTATGCTCATTCACTCATTCATTTATTTAACACGTATTTATTGGGCATCTAGGATGTGCCAGACACTATGCCAGGTGCTGGCTAAGGAAAAACCTGTAGCACCCGAGGCAGCCAGAACACCCCCAGCAGAGCTGGTCACTCACCCTGGGCCCTGAACACCAGCCTGACACACTTTCCTGTGAGCCCCTTGCTGGCACCCCAGGTGGGCCCTTTCATTATGGATGACCTAGCGCAATGGTCTTCAACTAGGGGTGATTTTGTCCCCCATCATCCCCCAGAGACATATGGCAACATCTGGAGATGTTTTTAGTTGTCACAACTTGGAGGGGAGGGGTGCTATTGGCATCTAGGAGGTAAAGCCCAGGGGTGCTGCTAAACATCCTGCACTGCACAGGACAACCCCCGAACAAAGAAGTATCCAGTCCAAAATGTCATTAGCACAGAGGTTGAGAAACTTTGACCTACAGAGATTCAGAAGAGGTCGTGCCTGTGTCAGCTGGTTGGTGAGGGCGAAGTCTCTGGGAAAAGAGAAGAGCCTCTGGCTCGGGGTCAGCTTCCTGAGACGCTAAAACCTGTATGTTTATCCGTAGCTGATACTTCCCCTCCCAGAAGTGAGAGGACAGGAAGAGCTGAGGAAGCAAGGAGAAGTCTTCCACTCCCTTGGCCTTGGAACACTTCACTTCCTCACATTGTCACCTGATTCTAGGGCCAGGCCAGGTTTTCCATGACTCTGGCCACTGCTCTGTGTCTCTGAGGGCTGCTGCCTACATGCAGAACTCTCCGGAAGGCCATTTGCACCAGAGGGTTATGCAGTGCACAACCTGTGCAACAGTAGTGGCAGTCCTGCTGCCTTCCTCAGCACTGTGCCCTGAGGCCCAGCCTGCAACCCGCTGTTCACTCATCTCAATGTACTGAGTGCACAGTGGGAGCCAGGCTCTGAGCCAGATGCTGGGAAGATAGAACTGATTCTTATATCATAGAGCTCACCAAGGAGAAGAGATGTTTAGACAAATTATAATTTAAATAAACGAGAAACATGGTGTCTTAGATGTCCACAGAGTGAATCTGGGGAGGCTTCACAGAGGAGGAAGCATTTTGACTGTTTCTTAGAGGATAGTTAGGGGCTAGAGAGGGGCCTTGGACCAGTCAAGTAAAGGATGCAGAAGGCGAGCGAGAGAGACTGGCTACAGACTGAGTAGTGTGTGTGTGCCAAACTAAGGGGTATGGACTTTATCCTGTGGGCAGTAGGAATCAGGGGTGTGTAAGCAGGGGTGACCTCTGCCAGCTGTTCGATTAGAAGGATGAAGTGTTGGCACCATTCCTAACCCCTCACTCTCTCGTCCACGGCTCCCCTGCCTTTCAGGGGTGCCAGACAGGAGGCAGGAGGAGGCTCCTACTGCCCAGGAGAACCTCCCCTGCTGATGAAGCTTAAAATGCTATCATTATAGATTTATCCCTTTGGATTATAATTTGTCCTCTTAGGTTCCTTTGTTTAAATCTAAACTTTCAGCCTTCACCCCATGAAATATAATACTCAGTCTCTGACACACATGCACACACACACCCCTACCTTTATTCTGGGTGGCTATCAAGTATTTCCACCTACCAGCACTGATTTGTTTCAAGGTTATGTTACTATACATCTGCTCAATGAAATTAACATTTGCCATCAGGACTGACTCATTGAACAGGAATAATCATTTCACCTGGGTGTGTGAGGTCACAAGACACCAGCCAAAAAGTACAAAACACATCAATGTGTTTTTTACAGACAAGCATTGAGAAGCAGTAAGCCTTTCTTTTTCTTGTTTTTTATCTGTTAATCTATGTGGGGTTTTGTGCTAGAGATTACGAAGTCAAATTTTTTTAAAAAGTAGGAGGGCCTAGGTCCAGGAAGAGGAAAGAGGAGGAGGTGCCTTTGATAATTGACCTTAACGTGAATATCTGGTCTTGTTTCCTTCCCTCAAAAAAGGACTGCTGGGCCTCCCTGGTGGCGCAGTGGTTGAGAGTCCGCCTGCCGATGCAGGGGATACGGGTTCGTGCCCAGGTCTGGGAGGATCCCATATGCCGCGGAGCGGCTGGGCCCGTGGGCCATGGCCGCTGGGCCTGCGCATCCGGAGCCTGTGCTCCGCAACGGGAGAGGCCACAACAGTGAGAGGCCCGCATACCGCAAAAAGAAAAAAAAAAAAAAAAGGACTGCTGACCTCTCAGTATGAGTTTATCAGACCTCAGTCTCCCTGACGAGAAGACTTGAGAATCTGAGGGGGAATCAGAGGGTTAGAAAGAGTCTGAGCTCCTCATCCTGACTTGATACCTTGCTGGCTGTTTGACCTTGGCCAAGTTAATTAACTTCTCTGTGCCTCAACTACCTCACTTATAAAGTAGGGATCATGATAGTACCTCAGAGGGTCACGCTGGATGAAATGAATCAATGCGTGTATAATGTAATACGATGTGTAGAACAGTGGCTGGCGCACAGTAAGTTCTGTGTAAGAATTAAAGAGCACCGTGAGGGGCAGAGCCCCCGAAAGTGTAGAAAATCGGCTTGGGAGGTGATGCTAAAGGTGCTGCCTCGGCTGAGTTCCGTCTTCCCCTCACAGCCTCTGCCTGCTGGGCCTTTGTCACTGATTCCGTCTCTCTCCTCATCCCTGCAGTTCATGACCAAGAACCCTCACAAGCGCCTGGGCTGTGTGGCGGCACAGAACGGCGAGGATGCCATCAAGCAGCACCCGTTCTTCAAGGAGATCGACTGGCTGCTCCTGGAGCAGAAGAAGATCAAGCCGCCCTTCAAACCTCGAATTGTAAGTAGGCCCTGAGCTCGTTCCACGGCGCGGGCGGGCCTGGTTCCCATGCGCAGAGATGGGGGTCTGGGCACATTTTACAGCCAAGATGACAAGGGCAGGAGGTCGCCAAGAGGCCCCCTAAAAGAGAGTCTCCTTGGCCCTGGGAGTTTACTGTCGAAAACACATAACCGATAGCGGTAACCAAGGTGATGATTTATATGGGACACAGAAGAACCTTTTGTACTTTAATCAAATTTTATTTATCTTGATCAAAAATTATCGATGATACTGGTTTTCCATGTGTGGTAGCGTTATAAGGTTTCCTTATAGATAAGCTTTTTTTTTAATGAGTCAATTTAAAGAAAAATATTAAGTAACCAATTGTCACAGTCATTCTGTGGAGTGAGCACAGAGCGTGAAGCTGAGGCTCAGAGATGGCCATTTGAGGAAGACTGTCCCCCGGGCTGCCCATGGGTGCTGGCTCTATAAGATGCTGTTTCTTTAGGCCACATCTCTGCCCTCTCTGATCCACTCTCCCTTCTGCCTTCACTCCAGCCTCAGCACACACTCCTTCCAGGTTCTTGGGCCTGTTGTGCTCATGCCAGTCGGAGGAGGGTGCAATAAAGGGTGTTTGAAGCTCAGAGGTTGGAAAAAGGAATAGACCTGTCGATTCCGGGCTTAACTCAGAAACCGTGTCGTGGCGGTGACCTTCTGCTGGAAGGGGAGAGGGTCGGCGGTGCTCTCCTTAAAATTAGAGAGAGAGAGTGGGTGTGGGTGTGCATGTGTGTGCATGTGTGTGTTTGTGTGTGAGGGGGGAAATTCTTCTCTCTGTTGGATCCCAGCCCAAGGAGGCAGTCATTTAGACTGAAACTTTGGGTAGCCAGCTGGGTAGCGTCCCGGGGGGCGAGGGAGGGTGTGTAACATAGGAAGTTATAGGGCAGAGCCCCAGAGTCGTGGGGCTGGGGTCTCGGGCAGGGAAGACCTGAGATTATCCAGTCGGCCCTCAGTCACCCCACATTCTGTCAGAGGACCCCTTCTTCCTCACTTCAAGTACAGAAAAGACCCTCCTGTGCTTTGGGAATCATCAGAGAGGAAATCTACTGTATTCCAAGACATTTTCTGGGGGGCAGTGGTTGAGAGTGCGGTGCTTCTCAGAAATGTTTCACGTCGGAGGTAACTCTCAGCTGCAGGGTGTGGTCCGGGCCTCAGCCAGATGCAACCATGGCAGGTGAACGGTCCCTGGACACTCAGTCCCGTCTCCATTCCTCGTTTGCTTCCTTCTTGGGTTTTTATGATTTTCACCGGCTGGCACACAGCCTGGAGCAGGCTAAATTCAGGCTTACCTTCTTTCTTTGTTAGCATCACCCACACTTCTGGGGCCTGTCGTGCCAAAAGCCCGTGCTGTGGGCCCGGGACAGGGCTCACCGCGTGTGCCAGCCTGCCTGAAGGCCGCCCCACCCCATCCCGAGGGTCTCTGAAGGTGGCCTTTAAGGACAAGATGAGCTGACAAGGTTCCCCAGACAAAGTGAGGGGAAGCAGGAGACCAGAGGCCAGGCAGAGGAGGAGAAACTAAAGACTCAGATCTGAGGGTGAAATGTTATTTTAGCTTCAATCTAACTTAATCAACCCAAAGAAAATTGAGAAGTAGACCCGAGTAAGGAATCCAGGCCCAACAAACAGGAACCTGGGACGAGAGCAGGGACCAGTCGGCCAGTGCAGGTCTCCAAGATGACTTGGACTCCAGTCTAGACACCAGCTCAACAAAAGGACCGGACACTAGCCTTGTGGGGGGAGGGGGAGGACTGGAAGAGCAGCTTTCTCCCGGGGATGCAGCCTGGAGGGGACAAGCGCCAGGGGACCATCAGCAAAGTGTGTGAAGGGAAGAGGGGGCCTGGGCGGGGCAGAGGCAGACAGGGAGTCTTTGCCGAGAGGCCACAGGGAAGCAAGGAATTCGGGAAGCTCTTTGTGATAAAAGGTGCAAGGAAGCTCTAAAGGATGGATTCCCAGGGAAGGGTCTCTCACTGGGGTAGAATAGTGGCACATCATGACTCAGATCCAGCGGAGGTGATTCGTCTGAGATGGCCAAAGACCCGAGTAGCAGGAGCTCTTTCCAAAGCCCTAGCAATGCCAGGGGCTCCTCAGTGGGGCTTCCACCCTCCAGTCTGAACTCTGAGCCCAGTGAAAATGCAGATCTGAGCGGAGTGACACTTCGAGCAGTCCCTGGCTTCCCTGGAGTAAGGGGAGGGCAGGAAGGACAAGTGTGAGATTTCTGTGGACCTGCAGGATGGGCAAGGAACCAGACAGAGGAAGGGGGAGGAATGAAGCGTGAACCAGGAGGCCGAGCAGGTGACCCAGTCCGCTACCCTAGAGCTGCCCCTGGCCAGTGGTGAGGTGCTCCTGCGGTCAGCGGGTGACGGCCCCCCAGGAACCAGCAGTAGAAGCCCATCCTGTGGGTCAGGTGGGACTACCTCTCTACCTAGAGCACAAGGGCCCTGCGCTTCCCTTCCCAGGGCCTCTCGAGGGTCCCCAGCCTGGGACCAGAGGGCAGGACTCTGCTTGCTTCCTTCGCTGAAGGGCTCAAGTAGGCTTCCAGGTGCCGTCCAGGAGCTCCCACCAAGTTCAAAACTGTCTTAGCGTTCCTAAAGACGGAGCTCATCATTGCCTTGGAAATCATCCTCTGTGTGCATGTTCCTACTCGCCCCCCACAGACCTCCAGAGTCATCCTCAACACTGTTGGGGGTCAGGGGAGAGGGCGTTTATTGGGTTGGTTTGAATTCAGTTTGGAGGAGAGAATTAGAACATCCAAAGGAAGTGTAAGAAGGGAAACTTTGTGTGTATGTGTGTGTACAAGAGGTGTTTCTGGTCACATTTGGAGCTGAGTAATGTTGATCCTTACTGAGTCCTCGGCTATAGGTCATTCAAGAAGTATTCAGGTTATTTAGATCTCTGATCACAGCTATATCCTTGGGACTAGAGATTTCTCTCCAGAGAAATACTAAAATCGGAAAAGAAAAGGATAGTCTTCATCTAGTTAGCAGGTTGGAAAGGTGTCCCAAATCTGTCCCTTAAATGAAAACTCATTTCTGAAAAATGTTCACGGCACCACCCTGAGTCATCTGTGGGCTTGTGTACAACAGAAACTGATTTTAAGTTGAATTAAAGCCCACTGCAGTGGCGGACCTACTGTGTTTCTCATCTCTAAAAGCCCTGTAAGGCCAATGTGAAAACTCACACAGGCGTTTATAAGCCATCACCCCCTCTAACCATCTCAGGACTCACTGGGGGGGTGTGGGACCTGCCTGGCTCAGATGCCAGTGGTGAGCACGGCTCTGTGCTCCAAAAGCAGGGTCAGCCTCACCCCCGGACAGAATAGATGGCCACACACGAGAGGTCATTGGAGAGACACTGGGAAGCTGGGGTATGTCTCCACAGAAGTCATCTTCTGTTCACGGGGCAGGGGGTTCCAACACCGGACAGGCTTCCCGTTGGCTTCAGGTATCACATAACTTGAGGACACATCAGATGCCTTCCGAGGAGAGCAGCAGAAGAAAGGTTTTGTCGGAGGGAGGAAAGAAAACTGGTTTGGAGCCTGACATTGGGAACAAGTGGCCAAGATGGTGGGTCGTGAGCAGCCAGGGATGGTGTGAGTTTCTTAGATCTTAGGGACAGACTCCGAGTTAAAGGAAAGCCACTGTGAGAAGGAAGGGGACAAGTCTGTGAGCAAGCATCTCCAGCCTTGCACCTTGGTGGTGGCCTGGAGAAGACACTGGGCATGAGTTTTAGCAGCAAGGAAAGCAATGCACAGACTCCCCTATCTCATCGGGCTGAAGAGCCCCAGGGCGTTCGGTCGAAGTCCTGGGGCTCGTGAGGGAACTCCAGGGCCTGTCTTGCTCCCTCCCCATGCCCCGCTGATGTCACACCAGGATACCACTAGTGCCCAGGATCCTGCTGAATAGCTCCTCTCCACTCCTCAGCTGGCCCTACTGAATCTGAGCACCCTGGGGGGCATCCTGCCTGTCTGATTCAGGAAGGAGTTGGTTTTGTCTGGCTTGGGGGAGACTGGGTGAGGTCATGTCATCCAGTCTAGGAGTTATGAAGAGACAAGACGTAGTGGCCTATTTTCCACAGCTCCTGACCGCCCCCACTCCCCTGCACAGATGGAGCCCCTCCACAGCTGGTGGGCACAGCAAGCCTGCACTCTGCCCAGGTTGGCTCAGCTGGAGGCTGGGGTCCCTGGATCACCCCCACAGGGGCTGAGGATATGGCGGGAGAACAGCTCCCAGGCCTGGTTTCCATCCCCTCTGCAGGAAGCCTCGCCCCTCTAAAGATATCACCCAGGACACTGTCCAGATTCGTAGCTGGAATTTGGCCTCTGGGCAGGTTCCATCCCATACTTCAACTGGCTGCTGTCCCCTCCAGGCCTTTGCCTTCTTGAGATGTTTGCTGGGCTGAGACTTGCTGCTCCCTGGCGCCTGAGCCTCCGTATCTAACCACTGCCCTGACTCGCCAGCTGTCAGTATTCCACCGGGTTTCCTGCCTTCAGCTTTTCATCCCTTTGCACTAACCCCACCCCAGGACATTTTTCAGTGGCTTTTGCTTCTGCGTGGAGATTTCCTTCTCATCTTTCCTCCCAGCTGTCTTATCTTGTATATTCTCTCTCCTCCATTTTCCTTTTTATGCTCCTCCTGTCCACCCTTTACCCACCCACATACTCGACTGATGTTGCACAAGCAATGTGCCATCAACACCAAACCAGAGACTTGGTGCCATCATGTGCTCAAATCAATTTTCTGGGGGTGGCTTGCTTCAGAGCAAGGGCATACAGCAGTGGACAGGTGGGGGAATAGAAAAGCCAGCGAGGCTGGATCCATGGCCTTTGATGCTGGAAAAAGTCGCCAAGCGTAGACTTCACTGGTCTATCCTACTGGGGATTTGGTTCCAAAATGGCGGCATCATTTGCTGCCATTAAAAGTAGCCCATTTAGCTTCTGTGTTGCCATTGGGCTTGTCTTCCTTGGGGACTGTAGGGGAGAGAAGTGATGTGTTTGGTGTGGTTGAAGGGCATCATCCAACCTTGTAGATCTTGGAGGTATTTTGCTCACTCCTAGCTTCTCTCCTGCACACGCCTCCCCTGCCCCAAATGCATTAGGCTCTGAGATTATGGCTCCTGGGGCTTCGGCACTGGAATGGGGGGGAAGCCAGCAGAGGAGGGAGAGGTCTGCCTCCCCAGCAGCCTAGCTGTCCTCAGTGAAAGCCAAAGATAATGAGGGAAATGCCAGCCGAGTAAACTTCTCTTTGTGTACGTGTTCTCTCTTTTCAAGTTTGCTTCAGTGTGAATGTCCCTCTTTAAGGTAAGGCCTCCAGAGTGGGGAGTCTTTCCAGGTAGGTGAGCCCTCAGGCCGGGTGACACGGAGGCCCCTTTCAACCTCATGATCTGTTCCATCCAGCCATCCACGCTGCATGGCGGGACCCCCAAGGGAGGCCTTTCCTGCATGCTCCTGCATGACTGGGCTGTGCTGAGAGAAAACTGGGAAGTGGGCCTGAGACCCTCACACCCTCACCAACTCAGCGGCTGGAGGAGGAGCCCTGCTGAACAGGCAGCCCCTTCCCCTAAAGCCAGCCCACTGGCCCAGGGACCTCCTGAAAGCGTGAACCATGAAGACAGAGCCCCAGGGACCATGAGAGGCTGTCCTCATCTTCCACCTGGCAGAGCAGGAATGGGGCCCAGTCGGTCCCTGCAGACATGTGAGGACATCCCGCTGGCCTGTGTCCGTGCCAGAGTGAGAGCCCTTAGCCTCCGAGAGGCTGCAGGGTCCCGCCAAGAGCCAGGATGCTGGCCCGGGGCTGGAGGGCTTGGGAAAAGCCCAGGAACCTGTTCTTAGCAGTTGGCCCAGGGAAAAGCCCAGGAACCTGTTCTTAGCAGTTGGCCCAGGTGATGGCATGGAAGAGTGGACAGGGCACTCGCTTTCACCCCAGAGAGACCTGGGTAGGAATAAAATCGCTGTCACAGGATAGTCGTGTGAACCTGGGAATTCACTTCCAGCCTCCTAGAGCCGCGACCTCCTTATGTGTAAAGTGGGGTTGAGAATACCCGCTCACGGAATTACTACAGGGTTAGTTTACAAACCTCAGATGTTTTGCATGCTACAGATTCTCAATAAATTTTAGTTCCTGTCTCTCCATTCATCACCCCCAACCCAGCCTGTTAAAGGCCCTCTCCCTCTTATCCCAAGATTCCAAGAATCAAGAGTTAAGGATTGCAGGAGGTGGTGTGGTATTTGGAGGCTGCGGTGTGGAATCAGATGCAGCCAGGTTCCGATTGGGGCTGTAGGATCTTGGGAAAGTCACCTCATCTCTCTGAGCCTCAGTCTGCTGATCCATAGAATGGGGATGATAAAATCTACCACACTGGATTGCTGTGAGGAGAGGAAAAGCTAATGATGTGAGATGATTAGGAGAGCCCTTCATACACAGTGAGTGTTGGGGATGGCGTTGATGCTGATAGTGATGGAGACAGTGGGGGTCTAAGCTGATGGAGGCTGGTCTGGACAATATTTCTGTCCCAAAGGGGTGGAGGGGCTAGGAGTTCAGATGAGGGATGACACCCTGTGCTCAGGGGAGCAGCCATCCATTACAGGGCAGAAAGGCAGAGACTGGCAGAGAACACAGTTCAGGTTCTGCCCGAGAGCCTCCTGGGGCTTAATTCTGGCACAACCACTGGTCTGAGCTGAGAGGGTACTAGAGAGGAGGCGCTGCAAGACAGTTACTCACCCCAGATGCCAATATTCCCAGTCCTTTGCCCCTTGGAAGACCCCCAAGGTTCCCCAACTTTTATTCTGTGAACTTGCTCACCAGCTTTACTCTTCTTTGGTCTCGGCAGTCTTTTTTTGTTTTTTTTTTTTAAATAAATTTATTTATTTATTTTTGGCTGTGTTGGGTCTTCGTTTCTGTGCGAGGGCTTTCTCTAGTTGCGGTGAGTGGGGGCCACTCTTCATCGCGGTGCGCGGGCCTCTCACTATCGCAGCCTCTTTTGTTGCAGAGCACAGGCTCCAGACACGCAGGCTCAGTAGTTGTGGCTCACGGGCCCAGTTGCTCCGCGGCATGTGGGATCTTCCCAGACCAGGGCTCGAACCCGTGTCCCCTGCATTGGCAGGCAGATTCTCAACCACTGCGGCACTAGGGAAGCCCCTCGGCAGTGCTTCTGCTGAGCACAGCTGTGTGACTCTCAGTGCCCCAGCCCTGAAATGGTAGCAGTCACAGCTTCCCAAGTATTTCTAAGCTAAACAGCCTCAGTGGGGCGTCTTTGACTCTACACAAGAGATTTCTCCATCAGGGAATTCTGACTGCAGGAGCGTCCCTGTGGCCAAGGGCTGGAGGGCCCACCTGTGCTTCACTTTGGTCCTCCCAGCACCCACCCCAGGGGAGGGATCTGAGCCCTAGGCTGGGCATTTCCATAAGCTCCAAAGTTTTTATTTATGACTTAATAGCTGTGAGGTTGGGATTCGCCTTCATGGATTCACCAAACTAGTGTATATTGAATTTAATCTCCTCCCTGCCCCATGAACACTTAAGGTGACACACACATTCTACCTGGGAGCATGGGACCTACTAGGCTGTGCCTTATTGAAAGTGGGGAGAGCAGGAGCCGTCAGAGAAGGTTCTCGAGAGTTGCTGGATCTTGGCAGAGAAAGCCAGGAAGGGTTAGGAAGAGAGAACTACATGGGACAAGGCACGAAAGGGGAAAAGGGAAAGGCAGGATTCAGATCAGCTCTTCTTAATGGGTATTTAGTGAGCATGTGCTCTGTGCTTTCTGGGAAGCCCTGGAGGGGGAGGTAAACATAGAAGAAAAGAATCCCCTACAAACACAGACACGTTCACGTTCCCGTCACTGTGTGACGTGAGGAACTTAGATGGCAGGAGATACTGAACACGAAATACTTGAAGAATACCAGGCAATGGGATAAAATTCAGGATTTGACTTTGGGAGGGGAGTCTTGAGGTTCGCCTGTCGAGGTTAGAGGACAGAACGGGAGAGATGGCACGAGGAAGATGGCCTCCCCAGTCAGGCCTCTGTGAGTCACAGGAGCCACTTCCCACCCGAGGTCTCATAGAAGATCTTGTCCAGGAGGGCCACGTAGCTGGATGAGCAGTGCCCTCCTGCCTGTCTCTGCAGAGAAGGCTACAGGGTGGTCCTGCAGCCGGGGGCGGGGGGGCGGGGGGGCATAGCGATCAGAGGCTGGATAATGTGTGTCAAAGTAAAAGCAGATAGAATCTCAAGCTTTTCCCATGGAGGGACTCCGTCCTCCAGCCCTCAAGCCAGCATTTGCTCTTTGAAGGGTGTAGGCACCAAGGGACATTTTGCCAGCTGACAGGGTTCCCCCGTCCACACCAGCCTACAAGTCCAGGACCTTGAATCTCCTTGAATCTCCAGGGCTGCATCTGTCATAGCGGAGGGAAGCTCTTGGAAACCCAGTTTTGCATCTCGGGACATCAGTGCCCTGTTTACTCCCCATTGTTTGTGCTGGGATAAGGGGTGATAACAGAATTGGATTTGGCCTCAGCTTGATGCTCAAACGTTATTCTAGAGTTCCAGGGTCTAGCAAACACACATTGGGTTTGTGAAGCTTCATTAAGGTTGTTCATCAACCTCAGTCTCTTCAAAGAGAGAAGACCTGGCTCACAGGCCTGCATCTTTTCAAGCCTGCATGTTTTTCAGGCTCCTCGTTTCTGAGACCTACTCCACCCCCAAAGGGGTTTTCTTGAGCACAGAGCTTGGATGTCAGTGGAGTATTTCAGGTGTGTGAGCCCAGCTAGGTGTGGAGGAGGGTCCAGAATGATGGGGACAGTGAAATAAGATCATTGCCTGAAGTAGGGAGATGAGGAGATAAGACTGGAGTGGGGATTGTCAGCTGAGATGACTTAGAAAATAAACCAGACCTTGACTGGGAGCTTCAGCCGCTCCTTCCTTCTCCCCGCAAGCAACTGGCACCTCCCCTAGTGTTGGAAACCACAGGACTGATGGTCCTCCCGGGGAGGTGTGGCAGATTCAGGCTACAGGTACCTAGGATGTGGGTGTTCCACTGAATGATCCAGAATACCCTCCCCCCAAAACAGGAGATTTCAGAACTTAGCCCCGACTCTGTATCACAGGCAGTGAGCTAAGAGGAAAACACTGGACGGGGCTGGGTCCAGGTCCCTGCTGTGAGAGTCTGTGAAAACCTGAACAAGGCACTGAATCTCTCTGCTCCTTCCCTGTAAAGTGAGGGACTTGCATTGTCCCTAAGGTTTCTCCCAGCCCCAGGTACTCTGTGTAAATGTGCTCCACGAGGGCAGGGGTGTGTGCAGGTTTTGAATCAACTTTATAATAATAACATTTACAGAGCTGAAAAGTTACCTGTTTAAAGTGTCCTTTTTTTTTTCTTTTTTTTTTTTTTTTTTGCGGTACGCGGGCCTCTCACTGCTGTGGGCTCTCCCGTTGCGGAGCACAGGCTCCGGACGCGCAGGCTCAGCGGCCATGGCTCACGGGCCCGGCCGCTCTGCGGCATGTGGGATCTTCCCGGACCGGGGCACGAATCCGTGTCCTCTGCATCGGCAGGCGGACTCTCAACCACTGCGCCACCAGGGAAGCCCTAAAGTGTCCATTTTGATGCATTTTAACAAACCTGTGTAACCACCGGCTCGTGGATGTAAAGAACATCTCTACACCCAAGCAGTTCCCAGGTGCCTCTGCCCCCAGAAACCCCAGATCTGCTTTCTGTCCCTGGAAAGGAGATTTTCTCTTTCACGTATATGGAGTCATGTTGTATGCACTCTTTTGTGTCTGGCTTCTTTCACTCAGCATGTGTGTTTGAGACTTATATTTTTAACTTTGTGTTATGGAAAATTTCAAACATGTACAAAAGTAGCGAGAAAAGTGGAATCCCCACGTGCCCATCACCCAACTGCAAAGACTACTAGCAGGCTCTGCTTAATGTGTTAGGGGAGGGATGTGTTTCTGTTTCGTTCACAGCTGCGTCCTCAGCAAAAACTCCTGGCACATAGTAGTAATTCATATATCTGTGTGGAATGAATGAATGAATTCTGTAGATCTACAGTGTTTTTCCAGAGAATGTTTCTCTCTTAGCTCCATCTCAAAATTCTCTTCTCACCTTTTATGGCCCAAGATCTATCCCAGTATGTGCCTGGGAATTTGGGCTGATAAGATCCTGCATTAGGAAACCTGAAATTGTTGAATGGTAAGAGAAGGTGGGTGACCTCATCGTGATTTGGGAGGCATCTATTAGAGTGTTTACAGTTCCCGTTTCAAAGCCAGTAGGCAGAGCAACAATAAATCCCAGGCCAAGAGAGCTTGATCTCCATCCAGGACATGTTCATAAATATGGGGCGGGGGGTTGGAGTGGGGGATTGTTGAGTGCAGGATCAGGGCCTTTGCCAGGACTGATTGGAAAGTTTCTTCTCTGAGTACCCAAAAGCATCCCGAGAGTAGCTAAACTCAACAGCTGTCAACAGTGACACTGCTTTGAAACGTCGATGATAAATGAAAAAGGGCCCCCTGGTTAGAGGCAGAGCGGGGCTGGCTTTGCCACTGTGTGTCTGCCCACTTCCAGCGGGAGCAGCCATGGGGCCTGCTGCTGCACGTCCCGCTGCGTGGGGCCAGCTCGCTGCAGAGCCTGGCACAGGGCTCAGGCCTTGGGCAGGCCACAGCAGGCAGGGTGCTCTCTCCTCCTAAGGCTTTTGATTCCTGCATATCAACATTGTCTTTTCTACTCATTTTCAGCTCAGACACCCCTGCTGGGTGCCCCTTTACCCTACTTCCAGGTCTACCCATCAGTGGATTGTAAAATCAGTTTAGTGGGTCAGGTGCAGAAAACATTTTTAATGAAGACTAGGATAGGGTAGAATTGGGTAGAGTAGAGAAGAAGAGAAAAGGAAAGAAAAGAACAAAGTAGAGAGACTACAACATAGACTGCATCACGTATGGTAAGGGTAAAGTGTAGCAAGCTGCATCTTTTCCTGGGGACGGTGGAGTGAGGGGATGTCCACTAGGTCATATATAACATATATTTCTTTTCTTTCTTTTTTTTTTTTTTTGCGGTACGCGGGCCTCTCACTGTTGTGGCCTCTCCCGTTGCGGAGCACAGGCTCCAGACGCGCAGGCTCAGCGGCCATGGCTCACGGGCCCAGCCGTTCCGCGGCATGTGGGATCTTCCCGGACCGGGGCACGAACCCGTGTCCCCTGCATCGGCAGGCGGATTCTCAACCACTGCGCCACCAGGGAAGCCCTATAACATGTATTTCTTACTCTTGGGCATAATGAAGAATTTTGAAGGGCTGTATTCCCCTTCACCCCTCATGTCTAAGAAATGACCCCAAAGGGCCTAGTGGGGATGGCAGCCTCATGCACTGTGAGGGATGCAGGGCAGAAGGCAGTTGTTTGCTTGTTGGCTGATTGGTTGGTTAGTTGGTTGGTCGGTTGGTTGGTGTTTAACGCAGCAACAATGCTGTTGCTGGAAGCCAGTGACTGGCCACCCGGGCTGGGCTCAGCGCTTCAGCCCTTTTGCACAGGTGACTGCCTTGACGCCTCTCAGCAGGAGGCAGGACAGCACACACCAGGGGCCCGGCCTGGGGTCAGAACAGGCTGAATCCAACCCTGGCTCCACCCCGGGCGGGCCCACGTTGGGCCAGCTGCTTGCTAGTCTTTGCAGTGGGAGTTGGGATAGCTGTGAGGTTAAATGCATCAGGCAGATCTCCATCCCTGAGCTTTATTATGTTGTCCACACAGAGGGACTGAGCCGTGCCGCTGCTGGAAGTACACGGCAGGCCCCCGAGCAGAGCCTCTAGCCTGTGCAGGAGACAGTTACTGAGTAAGTCACTTTTTAGCCCCAGTTACAAGGAGGGCCAGGAAAGAGAGGCACAGGGCGATCAAGGTATGTGAGGGGGACCAGCCTGGGTTGGGGCTGGTTCCCCAGGAAGGGGCATTTCTTTCCCACATAGCAGTTCCAGACCCTTCGTATTAGCAGCAGGATGGAGGCCTTGTGGCCTCAGGAACGGTTTCCGAGCTCCTTTGCAGCATTTGAGAGGGAAACGGGCACTCCTTTCCTCTCATGTCTTGTCTTGGAGGGGGCGGGCTCCCCTGTGTGAGAAGAGCTCTTGCTCTGGGCCGTCACCTGGGGACTCAGCAGGGTCTACTTAGTTAAGGCCCGGCTGTGAGCTGGGTACTGCGAGTGACAGAAGATGCAGGTGGCCCCAAGATGCTACTTGCCTTGCCAGGGAGCCAATATTCTTGGGCCACTCGGAGACACCTCTAGGCCATTTAAAACTCCAAACTGAACGTCGTCAAGGGCCAGTGAGTGCTGTACAGACTATGAGGGTGTGTCCTTAACCACACGGCCCAAAATGAATCTTGGCTGAAACGTATGCTTTATACTTTTTTACCAAGTTTTAACAGCAGATAGTCACAGCCAAAGGTGTGTCCACGTGTGGACCTGGGCAGGCCTGGGAGGGTTTCAGGAGGCAGGTGTCAGCACCGCCCTTCAGAACTGCCCAGAAATGTCTCATTCCCTAAAAGGAATGAAGAAATGCTGTGTCTGTGAGGCTAAAGCTATGAGACAAGTGGTTCCGCCTGGTCTTGAAATAGCCTTAGACAGAGAGCCTGCGTCCGGGGGGCTTTTCCCAACCATTTTCATAGGGACCCTTCAGCCTTCCCATGGAGCACCACACAGGCCCAAGGCAACGCCCCATGTGGGGGGCCTCCATGGTACGAGGGACTTGAACAAAAGGGGACATTTCCGGTCCTGAGAATGCTTCTCAGAGTTACTGTACCACAGAGAATTTCAGGCCTTGTTTGAGGGGAAACTTTGAAATCTGTGATTCTTAACTTAGCAGTGAAGTTGCCACCCCTTCCAGAATCTGCTGCAGTGACCTCTCTCCAGGAAAACCCGAAAGTGCCCATACATAAAACACACTGGCTTGTATTTCACAAAGTTCCCAGAAGCCCCGAAGTCCCTCGTCTAGTACAGGGGTCGGCAAACTCTGACCCACTGGCCAAGTCCAACCCACTGCCTCTTTTTGTGCAGCCCTCAGACTAAGAATGGGTTTTAGGTTTTTCTTCAGTGGTTGAGGAGGAATGGTGACACTTGACCATTATAAGAAGTTCAAATATCTGTGTCCATAAATAAAGTGTTACTGGGACGCAGCCACTCGCAGTCACTGACACTTTGTCTAGGGCTGCTTCATGCCACACGGCAGAGGGGAGTGGTTGTGACAGAGACCCCATGGCCCACAAAGCCTAAAATATTTACTAGCTGGCCTTTCACAGAAAACGTGCCATCCATGCTCTGAGAGTGGGAACCCAGGTCAAGAAGTAATGGTTGAGGGCCTCCCTGGTGGCGCAGTGGTTGAGAGTCCGCCTGCCGATGCAGGGGATACGGGTTCGTGCCCCGGTCTGGGAGGATCCCATATGCCGCGGAGCGGCTGGGCCCGTGAGCCATGGCCGCTGAGCCTGCGCATCCGGAGCCTGTGCTCCGCAACGGGAGAGGCCACAACAGTGAGAGGCCCGCGTACCGCAAAAAAAAAAAAAAAAAGAAGTAATGGTTGAGCCATGGAATATACAGGTAGAAGCAGCTTTGAAAATCACCTCAACAAGCTCCCCACTTTATCAAGGACTACGTTCCCTGCTTCTGTGGGAGCAGGGGATACAGGGAGTTGTATCTTGGGTTACCCTTTCAAGCTTCTGTAGTTTTCTAAGCTGGCTCTGCCTTCCAAACGAACCTTCAGGTAGAAGCCCCAAAATTTTGTTTAGAAAGCACCATAACAAATGTTCCAAGTTTGGTAACAGCTTCTTTATACCAGGGATACCTGCCCTCCCCTGTGAAGGAGATGCCAGAGGGCTGAGTCTATAGACTCCTATAAACCACTGATTTACAGACAAATTGTAGTTGGCTGAACTCCTTTGATCCCTGAAGTATTTCTAGGTGTGAGGGAGGAGGTTAGTGGTAGCTAATAGGAGTTTCCAAAGCAACTCTTCAAATGGAATTTGTAAAAATGTGGATTTTTTAATAGTCTGGGAAACAATTACGAGGGGACAAGGAGAGAGGGGGAATAGTTGAATTCCATCAAGCAGTGGATTTGACAGAATTCAGCTGTGGTTGGTTGTTCAGAATGCCTGTTGGTCTGAGGGACTTAGTCCATTTAAAAAATACATTTACATATGCAGACTGCCTCGGGAGTGAAGCGGCTTTCCCTCAGACATGGTTTAGATGAGGACCAGGTTATGGGGGAGGGGGCATTCGACCTGAGGCTTGGGTGGCTCCCCATCTCTGTATGCTAGCGACAGAGGCCAGCCTGCTGCCATGATTCTCTCCTGTGGACCAGGGAATGGCCAGGAACCAAGTGGCTTCCCATTTTTACATGTCATGAAGCTAATCAATTGTGCCTAAAAAAGCAAATGAGTCTTGATTTTCTTTTTCCCTAAAAGGTGGAAACAGCTTTACTGAATAGAGGTCACAAACTGGAGGGCCGTGCAACCCATTCAACCAGGCTGCTCTATTTTTAATTGAATTCGTTGGCAAAAATTAGGAGATCTAACATGAAAATGTGTCTGGGGTATTTGTTGGGAATTCAGAAGACCTAGGAACCCTGGGTCTGTGTTCCCGAAGGAACACGTCAGCTGCCGAGGCATGCGCTGCCCACTTTGCCCCCAGCTCTACAGCTCCCTGTGGACACACACACACCCTCCGGCTCATTACAGAGAAAAGAAGAAATGATGTCATAGCCAGCACTGCTAAAAGTAAAATTCATCTTCTTTCTTCCTTTTTGTTTTTCTTATCTTGCTTTATTCCAGAAAGTTTATAGATAGCCCACTAGGATATACAAAGCACATACTGTAAATGTAATGACAGTGAAAATGAGGAAAGACACACAAGGTTAGGAAGGCAATAAAAAGATCAGGAATGTCCTTTTGGGTGGGTCACAATTCTGGCTCTTAGCTTTTGAGAGAAGACTGGTTAGTCCTAGTATTTGGAGTACACAGGCGATGAAAGCACACAGGTTACCCTGGTGATACAGTGATTATTCTGTGAACTGAGATCAGGGATCATCCCAAAGACAACGCTCTTTGTTCTAACCATACTGTTGTGATCAATATTGACAAAGAGGCAATACTAATAATTTACATTTACTCTCTGCTGTGTAATGTTCTCATCACTTAAATGTATTATTTCACTTAATCCTTATAACAAGTATATGGGGAGGACTACTAATATCCCCATTTTACAGATGAGGAGACTGAGGCACAAGAGAGAATTCATGATTTGCCCAAGGCCACAAAGTTTAGCGTGCATGCTAAACCACTAGGCTACTCTGCCTCTCAGAGGGCGACATCTAAAGAAACCAGTGTGGTTTGCCAGTGAGCTCTTAGGTATCCTGATTTTATAAAGGCCGATATAAAATAACTAAGGAATGGCATGAAATTCAGAAGGAATACCAATATATTGTGTGACCTTGAGGGGAAGCTGAATCCAGAACAATTAGCCCCTAAATAGGCTTTCAGACTACAAAAAGTCCGTTTGAAACTGCTAAGAAAATGAAGGAAGAAAGAGATCCACTGCTCCTTTACACAGAGGGACTCAACAAGGCTGCACATCAGAATCACTCACGGAGCTATAAAAAAAATACAGAGGTCTGGGCCCCATCCCTGGACATTCCAGTTCACAAGGTGTGTGTTGAGGCCTAGGTGCCCATATAGCTGCATGTTTGTTTCTGATGCACAGGCAGGATGGAGAACCACTGACTGAAAACAATGACAGATAGCAAGGCTGTTATTTTGCCTCTAACTTTTCCCCAAAGAGAAATATCTTCAAAGTACAAAGATTAGGGCAAAAGCCACTCTTGGGTGAACTGAAACCCAAGAGAAGTAAATTAATGAATTATATCTAATGAAGTCACCTGGGTGCTATAACTCACCCAGGCCAGATCCTGGAGCGGTTACACTGAGTCTCCAGGGTGGGTGTAGCATCACTCTCATTTAAAGTTCCATGGTGGTTCTGTTGTACGGCCGAGTTTGAAAGCCACTGTGCCAGGCCCAGGTGAGTTATCTCTCAGGTTAGTGAAGAATCAGCCATGCCCACTATTTGGTTATTTGGATTTGATGGAATAGAGCAGTGGTACCAAATGATGGGACATGGGCAAACAGTCTCCCAGTATTCAGAAAGAGGGAAAATGAGGTTTGGGATACTCTGAGATGGATGTGATTAAAGTAAGTTTCTAGAAGGTTTTATGAGAAGATAGTTTGTGGACACTTAGCGGGAAATGGTAATTGCTTGGAGCCAATTAACTTCACCTCTAGACTAATAGATGAGAGAAATGCTGCAGGCATTGTGTATCTTTATTCCAGCAAAACAATTGAAAGTCTCGTAGAGCATCCTCCTGAACAAGATGGAAAAAGTGACCATGGCTGGTTGATTCACAGTGGATTTAACACCCATACCCCCAGAGTGTGCTGGTGCGACTGGGTAGGTCAGCTTTGTGAGGGAGCTCTTTGCAGAGGGCAGGTCAGAGGACTCTGAGCCTGAACTTCCCTTATACAGTATTTTTATATGCATCTTGTTAAAGAGATGGGAGGCATGCCAATCAAATTTTAGGATGACAAAAATCTGAAGGATATGGCAGAAAAGATGGATGACAGAATTAAAATGGCATTCATGTAGTACTTTAGAGTTTACATGAGGTTTACTTATATGCTCTCATGCAATCCTCAGCAAGCTAGGTAGATTTATTATCCCCACTTTCTTGGTAAATTAACTGAGATTCAGAGAGGTAAATTACAGAATCATTATTTATGGTAATCTTAACAACCTAGAAATAAGTAGCACCGTAAGAAGAAATCAGGGTTAAGTGTCAGAGGTTACATCTGGATGCAAAAAAATCCATTTCAGAAGATGGGGGTTTGTATTAGTTTCCTAGGACTACCATAAAGTTCCACACGCCGGGTGGCCTACAACAACAGAGATGTATTGTCTCACAGTTCTGGATGCGAAAGTCTTTGATCAGGGCACCTGCAGAGCCGCGCTCCCCCTGAAACCCGTAGGGGAGGAATCCTTCCTTGCCTCTTTCAGCTTCTGGTGGCACCAGATGTTCCTTGGCTTGTAGTAGCATCACTCTGCTCTTCATGTGGGTTCTCCCTGTGTCTCTTCATCTGGTCCTCCCGCTGTGCGTGTCCGCCTCTGTGTCCAAATTTTCCCTTCTTATAAGGTCACCAGTCATACTGAATAGGCCCCACCCTGATGACCTTACATCTGCAAAGACCTTATTTCCAAATAAGGCTGAGGTGCTGGTGGTTAGGATTTCAACATAGCTTTTGGGGGAGACACAGTTCAACACATACCAAGGTTAAATTGGATTGACAAAACTGTAAGAGCGTCACTGTTTTATCACAGTTACCTCAGAAATGATAAAACATTGACACCGTCTTAGACATTGATTTAATTTGAGAGTTTCCACCAAGTAGAGGGTCATGCCACTTCCCTTGGCATTGCTTAGACCACGGAGTCAGGAATCGAGCCGTCATTTCTGGCCACCACATTCTAAGAAGGAAATGGATTAAAAAATGGTAGGGCACCACCATGGCAAGATAGGTGCTGTGAAAACTTCCACTGGCAGCCTAGACAAACCCTCTATGTGTCTCGTTCTGTTTTCTATCAGGAAAATCCAAAAGTATGATCAATTCTTGGGTAACAAAATTAAAAAGGGGGGAAAAGGGATAGAAGAATACGTTGAGAGAAATTTCTAGGCAAATGATAGTTGACTTGAATTTTGTTCCAACCCTCGTTTTTGTCAGGCAAAACACTATGCAGTTACACGTTTCTTATTTCATTAAACTCCATGGATGAGCATGTGTGTATAAGCATATGCACATGTACTTTGTCAATATATGGGTATAATGAATATATGTGTATATGTAAAGATCCAGTTAATTGATGTTAAGCAAGGATTCTAATTATTTAAATTCTCCCTTTTTCTTTGAAGATATTTAAAAGAAGGAAGAGCTTAGATAAGAATATTGACATTTCAGAGCTAAGAGGAATCTTGGGTTTGACTGTTGCGCGAATAAAAGGATTTTGAGCAAATGAATATTAAGGGATTGCTGTGTGCCCTGCTTTGCAGTAGGTACCTTGAGGGATACGAGAGGAAAATGTGACACACATAAAAACATGACAAAGAGGGAGCAAATGCATGTTCCAGGAAGTGCCTTGGGGGACTGCAGGGGAGGGTCAGGTGGAGGGAAGCTGGAGTCAGGGAGACTCAAGAGGGAGGTGGAACCTGAAAGCTGGATTTTTGGAGACCACGTGGAGACAGCCATGTCTCCCCAGAAAGTTATGGTCACACACATGGGTCCGGGGACCCTGGCTTGTGGTCACTCTACTGCCTCTGCCCTTGCTGTCACACCAGGCACAGATGAAGAGGTGGTCTGGGACCAGCACGGTGACTACAGCCCCGTGCCCCGGCCTGTAAGACCAGGGAGTTTTCTCGGTGCTTTAAAACAAAGTCATCTGTTGATCTCGTAATCAGATAAAGACAGAAGCAGAAATCGCTGGCTCCTCTGAAAGCTTGTATTTATGACTTCAGTTCAGTGAGGGCTATGAAGAATTGCGCCAGCCAGACAGGAAGCGAGCATTCAGGCAGCCTGCCCATGTCCGCACTGGGGTCCAGACACTGCCACAGTCGACTGAGCCTCCAGCCCTCAGTGGCCTCGGGGCGATTTAAAAGGCAGGTCCCCTACCTTTGCCTCTCAAATGCAGTTTCTCAGAGGCATCTGGAGTGACCTGTAACTCTGTTTCCATAAGTTCTACCTCACTGCCCGGCTGCAGATGCCAGAAGTGTGCCCTCCCCCCAGGGTCAGCCCCAGACCTCTCAAATCCAAGACCTTACTACTCAATGAAGCCAAAGGGAAGAGGAGTGTTGTTCTCCCCTGACACCAACTGCAAATACCCACCAAGTCCGTAAACTTCTCTTAGCCCATCTGTCTTGGTAGAATTTGCCCAAACCCTGGTTCATCCTCCTTCTTTCTCAGACCAGCAGTCAAGGAACCCTAGTGGCCCAGGCTGACCACTGCAGGGAGAGGAAACCCCATTCACCAGACCTAAGCCTGCCTGTCTCTCAGGGTGCTGTGGGGCAGCCATGGGCTGCGGTGCCCTGCTCCAGGCTCTTTGTGAGTCAGACCTCAACCTTCTCCAAACAAAAACACCCTCTGGCACAAGAGTGCCACAGGTTCTGAACCCAGATCACTTCAGTGGCTCTAGATAAAGCAGCAGCAAGAGACGTGCATTCGATTAGTTTTCTCCTCTGATATTTCTTGAGCACTCTCTATGTGCCAGGCAGTACGCCATCCCGGGGATGGAATGGCGAGTTCAACCCAGTCCCTGCCCCCAGGAGCGCACAGATTAGTTGCAAAAGGAGGCGGACACCCAGGGTGGTAAGTGCCGTGATGAGAGTTAGGAGAGGTGATAGAACCCCCATAAGAGGCCTGGAGGGACAGAGAAGGCTTCCTGAAAGCAGGGCCTCTGAGCCAAGATGGGAAAGGTGAGCAGAAGTCAGCTCGGTGTTGAAGACATGGGGCAGAAGGCAAGGAGGGGAGGGGGTGCTCCGGGCCGAGGACTAGCTGAACAGAGACCCGGTTGCAGGAGCAAGCCAGTGAGTCCAGAGGACTTCATGGTTCCCCCGGGCCCAGGAGATGAAGCTGGGCAAGTGGACAGGCACGAGATCCCAGAGGGCCTTTCGAAGTGGGTAAGAAACGGGCTTTTTCCGAGAGCAGTAAGCCACCGTTGGAAGAATCTCAGTGGCTGGAGGAAGCACGGGATGTTCAGGCAGGCCCTGGCTCAGCGCTAGTTCAGGATTTGAAAGCATCCAGAGAACTGTGAGCTCAGGCCCTGCCCTCACGAAGCTCATGGCACCCGTGGGCAGATCACATGGGCTGTGCTGTGGAACACAGCCAAGAAGAGAGTGAGGCATGCCCACGGCACACGGTGCTAAGACTCGGAGGCAGGGTAGGGTCTCACATTTATTGGGTGCCCATTGTGTGTTGGGGTCTGCACGGAGGCACCTCACATCTGGCATCTCATTTAGTCCTCAAGGCAACCTGTAGGGCACCTGTGACCACCCCCATTTTACAGATGAAAAGACCAAGGCTCAAAGAGGTTACCTTCACAGTGTCATCTAACCAGGATGGGAGGCCAGCCAGTGCTCTTTCTCCTCCTGCATGCAGCCTTCCTTCCGTGTGCGTCAGAGGATGCGGGAAGGACTTAGTGGAGGAGATGAGGTGTGAAGAGTTAGAAGGCTGTTCCGCTGTCCCAGTGTCACCTCTCAGGCTGTGCGGTGGGGGCTGAGAGTCAGGCATTTAGATATTAGGAGAGGCACATGGGGTGACTAAAGATCCAGTTAAACAGGGAGTATCTCTAGGAGCTTGCCCATCAGAACCTTGGAGTGGAGTCTCGTGCCAACTCTGTAAGGGAGACGGCAGCTTTCCAAAGAGTAAACCCAGGGAGTATAGGATAAAATCCCCAGCCCTCTCTAAATTTGAGGATGCTATGCTGCCTCCATGGTATTAACAGGGGATGGGGTTTCTCAGAAATACTTGCTTTGGAAAACTCCCTAAGCCTCTAAGGTTAATTAATAGTCAGGAATTGTTAGTTATTTGAACTGGGAATGAGTGACTGACATGCACCTAAGCTGTCTCCAAGGGAACTAGGGCCTGGGCCAGGTTGCGTAAGGGATGCGTGAGCCAGGTGTGTTCTTCTGTAGAGCTCTTGAAGAATGGCACACTCACTCCAATGCCACAGATGATTCCGGGACCACTGGAAAGCCCAGAACAGAGCTAGATTGCTCACCAAGCCAGCCCACCATGGAGCCAGAGGCTCTCTGGGAATGACATCCCTAGCTGTATTGACTGAGCCCGATTCCCTGGTAAGCAGTCAGCAAGTTGGGACATTCAGACATCCTGTGGAATCTAGCTCCGTCACTGTGCTCATTTGACCTCAGCAAAGGAAACCCGTTTCCATGACTAATGGACACAAATGATTGAAAGGTGAAGCACAAGTAGTTAAACAGGGGAGCCGATGCCAGAGTGTGTACAGATTTCCTGAGGTTCTCTATACACTGGCTCCCCTCCCCCATTAGTGACCAGTGAGAGGGAGCCAGGAAGGAGGTGGTCCTGCCCCTGAAAGCACCTGGGCATAGCCCACCGTTGGTGGTGTTACCAACTGAGTTTCCCTCCCGCCCTATTCCTTGCCAATCTTCTTCACCAACTCCCGCCCCTGGTCCCCCTCTCCTCCTGCCCCCACTGAGGATGCCCCTTGGTCGCCTTCTGGAATGATACTCAGTGCTTCCCAAGTCTTGAAGTCTTGCTGCCACCTTTTCCCCATCCTGCTGCTCCCCCAGCACCATGGGCCATACTCTATAACCCCTCTTCAATCAAAGTGAATCCATCCCTCCTTCGATAGGGGTCTTCAGAAGAGGCGTCGCCACACCCTTTCCCCAGGCACCTGCCCTCCCACATCCCTCATGCGTCACTTGGGTTTGGGCTTTGTGGTTCTCCTCTGGAGTCCCTCTCCATGAGGGCCCCCCTTTTCCTCGTGCTCTGTACATGCTGGAGGTGGAGAACGTGTCATTCTCTTGCCTGGGGCCAGCCCTCCTGTAGAAAAGACGAAGCCACTCCTCAGTTTTCCCATCTCGAGGGGCGACACACACATCCTGCTGCGGCAAGTCCTGTTTCCATCCCTTGGGCTTTTCTGTGTCCCCCTTTGGTCTCCCCTCCAAGGTCTCTGAGACCTACTGAACTATGCAGCTCAAGGCCAGAGAGAAGACGCCAAGCAGAACTGATGAGTGCTGAAAGATGGGAAAGACTAGCTCATCTCCGCTCTGTGCTGTCCACCTGATTCAGATTTCAATCTGGGGAAATTTTAAAACAGACTCCCCTGCCAAGCTCACCTCATCATGTCACCACTCTCTCCCCAACCCACAGACCTCTCCCACCATGCTGGTTTACCAGCAAGTCGTTCTGGCTTTGCTTCAGCCTAGTGGTTTGACCTAAATGTCTCCTGTTTGAATTTGACTCTTGCCGTGTCTTCCCACGTCTCCAGTACCCAGCTTTCCAGACGTTCTGCACCACGGGCGGCATCATGCTGAGAGCTGGATTTGAGTCTGGCTCTGCTCTGGACTCACTGGGTGACTATGGGCAAGTCACCAAACCTTTGTGAGCCACGGTTTCCACATCTGTAAAATCAGGATAATAACACCTGCCTGTTCCAAGGATCAGTGAGCAAATAAACGTGAAGATGCTGTAAACTGTAAAGCAGCACTTCCCCAACCATGTTCTGCAGAACTTTGCTCCCATCTTCTTAACCATCTTCTTCTCTGCCAAGGTGCCTTCCTCCCATCTCTACCAACATGATTGTAACTCATCCTTCAAGTCTCAGCCGGGGCCTGACTACTCCATGAAAGTTTTTCCAATGATTGCAGTGTGTTATAGACAGGAATACTGATTCCCGATTCAGCAGTGAACCCCCAAAGGCAGAGAGCATTATTCATACTTCCTGATTTTCTCCAAAACCCAGGATTCGTTTGATTGCTTCCCTCCACCCTCCACAGACCATAAGCCCAATTTTGGTAACTTGAACCTCCATCTGGGTATGGGTCTTTCTGAGCTGGGAAGTCAGTGGTGGGCTTGCTGATATATTCACTCATTTAGTAGATGCTTAGTGCAGGGGACTGCTGGGGACCCAAGGCTGAGTCAGACAAGGCTTCTGCCTTTAAGGAGCTCATGGTCAGGACAAAAGCATTAACAATTCACTGCAAGTCAGTGTCTTGAGTATAGTAATAGAAATAATGTGGGAACACAAAATAGCAGGTGAGGGTCAAGGCAGGCTTCCCAGAAGATGGTCCCACCCACCCCCCATCCCATGCATCCTCCTACTTATAGAGAAGATGACATCTGGAGCAGACATGGCAAGGTAATGGGGGGTTTACCTTTATGGAAGAAAGACCACTGGAGACCTTTTGGGAGGGAGATTGAAGTTCACTTCCTGGATCACAGGAAGGGAGGTCTCAGTGGAGCCAGAGGGTTAGGGCAGGTGCTGGAAGGGGGAGTGTCCGGAACACACACACAGACATGCACACACACACACTCCACCCCACACACACAGTCTATGGGAATCCCACTTCCCTGCTTTTCCATCATACCTCTCACCCCGTCTTCCTTCTCACCTGGACTCATTCTTCCTCTCCAAGTCCTCCATCACCTCCCGGTCGTGGGGCCATTCATCGTTACCTCATTGGAACAGCTCGATGTCTGCTCTCAGTAGCTAGAGGTCTGCTTTGGCGAGAGGCTGGTCAGTGCGATGCCCACTCCCTGCGGGGGGCCCTGGGGAGGAAGGTCAGCCTGGAGTCAGTGCTTTCTCTTATCTTCCCACAGAAAACCAAAAGAGACGTCAATAATTTTGACCAAGACTTTACCCGGGAAGAGCCGGTACTCACGCTCGTGGACGAAGCGATTGTGAAGCAGATCAACCAGGAGGAATTCAAAGGCTTCTCCTACTTTGGTGAAGACCTGATGCCCTGAGAAGCCGCTCCAGGTGGAGTTCGGTGATGCTGCAAGCAGGGGCGCTGGGAAGATTCCTATTTTCCCATCGGACGGTCTTGAACTACTTCTCCTCCCCGGAGCCCCAGTCCCTTGTCCACCCTCTATTTATTGCATTCCCTCCCCCCAGGCCAGCTCCTCCCTCTTCCCACCTGGTGACCAGAAGGCACTCTTGGTTCCTGTCTCACCAGTAATGCAGAATCGTGTGGCATCAGCAGTTCACTGGACCCAGTGCCTAGTCTGGTCTGTTGGCAAGCCTGGCTTCACTCCACGGGGGCTTCTGGCAGGGAAGCGACTTCAGGCCTTTTACTGAAAAGAAAAGGAAAAAAAAAAAAAAAACAACTAACGAGACTCTGGCTCTGCTCATGGACGCAGAGTCCTGACAACTCTTGCTTCTCATCCCTCCAGTCCCCCCGCCTGCCACCCTCTGCCATTCTATCCAGTAGAAGAGACTGGTGCTTCTTCAGCCCAAAGATGGGCGCCCTCAAGGCATGCCCAGGAAGGAGAGAGGCTGGGAGATGCCCGGGTTGGCTCCCTGTGTGGGTTTGCTCTGGAATGGCTAATTCTCGCTTGCTTTGGTTTTAGCTTTGGGGCATGCCAAAGTTGTGTAAGCATGTGTCTTGTGGAAGAAATCGCTCTCCATAGAAAAAGAAATTTGATTTTGAACTCTATTTAACATTTGAAAAATAGATGATCAAATTTGCTTTCTAATTGGCCAAAAGATATAAATTCCAGTGTTCATACAGGTAGATATTAAAGGGCTAATAAATCATCGTCCAAGGTTTATGCTCTTAATGCTTTCATGGCACGTGGGGCTCTGTGAATTGAGAGAAAAGGAAACTAGTAGTGCTCTTTGTTATTCAAGTTCTGCCTGAACTCCAAGGCCACCGCAGAGGTGGCCAAGGCCCTGGGGTTCTAGCAAAACTCGCCTCCCAAATTTTCTTTCCAGTTTTGTCCTAAGTCCCCAGCATCAACTCTATTTATTTTCTGCAGCAGTGTGCAATTTTTGCACACTTCTACCAAATGGTAGTACTACTGTGTTGTGGTTTTTAAACATTAAACGTGTAAAGTTAAATATGAAATATCTGCTTTTGGAACAAGCAGAGTGAGGCTAAACATGGGTTATGCAGAGGGTATCAGGAGATTGAAGAGCGACTTATTTGAAAACTGACAGGGTGGCAAGATGCGCTCGGAGTTTTGTTTCTGTGTGACATGCAATGGCAACTCATGTGGACTCTATTTAATGGATGTGACATTACCTCCTGTAGATATGCTAACAGTGTTACATGCTTTGATTTCCAAGGGTTCTCTGTGGCTTTGTGTACATGTTTCCTGGAGGTCGTTTGATTATCTATTTTACTGAACTGATTTAGCAGGGAATGGAATCCATTCCAACTGTTGCACGTGGATTTCCCAGCTGCCCCTAAATATATATACTTGTGAGTGGCAAAGTGGCACTAATGAAGCTTTTTGCCTTTTGTACATTTGAGATTTTTGTATATAGTGTTTGCTGCAAGGCCTGTGGAATTAATTCATTGAATTTAGAGGTATCAACTGCTGCATGTTCAGGCATATTATAAAACTTTAGTCTATGAAAGAATAATTATAATAATGTCCAGGTGCAATACTCTCTGAGTGTATTGGTTCAAGTTACCGAGAGATAAGGTGTGTTCCCTTCTTTCTTTTTTCTTTCTTCGGGGTGGGGGGGAGGGGTGTTCTTTGTATTGTTTATTTCATTTTGGTTCATTTTAAAAGATGTAAACTCACATATAGTTCTCCTGCGCTCTGTTATGCCCTGATAGAGATGGGAAAGAGAAAGGAATGTTCTGGATGGTGGTTTCAAAGTTTGGACAGTGACTAGCTGCGTCCCATTAGCTGCTGTCCATATTTGTATCTGGCTAGTCGCATAGCCTTGGTTACTAGTGATGCCATTCAGTTCTCTTTTGTTTTGATTTTTTAAAAACTCAGGTGTAATTATTAACTGTTCTTATGATAATTTCAAATATTACGCTGTATCAATTTGTGTGTTTGGCATACCAGGGAAGAGGTGAAGAACAGTAGATTAATTGATCTTCGGTAACTTGACCTACTGGGGAGAGACTGTCTTCTGGAGTTGAGGACAAGCACAGAAACATCTTCATGGTGGCATCATCTCATTTTTTAGGAAGACGTGACAATACTGCCCATCTTACTCACGCATCACCACTGCTCTCTGTTTTCTCCTCTGCTTCCTTCACCCTGATGGACTTTGAAACACCAAGCAAACTCTAACTATAATGCCAACTGGCCTTGTCCAAGGTATTCCCGTGTCAGCAGGGGTTGGGCCTTCCTAAAGGACAACGGGCATTTTTGTTGGGAAGTCAAATAATAATACATTCCACCAGGCAGCTCCAGGCAGCCACTCAGTGGGTTGCCTGGCCCAGAGATGCCCCCTTCCAGCCCCCCAAAGCTGGGCTGGCTGGGATGCCTCCTGTTTGGGGCTGGAGCTCATCAAGTTCTCACAGAGGCAGATTCAAATCCCATGTAGTCTATAGAATAAGGCTTGTGTGTTCCGTGAGTAGTCATTGTTTCATCTTAGCTTTCACAGGAGTTTGGAAGCAGACACACTGTTTCATTTCTGCCAGTTCTTTCTAATCTTTCCAGCTTGCTCACTCTTTTTTTTTTTTTTTAAGAAAAAAAGGGGGACGGGAGTGCAAAAAAACGCCAAAAAAAAAAAATATGAAGGATAGCTGTTCTCCTGTGTTCTATCATAATGGACTTTGTGAAGTGGAAACATTTTTTTTTTCCTCCGAAGGTGAAAAAACAATGCATTCTTGCTTAAAAAAAAAAAGAAGAAGAAGGCTAAAAAATTACCTCTTTTTAAATTATGTGCAAAATAATTCTGGCTAACTATAAAATGTATTCAATTTTAGGGATTTTTTTTTGTATTGTGATGCTTTATTTGTACATTTTTTTCCCTTTCTGGATGTAATTTTAATCTCTTGCCATTCATTAGTGTTATTTCATTGTAAACATTATTGTGCCAAATGTACTGTATTCAAAAGGATGTGAATGTGTATTGTTTCAGAACCTAATAAATACAATGACGTTAAATCTTATTTCTCAGTACTGATGAACATTTTTATCTCCTTGGTGAGTGTCAAGGTGGCAGTAATGAAGCTTACTGCCTTTTAGACATTAGGGATTCCAAGTTCCCAAACCTAGATGTGGTTTCAGCTTTTCTCTTACCCTTTGAAGATGCACAAAGGATGCAAATGACCATATTGGCAGTGCCCAATGCCCACCCCTGCCTGGCCTCTATGTTTCAGGGACTGCCAGCCAGAGGCGTGGAGGGCGCCTGAGTGGACTGGGTGTGGCGCTGCCCTGGAGTGCCAGCAGTTGGGCAAGCAACACCAGGAGCACTTCATTTTCATCTTTCTAGAGAAGCAATGCTGGATCTCCTTGCAACGCATTCAAGCCTCTTCAGGACTCAGTTTCTGACCGGCTGCTCAGAACTTTAGGCCTTGGGAGTCCTAGAAACCCCTGCGAGGCTGGGAGCCCCTTGGTGGCTGGGCCTAGAGCACAGGCTAGCCAGTGGGGCTCCATGCTTGGCTTGCACCCTCCCTGCCGCTCAACCAGTGTTCATGGCCATCACAGTGACTCTGAGCTCTCCAGATTCCTCCTTCGCGCTGGGGCTCCTTTCTCACACTCCACTCATGTTGCACTGCTCCTGCTAGGCTCCTCCTCTTCTTTCTCCAGCATAGAATTTTCAAGAATGTTTGAAACTCAAAAGGATGCTCTAGAGTACACCAGAAATTTCAAGTAACCAGAACTCCCTGTTTCTTGAGAGCTATGGGCATGATTGCAGTTTTACAATTTGTCATCCTCAGGCCATCCTAAGGAGATGGACTATCTTATCACCCTTTCAGCCCTTACAGTCACTTCAAAAGCTCTCCCATGACTTTGCTATATCATCCTGAAGGTACTCACCTCTCAGTCCCCTCTCCCACCCCAACCAGCAACATCGTCTGCCTACCTGGAGATGTAAGCATGGACCTCCAGACCCACTCCAAGAAGAAGGTTGTATTTATCTATTTTTCTGTCTGATTCAGGCAGCTGTTTCTAAGTAAGTGACCATCCCAGGAGAAGCAAGCTTCCCACCAGTGTGTCTGAGTTTAAATAAAAAGAGAACTGAATTAAAAGATGCTGTTCTTAGAAGGTCAGAAGACATCTCCAAGCATTTCACTGAATGAAATATGACCAGTCTACACCTCCCTCGTCTAGTGGTCCAGAAGAGACAGCTCCAAAGTCCTGGAGATGAGGAAATCCATCCTCCCAAAATCTGTGTGCTCCACAAATCACACAGAAGCTATAAGAAGGGTCAATTGCTGATCAGAGTCCCTGGTTTGGAACCTCTTCCCTCAATCCCAACCATGTTCTGGGAGAGGAAGCCAAGCACTGCCATGCCTGTTCCAGGAAAGCCATGACCACTGGCCCCTGACAAGGGCTGTTAGGTGGCTCCGGAGCTACTTGATGAAAGCCTGTCTGTGTGGCTTTGCCCCTGAGCTGAGAAACAGCAGGTCTAACATTTCTTGCAGAGGGAATCTATGGGAAGTTCGGTCCTTCTCTATTTCCTTGTACCTGAGTACATTCCAGTGCTTGGATTACTAGGAGCCTGGAGATCTCCATGCAATAAAATTACTGAACCACAAAGCATGTGTCGTCATAGTGCTTACAGTGGCAGAGAGATGGAGTGAAAAGAAAGCGTAGAAGCCACATCATGAAGTTTGTTTTTCACTTTGAAGTTCTTTAGCCTAGACAATGATACAACTTGTGTGGTATGCCTTAAGCTAGACCTGAAGGATGATCAGCTGTCCTAATCAGGAATACACCCTCCAGGGATGGACAGCTGATTGAATAAATAGACTGTTTATTCAGAAGGTACTACAAGTGCTTCAGCTCTCTTTTAACTCCCATCGACTCCTGGGGGTTTTGTTATTAGCATAAAGAGTGCTAGAGGGCTTCCCTGGTGGCGCAGTGGTTGAGAGTCCGCCTGCCGATGCAGGGGACGCAGGTTCGTGCCCCGGTCCGGGAAGATCCCACGTGCCGCGGAGCAGCTGGGCCCGTGAGCCGTGGCCACAGAGCCTGTGCGTCGGGAGCCTGTTCTCTGCAACGGGAGAGGCCACAATAGTGAGAGGCCCGCGTACTGCAAAAAAAAAAAAAAAAGAATGCTAGGAAAGGATTCTTAAGGAAACCCATAGCTTGTTAATTAGCATAAAGGATGTCAGAAAGGTGACATTAGTGATGTTTGAGGTAAGTCGATTGGCAAAGATATTTTAAGACAAATCTCCATATTTTAAAAAAAACAGGATATAAGAAACTAGAGAGCCTTCAGTTTCCCTAGTAATCAGGGAGATGCAAATTTAAATCAGACTGCAATACCACTTCACACCCACCAGAATGACTAAATCAAAAAGGCAGACTTATCAAGGTTTACTAAGGATGTGGAACAACCGGAACTTTCAGTGTCTCAGGTTTGAGTATAAAGTGGTACAACTACTTTGGAAAACTTTGGCAGTATCTACTAAAGCTAAATATGTATACCTTTGACGCAACAGAAAATTTATCCGGTGAATAAATGAATTTGGGGATGTTTATACAATAGAACACTAGGTAGACATGAGAATGAATGATTTATAACCACCCACAACATCATAGATGAACCTCACAACACAGTATTGAGTTTAAGAAGGCAGGCACAGTACAGACTGTGTGATTCCATTTACATAAAATACAAAATAGTGCTGCTAGAGATCAGTCTAGTGGTTGCCTTTAGGGGAGGAGAGGCCATGACTAGGAGGGGGCGTGAAAGGGCTTCTGGAGAGCTGCTTTAGTTTTTTTTTTTTTTTTTTTTTTGCGGTACACAAGCCTCTCACTGTTGTGGCCTCTCCCATTGCGGAGAACAGGCTCCGGACGCGCAGGTCCAGCGGCCATGGCTCACGGGACCAGCCGCTCTGCGGCATGTGGGATCCTCCCGGACCGGGGCACGAACCCGTGTCCCCTGCATCGGCAGGCGGACTCTCAACCACTGCGCCACCAGGGAAGCCCGCTGCTTTAGTTTTGTTTTCTGAACTGGCAAACAGGTATGTTTACTTTGTGATAAATCATTGAGCCGTCCCCTTATGATCTGTGCACTTTTCTGTGTATGTATTGTATGTCAGTAAAAAAGTTTCCCCCCCAAATCTAGAATGCCCTTGGTCTGTCACCCTTAGGGCTGGCACCCAGGCTGGATCTGTAAGCTGCCTGCGTCTCTCTGCTGTCGGGGAGGCATCTTGGTTGTCTTACTCCCGTAGACAGCCTGATCCTATGGCTGGAATAGAGTGGCATTTGCTTTGGGTGGAAACATCCAGACAGACAGCTGGAACTTCATGGAGCTTTCAGAGTGGCCCCAAGACTCTTCAGGGCCTGCTTGCTAGTAAAATGTCTACATATCTCTGAATGTGGTCTGTGAGGTCATTAGGGGGCAGCTAGGCTTCCCCTTTGGCAGCTACTGACATCTACCCCCAAAGAGCCCAGGGTGTGCATCACAAAATTGGCTTAGGCAGTCCACAACAAGCAAGGTTTGGTTTCATTGCTTTCACCTTGGGCAGGTAATTACCTTTCTAAACCTGTTTGCACGTTTATAAAATGGCTATAACAAGACTGAATTTTCAAAGACCTGTTCTGAAATGTCAGTGAGATAAAGGTCTCCAAAGCGCTGTGCCTAGTACTGTTGCCTTTGCAGGACAAAAAAAAAAACAAAAAAAAAACGGGGCTTGAGAGGATGGTCATGTCCCAGGTCTTGGGTGAGCCCCTGGGATGGGCCACCAGGTAAGGGTCAAGAATTCAAGAGCGAGTCATAGTGGTAAGGTGAAAGCAGGTTTACTTAGAGAGATACACATTCCATAGACAGAATGTGGTCCGTCTCAGAAAGTAAGAGTGGCCCCGAAATATGGGGTTAGTTTTTATGGGCTGGGTAATTTCATAGGCTAACAAGTGGGAGGATTATTCCAACTATTTTGGGGAAGGGAGTAAGGCTTTCTAGGAACTGGGCCACAGCCCACTTTTTGCCTCGGAACTGTCATGGCACCTGGTGGTGGGGGGGGTCATTTAGCATATGTAATGCATTACAGTGAGCATATAATGAGGCTTAAGGTCTGCAGGAAGTCGAACCTTCAGCCATCTTGGACCTACTTGATTCTAACCAGTTTGTGTCGTGTCCTCAATGGCTTTGTCGTTCTTTTCAAGGTGGTGCCCTGATCCCTCCCCTCCTGTCTGTCTCATTGCTACTATTCCTCCTCCTCCCCGCGTCCTTCTCATCTTTCAGTGCCTTCTCACCACTGCCTCTTCCAGGAAGCCTACCTGGATAACACAAACCTGACCCCTTTCTCTGGACTTCCCTGGCCTCATCTGCAGGGCTTTGTCCCTTGCATCTGCCTTACGCTGCTCTTCTGTATCAGGCCCGGTCTCGTCTCCTGCTGTAAGTTTGAGAGTTGGGACCTTGTCTTTGCAGCTTGTGCCCCCTTGCTGCCCCAGAGAGGGTCCTTCATGGCGTGGGGTGTGTCCGGTGGCCCAGGAGTGCTGAGGGGCAGGACGCTGGGATGATGAGGGGGACACAAGTCAGAGAGAAAAAAGAAAGGTGGCTGTTGTCTCTACCAGGTCGCTCTTCCCAGGATGCAGGCTGCGCCCTGATCGAGGAGGGCAGTGCTGCAGTAACCCTCACATCATGTCTTAACAGGATTGTCGAGGTCCCGGAACCCTTTAAAGCAGTGTGAGGGTCTCTGCAGGTGGTACAATCCCTGAGAGGGCCCAGCCCTCCTCTTGAGTAAAGACCCCCTTGTCTTTGTGTAGGATGGGGGAGTTCAGCTTTCACTGCCTACTCTTTCTCAGGGTCAGGTAGACACTGCCTGAGGGTTGAGATCAGAGCAGCCTCAGTCTTAGGACCCAAATGCTGAGTAAACAATTGCAAACCTCACTGCTTCTCAGGCTTTCTGCACTTTGGAGCAGCTACCCTCTGGGCTGTCGTGAGAGGCTCTGAAAGGGCCCTGTCTGGGCACCAATTGTAGATTTTCATCCTTCATGCTTCCGTCGTTAGGTTATTAATCATTTAAGTGTAACATGTATTATCTCCTTTGTTCCAGACATTGTGCTAAGTACTTCACGTAAGGCATCTATTTAAAACCTCACAAAAAAGCACATGGAATAGATATTCTAGTTATTCCCATTTTATAGATGAGGAAACTGAGGCTCAGAAATTATATAACTTATTTAGTCCTTACAACTCCAGGAAACTGTTGTATTCTTATGCCCATTCGACAATAAAATCAGTTGCCCAAATTCTCAGACCCAGTGGAAGCTGTTTGGACAGGACATAGTATTTACACATAGGACAGATGACAGAACTATTCATTCACTCATTTATTCAATAAATGTATTCCACAAATGTTCATAAAGTTTGCCAGCCATTCATCTAGACATCACTAAACAAAAATCTGCATCCTTACAAAGCGTACGTGCGGGTGGGTTATTGACAGACAATAAGCAAGAAACATGACCATTAATGTGAATTATATAATGTGTTAGAAGATCCAGGCCACCCCTAAGATTTGAAGCAAAGGTACACATGGAGGTCCAGACCAGAAGGCTGAATATTTTTTGTTATAAATCAAGCTATTGTTAAATAAAATATGCTCTAGCTTTGTCCCTTAACAAAGACACCATCCTAACAACGTGGAAGGCCAGGTGTGAATTTGGAGAGCAGGAGGAGAGTGGGAGGAGAGAACAAGGCGGGGAGAGGGGCTCGTAAAGGAGGAGAAAGACCAGGGGGGAGGAGTGGGCAGTGGCTCAGTGCCCTGGCAACGTGAGTCCGTGACTCTGTGCCCCCAGCCATGTCAGCCGCTCTAAGGAGGTCCCAACACGACACAGCATATGAACTCAGAGCAAGGGGGGGACTGGGTAGTCCCCCCTTGTAGCCCTCCCATTTAGCCAAGGCCAATTCCTCCCCTGGAGCTCAGCCCCACCATAGGGGCGGGATCAGAGGGCCTTTTTCTGGTCAATACCTCCTTCAAAATCGTGGTCCATGCTCATGTCCTTCTTTAAATGGCCCTGCTTTGCATTCCACCCATTGCAGCTGTGCTTGGGGGTGTTTAAACTGTCTCTCATGTGGATACTGGGGTGAGGTGAGGGCTCTTGGGTGATCCCTGGCAGGGGAAGAAGAGCAGATGGAGTCCAGCCTGGTGAGGATAAACGCCGCCACAGGCGAGGGGGCTGGGGCCAAGCAGGAGAGTCTGTTCTCCCAAACCGCCACATCACTAGGCAACAGGCAGTTAAAGAAGCGAGGGCAGCGGGGTGATTGCTAGAGACCAGGATGTGCCTGCAGGGGTAGAAGGGAGGGGAGGCGGGGCCTGGGCAGGAGCCAGCAGCAGCTGCTGGGAGAACTATTTTGGCAGAAGTGGAGCTGATTAGATTGCTTGGGAAGAGATGTGCCCCTATTCTCTTGCCCAGGTACCCCTCTGCCCTCCATTGGAGGGAAGGAGACCGGCTGCCGATGTGCCTTTCCTGGGCCAGCTGGGCACCATTCCACTGGGGAGGGGGTCGTTATTAGGTCCCCTGTTTGAGTACTGAGGGTTCTGAGGCACAGCAAAGTCAGGAAATTCTCCAAGCCATGCAGGCAGCCCCTGGCAGATCCAGGACGAAGCCTGTGATTTATATCTGCATCCAGTTGGGGCCAAAGACTTTGCTCTTCCCACGGGGCTCTTGGTCGTTGTCCCAACACGGGTCCTGCCTGCTTTTGGCTTCCCTCTTCTGAAGAAATTCCACCTCCTTGTGAAATGATACAATTGTTTGATGGCATTAGACTGTATTGCTCTCTCTAAAGACTATGGACGTGAGCACTAAGAAAGGGGCGGCTGGGAAATCGGGCAGAGGCATCTGGGGACTCTTATTACCCTCCTTTCCCACCCTTTTCCCTGTGCCACCTCCTAGCAGGGCCCTGAGAGCTGGTCCTCAAGCCCAGCAAAGCCTACATCCTCTACCCTCAGACACCCCTCCCACCACCAAAAAAAGAAACCATCCCTATGGACTATGCTAAGCAGGAAGCCGAGTTTTCAGTTCACTGGAAAACAGGAAATGCCTCCAAGGGTCTGAAGTCTTTTTAGTCCCTGCGCCCTCCATGCAGGGTCTGCATCCCAGGCCAGCTGCTGAGGACGACGCCCTAGAAGCAAGGTCATCCCAGCCCCCAGCCCCGAGGGTGTGATCCTTGGTGCCACTCAAAAGCCCTCTCTACTGTTGGAGCCAGAGCTGACGTCATCTGCTGCTCAGGACACTGGACATTCTGGACCAGGCAAGAGGGCTTGGGATTCCAGGGATGCAGCGCGAAGCACCACAGAGGCTCGTTAGCTTTGCAAGGAGCAGATTCTGACCATGGACGGAGCTCTCACCCCAGCCAAAGGCTGACCGCTGATCCCCGCCACATGGATCTCTAAACCCCGTCAGAGACTGGCTGACCCCTAACAAAGCCTAACTTCCTAGCCCTCTCCTATAGTTCACTACCCCATCCTGGCTCTAGCCTGACCCTCTAACCTTGACCTTGTCCGAAGCTAACCTTTAATACTAGCCACAGCAAAGCTTTCTAACCCTGGGCACAGACCAAACTCAAGTGCTTGCCAGCCTCCTCATCCATTCACAGTCATCACTGAGCTTCTGTGGAGTTCCATGTGCTGCGAACCCAGCACAGTCCTCACAGACCCTACAGCCTGGGGGAGGAGGTGGGCCCCACACAAGCTTTAATCAGATTGTGAGCTGGGGGGAAGGGTAAGCAGAGGCTTGTCTGACACCCCGTTGCTGTCTCCAACTTTGCTGGGTGACCTTGGGTTGGTCACATCACCTCCTGGGCCAGGGTCTTCTGCCTTCCTCTGCAGTGGGCTGGTGTGTCTAGATGGTGTCCAGGATTCCAGTCCTCAGGAGCACATGCCAATGGTGGAAGCCTAGACCACCCTAAGTGTCTAGGATGGGAGGCATCATCACTAGGGTTGGTGTTACTCTTGTGAGTAGGAAAGCCAGACTCAGAAAGATACAGGCCATCAGGCACCTTCCCTTCTGCGTGGTAGATGAGGATTCAAGGAATCCCTCCTCTGTTGGAACATTGGTTTCCTGCTTCCACTACAGACAGTGGGGCCCTGATTGGACACCATCGATTCTTCTTCCTGCCTCAGCTTTTCCGTCTGTAAAACGAGCTGTGACACCAGCAGTTTGGGAACTTTGGAGGCAAACAGAGGGGCCTGTATGAACATGTGGTGGTTCAGACAGAAGACTTTTCACTGACTGGAAAGCAAAGATTCTGGCTGTCTTTGTGTTAACCTAAGTGTTAGAGGAAATAGGATGATTTATGGTTAAGATCACCCAGGGCCTGGCACAGTTTGATTTCCCCAAAGGGCACTGGGATGGGGGTAAGCAGAGTGTGGATGGCTGTGGAGGGAACAGGCTATTACCTAAAACCTTGTCCCCACCTGCCATCGTATCTCTCATGCACTGCCCACCGCCTGAAAGTCTCCTGTTACGGAGAAGTAGCAACGTCAAGAACAGGCACTATGTGCACGTCACCTGCTTGTCACCTGTCACTGGCCTACGTCCTTTACCAGCACTCTTCCTTGAATCAGCTGAGAGCAGGACCCTGAAAGAAGAGCAGATACTGACTGGGAAAATCCACCAGAGCAGCCGAAGATAGATAGGTCTAGAGTAGCAGTGCTCAAAATGAGGTCTGACGGGGCTTCCCTGGTGGCACAGTGGTTGACAGTCCGCCTGCCGATGCAGGGGACACGGGTTCATGCCCCGGTCTGGGAGGATCCCACGTGCCGCGGAGCGGCTGGGCCCGTGAGCCATGGCCGCTGAGCCTGCACATCTGGAGCCTGTGCTCCGCAACGGGAGAGGCCACAACAGTGAGAGGCCCGCGTACCGCAAAAAAAAAAAAAAAAAAAAGTGAGGTCTGATGACTCCTAGGGGTCTCTAAGATTTTTTTCAGGGAGTGCGTTAAGTTATCTCTTGCTGTGTCATAAACTACCCCCAAAACTCAGCAGCTTAAAACAGCAAACATTTATCACCTCACAGTATCTCACAGTAAGTCAGGACTTAGCTGGATGCCTCCCCTCAGGGTCTCTCACAGGCTACCGTTAAGGTGTTGGCTGGGGCTGCAGTCTCATCTGACTCACCTGGGGGAGCACCAGCTCCCAAGCTCAAGGCCGTGCTTGTTGGCAAGATTCAGTGAGGAGCTTCCTCGCTTGGGGCCTCGGTTCCTCCCTGGATTTTGGCCAAAGGCCTCTCTCTGTCCCTTGTCAGGTGGGTCTTTCCATCCTGCAGCTTGGAACATGGCAGCTGACTTCTCTCCGAGCAAGGGAGCAAGAGAGGGCCCCCTCTAGACGGAAGCCACAGTCTCTCTGGGACGTCATCTTCAGAGTGGCATGCCATCACTTTTGCCATACCACTTGTACCACTCATTTCCTTGGAGTGAGTCATCTGACCCAGCCTACACCCAAGGGGAGGGGATTACAAAGGGTGTGAAGATCAGGCAGTGGGGAGCCCTGGGAGACACTTTACAGGCTGCCTGACACAGGGCACCTGCCAGAGTCTTTCTTTCCAGCTACCTACCTCTGGGATACTTGACTTTCTTCCCATGCTTCAACCAAAACACATAAGAGATTTCATGCAGGAGCACATGTAAGAATCCAGCTGTCCTGTATTAAGCTCACAGTAAAGAAACTTGTACAAATAGAAAACAATGCCACTATAGTGGTAGATATTACTCACATTAATAAAAGCTCTTTGGGGTCCTTATAGTTCTTTTTTTTTTTTTTTTTTTTTTTGCGGTATGCGGGCCTCTCACTGTTGTGGCCTCTCCCGTTGCGGAGCACAGGCTCCGGATGCGCAGGCTCAGCGGCCATGGCTCACGGGCCCAGCCGCTCCGCGGCACGTGGGATCCTCCCGGACCGGGGCACGAACCCGTGTCCCCTGCATCGGCAGGCGGACTGTCAACCACTGCACCACCAGGGAAGCCCCCTCATAGTTCTTAAGAGCATAAAAAGGACTTGAGATCAAAAAGTTTGAGAACTACAGGCCTGGAAAGACAGAGCTAGGATACTGCCCAAGGAGGGCTGCCCTGGGTGGGGAGGGGATGGAGGACACGCTGTGAGAAGCCTCTCAGCCAAACGCCATCAGAGGCCTGGCTGCCTGGGAAAGGGGTGGTTAAAAAAGAGCAAGTGAGAGGAAGGGCCTACCGTCTAACTTTCACTTTCTTTACAGTTGTGCACACAATGCGTCTCTGAGTGTTTGCCCTTTCTGCGTCTGTGTGCAGAGATAGGTTCCCCGTGCACAAACACTAGCTGGTGTGAGCACACGTGTGCACAGGTGGATCTGCGTGAGCATGTGTAAAAGTTGTCGTGTGTGTGCCTATACCCGTGTGCGTGTGCCTGTTTAAGCAGGGGTGTGCCTGGGGCCCCTGGGAGCGGGCGGGGCCTGGCCAGCAGGCCCAGGGACACCCTGCAAAAGGAGAAGGGGCAGTAGAGGGTTGGGTGGCACGATCACCACCGCCATGGCTGTGTGTCCCTGTGACGCCCTCTGTCCTCAGCCTCTGCTTTCAGCACGACTCTCAGATATTATCATCTTCTATGGGAACTTCCTGATCAGCTTCCTGTTGTTCTTGGACTTTTCTTTTTTAGTTCGTTTTTTTTTAATGTTGTAATTCTTTAATCTGCCTTTTTATTTTGCCCGGGGAGGCACTGTGGTCCCCAGCTACCTCTGAGAGGGGGGAGAAAATAACCTGCCAGGGCAGGCCAGGTGCTTGGCTGGAGTTAAAAGCGCCCAGGAGTTGGGGCTGGGGAATCAGCTCCTCTTTCCATCAAGATAAACTAATCCTTCTAATCCCCCAGCTGATTCTGTAGAAGATGTTCAGAGTGAGGGCGGTGGGAGGGAAAGAGGCCTGAAGGGGAGTGGAATCGGCCTCCCCAGAATTTGTCTTCGGCACCAGGATCATGTTGAGCTGATTAGTTTGAGAAACAGAGACATGGGAGAAGTTGTAAAAACAGAGTAGAGGGCCTCCCTGGTGGCGCAGTGGTTGAGAGTCCGCCTGCCGATGCAGGGGACACGGGTTCGTGCCCCGGTCCGGGAAGATCCCACATGCTGGGGAGTGGCTGGGCCCGTGAGCCATGGCCGCTGAGCCTGCACGTCCGGAGCCTGTGCTCCGCAACGGGAGAGGCCACAACAGTGAGAGGCCCGCGTACCACAAAACAAACAAACAAACAAAAACAGACTAGAAGTTACTCTTTGGTAGGGAAATTTATAGGAAATCTCCCTTTGCGAGGGTGTCCACTCTCAGCTCTCAGAAGAGAGCCTTTACCAGAGAGAGATTTTCCCACTTGAGAAACTGCAGAGCAGGGCAAACTTAGTTTTCCTTACATTTCCCCTCTCACCTTCCTGGGTTGCCTCCTCCCCGCAAAAAGCCCCAGGCCCCTGTCCCTTTCCTTAGCTCAGGATGGTATATAAGCCTCAATGGTCCGTGCCGTGAGTCTCCTATGTTTGTGGGGCTCCTGTGCGTAGGTACCAGTATAATTAAAGTGTTTTCTTCTCCTGTTAACCCGTCTTACATCAGTGTCATTCCTAGACCAGTCACAGAAACCTGAAGGGTAGAAGGGAGAAGGTTCCCGCCCCTGCAGCCTCGGGGCAGACTTCTCTGGGGGTCAGGGAGGGCCCGGCTAGGGCAGTGCCCCAGATTTGCAGGGTCCAGTGATTCAGCACTTCTGCCCTCCGCCCGCCTTTCCTGCCCCCTCTGAAGCGGTAGGAGGGAGTGCAGCTAGCAAAGAATTCAGACAGCGGCTAGGCCCGGCCTCACCTCTAGGCGGCCCCCTCCCCCAGATGGAGGGGCCTCTGCACAGACTTGCCTGTGTCCTTGCTGGCCCTCTGCTTGTGCCCTTCATTTCCCAGCCACCCGCCACTAAATCAGAGTCTTCTTTCAAGTTGCCTTCAAAAGGCCTTTGGGAAACCTTCCCTGGCACTCCCAGGCCAAGGAGAGAGCTTTGTCCACAATGCCCCCTCCCCTGGGACCCCGTCCTCAAGACTCCCATCACCTGCCCCAGTAGCCAGTCCAGGGGTTGAACCATCCTTGTTCTGACCCTCTGGATTTCCTGTGTGCACCAGTGGGTCTCCAGTTGCCGCAGGGCCCTCCACTGCGACTCCAGCGCAGAGTCCTGGGTTTTGAGCCTATTCCTTTTTGTTCCCCACTTTTCCTCTAGATGCTCCTGAGGGTGGATCCCAGTCTGGTTTTCTCGCTGTTACCTGCCTGGGCTGTGAGCTGGCACAATTGGTCCTGACTAAGGATTTGTTTTTCTTGTTGTTTACTCCCCCAGTGCGTTGATTCAACAAACTCACCCATATTCAACTGGTAATAGCTGATGTGCTCCCCCCAACCCCAACAAAGAGATGACCATTTTAGCTGGAGATAAAACCTAACCCAAAGGAATAAATCTGACTGTGGAATTCCAGGCACCTTGGAGGAAATGAGGGGTGGCTGCCTCTTTCACCCCTGCTTAAGGCTGAAGCCAGCTGCAAGAGATCAAAGCCAGGCCACTCCACTTTTCTTGCCTGTCTAGAAAGGGAAACCAGTCTCCTCCACCTGTTGGTGGCCCAAGAGACCCCCACATAAATGGGGAGTGGCGTTGTCATCTCCAAGTATCATTCAAGTAAAAATGTGGATTCTTGGGCTCCACCCCTCAACCTGTGAAGTCAGATCTGAGGGTGGAGGGTTTTAAAGGTGATCTGGTGCACAACCAGGGCTGTGAAACTGTCCTCCTGTGGACAGGGTGTCCTGATTTCTAGCTGAGTGACTGCCATGGTAGGTGCCCCTTAAATGCTCGAAGAATTGAATGAGAGGCAGGGAGACACAGTGCAAGGAGCACGGGTTCTGACCTCTGCCACTGTGTATGGGACACTGGGCAAGTGTCTTGCAGAGGCCAAGTAGAGACACACCCCGGCCTCACAGGGTTGTGGGGAGGGCAGCGATGCCAAACGTGCCTAGGATGTTCCCTCACAGGACACAGGGGAGTGTCCAAGAACAGTGTGCAAAGAGAAACCTCTCAGCCTGTCTTCAGGACCTAGGGAGAGCCAGCATCCACCATTTCTAAGTGCGTTTCCTCCCCAGCTTTGGCCTAAGGGGGCTCCTTGAAACTCTTATTTATGTGACCCACCAAGATTACTCCTCTGGGCCCATCCCAAGCAAGCAGCATTCCTGGAGTCTATTGTTTATGAGCAGGGATAAGAGGACAGGACACCACTTGCTGGCTAAACCATCTCCTCTAGAGCTTATCTCTGCCTGGGATGTTCAACACAGCCAGCCCAGACTCTTTTGCCCCTGAGGCTGCTGCCCTCTGAAGCCACCGCAGCCTGGAGAGGTGGTCTGGGCTGTGAGCCTGTGACCCACACCACCTCCAAGAAGTTTCCCTTCCTCCCTACTGTCCCCCTCTGGACCCCCTGGGGGGGATCATCCCCCCCCCAAAACCAGCTCAACTTCCGCCATCTACCTTCATTTGTATTGATAAAGCCCTTATCACCTCAGGCCTCCAAACCCCCAAGCCAAGGAATCAAGAGAGTATTTTAAAATGTTTTCCCTTGGGAAGTGCCTGGCTATCCAGTGGTTAGGACTCCATGCTTCCACTGCAGGGGGCACGAGTTTGATCTTAGTCGGGGAACTAAGATCCTGCATGCCACACTGTGCGGCCCAATAAATTAAATAAATAATAAATAAGGCATGTTAAAACTATTTTTTCTTTAATTTTTTAAAATGTTTTCTCTTCTGCTAGTCCTCCCCAAGACACTCACTAATCCCTGCTTACCTCAGCCATCACCAGGGTCCTCAAGGGTCTTCCTGCTCTGATTATTCCTGGGCCCAGTTTTATCCAATCCTCTTCTGTTCCTTCCTTCCCAAGCCCGCGCATTGGACCTCCATCACCTGAAACCCACCTTTAGCAAGCTCCACTATGTTTTCAACCTCTTTGTCCCTTCAGGCCCTCCTAGAATTCTGCCTGTCCCCTGCAGCCCTCTCAGGTGGAGGCAGGTTTCCACTGGTCTAAAACTGGGGTGGGTGTTTTCCTAGCCCTCCACTGACATTCCCAAGCCTTTTTATTCCTTCCTTGAAAATCCCATCTCCTGCGGCACTGAATCCATCTCACCAATATTGTCTGCCGTCAGTGTCCCTCTGCTGACCTCCTGACTCTTCCCCTCATTCACTGAAACTCTAATTCCTGGCTCACTGTCTCTCATTCCTGCCCTCATTCTAAGAGGCTTTAACATCCATGTGGCACCACATCTAACACGCTGATCTCCCCATTCCCTGCCCCTCTTGGCACCAACTCCAACTTCCTTCTACTCCAACTCAGCCACCACCCTCACCCCTATGGTCACCCCATTCCTATTCATCACCAGCAACTACAGCACTTCTGAAATTCAACTACAAGCCTCACATCCTCACCACAACCTTCTAGGCCAAAGTGCACCTGCTTTTATATCCCCTCAAGGAGTCTTCGACTTCCAATCCACTGAGCCCGTCACTTTTCCACTATCATTCTTCTTTTGTCTTCCCATTCCTTTCTACCTAGCTTAGATTCCATCATCATTGTACCTTTCAAGCACTGTCAGCTTCCTTGGGACTTAGTGTTACTTGTCCGACAAAATCCCAAACTTGTTTAAATCCAACCATTTCACTGAGCTTACCCCTGAGCAGCTGAAAATTGGTTGAGACAAATCACAAACTCTGACTCACAAATTTCTCTTTATATTCATGACCACAAACACGGTAGGCATTTAACTCTTCTTGGCAATCCTTGGATGGTTCCCAAATAGGTTCGTTCCCTCACTCTAGAAAATGATTAGCTAATTACCTTCCCCTCTCACCAAACCCCTGACAACTTCTTCCTGCCCCGCCACTTAACAGCTGATGACTTTGCCTTTTGCTTCACGGAGAAAATAAAAGCCATTAGTCAAAGAATTCCTTATCTTCCCACCTTCAAATCTACCATGGTAAAGACAGCTAGGACAATTTGTATAGAGTTCATTGTAGTGGACAGTCGTGATTTGTCGGGTTTACCAGCAAACCTGTAGCTTCCATATTAAATATAATGATTGCTATAGGTTTTTGAAAGCTGTCTCTTTTCATATTACTTTCTAATATTAGTTTGCTATGAGGTCTGGTTTGTTTGTCTGTTTTACCAGGAGTGAGTGTTGGATCTCATTAAATATGTTTTCTATATTGACTGATAGAACTATATGGTATATAGTGACCATAGACAAATGAGTAAGAAATAACTGTAAATCACTGGAATTTGAGGTGTTATTTGTTGCACGGCACTATCACAGCAAAATCTGACTAATGTGCTTGGTAAAATAGATTGGATAGCTTTTCTTCTTTCTCTCTTTCTTTTTTTTTTTTTTTTTTTTTTTACTTTTTGGCCACACCCTGCTGTATGCGGGGTCTTAATTTCCCAACCAGGGATGGAACCCATGGCCCCTGCAATGGAAGCCCAGAGTCTTAACCACTGGACCACCAGAGAAGTCCCTTTCTTCTCTTTCTATTGTATGAACCAAATTGTACATTTTCTGTTCTTTGGAACAAAGCTTCCTTATAAAGCCATTTGGGCCTGGTATATTTTGAGAGAAGGCTTTTGTTACTGATACACCTTCTTTTAGTCTCCTTTGGCTGATTCACCTTCTTTTAGTCTCATTGGCTTATTTATTTATTTAAAAATTTTCTCCATGAATCAATTATTACTATTTATATTGTTCTAGAAATGAATTCACGTTTTCAAGTTTTTTAGCATTTTTTATTCTTTCTAATATGTGCACATTCAATACTATAAATTTCCCTCAAAGCAGTGCTTTCACTCCATCTCACAAATTTTGATATCTGGGTTTTCATTTTCATTGAGTTCAAAATATTTTAAAATTTCCCTTGAGATTTCTCCTTTGACTCGTGCTATTTAAAAGTGTATTGTGGGCTTCCCTGGTGGCGCAGTGGTTGAGAGTCCGCCTGCCGATGCAGGGGACACGGGTTCGTGCCCCGGTCTGGGGGGATCCCGCGTGCCGCGGAGCGGCTGGGCCCGTGAGCCATGGCCGCTGGGCCTGCGCGTCCGGAGCCTGTGCTCCGCAACGGGAGAGGCCACAGCAGTGAGAGGCCCGCATACCTCAAAAAAAAAAAAAAAAAAAAAAAGTGTATTGTTTATTCTCTACGTAACTGGGGATTTTCCAGTTATCTTTCTGTTATTGATTTCTAGTTTAATCCCACTGTGGTTTGAGAGTAGACATTATATGATTTCTATTCTTTTCAATTTGTTAAGTTGTGCTTTATGGTGCAGAATATGGTCTACCTTGGTGAATGTTCCATGTGAGCTTGAGAAGAATGTGTATTCTGTTGTTAGATAAAGTACTCTATAGATGTCCATCATATCCAGTTGCTTGATGGTGTTGTTGAGTTCAACTATGTCCTACTGATTTTCTGCCTGCTGGTTCTGTCCATTTCTGATAGAGGGGTATCAAAATCTTCAACTATGACAGTGGATTCTCCCATTTCTCTTTGCCATTCTATTAATTTTTGCCTTACATCATCTGTTACTCTGTTTTTAGGTGCATGCACATTAAGGATTGTTATTGTTCTTGGAGAGTTGACCCCTTTGTCATTATGTAATGCACTTCTCTATCCCTGATAACTTTCCTTGCTTTGAAGTGTGCTCTCTCGGAATGTAATATAGCTACTCCTGTTCTCTTTTGATTAGTGTTAGCAAGGTATATTTTTCTCCATCCATTTATTATTAATTTGTATGTATCTTTGTATTTTAAATGAGTTTCTTTTGGACAACATATAGTTGTCCAAACAACATAGATTCATATTTTTTGATCCACTCTGACAATCTCTGTCTTTTAATTGATGCATTTATATCATTAATGTTCAAAGTGAATATTGATATAGTTGGATTAATATCTGTCATATTTGTTACTATTTTCTATTTGTTGCCTTTGTTTTTTTTCCCTATTTTTATCTTCTATTCATTTTCTGCCTTCTGTGCTTTTAATTGAGCATTTTATATTATTTTATTTTCTCTCCCTTTTTAGCACACCCTTTTTTGTGTGCATGCTTTTTTTTAGTTGTTGCCCTAGAATTTGCAATATACATTTACAATTAATCCAATTCCAATTTTAAATAACACTATACTGTTTCACAGGTAGTATGAGAACCATATTATAACAAAATAGCCCTATTTTCTCCTTCCCATCCCCTGTATCACTGCCGTTATTCATTTCATTTATGTTTAAGCATATATGAGTAACATATACATTATATATACTATATATAATTTTATTTTGAACACAGTGTTATCTGTTAGTTCAATTAAGAATGAGAAAAATGTAAGTTTTTATTTTACTTTCACTTATTCCTTCTTCAGTGCACTTCCTTTCTTTATGTAGGTCAGAGTTTCTGACCTATATTCTTTTTCTCTGATATTTACTATGAAAACCTGGTCAAGCTCCTGGAAGTAAAATTTACAAAAGTGTGGGATCACCCCATGACTGAGTCCCCCTGGGTTTTTTAACCCTCAAGCTTGTCTGCACTGAGACTCTAGCAATTTGTTTGTTACAGTTCACGTTTTCCTACCCCAGCATTGGGTCTCATTATGTTTCCATTCATGAGTCTCTATTCCGGTAAGCAGAGACTCCCTGTATTCACTTGTCTGTCCCTCTAATCTGTGGGCAGTGGTTTTCCCTGTGCCCTCACCTCTCTAATGTATCCAACAAGGGGATTGGTTTGTTGTTAAGACTGAGTGTCAATTTTGGTTTGTTGTTAGGATTGAGTGTCAATTTCCAAGCTCCTTACATGCAAAACAGGACATCAGAAGTGGCAATCTCTATTTTTAAAAGTTTTTTATATAGATGAGGCATTCACAAGGCTTACAAATCAAAAGGTATAAGAGTTATATAGTAAGACTTCCCCTCTGATGATGAAGTAGATGTCTCCAATCCACCCTCCTGCTGAGAACAGCTGAAGAAGTAAGATAATATTTTTAAAAACTATCTTAGAAACATCAAAGAATTTGACAAATACTAAAGAATTATTGGGAGACAAGGACAACCCAGAGAGTTAAGACAAGCCACTTTAAGCCATGTTTGCCTTGAGATAATATACCTGGGTAAACAGCTATAAAGACAACCTGAACTCCTAGTTGCCTCATGATGTCAGGAGAAGGGGACAAAAGTCAGAGCCAAGAGCTTATCAGAAGTTATCAGGAGCTCTGGTTAAAGCACTCCTCACTGTGTCTTCAGGGTAGAATAAACCAGAAATAACTCAGCTCTGGCACCAACTTGCAGCCCTCCTTCCCATTATCTGGAGGTTAGGGTATCTCAAGTCTTTAACTTGGATTAAGGTGGTCCTTGACAGGAGCAACAAGCAAAGATCCATTGTATAGGAGGATAGCATCATTTAGGGGTAAAACTGTTCCTCAGAATAATTTTTACATACAGTCTACCAGTCTTTGATAAAAAAAATAATCAGGTGTACAAGGAAACGAGTGAATGAAAACTTACAGAAACAACAGACAACAGAAATAGACCATCCATCTCAAGAAGTCAGGAAAAGAATGGCAAAATAACACAATGAAAGTAGAAGGGAGAAAGAATAAGAATCAGAGCAGGAATTAATGAACTAGAAAACAAATATGCAAAAGAGAAGAGTTAAAAACTTAGAAGTGGAAAGATTAATCTTTGGAAAGATTAATAAAGATAATAAGCCTCTAGCTAGGCCAACCAAGAACAAAAGAAAAAAGCATACATAACAAATATTATAAATTAAAAAGTGCGCATCATTGAATATTCTGTAGACATTATAAAAATAATAGAGTGATACTATGAAAAATTTTTCACTACCTTTGAAAATTATATGAACTAAACTCCTAGAAAAATATAGCTTACTTAAAGAAAACTAGAAATTCTGAACAACCATAGAACTATAAAATAAATTGAATCAGCAGTTTAAAATCTTTCCACAGAAGAGACTCCAAACTGTGGATGTCACTGGTGGGTTCTACCTAACATCTAAGGAATGAATAATTGCAATCTTATAGATACGTCTGAAAAACAGGAAGAGTATATACTCTCCATCTGATTTTGTGAGACTAACAAAATCTTGATATCCAAGTAAGATAAACATAGTTGGAAAAAGAAAATTACAGGCCCATCTCACTCAAGAAATACAGATGCAAAAGTCCTGCACAAAATAAAAGCAATCTGGACCCAGCTGCATATATCAAATAAATATATCAAACAATTTGGGTTATACTAGTAATGTGAGATTGATTTAACCCAGAGTTTTTCAGCCTGGGCCCTATTGTCATTTGGAGCTGGATAATTCTTTGTTGTGGGGAACCAATCTGTTCATTGTAGAATGTTTAGTAGCATCATTGGCCTGTAGTCACTACATATGAGTAGCACCACCACCCCTATTTCTGACAAGCAAAAATGTCTCCTGTAAAATTGTCCATGGTTGAAAACTAACATTACAAAATCAATCAATATAATTCATCATGTTAATAATTACAAGCCAAACTCATATAATAATTTTGATAGATGCAGAAAAATGTTTGTTAAAAATACATCAATTATGCTAAAAAAAAAACACCTAACAAGTGAGGCGGGAAAGAGGCAGATACAGCACTTCAAAGACATAGGTCTCCTATTTTTTTTTTAAACAATAAGAAATGTATTGGTTCAGGTAACTGGGAGGCTCAAGAGGTGATATAACATTAGTACTGGCTAGATTCCATGCCTCCAGCAGTTCATCAAGACACTGCCTTTCTACTGGCTCTGCTTTGTTCTATTGACTTCATTTTCGAGCAGGCTCTCTCCACACAGTTTGAGGTGGATACCAGCAGCTCCAAGCTTTTACCTTCTGTGGGTTGAGTAATCACTCACTATGTGATAGTTCTAGCAAAGTCCTGGAAATGAGTCTCATTGATCAGGTCTGACTCATCCTTTGAGCTGGAGTCAGGGGAGGGAGAAAGCCCTGCAACCCACAAAGATGGTTCCCCAGAGGAGAAGAGATATTCTTTCATCAGAAGAAGAAATGCTGAACAAGTGAAACAATAGATGTCTAATGTAGAGACTTTTCAAACTTTATCCCATGAATGAGAACACCCTAGTTTATGTGGCCAGGAGTTCAGGAGCTGAATGGTTCTAGCTCTGGGTTTCTTGTGGGGATATTGCCTAGAGCTGTAGTTTTCTTATGGTTTGACTATAGCTGGAGAATCTGCTTCCAAGGTGACTCCCTGATAGGATAGGCAAGTTTGTGGTCTTTGTTGGTTGAAGGTTTCAGTTCCTCACCATGTGAGCTTCTCCATAGGGTAGCTTGAGTGTCTTCTTGAGATGACAGCTGGTTTTCACCAAGCAAGTGATCCAAGATACCAAGGAAAAGGCTGAAATGTCTTTCATGACTGGCTTTGGATATCATCCCTCATCACTTCTGCAATATCCAGCAGGTCACACAAGTCATCCCTTTCAGTTTTGGAGGGACTAAACAAGAGCATGAATACCAGGAAATGATGATCAATGAGAAGGGGCAAACATAATCAAATAACTAATAGAAGAAAATTCCCTAGATAGGAAGCTCATGAGAGTCTAGATTAAAGGGCTCTTCAAGTTTGTAGCACAATGGATTAAAATAGACCATCTCCAATGCATATCATGAAATTTCAGAATAGTGAACATCAAAGAGAAAATCTCGCAAGATTCTGGAAAGGAAGAAAAAATATGTCACATATAAACATTTAGAATCAGAATGACTTCATAATCCTCAAAAACAAGTTTGTATGACAAAATATAATAGTGTTTTCAAAATTCTGTTAAACTATTTTAAATATAGCATTTTATACCCAAGACAAACCATCAATCAAGTTTTAATGTAGAAGAGAGACATTTTTAGATATTCAAGTTTAAAAAATTGTCTCCCACCCACCCTTTCTCAGAAACTTTGGGAAAACAGAAGATCCAGGAAGCAAGGGATTCAATACAAGGAAAAGGAGAAGGAAATCCCCAAAATGATGGAGAAAGGAATTCCAAGAACAACAGCTGTGTGCCAAGTGCAGAGGGCAAAAAGGACTGACAGATCAGAGAACTCAGAATGTTGTTCCATGAGAATATTAAATCTATAGAACACAAAATGTGTTTGAACATAATAAGGGATTTACACAACTGGGAGAGAGTTTGAAGTTGAGTTTGTCAAAAAGTAAAATAATAGGAAAATAAAGCAAGTATTAATTCCAGAGAAAACAAGACACTATGTAGGAAAAGGTAAAGCAACCAAAGTTTACTTTATGCCTCAGCTGGAACTGGCATTTACAAACTCACAAAAAATGTAAACACAGAATAGTGACCTAACTAAATTATAATGTAACTATATTGGGAAGACAGAGAATGAAAAGTGTGATGGGGCATGCCAGGGGTTAAAAAAGAGCTAAATCCTCATTTTCCATAGGGGGAAATCAACAGATAATATCTAGAACTGAAAAATCAATAAACAGCAGTATAAGAATGTTACTCAGAAATGTGGAAGTAAATACCAAATGAATCAACTACAGTTGTTTGAAACTAGTTGCTTCTGGGAAGCAGCAATTCATGGAAGGTATGGGGTAGAGGTGCTAATTTTGCTAATAAGCTTTGTATAACTAGTGTCATCTTCCAAATATGTTCATGTAAATTTAATCAAAATAAAACTAAATAGAAAGGATTCTGAGAAGATGGGAGAGTAGGGAGCACCAGGAATCTGCCTCCCCACCTGGACAACAATTGCATTGGCAGAATCTGCCTGATGTAACTATTTTGGAACTCTGGAGTCTATTGAAGGCATGCAACTTCCAGGAAAATGTTGAACAGTAAATTACTGTTAATTTCAGTCAAGTCCAACTCTTAGGGCTATTGCAGTGACCCATCCCCCACTCCCAGCCCCATGGAAGGCAGCAGAACACATATTCCAGGAGAAGCCTGCATGCAGCTTGTGAGAACCAGGGTGAGAAAAAAAGACTGTGTCCTCCAAATATCAGGGTTCTGTGCCCCATAGCTGACTGCTGCTTCTGATCATAGAAGTGCAGACAAAGAGGCTGCCACCCGTTGTGGTTGCATCTCCTCCCATTGTTGCAAGCCCCTCTCCCTCCAACTGAAGTTACTTCCAGGAGATTTAAAGGGCTGACATCCTCTTTTTCCTCCCTTCCATTTTTCTCTTTTCTCCTCTTGGGTGCCAGAGACATTAAAGGCTATGATTTAAAAAGCAACTTTGTAAATGAGGAAAGTTAGAAAGTGACCACACATGCACAGGGAAAGGTGAAGGCTCAGAAGAGACCTGAGAGGACCTTAAGTTTATACCCCAGGCAGATCCCTGGCACAGAGACAGCCTGCAATTGCTTAAAAAAGAAAAACAACAAACAAAAATAATAATTAAAAGTGGCAAACTCTGGAGAAGGGGGTAGAATATGATTTCCAGAGTTATCACATTATTTGATTCAAATGTCCAGTTTTCAACAAAAAAAATCACAAGGCATACAAAGAAACAGAAAAGTGTAGCCTATTCAAAGGGAAAACATTAAATCAACAGAAACTATCCCTGAAAAAGACCTAAAGGCAGATCTACTAGACAAAGACTTCAAAACAACCAACTTAAAGATACTTAAAGAACCAAAGGGATATTTGAAGAAAGTCAAGAAAACAATGTGTGAACAAAATAGAAATATCAATAAAGAGATAGAAAACCTTAAAAGGGTTTTTTTTTTAATTTGGACTTAGGTGCTGGTCTTGGGATGGAGCTCAGGGCTAGTCTTAGGGTACAAAATGTTTGAGACATTGTTATTGAGGCATAGAACTAGGTTCAGCTCTGGGTATAAGGACCTTAAGGTAAGAGAAGTCTTGGAAGGCTGGTCCTGAGGTGCCTGGGTCCCTACCCTTGGAGCTGCTGCTAGAGGTTCCAGGAGATGGGTTGCAGTGCATGAAGTTGCAGAAGCCACCATAGGTACATTCCCCCATCTGCTGACAGCATGGCTCCCAGAAGTCAGTGACAGGAGACAGCTTGGCATGCACAGTCTGGCTGTTGAACCAATGGTTATTGAGTTCAGCCACTCCCTGAGCTGCATCCTCCTCATGACAGAATTTGACATAGATATTGCCCACAAGATGGCCCCTCAGATGGTCACTGAACTCCCTCAGCTTTTATTTATCTGGGAATGTCTTGATTTCTCCTTCACTTTTGAAGGACAGTTTTGCTGAATATAGAGGTCTTGGTTGACAGGAGGGGTAGAAACCCCCTTAATATTCAAAGAGACGCATAAATACAAAAGGGAGAAAAGATAAGAGCAAGAGGAAAATAGACAAAGAATATGAATAGACATTACAGAAAAAAGAAATGTAATCCTCAGTAGACACATGAAGAAATGCTCCATTTCATTCATAATTAAAGAAATGCAAATTAAAGCGTTGCCATGCTGATTTTTGTAGCATATTGGCACAGAATAAAAAAAAGTTGTACTCATCATTGGTGAAGGTGGGGCAGATCAGCAGGAGGTGGGAGTGCAAATTGGGGCAGTATTTGTTGAAGGCTAACTTGGAAATATCTATGAAAATGTATAATGCACCTGCTCTTTGAGCATCACCTCTTCTGGGAGTTTATTCTTCATACATAGGTCACAAGTACACATTCTGTATTCAAAGGTGTTCATTGGAAATCACACAAATGTCTCTCAGTACAGGACTAGCTAGACAAATAATGATACATCCTTCTCATGGTATCTTAGTCTATTCAGGCTGCTGTAAGAGAACACCATAGACTGGGTGGCTTATAAGGAACAGAAATTTATTTTCACAAATTTGGAGGTTGAGCAGTCCAAAATCAAGGCACCGGCGGATTTGGTGTCTGGTGAGAGCTTGCTTCCTGGTGCACAGACAGCTGTCTTCTTTCTGGGTCCTCACATAGCAGACAGGATGAGGGAGCTCTCTGGGGGTCTCTTTCATAAGGACACTTGTCCCATTCATCAAGTTTCCACCCTCATGACCTGATCCACCTCACAAAGGCCCCACATCCAAATACCATCACATTGGGGATTAGGTTTCAACATGTGAATTTTGGAGGGATACGAACATTCAGTCCATATAAGCACATGCAATACTCTGCACCATTAAGAAGAGAGACTGCTCTGTATGTGCTCAAACCAAAGAGGGCAAGATACTTTAATATAAAAAAAAAGTTTCTAGCAGTATTTATTGTGTGAGTCCATTGTATGACAAATGGAGAGAAGTAATGTTTGTAATGATCTGGCACCTACTTGATGGTCATTAGAAAGTACTTAGCTACCTTCTCTAATGTAAGCTGTCAAACTAAACAGCTTTTGATTGTGATTCAAAGCACAATACAAAATTCATTTGATAATGAGGCTCCCTTGGCTGCAGAAGTCATGTCTAATCTTGACTTTACATTTTTGTGTGATGTACAACAGCTTTGTTGTCCTCATTCATTGACTTAATGATGAAATAGAATACATTTGAACTTAAAAAAATTAATTCCTATAACATTCTCATGTGCTTTTAGATGTTTTGTATGTTTCACCTATTGGGCTTTCTTTTCTTTCTTTTTTTTTTTTTTTTTTTACATCTTTATTGGAGTGTAATTGCTTTACAATGGTGTGTTAGTTTCTGCTTTATAACAAAGTAAATCAATTATACATATGTTCCCATATCTCTTCCCTCTTGTGTCTCCCTCCCTCCCAACCATGCTTTCTTTAAAAAAAAAAAAAAAAAAAAAAAAAAAAAAGTATGTAGTTCTTTAGCTTAAAGAAAAAAAAAACCCTAGAAAATAATATCCCCCATTTCTTTCCCCAGCTGGCCTGGATTTCCCTGACCCAATAAGACCTCAGCAGATTTATCCTGGACTAGAATTCAGGAGACCTGGGCGCCAGTCCTGGCTCAGCTCTTCACTAGCTGTATGACCTTGAGTAAGTCCTTTAGCCTTTCTTAGTTCTTTTTCTCAGCTGTCACATGGGGCACAGTACCTTTCCTATCTACCCCATGGGATTATTTTGAGGTGTAAATGAAATAATAGGCATACAAACTCATAATTTGTAAAGACTACAAAAGTGAAAGGGCTTTTGTTTTGATAATGAGGGGATCCTCTCAGAGGTTACATATTTCTATTTTCTGGTTTCCCCAGAAGGGAGGCAAGCCTGGGTATTTATTCAATTAACCTAGAGTGCCTTTTCTGGACCAGGCACCATGCCAGGGGCTGGTGATCCAGAGTCGAATGTGATGCAATTCTTGCTCTCAAAGAATTCAGTTTGCTAGAGGATGCAACTAATAATTGCCATAAAATGTGAGAAATGCAATAGAATGGTTATAGATGAAGAGGGGTGGTACAGCTCTCTGATTGGGAAGGCATCACTGAAACGGTGACATTTGGGTTGAGTCTTAACGAATGTGTTAGATTTTGCCAGGCGAAGAATTGACTGCTTACCTGGTTGAACCCAGGCAGTGCCCAACCTTGGACCAATTTCTGACCCATCTTTATCAAACTTTCCCTGTGCTGTGTTGTAGTACACATTACTGCCACATTAATCACATTGAATGCCTCACGGTTTACAGAATTCTGAAATGTTGTGGGTATAAAACCAGAGATTATTTGTATGCTCAAAATAGTTGTATAAATCATTCATGAATTCAATATCCTTTTCATACTAATTAGGATTTGTTGGGCTTTTTGGATAACACAGTTAATTGCCAGTTGATACTGATAATCACTACCAAGCTGATATTTCATGATTAAATTATTTTCATTTACTGAAAAAAAAAATCAGAAACTTGCTCTCAACTGCCCGTCCTATTGGAAAATATTTGTGAAAAGATGTTTAACCACAGGTTAGGTGTGTTTCCCTCCCAGGAATATATGCATTGGGGTCCAGAGGGTGATATGAGTCCCTACACACCAAAGAATCATAATAATGTTTTAGTTTTATAGCTTACATTAGGGGAAGTACCGACGTACTTTCTATTGGCTGCCAATCTGTGCAAGATATTTACAAACATTACTTTTTTTCATTGTCACCACAACTCTGTTTTCTCTCTTATTATAGGTGAGGGAACAGAATCACCTGGCTAGTTAGTGGTAGAGTCAGATTCAAACTCTGGGCTATGATCTTGCGCGTCCTTTGGCAGCTTGGTTCTCACAGCAATGCTGGGAAATGGGCAAGAAACGAACATTACCCCTCTTTAGGATGGGAAATCAGGACTTGGAAAGCTTTGCTGGGGACCCCCAGCTAGGCTTCCCGACTCTGGCTCCATTGGGGGCTGTTACCTTGCTGTCAGGGTCAAAGCCCTCACAGGCAGTGGAGGAGATCCTTTGGGGTAAGGCTGTCTCCTTGGAGCTTCTCAAATCTCATCTCGGGAAGCAGCTGCCCCCTGGGCCCAGGTGTTAGGTCTGCCCTGGCTGGGCGTGGGGCCCTGCTGTTCTGGAAAGTTCTTTGGAAGAAGATACCTTTCCTTGTCTGTCTTCACCACGAGGAGGACTGGGCGCCATCTACCAGAGTCTTCCCCAGGTTAACACTCTTCCTGCCCTTGTTCAAGGAAATGACAGGGACAGTGGAGGAGAGTGAGCCCCCTTGGCTTGAGACAGTATTTGGGGTGATAAAGAATAGCTTCCTCTTTGATGGACTGCTCGGGTTCGTTCACTGAGAATGGACCCTTTGTGGAGTTGCAGAGAGGAGTAACTGAGGAGCTAGAATAGTGCCTAGCCGGGATGAAGTCGCGTCCGAATACACATCACCTCCTGACCTCTTGCGATGCGGTCCTCAGACCCACCGAGTCTTTCCTTTCTCTGTCCAGCTGTCTCTCTTGGTCTCTGCCTCTGTCCTCTCTCTCTGTGTATCTCTGTCTGTCTGTCCCGGCTTTCTCTTCCTCGCTCCCTTTCCCCTCCCTCTCTCCCTCTGTCCTTCTCCCTCCCTTTTCCCTGCCTTCTTCTCTTTCCGTCCACAACCCTTTACCTTGTCTCCCACTTCGCCTGCCTCATGCAGACCTACACACATTTCGGATTCCTTGTTCTCCCTGAAGAGATTCTTTAATCACTTCTGTTAAAAAGTAGATGAGTTGCACTCTTCAAATGCTAAGAAAAAACCGGTCATCTTAATTTAACCTTTTTTTCGGCCCACTGGCCTGTGGCTAAAGCAAAAATAGGTCTCCCCGCTTCTGGCACACACACGGCCCTCCCCAAGCTGTAAGCCAGCCCAGTTGGCAGATACGCTGCGGGGGCCAGAATCCTGTTACCAAACACATGGCCAGGGCCAGAGCTCCAAGTCCAGTCAGGCCTCCTAGCCAAGGCCGTACATCGGCCTGAGGCCTGAGGGGGGCGGGGGGCACGGAGGCTCCTGCCCATCTGGCCCTCGGGCTGTGGCGGGTGCTGGTTAGCTGCCTCCTTCCCTTCCCCAGTGGGGCTGCAAGAGGCGTTCGGCTGGAGCCCTGCCCCCTCTCAGCTTGTCACCATACCGGGTGACACCCCACAGGCCCAGGCCAAGCTGTCAGGTTAGTGCCCAGTCTAGCACCGTTAAATTTATTGGACTAACATTTAAATGAGGATTTAGAGTTACATAATGTTCTTACCTCATAACAACCTAGTAGAGGAGGTTTTATTGAGTCCTTATAATGACCAGACTGAGGCTTATACAGGTTAAGTTATCCAGTTAGGGATAAAGCCGGTACTTAGGACTCGAATATCTTGCCCCCATGTCCCCAGACCAGGTTCCAGAACCTGCATGGGCCACTTCCCCAGGCCTGTTTTCCCAGGGGGGACTGTACCAGGCATGGACACTATCTCTAGTCTCAAGGTTGGCTGCAGGGCAGAAGCTTGCTGGCTGTGGGTGGACATTGGACATGTAGGCTGGAGTGTCCCCAGATGAGTGTGAGGTCCTCTGCAATGCAGGATGTTGCTGGGAGTAGCAAGAAGACGAGAGTGGACTGAGGGCCTGGGACTGGGGCCGCAGACCACCACATTCGGGCATGAACTCCCAGGAATCTGAAAGTTCTCAATTTGAACCTGGTCTTCCAGGTCACTGTGCATGTGCCTTTGTGGAGTTAGGAGGATAAAATATATTTCACTTAATAGTGTGTTGACTCAGTTTATAACTGAAATATTGAAATTTATGTTAATTGGGCTGTCACTAGACTTATGAGCTCTGGGTCCCCTAAATGTTAGAGGAGGGCCTGGTGAGCGCATTTTCAAGTGTTTATTGGTGGCTGGCTGGGATGTCCTCTTTTGTGAAGTTCCTGTTCGAGTCTGTTGCCCACTTTTTTATTGGGTCATCTCAATCACATTTGGATGTCTTTGTGCCTTTACCCTTTGGGATTCCTTATCTAGACCCAAGAGGAGGGGCAGAGTTCCAAACGGCGTCACTCAGCTTATGGCTTCGTCTCATCCCACCTGAGAGGTTGGTCATGCTTCGTGGTTGAAAATACGCTTGTCGCACCCGCCATCTTTCCACGTCCTGATGCAGGTCTCCCTCCTGAGCTCCGTCTGAATGTCATAAAAGGTCCTGCCACTCAAGCCAGTCTCCCTCCCAAACCCATTCCTCCTCATGGTTTCTATACCCAGGGGCCTTTGACTGTTTCCTCTCGCCCCCGAGCCCCATCTACCTAACACCAGATCTGATCGATTTCACCTCCATAAGGTCTCTGAAGCCCAGGCACGGGGCTCTACCCACAGCCACCGCCCCGTTTCCCCTTCAGGTCCTCCAGACTGCTGTCCCCTCCTCCAGCCCTGCTCTATCCCACTCTCCAGACTGCTTCCTAAACAGCTCAGAATATATTCCAAGTGCCTCACTGCCCACAGACTAGAACTCCAGCTTCTCAGCGTGCTCTCCAAGGTGCTTGTTTCATTACGGTGTTTGTTGTAAAGATCAGGTGGCCTCCTGCCACAGGGGTGGGGAGGCGGGTGGGGAGCACAGGGAAATCGGGCAACGCAAACCTCAACCATGTGGCTAGACCTGGCAGAAGCCAGGAAGAGCCACCAAGAAAGACCAAGGTGAACACAGTGTCAGGGTTCCTGAGGCTGGAGTACAGTTTAGGGGCTCAGAGCCTGGCCACCTCATTGCCTCCTCAGCACTTGAGCTCAGCTTGCCACAGAAGGACTCGCCTTTCGTCTCTTCCCTCTTGGCCTTCTTCCTTTTACTCTCACCGCAAACCAATCATCTTTCCTTTTTAAAAAAAAATTTATTTAATTTATTTATTTTTGGCTTCGTTGGGTCTTCGTTGCTGCGCGCGGGCTTTCTCTAGTTGCAGTGAGTGGGGGCTACTCTTCGTTGAGGTGCATGGGCTTCTCGTTGCAGTGGCTTCTCTTGTTGCGGAGCACAGGCTCTAGGTGCACGGGCTTCAGTAGTTGTGGCGCACGGGCTCAGTAGTTGTGGCTTGCAGGCTCTAGAGCGCAGGCTCAGTAGTTGTGGTGCCCGGGCTTAGTTGCTCCGTGGCATGTGGGATCTTCCCGGACCAGGGCTCGAACCCGTGTCCTCTGCATTGGCAGGCAGATTCTTAACCACTGCGCCACCAGGGAAGCCCCTACCTTTCCTTTTTCTGTCACTACTTTAACACTCACCACCCCCTGGCACAGGGAAAGGATCTATTGACCCAATCAGTCCCAATATTCCTTGGGCAGAGAGTTCTTGCCAGACCATCTCATGGACAGGACTTGGAGCAGCTACCTAGCCTGATCCAATCAACTGCAAACAGGGAGATGGGGGTCCCAAGGTGAGCTGGCCTCCTCATCCTGGAGTGGACTGGTGGATCTCCTGAGGCTTGGCCTGCCCCATTCATCAGACAGACCCACCATCTGTAGACGTTCAGCTATTTGAGATTCCAGTGCGCCCTTCCAACCTTCCTCATCTTTGCTCATGATGGTCCCCTCACTGGGTGCACTCAGCTTTCATGGCTCCGATCCACACTACCCATCCTTTCTTTCCCTTCTCAGCCTTCTCTAAAACCCTCCAGCGCAAATTGACCCAATACTGGACCCCTGTTGCTAGTTGCTTATAACATCTTGTTAGCACTGATTTCCTTTTCTTTTACTATTGTGAGTTGTTACCCGTCTGTCTCCCTAATTGGGTTGTAAACACCATGAAAATGAAGATTCTATTATCCATCTTTGTATATAGTCTAAGTGCTTAGTACAGAACACTGCATAGAATAAGCTTCCAGTTAAATACTTTGTTGGAAAAATAAATGAATAAACGGTCTGGATAAGCCAGCATAGCAGATGATTCCCCAGTTTTTTTTTCTCCATGATGCATCTTATAAATTTTTTTAAACGCCAAGAACAGATGTTAAAACCCTGAGAGCTCAATCCCCACCCCACCCCCACCCCCACCCCCAGCAGCGTCTCACCCTGCACCAGCTCCTCCTCAGCCAGGCCCAGGGTCCTTCCCTCTGTCCCAGCGGGCAGGCTGTGGTGAGGAAAGCATGGGCCACCCAGGAGCCTGTGTGGTCATGGGCTCTGCATGGAGGGCCTGCCAGGGCAGCCCGGGATGTGGCTGGACCGCTGCTGGAGCCCGGGCGGGCTGGGAGGCGTGGGCAGCACCAGCGTGCTCTCCCTCACGTCCTTGAAGCTTCCCCTGTCCTCTGACTCAGCTCCAGCATCACAATTCGTGGATGAATGCCCTGGTCCTAGACAGAGAGCCGATTCAGCCCAGCAGGGTTTCTGGAGGGCTCCCAGGAAGGGGAGGCCCAGAAAATGGCCGGGGGGCAGTGAAGTTGGAGTGACGGCCAGTTCACTCCAGCTGCAGCTCAGGGCATGTTCTTCTCTGCCCCCACTCCCACCCCACATTCTTCTTGTACCCTCAACGGTGCTGGGCTCTATGGGGCAAACAGGAGCCTGGAGCAGACCTTGGGAGGCCAGCTTCTAGTGTCCTATGCTTCCCAGCCCTGTCCCCATCACTTTCCCACATCTGGGTTTGTGTGTGTTCATGTGTGCTTGTGTGTGCATTCTGTCAGCGGATGCGGGTGACATCTCTACTCCAGCGGGGGTCCCTATACCCACTGCAGAGCAAGTTGAGCCCCTTTTGAGTTCAAAGAGCCCCCATATCAAAGCTTGGTACCATTTGATAAATTAACATGCAATAAAATGCACATCTCAGTTTGACCATTTTTGACAATTTGGGTGCAGCTACCACCCAAATGGTCCAGTCTCTCCCCCACATCCCCAGAAAGTTCCCTCACGCCCCGTTCAACCCCCTTCTCATTTATGTAACCATAGATCAGCTTTTAAATCTGCATCAGAGGAGATGTCACCAGACTTTGTGTAGTGTGAGTATAGAAACTGCCAAGCAGCACCCAGTTCTGAAGCTAAGGGGCTTCCTCCCACCCTCCTTCCCAGCATCCCCACTCCACACCTGCCCCAGGTGCTGCATGACAGGACAGCAGGATCAACAAACAGTGCAGGGAAAGAACAGAGGATATGGGCCAGGGCCCTGGGTGTACGCGATGTGATTGGGGCAGTCACTCGCTCTTTTGGAGTCTTGGGATCTGTAACTCTGCACTGGGGATGGTAACGGTCACCCTCGGCCCCGACATCCCCAGGGCCTCTGGGAGGACTGAAGCCAATTTTGCAGCCAACGTTATAGATGGAGAGAGGGCATCAATCAATGAATTGATTGACCCAATAGCTAGCATGTACGGAGCTCTCTTGGGGGCCAGGCATCATGCTAACAACTTCCTTTAACCCTCAAGTCCGGGGGTGGGTACTACTTTTTATCCCCATTCTACAAACGGGAAAACTGGGGCTCAGAGGAATTAAAAGACTGGCCCCAAGCCAAACAATGAGAACGTGATGGAGTTACATTTGCCTGTAGGCAGCCACTCACGGCTCAGGCTCTTGGTCCTCTATACGATTCTTTTTCCCAGATGGATCCATTAATTGACAAAAATGAGCTGTAGCTGACAGTAGTTTGTTAACAGAGATGTGCAATGCAAATGGTGCTTGTTATCATTTCTATCAACAAGTTTTGAGAGCCAGAGAGGTAGATGACAGTCCACAGGCCTCACCTCCCACCCCAACCCTAGTCGGTCTGTCCCAATAAATTTCAGAATCATGACTCCTGCCTCTTCTCCTTGGACCCTCAGACTATTTCCGCTTCAGAGACAGAAAGTCCTTCTTCACATCTAACTTCAGTCTCGCCTGCTGGAGTATAGCCAACATCAAATTCACCACTGGCCTTATACAAACGATGTGCATGAGGGTGCTAATCAGCTTTCCACCCTGCAGGGCACCCCAAAGTGCTGAGGCCTCAGGGGGACAGGTCATCACAGTCCCTTCCCAGTCCTGAGCATGTGAGTCCTAGGGGATGGAGGAGTCGAAAGGAGGGATGGAGAGAGGGCGTCTGAGCTCCCTCCTTTCTGCTCTTCTCAGCTCCCGCAGAGACCCCTGTGTCTGGCTCTTTCTCCTGGGAATCCTCCACCCACCACAGACTTCACCCCACATCCTTGTAGCATTTCTGTGGGGCTTGTCACCGGAGGGGTGTGGGAGACAGGAGAGCAGAGGGTCTGGCAGAGCCCTTCAAGACCAAGGCCTTGCACTGGGGAGCTTAGCTCAGGGATACAGGCCTGCTAGCTCACCGCTTGACCTTGGTCAGGCCAGGTCTGTCTTCTCCACTGCCAGGGGAGATAATATTACTGCCTCTCAGGGCTGGGCCGAAGGCTCGGATGATACCAAGACTGGGAAAGGGCTTGGCAAAGGAGAAGCTGAAGTTCAGCCCAAGGGATTGTTTGAGGCACATTGTGCTGCAGGGAAGGGCCTGGACCTGCCCAAGAGAGCTCAGGGCCAAGGGTCTGGCTTGCTGACTGCCTTGTAAGCTTCTCATGGACCCCTCTGAGACAGAAGGACAAACGGTCAATCCACCCCTATGCCCCCATCCACCCAAACCAAAGGGCCCCCTGCTGTGCTGTCTGTGGCCTGCCTGTGGGCCTCTGTGTTGCCTGTGAGCACCTGTCTGTGCTCTAGGGTGCAGGCAGAGGCCTCTCTGTGATGGCAGAGGAGGTTCTGGTCAACAGCACAGCTTTCTGGGAGTCTCTGTGTATGTGTCCCTCTGTGCGGGCTCATGTGGATCTGTGTCTGTGTGTACATCCATGTCACAGAGCGTCTATTTTTTAAAAAGCTATCTAGGATTTATTGTCTGTTACATGGGAAGGGGGTACCTTAGTCTCTAGGCATCTGGAGGCACAAGGATTATGTTGTGAATTGTGGGTGTGGTGTCCACAGGGCTCCAAAGCTACCCATGGCTCCTATTCCTCAGTGCACATGTCCTAGCCTGGTGTTCAAGGTCCTCCACGCCTGGCACACGGAGGCCTTTCTGGCACAATCGTCCACACTTACTGGGCACAGACAGGAGAGACTGTGACTTCAGACTTGTTCCTTCTCCTCCGGGCTTCATTCTCTCAAACGTGAAGTGAGCTGGGAAAGTCATCTACGAACTGCAAAGCGTGACACACAAGCAAGGGATGCTTCCTGCAGCTTCCTGGATTTGGGGTGCATAGCCCCCTCTGGGCCTCTCCTCCTGTTGTCCCAATATCCCCACTCCCTGACTGCCTTCCCCGCCTTCTCTGAATAGTCAGGTTCTGCTGATGCTTCCTCCCTCAGCGCTGCTCTGCCTGCAACTCTCCTTCTCTGTTCCTGCTTCTGTGAGGATCCCTGTTTGTAAGTCTGTGTGTGTGTGTTGTGTTGTGTGCCCCTGTGTGTGCACTTGGGTCTACCCTCTGAATGCACCTTTTGTTCATTCAACAAGTATTTATTGAACACCTTTTATCTGCCAGGCATCGCGCTGGGTGCTGGGGATTCAGCTGTGAAGAAGGCAGATGCAGGAGCAGCACTAGCGCACTGGGAATCTGCACAGATAAGAAAAAGCCACCCTTAGCAGGAGATGCAGTCCCAGGGGTGTATGGCTTGCTGAATAAATGATGCTTTTACACAAGGAAAAAGGAACCTTTTCTTCCTGGTAGACACAGCCCTAAATTAAGGTCCACAGCTTGGGAAGTGGGGATAGGGGCTGGACTTCAGCCCCATGCCGACTCCCTTGGTTAAGCCAGCCACCCTTGGGCATTGAACAAAACACACATCTCAAGACAGCAGCCCAGGAAAGCCCTTCTTACCCTTGAAGGTAGCACTCAAGCTCCTTCGAGGAGCATCTTGAAGATGTGTGCATCTCTGTACTGCTTGTGTGCACACATGATGCCAGTGTGTCCCTCTGTGCAAGTGTCCCTGCTCTGGTGGACCTCTCTGTAGCCATGTCTGGGCGTGGGGGAGAAGACGTATGTGTGGGTATCAGCCTGTATATGTGTGCACCCGCAGCCCTGACGGCTGTTTCCTCACCGTCCTGCACGTCTCTCGGTTGGCTTTCTCTGCTTACCTAATTGTTCATCTTCCCCAACTGGACCCCATGCTCTGTGAAGTCCTTCCTCAGCAGAGCAGGGTGGAGCTTAGCCTCAGGAGTTAGTGGACCAGTGCTGGGCCCAACCTTCCCCCTAATCTTCAGCTTCTGCTTTTCCCTTCTCTGGAAGGAAAGGCTGGGCCCCTCTGGTACCAGCATGGGCCAGGGCAAAGGGCACAGCTGTTACATGGAGGGCCTAGGCTTCTCTGCCTGGGAATCTCTGGGAGACCCCGGGCAGATCCCTAACCCCTCCTGAAGACTTACCCACGTGGAACACGATGGACTTGTTGGTTCTTTGCTAGATACGTCCTGCCTCTGCATCTTTGCTCAGCCCACTCTCATGGCGTGCTCCCCCATCCTTCAAGACCGAGGGCCACCTGTGCTATAAGTAGTGGCAGCAGCGACCCACTACAGAGCGCTTACCTGGCACCAACATGGTAGAAGGGTGGATTGCACCCACCGTGGACCTTGGTGTTTAGATGCTTATCATACACACAATCTCATTGAAGTCTCACAATGGTGTAATGAAGTAGGCATTATTCACATCCCAGTTTTTGAGACAAGGAAACCAAAATTCAGAAATGTCCACAAACCTGCCCAAGGTCACACTGCCTCACTAGCTGACTGAGACAATGAGGACTGGACTCAGCTCTGCCTGCGCCTCAGCTCCCATGCTCCTAACCTCAGGTCAGCCTCCGACCTCTGCAGCCCACTGTTACTCTCCCTGCTCTGAGCTCCTGGTGTCCTAGTGGGCACAGTGGCCATCTGAATTTATACCCTTAGCTGTTGTCTTAAAAATATATACTTTTCTTTTTTTTTTTTTTTTTAACATTGCACCTACCTCCCTGACTAGATTATGTTTCTGAGGGTAGAGACTGTGTCCTTTTATCCCTTTGTTTCTCCAGCCCCTCACACCTACAAGATGATGCTGTTGATGATGATGGTGAGTGATCCCCCCTGACTGTCTCTGGGCCACAAGGTCACAGTGACGGCTTTGTGTGGTTTCCTCCCTTGTGTGACTTGAAGGAGCTGTGTCCCTTGTAGGAGAGTTTCTTGGTTTGGGAGGAGAAGCTCTGGGCAATCTGTGCCTCTGGCCTGGGGATCCCAAAGGGCTCCTGCAGCCCTGAGGACAGCGGCAGAGTCGGCACCTCCCTCGCTCCCCCTCGAGCCTGCATTCTGGCTAATCCCCCACCCCTGACTCCCCAGGGCCCTGGGCTTTGCAGGCCTGGGTGGGGAGGAAGCCGGTAGGAGGGGGGCCTTCCACCCTGCCTCTGCAGCTCTGGTGCAAAACTATGTGGTCCTTCCAGTATGTTCAGAAATCCCATCTCCACAGAGGCATGGGCTAGGTGGAACTGACGCCCTGCGGGCAGCCTAGCCGGATGGTCTGGACCTGGCAGCCGCCTTGGAGGTGCCTGACTGCAGCCATGGGGTCTGGGCTGTGACGTCTCCACTTATGTGAAATCAGAGTCCTACCGTTTAAGAGGGGGGCTGTGGGACCATATTCTCCACAGTTTCATCCAATAACCAAGGGCACAGTAAGCACTTGCCACTGGGGGTAAATCTCTGAGATGCATTTCCTGCTCCATGGGTGGAAGGGTTACATATACCCAGTCTGCTCACACAAGGAAAGGGGTAATACCTTCCGAAAGCAGTGCTGGATACCAGCAGTGCTGTATTACGTTCACAAGGGAAGAGCATGATGGGTCAGAGGGGTCCCAGAAGGCAGCGCAGTGAGAGGAAGTGGGGATGGCAGTTCGGCAGGGAGAGGCTCAGAGGATCGGGTAGGTTATCCCTGGTGGAGAGGAGCAACACGACCAGGGGGATGACACTGCACACACTAGTCCATAACTGGTGGGCTTGCCCTACCCCAACAGCGTGGAGAAGCCACCAGTGCCCACACTTGACTCCAGTGTTGATACTGCCATTTTCTAGATGTGCAAACTAGGGATAGTTACTTCACTTCTCTGAGGCTCCGTTTCTTCATCTGTAAACAGTGATGAAAATTCTAACCTCTGAAGGTTGTTGACTTTTTGTTTCATCATTCTTTAGAGAGAGAGAGTATGCTCAAAGGGAATGTCTATTCGTTCTCTAATTTGAATGAAGTGGAGAACAGTACTGTTTGGATTCCCTGACTTCTATCTATCAAAAAATATTTATTTACGGGGCTTCCCTGGTGGCGCAGTGGTTGAGAGTCCACCTGCTGATGCAGGGGACACGGGTTTGTGCCCCGGTCTGAGAAGATCCCACCTGGGCCGGTGAGCCATGGCCACTGAGCCTGTGCGTCAGGAGCCTGTGCTCCACAACGAGAGAGGCCACGACAGTGAGAGGCCCACGTATTGCAAAAAAAAAAAAAAAAAAAAAAATTATTTCCATGAGCTCTGCCCAGTGTTGTGTGTCATAAGGGAAGCAGGGCCTTTGGAATGGTCAGGCCTCCCTGGAGACACGGACATTGGCTCTGGGGAGACAAGATTGTGCCTTGGCACAGTCCAGAGCAGTGTGGGCTAACTTCATGGGCCAGACAGCAGGGGCTGTAGCAGCTTGTCAAAGGGGCACCACTGAAGTCTGGATTAGCCAGAAGATACTTGCTGTAGAAGCTGGCACTTGAATAGAACTTTTGGTTGGTTAAGATGTCCAATCATGTTTTTTTTTTTAACATCTTTATTGGAGTATAATTGCTTTACAATGGTGTGTTAGTTTCTGCTTTATAACAAAGTGAATCAGTTATACATATACATATGTTCCCATATCTCTTCCCTCTTGCATCTCCCTCCCACCCTCCCTATCCCACCCCTCTAGGTGGTCACAAAGCACCGAGCTGATCTCCCTGTGCTATGCGGCTGCTTCCCACTAGCTATCTATTTTACATTTGGTAGTGTATATATGTCCATGCCACTCTCTCACTTTGTCCCAGCTTACCCTTCCCCCTCCCCATATCCTCAAGTCCATTCTCTAGTAGGTCTGTGTATGTATTCCCATCTTACCCCTAAGTTCTTCATGACCTTTTTCTGTTTGTTTGTTTTTCTTAGATTCCATATATATGTATTAGCATATGGTATTTGTTTTTCTCTTTCTGACTTACTTCACTCTGTATGACAGACTCTAGGTCCATCCACCTCACTACAAATAACTCAATTTCATTTATTTTTATGGCTGAGTAATATTCCATTGTATATATGTGCCATATCTTCTTTATCCATTCATCTGTTGATTGACACTTAGGTTGCTTCCATGTCCTGGCTACTGTAAATAGAGCTGCAATGAGCATATTGGTACATGACTCTTTTTGAATTATGGTTTGCTCAGGGTATATGCCCAGTAGTGGGATTCCTGGGTCATATGGTAGTTCTATTTGTAGTTTTTTAAGGAACCTCCATACTGTTCTCCATAGTGGCTGTATCAATTTACATTCCCAGCAACAGTGCAAGAGTGTTCCCTTTTCTCCACACTCTCTCCAGCATTTATCGTTTCTAGATTTTATGATGATGGCCATTCTGACTGGTGTGAGGTGATACCTCATTGTAGTTTTGATTTGCATTTCTCTAATGATTAGTGATTTGAGCATTCTTTCATGTATTTGTTGGCAATCGGTATATCTTCTTTGGAGAAATGTCTATTTAGGTCTTCTGCCCATTTTTGGATTGGGTTGTTTGTTTTTTTGTTATTCAGCTGCATGAGCTGCTTGTAAATTTTGGAGATTAATCCTTTGTCAATTGCTTCATTTGCAAATATTTTCTCCCATTCTGAGGGTTGTCTTTTCGTCTTGTTTATGGTTTCCTTTGCTGTGCAAAAGCTTTGAAGTTTCATTAGGTCCCATTTATTTATTTTTGTTTTTATTTCCATTTCTCTAGGAGGTGGGTCAAAAAGAATCTTGCTGTGATTTATGTCATAGAGTGTTCTGCCTATGTTTTCCTCTAAGAGTTTGATAGTTTCTGGCCTTACATTTAGGTCTTTAATCCATTTTGAGTTTATTTTTGTGTATGGTGTTAGGGAGTGTTCTAATCTCATACTTTTACATGTACCTGTCCAGCTTTCCCAGCACCACTTATTGAAGAGGCTGTCTTTTCTCCACTGTATATTCTTGCCTCCTTTATCAAAGATAAGGTGACCATATGTGTGTGGGTTTATCTCTGGGCTTTCTATCCTGTTCCATTGATCTATATTTCTGTTTTGTGCCAGTACCATACTGTCTTGATTACTGTAGCTTTGTAGTATAGTCTGAAGACAGGGAGCCTGATTCCTCCAGCTCCGTTTTTGTTTCTCAAGATTGCTTTGGCTATTCGGGGTCTTTTGTGTTTCCATACAAATTGTGAAATTTTTTGTTCTAGTTCTGTGAAAAATGCCAGTAGTAGTTTGATAGGGATTGCATTGAATCTGTAGATTGCTTTGGGTAGTAGAGTCATTTTCACAATGTTGATTCTTCCAATCCAAGAACATGGTATATCGCTCCATCTATTTGTATCATCTTTAATTTCTTTCATCAGTGTCTTATAATTTTCTGCATACAAGTCTTTTGTCTCCTTAGGTAGGTTTTTCCCTAGATATTTTATTCTTTTTGTTGCAATGGTAAATGGGAGTGTTTTCTTAATTTCACTTTCAGATTTTTCATCATTAGTGTATAGGAATGCCAGAGATTTCTGTGCATTAATTTTGTATCCTGTTACTTTACCAAATTCATTGATTAGCTCTAGTAGTTTTCTGGTAGCATCTTTAGGATTCTCTATGTAGAGTATCTTGTCATCTGCAAACAGTGACAGCTTAAAGATCAGATCAGAAATAAATGAAAAAGAAATGAAGGAAACGATAGCAAAGATTAATAAAACTAAAAGCTGGTTCTTTGAGAAGATAAACAAAATTGATAAACCATTAGCCAGACTCATCAAGAAAAAAAGGGAGAAGACTCAAATCAATAGAATTAGAAATGAAAAAAGGAGTAGTAACAACTGACACTGCAGGAATACAAAGGATCATGAGAGATTACTACAAGCAACTATATGCCAATAAAATGGACAACCTGGAAGACATGGACAAATTCTTAGAAAAGCACAACCTTCCAAGACCAAACCAGGAAGAAATAGAAAGCATAAAGAGACCAATCACAAGCACTGAAATTGAAACTGTGATTAAAAATCTTCCAACACACAAAAGCCCAGGACCAGATGGCTTCACAGGCGAATTCTATCAAACATTTAGAGAATAGGTAACACCTATCCTTCTCAAACTCTTCCAAAATATAGCAGAGGGAGGAACACTCCCAAACTCATTCTACGAGGCCACCATCACCCTGATACCAAAACCAGACAAAGATATCACAAAGAAAGAAAACTACAGGCCAGTATCACTGATGAACATAGATGCAAAAATACTCAACAAAATACTAGCAAACGGAATCCAACAGCACATTAAAAGGATCATACACCATGATCAAGAATGCAAGGATTCTTCAATATATGCAAATCAATCAACGTGATACACCATATTAACAAATTGAAGGAGAAAAACCATATGATCACCTCAATAGATGCAGAGAAAGCTTTCGACAAAATTCAACACCCATTTATGATAAAAACCCTGCAGAAAGTAGGCATAGAGGGAACTTTCCTCAACATAATAAAGGCCATATATGACAAACCCACAGCCAACATCGTCCTCAATGATGAAAAACTGAAACCATTCCCACTAAGATCAGGAACAAGACAAGGTTGCCCACTCTCACCACTCTTATTCAACGTAGTTTTGGAAGTTTTAGCCACAGCAATCAGAGAAGAAAAAAAATAAAAGAATCCAAACCCAATTATGTTTCATATGGGTGATTTTTCTGCTTATCTTTTTATTTTTTTATGTTAGTATATTAGTTATCTATTGCTACCTAACAAACAATGCCAAAACATAGTGGCTTAAGTTCTAGAGTGGCTTAGCTGAGTGGTTCTGGCTCTGAGTTCTCATGAAGTTGGCATGGGCTGTGCTGTAATCTGAAGGCTTGATTGGGCTGGAGGATCCACTTCTAAGTTCACTGCCATAACTGTTGGCAGGAGGACTCCGTTCTGCACTGGCTATTAGCCTGAGGCCTCAGTTCCTTACCATGTGCGTCTTTGAGTGTCCTCACAGTGTGGTGGTTGGCTTCCCCCAAAGGGAGTGGGCCAAGAAGGAGAGAGCAAGGAGGAAGCTGCACTGCCACTGGTGACCTAGTCTCTGATGTTACACACCATCACATCCTCTGTTCCTATTCATTAGAAGCCAGTCAATAGGTACAGCCCACATTTAAGGGGGAGGGGAATTAGACTTCACCTATGGAAGGGAGCAGTATCAGAGAATTTGTGAAAATATTTTAAAGCCATCACAGTTATGGACATTTTTTCTTTCTAATAAGGAAAACGTAAAACATTTGCAAAAGCAAAGAGAATGGTATAATGAACCCTTATACACCCATCATCCAGCCGCTGATTGTGAACAATTATGAAACCAGGCAAATATTTTTATCAGGTTTATTGAGGCATATATGACATATGATAAACTGCATATATGTAAAGTGCACAATTCAATAAGTTTTGACATATGTTTACACCCATGGTACCATCACCACAATCAAGCTAATGAGCACATCCTTCATGACCAAAAGTTTCCTTGTGCCTCTTTGTAATCTATTCCTTACCTCTTACCCACCTTACCCCATCCCCAGGCAGCCTTACCCCATCCCCAGGCAATCACTGATCTTCTTCCTGTCATTATAACATAGTTTACATTTCCTAGAATATTACATGTATATATTTACAGTATATACTCCTCTTTGTTGGATTTTTTCACTCAGCCTAGTTATTTTGCAATCCGTCTATGTTGCTGTGTGTATCAATAGTCCAGTCCTTTTTATTGCTGAGTAGTATTCCATTGTAGGGATATGTTATAATTTGTTTATCCATTCACCTGTTGATGTACATTTGCATTGTTTCCAGTCTGGGGCTATTACAAATGAGGCTGCTATGAACATTCATGTACAAGTGTTTGTATATACATCTGATTTCATTTCTCTTGGGTAAATATCTAGTAATGGAATGATTGAGTTATATGGTAGGATGTGTTTAACATTTTAGAAAATGGCCATACTCTTTTGCAAAGTGGTGTTACTAATTTACATTCCTGCCGACAGTATATGAGAGTTGGTTATTCTACGTCATCACCAACACTTGATATGATCAGTCTTTTTAATTTTAGGCACACTGAATTAGTAGTGGCATTTCATTGTGGTTTTAATTTGCATTTCACTAATGACTAATGAAGTGTAACATTTTCATATGCTTATTTGCCATCTATATATTGTCTTCGGTAGAGTGTCTGTTGAAATGTTTTGCCCATTTTTTAATTGAGTTCTTTGTTTACTTTTTACAGAGTGTTGAGATTTTTGCATAGATTCTGGAAAAAAGTCCCATCTCAGAAATGTGATTTGCAAATAGTTTCTCCCAGTCTGTGGCTTATCTTTTCATACTCTTAAATGTCTTTTAAAGAGAACTTCTTAATTTTGTTGAAGTCCAGTTTATTCTCCTCCCCCTTTAAAATAGTTTTGTTTGTTTGTTTTTTTTAAATAAAAGGGAGCATGTTTTTAGTGTTGTATCTAAAAGATCTTTGCCTACACCAGGGTCATAAAGATTTTCTCCTATGTTTTCTTCTAGAACTTTCATAATAATTTCAGAATTTACATCGAGGTCTATGATCCATTTTGAGTTAACTTTTGTGTTTGGTTCAAGGTACTAGTCAAAATTTTTTTTTGTATGCATATATCCAGTTTTCCCAACACCATTTGTTGAACACTATTCATTCTCCTCCTTTGTCAAAAATCAATCGGCCACATATCTGTGGATTTATTTTTATTTCTGGACTCTATACCATTCATTGATTTATTTGTCTATCTTTAAACTAATACACACTATATTGATTACTGTAGTTTTATAAGATTTTCCCTGTTTTTTAATTGAGATATAATTCACATGTTATAACATTCACCTTTTAAAGTATTCAATTCCATGGATTTTATATATTCACAAAGTTGTGCAACTATCACCACTCTCTAATTCCAGAACATTTCATCACCAAAAAAAGAAATCCTATATGCATTAGCAATAACCCTCATCCCTCCCCTTCCCCTCAGGTCCCTAGCGAGCACTGATCTACTACTGTCTTTATGAATTTACGTCTAATGATATGGTTGCTTCTAACAAATAACCTTTCTTTCCTTCCCCCCACATTAAATAATAGTCCTGAATCCTGCATTCTTCATTTCTTTGTACTCCTTTATAAGAGTCTTGCTGTATCTACATAATTCCTAAAATGCTGTTTTAAAAAATTGTAGCTTTATGAAAAGTCACAATGTATGCAATTTGGGGGGGACTCACTTCTTTCACTTGGTATCATGTTGCTGACTTTTATTCATATTGTTGTCTATCATAAGTTTCTTTATTTTAACCCCTATGTGAGAATATACCACAACATAATCTTCCGCTCTCTGTAGATGAACGTTTGGGTTGTTTCCAAGTTTTTGCTATTGTGAATAGGGCTGCTATGAATACTCTTGCACATGTTTCCTGAGTATTTGTGAGTGAGTGAAAATCTAGGGCATAGGTTATGTTAATTTTCAACTTGAGGAAATAATGCGTAAGACTGTTTTTTCAAAATGTTTTCACCAGTGTAAACTCCCACCAGCAATGTACAAGCATGTGCCTGTGGATACACATACTCCAAAAGTGGTATTGTCAGACTTCTGAAAAAATGTTGCCAGTTGATTAGGTGCAAAATGGTGTTTCATTATGGTCTTGATTTGTGTTTTCCCAATCACCAGTGATGTTGAACATCCCTTTATATGTTTATTGACCATTTATGTTTCCTTTCTATGAAATCCCTGTTCACGTCTCTTGTCCAACTTTCTGTAGGGTTGACTGGGTCCAACATCTTATTTTAAATGATTGTGTTATATATATGAATATATTCTTTTTTTTTTTTGGCTGCATTGGGTCTTTGTTGCTGTGCATAGGCTTTCTCTAGTTGTGGCGAGCGGGGGCTACTCTTTGTTGCAGTACGCGGGCTTCTCATTGCGGTGGCTTCTCTTGTTGCAGAGCGTGGGTTCTAGGCACATGGGCTTATATTCTTAATACTAATCCTTGTCAGTTGTGTATATGGCAAATATCCTCTCCCAGCATACAACTTGTCTTTTCACTCTCTTTAGGTGTTCTCTTGAGAAACAGAAATTCTTAATCCTAATATAATCAAATTTATTCATCTTTCATATTTTAGCCAATGCTTTTTGTGTTTTAAGAATCCTTCCCTACTCCAAGGTATAAAACATACTCATATATTTTCTGCTAAGCATATTAAAGTTTTGTTTTTGACACTTCAGTCCTCAATCCACATGAATTATAAAGAAGGGATTGGATTTAATCTATTCCAATTAGAATACATTTTTTTTCCAGTTTCATTTATTTATGAGTCCTCTTTCCCTGTCGGTTGAATGTATGACATCTATCATATACCAGAGTCCCACGCTGCATGGATCTGTTTCTGAGTTCTCTGTTCTATCATATTGGTCAGTCTCTCCAACCCTGGACCACAGGCGAAGTGCACTGTCCTAACCACAATAGCTTCAAAATAAGTCCTGATATCCAGTAAGGTAATTCCCTCCTTGATTATCTTCTTCAAAAAATGCCCTGGTTATTCTTGGCCCTATAGTTTTTCAAATAAATTCCAAATAGAATTATTTTCTCAAGTTCCATAAAAATTTCTTAATGGATTTTCAGTGAAATTATATTTAATTTATACGTCACATTGGGAAGAATTGACATCTTCATGATAATCAGCTTTCCTGTCAATAAACATAGTATTTTTTCTATTTTTTTATGCTTTTCAAATACCTCTTAATAATATTCCCCTGGTCATCAATATCTTTTTTTTAAAACCAGCATTATGTGAGAATCTTTATTTTGACAAATAAGTACACAGTATTTTTTAAAGATTTATTCCTGCGTGTTTGATATTCTTTAATGCTATTGTAAATGATGGCTTCCCTTCAACTGCATTTTCTAGTTATTTGCTGTTAGTATATAGAAGTGTAACTGATTTTTGAGTATTGCTTTTATATCCAGGCACCTCGATCAACTTTCTAGGCTTTTGTAATTTTTGTCTTTAATAACCTTAAATCTTGCTGCACTTGGATAGGTTTAAGCTTTTCCATTTTTTTCCTATTTGGCCCTCTCTAGGTCCTTTTAATCTGAGGTTTCTCAGTTCTTTTGTTGTTTTAAACTTCAGGTTATATATCTCTATTATTTTATAAAGTATTTTCTCTTATCCCTCTTTATTCCTCTCTCTTTCTGATATCTTCTATTATTCAGATCTTAGCATTTCCACCTCTAAAATTTTTATCTCCTAACTTTTTTTGCATATTTTCTATTTCTTTCCTTTTTCTGTTTGGGCATTTTTTTTTTCAATTTCATTTTCTGGTTTTGAATTCATGTCTCAGTTGTAACCATCCTGCTATTTATCTATCTATTCTGTTCTTTATTTTAAACATTGTATGTTCATGACTAATATTTCTACTTGGTTCTTTTTTTATGAGATCTTTGAATGGCCAGCTATTTTGGCTGGGGTTCATTTTCTCCTAGAGGTATTGGCTTCTATGTCAGGCAATAATGATGGGGGTGGGCCAGACCCTAGTCCAGGAAGATTCCAAAAGGTTCAAGGGATGGCTAATGAATAAACCTTGAGGTAGAGAGAGCCTCAGGCGCCAGGAAACCACAACTCCCTATCCATAGCTATAGCAGGCCAGGTGCCCAGGGTCCATGATACTTTTAAGGGCCCACAAAAATACGTTATTTCTAATTTATTTTAATGTAAGGAAAAAAATGAATATAATAATAATGACTATATAATAATGAATCTAGTCTGGATTATTTTAATCTTTATAGTAATATGGTCATCAAATAATTTTTACTATATTTTATGAAGGAAGGATGCCCAAGACACACTGAAGTTATAATGCAGCTCCATCTCCAACCCATAAAACACAGTCAATCACTGCTTATTCTACAAAACAACTCTCAGATCAAGTCTGCTCTTCACTCTCCCTTCCAGCCCCAGAGAGAGAAGTGCATTAGGAGGAGACACTCCTTAGAGAGTAATTCACCAGCCCTGGGGGTTGGAAGGAGATGGGATAAGAAAGGAGGCCAGTTGTTCCCCACCTGGTTTTGTCAGCTCCTCTCAAGCTCAGGGCTCCTGCACTGCCCTGATTTCACCTCTGTGGCACCAGGATAGGGACAGGCCCTGTCTGACTCAAGGAAACGGTGGTAGAGAAGCAAGAGCAGACTGCCAACACTTCCCGTTCTGTTTGATCCTCCCAGGGAGTGCTAGAAGCCAGAGTGCTTGTAGCCTCAGGCCAAAGTCACCACCAGACACAACAAATAAAAATAGCTCCTATCATCCCAGGGGGTTCTCACTGTTTTCTATCTCACAGTTTCCCTGGGCTGATCTTGGAGGAAGAGAGCCAGCAGTGGTGCTGCTTAGAGATGCAGTTCTTACTTTGTCACTCAGCTGGCTGAAGAGCATTCAGTGGTTTCCCACTGGGCTTCTGGATTCCCAACTTGACTCGTTTAGGAGAAAGGAGAATTAATTATAACCTCCATGTGTACCCTCTTTCTAGCTCTCCTCTGAGGAGTGTTAGTAACCTGAATGCCTAAAGTGGAGAACTGCTGATTTAGCAGCATAGAGAAGTGGGCGGAGGTGCTATGCATTCGTGGGTCATGTGCACCGCTTGTCTTTCTCCATCCAGCTGGGTAGGCAAGTTGGCTTAGTAGATTTGGCCATATCTTACTCCACAAATCTGGCCGATGTACTCCCCTTTGTCCTTGATTTCCTCCATACAGCCCCAGAAGAAGACAGAAGTTGGTGAGCTTACAAGCTTTGGATTTGGGCCTAGAGGGAAGCAGGAAGTCTTTTTCAGCTTAGAGTCTCAGCTTCATGCTTCAGCCCAGCTTTTGTTCAGGATCTGCACTGGTACAGCTAGTAATTGTCATTTTGATTCCTGTTTGGCTCCTGTTCCTTCCATTGGGAACTTTCTGGGGCTGAGAGGAAGAGAGAAGAAATGATCAGCAGAGTAGGATCCTGACTTTCCAGAATTCCTGACCACAGTGTCATCAAATGCCAATAGCACCTCTTTGCTTTTGATGGAGAAAGTTGATCAGCCCCTCTGTGAACCTGCTTGTGCCCTGCCATGGCTGTTTGCTCGCCATTTCACCTTGCCCGGTGGTGTTCCTGACATACTGGTCCTATTGAGTATCCCCCAAATTTAGCATGGTGCCTGGCACTTGGTATGTGTGTGTGTGTGTGTGTGTGTCTGTGTGTGTGTGTGTATAAAATATGAGGAATGGATAAAGTTAAACATGTATTGTCACCCCCATTTCCTAGATGTAACTCAGAGAAGACAATTAATTTACCCAAAGTCACACAGTTCTCTATGACATCAGGTTGGCTTGATTCCCACTCCCTCCTCCTCTCCACAGGGCCAGGCAGAGAGCCGGCTCCCTTGGCATGGCCCCATTTGCATCCCAAGAGGGAAACTCGGGCTCATGGAGATTACATGCCCAGTGCTGACAGCTTGCTCAGCTCGTCCACTTATCTGCCATCTATCTTCCTTACTAGTGGAGATACTGTGGGCATAGTTCTTCTTAAATTAAGCATGAGATTAAATCATTTAAAGCCTTTTTACCTGTCCATTTCCCCAGGGCAGTTCTTTATGAAGTGATTTCTCACATTTTCCGAGTGACTCAGTTAGTTTGATTGGTGATGTGCCAGGAAAAGGTTGAGAAAGGGGAAAGAGAGACAGTGAGCTCAGAAAGGATGACCGGGTGGCTGGAAAGGAGAGCTCGGTACACGACGTATGAAGAGGGAGAGAGTATGCAAGCCTACAGTGAAGGCCCTCTGCCCCCAGAGAGCCCCTGGGAGCTAGCCAAAGTGCCCTCGTTAGAAAGTATGCCCTTTCTGAGCTTTTCCCTTTTGAGCGCTGATTTCCCCCAAGAGAAAAAGCAGCTGCCCTTTGCTAGTGCAGGAGGGTCTCAGGGCATAAGGCAGGTCCTGAGTTCCCAGAGTCCTGGGAAGCAAGCTGGAAAGGCCTGGAAAGGAGAGGAAGGGTGAAGGTAACACCAGAGGCTGGACTGCATCCAGCGTAGAGTGTTAAGGAGGCTGGACCCCTGTGAGGGAGAAAACCTCCCTAGGGTGGGATTCAAGGCCTGAGATAGTGACAGGGCCTAAAGAACCAAAAAATGGTCAAGGTCTCACCACCACTGCTATCAAAACTTTGAGAAACTCCACAGTAAGAGTGAGGAGAATTTCTGAAAAGAGGCAAGTGGATTGGGAATGGAGGCACTGGGCTGGCTGTCACTCTACTCTCTGGCCTCCTAGTTCCCATGTGGCAGATGATGTGTTGGTCTGATTGCTCTCTGGGCAGGGTCTTCTGCCTGGATTGAAGCTTCCTGATGATGACTGATTTGACCCCAAACGACATCCATCACACCACCGTGTATGGATCATAGACAGGGTTCTTGAGGCCCAGATTGTGCCAGGAACCTCAGTGTAGACAAAACATCTTCTTTTACACCTCAGCCTTTGGAGTAGGCTGGCCACACAGGCAACCCAACAAGATCAAGATCACTGGCCTTGAATCAGGACACCTGAGCCCTAATACCAGCTTCCTCTGTGACTTTGGTCAAGTCTCTAACGTTTCTGGGCTTCAACTGTAAAATGAGGAAAATAATATTTACCCTTGAACCTCAAGGAAGTTGAGAGATTTGAATGGCATATGACTGTGAAGGGACTTGGAAGAATATAAAGAGCAAGGCATTATGATCAATACTGATATTGTTATATAGCTATGAAGAGGAGACTATAATACCTCAGAAGAAAGGACACAAAAGGTGATTTGCTTATATTAATTTAAAAATATATCATTTCCTTTAAAGAAAGAGATCATTCCAGACTAGCCATACAAGGTGCTGGTCAGAAATACTGTCCCCTACAGGGAAGCCTAGGTATTCACCCTGAGAGACTCCCATCTACAGGGTCATCAGGCTTGGTGCCATATGACATTCCTTTTGGCTATAGCCAAAAGGACAAGAAATAAGTGTAGGCAACCCTAGGCTGGCAAAGTAGTAAGTATGAAATTTCTGCCCCACAGTGGTGTGATCTACTGGATGCTGACTGAATGATCCACAACACATGCAGGTCTATCCCTCATCTTTAAAATCTTCCCTCCACCTCACAACCCTGTTCAGCCATGGCCTCATCTTCTGTTCTACTTTATTTCAAAACACCTTGAAAGAGTTGTCTAAACTTGCTGTCTCCTGTGAGGAGGAGATCTTCTCCTCTCATCAAAGTGGTTATAGAGAGTACATATCTCAACATAATAAAGGCCGTTTATGACAAACCCACTGCTAACCTCATACTCAATGGTGAGAAGCTGAAAGCTTTTCCTTCAAAATCAGGAACAAGACAAACATGCCCACTTTTGCCACTTCGGTTTAACATAATATTGGAAGTCCTAGCCACAAGAATCAGATAAGAAAAAGAAATGAAAGGCATCCAAATTGGGAAGGAAGAAGTAAAACTGTAACTATTTGCAGATGATATGATACTATATATAGAAAACCCTAACGTTTCCATCCAAAAAAAAAAATCTGTTAGAGGAGGGGACCTTCAAGATGGCAGAGGAGTAAGACATGAAGGTCACCTTCCTCCCCACAAATATATCAGAAATACATCTACATGTGGAACAACTCCTACAGAACACCTACTGAACGCTGGCAGAAGACCTCAGACCTCCTAAAAGGCAAGAAACTCCCCACGTGCCTGGGTAGGGCAAACGAAAAAAGAAAAAACAGAGACAAAAGAATAGGGTTGGGACCTGCACCAGTGGGAGGGAGCTGTGAAGGAGGAAAGGTTTCCACACACCAGGAAGCCCCTTCGTGGGCGGAGACGGGGGGTGGGCGGGGGGGGGATGCTTCGGAGCCACGGAGGAGAGCGCAGCAACAGTGGTGCAGAGGGCAAAGTGGAGAGATTCCCGCACAGAGGATTGGTGCCGACCAGCACTCACCAGCCCGAGAGGCTTGTCTGCTCAGCCGCCAGGGCGGGTGGGGTTGGGAGCTGAGGCGCAGGCTTCGGAGGTCAGATCCCAGGGAGAGGACTGGGGTTGGCTGCGTGAACACAGCCTGAAGGGGGCTAGTGCACCACAGCTAGCCGGGAGGGAGTCCCGGAAAAAATGGAACTGCCTAAGAGGCAAGAGACCATTGTTTCGGGGTGCGCAAGGAGAGGGGATTAAGAGCACCACCTAAACGAGCTCCAGAGATGGGTGCAAGCCGGCTATCAGCATGGACCCCAGACACAGGCATGAAACGCTAAGGCTGCTGCTGCAGCCACCAAGAAGCATTTGTGCAAGCACAGGGCACTATCCACACCTCCCCTCCCGGGAGCCTGTGCAGCCCGCCACTGCTAGGGTCCCGTGATCCAGGGACAACTTCCCCGGGACAACACACGGCACGCCTCAGGCTGGTGCAACGTCATGCTGGCCTCTGCTGCCACAGGCTCGCCCCGCATTCCATACCCCTCCCTCCCCCTGGCCTCAGTGAGCCAGAGCCCCCGAATCAGCTGCTCCTTTAACCCCGTCAAGTCTGGGCGAAGAACAGACGCCCTCAGGCGACCTACATGCAGAGGCGGGGCCAAATCCAAAGCTGAACCCCAGGAACTGTGCAACCAAAGAAGAGAAAGGGAAATCTCTCCCAGCAGCCTCAGGGGCAGCGGATTAAATCTCCACAATCAACTTGATGTATGCCACACCTCAGGAATAGCTGAATAGACAACGAATCATCCCAAAACTGAGGCGGTGGACTTTGGGAGCAACTGTAGACTTGGGATTTGTCCCAAGGCTCTGTCTAGGGTTCTGTCTGTCCGTCTTTTTTTGTTTGTTTTGGTTTGGTTTTGGTTCTTTTTGTATAGTTTGTAGCACTTGTTATCATTGGTGGATTTGTTTTTAGGTTTAGTTGCTCTCTTCTTTCTTTCTTTTTATTACTTTTATTTTTTTATTTTTAATACTTTTTTATTTTAATAACTTTATTTATTTTACTTTACTTTTTTCTTTCTTTCTTTTCTTCTTCTTTTTTTTTTTCTCCCTTTTCTTCTGAGCCGTGTGTCTGACAGGGTCTTGTGCTCTGGCCGGGTGTCAGGCCTGAGCCTCTGAGGTGGGAGAGCCGAGTTCAGGACATTGGTCCACAAGAGACCTCCCGGCTCCACATAATATCAAACGGTGAAAGCTCTCCCATAGACCTCCATCTCAACCCTAAGACCCAGCTCCACTCAATGGCCAGCAAGCTACAGTGCTGGACACCCTATGCCAAACAACTAGCAAGACAGGAACACAACCCCACCCATTAGCAGAGAGGTTGCCTAAAATCATAACATGGTCACAGACACCCCAAAACACACCATCGGATGTGGTCCTGCCCACCAGAAACACAAGATCCAGCCTCATCCACCAGAACACAGGCACAAGTCCCCTCCAACACGAAGCCTACACAACCCACTGAAGCAACCTTACCCACTGGGGGCAGACACCAAAAACAACAGGAACTACGAACCTGCAGGCTGTGAAAAGGAGAGTCCCATACAGAATAAATCCAAGGAGAAACACACCAAGACACATATTAAACAAATTATCACAAATTAAATACAAGGAAAAAATATTAAAAGCAGCAAGGGAAAAGCAACACATAACGTACAAGGGAATACCCATAAGGTTAACAGCTGGTGTTTCAGCAGAAACTCTGCAAGCCAGAAGGGAGTGACAGGACATATTTAAAGTGATGAAAGGGAAAAACCTACAACCAAGATTACTCTACCCAGCAAGGATCTCATTCAGATTCGACAGAGAAATTAAAACCTTTACAGACAAGCAAAAGCTAAGAGAATTCAGCACCACCAAACCAGCTTTATAACAAATGCTAAAGGAACTTCTCTAGGCAGGAAACACAAGAGAAGGAAAAGACCTACAATAACAAACCCAAAACAATTAAGAAAAGGGTAAAAGGAGCATACATACTGATAACTACCTTAAATGTAAATGGATTAAATGCTCCAACCAAAAGACGTAGACTGGCTGAATGGATACAAAAACAAAACCCGTATACATGCTGTCTACAAGAGACCCACTTCAGACCTAGGGACACACACAGACTGAAAGTGAGGGGATGGAAAAAGATATTCCATGCAAATGGAAATCAAAAGAAAGCTGGAGTAGCAATTCTCATATCAGATAAAATAGATGTTAAAATAAAGACTATTACAAGAGACAAAGAAGGACACTCCATAATGCTCAAGGGATCAATCCAAGAAGAAGATATAACAATTTTAAATATTTATGCATCCAATATAGGAACACCTCAATACATAAGACAAAAGCTAACAGCCATAAAAGGGGAAATGGACAGTAACACAATCATAGTAGGGGACTTTAACACCCTGCTTTCACCAATGGACAGATCATCCAAAATGAAAATAAATAAGGAAACACAAACTTTAAATGATACATTAAACAAGATGGACTTAATTGATAATTATAGGACATTCCATCCAAAAACAACAGAATACACTTTCTTCTCAAGTATTCATGAAACATTCTCCAGGATAGATCATATCATGGGTCACAAATCAAGCCTTGGTAAATTTAAGAAAATTGAAATCGTATCAAGTATCTTTTCCAACCATGACACTATGAGACTAGATATCAATTACAGGAAAAAATATGTAAAATATACAAACACATAGAGGCTAAACAATACACTACTAAATAACCAAGAGATCACTGAAGAAATCAAAGAGGAAATCAAAAAATACCTAGAAACAAATGACAATGAAAACACGATGACCCAAAACCTATGGGATGCAGCAAAGCAGTTCTAAGAGGGAAGTTCACAGAAATACAGTCCTACCTCAAGAAACAAGAAACATTTCAAATAAACAACCTAACCTTACACCTAAAGCAATTAGAGAAAGAAGAACAAAAAAAAAAACCCCAAAGTTAGCAGAAGGAAAGAAATCATAAAGATCAGATCAGAAATGAATGAAAAAGAGATGAAGAAAACGATAGCAAAGATCAATAAAACTAAAAGCTGGTTCTTTGAGAAGATAAACAAAATTGATAAACCATTAGCCAGACTCATCAAGAAAAAAAGGGAGAAGACTCAAATCAATAGAATTAGAAATGAAAAAAGGAGTAGTAACAACTGACACTGCAGAAATACAAAGGATCATGAGAGATTACTACAAGCAACTATATGCCAATAAAATGGACAACCTGGAAGACATGGACAAATTCTTAGAAAAGCACAACCTTCCAAGACCAAACCAGGAAGAAATAGAAAACATAAACAGACCAATCACAAGCACTGAAATTTAGACTCTGATTAAAAATCCTCCAGCAAACAAAAACCCAGGACCAGATGGCTTCACAGGCGAATTCTATCAAACATTTAGAGAAGAGCTAACACCTATCCTTCTCAAACTCTTCCAAAACATAGCAGAGGGAAGAATACTCCCCAACTCATTCTACGAGGCCACCATCACCCTGATACCAAAACCAGATAAAGATGTCACAGAAAAAGAAAACTACAGGCCAATATCACTGATGAACATTGATGCAAAAATCCTCAACAAAATACTAGCAAACGGAATCCAACAGCACATTAAAAGGATCATACACCATGATCAAGTGGGGATTATTCCAGGAATGCAATGATTCTTCAGTGTACGCAGATCAATCAATGTGATACACCACATTAACAGATTGAAGGAGAAAAACCATATGATCACCTCAATAGATGCAGAAAAAGCTTCCGGCAAAATTCAACACCCTTTTATGATAAAAACCCTCCAGAAAGTAGGCATAGAGGGAACTTACCTCAACATAATAAAGGCCATATGACAAACCCACAGCCAACATGGTTCTCAATGGTGAAAAACTGAAACCATTTCCTCTAAGATCAGGAACAAAACAAGGTTGCCCACTCTCACCACTATTATTCAACATAGTTTTGGAAGTTCTAGCCACAGCTATCAGAGAAGAACAAGAAATAAAAGGAATCCAAATTGGAAAAGAAGAAATAAAGCTGTCACTGTTTGCAGATGACATGATACTATACATAGAGAATCCTAAAGATGCTACCAGAAAACTACTAGAGCGAGTCAATGAATCTGGTAAAGTAGCAGGATACAAAATTAATAGACAGAAATATCTTGCATTCCTATACAATAATGACGAAAAATCTGAAAGAGAAATTAAGGAAGCACTCCCATTTACCATTGCAATAAAAAGAATAAAATACCTAGGAATAAACCTACCTAAGGAGACAAAAGATGTGTATGCAGAAAACTATAAGACACTGATGAAAGAAATTAAAGATGATACAAACAGATGGAGAGATATACCATGTTCTTGAATTGGAAGAATCAACATTGTGAAAATGACTCTACTACCCAAAGCAATCTACAGATTCAATGCAATTCCTATCAAATTACCACTGACATTTTTCACAGAACTAGAACAAAAAATTGCACAATTTGTATGGAAACACAAAAGACCCTGAATAGCCAAAGCAATCTTGAGAAAGAAAAATGGAGGTGGAGGAATCAGGCTTCCAACTTCAGATTATACTACAAAGCTACAGTAATCAAGACAGTATGGTACTGGCACAAAAGCAGAAATACAGATCAATGGAACAGGATAGAAAGCCCAGAGGTAAACCCATGCACATATGGTCACCTTATCTTTGATAAAGGAGGCAAGAATATACAATGGAAGGACAGTGAGAGGGCATGGTCTAAGGAATTGGTCCTTGTGAGAGGCCTGGTTTAGACTGGCAGAAGGGTGGGACTTTAGAGATATGGGCATAACCAGATTGAGAAGGGGGCACTAGAGCAAGGGGAGTGTTGGGAAACTCCGTTTCCTAGGGCATGGAGCCCTGTGCTGGGGCATTCAACCATGGTCCACCAGGCTCTCTTTTCTCTGCCTTCTCCAGGGCAGCCTGGACAATATGACCTGCATCCTGGTCTGCTTCCCGGGGGCCCCCAGGCCTTGTGAGGAGGCCATCAGGAAGGAGCTAGTGCTGGACGCAGCCCTGGGACGCAGGGTCGCAGAGCTGTGTGCCTTTGGCCAGGAGCCCCCCAGCTTGAACACAGTTTTCAGGACTCTGGCCTCTGAGGACATCCCGGATTTACCTCCTGGGGGAGGGCTCCACTGCAAGGCCACAGTCATCGCTGATGCTTACTCTCAGGTCTGCCAGGCCTCAGGAGGGCGCTGGGTGATGGGGCAGAATGGGGCTGAGAAGCCCACTGGCACCCATTCAAGCTCTGCCTTGGACTTGGAGGCCTGACAGCTGTCATCCTTTAGGGACCCTCTGCCCAGCTGGGGCCTCAATGGAATTAAGGAAGAAAACTCCCCTTCCCCAGCTATGCAGACCAGCGGAAGGAAGAGAAACCAATGGAGGAACACCAGAATGTTTATTTCCCTTTCTCCTACTTCCCTCTCATAAGACAGAAAGTCTTATGAGAGGGGAAATTCCGCCCACCAGCTAGACCCCCCCAAAAAAACCCAAACCTCAAAACCCCAAGATCAAATGTCTTTGAAATATTTAGAGCTGAATGGACCCTGAAAATCACCCAGTTCAATAACCTTCTCTTCCCTTCCTATTTTCCATCTGTTTGGCGGGGAGGTAGGGGAAAGTTTTTATCATTAAGTTTTAATTACATAATTCAAAATACATTTTTCTTGTGGAAAAAAAAAAAAAGAATATACAATGGAGAAGGCTTCCCTGGTGGTGCAGTGGTTGAGAGTCTGCCTGCCGATGCAGGGGACACAGGTTCATGCCCCAGTCTGGGAAGATCCCATGTGCCGCAGAGTGGCTAGGTCCGTGAGCCATGGCCGCTGAGCCTGCGCGTCCAGAGCCTATGCTCCGCAATGGCAGAGGCCACAACAATGAGAGGCCCGAGTACCACAAAAAAAAAAAAAAAAAAAGAAAATACATTGGAGAAAAGACAGCCTTTTCAGTAAGTGGTGCTTGGAAAACTGGACAGGTACATGTAAAAGAATGAAATTAGAACACTTCCTAACACCATAAACAAAAATAAACGCAAAATGGATTAAAGACATAAATGTAAGGCCTGACATTGTTAAACTCTTAGAGGAAAACATAGGCAAAACACTCCATGACATAAATCACAGCAAGATCCTTTTTGACCCACCTCCTAGAGAAATGGAAATAAAAACAAAAATAAACAAATGGGACCTAATGAAACATAAAAGCTTTTCCACAGCAAAGGAAACCGTAAACAAGACGAAAAGACAGCCCTCAGAATATAATATAACCCTCAACAATCCCACTACTGGGCATATACCCTGAGAAAACCATAATTCAGAAAGAGTCATGTACCACAATGTTCATTGCAGCTCTATTTACAATAGCCAGGACACGGAAGCAACCTAAGTGTCCATCGACAGATGAAGGGATAAAGAAGATGTGGCACATATATACAATGGAATATTACTCAGCCATAAAAATAAATGGAATTGAGTTATTTGTAGTGAGGTGGATGGACCTAGAGACTGTCATACAGAGTGAAGTATGTCAGAAAGAGAAAAACAAATACCATATGCTAACACATATATATAGAGAATCTAAAAAAAAAATGGTTCTGAAGAACCTAGGGGCAGGACATGAATAAAGATGCAGACGTAGAGAATGGACTTGAGGACATGGAGAGGGGTAAGGGTAAGCTGGGATGAAGTGAGAGAGCGCCATGGACATATATACACTACCAAATGTCAAGTAGATAGCTAGTGGGAAGCAGCATAACACAGGGAGATTAGCCCGGTGCTTTGTGTCCACCTAGAGGGGTAGGATAGGGAGGGTGGGAGGGAGACACAAGAGGCAGGAGATATGGGGATGTATGTATATGTACATCTGATTCACTTTGTTATAAAGCAGAAACTAACACACCATTGTAAAGCAATTATACTCCAATAAAGATGTTTTTTAAAAAAAACTTAGAACTAATAAATGAATTCAGAAAAGTTGCAGGAACAAGATTAATATACAGAAATCTGTTGCTTTTCTATACACTAATAATGAACTACCAGAAAGAGAAAGCAGAAAACAATCCCATTTAAAATCACATCAAAAAGAATAAAATACCTGGGAATCAACTCCTCTCCTTATTTCTTAAACTCATTCCAGTTAGGCTTCTGCTCCCATCCTTCCACTCTCGAAGGAGCCACCAATGGCCACTACGTTGCAAATTTGATGGTCAATTCTCATCCCCATCTTCCTCTACATCCCAACAGCATATGACACAGTTGGTCATTCTTCCTTGAGGTATTTCTTCTTTTGATGTCCAAAACCACTCTTTCTTGGTTCTCCTCCAACTTCACTGGCAGCTCCTTCTTGATTTCTTTTGTATGATCTGCTTCATTTTCTTGATCTTTGAATGTTGGAAGATCCCAGGGCTTAACCCTCAGTGCTTTCTCTTCACCATCTATATTTGCTCTCCAGCTGAGCTCATTCAGTCCCATAATAAACCATGAATAAACTGATCATCCCAAATGTATACTTCAGTCCAGACCTTTCCCCTAAATGCCACTCGTATATTCAGTTCCCATCCAAAATATCCAGTTGCATGGCATCTCAAACTAAATATGTTGAAAACCACACTCCTGACATTCCCCATGCCCTCTCTTATTTTTCTGCCTTAGCCACCTTATTCTTTCAATTGCTCAAGTTAAAGCCTTGCAGTTACCCTTGAGTCTTCTCTCTCATTCTGTGCATGTAATTCATCAGCACCTCTTGTCAGCTCTGCCTGACCACTTTGTACCAACGCCACAGCTACCACCCTGACCCAGGTCACTCAGAGACCCTCCAAAGCCTCCCTACTGCTCTCCTTGCTGCCCCCCCATCCCCCTCCTCCATTCACAGCAGCCAGAGAGATCCTTTTATAATATGTAGATCATGTTATACATTTGTTAAAACGGGAAGAGTGAGCCCTACTATAAACTATGGACTTGAGTTAATAATGATGTATCAATACTGATTCATCAATTGTCACAAATGTACCACAGTAATATAAACTGTAAACAATAGGGGAAATTTGGGGAAGGGACATGTAGGAACCCTGTAATTGGCAATCAATTTTCCAGTAAACCTAACACTGCTCTAAGAAGTAGTCTATTAAATTTGGGGAGAAAAGTAAATCACATCTGTGCTCTAAACCATCCAGGGGCTGCCACTTCACCTTGGGCGGATGGCGGGGAGAGGGTTGGGCAAAACCCCTTCAATAACCCACAAGACCACCCATAATGGGGTCTCCAACTTCCTCCATCAGCCTCTCCTTCACCCCTTCGATGTGCTGCAGTCACAGTGGCCTCTTTGCTCTTCCTCCAATATAGCAAACACCCGTCCCTGCCTCCCCAGCCCAGGGATCAATACCTACTCTTCCCATTGCCCGTAAAGCTCTTCCCTGGCTGTCTTCTTGCTTCACTCCCTTGCTGTCTTCAGATCTCACCTTGAAGTTCACCTTGTCAGAGAAGTCCTCCCTTACTGCTCTGTGAGGCATGGCACCTTTTCTCACTCTGTCTCCCTTTACAGTGCTTTATTCTTCTCTGCACATAGCACCGCCTGACATTCGACACATATATATATGTGTCTGTTACATGTGTGTGTGTGTGTAATTTTTTTGTCTTCTTTCACTAAAATGGAAACACCTTGAATACGGGGACTTTGTGTATTTTGCCTACTGTTATATCTCTGGTGCCTAGAAAGAGCCTGGTACAAAATATGTATTTAATAAATATTTGTTGAATTAATGAGTTAAAAAAGGATTAGAACCAATTAGATTCCTTCCTGGGAATCTGCCCTGGAAAGTCTCAGAAATTCAATACAGCCAGAGGACAGAGAATGGCCCAGTCACCGTAATGACGAGTTTGACAGAAGGAGCTTCAGCATCCTTGCTAAGGAGATGGCTAAATGACCATGTCACTACAGCTGTGTTGTATCCTAAACAATGAACTATCTTCCAGCAGATGTTTCAGGCTCCCTGAGACTTGGCTGTTTAATACATTTGAGGTTGTTTCCTATTAGGTTTTTTGAAGAGCCTAAACATGTCTCCTCCCCTTGCAAATAGAGGACCTAACATTCAGAGAGGTATAGACCCATCCTCGTGCCAAGTCTAAAAATTCAGTTTTAAGTTTAAAATGATTTGCCTGATTAACTTCTTGACCAACCTCAACTTGTACCAGGTTTCAGGGAATCAAAAACAACCGATGATAATGTTGTCTCAAAATGTTTATGTTACAGATAACATCTATTCAAATAAATCTTTCTTTGCATCTCTGATCATATCCTTTGGCTTTCTTCCTAACAGCAGAATGATTGAGTCTAAGGCTGTGAATCCCAGTGATGCCCTAGTGTGAGACAGGTGTTTGGTTTTTTCCCCTTCTTGAATTACTCCTCAGAAAAGAAGGCATCACTTATTGTCAGGTGCTTGTGAATACTTTTATTAGCACCACTCTTTAAATTACTTTATTTTTAACAGCAAACAGCCATTGGAAAAAGATCCCTAAATCCCATGCTTCTCAAGCCTGGCTGGAGTCTTAGGGGAGTTTAAGAAAATCCTGATGATCCAATCCCACCTGAGACCCATCATATCAGAATCTTGGGGATGGGGGGGAGGGTGATGGGCATTGCCCTTTTTATAAAGCTTCCCAGCTGTTTCTGTGAGCAGCTAGAGCTAAGTGTCTCTGCCCCTGAAATGACCTCAATCCTTGCTCATTTTGTATATTTATAAAAGTCATTGCTCAGAGTCAGTGTCCAAGAAGCTAAAGAAATTTAACTCGGGTTTTGTCATTTTTCTTGGGGTTTTGTCGTCTCTTCTTATCCACCTATTCTCAGGAAACTGGCAAGCTCAGTCACACTGAGGTGTCAGTGACTGATAACAATCAAGTGTTAGTTAGCCTTTAGGCAGGACATCCCTTGCCTTCAAGGTGAGCTGGGGGCCTTCTGCCTCCATGCCCCATTCTATCGCTCCAGATAATAGCTGCCCCCTATAAGACCATCTGGATTCCTGAGAGGCACTCTAGGCCTTCCAACCAGAAAAACAGGGCATTCCAGGGCCATAACTAGCTCTGGGCCTGGGAGCGGGGCAGTGTCCCTTTAATTTGCTGCTGGAATTGGGCAGCATCTGAGATCAAGACCTTTTGAAATATTTATCTGCTTGTTATTTATCTGGACAGGGTGCGGGGGAGAGCAGAGGTCCTGGGAACTATGCCCAGAGCCAGAGAGAGTACAGGGAAAACTTGCTAAATTTGTTTTAATAACTTTTACTGTACTTTTTTTTTAATTATAAAAGTAACAAATGCTTACTAGAGAAAACTTGGAATATGCAACAAAGTATAGAGAAGAAAACACATAACCCATAATCCCAGAGCCCAGAGCTATCCAATGTTAAGAGTTTGGCATATATCCATAGAGAACTCTTTTTTAAGAACACACACGTGCACCGTGTGTAATTATATATAGTGTTGCATCCTGTTCTCTTTCCTTAACATTATATCACGAGCACATTTCTATGTCATCAAAAATTCTTTTAAGACATAATTTGGAATGGCTCCATAACATTCCCTCATTGGCTGTCTCATAATTTATTTAACTGATTTCCTATTGTTGGATATTTAGGTTATTTCCAAGTTTTCATTTTAATGAAGAATAATGAGACTAGCAACCGTCCACAGATCTCACATTTCTGATAGATTTTTAGTTTTATTTTGACCAGGAAGTCAACATAGTATAGAGAAAAGCACACTATTTTTTCTTTTCTTTTTCTTTAATTATTGAAGAAAAATTTGCGTTAACATAAAAGTCACCATTTTAACCATTTTAAAGTGTGGAATTCAGTGGCTTTTAGTACATGCACGATGTTTTGCAACCATCACCACTATCTAATTCCAGAATATTCTCATCACCTTGTACCCATTACTCAGTCACTTCCCATCCCTGCCTCTTCCCAACCTCTATGACCACTAATCTGCTTTCTACCTGTATGGATTAAAGCACACTATCCTTGTACTCAGAAATGCCATGATTCAAAGCCTGATTTACCCACTGACGAGGCTTGTGACTGTAGGGAGGTTACTTACCCTTGTTCAGCCTCAGAATCCTCATATGTAAAAAACTGAGCTCTTGATGACTTAAATGAGATACAATAGGGGAAAGCTCATGGCACACAGTAGATGCTCACTAATTTAAAAACTAAAAATATCACAGCTGAAATGGACTTTTGGAAATAATGTAATACAACCTATTTATTGTACAGATGAGGAAACCAAGGCCAAGTGGGAGAAAGTAGCTGCATTCAAGCTTATGCTAGTTTGCATGTGTGTTTTAGACTGACAGTGCTCTGTTTTTTGTGAAAAATATAGTCCCCAGTTCCAATAATTACAGACAGCCCTCAGGCCCAGAGGCCAGCAGCTTGCAGGGTTCCCCAGGGGTTCCAAAGCTGCTGGTCTCAGACTAGTGTTGAGGACCCAGGCGGTACCATCGTCTCTATTTGTGTTCCCAAAACACCTGCAAAGATGCTAAATAAACCAAAGATGGCAGTCTCAAAATATCACTCCACATATTACTTATTAGTTACAAGGGGAAAACGGTAACTTTACAATGGAGAAACCTGGTTGAAACCACCTTAACAACGTGGTCAAGCTTGGCATCACTAAGCATGGGACAAACTGACATCATGTGCCTCCTGATGTGATGTACTGAGAAGGACACAGTGTCATCCATGCAGTATTTTTACTCAAAATATCTGACCTTCTACTCATAAAGATATATAATCAGGCAAACCCAGAGACTGTCTCCAGACAGCGGACCTGGGACCCTTCTTCACTGCCCTGTCATGGACAAAGAAGGCAGGGGACCCATTGAATAAAGGACACTAAAGATGTGTCTGACTCTGGATTAGATCATGGATTTTTTTTTAAAAAGAGTCACAAAAGATATTATTATGATAACTGGGGAAGTTTGAATATGGACCATATGTTAGATACTATTATATCATGTGTAATTCCTTGAATGTGATGATCATATTATGTTTGCATTAGAATATAGCCTGTTCTAAGGATATACCTGCTGTAGTATTGAGGGATGAAGGATCATATGTTTGCAACTTATTCTCAAACATCTAGCAAAAAAGAAAGTGTGTATGTATATAAAGAGAAAGAGAGCGAAATAAAACAAATGTAAAATGCTAGCAATAGGTGGGTCTAGGTGAAGTTGGAATATGGGTATTCATCTTACTCTTCTCTCAACTTTCCTGGATTTAACATTTTTCAACATAGTAAAGTTGGGAAAAATAAAAATTAAAAAATCATTTAATCTAGCCCGTAAAAAGGTACAAGTGGATTTCGCAGTGTGTTTTAAAAAATTGAGCCAGTACTTAAAAATTGAGGAATTTCACTTAAAATTTTGACTTCCAGTTTCTTTTAAAGAACTATCAAATCTGGTCACACTAGGCCCATATTCTCAACAGGGCAGCAATTGGTGCTGCTGAGTGGTTTCCTTCTACTTTAAAGGGTCTCCCCATTCCAAGGACACATGCCTAGGCTCTTACGCTCCCTGACATTGACCAGGAAAGCCTTGATGCTGGGGAATTTGCACACCAAGGTGTACATGGGGAAGGAAGGGGTTCTGGACCAAAGCCTTCAGAAACCTACAGAGCAGGTTGGGTTGCCAACACAACCAATGAAACCAGGAGGCCCCTAACAGCATGATCATGGCCCTCATCCCAGACAGATGATTCATGGAGGATGGGGGCTGAGCCTCCTCCTTCAGACCGGGGGCCCTCTCAGGGCTCTCTCCTCACCAAATGAGGGGTTTTCATGAGAGCAGAGACCATAGGCTTCTGCCTTTATGTTATTTCCAGAGAAATAAGGGCATGTAGCCTTGACAGCAGCACCCAACTAAAATCTCAACAGGTTGAGATTTTAGGAATCTCAACCACACCAACATCCATAATGACCACTCCTAATAAAATATATTGCTCCAAAGCCTGTGGGCTATTGGTAGCCAACCCATCACCATGGTGCCCATCGTCCTGGCCAACCAATCACAGATCAAAGCAGGCTGGGGCAAGAGCAACACCTCCTGTCCTCACAGAAGATTATGACACTTAATTGGCTAAGATGAATCTAATTAGGGGACACATATACATGCTTCATATGACCTCATCATAATAGGATAATGTCCTTGACACTGGTGGAAGAGAAAGAAAATCCCGATGCTGGTCTCAGCTTCACCACTGACTCACTCTGCAAGGTTGGGTGAGGCATTTAACCCCTCTGAGCCCTCACATGCCTCATCGATCAATTGCAGATAATTGTCCCTGCCTTGCCTACTTCACAGGGATGTTGTGATAAGAGAATAATAGGTAGGAAGGTTTTGGAAAATAGGAGTACTGAGATGTATCTATTTACTATTTAGGGAATATTTTGTAATTTTTTCCCCCTAGAGACATTGTCCACACTCCAAGATCATCTAGTCCTTTTTTTTTCTTTTTTGCCTTTTTTTTTTTTTTCTTGCCATTGTCTCTCCTTACTCCAAACTTTTCTTTATTCCATCCTGGAGTTCCTGAAACTTTCAGGAATGGCTTTCCTTGAAGGCTGTAGCCCCAAAACATGTACAGATGAGGCCAGGACACTTGAGCCTCAGGCTTCCACAGGAGTAGGAGTGGCCTACGTGTCTTTCCAGCCCATGACTCTGCCATGGACCAGGCACCAAGTGGGAGCATATTACATGTTTGTTGACTGAGTGAGTGAGTGACTCAGGGATGTAGGTGGGCCCTGCCTGAGGTGGGGAAGGAAGGAGGCAGGAAGGAGCCAGCAGCCATGCTCTACACAGCAGAGGGTAGAGAGGAAGGTTCTGGATTTGGGGCTGAAGGGCAGAGAGGCCTTCCACTCTGCTGTGTGGAGAAGCCTCTGGTTTGGGCAGCTTCTCTCCTCTCACACCTGCTGACCTGGGAGCCAGCTGAGCAGCATAGAGTGGGTTCCTTATGGTCTGTAATCAGGCCATTAAGAAGCCCCTCACCTGCCCTGTGGCCTGATAGGAGGGGCTTCTGCAGCCACCACTCTTGAATTCACTGGGCGGAATGAAAAAAGCTTCACCTTAAAGCCGCTCAATTTCACTCTTCAGGTTTGTTTGAAATTTCGTTGGTGTGGGAAAGACGTGGACAGGAAGAAAGACTCTCAAGCCCGCAAAGCACTCCAGCGACAAGAAAGGAGGTAAGAAACAGATGAGAAAATGAGTGGTCGGCGTGGGGCTCAGGGGTAGCACCAGGCACTGAGGGTGCTGAAAGAGGCTCTCCTAACCCAGCCTCCTCCCCAAGCCCCCACCCCTGAGCACATGGGGCTTCCTGCAGCATCAGAGAAGGAGGATAGAGCATTAGATGGTGGTTGTTTGAAATGAGCTTTTTTAAGAACGGTTTTTTGCATGTAGGTAAGCACACACTTGTGATAAGAGTGATTTTACTTTTAAGTTACTTTTTATAAATCCTAGCCTTTTCTAAAAATTTTATTGAAATATAGTTGACTTACAATGTTGTGTTAATTTCTTCTGTATAGCAAAGTGACTCAGTTATACATATATATATTATTCTTCGTATTCTTTTCGATTATGGTTTATCACAGGATATTGAATATAGTTCCCTGTGCTCTACAGTAGGACCTTGTTGTTTATCCATTCTGTATATAATAGTTTGCATCTGCTAATCCCAACTCTCAATACTTCCCTCCCCCACTGCCCTTCCCCCTTGTCAACCACAAGTCTGTTCCCTACGTCTGTGAGTCCGTTTCTGTTTCATAGATATGTTCATTTGTGTTGTATTTTAGATTCCACATGTAAGTGTCTAAATCCTAATCTTAAATGCTTCAAAACAAGCAAAGCGGGCTTCCCTGATGGCGCAGTGGTTGAGAGTCTGCCTGCCGATGCAGGGGACACGGGCTCGTGCCCCGGTCCGGGAAGATCCCACATGCCGCGGAGCGGCTGGGCCCGTGAGCCATGGCCGCTGAGCCTGCGCGTCTGGAGCCTGTGCTCCGCAATGGGAGAGGCCACAACAGTGAGAGGCCTGCGTACCACAACAACAACAACAAAAAAAAGCAAAGAGTTGGGAAGAAGTAGTAGAAAAATGCAGGCTGTGTCGGTATGCATGCAAAATTACAAAATAAGTCCTTTACTCCTCAAATAATTACCATTCTCCCTTCTCCACCTGACCCACTCTGATGGGATCTCTTCTCTGAGGCAATCCTATGTCACCTATTCTGCTCCTCATGTGTGATAAGACTCTTTTTCTTCTTGTATTAGTTATTTCCTTCATGTGACAAGTGTTTATTTATTGAGGACATGCCATGTGCCAGGCACGGGTTAGGGATACATTATGAACAAAACAGGTATAGAATGTAAGCCTTATATGGCTTATATTCTGGTGGGAAGAGACAGGCACGTAAGGAAAGAAAGAAAACATCCTATTTTTATAACGTGTCAGATGGTGATGAGTACGACGGAGAAACGCAAAGTTGGAAAGGGGAGCAAAAGTGTGTGTGTACGGAGGACGGGGGCTGGGTTGGGGGGGCCTCACTGAGGATGGGTTTGAGAAAGCCCTGAGGAGGTTGCAGAATGAGCCACTTGGCCATCTGGAGAAAGAGTGGTCCAGGCAAAGGCAACTACACGCACAAAGCCTCCAAAGCAAGAAAGGCCAGCGGGAGCAGGGGGGGCCAGTGTGGCTGGAGTGGAGTGAAGTGGGGTGGGTTAGTGGGAGATGAGGTCAGAGCAGCCATAGGGAACCACATCGTGCAGTGCCCCAGAGACCATCGTAGGAACATTGGCTTCTATTTTTCTTAGAGGGTGAGTGGCTTGATGGACTCCATTTTAACAGGGTCACTTGTGCTCAGGAGAGACTGTAGGGGGCAGGGGGAGAGATGACAGCGGTGTGGACCCAAGTAGTTGTGTTGTAGCTGGTGAGACAAGGTCAGCTTCTGGATATGTTCCAAAGCAAAGCCCGCAAGTCTCTGAACATGGATGTCAAAAAAAGAATGAAGTCGAGGATGACTCCAACCCTTTAGGACTGAGCAGCCGGAAGGGTGGGGTCATCGTGAAGTGAGGGGGGAAGACAAGAGGTCTGGTGGGCGTGGGGGAAGAGGAGGCTGGCTTTTGACATTTTGAGTTTGAGATTTCTATTAGACATCCAGGTGGGGATGTCAGGTAGGCAGTTGGATATGTGAGTGCAGTTTTGGGAAGTGGCCCAGGCCAAAGACTTAAATTTGATAGTCATCAAATTTATATTAAATGTGTTTGGGTAGGTCCATCAGGGCAAAACCTACATCTTATTAATCTTCGAACCGTCACACCACCTAGGAGTGGCTTGCCTCCCCATAGTAGAGACTCAGTAAATATTTATAGAATATGTGGATATATTTGTCTGTGAAAGTAAAATCAGGATTAATTGAGTTGTGAAAACAATGGTACCCCCCTTCCTTCCTGCACAGATAACGGTAAAAGCCCAAGATCTAGAATGAGCTGATCCAGACATGAGCCCTTGTTCTGCTGCTTGTAACTGGGTAATCTTGGCCAAGTTATTTAACCTCCAAGTCAGTTTCTCATTTGTAAAGTGGGGGCAATCCTAATGATTATTTACCTAAAAGGATGGTTATGAAGATTAAAAATCATGAGTGTGAAATGTACAAGCACCTTATAGATGGGAGTTAGTTGTGAGAATCAGGCAAGGATTGGTAAAGACACAATACTGTTTCTTAGGCTTGTTGCTGTCTTCCTGTTTACCTGAAGAACTTTGAGTAGGGGCCCCCAGAAGCTGAGATTCAGAATGCAGTGAGCTGGTCTCTACCTGGTCCCATATTCCTCACTGCTAAAGTTCAATTCAGTACCATTAAATTAAAACCATTATGATACCACCACACATTAGAATAAAACAAGACAAAAACAAAAAATGTAAATACCCATAAACCCTAATAATGCTAAGTGCTGGTAAGAGTTTGGAGCAATTGGAACCCTCATGTTTCTGGTGAGAATGCGGATGGCACAGCCACTTTGGCAAACAGTTTGGCAGTCTTGTATAAAGTTAACCATACACTTATATGATCCAGGAACTCTTTTCCTACGTATTTACTCAGGAGAAACAAAAACCTATGTTCACATGAAAACCTGTGTTTAGGTGCTTACAGCAGCTTGATTCATAGTTGCCCCAAACTGGAAACAACCCAGATGTCCTGGTGAATGAACAAACTATGGTACATCCATAATATGGATGGAGTACTACTCAGCAACAGAAGGAACAAAGTATTGATTCACACAATAACATGGATGATCCTTAAATGTATTTTGTAAGTGAAAGAATCCAGAGCCAAGAGGCTCCGTATCATATGAGTCTGTTTATATGACATTCCAGAAAAGTCAAAATGGTAGGGGCAGAGAACAGGATCAGTGGTTGCCAGAGTTTAGGAGGAGTTGATGACAGAAGTTGATGAGGGAACTTGGAGGTGACGGGACTGTTCTGTATCATGTGATTGTGGCGGTGGATACACTATTCTATGCATTTTTCAAAACCCACAGCAGAGAATGTTATAAAAAGTGAATTTTACAGTATGTAAATTAAGAAAAAACCCAACCAGGACGTGAGGTGAACTCAAAATGAAATACAAATTGTAATAAATGAATGTAACTGTATTACAAATGATTAAGATCACCACACTGAAGGGGGTGGAGAAGAAAAGAACTAACCCACATAATTCTGGAAAACAGTACTTTGACTGGGTATCATAAGGCTAAAGAAAAAATAAACCACACAGATAATGTGGTTAGTCAATTTGTTTCTCACAGGGGTCTGCATTAGCAATTCTGAAAATGGATATACTTGGGGTGAACAAATAAGTAAACACATTATAGATAAGGAAAGCCTGTGTTGTCACTGTCAGAGAAAGAAGTTACAAACAAGGGAGAGTAAAGGCCCAAATGAACTCTGTGGTGTTGGACTGGATTCAGAGGTATTAGCACAAACTCACGTTTGTTTGTTTTTGTGGTATAGTACACATAACATTTACCATTTTAATCTTTTTTAAGTGTAAAAGCCAGTGACATCATTAACTACATTCGTAATGTTGTGCAACCACGACCACTCTCCATTTCCAGAACTTTTCTTCAACCCAAACCGAAACGCTGTAACCATGAAATAATTCTCCATCACCCCCTCCCTCCAGTCGCTGTTAACCTCCATTATACTTTCTGTCTCTATGGATATGACTGTTCTAGGTACCTCGTGTAAGTGGAATCATACAATATTTGTTCTTCTGGGTCTTGTTTATTTCACTTAGCATATTGCTTTCTAGGTTCATCCATGTTGTAGCATTTATCAGAATTTCATTCCTTTTCAAGGCTGAATCATGTTCCATTGTATGTTTATATCACATTTTGTTGATCCATTTATTTGTTGATGGGCACTTGTGGCTTTTTTTTTAATATATGTACAGATAGATAGCTACAGAAATAAACACACCTGGCACCCAGATCTTGGTTCCTAAATACCATTCTCCATAAAAGGTGCCAGGCGTCTTTGGAGAAGTGGTTGATTCCAGGCCTGGGGCAGGGAAAATGCAAGATGAGCCTGAAGCATCTTGTGGAACCAGAGAGCAGGAAAATGCTTTTAAAAGGCTGGGAGCATGTTAAAAAAAAAAAAAAAAAAAAAAAAAAAGCACAGGAGCCAGCCTGAAGGAGTTCCCAATAGCCAAAGCTGAACAATTTGGGAAATAAAATTAATAATAATAATAATCCTATATTATCAACACATAACTATGCATGAATTCACTCTGATATGGATAAATAATCAAATAAATAGATAAATGGAAGTGAAAAATAGCCCCTCCTTCCAGAAGAATCCAACTAATAACTGTAGAAAGAATGAAGGAAATAGAAAAGTCACTATTACAACACCACAGTAATAGTTGTTGAACAAAGATGCTAAAATTAGTGGGCAAAAGTTCCAGGAGAAAGTGGATATTTGCATAAGCCCAAAGTATCTATCCCAAGATATTTATCATTTACAAAGGGAAAAATCATAGCTTGACAATGGGACAACACAGCAGACGCCCCCCTAACTAACTTGTCAAAGTGAACATCACCAGGAGTAAGATATGGACATCATGGAGCCCCTGATAGGTTACAGGGAAAAGAGCATATTGGTATTTCTGCCAAAAATGTATAACCCAATGTAAACATCAAAAGACCTCATACAAACCCAAATTGAGGGAAATTCTACAAAATGTCGCCATCATGAAAGACAAAGAAAGACAGAAACTATCACACTCTGGACCAAGAGATGAAGGAAGCAGGAGGACTAAATGCATTGTGGGGCCCCAGACAAGGTCCCAGAAGAGAAAGAGCACATTAGTGGAAAAACTAGTGAAAATCCAAATCAAGTCTGTAGTTTGGCTAATGGTCTTGTACCCATGTTGCTATCTTAGTTTTGATAGTTGTCCTGTGATTATGTGAATTAGTAACATTAGGAGAAACTGAGAGAAGGGAGTAAGGGAGCTCTCCATACTATTTTTGCAACTTTTCTGAAGTCTAATTTTTTTTCGAAGTAAAATGTTTTCTTAAAAGGGAGGACTGAAAGCTTTCCTGCTCTCTATAGGTTTAGGCACATAAATACAATGGAATATTACTCAGCCATAAAAAGAAACGAAATTGAGTTATTTCTAGTGAGGTGGATGGACCTAGAGTCTGTCATACAGAGTAAAGTAAGTCAGAAAGAGAAAAACAAATACCGTATGCTAACACATATATATGGAATCTAAAAAAAAAAATGGTACTGATGAACCTAGTTGCAGGGCAGGAATAAAGAGATAGACATAGAAAATGGACTTGAGGATGTGGAGTGGGAGGGCAAAGCTGGGGGGAAGTGGGAGTAGCATCGACATATATACACGACCGAATGTAAAATAGTTGGCTGGTGGGAAGCAGCAGCATAGCACAGGGAGGTCAGCTCGGTGCTTTGTGTCCACCTAGAGGGGTGGGATAGGGAGGGTGGGAGGGAGGCTCAAGAGGGAGGGGATGTGGGGACATGTGTATGCATATAGCCGATTCGCTTTGTTGTGCAACAGAAACTAACAGTATTGTGAAGTAATTATACTCCAATAAAGAGCTATTAAAAAATTAAAAAACACAACCCCCCCAAAAAATACATCTAATGTGTTAGTAGAATGATATAAATGTATTAATTTATAAATTAATGATGATAGATACATTGGTGGTGTGTGTGCCAACTTATTTACCTGATGGGAGTTTGTGGTTAAAAAGATTTGGAGGCCACTGTCCTTCAACCTGAGCAAAAAAGATGGCAGATACCTCGAGTGGTCAAAAGTCACAGAGACAGAAAACAGAGTGGTGGTTGCTGGGGAGTGGAAGGAGGGGGATGGGGAGTTCGTGTTTAATGGGTTTAGAGGTTCAGTTATGCAAAATGAAAAGCATTCTGGAGATGATGGTGGTGATGATGATGATGGTGGTGGTTGCACAAAAACCTGAATGAACTTAATGCCACTGAACTGTACACTGAAAAAATGGTTAAGGTGGTACATTTTATGTAGTGTATATTTTACCATAATTAAAACCAAAACAAGGACTGCAGAGTTTATCATTCGGTTCTGCACTTTCTCGCTTCTACATATTTCTTGCATGTTAGGCTTTTCTTCCCAACAGGGCTTCATGTGATCTGGAACACAGCTTGTTTTGAGAGGCAGAACCCTGGGACTGGGTATTAGTTCATGCTTAATCCACAGATATGGATGGACAGCTGGGAAAGGTCAGAGTGCAAAAATGAAAAGTCTGTTCGCTTGGGGAAAACTATTAACAAGGTTCCATTGAAAGTTATCTTAATCTCCCAGAGACAAGACAAGCCTGCCCTCAGATCTCTGAGGTCTGGTTCCTCGGGACTCAGGAGTAACCTGGGAGTTGCACACTCGCCCTCCATCTTCCTTCCCCACCTCCCTGAGGGGTCGGGCCAATTATGTATGTTCCTTGGTTCTGTGGGATCTTCCTACAGGCTACATGCTCACCCATCTGTATCTATACATGCACCCATCTGTATAGGCAAGGTTATGCCATGGTAATAACAATCCCCAAATCTCAGTGGTTTAAGACATCAGATGTTTATTTCTTGCTTATTCTGCACGTCTAGCACAGGTTGGCTTGGGCTCTTCTCTGTGTTGTTGTCCCTCTGGGATCCAGGATGATACCGCCGTCACTGTCGGGAACACTGCGGTGACCATGGGTGCTAGCTCTTACAGCCTTTGCCTGGAAATGACCCAGGTCACTTTTGCTCATATTTCATTGTCTAAAGCATGTGGGATGGCCCAGCATGACTTAAAATCCTCCTGCAGGGAGAACATTAACTATTGGGAAAGAGTAATTTAGTCTACCACACTCACCAAGCCCCCCACTAGAGGAAGAAATTTGGGGGCTGGAGGAAACTCCATCCCCACCTCCATCCACACCCCACACACGCTGCCCTCCGAAAGAGCCCTCAATGCCTCTACCTCCTGTGGTTGAGGCTGCAAAGCCCAGTTAGTGGAGTTTGTCTGGGGTTTGGAGTTGGTCCTCTCCATGTCTGTTCATTTCCTATTCCATTCCCATGTTCCAGGCTGGGTCTGCCCCTAGGGCTGCAAGGGTCCCACCCTCTCCTCCTGAGAGCAGATTCATGGTCATTGATGTGGAGCACATGTGGGTTGCCCACAGGGGCCACTGTGTGACTCATTGGCTTCCCAGAATCTAATCAGCCAACTGGTGATTGGTGATGCACCAGCCTATTTTCCCCTCTTCCCCTAGGGGGAATCAGTGGCTGTAATCCTGGAAGATAAGGAGAATCCCTATCACTTGGTTGCATTTTTAAGGGCAGTAGTACCACTGATTTTTCTTCTCTTTTTTTTCTTTTTGAATAAAGTAATGTAATCTTTATTTAAGATTGCTCCCTTAGCAACAAAGAAAGATGTGGAAGTGTGTAATGAGTGTGTATCCATGTGTGTGCCTAATTTCTGTGACTTAGCTTGATTTCACCTTATGCTAATTTAACAAATTACTCACTTTCTATACAAATTCACAGCATTCCTAAAATAACCAATTCCCACTGTGCATTTAAAATACTAATTCTTTTCCAAAAATCTGATTTACACGCAACTTTTTGGGAGCATTGTTTCATTATAAAGCAAAGCCTTGCTGTGCTGATGTTTCTCAGCAAATTCCTAGAACTAGAGACAATATGGAAATGGAAGGTCTTGGATACAATTGGAATATTTGTGACTCACCCAAAACTTGCTTCCCTTTTCGGTTGGGGGATTTCTGGCAGGGAGGAGACAGATTCATTCATTTGTTTAACAAATATTTGTTTTGCTGAGTGGTTTCTAAGAGCTGAATACTCTAAGTAGTGTAGCAGATTCAAGGAAAGATTAGCACCCTTTACTCCCTGTGGCCTGAAGGTCATATTCATTTGCATGACATTCTCTGGTATGTCTTTCTGCCCAAAGACCAGAAACGGAAACTAAGCCCCGGAGAAGTCAGGCCTCTGGCCCTGCCCCACACGACCCTGGCTGAAACCGCCTAAGGTCCAGCTTCAGACTTACTCTACCAGACAAATCGCTGGGCAGATGTAAGCGGCAGTTGCCGCCCTGGCCCTGTGAAGAATCCGTACACACCTCCCCTCAGAAGTCATCCTTAAAAGAGACAACTCCCTGGTGGCGCAGTGGTTGAGAGTCCGCCTGACGATGCAGGGCACATGGGTTCGTGCCCCAGTCCGGGAAGATCCCACATGCCGTGGAGCGGCTACGGCCTGTGCTCCGCAAAGATACAACTCCCTCTACCAACCCTGTGGCCTGCGGGACCCAGCCCTGGCCCCAAAGGGGCCAAATCAATCTGACACGGAGCATTGAAACTTGTGGGCTTCTCTATTTGCCTAAATTAATCCTTTGTTATTGTTTAGCATTAATGTCTTATTAAATCAGGGTGGACCGTAATTGGCCTGTGAGTGCTGGTAAAGGTAATGTCTTTGCAGAGCCAGGCAGAATCACTTTCTGGGTACAGAAGCCAGCACCTTGGTTTGCCTGGGCACGGTGGCAGCAGTGGTAGCTCAGAGCAGCTGGCAGGACCTGGGAGATCTGGTCAGTCACGCTGTCAGTCAGGTGGGACTGTTGTGATGGAGAGAAGCTGCTGGAAAAGGTCAGCCCCTTCTCAAGAGTGAAAGCACTTGTTGCCCCCAAAGGGCAGACAATTCTAATACTCTCGGGGGAGGACTAATAATACATTGAGAAATTTCTCTAAACCTGACCTGCCATTTGGTTTCAAGATCTCGCGTGTGGAACAGTTTTACAAAGGGGTAGATAAAACAACCTTGGCTCCTTGGAGGCTGATTTAAGGCCCCCAGAACTGCTGCAAGGACACTTGGGGAGAAGATTATCTTAGAATGCCAGCGACAGCATGACACAAGCAGAGTTCCAGCCTGGCAGAAAGCAGCTGTGGCCGGTGCAGAAGTGTAAGTCAGGCAAACTGGTCGACTTGGGACTTTTCTGGGATTGTTTTTATCTCTCCCTGGGGAATTATTTCTCCAAACATAAACACCGCCAGGTTCATTTGGGATTTTAAGGTGTGCTCTAACTAGCGCGGTCCCCTGCCTCTGGATAGGATGTCATTTATGCTATGTGGGTTTTTTTTTTTTTTATGCTTCCTTGCTTTTCCTTTGACCAGGGCCACCCTTTATCTGCTCATCTTCTTTAGAACGTCCCCCTGAGGAAATGTTGGTCCCTCCTCTGTTTTTGCACTTTGTTCACGTCTCTGTTCCAGACAGCACAGTATGGCAGTGGGGAACATAGAAGGCGGGACCTTGAACACGAGCATGGTGCCTGTTACAAGCGGATGCTCACAAAATGTGGCGGAATTAAATCAAATGCTGTGTCCCTGCCCTGCCCTGGAGACTTAATGGCCTCCCTCAACTCCTTTGCAACTTCCCCAGCCAATTCCTAACCAAAATGCTTTACCCCGCATCTCAACCCTCTTTCCTTGGAAATAAATGACTAGTTCTCTGTACCTTCCTGGCTGTTTGCTCCCCACCCATCATCCCTCCCCACAGAGGGGAACTGTGTGAATTGAGAAAAGAATTCAGAAGGAGGGCAGGTAATGGAGCTGATGCTTCCCCCTCTATCTGCTGAGTCTGTATTTCAGAATTTGGGTGGGGAAAACACGGGTGTTGTCTATGGACCTCCTCAAGCCCCATCAGGCCCAGAAAGAAACCACCCAGGCCTTTTCAAGAAGTGTCTCATGCCCTAGAGGCATATGGTAAGCTGGGCGCCCAGAGCCTAGCACCCCATTTTAAAGAGTAGCTGTCTGGGTCTTTAAATCCCTTCCCTGTTGTTCTATGTCCCTAGGGCCTCCTGACATGTATAGATGCCTGGCTGGGTCCCAGGAGCTGCGAAATGTTGAATTAGACACTGTGCCCTGCCCAGTGTAATTATCCAACTTAAAGCTGAGTCAGCAGGCAACCCAGATGAAAAACTATGGCTCCTGACTCAGGCCCTCACTCACTGTACCCACAGCCTTCTGAAGGAAATCTCTAAAGTTGGGGGGAGGGGAGGGGAAGCAGTGAAGAGCCACCAGGGAGCTGGCCTAGATTCTAGGTGAGGCAGGAAGAAAGTCAGGGCCCCCCAGCACCTATTCTTCCTTCATAATTGGAGTTTCCCCCTGTCCTGCCCACCCCAATGTAGCTCTCTGCTCTGGCCCAATTCCCTGGAGATCAGGAGTACTGGCCAATACCTCCAGTTCACAGCAGACATTCACTTCGGCTGAATTCTGTGCCCAACCCCTAAAATGGTGACATATGGAGGGCCACCTGAACCTAAAAGATACACGTATTTTAAGGATTTAGGTCAGACTAAATTGTCCATTTTCTGAATTCATTGTGGAGGATTCCTTAGCCTTCTATTGCCCTGAGGAGTTGACACCTGACAACTTTCATGGAGCAGTAGTTGGATGAATATTCCTGTAAAGAAGTGCTGAAATTTCTGAGCCCAGTGTGGGGCCCAAGTTAAATAATTCTAGGAAGTCACTCTATCTTCAACCAACTCCGTGACCCAGCTGACCAGGAAGTAAACAGCTCTGGGTGATTTTATAGCCCAGTAACCTCAAACCATCATTTCCATGGCTAGTGGATTGATCACTTAACAATCTTTTGGAATTTCAAAGTACTCTGGAAGCATCATTCACATTGCACAGACCTGTTCAATCAGAGAGTGGGAGACCCAGTGGGAGGAGCCAGGGCATTTAGCCTAGAGAAAGTAACACGCAGTCTATAAATATGGGAAGGGATGCCTTGTGGATAAAGGCCAAATATAGTACACCCCAAAGAGCAGAACTGTGTCTGGTGGATGCAGGTAGTGAGCTTCCAGCCCCTGGGCAAGTTCAAAGGGAGGCTGCATATGCATCAGTCAGAGGGGGTGTTTATGTACCCATGAGGGTTGGCTACCAAGTCACTTCCCACCTGTTGTGGACTGAATGGTTATGTCCCCCCAAATGCATATGTTGAAGCCCTGACTTTAATGTGATGATTATTAGGAGGTGGGGCCTTTGGGAGGTAATTAGGTTTAGAGAGGGTAGAGCTCCCATGATAGGATTAGTGCCATTATAAGAAGAGGAAGAGACACCAGAGCTTCCTCTCTCTGCCATGAAGCGAGAGGGTGGCCATTTACAAGCCAGGAAACGGGCACCCGCCAAGAACTGAATCAGCCAGTACCTTGATCTTAGACTGCCCAGCCTCCAGAAATTCGAGAGATAAATTTCTGTTGTTTAAGCCATACTGTCTATGGGTTTGTTTTATAGCAGCCCAAACTGACTAAGACATCACCAGAGAGTCACTGATTTCATGGAGATTCAAGAGATGGGGGTTGAGTTTACACCAACCTTGAGACCCTGTGAGATGCTCAGAACATTATAAAAGAGAAAGAAAAGATTTCTCCCTTATCTCCTCAAAAACTTTCAATGGATTGTGGATGAATAGGAATCTGCAAACTTTCCATGTATTTTCCTGGGAACTGGAGGGTGCTATTTAGGGGTGCTGGGTTTCACCATATCCGAGGAGTCCATGAGCCTCCTCATAAATTCCCCACTCACTCAGAGACTGCAGTGACAGAAATAGACCTGAGTGATGACATTGGCTGGACCCCCTCCTGCAGGAGTCCACCTCTGAGGTGTCATTTTCTGTTCAGCAAACTCCTCCACCCTCTAATTCATGTGGCAACAATTGACCTCTAGCTCAGATGCAGAAAATAAAACATGCAGGAAGCCAAGGAAGTAGGCCTGCCCTTTCAGTGGGAAGAGAAGTTGGTTCCCTGTGTGGGGAGACTTGAAAGATCCTAAGAAAGTGCCTTGGCCTCCCACCCTACCCACACCTTAACCCCCCCCGCCCCCCCCCACACAGATCTCTTCTTCCCACAGAGCTGTCATGGGTGCCTTGATCTCCCAACTGGTGAAACAGCAGTGCTGAGGCTGGGATCCAGGATATTCAGTAATTCAGCAAACCTCCAAATAATCATCCTGAAAAAGAAAATATGAATCTTGTTGCTCCTCTTTATGTTTATTTGATTTTGAATCTTGAGATATTTTAAAGTTACAGAAAAGTAAAAAGAATAATATAACCAGCACCCACATTTTCACCACCTAATTTAATTTAAGCTAAGATTTTTTTCACCTTTGCTTCCAATCATCTTTTTTTCTGTAAGGAATAAACATTTCAGATAGAGGCACGTGCCCTTCTATCCATGCCCCAAGCCCATTCTTACATTTCTGTTTAGTTTATGTAGCTTTCTGTTTATCTAAATAAAAATAATGTAGTTCTAAAATTACAAAAGGACACCGGGACAGACACCGTGCTATTTCCAGGGCTAGGGGCCCCACTTAGGGGGTCCCTGGTGTCTGAGAGAGAGCGGCAGCGCCGTGGAGGCGTGGCCTGCGTGCCCAGCTGCTTGGATGGGCGGCGGGTCGACCCCAAGTTCTTTCTCGGGGCGGGATCGGACGGGGCCCCGAGGTGAGGCTGCTTCCTCTAAAACCCCGCCCAGGCTTCCGCTGCCGCGGCCTTGCTGCGAGCCTTTGTGCCCGTGCTGGGACCCGCCGGGCCAGCGTTGGTGGTGGCGGGGGGGGGGGGGCGGTGGGTGGAGGGGCTTTTCTGGGATGCAAGACTGGGCAGCCTGGCAGGGCGGCCCCGCCGAGGAAGCCTTGATTCTCCGAGTGGCACGTTCGCCCCGGGCCCTGCCAAGTACCCCGCTGGGCGGATGGGGGTGTCCGGTGCGGCGCCACGCTGGGGTCCAAACCAGGCCTTGGGGTTTGCCGTGGGAACCCGGGTGCACTCACTCCTTGGCCCCTTCCTTCCTTACATCTTTCTCCTAATCACCACAGCTCCTCTTCGTGGCAAGCTGTGTTGGGCGTCGGGATTACAAAGACAGTTTCTGCTTTCGTTCATTCATTCGCTCATTCACTGGTTCCGCGTATTGAGCGGCTGCGTGTGCCCGGCACGGTTCTAGGTACTGGGATGTACACTGGGAACAAAGTAAAGACCTTTACCTCCTGGAGCTTGCATTCTAGCAAACAGACAGACAATGAATAATGGATGTGATAAGGAAGTATATTATGCAAGAGATGATAAGGGCTATGGAAAGAAAGAGTAGAAGGGGTGAGGAAGTCAATAATGGGGGGAGGGGCAGCTATCTGCAGGAAGAGCGTTCTAGGTGGAGGAAACAGGCAGTGTGAAGCCTTGAAGTGGGAGTCTGCCTGGTGGAGGGGGAGTTCTACAGAGATGGTTTTCTCCCTCATCCACCTGTGCCTCACCTGGACTCCCAGAGCTCAGCTGGAAGGAAAACAGTCCCCCAGAGGCAGGTCCAAGAACAAGGGGCCATGTCTGTGCTCCAGCGGCTCCCCAGGATCTGCAGAATAACACTTACTCGCCTTGGGATGCCCACAGGTATCCTCTGTATCTGGACCTTGTTCCTCTCTCCAGTCCCATTTCCGCCCCTGCAGCTTGACCCAGGACTGGTGGTTCCCCGGGTGCACCGTGCTGCTTCAGGCCTGGGCATGTGGCATCTCCTGGAATGTGATCCACTTTCCTCCTACCTCTGTCCACCTGACAAGCCCTTACTCTTCCTTCAAGATTCTATTCAACACCACCTCCTCCATAGAGCCTTTTTTTTTTTTCTTCCACTTCCCCTTGAATGTTCCAGCCCCATCCTCTGCTGTGTGACACCTGGCACAGACCTTGACTGGCAGGTGTCTGGCTGCATTGCAGTTATGGCCCTGTCTCCCTCACCGCTGTGTCCTCAGCCTTCAGCACCTGCCTGGCACAGAGTAGATGCTCATAAAGCCATGTTGACTGACTGAGCAGTGCTTGGCTGCCTTGGTCCCCTGTGAGGGTCCCAGGGGGCCTAAGTTAAATATACTCTTGGATATTTAACAGACTGTATTCACAGCTGTGGGCTCCAGGGACTCAGATTTCCTGTGGGTGAGGGACTGGCAGGAGAAGGGCCCTCACTTCAACCACAGAAAATGGCTGGCTAAGGAGTATTGTTGTACGAGAGAATAGAAGAGGCCGCCCCTCTCCCTGACTCCACCCCTGCCCTGGGTGCCAGTCTACAGCTGGCTACACAACTCCTGGAAACCTTGGTCAAAAGTGTGCTTCCTCTCCAGCCCCTGGGAACTCTGAGTCCTCCTGGGGCAGCGGCACTTACAAAGGGTGCAGTGGACTGGCTGTCCAGCCACTCCTCAGCCCCCAAGTCCTGCCAGTCGTCCCTTGAATGTCCCTGTCCTTCTCTTCTCCCTCCCACGTCCACAGTCCTGATCCACTCCCCTGTCTTCACACTTGGGCCTGGAATGTCTCCTGGCTCATCGCCTTGTCTCCACCTCCTATCAGTTCCTACCCTCTCCCGCCAGTGTTAGAATCATCTTCAGAAACTTCTGTTTTCCAAGTCACCTCTCACTGTCCAAGGACAAAGTCCGGACACCCAAACCTGGTGTCCTGGATCCTCTGAAAATTGACCCCCAACTCACTTGTGTACACTTTTTCTTCCACCTCCCTTCACCAACCTCCTGCCAACAGTCTGCTCGCCACCCCTCCTCTCAAGTACCCGCCTAGCTCTGTGCCTCATTTGTCTTGAAGGCCCAGCCTCTCCACCCATCCAGTGCTAACAAATCTTTCCATATGTGAAGCCTTCTTAGACAGTCCTGGCTCAATGCAACTCTGAGCCCTGTATCACTTATGCTTACTACCTATAACAGTCATTTAGTAATCAGTTAGACAGTCGACCTTGAGAGCTTTGAAGGTCCCGTCAGTCATGCAGTTCTATTCTGACCATGTGTTTTTGCTGTTATTTTCCACAAATTTGTCTTCCTTCTTCACTTTTAGAGTAAGAGACTTGAAGACCAGACCTTGCCTTTGTCAGTCTGTATATTCTATGATATAGTAGTGCCCGGCACATGGCAGGAGACTTGTTACAGGTTTGCTGATGGAAAGTTTCCAGACCCCCATCCCCACATATGCCTGTCCTTGGTAGTTCCCCGCTCAGCCACCATACGTTGAGGCTGTCACACATGTGCCTTCTGAAGGGGAGCTGATAAATACATGTATATTGGGGGATTAGAGACTTAATATATTTGTCCCCCAAAGGGAATCTGCATTGCAAGAGGTGCCCAGAAGGAGCACTACTGAACCATCATTTAGCTCTAATGATGGAACAGCATTATCTGCGAGGGAGGAATGGTTGGCATGGGAACCTTTCTTGGACCCATTCAACCAATACCCTTTTCCCCTACCTTCTTTGCCTGGGTGTTCTGCCTGCCAGTTCTAGACTGGGGAGTAGAAAGAGGAGAAAGGAACTATCCATTTACAAGGAAAGTCACCTCTCACACCTTTACTCCATGCAAACCTGACCTCCCTAGATGTCATTCCTGAGAAGAGACCTCATGTGTGGGTTGTGTGGGCAGAGGGAAGCAGGTGTCATCCTTGTTCCTCTGTCTCTGGTCAGCAAGGCTGCCTGGAGCTCCTTGCCTGGAAGGAAGAGCTGGGCCAACAGACCACTGGGGAGACAAATGTTACTCGAGTGAAGGAGAGCAGGACAGGCTGCCAGTGGCGCATAGAGTGCAGAATGGGAAAGATGGGTGTGGGGATAGGGGGAGAGGAAGGGATGAATCTGTATTGATTCAACACCTATTGTGTGCCAGGCACTGTGCTAGTCACATTCACATCTGTTACCTCATCTAATCTTCCCAGCAATCTTGTGAGATAATTGTCATTAGCTTCATTCCCCAACACAGTTTATTTCCTCTCACACCCTTTCTCCATTGTTCTTTTTCCTGTTTTGTTTTTTTTCTTTTCTGGTCATAAAGTAATTAGTGTTCATTATAGACATGGTATATGAAAATAATAAAAAAGTACAAGAAAAAAAATCATCTGTCATGTAACAACAGATGATTAGCATTTATCTGTGTATATTACAGTTTTTAAAATTCATTTTAAACGTGATATAACATAGTATATACAATTTTCTATTTTTTTATTGACCTGTATAACAGAAATATTTTCATGTCATTAAAATTCTAAAAAAGCATCTATAATGTCTTCACGATGCCCCATTATATGGATCTACAACTAGCTTTTTAACTTTTCCCCAACTGCTGGACATCTGTTTTTCTACCTTTTGAAATTATAAATAATAGTTCAATAACATCTTTGTACCAACATCTTTCTCTGAATTTCTGATTCTTTTTTAAGGATAGATTTGAAGAAGAGAAGTTATTGAGTCAAACTGTGTAATTGTGATTTTAAATAACAGTTTTATTTTCTGATTTTAAAAGTAACAGTTGTTTATTGTGAAAAATATAGATCGCATAAAGAAAGAAAATAACATCATCCACAACCTTTCAAATTACTATTATAACATTTTGATGTGATTGTTTCTCAGTCTTTTTTCCAATGACATACAACATAAGTGTAAATAAATATAGCTGCATAAAACTGGTATTACACAGTTTATGCAATGCTATATCTTACTTATGAGCAAGCATTGTATTATAATCATTATATTATTAATTATCTTTGAAAATATTATTTTTAATAGCTGCGCAATTCCACTTTAAGGATGCACCATACAAATCTAAGCATTCTTTTACTCATGGCCATTTAGATTTCTGTTTTCAAAAACTTCCTATTAATAACTCTGGTATGAATATCTGAACATCTGTGAATATTCACCTTTGACCTCATCTCTGATTATATCCTTCAAACAGATTTCTAGAAGTGCAATTACTAGGTCAAAGTGTATCAGCCTGGTCAAAGCCGCTGGTACGTATTGCCAAATTGTGTCCTAAAAAGCATTCCTAACAACCAAGCAGAGATTGTCCATCTTCACATGTCTGTCCATGACATATTATTTTAGATTAAAACTGCAGTAGCTGTTCGTAAGCAAAATGTGCTTCACTTCTTTAATTGTCACTTTTATGAGTAATGATATTAAACATGTTTTGAAATGTTTATTAGCTACTCACAGTTCATTTCTTGGAATTATCTGTTCATGATCCCATTCGCTTATCGTTTTTATCTTTGTGTATTTCTTGTTGTTTTAGATGAAATCTTTATATTTTAAGGATATGAATTTTATGCCTATTATATTCATTCATAAAGAATTTTCCAAATAAAGAAGAACATATGTCCATCTTTACAGATGAGTAAACCCAAATTCAATGAGGAAAGTGAATTATCCAAGGTCACCCAACTGGCAGTGGTCTAGTTGGGATTTGAACACAGATCTTACTGACTCCAGAACCCCTGATCAGAAAACAAAATAAGAGGAGAGGAAATGGTAACAGTAACTGTGGAAACCTTAGTGGTGGTATTGAGTATGTTCTGTGGGATGAGTAGAAGTCAGCTGTTGGAAGGGTTGGGAACACATATGGAGGAGAAAGAGGAACAAAGTGCTGGGGGACTTGGAAGCGAGGAAGGGGCTTGGCCTGGTGCCAGCTGTGCATCTTTCCATTCATTGCCTCCAAGCTTAGAAGAACATGCTCCTAGCATCCCTTATCCCTTCATAACCCTTCAGAGGACTCACTCCAGCATTTACCCGGATCGTCTCCAAATCCTTGCTCATCAGCACAGCCTTTGGTTTGTCCTCACCTGTATGTTCCCAAGGCTTTGAGAAACTCCTTATTACCTCTTGCAATGATATTTAGAGATGGGAGGGGCCTTGGAGGCAACATCCTCAGCAGAGTCCAGAATCTGAGGACTTCTTTGATTCTCTCTTCTTACCCAGTTACATTCATTCCAACCGACATTTCTACCAGTCCTTGCTGATTGGCAGGGAAAGAAAGGGGAAGAGGAGGGAGAAGAAGTAAAAACAGAGAAGATGGGACAACTGGTCTCCTGAGGATGGGTGCACGTGGTCTCCCAACCAGTGTAGTAGCCCCTTGTCTTCCATGCAGCCCTCACCACCTCCGCCTTTCTGTTCACCTGGCACAGGGCCTGCACGGAGACGGGGCTCTCTAAGAGCCTGTGGGTGACTGAAGGGGACCCAGACTCTGCCGAAAGGGTATCTGCTTTCCTCCCTCCCCCAGGGAAGAACAGACGTAAAAGCAATAAATAAATGTAGTAGTTGAATCTTGCATTCTGGGATCAGACAGATGCCCTTTAGAGCGAGGTTAGAAGCAGGGAAGGGGGAAGTGGTATAGGAAGGAGGAAGAGGGGAACCCCTTGTTACTTGCCCACTCCTCTCTCATAGCTCCATCTGGACCCATCCTTAGGGAGTTTGGAAATGCTTAAAATTTTACCTTGGCAGTCAACTGCACTCTGGGAACTGGAAGGAAACTTGAAGATTTTGAAGCCTTTGTGAAAGGGGGGATGGAAGGGTAGAGAGGCCACAGTATCCATGGTGGTGGGGAGAGAATTGTAAAGTTCTGCAGGATCTACAGAAAAGGATGAAGAGCACCAGAAATTATAAGTATATGGGTAACTTTAACAGAATAATCTTTCAGTTCTTAATTTCTTGAAAAGACAGTTGTCTAAAGCAAAACAAGAAGGTATCATGGGACTTGTAACGTCGTCAAGAAATAAAGTATGTGAAAACAGTAGAACAAAAGATGGGGGAATAGTAAAAGGGAATTATACTGGTTTAAGTTCTTATATGTAATAAATTAAGGATGCATATTGTAATCCCTAGAACAAATACTTCAAGAATAAAATAAAGAGGTTTAGGTAAAAAGTCAAAAAAGAAAGTAAAATTGAATACCAAGTAATAAGTGGTTGACCTAAAAGAGGGCAAGAAAAAGGAACAAGGAACCAAGGGGACAAATAGAAAATAAATGATGGCACTTATTAATTGTAATATTAACCACAAAGAGAAGAAATTAGATGATCCCTGAGGGCTTTCCCAGCTTTCGGTGTCTCTGATTTTAGTTCACACCTCCATGTCAGCATCCAGTCATGGAACTGAGGCATAGTTAGTTAGGGTTACTTATGGCAGAACTGGGATGGGTGTGGAGTTAGCTGGTTCTATAATGGGCCCATCAAGTAGAGGAGACTGTGGTTATGGGTTCGCATTGCAATTAGAGTCGTAATTGATGACTGGGGGGCGTGGTTGTAAATTTAGAGATGTTACTTCTACCAGGTGGGCCTGGGGTTAAGGCCGATTTAAAGTCTGCTTAGAGTTACTGCTGGATTTGGTTTGTTGGGCAGATCTGTAGGGCGGGAGAGGACATTAGACTGGGTGGGGATGGGCTGATCCAGCAGGGCTCCTGCAGTCTCTCACGGCAGTAATTCATGTTATTCAAGGCATATCCTTTCCCATAGTTAATAACCTTTTTCTCCCAGAACTTTTTGTCTCCAGGACTTTTTCTCTCTTTCTTTTATAAATGCAGTATAGCATCCGTTGATTCAAAAAACCTTTATTACCTGCTGCATATCAGGCCCCATTCTAGGTGCTGGGAGGGCAGCGTGAACAAGACAAAGTCCCCGACCCCAGCAGGCCAATATTCTGATGGTGGGAGACAAGAAAAAAACACAGTTCCAGAGAGTAAAACCAGGCCAGTAGGTCAGAGTGGCTTGGAAGTCTGGGAAGATCCCGTGGTTGACGATGAGGAGGCAGGCTGTGAAGAACCAAGGGGGAGAAGGGATAGCATGGGCAGAGGTCTGGGGATGGGCGGAAGGAAGGCAGCATGGCGTGAGAGGTGGGCAAGAAAGGAGCTTGGAGAAGGAGCAGCAGCAAGCAGGAGCTTGGAGAATACAACCCAGCAGCAGAGAAGTAAGGCTCCTGGGTTGTATTCTACTTCTTTTTTTTTTTTTTTACATCTTTATTGGAGTATAATTGCTTTAAAATGGTGTGTTAGTTTCTGCTTTATAACAAAGTGAATCAGCTATGCATATGCCTATGTTCCCATATCCCCTCCCTCTTGCGTCTCCCTCCCTCCCACCCTCCCTATCCCACCCCTCTAGGTGGTCACAAAGCACCGAGCTGATCTCCCTGTGCTATGCGGCTGCTTCCCACTAGCTATCTATTTTACGTTTGGTAGTGTATATATGTCCATGCCACTCTCTCACTTTGTCCCAGCTTACCCTTCCCCCTCCCCATATCCTCAAGTCCATTCTCTAGTAGGTCTGTGTCTTTATTCCTCTCTTACCCCTAGGTTCTTCATGACTTTTTTTTTTCTTAGACTCCATATATATGTGTTAGCATACGGTATTTGTCTTTCTCTTTCTGACTTACTTCACTCTGTAGGACAGACTCTAGGTCTATCCACCTCATTACAAATAGCTCAATTTCGTTTCTTTTTATGGCTGAGTAATATTCCATTGTATATATGTGCCACATCTTCTTTATCCATTCATCTGATGATGAACACTTAGGTTGTTTCCATCTCCTGGCTATTGTAAATAGAGCTGCAATGAACATTTTGGTACATGACTCTTTTTGAATTATTCTAATGGAAGCCATAGGAGGGTAGAAACAAGGGAGTGAATGGTCTCCTTTGAGATCTAAAAGATGACTCCAGCTGCTGTGTGAAGAACAGCCTGGAGCAGTGACAAGAGAAACCCAAACAAAAAGAAACAAAGGGCGGAGAGATAGGAGCCCTGGATTCCTTGACATGCTGTGCAGAGATGTTGGCTACTTCACTTGGTCTCTCTCCCGTGCTATCTGTCTGTAAAATGCCAATAGTGGTATCTATGCTATTTATGTCATCTTGACATGGAGATGGTGCTAGATCATTTAAAAAGTTACTTTTAAAGAACAAAGGGCTCCACAAAAGCAAAGCCTGTGGTATCTTCTTGGCCCCTCGGTATATTAGACACTCACTAAATTCAACTGATGGGGTGGGGTCTATATAATAGTAACTTGAGTTCATTTTCTGCGTGAACACTGTGGCTTCTGAGACTTCACTGGCACAGGGGCTGGTTAGTTAATTTGGTCCATGGGGCCAAATTCAACTGAGTAACCCCAATGCCAGCCAGATCCTTTCCCTCCATTCCCAGGCCATGACCTGATCAGACTGCTTTTAATGGGAAGTTACTGGTCACCACTCGCCCCACTGCTGGTGACCCTCCCCACTGCTGAGGCAGCCCCTGTGCAAGGAAACGAGAGCGACACCTGGGACTGATGACCAGCTTGCAGCTGTCTTGCTGCTGAGTTGCTTCATTTTTCCTCCAAGGCACTTTCCCCTTAAGGAGAAGAGTGATAAGAATCTGGTGCTGGCTTCCTCACAGGGGGAAGTAAGATCAACAGAAACCCCTGGGGAAAGGTCAGAGTGTTAGTAGAGTTGTTGCTGCTGCTGCTGCTGAGAAATTACCTCTGTTGTTAGTGGATTGGGAAAGGACCTGTGACACACTGGGAAAAATCTTAGTGCTCCTCCAGCATGTCACCCTTTGCCCAGCCCTGCAGGCTGAGTTTGAATGAAAGGACATTTAAAAACACACACGCGCGCGCACACACACACACACACCCATGTGCACAAAGAGAAAAACAAACAAACAGATGCAAGAAGCCAGACTGCATCTGCACATACACTTTGGGTGATAGTTAGGTGACTTTTGTGCCTAAGGGTTGTATATGCATTAAAGTTCACTTAATCCTCAAACATCCTTCCAAGTGAGTATCATCATCCCCATTTTACAGATGAGGAAACTGATATTCAGAAAAGGTAATAAATTTGTCCAAGGCTATCAGGTGAGTTGCAGAGCTGGAACTCCGCCCAGGTCAGCCTGATTCCAAGGCCTTGTGCGCCCCAGTCCTCAGACTTACGGTCCTAAAGCATTCAATGTACGTCTCCTTCATTCTTTCCACGAAGGCCAGCACTCCAGACATCCTGGGAACCCCTCAGGCCAGAGATGATCGAGGACAAGCTCAGACCTCTTGGGACTGGTTTGTCATTCAATCCATCAAGAGACAAATAATCAGCCAGCAAACATTAATTGAGGGCCTGGGTGAGAGGTCTGGCAGGGGAGGCAGAAGGTGTACAAGCCTGAGAATAATTCAAGAGCAAGACACAGCCACGTCTGTGCCCAGTGGAGGGGCAGTGCCGGCCACCGAGGAAGGAGCTGACCAGGGGCTGAGGGTGAGGCAGGTCAGATGGATGGAATTGGGAGGTGCCATGGGCTCAGCTGCCACTGTTGGGAAGCCAGAGGGCCTGAATGCTTCCCTTCCAGGGCCTGGGATCCCTCTGGGGCATAGAAGAAGGCCAAGAAAGGGCCATTGGGGGGGCCCAGCACCCACCTCTCCGCCTTGCTCAAGTGACCCAGGCCCAGACCCTGGACCCATTGTCCATTTTCCCCACAGAGCCATCCTCGGCATTGCCAGCTCCTGGCTGATGACTGGCTGAGTGACCGAGGCTGCCCAGGGCCTGGATGCAGGAACTGAGCTAGGAGAAGTGATTTCTTTCTGTGTGAGGGGAGGTCCCTGAGGAACAGAGAAACTCAGTGGGAAGGACAGATTCTCACGGAAAGGCTGTGTGGGGACAGCATAGTGCCCTCGAATGTGCGGGGCTGGGCTGATGGCTCCCCCGGGTGAAAAGGTGACGGGGTGTGAGGCTCAGCTGAGACGGGAGGCGGGCAGGGAGGCAGAAGAACCTGCCCTTCCTGTCAGCTTGGCCTCCCTGCCAGCTTCCCTCCCTCTCTCTCAACACTATTTTAAAAATGTAACCAGAGGCTTACCTTGTCCCTGCCCATCTGCTCCGGAGGAGGGGAGGCCCTTTACCTAAGCAGCCCTCTGCTAGTGGATGGGGAGGATGAAAGTGGGCCCTCCCCTCTTGAAGGAGGCTAATTTAGCAATGGCAAAGAGCAGGGGAGAGGGGTCTTTCCTGACTCAACTGATTTAAAATAATCCGATTTTAAACGATATCAAATAAAAACTAAGTGGTTTTTTTTGAATTTTTGAATTTTATTTTATCTATTTTTAATACAGCAGGTTCTTATTAGTTACCTATTTTATACATATTAGTGTATATATGTCAATCCCAATCTCCCAATTCATCACACCACCACCCGCCCCCCGGCCACTTTCCCCCCTTGGTGTCCACACATTTGTTCTCTACATCTGTGTCTCTATTTCTGCCCTGCAAACCAGTTCATCTGTACCATTTTTCTAGGTTCCACATATATGCATTACTATATGATATTTGAAAAACTAAGTTTTTAAATGTACAGAATTTATAGTGTACTAGTGTGCAAGATTGAGGTTATTTTTGTTTGTTTTTACAAAGAATTAGAACACTTTAATTCTGGATGATTCTATTGTTTTAAGTGACAATGTGCTAAATTAATATTAGTTTTACTATTTTTTATTTCCCTATATATTTACAACTGACAGTAAAAGGGTTTTGAATGATTTGACAAAAAATTTTAAAGGTGATGGAATGATCATAAGTTTTCCATTAATTATTAAGATTATTTTTGCTTGATTTCAGGTTGCATGATCAATTTTTACAGTCTCACACTATCATGCAAAGCAAAGACAGAATTTATTATTTTTAATTGAAGTATAGTTGATTTACATGTTGTATTAGTTTCAGGTGTACAGCAAAGTGGTTCAGTTATACATACATATGTATCTATTTTTTTCAGATTCTTTTCCAATATAGGTTATTGTAAAATATTATGTATAGTTCCCTGTGCTATATAGTAGGTCCTTGTCGGTTATCTATTTTACATACAGTAGTGTGTATTTGTTCATCCCAGACTACTGATTTGTCCCTTCCCCCCTTCCCCTTTGGTAACCAAAAGTTTGTTTTCTATGTCTGTGGGTCTATTCCTGTTTTGTATATAAGTTCATTTGTATCTTTTTTTTTAGATTCCACATATAAGTGATATCGTATGGTATTTGTCTTTGTCTGGTTTACTTCACTTAATATGATAATCTCCAAGTCCATCCATGTTGCTGCAGATGGCATTAATTCATTCTTTTTATGGCTGAGTAATATTCCATTGTACAAATATACCACATATTCTTTATCCAGTCATCTGTGGATGGACATTTAGGTTGCTTCCATGTCTTAGCTATTGTAAATAGTGCTGCAGGGAACACTGGGGTGCATGTATCTTTTCTTTTTTTTAAAATTTTTATTGGAGTACAGTTTATTTACAATATTGTGTTAGTTTCTGCGGTACAGAAAAGTGCATCAGTCATACATATACATATAGCCACTCTTTTTTAGATTCTTTTCCCATAGAGGTCATTACAGAGTATTGAGTAGAGTTCCCTGTGCTGTATGGTAGGTTCTTATTAGTTATCTATTTAGGTTGTTTTCTTTTTAATTGAGGTATAGTTAATTTACAATGTTGTGTTAGTTTCAAGTGTATAGCAAAGTGATTCAGTTTGCGGTCCATTTGTCCTGACATCTTCTCTTAAACTCCATAGAATCTTCTGGAGAAAAAAAAGATATATTCATCAGGAAAGAGAAAGGAAGGAGAGGAAAGGAGAAGAAGAAAAGGAACAGGCACAGAAGGCAGGTGGGGGATGGGATTGCCCAGGGCAAGAAATTTAGTGGAAACTTGCAGGGCCCAGGGATTCCCTCTAAATCCACTCTTCCCAGCTCCAGGGATCTCTTCATGCTGCTCCCACCTAAATAAGTCGAGTTGGACTGTGGGGAAGAGTTCAACTTGCCTTTGACCCTATTTAACATCCCCAAGATGCTACGGCCTCCACAGCCACCTGTCCGTGCTTCCAGGGATACACATACAGACCGGGGTCCCCTCCCACGTCAGGGCTGTAATAATTGGCTCCTCGTTTAGAGAGGCATACTCAGGAGATTCTAGAATCCACAGGAATTTTGGTCTGATGCTAATGCCTATTGTGCAAAATTTCAGTACAAAGAGGGCATGAAGGTTTTGTAAAAAATTGGGCTGAACAAGAAAGATAAACTGTTCTTCCAAAGCACTGGAAGAAGTTACCTGGTAACCTGAGCCAAGGGCTGCCCAGGTCAAGGCATTCACACTCCGTTCCACAGATGCTCCTAGAGTTTGCAGAGAAATACTCACCACCGTACGTTGATGTCATTACGCCATGATGGCTACCTAATTATTGGGAACAAATGCGTGGTGTGAAAACTGGCATGTTATGGCTAAAAGGTGAGGGTCCCATCCCATTCCTCACCAGCACACGTGTCACTGTCATCCTCCAAAGGCCCTGTGAGGCACTAATTCATGTGTTCTGAGTACTCTACAAAACCAGTAATAGCTGATAATCTCAGATGGACAAAAATAACTAAACCTCCTCAAAGGGTCCTTTGTGTTGCTTCCGTATGCCCTGCCCTTTGCTTTGAGAGTTGTAGAGAGGACTCAGTCCCTACCCTCAGCCCAGAATGCTCTCCTGCCACTTCTCTTTCTAGCAAATTCCTCGTCACCCTTTAAGATCCAGCCAAAATGTCACCTCCTCTGGAAGCTCTCCTTAACATCCCTCACCCCCAACCAGGCAGACAGGATCATTCCCCATTCTGAACTCCCAGAAAAACAGGGTTTTAACTTCTTAGCTGTGGTATTTCATCTGTTTACAAGTTGGTTTCCAGCAGTAGACTGTGAGCTTTAGAGGGGAGGGCTGTGTTTTATTCATCATTCTAAGCTAGGTTTCAACCACATCGATGGGTATGAGCTGGATGCTCAATAAATGCTGAAGAATGGAAGAATGAATGAATGAATGAGATTAATTAATTAAACAAAGGTTAGAATACACACAGCCAAGGAGGGTGATGCCTCAAGTGCAATGGAATTTGAAGAGGGAATTTGGAAACTTGCACTTTGTGAACACTATCATTTTATTATGTTTTAAAACTTCTAAAACGCTTTCTACTCTTTTTTGTTTTGGTTTTGGGTTTGGGTTTTTTGTGTGTGTGTGGTACGCGGGCCTCTCACTGTTGTGGCCTCTCCCGTTGCGGAGCACAGGCTCCGGATGCGCAGGCTCAGCGGCCATGGCTCACGGGCCCAGCCGCTCCGCGGCGTGTGGGATCCTCCCAGACCAGGGCACGAACCCGTGTCCGCTGCATCAGCAGGCGGACTCAACCACTGCGCCACCAGGGAAGCCCCGCTTTCTACGCTTAACAGGTAAAGTCAGTGTGGAATTGTCTATGGGTCTTTCCAGTACATTTCTAATTCTGGCCTTAATTATTAAACCTCAGGCAGATGAGCTTCTCTTTGTAATGCTCTCGTACACAATGAACTCTGGGCTCTCTGCCTTGGAGTCATTTACTTAGAGCTTTACCATCAGCATATTTCTAGGTCAGAAGGCATCTCTCTATTATAAATTGCTATCTGATCAGGAGCCTCTTTAATTTAGCCTAAGATAGAATAATTAAGAGGGCTAATCTGCTATGATATAAAAATAACAATTAAGCTAGGGCATGCCAAGCCGCATTGTCTAAAAGCTTTAGAACATCTGTGCCTCCTCTTCCTTCTATTGGGGTACATCATTGAGCACGTTGATCACAGAGAGGCTTGTGACCCCAGCATTCAAGCACCAGAGACTACAATTTTCTGAGTGAGACCAAGAGAAAATCCTCAGAGTTTAAAATCTTAAGTATTTACAGGCACATTCTCAGCATTGCATCCCTGGTTTTCTTCAAAGGGCAAAGACAGAGGTATGCACTAGAGAGAAAGGAAACGTTTAAAATGAGGTTTGTGTGGGGAACTTATTTCTTGGCTTGGCACCTGGGGAGGTACACGTGCATGTATATGTGTGTACGTGCGAGTGTAGTTGGGGGGCATGTTAATGTGTGCTTTAGAAGGTGCCCCTGAAGTTCTCCCCTCCAGCACCAACACTACAGAAGGACCCAACACCGGACCCCAGAATCGTGCAGATAGAAAAGGCCTTTGCGCAGCCACTGGAAATCGTAAAGGGGCAAACATTTCCCTCATTCTTTGTGTATTAATATATTTCAAAATCAAACTCCTGCAGCGTCCAGATCCCTTAAATGCCATGTAACTATCCTTCTCAATTAGCTTAGCTCCAAAGCCTCGGTTGTCTCTTGCTATCTCTAACTACTTCTTGGATCTGCAGGGGGTTTGCTGGGAACACGTGATGATGACTTGGAAGGAAAGCCATTTCTGAGGTTGTGAGGCCCTTTCCTCCCATTTTCCTTTTCTGAGATTTAAACCTGGAGAGTGGGCCAGACGTGACTATGATCTCTCTGTGTCTAAGCTCCCTCATAGACATGGCTGGTGCTCCGTTGTCTGCCACAGGAGTGCTCTGAGGATGGCAGGAGAACAAGGAGATCAAGAGAATGTGAGGCAAGAAGATGCTGGAGACCAACTCCTGCTAACTCACATTTTAGCAGAGCATCTGCCTAGACAAGATGCCCAGAATGGTTATCTTCCCATGTAGGAAACGGAAGCCCTGAGGATACAGTCTATGGCCTAACCCTGAGAAGCCCAGAGATGGCCTCACATCTCTGCCAGCCTAGGCTAGTGGGGCAGAGACCACCATGTAATTCAGTGATGCGTAGACTATCAAATGGCAGAGCTTAAAGAATTCTAAAGATCCAACCCTCTCACTTTATTATTTTATTTATTCATTTCTTTTTGGCTGCATTTGGTCTTCGTTGCTGCACACGGGCTTTCTCTAGTTGAGGTGAGCGGGGGCTACTCTTCGTTGACGTGCGCGGGCTTCTCACTGCGGTGGCTTCTCTTGGTGCGGAGCACGGGCTCTAGGCACGTGGGCTTCAGTAGTTGTGGCACACGGGCTCAATAGTTGTGGCTCGTGGGCTCTAGAGCACAGGCTCAGTAGCTGTGGTGCACGGGCTTAGTTGCTCCACGGCATGTGGGATCTTCCTGGACCAGGGCTCGAACCTGTGTCCCCTGCATCAGCAGGTGGATTCTTAACCACTGAGCCACCAGGGAAGCCCCCTCTCACTTTAAAGAAAAGGAAACTGAGGCCAGAGATAGAAAATTAGTTGTTCAAGGAACTCATACCAGGCTGTCAGTTCCTTGAGGAATGGAATATGTCTCTTTGCTCTTGGTATTACCAATGCCTAGCAGGGTGCCTGGCATACACTGAGCAGTCAAGAGATGCTGATCAAGTAAATACTGCATATGAATGAATAACTGAATGAATGAATGAGTACATCAGCCAAGATTTTTAGCTGCAAGTAACAGAAATGATCTCTAGTTAATTTGAGGAGAAATGGTTCATTAAAAAGTTCTGGGTACCTCACAAAATCTCTGGGAGGGTTGGAGAGCCAGCCTCAGAGGTACAGCAACCAGAAACAAAGCCTCAAACTGGAACCATAGTTGTCATTGCAGATGACTGTAGTTTGCACGAACTCATGACTCTGGATGCTGATGCCAGCACTGCTGGCATCAAGATGCTGTCACCGAGGGGACACCCACTTTGCAAGGTGCCTGCTTCCCTCGACCACTAGATTCAAAGTCTGGGCGGTTGTGTCTGATTCAAAGAACCTGAGTCTCATGTCCATATCCTGAGTTCCAGGGAGGCCTAGGGCATCTGGTATTTTTACTTTCTGTAGTGAAAGGCAGGCTTTGCTTCACAAGGTAAATGAGGAACTCCCCAAACATAGAAAGATGCTACGGTTTAGATGCCAAGGGGCTAAGAAGAAAGAATGTCCATTACCATGAATGAATTAAGAAAATGTGTGGTGCACTTGGCTAACTCTGGCCTCTGTTTGCCCCGTTTGGCTGACTCTTGCTTTAAGATGTCCCTCCCTCTTGCAGCCTCCCTATCACTTATTTCTGGGAGTCCCTGGAGCATTTTCCACAAGTTCTCTCTGTTGCTGCCATTTTCTTCCTAGCCTTCTATAGCACTTCCTGTGATTTCCATAGTTAAGTCCTCCTTCAAAATTGGGTCAGTACCTTTGCCACTGTCTCCTGGGCCCACTTTCTTTTCCTGGGCCACCTCTTGACTCTCTTCCAGTGAGTCCCCAGCATTACTGTGGCTTTTGATGGCATCCACATGCACAGCCTTGAAGGGACCCAAAGACCCCTAAAACAGTTATGTTGAACAAGTGGGATTTTTTTTTTGATTTCTTCTTCTTTTTTTTTTTTTTTTTTTTTTGCGGTACGCGGGCCTCTCACTGTTGTGGCCTCTCCCGTTGCGGAGCACAGGCTCTGGACGCGCAGGCTCAGCGGCCATGGCTCACGGGCCTAGCCGCTCCGCGGCATGTGGGATCTTCCCGGACCAGGGCCCGAACCCGTGTCCCCTGCATCGGCAGGTGGACCCTCAACCACTGCGCCACCAGGGAAGTCCACAAGTGGGATTTGTATGGTACAATTACAAGGTGACATTATTATTTTCTTCCATTAAACTTCTGATGGACTATTTAGTTCCTATTTTGAGTAAAACCTCCTTTAGGTCCGAAGACTTTTCCAGTCACTCTTAAGCAGTAAAGATGCTCATACTAAATAATAGTCTGAGTCCAGTGTAATAATAAAAACTCCAAGCTTCATCCCAAGTTAAAGCTCTGTCCTCCTCAGCTCAGACCTCCTTCAGCCTGGAAGTCTGTGTGGACGGAGGATAGATGGTGTCTGTTGCCTGCAACGTAGAATCTTGACTTAATAGATTCATTCGTTTGTCCATTCATACACTCATGTATTCATTTGGTCAGCATTTACTGAGTGCCCATTTTATGCCAGGTGCCCTGCTAGGTACTGAGGATACTAAGATATTCCTCACCTGGCACATTTACTCCCATCCCCCTACTACCTTACCTTTGTCTCTCTAGTATAGGAGGGAGGAAAAGTAGAGTAGGAAAGGGTTTTCTTTTTTTTTTTTTTTAACTAACATGGGTGTAATTCCCTGTGGCAGCTGTTTCCCTTTCGTTATCTTGGTGTGTTTGCTGGATATTCCCCGATGGTCCCCTCTAATTGCAGCCCTCATGGCTCCTGCAGCTGGCCACTTGTGATCTTCCCAGAGTTTCTTCCTCCAATGGCACTTCCACTTTCTTCTGCTGAGATCTTGAAGAAGTGCATTTGGACAGTATCCTCTTTAAAATCCTAGATGGTTAAGCCTGTGGATTCCACATCCAATCTGTAAACACTGGGCAAGGTAATAGACCTAGTGATGGCTGCCCAGATCCCCCTTCAGAAATGAAGGGCGTACTCCCCCAGGTGCTGTTGCCCAAGGTCATACCTCTTCCCCAAGGGCGGCCAGCACCAACGGCTGATCAGTGCAGAGGTATAAAGTCCTGGCCCCTCCACCTCACTGTAGGGCAACTCTGAAGGGCCATTCCAGCTTCAGAGGTTCCTGGGGCGGGGGGGGGGCGGGATTGGATGAGGTCTTTGTTGAGGCTCCACTCCTCCCTCTGCCCAGTTCAGCTTCCTTCCCTTTCCTCCCACAGGTGCTGATTCCAAGACCACTCCCTAGTAAACCTCCCTCTATGCTCACCTCCCCCTCACGCTGGCTTCCAGGGAATCCAACCTGCAACATGCACCATCGCCATGATGTAGGTGAGAGGGAGGAACTTCCGAACCCAGCCCTCCCCCTGGCTGCAACAGGCCACTTCGGCCAGCCTCTCACCCATAGGCAATCTCCTGTGTCCCTCAAGCTCTAGGGGACAGGTATCAACCTCAGTACATGGTCTCCAGGAAGCCCCAGTCACTAGACCTGGAGAGAATGGTCAGGAGGGTCCTCCTTTCCTCCGTGGTACGGGAAGGGGGAATTCCATGACGTTGACAACTCTACCCTCAAGACCCAACCTCTAGTCCTCATCCATATCAATCCAGGCACTCCCCTGAGGTAAGCATTGGCTAAAGCGTGCAAAACCATCTTCAGAAAGCTCTTTCTCCGGGTCTGTATTTTGGAAGGAAGGGGAGTTGCTTCCTCTCGTCTTGGGACCTCAGTTGAAACTGAGCTAGAAAAAGTCCCATTTTAACAACCGGTGATAGGCCAAAGCCACACTACAGGAGTGGGGAGGGTGTCTCTGACCCCCATTCTGTGTCATCCTTAGTTATGCAGGCTCCAGGGTAGTGCTATTTGGCGACCAATATCATCATTTTTAGTGATAGTAGCACCTTCATTTCTGCTTGTGCCTTTTTCTCTCTAAGGTGGGGCTGGTGTGTCCTTTCTATCGGCTGTTCCTCCCACATATGTGTGGTTTGACCACCCTGGCGATGGCACCCACCAGCCTGGCAGATGGGCCAGTCTAGGTGGGGCTTCTCTGGGCCCTAGCTGCTTCCATGGCTGGGACTCTAGCTTTTTCTACTTTTTTTCACTCAGTCTCTCCACCCTCCCACCCTCCATCACCAAATTCTTACAGCACGTATTGTTTAGACTCTATGATTTTTCTCTCAATTCTTGTATTAAAAAAAATTTAAGGATATATAAATTGTATATATCAATTTAAAAATAGTTTTGGGGAGAAAACGGGAATCGTTACTACATTAAAAGATTCCTGGGGCTTCCCTGGTGGCGCAGTGGTTGAGAGTCCGCCTGCCGATGCAGGGGACACGGGTTCGTGCCCCGGTCTGGGAAGATCCCACATGCCGCGGAGCGGCTCGGCCCGTGAGCCATGGCTGCTGAGCCTGCGCGTCCGGAGCCTGTGCTTCGCAACGGGAGAGGCCACAACAATGAGAGGCCCACATACCGCAAAAAAAAAAAAAAAAAAAAAAAAAAAAAAAAAAGATTCCTATTGATTTCAGAAGCCTTGAAAAGTGAGTAAATGTGTGTCTCATTATCTGGAAATGCAGGGTGTGCACAAATAGATTGTCCCCTCCTGGAGGGAAGGGAGCCACTGGTTCTTCCTCTTCCACCAGATTGATGCCCTGAAGCAGGATACATGGTAGCCATGGACCAATGACTCCTTTGCTACTAGTTTAAGGACAGCATGATAGACAGGACCTTTCATGGGCAAAAACCTCATCCCTAGACCTAGAAATGGAAGCCATTAGTCTCTAAGTCATTGATTAGCCAGACTTGAGATGTTGGGTAATCTGTGGTTCTTTAAAACTGGATCCTTCTTATCAATAAGCACTTAGGAATTCAAGTAGGAAAAAAAGCTTGACCCTTTCCTCCATAAAATTCACAGAACTCTTTTTGAAAGATGACAGATTCTGGATTGGGGGTGTCAAAAGTCACAACATTTAATGTTAGATATGGCATATGTCTGTGTGAACTATCCCATAGCTTTGGCCTGAAGCCAGACACGGGAGGGGTAGGGTATGGTTTTCTGGTGCTGGAGTTCAGTGACGGGAAGTGTGAGGATAGATTTTTGTCAAGTCACAACTTAAGAGTTGGTTTCGTTTGGAGGAAGTAACATGCAAGTGTTACTTGTTATTTCAAGTGTTATTTCAACAGAGAAAGAGCCTGGCCTCTGTGATTGCCCTTCCTCCCATCTCTGCTCCCAAGCCTGCAGGCTCTCCCACCCACCAAACAACTAAATGGCCAGATGAGGGCCAGATGGGTAATCCTTGAGATAACATACCTGGTAGCACAACATACCTGGTAGCACCAGGACTAGTGCGGGGTCTTGCATGACCCTGAGAGCCTCTCTTGCCTCACCTGAGTTTCAGCCCTGATATATGATAATGCACTGAAAGTTGTAAAATACTAAAGAAATAGCCCAGCCTTCCAATATCTCTTCTCTTGGGAGATCCTACCATTCCAACATAATTTCCAACCACATCCTGGACCATACTGTTACTTTAACGGATTACTGAGGTCTTATTTCTTCCATCTGCACACTGCATCCCAGGTGCCTGCTATCTATCAAATTTGTAACTTAACTCCTTGTGTCTATCCCATCCTCCTAGGGGTGTGCTCTATAGAGGAGAGGAAGCTAGAGACCCAGTCTTGTTCCTTGTTAAAACAAGATGGGTGTTTCCCTGCTGCCACAGCCTTTGTCACCAAGCAGTTCGGTCTATAGTTGGGAGAAGGTGGGAAGATTTGCTGGGAGATGGGCAGTTTGCTCCCATTTTAAGCAGCTTGGGTGCTTTGCCTAGCAGTGCCCTCTGCTGCCCTCTGTGGCCAAAACATCAAGGTCTCTAGAGACACTAAATCCTGGGATCCATCTCTCCCTGCCATCATCTTTTAAAGCTTTTCTCCTTTAGTTCTCCATGGGCTTTAAAAAGTAAAATGGGACACTCTAGCCACAAGCCTGCATCTGGTTTACACTCTCAGCTCCTTCCTGCAAAGGTTGTTGAACTGAATCCTAGAAGAAATCTTAAGAGGTCATTGGGCCCCTCAGCTCTGCAGGCTCCAATCCTTCTGAGAATTATATAGGCTTTTAGCGAAACTCTCACTGCCAAAATCCCAGATTCTGCGAAGTTACTCACTGGGATTTCCACAAAATCTGCGTGGTTGTTTACTTTAGCTTGGGACCTTTCGCTTAGAGGGCAAAAGTCCCGATTAGAAACATGGGCAGGCTGGCCATGAGAAGGATCTATGTTAATAGAGTTGATGTTCTTGACTGACACTTTACCTTTCCACTTTTTTTTTTTTAACACCTAAGAAGTGAATTTCATAAGCTCAACCTTGCTGAAATGTTCTCTTTGGTATGGAGGTGTTGCTTTGTGACTGGCGAGCACAGCTGAGGACTCAGAGGTTTCTCCTTGCTCTGGCAGTGCGTGGCTTTCGGCACCTGAAAGCCATCAAAGCACCTGTTTCTTCTCCCACTCCAGTCCCAAGGGAGGTGAGTAAGCTTATTGCTAATTAACAGAGAACTGTGTCTCACAACTTTGAATTCTGCATTAAGACAAGTAAATGTGTCCATGAGGATCGGCTGGCTGGAGAAGCCCGATACAAAATCAACTCATTCCTGAAACCCACCAGCACCGAGAAAGGGTTCCCTAGAGGAATTTGCAATTTTTGTTTGCATTTCTTAACTGTCAGGCCTGATACTTGGTTTCAAAGTCTGTGTGCACAGTGCTCAGCCACCCTAGGAAAATGAGAAAATGTGCCTGGTTCCTCAGTTCTCCGCTGCTTTTTTCGCCTATCCTTATTCTGCTTTCCAATGCCTTCCAAAGGCTCCTGAAAAATATCTCCACCCCTCTTACAGGATGCAAGGGAAAAACACGTTTATTTTGTATTTTGGTGGTGACACAGACTTATACCAAAAAATTCTTCTTATGTATATTACTTTTTCTTGACATTTATTTTTGTATTATGGTTTAAAAAAAGCATAAATTTACCACCTTGACCATTTTTAAGCGTACAGTTCAGTACTGTTAAATATGTTCACATTGTTCATTGTCTAGAACTTTCTCATCTTGCAGAACACAAACTCTATGCCTATTAAACACGAATCCCTCACCCCACCCCCTTCTAGTTTTTTTGTTTGTTTTCTATGAATCTGACTAGTTTAGAAACTTCAAGAGTGGAATCACACGGTGTTTGTTTTTGTGATTGGCTTATTTCACTTAGTATAACAGTCCCGAAGGTTCATTACGCAGATTATTTTTATATAAAATGTGGGGAAACTAAGGGGGGAAAAGGAACAGCAAGGCTTAGGGTCTCAGGGTGCCACCCACGCTTTCTCTTCAACTCATACCTGTGAAGCCTGCAGGGACCTTCTCAAATGAGCTTCAAAGATTAAAAGCCCCCGGTCCCTTTCAGAAATATCCCTGCTGGATCGGGGCCATGTAGGTAGGGAATAGGGTAGGATTCTTGGGAGAGCAGCTCAGCGAAGGACAGAGCAGAGGCTCCCTAGCGGGCGCGGGTCCATAACAGCGCTTAAAGATTAGCAGCTGGAAAAATCCCTGGGCTCTAACGGCCTGCCCCTGGATCTCTACGATCTCCCCACACCCAGCACCTGCAGTACCTTACCAGGGCTTCAATCGGACCGTGGAAATACACTGGGCAACCCTGAAATTCTGCGATTTGAGGACACGCTGTCAACTCTTATCCCAAGATTACATTGTAAAGCCAGACTGCCTTCTCCAATCCTGAACCGGCCCGGACCCGCGCGGCGGTGGCCAGGTGTTGGGAGCGGGATGCGGCAAGCTAGACCGCTCGAAGGACCTCCTCTCCCGCATCCCCGCTAGCTCAGCACAACCCCGCAAGCAACCGACGTGCCAGCTGAAGGAAGAGAAGAGCAGAGACAGCACTAGCTCAGTTTCACTGCACTGTTTTCCGCGGACCCAAAGGCGCAGGGGCTCGGTCTTCCAGCCTCTCTCTTTCCGGACGGCAAAGCCAGCTCCGTTCTGCCGGAAAAAAAAGTGCATCGCCCAGGCCGAGAGCACAGCCGCTGGGGCCCTCGGAATTACCGTCACCGGGCCCAAGGGGACACGCAGCGGGGCGAAGGACGCAGGAGCGCTGCACCGCCGAGCGGCTCTGTGAAGCGCGGGACCCTCGGCGCTCCCCTGATCCCATGGCAGAGGTGGGAGGACGCCGGCGCACGGGGGCACTCCCGCTCCTGCAGCACTCCCGGAGACCGACTCCTAGCTGCCGCCTAGCCCCACTTAAGGTGCGCCTCCCCGGTGCGGAATCCCCCCTAGCTCCCCGCCACCCCGCAGACCTCATAAACAACTTCTGGAACCGCAGAGGGCGGAAGCGGGGCGGGCGGGCCGGCCGCAGCCGAGCGGAGCGCGGGGGCAGTGGGGCGGGCCGGGGTCAGGGCAGAGGCTGCGGCCGCGCTTCCCTATTGGCCGGGACGCCGTGGGCTGCCCGAGCGCGCGGCGCGGGCGGGGCCCTCTGGCGCGCGCCCGCCCCCGCCCGCTGCGCCCGCGCCCCTCGCGCCCGCCCCACCCCCGCCCCCGCGGGCCGCCGGAGTTTTTAAAGTGGGCTGGCGGCCCCGCGAGCCCGACATTCGCGAGCGGTCCGCCGCACAGCTCCGGCGCCCGTCGCCTCCCGCCCCAGCTTTCCTGAGGCGGCCGTACAATCCTCGGCAGTGTCCTGAGACTGTATGGTCATCTCAGCCTCCGCGTCCTCCCGGCCCCGGACTCTGCCAACTCCCGTCGTTTGAGCCACTTCTTCTTTTTTGAAAACCCAGAAGAGTGACTCCTGACTCCTTTTCGAAGGAAAAAGGAACCTCGGCCCCCTTCTCGCTGCCCTTCTTTTGCGTGTGACAGCCTCCTCCCACTCCTTTTCCCGACCCCGCCTCCGCGTGCAGGTTCCTCCCCGTCACCTTTCTCCACCCCCTCCCCCGCACCTAGCCAGCCGCCCGCAAACTTCCACCTGGCTGTGCGGGCGCTCGGGACCTGCGAGCACTCGGGACCTTTAACACAGGCGCGGGCCTCCGGGAGTGGGCTAGGGCCACAGCGAAGGTAGCGGCGGCAGCCCCCACCGGCCCTGGAGCTCAGGTGCTCAGCGTCTCAAAGGGCCCCCGCGACAATGACAGCTGACAAGGAGAAAAAAAGGTAAACGGGCGTCCGGAGCTGGTCCAGGGTGGGGGGTGGGAGTGGCGGGGCTTCGCGGGACCGGCGCGACCGCGAGCCGCTGGGAGAGGAGCGCGGAGCGGTCTTTGAGGCCGGGGGATTGATTTGGAAAGTTTGGCAGGGGAGGGCAGGTGCCCCGTCTGGGGACGCGCGGCTGCGGCTTCGCGGTTGAGACTTCTGTGGCCCGAAGGAGTCGGGAATCTGCGCGGGCAGCGAAGCCAGGAGGCCGAGGGAGATGGCCCTAGAGGTCGGAGGTGCTCCCGGGGTACCTTCTAAAATCCATCCCCCCAAACCCACCCCCGCACCAAACCCCCGCGGCCAGCATGTTGAAATGTTTCTTGGTTGACTCGGCTCAGGTCAACTTTCGACTTTCTCATGGCCCCCATGAGGGGCAGCACCCACTCCTCTCTTTTCCTCGGGACCCTTGGGGTTCTTCCAAACGAGCTCTGCCGGTGCTGCTCCCCAAACTGGCAAGGGGCTGGAGGCGGAGCGCGGCGCTGGGAAGGGCCCCGGCAGAGCGGCCAGGACGTAGCAAAGGGCCCCACTCCAGGGTTCCAGACCCCACGGAAGATGGGAGAAGCCCCTTTCCTGCTCCCGCACCTTGCCTCGGCGGGAGAGTGGGTAGTGGGCTGGGCTGCCTCGCGGAGGCAGGTGTCTTGGTGTGTGGGGAGGGGATGGCGACACCGGGCGCTCCCGGCATGTCCCGCTGTCTCTCTCCCAAGAGGACAGAGAAGGGCAGCCACGATCTGCCCGCCTGCCCTCGCCAGCCTCTCGGCACTAGCGGAGAGGCAACCTCACTGCCCTCTCCCGGCGAGGGTGAGAGCGCACGGCGTGGCGCGCAGACGTGGGAACCGCCTTGCCTCCCGCAGTCGTGCGTGGCTTGCCGCCTGACCCCCCTCTCCTCCCAACCTCCATTCGTGCTGCCCCGTGGGTTGGAGCTTTCAGCCCCGTATTCGACGGCGGCTGGCGGGGCTGGTGTGCGGAGAACTGTAATCGAACGCGCGGCCGGCTGCAGGGCCAGAGCCGCGGGAGATCAGCTGCTGGGAGGCTGTGCGGTGGTTCGGGGATGGGGGACCCAGCCGCGATGGGCGGGGCTGACCGGCCTCGAGCCGGGGAGCCCGAAGAGCTCAGTGCTTGGGTCGATTTACTCTTGTTCCGACTTCCACTGTGGGAGCGGAGCCAGAAACCGTGTATCCTCTGGTCGAAAGCGGCGGTTCCCACCTCGGGGCACCGATAAGAATTTGATAAACAGGAGCGAATCGCGCCCGTTCTGGCCGAGCGCCCGGGCCCTTCGCTCCCGGATCGCTGGGGGGGGAGGGGATTGAGCTCGGCTCCCGGGTTGCGGCCGCAGCGCCCCTCCTGCGTCACGGTGGCGCCCCCAGGCTTGAGACGGCTGAGGGAGCCTTGCCCTGGCCGTTCTGGGCCCTGAGACTGCAGCCGTCGCTCGTCCCCGGGGGCCTCGGAGCAGCCCTGGAGTCCTGTGTCTTTGAAGGGCAGAGAAGCAGGGAAGGGACTTGAAGATTCCAACGTATTTTGTTAAACCAGTATAGCCTGCCAATAATAATGACTGAACGATCAGAAGACAAAGTTATAGTCAACTCCTCTGCGCGCGCTGGGCTCTGGAGCCGGCGAGGGAACTTATTGTACATTTTACAACTGTGATGCCTATCGGTGAATGTTGCAATCGCGGAGGTGGGGCCTGATGGTAATCTTGACAGATGTGTGAAGTGTCAGCTTCTCCCGCGCGGCTTTGCGCGGGTCCTGTGCTATTATGTATGTTAATCGTCGCAAGAAACTTGGGAGCAGGGGCAGAACTATTTCGACATACCTGGCTGTAGTGCCTCTTTCGTTAGAGATAGAGGGAGCCAGAATCGGAGCAGGAAAAAGTTGGGTAATCAGACTCCGAATTATTCGCTAGAGCGGCAGGTTTAAGAACCACTGTGGGGATTGCCTGTGAGATGCGTAGGAGGCTAGAGGCGGTGGCCCCGCGTGTCTGCTTTCTGCGCCTTGCCTTTGGTTTTATGTCGCAGACTGGCAGGGCAAACTGTGTCCCTCACCAGCCGGAGTCCTAAGAGAGGTTGTCCAATTCCTGTTGGGCTAATTGTTTTGAGACATATTTACTTTTCTAGTCTGGCTCTGTTTGCTGGGGGCATGCTCCTTGCAGGACCAAGGTGTAATTCAAATATGTGAACCAATGCATTGAAAGTTGGTGTGTCATGTAAGTGGCGGTCCTTAGCTTTGCCAGAGTGCCTCACAAGTTCGGTGTGACACCTGCTATGGGCGCTTTCAGATTAGGATTCTGTGTATAGGTTCTTAAGATGTGATTCTTCTGGCTCTGCAGAGCCATTTCTTCCCCCAAATTCCAGATTCATGGAACATTAGCAATGTTCCTTCTAACAACAGTCTTTCAAGAAGTGGACAGGATTATTTTGTTCCAGAATGTTCATGCATCGATGGAGATGTTAATGTTTAATAAAAAAGAGTTTGCTTTCTAAACGTTGGCTGGCCGACTGGGTTTCAGAGTGTGCTCTTTTAGCCGTGGTGGGCATTCCTAGTGACATCAGAGATGGCCAGAAACAAGCTTGCTAAGGGTGCTGCACTCACTCACTTTCTGCGCTCATCTGTCAGGAGTGAAGTGAAGGTCTCATTAATCAGGGTTCCTAGTTCTGTGAAGAGCTAGAAAGTGTCTGGGCTACTCAATTCCTGATAAAACAATTTCTGAGCCCCTTCCCTGGAAGAGAAAATAGTCTGGAAGTTCTTAGGTACATGGGGATTGGAGAGTGGTTTGGGTAAATATAAGTTGGATCTTTGGATAATCAGGGATCAAAGTCCATTCCCAAAGCCAGACCCAGCTCAGAGCTGCTTTCGATTGCTTAGTGTGGGGCCTTCAGTTGGAGGAAGATCAGGAGTAGCAGATCAGATGTTTTCTATCTCTGTCTCCCCCTGCCAACTGGATGTAGTGGTTCATCTGCTAAAATGAAATCAAAGCCCACCTGTTTTTCTATTTGGAAGGCAAAAATATTGCTGGACAGTTTTCCTCAATTTAAATATATTTACTATAAATATTCCTTCAACATTTGATGTCTCTTTCCAATTGCATTACCAGAATGCAGGTGTGATAAGGAATTGATGTAACACATTATAGGTTCAGGTGAATAAAATTTAATTCACACAGCTTTCATGAAGTTCAAAAGAATGCTGTGACTACAGGTTTTTTTCAGCATTGCTGATGGGAAGCTTACAATTATTTTATGCAAGGACTGTTCTCCAGTGGAGCAAATTGCTTTATGAGGCAGAGAACTACCTGTCAGCAGAGACCTTCAAGCAGCTACTATTGATAGATTGATTCCTGTATTGAATAAGTTGGCATTTTCACTAGGAGTGAAAACCATGAGACCAAAACTGTTTAATTCACTTTGAATGTAAGTCAGTCTGTCTGTCTGTCTCTCTCTCTCTCTGTCTCTCTCTCTCTCTGTCTCTCTCTCTCTCTCTCTGTGTCTCTCTCTCTCTCTCTGTGTGTGTGGGTGTGGGTGTGGGTGTGTAGGGTGATCCTCAACTTTCTAGGAATCTATTCTGTAAAATGTTTACAAATAGAAGGAACCAATTAGATAATTCTTAGTGCTCCAGGATTTCAGCCCAATACATTTGAAAATATTTGCTGTCATTAATTATCTCAAGATTTAGGCTTTTCTACTTCTCAGGAAATCTCTCCAGTGGTATTGGCTTTTTTTTTTTTGTATTTTCCTCAGTTCTGTCCCATACCAACATGTGTTTTCATTTTAGCCTAATGAATCTTCCCTATTGTATTTGGTACTGACCATCATTGATAGTTCATAGCAGGTAGGGCTTTTGCCAATATTGTAAAGTTAGCAATCTTTGCTCTCAGGGTCCCCAGTACCCTTTACCCCCACCCTCCTCAGTACCAATGTCTAGTTTCATGATGAAAACCAGCTCTGCTATTCATGATGTAAACCAATAAAGACAACAAATGTGTATTGAACACCTACTTCCTCTTTGGATAAAATGCTAAGAGATATTAAGAAATAAGGGAATGTGGTCCTGGTCTTCAAGTTGCTTAGTTTGTGGGGAGGGGAAGGACACACAAGGAAGCTTAACTAAAAATACAGTAGCTGGCAGCTTACCTGTCACTTTTCTGTTGAGATCAAATCTTTTGAAGCTAAAGATAAGAAGTTCTTTTTTCTTTTCTTTTCTTTTTTTTTTTTTTTTTTTTTTTTTTGCGGTACGTGGGCCTCTCACTGCTGTGGCCTCTCCCGTTGCGGAGCACAGGCTCCGGACACGCAGGCGCAGCGGCCATGGCTCACGGGCCCAGCCGCTCCACGGCACATGCGATCTTCCCGGACCAGGGCACGAACCCACGTCCCCCGCATCGGCAGGTGGACTCTCAACCACTGTGCCACCAGGGAAGCCCAAGAAGTTCTTAATAGCATTTCAGTCAGTAACTACACATTTAAGCACAGACAATTATTGAAAAGTATTGTGTGTTGGGGAGTGGGAGAATGGGTTCCTGGTTTTCCCTGGAATCACACAGGGTAGGCCCTGATCACCAGCATGAAGACTGGCTCTGAGGGAGGTCAAACAGGGGGAGTCAGTGTTGAGGGTAATGAGAGTGATGAAAAGTGGGGGGGTTCGAGGGTATCCCTGTGGTGTTCTCTGATACCATAGACAGAAGGGCCCCCAAAGTTGAATGTTTACTCTTCTTTGTACACTTGCTTTGGTGAGGGGCATGGAGGGAGGCTAGGGATAGAGATTCTGGTCCCACTGAGGATAATCGTGGAGATAGCTATGATTCTAGGAAGACCAAGAAGGGAGAAGGAGTTTCTTAATCTGGGCTTTGTGAATGGGATTCAGAGGGGTGGTCCAGGAGCCTCTGAAATTGGCTGCTGGTATTATGGATAAAAGCATATTTTTCCCCAAGGGAAGTCAGTTCAGCTCTAAGAGACTTTCAAAAGTTCTGTGATCTGGAGAAGGCAAGCCCTTGCTCTTGGATGTCTGATTTGGTGACTGACTTACCTTTTAGGATCTTACTGTTCAGGTCTCAGAGAGGTCCTACGTTTCACTGCCAGTGTCTCTCCCTGTCTTGGAGATGGGGGAGGAGGTTGGTGTGTACATCTCGTAAAGATTCTGTAGTGCAGCTTAACCTTACCTGTACCCACCTGTCTGTCCACCCACATGTCTACCCTCAGTAATGGGAGGAAGGGGAACCGAGTGCCCTGCACAGGCTTAGTTCTGGTGTGGTTCATTCTTTTTAAAAATTTTTATTGGAGGGCTTCCCTGGTGGCGCAGTGGTTGAGAGTCCGTCTGCTGATGCAGGGGACACGGGTTCCTGCCCCGGTCCGGGAAGATCCCACATGCTGCGGAGCAGCTGGGCCCGTGAGCCATGGCCACTGAGCCTGCGCGTCCGGAGCCTGTGCTCCGCAACGCGAGAGGCCACAACAGTGAGTGGCCCGCGTACCACCAAAAAAAAAAAAAAAAAAAATTTTTTTATTGGAGTACAGTTGCTTTGCAATGTTGTGTTAGCTTCTGCTGTACAGCAAAGTGAATCAGCTATACACATGTCCCCTCTTTTTTGGATTTCTTTCCCATTTAGGTCATCACAGAGCACTGAGTAGAGTTCCCTGTGCTATACAGTAGGTTCTCATTCGTTACCTGTTTTATACATCGTAGTATATATATGTCAATCTCAACCTCCCGGTTCATCCCACCCCTCCCTTCCCCCACCCCCTCCCCCAGTATCCATACATCCATTCTCTGTGTGTGTGTCGCTACTTCTGCTTTGCAAATAAGTTCATCTGTATCATCTTTCTAGATTTCACATATAAGTGATATTATACGATATTCATTTTTTTCTTCTGACTTACTTCACTGTGTATGACAGCCTCTGGGTCCATCCATGTCTCTGCAAATTGCACACTTTCGTTCCTTTTTAATGACTGAGTAATATTACGTTGTATATATGTGTGGTGTGGTTCATTTTGTTACTGCTTCTTAAAATGGCCATGAAATCTTTTCCACGTGTTTTCCATCATCCTCAAACAATTATTGGAGGTCTTTTTAGGTACTAGGAATGTGTGTGTCCTTAATAGAAATTATATCTGTAATAGGACGAAACAAAAAAACTCCAACACTTAGTCTTATTTGTGTAAGCACTGTCCTCAGAACTCTCCATGGGTGAACTCTTTTAATCCTCATAACAAGCTGTGAGATAAGCCCTGTTATTATCCCCATTTCACTGATGGGAAAGCCAAAGTATAGAAAGGTGAATTGCCTAAAGGTCAAATAGGTAGTATGGGTGGAGCTGGGATTCGAATGGGGCAGAATGCCTCCAGAGCCTGTACTCTTTTTTTGTTGTTGTTGTTAGTATGTTTTCTAAACTTTTATGTATTTTTTAACATCTTTATTGGACTACAATTGCTTTACATTGTTGTGTTAGTTTCTGCTGTATAACAAAGTGAATCAACTATGCGTATACATATATCCCCATATCCCCTCCCTCTTGCGGCTCCCTCACACCCTCCCTATCCCACCCCTCTAGGTGGACACAAAGCACCGAGCTGATTTCCCCAGAGCCAGTACTCTTAACTAGTGATCCACACTGCCTTACCTTACCTAAGATATCTATAAAGTATCTAGTACCATGCCCAACCCATGGAAAGTACTCTATAAATGCTAACTGCTTTTGCTGATGTATTTATAAGTATTATAATTACTTTTCTCTTTTGCGACTCATCACTTGTATGGAACCTCACACGCAGACAGGGATTGAAGATATGAACGGTAGACTTGGAAGCCCTGGAAACTCTAATTTTTCATGGGTTTTCCTCCACTCTGGCAGGAGATGGTTCTCTACTGCCCCCAAGAAGTTCAAAGCTTTCCACCTCCCACTCTTAACAGGTGGCAAGACTTAAGTAATTCCTGTAACCTTCAGACTCCATTGTGCAGAAGAACTTGTTCGAAGCTCTTCCTCTGGCTTCTGGAGAGCCATCTCCAAATCAAGTTGCACAAGACTGCCTCTGGCCCTTTTTTGATCTTTTGAAATTGTGAGCACAGGAAGGAGAGAATGGACGGGAAAATAAAGAATAGCTGTGATCATTGCAATATAGTATGGTGCATTTTTTTTAGAGTCCTTCTCTGATGAGCCCCAAGCTTTCACAGCCATCACACCATTGGCCTCTGCACTGTGAACCTCGAAGGGCTTGTTGAGTTTTCCCAGTGCTGTAGAACACAATTGCATGAACATATCATAACGGAGAGAGAAGCAAGCCATATTGGCAGTTGCACATCACTGTATGTGTGGTGGCCATGCATGGCGTGCCAGTATCTGTGATTTTCAAGTAGGGGTTGGTGCAGTTTGTCACCAACGGTCTGGTCCCGCTATGGAAAGCCGCAGAACTGATCTGCAAGTATGAGATCAAGAAGAGTGACGGGGCCCTGTGAGCTCTCTGGAGCCAAGCAGACAGGTGTGTGGAATGGACCAGAATGTTATCTGCCTCTAAGTGGTCTTGTTTTTTCCTATATTCTCAAGAGTACCGGTTTGCTTGACCTCCTTAGACTGTTTCCAGGGCCCAGCTGTACATCAGCAAACTTATAATATGGCATGACCATCAGAGCCTTTACATGTTCCCAGGAGGCACATTTTCCCCCCTTCACTTGGAAGAATTCTATAGTTTTAAAGTTACAAGTAACTTCTATGTGAGATAATGACTCTGGGAAGCAGGTCCGTTTCTCACGTGGAAAGATATTTCAGAAAAGGTGGTTTGGAAAGGTAAGGAAAATTACCCCATTAAAAATATTTATTGATTTGCCATGCCCCCGTCTGGCGTTTTCCCAATTTTACAAAGCCAAGGAAGTGGATTGTTAGAAATCTCTTCTTAGATTCCTCCAGTGACTTTCTGCATCCCATATCCATGGTACCTTCGAAGAAAAAACTCAAACCTGAGAGGTTAGTGCTAGGAATCATAACAGATGAGTGATTTTATTGGATGAAGCTGTATAATAAAGCACACGAGTGGGAAAATGACTCCATTTTCTGTACTCACACTTGTAATGTTGGAGGTTAACTAACCCCCATTGCTGTGTTGGCTGCCCGCAGAGGCTGGGGATACAGCTGATATGATATAGTCTTTTTAGAAGTTCATGAATTCTGTAACAGCTTTAGTTGACTCTTTTGGTCTCATTTTCAATCTGAGTCTCCCTGCTCTTGACCTATGAGTGTGGGGAGTCAGTGTCTCACTATGAATAAGGGGACACACGGCCTCAATCTGTGTTCAGAAGCATTTTATAAATCCTTTAAAAATACATTGGTCAGGGGCTTCCCTGGTGGTGCAGTGGTTGGGAGTCCGCCTGCCGATGCAGGAGACACGGGTTCGTGTCCCGGTCCGGGAGGATCCCACATGCCGCGGAGCGGCTGGGCCCGTGAGCCATGGCCGCTGAGCCTGCGCGCCCGGAGCCTGTGCTCCACAATGGGAGAGGTCACAGCAGTGAGAGGCCCGCGTACCGCAAAAAAAAAAAAAAAAAAAAAAAAAAAAAAAAAAAAAAACATTGGTTAAAGTGTATGATTTTTTTGGGGGGATAATAATCATTTAAATCACTGTGCTGGGTATCTAGTAGTACAGTTCTCTCTCTCTCTCTCTCTTTGTCTCTTGATGCTGTATTTGTATTAACAAATATGTATATTTTACCCTTGATACAAGTTTTTCATATTGTTACCACTTTGAATAAGGTTTGTCCTGACTGCCTCTGGGTAGAGGGCAGGGGGAAGGAAGGGTAACACATTATCCTAATTTTATGTTTGAGAAATTGAGCTGTGAAAAGAAGCAAACCATGTCACCTGCAGTGAAAGCTACAACTGGACCCAGGTGTCCTCTTGGGCACCTGTTATAAGCTAATGAAGGAGCACGAGCACAAAGGCGGTGACTCAAACTTCAAAGCTAACTACTCTCATTACTAATGAGTAATTACAGCAAATATCTACAGGCCTCCTTCCTACCTTTACACCTTCCTGTTGCTGAAGCACTTTGGAGTATTGAGTAAGATTGTCCTGGAAAATACGTCATACGCAGTTGCAGGAAATGGCTTTATGTGCACACACAAAATCAGCTGCTTGTCTCTGTTTATGAATTCCACGTGGAAACAGCAGAAAATTGTGCCTGTGAGGAGCTGTTTGAGGGCCCATTCTTCAGAACTTCAAAACAAAATTTAAAAAATCAATTCTGGATGGTCAAATATATGGGGAAATGGGACTCTGTGATATTTCTACAGAGTGTTCTAGAAATAATAGGACCGTGCAAGTAAAGCACAGATCATTTGATAACCACTCTTTTATGAGCGGTTTTATAACCTCTACACTATTTTTCTGAATGAAAATACTCATGTTTAATTGAGTATGTCACGGTATATAAAATATGCCATGTGGAGAATTCAGGGAGCTAGAATATCATTCACTCTGTGAAGATTCCAGGCTAAACCCCAATAATGCTCCTTCCCTCTATATTTGGTTTAAGAAACACTCCAGTGAAATTGCTTTCTTCAGTGTTTGTAAACCACCGTAACCTCGTGTTTCTCTCCTGTGTTTCCAAGAGTTCTCAGATACTATTTTAGCATGGCAGCCTTCACTCCAGCACTGGCTGAGGTTGATGAAGCTAATTTTGGTGCCCAGGGTAAAGAGAGAGAGAAGTCATCTCCAGAGCCAAAAGGAGTTTTCTGGTGCTTGGGTTCAGAGCTGCATGGTGTTACTGGACACACCACATTTCACCCTTAGAACCTTTATTTGTGTGCTTGCACAACAAATGTTTATCCAGATATTAAGATAAGAAAAGTATGAAGGTCACATTTTGCTGGTGACAAGGGAGCTTCTATAAATGTAACCATATCACCATGCCACAGGAGTCTGTCTTTTCTTCTATACCAGGGATTTAGGGGAATTAGTGGGAGGGGCATGGGAGCCAGCCCCTTCACAATTTTTTGGCTTCCTTGCCTTTGCTCTGCATGTCCTGGCACAGCTGACACAGCCCCTCCCATTTGGTGAGGTTCTTTGGGGTGGTCAAGAAGTCAGGGGGAAATCCTGGTCCACTGTGTGGCTGCCCCACTTTCTGGTGCTTTCTGATATTCTCTGGAAATTAGCACCCCCATGCATTTCCCTGCTATCTGACTGGCTGGGAAGCAGCCTGGCCGCTAAAATAGCTTTCCTAGCCTCTCAGAACAGGTTTGCATGGTGCTGATACTGCCCCTATTTTAGGCAGGGTTGTCATGTCCTTGGAGCACAGAGAGTCTTCAGGGCGGGGAAGGGGTTCCTTCTGTGGATTTGAGTGTTTCTCCTGAAGGTCTCCAAGGATTAGCTAGACACATTCAAAACCTGAATGAGGACATGGATCCTTGGTCCAGCTTTCTTCCCAAGGGCAGCCTCCACAGCTGTGGGAATTCATCTCATTGACAATAAGGGGCCCCACTCCAGCCCTCTCACCCCAGTCACCATCACCCAGTGTGCTTCCTGAACCCCAGATGTGCCAGTCTCCTCGCTCTGCCGCAAGGGCTGGTTCACTCCACGTCCCAGGCCTCCTTCCCACCTCTGCTCCCTCAGCCCAGTCCCTCCATCTAGGATGCTTTCCTGACTTCTCTCTGTACTCAAGTATCTCCCGCTTTCCTAGCATGAGCCCGAGTCCCCCAAGTCCTACAGAACCTTCTGCAGTAGTTCCCACACCAGCACCTCCCCCTCCACTCCTTTCTAGCTCTTGGCGACTTAGGCGAGAGAGCCCGCCTGATTATATTTCCTTGTTATCTAATGACATTTCACGTGTTCTTGTCTTTCCAGCAACATTACATGTTGCTCAAGGGCAAGGATGTCTAATTTTCTAATGTGCCTTGTAAACACCGTGCATATTTTGAGTCCCCAAAATCATGCTTAATTAAAAAAATCATACGATTGCTTAATGCCTCTTGGTTCACTTGGAAAGCCTGGCTCTTGGGCTCTGCTTTTCTTTTTCATGTAGATTTGAGCCCTTTATTTATTTTCCTTTTTTTTAAAAAAAAAAAAAAGAAGAGAGAGGAAAAAGAAAAAAATACCCACAAGACCATAGGCAGGTCCGGTTGATACATGATTTTACATCAAATGCAAACATTAGGCTAGTATTGTGAAGTCAGTGCTTCACTTCAAGATTGCCCAATGCACCAAGGCAAGTACCAGCCAAACAACAAAGTACTTACTTGCTCTAGGTTAAAGTTTTAAAAAGCCAGGTGGGAAAGTGTGTGTAGGGGAGTACCCACTCCCAGTTTAGAAATCATCTTCCCTACGGGGCCTTCCTGATTCGCAGCACACTGGTCACCCCTGCATTTATACGGTCTTCGGTCTGTGTCTTATTACTTGTATGATGCTCTTACAATTTGCTTTTCAGTGTGTGTGTGTGTGTTTATCTGTCCCTGATCACCACATAAGTGGTAAGCCCTTCAGGAGCAGAAACCCAGTTATCTTTTTCTGTTCTTTCTTCTCACAGCACTCAGAACAGAGGCCCACATTTGGTGCCCAGTAATTGTTTGTAGACTCAGTAATTCGATCTATGTCATGAACTTTGGGCTTAGTGCAGTGGGTTAGAGATTTAGGCAGAAACCTTTGCTCAGATCAACTTACCCATCCTCCTTGGTCACCCACCATACACATAGTGAAGTTTGTGTGGATACTGTCATGACCGTGTACAAGCATTCTAGGTTACCTACTAAATTCAGGCGCCATGCCATGTAGTGAGGTTACAAAGAGGCATTAGAGTCTAGTCCCCTGCACTCAGGAGGCTTAGAGTCTAGTTGGTGAGTCAAGGAATTCCTAAAATGATTTGTTTAAAACAATGCAAGATGGTTTATGTTAATGGTTGTCTTAGCCCCATCTTTACGATGTTGCTGTCTTGTTAGGAAGTCAGAACTAGCTCAGATAAAACATTGAGCAAACTGTGGAAGATGCGTAGTAATTGAGTGCGAATAAGGGCAAACAGATCTTGTGTGTTGTGAATAGTTTCAGGAAAGGAGCTGATCAGCATAGATTAGAGGGAGGCTTAATGGAGAAGCATGAAGAGGTAGGTCTTGAAGATTAGGTAGAATTTGGATAGGCAGATGGGTTTGGGGCATTCCAGCGGGGGTGAACAGCTGGAGTAAAATGAGGTAGGAATAATGAGGGTGTACAGGCCAGTGCTGGGGAGCCGGCTCCTTCCAGAGCTGAATCTGGAGCTGTGTTAAAAGATGGGAGATGGGGGACCAAGCCCAGGCTGGTGTTGGGAAGTTGAGGACATCATGATTCCTCTTTGAGTCATGATGTGATGGAATCTTGGGGCCACAGGAGCAGTGCCTGCTTCTCTTGGGAGTTATTTGGACTGGGAGCTGCTCAGGGCACGTCTGTTATCTTCCAGCTGGCTCTAGTGTAAACACCAAAGGGTGGTTGGACGGTGGGGTAGGGTAGTTATACCCACAGCAGGTATAACCTTTCTCCTGGAGGTATTTAGAAGCATTTGAGGTCATGGCTGGACACTTGCGAGCAGGGACTTGGCAGAGATCCTGAATCCCTGAAGAAGTTCCCACACCAGGGCCCAGCAGAGGCCAAGCAAGTCACTTTAGTGCACCCTGTCCAATGGTACTTCAAGGGAGGCCGCTACTGTTGATAGCTCTTGTCTTGGAATTTAATGTCATTGTCGCAGTTGCGTGTCCCGTCTCTTCTCCCTTTTCCAGCCCCTCAGTAATTCGTAAATGGTTGTCGAACTGGGAAATTGCTCCCCCTCCCAGGGAGGATTGCTTTATTCAGTGATGTGCTCATATTTAACACCTGCTCTGTGCAGGCTGCTGAAATGTGGGCCTGAGCCCAGGAAGGGCCCTCTGGAGCCAGGTGGATGGGGGCTTCCTCCCCCGGGACTGCAGGTCGTGGAGAGCCACAGAGCTCAGTGCAGCCAGCCCAGACACAGGGGCTGTCTGGGGCCTTGGGCAGTCCCTGGGAAGTGGCCTCAGGGATGTCCTGAGAAACCCCATAGTCCAGGAAGTGGTGTTTACCTTAATCTAGCTAGAGCTAGAATTCCAGTCTAGCATCCGCCTGTCCACAGCTCCAGATAGGCCCTCAGAAGGGAGAGGAGGGTGATCTAACCCAGCTAATCTGTGACGACACCATTAGGGTAGGAAACCTGTGAACTTACCATGTCTATTCCTCTCTGTTTTTTGTTTTTTTTTCTTTTCTCTTCCTTTCCAAAGTAAAAGTACTTTTGAAAATAACAATTTTGCCTCTGCGAAACTCCTAGCAAACTGTTTGCCCCACCTGAGTCAGTTCGGTGATGGGACCTGGGCACACTTGGTGGTGGTGTGGTCACAGAAGCCACTGGCCAGCGTTGGGCCTTGAGAAATCCTGGTGACCAGAGCACCCGGGCAGAAAGGAGTCTCAGATGACCATGAACGGTGATTCATTCTTTCCTGAGCCATTCATCTGAGCACATTTGAACCATTTTCCACACTCAGATCAACATAAGCCTTGGGACGCTGGCCCACCTGCAGCTCCTTGTATGGATCCAAATGTTACAAGGGTAATGACGTAACAATTCTCCTGGAGTTAGATTTTCTGGGCCAAGGCAGAGTACATGTTTATTTTGGAAAGGGACAAACTTTCACCCACTTGAATTCCTTTGCCTCCAAAATTAGTGTCAGGGGATGACCACAGCATTCCATATTTCTTACCCTTTGCTTTGCCAAACAGATTGTAAATGCCCCTAGGGCCACTTTTTACTTCTTTTGTGTCCCTGGCAAAGCCAGCCTCCATAGGAGGTTCAGAGGAGCTCTCAAAAATCTCTAGGACTCTGAGAGACTGTTCTAGATCTTTTTCAGACTTGTGTGACCTAGAAAGGTAACTTAACCTCTCTCTTGTTTCCTATTCCTAAATGGGGGTTAGATACACTAACTGCTTTCTATGAGTACTGTTATTATAAGTTTGATATGAGCTAGAGTTTCAGTAAAACCATGCATTTTAAGAGCGTATTGCACTTTGAAAATAATTTTTGCAACCATTATCTCAATAGAAAGACCTTTGAAGAGTATAAAGTACAGACCATTAAGGCAGCGTTGTTAACAAGAACAGCAGTATAACCATTTGGCACATCACTACCTGTTGGAGCAATTTGACTGCAATTGGGAGGGAATCTTAGCAGACGCTGAAAGCTGAAAGGAGACGCTAGCTCTCCAGCCTTTAACTGCCGCTACCCACAACCGCCCCCAGGGTTATGTGCTCTTGCCAATCATGATTTTCAAGCTTGAGTTGTATTTCTCCCATCTCCTGAGATGGGAGGAAATCTGCTAACACCAAGAGACCAAGGAAACTTCCAGGACTCCTGAAAAATGGTCTGACAGTGGATGTGCCCCTTTCCATGCGTGGCCTGTTCTCCCCCTCACCTGTGGAGACGAGGGTCCATGGCTGCTGCCATCCTGTTACAAGTGGGGATTTGCCCTTCGATTCAGCACCCCCAGATCTCTAGACCTAAAGAGCTGTATCTGCACCACCGCTGCTCGGGTCCCACTTGTTGCTGTGTTTCTCACAAGCAAAACCTAACTAACTATGGGCCCCCAAAGGGACTAAGTGCCGGGCCCAAGGTGTTCAGAAGGTCAGGCAGCTTGTTGGGAGATGTAGAAATGAGGGGCACACTGAGGCCTCGAGAGGCCTGGGCTTCCTGGTCTTGCTGGTAGTGCGAAGAGGCTTTGGCTATGAAGAGCTTGGCTCTGCCACATAGTGACAGTGAAACTTGGCAGGTCACTCCATTCTGGCCTCAGATCTGTCACCTGCAGCATCCCTGACTTCTCTTGTGCCTGAGCTGGCCCTTCCCTAAGCCCCATCTCGAGGCTGAACAGCTGCTGGGGCCTTAGGGCTCAGCTTAAATGTCACCTCCTCAGGGAAGTCTATCCCCACCTCCCTCAGTTAACTGCCAGCCCTCCAACCCTCTTCTCCATTTTTTTTTTTTTTTTTGAAAGACAGCATTCCCCACATGCTGTCATTCACTCGTCCGCTTATTATCTGTTGCTGCCTCCTAGTTTGTAAACTTCTTGAGGGCGGGGGCCGTGCTGCCTTGCTTGCCACCATACCCGCAGCGTTTGGGGCAGTGCTGGGCACCTATGAGGTGCTCCTTAAATATTTGTTAAGTAGGGCTTCCCTGGTGGCGCGGTGGTTGAGAGTCCGCCTGCCGATGCAGGGGACGCGGGTTCGTGCCCCGGTCCGGGAAGATGCCTCATGCCGCAGAGCGGCTGGGCCCGTGAGCCATGGCTGCTGAGCCTGCGCGTCCGGAGCCTGTGCTCCGCAATGGGAGAGGCCACAGCAGTGAGAGGCCCACCTAACGCCAAAAAAAAAAAAAAAAAAAAAAAAAATTTGTTAAGTGAAATAATTATTCTAGGGTTGCCGGGTCTTTGTCCTCAACCTGGCATTATCATTTCTTGCGTTTGTTCAGTCAGTGCTTAATTTTTTCCCAAAACTCAAGATGCAGGTTAAAGTAGTTGTCATTCTCACCATATAGATGAAACAAGCGAGGCACAAAAATGCGATCGCAAAGTCAGAGAGCAGAAGAGCCCATGTTAGCAGGTCCCTGACCCCAGCCTCTCTCCACTGGCTGGTGCTGTCTCTCTGGGCACGTTATTTTTCTGTCGTGGTGATGTTATTGTTTGTCTTATTTGGCAGTGTTTACACCAGAGGAGTAGGGGCCATTGTGTGTTGGTGGCGACTGGAAATACACAGCAGAGTCCCAGGAGAATGCCACTGTCGGTCCTCACCACAATTAGCAATTGTCGGGCCAGGGGCAGTGACTGGGTGGGAGTTGTTCCCTACGTGGCTGGTTCTGTGTGTTAAAATACCACTGCCTGCTCCTGACAGAGGCAAAAGAGAGTGGGGGGGAGTGGGGGGACCTCAGTCCTATTTCTGCCCAGTCCTGTCCATCCCACTACTTATATCGAGGGCCTTTCTGCTTGGGAAATGTCCTGTTGTATGTCTAGCAGAATTCCTGTGGCCTGGTGGAAAGGAAACAGGAGTGCTAACCAGCTGGGTGACCTCTGGGCCTCAGTTTCTCCATCTTTAAAATGGGCTAGTAGGTGGGAACCAGTTCCATTCTGAAATGAAGTCCAGGTGGAACCTGGTCCCGACTCTTGTTTCCAGGTGCTTCCTTAGGGAAGGAAGATGGGAGGTTAAAGGTGATCAGTGGAGATTTGGAGAAAGCATCTCCAATTCCCCCGTAATTTCCCCCTCTCCAAGAGGAGGTTCTGTTAAAGTGGAGAGGGGCAGAGACTTGCGAGTCATTACTGGACATGGCATGATGCCAGAGAGCAGGGGCTGGACCCACTTCACTGACAGCAGCAGGACTGGCTCCCCACCCCACGTTAAGGAGAAAGTGGGTTGAGGTGGGACAGAATGTGTGCTGCCCAGCAGTTTCTACAAAAGGGAGCAGTTGGGGCTTCCCTGGTGGTGCAGTGGTTGAGAGTCCGCCTGCCAATGCAGGGGACGCGGGTTCGCGCCCCGGTCCGGGAGGATCCCACATGCCGCGGAGCGGCTGGGCCCGTGAGCCATGGCCGCTGAGCTTGCGCGTCCGGAGCCTGTGCTCCGCAACGGGAGAGGCCACCACAGTGAGAGGCCCGTGTACCGCAAAAAAAAAAAAAAAAAAAGGGTGAGTAGTTGTGTTACCAGGCAGGGCCGTGTCTCATCTCCTAATGCCAGGGAAGAAGGAGGCAGGCTTCTCGGGTGAGTGAGAGCATCCTTAACCAGGAGACCTGGCTCCCCACTCTGATAGCATCATGCTGCAGCCGTCATGCACTCCCTCTGAGCCTCGGTTTCTACAGCTGTCTGATGGCTGGTGTTATCCCTGCCCTGCCAGTTGGATTGGGGCTTGGAAAATATAAACTACTGCAAAAGAAGGGGTTATGACTTCTGTGATTCACATATAAATGTGTGTGTGTGTGTGTGTGCGTATAAATAAACATATCCGGGGTGCTCAGGGTTGATACTGACCTGAGATGATGGACACAAGCTAGCTGAAAGTACTGAGTCCTTCAGTCTGAGGCAGTGAGAGAGAGAACTGAGTTAGAAAGCTGGTGGCCTTGAGAGGAACAGGCCTGGAAATTGCTGAATGGAGTCATGTTATGTTTGGGGGGAGGAGGAAAGCGATGTGGGACAGAGGTGAGTCATGGTGCGTGAGTGCTGGGGAGTCACCTTGAACTTGGGCCAAAAAATAGAAATATTGGGACTTGGGTTTATCTGCCTTACATCAGGTACATCAAGTTCTGGATGGCCGCCCACTGGCCAGAGACCTGAGGTGGCCGGCTCTCCCTTGCCGCCCTGGAGGCTTTCTGCTGGCTTCAGCCCTGCTGAGCAAGGTCCACTTGTCCACTGGAGTTCACACAGACTCCTTGCCAGGCCTGCCCAGAATCCTGTCTCCTCTGACTTCCTGTTCTCTTGCATAATATTTCCTTGCTTCTTGAATGGCTGCCCCCAGTGCGGGGGCAGCTCCCTGACGCTGGTGGATGGAGAGCAGGATGTGGAGGGAGGATAGGGATGTGCAAACGTCACCCAGGGATGCCTGGGCCTGAGGGAGGAGGGTGGTGCTCCCCAAATTGCTTGGAGGGAGATTTTAGCATAAGGGTAGTTAGGGAGACTATGCAAGAGTATGTGTGCATACACCCCCCCACCCCCTGTCCAGACCCTATAAGTTGTCTCTCCTGTAAAATTATTATTATTATTCTTATTTTTTTTTCTTTTGCGGTACGCGGGCCTCTCACTGTTGCGGCCTCTCCCATTGCGGAGCACAGGCTCCAGACGCACAGGCTCAGCGGCCATGGCTCACAGACCTAGCCACTCCGCGGCATGTGGGATTTTCCCGGACCGGGGCACGAACCCGCGTCCCCTGCATCAGCAGGCGGACTCTCAACCACTGCGCCACCAGGGAAGCCCTAAAATTATTTTTAAAGTAGTTGTTTTCTTCTGATTATAAAAAGTGTACATGTTCCTGTAAAAAAAATTAAAAAATCATGGTACAGAAAGGCATCAAGATAAAACTAAAAATCACCAAAATTCCACCATCCAGAGATAACCACTGTTAACACTTTGACGAACATACTTTCTTCTATAGAGTCACTATGGACATGTAATTGCAGAGTATAATCATACTATATACTGTTGTGGAAAATGCATTTTTCAAACAGCAACTTATCAATATTCTCTCTTGCTATCACGGTATATAGATTTAATACAGCTGTATTTAGTTCCACTTACAGATGTATCATAACACAAGTCCGATTCATCGACACATCCTGGTTCAGAAAACAAGCTCTAACCAGCCCAGAGATGTTTGCAAACTAAGAAAGTAGCATCTCTTGGTTACGCCTGACCAATGTGTCAGCTCTGGTGTCCCAGAAATAACTACAAATTAAAAGTTTTTATATCCACGTAGGCCTTTCTCTAGGCTTAGAGTAATTCATGAGATTACATAGAAGAGGCTGCGGCGATGAGGGCTGTCAGGGCTGGGTATCACTTTGGGTAAGATCATCTCCCAGTGTGGCCCATGTGTCTGCTCTGAGCCAGGAGCCACTAGCTAGAAGAACAAGTTTTTCTTCAGTGATGTCGTTCCTGTGCCCAAGATTTCAAATATGCATCATTTAAAATTTTAATTGGTTATCACCCTCCCCAAGTTTTGTGACACAATCCGTATTTTGTAAAAGGCACCCTTCCTTCTTTACACAATAGTGTATTCATGATATTGAAAACTTTAATGCATATACAGTATCATTCAGAGTTGTGACAGAAGATAAAAACAAAAAATTTTTTTAGCTGAGGTAGGTGCTATTAATACGTTTCTATCCCATACCTGAAAGCTGTATATGTTTAAGAGTTGTGAGCTTTTTGTCTTCCTTTGCTGATCCTGGTTGGAAGTGTGGCATTATATTTACAGCAAACTTCAGCATAACGATGACTCCTGTTTGTTTGGGAATCTGTTGTCTACACAGCATTTGTTTGTTTCCTATGAATCATTTTTAAACCGGATTGGATATTTCTTTGATTTAATCAGGAGTTTTTAGTATGAGGCTGGGCTCATTGTCTGTGGTTGGAAATTGCTTGTTAGGTTTACTTTTGAGTCAAGACATTGTTTCCTAGAGCTCTCTGTTGCAGACATTTCTTCTAAATCAAAACACTTGATACTGCTAGTCAGTTTAAATATATTTACTTAAAACTTTGCAGGCATTGTTTAAAACAAAAATTTGCAACAAAATTTAGCACCAATAAAATCCAAGTATCTTACCCCATTTTGTTTATAGTTGTGTGCTCTCCAGGCAAACAATCTATTACAACAATTTGTGTAATTATAGTCTCTCCTTCAATTTATTCACCCAGGATTCCTTTTTTGAGAATTACTGGCCAAACTGTTATTACATCAGATTCTTTGATTGTACTTCTTTGGGATGGGGATAAGAGTTAGAGAGAGGAAATAATATAATGTTTGTCTGCCTTGCAACATTTTCGGTACGTGGACATTTAGCAAGTCCGTTTTTTAATTGCTCCCTTTCTTGGTCATTACCTGATTTTGGTGGGGTCTTTGTCATGTGTGCACATTTGGGAAGTGCGGAGGGACAGTAAGATGGAATTGGTCCTCAGAATTATGAAACAGGACTTTGTTGAAGTTGATACTCCTGTACAATGAACATGGAGCAGCCGTTGGCATGGCAACCCCTACGTGGAAAAGTGCACGCCGCTTGCAGATGACTTTTGCAGTACTCAGTGTTAATCTGATAAATGGCTTTTTTAATAGTAGTTTGTGGGCTAATGGAAAGGTCGAAGCAAACCTTCATTAACGGGAAGGAGGATGGGGATTTTGAAGCCTCTGAGTGAACACATCGGAGAGTCACAGCCAAATCTCCATTTTCAGCTGTGTCTCCTTTTCACATCAGATGTGCTCATAACATGGCAAGCCAAAGTAAATTGAGAATACTGTTTGTCTTGAAAGGGTGTTGCTGCCATAATCAGTTTAGATTTTCAAGCATGCAGAGGTTTTAGAGTCCTTTTTATTCAGGACATTTACTTTGGTGAGAATTTAGTAGTAGTGTAGATGTAGAAGGTTTATATCGTGATATCTTTTTCCTTTTGTGGCCGTGGTGGGGTGAGAGTAGTTAACTACTCTTTTGTTTATTGTGGTAAAGTATATATAAAATGTAAAATTTACCATTTTAACCATTTTTAAGTGTTCAATTCATTAAGTATATTCACAGTGTTGCACAGCCAATACCACTATCCATCTCAAGAACTTTTCCATCATCCCAAATTGGGAAGTCTATATCCATTAAAAAATAACTCCCATTTCTCCCTCTCCCAAGCTACTAGTAACCACTATTCTATTTTTCTCTATGAATTTGACTATTTTAGGTACCTTGTAAGTGGAATGATACAATATTTGTCCTTTTTTGTCTTGCTTATTTCACTTTTCATAGTGTTTTCAAGTTTCATTCGTGTTGTAGCATGTCAGAATTTCATTCCTTTTTTAAAAATAGATCTTTATTAGAGTATAATGGCCTCACAATACCGTGTTAGTTTCTGTTGCACGACAAAGCAAATCAGCCATATGCATACATGTGTCCCTGTATCCCCTCCCTCTTGAGCCTCCCTCCCATCCTTCCTATCCCACCCCTCTAGGCCATTGCAAAGCGCCGAGCTGATCTCCCTGTGCTATGCTGCTGCTTCTGAAAATGGTACTCATTCCTTTTTAAGGCTGAATAATATGTATGTATATACCTATGTGTATGTATATACCACATTTGGTTTATTCTTCCATAAATGGAATTTGGTTTGTTTCTACCTTCGGCTGTTGTGTATAATGCTGCTAGGAATGTGGGCATACAAATATCTGTTTGAGTCCCTGCTTTCAGTTGTTTTGGGTATACACCTAAGAGTGGAATTGCCGGATTGTGTGGTAATTTTATTTTTTATTTACTTACTTACTTACTTACTTATTACTTACTTACCTGCGCCGAGTCTTAGCTGCTGCATGCATGTTCCTCGATGCTGCATGTGGGCTCTTTAGTTGCAGCATGCAAACTCTTAGTTGCGGCATGCGAACTCCTAGTTGCAGCATGTGGGATTCAGTTCCCTGACCAGGGATCAAACCCCGGCTCCCTGCACTGGGAACACAGAGTCCTAGCCACTGGACCACCAGGGAAGTCCCAATTTTATGTTTAATTTTTTACAGAACTGCCTTAGTGTCTTCCACAACAGCTGTACCATTTTACCTTCCCACCAGGGTTCCAATTTCTTCACATCCTTGCCATTTTTTCTGTTTTTGTTGTTATTGTTGTTTTCACATGAAAGCCATCCTAGTGGATGTGAAGTGGTATTTCACTGTGGTTCTAATTTGCATTTCCCTAATGATTTGCAGTTTATTTGTCTTTATAAATACATTGCCACATGCGTGATGGCCTGTGGGGATGGACATCATTGCACCGTTGTTTATACCTGTGAGGCACATGAAACTGTCAGTGCAGTGATGTTTGCTGGGGGTGAGAGGAGGGAGGGAGGGGAGCACCGTGCGATTATTATGTGCGGCCACCTCCGTGGACCTGTTGTCAAAGTTTGTACTGTGGAACAAGTGAAACAATTTTAAAATAGAGGTCTTTGACACCTGAAACTAATAGAAAATTGTAAGTCACTTATACTTCAATACAAAAAAAATAGGGCTTTGGGACTGAAGGAACGGCAGCTCTTTGGATGAGGTTTAACTAAGACAAGCCTGCTGTGTGTGACCCTTCCTGCTTTAGCATGTTGTGTTGGCATAAGTAGCCCTCATCCCTGAGAATATCATTGTTGTCATCAGATCCAGAGACCTGAGCCCATCCTCCTTCCTCTCCGTGGGGAGGAAATCCCCCAGACATCTTGCCACAGGCTTGCTTAGGTCTTTGAACCACGCCACTGTCTAATTTCTCCACCTGAAACAACATGCACACCCCTGCTCTTCCCCACCCCATAGGTTCTTGTGCTGGCAGCTTATATTTTGACAAGAAAGGGAAAGAAATTAGAATTTATTGAGCACCTGTGGTAAGCCTGGCACTTTGCTGGACAGTGTGTAGCATGTGAAAGACCTGACTTCTGTCCTTAAAATAAGTACTGCAGGTCTTATCATTTAGTATGGGATTCTACAGTAGGGCTTCCAAACTTTAGCAGGCATCAGAACCACGTGGAGGCTCATTAAAACTCAGATTGCTGGGCCTCATACCCAGAATTTCTTATTCAGGAGGTCTGGGGTGGGGCCTAAGATTTTGCCTTTCCATCAAGTTTCCAGGTGACGTTGATGCTGCTGGCCTGAGGACCACACTTTGAGAATAACTGCTTTACATAGACCCTATGAAATAGAAATTATTCCCATTTACAGATAAAGAGCTGAGTTGTAGAGAGGCAAAGTGACTTTTCTCAGATCCTATAGACAGAGCGCCAAAGCCCAGATTTGAAGCTGGGGGCTCTCACTCCAAAGCCTCTGCTCTTCCCATGATATCAGGAGTGGTAGATGCACAGCCCTTGAGCATCCCTCATCTAATCCACCCCTGGGGACAGGCAGTATTAATCGATCACAGGACCTCTGAACCCAGAGGTGGCCTTGGAATCCTTCCTACTCTGCTCCTGATAGCCATACCTACCAATCCGTGGGAGCTGAAATGAGTTATTGTACCAACAAATACATCCTCCCTAAAATAGAGACATTACCAAAAAGCAATCTATTCACATCTAAAAAGAGCCCTAACCTGAGCTCAAGTCTGCTCTGCTTAGGAAGGAAGCGGTTGGTGGATTGGGAGCTATGGGAAGCATCGCTGTCCCAAACTGTGCTGGGACCTCGTGGGTCATCAGCTAGATTCTTCATTCAGCACCCAGGCAGGGCAGGACTAGGGGCCCTTACCCTTAAGAAGTTCTCAATCTAGATGACGTTAATAAGGCGATTTTTTTAAAGCTGCCATTATTTTTCTAATTTATATCTACTACATGTTATTCTAAAAATTAGTTATTCCATTATTTGGCACTAAGTTCAGTGATGAATAGAAAATAGTGCTCAATAAATACTTAAGAAAGATAAAGTAGGTGCCAGAGACAGCTGTGTCCTCGCCTGATGAAGTCTTCTAACAAACGGACAGCAGAAATAAGTAAGATTGAACAGGATAACACCTTGAATTTAAATAGCTTCTCTGACTCCCAAAGTCATCCACAGATTTGAAATGAGAGATTGGTAGAAAACTGATTAAACTGGTCAAGGGAATAATTAATTTTTTCCTCTAAAAATTGTGAATTATATGAGGCATCACCATTGTTATATCCCTTGGACACTTGTTTATATATTTTCCAAAGGGAGTTAATGGGCAACAAAGCAGAGTTTTATAGAGGTTAAGAGTCTCCTAAACTATGTATGTGAGTGACCCATGGAAGCTGATTGTGTCAGGTGTGATTCTCCTGTCTTCTAGAATAATCCATCACTATCTTTCATGTTTCTGCTAGCCCACACAATGTCTGACCCTCACCACCACTAACAACAAATATTTAGTCTGTTGCTAGTGTGTGTACAGGGAGATCTCTTGTCTCACCTGCTGTTTTTTAAAAGCAAGGGCAGGATGAATTAAGTTTTTATACGTCTATAGAGTGCCCCGCTCTAGACGTATAAAAGTACTTAGCAAGGCCTATGTTAGTAGATACTCAACAAATATTCATCATCTGAAAATACTACAGATCTCTTTTTAAAAACCTTGGGAAAAAGAAACAGTGTAATTAATGTTCATATGCATACATGTAAGGCGTGCTTGTGTGTGCATCTACCCTATATATCTGAAACGAGAGGGAGCAGGTGTCTGGGTGTTTGTGTGCATGTAGTTTTCTAAGTGATTTGTATTTCAGATCTGAATTGCGCACATGACGATTAGAGGTTGAGAGGAAGATTAGAGATGAAGTCATCTGTGCCAGGGTTGAAAAGTGCATGAATAGGGAAGGTGTATGTTGGAGGTGGGGAAAAATAACCCTGAGAACAAACTGGTCCAGGGCTGTCTCTGGCCAAACCAGCACACAATGACAGGGAGCATTTATATTTATTGCCTTGAAGGGCCTTCCTGGGTTTTGCCTTCTGGATTGTTTTGAGAGGAAAGACTTTATGGTATTTAGCATCCCCACCTTTGTATAGAAAACTCAACTCTCTCTGCACATTCCTAATGCCTGTGTTTCTATATGAGCATGCTTATAGTCATGCTCTTTTTTTTTTCTTTTTTAATGAGACTTCCTGTGTAGCCCAACTGGCAAAAGGAGGAAGGAATATTTCATCCAACAATATGTCCAGACACAAGAAAACTTTCCAAGATGCTCTGTGGGTCTTTGATGAAGCTATTTATGGGGTTGGAAGTCAGTCTCATGCAGACACACAAGGACGACTCAACTGGCCACTGAAAGTGATGACCATGGCCATGCAGGTCAAATGAAATAGAATAGTAAGTACAGGTTATTTAATGGTTAAAAAACTTGAACATAGGGCCTCCAGAGGAAAAAAAGAGGTTCCTTCATGATGTCCCCTGTTCTGGCTGAATAGTATACATGCCTTGAGAAATCCACCTTGGTTTGGGAATAGCATATAGATATTGTGCTCAAAAAAGGAGTGGCATCATCTCTGACCACTTCGGTTGTGATGATGCCTTGTGGTGGGCAAGTGTGAGGCTGGTTAGAATGAAAAATGGTCATCTTTGGGCAGCTTCTGGATGACAAGATTTTTTCCAGGGTAAGTTTTAAAGCCATGTATTAAATCCAGCTATGTAAGTGGGAAACTAACTGCACCTTATAAAAGGCTTTACATGCAAGGCAGAGACCTCCATTTGGAGCCTATTTTGTTAAATGGCAAGGGTAGGGAAATCCAAAACCCATTAACATTTCTGCTCTGCCCTGGGAATGTATTTAGCTGGAGCCAGTCTCGCAGTCTGTATGTACACCTGTCCTGCCTAGTGTGGGTAGAGACTTTAGCTGTAGTGTTAGATTGGGGAATTCCCCATTGACAGAGAAGTTGTTTAATAGCTTAGGTATGTTCTGTAGCTTGTATAACATTGAAAGAGAAGACAAAAGATCCAGTTAATCCTTAGGGTCAAGTGGACCTTTCCAGATGGAGCAGAGAAGCCCCCCTAAGGACAGGCCCCTGGGAAGAACCTACTTCCCTACCAGAAAGCACAGAGAAGAAGGCTTCCTTAGACCTGTTTGACCCAGTGCTCTCCAATGGGCAGTGCTTCTGGATGTTCTAAGTCAGAGTCTTAAATGATAAAGGGTTTTAAAATAAGCATTGTATTATATTAGAATATTAATGTTTCTTGACATTTTTAGATAGTTATTTGAGGGGGAGGGTTCTGTTTTGCCCCATCCATTGGAGATGGGAGAGGAGCATATAAGACAGAGCATAAAGAAAAATCCTGCTGATGTGGGTGTTTCCTTGGGGTGAGGCACTGGAAGAGGCACCAAGGGTGTGCTTCCTTCATGGTTAAAGCCCTAATAGTCTCAATGTAAGAATGTCCCATAGGCAGGTGAAGGATGATGTGATTCACTCGGGTGGTGACCTCCTACCAGTTTATCTAAGAATCCAGGTGAATCAGATCAGTAGGGGGTAATTGTGCAGTCACTGGTCAGCCTTCTATTGCTCAGCAAGAGAATTCTGGCCTGTGGACCAGTGGAATCAGGCAGGCGTTGGAGGAGGATTCCATAACCATCTTCTCTGTTCTGCCATCGTTACAGAAAAGCTCCATCAGGATGTACACCTTCACTTCCAGAATGTTTTATTTACAGTTAACCATACCTGCTGCCTGGGAGAAAAACTTAAAACTTTAGTGGCATGATCGTTTTCAGAATTTGTGTTAGAGCCTTTGACTTTTAAGACAAGGACACCAAATATAGAAGAAACAGAAAATAGCTACGTATAAGGTTAATAAAAGCCCCTCACCTCCACCCCATTTAAATCCTGAAGAGGGAAAATAGCTGAGCTGTAGTGATTATTTCCAGCAAAGAAAACTATAATTATGGGGCCCAGTTAGTCTTCATAAGGGTCAGCCTTGGAATAGCATGGATGCTATTTTGAATATTTGAGAAAAGAGTGACATTCAATGTGAAATGGAAATGCTTCTGCGCTGCTGGGATTGGGCTAGCTCCCTCCAGGCTTCAGTTGCCCCTTGGGACAGCCCATTTTCCTCTCCTTGGTGGGTTTGGGATACACTTGAAACTCGTAGTCATTGCTGGGACTCCCACCAGCAGCTCCTGGGAGAAGCCGGGGGAGTGGCGAATCTGCTTTTCACATTGGCTTGCAGTTCCAGCTACCTAATATCAAGGGAAATAAGACCTAGGTATGTGGATGAAGTCTTCTGTACAGAGTGAAAGAATAAGGGAATAAAAACCATGAATAGGCTGTGGAAAGGAGTGGCTGGGTCACCTGCCTGGGGGGATGAACCTCCCACAGGACTTCATGGTTGTGCAAGAGTTGGGCAACGTTTGGCCAGGGTGGAGAGGCCTTGGCAAAGGCATTTGCACTCCTAATAGATTCCTATCTCCTCCATGGGGCAAACAAGTATTAAAGTTCTGCACAGCCCTTTAGGAGGAAGAAATCGATTGCCTTCTCTAGCCTAGCATACTTGATTTGTATTTTCTTGGAGTTTTATTCAACAAACACCCACTGTAGCAAAGGCACTGGGCTGGAGACCCTAGAGCATCAAGAGAAAATGAGGCATTTCTGTTTCTGCCCATAGGAGCTACAGTTTAGTGGGGGCTGGGTAAGGGGAGGACAAGCATAGAGGCGATCGCAGCCAAGGCAGGAGATGATGAATGCCATGATGGGGAAGCGGGGCATGTGGTTTCAGGGCTTCTGCAGAGGAGAAGTGGGATACAGTGGTGTTGAGCATAGCCCTGGAGCCAGATAGCCTGCATTCAAGCCCTGGATCTGGCCTTATTTGTTGAGGCATCTGGGATAAGTTCCTTAAACACTCTGTACCTCTGTTCCCTCAACTGCAAAGTGGGAGTCATTATAGTACTATCAGAGGGTATGTTTTAATGCTCATAAAGTTGGTCTTAGCTCTAAGACTAGAAAGGAGGGCCTGTGCTGACCTTAAGTTAGTGATTGACAACCTCCAGGCCTCGGTTTCCTCATCTGTACATTAAAGGGACTGGGTTGGCCTGGATAAATGCTAATATTTTATTTATTCTAAAATTCTTTTATTCTGCAATTGTGTGTACATTAAGTGCCTGCTGTGTACCCAGTACTGTGCTAAGCACGGTGGGAAAGAGAAAAGGTAGAATATGTGCTCCCAGCCCTCAGGAAGCTATAATCTATGTGAGGAGAGGACATTAATATTCAGGATAGTTTTGGAGAATTAGAGAATATTAGAAATTAAAACCTTGGTCTTATGGGTATGAGAGAATAGAAATAGAGAGCTTCGAGTGGACCAGAATAGTCAAGAGATTTGACAGCAACCGTCGGTCCAATATGTAGAACTACAAAGGCTGTAGACAGGAGCTCAGACTTGCTCACCAAATCCCAGGATTCTGAAGCTTGGGACATTGCATTAATATTTAAGTTCAAGTTGAACTGTAGGGGCTTCCCCTGTGGTACGGTGGTTAAGAATCCGCCTGCCAATGCAGGGGACATGGGTTCGAGCCCTGATCTGGGAAGATCCCACATGCCCCAGAGCAACTAAGCCCGGGCTCCACAACTACTGAAGCCTGCGCGTCTAGAGCCCGTGCTCCACAACAAGAGAAGCCACTGCAACGAGAAGCCCGTGCACCGCAACAAAGAGTAGCCCCCGCTCGCCACAACTAGAGAAAGCCCGCGCAGCAATGAAGACCCAACACAGCCAAAAATAAATTAATTAAAAAAAAAAAGTTGAACTGTAGGAAGACAACAGTTATCTATTTAGGATTTAGACGGAGTAAGATCTGTAAAACTCCTTGCTTAAAGCAGTAATATGGTCTGAAACTATAAAGAGGCACACCCTGGTTTTCCATGTATTCCTGGATGGTCATTCTGGTAGAACCTATAGTGTTAGTTCACTTGCACGCCTCAGATTTGAACAGCCTGGGCATCTGGCGGTGTTCTCAGCCCCTTCTCTAGAGGGCAGCACACAGAGGTGGCCCTGCAGAGCCCTCCAGCCACAGCTTTGGTAGAGCTTAGTATTCCTCATGCCTCCCTATCAAGGACGAGTTCTGCTCCTAAGGTTCCACACCCTCCCCCTTAGGGACTCTAGGCCCTCTCTCTCCAGCAGTGTTTGCACTTAGGTTTTGAGAAACCTGCCTCCTGCAGCCCTACTATCTCAGTTTCTCAAGGTAGATGTGCAGATTAGACCATTAGTGACCCTGGCCTACACAGGTGACAAGACGCTTAACAATAGTTAGCAGATTGATGGGTGCCAAAAGACTGGTATAGACAGTAAGTTTACCCTGTCTAGGAAACTGGGGACACCTCCTGGAAGGGGTGAACCAGGGGCTTGAGTGGGCCTTGGAGAATGAGTGGAGGCCAGGTCAAGTTGGCAGATAAGGTGGGTAGAGGCACCAGGTATGTCCATTTCCCCCACCAGTGTCCCCCCGCCAACTACTCCTCGCTAAACAAACATGGGAGGTGGCAAAGCCAGTTAGGTGTGGGGGAAGGAAACGAACTAGAAAGGACAGATGAGGCACAAGCATGATCTCCCTGGCCTCAACCAGTCACTGAGAATTCCTGCTCATCACCCAAGCGGTCAGCAATGGCCTGGCTTGATAGGCCAGTTCATGACATCCTGGCTTCAGATGAGCAGACCACAAACCCTCACAGAGCTCTCGGCCAAATGTCCTTCAGAGTAGGGCACCCAGAAATCCTGTGATACATGTCAGCACCCTCTGTGAAGGCATGAGTACATATCGTATTTGCCATCAAAAACACACCTCCACACAGGCACCCACCAAGGTAGGGACGACAGATGGGGTCATGGAGGTTCAGAAGGGTGAATGGTGCAGTGACTTGCTGTTACAGCCCTTTGGAGAAAATCGGAGATGAAAACAGTTTGGAACTTGGGTCTGCTTTCTAGGACAGCTTTCCAAGCACCTTTCTTCTCTCCCAAATTGTACGCTCTCTCATTCTCCCTCTTCCGCTCATTTACTTTCATAAAAAAGTTATTTTTTCCCAAATAAGCAAGATGGAATCAAACTTTGCAACCTCCAAATGTATGAAATAAACATTATTCCTAATGAGCCTCTGGGAAAGTGCTCACCTTTGAACTTGGCCAAGGATTACGGAGCAAAGAAAATGTCTTAAGAACTTGATAGAGTGTTAGAGCTTCCTGGATTTTTTAAGTCAAGTTACATATTACATTTCTTTTCCTTAATAAGGGCAGTTCCAGAAATCCTTCCTGGATGATTAGACCATGTCCAAAAGTGGAGACCTACACTACTGACGCTGGTTTGGGGATTGTCATCTGGGTGCTAGGCAACAACAGGATGGGAGGCACCGTTTCCAGAATGCTCCTACTTGCCTAGGTCTCAGCCCCTACTCTCTGGGTCCTTGCCAGGGAGGTGAGGAGCATGTAGGCTATCCTAGGGTGAGGTAAGGGGAGGCCTGGAACAGAACAGGGAGATGTTCCGGGAACCCAGTAGCTAAAAGGTGATAGGGCCGAGGAGGACTCCCACTAAGACGAGCTTTTTTTCTGGACACCTTGCCTGTTCATTGGCCTGTGCTCATCTCTATTTCAGTTTCTAAGAAAATAATAAGAGTTCTGTTAAAAAAAAAACAATTTTCCTAAGGATAAAACACCACTGGCTATCTCTGTAGTCTCTGCCTGCCTCACATGGACTGTTAGACATTTTAATTTCCCTAGCTATTCCCTCACAAGCCAAGCAGTTCATCTATAGACATCAAGGTGCATCATTCACAGAAGGACTTATATCCAATTAGGAATGTGTAACTGCAGAACATATTCTGCTTGAGGTCCCAGAACATTTGTGCTGCCCTGGGTTTGTTGTAACACGTAGAAGATATTTTGTTTCCCTTTTCTTGAAACTTTTCCTCCAAGTTTCCATCTTCATGCTTTTAATCATGACCAATAAGCTCCGTGCTCCCTCATCCCTGTGATGGCATGAGCTGCACCAGGCACCCCTAGTCCCACAGAGATCTACAGTACCAGGGCTTTATAAACAGAGCCCAGCAATGTGGATGTCTGTTGCTGAGCTGTTACTGCTTCGTGGCAGAGGCTGCCTTTCTCTGCACCCCAGCCCCCAGTCCCTGCACACGGGGAAGTTTAGTACACAGACCCTGAATTGAAAATACCGCCATGAACAGGCTGCCTCCTGTCCTGCACCTGCTTAGTGCAGCTTATCTTTTAAAATAAGCCATCCTGCAAAGAAGAGTTTCCCTTAGTGGCCTTGGGGTTTGTTGGAGGTTCTCTAGAATCGGCAACTTAGCTGTGACCTCAGAAGCCTTGGCTCTGGCTAGGCAAGGTCTTTGCGCCAAAACAGGCTCAGTGCCCATGGAGATAATCACCTCCTGTAATATCCACACAATCCTCTCATTGTCAAAGCACAAGGAATGCAAAAATAGAAGAAATGCCACAACAGGGTTGCCCTATGGTTCAGCTAACCCAGGCTTCTGCTTCTGGCTGAGGGCACCCTGGGACACCTCGGGAGGGACAGTCCCACCCGTTGTTCTGGGTCGGCCCTGATTGGTTAAGGCCCATGCTCCTAACACCTGAGCCGAGCGCCTCTTTACCAGGCCTCACCAGGCCTGATTCTGCACCATCTTCTTGGGAACCCCTTCACCCGCTCTGTCCTGGCTCACTCCTGTTGTCCTTAATATCTCCCTGAGAAGCCCTCTGTAGTCTGCCTTTCTCCTCGCCTTGGTCAGGGCACCCGCTGTGCTGCCAGAGCTCTGGTTACTGACTTCTGCAGCAACAGTTTCAATCCTACACGCCAGGCATGATTCTAAGCACACTGCGTGTGTGTAGCACTTATTCCACACAAGAGCCCAGGTGGCAGGGACTTTGAGAGGAGCTGTTTTACAGGACACCGAGGTTTAGAGAAACCTAAGTGACTTGCCCTGGGTCACAGAGGAAGCGTCTGAGCTCCCAAGCCCAGGTGGTCCATCTGGCCCATGCCCTGGCCTGCTTGTCCATCTCCCTCACTAGGCTCTCAGCTCGTTGTGGGCAGGGACCTGTCTTTCCTCTGTATCCCCCAGTGCCGAGTGGACACTCAATAAATGTTAACTTAATGAAAGCAAAATTTCACCAAACATAAATGCCAGATGGGATTTAAATTCCAAAGAGCCAAACTTCTTGCCAAAAGGCTAAAATGCAGAGGAGTACTTGCTCTTTGAGCTCAGTGGTGGTGCCTTTTTTTTTGTTTTTTTTTTTTGCGGTACGCGGGCCTCTCACTGCTGTGGCCTCTCCCGCTGCGGAGCACAGGCTCTGGACGCGCAGGCTCAGCGGCCATGGCTCACGGGCCCAGCCACTCCGCGGCACGTGGGATCTTCCCGGACCGGGGCACAAACCCGTGTCCCCTGCATTGGCAGGCGGACTCTCAACCACTGCGCCACCAGGGAAACCCTGATGGTGCCTTTTTAAAACGCTGGTTGCTTTAGGACTTTCTTATACATGCCACAAAGTTGGGGGATGTAGTGTGTATAGGACAGATGGGTTTGTCACAATCTCGAAGGCGATCAGAAGTCACTCCAATGAAACCAGAGCTGCATCTGGCATTTTTTAAATAATTAGAAACAACCAAGCAGGAACACAGAAAAGAGCATTTCTTAGCTGATTCTGGAGAAATGAACCTTATCCTCCTTCGCACCGGCAGCAGGATTTGCAGTGTCCCAGGCGCAGCTGAGACACAAGTCATGAGAACCACCACCAGGGTTACACAGCGCCCCTCCACTCAGGTCTCCCCACATGGGGGCTAATCTTCTAAATGGTTTAATCAAGCCCACTGTGGCCTTTGAGGCTACAGGGACTTTGGGGCTGCTTTTTCCCTGGGCTTAAAGTCTTTCTCTGCTGCTGACTCACATGTTAATTATTGCTTTCCGCAGAATTAGCAGCGCTGCCCCACTCGCCTGCCTGGATGTTATACGGCTGTGCAGCCCCCGGCCCTTTCCCGAGCAGTCAGGGGGCCAGCGTCCCAAACACAGAAACCATCCTTTGCTTTAGAGTCTGTGGGGAAAGGGCTGCTGAGGGTGCTCTGCTTGGCCCAGGATTCTGAGGGTTAACCTCCCAGTCTTTTGACCAAAATCTCCTGAAAAGTATAGGCAAGAGTTTCAGTTCCCTGTCACCTGTCAGCATTAATGGACAGAACTGGTGCTTCACAGAAATAATATCGACTTATTTTCTCTTTGACTGCTGGGCTGGATAATGAAGTAAAAATGACATTATCTCTAATAAAAGTGATTTGCAGCAATCACTGATAGAATCTCAGTACCAGAGATTTGCCATTAGCAGGTTAGTCAGATAAAGGGAGCAGCTGGGTTCTGTTAACCCCCTCCTGGTCTGGGATGTGTGTGTGTGTGTGTGAGGGGGTGGGGTTGAGATTAGGGGACTAGATTTTTAAACATTGACGTTTTAGCTAATGGTTTATTCCAAAGTGTGGGTTATTCTCCAACCCTACTTGCTTACCTTTAGGGTTGTATTGGGTTTTTAAATTGTTTGGTTCTTTTTCCTTAGGATTTTTGGGTTTGGTAGCTTTCTTTCTTTCTCTTTTCTTGGGTTGGCCCATTTTCTCGCCTCCATGTTACATCACCGAAGGGGTGGAACCCTGGCCAAGCCCTGGCATCCTCCTTGCCAGAAATCTGAGTCCCAGAAGGTCATCTACACATATGACATGAGGGCTTTGGGCAATGGGTGGTATTGGGCAACAGACTGTTCTGTTGTGTCAGGGAGGTGGGGTCAGAGGCAGAAACCTCCCTGGTCTCACCTGGAGGGTAGGGAAGAGGAGGGAGAGGAGGGGAAGGAGGGGAGTAGGGAAGGAGGGGGCCACCGCTGTCCACGCTTGTTCACCAGTGTCAGTGAAAGCTGACTGGCATCTGGCTCACTGAACACCCCCTGTGATGTGGACAGCAGGCACAGCCAGCAGCTTCATATGAAAACATCCTTAGGGTATGGGGATCTGTTTCCCAGGAACAGCAAGGAGTCATCGGATATTAGGTAACCTAGTGATGAATGCAGCCACCATCACACCTCTTTATTAACCCACTTTCTACCCAGAAAGCAGCAAAGCATTATAACTCTACAATCCTAATCCCACTGCTAGGGGATCACGGCTGGTTTAGCCTTCATCCAGCTCACTGTGTGTATCTGAAAGAGCTAGACGAAATTGTTATCGTTGGGGTAAGATGCAGTGCCAGGCTCTGTCAATACACAAGCAGCTTGAAATTTTGCCTCTGCCCTCAGAGAAGATCCTTGAGATGAGGAATACTAAGGTGATGCTACCTTGCAGTTAAGTGAAACAGCTCAGTTCTCCAGGCATTCAGGGCAGGGGTGAGATGGGGAGATCAGTGTGGGCTGGGTAGTGTGATCAGGAAAACCTCTGATGGTGGTGGGCCTATGTTGGTTCTGAAAGTATAGGGTTTGGAATGTAGGAAAGGAAGGATCACATTTCAGATGGGAAAAAAATAGCTGGGTGGCAGGTGGGGAGCTGAGTTATGGGTGGTGGTGCAGAGTGTAGTCTGGCTGGGGCAGGGGGTGTGCTGCAGACTTGTGGCAACTAGGGTTGGAAAGCAAAGCTGGGGCTGGTAGACCTTGAGGGGCATCTAGAGCTTGAACTTCATCGTGAGGACAGTAGGGAGCCACTCCTCTTTTTTTAAATAGGGGAATGACATGCTGAAATGGTTCGGGGGGAAAGGGGGGTGTGCTGGTGTGCTGTTCCTCTCTCTGAGGTCTGATTGGAAGTGTATTCTTCTTGATTAGGGGTCAAGGAGGTGAGGGGCAAGGGGAAACAGCTAGAGGACGGGGGCTAAAGTCTGAAAATAAACGCAGCACCACTGGAGCCAGAGGAGGCGTGCACCCTTGGTCAAGTTTGTTTTTCATCCCATGGGTAGTGTTTGAGTTACTATTCAGCAGGAATGCCTTGCTGAGGTCTCTGTGGGCTGAGCCGAGGCTCCAGCTTGTGGTGGCCCAAGGGTTGCTGCCATATTTAGAGCTCTTAACAAAGGGACTTGTTTCCCCTGGCTCTTCTCCCAAGGAAGAGGGGTTCTCATATTTGCCGTCCCATGTGGCAAAAACACAGCCAGCAGAAGAGGGATCCAGGCTGGGTTCTACGCTGCCCACCACCTGGTACCTCAGCCACTAACTAGTCAGTGGGGTAGGCAGTTACCTGATCATCAGCTTTATTTCCCAGTTATTTTGTTGTCGACAGCCCTCCTCTGTGCTTGGCATCTTGTGGTCACTCGGCCATGTGTGTTGAGTGAAGGCATCCTCCCCACTCTGACTTTTCCCATCTTGCACCCTCCCCTCCAGCCCGTCTCCTGAACACCGGCACCCCGGCTCATTCCCCAGCAGTGTCTTTGTTCTCATTCCTCCTGCCCTCGTGATTGCCCCCCCCACCCCGTAACTGCCCCTCCTTCGAATGCCCCCTCCGGTGCCGGGTTCCCCCCATGTCCAGCCTTGCAGACTTTCTTTGCTCAAACTCCCGTGGCATCCACTGACCACTGGGCCAGTCCTTTGGGACTTGACTCTTCACTTCTCTGCAAGCTCCCTGAGGTCAGGAGTGGTCGTTCCATCTTTCACTCTATTGCTCACAGCCCCAGCACATGAAAAGAGATTAACAAATATTTGTTGAATGAGTGGAGAGAAAAAGCTATTGCTGGGGGAAAAAAAGCCACAACCCTGTTTCCCAGATTGCTCAATATTATCATTTGAGAGCATGATAGTAATATGGGGAAGATTTTTTGGCATTTCCCATGGTTTTTGATGACTCCTCTACCAAAAAATGGAGCATAGCTTCTTAAATGTGTGTGAACATCTCACTTCACATTGTAGTATGACAGGGCAGAAATGGGACAAAGCAAAGGCTTGACATGTGACCATATAAACAGGCTGAAAATTGTGGTTCTAAAGGAGAGAAAGGGTCTCTCAGTTCTCTCTGGGTTCCTTTCTCTCTCCTTTCATTTTGCCTTGGCCTTTGCTTGCTTTCTTCATTCTGTAGACAGGGAGGCTAGAAGGGGTTGTGGGATGGGGGGAGGAATGAGAGATCCCATTCAGACCCCAGCCTTCTCTTGCTGTTCTGAAATGCTTTAAAGACCAGGCACCAGAAGTTCTGGCATCCAATTGGGATTAGTAAGGCAGATCCTATGGGTGTTTCACTGTTAACATATGATCAGGCATCCCACCTGATGAAAAGACTAAACAAATGTTGTTTCCTTTGAAATTAAAGTGTCTAAAATAAAGAAGAGAGAACTGACCCTTAAAATCATGTTCAGTACTTGAGAAGAGTTCCCTCTGACAACTGTCTATTCCAGTTTGGGCTTTTTAAATTTTTTTCAGCCAGAATGTCTGACGACACTGCCAGGGGAATTTCTGCCCCCTCCTTCCTGAATATACCCAGCGCTGGCCCCTGAGGCAGCCCGGTTCTGTTTTCTCATGACACAGTGATTATTTTTGGCACTGCACATATTTTCTCTAATGTTATTACTCCCCCCCGCCCCCCCCAGCCCTTGGTTGCCTTTTGAGGAGCAATTGTTTGGGCAACTCGGTGTAAAGCAGGGGGTTAATTTTAGTTCCGTGTGGTGTGGAGGGGGAGTGGGGGACAGGAGGCCTTCTCCTTTGCCTCCCCTGCAGCACCCCGGCCCCCACGAGGGTGCCAGCGCAGGGGTCCTGTCCCCCTCACCCCCGCTCATGAAAGATCCTGCTTTCACCAGGCTCTGGACTCACCATTCATCCTCTCTGCCGACAAGATTTGAGGGGCTATCTCGAGGTGACGCTGGGGGCTGCACCTCAGGGACGGCATCTTAATGACTTGACTTGGCGGGCGTTCGAACAGCCCCATTCAGAGTGAGTTCACTCCCTGTGCAGTTGGCTCGCTCGGCCTCTGTCCATAGATGTTCTCTTGTTCACGCTGCGTGAGGAAATGGAGATTTCCAAGTGGGAAGCAGACTTCCCAGCACTTTAACTCTTCCCTGAGGGGGAGAGGAGCTGCAGAGAACGAAACACAGTCTCAGCTGACCCAGCTGCAGCTCCCGGGAGAGGAGCAAGGTTTTTATCTAACGTCCCCAGGGCTGGGGATGGAGGCCAAGGCACCAGGGATCACATTTTCTTTCCTCCCTGAGAAGGAAAGGAGAAGAGTAAAGGGCACACTTGAATTGTCCTTACAGTCAAGCAGCAAATATTTACTTAGTTTGTCTGCCCTGGTCCAAGGTCCCATGAAGGATGCACAGAAGTAGAAGATGTTGTGTCTGTGCCCCACCCCACCAAGGCACCAAGGTACTTACAGTCTAGTTATAGCAGCAGGAGGTTTGCATAGAAAAGCCAGCAAGACCCTTTAATGAGGGCCAGTGAGAAATTTGGGCAGGAGGCGCCTTGGAGAAGGGAGTAAAGGTGGCCAGGGAAGTGGCTGGGGGAAGTAGGGCTGGAACTGGCCCCAAGGCATGGAGTTTTAAGAGATAAGAAGGGATGAGATGATGGGGGAGGTGTGAAGGGAGGGAGGGGCACCAAAGTAGGGCTTCGTGAAATCCCATAAAGAAATATAAAAAGTAAGATGCTTCCTGGCAGAAGAGGAGACCTGACTTGTTAGCCTTTGGGTGGCTGTGGGTGGATAAGGACAGCATCTGAGTAGCACTGACCCAACCAGATGTTGGTATCTCCCTCATGTCCTTGGTCTTCAGATCTCATGTGTCCCCCGGTCTCTTTCTGTTTAAACTGTGGACACAGACCAGTAGAATCAGCATCATCTAGGAGGCTGTTAGAAATGCAGAACCTTAGGCCCCAGCCCAGACCTACTGAGTCAGAAACTGCATTGTAACAGGATCCTGGGGTGATTCGTGGGCGGAGTCAAGTTTGAAAAGTTCTAGACTGTGTGACCCCACTGGCAACTGTCAGCAGCGCTAGTTCAGGCCCCAACTTTGATTCACAGAGCTGGGGAAACACACACACAAAAACATCTTTGAGTGTCTCTGAACTACAGCTCTTCCCAGATGGAAATCTTTTTTTCTAATTAGGAATTGGATTAGAATTTTTATGTCTTCCATTGTTTGTTTGTTTGTTTTGTAATTTATTTTTTGGCTGCATTGGGTCTTCGTTGCTGTGCGCAGGCTTCTCATTGCGGTGGCTTCTCTTGTTGTGGAGCATGGGCTCTAGGTGCATGGGCTTCTGTACTTGTGGCAGGCAGGCTCAGTAGTTGTGGAGCACGGGCTTAGTTGCTCTGTGGCACATGGGATCTTCCTGGACCAGGGCTCGAACCCGTGTCCCCTACATTGGCAGGCGGATTCTTAGCCACTGCACCACCAGGGAAGTCCTAGATTTTTATGAATGATCTAGAACAGCAAGTGACTCTGAAGAATTCACAGAACAGAAATCATTTAAGTGGTTTTTATCTAATGTCTCCAACTTGTACCACTTTGTACTAATTATGCTTTAGAGGACTCCAGAAGAACAGATGATGGGGTCCTTTCCCTCCAGAATAGGTGGTCTAGTTAGGGGGACAAAAGCTACAGAAGTAAAGTGAGTGGAGAACAACACAGGGCTGGATGGTGCAGCACAGAGTCTCTGGACTGGGATGCGGAGAGGTCAGCGCAGGTGAGGCCTTCCTGGTGAAAATGGACGGTGGGAGGTCCTGGAAGATGAGTGCAGTTAGGTCGAGGGGTGAAGAGTGTGTCCTCCAGGAAAGGTGTGGCGAGGGGCAGAGCAGGCGCTAGGTCTTAGCCACCAAGGGGACAGTAAGCTGCTCCCCACTCCCTCTAGAGAAAGTGCTTGCCTCATGCTGGGAAATCCATTTTACATCTGGGGCAGGGCACTTTTTTCTTTATCCTTCTGCTGTGCAATTTCTTTGTCAGTTCTCTTGGCTGAAGGCAGTGTTGTAGGAACAGGATGGCTGCATAGGCAGAATGGCTTGAGCCAAACCATAGATTGTGCTGTTGGAAGCTTGTGGGATCCAGAGGAAGTAGGCTGCTGACAGATAGAAGCCTTAAGGAAAACCCTAAATCAGATCAGGTACCAGCTTGGGTGTGGGGAAACAGCCTCACGCCCAGGGAAGTGGCACCAAGGAAAAGAGTCCAGTGAGAGTGAAACCTGTAACCTGTGGTGTCTGTAGATGCTGAGAGCAGAGTAGGAACTTGTTTCCTTTGTGAGACAGACATCTCCAAGCGGAGACAAATGATCCCGCTGGGCCCGGTTTGTCATCGTGGGTCTGACCTAGGACAAGAGGGTGACCAGGATGTCCCCTCTGCTGCTTCCCAGACCAAGAGCTCATCCAATTAAGTATCCTTAGAGGGTTTCACCCCCGATACACCCGGCTCAGCTAAACCTTTTGAACTTGCAAGAGAGATCTGCTTATGGGCATTTTGGGGAAGGTTGCCTGATGGCCATCAAGAGTATAGGATTTAGGGTCAAATGGTAGGTTTGAGTGCTGGCTCCATCACTGGGCGACACCAGGCATGTCACTAACATCCTTGGAGTCTGTTTCGTCATGTGTGAAATAGGGATGATACATTCCTACCTCCCCAGATTGTTTCAGGATTAAGTCAGAGGCAGTGTGGTGAAGAGTTCTTTATCAAACGACAAGCACTGCGTGTGGTTCTTTCTTAGCTGTAGCAGCAGCAGCCCTTCAGCTGGCTGAGGTTAATTAGTCCCTCAGCTGGAGTCTGCACAGCGGAGGGGTTCGAGCAGTAGCGGGCATCAGAGGCCGGAGGGAACAGTGGGGAGCCAGGCAAATGCTCCTTGTGGACACACGCTTTCCTCCCCTCTTCATGGGGAGTCTTCTCTATCAGTGCACTAGACATGCTGAGATCGGGATAGGTGGAAAGAAAACCTTATTTTTACACTGGGGCATGAGGTCCTGCTGACCGACAAGAGTGGCCCTCTTCGCAGCACTGGATTCTCCAGGTTCAGTACAGTTGGTCATCTTTCTTCAGACGTTTTAACCTGGACACTGCATGAGGGGAAGAGGAAGCCCAAGAGAGCCGGTCAGAGGGCAGGGAAAGTTGCTGAGACAGTACACACACCCTGCTTTCCTTCCCCGGGTGCCTCCCTCTGCAGCACTTCCTCTGGGGCTCCACATTCAGTAATGGTGGCCATGATCCTGAAGATGCTGTTACCAAATTCATCTCCTCAACTTTCAGAGGCGATCATGGTGAGGAAGCCATGGGGAGCTGGCGGCAAGCTGGATATGTGTCATCTTGTGTTATAAAAATAAATTAAACGGGCTTCCCTGGTGGCGCAGCGGTTGAGAGTCCACCTGCCGATGCAGGGGACACGGGTTCGTGCCCCGGTCCGGGAGGATCCCACATGCCGCGGAGCGGCTGGGCCCGTGAGCCATGGCTGCTGAGCCTGCGCGTCCGGAGCCTGTGCTCTGCAATGGGAGAGGCCGCAACAGTGAGAGGCCCGTGTACCGCAAAAAAAAAATAAATAAATAAAATAAATAAATTAAAGGGGCTTCCCTGGTGGCGCAGTGGTTGACAGCCCGCCTGCCGATGCAGGGGACACAGGTTCGTGCCCTGGTCCGGGAGGATCCCACATGCCGCGGAGCGGCTGGGCCCGTGAGCCATGGCCACTGGGCCTGCGCGTCCGGAACCTGTGCTCCGCAGCGGGAGAGGCCACAACAGTGAGAGGTCCATGTACCGCAAAAAAAAAAAAAAATTAATTAATTAAAAAGCAACACCTGATACAAAGGTAGTTATCATAGTGTAATTTATAACAGCTGGAAATAAGAAACTATTTCTGAACATCTGTCAAGTGCATTGTGATCCACCCATACAATATGATATTGCTGGCTGTTAGGAATATTTCTAAAGAGTTCTCTAAAATGTGATAAATGTTAAGTAACAAGCATAAATCCAGTGAGAGCTCAGTTTTTTTCTTTATACCTTTCTGTATTTTCAAAATTGCCTGCACTAAATATGCATTACCCTTATTCCACCAAAGCCTTTTTAAAAAGTGATATCTTAAACTAGGTTATGAGATGGTAATGCATAATGAAGGTGTATTTCCAATTGTGTGACACATCTAGTGCTGCTTGGCAATGGGCTCTCTGTTCACGTGTCCTTGAAAACGTCAGAGCTCAGGGGTTTGGTTCCAGCTCCACACATTCCCATTACCTTTCTGAGCCTCAATTTTCCTCATCTCTAAAATGGGAATAACGGTACCTGCTCTTTGTATCCTACTGGGCGAGATTTACAGATTAACATCGAAAGTGCTTTATAAGGTGTAGTGAGTGGTACAAATGTAAAGCCTTATTACTCACTAATATGTTGAATAGAGAACCTCGCTAAGGTTCGGGCTTGTGAAGCTCAGCATAGACACAGATCGTCACTGTCACTCCTGTGCATGCACGCTTTTCCCAGCTGGGCTGGAGACTGCACATGTCCTCAGATGACGTAAGGAGCTGGGTTATCTGGAGCCCCAGATGGGCTATACCTATGGGGCTGCTTGGTAATTGGGTCTGCTGCTCTCTTCCCCAAGGCTGCCTGGGGCCTAGAAGGCCACCAGATAAGCATCTCCAGTGGGGCCTGAGCAGATCTGACCATTAGAGGGCCATGTTGGGTGGCCCCAGACATTACTGTCAGGTCTGAATGCAGTCCAGGCCCTGTCTTCAGGGGCACAGACCACCAGAGTGGGTCAGGGAGCTGGGGGCTTAGCCTCAGGGGAGGGGAGATGGGGAGGTTGAGAAATGAGACACTTCCCAGGATTCCTCCTTCAGGGCAGGGCTGAGTGAAAATATCTGTTCTTGTTTTAGCCACTCCAGCCCTGACCTCTTCTTTGTATCCCTTCTTTTAGGGCTTTTGATACACTAGTCTGGAGTATTAGTCTTCTCTCTCAGTTGGGCTGTGCTCTCTTTCAGGGCAGAGACCAGGCCTCTCACAGAGGTATGCATATTGAAGTGTATTGATGCCTTTCCCCCTTGTGGAGTTCTGTCTGATCTGCCCAGTTTCTCCTGAATTTGCTAATGTAATTTCTTCCATTTTGACTGGCTAACTTTGATGCCCTTTCCTCTCGTATATAATATATAATCTATATAATAGATTCCCCTATGCATCACTACTGTCTTCGGCAAACATCAGAATATCCCAGAAAGTTGGCCAACACCACCCTCTTTTAAAATATTTTGCCACTCCTTTGGAATTGCCTTCAAAGCCAAAGACCATTCTTTTCAATACCTTCAATTGTGGCAAGGCCTTATCTTTGAGGGCATATTTTATTCTTTCAAACAACTGAGACCCATCCACAGCCAAGTCTGGTGACTAAAGGGGGTGGCTACACAGGATAATGTCATTTGGGGTTTAAAATGATGTATGTTCTATGAAGTATTATGATTGATTTCCTTGTGTGACTCTGAGGTTCTTTCTAAAGGACCTCCCAAAATACTTAGAGCAGTGGCCATTTCACCAGAATAAAGTTTGTACCTTCTCCCAAGGTGGCTATTTTGAGGGGTTGTTGCCTTTCATGTGGTCTCGATTCAAGTCTGTCTCCTTACTTTCACCTCCCTCTTTCTGTCAGTCATAGCCTCTGGGACAGTGATGGCCACATGAGCTCCTAGATAAATAACTGTTTGGTTTATGATGGTGACTCCAAATTAGCTGAGTGTGGACACAGTGCACGGTAGGGGGAGAGATGTGGTTAGGTTTAAGAAGTAGATCTGGGTTTCAGTCCTCCAAAGACAGGTGATCACAGGCTCAGAAACCTTCTAAGCCCTCCAGGTGATTCTTCTGCAGGCTAAAGTTGAGATCCATTGCTCTGCAAAATTGGGACCAATACCACTGCATAATTTAAATAAGAATCAGATGAGAATGTTTATGAAATGCACCTAGCCCCAGTGATCCGTAAATATCTGTTTCCTTTTCCTTCCACCAACAAAACAAAACAAAACAAAACAAAACACACAAAAAACAGCCTTTTTATTTTAAAGCTGACTGCTTGGAACAGTGGTTCCCAGCCCTGGCTGCACAGGAGAATCACATGGGAAGCTTCAAAACCCCTTAATAGGCTGCACCACAGGCCTATTAAATAGGACTCTCTGGGGGTAGGTGTAGAACCCAGGCATCAGTTTTTTGAGGCTTCTCTGATGATTGCTGTGAGCAGCCAAGATTGAGAAGCACCAGCTTTGGTTCTGCTCTAATTTATTTATTTATTTAAATTTATTTATTTTTGACTGTGTTGGGTCTTTGTTGCTGTGCACAGGCTTTCTCTAGTTGCGGCGAGCCGGGGCTACTCCTCCTTGCGGTGCGTGGGCTTCTCATTGTGGTGGCTTCTCTTGTTGCGGAGCACGGGCTCTAGGCACGCGGGCTTCAGTAGTTGTGGCTTGCGGGCTCTAGAGCGCAGGCTCAGTAGTTGTGGCGCACGGGCTTAGTTGCTCCGTGGCATGTGGGACCTTCCTAGACCAGGGCTCGAATCTGCGTCCCCTGCATTGGCAGGTGGATTCTTAACCACTGCGCCACCAGGGAAGTCCTGTTCTGTAATTTAATCCATGAAGCAGTCAACCCCTAGGTGTAGGGCAGCCACTCGTCCTGATCTCTGGGACCTGAAGCTGGCGTGTTCCTTCCTTCAGGCAGCCCTCGTGCAGCAGTGGCACAGCCTCAGTGGAGGGTCACAAAAGCTCCCTCCCCATTGCATTTGACCTTCATTTCATCCATTTACAGCCTTCTGCGAATTGGCACCAGCTTAGAATTTCACCACCAGCCAATAGACTGATCCAAGCTGGTTTAATTAGCTTCAGTCTTTCTCCTTAACCTGCTGAAATCCATTCTGCTTCTAAGCCTTCGAACCTTATAGGGAACAGGTGTATTGTTTTGATACCCTGATGGCCCACAGGCATTAGGCATGGGAGCCCTAAAAGTAAAGATCAGGAGACTATGGCTAATTAAGCAAGCAACCCCATTGGTGCAGTGGGTGACATCTTGGGGGCCGCAAGGCAGGCTGACCAAGAGCTGATAATGGTTCCATTACTGACTTAAGTAGGGATCTCTAAGCCAGGCTTAGAGCAATAACCCCAAATCTGAGGAGAAAATTTTAAGATAACGAAGCTCTGGCCAAAGTGGTTTTTCCCTGGTTGAGTTATAGCATGTGCATGCTGAAGCTTTAGGACCGTCAGTTTTGTCTTATCTTTTTATTGGCCGCCCGGTCCCTAAGTTGTTTTTTCCCTTAGTTGGGATCAAGTGTTTCAGAATTAGAGTTTTTAACTTGGGGAGAATACATATAAATTTGTGTATAGGAAATGTCCCCCCAAAATGAGAGAAACCGCTTGTCCTCCAGCTGTAGCTTGGAGAGAGACATTCATGCAGGCTGGAACTGCAGCTTTTTTTTAATGGAGCACTGTAGAGTCCCTTCAGATGGCACTGCACCACACGCCCAGCCTTGCGTGATGCAGGCTGCATGCTGCACTGATTCCCCTTCTTCCTACTCACACTCCATTTGAGCTCGGGTATTGGTTCTTAAGCCTACACCTAAGGTTCCAGGTCTTTTTCCGAGGTGAGTGGGTGCTCACCTAAGGGCAGCATCTCCCCCTTACCCCACCATGGAGTCTTTATGTCACTGTATCTTTTCCAAATCGTCACCCTTCTCGTCTTCCTGTAGTGTACATGGACATCCAGTTGGTGGGAAGGTATCTAACACAGCCTGGTCCATGTTGAAGGTAGACAATAAATAGCAATTTCCTTGCTGCCAGGGGAGAACCTTTGATCTTGGACCCAGAAGAACTAGGTTTGAGACAATGTCTTTTAGCAAGTCACTCTGCCTCTCTAAATCTCCACTTCTTCATCTATTAAATGGGGATAGGAGTTTCTGTCTCTCAGGGGTTTTGTGAGACTCACATGAGATAAAGTGTAAAAAATGTGCTTTCTGCACCCCTCAAACACTGTAAGGTATTGCCGCCACTTGTCCTTCTAGGATGAGCTGGCCTCCTGCCTCACTGGGTAGCCTGCCCTGACCTTGTTTGCTGACATCAGCTTGTTTCTTATCTTAACCACCTATCGTGCTTATTGCCTGTGTTTATTTCGCTGGTTCATGGGCATGTTTCAAGTTGTTGGCTCCCCAAACAGACTGCGTACTCCTCGAGATCAAGGAATGTGCACCTCCTCCACAAGGTCCAGAACGGAGCTCAGTAAACACTTCTGGGTCCACCCGAGACACAGTCAACCAGGGCCACGTTCATGTGGTGTGTTCCGTATACCATGTATTGTGTGGGAACCCCCTGTGGTCTCAGGAGGACCTCCAAGAAAGACAGGAGCAGGGACTTTGTAGAAAGAGCAGTTGGAATAAGAAATACATTTCTGAGTCTTTTCTGATGATCCGGAAAACTTAGATAAAATATCTTTTTACAAAAAGCCAGAGAATTCTAATATGCCATGTCTAGAATTATCATTAAAAAAAAATCTGGTCTATTGCAGTGAATTCTAACACCCATCTAGGGAGAGAAAATAAGGCACCAGTACTTTAGGAAATGAAGCCTCGTTGACCTAAGAAGGGTCAGCTGCATGACCCAACAAACTGATCAAAATCAGCCTGACCAACAAATACACCTGCAGCCCTGAGACAGCGTTGACTTGGCAATGAGCAGCTGTAGGGCCAAAGTCTGACCGTGACTAATGCTCAGATTAGCCTGGCAGTGGGATCATTACTATCTGTCTTGAGGGTTTCATTGGTGGAGAGCTTTCTAGTACTTCCAACCCTTCTACCCTCATCTCATTTGATCCTGACAAAGAAGACATGAGCTGGCTCCTGTTTCAGAGATGAGGCAATCAGGGCACTGAGAATGCATTTTCTTGTTCACCATCAGATAGCTAGATAGTGTGTGGCCAGCATGTTAAAACACCAGTCCTCCTAACTTCCCGTGCCCTGCTCCGTTGGCTTGAGAGGCCCAACCTGTGGTAGATGGGGTGAGGAAGTCAACTGGGTGCATCACTTAGGACAAGGCAGGTCTCACCTTTACACTTAGCATTAATTATTCTTGTTCTTCCGTGTTGCTAATTCAATATGGCAGCATTACACATGTTTGTCTGTTCTTCCCAGAGTCAACGTTAGACAGATATCTCTGGGCTGTGTCAAGGTTAACTAGATAATCCAATTAAAGTCATGCTGGTCCCAGAGCACAACTGCAAAAACAAGGTAGCTAAAGTGGAGCTCAGACTTTTAAACCAAGAGACTGCATGAGATTCTCAGCCTTTCTTTTTCTAAACGTTAAGATGTTGCTGTTTATTCCTTGCTAAAGCCACTACCTCCTACTGTTAAGCAGTAGAAAGAGTATGTATTGGCCTGAGAAGAGATGGGTTCTAGCCCTAGCTCTGCCACTAATTAGCAGAACTGCCCTAAGTAAGTAATTTAACCTGGTCGGGCCACAGTTTCCAGATCTGTGAAATGGGGGCAACAGCAGTGCCTGCCTTGCCCATGTCATATGCAGGGGGTGAGGATGGAATTAGACAGGGAGCACCCATGTGTCTCAGGACTTCTAAGTGTCTGCTCACTGACTGTACACCCTCCAAGAGCTTATGTAGGCACTTGCTTTGTGACCTTGAGGAGTTACAGATGATGTCTGAGCCTCAGTTCCCACGTGTGTAAATATGCTCACACTACCTACCTTAATTGTGTTGTTAAGAGGATTATAATGAGGTAATATATGTAAGGTTCTCGGTGCAGCACCCGACACAAAAGTGGGTGTCAATAAACATTTGTGTGGCCAAGAGAACGTAGTAGGAGCCAAATCTCAAAGGCCATTGGCAGACAGAGCACCGACTCCAGACAGCCTTTTCCTTCCCTGGCTCTTCCTCTCTGTCTGCTCTTCCACTTCAAAGAAGGGGCAATGGCAAAGGGAAGCGCTGTGCGTGCAGACATTGATGTCAATGTCACATCGATGTAAATGTGCTGGTGTCTCTGTCACCCAGGAGGCCTTCTCTAGAGGCCCCTAATGGCTGGTGATGCGTTGATGATGCTTCTGTTGGGGAACACGACGGTTGTGCTGGAGAGTGGAATCCAGTGTCCTAAAGACGCTGGCTCTCATGACACGCAGGTGTGATGGGTACATTTGTAGCATCCTGTCCCCTTCTCACCCTCCCTTCCTGGGCCAGGATGCGTGCAAACCTCGAACAACTGCTTTCGCTCCACAATCAGAGGTCAGGATTAAAATGCAAATGAGAGGGACTAGTATACAAACTGCCACTACAGGCTGGAGCAAGAGCAGGATGATCCTAAGGGCAGGTTCTGAAGGCGTGGGGTGCAGGGACAAGAGTTCTGAGAGCTGGAAGTCGGGCAGAGGAGGAAACGTGAGTTGGGTGAAGGAAACAGAAAAGGGAGATAGGACAAGAAAAACAATTCCACTCATTTCACAATTTTTCTGAAGGTTCTTCCTGACCATCAGCAGCAGTTGGAGTTTCCTCCTGCAGTCTGAGTCTATGATGCTTGATCCGTCCAAGGAGCTGGTGGTTTTGTTTTTCTAAAATGAAGCAGGTGGTAAAGTCAAAACAGTGCCTCTGCCCCACATCTTGGCGGCTTGAGAGGCGGTGTGTCAGCATTCCGGGAATCCCAAAATACTGAATCTTCAGTCCAGATAACAGGCTGCAAAGCCAAACAAAAGGAGAAGCAGCCCCTGGTTTTGGAAGTCTCAGGAGAGAGGATAGACAGAGCAAGCTGGAGTGGGTTAGGTGAGGCCTTGAGAGCCGTGAACTGCATTGGACACCTTTAAAAAAAAAATAAAGACGAACTTGTTTATTCAACAAGCAAGATAGTTTTTTTTTTTATAGAAACATAAGAAAATACAGAGAAGCACTAAGAAAAAAATTCCTCCTAACGTCACTGACCTGACACTGTAACAATTTTGAGGCTAGGGAGGCAGGACATCATTGACGGAGAAGAGCCTGGATTCCAGGGCCCAGCTGCCCGGTGCAAAGCCCCACTTCCCCATTTACCTGCGGAGAGGCTGCAGGTGAATTACAGCAGTCTCCCCTTATCCACAGTTTCACTTTCTATGGTTCCAGTTCCCCACAGTCAACCCCAGTCTGAATATATTAAATGGAAAATTCTAGAAATAAGCAATTCATAGGTTTTAAGTCTCATGCCATTCTGAATAACATGATGAAGTGTCCCACCATCCCATTCAGGACATGAATCATCCCTTTGTCCAGTGTATTTGTGCTGTATACGCTACCTGCCCATTAAGTATAGGAAAAAACATAGTACAGGTAGGGTTCGGTTGTATCCAGGGGGTCAGGCAATCCACTGGGAGGCTTGGCATGAATCCCCCGTGGGTAAAGGGGGACCACTGTACTTAGTCTCTATGGACCCGTTTCCTCATCTGTAAATTAGGGGTAATAATAACAACTACTTCCAAGGGTAGTTGTGAGAATTAAAGAAGCCAGCGCAGTAGTGCTTAAGACCGTCCCTGGAACATAATAAGTACCATATACGTGACAGCTGTAAGAATAACAGTTATTAGTATTTTATTATATTTCTAGATTTCTTCCTATATAAGAAGTGTTATGTATAATACATTTCCATGAAAATAGGATTATACTGTAGTCTTTTGTAACATTTTTACTCTCACTATTATCTTTTCATGAATATATTTGTTACTGATATTAGCTAACATTGACTGCTTACCATTGGGATAGGCCTGGCACTAAAGACTTTACAGAAGTTGGGGGCTTCCCTGGTGGCGCAGTGGTTAAGAATCCACCTGCCAACGCAGGGGGCATGGCCTCGAGCCCTGGTCTGGGAAGATCCCACATGCCATGGAGCAACTAAACCCATGCACCACAACTACTGAGCCTGTGCTCTAGAGCCTGCGAGCCACAACTACTGAGCCTGCGTGCCACAACTACTGAAGCCCATGCACCTAGAGCCCATGCTCCACCAACAAGAGAAGCCACCGCGATGAGAAGCCCATGCACCGCAACGAAGAGTAGCCCCCGCTCGCCGCAACTAGAGAAAGCCCGTGAACAGCGATGAAGACCCAACACAGCCAGAAATAAATAAATGAAAAATAAATAAATTTATATTAAAAAAAAGATTTTACAGACGTTATCATATTTGATCCTCACATTAACTCTGTGGGGCAAGTACTGTATTACCACTTTACAGATGAGAAAACTGAGGCTAATCAGGTTAAATAATATAAACATACAGAGCTGGCGAGTGGCCCTCTGTCCTGAAAGGAGAAGAAAGATAAGGCCTGCTGGTAGCCTGTCCTGGCAGGATTAAAGAGGAATCGTGTTTGTGCTCAGTCCTTTTTAACCCTCAGCAGGTGTCCACGTCAGGACATCAGACTGACGGGTGTCTGGCTGACTGTTCTTGGGCTCTAGTGGCATTTTCGATTTTTACAGTGGAAATCACTCTCTGATACGAAATGGGATCTAAGGTCCAGTTCTGGGCTTCATTGTCTCTAAGAGCATTTTATCCAGAAGCAGATCTTCGTCTGGTTCTCCAGAGGCTTTGACACAGCCATCTGGGCCACTGGCCACAGCTTCCTCACCCTTCCCTCTCCGTCCCTGGGCATTCACCTCAGTCCCCAGGTAGCCCTGGACCAGGTCCCAGGCATTGCCAGTGGATTGATTCAATTGGCAAGGCTTTGCTCAAACCCCACCCACGTGAAGCCCTGTCGTGGACTCCGTGGCGCGCAGGAGGGGAAGGTGGCTGAGAAGACACGAGACGCGTGAAGGCAGAGCTGACTCTCGGCAGCTCAGGTGACTGGCGTGAGCCCGCGTCAGCTCATCGGGAGGGTCTGGCCGTGCCGTGGGTGGGGAGTCCCGGGGATGTCGTGACCAGGGGTGTGATGGGATGACAGTGACGTGCTAGAGACTAACCCCTGCCTCTCCATGTAGGAGTAGCTCGGAGAGGAGGAAGGAGAAGTCCCGAGATGCTGCCAGGTGCCGGCGGAGCAAGGAGACGGAGGTCTTCTACGAGCTGGCCCACGAGCTGCCCCTGCCTCACAGCGTGAGCTCCCACCTGGACAAGGCCTCCATCATGCGGCTGGCCATCAGCTTCCTGCGTACACACAAGCTCCTGTCCTCAGGTGAGGCTGCGGGCCCCCGGGCTCCTTCCCCACGTGTCCTCGCATGCAGGAGGCGCCACTGGGCCAGAGTTGGAAGGTCTTCCTCCCCAGGAACGCCCACTCTGCAAACCTTCCACCCACAGAAACGCCGTCATTGGCGCTTTGTTCTCTTTCGTTGAACATCTTTCCAGCAGTGGCCTTTGCAGTGAATACAGCCATGGGCTGAAGAGCAAGGGCAGGACCAGGGGAGTGCTTGGAAGCTGAGGGGACAGAGAGGGCTGGGAGAATGAGAGCAGCTTTTGCTGGCTCCCCAGTTCCCGTGCTCTGGCTGTCAGACCCACACTCCAGTCTAGGGTGAATGAATCCTTAGGAAGCATCTTAGTGCTTATCCGCCGGCCACTTTCTCCAGAAGCGGAGGTGTGCCCATAGGACCTTTCCCTCTTACTAGCCAGGGTGCCAGGCAAAGTATTCAGTGTCTCTGCTCTTAGTTTCCTCATCTGTTAAAAGGGGTTAAAATACTTACTGCGTGGGGTGTCTTTAAGCATTAACTGAGAGAACATCTGTAAGGTACCAGACCCAGCCACGCTACTCACCGGGGAGCCCCTGACAGGTAACAGTCTCCCCTCAGAACCAACTAATTCTCACCTCCCCTGATAACCTCTGCAAGTCTCAAGTTCACAAAACTTTTTTTTTTTTTTTCCCTCAGAGCTCACCTTCTTCAAAATACCATTTCCTGTTAGTCCTGACCAGAAAGAGGTGGCCTGGGGATTCTGCCAGTGTCAGGTCTGATGCAACAGTCCCCTCTAGTCTGCCAGTTTCTTAACACAACCAGGCAGCGGGCAGTGCCCCTCCGCACCCCACCTGGCTGTGGCACTGCAGGTGGCAGCATCCAAGGTGATGAGCGGAGGAGGGAGGGCAAGAGGGAAGGTTCTCTTGTGCTGGCTTTTCAGTGTTCCTGAGTGAGCCGTGTGCCTTGGAGTGGGGTTGACTCTGCCATCCTGTTATGAAGTGGCTATTCTGGGAAAGAAACCCAGAGCAGAGGGAATCTACTGTGAGGCGGGGAGGCCAGACCGGCATGTGCTATTCTGGGCCCTGGAGTACAGGAAGGATATGGGGGGAAGACTTTCAGAAAGTAGGATAACCGCTCAGTGGGTCCAAGGGTTGGAGGGCTAACCCTGGACTGCAAATCTAAAGAGCCTCAAGAAAGAGCAGACAGGAGGGAGAGAACCCAGGGCGAAGACTTGCTCTATAAATACTTTGAAAGAAACAGTGCAAGGCAATGGCAGACTTGTCCTCCTAGATGCTACAAGGAAGAGGGAACTATGGGCTGAAGTATAAGAAAGGCTTGGAGATGCCATCACAGGACACGTGTGTACTTTTTTCCGGACACAGGTGAGGGCAGTGTCTGGCAGTGTTGGAATCATCTTTACATCTGCACAGAGTAGGGAGTGGAGGACTTCATGACTAAATGGAGACCCCTTCCCCACACCCAGAAGCATCTCAACTTCCCTGTTACAACACTTGGGATTCTCCTCTTAGACACCGATTTCTTTGAGTTTGTCGCTGCTTCCTTCCACCACCACCACCCCTGTTCCTCCACCAGCAGGGAGCCCCGAAAGGAGTAATACATTAATCCTGGGACATCTCTGTGATTGATTTGGACTTGCAGGATGTTTCTCCTCATTTCACAGATGATGAGAAGTGAGGCACAGCAAAGTTAAGGTTGCTCCAAGTCACACACTTAGCACCTGGAGTTCAAGTCCTTTTGAATCCATGGGAAGAGAGACATGGAGGGCAGGAGCATTCTGCAAACCTGGTCAGGCAAAGATGTCGATGAGGGCTGAGGACTGGGGGAAGGGGAGGGTTCTCCCTTGGAGGAGGAACCAAAGTTAAAACAGAGGCACCAGGGGCTAGCCCTGAGCACTGGGGTCTGCAGGAGGTCCTCACACCCTCAGTGACTGTTTCTACCCTTGCTCTTGGTGCACGGCCTTGGTTTCCGAGCTCTCCCATGCATAACCGTCCCCCTCAGTGGTTCAGGGTTGGCTTGGACGGGACACACATTGGAGGCTCTGAGCACATCTGCCTGCATGTGTGCTGGCGTGAACCCCCTGTGTGCCAGATATGCCCAGGGAGATAGGACCAGAGTGGCCACAGCGAGACATCAACACATCCCCTCCCAGGGCGGTTGCAAGTGTGGAAGCAAAGTGCCTGTGCTCTGGCTGGGCTTGGCCCTGGACTGACCAGAGCCCTCAGCGTGTCAGCTCTGGTCCTCTCGGTCCCGAGGAAAGAAATGACAGAAAAGGATAAAAAGTGTCCACATTTGGCCATCTGGTCTGGGCGTCCTTGAAGGAGCAGTTCTCATAAAACATGCTTCACCTGGGGGAGGAGGAGATGGATGGCCTTCTGTACCTTCTCTTCCAGGCCGCTGCCACGCATTCTTTAGACCAATTGTTGTTATCGTTTTTAGGAATTGTATGCGAGACAGGATCTTGTTCTTTTTAAATCACATTTTGCTTCTTCAAAACATGCAATGCAGCGAAAAGGAGTACAGGATTTGTGGACAGTTGGACCTGCCCTGGAACCTCAGTCGGGCTGCCTTCCTTCTCTGCAGCCTTGTGAAAACCTCTTGACTACCTTTGAGCTTTACTTTCTCATCTGCACAAAGAGGATACCAGTACTTACCGTGGACATTGGATATGAAAGCCCTTTTCCTCTTGCCTGCCACATATGGGCCATCAGTAAGTTATAGCTTAAGAGATAAAACTTACTATGAACAAGCAAATTGATTTATAATAAGAGTAGTCTTCTGGAAAAAATGATGTAAATGAAAACCCAGTGTAAACCCTTACTGTCCTCTTACCACCTTCTAGCAATTTCTAGCAAAATGCAGAGTTGCCAAGCTTTCCCAAGTCAAAACAAACCACAGATCCATTATTGAAGCATTTCTAACAAAGGTGAGTGGCGATGTTGGCTCACTTTATGATAGGAAATAGCTGGTTGCATACCTCAGAGTTCAAAAGGCTAAAAAAGACCAGGTTTTGCTTTAGAAAAGTTTCTTCTTTACTTAGTAACACGTTTCCCTTTGATTTTCACAGTAGGCTGTTCTGTGTGGGAATGTTGGAGAGGAAACCTCAGTGCTGAGAAATTCAGGCTGGGAGTCTGGGCGGCCGATTGAGATTTGTATCACAGGAAGCAAACTGAAACAATAGCTTTATGATATTAGCTTCCACGCTGGGCCGAGAACAGAACACACTCTGACGGGAACATCAGTGGAAATACCACTTGATTGTCTTAAATCCTCTTTCAAGAGGAGCTCCGCAAACTGTAACCAGATGAGGTTCTCTCCTGCATTCAGACGGCCTTAAACAGTGGTAGATATGCAGAGCTGGCTTTTCACTATAAAATTGATTTTTGGCTTCCCCCATACTCATATGAGGTAAAATCAAATTCATTTTACATGAGAGCTAGAGGTCAATGTGCAGCAAGCTTTCTAAGACAAATGTCAGGTTTATTATTAATTCACTGGCATTTGCTTAGTGAAGACATCAGTCTTAATAAGAGATTATGATTTTCTCTTCTCTAGACTACTAAGGGAAAGACATTAAAATGTGGGACAAGTGATTTTAGTTTTTTGCCATGACCTTTTCATGCAGGACAGAGTGAGACCAGAGGGAAAATTGTGGAGGCAGATATGGTTTCTGGTGCCCTCTTAGGTACCCCCGTTCGGACTTCTTTTCCCAGGCTTTCACCTCTATTTTTTTTTTTTTAACTGTCTCACCCCCTTGCCCCACTCACCCTCCAAACCAAGGCCTTTTTCTTTCCTGTTTGGTGAAGAGCTGAGAGGCTGATTCACGCTAGGATGTTAATGGCTGAGAGCAGCTAATCGTACAGTCTCTTCTAGAGATGCTTTGTTCAGATCATTCCCTTAACTTAAACCAAAAAAGTCTGGTCAATCAGCAGGTATGTACTGACCCCAGCCCGGCACGACATCTTATGAAGGGTAACACAGAGAAGTGAGATAGGATAGTAAGTTCTGCACAGAACAAAGGAATGAATTTCTCATGGTGGACTTTCAAAGCCCTTTGGGAGGCCTGCAAGGTCAGATAAAACACAGTGCCTTCTGCCAAAGCTGTGAGGGTAGCCCAAGCCTACTACCAGGCAGTGGTGGAGTGTAAAGGTGGGGCTAATGACCCAGTAAGTGATTCAGAAATAGTTTCCTCATGGCTTGACTGGGTCTGCTTTTGCAGTCAGCACACCCAGGGCCGGGCGTAGTTGTGGGTCTGTGGGCCGGAGGGAAGAATTGGTGTAAAAGGAAAGCCCTTTCATTGATAACTACCCGGTGACACATCTGCACCGGGGGATCACATCAGGGTGGTTTGAAGACCAGTCAAAACACTCCTGGAACTTCTCAGACTTAGGAACAGAGGTAAAATAACCCTGGTGGAATAAAAATGCACCCTGAGCAGCAGCCCTGGGACGATCTGGTCCCAGAGGTCCGGTCAGGAGCGTTTGCCCTGCCACCCTGCCCGCTTGCCCCAGACGCCCAGCTGCTGCTGCTCCTCGGGTCCCGTCCCCCCCTCCACCCCCTGCGTGGTGCTGCCTGAAGGAAATGCGCGGTGCTCCGGAAAAAGTGCTCCGAAACCTCAGCCCGCGCATATCCTGGCTGTGGGGAGTCATCAAAGCCTGTTTACCGGGGCTATTTTTAGCATTAAAGAACCTTGTTGTGCTCCTGGGCCCAGCATGCTGCATCTCGGCAGAGTGCCTCTGAGCTGCATGACCCACCTCTCTTCTCTGGGGTCAGACCCTGAAGGGTCCTGGGAAGCAAGGAACTGAGGCCTGGAGCCCAAGGCAATTTAAAGACCCTGCTGAGGGTTTATGGAGCACCTACTGTGGGTTCCTCTTTATTCAGCACCAAGGATTTCTTCTGGATTGTTGTGCAGCCTTACGGCGGTTCATCTTTCTCTTCCCCACCAGTCTGTGGATTCCCTGAGGGAAAGGATGCTCTTACACCTGACTTTCCCTAGGACAGGACTGAGCATCTAGTAAGCGTCACTTGTTGACGGATGACCTGACTGATTTCCTGCTTCGTGCCCAGCATGGGGCAGACGTGTAGCAGGAGCGCAATAACCACGTAGTGAATGAAGGAATTTTCTATGTGCTTAGCACTGAGTCAGAGATTAATGATCCAATCAGAAGATGTGATGCTCCCAAGAAAGGGCAGGGGAGAAGGCGGAGCCGTCTTCAGCCAGATGATGTGCCTGAGCCCCTGGCCCCTCGGGTGAAGGGTTGCCTCTGGCCCTGCAGTTTCCACCCTCAGCTCCAAGCTGACAGCACGCTGGCCAGGTTCCTTCTGAAGCCCCCAGGAGTATAGGCAGGTGCTACGGCAGCAAAGCCTTCCACGGACGAAAGAGGCCTTGCTGTCCCAGGGTTCCTGGGGGCCAGCCTGCTGGCTTCCTGGCCCCCCAGCCGTTGTGACTTCAGTTCCAAGATGTTCTGTTTCCATTCGTGGGCCCTGTGCACCCCTCTCCCTCCCTCCTGGAGGCCAGCTGGCCAGCTGCTACAGCCAATTTCGCCACCTCCTGGAAGCAAGTGTACTGGGCACGGATGGAAACCAGTTAGGCTGTGTCGGAACTGTTAAAAAACAGGAAATTTTAAGCAGAACTATTTCCTCTGGGCCTAGTTAACCCAAATAGGGTTGTCTTGGGATTACTCCAGATTTTGAAGTCAGTGTTGCCACTGAGATCAAAGACATTGAAGAGAAGAAAATCTCAATAGGCCAGAAATCACAGGGCTGGCCTCTGCTGTCTGGAGAAGGTGCTCACCTCCCTGGTGTGATTTTTAACAGTGCTGAAAACCTCTCCTCACCCATCCCCCAAATAGGTCACCACCTGCCAAACTTGGTTGATTTTCCCGGCATTAGGGTCACTCGTAGGACCTTGAGTTAAGGCAGTGATTCTCCACCTGCGGTCTTAGGGCCACCAGCATCCACATCACGTGAGAACTTGTTAGAAAAGCACATTCTCAGACCCCAACCTGAGACCTGCCGACTCAGGAACTCTGGTCAGGGGGCACATCCAGGGTGGCTCCATGACTCTGTGTGACCTGTGCGGTCCCGCACAGAAGGGCCCTGGGCATGGTTTAATGTTTCAACAAGAGGCCCCACATTCTTACTTTGCACTGGGCTTGGAAGTCCTTGTTTTAGCAAGTTCTCTTGGTGATTCCGGTGCACGCTCCAATCTGAAAGCACTGAGACAAGTCATGGTCTCTCCTGAAGCCCTTGTTTAAATATAGGTGTTAACCCAGAGCACGAACATTGGCCGAGGCACCACCCGCACCTGGAACTTTGGTTCACTATCATCAGTTCAGCTAACCAGTTAGATGGCAGGCACCCGAAGCAGGGATCAAGTGTGGGTAGGTGTGTGGTAAAAAGGCCATTCCCAGACAGTCTCCTCTCCCATAGGCTAGCCACCTGAATCAGGTTATGAAGAGGAAAGAACGTCCCTCATTTCATTCTACCATTTTAGCAAAACAGAGGGAAGTCACTAGGCTACTACTCTGTATGGCCCAACTCTTGGCTCTAAAGGCTGGCCTGTCCCTGGGCAGCATGAGTGACCTAGGCACATTCACCGATCCTGTGTCCTGAAGGTGGATGGTCCACAGTGGTGCCACTGAGGCCCCTTGGTAGGAACATCTCCTAATTTGGATTTGTTCTTCTTGAGGAATAACAGCAAATGGCCCAGAGCTTAAATTTAGGAGCTCAAGGGAAAGGAGAAAAGAGAACCAAATAAATCCAGTGCCCTTGCAGAAAGGCCCTTGAACCTCATTTCACAGCATCCATGTGTCCCTTGCCAAGTGGCCCCTAAATGCATTGCATTTTACATTCCCTAGAACAGTCTCAGTTTGAAAGACTCCTTTTTTTTAGTTAAGCGAATGTTAACGTTTATAAGTGACAAATTATTCTCTAATCCTCTTGTTCTGTAAATTAAGGGAGGCATACTGGGCTTGATGTTTGTACTGGCTGAATACAAATTTTTATAAGTAAATGTATATTTGGAGTTAAATAATGAGCTAGGAGAAGCAGGGCTGAAACAAAGTTTGTGGTCTGAGCCATAAGAGCCAAGGGTCTGGGGCCTGAGAGCTTTATTTGCTGGGACAAGAGCTGAGTCTGCCTTTTGCACATAGCAGAGGTATACTTCATAGGCCAGGGTTCCTCAAAGCCCTTGGCTGGGGAGTGGACGCCTTCCCAGGTTGCCCCTAGCAACCACCTCTGCAGCCTGCCACCAGCACAGCAGCAGCCGCCTCACGTGGCTTCACACCTCTGGTCCTCACTCCAAACCGCCTTGCACGCCACTGCCAGATGAATCTCCCCAAAGCAGTGGTCTGAGATGCCACTGCTCCAGGCCACTGGACCCACCTCATGAGGCCAGTCGATAAGTCTGGGAAATGGACCCTCCTCTTCAGCCAGGTGGACCTGTCCTCCGTCCCTGGAGGGAGCGTTCTCCAGGCTCTGCCACCTCCATGCTTTCCAGTGTCGGCCCAACCCACTAGGCCCAGAAAGCCTTCCTTTCATTTAACAGAGTGAGGTCCCTGTTTTTCATGCATGTCTTCAAATGCCCTTCTTTAAACAGTTGTCTCTGACCACCCCACAGCAACCCCCCTCTTCCTATGAACGCTTCAGCACTTACTGTCTATATGCCTCTTGGGTGCCCGATTCTGTCAACCTGAAGTTTTTACTTAGATTTGTGTCTCTGTGTGCCACACAGCCCCCGTCCAGGTTTTGAGCAATCTGAAGGCAGTGACAGTGTCATGGAGGGGGAGAAGGGAGAGAATCATGATAGTTCATACGTTTTAGGCATTTTACATATGTATTTATTTAATCCTTACAGCTCAAAGAGATGGGAATTATTATCTCTATTTAACTGATGAGGAAACTAATATTCAAAGAGGTTGTTACTTACTCAGAGTCATAACAGCCCAATAGGAGGAATAGTCCAAAGCCTATGAATGGTTGCGAGTGTGGCTTCTGTATTCAGCTGCCTGAGTCCACTAGCTACAACCTCTATAACCTTGGGCAAATGACTTAACCTCTCCAGGCCTCATCTGTAAGATGAGACAAAGAAAAATAGTACTTTTACGCCACAGGTGTCTTGAAGGTGATATAGCACGCTCAGTGCAGTACCTGATATGCTGCCATTGTTCAGCATCCGTTAGGGAGTATTACTGGTCTGACGACTCCTGTAACTGCCTTTGCATCTGTGACCACTGCTGCTGCCACTGCCACTGGTGCCACAAGTCTGCGGCCACAACAACCGTACTGCCCGCAAAGCTCCTGTCAGGGTGTCCTCTGTGCAGTGCTGTTCGTCAAATGCCTGCTGCTTGAGCCTGTGGTGGACACTTAGATGGTTGGCAGTGTGCGTTTCCAGAAAAATCCACTTAATGCCTTTGAGCCATCCCTGGCAGACATCCGTCCATGCCAGTCCCATCTGCTTTAACACATTGATGCAAGCTGTCCAACCCCTGTCTCTTTCCAGTTTGCTCTGAAAGTGAGCCTGAAGCTGAGGCTGACCAGCAGATGGACAACTTGTACCTGAAAGCCTTGGAGGGCTTCATTGCCGTCGTGACCCAAGATGGCGACATGATCTTTCTGTCAGAAAACATCAGCAAGTTCATGGGACTCACACAGGTGACACCCTCCTCTGGCTCTTTCAGAAAGGGAAAGCATTTCCACTTGGGGGTAGAAATTAGTGGAAGGTTCTGATCACATCCCTCCTGACCTCTCCTTGCATATGCCCACCCTGCTTCTCTCTGATTTCAAGCCTCAAACCTCAGGAACACACTGAGAACCCCTGGCATTGGGCTTAGCATTGCTGATGGCCACCCTGGTGGACAGCTCTGCCAACTGGATTAACAGAGCCACCCTTGTGAACCACATCCGTCATGAAGTCTGTTACACCGGTGTGTCTGTGGACCTGTGGAGTGGAACATGAGAAGACCTGATTTAGCCTCCTCCCTCTCTCCAAATGTGAAAAGGGGGCCCCGCTTCCTCTTGGAGACTTCTTCTTCAGTGTTAGGAATAATGAAGCCCAACCTTGTTTTTGGAACAGGTGGAGCTAACAGGGCACAGTATCTTTGACTTCACTCATCCCTGTGACCACGAGGAGATCCGTGAGAACCTGAGTCTCAAAAATGGTAACGTATTCTTCATTGCGTTTCTTTCCTTTTCACACCACCTGGGAGGGGATCTGCCTTACCTTTGTCTACAAATGTAGGATGGTTGGAACATGGCCATCATGACCTAAAAAAAACTGACATCCATAAAAAACCCAGCAGAGCCTAGGAGATGAGATCGAGGGCCCTGGAAGGACCCTGTACTCAAAAGGGTCTCTTGCTGGCTCTTCCTGGGGCCTGACATCACACTCCTAGGGCACTCCTTAAGGTTAGGACACTGTCTCCAGAAGGTTTCATCACCTGAGCATCCAGCATCTCTGCCAAATGACACCACCCAAACCAATCAGCTCATCTGTGCCAAAATGTTCATGGGAACTGTTGTGATTGTCCCTAAGACAGTTGTGTAACAGACTGCCCCAAACATAGTGGCTTAAACAGTACTTTTATTAGCTCTCATGATTCTGCGGCTTCTGTGGGTGGTTCTTTTGCTCCATGTGATGTCAGGAGGCTGGACTTGGGGGGATGACCAGAGGGCTCACCCACACCTCTGGGACCTTGTGGCCGGTAGCTGGAGGCTGGGGCTCGGCTGGGATGAGGGCATGGCTGGACCTCCCTCTCACTCTGGAAGGTATTGGAGCCTCTCCCTCTCCACATGGGGTCTCTAGGGTAGCCAGACTTCTTACACGGCGGCTCAGGGCTCCCCCAAAGTGCAAAAGTAGAAGCGGCCAGGCTCTCCGAAGGCTTATTCCCGAAACTGGTACAGCACCACTCTGCCTCGTCCTGCTGTTAGAGTGAGTTACAGGCCAGCCCCATTCACTGTGGGAGGGAACTACAGGAGGCCCTGAATACTGGGAGATGTGGCTCATTGGGGCCACCTTTAGAGACTAGCTACCCCGGGAGCCAAGGAAGGAATCTGGCCTCCTGGTGATAAGAAATGGGACAGGTAGTTTTTGATGGAGAAGAGATTTATAAGGTCTCGTGCACTGCACCCTTCCTGTGGGGCCTCCAGCAGATGCTAGTGGATTGAAGGGCCTATACAAGCAGAAAGCACTTTGCAGTGACAATCAGAGCTTGCTGCTTCATCTCTTGTAACTGGGGACAGTCAGGCAAAAGCACAGATGGGCATATTGTCAAGTGGACTGAAGCTTTGAGAAGAAGGGGACTTAATGACTTTTGAGGTCCCTTCTGAACCTGAGAGTTGATCTCTGCCCTGGGCAGATTGTGCCCGAGTCTAGACATCCCCTTTTCTATCCCTCACCTGCCACTGCCATGGGGTGAGGGCTTGTCCAACCTGAATGACAGAGGCAGTGGTATCAAGCCTGCAAGGCTTTGCTCTTATTACCACACATGCTGCAAAAGCAGACACTTCATTGGCCCACTTCTGCCCTTGTTACAGACCGAGCCTGCAAAGCGCAGGATTACCACCACCTCTGCCCACCCCACCACGGCCTCCCCGCCCAGTGCCTCTGCTCTCCCTCCCGAAGGCCACCTGGCTCCGGGCGTACACAGGCTGGGGAGCACTCTGGGCTGTTCACTGTCTTCTCTGTGCCGCTGAGAAACTCTTGTTTGGTTCTGTGAGGAAGGGGCTGCCAGAGCTTCTGAATCCCTTTCTAAAACAGGTGCTAGAAGCCCGAGAAAACCAAAAAGTCTCTATTTCTTCTCTGCTCTGGAAACCCTTGGGCCCTTGGGTTCTCAGTCTTAGTTCAACCTCTGACCCTAGTCTCAATCTGACCATGTGATCTGAACCGAGTCACTTCATTGCTCTGTTCCTGGGAGTCTTTCTTTTCAAAGTGACAGTATTGGACCAGGCAAAGTCTAGGACCTTCCAGCTCCCAAGTGCCGTGATTCAGCAGAACTCTACTCTTTTGATCCGAGTAGAACTTTAGATCTCTTGGTCTCTGTGTTGAGGACTTGGGATCCAAATCAGTGAATCAGCAAAGCCTTTGAAGGTGCCGACCTGAATGATCTGTAAGCCCAGGGTTAGTGCGAGCACCCAGAGAAAGATAAGGCTGCGAGGCTGGTGTGGAAGGCTTTGAAGGCCAGGAATTGGGCCTCGGTCCTCTTCCTTGTAGACAGAGGGGAGCTGGTGGAAGTTTTTGGGCAGAGGTGGAGTAATCTGTTTGGAGCTGTGTTTAGAAATATTAACCAAATGGCAGGATGGGGAAGACTCAGAAGTTAACAGGTCAGGAGGCCATGGCCCTAACCCATGTCACAGCCACAAATGAGTCCTTCCAGCCCACTTCTCAGCACCTGAGCTGGTGCTGGTGCTGTGACCAGGCCCCAAGATACAGGAATGTCTCATGATGTGCAAACCCCACTTGTGGGAATTAGAATTGTAGGAAGAAACATAATTGATTATGGGAGAGATGGTTTTTTAATCATGATGGAGGAATATTCTCTCTTTAAAAGAAAAAAAAAGATTCACCATCTGGTCTGTTACTTAGTAGGCTCTCCTAGGGTTGTTGAAGATAAATTCGAAGGTGCCACAATTCATTCAACACACAGTGATTTGGGGCTGTGTCACCCAAATAAGTCACAGCCCCCTGGGGGTTCAGGTGCAGAAGCTGCTGGCCATGCCAGAGGGAGGGGTGTGATTATTTGAAACAAGGCTCTAGTCTGTTCTGAGATGCTGGGCAGGGGGCAGGAGTGTACCTTGGAAGATCCAGGATGGCAGAATTTAGACATGGACAGGGGGGCTCAGCTGGCAGTTACTGCATTCATCACTTTTTTTTTTTTTTTTTAAACAAAAAGTGGGAGAGGTTCTGAATGGCAGGCTATTTGGAGACTCTAAGGAAGGAAGCAATCTTGTTTGTCTTGGTGATTTATTTAATTCTGGCTGAGAAAGGATATGATCTGTGTTGAGTTAATCCTCAAGGTGAACTTGCTCCCCACAGGAGATTTGGACCAGCAGTCTCTCTTGAGCCTTGACCTGTGTCACCTTAGGGAGAAAGCAAATGGTGCAGCATCCTGAATGCAGCCATTGCAGGTTGAAACTAGGGCACTGGAGGGACAGGAATGAAAAAAAGACAGGGGTGTCTAAGGGACATTTCCAGCCCGAGAGGCTTATCCCCTTGGAGTAATTGTGGTCTTGCCCAGACTGTCCCTTGGAATTCCATCTCTGGAACCTGGACCCGCCCCGGGAGAGGTTTGCTGAGATCACGGCCGATGGTCACTCATCGCCTGGCCTCTCTGGAGTGCGAGGTGCAGTGGGAGATAACACACTGGAACAGCCCCGACCCTTCAGCAGTGGGAGACGGGCTGGAGATGAGCGAGCCTTGGCCCACAGCCAGGGTGGCACGGAGCATTCAGGGCAGGCTGCGCGTGCTCAGAGAGCCGCTCCTCAGGGAACACACACACACGCACGTGTTGCCCTGAAAAACTGGCCCCCCCTCTGAATACAAACACGAAACTTCAGCTGGCTCCCCTACCCTTCTCTATCCAGGCTCTGGTTTTGGGAAGAAAAGCAAAGACATGTCCACAGAGCGGGACTTCTTCATGAGGATGAAGTGCACAGTCACCAACAGAGGCCGCACCGTCAACCTCAAGTCAGCCACCTGGAAGGTAGGACGTCAGGCCTGGGTTGGAGTACCGAGTGCGCCCCCCCACCCCCAACCCCGCCCCTGGCTCTCGGCTCCACGTCTGACCCTCCGCGGCTGGTCTCCAGGTCCTGCACTGCACGGGCCAGGTGAAGGTCTACAACAACTGCCCCCCTCACAGCAGTCTCTGCGGCTGCAAGGAGCCGCTGCTGTCCTGCCTCATCATCATGTGTGAGCCCATCCAGCACCCGTCCCACATGGACATCCCCCTGGACAGCAAGACCTTCCTGAGCCGCCACAGCATGGACATGAAGTTCACCTACTGTGACGACAGGTGGGGCCCGGTGGGGTGCGCGCGCGTGTGCGTGCGTGCGTGTGTGTGTGTGTGCGCGTGCCTGTGGTCGGGGTGTGGGTCTGTGGCATTAATGTTGTATTGCTGGGTGCAGGTCACTGTTTCATCCCATCAGTGCCACCAAGGGGTTCCTCATACCATATTGGGCTGTCCCCTGTTGTCACAGCAGAGCTGATCTGGGGTGCAGCTGCTGTCATGGTGGATCGCGGTAGTGTGTACACATTCCTCCACATACGTGTCAGCCTCCTAGGAAATCTCCAGGCCACTCTCCCTCCCCAGGAGACGAGGGTCTAGAGATCTCCATTAGCACCCCCAATTCAGAGGCCAGCTGGGAGCTTTGGTTTCTGGCCTGGAAGCTGCCCTACGGCCGCGTGGCCCCTGTGTGTTCTTTTCAATGAATGAGCTCTTTCCTCGGCCTTTGCTCCTCCTGTGTCACCTCCATTCCAGCCGCTGTCCAGTCTACTTGGGAAGGTTTTTCAAGGAAGGGAACTAAGCCAGACCCTAACCCCCAAAGCCAGGCCTAACTGGAGATTCTCTTATGAGAGAACATAGTGGTGGTTAAGAGCCTTGATTCAGTGAGATGGCCTAAGTTCCAATCCAATAGGAAGCGTTTGGTGTTAGCTGTGGTCCTCACCTAAATTGCTTCATTAGAGTAGTTGAAAGAGCACCTAAGACTGCACATGTAATCCATGTCACTCTAGTTTCAGCTTGAGGAGAGGCTCGAAACAGATGGGGAAGAGGCTTGGGTTGTTGTGGAAGGGGCGGGAGGGATAGCTCTGACTCCCTGCTGCCTGTCCTCTGCCCTCCCCTCTGTGCCTGGGCATTGGGAACATGGGCGGATCGGGAGGTGGAAGGAGGAAGACAGGGAAGGATAGATGCCGTGGGCAGTGGCTGCCATCAGAGAGGGAAGGACAGGCCAGGAGCAGGGGCTGGGCCGGGCAGGCCTGGCTCGAGGAGCCGCCACTGCAGTCTGCTGACTAGTGCATGACCAGAGGTGGCCTTCAGGGATCTCACCACCTGACCCCAGATTTCAGCAGTGTCCAGAGTTACCACGTTTGTCCAGAGTCACAGTTTTTGTGGCAGCTCTTTGCTGCTCCAACCTCTCCCCTCTCCCCTTCTAGGGTTTCTCCAGAAACCCTGAGATCTCAGCTTCCCCTTCTCTATAATGCAGATGAGAATACTGTCTGCACCTGTTTCACAGGATCAGTGTACGATGAGATGAGGGCTATGGAAGCGCTTTGAAAACCACAAACCCCGTAACTGATGGGAGGCTTTTTGTTCCTGCTGATGTCTTGCTCCCTGTTTTTGCCCTCCCCCAGAGCTAGTCTCCCCACTAACCTCAAGGGGCCAAGACTACTTCTGGAGGCATGTAGAGGCTGGGAGCCTGGAAGAAGGAGAGACCACTAGCAGGAAACTGCCTCACCTTCCCAGCCAGCAGGAAGCCAAAGACCCCAGGAGAGAGCTCCTGCTCAGCGGCCCCCAGGCCTGCCCACCTTTCTCTCTTCTGCTGCATGTCCCATGGGTGTCTGGATTTCTTCATGGGTGCGGCCCTACTTTCCAGGCTCAGCTGAGTTTCTCTCCCCTGATTCTAGACTGACCTGGTGTTGGCTGGTGCCACTCCAGGTTTAAGAACTTTTGTAAAAGTGTCCTTCAGTCACTCCTGTCCCCAGAGTGCTGGATTCAAGTCTCTTGGAGGTAGTGCGTAGTTCCAGATGTAGAAAGAAGCGCTCTAACCTCATAGGGAGAAAATGTCACATGTGAAGACTTGTGTCCTGAAACTTTGATACAGTCAGCGTTTATCATGGCTGTTCATATTGTCATTATTGTGATACAAGGATAATTAGAGAGATTATTCCAAAGGCAGGCACCTGAGAAATCCATGCTGTGTGTAACGTTGTTTCTCAGAGGTAGTCTTTGTATTCCAAGAACCATCCTGGGCAGAAGATACAGTTTTGTAATGTGCACCCCTCTCCGTAATCTTCTGAGACAAGAGAAATCCTGCCGCGTAGCCCACGTGTCTCCAGCTTCGAGGTGGGGTGGGGCGGTGCGGTGCTCCGCATGCCTTAGCCTTAGAGCAGCTGGAGCAGTGCTGACAGTGAAAGCTGCGTGTGAAGCACAGCCCTAATGTGACCCCAGAAGCACTGGGAACACCCTCCTGTCCTAGAAAATAACTCCTCATCCCTAGATAACAGAAAAGAAGGATTTTTTTTTTTAAACTTAAGACTTTGACCCTTGTTAATGTGAAGGGAAAAAAAAATCCTCTGGAAAGGGTAACTTGAAGTTATCCCTCATTCATTATCTTGTTTTGAATGAATTTCAGGTCGTTTCTTGAAAGCATCTAACCTTTGAGTAAAAGGAAGAGGGGACAATAACATGAGCAATTGGGTGCCTAAGAGTGGAGGAGGCCCTCTTCCCAGAAAGGGGAGGGGCCCTGCACTGACTTCTTGGTTTGGTTCAGGGCTGGTAGAGTCGATCCTGGCTTGACGGAACCTGTGATTTAGGGCTTTGTGACTCGGAGTGTGGAGGGTGATATTGCTTATAAGGTTTGCTAGACACAGTGCACTTTCAGCAGAATCTTGCCTTTCAAGAACCTAATTACATGGCCCAAACTCTGAATTCAGAGGTGCTAGAAAGATGGATGCAGAGGCATCTAAAGACACAGGATGCTGTGCCACACAGAAGTTGTGTTTAACGGATTAGCAGATTAGTTAACAAGGGCACAGACATGGCTTAGACAGTTTATAAAGTGACTATTTTAAGTCCTTAATACCTATGTGTTATTTCTCAATTGCCTTGATGAAGACTAGGATTTTTTGGTTTTGTTTACACTTTTTGTACTGGGCTGGGGAAGGATATACACACATTCATTCTCTCTCTCTCTCTCTCTCTCTCACTCTCTCTCACACACACACACACACACACACACACACACACCTCTTCCAAGATCAATGCTTCAAAAACCAACACTTATATATCATAGCGGGGTGGGGTGGGGGGCATTCCATTTTAATCAGGGAATTCACTAGATTTAATGACATCTGGCACACACGAGGGGCTGCGATTTCCCATAAAGGGGATTTTTCCCAATGGGAAAGTTAGGAAGAATCTGATGAAAATGTAAGGCAAGTAGAACCCACAAAATCACTTCTGAGGCTGTTTGGTACTTTTTCTTAGATGTATTGAGACCATAGACATAAACAAACAAAAAAAGAGAAGGATCATGGAGAAAAAGACAGGGGAGAACAGAGGAAAGGGGGGAGAGACAAATAAAATAGAAAAGAGTACTCTCATCTTGTGTTTAAGTCTCAGGTTTCCAAAATCAACTGAACCTGAAACAACTTATTCTGAAACATCTGAAGTTGAATAAAGGAATGCAGATGATTCAAAATGCATTCATCCTGCTCCTCTTAACAAAGGGTGAGAGGACCATGTCAAGTCCTGTATTAATGATCTGAAACAGCAAATATTGTTAGAAGTGAATTCTGTAACAATTTATATGTCAGTCACACTTATGTGTATATACAGTCAATTGCTCTAGATAGGGGGAGTAAAGTTGAGTAGCAGGTTTAAAGAAGAATATCCTGATTATCAGTGTAATGGATGATCTCGTCTCCATTTACGATTCAAATAGAGGTGTTATACTCTGTCTCCTAAAATGAACTGTTATTTATTGAGCATCTGCTGTATATCTAACCCAGTGCCAGAGACTAATTATATCAAAGAAGAAAAGAGATGATTCCTGATCTCCAAGAGTTTGGAGTTAGAGACATGAGCAACTTAATGAACCATTCACCCAAAAGGAAGACAAAAATTGTTCTCAAGTAGTTTAACTTTAAAACGGGGGCGGTTCTGGGACTTCCCTGGTGGCACAGTGGTTAAGAATCAGCCTACCAATGCAGGGGACACAGGTTCAATCCCTGGTCTAGGAAGATCCCACATGCTGCAGAGAAACCAAGCCCATGTGCCACAACTACTGAGCCTACGTTCTAGAGCCTGCGAGCCACAACTACTGAGTCTGTGCACCGCAACTACTGAGCCCATGCGCCGCAACTACTGAAGCCCGCACGCTCTAGGGCCCGTGTGCTGCAACTACTGAAGCCTGTGCGCCTAGAGCCCATGCTCCACAACAAGAGAAGCCACCACAATGAGAAGCCCGCGCACCACAGCAAAGAGTAGCCCCCGCTCATCGCAACTAGAGAAAGCCCGCACGCAGCAACGAAGACCCAATGCAGCCAAAAAATAAATTAAAATTAAAATTAAAAAAAATAAAATGGGGTGGTTCTTAAATTCACATGGAGGCGCCATCTAGTGGACAAAGAGAATAACTGAAAGAAGCCAAGCCATCAAGGAGAGTGGGGCAAATCTATAATGCATATAATCCCACTGTGATTTTGTGTGTTTTATGAGTCTTCCTGTATGTTAGAAATAAATTATAAAAGCAAATTATGTGGATGAGAGAAGTATCACTGGGGGAAAAGTTACCATAACAGTAAAAATTTTAAATTAACAAAGAGGGTCCTGTAATTTTTACAGATAAAGAATTTGAGGGCAGCCCTGTTTTGTCATTGGGTTAAGGCAGCGTAGGATGTCATAATATCAGGAGTTACAGTTTGATAAGATGCCTGCATTTCAAATTCTGTGGATCAAATCTGTGATGAATCCTTTTTATACGAAGAAGTTGGCAATAGTGATGATGATAAAAGTGAGGAGATAGTTGAGGACTGTGAAGAGGCTGTCAATAAAATTATAGACAGCCATGAGTTGTAAAACACACACACATCAAAACACCTGAGAAGCAACAGTATTAAAGTCTGAGAAGAAAATAGACTGACTTCGGGCAAATTAATAGTAAAAGATTATATACTTTCATTGTGTACTGAGATACATTTAACAAATTATTTTACTTTTTTTTAGAGGATAGGTGGCATCTTTAATTCAAAGTGATCTTTCAGACTGATATATTACATGTCATTTTTAGTTTCATATTTAGTGTATTCTAAATTTTTTTGCAGACATACACAGTAGTCTTTCTTTACCTATCTTATGTAAGATGTTATAGTATATTTCTTTAAATCCTTGAGTTAGAAGAAACTTTAAATGCTCTCCTTGTGCATCTGTGTCTCCTCCAAACGACGATGTTCTGAAATCAGCCCTAAGAAAGTTTGAACATATTTATGAGAAATGCTTGTATATCATCCTGTCTAATCTGCTTGAAATACTCCTTGGAAGAGGCAGCTTTACAAATCCTCTTTGGAATTTATTTCAAACTGTAATATTACATACCTCACAATTCAAAAACTATTCCTCTGCATGATCTGCTTCTCTCCTGCTACAATTCAAGGCAAATTTCCCCTTCTTGCTTGTGGGTTTCAAGGTAATGAAAGGCAGCTGTGGCATTTGGTGGCACTCAGGGTCAGTCCAGGATTGAGCCAGGGCTACCCTCCTATGTATACTATGAATAAATTCACTCCACCTGTAACACGTAACACTGATAGGATGGAAATTCATTATCCATTAACTATGGAGCTGGTTGTATAGATATTCACTTAACCGTGTACTACTGGAGGAAAACACAAGGCAAAAGTATTGTTGTTTAAAGCCAAGAAAATCTGGATAGAAATATATTAAAACAAATGTCATTGAACTCTGTGTTAGTGAATAGTTTGGGTATTATTGGGGGAATGCAGTTTCAAAGCTAAAAGCACATACAGAAACCAAAATGAGGTGAGTCAACTGTTGCCTAGGAGAGGGCATTGCCAGAAGGCAGGAACGAAAGAAAGCAGACCTTAATAAAAGGATGGTTTTATTAGCAAATGCATTCTTTGGAAAACAAATAGGTGGTTAGGAAGTACTTACAACTTTTATCCTCTCAAATAGTTTAAATGCTCTCTAACCGTCCACGATTAGTTTACTGAGTGAATCCTGTACTCCTAGGGAACAGGGGTAAAAACTGCAGCCAGACCTTGTCTGACTCCAGGCTTGGCGTGTGAAGTAGGGAACTTGCTGCCTCGTCCCTCGTGGGCGGGCGCGTGATGGAGCCGGCTGAGGCCTGCGCTGCATTCCTTCTGCCTAGGAGGCTACACGGCACTGACACTGCAGCCCAGCCGGAGAGTCCATTTCTTCCTAGAGCTCAGCCACAGGTAGTCCATGTTGAAAAGGGCGTCACCACATTTTTAAGGGTAAAGAGCAATGGACGAGCAGTAACTGTCATCTTACATTGTGAGGCAGACCTGACTCTGAAATCCAGGGCCCAGCTGTCTGACCCACATACTTCCTTGGGGCGACAGTAACTTCAGATTGTAACCACCTTGTTTTCCCCTCTACATTCTCTAGTTTCTTTTTTTCTTTCTTCCTTCTGCCTCGGCCTCCTGGGGCTGCCTATCAACGTCTACATTTCTCTCCTCACCTCATCCTTGAGCTGGTTCTTTTCCTACTTTATTATTAAACAGGGACCTCTGTACTTCTCATTTCTGAAGTCTACTGAATTAAGTCCTTTTATATTTTCTTCCCCTTTACAAAGAGAACAGCACTACTGAGTTGACTTTCGAAATTTATGGGTGACTCCAAACTGATTTTATTTTTTTCTCCAGAGAGTCAGGGCCCCTTAATTAGAAAGAAAGAAAGAAAAAAATAGTTCCCCTGCCCCTGGTGAAGAGAGCAGATGAAATGGTGTTATCACAGCCCAGCTCCCGAGGCTTCCCTGGGACAGAGGGAAATGAGCAGGGAGGGCCCTTGTGTGCCGTGGAGGCCAACCCTATAAACAAACCGGGTTCGTTAGCCTCCCCGCTGGCGTCGGCATGCCTGCAGATTGAGGGCAACGACCATTAGCTTTGAGTTGGGGTTTCCTGGTTTTGTGAAGTCTGACCAGTCGAATGTTCTTCAATTGTGTTTGGGGTATGTGTATTTCCCAGTTTTTATAGTCGTCTGTTTAAAGGCATGAAGGAGGAGACGTTAAATATTTATTTTAGTTGACAAGATAAATGAAGGCTGCTACTGGGAAGAGAGCTGGCAATTCTGAAATCGAGGTTTGTTTGTCCACTTCCAAAACATGCCCATTGTGTGCCTCTGAATGGATGGTACATTAATTAGATGAAGAAATATTTTATTTGAGGCTGATTATAATAAACATTTACTTTGAGCATTTTAGAAGATTCTAATCTTGAAAGAAAGTATGATCTCTTCACGGAGTGGAGTCAGATCTTTCCCAGAACAGCCTCATTTTTGAGGGTCTCTAGGAAACTCTAGACCTAGTTCAGGAACAGAAGTAGTTTACCTGGCACATTGGTGAGCCTGTAAATGGCCAGCCCGTTGTCAGCACAGCCCACCGGTGGAATTCTGATTCCCAGGCGAAGGCTGAAAGGCATGGGACCCATCAGAAAAGCTACATGGGCACAGGAAAGGGCGGGCCAGCACTGTGCGGCCGTCTCCTTGTTCTCCCTGAATCTCCACCGTGGCTAAGGTGCCATGAATGCCAGCCCTGGAGGTAGGCTGCCGAGGAACATGTCTGTTGCTGATGAGTTCAGAGACCTCTCTGCTCGGGGCCAAGTGAGGGGACAGATCCTCCTGGTGTGAGACCAACTGGCTGGTGCGGGTGAGCTGCTGGAATCTCGCTGGAGAAACCTCCGCTGGGCTAAATCAACTGAGACCTAAGCTTCTCAGCTCTGTTGTGTTGCCCGTTGTTTGACAAAGGCTTTAACCCCCAAGTCTCACCTAGGCAGAGAATTTGCCTCTTCTCTGCCCACTTCAACACCAGACACACCTTACGGAATGGAGAAAGGATGGATTGAACATCATGAGGGCTGTGCTGAAGGCTGTGTGTGTGCATCACCATGCACTGAGACAGGTGACCATGCTCTAGGAAGGAAAGTGGACCATTAGTGCCCAGGTTCCTTAGCAGTGCTGGGCTAGACAGGGCTCTGATTATACCTTAGGCCCCCAAAGACTATCCGTCCACTGGTCGGCTACTCTAGCATTTACTGAGCACCCGTTGTAGCAGAGGCCAAAGGAGAATGTGGTCCCTGAGCTCGGGGCTTGGCAGCCTAGGATGTGGAGAGAAGCATACATAACTCCTTGTGACATTGTGTTTGCCTGTTAGGACTCGATGAGAAGGGGAACCTGGAGAAAGCTCCAGGGCCAAGGCGAGACCTCGAGCTGGCCCTGTCATCATCAGGGCTCGGAGGAGAGAAGGCCTCAAGGCTCTGCGGCAAGCGTGGGTTTGCCAGAGGGGGGAACTGCGAGGAGAGGGGTCTACCGGGGAGGGGGGACCCGCCACGCTGCCGATCAGCTGCAAATCACTGCTTGGAAGATGGAGACGAGACCCTGGGGGCTTAGAAGTCAGGTGGAGTTTATTTACTCTGGATGTGGTTGGTCCTAGGTAAGCTGGGGATGCTTACATAGAGGGGTGACAGAATGGAAATAATATTTTAGGATGATTTCGTCTGACCTGTGCAAAACCCGTATGGAGCGGGAGAGAGGAGGAGAGACAGGAGACCAAGGAGCCACGGCGTCTGCTTTCCTCTCCACACTGTTCCTCTCCAGCGTGGACAGGTGACAGGGCTGTGCCCCCGGAGTCATGTATTCCAAAATAGAGCTTGTAATGGTGAGGATATAGCATCACTTCTAGCTCGTGACAGGCTAAGTAAACAAGACAGTGAGCCGGTTAGAAAAAATGTGAGAGAACAAAGATGATGAGAAATAATGTTTAGGTATGATGTGGGAAAGCAGTTAATCTGGTGGTTCTTGGGCAGGGCTTTGTTTATTTTAATGATTCCAGCACAGAGCAGAGGGTCCTCAGAAAGTTGATTCTTCACGGTTCTCCACATTTGCCTTTTCTCTGCCCACTTCTTATCTAAGGCAGACACCCTACACGGAAGCTGCCTATTTATCAGAGTGTAACGAAGAGGCACATTTCTAGGACTATGATTTTGTATCTGTTCCTCTTGGCACCTCCTGCCCTCCCTCCTTTCCTTGAGATAGAAAGAGCAAGTAGAACCCATGAAGGCAAACCTGACGTCTAGGAGGTATCTGAGGTCACCAGGCACGACCTGAGGGGAGAAGGTTTAAGCGCAGACAGGGCTCTACCTGCCTGGGTCCCTCCTCAATCCGTGGCTAACACACATGCAGAGGCCACCTCCATGCTTTTCCCAACTTGGGACCACATAATTTTCACTTTTCATTTATATCGCCCTCTGCTAGAATAAGCTGGAATAGTCAGGATGTTCCCATTTTCGTTCTTGCTCTGTCCCCGGACACTTGTGTAGACATCAAGCAAACTGTCTACCCTCTCTGCATCTCTGCTCCCTTGTCTGCAAAAACTGTGGGTAGGGGGCAATGAGAGCCCCTTCCAGTGGTCACTGGAGCAAGGCACATGTGTCTGTTTGGGGGTGGGAGGTAGGGAGCCCCTGAACAGGTGCTTTTCCTTCCTCCCAGACACAATCCAGGAAGGGCAGGAAGAGTGGAGGTTCGGTAGACCCACAGTTGCAGGTTGACCACCATGTTTGTTGTTGTTGTTGTTGTTTGCTTGGATGAATGGTACGACCGGGATGTTGGGAGTGTGTTTCATTGAATGTGTGCATTTGAATTACCTTCTACATATAGGTCCTTGAGCCCCTGCTCATATTCATATGGTCTTTCTCTTCCCCCTTGCTTTTTTAAAAAAAATTTAGAATCACAGAACTGGTTGGTTACCACCCTGAAGAGCTGCTTGGCCGCTCAGCCTACGAGTTCTACCATGCACTGGACTCAGAGAACATGACCAAAAGTCACCAGAACTGTAAGTTCCAGGAATGCCCTATATGTCTGTGGAATCTGGCCTTGAGTGGGGTGTGACTGGTGAGAAAGGAGAAGATCCAGTCGCTTCCTTCCCAGAGCCATCATCTCATGTGGCAGACAAGACTCATGCCCTCAGGATGGTTAGAGAACCAAGGCTGCCACCATCCTGTGTGACATGCTCATGCAAATTAGGAAAAGGGCACTTTTGGTAGGGGACACACAAACACACCAAGGCATACAGCCTGGAGAGTGGAAGGTGGGCTGAATCTCAGTCCCTACTTACCACCTCACTGAGCACACTTATGCAGTTCACAGTCTGCTTAACCTATGCAACAGCCCCGTAGAGTGTAATACAAGACAGCATGTAATCAACTTGGGTTATGCGCTATAGAAACATGTACATCCATTCAAAGAAGAGGGCTGGGAGAGTTCAGGAAAAGAGAAGACAGGGCACTTGAGTTGGACCTTGAAGGATGGGAGAGCATTGGTCTAAACAGAGGTAGAGGTTGCACGATACCAACCTAATAGACGTGTTGAGGTGAGCCCTGGTTTTCCAAGAGCTTGCTTGCTGAATCAAGAGAACACAGCTGGGGAAGGCTGTCCAGGCAACCCAGTAATGGCATGTGGAAATTGTGCCTTGCAGCTTGAAAGAAAACCTGAATTATGAAAGGATTCTAGAACAGGGCTGTCCAATAGAACTTTCTACAATGGAAATGTTCTTCATCTGCATAGTCCATAGGTGACCTATGCTGTATATTAAATACGTCTAGTGCAACTGAGGAACCGAATTTTTTAAATTTAGTTTTAATTAAAGTAGCCACACTTGGCTAGTGGCTACCATACTGGACAGGGCAGTTCTAGTGCATTTCAGTTGACTATGTTCCCAATTAAGGCTTCCCATTTGCAGGTGATCCAAGACAATTTTCTTGAATCCATACAGCCCATCAACATGCAAGGACTATGGGTTTATAAGCCTATACCTGGCCTACTGGGGGGAAAAGAAATTGATAGGATTGATCCCTGCCCTAAGGGATCTCATTTCTGCGGAAGAAGGAGGGCTTTGGGCTCTGTGGGAGCATGGTGGTTCATACCTTCCGCCTCAGTATCTAGCATAGTGTTTGGTACAGTACAGGCACTAAATGAATGACATACCCAAGGGCAAAAAAAAAACATATTTGGGAAAGAATGCTTCCAAATAAGTGCCCCCAGTGCAGATCAGGGTACTGAGAGGATTACAGAAGGATTTAAAATGGGTAAGTCTGAGAAGATTCCCAGTGGCCCTTTTGGTCTTGGACTCCAAGGATTAGCTGTGGCCTTGGAATGGCAATGAAGAAAATGGAAGTGCAGTTATTTGTCCATTGTTCCTAAATCCGTCCATCCATCTATCCCAAGGTTAGGACACCTGAAGTTCAGATCAGCAGGCCATAAGCTGTATAGAAGCACAGTTAATATTCTCTTAAGGAATGAGATCTTCTCTTTCTAATTGGTTTCTTTGCTTCGTCCTCATGGCTTTTGGGTTTGATCCAACAGTGCAACAGGGCCCCTAATGATATCTCAAAGAAGTTTCTCATTGTGTTCTCCAGCAAAAAAAACAAACAATCCAGCTTCCCCATTCAGGGACCCAGGGATGCGGGAGGGAGGTGGAGGTACTTTTGTGTGCCCATGGATGTGGCCCAGCTCTAGCCTGCCCCAGCTTTGAAACTGTAGGACGTGGCTCCAGCCTCCGCTCTGGGACTCCCCATGCTTTTCTGGCCCATGGTGGTTTCAGCTCCCAAAGTCATCCTGGTACTGGGACTCAGGGACCTGGCTCTGGCCCAGCTTACCCACTGATTCCCAGTGCCTGGCTTTCTGGGGCTTCCCTCCTTTAGATGTAAAACTGGGGAAAAGCCTAGCCTTCCTTCTCAGCCAAGGGTGAGTCAGAGTAGAGGACAATAGCAAAAGTTTCTGGAAATTCTTGCAGGACAGTATTGTACTTTACCTTCTGGGGTGGGAAAGTAGAGGAAACTATTGTCAAAGAGAACAAAAATGATGGCTTCTCACTAGGCCTATGAAAATGATTTTCTTTCCTTCTCTTAGAAAATCTTTGATCCTTAAAACAGAGCTGGGGTAAAAAATTGTCGTATTAGTTTTCTGCTGCATCCAGGGGAAATATGGTGCAGATTTATTGAATCTGTGGTTTTAAGCATTAGGCACACTTAAAGGTAATTCACAACCCAAATGGAAATCACAGGTTCCCTTCTTCCCCTGATGGAGCCAAGTAAAGCAGCTCTGAGCTCAGAGGCCTCTACTCAGCCAGCCTGAATCCAGCAAAGGGAGATCTTCATGGGGTGGAAATTGGGTTAATGCCAGCTAAACAGACGCATCTATTTCTGTTTCTCTTTCCCTCTTTTTTCTCTCTCAGTCTTTCTCAATCTCTCTCTCTCTCTCCCTCTCCCCTTCTCTCCCCCTCTCCCCCCTCCCCCCTCTCTCCCTCCCTCCCTCTCCCTCTCCCTCCCTCCCTCCCTCTCTCTCTCTCTCACTCTCACACTCACACTCACTCTCACACTCACTCTCCCTCTCCCTCTCTCTCCCTCTCCCCCTCTCTCCCCCTCTCTCCCTCTGTCTTTCTTGTTGGGTTTATGCAGATAAAGTTGCACCACAGACCCACACTCATACTGTGGAATAACTGGAGGCCCAGGCTTGAGGCTCATCCAGGTTTACACACCAGCATCCCGAATTTATGCACGTATGTGTGTCTTAGCCTGTGAAGGTTTACCGTTGAAATTACTGGGGAAGCTCAGACCTCAAACCAAATTTAAATAATTGAAAGCCATCATTTCCAAATGGGTTAGTAATTTATACATTGTTACCCTCAGAAGGTAAGGGTTTGGGGGAAGGGGGGTTGGTTTCTCTTTGTTGTGTGAGGACATTATGTGCTCTTAGGAAAACAAGATTAAAGGCCATAAAAAGCCTATCTACCAAGTAGCAGGCCCCTCACCCAGGCTGGCATTAATGAGCAGATGATTAGAAAGCTGGTGTAATTATATTCTACTGACAGAGCAGGCCCTCGCCTGCAATCGCTAGAAATGCAGTTAAAAACCTTTGCTCACTGCACTGTTTAATCAAAAAGAATAAGATCCCTGAATCTTGTCTGCATTAAGAATAAGTTAATAAGTTAATGAATAAGTTAACTCCAGGCACTTGAAATTGTGCAAGAATCATGTCTCTCGGGCATGGGAGCCTCAGTGGGGTAGATAAAGGGAGATGAGGGAGGACAGAGTTATTTCTTTGGCCAAAGGGTCCATTGATGGTTCAGGACAGCAGCAACCACCAGTTCAGTCTTCCTAGTGAAGTGTCGCCCGGGGGCGTGTAGTAGGAGGGCACTGTACTGCGGGCCACAGGCTGTCGAGTAACCCAGACTGTTGTCCTGTGTGATGTAAAGCAGGTCACAATCCCTCTGGCCTTAGTTCCCTCATGTTAAAAAAAAGATGGTGTCTGTCTTCCCTACAGCACAGGATTTTATTAAAAAGATTAGACCATGATGATATGACCACTTTGGAAAATAACTTGGCCGTATCTTATAAAGGAAACATATACTTACCCTATGACCCAGCCATTGCACCCCTAGCTGCACTCATACTGTATGTCCATACAAAGATTTGTACACAAATGTTTATAGCACCTTTATTCATTATAACCCAAAACTGAAAACAATGCAAACATCCATTGACAGGTGAATGGATAAATTAGTTATGGTATCTCCATGCAGCGGAATATTACTTAGCAATGAAAAGCAAACCAGGAATACCTACAACAACATGAGGGCTCTGGGAAACATGCTGGGTGAAAGGAAGGCAGACACGAAAGAGCTCTGGTATGATCCCACTTACGTGTGAATGGAGAGAAGATCATTTCTATGTATAGTGACAGAAAACAGATCAGTGGCTGCCTGGGACCAGGGGTGGCAATGGGGATTGACTGTCAAGAGGTATAAGAAATTTGGGAGGTTGGATGACGGAAAATTCTATACCTTTGATTGTGGTGACTGTTACAAGGGTCTGTACAGTCGGCAAAACTCATTGATCTGTGCTTAAAATGGGTGCATTTTTTACTGAAGGTAAATTAAACCTCACCAAAGTTGACTTTTTTAAAATGCAAACAAAGCCAAAAAGACTTAGGACCCTTTAATTTGGACTATAAGCCTGTGGACCGTTTCCACTGAGGGGGCCTTTCAGCAAATCACTCTAAGCCTGTTTCTTCAGATGGAAAACAGGAATAATAACAGATACCTCGTGGTGTCACTGTACAGTGAACGAGGTGAGGCTAACACTAATCCTGTGGATGCTTTGTGTGCCAGGCACTGTTCCAATTCCTTTGCAGAAATGAATTTATCTTACGAGATGGTTTTGAACCCTGCAAAGCACGATACACATGTAAGTTATGTGTAGTATGGTTACAGTGCTTCCTGTAGCTTGGAGGTGCTTGTTAATTTCTGAACAGGAGGAAATGTGCCAAGAAAAACATAAATGTGAAGGATTACAAGCATGGTTAGTACGAACTGAGCTGCATTCCTCAACCACACAGTGTGGTGAACGGGGAGTGATTCCTGAGCCTACACGGAAAAGTAGGGAGGGTTGTGACGTTTACAGAGAGTCTGCATGTTCTCCCACAGGGCCCCTTGTGACATTACCTACAGACGTGTCCTGTAGACGTGACAGGGCCTGGGCACTGTACATGTTGGTAACTTTGGGGCAGAGGGGCTTTTCCTAATACAGCACTTGTCAGTGACGTCAGCCACATTTTTGGACCTGATGAACCAGGCAGACTTGGTCCTCAGTACAAACAGCTCTGGGACACTGGGTACTAATAATTATTATCATTACTGTTATTATTATCAATACCCCATTTTGCAGATGAGGAAAACCGAAACCAAGATTTCCTCATCCTGCCAGCATGCTTCTTTCTCTGTGATTTGGGGGTTTCTGAGACTGGGATTCAGAAGAATGAATTCCCAAGAAAGAAAGTAAATGGGCAGTTCAGAAAGCTATCAGAAATCCTAACATTAGTAAACTTTCATTTAAAGGGACTTGATTCTTTTTTTAATGGGAGCAGATAGAGCATTCTGGACTGGGGAAGAGGACAATCTGGGGTGCAGGGCCCTTTCCCCGATGTTTTTATAGAGTAAAACAAATGTTAAATGAACATTTAGAGCATTCTGGAAGAGGAAAGAAGTCATACGCAGGCAGCCTAGCTGGGCAGCTGGGAGGACTTACCAGGGCTTGGATGAGGCTGTGTGTAGAGGCTGGCGGGGGGCTTGCTGCTGCCTTTGCTGTGGGTCACAAACTTGCTGTGGCCCCAAAGGCGGCAGGTCTGACGGATGACCTGGAACAATCGAGGATATCTGGGGGTTTCTTTAAACTGCTTTTATTCACAAGCAGAGTACCGATGCTGGGCCTGCTACCAGTGGCTGCCCGAGGACAGGCGTTCTCCACGCTGCTTGGAAGCACCCTGCCGCCTGTAGTGTGAGGCAGAGGAGGCTCGCCCGTTCCCTGCGTGCCCATTTGGATCCAGAGGGCACCCCGTGGAGAGGCTTCCTCTCGTTGACCTTGCGGGGGGAGGAAGGGCAGGTGCTGCTCTTGGTTTCTGCTCCCAGCTGAGCCAGGGGTGAGCCAGCTTGTCAAGGGCTTGGCGGTGGCCACTCCCTCACAGCCAGCCTAGGGAAGTCAGTTAACCTCTCTGGTTACTTTCCTCATGTTTAACAGGAAGAGTTGGGCGAGATGCTCTAAGCTCCCATCCAGCTCATTCTCCCCCATCTTTCCCCTGCACGCTGCCCTCCCCATGGGGTCTCCCTCCCCCACCTCCTGACCTCAGGCCCCATTTCTCCTCCCCTAGTGTGCACCAAGGGTCAGGTGGTGAGTGGCCAGTACCGGATGCTTGCGAAGCACGGGGGCTACGTGTGGCTGGAGACTCAGGGGACGGTCATCTACAACCCTCGCAACCTGCAGCCCCAGTGCATCATGTGTGTGAACTACGTCCTGAGGTGAGCCTGTGAGGGCCGGGGGGGGGCACAGGCTGGGGTGCAGGGTGCTCCCGAGACTGAGGACACAGCCCAGGAATGCCGAGCCTTTCAGAACCCGGCACCACATCGGCGAGCTCTTTTGCAGTGGGCGTCCTGGGGACGGTGGAACACTGGGATTTCCCCTTTACAGGCTTTTTCTGCCCCTTTCCCCTTTGTCTGTCATCTGTCATGCCTCTGACCCACGTGGGGAGGCAGCTAGAACACAGTCGGCACTTAAGTGCTTTCTGAATGGGAACCAAGGGAAGAGAACCACGGTTACTTTTTGGGAGAAGATGTAACACCTCTGCTCGGTAGCACCTGGGAAGAAAGCTAGAGAAAGTCATTGCTGGGGTGCAACAAAAGCAAAAGCCTTCAAGTCTCATGCATACCACGCAGCCCACGTACACTATTAACACAGCATCCAAGACAGATACATACTCAGCGGGTGCTCTCTGCGTCGCTAGCTCCACGACTCCAAACTTCCAGTGCACAGTTCTTTACGGAATGCCAACCCACTGTCCATACCCGTGTTTTTGTCTGAGAGGCTTAGCTATCAGGACTTCCACGTGTCTGGAGAGTAAAAGGGTTTTGCTGGCAAGTGTGGACGGTCTGAAGCTCGCTCTTGTCCCACCAGTGAGATAGAGAAGAACGACGTGGTGTTCTCCATGGACCAGACGGAGTCCCCGTTCAAGCCGCACCTGATGACCATGAATAGCATCTTTGACAACAGTGGCAAGGTGGCTGTGTCTGAGAAGAGCAACTTCCTGTTCACTAAGCTGAAGGAAGAGCCCGAGGAGCTGGCCCAGCTCGCACCCACCGCAGGAGATGCCATCATTTCTCTGGATTTCGGTGGGTGCTTCTTAGCTGAGCCAGGGCCTGTCGAACCCTCCTGGGGTGGGGGGAGGCCTCCCTGGCCACAGCTTTTCCTTAAGCAGAGCTGCCACGTGCCTTCCCCAAGTCTTGCTGATCATCCGTTGGTGGCCAGACCCTATGCTGGGCATGTGCACTCCCCGCAGCATAAGACCATCCTCTTTCTGACCTCGTAAAGCGCTGAGCGGGGTGGGGGGGAGGGCGTTTTGGTAGATTCTCCACCAGGGGGAGGGGGGAGCCTGAGACGAGAGAGTGGGGCAGCGAGGGATCTGCTCCCGAGGCCACGGGCATCTTTCCACAGGGTGGGCAGATCTCCACCTGAGCCTTGAAGGACAGATTGCTTGTTTAGGCAGAGGCCTGCTAGGTTGAAATAATGTTGGGAGAAATCCTTCCAGAAACGTGGATGGAGAAAAGATTCAGGCCCGGGAGTAAGCCCTCGAATGCACTTCTTTAAACGTTTGCCTGTCCCAAGGGGATGCGAGCCCTGGTGGCCCCAGCGGAGTCGGTGGCTCTTGACCCGTGCTCTGAAGGCGGGAAGCCCCTTCTTCCCCATGCTGCAACCCACAGTCACCCCCCAGCCTTGCTGTGGCTGCTCAAGGAACAGCTACACCTCCCTGTGCTTGCTCTGGACCGGCTCAGCCCCGTAAGGTGTGTTGTGAGAGGCCACCGGGGAACAGTGATCTCAGAGAATCACAGAGAGCAGCCCTGGGACAAGGAGTCACGCAGCTTCCCAGTTTCGTGGCAGTAATGAGGCAAATTGCCCAGTTTTCATAACCTCCTCCTCTACGTTCTGGATTGCCCTTCAGGGAAGAGTGGCTCCTAATACATTTAGTCTCTGAAAATTAAAGGCTCCAGGAGGGTGTTCCCATTAAAGGGAGTCTGTACGTTGAACCCGTTGATGGCCCCTTTGTCCCAGCGAAGCCTCAGCACACGGGGGGGCCGAGCCCCAGGCACGCCGCAGGCACGTTTAGGATCACTTGTGCATCCTTCATGCTTCCTCTGCCCTGGGGTGAGCCCAGCAGTTGGGGGTGCGAACCAAGCCAGGCCCTTGTCTCCACAGGGAGCCAGAACTTTGAGGAGTCCTCAGCCTATGGCAAGGCCATCCTGCCGCCAGGCCAGCAGTGGGCCGGAGAGCCCAGGAGCCACGGCGCCCACACTGAGGCCGGGAGCCTGCCCGCCTTCACCGTGCCCCAGGCAGCCGCCCCTGGGAGCACCACCCCCAGTGCCGCCAGCAGCAGCAGAAGCAGCAGTAGCTGCTCCACGGTGAGCGCCCCCTGGGGTTGAGGCCATGGAGAGGGTGGGCTCCTCCTCTGGCTGCTGCCGGATGGCTGAGTGGACAGGCCAGACCCAAGTCCTGCCCTCCTCCTACTCAGTTATACTGGAGCCCCCTAGGGGGGCTGTGATACTTACTTGCCACGCATTAGAGCTGTGCGCTTGCTCTCAGTACCCATCCCCCCATCTATGTGATAAGGTCCTTGAAGACAGGGGCCGAGTGGCACACAGCTGTGAGCCCCGAGCTCAGTCCCCATGCGGGGCAGTAACCATCCTGCTGGGGGCACAGAGCCACACAGTTTGCAGACCCCGGCCAGCCATGCCTCTATCCTGTTTGCTGTTCAAGACAGCCTCATTTTAGGCCGAGGAGACTGAACTCAGAGAGGAACACACAGCTCCTAGGGCGTGGCTTCTTTACAAATTCTTATTCCGTGGCATAGAGTTGAATCTGTGGGTCCAGAAACGTCTTTCTCCTTCTCCCTTGGACTTCTGGGGAAACCAGTGCCGTAGCCTTGACTTGGTCACCTTCCTTCCTGGCCCCCAGCCCAGCAGCCCTGGAGACTATTATCCATCTCTGGAGGATGATCTGAAGATTGAAGCAATCGAAAAGCTCTTTGCCATGGATACAGAGGCGAAAGACCAGTGCAGCACCCAGGTAGGTGGCCGTGGGGAAGATTGGAGTGGCGGGCCAGGCCTACCAGCTGCTGGTGGTGAAGGCTGAAGTCTCCTCTTGCAGCCTCATCCCTTTGTTGCAAAGACTAGTGGGAATGCTTGGCCACGGCCACAGTCCCTAACTGGGTGAGGGTGCAGAGCAACGGAGCCTGTGGCCGTGTGCTTCTCGCACTTCTGCCCTCTGCTTACCCGTGTCAGAGCCAGCTCGTCTACTTTTAACTCTCGATACATCATGTCCTACTAACTTGGATATTTCTTAATGCTTATGAAAACAAAAACTACAACTGAACCTTTCTTTAAGGATCCCTGCATTTAAAAAGCATACCCAGATGTCTACGACTTTCGTAAGCATAGGGAACAATTATTCCCCTTACAAACATTTCCATTTTAGGATTCTTTGAAATACCTTATTTTAAATGCATTTTAAAATGACATCTGAATGACCAATTTTTACTTACACGTAACTTTTCAGAAACTTATTACATAAGGCCAAACGTCTTGTAAAACCTGTGTGAACAGGCTAGGGTGTGGGTGGACGGGTATGTGGGTCACAAAACCCAAAGGAAAATCATTCATCCCCATTTGTCTTAGTCTGGGTTACTCATCCAGATTTCTGCCTTGCCTCCTCAGTTTGTTCTGCAAAACTTTCCCTATTTCTACCCTGCACTTTCTCTGAACTCCTATAGGATTTATTACTTAGTATTTAGTTATCACTGTCTGCTTCTGCTCTTTAACCATTTCAGGCGGTTGTAATCAGCTGCATCCTCCCAGTGAGGGCTGAAACATTTATTTTCCTGGGTCTGCTTGTGAGAATTCCCTACGGTGCCCATCGTGGTAGTGGGAACCTGCGGGTCCATGTCTGAGTCCTTGTTGATCAGAATGAAGGTCCCACAGGTAGCACTGGGCTATGGTTGCCCTATGAGCATTCCACCGATACACCCTGGGCAAGTGAGGTGATGAAGACAAAGCTGCCCATGGCCCCCTGGGAGCCATCGTGCTCACCGGAGTGGGCAGGGATGGCTTCGTGGAAGAGGTGGTGCCTGCCCAGCGTGTGGGAGTGAAGGCGGGGTTTGGACTGGGAGACAGGAGAGCATTTTGGGCTGGATGGGGATGGTGGCACCAGGGAGTGTGTGGAAGGATGCCTGAGTGGAGACTCAAATGACCGGGGATTGGTGGCACAGGCTGCCCAAGGGAGAAAATGCACGGGAAGCTGCTGGCACCTGCCGGGAGACGGTGCAGACTCAACGGACACATCTGAGTTTTCTTCTCCTGGGCCCTGAAGGCCTCAGCACGGTCAGGCCATGCAGGAGGAAGGCCTCTGGCAGGGGCGGGGTGGGGAGGACGAGGGGCTAAGAAGGAACAGTATCCCTGAGGCAGCACCAGCTGCTGAGCTGCTTTGCCTGTGGTCTGTGTCTCCTCAGACGGACTTCAATGAGCTGGACCTGGAGACCCTGGCACCCTACATCCCCATGGACGGGGAGGACTTCCAGCTCAGTCCCATCTGCCCCGAGGAGAGCCTCTTGCCGGAGACCCCCCAGTCCACCCCCCAGCACTCCTTCAGTACCATGTCGAACATCTTCCAGCCACTGGCCCCGATGGCCTCTCACAGCCCTTTCCTCCTGGACAAGTATCAGCTGGAAAGCAAGAAGATAGAGCCCGAGCAGCGGCCTGTGTCCTTCATCTTCTTCAATGGTGGGAGCAAGGTGTCCCTACCACCGTGCTGTGGCCAGACCTGCACCCCTCTCTCCTCCATGGGGGGCAGATCCAACACACAGTGGCCCCCTGATCCGCCATTACACTTGGGGCCCACGAAGTGGCCCGGCGAAGATCAGCACGTGGAGTCCTTGGGGGCCTCACCCTTGGGGCCCCCCATCACTGCACCCCATCTCTCCATGTTCAAGAAGAGGTAAGTGGCAGAGACCCTTGGCTGCTTCAGCAAAGGCTGTGCTGTACAGGGAGGGGACAGACAGGTGCCCTGAAAGGCACCCCCGCCCCATCACCAATTCCCACTCCACAGGGGTCTGATACTCCACTCAGCCCTTCTCAGAACTTTGAGAGCTTGGGCTTTAGGGGACTCGCCCCTAGGTATGTTAGGCCTCGAGTGGGACACGTTTTATCAGGTCTGAAGGACACCACGAGGGGCCTGCGGCCAGGCAGAGGAGCTCGTGCAGGGCCCTGAGCACCAGTGGCTCTCCGGACCACCCCTCAGAGCACCTCGTTTTATGCAGAGCTTGTGAGCTGAGCCGCACAATACCCACACACACAACACAGAGGGGTGGTTCCTTGGCTCGGCCGTGGAAGCCTGGTTGCCCATGCCTTTCCCCTGCCGGGGTCCATCCAGCACACCCTCCCCATCCTGCCTTCCCCCAGCTCCTCCCCGTCTCCCCCGCCAAGTCCCTTCCACCCACTGGGAGCTCCCCTCAAGCTCCCAGGGCCCATTGCTTAGGCTTCCTCGGGGCCCTTAGCTTCTACAGAGCCCCCTCCCTGGTTCTCGGCGGGGGGCAGTCCAGGCGCGACGGAGCAGCAGCCGCCCTCCCACAGACTGCTGTCAGAGCTGGGCGGCTGCAAACCAGGACTGGAGGCTGCCCGGGTATGGGCCGGCACGTGTGGAGGGAGGTGCAGGTGCCCTGAACCCTCAGCATCTCACCAGGTAGCGGGCACTGCGGAAGGAAGGAGAGCCTGGGCCTCAGGCCCACCACCCCGCCTCCAGGACTCTGCCCTTGGGGTCTTGGAGCCGCCACGCCATGAGTGTTCGTTCTGGGAGGGCCCTGGGTGTGTGGGGCTCCAGACTCCCTCACGCCCATCTCTTGGGCTTGGCAGGTCTGCAAAGGGCTTCGGGCCTCAGGGCCCAGACGTGATGAGCCCGGCCATGGTCGCCCTCTCCAACAAGCTGAAGCTGAAGCGACAGCTAGAATACGAGGAGCAAGCCTTCCAAGACATGAGTGGGGTGAGCGCTGCCCTTGGGGAGGCCGGCTGGGAGTGGGGGCTGAGCACAGAGATCCAGGCTGGCGCGGAGGGCCCTCCCGGGCCGGCTGACCGGGCAGAGGGAGCGCTGCCCACCTCACCCTGACGCAGTTTGAGGACCTGGGTCTCTGGCCTCTCCCCTCAACCTCTGCACTTCCACACCCAGGGGGATCCACCAGGCAGCAGCACTTCACATTTGATGTGGAAAAGGATGAAGAGTCTCAGGGGCGGTGGGAACTGCCCTCCGATGCCGGACAAGCTGCCGAGCGCAAACATCCCCAGTGGTGAGCACAGGCCTGGGCCTCCTGGGGCGCTGGGGGAAGGCGTCTGCCGGTGGAGGGGCTCGGAGTGCACCCTGGCTCCCCACTCCCTCCCCGCCTGCCCCTCCGAGCCTTGCTAGGACAGGGGGGTGTCTCCACCACCCCCTTCCCACTCTGGCCCGGGTGATGCCGTCAGAAATCTCTGGGCTCCTTGCGTGAAGGAAGAGGGACGTTGGGGGTGTCATGGTCTCTCCCCTCACTGTCTGACATTGGCCTTTCAGATGAGTTCGTCCGAAATCCCATGAGGGGCGGGAGCCAGCCCCTGAGACACTTAACACCGCCACAGCTGCCATCTGCCGTGAGCCCCGGGGAGCCTGCCAAGAGTGGGTTCCCCCCGCATTGTTACACCCCCCAGTATCAGGACTACAGCCTACCAGCGGCTCACAAGGTGTCAGGTGGGTGCGCTCAGGAATGGGGGCACTGTGCCAGGGCCTGCTGGGTTTGGGAGGGTGTGGGCCAGGGGATGGACAAGGCAGCGGGTCTCAGCTCAGCACCAGGATGAACTTGCTCATGACAGGCAGCTGCCTTGAGAAGGGCGAGCCCTCTTTTCCCCCAAGTACTGCAGCAGGGGCTGGAAGGCCACGTGTCCACAGGGCTCGAGAAGGAACCCTCCACTCACCAGGTGACACCCGGGGCTCTTCCACCTTAAGAGCCCCCGAGCCATCTGCCTTTTGCTCAGTTCTTCACATTACCGCCTGCCGGGGGCATCGCTCTGAGCTCAGGCAGGAGCTGAGCTGAGGACGTGCTGCTGGGAGGGGAGCCAGGCTGGTCTGGGAAGAGTCACCCTACTGGACCTTGCTTTCTGGGAGGACTGGCCACCTTAGTCTGTTGCCATCTTGTGAAATGTAGGTGTTGTCACGGAAAGGTTGCTATCTAAACATGAACATAACTTGTAGTTCGGGTGAAACATGCTGGACCCCTGCCCTAAAAAAGAGAAATTTCCTCAGCAATATGGTTTGGGACAAACTGCTGCTCAGTGCTTCAGAGTCACAAGACAGGCCTGGGCTAAAAATTCTGCTCGTTACCAGCTGGAGTTTGGACGGAGCAAGCCACACATTTAAATAAGAGGCTTGCATGCAAAGTGTAGAGTAATGTTTGCATTAAGTCGGAGCCAGCGTTATCATCCTTGCTGTGCACCCAGGAGTTTCCTTGAGTGGAAACTCATCCTTTTCAGGGGAAAATAATATTCTTTTAAAAACTCAGGTCGTTTCTTAGGGTGAGTCAAAGAAGGGGGGATTAGAAAGGGCTGGTGAGCAAGTATCTGTTGCTACTGTGGTGCTGCAGAGGTGTGAGACCCGCCCCGTCCACGAGGGAGCAAGGTTGAGTGCGGGAGGCAGGCATGGGGGGCTGGGAGGGGGGCCAGGGATGAGGTGCTACAGCTAAGCCAGGGGAAGGGAGAGCGGGCACCTCGCGTTACTGGGGCCGATGAAGGGCTTCCAGGGCCGCCTCCAGAACGTGAGCCTGCTCTTTCCAGGAAGTGGGGTTTTGGGTGCTGGGAGTCTCCCCTTCTCTTCCTTCTCAGCAGGAGAGAAAGAGGGGCTGCCAAGGGTGGGGATCCTGAAAGTGGAAGTCAGGCCTTTGAAGGACCCGTGTGTGTGTGTGTGCACACACATGTAGATATGCATGTGTGTACATTTTGTGTATGTGCATGTAAACGTGTGTGTGCAAGTGCGTGCAGGCACCAGCTGGTTCAGAGCTCCCTCTCTCTCCGTTCAGCCTTCCGGCTGCCAGTGCACAGTGGGCACGGGTCAGTTGGCAACCCCGAGCCTTGCCCAGGCGCTGGCTCACGCCTCCACCTCCCAGGCCAGGAAGCCTTCGTGGGCGCTCCTTCCATCCAACCTCCCTGTCCCCTCAACATTCCCTGCTCTGTCTGCACACACTCCGCTGCTTGGGTCTCAGCCCCTCTCACCTGATGGGATGGAGACGACATGCTTTCTGCTGGGTCCCTGCTCTCTGCATGGGCTGGGTCACTAGGGAAAGACAGACAACATTGAAGAAAGTGAAATGAGGGCTGCCGCCGAGTCACGAAAACTGGATATACCCCTTGCTCTCCCAACACGTCTCATCCATGCTGGGCTCTTATGGAATAGACCCTTTTCCAAATGTTTGATTTAGGGTTTTGAAAATAAGGGCACTAACTCTTCTTTCAGGCATGACAAGCCGGCTGCTCGGACCCTCGTTTGAGCCCTACCTGCTGCCGGAATTGACCAGATATGACTGTGAGGTGAATGTTCCTGTCCCAGGAAGCTCCACGCTCCTCCAAGGAGGGGACCTCCTCAGAGCCCTGGACCAGGCCACCTGAGCCAGGGCCACCCACTGACAGGCACCCCTTCCCATGCCGTCCCACCAGCTTCACGGTCTCCGTCTGTTTTTTTGCAACTAGATATTTCTCTAACACCAACACACTTTTTACAAGATATACTTACCTGGCAAACTTGCCCAGGTCACCAAGTAGTGGCCTTTTTCTGAAGATGCTCACTTTATTATTCATATTTTTAAAATACAATTGTTTTACCTGCTATGTTTTGCTCTGTCAATGGAAATGTTCTTAAATTTTATAAGATTGTTCTCTCCCCAACTTCAATTACTTCTAATTTATATTATTCACGGGTCCCTCTGTCTCTGTCTCTCTGTCTCACACACACACAATATTCATACTAACAAGTTTGGTGTATGTTTGTTTGTTCTCCTTTAGGGAAAGCTTTGGCTTCATTTAACTAGAAGGATTTTGTTGTTGTTGCCAAAGAGAAACAAAATAATTTTGCTTTCTAAGCTTGATTTGTGGCCTCTTATCTCTCAGCCCTCCTCCTTTTGTAAAACTAATCACTATTGTAAATTTCAGTCTTTTTTTTTTTTTTAAGTCAACTCTTTGCTCTAATTTTGATACAACTTTTGGGGGAAAAAAAATGTGAAGGGTGAACTCCATTGTATGTGGTGGTTATCTGTGAAAGTTACACAGTATGGCTTTTCCTAAACTGGTGTTTTTCCCCTGCATTTGGTGGAGTTTTTTAAATTATTATTATTCAAAAGCATAACTGAGTTTTTTAAAAAGAAAATTTATATCTGGGTTAAGTGTTTATCATATATATGGGTACTTTGTAATATCTAAAACCTTAGAAATGGAATCCTGCTCACAAAATCACTTTAAGATCTTTTTTAAGCTGTTAATCTTTTTCCTGGTGTTGCTGACACTGCAGAATTGTACAGAACTCCACAGGCCTGTACTAACCCTGCTCAAGGTCTCCCTCTGTTGCCTTTTTGCTTTCGGGACATGCCGTAGGCGTGACACACAATCCAGAAAGTGGAATCATTCTGCGGGAGCGCTGCAAGCTGTCTTCTCCTCCTGTTCTGTATGTATTCTGTATGTATGTATGTATGTATGTATGATTATTACTGCCAAGAGGGTCTGACAGCATGTCCGGGGCGGGGGGTGGGGACAAACAGGGGAAGCGCTTTAAACTCTTCTTCAGGTTTCACTGCCAGCCCTTCAAGTGCACTGAGCTATGTGACCCTAATGGTCTTTCATGGGGCACATTTGGGTATTTCCAGAACTACCATGAGATGATTTAGATGGGAATTCATGAAAGAAAGTGAGGATTTGGAAATGGTATAGGGACCCAGTCCACATCCTCCCAGCTCACCACCTGGGAGCCCATGGAGCTGGGCAGAGGGAACGCACAAAGGGGGGCTCCTGGTCCTGACCAGCTGCATCCTCATGCCCCTTCCTCAGCCACGCCATCAGATCGCCCTACACGGCCGAGGTGCAGCAGGCAGCCCCCCGGGGACAGCCCCTGGCCCTCCTTGAGGTCTGTCTGTCCCCAGAAGTGATGTGTCTAGGGTAGGAAGTACTGAAAACAGTGTTCTCAGAGCGTCTTATAACTCACCAGGTAAGAGGGACGATGCCATGTGTTTTTGAAATAGCAATCACGTGAAACTTTTCCGTCATGGGTACAATGAAGAAGTTTCTAGAAACACACAAAGCAAAACACAGCAAGCCAAGAATTTGGTAAGGCTGGATGGACTTACTGCCCAAAACGAAATAAAATTTAAATTTCAAAAGAAAAATTACCTAGTCACTGTGTTGCCAAAAATGTTACTTGAGCACCACAGCCCCCCGCCTCACGTACGGCAGGCGGCAGAACTTGAAGGGTTACGGACATGTAAGCGCTGGTGTTTGGTTTTCTCTGTGTGTCTGCCTCAGCACGAAGGGCATTTTACCCTTGCGGTTGTACTAAAACACTCTGAAAAATATTTCAAACTTCATATTAACTTTATCTATCAACATAATGATTTCGTGAACATTATTATAAATGTCAAATTCCTACTGACAGCGTTGTTACTATACGGGAGCTTAACTTTATAAGGAAATGTATTTTGACACCTGCTATCTTATTAAAGTCTTCTGATCCTACCACTGCTGGTGGCTCTTGTTTCCTGTGGGTTTATCATGGGCTACACTGATGTAAAGTGACGTATTTATTTATTAAACAGTTTACAGAAAACGAACATGGGCCCTGATCTTTGTGAGACGACTGAGGCCAGCTGATTGATAGGAATCTGGAGAATGGAAGAAAAGGCTAATGTTAAAACTCAGCACCTAAGACCAGGAAGCCATGCTGCATGGTCCATATTTCTGCAGGCCTCTTTTTCTATGTTCTGTGAGGGACCCGAGGAAAGAAGTCAGGGTTCCTGTCTTCAGAAAATTATGGGAAGCAGTCTGAAAACTCTGCCGCCTACGTGTATTCACACGCCGCACTTTGGGATGAAGGCTCTCAGGGGAAAGGAGCAGCCCGAGCTCTGGGGCTCAGAGGGGACCTCAGTTTGGCGGTGGCAGGGCTCACGCGGGCCCTCCCAGCTAGAACGGGCATGGGAAGGGCCAAGATAACCTCAGACGGCGACAGAGCCCGGCAATAGCCCCAACTGGACAGGGGCGTGATGGGTTCCCTAATTCAAATTTTACTTTTCCAAGTCATGGCCCGCTTGGAAAGAGGCGCCATCTCCACGGTGGGATGGGGGGAGGGACCCAGCAGTGGCCTCTGCTCAAAATGGTCAGTCCTAGAATCAGCGTTCCCGGGTCACACACTTAGTTCCCCTAAGAGTTCAGTCCACGTGGTGTGGTTTCACACTTACCTTGTTAGCTCACTCAATCCTCGGGCTGAGCAATCCATGAGCACCCATTTCACAGATGAAACTGAGGGTCATATTAAGTGGCTTAGGCAAGTCACACCCTGCTAACAGAAGAAAGAAATGTAAACATAGTGTTGGCTGTGCTTTCTCCTCTCACACCGACCGTGCCTGCTGGGAGGTATAGTTCATGGCAGGGCTCTGTTTTCATTTCCAAATAGACCATTCCTGTCGTTATTACTTGAACCTGTAGACCTCCCTCTGGTTCTGTGCTTACTCATCTCTTCTCTTCCCAACTGCCTGGATCTTCAGATTGGATTTTCTGGGCTCTGCCCGCCCTCTTGGACTTCCTGAGAACATCATCTCCTCTTTTTCTGAAGCTCTTCCATGAATGACATGTTTTAGCTCGTCCTTCAGGAGCAGAGTTGCCTCAAAGCATTGGCAAGCTCAGGACTCAGACCTGGGTGGGTGCTATCCTGACCCCCCAACAATTTAAGTGGGCTGTGGGTCTATGAGGTGTCCTTAGACGAGGCCACTGAACAACCACCTGAAAGCCATGATTGTGTCCTCCAGCCCTTGGGGGTGCAGGGCAGCTCCAAGCTCCTCTTGCTTGCAAGTGCAGCAAGCTGGGGTGGGGGGGACACTGAGGCCACTGTCTCTGATGGATTAGAGGAACTCAGCCCCTCCAAAGCACTCAAGCACAAGACACGGGCCCCACCCAAGTCACCCTGCTTCCTTTATGTTTTGTCTCTAGCAATCGGGTGAAGACTCTGATTTAAAAGCTCCTGATTTCAGATTTCACTTTCCAAAATGCAGGTGGCCACTCTGCCGTACACCTGGAACTAACAACAGTGTAAATCAACTATACTTCAATTAAAAAAATAATTTTTAAAAAATCCAGGTGGCTTAGGAGTAGGTATGAGCCTGCATGGCCAGGTGTGCAGGGGCAGCGGCCTGTGTAGAATTAGCAATAGGTCAGCCGTTGGGGTTCCTCCTGACTCTGGATATGTTCTCCTCCAGGCAGGCAAACCTTGGTGGGAGGTGGCACCTTCCCAGAGCTTGCTTTGCTTGGCAGCCTCCAGATGAGAAGTCTGTCTTTTGGGGGGGTGGGGACACTCAGACCCAGAGCTGAGAAAGGAGACAGCCCCACCTGGTGGAGTTCCCTCTGATCCATGTAGGGCAAGATTTACCCGCTCCTGAAGCATGGGCTCTGATGAACATTTCAAATTGGGCAGGGGGGTGAACTGTGGGTTTTCCTGGAGATACAATGCAGAGCCATTTCCTTCATAACATACAAGATTCAACCACCTACAGCCCTGCTTTCCTGGCCCCTGCGCATCCTCTGCTTTACGTGAAAAAACTTTTATCGGGAGGCCTGCATAAGAGTGACCAGGTTAGCTGGGCTCTTCCTCTCTCGAGTCAGGAGAGTCCCCAGTAAGACAGAACTGGATGTATTTTCCCAGATGGACTCAAGATGCTGAGAAGGACCTGGAAATGACGTAGCCCAACGCTGTCATTTATTTTTTTCAACCTCTTAATTCTAAAGATGAGAATACTGAGGCCCAGGGAGACAAAGTGGCAGGGCTGGGAGCAGAACCCAGGCCAGCATCACGGGGACTGAGCCTGAACTCACCATAAGTGAAAGGGGCCACGTCCTTGGCCCATGACATCAGGTCTCGATTTCTCAGCCAGTGCACAGGCCCTTCCCACACACGGCCCTTCCCACCACCACCTCACAGGCCTGGGCCTTGTCTCTTCCCTCGGGGCACTTTCAGTTCTTCTAAAATGATCATGATCACAGCGTCACCCCATTTCTTCAAAATATTCCTTTGAATTCAGTGGCCCCCGTGGGAACCGCTTGGCCTCTCTGTGACCTCGGTGAAAACTAAACCAACTCCTTCACTTCTCGACTGACTCTTCTTGGCCTCCCAGGCCCCAGGAGAAAAGGGTTTTGAAGTACTTCTCAAATAAAAACCACCCTGGATAACTCAGACGCCCGTACAAGCTGGTGTATAGTGTTGGAGGCCCACAGCCCACATTTTCCCAGGCAGTCCCAGTCACAGATATCGTGTTTCAATGTCACCCAGGTGCGCTTGTACTTGGGCCAAGGACCCCCATCTTGGGTTCAGAAAGCGGGAACCTTACGGATACAAATGAGCCCTCAGTTGCTTTAGGGTGGACCCCAGGTCTTGGGGAAGTTCAGAGGAGGCCAGGACCTCAGGGGTGGAAAATCCTCCCAACCAGCCCTGGGATGGAAGAGGACGCAGAGGGAGGCGGGGTGGGGGCGGGTCATTCTAGATGTGGATGGACGAGGGGGACAAAGGCATGAGGCCAGAATGAGCAGCACGTGCAGAAAACCCTGGGGATCAGGCGGGGTCAGGAGCTGGGATGGAAGGAGAGGGCGGCCTGGCCACTCACAGCACAGGCCTGGAGTCAGACAGACCAGGGTTCAAATCCTGGCTCTGCTGCTTCTAGCTGTGTAACCTTGCGGAAGCCCCTTCATGTCTGATGGCCCGTGTCTGCTTTCCTGTGAAAGGACCATGATAAGTCCCTACCTCAGAGAGTCGAGGCTGGAGATATTAATTTGGGGATTGACGGTAGGTAAACTGTACTTAAATCCCTGAGATTGGATGAACTATACCTAGGAGGTAAGAGCATAGACAAACAGTAGAGCCCTAAGATAGAGCCCTGGGCCATGGCAGCGCTGGTAGAAGTCAGCGAGAGGAGGAGCCAGCAAAGAGGCTGGTGGGAACAGCAACATCTAGGGAAAAAACCAGGATTTCAGTATCCCAGAAGCCAAGAGAGGAGGGTGTTTTAAGAAGCAGGAATAGTTAACTGGATCACATACTAGACTGAAAGCCCAGGTAAAGTGAGGAGGAAATAATGGCTCTGGGGTTTGGCAACATGGAGATCATCATTGACCTTGACTAGAGAGGTTTTGGTGGAGAGCTAAGGACGGAGGTGTGATGGGAGTAGATTGAGGCATGAGCAGGCTGGGGTGAGGGCACAGAGACCACAGCAATACACAACTTCTTCAAGAAGTTTCCCTGTGAAAAGAATGAAATGATGCCATTTGCAGCAACATGGATGGACCTAGAGATTATCATACTAAGTGAAGTAAGTCATACAGAGAAAGACAAATATTATGATATCACTTATATGTGGAATTTAAAAAATATACAAATGAACTTATTTAGGAAATAGCAACAGATTCACAGATATAGAAAACAAATTTATGGTTACCAAAGGGGAAAGGAGGGGAGGAATAAATTAGGAGCGTGGGATTGACAGATACACACAACTATACATAAAATAGATAAGCAACAAGGACCTACTGTCTAGCACAGGAAACTATATTCAATATCCTTGATAAACTATAATGGAAAAGAATATGAAAAAGAATGTGTATATTTGTATAACTGAATCACTTTGCTGTACAGCAGAAATTAACACAACATTGTAAATCAACTATACTCCAATAAAATAAATTTTAAAAAAATAAAGAAAAATTTTCCCCATGAAGGGAAGCAGGGAACTGGAGTAGACCTGGAGGAAGGGGTCAGGGGACGTCTTTTTAAAAAACATTTAGTGAACTTTTGTTTTAGAATAATTATAGATTTACAGAAAAGTTGCAAAAATATTAGAGTTCCTGCACTGAGCTCCCTCTATTGCTAACTTAACTGTGGCACGTACGTCACAACTAAGGAAGCAACATTGGTATGCTTTTATTATCTAGAGTCTGTACTTTATTCAGACTTCTTTAGTTTTTACCTAACATCTTTTTTTCTGTTCCAGGATCCCAAGAGACCACATTACAGCTAGTTGTCATGTCTCCTTAGGCTTCCCTAAACGGTGACAGTTTTCATAGTCCATCATAATAGTTATTCACACCTTCTGAGTTGTTGATGACCTTGACAGTTTTGAGGAGTGCTGATCAGATATTCTTAAAGAGCAGCGTCTTTCAATTTGGATTTCCTGATGGTTTTCTTGTGGGTAGACAGAGGTCATGGGTTTCGGGGAGGAAGACCGGAGGTAAATTGCCACTGTCATCACCTCATATCAAGGGTGCATACTATCAATGTGGCTTATCACTGTTGATGTTAATCTTTATCATCATTTTTATGTTTATTTATTATCTTGGCTGAGGGAGGGTTTGTCAGGTTTTTCCACTGTAAAGTTACTGATTTTTTAGGGGAAATTTTTTTTGAAGCTGAGCAATATTAGGGAATGTTTCTATTGTGACAGCAGGGAGGAATGTTTCTAAGAGAATGACTGTTACGATGGACCATGAAAACGAAGTGCTGTGGGAAGGAAAGAAAACATACGAAGAGATTGATGGCCAATGAAAAAAAGGGTAGGTTCACTGAATTAGAGGTCTAAATGAGGTCAAAGAGGGGTCAGAGTGAGGTGTAGAAAGAGGGGACCATGCAGACAGTCATTGTCAGAGGAGGGGAAGCTTTTTTTTTTTTTTCCTGCGGCTCTGTGGCCTACACAGCCCTGGAGGTCCTCACGAGCAAGAAGTACAGCGGGCAACAGGCTGACCCGTGGAGCCTGTGAGCACCACCTCATGGGCTCCAGTATCCCTAGGGAGGGGAGGGGAGGGGAGTGGTGGGGTGGGGAGGGGGCACGCCCTGGGAAGCCCATGCCCCCGGAGGTGTCATCCTCTACACCATGGTGACCGGGAAGCTGCCCTTCAAGGAGCGCCAGCCCCACCACATGCTGTACCTGATGCGCCGGGGCCCCACCTTACGGCCAGGCCTGTCCCCAGGTGAGCGCCTCCACCCTGTGTCCCTCCCCTGTCCCAGCCCGCACCCAGGTGGGCAGCGAGAGAGAGCTGGGTCCGGAGAGGGGGAAATGGGTTGGTGGCCCTGCTAAGCTTGAACCCTGCACTAGCCCAGGGCAGGCCGCCTCACCTCTCTCTGCCTGTCTCCCCACGTGTGAAATACGGGCACTCTATGGCCGTTTATTTATACTTACATATGACCCAGCAATACTACTTGTAGATATTTATCTTAAAGAAGTGAAATTTTTTTTATTATTAGTTTCTGCTTTATAACAAAGTGAATCAGTCATACATATACATCTGTTCCCACATCCCTTCCCTCTTGCGTCTCCCTCCCTCCCACCCTCCCCATCCCACTCCTCCAGGCGGTCACAAAGCACCGAGCTGATCTCCCTGTGCTATGCGGCTGCTTCCCACTATCTATCTACCTTACGTTTGGTAGCGTATATATGTCCATGCCTCTCTCTCGCTTTGTCACAGCTTACCCTTCCCCCTCCCCATATCCTCAAGTCCATTCTCAAGTAGGTCTGTGTCTTTATTCCTGTTTTACCCCTAGGTTCTTCATGACATTTTTTTCTTAAATTCCATATATATGTGTTAGCATACGGTATTTGTCTTTCTCTTTCTGACTTACTTCACTCTGTATGACAGACTCTAGGTCTATCCACCTCATTACAAATAGCTCAGTTTCGTTTCTTTTTATGGCTGAGTAATATTCCATTGTATATATGTGCCACATCTTCTTTATCCATTCATCCGATGATGAACACTTAGGTTGTTTCCATCTCTGGGCTATTGTGAATAGAGCTGCAATGAACATTTTGGTACATGTCTCTTTTTGAATTATGGTTTTCTCAGGGTATATGCCTAGTAGTGGGATTGCTGGGTCATATGGTAGGACATGATACTATACATAGAGAATCCTAAAGATGCTACCAGAAAACTACTACAGCTAATCAATGAATTTGGTAAAGTAGCAGGATACAAAGTTAATGCACAGAAATCTCTGGCATTCCTGTACACTAATGATGAAAAATCTGAAAGTGAAATCAAGAAAACAGTCCCATTTACCATTGCAACAAAAACAATAAAATATCTAGGAATAAACCTACCTAAGGAGACAAAAGACCTGTATGCAGAAAATTATAAGAAGTGAAATTTTTTAATTCACACAAAATCTGCCCACTGATATTTATAGCAGCATTATTTGTAATCACCAAGAACTGGAAACAACCTGAATGTCCTTCAACGGAGGTATGGATTTAAAAAAAAAACAACCCTGTATTTCATTGATATGATGGAATACCACTCAGCAATGAACGTTAACAAATTTGATTCAAGCGGCAACATGGATGAATTCCAAAGGTATTGTGTTGAGTGAAAGAAGCCAGTATCAAAAGGCTCATTCTATGTAATTCCATTTATATGACATTCTGGAAAAGGCAAAAAATATAGGAAGAGAGAACAGATCATTTCTTGCCAGGGCCTAGCGGTGGGAGAAGTTTGAATATAAAGGGAGAACAGAGGGAATCTTTGGAATATTGGAATTGTTCTATACCCTGTCTGTAGTGGTGGTTATAAGAATTCACACATGGGCAAAAATCACAGAACTGTACATCAGACAAAGAATCTTACTGTATGTAAATTTTTTTTTTTAAATAAAAGCAAAATTTGAGATTTCAGAGGCAGCTAAAGTAACACTGAGGAGAAAGTCTGAGGAAGTAGGGTAGACAGGATGCTGTCAGGGCTATGAGGTGGATGTTACGGTGACACGGAGCATAAGGGTGAAGGAGAGACATGAGCTGAGAACTGAAATCACTGAAAGCCAAGGTTGAGAGCCGTGAGGCGAAGCAAGAGTCCAGTGCCATGAGCGGGAGGCAAAAGGGAGGAGAAGGGGTTTGGAAGCAGCATGGCGAAGCTAGGAGGAGCCCTCTGCCTCCAGGCCCTGCCCAACACCTGCCTGTAGGAGAGAGAATCCAGCCCCTTCCTGAGGGCTGGTGGGACAGGGGCCCTCAGCCGAGAGCCGGGCCCCAGTTAAAGAGGAAAGTGATGACATGTTCAGAGAAGACAGGGGACCTAGGAGGTGGCTGATGTCAGACTGAGCTCCAGAGAGTGCATGGCAGGATCTCAGGGCGGGAAGGGATGGGAGATGGAGAGAGTGATGGATGAGCAGGTCTGGGGACAAGGGCCTGGTGGTAACACGTGGCCTGGAGGCCCTGGTCTGCCACAGGTGACTGAGGGGAAGAGAGTGGGAGAGATGGTGTATCCTCCTGAGGGCCTCTTCGGGGTTCAAGCCAGCAGGCTGGGGTCTGACCCCTCCCGTAGCCTCAGGGGCAGGGCAGGGAGGCACACAGCTTCTCCGCCATGTCTGCGGAGGTGGCTAGGCTCTCCTCACCTCCCGCAGCACCCAGGGACCATCGTAGGGATGCACTCATTCAACGTAAGGTGGGCTTGTTGCTTTCTAAGGCAGGTGTGAGGGTGCAGGGGGCGGCCCCCTCCCTTTCTGCCTGTGAGGACCTTGGTTTTAAACCCTGTGGGTGGGCCCAGCACTTGCAGGAACAAAGGAAGGCAGTGCGGTTGGAGGACCCAGTGGCCTGAAACAAAGTGATGTTTTCTCGTCCTCATTAGCCTGGTGGAGGCGAGGGCAGCTGAGCATGAACATTGACATCGTTTGGGGGCCTTGCTTAAAGGCCAAGGCAGGACTCCAACTAAAGATTCAAATCTGGACGAGAGAGCTGGCTCAGATTGGGGCAGGTTGGCTGGGACGGTGTGGGAAATCCAGGGCTTGTGCATCTGCTCCTGCTGCAGCTTAAAACGTGGACTGGCAGCTGTGCTGACCAGGGTGGCCTCTGCCGAGGGGTGGGGGGTGGGGGTGGGGTACATGCCACCACCCCACTCACCGAGGACCCATGGGTTAGGCACCAACCTTGCTGAGCTGATAGTTCTACAATAGCGTGAGGAGGCAGCAACCGCAATATGTTCTGTCCCTCTCTGAGCACCATACTCTAATAGAGATATAGATCAACAGGACTTTGTTCAAAGAAGGACGACTAAAATGGTGATGGGACTTGCAGCATAGCACAACAATAGACTGGAGAAGTTGGGACAGTTTATCCTAGAGATCTGGGGGAGCTCAAAAGACCACCTTCAAATATCTGGAGAAGGGCTTCCCTGGTGGCGCAGTGGTTGAGAATCTGCCTGCTAATGCAGGGGATACGGGTTCGAGCCCTGGTCTGGGAGGATCCCACATGCCGCGGAGCAACTAGGCCCGTGAGCCGCAACTACTGAGCCTGCGCGTCTGGAGCCTGTGCTCCGCAACGGGAGAGGCCACGATAGTGAGAGGCCCGTGCACCGCGATGAAGAGTGGCCCTCGCTTGCCACGACTAGAGAAAGCCCTCGCACAGAAACGAAGACCCAGCGCAGCAAAAATAAATATATAAATTAATAAACTCCTACCCCCAACGTCTAAAAAAAAAAAAACTATAAAAAAAATATCTGGAGAAGAGTTTTTCTGGGTGGCCCCACTGGACAGAACTAGGCCTGTAGTTTCAGAAAAACAGTTCAGCTCAATGCAAGTACACTCAAGAGTACACCTCACTCCTCTCCTCATGTGTCAGCATTTGCTTGCTCGGTATAACAGGAAATAACATCTTTACTCCGATCACCCAAGAAAGTTATTTACCAATTAATGCCAGGGAAGGCTATCTGGCAAAGATAAAGAAAAATCATAATTTCACATCTTTGTTCAGGTTTTTGTGTAAATAAAGGCTGGCCATCAGACATAGACGGCCCCATGGAACCCAAGATGGGCAGAGGGAAACTGGCGCTGCCCCTTAAGTGTTATCTCCTGTCTGGGCAGGAGAAAGTTAGTAATGGGGGAAGCAGGTGCAGGGCAAATGGTAATTCTCTGTGCTATCTTTGCAATTTTTCTGTAAGCCTAAAACTATTTTTTTAATTTAATTAATTGAAAAATGATGCCAGATAAAAACAAAGAAATACAGGAGGAAACAAAGAGAAAAAAAAGGATAAATAAATCTAAGTGAATACTGACTGTTAAAACAATAACAATGATAATATATTGTGGGGTTTTAAATAAATGTGAAATTAATGTATATGAAAGCAATAGTATAAGAGGTGGGAAAGGGTAAACGGAGTAAAATGACTTTTAGTCTCTGCATTGTCTAGGAAGTAGTAAATGTACTAATTTATATTAGACTTTAATAAGTCAAGGATGTGTGTTGTAAAATAATGTGTGATTAACAAGCTAAAAGAGCAGGGAAATGGAATCTTTAAAAAATATGAGATTATTCTAAAAGAAGACAAAAAAGGATAGAAAAAATGAACATAGGATAAGTGGGACAAATAGAAAACAAATAAGATGCTAGATCAGCTTGGTGCTCTGTGATGACCTAGATGGGTGGGACGGGGAAGGGGGGAGGGAGGTCCAAGAGGGAGGGGACCTATATACATATACATATATGTATATGTATACATATAGCTGATTCACTTCATTGTACAGCAGAAACTGACACAACATTGTAAAGCAATTATACTCCAATTAAAAAAAAAGATGCTAGATTTAAATCTAAATATATCAGTAATTACATAAAATATAAGTAGGTTAAACATTTCAATTAAATTAAAAATATCAGACTGGGTTTAAAAAATAAATATAAGCAGCTTACAGGACACATGACTTCTAAATAAGAATACAGATAGGAGAATACAAAAGGACAAAAAAAAAGGCAAACACTAAAAAAAAGCTGGTGTAGCATACTAGTATTAGCTAGGTAGACTTTAAGGAAGAAACATTACTAAAATGAAGAGGGACATTTCATAATAATAAAAGTGTCAATGCAACAGAAAGATAATTCTATATTTGTATGCACCTAATAGGCTTAAGAAATTGATACCACTACAAGGAAAAGTAGAAAATCTATCATCATAGTTGGGGATTTTAACACACCTCTCTCAGTGACTAACAGAACAAGCAGGAAAAAAGTAAAGATAACCCACAAAATGGGAGAAAATATTTGTAAATTATATATTTGATAAGGCACTAATTTCAGCATATATAAAGCATATTTACAATTCAATAATTAAAAGAAAAATAACCCAATTTAAAACGGGCCAAAGACTGTACACATTTCTCCAAAGAAGATATACAAATGGCCTATAAGCATATAAAAAAGATGTTCAAGGTCTTTAGTGATTAGGGAAATGTAAATAAGAACCACGGTGAGATACCACTTCATACACCACTAGGATGGCTAAAATCTAAAAGACAATAACAAGTGTTGATGAAGCTGTGGAGAAATTGCAACCCTTATAGATTTCTGGTAGAAATGTAAAATGATACAGCCCTTCACAAAACAATCTGGCAGTTCCTCAAAAATTTAAACACGGAATTACCATATGACCCTGCAATTCCAGTCCTAGGTATATACCTCAGAAAACTGAAAACATATGGTTACAGAAAAACTTATACACAAATGTTTATAGCAGCATTATTCCTAACAGCCAAAAAGTAGAAACAACCCAAACGTCTATCAACTGATGAATACGTAAAGAGTATGTATATAATGCAATATTATTCAGCCATATAAAGTAATGAAGTATTGATATGTGCTACAGCACGGAAACACCATTCTGAGTGAAAGATGCCAAACGCAAACGGCCATATATTATCTGATTCAACTTATATGCAATGTTCAGAAGAGGTAAATCCATAGATACAGAAAGTAAATTAGTGGTTACCAAGGGCTGGAAGAAGGGGAAAATGGGGAAGGTTTCTTTTTGGGGTGATGAAACGTTCTGAAATTTGTGACAATGGCTGCATAATTTTGTTAACATACTGAAAACCACTGAATTGTACACTTTAAAAGGGTGAATATTATGGTATGTGAATTATATCGCAATAAGAAGTAGATAAGGGTAGATAAGTAGATAAGGGTATAGAAGATTGAAATACACAGTTAAGAAGACCTAATTGACATATGCAGAACTCTGTGCCCAAAAACTAGAGAACAGACATTCTTTAAAGTGCACACAGTCTTCCTAAAATTACTAAAATGGCTAAGTTACTAAAATTAGCCATGTACTAGAGGGCACAGTATTAGTACTAAGCAAGCCTTAACACATTTCAAAGGTTAAAATGACTCAGAGTATATTCCCTGACCACAGTGAAATTAAACTAGAAATCAGTAACCGAATGCAAGTTTAAGAATCACATGTTGAATTTTAAGCAATACATTTCTGAACTACCCATGGGTCAAAAAAATCACATTGGAAATTAGACCATATTTTAAGTATGAATGAAAGCAATGTGTCAAAGCTTCTGGGATTCAGTTAAAGCCATGCTTACAGGGAAATGCATAGATTATATTAGAAAAGAAGAGGGACGAAAACCAATGATATAAGTATATATATCAAGAATTTAGGAAACAAACAGCAAACTAAGCCTAATAGAAAAAAGAAATAAAGAAAAAACATGAGAGAAAAACTTAATGAAATAGAAAACAAGTGTAAAACAGAGAAAAATCAACAAAGCTAAGGTTGTATTAATCTTTGAAAAGATTAATAAAATTTATAAACACCTAGCAAGATGTATCAGGAAAAAGATATAGTAGGTATAAATTACTAATATCAGAAAATAAAAGATTATAAAGGAATATTAGAAAAAACTTTGCCATTAAACCAGATGAAATAGACTAACTTCTTGAAAATTCAAAATTATTTACCCAAGAAGTGATAGAAAATATGAATAATTCCATACTTATTAAAGAAACTGAATCCTTAAATAAAGCTTTCCCACTAAGGAAATTTCAGTCCCAGATGGCTTGACCATTAAATCCTCCCAGATGTCTGAAGAAAATTAACCTTTCTCGGGACTTCCCTGGTGGTGCAGTGGTTAAGACTCCGCACTCCCAATGCAGGGGGCCAGGTTTCAATCCCTGGTTGGGGAACTAGATCCCACATGCATGCCGCAACTAAGAGTTTGCATGCCACAACTAAGGAGCCCATGTGCCGCAACTAAGGAGCCCATGTGCCGCAACTAAGACCCAGCACAACCAAATAAAAATATATTTAAAAAAAAAGAAAATTACCCTTTCTCAAACACATTTAGCAAATAGAGGGAATGCTTTGAACTCAGTTCTGAGGCCAACATACCCTTGATACCAAAGCCTGACAAACATTTAACAAAAAAGACAACTTACAGAAGGCCACTCTCTCTCATGAACATCAATTCAAATACCTTCAACAAAATATTATCCAATCAAACCCAGTAATATATGGGAAGGAAACTGCACTGTGAGCAAGCTGGGTTTATTACAGGAATACAAGGCTAATTTAACACTGAAAAACTGATGTACCTTAACATTTTAACTGAATAAAGAAAAAACTCAATAGATGTAGAAAAGGTATTTGATAAAATTTGAAATGCATTATTAGGAAAAGAAAAGAATTCAGCATACTAGGAATAAAGAGTAACTTCCTCAATATGATAAAGGGTTTTAATTAAAAGACTTACTACAAACATTATACTTAATGGTGAAATCAATACTAATAGTAAAAGCTTTCCCCCTGAGAGAAACAAGATAAAAGAGGCCAACTATCATCACTTCTATTCAACATTATACTAGGGGACCTAACCAATGTAATCAACAATAAAAATAAATAAAAGTATGAAAAAACCAGAACAAAACTCTGTCATTATTTACAGTCTACATGATGGTGTATATTAAAATGTAAATGGATCTTCAGATAAACCATTATGGTTTATTAGTGAATTTAGCAAGATTACTAAATTCAAAGACAATATACGAAAATCAACTATTTTTATTTATCAACAACTGAAAAGTTACATTTTTAGGGACTTCCCTGGTGGCGCAGTGGTTAAGAATCTGCCTGCCAATGCAAGGGACACGGGTTTGATCCCTGGTCCGGGAAGATCCCACATGCTGCGGAGCCACAACTACTGAGCTTGCATGTGGCAACTACTGAAGTCCGCCTGCCTAGAGCCCACGCTCTGCAAAAAGAGAAGTCACCGCAATGAGAAGCCCGCACACCGCAACAAAGAGCAGTCCCCGCTCGCCACAACTAGAGAAAGCCCACACGCAGCAACAAGGACCCAGTGCAGCCAAAAAAAAAAAAAAGTTACATTTTTAAATGACAATATGTACTAAATCAATAAAAAATAAAATGTCCAAGAACAGATATAAAAGATGTACATGAGTGCTAAATATAAAACTTCAAAAAATATTGAGAAAAATAAAATACTAAAATAAATTAAGGGCTGTCCCATGTTCATGGATTGGAAAAGTGAATATATTTAAGATGTCAATTTTTGTCAAATTTAGTTATATATTAAATGCAGACCCAATCAGAATACTAGAATTTAGTTTACGTGTATATGTGTGTCTGTAGTCTGAGAAACATATTCTGAAATTTATATGGAAATGCTAAGACCAAGGGTATCCCAAAACAATACTGAAGAACAAAGTTGGAAGACTTATACTACTGGATATCAAAACTTATTTTAAAACCACAAAAATTATGACAGGGTGGTATTATGTAAGGATAGACAAATAGACCAATAAAACAGAAAAGACAGTCCAGAAATTGACCCACTCATGTCTGGACACTTAGTCCATGACGAAGGTAACACTGCAGAGCAATGAGAAAAGGATAGCATTTTCAACAAATGTACCAAGTTAATAACATATCCATATGGGGGAAAATTATATTCTTAACTCCTACTTCACAGCAAATTTAAAATTTCCAGATGGAGTAGAGATCTAAATATGGAAGACAAATAAAGCTTCTAGAAGGTAATATAGGAGAACATCTTCATGACCTCAAAGTAGGCAAGACTTCTTTGACATGAAAAGGTCATCCACAGAATGGGAGACAATATTTGCAATATTTACATCTGACCCCAAAACTCAGGTCTGGGATATATAAAGAACTCCTCAAATCAATTTTAAAAGCAATAGAAAAATGAACAAAAGACTTGAATAGACACTTCACAAACGTTTTTATGGTCAATGAAAATATAAAATGGAGCTCAGGGCTTCCCTGGTGGCGCAGTGGTTGAGAATCTGCCTGCTAATGCAGGGGACACGGGTTCGAGCCCTGGTCTGCGAAGGTCCCACATGCCACGGAGCGACTGGGCCCGTGAGCCACAACTGCTGAGCCTGCGCGTCTGGAGCCTGTGCTCCACAGCAAGAAACGCCGAGATGGTGAGAGGCCCGCACATCGCGATGAGGAGTGGCCCCCGCTCGCCGCAACTAGAGAAAGCCCTCGCACAGAAACGAAGACCCAACACAGCCAAAAATAAATAACTAAATAAATTTATTAAAAAAAAAATGGAGCTCAAAGTCAGGAGAATGAAATTAAAACCACAATGAGAAACCACTTACACACCCATCAGAATAGCTAAAGTTGAAAAACGCTGTCAACATCAAGCCCTGGAGAGGACATGAAGCAGCTGGAACTCTCATACAACACTGGTGGAAGTAAATAAACTGGAGTGTAGTAAAAAAAAAAAAAAAAGTATTAGTATATTTAACTTTCTGTCATTTTTTAAGGCATAAACTAGGTGCTAACAAAATGAAAAGGTCTTTCTTTACAAGCCCTTTCCCAAATCTCAGTTAGCATTACTAAGCTGCAGAGACACACTGCTTTGCTCAGCTGAGCTGAAGTCCAACATGGCTCTCTTGGCAGGCTGTTGGTAAATTGGTTCAACCACTTAGGGGAGCTGAAGATAAGCATACTCTCTTACCAGTCTATTCTCATAGAAATACCCAAGAGAAATGAGTTCATTTGTCCTGCAAGACAGGTATAAGAACATAGCAGCATGATTTCCAATGGCCCCAGACTAAAAATAACCCAAATGTCTGTCACTGGTAGAATGGACAAATAAGTTGTAGTATATTTAAAATATGGAGTATGACGCAGCAATGAAAATGAACTACTGCTACATGCAAGAACACGGATGAATTTCATAAATGCTGAGTGTTAGAAACCAGAAGCAACAGATTACAAACTATACAATTCCATATATTCCAAAAGTTTGCTACTAACATAGGTTGGGCAAAACTAACCTATGGTATTAAAAGTCAGATATTATCACCTTTGGGCAGAACAGTAGTGGGGAAAAAAAAAAGCACAGGAGTGGGGTGTCTGGGATGCTGTTAATATTCTATTTATGACCTAGAAGGCAGTTTCACTTTGGGAAAATTAACCTAACTATACAGTTATGATTTGTGTACTTTTCTATGTTAACTTTATACCTCAATAAAATTTTATTAACTGGAAAAAAAAGTGGGTAAATATTATTGGTGCAGCCATGTGGAGAGATGAACACTCTGTATTGTGGATGGAAGTATAAGTTGTAAACATCTTTGAGAGGCAATTTGGTCATATCTATACACAATGAAATGCCACATTTATCTTCTGAATCAGCAATTCTACCTCTAGTATTTTTACAGTTACACTTCCACATGTGTACAAAGATACATGTACAAGGATATTTATTGCAGCATTACTTTTAAGCCTAAAGGTCAGGGGTTGAATTATGGGGCATCTAAATAATAGCATTTCAGCATTAGAAACAAACAAATGTCAACCCAATCTGGCCCATGTCCTCAGGCCTCATTCTAGATTTACATATGCTGGAACGTCCCTTGAAGACACATGAAGAACTGGCAGGGGTGGTCACCTCTGTGACCTAGCAACACGAGACAGGACCACAAGGGTGGGAGAATTACCCTATTGTACCTTTTGAATTTTGTACCATGTCAGGATGTAAACTCAGTCCAAACAAACGTGGTCTTGGCCTCACGATGGCATCCAGGAATGATAGCACCGTAGCACACCACAGAAGGGCAGGGTTCCAGAGGTCATCAGGTCCACTTCCTCATCATGCAGATGAGGATACTAAGATCTCCATGGTCCACATTCCTTCAGAATGGAAGATATATGATCTGGGAGGCAACATCACCCTTCTGCCTGTGCAGATGAAGCTGTCAGATAGCAGCTAAGGCCCCAGGAAATGTGTACAGGAAAAGCAGGTTTTCTGGGGGAGGGTGCAGGTGACAAGGTAGGGAGAGTAGACAATCACCAAGGATCCTGCATGGCATCCTGGGCAGACCGGAGGCAGGGGACATAGGAGGGAACGACTGACAACATTCTCCTGCTTCAAAGTAGTCTTGAAATATCAATAGAGGAGCTGATTCCATACCCAGTCACTTCTTTTAACCGAATCTTAGTTTCCACAGCCATTCATTCATTCATTCAACCAATCACTCAATCATCAATCTTTTTGCATGCCTGCTAGGCACAATGCTCTGGGCTAGGCATGAGGAATATGACCATAAGCACAGTCCTTGCAATGCTTATGAGTTTAGCACATACTGGCCCAGGTCACAGATAAACTGTGATGGTCTGTTGAGATGACTCCTGACGAAGCTTTTTTTTTTTTTTTAATGTTCTGTTGTAGTTTAATGAAATGTGAATGTAGCATTAAAGCATATTTTCATCCTCTGTGCTCATCTGAGATATCTTTTTAAGCATCTCCCCAAATTTATTGTTACATCACTGAAGTACAATGAACTGCACCTATTTAAAGTATACGAATGAATCAGTTTTGACATACACCTACAAACCCATCACCACAATCAAGATAGCGAATGTTGGGCTTCCCTGGTGGCACAGTGGTTGAGAGTCCACCTGCCGATGCAGGGGACACGGGTTCGTACCCCGGTCCGGGAGGATCCCACATGCCACGGAGCGGCTGGGCCCGTGAGCCATGACCGCTGAGCCTGCACGTCCGGAGCCTGTGCTCCGCAACAGGAGAGGCCACAGCAGTGAGAGGCCCGCGTACCACAAAAAAAAAAAAAAAAAGAAAAAGCGAATGTTTCCGTTGTCCCAGAAGTGTCCTCCCTTGTGCCCTTTATAATCACCCCCTTCTTCCATCCCTATCCCCAGACAACAACCATGGTTGTAGAGAAAGTCCTTTTAGAAATAAGAAAGTCTATTATTACTTTGCTATGTTCTCAGGCCAGTCCTGTTAGGGCAGGGGTGAAGGAGGACAAAGAAATACCAGGAAATGAGGGTAAGTGTGCAGATAATATAGGCCAATAGAATTATGAGAATTGAAGGGCAAAACAGCTGCAGCAACATACTGGTATTTAACCCTCACAGCAAACTTAAGGGAAAGGTATCATCATCCCCCTTTTATGAATGAGGACACATGCCTCAGCGTGGTTGAGGAACCTGTCCAAGGTCACTCCGGCAGTAAGTGGCAAAGCTGGAGCTCAGTGGCCTGGGTGCAAAGCCTGCACGGCTCACTAAGTGCTTTCCCTCCAGGCCCTGCAGCCACTGCCAGGACTGGCTGAACTCGCTGAGGGTCCCACCTGGGCCCCAAGGGTGGCCTGCCCTCTGTGCGCTGAGCCCCAGTCTGTGCCCTATGGGTTTCTTTTTTTTTTTTTTTAAGATTTATTTATTATTTATTTTATTTTTGGGTGCGTTGGGTCTTAGTTGTGGCACACGGGATCTTCGTTGAGGCATGTGGGATCTTTCGTTGCGCACCGGCTTCTCTCTAGTTGTGGCGTGCGGGCTTCTCTCTAGTTGTGACACATGGATTTTTCTCTCTCTAGTTGTAGCACTCAGGCTCCAGGGCACGTGGGCTCCATAGTTTGTGGCATGCAGGCTTAGCTGCCCCGTGGCATGTGGGACCTTAGCTCCCGGACCAGGGATCGAACCCCCGTCCCCTGCATTGGAAGGCGGATTCTTTACCACTGGACCGCCAGGGAAGTCCCTGTGTCTTATGGGTTTCTTAGTGCTCCTCCCACTGTCAACAAGGGAGCCTGCAGGGCCCAGGGGCCGAAAACACTGACTTCCCAGCCAACCTGTGGGCCAGCCTGATCTGAGGCTGTGACCAGGAAGCCTCACCCTCTGCAAGGGCACCTCCCAGGGAAATCCCCAAGCTTCAACACTTTGCAAGAGGGTCTTGTCGGGGACTTTTTTTTTTGGCTGCATTGGGTGTTCGTTGCCGTGCACGGGCTTTTCTTGTTGCGGTGAGCAGGGACTACTCTTTGCTGCAGTATGCAGGCTTCTCACTGTGGTGGCTTCTCTTGTTGTGCAGCACCGGCTCTAGGCACGCGGGCTTCAGTAGTTGCGTCTCACGGGCTCTAGAGTGCAGGCTCAGTAGTTGTGGCGCACGGGCTTAGTTGCTCTGCGGCATGTGGGATCTTCCCGGACCAGGGCTCGAACCCATGTCCCCTGCATTGGCAGGCGGATTCTCAACCACTGCACCACCAGGGAAGTCCCATTGTTGGAGACATTTTAATGCCACCTAAAACCAATGCAGCAACACGCACACACACTAAACTTTTTGCTTTTGAAAAACTACAAAGTAATGTACAAATGCTCTATTCTCTCCCTGACCCCTACTGGATCATCTGAGATCTGAGGGTTAAAGCAGGGGTTGAGGGATGTTGAGGGAGTGAGGGATGGGGGTGGGGATCGAGGTACAGGGAGAAGGACAGGTGAGGTGGGGGAGAGGCAGCTGAAGGAGGCCTGCGGGACATATTACTTGGTAACTTAAAAAATAACCAGCGACTTTACATTTGGACACAGCCACTTAGATGCATCCACACCTACCTGGCTCTACCTAGGTGGCCGAGAGAACATTCAAGCCCTCTCTGAGCTTCAGATTCCACAGGAAGCGTGAGGTAGAGGCTGCAGGAAGCATCTGGGAACAACACACGTTTAAGGATGGGAGGATTCTTGGAGGAAGAGCCCACACTGCAGAAGCTCACAGATCTCACTTCCTCCCAGGAGCTGGGGGACAAAGGCTGGGGTGTGCATCCCACCTGATGGGACATGTCCAAAATCTTGAGTGATTGGCATCAGAGCCGTGAGATGTCCCAGGGGATGGACACTTGGGGGTGGGCAAACCAATTCCTGACTTGGTTTCTGCCTCTGCACACAGGGCATGACCCAGCTCCTAGAGTCTCAGTGAGGAGGGCATGGGACTAAGTGTAAAGGGTGTCCAGCCCAGTGCTTGGCACACAGAAGGAGCTCATTCAGTGGCGGGGCCCCGCTGTCCCACCCCCATCCTGTCAGCACCCCCTGAAACACAGGCTATCAGATTGAGGAAAGCTTCTGGGTGCTGTGGGAAATTTGCATTGGCTTCAAAATGCCCTTCCTGGCCCCTGACTCACAGTTTCGGTTTCAGAATGAATACTTTGCGAGAAAGACACTTCCTTTGTGCTGTGTATGGATACCTTGATCACAGCCGTGTGGGGACAGGCTGGCCCCTAGTTCTGCCTTTGGATTCCTTGTTACTCTGTCATTTGAACTGGGGAGAAGGTGGCTGTGGAGGCAGAGGGATGTCCTAACGGGACCCACGGTTGGGCTGTGGGTCTCCTGCCCCCGCTCTGCCCTCCCTCCGGCTCAGCATGATCTGACCCAAGTCCACCAAGTCTCCTGCTCCCAAAACAAAGAGAACCAGGGTTTCTCCCAAGTCCGCTGGCTCCCCGAGGCTCCTGGGCCATCAGCAGACCTCACCAAGAGCCGACCACATACACCAGGGCCTTGGGGGGAGGGGGGAAAGGAACATTCCAAGCAAAAGAAGAGAGTGAGGGTAGGCAAGGCTGCTTGGTGGAGGCAAGTCCCAGATATGTCTTGGAAACTGAGTTTCGCCAAACTTTGGTGAAAACAAGAAGGCAGGTGATACTTCACCCATGGATCTTTGGTTTTTATTTAGTAATATGTACTGGGCACCCACCAAGTGCCCAGCACAGTGGGCAATGGAGATGTGGAAATGAACAGAACATGGTCCTTGCCCTCCAGAGGCTCATGGGAAAGCAACATGAACAACGCTGTGACAAAGGAACAGTAGTTGCCAAACTGGGCTGGGAGAGGCCATGGAGGGCAGGGCCGTGAGAATCTTGAAGGTGGTATACGATCAGGCACAGGTTCTAGAGCTGGCTGCGTGGGTTTGCACCCACATTCTCTCAGTTACTAGTTCTATGAGCTCAGGCAATTTATTAATCTCTCTCTGCCTCTGTTTCCTCATTCTGGAAATGGTACTTATTTCACGAAGTTGTTGAAAAGATTAAATGAATTAATACAGGTAAAGCATGTTTAGAACAGTGTCGGCTATTAGGTTCTGTAAATGTATTTATTAATATGACTGTCTTGATGGAAAAGCAGGCATTCCACGGAAGAGGAAGGGCACAAGTAGGTGTCCCAGGAAGCGGGCCCCGCAGGAACAGAGGCAGGGAGGTGGAAGCACGGGCTGGGGTGTGGCACGGCTGCTACCCAGGAGCATGTGTTGAAAGGAAGCCAGGAAGGTGGGCAAAGGCCAGAAGCTGCCAGGCCATGCACACCTTGGAGGGTGGACTTGGTCTTGGAGCTGACAGAGAGTGACTGGGGGTTGTACCATGAGGCTGCTAGACTGGAAGAGGTGAGACTGGAGGTAAGGGACCCAGCCGGCAGCCTAGTGGGAGAGAAAGGAGAGATGTAAAGAGGTCCAAAACCAACGTGGTGAGAGCAGGAACAGAGAGGAAGTGAGTCACTGGGGCCTGGAAGTGACTGGATGCAGGAGGGACAGGCCAAGTCTGGGATGCTTCAGGTAACCCGAAGCCATCCATCAGGACGAGGAAGACAGCCCTTGAGGGGGTGGGGTGTAAAGAGGAGGAATAACAGAATAAGAGGTGCCGGGCACTGAACCAGAAGCTGTAGATGAATTACTTCATTTAGTCCTCACATGGACCCTTCGAGAAGGTACTGTTATCATCCCCATTTACAGCTGAGAAGACTGAGGCAAAGAGTGATTGAAAACTTGTATCAGAGCCACATGGTGTGGTTTTCAGGGCCTGCATTCTGAGCCCCTCTGCTCCATGTTGACCTTTGAGACACTGGCTGTGTGTCTACTGCCTAGCAGGGGGGCCTGGGCTGGAAGCTAGGGGTCATTAGAGCCATGGGGGGATGAGATGGGCCGGAGTGAATAAGAATGAGGGCGGAGAGGGGCAAGGGCTGAATGTGGAGAGAGGGGCTCTGATGTGCTGGGGGGTTCCTGGGGGAAGCGGTCCAGCCGGGAAGCTCCCCAGGAGGAGCCAGCAGGCATCCTCCTCTCCCTTCTCTCCAGCCCGCAGGGAGGGAATCTAGCCCTAGGACTGGGCCTCTTGCCCTGCAGTCCTCCCCACAGCCCGCAGAGAACACAGGAGGGCCTGGCCCTCTCCCGGTGCCTGGAACGGGTTTCGTAACCGCCCTGAGCCTGGTGATGCCAGGAGAGCAGTACCTTCCTCCCCCAGAGGCTTCGGTAGGGGAGAGCTGAAAGGATCAGGCTCAGCTTTTGGAGACAAAACTAAGTCCTCTAAGTGGAAGTTCGCCAGCCCTCTCTGGGCTATTGCAAGGCCCACACGCGGACAGGGCTGAGGCTCTGTTGACAAAAGCATCTCAAGATGTTTACCTCAACCCTAACGGCTGCTGGCCCAGGTCCCGTTTGGGTGTGTCATGGGCTCAGATGAGGCCACACACACACACACACACACACACCCTACTCCCTGCCCAGAAGCCTGCTCCCTGAGTCACCTCATTCCCAGCCAAGTTCACCTGAAGCACCTGGCATTTCTCTCCACAGCACAACAGGTTATCTACCTAAGAGCTGTCAGTGAAGAAGAGCCTCGCCTGGTTCAATAATTCACATAATGAGCTTCTTAAATTACCAAGGGGTGCTCCAAGTTCTGAGATTTCTGCAGCACTTTCACCTTGAGGAAAAGGAGAGGATAAGAAAGGAGGGAGAACTACCTCACACCTGTCAGAATGGCTGTCATCAAAAAGACAACAAATAATGAGTGTTGGTGAGGGTGTGGAGAAGAGGGAACCCTGCACACTGTCAGTGGGAATGTAAACTGGTGCAGCCACTATGGAGAACAGTATGGAGGTTCCTCAAAAAATTAATAATAGAACTACCACATGACCCAGGAATTTCACTTCTGGGTATTTACCCAAAGAAAACAAACACACTAATTCAAAAAGATACACACATCCCAATGTTCACCGCAGCATTATTTACAATAGTCAAGATATGGAAGCAACCTAAGTGTCCAATGATAGATGAATGGATAAAAATGATATGATATATATACATAACGGAGTATTACTCAGCCACACACACAAAAATGAAATGTTGCCATTTGCAACAACATGGATGGATCTAGAGGGTATTATGCTCAGGGAAGTAAGTCAGACAGAGAAAGACAAATACCACATTTCACTTATGTATGGAATCTGAAAAACAAAACAAAATGAAACCAGACTCATAGATAAAGAAAACAAATGGGTGGTTTGGGGGCAGGGGGTGGGGAGGCTGTGAAATAGGTAAAGGGAATTCAGAGGTACAAACCTCCAGTTATAAAATATATAAGCCACAGGAATATGACATACAGCATAAGGACTATGGTAAATAATAGTATAATAATTTTGTACGGGGACAGATGGTTCCTAGACCTATAGTGGTGATCATTTCATAATGTATGCAAATGTCAAATCAGTATGAAGTACACCTGAAACTAGCGTAACACTGAGCACCAACTATACTTTAATTCTTTTTTTTAAAGTGAGAAAAAAGGAGGAAGAGTGAGAGTCAAAAGTGGGAGAAATTGCCCCCCTCCCCACTGCCACCCTTCCCCCACTATTTCTACTCACACACAGCTCCGATGTTTGGTCCCCAAAGTGGTGACAGAAAAGAGAGAGAAAAAACACAGAGAAGTGGGGATCATAGAACATAAACTGTGTGTCTTCAAAGGGACCTGACGGATCATTCATTTGTTCCACCCTCTCATTGTACAGATGAGGAAACTGTTTGTCCCATGACGAGCTAGGGACAACCCAGGGCCTTCAGTATCCACTCAGTGCTCTTGTCCCTACAGCACAAAGGCTCCAGACAAGAAGAACTGGAAGAGGCTACGACGCCCCTGAGCCTAACCCTACATCTGCTCCTGGAGGTGCCCCAGAGCCATGGCCACCCTCCTCTGTGCTCTACGGGCCACACAGCACTGCCTGTGCCCTTGTTTCCCTCATCTCCAAATTTTAGGGGTCACTGTCAGCCCCACATATCACCAACAGCCACCAACCATCACAGAGAACTGGAAAAATCCGGACTGGCCCAGGTTGCTGGAGCTGGCTGGATACTGATGCTGCTGCAATGTCTAGACAGAGTGTGCACCTTCCTGTCCCCCGACAAGCACCTGGACAGCCCATGAATGTCCCGGGAGCACCTGCTTGGTGACCAGCATGGCAGACCAAGAAATCACACATTTGGGCAGCTACTTTCTCCAAGTTCTTCTTTCTGCCAAGCACACAAATGAACAGCCCAAAGAGGGCAGGGAGAAATAAAGCCCAGAGTTCTCATGCTTCTGATTGAAAACATAAAAATAAAATAAATATGCCCACTGTGCAAATAACAAATAGACCAACCCTTACTCTCCAGACAAATATTGATATTTCCTTTAAGTTTTTGGCTCAGCCACAACTTTGGTAGGGAGAGACTTGTGGTTATTGGCCAAAAGCTGCTCTAAGTCATATACGGCCATCAAAATTATGACTTTCAAACAAAAGTTACAAATTTAGAATGACTTTCTGAGTCCAAAAGTTATTTTGACATTTCATAAAATAAATCATCGGACAAACATGTCACCACATTATGTTGATGATAGTGTCCAAAATGGTTTTACTAACTTTAGCATTTTGTTATTATTGTATTTTAATTGATTCATAACTATATAATTTATATATAATTTACAATTAAGCAAATAATATTTAATTATTTATATGTCTTTATATTTAGGATTTTTAAACAGCCAGTATAAACAGACAAGAATGGACCAGCTATAGTCACGCATATGGCAGGCAATACATAAAGTACACTTTCCAGAATTCTCCTTAACTGAATGTTAACTGGATTCCTCTCCCAAGAAGCTTGGTCTGAATTGGGTACACCAAGCAAAATAAAAGATAATATAGCACAGGTCTGACAGCTTTAAAGTTGCCATTTCAATAACTCAGATGGTATCTTTCTTCAGTCATGGCCAGCAGCTCAGCCTAATGCCATAATTGATTTCTGTCCAGAATCAAATGCCAACGGCCCTGTTTTTAACACTCTTGACCTGACCTCCCCCACCAAGGTATGGCAATGGAGGCCTAAAGTGGAAAAGTGGTGCCTGCAGCCTTCCTGCACCTCTTGTAAAACGTTGGACAAAGAAGCCCCAGTTTACAATTCATTGCACAAAAACTGACATTCATTTTAGGAGCAATGCTTAGTCAGCTGGCTTGGGTGAGTTGAGGTAGGGAGTGGCTATTTCCAAAAGGGACATGGCAGCACCAGATAGGACTGCCAGTAGAGATGATAAAGGCAAGGAGAGACTGGATCCCAACATGCTAAGCAGCTCTTAAATGGCTTGGGGACAAGATGTCTTCTTGACCTTGGATTTGTAGAGCTGCGTATGAATGGAGGTTCTGAGCTAAAAAGCACACCTGATGTAAGCTGACCCCAGAAACCATCAGAGTTACATAGAGAGGCAGCACAGCATGATGCTTAGGCCAAACTCTGGAAAAGACAGAATTTGAATCTCAGCTCCATCCCCTACTAAATGTGCCACCCTGGGCATTTAATTTATCTCTCCTTTTCTGTAAAAAATAAGCCTAATAATGGTACCTACCACACAGGGTTGTTTTAAGGATAGTATAAAGGTATGTGTATAAGGAACCTATATAGTCCCTAGCACATAGTAATCACTCAATAAACGTTAGCTATTACATAGTCAAATCTATCAATCTTTCACTAGAATGTAAGTTCCAGAAGGGCAAGAGTTCTCATATGATTTGTTCACTGCTGTATTCCCAGTACCTAGAACAGGGCAATAAATGTAGGCAATAAATCAACATTGAGTGAATCTAAAGGCATATTAAGAAGCCCCAACTGGATTACTGTACCTACAGTTTTAGAACCAATGAGAATTTTAAAATAGGCTTTAGCTCAAATTACTGCGTGTCATTTAGAGTATTGGGCTAAGTTTGGGACAGCTCATTGTAGGAAGTAGAAAGGCAAGATCCACTGAGTTCAAAGGAGAGTGGTTAGTCTTTTTGAGGCCTTAAAATCCAGTTGAGGGCTTCCCTGGTGGCGCAGTGGTTGAGAATCTGCCTGCTAATGCAGGGGACACGGGTTCGAGCCCTGGGCTGGGAGGATCCCACATGCCGCGGAGCAACTAGGCCCGTGAGCCACAACGACTGAGCCTGCGCGTCTGGAGCCTGTGCTCCGCAACGGGAGAGGCTACGGTAGTGAGAGGCCCGCGCACGGTGATGAAGAGTGGCCCCCGCTTGCCACAACTAGAGAAAGCCCTAGCACAGAAACGAAGACCCAACACAGCAAAAATAAATTAATTAATTAATAAAAAAAAAAAGAGAAAAAAAAAAAAAAAATCCAGTTGAGCTTCTGTTTCTTGCCAAGATGGAGTAATAAGAACTAGATTTACCCTCCCATCTTCAACAACAGAAAAACTGTGGAACAGCAACAGTTCTTAGACACTGGGTATCAGACAATGCAGGACAGGGATCCCTGGGAGATGGGAAACAAATAAAGTGAACCTCATTATTGCCTCAGCTTACTGCCCGGAGAGCATTTTCAGGCCACAGTGTGGGGTGGGGAACCTGGGCAGAGTCTGGCAGTCTTTCTGAGAATCTGAGGAGACAGAGATAGCTGCAGCAAGTCTGGGAAGCCCAAAGCAGCTAGAGGTCACTGGGCAGAGGACAGAGCTACATGGGGGCTGGGGAGAGAGCCAAAGATCTGCAGAGGGTCCCCCTTGAGTCTTCAGATGGGAACAAATCAATGTATTCATACTGAGGCTAGTGAAAGGACCACTCAAAAAACAGAGGAAAAAGACACTTCAGCTTACACAGGGCTAAGAGTACTTTGTATTCCCATCAGCCAGAATAGAAAACCTTATAACTTATATCAGGTAGAGGACTCCGAAGGGTATTGCCTCGGTAATGGGGAGAAGGTTAGCCCTAGACTAAAGGTTATGATGTTTCCACCTAACTCAAAGCAAGCCTCAGTGGTATCGAACTGTTTCCAAATAATTTAAATACATCTCAGAACAAAATTCAAGAATATTGGTGGGAATACAAGAATATCCAGCACCCAAAAAGTAAAATTCATAATATCTAGCGTCCAATAAAAAAATTACCAGGCATGCAAAGAAACAGGAAAGTATGACACATAAGGGGGGAAATATCAATATGAAAATAACACACATGATAAACTTAGTAGGCAAAACATTAAAATACTTAGTATAACTATATTTCATATGTCCAAGAAGGTAGAGGATAGATTGAATATGGTAAGTAGAGACATGGAAATGTTAAAAAAAAAAAAAAGAACCAAAGTCTAATTCTAAAAATGAAAACTTCAATGTCTGAAATAAACACTAGATAGAATTAACAAAAAAACTAGACATTGCCAAAAAAAGATTTGTGAACTTAAAGACAGAGCAATAGAAAGTATCCAAAATGAAACAAAAAAAGACTGGGGAAAAACAGAAAAATAGAGGCTCAGTGAACTGAGTGAATAAAATACATCCATCTGGAGAGGTAGAGGGAGGCAGAAATACTATTTGAAAAAATAATGGCCAAAGCTTTCCCAAAATGATGCAAACCGTAAGCCCAGAGATACAGGCAGCTCAACAAACCCCAAGCTAAAGAAAAATGAAGGAAACTATGCCAAGAATATCATAATTAAATTACTTAAAACCTGTAATAAAGAGACAATCTTAAAATCAGGCAGACAAAAAAAAAAGATACACTATATAAAGAGTAACAAAGATAGAAATTACACAGAATTTTCATCGGAAACAATGGGAGCTTGAAATCAGCAGACTAAAATCTTTACAACACTGAAGGAAAAAACCTGTCAACCTAGTAATCTAGTAACTCTTTTAAAAATAAATACAGCTCTTTCGGCCTGTTCGGTGCAGGAGTTTCGGAAGGTCCCGGGCCTGTGGCCGCCTGGCCTCCGACGGCTGGGTCGCAGGGCAGGAGCGTGCACCTGCCCTGAGTCTAATGAGGCTGGCGCCATGGCTGGGCCGGGTCCGAGGCTCCCGGTCCCTGAACGCGGGGAGGGCAGCGGCCTGGTCTGGCCTCCGCCACACTGTCGGTTTTAATTTTCGCTCAGGTGAAAGATGGACGCTTGAAGCATAGACTGCTGCTAGCTGACTACTTACTATCTGGGAGCACAAAAATGACCTAAGGATGTCCTCGGTGAGGAACCTGACAACTTGATCTTCGGGAGTTGCTTAGAGTATTTAAAATTGCCAGGATTGCTAAAAAAAATACTGCTTTTGGAAAGTCCATAAATGTACATCTAAAACAGTGGGGCTATAAATAAAATAATTTAATGTGTTTAAAAATAAAACACAAATACAAAAAAAGACTTTTTCAGAAATACAAAAGCTGAAAAAAATTAATCATCAAGCAGCAGATTTGCATTACGAAAAAATGTTAAAGGAAGTTTTTAGGCAGAAGAAAAATGATACCAAATATACAAAGAAATAAAGGATTAATGTGGGTAAATATTAAAAAGTTTATCTTCTTATGTTTAGAGTCTTTAAAACATAATTAAATATTTAAAGCAAAAATAATAGCAATGTGTTATGAGGCTTATAACACATGTAGAATGAAAATGTATGACAACAGTAGTACAAAGGTCAGGAGGAGGAAAGTGCAAGTGTTGTAAGTTTTTTATACTATCCATGAACCAGTATAACTTGAAGGTATACTGTAACAAATATGTATACTATAAACCTTAAAACAACCACTAAATAAACAAAGAATGATAACTATAATCCAACAAAGAAAATAAAATAGAATACTAAAAATAGGCAATAAATCTAAAAGATGGTAGAAAAAGAGGAAGACAAAGAACAAATGGAATAAATATTAATAACATTCAAAGTTAATGGTCTAGGGCTTCCCTAGTGGCACAGTGGTTGAGAGTCCGCCTGCCGATGCAGGGAATGCGGGTTCGTGCCCCGGTCCGGGAAGATCCCACATGCCGCAGAGCGGCTAGGCCCATGAGCCATGGCCGCTGAGCCTGCACGTCCTGAGCCTGCGCTCCGCAACGGGAGAGGCCACAAGAGTGAGAGGCCCGTGTACCGCAAAAAAAAAAAAAAAAAAAAGTAAATGGTCTAAATATCCCCAATTAAATGACAAAAAATGTCAGACTGGATAAAGAAGCAAGACCTAACTATATACTACCTGTAAGAAATGCATTTTATATATAAAGACAAAAATAGGTTAAAAATAAAAGGATAGATACACCATGCTAACAATAACCACAGCAAAGAATATTACCAAGAATAAACAGGGATATTTCACAATAAGAAAGGAGACAGTTTATCAAGAGGACATAATCCTGGGACTTCCCTGGTGGTCCAGTGGTAAAGAATCTGCCTTCCAATGCAGGGGACCCAGGTTCGATCCCTGGTCAGAGAACTAAGATCCCACATGCCATGGGGCAACTAGCCCCACCACAACTACTGAGCTCACGTGCCTCAACAAGAGAGCCCACGTGCTGCAAAAACTACAAAGCCCACGTGCTCTGGAGCCCGCAACTAGAGAGAAGCCCATGCACCGCAACGAAGACCCGACGCAGCCAAAAGAAAAAGAAAAAGAAAAAGAAAATAATAAATAATTTTTAAAAAGAGGACATAATCCTAAATGTATATGGACCTAATAACAGAGTCAAAATACATAAAGCAAAAGTTTATAAAAGTATAAGAATAAATAGCAAAATCCAAATTTTAGTCAGAAGTGTCAACACCCCTCTCAGTAATTGACAGAACAAGAAGATAGAACAGGAACACAGAATATTCGAAAAACACTTTCAAGGAACTTGACAAAATAGCGACTATAATTGATGTTTATAGAACAGTCCATCCAAAAATAGAATATACATTATTCTAATGTGCACATAGAATATTTACTAAGACCATATTCTGGGCTATAAGACCAGTCTGAATATTAAAAGGTTTCAAGTCATATAAAGTATGTTTTCTGACTACAATGGAATTATATTAGAAAGGAATAACAGAAAAATATTTAGAAAACCCCCAAATATTCAGAAACATGGGTCAAAAAAGAAATTAAAAAGGAAATCAGAAAGTATTTTTAACTGAAGGGAAATGAAAACACAAAATATCAAACCACTAAATGGAATATATCATTGTTTCTGAGATACAGTGAAAGCAGTGCTTTAAGAAAAAATCATAGTACTGAAATGCTTTCATTAAAAAAGAGGAAATGGCTGAACTTAGTGATCTCAGCATCCACTTAAAAATATAGGAAAAGAAGAGAAAATTAAACCAAAGAAAGTAGAAAAAAATAAATAAAGGTAAGAGCAGAAATCAGTGAAATAAGAAAAAGGAAAACAATAGAGAAAAAGCAATGAAAGCAAAAGCAAGTTCTTAGAGATCAATAAAATTGATAAGGTCTTAACCAAATGAATCAGGAATAAAACAGAGAAGATGAAGCTGCCAATATCAGAGATAAGAGAGGCGATATCACTATAAATTCTACAGATATTAAGAGGATAGTAAGTGAATATTATGAACAATTTTACGCCAATAAATTCAAAAACTTAAATGAAGTGGACAAATTCCTTGAAAGGCATAAAATACAGAGCTCACTCAAAAAGAAATAAATAACCTGAATAGCTTTGTCTCTTTCAAAGAAAGCTCCCAGCTCCAATAGCTTCACTGATGAATTCTACCAAACATTTAAAGAATAAATACTATCAATTCTACATTAAAAAAAAAGTGAAGACAAGGGATTACTTCCCAAATCATTATTTGAATCCAGCATTATTCTTATACAAAACCAGGTAGATACTCAATAAAATCATAGATCAGTATTCCTCATAAATGAAGGCGCAAACATTCTTTTAAAAACTTTCAGCAAATTGAGTCCAATGGTACATATAAAGGATAACACATGATAACTAATGGTGCCTAATCCCAAGAATGCAAGGTTGGTTTAACGTTTCAAAAATCAACGTAATTCATCATTTTAACATACTGAAAAAGAAAAATCATATTATCATATCAATAACACAGAAAATGCATTTGGTAAAATTAAACATCCATTCCTGATTTTAAAACTCTCAGCAAACTAGTAATAGAAGAGAATTTCTCTAAACTGATAAAGAGCATCTACAAAAAACCTGCTGCTAACATCTTAATGGCAAATGATTGAATAGTTTTCCCCTAAGATTATAATTAATGCAAAGATAAGTGCTCTCACCACTTCTCATCAACATTTTACTAGAGGTTTTAGCCACTGCAATAAGGCAACCACCACCACCACCACAACAACAAAAGGCTTCCAGATTGCAAAAGAGGAAGTAAAGCTATCTTTATTCACAGATGACATGATTATCTATGTAGAAAATCCTACAGAGTCAACAAAAAAGCTACGAGTACTAATAAATGAATTTAGTAAGATTGTAGGATAGAAGGTAAAAAGAAATCAGTTGTACTTTTATATATTATGCTGTAAACAGTTATAAAATTTTTCCAATATTTTAATACATCAAAAATATGAAATACTTAGGAACATGCTTGACAAAAGATGCTTATGACCTACACCTTGAAAACTAAATAATGTACTGACATGCTGAAAGAAAAATAAAGAAAACCTAAATAAACAGATATGTTCACAAACCGAAGATTCAATATTGGTTAGATGCCAATTCTCCCAAGTTGATACGTAGATTTAATGCAATTCCAATTAAAATTCCAATTTGCTTTCTCGTAGAAATTAAGTTGATTCTAAAACTCAAATGGTAATACAAACAGCCTCGAAAACTAGGAACAAAGTTGGAAGAACTACATGATTTTAAGAAATCATGAAGCTATAGTAATAAAAAGTTGTAAAAAATACCAATAATAAAGACAGTGTAAAGACAGAAAAATAGATCAATGAAACAAAACAGAGTCCATAAATGGATCCATACAGATATAGTCAGTTGATTTTTGAGAAAAATACAAAGGTAATTTAGTTGAGAAAGGATAATCTTTTCGGCAAATGGTGCTGGAACAACTGGCTATCCATGTGCAGAAAAAGCGAATCTCCATCCATACACTGCAACACACACACAATTTATTAAAGAATGCATGGTCACCTCTGTTACTTAGGATCTGGTGCTCAGCGTCAACACAATGCATAATTTAAATATCCACTATCATGACTAACACCATTCAGGCTCCCAGAGAATCCCAGAGAATCCCTTCCACCTATCAGATGACCGGGAAGATTTATAGGTTTTGTTACTGCCAACATCAGAGATGGACAAGTCTTTAGAGTGAAGGAAGGATTTAAGTAACAAAGCACTTAGGTAAAAGAAAACACAAATTAATTAACCTGTCAAATCCTAACTCTCAGGATGAATTCAATGGATTCTTACATTAAATTTATTATTTTCCAGTAGTGCTGAGTGTACATTTTCTTGCTTCTTTTATATTCCAATTAGCAGTTCTGGAGGTATTCACAAATTTCCACAGATTTCACAATAGGTGCTCACAAAGACTGAGGAGCATTTTACAATTTTAAGCCATTCATATTGTTTTCAAATTTGTATATATGTGGGGCTAGATGTAATATGCACAACATGTAATTCTGATTTTTCCTTTGGGCAATTAGATAAACATTAAACGTTAGAAGTGTGAATAACTGTTAATAAAAATTTAATGTTCTAAATAAATAGTAAAATATTTCAATATATAAGATTTAGTTAAACAATTTTTAAATTGTTTAAAATTTAAAATTTTGATAGTTCAATTATTGTTTGTATTTTGCTTTTTTAGTAAAGAATTTAGCATATTTTAGAAAAAATAACTTTTTGAAACACATATTAAAGATAATTTTAATTTTTAATATTAACTATAATTTTTGGTGAAAATATATTCAATTTTATATTTATATATTGAACACTTGTATTTCATTTGAATACATTTAAATTTTTATGCTTTAAATCTTTGAGCATGTGTAGAAGTTGAGATCATGCTAAAAATAAAAAATAGAAAACTAGAAGTTAAGAAAAAAATTGAAAAAAAAAGTCATAGAAAAATATTCAAAGTGATGATCTGCTTAAGTTTCATTGCTTTTGTTATTTAGAAACTTAACAGACTTCTGTCAAACATGACCTGAAACAGAATTTTAGAAAAAAACATTAGAATATCTTTCCTTAATGAAGTCTTACTTTTTTGATCAAAACAATAAAAATGAGCAAGAAAATGACTCTTGTCAAATCTACAGTCTGAACACATCAGATGAAACTCTTGCAACATCATAACAAACAAAGGTTTGACTACTGTTCCAAACAATGACAATGAAAAGAACTGATCGAATTCATAACTTGGAAGCAACAAATTAAACTCTGGCCTTCCCACTAAAAGAAGAAAATTGCATTCATAAAATTAGGATATTAGCTGTGAAAGAAGAAACCTCTATAGCTTTACTGTACTTATTGGACAATGATCCTAGGAAATGGCACTCATCCTTCTCACAGCAAGAGAATACTTCTCACAAAACGCAATCTGATGTAAACTGATGTTTACAATATCCCATTGGGCAAACATGGAAGAAGATTTAAACTCTTCACTTGACACCAAAATTATTTCAAATGGAGAAACTATAGACAAAAAATTACGTAACTGCCATTTTATGTTTTACAATCAATATTCAAGATCAGATTTGACCATAAAAGTACTTGAGACTGGAAAGACTTAGGTTTGTGGTTAATAGAAAATAAAACATCATTTGCACACAAAAAGCACACATTATTTACTAAAACTTTTTTTAAAAAGCCTGAATAAACAGCAAGCTAAAGAAAATTTCTAGGTTTAGTAGAAATTTTTTAGAAACTTGGTGCTAGAGTGGCAAGATATATAAGATAGATCTTTTCTTTAAAGAAACAATCACCATCTAAGATGAAGAAATCAATGTAAGATGATGATTATGTTAACAGGCAATAAAGTTTTAAAAAATCATACACAAAATAAATGCACATAATAAAATAAAAGTGAGACTTTATTCAACTAGATTATAACAAAGACAAAAGTTACATTTAACAATATCTTTAATGTATGTAGTTGAACTAACAGAAGAGAGAAACCAGGAACATGTTTTCACCTCTTACGAAAAGGACAGATTTTGTCTTAGGGAAAAGAACTACAGAAACTGCTTTCAGTGAAGGAACCGATTTAAAAGATTGTCAGGGGCAAGGCTGTGACAATGGCACTAGTGTGACTGGTAAATGAAAAGGCATATAAACCAGAATATTGGCCAAAAATCCAGAAGCATTCTTTGTGCTATACAGCACATGGTTAGAATTTGTTTCTAGGAGACATGGACCCAACTGTGCCAATATAATGATACTTTCAATTCAAAGACTATCTGTGACATTATACGTGGAGTGTCTTGGTGAAACAGATCAAATTTGATCTTACAGTAATGACAGATCATGTGATGGAAACACCAACTAAATGTTCTTAGAATAGTTAATTTAGACAAGATAATAAATATACTAGATGAGTTAAGTAAAACAATAGAAGATCCTCGAATAAAGAGTGCATTGTGGTCTCTGACAGAAGATGATTTCAATTTGCAAATCCACAGTTATCTGCTATGAACTTCTGCTTGCTGTTAATAATGCAGAGAAACTTACCCCCAAAAATCCAGGCAGGTCTAGATTTGGTTGTTTCACTTTTATAAGAAAAGGATTAAAAACTTAAAATTTTTTAATGAAAATGATTTTTCAAAGTCAAAAGAAACTGCATGAGAAATATGCAAAAATGTGGCATTCCAATAAGGTATGAAAAATTTGAAATAATAAAAATATTTGCATGAATAAGAAGAAAAGCATTTACATACAAATAAGCCCCCAAACAATTTTTATAATCTATCTTTTGACAGTTATAGTCAAAATATAATCTTGATTGAAGGCAATTTGAAAAAAAAATGAGCAATAAATGCTGCTTTCAGTTTTTTGGGTAATGTCTAAGCATTGAAAAGTGTTAGAAAAGAAGAACTTAAAAACTGTAGGGATCCAGATATTGCTTTAGTTTATAAAGATAAGGATTTATTTAATAAAATAAAGATATGTTGTTATATTTCTGCAGTAAGAATTTATGTTATACAATCCCATTACAATGCTTGTGCTTATACGTAAAATTCTTGGTTCATCTCCAGATTGAATTAATGCTTTAGGTCTCTCATTAGAAGTTTCAGTTCCTACTGCCTCAGCAGAGAGAACTTTCTCCAAATAAAATTAATTTTAAAGATTAAGAACTACAAAAGCTCAAGAAAGGATGTTTTATTTGGCATTACTGTCAATCAAACACAAATCATGTAAAAACCTTGATTATAACTACATAATTATTAATTTTATTTAAAAGAAGAAAAATAAAAGTTTAATCAAAACATTATTAGTCAGAGCACCCAGATATGCCCAATAAAAACAAAATTCAATTATCTTTGATCTTTTACCAACTTTAGCCCAAAAAACCCATAGCTTTCACATATTTTTCAATTTTATTGTTATATAGTTTTATTTGTTAAGGAGGAATATAATTTGTTATTTTTAATATACAGTGTAAAAATATGTAATGTAAGCCTTCATTTGTACTCTTGCCCTTGACTCCACAAATGCTTGGAACGGGCCTTGACAACAGAGAGGATAAAAAGAGCCAAAAGTTGATTCTTTGAAAATACTAGTAAAACTGATAAATTCTGGTGACATTACTTGAGTAAAAAAAGAAATCTCAAATCCTAATATTATGAATAAAAAAGGGGCATTGCTACAGATCCTGCATGCACTGAAAAGATCATAAAAGATACTTTGAACAACTTAAAACCAACAAATTTGAAGATCTGGATGAAATGGACAAATTCCTAGAAAAACGAAATGCACCAAAACTGACAAAAGACAAAACGGAATGTCTAATTATTCATATTACTATTAGAGAAATTTAATCTGTAAACCTTCCCACAAAGAAATTCTAAGCACAGATGCTTACAAGTGAATTCTATCCCACATTTAGTGAAGATATTTACTAGCTGTACACAAACTCTTTCATAGAACCAAAAGAGAGGGCAAGTTTCAAAACTGATTCTATAAGATCAGCATTACCTTGATACCAAAAGTTGACTAGGATGTTTTAAGGAAGGAAAATTACAGGCCAATCTCACTATGAACATAGATGAAAATTTCCTGTATAAAATATTAGCAAACTGAATCCAGAATCCAGTGATATACAAAAAGACAACAAATTATAACCAAGTTGATTTTGTTTCAAGAATATAAGGTTGATGAGGTAATCAATTAATGTAATTTGTCACATTAATAGAAAGGAGAAAAATAGTATGACTGTACCAGTAGATGCATAAAAAATGTATTTGACAAACTTAACATCAATTTCTGCATGATGGAAAAAAAAACAAAACACCTTCTAAGTGACCAAGAATAGAAGGGAACTTCCCTAATATGATAAAGTTTATTTTAAAAAAATTAAAAATAAAAATCTATAGCAAACACTAATTAATGAGGAATGTTAAAAGCTTTCCCTTTGAAGTCAGAAATGAGACAATTTTTCACACTGTCACTACTTCTATGCATTATTGTATTGGAGGTACTAAACAAGCAATTAAACCAATAAGAACTGGAAAGCAAGAATACATGTTATTTGCAGATGACGTAAATTGTGTGCATAAAAATATACAGATAGGGCTTCCCTGGTGGCGCAGTGGTTCAGAGTCTGCCTGCCGATGCAGGGGACACGGGTTCGAGCCCTGGTCTGGGAAGATCCCACATGCTGCGGAGCGGCTGGGCCTGTGAGCCACAACTACTGAGCCTGTGTGTCCAGAGCCTGTGCTCCACAACAGGAGAGGCCACGACAGTGAGAGGCCCGCGCACCACGATGAAGTGGCCCCCGCTTGCCACAACTAGAGAAAGCCCTTGCACAGAAATGAAGACCCAATGCAGCCAAATAAATAAATAAATAAATAAATAAATAAATAAAATAAATTAAAAAAAAATGTACAAATATATTATTACAATTAATAAGTGAATTAGAGCAAACTGAATCCAGCAACACATTAAAAGGATCACACACTATGATCAAGTGGGATTTATCCCAGGGATGTGAGGATTCTTCAGTATAAGCAAATCAATCAGTGTGATATACCATATTAACAAATTGAAGAATAAAAATTCTCCAGAAAGTGGGCACAGAGGGAACCTACCTCAATATAATAAAGGCCAAATATGACAAACCCACAGCAAACATCATTTTCAATGGTGAAACACTGAAAGCATTTCCTCTAAGATCAGGAACAAGACAAGGGTGTCCACTCTCACCACTATTACTCAACATAGTTCTGGAAGTCCAAGCCACAGCAATTAGAGAAGAAAAAGAAATAAAAGGAATCTAAATTGGAACAGAAGAAATAAAACTGTCACTGTTTGCAGATGACATGATACTATACATAGAAAATTCTAAAGATGTCACCAGAAAACTACTAGAGCTAATCTATGAATTTAGTAAAGTTGCAGGATACAAAATTAATATGCATAAATCTCTTGCATTTCAACACACTAATAATGAAAGATCAGAAAGAGAAATTAAGGAAACAATCCCATTTACCACTGCAACAAAAGGAATAAAATACCTAGGAATAAACCTACCTAAGGAGGAAAAAGACCTGTATGCAGAAAACTATAAGATACTGATGAAAGAAATCAAAGACAACACAAACAGATGGAGAGATATATCATGTTCTTGGATTGGAAGAATCAATATTGTGAAAATGACTATACTACCCAAAGCAACCTACAGATTCAATGCAATCCCTATCAAATCACCAATGGCATTTTTCACAGAATTAGAACAAAAAGTTTTACAATTTGTATGGAAACACAAAAGACCTCAAATAGCCAAAGCAAACTTGAGAAAGAAAAATGGAGCTGGAGGAATCAGGCTCCCTGATTTCAGACTATACTACAAAGCTACAATAATCAAGACAGTATGGTACTGGCACAAAAACAGAAATATAGATCAATGGAACAGGATTGAAAGCCCAGAGATAAACCCAAGCACCTTTGGTCACCTAATCTATGACAAAGGAGGCAAGAATATACAATGGAGAAAAGACAGTCTCTTCAGTAAGTGGTGCTGGGAAAACTGGACAGCTACATGTAAAAGGATGAAATTAGAACACTCCCTAACACCATACACAAAAATAAACTCAAAATGGCTTAAAGACCTAAATGTAAAACCGGACACTATAAAACTCTTAGAGGAAAATATAGGCAGAACATTCTTTGACATAAATCACAGCAAGATCTTTTTTGACCTGCCTCCTAGAGTAAGAAAAATTAAAATTAAAATTAAAATATGGGACCTAATTAAACTTAAAAGCTTTTGCACAGCAAAAGAAACCATAAACAAGACAAAAAGACAACCCTCAGAATGGAAGAAAATATTTGCAAATGAAGCAACTGACAAAGAATCTCCAAAATATGCAAACAGCTCATGCAGCTCAATATCAGAAGAAAACCAAACAACCCAATCAAAAAATGGGCAGAAGACCCAAATAGACATTTCTCCAAAGAAGACATACAGATGGCCAAGAGGCACATGAAAAGATGCTCAACATCATTAGTTATTAGAGAAATGCAAATCAAAACTAAAGTGAGATATCACCTCACACTGGTCAGAATGGCCATCATCAAAAAATCTACAAACAACAAATGCTGGAGAGGGTGTGGAGAAAAGGGAACCCTCTTACACTGTTGGTGGGAATGTAAATTGATACAGCCACTATGGAGAACAGTATGGAGGTTCCTTAAAAAACTAAAAATAGAACTACCATATGAACCAGCAATCCCACTACTGGGCATATACCCAGAGAAAACCATAATTCAAAAAGACACAGGGGGCTTCCCTGGTGGCGCAGTGGTTGACAGCCCGCCTGCCGATGCAGGGGACACGGGTTCGTGCCCCAGTCCGGGAAGCTCCCACATGCCGCGGAGCGGCTGGGCCCATGAGCCATGGCCGCTGAGCCTGCACGTCTGGAGCCTGTGCTCCGCAACGGGAGAGGCCACAACAGTGAGAGGCCTGCGTACCGCCAAAAAAAAAAAAAAAAAAAAGACACAGGCACCCCAATGTTCACTGCAGCACTATTTACAATAACTGGGACATGGAAGGAACCTAACTGTCCATCAACAGAGGAATGGATAAAGAAGATGTGGTACATATATACAATGGAATATTACTTAGCCATAGAAATAAATGAAATTGGGTCATTTGCAGAGACACAGATGGACCTAGAGACTGTCATACAGAGTGAAGTAAGTCAGAAAGAGAAAAACAAGTATCGTATATGTGGAATCTAGAATAATGGTATAGATGATCTTATTTGCAAAGCAGAAATAGAGACACAGACGTAGAGAACAAATGTATGAATACCAAGGAGGAAGCCGGGTGGGATGAACTGGGAGATTGGGATTGACATATATACACTATTGATACTCTGTATAAAACAGATAACTAATGAGAACATACTGTATGGCACAGGGAACTCTACTCAGTGCTCTGTGGTGACCTAAATGGGAAGGAAATCCAAAAAAGAGGGGATATATGTATATGTATAGCTGATTCACTTTGCTGTACAGCAGAAATTAATACAACATTGTAAAGCAACTATACTCCAATAAAAATTAATAAAAAAATAAAAAACAAAAATAAAATAAAAATAAAAACTTTCTGATGGACCCAGGGTTGATCTTTATTATTTTTATTATAATGTTTCTTGAATATGTGTGAAACTATATATAAATGCCTTATACTTATAGAGCTTATATTATAAAACCAAACAAATAAAAATACAAACAAATTGCAAAACCAAAAAAAAAGCAAATTAGGCAAGACTGCTGCTACAAGGTCAATAAACAAGTTTCAATTACATTTCTATACACAAGCACGAAACAGAAAATAAAAATTTTAAATACTATTTACAATAGCAAAAAGACATAGCAAATATCCAGGACTTTAACAGAAGTTCTGCAAGACCTTCACATAGAATAATATAAAACATTACTGAGAAAAAGTAAAGATGAAAACAAATGAAAGGCTGTACCATGCTCATGGACAGGAAGACAATATTTTAAAGATATCATTTTTCCCCATATTGATCAATAGAGTCAACGCAACTCCAATCAAAATCCCAACAGCCTTACAGCAAGTACAGACAACTCTTTCTAGAAGTTCGGCTGTGTGGGGAGATGAAAAATAGGGTGATAGCTGGAAAAGGCCATGGGATCAAGAAAGGATTTCTTTTTAAGATGGGAAAGACTTAATTATGCTTACAAAAGTGAGAAATGGTTGATGGTTGGTTCAAGGGGTGAGATCCAAGCCAGGTGGAAGGAATGGCTTTAGAAAGAAATGGGAGCATCTCATCTATTCAAACGGATAGACAGAAGGAACAGGTGGGTGTAAACATAGGTTGGTTTGTAGATTTGATATGGGAATTGAAGAAAGTTCCCAACTGATAATTTCAATTTTCTTAGCAACACAGGAGATATTGAGGAGCGAAATGGAAGTTCGTAACAGTAAAGTGTTTAAATTATACTTGGGGAATATGAGAAAAACAGCTGACAAGAGAAACATGGTACAATTGCTGACCAGTCCCAAGCATGTATTTGAGATTGGAAAGCATGAATGTACAAAGACAGCTGACAGTAAAACTGAGGCAGGATGGGGTTTTCAGATACTGGCAAGAGTGATCCTGAAATAGCAGATGATGGTATCTAAGCTGGATAAGGTAGGACAGGAAGGATGGAGGTGCTGATGAGGTGGGAGATGGGAAAGGGATCAGTGGAAAGTGAATATCCCAAGAAAAACCACATCTTCATCTTTGTCATCTAATTCTGCACCTTCCTATAGCTTGTCTCACTCATAGGCAGTGGAGACCTTGAAGTGATGTGATAAAGTCTCCCAGGGACATAGCCAGGAGTAGAAATGTCTCCTCAAGAACACTGGTCCTATCGTTAGGATACCTTCAGCTCCAAGCAACAGGAAACCTTGACTAATAATGCCTTAAAATAAGATCCAAACACAGAGCAAACTGCAAGATTGGCATATTCAGAGGCCCAGCAATGCCATGGAAGACCCAGGTCCTTTCCATCTCTCTGCTCTATCTTGTTCTCAGATGACTTCTCCTTGTGGTACCAAGTGACCATGTGTCTTGGTCAACTTTATATTTACAGTGCATGACACAGATTAGATTCTCTAAGTGTCCTTGTAAAATTGAATGAATGAATGAATGGGTTTATTTCCTGGTTTTTCATAGACTTACAAGTCCAATCAGCCTGACAAAGTAAGGATTTTAATACCAGACTTGACTCATATCCTTGGAAATATCTGGATGCTAAGATGACCAACTCTGAGAGCTGTCCAAACCTGGACAAACCACCATCCTTTGGTCCTGGGTCACAATGGGTCTTGGGAGGATGCCAAATTAGTTGCTTTAAGTAGATGTCCTCCATCCCTTAAGCTCAAGCCTCCTACCCATTATGAGTCTACTTTAGGCACCAGCCCCAGCCCTCAGCTCCCTGGGATCTCCCCTTCCTTTCATGTCCTGGAGCATATATATCGCTATGTCCTCATCTGTTTATATGCCTTGTCTACCCACCTATAATGTAGGTCACTTGAGCACAGGGGTTGTGGCTTGCACACCATTTTGTATTTTACACACCTTATTAATCTTTGCATTTGAGTTTGGACTCCATAATTATCTCCCCGGTAACCTTAAGCAAAGCCATTGCACACTCTGAGGATCAAGTCTCCTAGTTTACAAAATGTTCTCTAAGGTTCCATCTAGCTCTCACAACTCCTTGGTTCTTTTTGAATGGTTTTTGTGGCTCTTTGAAAAGATATAACAAGAAACAAGTATGGTTGCTGAACAGCATAGTTTCAGTTGTTGATGGAAAAGATTAGAGGCAAAAACTCAAGGAGAGAACAATGATAAACTAATGACAAGGAAGGGAGAGGAAAAAAAAACAGAAGCAGGGAGAGTGATCAAACCAAGGAGATAAGGGTCATTAGCCTGGCAACTTCATGGGACATTGTCTGCAGAAAAAGGAAACCAGTGAGGGTCACCAAACATTCCTGGAACTGGAACTCTGAGTGTAGGGCTATGAAATTGTGGCAGCTAGTGGGAATGTACCACTGCAAAGTGTACTGCCTTCTGTCCAACAGAAGTTTAATACATCCCACACATAATTTTAAATTTTCTAATAATTACATTACAAAAAGTAAAAGCAGGTGAAATTAATTTTAATGTTTTAGTTCATCTCATATACCCAAATATTATCATTTCAACATACAAAAATTTTAAAACTATTGATAAAGGGGTAAAGAAGATATGGTATACAAAATAATGGAATATTACTCAGCCATAAAAAAGAATGAAATAATGCCATTTGCAGCAACATGGATGGACCTAGAGATTTCATATTAAGTGAAATAAGTCAGACAAAGACAAATATCATATGATATCACTTATATGTGGAATCTAAAAAAATGATACAAATGAATTTATTTACAAAACAAAAATATACTCACAGACATAGAAAACAAACTCATGGTTACCAAAGGGGAGGGAGAGAGAGGGATAAATTAGGAGTTTGGGATTAAATTATACATACTACTATATATAAAATAAACAACAAGGACCTACTGTATAGCACAGGGAACTATACTCAATACTCTTGTAATAACTTATAATGGAAAAGAATCTGAAAAAGTATATATATATAAAAATATATATATGTATAACGGAATCACTTTGCTATGCACTTGAAACACAACACTGTAAATTAACTACTTCAATTAAGAAAAAAATGTTTAGCTATTAAAAAGATATTTTACATTTATTTGTTTATACTGTGTCTTTAAAATTCAGCGTGTATTTTACACGCTGAATTTGATATAGGATTTGCCCTATATCAAGGATTTGATATAGGATTTGCCCTATATCAAGTGCTCAATAACTGTATGGACAGCCCAGGTCTAAATGATATGGACCCCAGGATGCAAGGGTTCAGTTGTATTTTAAATTTCAGACACTGTTCTGAAAGGTCCCTTTTCTCATGGAATTTACATTCTTATGAGACAGGATATGAACAGGCTTCTTTTTAAGTTTCAGATGGTGACAAGTGCTGTGAAAAGGGGAAAACATGGTAACTTGATAGAAGGCAACTGGGGAGAAAATGGTGGAGACAACTTTAGAAAAAATGGTCAGAGGGTTAGAAGGACTCTCTGAGAAGGTGAAATTTGAGCAGAGATCTGAAAAGCAAGAAGGAGCCAGTCAAGAGACTTGAGGGTGAGGCATTCCAGGTTAAATGAAGAGTCCTGGGGTCAGGATGAACTTGTCTGGGCTTGAGAAACAGAAAGAGGGCCAATGCGGCAGGAGTGTGGGAATGAAGGGACAGTGATAAAGAGAGTTCAGAAAGGCAGGCAGCTACCAGACCACATAGGGCAGTAGCTCTCAACTCTGGCTGCAAAATACAATTGGCTCTACAGCATCTAGAAAATACTCATGCCCAGGCCCTCATCTCCTCACTCTGATTCAATTGGTCTGTGGAAACCTGAGGCATCAGTATGTTTAAAAGCATTCCAAGTGATCCGAAAGCTTAGGCAGGGTTGAGAGCCACTGAGTTGCAGACCCCAGTAGAGAGTCTGAATTTATTCTAAATGCAGGGGGAGGCATTGAGGGTCTAGGGGAAGGTGTGACGTGACTCGATTAACAGTTTAAGGCCGATGCTTTGTGGAGGCTGTGGAGGGATAACAGGAGAAGGAGGGGTGCTGGCAGGGAGCCCACAGGAGAGCGAGGGCCCAGTGAAGAAGGATGCATACGGGGCACAGGGCTGATGGAATCTGCTGATGGAGGAGGTGCTGAGAATGAAGGACAGAGATGAAAGCTGACCCTATGGGGACACAGCAGCAATGACCTCCACAAATCTGATGTGGACTCTCTGGAGGAGAATCACTTGTCATAATGACTTGGCAGGGAGGCAGAGGCTAGAGGAGGGTGTTCCTCAGAAAGGTGGCACTTACTTTGAACATTCGTATTACATTTATGAATTGGACTTATTCTCCCTTCGAAATCTAATCTGTGTATGGGCCCCAGCGTTGGCCTTACCCCAGCATTACTGGTGCCATCTGTTCCCCCATCCCTTGGAGGCTTTTATGACCCTCTCTCTGCTCCATCTGAATGACCCAGGAGTAGACGGCTGATGGATGCTGGGCCAATAAGGGAACATCATCATAGAGATGGAGAGACCGGGAGGCTGTCATGCTCAGCGCACCTTGGCGCCATCAGCTGCCACAGTTCCTACACGAGTGAGCGCATGACGCAGACAAATGGAAAGCAGCAGAGAGAAGCCTCCTAGAGGCCTTGCAGTCCCTGCTGCTAGCTGTTTTTGAGGACCAGCCATGTGCCTGTCCTTCCTGAGGCTGTGGGAGTGACCCTTAATGAGGTGACATTCACACAACATAGAACTAACCACTTTAAAGTGCACTCTTTTTTTTTTTTTTTTTTTTTTTTTTTTTTTTTTTTTTTGCTGTACGCGGGCCTCTCACTGCTGTGGCCTCTCCCGTTGCGGAGCACAGGCTCCGGACACACAGGCTCCGCGGCCATGGCTCGCGGGCCCAGCCGCTGCGCGGCATGTGGGATCTTCCGGGATAGGGGCACGAACCCGTGTCCCCTGCATCGGCAGGCGGACTCTCAACCACTGCGCCACCAGGGAAGCCCTAAAGTGCACTCTTTAATGGCATTTAGCACGTGCACAATGTTGTGCAACCACCACTCCTAATTCCAAAACACTTCCATCATCCCCAAAGAAAACCCCATCCCCATTAAGCAGTCACTCCCCAGCCCTGCAGTAACCACTAATCTACTTTCTGTCTCTATGGATTTACCTATTCTGGACATCTCTATAAACGGAATCATACAACATGTGACTCCTGTCTCTGGCTTCTTTCACTTAGCATAATGTCTTCAAGGTTCATCCAAGTTGTAGCGTGTATCAGAATCTTTCCTTCCTGTGGCTGAATAATATTCCATTATATGTATACACCACATTTGGTTTATCCATTCATCCATTAATGGACATTTGAGTTATTTCCACCTTGTGACTGTTGTGAGTAGTGCTACTATGAACATGTATGTACAAGTATTTGTTTGAGCCTATTTTCAACTTTGAGGGCTATACACCTAGGAGTGGAATTGCTGGGTCATATGGTAATTCTTTCTAACTTTTTGAGGAACCACCGATAGTAGCATTTTCTTTTGGCTTAAAGTTGTACACATTGGCGAGGGCATAAATTAGGAATCTGAGATGAACAGATACACACTGTATATAAAATAGATAACAAGGACCTACTGTATAGTACAGGGAACTATATTCAATACCTTGTAATAACCTATCATGGAAAAGAATCTAAAAAAAGTATATACATATATATGTACAATTGAATCACTTTGCTGTACACCTGAAGCTAAAATAGCACTGTAAATCAACTATACTTCAATTTCTTTAAAAAGTTGTACACATTGTATTTATGTCACTTTCGTTAAGCATACTGCTGTTATGGGCTCAAATCAGCTTTCCAGTCCATTCAGCAACCCCCATCAATTCCTTTGCAAATGCCTGGTCCTAAACACCCCAACGGCAGCAGCAGGACAGGATGCAGGGCCAGTGCTGTCACCTTGTCCTGACTCTACCCGTGCTCCATCCTCCCTGCCCTTCTTTACGCCCTCACTGCTTGCTCCTAAGCACCCTCTGCTCCCCTCAGTGCTGGCTTGGGCTCCTCCCCATTCCCATTAACTGACACACTCATTAACCACAAGCCTCCTCATCCTCCCCTCTACCTCCATAGTGCTTACCTGCAGCCCATCCTAAGTCCCCATAAAGCCTTCTACCCCTGACCCTACGGGCCCCTGTACTCCCATCCTCCTGGCTATACCCACAGCCTTTATTACAGGTTTCCACTCAGGTCAGCTGTCAGTTTTGTGGTTTCTGCCTGCTGCTCCTCTAATTTCAGGTGTCAGATGGTAATCTCTGCCACCCCTTTCTCTGATGGCCCCCACAGCCTCCAGCAGGGCAGGCACTGGGGAAGCACACACAGATGGTCAAAATGAAGCAGCAACCTCTCTGATGCAATGAACCTCCGCCTCTGTGGGGAGTACAGATCTCCTGTGTGACTGTGGTACATTCCTTCCCCTCTCCAGCCTTCATAAAACAAGAATGATATTTTCCAGTGCCTACCTCACAGGGAGAGGTATCCTGAGCATCCAAGGTGATAATGGACAATGACAGTTAATAGTTTCTTTCGAACATAACAACCCTGCAAGGTAGGGATTGTTATACCAATTTTACAATGAGGCCATCAGGTCTGAGATATTGAGAAAGTACCTGAGGTCAACCTGCTATCAGTGCTAATTGCTGGGTTTTGATCCAGACCAGTTTGACTCCAAATTCTAGATTCCTTTCCCCACATGAAGCTGAAATTGCATTGAAATTACAACATGTTAGACTATATATTAGCAAGAAGGCAGGGAAATGGTTACATTCGTTCATTGTACCTCATAGGGGAGACCACTGGGATTCTTTTGAAAAGCAGCTTGGCAATAAGTATCAAACCCCTAAAAGTGTTCCTACCGCTTGATCTTGATGAATTTATTCTCAGGAAAACAATTTTATAATATAAAAAGGTACATGCATAAGTATTTATTTCTGCATTATTTGTAACATCAATAAATTGGGAGTAATCTAAATGTCCAAATATAGGAGTTGGTTAAGAAAATTAGTGTCAAGTCAAAGAATATTATACAGCAATGGTGCTCAAGTGGGGACAATTTTGCCCCTGCAAAGGAAATTTGGCAGTGTCTGAAGACATTTTCTGTTGTCCCAGCTGGGGATCAGAGGGTGAATTCTATTGTTATCTAATGAGGAGAGGCCAGAGATCCTGTTAAACATTCTACAAGGAATAATACAGGCCCCAAAATGTCAATAGTGCTGAGAAACAGAACTTAAAAAAATGTTATTGATATAAAGACCTTATGATTTCATGTTAAGAGAAAAAATTCTAAATTTGGGGTACACCATGATTATAACCATGGAAAACTATCTTGCATATTAAGGAACACTAGATGAAAACATATAAAACTGAAAAAAATACATTGTTAAAGAGAATTTTCAAAGAGAAAAGTTATATATATATATATATTTTACACTAAACAAAAATTGGAAAAACTTGAAGGACAACTTGCTACAGATATGAGTTGCAATTGTTGTTTCCAGATCTAACATCGTACCTGGTACATTTTTGTGCTTGATAAATACTTTTGGAAAGAACAAAGGAATGCACATTTTTTTTAAAACAAAAAAAATGTTAACAGATCTGGATCAGAACTGGCATTTTTAGAAAACCACCCAAGTGTCATATCCATTGTATGGATCAGGCCTCCTTCTGATGCAAAGGACAGAAATCAAGTTGAAACTAGCTTACATAAGAAAAGAAGTATATTGGTTCATGTGACTTGGAAAAAAAGGGGTGGATCAGGCATTAGGTCAGACAGGATCCAAGAGCTCAAACAGCACTACCTTCAACCTGGTATGTTCTGTGCTCTCTCTCTTTCACTCTCAAACTACCACTGCACACACACTCTGTGAGTGTGGCCCTCGTTCTCTACTGTATACGGCCTCCTCGTGCAGATGGGCGACAGAAGAGGCACAGTTGGCTCCAGACTTAATGTCATTTCAAGTATCCAGCTATGAGCCCAGAGAAAGAGAAAGCACCATCTCAGCTTCCTTGGAGAAAATCTCAAGGAAGGTTTCTGGTTGCCTGTGTTTGGGCCACACATCTACCCTTTGGTCCAACTGCTATGGTTGAATGCAGTTAGTAGAAAGCAGGAGCAGAATTGGCAGGAAAGAAGGCAAAGCAGACAAAAGCAGCAAGTGTCCACTACCCTCATGAAGCAGCAAACATTCAAGTATTTGAAAACGACTACTGACACAGATATAGGAGTGAGGTATGAGGACAGAGCCCAAAAGATGCAAAACGTTTGGGGTTTCACCTTATCCAAAAAAATAAGATAGTTTTGTGGACTGCTTTTATTCTGCAACAAAAGAGGTAGGATCATGGAATCATAGAGCTGAAGGGGGCCTTAAAGAGTATCTTGATCAGCCATCTTTTTAAAGAAGTTTCAGCTACATGGCGTTATAGTTCAACATCTGTATACACTATAGAGTCATCACCACCACAAGTCTAGTTACTATCTGTCATCCTACAGTTGACCTCCATCACCCATTTCACCCAACTCCCTTCCCCTCTGATAACCACTAATCTATTCTCTGTCAGTTTTTGTTTAATTCTGTTTGTTGATTGGTTTTGTTTTTTGTTTTTTTCAAATTCCACATATGAGTGAAATCACTCAGCATAAAATCCTCAAGGTCCATGCTTATTGTAGAAAATGGCAGAATTTCATTCTTTTTTTTTTTTTTCGGTATGGGGGCCTCTCACTGTTGTGGCCTCTCCCGTTGTGGAGCACAGGCTCCAGATGCACAGGCTCAGCGGCCATGGCTCACAGGCCTAGCCACTCTGCAGCATGTGGGATCTTCCCGGACGGGGGCATGAACCCATGTCCCCTGCATCGGCAAGCAGACTCTCAACCACTGTGCCACCAGGGAAGCCCTCATTCTTTTTTATAGCTGAGTAGTATTCCATTGTGTGTGTGTGTGTGTGTGTGTGAGTGAGAGAGAGAGAGAGAGAGAGACACACACACACACATCTTCTTTATCCTTTGATGGACACTTCCGTATCTTGGTTACTTTAAATAATGCTGTAAAGAACATAGGGGTGCATCTATCTTTTCAAATTACTGTTTTCATGTTCTTCGGACAACCATCTTGTTTTTGTAGACAAAAGGTAACATAACAAACACATCTTTTTTGGAAGCCTACAGAATGTCTAGTCCTAGGTTAGGCCCTGGATATCTGGAAGAAAGGGAGAGCTCATCCTTGTCATCCAGGTCAGCCTTCCATGGCAGGACGGGACATAAAGATGGACTTCGACATTCAAAGCTATACATGAATTGGATCTAAGAATGGACCCAGTGAGTGAACTGAAGGAGGTATTATTTGAAGCAATGGCTTTTAAAACTTTTTGGATGGCAACTCAATAAAAAACACATTTTACATGATAACTCTGCATATGTGTATCTGTTATATAACACATACACACACATTACTGAGACATAAGTTTGATGAAATAAAACTTATCCTTACTACACATGATAGAGTTTAATACTTTTTACTCCATTCTATTTTATTTAATTTTTAAAAATATATTTTAATGACCCATTAAGTTGATTTCAAGTGAAGACCCACTAATGGTTTAAGAACAGCAGTTTGGAACATTTATTAAGAGAGGCTGGGGGCTTCCCTGGTAGCGCAGTGGTTGAGAGTCCGCCTGCCGATGCAGGGGACACGGGTTCGTGCCCCGGTCCGGGAGGATCCCACATGCAGTGGAGCGGCTGGGCCCGTGAGCCATGGCTGCTGAGCCTGTGCGTCCGGAGCCTGTGCTCCGCATCGGAAGAGGCCACAACAGTGAGAGGCCTACGTACCACAAAAAAAAAAAAAAAAAAAAAAAAAGAGAGGCTGAACATGTATTACTAACAAGGCTCCCTTAGTCCTACATGTGGGTGGTGCTTGAATTTTCCACCATTAGACTCACCATTAGGAACAGAGGCATCTCCAGAAGTTCCCATTAAAATGTAAATATTTTAATCTGGAGAGATTATAAGTAATCTTTAAGACCTAGTGAATGCTCTTCTATTGGCTCACATGGAAAAATTTAAAAGTGGTACCAGTGGCACTATCTGGAGACGGAAAATGCTGATGGGGCCTGGGCGTTAGCAGTCTGCAAGAAAAGCTGAAAAAAACGCGTTCATTCGGGCTTCCCTGGTGGTGCAGTGGTTGGGAGTCCGCCTGCTGATGTAGGGGACAAGGGTTCGAGCCCTGGTCCGGGAAGATCCCACATGCCACGGAGCGGCTGGGCCCGTGAGCCATGGCCGCTGAGCCTGCGCGTCTGGAGCCTGTGCTCCGCAACGGGAGAGGCCACAACGGTGAGAGGCCCGCGTACCGCAAAAAAAAAAAAAAAAAAAAAAAATGTGTTCATTCATTCATGCATTCTTTCATTCAAAACCTGCTTAAATTATCTTGAGCTTCAGTTCCTTGTTATAAAATAGGGCTAAAATTGTTACATGCCATAAAACTACTATACCTGTGGATATACATACATTGCCTTATGCTGAAAGCAGGGCCAAGCACCTAGTAGGAATCTGTGGTAAAACGTTTCATTGTTCCCAGCTCTTAGCCCCCTTCCTTAAAACAGGATCAAACCATTGCCACGTGACTTAAGAGATTTCCTACAGGTTGGGTTCACATCCTCGCCTACGTCAGGTTGGCTGTGTAACTTCCTTGAGTCAGTGGGATGTGAATGGAAATGACAGAGAAAAAGCTTCAAGGGACAGTGAGAGTTTCTTCCAGTTCTCTGGCTCTTTCTTTCAGCCATGGCTCATCTCAGATGAGGGCTTCCCCTTTAGCTGGGGTCCCAGATGAGAAGACACAGGGAGCAGAGACACAGCTGACCTGGAGTGCTCACGACACACAAACAAATCTATGTTTTCTAAGCCACTGAGGTTTGAGGGTTACTGTTACCACAGCAAAATTGATTAATACAGAGCCCCACAAACAGAAGAAGCCGCAGGGGGAACAGGAAGAGGACAATGCAGAACAACAGGAGGGGAGGAGAAGAAATTTTTGAGTATCTATTGGTGCTCAGAATCGTGTTAATGTCTGTGAGAGATAGAAGACTAAGGTTAGGAGATACATGCTGCCCTCTAGAAGTTTACAATCTAGTTGGAGTGGAGCCACGGACAAATGAAATGGGACCACAGGGACAACAGAATTTAAGGGCCAAGCATGCTCCAGACCGAAGGCTGCCATCCTTCCAGGTGAGAAGGGATAACTGTTAGTGGTGTGGAGAGAACATCAAGGACTCGACTGAGCCCTGAAGGATGCACAGCACTCGGGAGACCGCTATTGGCTGAGAAAAGGGCACAGAGCACGAGGAGTGAGGACACCTCACGGGGAGAGGCCGTGGCTGAGGAAGACATTCTTGGCTTGAGGCGTCCATGACTTCTCCTAGGGGTCATCCCAAGCACCTACCTCTTCATCAGGATTATACAGGGCTCACTGGCCCTCCTGTTTCTTTGGTGGGTGAAACAAAGATAATTAGAGACCTATAGATACAAGCAGAGCCCCAGAGATGCATGGAGCTCTGGTGGCTCTGCCATGCAGGGGGTGGGTGGGTGTTCAGAACAGCTGCTGAGCCCCCCAGAGGTGAAGCAGACTGGGGCCGTGAGGTCTTGACAAAAGGTGTGTTTGGTTTTGGTTGTGACCCCAATCATACACTTAGTATGACTCCATTTCTGGTCAACGAGCCCAGACTTTCATTTCTGGAACATCTCCCATGATTTCCTGAGAAAACTAGAGCTTGTGGCCTGAGGATATTGCACATAACCAGTGAGAGTTAGAGAAGAGTTTTGCAGGAACTGAGATGCAAACAGATGCTGACCTTTGTTCTTTAAGGAGAATGCCTCCCCTTTGCTCTTTCCTCTGGAATTTCCCACATACCACGCTGACCTTCGTCAAGGGAGAGTAGGCTTTTACAAATTTAGACTTGCCCTGATCTACTCATAAAGGGATTTGCGCCAGTTACAGATATCCACATAGTACAACTAGAGTTTTGTTTCAATGAGAAGACCGGATTGAAGGAAAAATAAAGCAGGCAAAAGAGATAAAAGCAAAGAGTAAGACACAATGCTAGGCAAAAAGAGAACCACATATCCGACAGTATGCTTCCCAGGGCAAATACACAGAGGGTAATATTGGTTACAAGTCTTCTGGATTCTAAAAGGTGAAAACAGATGCCCAGGTGAAGCACATCTTGTACTGGAACTGAAACCAGGGAGTATTTTCTTCCAGCCCCGATGTTGTGGGTTGGAATGAATTCCACGTTCAACAAGGACCCACAATGAATACAACAGCAGGTTTCAAGGGGCTATTCTTCAGTATAGACTAATGGCATGGGTCAAAGTTCAACTCATCAAAATGAATTATCTGAAAGACCAAGACAATGCAGTCCAAGTCTGCAGCCATCTGATGATATCCTTTGACCCAAGGATAATACTTAGAATATAGAGAAACAGATGAATGGCTTCTCCTTCAAGTAATCCTCCTTGAACATTATTGCTTTAAAATGAGCTTCTGATAAGAATAGAGCTGCAGAGTTTAAAGCTACCAGGCAAAAGTTTGAGGTTTAGATAATCTATTGTTCCCATTAAAGGAAGACTGAATATGCTTTGGCCACAAACCAAGTGGAGGGTGGGACCAATGTCCTCTTTTGCCAAAGAGCCTAATCAGGATTGGAGCCAGCATGAAAATCCACTGAACCTCCACCCAGAAGGGGGCCAGGCAGAGCAGCAAAGTTTCCCACAGGAATTAGTTCCCTATCTACTCCAACCTACGGCAAAGTCCCTAAAGCTGTACATCATAGAAATCAGCCACTGGCATGTTAGCCTAGAAAATGTTCAAAGCAGCCATTACCAACTGCCCACTAAGTCCACAAAACATTTAATAAAGTGCCCAGGACACTTAGAATCTTAATACCAGTTCACAGATTAAAAATAAAAAACACTGCATTGGCCTAACCAAAATGAGCTACCTACAGTTATCTTTCCAAGTCACAAAATGAGAGTGCTAGCATGAGAAAGAGGGGGGGGAAGAGTATATCAATGTAAAAAAACAGAAAAGAAAAAAGAAAAGAAAAGGTTTGGATATCACTATGAATTATTGTCTTTGAAAATAGATACTTGTCCCCACAAAGTCTTCTGATGACATGAAAAGAAAGTTCTAAGGAATTCTCATTTGTTTTTCCCCCTCTTGCCCACTGTCCACAACTCACTCAGCTCACCCAATAACCCTGAGAGTCTGTTTCACCTTTTCGTTCCCACACAAGCGTCACACTGACAGTCTGGCCTTTCCAAACCACCACTGGAAACTTCAACTGAACTGATCATATATCAGACCAGCCCTGATGCCAAAAAACTGTGACATTGTCCCCATCAGGAATCAAACCCTCATCTGCCAAGCTGGACTCATCTCCTGGGCAAGTGAAGGGACAAAGTTTTCACCTCACTTTACCTAGAGCAACAATTTTGGGACACAGTTCAAATTAGCCTTAAGTGGGAAGTATTAGTTTATACACTTCTGATTCCCCATGATACCTGATAGAGTATTGTGTACACAGTGGGAGCTCAATAATTGCTATCATTTGCTGAATACTTACTTTATTCATGCTGCACTTGAAGCTTTACATAATCTATTTCAGGCAAACATTTTGTCCTTCATTCTAACAATTCTCCTAGAAAGATATATTGTCCCCATTTTAAAGATGGGAAAACAGAGGCTCTGACAAATCCATTGAATCATCCAAGACAGTACAGCTAGTAAGTAGCAGAGTGGACTTTGATCCCAAGACTGCCCAAAGCTAAAGCCTCAGTTCTTTCCACTCCATTATGCTGCATCCCTAAAAGCACATCATGAAAGCTACAAGCTCTTCCAGTGACTGTTGAACCAATAATGAAAGTCATAGGTGGACAAAACTTGGCTCAACATCACATGAACCTTCTAACAGTTACAAAATCCAGCAACAGAATAGCTCATGAGACAGTGAATGCTTCATCACAGAAACAACTTTCTGTCTGAGATAATAGAGGGGATTGCTACTCTGCATGAAAAGTTGAACTAGATGATCTCAATATCTGGAAGAAAAAAAAAAAAACAAAGACTGAAAGATTCTGAGGAATGAGGTCAAAGTTGAATTTTAGGCCCTTTCATAAGCACCTTATATATGAGACATTCTGTTTCAAGAGATAGAGATGAAAAAGACAACTCCCAGTATGGAAAAAGGGTTATAGTTTGAGCTGGGTATTAGAAAAAAAAGTCAGATTTTAGAAAATGGGAGTGGAGAAAAGTTGAATATTATGCCTAGTTCCAAATGAGGGGAACAGAATGTTCAAACACAAGATAGTGAGAAAGTATAGAACATATTTAGGGAAACAGAGGGTACCGGGAGAGAAGCACAGAAAGGTTGGCCAGATTACAGAGGGCTTTGAATTTTAGTTGATTGCACTTGAGAACCATTGAGGCTTTTGAACAAGGGAGTGATTTATTCATGACTGTGGCTTAAATAGATCAATCTGAATCCTCAACAAAATATTAATAAATAGAATCCAACCACGTATTAAAAAAAATCAATGTAACCCACGTCAATAGGCTAAAAAAGAAAAACATATGATCATATTAATTGATTCATAAAAAGCTTTTGACAAACTCTAACACCCATTCATGGTAAGAACCCTCAGCAAGCTAGTAAAAGGAGGGTACTTCATCAGCTTGATAAAAAACATCTACAGGGGCTTCCCTGGTGGCGCAGTGGTTGAGAGTCCGCCTGCCGATGCAGGGGACACGGGTTCGTGCCCCGATCCGGGAAGATCCCACGTGCCGCGGAGCGGCTGGACCCATGAGCCATGGCTGCTGAGCCTGCGCGTCCAGAGTCTGTGCTCCACAACGGCAGAGGCCACAACAGTGAGAGGCCCGCGTACCGCAAAAAAAAAAAAAAAAAATCTACAAACACCGGCAGCTAACATATTTAATGGTGAGAAGAAGGTAATTTTTCCCCTAAGATCAGGAACAAGACAAAGATGTCCACTCTCACTATTCCTCTTCACAATCATACTGGAAGTCCTAGCTATTGCAAGAAGACAAGAAAAGGAAATAAAAAGTATACTGATGGGAAAGGAAGAAATGAAACTCTTTATTCACAGATGACATGATTACCTATGTAAATAGATCAATCTGGCACTCAGTATAGGAAGGAATCTTACTAATTTGGTGGCATAATTTTGAATCAAGAGAGTGGAACTAATGTCTTTTTTTTACTTGAACAAAAATGTTTATTATAATATTCTATATAAAGGCTAACAGATAGGGGAGAAATATCCAACCCTTAATGGTTGAATCACACAAATGCTACATCAAACAGTAAAATAATATATAGCCATTTAGAGTTGATGAGGAAGAAGCATTTTTCTGTCTCCATATTTTTAAATCTTTCTACAATTGACATGCATTATTTTTTGCAAAACATGTACTAAATAAATACCAAAAATTAGGATAAAATAAATTGGGGGGGCTTCAAAAATTAAACTCCTGTAGAAGAAAAGCTCTATTGTTTATATTCTGTTCTGTGACAAATAAGAATTTAAATGTATTTTATTTTGCTTCTTTTCACATAAATAACCTGAAGTGGTCTTTTTTTTAATTTAATTTTTATTTTATATTGGAGTATAGTTGATTTACAATGTTGTGTTAGTTTCAGGTGTACAGCAAAGTGATTCAGTTATACACATATCCATTCTTTTTCAGATTCTTTTTCATACAGGTTATAACAGAATATTGATAGAGTTCCCTGTGCTATACAGTAGGTCCTTGTTGATTACCTATTTTATATATAGTAGTGTGTGTATGTTAATTCCAAAAATTTATCCCCCACCCACCTTTCCCCTTTGGTAACCATAAGTTTGCTTTCGAAGTCTGTGAGTCTGTTTCTGTTTTGTAAATAAGTTCATTTGTATCATTTTTTTAGATTACAGTGGAACTAATCTCTTAAGCTCATGCTAGAGTACAGACCTGTCAGAGCCCACATTAAAAACAAATAAACAAGGCCAAATTCCCAATTTAGATAGCAGACTTGACCTGTGTTGATATAGATGCTAAGGCACTTAGATTAAAAGTGAGGAATTTCACTAGATGTCAGGTATCAAGTCATCCGCTCTGTTTAGGCCAACTCAGTAGCACTCTCCCTCTCCTCCTCCACCCTGGCAATAAACTTCTGTTCTGGAGGGTAGGGCACGATGTGATGGCTGTGTAATAATAAGCTGCTTTATAATGGTAATGAATTTATTTCATTTTCTTCTTCATCTTCTGCCAGGCGCAGCCCAAGCAATTAGAATAACATTAGAAACAAAAATGGCCACAATACAATCCAACATTTCCATATTTCTGTGATGGTTTCCAAGTGAATATGTCCTTCTGTAACTATCAAACTAGATAGAAAACTTCAGAACAATTAAGTCAGTGAGAATGTTATTGACAATGTGTAAGATTCAACAGAGAATAAAAGGAATGTAAGACAAGTATAATGTGGTGAAAGAGAAAAAGTAGGAGATTTAGAGTCAGATGGGCAAACCAGAGTTTTGAGTTTTGCACTGTTACCTTCAGCCACGTGATAAGCAAGCTTCTTAACCTCTCTGAGCCCTCAGCTTTCTTGCTTTTGCAATGGGAATGATAATACCAACCTAACGTTGTACGAGTGAAATGTAGAAATACACATGAATTTGATTGACTGCAAATGGCTAAACAAATATTAGGTTTGTTATCCAATTGGCAAAGCAAAGCCTACCTATTGAGAGCATTAAGTGTACAAAGCAGATGTGGGGTACAGGCAGTACCAAGAGCAGAGGGAGAATTCCGTAGGCTGGGGTGGGCAACTAAGGCATCCTAAAGGATATGGGATTCCAGTTGAATCCTAGAGGAATCAGAGTAGAATTTAGATAGTCAGCGAAGATGAGAGAGCTGCTGGCCATAACAGAGGAGCTCAGAAATAATTATCGAATGAATTAATGAATGGAAAGCATAGAGAAACAAAAGAACAAATTGGAATGTCCACGATATATTCTAGAGACAGTGATAGGCCAAAGGTTAAAATTAAAGATGGCCCTTGACTCTGCAGAAATTTTGTTTAAATGACTTTTCTCCCTACAGGTGCCCACATGAACACTCAGGCATTTTCTAGAGATGGGCATTTCTGTTCCTCTGACCTTAGAGAGGCCACATGTCTATGGAAACCACACTGTGGCTGGTTTGAGCCTTGGGTACTGTGCTATCTCTCTGACCTATCTGTGACTTGTATATTTGGGTGAATATATTTCCTGTAGCCCCAGTGGGACAAGACAGCTCTTGCACCTGCTGACATATTTAGACACATACATTATCTCAACGGCCACCGTTCCCTCTTGATAACCACCACATCACCTAGATTGCTAAGTCAGCTTTCTCCACAAGCCACAGTACAAAATATTCTCATGGGAAAAAAAAGGTGCCAAGGCATCTTCTGACTTTGGTGTTTGCGTTTTCAAAATGAAGCTTTCAGGTAAGAATAATGGTCAGAGGGACAAAGAGCTTTCATGGCCTGCGGGGAGGTACAGAGGTTGAGTCTGAGAGCATCAGAGGAGAGAGGTAGAGGCAGCAGAAATGAACAGAAAGAACCCTAGAGATTTGGGCTCTGGACTAGGGCCTGTCGTTAAATACCTCTGTGATCTTGGGCAGGTCACTTAACCTCTCTGGGCATTCGTTTTGTCATATGACCATGGGGAGGCTGATGGAAGTGACCTCCAAGAATCTTGTAGCTCTTACATTCTAGGACTGCAAATGAAAGAGACCCTATTTTCTGTGCTGGGAAGAGGCAGGTCAAGCCCAACTCTTCTTTTCTTATGCTCCTTTATCTGCTCTCCCCCCTCACAACCCCTCGTGACCTGGAAAAGTAACTGGCCCCATTATTAGAAAGCCAACGAATAACTACGAATAATAAAGTCAGGTGGAATCAGTAGGTCTGCTTTTTTCTGTTTGTTACTCTCACTGTCCCACAAAGAAGAAAAAGTCACTGCAGGGAGGTTTCCCCTACCCACTGAGGCTTTAAGTGGGATTGCTCATCAAGTCCTAGTCACCAAAACATTATTACGAGTACCACACTTTTGCTAGACACTGACAGACTGGACTTTGATTGGAGGACACAGACCAGGACGGCACGGGTCTGGGACCCTTGTCTAATGAGGAACAAGAAGGAATGAGAGGGGGCTTCCCTGGTGGCACAGTGGTTAAGAATCTGCCTGCCAACGCAGGGGACACAGGTTCGAGCCCTGGTCTGGGAAGGTCCCACATGTCACGGAGCGACTAAGCCCGTGTGCTACAACTACTGAGCCTGCGCTCTAGAGCCCACGAGCCAAAACTACTGTGCCCGCATGCTGCAACTACTGAAGCCCATGCGCCTAGAGCTCATGCTCCCCAACAAAGAGAAGTCACTGCAATGAGAAGCCCGTGCACTGGAACCAAGAGTAGCTCCCCGCTCGCCACAACTAGAGAAAGCCTGTGCACAGCAACAAAGACCCAACACAGCCAAAAATAAATAAATAAAATAAATATTAAAAAAAAAAAAGAAGGAATGAGGGCACTTGAGAGAAACACAGTGATGGCTACAAGCAGCTGAAAGGTGGACAGAGATGGTAGGTTTGCTTGACGTTGCTCCACAGGGCAGGACTGAGCACCACCAGAGGAAGCCTGAGGGAGGCAGATGACACCGCCACTGGAAGAAGAGCTTGCCCACAATAAGAGCATCCAGAAGTATCTCATGGGGGTAGTGACCTCTCTGTCCCAGGAAATGTTCTAGCCCCAAAGGCTCCTTGCCCATCTGCCAGGAGACCTCATACACTCAGCATGGCAAGGGGTCAAGGGTTCTTTCCAAGGCTGAGATTCTGTGATTCTACCATAGAGTTGACTCTGAAGCTCAGCAAATGTTGTTTGCCTTACTTTCTAGCTCTTTTTTTTTTTTTTCTTTAACTTGCCTGAGTTCTTATATATTGAATCCTGTGCTTTGACTGTACTCATTGCTTTTTCCATTGAGGGGGCAGGGACTCCAGGCTTTTGGTTTAAAGCCCCCTAATTTCCATCTCCTTTCCCAATCAAAAGTCCCACCAATGGGATCAGGAATAAAAGTTTAGATGCACAGAGATGATCAGTTAAAGGTTTTGCTAAGCCAATTGTCCTTTTACAAAGTAGAAAAATGCCATTGTAAGTTTCCATTTTTCTGATCAGACTATTACAGAGGGGGCCCACCCTTCTTGTACTGTACAGAGAAGAATAAAACACAGTCACTTTTACACAGCATCTGAGGGGACCTCACACAGGTCAGTGGCAGGGATTCAGAACAAACTCCAGAGCACCCCCAGGAGGCAGGACAACTGACTACGGCCACTCTTATGCTGGTTTCAAGTTTCTTTGCCCACTTTTGGGGTCCTTGGCTCAGATTTCCTTTCTTAAATTGTTATATAATTTGCACCTAAGACATTCCTCTTTAAGAAATCTTTAAATTTGGGGCTTCCCTGGTGGTGCAGTGGTTGAGAATCTGCCTGCTAATGCAGGGTTCGAGCCCTGGTCTGGGAGGATCTCACGTGCCGCGGAGCAACTAGGCCTGTGAGCCACAACTGCTGAGCCTGCGCGTCTGGAGTCTGTGCTCCGCAACAAGAGAGGCCGCGACAGTGAGGGGCCCGCGCACCACGGTGAAGAGTGGCCCCCGCTTGCCACAACTAGAGAAAGCCCTCGCACAGAAACGAAGACCTAACACAGCAAAAATAAATAAATAAATTACTAAACTCCTACCCCCAACATCTTCTTTAAAAAAAAAAAAAAGAAATCATTAAATTTGACATAGCAGTACTGTTTATAAATAGAAACAACCCAGCTCTACAATGAAAGGGTACTATCTTGTTAAACGTTGAACTGTTCATGCATTGCAATGTTATACAGCCCCGAGAAAGAATTATTTAAAATCCATGAAGCAACGTGTGCTGGAGATCCCCAGACCCCACCCCTATCTTCTGGTGTCCTCAGTTTTTACAAAAGAGCACACAGCCAGAGAAGGACTTCAAAACAGGACCCTTGCCCCACAGTGCTCCTGAGTTATCGCCTCATGAACATTCCCCACAATCGGACAGTTGGAGAGATCCCTCCCACCTTTGAGGAAAACTAAAGAACTTTTAATGATAACCTCAATGTTGCAGACCAAAGCCAATGCACCCCTCTCTCCCATCTCCCTGGAGAAAACAGTGCCTAGAAATACATGTGCAGGGGCCCTGGGCTGCTCACATCCCCCCAAAGGGCCTGATGTCCCCTCCATACAGGGATCCTAAGGCATCTTTCCAGATGGAGCCACACAGGCATTTCTAGTCCCTTAAATCCTAAACTCTTAGACACTAACTTTATTCACCTGGGTGATAAATCATGTCAATTTCACTGGAGATGTTGAACATTTCATAACACAGGGAAAGTCACCCTGTGTTGGCCGAGCGGACCATCCAGCCCAATGTCTGCCCTCTGATATCTGTCCTAACACCACTCGGCTTAAGAACAGCCCTTTCCAAAACTCCAGCCTACACCGGCCCTGCCTCTGCAGGTGCCTGAGCCCTTCCCCTGAGCCTTCAGGGTCATACTCTGAATGTCAATCTTGTCTCCTTTGATCCTCCTCTAATTCGCCCTGTTTCTTTCATTGGACTGAAAGCTCCTGCTGGCAGGGCCCATGAACCCAGGCCCAGGGAATCCAGCACAAGATGCAGGCCCACAGCGTGTGCTCCCTAGGGACTTGTGGAATTAAATTCGAAGCAGAGGTATTCCCAAACAGCCTAAGTAGCCCTTAATAATCCAATAGGAATGCCATCCATGAGCTTATCCATAACACACGAATCAAGCAATTTGTCATACAAATCCTCCAAGTATTAGCTTCTGGAATATGGCTGGCAGCCAGAGTCCCCTTTGCCAGATCATCTACGAATATCTGAAATAAGGAATATATCCTCTAACCGCAGAGGAATGTTAAAAGTTTAAGTAACAGAAAATATCACATAGCACGTGTAACAGAAAGCACCAGGGCTCTGTGGGCCCCGCCTCTTCTCTCCCTGCCCCCTGGGCACACACAACCCAACAGACACAGCCCTCCTGAAGCCCACTCTGTCTCCCCAGCTCACCCCAATGTCTCCAGTTCTCCTGCTTCTCTCACTGCCAGTGTTCTTTTTGAGTCTCCCTTTAGGCCTCTTCCTCCAATGGTCCTATTTTCCTGTTTACACATTTCTCAGGCAGTAGGGGGTGAGAATTTTCCCAGTCTCCTAGCTTCCAGCCAGGGACCCTCTAGAGAAGGAGTGCCATAAGCTTAGTCTCCTCTAATTAAAGTGGGACAGACTAAGATGTCCTAAATTCAAGTTGTCCAGGACTCTGGGGAAAACTGCCCCACGTGTCTGACACTAGAACCTCATCCCTCAGCTCTGAAAGCCCTTCCTTGGGGCAGAAGCCCGGGAAACACAGGGGCTCCCAGTCACCATGCTGACCTGGTGTGCTGACTCTGCCCCTCTCACGTGTCTTCGAGGATCCCTTACAACATGAGTACTCATGATTTTCCACAGCTAAGGGCTTGTGACAACACACACTCCTAATCCCTGCAAACACGGAGAAGCATGGAGTTCTAATCAGGAAGGGAACTCCAGTGATTTCGATTTTTATATGTCCATACATTCAGTCCTTGGAAGTTTTCTGTCTACAGCTCAGGTTAGAAGGACAGACCTTTCCCCTCAAGCACTTGGCATTCATGGAAAGGAAGCTTCCTTTCCATGAAACTTAGAAAACATTTGATTATAGAAAACATGCAAAATTTCTCATGTGCACATGCAAATGCACATGAACACAGAAGCATGCACACTTGCTTGAAAAACTGGAAAGCCAGCCTAGCGAAAATCAGCAAGCAGTTAAAAACATAATTCTAATATAATTCAGGCACATTCAAATTCAATTTATTTAATATTCAAATTACTCATTTCTTTTGAGTGGGGGAAAAAAAGGTACTTCGTGTCTTTCAAGGAATTCTACCATTTCCTCTAAGTTATCAAACTTACTGACATAAAGCTGTTCATAATATTTCCTTATTACTCTCTTCAAAGTGGTATCACCTCTCATTCCTGATACTGGTCACCCATGCTTTCTGTTTTTCCTGGTAAGTCTGACTAGGGGTTTATTTTTCTTGATCTTCTCACAGAACCAGCTTTTGATTTTTCTATATTTATGGTGTCTATTTACTTTTTCACTGATTTTCTCTCTGATCTCTATGATTTCCCTTTTCTGCTTACTTTTTTATCCAATCTGACAATCTCTGCCTTTTAATTTGGGTGCTTACACCATTTCCATTTAATGTCATTATTGATATGCTGGAGTTTGAACTTACCATCTTGATATTTGTTTTCTACTTGTCCCATCTGCTTTTGTTCCCTTTCCTTTTTTTTCTGCCCACTTTTGGATTAATTGAGTATTTTTTATGATTCCTTTTATCTCCTTTGATGGCTCATTCACTAGACTCCATAGTGGTTGCTTCCAATAAGCATATTTTCTTTCAAGTGTTTACTCCTTTACATAGAGTATGAGAACCCTAAAATAGTACTTTCATTTCTCCCCTCTTGCTCTCTGTGCTATTATTGTCATACATTTTAATTCTACATGTTATAAAACTCACAATACATTGTTATTTTTGCTTTAAAATTCTACTATCTTTTAAAGATATTTAAATAATAAGAAAAAAGCTATACATTTACCCCCATAGTTACTATTTCTGGTGCTCTTCATTTCTTGTGTTGATCCAGGATTACATCTGATATAATTTTCCTTCTACATGAAGAACTTCCTTTAACATTTCTTGTAGCACAGGTCTGCTGGTGATGAATTTTTTCAGCTTTTTTTTTTTTCTAGGTCTGATAAAGCCTTTATTTCACAGTGAAGGATGTCACTAGGTAAAGAATTCTATGTCAACATTTTTTTAAATTTCAGTACTTTAAAGATATTGCTCCACTATCGTCTTACTTACATTGTTTCCAGTGATAATTCTGTTATCATTCGTATCTTTGTTCCTTTGTCCTTTTTCCCTGGTTGCCCAGTTGGTTTTCTCTTTGCCATAAGTATTAAGCAATTTGATTATGATGTGCATTGCTTTAGCTTTCTTCATGTTTTTTGCACTTGGGTTGTTTCTGTAGATGTATAGCTTTTATCAAATTTGGAAAATTTTAAGTCAATTTCTTTAAAGATTTTTTTTCTTCTCTCCTCTCCTTTGGGATACTTTGACTACTTGAAGCTGTCCCACAGTTCACTGATGCTGTCCTTTTTAAATTTTTTTTTTCTTTTTCAGTCTTTTTTGCCCTGTTTCATTTTGAATAGCTTCCACTACTGTCTCAAGTTCATTAATCTCTTCTTCTGCAGGTTATAACTTGCCATTAATTCCATCCAGTGTATTCTTCACCTTAGACATTATAGTTTTCACCTCTAGTAGTTCAGTCCAGGTCTTTTTAATATACCTTCCATGTCTCTACTTAATATAGTCAATCTTTTCTGTAGCTTTTTAACATACTGGGTATCGTTACAGTAATTGTTTTAATTTTTGTTTACTAACTCTATCATCTATATCATTTTTTGGTCAGTTTCAATTGATTGACCTTTCTCATTATGTGCTGTACTTTCATTGTTTCTTTTGCATTCCTGAAAGATTTTGATTGCATGCCAGACATTATGAATTTTATCTTGTTGGGTACTGAATACTTTGTACTGTTACAAATATTTTCAAGATTTTTTCTAAGATGCAGTTACTTAGAAACACTGATTCATGCAGGCCTTTCTCTTATGTACCAGAACAGCAATTTGTCTAGGGTTCATTTTCCCCATTACCAAGGGAAAACCCTCCTTAGTTACTCTAAGAAATACCCTGTAAGTTATAAGGTTTCTAGTCTGGCTACTGGGACTAAGCACTATGCTAAACTATATGTGATGTCTGGTGACTGTCCCCTCTAATCCTTCAGGTGGTTCTTTCCCAGGCCTCCCAGGTAGTTTCCTCACATGCATGCATTGATCAGTACTCAACAGCATACTTGAGGGGGAACCCTCTAAGGATCTCTACAACTCTGTGTGCAGTTATCTTCTGTTTTCTAGTATGAAAAGTCTGGCCATCTTGGCTTCCCCAGACTTCAGTTCCATCTCTTTAACTCAAGACCGGTGGACAGTTTTTGAATTCCCCTTTCCTAATCTACAGCCTGAAATTTTTCTCCAGGCAGTAAAAGCTGGGGAAACTGCAAGACTCACTCATTTTTTGGTCTTTCAAGGATTACTGTTCTTTGCTGCTTGATATCCAAAGTCTTGAGAGCTATAGTTTTATTTTTGTCTGTTTTTTTTTTTTTTTAGGTGTTTTAGGTAGGAGGGTTAATCTAGTTTTCGTTATTCTATATTGGGCAGAAGTGGAAGTCAGGACTGTGGATGCCCATTTTAATATCTGCTATAGTGGTAGCCATGCCAGAGTGAAAAATATGAGGGAGAAAAAGGAGGTTTATCCACTCCTAAATCAGATGATAAAATTCAGAGATGACAACATTATTTTGTGAGGGTATAAAGAGCCAGAGCAAAATACATTCAAACATATCAAGTAAGTCAAAGAAATGTAAACTTTAACTGAAGCAGTGGTAGAGTTTGTTGTAATCTTGGCAAAGTAATAAAATGTCACAAAAATTAGGCAATGTGTACATTGATACTGAATGTAGAGGAATGGGCTTACAGTGCCCATTTGGAGGTCAGGGACCAGAGCCCTGTTCCAGCGTCATGGGCAAGAATCAAGCCCTGTGGCCTGCTCAGGGTTTTCTCTGATCAATGAGAAACTTGTGTCAGAAGCCCTGAGTCACTCAAATTGAAATAACACAATTGTTTTCCTATTGGATAAGTGCCTTTCTAACACTGGGAGATTTAAAACTTAGTATAGCAATGATTAAATAAATCAAATCTATACTAAAGGTAAGATGTTAAATTTAGGAACAATCTCTGTAAGTCTAATATTCAAGTCCCATATAATGTTTAAGAGAATTTACATATTAGAGTATCTAGCAAATTAAGCTTATGATTCTAATTTATAATGTGTATTAGAATTTTCAACTTAAAATCATGTCTAAGGGCTTCCCTGGTGGCGCAGTGGTTGAGAGTCCGCCTGCCGATGCAGGGGACGCGGGTTCGTGCCCCGGTCTGGGAGGATCCCACATGCCGCGGAGCGGCTTGGCCTGTGAGCCGTGGCCGCTGGGCCTGCGCGTCCGGAGCCTGTGCTCCGCGACGGGAGAGGCCACAGCAGTGAGAGGCCCGCGTACTGCAAAAAAAAAAAAAAAAAAAAAAAAAAAAAAAAAAAAATCATGTCTAAGATGCATTAGGTTTATGTAGAATATCAGGAATTTTAAAAAAGAGAATATCAGGAATTACCTTATTTATATGTTTAATTTCATATCTTTTAAACAACTACATAAATACTTCAGAAGATAGTGTTGATTAACTGGACAGTTGGAGAACTTAAAAATAGAATTTGAATGTTAAAGGCAGTTTGAATATTTTTGAGTAAATTAGAGTGGGCCCCCTTCAACATGATTCTATTGAGTAAATATTTGCTAGAGTGACAAATAGAATTATGAAATTTTCAGGTTAAACTTAAAAGCCTAGGGGAAGACTAGAGTTATCTACAATGTAAATATGAATTTTGAAACAAAAGTAGACCCTGAAAAATCTTGTGTGTGTCAATGCTCCCTCCTTCCCCCAGAATAACAAAAAACTCACGATGACACCACAAACCCCAGCCCTCCTAAAGCACAGTGTGAAAACCATTGCTGTGAGCTGTGGGCAGTCACTGTACTGAAGGGTTTTCATAAGGCCAAAGATAGCTAACCCTACTGAATGCTAACTCTGTACCAGGCACTGTTCTTTACCAATTTGCTCACTGAATTGTCACAATAACCCTCTGAAGTAGGGATTATTTTTAGTCCTAGTTTTACCAATGAGGCAACTAAGGTTCACAGCCAAGCTGTGGTTCAAATCAGGCCTCTTAATCCAGAGTCTGTGCCTTCAACCACCATGCCATATGCAGTATGATCCCTTTAGGTTTGGTTTTATTTGCCTTTGTTTTCAAAGAGTATTCCAACAACAACACAGAGGATGGGTCAGCAAGAAGACAGAGTCAGGGAGACCAGCAGGGAAATGGCTGCCCCCATCCAAGTGATGGGTAACAAATACATGAGTTAGGACTGTATTACTGGAGTTGGAGAAAAGAGGACAGATTTAGAGGAAAGTTGGGAGAGGTATGCTTGGGAAGTAACCATTGGACTAGCTGAGAGAGAGGTGACCCTAGGTTACTACAAGGAGTTGGGCAGGGGAACTGGGGAGGATAGCAAGGGACAAGGTGGAGAGGAGAAGAGAAGGATTGAATCTGAAGTGTTTGTGGAACAGTCAGTAAATTGCTGGGCATGGGGGTCTGAAGGTTAGGACAAAGGGGCTAAAAATTGGGGTGGCAAAACATTTGTTAGCACGCATAGTGATATGAAAAGAATAATGCTAATCCAACTCAACCCATAACTAGTTTTTGGCTAAAGCTATGGTTTTGTTTGCTAATTTTTAGAGATCCAAGTCTCTAAGGGTTAACACGGAATCACGGTGGGAAATAAAACTGCCTTTTACAGTCACTCTAAAGAGAAAACTAGGTAGCCAACGGCATCAAAAAGAACAGCAAAACAGAGCGTTCCCCAAACTGACCATGGCCAAGGCCTGTTGGTGAGTGAGGGCAGAAGGCTACCAAAGAGTGTTAAACGTGGTACCTGCCTTCAGGGGGCAACCAAACTCCCTCTGTCCCTGGTATTCAAATATCTGCTATCCACCAGGGAGCTAAATGGGTCAATCCAATATGTATTAATGCGTCTGTAAGTATCTTTCACAGTTTAGGATCTGGTCTTGCCTTAAAGTTGCCAGGTTCTAGAAACTTTGTTATTTCTTCTTTTATTCACTTGGATCATCAAAGGGGTAGGACACATAATCATTTTTCCATTGTTTGAGCAGAACCCATTACAGTTGCTGAGAAGCGGTAATTGAGTTTATCAAATGAAATTACCTCCACTCAGCCCACCTCCTCTTCAGCTTGCCTTTCTCAATCAGGAAGAACCAACAGCACCTTTCACAAAGGACACTTGCATATTTGAATGGCTTCCCAGGAGTCTTTGAGTGGCATATAATTACACATAATTTAATTTTTTTTGTCATTAGTCCCAGAGGCTTTGATCCAAAGTCTGTATTATTCTGATACAAGGAAAATAAAGCCCCACCTCAAATTAAATATTTGCCTTTGAGTACAGTTTGCTGTTCATTGTACAACTGATCTTCTGGTAGAGTCTTCGGTTTCCAGGAGCCACTTCAGGGCTTGGCATCTTTTCCAGTTCCTTGTGTTTCCCTGTCAGTTGTCAGGTCACCAGGAGCCCAAGCACCACTCAGGTTTCAAAGAGACTTCCAGACACAAGGTCTCAGGAGGTGACACATACGGGAATCTCCTAACTCTTGTATCTTCCATGTGAGGCTAGCCATCCTGACCTTGAGTTTAGGGGATGGGGTGCTCGTGTTGAAACAACACACCGATGGAGGCAAAATAAAGCACTCGTGCATTTGTTTCAAGCAATGTACCCAACACCAGTCACCATCTGGCCAAGTTTCCATTTTTAAATTAACATTTATTAAGTACCTCCAATATGAGAATATATTATACCTGCCCTCAAGGAGCTAACACTATTGAAAAAGAAAGAGATTGGAAACGGTCAGCAGTAGAGGAGGCAAAATGAAGTACAAGCTGCTAAAAATATGCAGAGGAATCTCAGAAAGAGGAATGAACTTACCAGGCCATTCCTCTTCAGCTTTTAGGAAGAAAATCTCCCTCCCTCCCTGGTGGCTAAGCTAACCATCACATTGTTCCCAACTCCCTATTATGATCCTTTAGGAGCTGCCTAAATTCTCCCCAACTTAGATTGAGGAGTTTATCACCCAGACCCACTGATTTCCTTTTCACCCCAATTCCCAGCATCATCTCAGGGGAATTATGAATCCATGTAAACGATCTCTAGCTTCCCAGTCTCCAGGTCATTAACACGCTCAGCTCCAGTGACCTTCACCTCCTTTCCATATTGGGCTGCCCATCCCCGTGGTCCCACCTCCTATGTTACAACCACCCAAAACCACTTCACCCTTATAGTCTTAACCTTACTATTCCACTCTCAGATCATAACCTTTGATTTCTCCAGCTCTCACTCAGGTCTTCCCACTATACCTACTCTCTGACCTCATCCTGACCTCTGAGCTCCTGACTCTACCTGGTTCTCCATATCTGTGGGCATCTCCTGACTTCACTTCATTCCCCGTCTACATGGTTTCACTTCCACTGTTCTCTCACTCCAGTGCTATCATCATCCGCTTGTCTTTCTATCACATCCACCCCATAAACTCCTAAACCTGGGTTAATCTAAATATCCACCTTCTATACTAGGGCTACTTTTAGGACTGCTGGGGAACATCTCACTACAATGAAGAATGGCGCCCCACAAATTCACAGCATCAGCTGTAACCTCACCACTCTCAGCAACTCCCGGACTTCTCCCACTCCCTTCAGGTTTCTAACATTCGTGTTTTTCCTCAAGTTCCCAACCCTTCTCTTAGTTGACCCTAATTCTTATCTTAGAGAAATATAAATTAAACTCTCTCAACTTTCTGCCCCTCCATGACTACTACATAGAAATCTATCTAGGTCTGCCCTCAGCATTACCCTTCCTCACAAGACAAGACATTCTGGATGTTCAGATGTATCCATTATCACTGACTTCCTCAAGGACTTGGCTCCATCAGGAACAATTTCTCTTCTGTAATTGTCAGCCTAGGGATTCCTACTGGATTCTTTACTTCTTCCTGTAAACAAGCTCATGCCTCTTCTTTAAAAAAAGAAAAAAAAATCTCCTTCAATCCATCCCTTCCCTCTCACTTTCACCATACAGTACACCTTCCTTCCACAGCCAAGCTTATAGGACAGTCTCCACTTCCTCACCTCCCATCCACTCCCCAACAGGGACAATCTGGCATCCACCCCTCCCAGGCCTCTGAAAATGCCTAGTCAACATCTACACTCGGGTGTCTCATGGACAGCTCAAACTCAACATGTCCAGAACTAAACTGTTCATCTCTGAACCCAAACCTTCTTCACCCACAATCCTTACCAGCTCAGTTGAGGGTAATGCCTTCCTTCCAGTTGCTCATGCTAAGAAATTCAGAATCCTTTCTCTCATGCCCTGTAGCCCAATTCATCAGGAATTCTGTTGTCTGTACCTTCAAAAGAGATCCAGAATTTGACACTTCTGACCACCTCCAGTGCCACCATCCTGACTCAAGATATCACCACCTCTCACCTGGATCACTCCACTAGGAGGTCTCCCTGCTACTACCCTCCCCTCCTACAGTCTATCATCAATGCAGTAGCCAGAATAATCTGCTTTTTTTTTTTTTTTTTTTTTTGCGGTACGCAGGCCTCTCACTGTTGTGGCCTCTCCCGTTGCGGAGCACAGGCTCTAGACGCGCAGGCTCAGCGGCCATGGCTCACGGGCTTAGCAGCTCCGTGGCATGTGGGATCTTCCCAGACCGGGGCACGAACCCGTGTCCCCTGCATCGGCAGGCGGACTCTCAACCACTGCGCCACCAGGGAAGCCCCTAATCTGCATTTTTAAAGCATAAATTATACCATATCGTTCCTTGGCTCAAAACATTCTGTTGCTACCCGAAGTCAAAGCCCTTCTAATGGTCGGCCAGGCCCTAGAAGGTTTGCCTCCACTCTACCCCTTACCTCCCTGATGTTATCTCCTACTATTTTCCCCTCACCCACTCGCCTCGAGCCATGCTGGCTTCCTTGCTATTCCAGGCAGATTCCACCTTGAGGCCTGGCTATGCCTTTTGCCTGAAATGCTTTTCCCCAGATATTCACATGGTCGACTTCTCACCACTTTCAAGTCTTTGCTCACATGTAAATTTCTGACCACCGTATTAAAAATCACAACCCCTACCCAACGTTCCTGATTTTCCTCTTAATATGTTTGACCTTTTTATCTATAGCACTTGCCATATGCAAGCATGCTATAAATACACTAATTTGCTAATGCTCATTCTTTATCAGCTGTCTCCCCTCACTAGAATGGAATTATTTACTGATATATCCCAAGTTCTAAGAACAGTACCTGGCATATAGTAGGCATTCAATATATGTTTGTTGAAAGTGAGTTGAATTACCAAGGTCACTGGTGACCCAAAGGAAACTTTCCAGGCCTTGCCTTTGTGGATATCCCTGCAATTCTGACACTGTAGACCAGTGCATCCCCCCTTAAACTCCTCTCCTCCTTTAATTTTCCTTCTACATCTCTCTCCACTCTTCCCTGTTCACAGGTTTCTCTTCCTTTAAGCAGTGATGGTCCTCCCGCTCCATTCTCAATCCTCCCGCCTCCCCAGTCTTCACATTCTCCCTAAACAAGCTCATCCACTCCAGGTTTCAACCACCACCTAAATATTGATCTACAACTTACAACTTCAGACAGACCTTTTTTCAGCTTCAGACCTATGTAAACCATCCGGTTACCAGATAATCTGAAACTCAATGTGTCCAAACCTGCTCCTCTTCCTGAGCTCCCTTTCTCAGGGAGCACCACTTGCCCAACTGTCCAAACCAGAGACCCGGGGAGGGGGTGCGTCCTAGATCACTCCCTCTCTCTCTCACCCTCCACATCCAATCAGTCATCAGTCCCCTTGTTTCCATCCCCACCGCCATCTCTAATCAGCCCTTTCTTTTTTTTTTTTTTTTTTTTTTTGCGATACGCGGGCCTCTCACTGTTGTGGCCTCTCCCGTTGCGGAGCACAGGCTCCAGACGCGCAGGCTCAGCAGCCATGGCTCATGAGCCCAGCCGCTCCGTAGCATGTGGGATCTTCCCGGACCGGGGCACGAACCCGTGTCCCCTGCATTGACAGGCGGACTCTCAACCACTGCGCCACCAGGGAAGCCCAGCCCTTTCTTGAACTGCCATCACAGGCTGCTCACGCTCTCTGCTTCTAACCTGGCCCCTCCAACCCTTCCCGTGCAGTCTCAGCAGGATCACTCAGGCTGCTTCCTGCCCCTCAGCCATCTACAGGGGAAAACCTAAACTCTCCGCAGGCAGGAGTCCCAGTTCCTAACATAACTGCCTCCTGTCCAGCCACCACCCTCCCACAGCCCACTTGGACAGTCTTGAGCTCATGCTTGCAGTCTCCCCTGAATGTGCATGCCTGCGCGTGCCTCCAAGCCTTTGCACATGCTTTTCCTTCTGCTGGTAAAGTCTCACCTTACCTCTCTCTCTAGACATCTCGTTCTTCAAACTTCGGGTGCCACATCCTGCTAAAGCATTGTCCGATTCCCCCAAGCAACCCAGAGCATTCCACTCATTCTTCGGCCATATTATGTACATGCCTCCACCATGGCAATTACCTTGTGGTCTTATAATTATAATGAACCCTCCCTTTGACCTCCCGTGGTAGTTGTGAGGGTCAAGTCATAATAGGAGAAAGGGCTTGGTAAGCTGTAATACCTCAAACAGCTCTTAGTCATGCAGGGAGGCAGGAGCCAATGGTGAGAGCTTCAAGGAAAGAATTACAACGTAATGAGATTATTACTACCATGGAGTTTAGATGTGGAAATTGAGGCTCAAAGACACTTTCAGGCTTCAACAAGGAGCAATAAGCCTGGGATCTAAGCATCCTGGTAACCATGGAGCATTAATCAGGGTTCAAGTACAGGAAACAGAATCCATTCTTATTTATTAAGGAAACATGCTGTAACATAAGGAATTCAGTGCTTACAGAATAGATCATGGAATGAGCATGAGAAGAGAACTCTAAGCTGGGCCATCAGAAATGGCAATCAGAACCTGCCACCTAACTTTCCCACAAGGGGAGCTGCCACCTCTGCCATAATCAGGATGGCAGAGAATAAAATCTCAACACACAGAATCATTCATTGAAATCAGTAGCACACTGCCAAAACTCCAGTTACAAAATCTGGGAGGCATTGCCACCCCACCGACACCCATGGAGCTAGTGACTAGACATGGAGTCACAGCTGCAGAAACATCCACACCCAGAATCATGCTGGTCACCAGCAAGAGCCAGTGCAGCATGAAGATGACCTCCCTTCACTTCCACCTCCAGATACTGTATTAGTGCATCTAGTAGCGGAAACTAACTTAAATCCAGAATCCTAGGAGCAGGGGAATCTGAGAAATGATGTTTTTAGCTTTCCAGCCTCTCAGACACAGGAAGACACATAGAAGGAGTTTGAAATGGATGCCTAGTGCCAACCCATAGCATCCACCACACAGCACAAAGAGGAAATCACATTAAGGGATACACATCTTATTATGGAAAAGTTCCTCTCAGGGAAGACACAGTGTTTGCTTATTGGTTGGTTGGTTGTTTTAGAACAAAGAACTGAAGGACATTTTAATTCCTAGGGAAAGAAAGTTTTTCTTCATATGAACTGCTGAAAGAAAGTTCTCACATGAGGGCATTCCATGGAGGACATTGTATGATGTGACATACAGTGTCTTCGGCGGAAGCTTCATAGCAGATACAGAGGAGGCATTCATGTGCTTGCTGGTCCTTACGTCACTTTTGCTAAAAGCAAAGGTATAACACGGACCTGGAACCAGGGACCTCACTTGTCCCCGTAGCTGTCATTAGACTGTCTGACTCTTAGGTTGGTCACTTTCAAACTGTGCTCCATGGAGCCTGGGGGTTCACAGAGGAGCCTGGGGACTCTCGGTCCCCTCTCCCAGAACAGCCAGAGTTGTATCAGTCTTATCTCAAGTCCACATAAAATTCCCTTTGAAGAAAAGGATTTAATTGCTTTTTTAAATGTTTGAAAATTAGTCTTTGACCATCTCCCGTAAAAGTTACTTCTTACAACTGGCTTTTGGTAGGAGGCAAGCTGCGAACAATGTGAAATCTGACACTGGCCCACAAGACCAGAATTCTGTTGAGCTGATCAAGACAGATTCAAAAGCTTTCAAGAGGCTTGAGGTGGGATAGGGAGGGTGGGAGGGAGACACAAGAGGGAGGGGATATGGGAACATATGTATATGTATAACTGATTCATTTTGTTATAAAACAGAAACTGACACACCATTGTTAAGCAATTATACTCCAATAAAGATGTAAAAAAACAAAAAAACAAAAAAAAGTTAAAAAAAAAAAAAAGAAAAAAGAAAAAAGAGGCTTGAAATGGCCAATTGTGAGGTGGCCTTTTCCGGATGGCAAAGTCTGTGCATTTTTCTCCACCTTTGCCCACAGAACCCAGGTCCAGGTTGGGACCATGACGCAAAATAAATCGCAGAATGTTAGGGTACAAAAGGAACTTGGGAGGTCCTCCAGCCCAATACCCTCATTTTACAGGTGAGAAAACTGAGGTCTGCAGGGAGGAAGGGGCTGGTTAGCTGCAGAGCCGGGCCGCCCCTCCCCCACCCAGCTCCTCCCGTGGGCACTGACACCTACCTGCTCCTGCCAGTTCTATATTTAATCAATGTCTTGCCTGCATCTGTAACTCCCTTAGAATTAAAATGCACACCTCACAATGCTAGCAGTGTTTTCCCGCAGGGTGCTGAGCACTTACTAGAGATTAGTGATTCCAAGAAAACTGCAGCAAATAAACGTCTCCATCAAGCATACAAGCAGCTGTCTGCAAGGGTCTGAACTGAGGAATAAAATGCCTCCTGCTGCCTTTTGCCCTTCCAGAAAAGGATCTACCACCTTTGTTGTTTCTCTCCCCACTTCTTAGGCAGAACCCCTGGTCTCTACTCCCAAAACAGAGCCTACCAAATGCGGCTCAGCTGTCTACTTATCCATCAAAAACAGCTGCATCCTGGTTCTGCAGGGAGAGGAACAGCAGCCCCTGGTGAAGTGAAGCCCTGCCACAGCCAGGGATTTTCCACTTAGGCCAAGGTCTGCTCTCCATTCCTTAAACTGACTGGTAGCTGGAGGCCGAGTCAGGACGCAGGGGCGGGGTGGAGAGCACATTCTGAAAGGCCCAGGAGACCAGAGTATGAGGAGAGCCTGTTGGAGAAGTCCCATCAGCTGTGGGCGTCCACGCTCCTTCTCACCTGTTACTGCTTATATTTGGCCAAATGATATCAGTCATTTCAGGTGGAATACCTTTAAAGCTGAACATTCTCCACTCACCAGGCTTTCCTCTATGGCCTTGTCCGTTTCTTCCAGGGTCCTACCACCCTCCTTGTCTTGGAGGCCTAAACCCAGTCAAATACTGTTGACCCTTTCTGTGTAATGGCTTCTATGTCTGTCCCCCAGGCACCATCTTGGCCTCCCACACCATCCTCTCTGGCCCGGAACTTACAGGGGTCCCCAAAATGGGCCCCTCCCCTTGGTCTCTCCAATCCCCTCTCATACACAAACGGCCACGTTAATCTTCCTCACACTCCTTCGCATGTGATCGTCACTTACAAACTTGCAGTGTTCTCCAAAGTAATGAGCCGGGACTTCAAGGCCCTCCATAACTGGGCCTCCAACCAAGTTTGCAGAATGGTCTCTCCGTCATGGGCACACATGCATGGGCGTGTACACACATACATACACAGAGCTTTTAAACCTGAATGACGTCCCCACCGTTCCTAGGAAATGTTCCATGGATTCCTGTCATTGTGCCATTGTTCCCACCACTTCCCCAGCCTGGCACTCCCTCCCCCATAATATGAGCGAAATCCCTCTCATCCTTTCGACCTTCCCTCCTCCTTCCACCTTCCAGGTCCACAGAGAGCCCCGCCCATCCTGACTGCACACGCCACTTGTCATCGGCACTGTCTATGTGAACACGGCCTGCAGACAGCTGGCAAGTCAGAGCATATGTCATTATCCCCGTCTTGCGGGAGCAGAACCTGCACCTAAAGAGCCGAAAGGCCCATCTGCCAAGTCCGCACAGCAGCGGGTAGTTTCAGCAGAACTCGCCCGGGTCTCCAGCCCAGTCCTCTCCCAGGACCCCAGCAAAGCCAGAGGCAGAGGAGCCAAGGGGCTGGAAGGAGGAGGAAGAGGCGAGAAGGGGGGGAGGGGGAGGGGCCGTGCTTGGGGAGTGTAGTCGGGGGGGAGAAGCCATGAGTAATGGTCAGCTCCCTCAGTCAGCCAGAAAAAACAGGGCCAGCCCTGCCTGCAGAAGCATCCGGCACAGCACACACCACGTGATCAGCCAGACCCGGGACCGAGGAGCGGCCCGCTTCCTATACACAGCCCCATTGCCTTGTGGTAAAAACACGAGGGGGCAGTGTTTATGGTTTCCTGGGAGGGAGGCCGGAGGCCACTGCCTTATCTGCATTATCTGCATTCTGCATTATCACATTGACTTGGGAGAGTTCGACACACTTTGTCAGGCTGTGTAGGAAAACGCAGTAGCCAGGCCTTCCAAACAGGGCCCTTTTGTCCACAGCTGACACCCTGGCCCAGAGCCCAGCTCAGCTTCAGGGAAGATTTAGGTCAGAAGGAAAATGGGGGCGGGGGCGGCTGCAGCCTTAAAATCTGGTCTAGCGCAAGAGGAGGGAGACGTTTCCCCTCTTCCCACGGTCACACCTGCACCCCTGAGGCAGGGGCAGGGGCTGGCTGGCCTTCCCTTAACCATTACGGCTGGCTTTAAGGAGAAAATGTGGGTAGGTCTCAACAGCCCTGCAAAACAGCTATTTGGCAAATTCCCATGGTGCTGGAAACTCCCCATTTTGCCATTTCGCTCGGTTGTCACCGCTCTCCAGTCAGCTCAAGTCAGAAGCTCTTTCCTTACCTGTTTGGAGTTTGCACACCTGTGCAAAGGGGGAACATGACCCGAGAGAAGCTTCCAGTCAGCTGGGGAGGTGGCCACGGAGCTAGGAGCCATTTCCAAAGCAAATGAGCTTCAAGAGGCGAAAAGCATGTCGTCCTGAATCACGCAGAGTTTGAGGGCTGTGTCTGCTTTGTAGGAAGTTCATTTTCCACAGTCTTTTCTCTACTCAAAGGGGGGTTTTTGAGGAGCAGCGCTTTCACCACCTGCTGCCACGTTTCCCCCAAAACACCCTCCCAGAAAGGCTCCTCTTCCCAGGAGTCAGCCCAAGAACCTCCCGCGAAAACCAGTTCTTATCACCCATGCGCATTTATAGGGTTGGCAAATAGGCTTCAGGTGCCCGCATCTTTTGTGAATAGGGGTCACCTGTGCAGGCCTGGCTCTGGCCGCCCTGCGACGCTTGCCTGCTGGCCTCGCCCGCCATCTTCTGGACGAACGCGGTACTGCTGCCAGGGAGAGGCTTCTTGGACGGAGGATTCTCCTTGGGCTGAGGCTTCTAGGGCAAACTTGAAAACCAACCAGGGCAGGGCCATGAAAAAGAACTACACTTGAATGCCTAGGAAACAGTCACCGACTTCATTTTCAACAGCAAAGACGCATGTAAAGGTACATCTCTTTGTTGTTGTTGTTGTTGTTTTTTGCGGTACGCGGGCCTCTCACTGTTGTGGCCTCTCCCCTTGCGGAGCACAGGCTCCAGACGAGCAGGCTCAGTGGCCATGGCTCACGGGCCTAGCCGCTCCGCGGCATGTGGGATCTTCCCGGACTGGGGTACGAACCCATGTCCCCTGCATCGGCAGGCGGACTCTCAACCACTGCGCCACCAGGAAAGCCCTCCTTGTTGTTTTTTTAATCATTTCCAGTGTGTCTTGCCTCACTTACCACTAGACAAACATGCATTTGAACCCCAGCTATGAGCCAGATGCCTTGCTAGGTGCTGAGAGACAGATGAATCACACAGTCCCTGTCCTAAAAGAAAGCCTGAAGTCTTTTTGGATGAACCTAAAATTAAGTTAAGGGACTACCCTGGTGGTGCAGTGGTTGGGACTCTGTGCTCCCAATTCCGGGGGCCCGGGTTCGATCCCTGGTCAGGGAACTAGATCCCACATGCATGCTGAGACTAATGAGCCCGCGAGCCACAACTAGGGAGCCTGCCTGCTGCAACTGGGACCCGGTGCAGCCAAATAAAATAAATATTTTTTTTTAAATTAAGTTAAAAAAAACCAAAACCTGAAGTCCAGAGGTCCAGAAACAGGTAAGCCAATGGTAGCACTGCAATGTGATCACTGCCATGAGGGCGTGTACCACGTGCCATAAGGCCCCAAAAGAGGAAGTCTTTCTGGGTCAGAAAGGGAAATGGTCCAAGGGGAACAGAGAAGGTGACATTTGACTGATGGTGAGCAGCCAAAAGGGAGGGCAGGGAAGGCTCAAGTAAGTCTCATAGAGTCAAAAACTCTCACCACTTCCTCCCCTCTCTGTATTGGCCAGCAACATTGTTAGCAGAACACTGGTCACTGGGAACCTTAGAGGGTGCTGAACCTTGGTGGGAACCTTGGAGGGTCTAGAGAAGGCAGAGAGGCAAAAGGTCGTGGGATCTTTTTCAGGATGACTTGTGGGGGGCTGCAGAGACACTGGTTCAGTCCACAGGTGTGGGACAGACAGTAACTGCTGTGGCCAAGAGGAAGTAAAACACCAGACTTCGGAGTAAAAGAAAACTGGGTTTGGATCTCGTCTTTGCTACTTCAACAGCTGTGTGACACGGGCAAACCACTTAACTTCTCTGAGCCACAGTTTCTTCACATATAAATAGGGGTAATAACAATCACTGCTGAGAGGACTTAAATGAGGCCTACAGGGCCTAACACCTGCAGGTCCTAATCAGTGACTGGCTGTGGAGACCTCGGGGCATGATGCTGAGGCCCTAGTGTGGTTCTTCCATGGAGCTCTGTGTCTGCCTGTTCCCAGAAGCACCCCACACCTCTCAGACATCTTCCAAATAGGGTTGGCGCACCTCATGAGACATACTTATACTAAAAGATGATTAGTTGTTTAGCTGGTCCTCCTGTATTTTTAGTGGCTAAATCTGGCAACCCCACTTCCAATCCCACATTTGGGGGGATGAGCCAAGGTAGTAGCCAAGACAGATAATGGAAGTAGTTTTGACACTGCCATGGAAGCCCCTGGAAGCCGCTGGGAACTCAGGCAAACCAAAGTCAGAGACTTTCAGGCAGCTTCTGCAGGTCAAAGCTCATTTCAATCCACTCTCTAATAATGATCCCGGCGTCCCTAAGGCAGGGTCCCTGTGAGTTCTGCAGGAAACTAGTTCTAAGGGCAGGAAACACAGCACACAGGGGAAAATGAGTCTAGATCAAATAAATTTGCGCATTAAACAGGCTCCTTCACTGCTAGACATTTATTATGTTGATGTGAACTGGAGATTTCTAGTGGGGGAAGGGGCGATGGTTTACTTGGGTGATGGCTTCCCAATTCCCTCCTGGTCATGGAAACTTGATCTTCACATGCATCCCTGAGGGCTGGCTTTCTAGGAAAAGCTGCTCTAAGGTGACACCTGAAAGCAAAATTACATCAAAAACTCCTATAAACCACAGGCAAGACACAGGTGCTAACCCAGTTCCTGTCAGACTGAACCATTTTTGATCCTGCCAGCGATGCAAGCAGCCTCTTAGCCAGCAGAGATAGCATAGCCATGGCCCACGTGTGGGTTTTTAGGGAGGCTCTCACTTTAAGTGCTGGGATTTTAAGCTGATGGGGTGCTCATCGTCTTGTGGCACAGTGAGGGGTTCTCGGAAGCCTTCCCCAAACTCCCAGCCATCTCTCTCATTATTCTGCTTCTGCACCTAAAATTCCATCACTGGGGTGTGGAGGCCTTGATACTAGTTCAAGTGCAAATATGCCTACGAAGACTGGCTCGTGAGCCTCCATCAGCCACCCCCATGCGGCGTGAGTCAGTAGATGGGACCCCTCTCAGGTGGCAGCTGTGGTGGCACCTTTGTTTTCTTGGCTGGGAAGTTATTCTGAGGCTCAGAGCAGGTGCACACGTTGAAGGGGGAAGCAGGCCTGAGCCGTCAGAGGGGAGCCGGGGCCCTGCTGGGGCCAGCAGAGAAGAAACACGACCTAAGCTCTTTCAGAGTTTGCCAAGCCCAGGCCTTACTTGGAATCCTGTAAAAATCTAAACACAGGCCTGAAATGACAACCCCTCATGCACAGCTAGAGGCACTTAATCCTTTCCCACAGGTTTCACTCCCCTCTGGAGACTTCCATCTATCCAGAGGCCTCTAGTCGCTGCGGGATTACATGGCATGTACAGGCACAGGTCAGACTCGGGGCCAGGCCTGCTCTAACCTAGCCCCCAGTTCTGGAAACCGAGCCACCTGCTACCCCAGGTCCAAGACCTGACTGCTTGGTCCTGCCCCGTCACCTTATTTCCTAAGCCCAAACGTTGATTCCCTGTCAGATTCACCTATCCTAGTGTCTTAGTTTTCTGCCTGTCATTCCACCTTGGGGCCTGCATCCCTCGGCCCTTCACCCCTGCAAGGACTGGAAGTTGTACCCCAGGGCCCAGGACAAAGCCAGATGCTTCTATCACAGCTCTCCTATGCCTCCTGCCTGCTGGGACCAACTGCTTCCCACTAGAGGTCCTGACGGCCTTCCCCCTTAAGGAGGGGGCAAGGTCCCCCCTCCTTCCATTGCTGGTCTCATTCCCGTGGTTCTGTCTAAGCTCAGCTGGTGGGTATTTCTGTTTATGACGTATTCCTCCCCACCTCAATCTCCTTCCTGCAACACAGACTCCACAAAGCCAGTTCTGCAGATTTGGGCTGCCATCAGGCATTTTTAGAGCTGGAATCCCTCCCAGGGGTCTTATGGATTTAGCGTGTCTGGGGTGACCTGAGAATTCTGCAAACGACCAGGAGCAAGAACCTCTGGAAAAACTCCTAGCCTGAGAGCCGCCCCGTAAGGACAAACCGGACCACAAGGGGGCAGTGTCGGCCAACATTGCTTCACTGAGTTAAGGTCACCCTCCTGTTGTAGCTGCAGAGGGAAGGATGCAGAGTAAAGTTCTTTACAGGAATACGTTTATTTTATGTTAACTTACATGAAATGAGAAAAGAGTTTCAGATGAAACATTCAAGGAGGATTTTTTTGAGGGCGACTTCAGCATTGTCATAGGGGAGACCTTCCATACCTCATTCAGCACATTCTAGAAGGCCAGCCCAGGGCAGAAGTACCACCTGGCTCCACGCCCACCTGTTGTAAGGTGGGAGCAAGGATAACAGGCCAGTATGAAGCAGGGCAAGTTTCATGGCCCCAGGTTTTACGTGCAGAAGCTGCATCCCTGGAGGGTTCCGATGACTTGCCTGGGTCTTGGCTTAGCCAATGGCAGAGCTTGACCCAGGACCCCAGGACCCCGATCCTCGGGGCAGAACATTTTCTGCTGCACTCTGCTGGGCCCCTCCTCTAACCCCAGATGAGTTATTCAGAAGTTATTACTGAGAGCCCCTGAGGCCCAGGCTAGAGGGTCTCCATGCCCCCTTCCAGTTCTGAATGATGGAAGTCCAGAATTTCAGCCTTACCCCAGCTCTTCACTGGAGTATTCCTCCCAACAGGAGCTTCCACCTGGGTAGAGCATAAGGGCACTTGTATTCAGGCTTCACCACACGTGGGCTTTGCTTTAATAAGCCCAGTATATAAATGGCCCTTGGACTTACAGAAATTATAGATTGGGGGCAAGCAGCTTTGTGAAATGATGCACAGAATTCCTTTAAATAGCAAGGTTCTCACACTCATCACCCTACTTCGCAAGCATTTAAAAGAGAGTTAAACTTACAAGCCTTTAATTTATACCCAACTTTGTGGGAATTCATCTGCTGCTCATTCACTCACATCGGAGTAGAGGGATCAAACAAGGAAAGTGGGCAGGAAGTGAGGCCTCTGGTCCTACTTGGAGGGTGTAAGGACACAGAGGAGAAAGTGTAGCTACTCGACCCTCTGGTCTGCCTGCCTATGTCACACTCACTAGCCAGAAGGGAGTCACAGCCTGACCAGGGCCATCGGCTACACTGACCCTTCACTGGTCCCTGCTGAGAGTGAGGCAGCCTGCCCTGCCCTCATCCAGCCACTGCTCTAAGGGGAGGATGAGACAAGCACCAAGTCATTTAACACAAGGCGGCCAGAGAGACACAAAGCACACAGTTTCACTGGAATGGGCCTTGAAGGCGGGAGGGACTTTCATAGGTGGAGATAAAGGAGAAAGCAATTTGTAGGCTGAGAAAACCACCAGCAAAAAGTCAGGAAGGCAGGTGAGCTAGGGTGTACCTAGGGAACATCAAGAAGCATTCTCTCTCTCCAGCTAGACTGTATACTCCACAAAGGTAAGAGGTGCATATGATGATCTTGGTCTTCCCCTCAGTACCTAGTTCAGGGTCATGAACCTGGAAGGGACTTGTGATATATCATTTTGGGTGAATTCCTCAAAAGGCAGGACCTTCCCCCAGGGCACTGAGGCAGGTGTGTTGAAAGGGGACTGAATTCCTGGTACATGCATGCTGCGTCAGTTATCAGTTTACTGCCTCTCAGCTGTGAATCCTTAACTGCCCAGCTCCTGACACTGAAGCAAAGCCCTATAAGCATTGCTCTTGCCGGCCCATGATGTTAAGCTTTGTCAATAGAGGGTGCTGAAGAGACATCAGAAGAAGAAGGGGCTTCTCTTCCGGGTTCTGGTACACTTTCCTTTTTTCTTACTCTCACAATGCTGGGCTGGCACACTGAGTGGTTCTCATCTTCAGAGGGTTTCAGGGGCACCTTGGGGGCAGCTTGTCCCAACCAGTTTCCCAGCTAAGGGTCTCCAATGACTTCCCGGAAAGTTTAACACCACCTTCTCGGCAGCTTCTGGGTGAGATGTGTTGGCAACACAGTGGACAGTTTCCCCCTTGACCTTGACCTCAGTAAACTTTTACATGGTTCAGTGGCCCCAGCCACACTCTCTCCAGTGAGATCTGAATTTCAGCCTCTAAGAAGCACCTCTCCCAAATTCACTCCTGTATTATTTAGAGTTCTCTTTACCCCTAAGTAGCCAATCCCCTGTCACTAGTTAATACTTCTTTATAGTCTACCTTCCCTGTTGGAATTACTGTGTGGTTTCTGTCTCCTGATTAGGCCCTGACTGATACAACGCTCATACACATGCTGTCGGGCTGCACACCACAGGCCTGCAAGCCTTGTTATGGCCCAGCCTCGAGGCCAAAGGAAGAGGCTGGAAACAGCAACAGAGCTATCAATGGTTTATTGGATAGGGGATCTTACACTCCTGAAGCCAGGGAGGCTACCATTTATAGGGGGAATTGATGTCAGGTTGGCTCATCAGTTACCGGGAAGACCAGCTGCTGGGGCATATCCCTCCCTCACAGCCCCTTTGGTTAACAACCATCACAAGGGCAGACGTTTCCCTTTAATAAACTGGCAGTTGGAGCCGTCCTGGACTAAGGATTAGAACAGTCACTAGCTGGGGCAGGAGGCAAACACGTAAGCAGTTACTGGTTAAGTTCTACGATTAAGAGGTTCGGACAGTCAAGTGAGTAGCGTGCAGGTGAAGCAGGGACTGGTTGAGCAGGGGACGTACAGAGAGCAGCCATCTCGAGTGGCCTGACCATACACATGCCTTCACACACATCCCTGCGTACTCCCTGGAGGGGCTGTCCTCGAGCAGCTCCTTGCTCCCTCCTTACTCAGATTTCCCCAGCAAATCCTCTGGGCATTTAGGTCACCTCTTCGTCTTGAATACCTGCTGTATCAGCCAGGGTTCAGTCAGGAAAACAGAAAGCACTTCCAGTATTTCCAGTAGGAAGGGATTTAATACAGGGACATTGGTGCTTAAGTCCTGGCTTCACCTGATCCTAACTGTGTCACTATGGGCAGGCGACTTAGCCTTTCTGAAACTCAGTTACCACTTCTAGGAAGACAGAGGCAAACATAGTACCATGCATATGGTTGCTCTGAAAAATTACGTAAAATAATCCTTGAAAAATTACCAATACCTGGTACATGGTTAGTGTCCAATAAGTGTAAGATAATGTTGGTGTTACTACAATAGTAGGTTGCTTCGTGGGCCCCAACTCTTCATACTGCCTCATATCCGTACTTTTTACCCTATGTCTTCACAGTTCTTCCCACTAAAAGGACGGAGAACATTTCCGCATCCTTTGGCTTTGAGTTTGGCCAAAGCCAAAGCCAATAGCATAAGATAGAAGTGGTGGTATGCCAATTCCAAGACCTCTGTGCTTCTTCCATTGCCATGAAAAGAGAATGCCAAGGCTAGCCCACTGTCCCCAAGAAAAGGAAGAGGGACACATGAAATGAAGCTGCCTTGGCCGAGCCCCCTAGAAGAGCCCAGCCTAGATCAGTCAACTATTAGACGTCTGAGCTAAATAAATGCTTACTGTTATATGTCACTGAGATTTTATGGTTGTTTGATATACAGCTGATACAACTACCCCTACAGCTCATTATACGTTATAGTACTTGGTGATTTTTAATAGCAGCTCATTATTTGGTTATATATAATTGTTTCCTTGGGCAGGTCTCTCCTAATTAAGATCGTCAGACTTAGCAAATAAAAATACAGGATCCCCAGTTAAATTTGAATTTCAGATAAACAGTGAAGAATTTTTTAGTTTAAGTGTGTCCCATGCAATTTTTAGAACCTATTTATACTAAAACTTATTTGTCTGAAATTTAAATTTAACTGGGCACCCTTACATATATTTATCTGGCAATCCTACTCCCAGTGCTTGAGGCAGGATCAACATCTTACACAAAAACTGTGAGATGGTTCCCATGGTCACCATCATAATTCTGGGAGAGGAAAGCCATGGTTCAGTTAAAGATTTGCAAGAGGGAGTTCCCTGGTGGTCTAGTGGTTAGGATTCTGGGCTTTCACTGTCATGGCCTAGGTTCAATCCCTAGTCAAAGAACTGAGATCCAGGGCTTCCCTGGTGGCACAGTGGTTGAGTCCGTCTGCCGATGCAGGGGACATGGGTTCGTGCCCCGGTCCGGGAAGATCCCACATGCCGTGGAGCGGCTAGGCCCGTGAGCCATGGCCGCTGAGCCTGCACATCCGGAGCCTGTGCTCCGCAACGGGAGAGGCCACAACAGTGAGAGGCCCGCGTACCGCAAAAAAAAAAAAAAAAAAGAACTGAGATCCTGCAAGCCATGCGGAGTGGCCAAAAAGAAGAAAAAAAATATTTGCAAGAAGGTAGATCTTGAGCACTTTCTTCTCTCCAGTGACTAAGCCCCTTGTAATAATGATGATGATGGTTTCATTTACTTAGCCCCTGTAGAGGCAGATACTATGCAAAGACACTATCTTAGTTTCACATCAGTGTTGCAGTGCAGGGGAGTGGCTAGATCTTTATCCCCATTTACAAATGAGTACACTGAGCAGCAAAAAGGTAAAATAACTTTCCCTTGGACACACAGCTAGAGAGAGTAGCAAAGCTAGAATTCAAATGCAGCCTTTTCTCTTTCCATATGCAACCTTGCCTCCAACTACCAAAAATGTTTTTTGTCATTTCCACAAAACTGAAGACAACAAAGTATATTCCCCAGCCCCCAATCTCTTTACTGGTCCCATTCAATCCATTCAATGAATAATTGAGATTGTATTAGTTTGCTAGGGCTGCCATAGCCAAGTACCATAGACCGGGTGGCTTAAACAACAGAAGTTTATTTTCTCACAGTTCTGGAGGCTAGACGTCCAAGATCAAGGTGTCGGCAGGGTTGGTTACATCTGAAGGCTGTAAGGGAAGGATCTGTTCCAGGCCTATGATGATTAATTTTCTGTGTCAACTTGACTAGGCCCTGGGATGCCCAAATATCTGGTTAGACATTATTTCTGAGTATGTCTGTGAGGATGCTTCTGGAAGAGATTAGCATTTGAATTGGTGGACTGAATAAAGCAGATTGCCCTATCCAGTGTGAATGGGCATCATCTCATCCTTTGAGGGCCTGAATGGAGCAAAAAGCTGGAGGAAGGCTGAATTGATTTTCTCTGTCTGTCTGAGCTGAGATCTTGGCCTCCTCCTGGCCTTGGACTGGGACTTATACCAGCAGCAGTCCTGGTTATTAGGCCTTCAGACTCAGACTGGAATTTATGCCACCAGCTTTCACGAGCCTCCCACTTGCAGACAGCAGATCATGCCACTTCTCGGCCTCCATAATCCCATGAGCCAGTTCTTTATAAGCTCTATTTGAATTTATGAGGCTGGGCTCCTATTGGTTTTCTGGAGAACACTAATACAAGCCCTGTCTCCTTGGTCTTTAGATGGCCATCTTCTCCCATCTTCACATCATCTCCTTCTGTGCATGTCTGTGTCCAAATTTCCTCTTCTAAGGACATCAGTCGTATTGGATTAGGAACCACCCTAATGACCTTATTTTAACTTAATCACCTCTGTAAAGACCCTATCTCTAAATAAAGTCACGTTCTAAGGTCCTGGGGGTTAGGACTCCAACAAATGAATGTGCGGGGTGAGGGCACATAATTCAGCCCATAACAGGGTTTGTGGAGCTAATCGTGACTCATCTCAATACAGGCTGCATTTAAGAGAGGAACTCAAGAGAACAGATTTCAAATGATGGAATTCTGGATTTCAAGTGGTGGAATTCTAGTTTTCACAGCAGTCCCTAGGGGTGGCAAAGGCCCATCCTATAGTTCTTAATAATGGCACCTCAAAGGTATCACACCCTCTGCCAAAGGGGCCTTAGCAACTGGTGGAATGTGGGTTATTATGAGGACAGGGGGTTGTGATGGTGGCCAGGCTGTGGAATCTTGTGAGGCCAAATGTTAATGCCTCAAAAGATGTCCTTTGGCCCCAACCGGCAGTATTGTGGTTTTCTGGATGGCAACAGAGGACAGGGAGATGATGGAAGGCCGGGGGGGCAGGAGAAAGCCGCCCAACCTTCCCCAAGATGGTGCCTGATGACCCCATGTCTGAAGGGAAGTCAAGGGCTTCTTTGGTAAGGAGGATGCCTCTTCTCACTGCCCCAGCCTGTCCCAGCAGGGGGAGGAAGAGCATAATGGGGACACCACAAGATAGGAGCTGAGTGCTGTTAGATTCCAGAGAACTGCTAAGAAGAGTAGGAGACGTGCACCCTATCCCCACACTGGCACCCAGCTGTAACCGGAGACCAGGTAGCCCTTCGTAAGACTGTCAAGCTGGCTTTGAAGCTGGCTTTGAAGACTGAAGCTGGCTTTGGTCTCCCCCATCTAGCTCTCCATGTGGGGCCCTTTCCTCCTCCTGCAGATGGAACCAGGCTTCCCCATAACCCTATCGTTGGTTCCCATATATTGAGGTTCTCTCAATGCAGACCTTGGGTTTCTTCCTCCCTCTGTGGCCCCCAGAGGACTGGATGTCTAACTGGCCTCAAAGTAGAGTGGGAGGTGGGAAAGTTACCTCCAGTAGTGATCTGAAGATCACGAGGAAGACAGACTTCTACTCAACCCTCCCAAAGGCCCCACTTGCAACTTTAGGGCGCCATTCTTCTGTGTCCATTCGTCCTCTCCTCCTTAACTCTCAGGTCCTGATAACTCCGTTGAAGTTTCTCGGAAGAACTCAGTCTAGATGTTTACAATTCACACCACTTTCAAGCACCCCAGTGCACTGTGCCTGGGGCTGCAGGAGCGTGGCGGGTTAGGGGGTGGGTGGCCCCATGCTAACCCCTCCCGACCCCCCACTTCCCCCTTCCCAGGCCCAGGAGGCAGAGTCCCCCAAGCCAGACTCGTCCTACGACTACCTTGAGGAGATGAAAACTTGTGAGGACAGAGGCTGCCCAGGACCACCTAAGTCACTGTCCTCCAAGGCCGGCCCCGCCACCACCAATGGCCAGGCGGGCGATGGACCTGAACATGCAGAGCTGCCCCTGGCCCCAGCCGCAGTGGCCCCGGGGACCCCAGGGCCCCAGCGAAACGACGAGATGGGATTTGGAGAAGGTGCGCATGGAGTTCGAGCTCAAGCGGCTCAAGTACCTGCAGGAGGAGAACGAGCGGCAGCGGCAGCACGAACAGGCGATGGAGCAGCTGCGGCAGCAGGCGACGCCCCGCCTGGTAGGTGACAGGTCCCAACCGGGAGGCGAAGGGTGCGGGGAAACTAGGGGTGAGGGGAGCCCATCCCTGACCTGCACGGGGAGCCCACCTTACCTGCTTCTCGGCTGTTCCCCGCCCTACGCCCGCCAGCTCACTGCTTTAGAGCTTCCATGTTAAGCTGAGATCCAACTCTTCAGGGATCAACCCTCCCCAGGAGGGACCTGGAAGCCACCTTGTCCACTTGCCTGTCTATGGGTTTCCTCCTCAGGGAAGACTCTTCAATATTTCCTCTATGTCTGGATTTCCACCACTCTCTACTCTCTGCATCTCTTAAAATAGGACGCCTGGGACTAGACCCAGAACTCCCACTGCAGTCTGGCTAGTGGATTTTGATAGAACCATCCCCTTGCTCCCCTGATCAGGGCTGCATGTATTCTGTTGGATCACGCTGCCTTGCTGTCAACTAAAACTTAGACATCTTTTGGCAAGAAATGGACCACTCTCCCCTAATCTAAATGGGGATAAGAAAGCCTGCTTGTGATTAAGTGGCATGGGAAATGCTTAGCACTCTGGCTGGGCCATCATAAGCACTAAATAATGAAAGATGTTATTGTTTAAAGCAGTGCTGTCTGGGCTTTAAAATCAGACAGTCCTGGGTTAAAATTCTGGCTCTACTACATATAAATTGTTTGACACTGGGCAAGTTACTGATCCTCGCTGGGCCTTGGTCTGCTCATGTATAAGGTAATACCTACCTCATAGGGTTGTCATGAGGATTAAATGAAAGAATGCATGTGAGGCACTTTGCAGTGAGCCTGGCACACTGAGGTAAGCACTCAGTGTTAGCTATTACCATTTTTATGTACTCATGCAATTCACTTCTTGACACAAATGCAACAACTTACGTTCATCACTTCTCAATTTTATCAGGATGTAATGTATTAGGCTATGCTTCCCAGCTCTGAGTCATCCTCAGTTCTGAGAAACTTGCCTTCTGGCTTTATCCAAGTCATTGCTATAATTGTTGAGGAGGATATGACCTAAAGTAAATACCACTAAAAGATCTCCCTACAGGTTAGCAATGTTCCATTAATCAGCACCCTTGAGTTACATTATCTCCAGCTCACATTTCTCTACCTTGTCCAGAAAACTGTACTGAGACACACTGTCAAATGGTTTCCCAGAATTAAGATATTACACTACAGCATTTCCCCAATTGACTGGTCTATTTTTTTTAAGAAAATTAAGTTGGTTTTGCATGATTTGTTCTCAATGAACACATGCTGGCTTCTTAACAATTATCTTTTGTTTTTCTTGCTCACAAAATACCTGCTTTTTAGCTTTGAAATTCTTTCTCCTTGCTGGAGGAGATGGAAATCCTTGGTGTATAGTCCTATCTGCTCTCTGTCTTCTGCTTTAAAAAAAAATAGACCATTGAAAGTGTTTTGAAAAGTCTAAAAGGTTTCACAAATGCACAATTTGTTATCAAAATCACAAATATCAGCCATTAGCATGTAGACTACAAACAGTGGCAGAAAGTCCATGGAACCAGAGCCACACCAGGTCTGCAGAGAAACACAAGATCTGTCCAGCCCTCCAGTCCCACCAGAACACTGGGTTTCTTCCTCTGGTCTTCCATCTTCCTGACTATTCCTTTTAGAGGTGGCATCACTGGAGTCACTTCCTGCCCCCTCAGTTTTATTTAGTTACTCTCACATTTTACGTAGTTGGTTCAACAATAGTATGACCAAAACCCCAGTCTTTAACAATAGTTTACAAAAGTGTTTTACTGCCTGTGCATTTACTTGGAGAGTTGACTTAATTTTTAAGCCTCCCGCCTCCCTTTTTCTGGGTGGGTGGGTGGGTGGGTAGATAATTGTCATTGTATTGAAAAATATCTCTATGAATATGTTTCTAGTGAATTTAGGGCATCACAGTCCCTGCCATATGCCTGCTTACAAAAAATGTGGCATGAGTTGAAAAGATATTTTAAAGAATGAACCATGGGTGATGCCTTCTTAACTATAGATCAAAATAGTTATATCAGTTTTTACTCTACTTATATGTTGATGCTTTCTACAGTTAAAATGGGGGTCTGTTCAACTTTAATTATATAAATTCTGGAAAAGAGCAACACACAGGCAGAATCAGCCAGACAGCTCAAGCTGCCTTCCCCCACATCCAAAACCCTAAGAGTTTAGGGAGGCCCCATCACCTGTCCCTTACTACCTGTCCGCAGGAGAGACCACACCCTGGGCTGAAGGACCACAGCCTGACCTTATGTGACATGCACTTGGGCCCAGAGAGTCAGACACAGTCATTTGTGCCCAAGGGACCCCCTCTCATTGTGCCACCATCCAGAAAACAAGGTGGAGTATCTGGGGACACTGTCCAGAGAACACGCCCAAGACCTGGTGTCCAGATGTGGGGATCTCAAGTAGGAAAGAGACTGCCCACCTGTGGGCTCAGAGGCTGCATGGAGTGTACCAAGAAAGGAAGGGGGCGGCCTGACTCAGGAGGGCTAAGACCAGGCTCAAGAAGTGAAAACTCATGAGTCCCCTCTGTGCCTTTGACCTTGCCTAGAATTTTCATTCTTGTCCTCACCCTTCCTCATCGTCATCTTGTGGGGTGGGCACGATTACCCTCACCTTAGGTGAGGAAGACAGCTTGCCCGAGGTCACATTCAAGAAGGGACAAGAGCAGGATCGAAGCCCAGGTCTGCCTGGTATCCAAGCCCTGGTTTTGCCATTTCTACTCTCTTCTTTCCCCCACGTTCTCGGGAGGCCTCCAGGACCTCCTGCTCCCCCAGAACCAATTCACCATGTTTCTGTACTGCTTCATCTTCATACACATAATCTATGTCACCAAGGAGATGATCTTCTTTCTCTTCTCCAAGCACTACCTGTTCAGCATCGCAGCCATTTTGCTCTGTTTGATTAAAACTTTATGGTCATACTTCCAAGTGCCTTCGCTCTCTCCATCACTGGGCACCTCCTTCCCTCACCTGTGCCTCCCTCCCATCAGAACTTGCTGTTAGGAAAGGTTTGCTGTCAACCATTTACACCTTAGGGTGGAGACATGTTCAGGCCTTGTACTAAGCCTGAGTTCCCACTGTGGATGAAGATGCTTTATTCCCCAAGAGGAGAATTTCAGAAGGTAGCAGTCCAGGGAAGTATCTGTAGGGAGAAGGGTTTAGAAAGCCTTTCCAGAATCACAGAAATCATACCATGACCAGGCTGACTTGGGATCCACCACATCTACTCAGATAGATCTTCCCTGAGGTGTGGGGAGCTGTGGTAGGCTTTTGAGGGTAGGCCCCCCAAAGACATCCACATCCCTGTGAATATGTTACCTTACGTGGTAAAAGAGACTTTGAGATTAAATTAAGGGCCTTGAAATGAAGAGATGATCCGGGACTATCCAGATGAGCACAATGTAATCATAAGGGTCCTTATAAGAGGGAGGCAGGAGGGTAAGAGGCAGAGAAGGAGATGCGGCCATGGGAGCAGAGGGGAGAGTGATGCAGGACCACAAGCCAAGGAATGCAGGCAGCCCATAGAAGGTAGAAAAGGCAAGAAAATGGGTTCTTTCCTAGAGCCACCAGAAGGAATGCAGCCCTGCCAAACCCATTTTAAACATGTGACCTCCAGAACTGTAAGAGAGTAAATCTGAGGGGGTTTTTTTTTGTTGTTGTTTTTTGTGGTACACGGGCCTCTCACTGTTGTGGCGTCTCCCATTGCGGAGCACAGGCTCCGAACGTGCAGGCTCAGCGGCCATGGCTCACGGGCCCAGCCGCTCCACGGCATGTGGGATCTTCCCGGACCGGGGCACGAACCCGTGTCCCCTGCATCGGCAGGCGGACTCTCAACCACTGTGCCATCAGGGAAGCCCCTGAGTTGTTTTAAGCCACTACATTTGTAATAATTTATTGCAGCAGCAACACTAATACAGGAAACTAATACAGGAGCCAAGGTTACCCAAGCTCTTTCCAGCTCTGCAGACATGTCAAGATGGCATCAGCAAGGCATCGGCAAGGATCCATCTAGCCCTGGGCCTGAGCAGGACTGTACATAGTCCACCATGCATGCTTGGAGCCTGCCCTCAGCAACATGCAACTCAAGAAGAGAGATGCTGAAGCTCCAGGAAACCCAGGACAGGCCTATCAGATATCCTGATCGCTGAGCAGCACATGCCTGGGTGAGATGGGGGCAAACTCTGGGCATAGTCCTAGGGGCACTGGTAAGGAGGCATTGATTGATTAGGCGCAGTCAGCAGTGCTGCTCCAGTGGAAAAATAGGAGAAAAAAAAAACTAAACAGGCCACACGCCCAGCCCTCAAATCACATACACACACATACACACACACACACACAGAGATACATAGCAAATAGTTGTCTACAATAGAGATATACACAACAACAGGCAGCAACAACCAAAAGGAACAGACTTTGGGCACTAGGGGACTCACAGGAGGCACAGAAGTGGCCCAGTGTAACAAGGGAAAGGAGTTCACCTCCCCCATTCTCTACACACATACGTGCGCGCGCACACACAGCAAGTTGTCAGCGGCCCCCACCTCGCCAGCCCTGCCCAGGAATGACGGCCAGCATGGGAGACTTTAAGGATAACGCAGCAAACTGAATGGACACAGCTTTGCAATCAACCAAGTCTTTTTTGACCCTTCCTCTTCCTGGACATAAGGCTCTGCTTTAAGAGGAACAAAAGAATACGTTTCTGTCTTGCTGGGCTCTCTGAGTGATGCAGAGTGAAAACACATGAAAAGAGAAGACCGCAGCGGGACTCATTGTCAGTACACATTATCATGCCGTTTCAGTCCACGGTGACGTCTCATTTTCCACCCAGTTCAATACATTCATTCCCATTTATAGCTGCGCGTGACAGGTATTTACTTGGAAGTAATAAAACTGTCATTTCTCATTAAACTTTCAATGGCAGAATTTTTTTGCTATGGGTCACTTCTCACAATCTAATTTGATCTGGGTTTCTGGGGTGGGATTGAGGCAAAAGAAGGAGGAGATCAGGATATCAAAAAGATTAAGGCCCAGATGTTTAATTCACTAGAACAAACAGAATTGGGAGTTTGTTTATAAAAAAAACAAACAACTGCTATAAGGCCATTCAATTCATCATCCTGTTGCCAGGTAAAACTGGACTTAAATACACCCATTTTCCTTACAAATCTTCAGAGAAAGATTAGTAAACTCCTTTCAGTTAAGTTAGCATGTCTTCTCACCCCCTTAGCAAATGGCCATGAAATCTCCCCTCTATCCTTACTTCCTACTCTGATAGAAGACTGAAGCCAGTAGCCGAAGATCTACCCTAAGCAAAAATGAAAACAGCTCATGGTCACTCCCCAAACTTGATACAGACCTCACTGTTCAAATGCAACGCAGAAAATCAGAAGGAAGGGAGAGACAAAAGTGGAGAGAGATACAAAAGATAGAAAAAAGGCACAGCCTAGGGTTACCAAGCAGGCAACAAGTCAACATACAAGCCCTTCTGGAGCACCTCCAATGTGCCAGGCACTTGGCTACATGCTTTATGGAGGCCTGGGAGGCAGACATGTACATTATTATCCCCATTTCACAGACAAGGATACTGAGGCTCAGAGAGGTTAAGTGATGTACCCAAGATCATCTTAGATCTCAAGTCTGACTCCAAAGTGATCTTTCTGTATTTCCACACTCCCAAAATCCTGCCTTGGAGGATCTCACAGCCTTGCCGAGGAGATGCAGCTAATACACACTAAAGTATAAAGAAACTATCAGGCACATAGACCTCAGTGAGGAAGGAGATTAAAGGAGAGGTCCCTGGAGCCCAGGGTGATAGGAAGTCTTCTCAAAAGAGCAGCCCACAAGGGCAGGTAAGCCTGGGACAGGTAGAAAGGAGTAGGGAGAACTCATGTGAATTAAGATCAGGGTGGGAGTGTATAATCTATACTCAAAGAAGGAGCAGGCACATCCTTGCTCCAGTGAATGGTAACAGGCCTGGAAAACGGATTTGGAGCCAAATTTTATAGTCTTGAATATTGACCTGAGGAATATGAACTTAGTCCCTTGGGAAATAAGGAATCCCTGAAGATTGTAGAGTGAGATGGTGACCCTCCCCCCAAAAAGAGAGGAAATCCTCCCCCCTCCCCTCTCCTGGGGGCCATGTTCTTCCTTGACCTTCTCTTCCCATTTCCAATCCAGGAACATTCTTTCTAAGGTCCCAGTGTGAAGACTGCATTTATCTATAAGAGAAACCCAGCCACAGTGGCTTAACCAAATAGGGGTTTATGTGTCTCACATACTAAGAAGTCCCAGGTTGGGCAGTCTGTGATGGTGAAACTTCTCAAGGAAGTCATAGAGAACTCAGTCATAGAGGATCCTTCTTTTTGTTCCACCATCCTTAGCATATGGCTTTTATCCTCCTCACCCCATGGCTTTTAGCCTTATAATCTCAAGATGGCTGCTATAGCTCCAGGTATCAACTCCAGGTCAGCAGAGGGGGAAAAGAAAGAGCCATCTTTTTTAAAAGCTTTCCAGAAAGATCCACCTAGAGACTTCTGCTTACATCTCATTGGTCAGACTGGTCATGCTGCTGCTCCTAGCTTCAGGACAAATGAGGTGTGGTAAGTTTTTGGCCTGGACAGTGTTGCAGCCTTGAACAAAATTAAGATTCTGATAATATGGTGGGGGTGGGGAAGGGGAGGGGTGGATATTGAATAAGCAAATAACTGTGTCTACCTTACCTTGCTGCTTTCTTAAGCCCAGCTCCCACTCCCTGCCCCAGTGTCATGGTCCAGGTTGAGAAAATTGGGTAGGGCGCAGCTGTAGCCAAGCTGGGCCTGGCCCACAGCTGCACTTCTGCCTTAAGGCCTGGCTCACATACCACAGCAGGAAGGTCATGGTTTTCTCCGGATACACAACTGGAACAGCTCTGTCTTCATCCTCCTGACCTCTGCCTGAGGCCCCAGTATCTTACACAACCAGGGCCACAGCCTTGCCTGGGGACTTAGAAGGGCACACCCCTCTGTGCTGGGAGCCCTCAGCAAAGTTGCAGGAGGAGGTGAGTCTGCCCTGAGAGTCCCTCCCCTTCCTGAGTCCCAGATTCCACAGAACAGAGCCCAGTGCCCCCAGTGTCTGTCCTGTCATCCCACTCACACCGTGATGCTGAAGACAGAGTGTAACAAACAGATCCTACACATTACACTCAGCTTCAGCCCAAGCAATTAAGCACTAATAGTGAACTTTCAGGAAGGCTTAGGAGGAGAAAGATAGAAGAATCTTTCCTGCTCCCCAAATGGAATCACATACGTTGCAACCCTGAGCCCAGGGACGGGGCTAGAGTCCTGGAGATGCTGAGATCTGCAGGAGGGAAGGGGGAGCAGGCTTGGTTTCCAAGGCCACTTCCCTGCCCGATCTGTTTCTAATCCCACTTTAGGAGGTGGACTGCAAGCAAGTTGGTTAAGCTTTCTAGGCTTTATTTGGGTGACCTGAAAATTATCTAGACTCTAACTCAGTTTAAAAAAAAAAAAAAAAGGTGGGGAATGGGGAGAGAAAGGGACCAAAGAGCCTTGGGTCTGATTTCAGAAATTCCTATCTAACTGACCTGAGATGTTGTCCAGGGAGCACCTGAAGAGTGTCCCAGTTGATTGTAATGTTCAGCTTTATTACAAAACCTAAATCCTTGCTACTCTACACGTGATCTGAGGACCAGCAGCCCCAGGCATCTTAGAAATGCAGCATCCCAGGCCCCACCCTGGACCCACTGATCGTTTGCATTTTTGACAATATCCCCAATGACTCTTGTGCACCTGAAAGTCTGCAAAGCACTGCTCTAGGTGATGTGACTCAATTCAACCTTTGCTCTGTCGTGAAGACACTGCTCTTGGCCTGGAGGGTCTTCGGGGGTGGGAGGGTACGTGGAGGCAAGATAGGAAGGAGTGGAGAGAGGATAACTGAGCATGTAGCCCCCACCAGTACTGTGGGAGCCTCCATCACAGCTGGCAGGTGCAGGCTGGATGGCAGTGCATCCGCCCCTCCTCCCTCTGTGCTCTTCACCAGTCCTTGCTCTGGGCTTCTGAGCAACCAAATGATTTCTCCCAGCACTCTGCGATTCACCAGAAACTTCCGGAATCCCCCCAGGCCTATCTCTGCCTCTGTCCCTTTTATGATCTAGCTCCGTTGTGTGTAGCTTGGGGGAAAAACATCTCGCTAATATACATTCATTCATTATTTAAAGGTTGCCACTGTTCTTTCAGGAAGGTTAAGCATGATTAAAAGATGGGATTTTTTCCACAGGGCACAGCAGAAAAACTAGGGCTCCCGCATTTTTAAGCTGTTTTGGCCAAGCCTTATTGCATAATTTAAAATCTGTGACTTATTTAGATTTAATTAGCCAAAGGAGCAGCAGCTGCAGGTTCATTAGTCAGTATTTATTAAGCGCTCCCAGAGGGCTTGTCCACGGCTCTTAAGAGCCAAGTGGAGGATCGGCTTTGGACTTGCAATCTTCCTACACTTAAGTAGGAGGGTATCGCAGATAGGGTCAGGAGGTAGGCATTTTTATTCCTCAAGAACAAAGGGGTGGCATCAAAGGGCCTGGGGTCATGAGACAAATCCCACAAACAACTCTGGCATGAGTCAGTGATTTAGGGACTTGTGGTGACAGGTATGATAATAGTGTGCAGGCTCATGGAAAATGTAGAGCTGTACAAATGAGAGGTGTTAGTAAAAGATGAGCAAAGACCGGGATCTAAGATAGGGATCACGGACCTGACTTTAAGAACTGGGAGAAGTGGAGAGGATCAGAATTGGCTCCAGAGTCTGTGAGGCCCAGTGCAAAAGGACAATGCAGGGTGTCTTGCTCAAGAACTATTGAGAACTCCAAGGTGGTGACAGCAGAGCCTGAAACCAAGTGTGAGGTCTCCCTGAGCGCAGGGTCCCCCTGAGCATGGGGCCCGGTACCAATGCCGTGGCAGTCCGCCCAGGAGGCCAGCCCTTGAGGTGGATGAAGGAGACCCTCTGGGGTGGGGGGCTTTTGTGGATCCCCTGAAATCCCATCCTGGTCCTCGGCACCCCATCAGCTGGAGGAAGGGGAGCAGGTGCTATGCATTTTGAAAGGGGGTGGGGACCACGGGAGCAGGCCCAGCAGTGGAGGATGCTGAGTCTGGTGACCTGGGGGGACAAAAGGTCCCCTCCCAGGCAATGCGGGGGTGCCCCTTGTACAACCACCGGCTCTGGAAGCAGAGTCTGGCTGAGCGGGAGGCACCTCTTGGTGTGCAGGTCACGCCCCAGGCCTGCAGCTGCTAATCCCAGGGCTAACAGAAGCATAGAGCTCTCCAACTCTTGGCGTTTCCCCTCCCTCCTGGCTTCCGCCCCCAGCCCCATTCAGCTGCCCGTTTTTCTCTGGGCTAGAAAATCCCAAAATAGGAGAATAAAGCAACACTTTTTACCCTCATGAGCCTCATTTGTATCAAATGACACAGTCACTTTGCCACAAACTCTTCATCAAATGAGCCTTTGTAGGGTCCTGGGGCAGAAAGCAGGCCTTGGAAGACAGCCACCAGGAAGCCGGGCAGAAAGTGCTGAGCAAGGCAACCCTTAGTTTAGGCAGTGGGGGGGAAGGGAGGCGGGGGAGGGCGGTCTCAGACATCCTCTATCATGGACCCGCTCTCCTCCCAGCACTCTCTTTGACCAGGAGATGCCAGAGCAGCTAATTGTGTGCTGCAGGGACCAACCCACTGCCGGGGGCTCAATCAGTGCTTGGAGCAAATGAATGAACAAGCCAATGAACTAAAGGATACACTAGACAACCTGAGAGAGGATCCTGAGCTCAAGCCTCTGTGAAGATGTGCTGGAGAGGAGAGAAGGGAGCACACGCTTCCCCAGTACCTACTGGATATTCTGCCCCATGCAACACGCTTTATGTCAACTCATCTCATCCCACGGCCACCCCGAGGGAGTGCTATAACCATCCTCACTTTGCAGATGAGAATGAGACTCAGAGAGGTTCAGGAGTTGCCTGAGCTCCCTCAGCAAGAAGGTGGCAGAGACCAAGTGTGGCGCAGAGCTGAAAGTTGCTTTAAAGAAAGCTAAGAAATCTATGTCTCATTTTTTGTATTTGTGAATGAAGATTCAGAGCTGCTTTGATAACGTATGTGAAGAGTACTGTTACTGTATTTCACATGGTATTGTGCAGTCCACTATGTCTCTCTATATTGTGCACACCTACGGATAGTGGCTTCAAAGGTACTTGGCTTAAAAATCTACCGTTTCATTCCACCCACTCTCTCCCTTCCTCCCACCAAAGGCTGTGGAGGGAAATGTCTCTGAGAGGGGACAAGGATGTAAGTCCTCACTCACTAGCCCAGGAACTCCACACACCTGCTATTTTCTTGGCGAGAGGGAGATCCATACTCAAAGCCCTTGATAGCTTCCTCTGGACCCCACCCAACATCCTCTGCTGGGTTCATCCAGTCATGTGAGTGGGTCTGTCACTGGCCTGGGGGGTCTTCCCTCTTGAATCAGCCATGCCTGGCTCATCCTGAAGACCTGGATACTATGGCAGGTGTGAAAGGGAGGTGGTCGGACCCAGAGAGAAATCTTACAGTTCACTCTCATTGTCTTCACTTCTGGACAATTTCTGTATCCTCACATACACAAAGCCTCCCCTGGTATCAGAGCTGGCCCGAGTGGGCTCCTAGAAAACAATGAGCTTTGACTGGAAGACTCTGGAAGCACAGAGAAGTGCAGAAAGCCCACCTGCTCTCAGATATCAGACTAATATTGGTGGAACACCAGACGGCTGCCCTAAGCAAACCACACACTGCAGGACCATCCTGATTCTCAAAACAGATCAGCTAGGGTGGGAGTCAAAAACTGGGATGCCAGAAGGACCCGGGGGGTGGGCAGGTAAAAGAGGGGAGCTGGCCAGGTGCAGCTAAGAAGAAAGGAAGAGCCAGTGTAAAAAAGGCAGCCCCCCACTCCCCTCCCTCCCTCCCATTTCCACCGTGTGAGGATGCAGGCCCCCTGTCTAGTTGTTCAAGGGCATCCAGGAATCCAGTCTTTTTATGTGTTGGTTCCATCTTTTAACTGTTGGTTCCATCTTTTTAAGCACTCTGTGGACCTAACAAAAGTCTGTGGGCCCACCAGTTCACAAACTTTGAACTTGAGATGTGATTTCCCTTATGATAGAGTCTTCTGTTTCACTCAGAGACATGCTGGGGGATTTCTTCAAACAGAAAACACTCCTAGTTACGAAAATAGAACGTGATTCACTCTAGCACCGCGTTTAAGCACAGAAGCAGCAGTAAAGCATGCTTCTTCCCTTCACAAATAGCCTCACCTTGAGGTGTTTCAAGAGACAGATCTCTTAATGCATTTCAAATCAGGTTAGAGTGGCAAAAATCCAATTTTCATACAACTTCTTGAAGGAAGAGGGGAATTTGGCTCGAGCCTGGATCAGAGTTAAAGAAGGGGCAAGGCAGGGGCCTGGGGGTGGGGAAATGAGGCAAGAGAGGGCGTTGAGGGTGGAGGGCAAAGCTGGGTGCCCTCACTGAGAGACGTGGAGAGAGGCTGGCAACAGCTCTGTGAAGTTGGTGAGACAGACAGGTGGGTCCTGGGGATCGGAGCCAACTGGAGAGGGCAAGAGGATGAGCGAGCATCCTTAGTTGCCATGGTGACAAAGGAATAAGGAAAGGGGCGGAAAGAGTGAGGGGGGAATCTCGGAGAAGAGCTATATTGTGCTGCTACAACCAGCTCTCTCCTCTCCACCCAGGACCCCTGCCTATGGCTCCCTGGGCCCTCTGCCACCTACCCCACCTGACTCCATTCATCCCCGGCATGGATAAAGTGCTATGAAATTACGTCAAGGACATTTAGATCCTATACATGGGTGGTCTGGACACATACCTACTTACGGTGCATCTGGGTCTCCAAAAGGTCTCTTGAATTCAAAAATATTTTCTCCACTGTCCTGCTATATAAAGCTTACAATTCTACTATTAGGGCAAAATTTCCTGGACTAAGTATTTGTTCATGTTCAATTACAAACCCTCCTTAGGAACAGTAATATCTTGGATATTAACTTCTAGAATCTCATAAATTAATTTATCACATGTAGCAGGGATCTCAGCTTCAGCCTAGGAATGTCCACTACTAGGATTCAGGCATTTCTAAACATGTATGATAAATTAGTAGGGCAGACCCCAGACAGGCCAGTTCATAGGATGGTTCCAGTGACATCTGCTATGTGTGTTCAATGTTCATTTCCCCTTGATTTTCTTTTGGGGAACTCCCTGTTCCTCAATGTTTGTCCATGAGGTTCAAGTGGGCTGACTTCCAATCGAAGGTGGACCCAAGACCCAGACCTGGCCAATCAGAGCATTCCATCTCCTGGCCAAGCGATTGGTTCTGGTGTGGACACATGACCCAAGCCTAACCAATGAGTCTCAGACTTAGGACTTTTGCTGGAACTCCTGGGAAAGACAAACTCTCCACTGGGTACTAAGCAAGCAGAATAAATGTCCAGAGCTACTGGAGGCTGTCTTGTTCCACTTGGGGAAGGCCTCACTGAGAATAAAGCTGACGTGAAGAAAAGCAAAGCCAAGAAGAGATGAGAAGACTCAGGGAAGGAGAGGGAGGGAGGGAGGAGAAGGAGAGAGAGTGAGTCCTTGTTGGCATGATTTGAGCCCCTGGATCCACCTGAAACAGAGACATCCCTAAGCTTTTCAGTTGCTATTAACTTTGATTTAAATTGTGTTTCTGTCAGTTGGAACCAAGAGTTCTGAATCATGCAAGGGCCTTCCCATTTGGCTAAGGAGAAGAGGATTACATGAGTTGGAACGTGGGCTCAGCAATAGCTAATGGAGGTGATTTGGCCCCTGTTCCCAGCCTGGCCTCTGGAGAAAGCCGTGGGGATGAACCTAAACAAGGGAGTGTGAGAGACATGGGGAGAAGTGGAGCTATTAGAGCATACATGAGAACCCACATGTGGAAAGGGAGCCATTTCTCCACTTCTGGAGGGAAAACAGCCCTGCTCTGGCCCCATGAGGGGTTGAGGTATTGATGTCTGTGCCAAGGGAAATGGTGGTAGGACCTTGCTGAGAGGGGATGCCAGTGGGAAACCACAGACAAGCATAGTCTGTACACTCACAAAAGGCTCCATGAAAAGACCATGAAAGGTCTGGAAGCAACCCAAGTGTCCATCAACTGATGGGTGGATAACTACCGTGTGAGAGAGCCATACAATGGAATATTATTTGGCAATAAAAAGGAATGAAGGGACTTCCCTGGTGGCGCAGTGGTTAAGAATCCGCCTGCCAGTGCAGGGGACACGGGTTCGAGCCCTGGTCCAGGAAGATCCCACATGCTGCGGAGCAACTAGGCATGTGTGCTACAACTACTGAGATTGCACTCTAGAGCCCACAAGCCACAACTACTGAGCCCACAGGCCTAGAGCTCGTGCTCCGCAACAAGAGGAGCCACCACAATGAGTAGCCCCCGCTCACCGCAAGTAGAGAAAGCCCACACGCAGCAATGAAGACCCAATGCAGCCAAAAATAAATAAATAAATAAAATTTATTTTAAAAAAAAAGGAATGGAGCATTGATCCATGCTACCACATGGTTGAACCCTGAAAACATCATGCTAAGTAAAATAAACCAATCACAAAGGACTACATATTTTATAATTCCATTCATATGAAATGTCCAGAATACGCAAATCTCTAGAGACAGATTAGTGGTTGCTTAGGGCTAGGGGAACAGAGGGATTGGGGGATGAGAGCTAGGGGTGCACAGTTTCCTTTAGGGTGATGAAATGTCCTAAAATTAAATGTGGTGATGGCTGCAAAACCTGAATATGCTAAAAGCCATCTAATTGCACACTTTAAATGGGGAAATTGTATGGTATATAAATTATATCTCAATAAAGCTGTTACCCTCCAAAATGGCTCTTGAGGTACCTGCCCAGTCTGCGTGTGGCAGGGGTAGGGGTGGGGGGTTGGCCTCCAGGAGGCCCAGGGCACATGATGTAGCTCCTGCTACTCTGGGAGAGAGTGTGCCCTTCGATCCGATAAGAGGGACCTCACTCTGGGCCAGCACTTTAAGAGGGCTCCCCTCTGATTCTTATCTGGTCTCACCCCTCCCCACAGGGTAAAAAGTCTGTAGGGCCAAGTGGACGTGCCCACCACACTCACACCTCCCAAGAACATACCCTAGGCATATAGGACTAAGGAACTCCTTGCCCAGAAGGTCCCAAACCTGTTTCTCCAGCCTGCAGTCAGTCCTCTTCCCCACGTCCATCCTCCCTCCACAGGGTAGACTGAAATGGTGGTGAGCATAGAAGAGGTGTGATTGGAACCTCGATATGTAGGCTGGATGCCCACATCAGGCCCTTCCAAGGGTGAGGCAGAGCTGGGGGGTGAAGGAGAAGGGGACAAGCCATGGGCCAGGAGTGCAGGGGGGCGGGGCGGGGGCCAGGTCTCCCCCAAACCACCATGTTCCAGCATGGGGATCAGAGGAATAGGAGCATTCTCAATTCAAACTTGACCTTCTAGGTCATCATGAAGATATATTTTTCAAGATAGGAAGCTGGAACATTGAACAGTTTGTTAGCTCGCTTTACAGGTGTAAGATACGTAAACACATGGCTTGTGGCCCTCCCTTTGTCCTCGTGCTCTGGACCCTCTCAAATATAAAGATCTGATGCTGAGAGATGCTACACTTGAGAGACATCTATCAGAGCTTTTCTTTCTAATGAATCCTGCTGTGGGGTTTCCCAGGTTGCATTTACTGATTTAGGAAACAGTTCATAGATTCTTCACTCCAGGCTAAAGAGAAAGCTGATACTTGGCTGCCCACAACCTTGAAGTTTAAGGATTTCTCTCAACGTCTCCTCAGCTTAGCCCATGGCTTAGGCACGTAGTGAGGGGTAGGCTGGAGACTGGGTGGTTCCCTGAGCCATACTAAGGAATCCGTGTCTGTCTGGCTCTCGTCTTCAGTCTTGCTGTTGTTGTTGTTGTTGCTTTAGGATATAATGTAATAGAGTCCAACTGGCAAGGAACTCTAGCAGAGGCTCATGGGAAACATCTGAGAGCAGGGCTGGGGCAGGCCAGAGAGTATCTCTTCATCCTTCCTCTGTATCTTCCTGATGGACAAAAACTCTGGGGGATCCTGTGCTAGTGCCTTTAGGGTACAGACCTGCAAGACACACGGTCTCTGCCCTCCAAGAAGTTACCATCTGGTTGCAAAATAACACTGACACTGATCATTAAAACACAATATAAAAACCCCAAAATATAACTTAGGGTGTGACATAAAGCGTTTTCCAGACTTGAGATCATCTCGTCCAGAGTTTCTCCTTGGCACTGTTGACACTTTGGGCCACATTATTCTTTGCTTGGAGAGAGGGGGAGCTGTCCTGTGCACTGTAGGGTAGTTAGCAGCATTCCTGGCCTCTACTCTCTAGATGCCAGTAACAGGCTCACGGCCCCAGGTGTGACAATGAAAAATATCTCCAGACACTGCCAAATGTCCTGTGGGGGTCAAAACTGCCCCCAGTTGAGGACCATTGCTCTAGTATAAATACCCCTCCATCATTTCCAGTATAATTAATGTCTATAGACAGAGAATTGCAGGAAGCCACATGATGGGGAGATGATCGTGGGCTGGAGGAGCCTGGTTCTTGGAGAAGGCAGCACCTGAGGCCGTCCTCAAAGGGTGGGTAGGGTTTGGCGAATCCAGCTAGAAGGACAGCACTCCAAGAGGGGAGACAGTATGCTCGAAGACAGAGAGGCTAGAACAAGCAGCGTGCCCCACATGGTTATGAGGTTGTGCAATGCCAAAAGGTGCCCAGTCGAGGGGACAAGTGGACACTGAAATGCGGCCCACCCTCGCCCGGCCAAGCCATGCCCCTTGGCACTGGGCTGCATCAGTCCACAGGAAGGGGAGAGATTTTCTTAGTACAGAGGTGTCTTGTGAGCCCCACCTCATATGCTCACGGTGCTGTACTGCCCAAAGAAGGCCTTTTTCTAATGACAAAAGTGCCACAGCAGCAAGCCAAGACCCCACGAATGAGCACACCCTGGGATGGAGAGGATAGAGAGCCAGCAAAATAGCCAGCCCTCTGTCAGGGACGGATGGAGACTCTAGCTTTCTCGGGCCCTCGATGGTCCCACTATGCTCCTCTCCACTCTGATTTCTCTGTGTGGAGCCCCCCAGCCCCCCTGCTCTGCAGAGGCCCCACATGGAAGAATAAGAAGGAAGATCTTTCAAGAGCTCAAAGTAGGCTGAATCAAAAGGAGAAGGAGGGGCTTCCCTGGTGGCGCAGTGGTTGGGAGTCTGCCTGCCGATGCAGGGGACAGGGGTTCGTGCCCCGGGCCGGGAGGATCCCACAGGCCATGGAGCGGCTGGGCCTGTGAGCCATGGCCGCTGAGCCTGCATGTCCGGAGCCTGTGCTCTGGAACGGGAGAGGCCACAACAGTGAGAGGCCCGTGTACCGCAAAAAAAAAAAAAAAAAAGGAGAAGGAAAGCTCTAAGAGTCTGGGTCTGAGACAGACAGCAGCCAGTGTGCCTGGCTCAGATCCTTGCTGTTTCCATCCCCTCCTCAGAAAGACCCTACAGAGAGGTGGTCACCCCTCAGGGAGGTCGCCTCTGCCCAGGGCACCTTTCCTCCTACAAAGAGACCTTCAGATCCTGCAGGGACCCCTCGCCCCATCACCTTCCCTTTCTTTGCTCATCCATCCAGCAATGGACCAGCACAAACTAAGGTACAGGTGCTCTTGGGAATACATGAAGACCCTCCAAAGGGTACGTACTTTGGTGTAAGTCATTTTAGGAGCCTCACATGACGAGTCCTCAACTTCCACAAGCGCTCTCTTATACAGCTGTCCTGTCTGAGCACATGGACGAGGGATGCTGCTTGTTCTCCCTCTTGCTTCGCTTGCACAATCACCCTTCTCCCACTTCCCAAAAGAAAGGCACACTACTTACCTGTCCCAAGTCTTCCCACAGTGCATTGGCTTAGGGAAAAATGTATGGTGCAATGAAAGGACAGTCTAAATGCCAGCATCCATGTGGAGAAAAGGGGTGACTAATGACTGGGCAAATCAACTAGCTTCCAATTCTCTGCTCTCATTCAAAGTGAAGGAGAATCTATTCTTGTTGTCAGCTGATAGGTTTTTAATGATCTACCCATATGATCTTTGAGATTAACTCAAAAGAAGTTTATAAAACTGAGCGACATTGCTACAACAAAACTCCTTACATTTCTTTGTACTTATGTATGTGAAAAGATTTCTGAGCTCAGCTCTTGCACCTATTTAAAAAACAAAACAAAATAAATAGAATTAATACTGAACCTTGACCCCTTCTAGCGATGAGTAATATTCATCCATGGATATATGAACTAATTGGGGTAGGGAAAAAAAGCTTCTTCTCATTAAGAGATGTATTTTCAATTAATCTTTATTTTTTATGCTTCCTTAGTAGCTATTAGATTTTCTAATAGCATTTGTTTTGATTTAACTGTATATTAGTTGTCATGGTACAAATCCAGACAAAATATTCTCTAACATTTAGAATCTATGGTCACAAGAAATTTTAAAAATAAATTCATTTTATATGCATAGCTTGGTTGGAGAGAAGTATGATAGGGTGATGCATAAAAGATATACAATCATAAAAATGTATTAGGATAAAATTCTGTAGGGAAAGTAGAAGGAAATATAAATTCAAGGAGGAAAAAGAGATGAAATTTTTCCAACTGTTAAGGCAGAATTTCATGTATTTTTTTAAAAGGATTACAGTGGGTATCCAATCACTATAGTATTTCATTTAGAAACATTTCTCAGAGTACTGCAACACTTATATCTTTAAATGTCAATATTTGCGTACACCAGAAAGTACACCCTATGTAACTGTTTAAACTATGGAAAAATTTTGTGTGTTGGCTCCTAAAAATGTGCAAAGGGGTACGCATATTTTCAAAAAATTTTTTTGGAGTCTACAAGAAAAACATTTAGAGCACCACGTCACAGAGCTTGGCTCTTGCCTGCAAGGGGAGGGCCTACAATGAATGCAAAATCAGCACCTTTGAAGATTCCTTAAAGCTTGAGGGACCTGAGGGCACCCTTAAAGCGTTGCCGTGGGGGGTGAGGGCTCTCACTATTGTGAAACTGGGCCAAGGAGTTCCCCCTTCGTCCTGTCAATACCTTCCTCCCTCGTCTTTCTCTTCTCACTTGTTTTATTTGCAGCTTTCCTCCAAAATCCACTACAGATGCCCTGTCAGGTCAGTGTGAGATCTGTTCTGCTTTGTTGTGTCCCACCTCACCGGTCCTTTCTCCCAGAAGCCTTCGGGTGGGCAGTGTCCCCACCCACCCCCACCCCCAGCCTCGCTGGCCGCAGTCTAATACCCCATGTACACGCGCGGCACCCACTGCTTCCTCCAGTTTTCTCTTGCTTTGGGCTAGTCCTCACTTCCCAGCTAAGCCATAAGTTTTCTCATCTGTGTCTCCAAACCTCTCTTCTCAGCAGTAAGAGGCGGATAAAAGAATTAAGCGCGATGAAATTTGAACAGCGCCTGGCACCAAGCCTGGCCCGCAGCCAGAACCTGGCACCCAGCTGCATTCAGCAAATACTTGCTAATCGTGCTGTTGAATTTTCTCGCTGGCCAGTGATTAGGAAGTCTGGGCTTCCTAGCGTCCCCCTTCTTCAACCAGGGAACCAAAGAGAGTTCCCAAATCCCCAGGTCTCCTTTAGATAGCTTGCCAAGTAGGGGTGATAGAAATGCCTTCCCCCTCCCGCCACCGCTGCTGCCGCCGAGTCGGCTCTGGGTGCCCTAGCCCAGGCTGGTGGAGTGAAGGGGGTCGGGGGAACCGGGAGCTATGAGGTCATACTCGGGTCACGTGACCGCTGCCGCATCTGTCAACTGTGGTACAATTACTAAGCCGGTCGGGGCTAGCGACATTCAAACCAGTGCTCTCTTCCTCCTCCCTCTCCCAGGCTCTGGTCCCTTTCACACCAAGGGACCGTCTCAAAAGTCTAGGACCCTGAAGGCGATGGCTTCCACATGCTACAATTTAAAGGGCTGGGATAGAAAGAAAGGAGCGGGGGGGGGGTGGGGGGAGAGAAAAAAAAAGTCCAAGACTGCACTTACTGCTGCTGCAGTTTGAAAACTGTGCTTAAGGTTCTTTAAAATCTTTTTCTGTCAAAGCAATTTGGCATATGTATTACAGAGTCTTTTAAAAATCCTCATACTCTAACCCATTAATTCCAGCTCTAGCATGCTTGTAAGGGAAGTAATCCAAACAGGGGCAAAGGTTTCCGGACACGAAATTCACTGTCTTGTTGTTGAAATTAACAAACTATATAACGAAATTGAATAGATTAGGGTATAAAAGAACAATAAAATATTGTTCAGTTGTTAAAAATGGTGATTTCCAAGAATCTTTCATGACATGGAAGATGTATGAAAAAATGACCACAGTGAGTATTTGCTGAGCACTTCCTATGTGCCAGATATTCTGCTAAGCTCTTTCTATGGATTGATTCTTACAACCTAAGTAGACAGATACTATTATTATCCCTCTTCTAAAAACCGTGGCCTAGAGAAGGAAGCTGCCTAAGGTTGACTAGCTAATAAAGTGTGAAAATTGAGGCTTAGCGGTTATCCAAAGGGTTTACCTAAATAAATGGCAGAGGCAGGATTTGAACTCACAGAATCTGAGTCTGGAGACCAGTCTTTTAACCTCCATGCTCTTAACTCCCTGCCAAGTAGTAACTAGCAAGAAATCAGTACGAACACTGCACACATACCATCAGGCCAGTAATATGTATACACACATGTGCCCCTACACAAAATATATGAGTAGCAAGAGTGGAAGGACAGACACCCACATTTTCACACTGGTATCTGTCAGTGGTACAATTACAAGTGATTTAAGTTTTCTTTATACTACTCTAAATCTTTTAAATTAATACAATGTATATGTATTAATTTAACAAGTAGACAAAATATTAAATACAGACTGATTCCACTAGAGAGCCATGTGTTAATTATGGGATTATTTATTATAAGGAAAACTTGAAAGTAGCTCAAGTTTCAATTATTGTTTGAATAGTTAAATGAATTATAAAACATATTAGGTGCAATAATTTGCAGGCAATGAAAATGAAGGATACAAAGATCAAGTGATACCATTATATGAAAAATCAAGGTACAAAATGGTAGGCATATTATGTACAATCATTTGAAAATATTACTGTAAAATATGAAAGAAAGGAGAAAAAGATAACTGTATCAGGATGATAAAATTATATGTGATTTTTAAACTTTTCTGAACTTCTATAATGTCTTTTATTTCTTGTATACTAATAAAAATATTTTCATTGAGTTAAGGTTCCATATCAAAATTAGCATGGAGCACATGGGAATCTTTTTTGCCTTTTTAGAATGCTTTCTGTTTTATCTCATTTCATTGACAAAACACCCCAATGAGAATACTGTAGGCACTTTCTTATTCATTAAGAAAAGTTAAGGCACTGAAATGGTGAATGAGTTACTTGGAGTAAACCAGCAAATGCATGGCAACCCCTGGGACTAGAACCCAGGCCTGCAATCTCCTACCCCAGAACTCTGGCCTATAAACCACACCACTTCCTTTCTGTGAAGGGCTGCATGGTGCTGCCTAGAGAATACAAACTACTATTACAAGACTCCAAACTCTGAGATCCAAGTGTATATTCTCTCAGTGAGCAAGAGCCTGGAGGCAGGGAGCATGCATTGCCCTATTTCTGCTCTTTGTCTTCAGAGTGAGAATGTCTAAGGCCCAAGGCTTCCCCCGCCCCTCCAAACCCCTCCACACACATACTCCCTCCACACACAGCCAACCATGTCCCCAAAAGCAGGCCACCTGCGAACATGCCTTGCTCTTGGATGGAGAGAGAGACCAGTAGATGTGCAGTGTATCCTCCCCAACACCCTTTAGTGTACAACCTTGCCCACGGCCCCCACAGGAGAAGGATCAGGGGCCCTACAGGCCAGCATGTGTCAAAGGCCAGTCTCAAACTAGGTAGGCACCAGACAAGCAAGCCTAGAAAGAAAGATCAGGACATACGGACAACCAACAGGCACATGAAAAGATGCTCAATGTCACTAAATATTAAAGAAATGTCAATCAAAACTACAGTGAGGTACCACCTCACACCGGTCAGAATGGCCATCATCAAAATGTCTACAAATAACAAATGCTGGAGAGTGTGTGGAGAAAAGGGAACCCTCCTACAGGATTGGTGAGAATGTAAATTGATGCAGCCACTATGGAGAACAGTATGGAGGTTCCTTAAAAAACTAAAAGTAGAGCTACCATATGATTCAGCAATGCCTTGCCTGGGCATATATCCAGAAAAGACAAAAACTCTAATTCGAAAGATATGTGCACCCCAATGTTCACAGCAGCACTAGTTACAATAGCCAAGACATGGAAGCAACCTAAATGTCCATCTACAGATGAATGGATAAGAGATGTAGTGTGTGTGTGTGTGTGTGTGTGTGTGTGTACACACACACAATGGAATATAAGCCATAAAAATGAATGAAATAATGCCATTTGCAGCAACATGGATGGACCTAGAGATTATACTAAGTGAAGTAAGTCAGACAGAAAAAGACAAATATCATATGGTACAAGTGAATTTATTTACAAAACAGAAATAGACTCACAGACATAGAAAACAAACATATGGCTACCAAAGGGGAAAGGGGGGATAGGGATAAATTAGGAGTTTGGAATTAACATATACACACTACTATATATAAAATAGGTAAACAACAAGGACCTACTGTATAGCACAGGGAACTATACTCAGTATCTTGTAATAATCTGTAACAGAAAAGAATCTGAAAAAGGAAATATATATGTATATATTACATACATATATATAATACTGAATCACTTTGCTGTATACCTGAAACTAACACATTGTAAATCAACTATACTTCAATCAAAAAAAGAGAGAGAGATCAGAAGAGGTCAAGTGTCAGCAACAGTGGGTGAAGCCAGCAGTGGGGAGCTGGGGGGCTGAGGAACACCAAGGAACTGGGTCATCAGGCCCTGGTCCCTCATTTAACAGAAGGAGATGTGACTTGCCAGGGTCACACAACAGCCAGACAGAGTAGAAGTAAACCCAATCCAAAGCCCAAAGGAACCAGTCAAAGGCTAGGCCCAAACTCTACAGAGCCAGGCTTCATTCATTCATTCAAGATATAACCACTGCCATTCCTGCTTACCAGATCTTCCTGATGTCATGGGTCCAGAGCCAGTACCCTGTCCCCAATCCACCCCCTTCCCGGGGGATCAGGTGACTCCCACGACTCAAGAAGAAAAAGAAGTCACAAGCAGGAGAAGCTACGCCTGCAGAGAAACAAATCCAAACTCCAAAGCATGGAAAACAAACCAATGGGCTGAGTCCAGGGGCATGACAAGTCCAAGGATTCCAGAGCCCAGTGAGGAAAGCTTCCAGGAGGAGGAGTCAGGAAGAGGTATGACTTGAGTGGTTCAGAAGGATAGATGTGCTATAAAGAGCTAAAAGAAAACCAAAAGATTCCATAGGTATGGTAATGCACAAGAAGTTAAGAGGGGGAGGGAAGCCTAGGTTTACAAATCCTGATGGCAGGGGAGGATCCCTAGTAAGAAGAAAGGGAGGTGGAAGTGCTTGGATAGGGTAATTTCTGTAAACAGTACATTTAAATGTTTGTCCTCAACTTGGAGTGGAAGCATGGGATACCTGAATATTAGCAGTTCCTGCTACCGAAGACAAAGGTAAAGGTAATGGTACTTTCTGTCAGGAAAAGGGATGCCATTGGCCCCAAATGCTATTTACAAAGGGCTTTTCAGAAAAAAAAAAAAAAAAAAAAAAAAAAGTCTTGCCTATAAAGAGACCTGTCCATTAATCTGAGCTGATGATGACTGGGTGTTTGTTTTCCTGTTTCCATGGGATCTGTGGGGTTTCTTTTGAGCAAAGGAGAGGGGCAAATGCTGTGTTGGGGACCTAACAGAGAAGCAGGGACACAGTAAAATGAGGTCATGTCCCTTCCATGCTTGCAAGCCCTAAGTGGCTTCCCACTGTACTTAGAATAAACTCAGATCCCTTTAAGTGCCGCCCACAGGACTCCTGGGATCTGGCCCTGCCCCTTCTGTCTCACCTTTACTCGCTTGGTGAAGCCCCACTGACCTCCTCTCTGCTCCTCAAGCCAGCAGAGCTTTCTCTGCCTGGTGCCTCACACTGGGGTTCCCTCTGCTCAGAAGGTCCTTCCCTTCCGTCCCCTTCCCCCCACCCTGCTGTTTGCGTGGATGCCTCCTTCTCCTGCCTTAGGTGTACAGGGCCCTACCTGAGCAGAGGCCGCCAAAGGCCTCCCTGCCCATAACCTTTTACTTCTCCATAGCACTTAGATCAACCGAAGTCACCAGCTGTCTACTTGCTCCGTGTAGCGAGTGTCCCCTCCTGAGCCCTCAGCCCTCTCACTTGTGCCCACCATCCCCATCAGCAGGTTCCTTTGTAAAAGCTGGGGTCTTAACTGCCCTGTTCACTGAAAGGGATGCGGTGCCAGGCAGAGCGCCTGACATTGGTAACCAGCCAGTAAATATTTGTGGAATGAATGAATGAATAAGAGGTCTGCTGATGTGAATGTAACTGAGTGAAAACCCAGAGCTCAAATTCCAAAGGAGAATATCAGAATCTTCACACACTCCCTATTGCTTCCCTTTCTCCAATTAAGCCCCAGGGCAACTGGCTTCCACTTTCTCCTCTCCTCCCTCCCTCCCTCTCTTCTTTCTTTTACAGAGGTTCACGAGCACCTGCTCTGGCAGGTGCTGTGTGGTGGGCCCACCTTCCCACCCACTCTGCTCCCCAACATGCCGCCAGGGCCCTGACCTCATCCAGGACCCCAGTCTATCCCTGGACCCCCTCAAGTCACATCCCTTATACAGTCACCCCCCGGTTCCTCTTCTCTGTAGACCTTCATTGTGACTGAGCCCTGAGGACAGAACATCCTGGGAAAGAGAAATGAAGGATTCTCCAAGGAACCAGCTATAGCCATGTATCTGCTAACATATTTGTCCTGCTGGGAGCCAAAGTTTTGGAGCTTTTATACATTAAGTTTTTCATAAAAATGAATGACAACAACCCAGTCTTATCAGATTTTTTGTTTGCAATCCCAAGGGTCTTATTAGCTGGCTATGACCCAGGACTGCTTCCTTTCTTCCTTTGAGCCTCAGATTCAAATGAACATTTGGCTTTCAAGATCCCTTCAAGTTTTAAATTTTGTGTGATCTTGGGGCTGTGAATCCACTGAGGCTTGGTAACAGCCAGGAGTCATCAAACATCACCCTCTCTGGGCTCATCTCCCAGTGACAAAAAAAACATGTGCCCGATTCCATCACTCCACGGGTGTGCAGGAGGAGGTGGTGAGCTGGGCCAAGGGTCTGCCAAGACTCTGTCTGAGCTGGGGATCCCTTCTGCTGCGTCTGCGGAGAGAATGGAGTAGCCTGCCTTCCAGTGAAAGGGGTCCCGTCCTGCAGGAAAGGACCACGGGGCGAGCTGTGAGGTTGTGTGGGAAAGCTGGGGAAAGCTGGGGGGTTGTGAGAAAGTGAGGGTTTCTCATGCTTTAGAACAGAGCGTAGGAAGGTGAGGGTGGGAGGAGAGATTCAGCCTTTCCTAGTGTTGTCAATGACGAGGCATGATGTCAGAAACGAGGTAATGAACTGGGAGGGTACAGTGAAGGAGACAGGGGAGGGCAGAGGAAGGGGGCAAAGACTTGAGTATCTCCCTGGAGAGTTCAGTGAGGGGCTGCACTGGTTCCCAGAGCCATGCGGGTTGGGGTTGGCCCAGCATAGGTCTGCTGACCCCCTTCCAGGGATCTTGGGACCCTAGGGATAGAGAGGAAGCCCTGCAGCATCTTCTGAGGTTCTAGCGTGTGCTCAAAGTATCCTTTCCATTTCTGGCTCTCCAGGCAGCTCAGGATCGGAATTAAATCTACGCTCTCCCTCCACCAACTTATCTTTGCCGACAGCCTTCCTGCGGGGGGGCAGGGGGGCTGGCCTTAGTGAGGGGCAGGGCCTGGCTGCCCGAGGTTCAGTCTCCCCCAGCCCTCCCCAGGCAGGGAGTGAGCCTGCAGAAGCAGCCTCGCCATAAGCACTGCCTGGGTCTGTGTCAGCAGCAAACAGCTTCCCTCGCACCTCGGGAGGAAGTGTTAATGAGGAGAGCGGTGGGGAAGGGTTGTGCCTGCCTGCGGTTGTAACAGTTTGCTCCTTTTGGCTCCTGGGGACTGAGGAACTTACACAAGGAACACGCCTTCTTCTAATAAAGAATGTGTGTACGTTTGTACCAGACAACTAACATAAAGGGCCCAGTGCAAACATTTCTAAAGCAAAGATCCCGACAGGACTGCAGCTGCCAGAAGGGACAGGATGGTGACCAGCAGCCTACGCCACAGGTCTAGGGTGGCACTGGGAGCTACAGAAAGGTGAGGGCTAAGATTTGCCTCTCCATGGCTGAGGCCCCTAAGGACGACCCAGCCCATCCACAGCCCCCTGCCTTCACACCCAGGTCCAAAGCAAACCCCCTCCCGTTTGTTTCCCAGGGAGGGAAGGGATCCAAGAAGCCCCGCCTGAAGTGAGTCCTGCTTGAGTTCAGGCTCTACCCATCTGCAGCCTTCCCCCCAGGAGCAGTAGAGAGGGATTTTCTTGTCAAGAACCATCGCTGGGTTACAGGGCAGACGTCCGTCCCCTGGTCCTCACCTCACATAATTGCCCTTTTCTATGGCACAATCCATGGTTGAAGAGAAAGCCTCCATCCAGAAACCAGAGCCAGGCCGGGAATGAAGAATGTAACAAACATAAATGTCTGTTCAGACCCTACTATGTGCACACTCAGCGTCAGCACTAAAAGAACAAGGCAGCAGGGACCACAGAGAAGAATGAAGACACAGTCCCTACCAACAAAGATCTGTGTCGAAAAAGATGGGCCAAGTAGACAAAGCAGCTGGCAGGAAATAACGGCAATGCATGGAAAGTCCTCATCAACAGGGGCTGCGGTCCTGGTAGCCAGGGGCTAGGAGGGCAGGCTTGGTTCACCACCAGTTTTTGTTTTGCTGAGGGGACATTGTGAGGGTGGAGACTGGAACCCACGGGGTTGGGAGGCCGAGGAGAAGGAGGCTGGGGAGAAAGAGTATCCGGCAGCTCTGGGAGAGAGACAAGTTTGGGAAAACAGAGAGGTGTTGAAGTGTGACTGGGGGAAATTTTGTCCCACATGTACTATGTAAAGCTCTCCTCAACTTCCCAAAAAACCTTTCATTAAAACTGTTTTGCAGGGGAGATGAATTAATGTCAATTTGGGGGACATGAATTATTGTCGGGGGCCCCAATAACGGATTGAGGCCAGCTCAGAGGGCCAGACCTGGGGTGGACCAGGGGGCTAGACACTCCTGGGATATACAGCTTGAAGTGGGGTTCAAGTTCCCAGAATGGGAGGTGGCTGGGGGCTCAGGCAAGTGGGAAGGGAATGCTTTGCTGGGCCTGGAATGATGGCTGGGAGAGAAGTGGGGGGACTCTGACGGGGAGTCCAGGGGGGCTTGTAAGATGGTGTGAAACTGTGATGGAAAGCCTCAAGCCCTGGACAAGTGAAAGGATTTATTGAAGTGGAAGGCAGGGAGGTGGGAGCGGATAGGACACAGGTCACTGATTCTGATCTCTTCTGGCCTGTGTATCAAAGAATCTGACCTACCTCACCAAAAAGCTGGGGAGACTGTCATCTGTCACCTGGGCTGATAAACAGTTCCCCAACCGGGCTCCTGCCTGCAGTCTCTCCCACCCTCCAATGTGTCCTCCACATACAGTGGCACTAGAATAATCTTTTAAAAGTCCAGCTCTCAGGGACTTCCCTGGCGGTCCAGTGGTTAAGACTCCATGCTTCCAGTGCAGGAGGTGTGGGTTCGATCCCTGGCTGGGGAACTAAGATCCCGCATGCTGTGTGGTGCGGCCACAAAACTTAAAAATAAATAAATAAAGTCCTTCAATGACCCTGCATCACCTACACCCCACCCCCAAACACACATCAGATTTCATCTAATTCCTGAGCAGGGCAGGAAGCACACGTAATCAGGCTTTGTCCATCTTTCCAGCCTCATCCATGTCACTTCCCTTCACCCCTCACACTTCATCACACTGAACTACACACAGGTCCTCAAACACAACTTGCTTTTTCACACCTCAGGGCCTTTGCATATGCTCTCCCCACCCCATCCCCCACCTCTGCCTGAAGTTCTTTCCCCAGCTCAACTGCCAACACCCCGGAGCGTTCTGTGAACCTCTCTCTCTACCTGCTACTGTATTTCCACAGTACGCTGAATACAGCACTTCCACGCTGTATCATCACCATGTTATCATCTGTGTATGTGTCTATAATTAGTGAAAGGACAGGACCAGATGGTATTCTTTGCAGCCCAGGAGCTAGCACAGCACCTAGCTCATTGCTGGCATTCAGAAATTTTTCAACGAATGAGTCAATTCACAACTAAAAAAGGGCCCACAAAGAAGACCCCCTTTAAGGAGTCTGTCCAGCTGACAAGGACCCCCTTTTCTCTTAGAACTGCCCAGACACCAACTGAACTGTAGGTGGACATCTAATCTGAACTGGGCCAAATGGATTCCTTCTAAGAAAAGAGGAACTGACTCCAAGAAAAACAAATTTGTTTCTGGAACTACAACATGTAAACTCGGGACCATGCAAACTCCACCACTGAAAATGGACAGTAGAGGACTTCGCTGGTGGTGCAAGAACCCGCCTGCCAATGCAGGGGACATGGGTTCAATCCCTGGTCCGTGAAGATCCCACATGCTGCGGAGCAACTAAGCCCATGTGCCGCAACTCCTGAGCCCATGTGCCGCAACTCCTGAGCCCACGTGCCACAACTACTGAGCCCGCGTGCTGCAACTTCTGAAGCCCGTGCACCTAGAACCCGTGCTCCACACTAAGAGACGCCACCACAGTGAGAAGCCTGCACACCGCAAAGAAGAGTAGCCCCCGCTCGCCGCAACTAGAGAAAGCCTGTGTGCAGCAACAAAGACCCAATGCAGCCAAAAAAAAAAAGATAAAGTAAAAAAATAGAGTATCAGTCCTTACGTTTAAAAAATAATTATAATAAAAAAATAAAATGGACAGTAGAAAAAGTCACTGCTTAAAAAAGAAAATGAACTAGCCATCTAGAGGACTTCAGAAAGCTTTCTGATGCCCAGTTCCAGCCCTCCCCTGAGACCATGACAGATTCCTGTCCCGAGCTTCTATGAGACACCCCTGTTTACTAATAACCTGCCTCCTACTCTGTGTTTGAGCTTCATGGGATTTCTGTTCCTTATAAATTCCTGACCACACAAGCCAACCTTTGCCCTTGGCAGAGTTGCCTGGGGATTCTTTTTTTCAAAAAACTTCTATTTTAATACATAAATCACACTCAGGCATAAATTAGACTTAAAATCACCATACACATGCAGAACCAGCTACATAATTTATGGGGCCCAGTGTAAAATGAAACTGTGGAATCCTTTGCTCAAAAAGTACAGTTAAAGGTACTAAAATACTTATAAAGCTTTTTCTTTTCTTCTGCAGTCTCTCTTTTGGCTTGTCATGGTGTTTATTTGCTATTTAATGTCTAAGTAAATAAAAATTCAATATAAAATCCTTAGCATGAATTTTATCATTTATCTTTATATTGTGCAATGCCCATATAAGAGAATCACCACAATGACTGTATTTCTTGGCTTCTCCCAGAAGATGCATCCAGCTGGTCACAAGAGATGAGCCCAAGTCCCCCCACAGACACTGAGTTGTCTAATGCAGAACTCCATCAGGCACAGGATACTTTACAGGGCAAGTGCAGACCCTTATAAGCTCCTGAAGATCCCTCCCCTAGACTCAGGCCCAGCAACCTTGACAGCTGCTGGGCCCTCCTTCCCACCAGCCCCCAGATCTATGTGTTGTACTGAGGCCAGGGTCAGGGAAGCCAAGCCAGGTATCTCCCATTCCAATAGGCTGGCTGATCCAATCCACAGGAGACAGGTGAACCCCAGGGTCTTTAAACCTCCACACTGAGATGTGCCCAGTATCTGGTGGGTGAGAGACCCACGCTCACCAAGTCACCTGCTGAATGTGCCATGGAGCTGCCAACCTGAGCAGAGATGGCCACCATTATGCCCAGCCCTAAGATTCTACGGAGCATACAGACCCTCCCCGCATGCACACTGGGCAGAGGGCAGCAATGTGCACTAGTTGAGGTAAGGGAAGGCAGGGCCTTGGAGCACCAGGGCGCTGGGAAGTGGGTGGTCAAGAACCCATCCCAGGGAGATGGGTAGGCTTTGGGAATTAGTACTACGTGTGAGCCAAGGTCCAAGTCCCTGACACATGCTCCAAAGTCCCACTGGACCTCACTTATAAAGCACACATGCAAAAATAAAATTAAGAATTTCCAGACAGTGGTTATAAAGTATTAGACCCCCAAGTCCCAGGCTCTTCTGACATGAAGCTCTGTGTGACTGCACTCACCATACGCCCATGAAGTTGACCCTCTACACATGAAAAAGAGTTCTAGACCTTATTAAATAACATAAGAACAAGAAGCTGAGACAAAAGAAGAAAAACAAACTTCACATACATATTAAAGAGCTTTAGAACACCCAGACCCCTAGGTCAAGAATACCATTCACATCTCAGTTGGAGGACGAGCTAAAGAACAGAAGTCTCTACTCCCTTCAACCCAGACTGTAGAACTGACAAGAAGCTGTAATATGTATAGATAAATTGGAAATAGTTGCTAAGCACTAAGTCAGGCTTTATTCCAAAGTATAATGCCTTTAGCTAGTCAAAGGGTATTTCATGAAGATAGACTAATACCAGAGCAAAAAAGAGGAGGAGATATTACTGGTTTCCTTTGTCCTAATAACTCATGCTTTTACAGCTTAGAAGTTCAACATGAGCTTCACTTCCTAGAGGCTTAAAGAACTTCCTGTTGGCACTGGCTCCAAACAAGGCCTTTCGTATTTCTGGTATCTTTTGCCGGGATAAGAGATCCAGTCGACTTTCCAGAGTACTGGAAACCATTATTCTCTGATCACCACTGTAGACCTCCACACCTCCAGCCGCATCTGTAGCCAGTTGCATCTTTCTGTCAACTTGGACTTCCACACATTTGTGGCAGACTGTCGTGTATTGAGGGATGGCTTTTTTCACTGCAGCCTTCACCAGGAGGAGGTCCTGTGGCCTGCAGCGTACAATCACCACAGGCTCCAGCAGTCGGAGCAGACCCTGGAGCACTAGTTTATCCAGCAGCCCATGGTAAAATCCTGGGTCTGCCACAATCCTGCTGAGTCTCAGCTTTGCATCTTTCAGCAACTCTGAGATGAGGTCGTTTCGGGCTCTCAGGACTTTCAGCCTTGCCTGACTCCTCATGGTAGACATCTGGATTTTCTTCTGCTGCTCTATCTGCTTCTCTTTCTTCTCATAATACTCCATAATCTTCAGTCATTGGGTTTGCACAAGGCATCCTTTCTCAATGTTGAACTCTTCCTCAGCCTTGGCATCTATTTCTTCTACCTTCTCATTGGCTTCCTGCTCAGTGAAAGCCATCATGTGCTTAATCTGCTTCTGCACATTGACATCACTCAGGGCCATGGCTGCTCCTGGAAAGGGAGGTGGAGGGAGAACTGGTGGACTCTCTGGTTCTTTTGACTTAGGGCAGTTTCAGGAGTGTCTCCAGAGTTCCACGTTCTGAGCTGTGGAATGCATGAGGGGAGGAAGGATACAGTCAGAGTCCAAAGGGAAGGATCATGGAGATCATCTATTCATGAATCATTTGACAGATGAGGAAACTGAAGCCCAGAGAGGGAAAGCAACCTGTCCAAGGTCATACCCTAGTAGAACAGAGACCAAAACCTGGGTTCCCAGAGTTCCATTTCTACTACACTCACCACCTTTTTGTCATCAAATAATAATGAGATGATTAGGGCAGACCTCCAGAAGATTTCTAGTCAGCAATGGCTCAATCACAGATAGCAAGTGGAGAGAATGGAAATGCCAAATTAATACAAAAATGGAAAGTGTAGGCACATTTTGGGTTGGAGAAGGCTGGGGAGAGTCATAAGAAACTTGTGGTTAAACAGGAAGGTTGCCTTGAAGCAAAATCCAGGAAGGCTGCCGTGAAGCAAAAAGATTTTTAGAGCCTTAACTGATACAAAGAGACAGAAAACTCATAGGCAGATAGTGGCATCCTGGAGAGAACTGCAAGGTGGGAGGGGTTGAAGGTAGTCTTTTAACTGGAAGTGGTTTCCAAACCTAGATGTACATATGAATCACCTGGGGGACCTTTCAGAAATACAGCTTTCCAGGCCCCACTCCAGACTACTGAATTAGAATTTCTGCCAGTAGGGTCTGGGAATCCATATCTTAAAAAGACTCCCTGGACCCTCCTATACTGTTGGTGGGAATGTAAATTGGTGCACTCACTATGGAGAACAGTATTGAGGTTCCTCAAAAAATTAAAAATAGAGTTGCCGTATGATTCAGCAACCCCACTCCTGGGCATATATCCAGACAAAACTATAATTTGAAAAGATACATGCACCCCTATGTTCATAGCAGCACTATTTACAATAGCCAAGACATGGAAACAACCTAAATGTCCATCGACAGATGAATGGATAAACAAGATGTGGCATATATATACAATGGAATATTACTCAGTCATAAAAAAGAATGAAATAATGCCATTTGCAGCTACATAGATGGACTTAGAGATTACTGCACTAAACGAAGTAAGTCAAAAAGAGAAAGACAAATACCATACGATGTCACTTATATGTGGAATCTAAAATATGACACAAATGAACTTATCTACAAAAAAGAAACAGACTCACAGACATAGAGAACAGACTTGTGTTGCCAAGGGGTAAGAGGTGCGGGGGAGGGTTGGATTGGGAGTTTGGGACTAGCAGATGCAAACTATTATATATAGAATGGATAAACAATTCAGTCCTATTGTATAGCACAGGAAACTATATTCAATATCCTGTAATAAACCATAATGGAAAAGAAAAAAAAAAGACTCACTGGGATGCTTAATGAGCCCAGGAAAATACATGAAAAATACATGAAAAAAATAAGACTAGCAATAAAGAGATGGAATATATTAAAAAGAACCAAACAGAAAATTTGGAGCTAAAGAATACAATAACTGAACTGAAAAATTCACTAGAGGTGTTCAACAACAGATTTGATTATGGAGAAGAAATAAACAGCAAACTCGAAGACAGGCTATTTGAAATTATCTATTATTGTTGGAGAAGCAAATTTTTTTAAAGTGAAGGAAGCCTAAGAGACATACGGAACACCATCAAGTGAATTAATATATGTAATATGGGAGCCCCAGAAGGTGAAGAGACAGAAAGGAGCAGAAAGCTTATTTGAAGAAATAATGGCTCCAAACTCCCCAAGTCTGAGGAAGGAAACAGACATCCAGATTCACAAACAAAAATGAGAAAGGAATCAAATCATGTCACTAAAACAAATCAGTGAAACACAAAGACATCAAGAGAGGGGCAAAAAAAGCTACAAAGCAGACAGAAAACAATGAACAAAATGACAATAGCACATCCTTCTTTATACGTAACTATTTTAAATGTAAATTAAACTCCCTAATCAAAAGCTATAGAGTGGCTGAATAAATTAAAAACAAAACAAGATCCAATTATATGCTGTCTACAGGAGACTCACTTTAGGTTTAAGAACACACATAGGCTGAAAGTGAAAGGATGGAGAAAGATATTCTGTGCTAATGGTAACCAAAAGAGAGCAGGAGTGGCCATACTTATATCATATAAAATATATTTTAAGTCAAAAACTGTCATAAAAGAAGGAAATTTTATAATGATAAAAAGGTCAATTCACTAAGAAGATATAGTAACTATAGATATATATGTACTCAACATCAGAGTACCCAAATATATAAAGTAAACATTAACAGAACTGAAGGAAGTAATAGTCAGGAACACAGAAATATTAAGAGATGTCAATATCTCACTTCCAATAATGAATAAACTATCCAGAGAGAAGATCAATAAGGAAACACAGGACTTTAACAATGATATAGATCAAATAGACCTAACAGACGACATAGCAAAATATTCCACCACCAGCAGCAAAACACACATTTTTCTCAAGCACAGTTTTAACACTCTCCAGCATGGATTACATGTTAGGTCACAAACAAAGCCTTAACAAACTTAAGAAGACTGAAATCATACCAAGTATCTTTTCTAACCACAATGGAATTAAGTTAGAAATAAGTAGCAGAAGGAAAAATGGAAAACACAAATATGTAGAAATTAAACAACACTCTCTTGAACAACCAATGGATCAAAGAAGATATCTAAAGGGAAATTAGAAAATATCTTGAGACAAACAAAAATGAAATACACATACCAAAACTTGGGATGCAGGAAAAGCGGTACTAAGAAAAGTTTATAGCTGTAAAAGCCTACGTCTAAAAAGAGAGATTTCAAATACACAACTTAACTTTATACATTAAGGAACTAGGAAAAGAAAAAACAAGCCCAAAATTAGCAGAAGGAAGGAAATAATAAAAATTAGGGCAGAAATAAATGAAATAGAAAAATGGAAAAGAATCAATGAAACTAAGAGTTAGGTTTTGAAAAGATAAAACTGACAACCTTTAGCCAGACTAAGAAAAAAAGAAGACTCAAATATATAAAATCATTATACTGATGCCACAGAAATAAAAAGCATTGTAAGAGACCACTCTGAACAACCATAAACCAACAAATTGGAAAACCTAAAAGAAATGGATAAATTCCTAGAAACATACCATGTACCAAGGCTGAACCATGCAGAAATAGAAAATCTGAACATATCTATAACTGGAGATTGAACCAGTAATCAAAACCTCCCAACCAAAAAGAAAAAAAGCCCAAGACTGGATAGCCTCAAAGGAGAATTCTACAAATTTTTTTTTTTTTTTTGCGGTACGCGGGCCTCTCACTGTTGTGGCCTCTCCCATTGAGGAGCACAGGCTCCGGACACGCAGGCTCAGTGGCCATGGCTCACGGGCCCAGCCGCTCCGCGGCATGTGGGATCTTCACGGACTGGGGCACGAATCCATGTCCCCTGCATCAGCAGGTGGACTCTCAACCACTGTGCCACCAGGGAAGCCCTCTACAAAATTTTTTTAAAAAATTAATGCCAACTCCTGAGAACTCTTCCAAAAAACTGAAGAGGAGGGAACCCTTTCAAATTCACTTTAAGAGGTCAGCATTATCCTGATACCAAAGCCAGAAAGACACTACAAGAAAAGAAAACTGCAAGCCAATATCCCTGATGAACACAGATGCAAAAATCTCAAAAAAATATTAGCAAACCGAATTCAATAGCACATTAAAAGAATTATACACCATGACCAAGTGGGATTTATCCCTGGAATGCAAGGATGGTTCAACATACAAAAATCAATCAATGCGATACACCACATTAACAGAAAGAAAGATAAAATCACATGATCATCTCAGTAGATGCAGAAAAGGCATTTGACAAAATTAAACACCCTTTCATGATAAGAAAAACACTCCATGAACTAGGAATAGAAGGAAATTACCTCTATATAATGCAGGTCATATATGAAAAGTGCACAGCTAACATCATTCATACACAACAGTGAAAAACTGAAAGCTTTTCTTCTAACATCAGGAATAAGGAAGGCAAGGATGTCCACTCTTGCCACTTTTATTCAACATAATATTGGAAGTCCTAGCTACAGCAATTAGACACGAGAAAGACAAAAAACTCATCAAAATTGGAGAGATACAAAATCAACATATAAAAAGCAATTGTTTCTATACAATAAAAATGAATAATCCAAAAGGAAAATTAAGAAAACAATTCCATTTACAATATCATCAAAAAGAACAAAATACTAGGAATAAATTTAACCAAGGAAGCTAAATACTTGAACACTAAAAACTACAAATCACTGCTGAAAGAATTTAAAGACAGAAATAAATGGAAAGACATCCCATGTTCATGGATTAGAAGACTTAATACTGTTCATACTACTCAAAGTGATCTACAAATTCAGTGCTATTCCTATCAAACTCTTAATGGCATTTTTTGAAGAAATAGAAAAACAATCCTAAAATTCATGTGAAACCACAAAGAACCCTGAACAGCAAAAACAATCTTGAAAGAGAACAAAGCTGGAGGCTTCACACTCCTAACTTCAAAATATATTACAAGCCTATAGTAATCGAAACAGCATAGTACTAGCAGACAGATAGACCAATATAATAGAATAGAGATCCTAGAAATAAACCCACACAAATACAGTAAAATAATCTTCAAACAAGGGTGCCAAGACTATACAATGGGAATAGTCTCTTCAACAAATGGTATTAGGAAAACTAAATATCTCGTGCAAAAGAATGAAATTGGACCCTCATCTTACATCATATACAGAAATCAACTCAAAATGGATTAAAGACTCCCATATGATCCAACAATCTCACTTCTGGATATTTACCCAAAAGAACTGAAAACAGGATCTCAAAGAGATATTTGCATTCCCATGTTCATTGGAGCTTTATTCACAATAACCAAGAGGTGGAAACAACCTAAATGTCTACTGATGATTGAATGGATAAAGAAAATGTTGTATATACACTGAATGAAATATTATTTTGCCTTAAATATGACAAGGAAATCCTGTCATATGCTACATAATGGATGAACCTTGAGGACATTATGCTAAATGAAATAAGCCAGTCACAGGAAAAATACTGCATGATTACACTTAAATGAGGTATCTAAAGTAGTTAAATTCATAGGAGCAGAAAGTAGAATGATGGTTGCCAGGGGCCAGGTGGAGGGGAATTAGAAAGTTGTGTTTAATGGATATAAAGTTTTAATCATGCAAGGTGAAAAAGAGATCTGCTGTACAACAATGTGCATACACTTAATACTGTACTGTATACTTAAAATTTTGTTAAGAGGGTAGATTTCATGTTATGTGTCTTTTACAATTAAAAAAAAAAAGAATGCTGTCTCAGAAAGATGCACCGTTCACCAAGCTTGGTGGAAAAACAACCCCGTGTTTCTGACAAAGACCAAGACTTTGGGTTCAACCTTACAAACTGTCATTGGAAGTTAAAAAGAAAATGATTTAGCCCACCCATTCCCCACTATTTTAGGATGTAATTTTTCTTAAACTGCACTTTTGTAAACAGAGCAAAACATTCTCTTCTCCTAAATAAGACAAGTCCATTAAATATGTTTTTTAAAAAAGGGCTCTCTGGGTAACCCTGCTAATCACCAGCTTTGGAAGCCACCATGAATGAAAGCAGAGAGAGTAAGAGATGCAGGAAGCCCCAGGTTAAGTGTGTAAAGGAAAAAATGTACCAGACAAATCCTTACCAGTCCCCTGCCAAGGGCCAGCCTTTGCTTTGGCGCCGGGCGTCTGAAGGCAGAATGTGGAACTTGGAACACGCACTGGAACCTGGCACTGTTGCTTCCTTCTTTCTGCAGACCCTCACAGTTTGACCAGGCGGCTCGAATCCAAAAAGCCAGACTGTCACTGGGGAAGGTGGGCCAAACCAGCCAAAAGGAGGCCAAGAGGAATTTCCTTGGCACAGAGGGCCTCGGCTGGGGGCTACGCTTGCATGCCCAGAATCTCAATTAAGTTGGCACATGCTGGGCTTCAGCTCTGAGGTGGGCTCACCTTAACTAAGCTGTCAGAAACAGGTACGTATGTGAACCCAGGCAGCCAGTTTATTAAGTTACTAGTGAAAAATACAGCTGTCATGTTGGCAAGTCATGGCCCTCTTTTCCTGTATGTGAGTTGCATGGGAAGCCAAATCCAAAGGTTGTTTTAGTGAGAAACCAGAGCAAGAAAACTTGCCAGACAGTCTTTAAGAATGCCACACCAGCCACAGGGGCTGGCAGGCTCTGGTCCCTCAGGGAGGACATCCTCTCCAAGCCCAGACAGGGCTTAAGGAGGCATCGCCGGCTTCCACAGTATGGCTGCTGGAGTAAGACTGCTGGAATTCAGATCCTACTTCTGCACTTAACATTTGTATGACTTTGGGAAAGCAGCTCATGCCTCGAAGCCTCAGTTTCTCCATCCGTAAAATGGAAATAATAATAGCATGCACATCATAGGATTATTGTGAGGCTTAAATGAAAGAAGTGAATGTTTAGCATACCGTTAAGCACAAAGTTAATCTTCACGCTTGGTAGTTACTGTCATCATCAGCATCACTAGTACTACTACTAATATATTATTACTAGCTCTTCTCCTCCGCTTTAAGCCTCATCACAGTCACTCTTTGTGTGCACAGAGTACTTATGCCTGATTTGATCTCCACTCCCTAAAATAAGTGCAAACACATCCTAGTCTTGCTTCCTTATATTAAAATTAGTAGCCCTGCATGGAGTTTGGGAACCTCACAGCACTTCATGGCACATTCACCCATGGTCTCAGGTGGCCAGCCATATCCTTGGTGATGGTAGGTGAAGTCCTGGAATTCCAGGGCTCTTGGGCTGAGGCTGGGGTAGAGTCATCCCACAGCCTGTCACAGTCTCTGAATCTGCAGTCCTGAGTTCTCATGCTTCTTCTGACTCCCACTTCTACTCAGGCTATCAGTGCTGGGACTTGAAGGCAGCTGCAGGGTGGGGCAGGGCTAAAAGTCAGGAATTGAACAAGTAAGTGTCTCTGCAGGAACTCGGGTGCCCGAGTAATGTGTCTGGCAGATATAACTTCCAGTCTGTCCCGGATGGGGATTATGAGCCCACTTGAGCCTGTGGCTTGAACAAAACAACAAAACGGACTAAGAAATGTGAAACACACATGTCTGCTCTTGCACAAGGGCACAGGATTCTCCATTCAGATAAGGCAGGCTTGCACTGTAAGTGGCATCCACCCTGCCCATGTTTGGGGCTGGGGGCCGATGTAGAGCTCTCCAAGACAGTCTTACTCCCATAAACTCTTCAGTACTAGGGTTTCTTCATTGCCCCCAGACACATCAGGCTCAGTCTTACCTAACAGCTCTTGATCATACAGTTCTCTCAACTACAATGCCTTCCTCTGCTTCTCTCCACTTACCTAAATCCCACCTACATCCTCAGCCCAGTTTGAGCCCCACTACCTCCTTGACCTCTGGACTCCTCCTCAAAATGACAGCATGGCCTATTTTCCAGATATAATTCAGAGCTGGATTCAGAGTCTTCTGATGCTCTAGTTACCTTCCTTCCTCCAGGAAATTCCTTGAGGACAAGAATCTCTTTCTCTAGCAGGGGCTGGATGCAGACAGGCACTGGTTAAACATGAATTGATTGGATTAAGGCCCTGAGGCTGAGGCGGGTGGCGGGGGTGGGGGTGGGGGTACTTCCTTTTTTACTGTGAAATGTAACACACATTCAGAAAGGTGTATGGCTTAATGAATTATTATGAGGCAAATATCCTGTAACCAGCACCCGGGTCAAGCAGCAGGACATTGCCAGCATCCCCAGAAACCCCTTCTTATGACCTTAGGGAAGAAGACATTTCAAAACTGATGATTTTGTATTTGTACGCATAAGAGGCATTCTTTTTTTTTTTTTTTTTTGCGTACGCGGGCCTCTCACTGCTGTGGCCTCTCCCGCCGCAGAGCACAGGCTCCGGATGCGCAGGCTCAGCGGCCATGGCTCACGGGCCCAGCCGCTCTGTGGCATGTGGGATCTTCCCGGACTGGGGCACGAACCTGTGTCCCCTGCCATCGGCAGGCGGACCCCCAACCACTGCGCCACCAGGGAAGCCCAAGAGGCATTCTTAGTGGAAGTGTGAGCTTGGAAATCTCTCTTCCCTGGCCTCACCTGTGTGATCCGGTGTGCACCTTGGGGAATCCTCATCACCATTAGAGGGAGGAAGGGGTGGCAGGCGTGCTTGGTGGGCAAAATGTGTCTGTCACCCTGGAGCCCTGCCCAGACCCTGAAACAACTGTTCCTCATTCTAGCTGGGATTTGTAAGTAAGTCTGAGGGTGGATGTGTCTGGGTGTGGGCTCGGTAACCCTGGCTGAAAGAGAAGCAGCACCAAACCATGGCCTCCAGACACTTAAGAGATTACAGCGTGAGGAAGGGAAGGGGCTTTCCAGCGCTTGGAGCATGGGGCAACTTGCAGGGCCCAGGAAGTGGGCGAGGAAATTTAGCATACTAAATTTAAATACTAAACATGTGGGAAGGGGGACTTTCCTGATGGAGCAGTGGTTAAGACTCCATGCTCCCAATGCAGTAGGCCGGGGTTTGATCCCTGGTTAGGGAACTAGATTCCACATGCATGCCGCAACTAAGAGTTCTCATGCCACAACTAAGGAGCCGGTGAGCTGCAACTAAGTAGCCTACCTGTTGCAACTAAGGAGCCCACGTGCCATAACTAAGGAGCCAGTGAGACGCAACTAAGGAGCCCATGAGCCACAACTAAGGAGCCCACCGGCCTCAACTAAGGAACACACATGCCACAACTAAGGAGCACACATGCCACAACTAAGGAGCCTGAGAGTCACAACTAAGGAGCACACCTGCCACAACCAAACAAATAAATAAATAATTTATAAATAAATAAATATGTGCGAAGGGGGCATTCCCTTTTCTTTCAAGAAATATTTGTTGAACATCTACCATGTGCCAGGCACTGTGTAGGCACTGGAGACAGAGGACAAGCAGACACCAGCCCACCTCCCAAGCCTACGACGTCATGAGGGAGATGTACAGGTAAAGAGGAAATCACACTACAGTGTGATCTGTTAGGAATCACCAGTTCCAAGAAAGCTAAGCAAATGAAGGGATCCAATCCCTAAAAGCCCCTCCCAAGCTCACCATGGGCTCTTTTATAATGAACTGCTCTGCAACCAGGTACACCATGTAGTGGGTGGTTTGAGACACACCATTAGTGACCACACATGTTTTAACTGGAGGCAGGTCACCTGGAAAAGGTTAGCCAGTAGACAGTATTCATGAAGGAGGATTTATCCAAATAGGCAAGAATCGATCAAGCTGTGATGGATACCTGACTCGAAGCAATGCCTTGGGGTTTCCAGAGAGGACTTTGGTTCAGAAATATGGAAAGGTACCTGCACCCAACATGGGATGGGATAAAAGCCAGGAGAGCACACAGGCTGTGTGGCCACAGGCTTCAGCTGAAGGAGTCATCCTCTGAGCAAGGGGTCAAGCTGGGAGGGAGAAGTACAGATGGGCACTGAAGAACAAACAATTCTGAGAAGCAGGAAGAGAGAGTGAGATTGTCTAGACAGGGAGAACACTGTGGGCAGAGACACCGTGCTGGGAATGTGTAGGAGGTCTGAGTGCAGAGAACAGATTGGTGTAGCAGCAGCAGACAGGCCTGCAGTGGCAGTGGGAGTGAGTGATGCCTAGAAAGACAGAGTTCAACTGGGGAAGGTTTGAAATGTCAGACTGAGAGCTGGGACATTAGGCTAAGGAGCCCTATCAAAGGCTTCTCAGTAGGGATGTAACTTGGCCATACCTGGGTTTAGAAAGATCAGCCTGGTGGTGGTGGTGGAGGCAGGAGAGCCTGGCTGTAAGTAAATGCCAGGTCGAGACTGCATGGATGAGGGCTTGGACATGAACACAAGATGGAAGGAGATGTGGTACAAGAGCCAGCAGGTTTGATGACTCAGGGACTGGCCCTGGCAGCACCTGCTGCAGCTCCACCCACAGGGCTGAGCAACTCAGCTCAGCGTGAAGATGAGGGAAAGCGGGTGTGATGCACCCTGCTCCCTCCGGAGCCAGCTGTGGGGAGAGAAAGCAGCAGCCAGAGAGTTCATTTGGTCTGAAAGTAAAAGGAGACACCCAGAGCGGAAATCAGAGAAGTGTCCACAAAGCTTTAGCTCTGCTTCAATTGCTGATAACTAAGGGGCCACATACAGTTTTAATCTAAGAACTCCATCCCAGTGGCAAAGCAGGCTTTGGTTGGGGCTGGAGAAAGCTAATGCCCACTAGAGCCAGGCAGGTAATATAAAGGAGAGAACCAGGCAGGGTCAGAAACATTTCTCCCCAAATAATTTACATTAAGAATTCACAACTTAGGGCTTCCCTGGTGGCGCAGTAGTTAAGAATCCACCTGCCAATGCAGGGGACATGGGTTTGATCCCTGGTCCAGGAAGATCCCACATGCCGCAGAGCAACTAAGCCCATGCGCCACAACTACTGAGCTTGCGCTCTAGAGCCCGCAAGCCACAATTACTGAGCCCACGTGCCACAACTACTGAAGCCTGAGCACCTAGAGCCCGCGCTCCGCAACAAGAGGCCACTGCAGTGAGAAGCCCAGGCACTGCAATGAAGAGTAGCCCCCGCTCGCCACAATTAGAGCAAGGCCGCGCGCAGCAACGAAGACCCAACGCAGCCAAAAATAAATAAATAAAATAAACAAATTTATACATTAAAAAAAAGAATTCACAACTTGATTTCTCCTTTCAAACATCTGCAGGAAGGTTACTTCAAAGGAATCAAGCTCCCCCCAAGAGCAATTTGCCACAAAGTTGCATAGCTAAAGGTTTTCAGTAGTGGTTCCCCCCACTTGCAAAAGAAAAAAGCCCTTCTGTTTCATCCCTGCCTAAAGGGCCCAGGCTTCTGCTGCCTTTTGGAAATGGGGACTTGGGGGGCACAAGATCTGATATTTTAGAGAAGCCGGAAATCCCATTTGAAAAGTAAAATCCATTTATCTTTTTTCTTTGTCTTATTGTGGTAAAATATACATAAGTTTTTATCATTTTAATCACTAAGTAATGTTCAGTGGCATTAAATATATTCACATTGTTGTGAAACGGACAACACCAATCATCTCCAGAACTCTGTATCCATCAAACACTAACCCCCATTCCCTCCTCCCCCTAGTCCCTGGCAACCACCAAGCTACTTTGTGTCTACGAATTTGATTATTCTAGGAACCTCATATAGGTGGAATCATTTAATTTTTGTCCTTTGTGACTGACTTATTTCGCTTAGCATAATGTCTTCAAGATTCATCCATGTCATAGCACTTGTCAGAATCTCCTTCCTTTATAAGGCTGAATAACATTCCATTGTATGTACGTATCACATTTTGTTCAGTCATCAATGGACATTTGGGTTGCTTCCACCTTTTGGCTATTGTGAATAACATTCCTCTGAATATAGGTGTACAAATATCTGTTCAAGTCTCTGCTTTCAATTCTTTGGGGTACTTACTTAGAAGTGGAATTGCTGGATCATATGGCAATGCTGTTTACTTTTTTGAGGAAACTGCCGTACCATTTTCCCCAGTGGCTGCACCATTTTATAATCTCACCAGCAATGCAACAAGGGTTCCAATTTCTTCACATCCTCACCAATTTTTGTTATTTTCTGGTTTTTTGATAACAGCTTTCCTAATGGGTGTGAGGTGGTACTCATTATAGTTTTTTTTTTTTTTTCTTTTTTTTTCTTTTTGCGGTATGCGGGCCTCTCACTCTTGTGGCCTCTCCCGTTGCGGAGCACAGGCTCCGGATGCGCAGGCCCAGCGGCCATGGCTCACAGGCCCAGCCGCTCCGCGGCATATGGGATCCTCCCAGACCGGGGCACGAACCCGTATCCCCTGCATCGCCAGGCGGACTCTCAACCACTGCGCCACCAGGGAGGCCCATATAGTTTTGATTTGCATTTTCCTAATGATTAGTGACGTTGAACATCTTTTCATATGCTTATTGGGCATTTACATATTTTCTTTGGAGAAATGTCTATTCAGGCCTTTTGCCCATTTTAAAAATCAGGCTGTTTTTGTTGTTTAGTTGGAGGAGTTCTTATAACTTTGTGGTCCCGAGCACTCAACTCCAGCTGCCAGCCAGGTAGCCACTCAGCAGAGCCCCTGGAGCAGGGTTTTTCAAAGTGTGGGCCGTGAAACCAAATGGAATAGAAAACCCAGAGTTCATTACAGGTAGTAAGTTTAAGTGTTGTTCTGTCAAACCTTTGTTAAATATATGATATATACGTACATACGTATTCTGGTTCACAGTGAAAATGTATGGGTTACTGTGATTTGCCGTACAAAACATTTGGAAAACACTGACCTCATGTTAATTGAATCCACCCTCCTTAGAAAACAACCATTGTTACTCAAGCAGACCCTTGTAAGTTCTCCCATAATCGATTTATCAAAGTATTCGTCCCCCAAAACAGGCCTCTTTTAAGGTGGGGATGGGGGTGGGTGGGAGTGGTCTGAGATTCTGGCTACAAGATGTATAAGCAGCTTATATGGCTAATATCTATTGAGTGTGTCCCATGGGCTGGTTGGTCACAGGACGTCACGGGATGGTAACCAAGGGTGGGAACCAGGCTGCCCCTGAAGTAGGAGGCCTCTCTCTGGCTCGGATGCCCCCACGGGCCATAGCTGGTGTCGTGAGAAGTGCACTGGACAGAGCATCAAAGGTAAAAGTTTCAGTCCTGATGTCACTCACAGGCTGGGTGATCTGGATAAGGGTTCACAATCTGCCTGAATTCCATCCGGATAAAGACACAAAGCCTCATCTGTTTACAGAAAGGGTGTTAATGAGGAATTTTGTGAAAGCCAAATGATGTGAGGAGTGAAGCAGCTTTGTAAAGTGCTAGGTGAATGTCAGAGGTCGTCATTCACAAAACACCACCCCAGTCATCCTGTCCTTCCCAGAATTGCACTCCCAAGCTGCCTGTGGGGTGGTAGATGCGGGCCAGCAGTCAGCCCAGAAAGCCTCCAGGGGCCAGAGGGTGGGTTTGAAGTCAGTGAGGAGCCCCAGGACACAAGCCCATCAGAGGGAGCTGGCTGGCCAAGCCTCCAGCCTCTGAGCCAGAGTCAGGGACAGGACCGAGACAGCAGATGCTCTGCTTGTTCAGGGACATCAGGAGCAACGTTTGGTACCCATCCCCAGATCAGGGGACGCATTCAGATGCCAAACGCTCCTTTAGTATTGACTTAACTCTCACTGTGATAGGTCCTGACTGGCTTCACCTCTGCTGAGAGACACAGCTCAACCCCAGACGCAGGGAAGGTACTGGTTTGCAAGGAGGAGAGTGTATCCACCCAACTCTGTCCCTCACCATGCATAGTGACTTCCACAATGACCTGGTTGGGAAAAGTGCTATTTCTGACCCCCTCTGCACTCATCTTAACACTTCACCCAGAGTCTAGTACATAGCAGTAGCATTAAGCATTATTTGTTGGACCCACAGATGAATGGATGGGTAGTGAGGAAAGAGTCTCCCGTATAGACTGTCACAATCCTAGGGATTTGTAACTCTCTTTCAGATGAGGAGAGACGAAAATGAAGATGAAAGAGGTGCTGCAGTGGCCTGCCACAAGGGGGACACCTCCTCCTGTCCCACCCACATTCCTGCAACACAGAGCTCAATAAGAATTTTTAAAATGTAAATTATTTAAATGAATTTGCCCAGGGTCCCCTGGTTGAGACTATTCCACTCAGAGAGGTGGTTTGAAGGCCCAGGCAAGGCTCTCACAATCGTAACCTACACCCCACTCAGGGATGACACTCGACATAATTAACGACTAACCAACCAGAATAGTCCTGCCTCTGCTGGAACAGGGTCTTGAAGGCCTCCTTCTCTGCTGGGGACATTACCCTTTAGATGTTGAATGAGAAAGTCAGAGGGAGCCAGGGAAAGGCCTAGGTTGACTGGAGCGTGGTGGGGGTAGAGGTGGGTTCAGGGTAGGAAGCATTTACCAACCAACATAAAATTATTTCAGGGCCTTCCCTGCTGGTGCAGTGATTAAGAATCCACCTGCCAATGCAGGGGACATGGGTTTGAGCTCTGGTCTGGGAAGATCCCACATGCCACGAAGCAACTAAGCCCATGTACCACAAGCACTGAGCCTGCACTCTAGAGCCCACGAGCCACAACTACTGAGCCCGCATGCCACAACTACCAAAGCCCATGCACCTAGAGCCTGTGCTCCGCAACAAGAGAAACCACCCTAATGAGAAGCCCACGCACAGCAATGAAGACCCAATGCAGCCAAAAATAAAAATTAATTAATTAATTTTTTAAAAATTATTTCACTATCTTTGCAAAGGGGTTGACAGTCCTGCCCCAATGACATCTGCTGGAAATTCCTATCTTTAACCGAAGGTCTCAGGAATGCAGAGTTTAGGATACAGCTATGGTGTATTAGTCTTTTTCTCTTTAGTTTGGATACTGCTATGCCTTCAATGTCACAGGTACTTTCTTCTACAGTGTCCAATCAGCTGTTAAGCTCAGTCGGTGAATTTTTCATTTCAGGTATTGTATTCTTAAATTCTAGAAGTTTGATTTGGTTCCTTTTTTTAAAAATTATTTATTTATTTATTTTTGGCTGCATTGGGTCTTCGTTGCTGCGCACAGGCTTTCTCTAGTTGTGGCGAGTGAGGGCTACACTTCGTTTGGGTTGTGCGGGCTTCTCATTGCGGTGGCTTCTCTTGTGTCCCCTGCCTTGGCAGGCAGATTCTAAACCACTGTGCCACCAGGGAAGCCCTTTGTTCCTTTTTATATCTTCCATTTCCTTCCTCCCCATGTTCACATTTTCCTTTAAATCTTTGGGTTTATTTCTAATTCCTTTTTAAGTCTTTGCCTGCTAATTCCATTACCTCTGTCATTTCTGGGTTTGTTTCTATTGACTGATTTTTCTGGTTACAGTTCTCTATTCTTTACATATATAGTGATTCTTGACCTTCTAAAATTTATGTTGTTTAATGTCTTTATTTTGTTGTTGTCCTTAAAAAAATGATGACATTTGTTTTGCTCAGCAGTTATCATAATAGTGGACAAACTCGTTCTATATGAGGCCTGGGGGTCTAGAATTGCTTTTACTTCAGGGCTAATTTAGCCCTTCTACTAATGCATAACCCTTCTGGAGTTTCTACTGACTTCTCTGGACATTCTCTATGTCTCTTCACATTGGCTGGTTGAAACTCAAACATCCCCCAGCCCTGTGTGAGCCCTGGGAACCAATCAGCTCATGTTCCCTGGCAGTTCTTTGCCTACCATGGTGGAGTTTCACTCTGTGCATGAGCAACTTAGTATCAGCAACAGACTCAAGAGGACACTCCCTCCTCTCTGGTACTCAGCCTTGAAAAGCCTCCTCAGCTGTCTCCTCAGCTGTCCCTTCGACTCAGCAAGACCACTATGGTCAACTTTGGTTCCCCCTTACTGTGCTGCAATTCAGAAAGTACTTCCAGCAGAAAGGGTAAGTAGTAGTAGAGCTTGCCTCATTTGTTCCTTTCTTTCAGAAATCACAGTCCTGTGCTATGTTCAATATCTGAAAACAGTGATTTCATATATTTTGTGCAAGTTTTGAATTGCTTACATTAGGAAGGTATATAGGTTGAACGTGTCCCCGCAAAATTTGTATGTTGGAACCTAATGCCCAAAGTAATGGTCTTAGTAGGGGCTTTCGAGAGGTGAGTAGGTCATGAGGGTAGAGCCCTCATGAGTGGGATTAGCACCCTTATAAAAGAGGCCCAACAGAGTCCCTTTCCCCCCTTCTGCCATGTCTGCAACCCAGAAGAGGGCCCTCCCCAACCATGCTGGTACCCTGATCCTGGATTTCCACCCCCCAGAACTATGAAAAATAAATTTCTGTTGTTTATTAGCTACCCAGTGTGTGGCATTTTGTTATAGCAGCCTGAATGGACTAAGACAGAGGTTGGTCTGGTAGAAGTGGGAATCTCTGCTCCCACTGCATGAAGCACATTCAATATAGTGATCCACTCCTCCAACCTCTTCTCAAGAGGCTGCGGTGCAAGGAACAGAAGCTGTCAGTGGCTAACTGAACAGAAAAGGAACCTCCATGGATCATGCATAGCACACAAGATCGTGGGCAGGCTAGTAAAGCTGCTCAAGACTGTCTTTACAGGAACCACGCCCAACACATGCCTCAGGACCTGCTCTGATGAGAAAATCACTTCTGGTATCATTGCTGCCACCATTCTAGATAGTCAGTGTGTACAGCAGTCACTTTTGCACCAGGAACTCAGTTACACCACAACCAACACCACCACCCACCCTATGTGCCACTTCCTGTGTTTAGTACTGAGTTGTGTACCCAACACTGAAGCTGCAACCTACAGAAAGTGTGCCCTGTATTTAACTCTAGTCACTTTAGCTCTTGAGTCTGACAATGAAAGCAAGAGTCTGTAACTTTCGGCTTCCGTAAGGGGTGATCTTTTCTTCCTACCATGACTTACAAAGTGGAAGATTTCCCAAATTCAAAATGTGCTTATAATACTCAGTGACCGCAACATCCACTATGCAAGAACAATCATAAATGAGTCTTGGATGGTTTTCTGGCACTCTTAGTACTGAAGCCTGGAATAAAATCATTAATTTCATTTCGGGAAGAGGGATCTATGATCCAGCCTCCTTTGGACCTTATAAGAGGTGGTCATTCCCAGATCATATGAGTATTCTGCACCAGCAACCTCTAAAGAAGTGTCCTTTTCATGATTCAGCAATGGGGGCAATGCCATCAGGTATAATGACTGGTCTCCTAACCTAGGCTGCAGCAAAAGATAGTTAGAAATGAAGATCGGAAAACATTATTAAAGATGCTTGAGCCCAAATTCTCAGAGGCTGGGGTTTACTTCTGAGTTCCTGGTATGTAATGAACTGGACAAAAGAGATCTAGATGCATTCTAGAAACATAACTAGAAATGAAAAACAAGTGAGCCAGATTTATTGGATTTTTTTATCATTCTGATCATTAGGAATCATTGACCTTTAAGAAACTGCTGCAGTGTTTAAGCCATTAGTATCTTAGCTAAAAAATGGTGCAATGTATATTACATCTGAGCCCTAAGAGAAAAGGATGCAGATGGGAGGTTTTAGTGGTAGGAAGGAAAAGAGGAATAGGTATGGCACATAGCACGATGCTATGAACGTGGGACAGGTGGAGTCTGGGAAGCAAGAGAGCCCTGGGGAATGAAGAGTCTGCAGTCTGCAAAGAGAAAAGAAGCATGTATGGAGAAAAGAAGCATAACTGAAGAGCAGAGGGGACGGGGTAAAAGGATGATAACCACTTTACCTCCTTACCAGTAACTCTAAGAAGGACATTTGAAGTGGGGAAAGTGTACCTACTATCAGCCAAGAATTAGGGATTCACACCAAGCATGGATTCATGTACTGACAAACCAACTGACTGAAATTTGAAACAAATCATAGATTTGACTTAGATCCTTCTCACTTCCTTCTTCCCTTGGAATCTGCTTTTCCTAAAGTTCTTTATTTCTAGTATAGCTTGGGGAGGCCTAGAAACTTTGACTGGTGGGCAACAATCCAGATGTAATAGATATTGCTGGTTGCGTCCCCAGCATATATTCCCCCGATGCCTGCTGCCCACTGTGCAGAAACCATAGAATCTAAGTGGGATTAAAATCCTGGCCTTGGGGTGGGCCCTGATAGGCCTAATCAGGATAGTCCCAATCCCTTGTCATAGTGATGGTTTCAGGGATGGCCAGTAGCCCAGGCCTAAAGCAACGAGCATCTGACATTCTGATGGCCACCATGATGAACTCAGCTAATCTGATCAGAGAAAGTCCAAGACTTTTGTGCAATCAGTGAGTCAAGAGAAGCTCTTTCTCCTCCTGGGCAGTGTGGTGTACGGGTGGTAATGCCTGGACCTGGTACAACCATTTCGTTTTCAAGAGAGAAGGCAACCTAAGTAAGAAGTTGGCCCAAAGAGAAGAGAAAAACTGAGAGAAGTGAAGAAAAAAAATAGATCCAGAGTTTTGATTAAGCCATGCCCAAAGCTTGAGCTACTCCTGTATGTTTCAGTCAAAGAAGTCCATATACTCCCTTTGCCGTTGAAGCCAGTTTGGGTTGACTTTCCTATTACTTGCAACCCAAAGCATCATGACACCAAATGATCCATTGGAATCCAGTTTTCCATTTTGGGGGTGAATGTGAGGGAACACAAACAAAATGACAGAAACTTAATGTCCTTCTGGAGATCTACTCTCAGCTTGATTTAGGCAGTTGGTCTCATGGTTAGGCACCAAGAGGAGATGGGAAAGTTTTTAAAAGTAAGGAAGAAAACTAAAATAAGGAGGATAAAAACAGAGGAGATTAAGAAGGAATGGAGAGGGGCTTCCCTGGTGGCGCAGTGGTTGAGAGTCCACCTGCTGATGCAGGGGACACGGGTTTGTGCCCCGGTCCGGGAGGATCCCACATGCCGCGGAGCGGCTGGGCCCATGAGCCATGGCCGCTGAGCGTGCGCGTCTGGAGCCTGTGCTCTGCAACGGGAGAGGCCACAGCAGTGAGAGGCCCGCGAACCGCAAAAAAAAAAAAAAAAAAAAAAAAAGGAATGGAGAGAAGGAATGCATCAATGGAATCATACGTCAATGAGTAATGCCTCAGAGGTATCCCAGCCCTTCCCCATGCTGTGTTACCAAGCCCTGTGGACTTGGTCATCTAAATATCCTGCTAGGGACTTCCCTGGTGGCACAGCGATTAAGAATCCACCTGCCAATGCAAGGGACACGGGTTCGAGCCCTGGTCTGGGAAGATCTCACATGCCACAGAGCAACTAAGCCTGTGTGCCACAACGACTGAGCCTGCACTCTAGAGCCTGTTAGCCACAACTACTGAGCCCACGTGCCACAACTACTGAAGCCCACATGCCTAGAGCCCATGCTCTGCAACAAAAGAAGCCACTGCAATGAGAAGTCCGCACACTACAACGAAGGGTAGCCCCCGCTCACCGCAACTAGAGAAAGCCCACGCACAGCAACAAAGACCCAATGCAGCCAAAAATTAATTAATTAAAATGTCCTGTTACCCATGGCCTCCTCTTCATTTACACAGTCATGCCTGGTTCAGACCTTCGTGACCTCTCTCCTCCTCACTTTCTCTGCCTTCACTCTCGTCCCCTCTAAATCCATGTTCTAACACCACTCCCAGAGTGATCTTCTCAAAAGACAGCTCTAAACTTGTCATTTCCTACTGAAAAACTTTTAATGCCTCCTTCATGTGGAACATGGGAAGTAGCATGAGCTCAGAAGACTGATCATTTTGAAAGCGAGCTCTGCCACTTACCAGCTACATGACTTTGGGCAAATTTCTGAATTTCGCTGCACATCACCTATCTCAACTGTAGGGATAATACTAACATAGTAAAGATTCCTTTGGTTACCAGTGACAGAAAACCAACCCACACCCACTAGGCAAAAAGGGAAGGGGGACTTGTTAAATCAAGTGACTAACTGAAGACCAGTAGTACAACAGGGTCCCAGGGATAACCAGAAATAGGAACTCACGAATATCCTGTGAGTCTCTTCCATTCTTCAAGGTTCTGGTGGGGCCCTGCATGCCCTTAACGTGGCTTCCAGAGGCCCATGGCCTGGCAGCATCACACAGTTCTCAATTACATACAAACCAGTTCCGCTGCACCACTAATCCTGCACTCTGCCCACCTACATGGCTCACCATTCCCAAGAAGTTGTGTGCTGTTCCTTCTTGCTGGGGGCGGGGGGCAGGGCTGTCTTTCCTAGGCATTCTTACCTTACTCCTATTGGCCTCTTAAACCCCAGGCCAATGACACCCTTCTGCAAATCCTTCCTCAGCACATGTAGAGCTAGGTACTAACAGCCTCCCTGCACTTCCCAAAGACTGTTCCTTATCCTCTACCACAGCACTGATCACATTATATGGTAATTATTTGTTGAGATCTGTTTGGTCCTTCCAGCTAACCCATCATTGGGCTGACCTGGGCATCCAGGATAATTCTCCCATCTCCCTCCTACTCTACATTCAACTGGTGGAATCAGTCCAGAGCTCAAAGTACTCCTGGCAGTCGGTCTTGGCTTTTCTATGGGCCAAAGGGATGAGGTCACCATCGTCAATCATCAATGAAGTCATCACTGCATGATTTATCTGACAGCAGTTCCCCACTTGGAGTGCTCTGATATTCCCAGGGCTTCTCCCAAAGCACCCAGAACCCGGAGTCCCTTCCATGTTTCAAGGTTCTAGAGCTAATCCATCCTCCAGCTCTCTGGATCCCCGGTAAATATCTGCCTCACTGAAAAGCAGCATGAGAACTGAGAGGCTGGAGTTCTCAATGGGGGAAGCCTCCATCCTCCAGTCCTGGGACAGACCTCATTATCCCTCAAAAAGGCCATCCCCATGTCTCTAGCAACTGCTTCTCCCCTGGCCCAGAGCTTTTGCCAGGATCTCTCAGGACATATTGTGAAGAGCTGTAGCGTCCTCAAAGGTGAGCCCTGATCTCACCCTTATGGATGAGCTCACATCTATAGATGAGAAAGCTGAGGCCCCGAGAACGGAAGTGGCATGCTCAAGGTCACACTGCTAAGTACTGTCAGAGCCAGAACCAAATGCCCTCTCTAGGCTGAGTGCCTCCGGTAGCTCCTTAACCTCTCCTGACAGACCCTCCTTTCAGAATCCCAGTCCCAGCAAATGCTGTCTGAAGAAGGAGTCCTGTAGGCAAAGGGGGCAAGTCCTCCCTTCTTCCCCTCTAGAAGAAAGTGGCAGAGACTAGTCTTGAACCAAGATCTGACTTCAAGGCACTGAACTGCCTTCCTTAACCTGTCATTCAGTACATAAAAAATATCTTCCAGGGCCTCCCTGGTGGCGCAGTGGTTGAGAGTCCGCCTGCCGATGCAGGGGATACGGGTTCGTGCCCCGGTCTGGGAGGATCCCATATGCCGCGGAGCGGCTGGGCCCGTGAGCCATGGCCGCTGGGCCTGCGCATCCGGAGCCTGTGCTCCGCAACGGGAGAGGCCACAGCAGTGAGAGGCCCGCATACCGCAAAAAGAAAAAAAAAAAAAAAAAAGAAAAAAAATCTTCCAGATTCACTGCATAACCTAAAGCAGCTGGCAATGTAAATACCCACACTCAGACACAAATGGAGGGGTCTGGTGAGACGTCCAGTGGGACTCCACAAGGAACTTCCAAGAATCCAGGAGGTCTTGCAGGACAATGGAAATCAGATTTGGGGTTTGAGAGTTGAGGTCTGGCAAGTGTGGCGTGAGGACATAACTGAGTATTTCCCAAAGTGTGTTCCAAGTCCTTGAATGCTGGAATTAGCTGGAAGCCTTTGAGATAACCACTTCACCTCTCTGCGTCTCAATTTGCTTACCTACAACTTCACGGAGATCTAAGGGAGGTGGTCCAGTTGACCTCTGCGGTGCCTCTCAACACACCATTTTCTGATCCTGTGAATTGATGAAAGGAAGCGATTTATCTCCTGTCAGCAAGGGGAGGGAGGGTGTGGTGTCAACGTGCAGAGTATTCTCCCCCACCCCCACGCCCCCACCCCACCCCAGGGCCTAAAGTTAGAAGCAGCACTCTTGGCGAGTGAACGCGACCTGGCCTGACGGGTGTTTCCAAGCATCGCCCAGGCAGGAGGACAGGGGTTGTTGCCTGGATCACAGGCCACGTCTTAGAGCTCCAGAGTGTATCACTCCTCAGGGATCACAACCTAACACCTTCGAGGGACACTGGGACTGTAAAGGGGCCTCAGAGAATGTCGCCTCTAGGGGGAGCAAAGGTACACCCGCCGCATCCAGAGTCGCAGAGTCTCCCTTTTCTGGCTGGTGCGGGGGTGCGTCAGTGGTTCAAGATGCTGTAACTCCCTCAGACACCAGTTTCGTAGTAAATGACTCAAGCTCTGCCGTGAACAGCATGGGGTGGTGGGGATGGTGAGAGGCGGGACGGAGCAGTAAGCCAGGAGTCCCTACTTTCCAGCTCAGGGACCACCGCCACCCCTCCCCCATCACCCCGTGCGTGAGAATGAAATTTTTTTTAAAATTAAAAAAGAATTTTAACTCTCTTGCCCTTTCTTCCTTCCCGATTTCTAGTTTTGTTGTGCACTTAGAGGCCGACAGAATGGATCCTGCCTTCCGGATGGAGTTTAAATATACGTGAATAATTTTCCATGACTATTGCGTCATCATAAGAGTCGTCGCGGTTCCCCAAGAGGCCTCCACGTCTTCTCCCAGCATCGGAGCCTGTGGACGCTTCTGGGCGTTGCGCGCACTTTCGCGAGGAGCCCTCGGCTCCTCGCGAGCGCGGGTCGCTCGGCCCCCTCCCCCAGTCTCACCTTCCTCCCCGTCGCTCCTCCTCGGCTCCTCCTCCTCGCCCCCTCCCCACAGCCCTCGCGGGGAGTCAAGCTAGGGTGAGCCGGCAGGGCCGAGCGGCGTCCGCGGGCGGGGCGCGGGGCGCGGGGCGCGAGAGCCGGTAGGCAGGCAGGCGGGCGGGGGCGCGGAGCCGGCAGCCCGCAATCCGGGGAGGCGCCTGGGCCCGCCCTCCTCCGGGGCCGAGCGGGGAGGGGGCCCGGGCCGGCGCTGGGCGGGGAGAGCCGCCTGGCCCCTCCCCTCCGCCGCCCTCCCCAAAGTTGCCGTCTCCCCCGGGGCCGGCCAGTCTTATGATCCAGCGGATCCTCCTGGGGAGGCCGGGCCGGGGAGAGGGCGCGGGCGCCGAGCGGCGGGGGAAGCGGGCGGGAGCGGCGACCGGGGCCCGGGCGGGGATCCGGGCAGCGACCGAGGCGGCGGCAGCGCCCCGGGCCCGCCGCCCCCTCCCCTCGGGCGGGGGGAGTCGCTGCATGGGGCCGGGGGGTCGGCCGTGCTGCGCTGAGCGGCGGCGGCGGCGGACCCCCCAGGCGGGCTGGGGCTGAGCCCGGGGCCGGGGCGAGGGCTCCGGGGGGACCATGCCCGGAGGCCGGCCGGCCGCAGCATGGCTCACGGGCCCGGCGCGCTGATGCTCAAGTGCGTGGTGGTCGGCGACGGGGCGGTGGGCAAGACGTGCCTACTCATGAGCTATGCCAACGACGCCTTCCCGGAGGAGTACGTGCCCACCGTCTTCGACCACTACGCAGGTAAGCCTCGGAAGTGCTGACTAAGGGGCCGCTCCCCGGGCCGGGAACTTTGGAGCAACTTTGGCTGAGCCCCCTCACCGCCTCCCCTGCGCGCGCTCCCCACCCCTCCCCCGTCGCGCCCTCCGCCGGGCGCCCGGCCCTACCCCCAGGCTTTCCCTCTGGCAGTCCCTAGCCTGCCGGACCCAGCCTTCTTCCCACCCCCAACTCCGGTGCCCCGTCCTGGCGCCCCGCATTTCCCATCCCCCTCGGCGCCCGGGGCCGACCTCCTTGACCTTCTTACAAACGCCTTCCCTATTGCCCCAATCCCCGAGGGGGAAACGTGGCTACGGGACTTGGGAGAAAGGAGTGGGCAGCTGGGCGCCACATCGCCCCGGCCTCACGCCACTTCACAGTGAGCCGGGCACAAGGGAAAACGGGTGGCATCTCCCTGGGAGCTCCCGCTTGCCTCCAGCTGGGTTAGGAGGGAAGGGTCCTGGTGGGGAACGAAACTGCCCCAGAGCCTAGATGATTGTGAGCTTCTCTCCCCGCCCCCACTTCTCTGCCCTTGCAGTCAGCGTCACCGTAGGGGGCAAGCAGTACCTCCTGGGACTCTATGACACAGCCGGACAGGTGAGTGTCTTGGCCCCTGGCCGCACCCCCCGCCCTTTCCCCAATTCAGGGTGTCTGTGAAGGGCCTTTGGAAACTGACGTGTCTAGGAGGGAGGGTGTGTCTGCAAGGGTCCCTCTGGATCAAGTATTTCTTTCTTCAAGTCACCACATTAGGAAAAGGAAAAAAAAAAAAAACCTCAGCAACAAACCCAGACCAGCCTACCCCATGTGAACCCCTGGGCTGAAAGTTTCTGCCTGTGTGTGCCTTCTGTCTGGTGCCTGGTGTGTGGGTCCCAACTCCTGTTGCAAAGTGGCAGCGGCCAATCCTGAAGCACTCTTATTTTTAGTTGCCGATGACCAGGTCTCCCCTCACAGCCTTTGTCTGGTCCCTCATTGGTGAGTGGTCTGCCTGCCCGAGGAGCCTGATTGGTGGGAAATGGCATCATCTAATATGATGGGAAGGCATTTGGTCCTGGTTATGTTTATTACAACATCATTGCACTCTGGGACTCCAGTCCCTGAAAACGTAATTTGTGGTATTACCAGAGGACCACAGGGAAAAAAGAAAAGAAACAACAACCATCGAGCCACTCCCAGGGGCAGGGAGGGGAAGGAGGGGTTAGGAAATCAGTGTGAATCTTGGAGGAAGAGCTTTTTTTTGTTGTTCCCTAGGAAGGGCAGGTGACTTTGTCTGGGTTTTCTTTGGTAGAGATTATTGTGCAGAAAGAAAATGCACCCTCCGACCATTATGTGCAAATTAGAGGTGGCTTCTGAAGGATTAAGTTCTCCTCTCTGTCTCTGTCCCAGCTCCACCCTCTTCCCAAACCCACTTTTGCTGTGGGCCTAAGATGATTTGTTTGATGAAGTTTTGCAAAATCCAGCCCTGTGATTAGACCTGAAAATTTGGGCGGAAGTTTCCACGTGTCATCCAGACTTGGGTCCTTGAGAACATGTGAGCGGCTGAGGGCCTTGGAGAGTGTCTTTAGGGGATGTCCAGTAGTACAGTTTCCTTATCTGTAAGACGGGGTTTAAAAAATTCAGACCGGGCTTCCCTGGTGGCGCAGTTGTTGAGAGTCCGCCTGCTGATGCAGGGGACGTGGGTTCGTGCCCCGGTCCGGGAAGATCCCACATGCCGCGGAGTGGCTGGGCCCGTGAGCCATGGCCGCTGAGCCTGCGCGTCCAGTCCGGAGCCTGTGCTCCGCAACGGGAGAGGCCACAACAGTGAGAGGCCCGCGTACCGCAAAAAAACAAAAACAAAAAAATTCGGACCATTCCCCTGGGCATATATTATATGCTGGATGCTTAGCACTGAGTCTGGCACACACTAGGCACACATTAGGTCAATAAAGAGGAGCTTTTCTTTGTAGCCCTTGTAGATTTGGATTTCAGAATTGTATTACCAGGTTAGATTCCGAAGAATGTCTTGTTGGGGGGCACCTCAGTGTGGCCTCTGGTTTCTATACTGTGAAGTTAGAGGAGCTTCTGAGAATAGAGAAACCACTGGCAGAGCACTAGGCACCGCCCACTTTCACCAAACTGAACCAGGTGAGAACAATGAGTGCTTAGCTTTCCAGAGCCCCTTTTCATTACCTCCCTTGTAGTTACTCCTTCTATCATTACCAGACGGTATGGAGGGCAAGAGGCAGAACCCATTCAATCAAATGAGACCAACTTTTAAGAAGTACAGCTGGTAAACAGCAGGTTGAAATCGTTGTTTGAAAGGTGAGAGGTTAAGAATCGTCTCTAATATTAACTTCTCTCACTACTGCCTCTTCCCTTTTCTTTGTCACACCATGGCCATCTTTTGACCACGAGCCCTATTCAACAGGACATGTGTATGTCAGAGCTGTTCTGTGCACATTCAAATCTGGCTAATATCTACTGACTTCCTTCTACATATCAGGCCTGGGGTAGCCACATGCAAATATTATTTTCTCCACTAAACAACCCCATGAGATAAGTGATCCTCCATCTTTGCAGATGAGGAAACTAGGGCTCAGAGAAGCTAGGTTGCTGATCTAAAGTCACAGCTACGGAGGGGTGTTGCTGGGATTAGGACATGAGTCTGAATCTGCCATAGTTTGAGGTGGTTATATACAGAGGAAGTCATGGGAGGTGCTGAGGTGCCACCTGGGTTGGTTGGGTTGCTTGTGTCTCTGTAGACATGGTCCCTGGAATCTTCACAGTCATTCTCTGGTGGGGGTTGTATGCCACCCCTGCAGAGGAGAAAACCCAGGTCCAAAGAGTCAAGTGCTGTTTTCAGTGGAGATTGTAAGTTATCTTCTAAGTGGGATCAACCAGTTAGTGAGAGTCAGATATTACTGTTTTTATCCAATGGTGGATCACTTACTCTATTGGCCAAGAGGTGTGTTAGGCCCCCTTGGTGTTTCTCCCAGCATCTAAGACTTTTCTTAGTTAGCAATAATTCACCTTTCAGCATCCAAGGGTTTATTACTAATAAGCAATCTTAGCAACATAATCATCAATGAGATTAAATGAGTGCCCACTTTGTACCTAGCACTGCTCTAAGCACCAGAGGGGTACAATAGCATAAATTTAAGATAGGGATCTGCCATGTCTGAGGACAGCATGGGTGGAAGTGTCTGAATTAGATGCAATGTGTGATATGTAGGAGATTCCTGTGTTGTACTTGGTCATTAAGACCTCGTGCCTCTATGAATTGGTAACCGATTAATCTTACAATAATAATAATGATAAAGAAACACATTCACATGCATATACATATAGAGAGAAATTTTCAAGTCTTGATGGGCAGCAGAGGAAAGCCCATGGGCTTTGGAACCAAATAAGCTTGGGCCCAGATCTCCACCTTGCTGTACTGGTCCTGTGATTCTAGCTATATTATTAACCTCTGTGATCTAGTAAAAATGTGGTTAATTAGAATCTGCACTGCAGTGTCATAGGTCGGCTTAAATTGTTTAATGTATATAAAAGCAGCTGACACTGTTCTTCGTTCATAATAGTAGATGTGTAATAAATATGAGAAATTATTGTGCTCCACCGTGGGCAGTTTTATGGGGGGAAGAGGTCACACGTGGAAGAGGACCGTGTATTATACTTGGAGTTGATAGAAATTCTGCTAGGATGCCAGATCCTAGAGGCTTTTTAGCGGAGGTATGATGCTAGCTTTGTACTTCGTATTTGCCACGGTCCCCATCACTGGACCCATGGACACGGTCAAGTGCTCCCTGCTCTAAATGCCCTGTTGTGTCAAGATGGTTTCCTTTCTTGATCAGAACCTGCATCCCCAGTGATGTAAGAGAAACTCTTAGAAAAATGAAGAGTTCAGCGTAACATTTGAGAACCAAGTGGGGTATGCAGGTTTCAGTCGATTCTACTTTGGGAGGTAAGATGGGACGAGGGAGAAGCTCACAGCACTTTACAAAGTTCACTCATGCACTTGGGCTCTCACTGTATTTGAACAGGAGCACATCTCCCTTGGGTTGGAACTTCTAGTCTGTGTGCTTACTCTTGGGTCCCCTCTTTGACCCCAGTTGAGTTCAAAGCCATAGGTAACCAATGGCCCAATTTATATATTAAAGAACATATTACGGAACTTCAAGAGATGATTGTAGTAGATAACCTCATGCCTTCCGGAGTAGGCTGCTTCCCCCTTAACCTCCGCTGCTATTGGCAGAGAGAGAGAGAATACATAGTGAATGTGAATGTGAATGTGTCGGGCATCACGTTCTGAGTCCCATCACGTTCTCTGACTGGGCACATCCCTCCACACCCCCGACACGCTAGCATTAGGCCAAAGGGAAGCCCCCCTCTCTTGGCCAAGCCCCTGGTGGCCCAGGAGCAGCCCGACATTTTACTGCCAAGCATTTCAGAGTGGAAGTTGAAGGCGCTCCTTCCTCCTCCCTGTGGCCTGCTGGAGGGGTCCGGCTTCCGGTCCGGGCCTCTGCAGTGCTTCTCTTTTCTTGCCTGGCGTTCAGGGCTTCAGGGTCGGCTCTGCAGCAGCCCCAGTGTCTGCTGAGGGAGGTGCTGGAGGGGTGAGATTTTCCCTCCTGACTCTGCACTGTTTGGAGCTCAGGGGAAGTGAGAAGGGCTCTGGCTCTGGCAGACGAGCCAGTGGGAGCTGCCTGGCAAGCTGCTCTCGAGGTGCAGGCTCCAGGCTGATCTCTTAATCCTTGGCAGGAAGGCAGAACTTGATACCCTGAAGAGGGAAGGACGGACGCCCAGTTTATCCCAGGTCCCGGAATACCCACACTCAGGAGGGTGTGTTGGGGGTGAGTTTGGGTTCCCTAGAGTTCCAGATTTAGCCACTGCCTCAGTGTGTACAAGTCCATATGTGTGCTTTTGGGTGTGCTGTTGCTATATCTGTTAACTTAAACACACAGAAGTTCAAGGATGCATATAAGAGAGCTATAAATACCTTAACTCAGGTGTCCCCTGGGGTTGGTTCAGGGACAAGCAAGGTCTGTTTCTTACTTGACATAGCCCAGCAGCTGTGGCTGCCTTGTAGGCCCTCTGGGTGCCCAGGGAAGCACTTCCCCTCCAGAAGGGAATCTCCAGGGAGGCAGCCTGGGAATGCCCTGCCTTCTGGAATGCCCTGCAGCACCCAAGGGCCTAGTTTAACAGGAGGGGGGAGGGGTAAGCCCAGGAGTGGTATTGCCACTCATAGAACGCCTCCCACCTTCAGGCAGGCATCCTCACAAAACCTTCTGAGGTAGACTCTTCCCAGGTGAGGTAATTGAGAGTGGGTGGGCTTATGAGAACCAAACCAAGATGTGATTGGGAAAAAGGTTTTCCTTAACTTTTGGAGGGGCCTGCAGGGAGCATCAGTAGGGCTCAGGAAGTACCTACTCACGTCGCCCAGCCTCCAGGTCCCTCAGCCCAACACTGCATCCCTGAGGGGCCCCGGGAGCAGAGTTTGGGAGGAGCCGCAGGGTTCCTTCCAGACATCAGCTGCAACAGGTGAGATGCTGGCACTGAGCATCCTGGTTTCCCTTAGTAACCTACTGTAGATTTGTCATCTGTGCATTTTGCTAACCTTTTTAGAAGCTATTTATATTTCCAGTCTGCACTGCATCATAGGGAGTGCTGGTCTCCTCCTCCGCGTGGGGAAGGTGGATGGCCTTTCTTGGCTTCAAAGCCTTTGCAGTGGCCGAATGCCCTGTGTCCCCCTTCTTGGCACTCTGATGTGGGTTTGGGATGTGATCCTCTGATCCATCCGGCTTCACTTCTCTCATGATTCTCCTGAGGTTTGGTGACATTTACGCTCTGGGAACCAAAGCTTACCAGCAGGTGTGTCAGCAATGGTGTTATAGGTGCGCCCAGATGCCATCCGCTCAGCTCAGGAGTTGGGGGGGGGGCCAGTGTGTAGCTTCCAGGGGGCTGAGCATATATGGTCATTTTTATGTGTGCCAGGATGTGAAAAAGGTCGGAAGCATTGCTTTAAAGCTCATGGGTTAGAGGCCTTATGGAGAACTGGGTGTTTGTGGTTTTGTTGTGGAATTGGGGGTTTCAAGAGATGAGCCCTAGTGGTATTAAAACAAAACAAGACAAAGCCGTTCTCCATGGGGCTATCGGTTTCTAGCAATGACACGTGTTGGCAGCAGCTGGTACTACCAAGAAGCCTCAGGTACAGAATAGCAATATGCAAGGGGGAGGAATGAGAGGCTGTTACAAAGAAACTAAGCCCACAACCACACATGTCTTTAAAATTCGGGTGCCTCAGCTGAATTTCCTTTCACTCAGAGGGCTTGGTTTTGCCCTAATTTGGTGTGTTTGGGTCAAGGAGTGGCTTTCCTTGCCCTCAGCAGTTTGCTGTTCCTCTTTTAGTTTCTGGCAGGCAACTGCTTTGCACGAGGAAGAGAGGGGAGACCCAGCCAGGGAGGCTGCGCGGGGTGGCAGGATGGCCATGGCGGGTCATCCGAGCCCTTCCTGGCCACCCAGCTCTCCGAGTACAGTTCTTCCAGATCCACTGCCTGCTGGACTGGCTCGATTCTCTCTAAGCTCCATGAGGACAGGTGACCGTGTCTCTTTTTCTCCACCGTGTTTCCAGCACGTAGCCCAGTGCCTGGTGCGTGGTAGGTCTACAATGACTGTTTCTTAAATTGAGTTGATTTGCATTTGGCTGTCAACTCATTTCTGCTAAAAGGTTAACCAAAGACTAGGGTTATTGCTGTTAAATAAGAGCTTCTGGCACAACCCCTTTCTTGGAAAAAAGCTTTGTTAATTTAGTAGAAGTCTCTAAGTTTCAAAGGAGTGACAGGCATGGAGGTAAGCAGCAGGCCAGGCGCTATCCCCTGACCCAAAACCTGGGGGCTTTCAGTGGTCCCCAGTGGGCCCGTCCCCCAGTGCTGTCTCTCAGGTGCCGGCCTCCACGTCTTTCCTGAGGCCTGTCACTCTCAGATGCCCTGAGGAGGAGGCAGCTCGGCAGTGACAGTGTGGGTTCTGGATTCTCTGGAACATTTTTGAATCCTGCTCCTCCTCTCTGTAGCTGTGAGACCATCAGCAGCCAACTTCTTCCCTCCCTGTGGACGGGGGAGATGATGGCCACCTCGCAGGGTTGCCGTCAGGGTTTGTTAGAGATGATGTGTAGTTGTCCCAGATGGCCTCACGCTCAGTCAGGGGTGATGGTCCCGGCCGGCTTTGGGGGCTCTACCCCAGTTCAGTTCAGCTGGTGCTGATTCAGTGCCTCCTCTGTGTTCCAATCTCCTGTGGGAGAAGAAAGGGGGAATCTGATGGCAGAAAGCAGTGGGGAACACTCCTTATGCGACATTGAGTGGTACACCATCCCAGTTGACAAGAGGTAGTCGGGGTAAGCTCTGGAAAGCTGTAGGCTTGCAGGAAGAGATGGGAGGCAGTACAGTAGACCGGTTACCACTGTGGGCCCCCACATTGGACTGCCAGGGTCTACTTTCCAGCAAGGGGCTTGACTTCTCAAGACCTCAGTTTCCTCATCTGTAAAATGGGGATTATAAAATCAAATCAGAGCTTCCCAGCTCCCAGGTAAGGGATTTTTCTTAGCCTCAAGGCAGCTGGGTAGGGCCTGGGATGGACAGCCCTGGGCTCAGGTTGTCCCTTCCAGCTTGAGCCGTCTAACCTCAGTCACTTAGCCCATGGCCCCTCTACCCCACCCACTGTGTGCTGAACGCACCTCTCTCTTCTCTGTCCCAGGAAGTGAAAGCTTGGGAACCATTGGGCTGAATGAGGTCATGCAGGCAGAGGGGCATGGAAAACGGATATTCTGGGTGGAGAGGAACAGCATGGGGAGCACAGGCACGGGGTGTCCCAAATGTGTCTTTTTATGGTACCTTGGATCCCTGCTGTCAGTGTCAACGTGTGGAGTAGGGATGAGAACTAAATTATGGAGTTTTTCACCCAGTAACTGACGACTTAGTAATTAGAGAGATATCAATCGGGTGCTGTGTTGCTTGTTGATTTTAATAGAAAGAACAGAACATGGGGGAAGGGGCCTCTATTATTGTTGCTGTTTCTTTTCAAGTGACTGGTGGGAGTAGCGGCCCAGCCGCCTCTCTCCTGATGCCCACACTCGCCAGCCCTTCCCAGACTCAGGGAAGACTCTGGGGTTTAATAATGACACTCTTGTCACTGAGTGGCACTTTTACAGGGTGTGAAGCATGTTGCACATGGTGCTCCGTGAGGCTTCTCACCTGCTCTGAGTAAAGGAAGCAGGTCGTGGTTGCCTCCTTTGCAGGTTCAGAGAGGTTAAGTGACTTGTTCAGACCACACAGCTGATAAAAAGGCAACACCAAGATTGCAGGCCAGACTGCCCAACTCCAAGACCTGGGTTCTCTGTGTTAAACCACTCACAAGAATCAGCTTGATGGTGTTATATGTCTCCTTTACATCACGTATATTCTGTTGCTGATGATTTCATTAAAAAGTACATTCTGGGCACATTGCTTTTCTGGACAGAAGAGTTGGTGGAATGGTGTCTATAGATGGGACACTAGGAGCTGCTGCTGAAATGGCTCCTTAAAGATACCTCCACCCCACCTCCACCCTGGGAGATTAAGGGTGTTTTGTCCATTTGTTCATTAACCTCCATTGTTGCTGAAAAAGAGGACTTCCCCTGCGTGGTGCAGGTAGCTGCATTGCCAATGAGGCTGTGGAAGAAACTTCATGCTGGTGCTGGTGTCACCTGTTCCCAGGAAGGAGCTCTGCACCCCTTTGCATTGTCACCCCTGCTCTGCCTGCCAGCCCTGACTTGACATGAACTTGCTGTGCGGGGGCTGCCAGGCAGATGTCTTTTCCATCCCATAGGGGCTGCCCCAGGCTTTTCTTTTCTCCCTTTAGGAGTTTCCTTATTTAGGTAAAAACTGCCATTTTCAGCCTGTTTGTCCCTCTTCCATCGGGGTATGCCCTGAATATGCACCCAAAGACTTCCTCTGCCACCCACTCCTCATTTTGCCTGCCTTCCTGAGCATCCTGTCGACACCACCTCCGCATGGGCTCCCACATCCCACGTCCCACAGCCTGGGCTGCGTCCCGCGCTGTGACTGCCAGGACTAGATGAAAACATTCAGTCAGTCAGCAAACATTCCTTGAGCACCAAATCTGGGCCGGTACCTGTGCAAGGGGCGGGGCTTACGAGACAGATCGGGCCCAGGCCCTGCCTCCAGGAGCTCACAGTTCAGCAGAGAGGGGAAGGGAGAGGGTGCCTGTTCATCCGGGGCACAGAGGAGGCTGGGTTCTGTCCTTCCCAGGAGATTGAGAATGGGCACAGCAGCCTGGGGTTCTCCAGGTCGATTTTAGGTGGAGAAAGTGCTCAGATTGGATTCTTACATGTACTAGATGCTCAGTGAGGGTTTGAATTATTGCGCTCGTTCTCAAATGTGGTCCTCAAACCAACATGCATCTTCTGGGAATGTGTTAGAAATCCAGACTCTTAGGCTTCACCCCAGACCCCTGGAATCAGAAAATCTGAGACAACTCTGTTATGACAAGCCCTCCAGGTGATTCTGATACTGGCCGAAATGTCAGAGCCACCACGTTAGTAAATGTGAACTTAATATACCTTGTCTTAGCAAGCCACCTCCCCTCCTCCCCTCCCCCACTACACACACACACACACACACAAACACAAACTCTCTCTCTCTCTCTCTCTCTCCATGCTCTACTTATACACTGTCTCCAGAGTGCAGGTACATAACTTATCCGTCTTTTAATCCTTATTCATCTTTTAACCCCTGCCTATCCAAACACGCCTCCACACACCCTCATCTCTAGTTTTTTATGTGTGGTTGGGATGCTCCATATTTGTTCGAATGAACTGAATCATTCAGCCACTGGTGCTGCCTTCCTCACCTGCCTGGTGGAGATGGGGCCAAGGCACTATCAGGAGAAAACGGAGGCAGAACTTCTTAAGCTGCCCTTGACTCCACTGGTGTGCTGTCTGGCCCAAGGCCATGCACACAGTAGGCTCCAGGGGTATTCCTTGATGAGGCCCAAGTGCCAAGCCATGTCCTCCCCCGTACATTAAGCATAGCTGAGGTTAGCACTCTGGGAGGTGACAGGCCTGCCCCTGAGGACAATGCTGGTTTGGTTTGTGCTAAATAAGTTCCAAAGCAACAGATGGGCAATGATGTCCTTTTGTATTAAAACTCTCCACTGGGACGGTTGGAGGAAGGGCTGTTACTGACACCCTTCTCCGCAGTAATTACTTTTCTGGTTGACCATGGCTTTCTGCGTAAGTGTCTTCCTCTACCATTCCCCTGCCTTCCCTCCACTTTTAAATTCCCCCTTTCTTTCTTTCTTTCTTTCTTTCTTTCTTTCTTTCTTCCTTCCTTCCTCCCTCCCTCCCTCCTTCCCTCCCTCCCTCCCTCTCTCCCTTCCTTCCTTTCTTCATTTTCCACTGCTCTCTCTTTTTTTTTCCTTTTTTTCAAAACTTGTTCCAGTGTAGAAAAGCCATCTTCTTTCAAATGGCCTAACGGTTGGGATTATAAATGAGTTGGCTCAAAGTATGCCCCCCTTTAAGAGCTGCCACTGAGAGAAAGAATTTAATTCTGATTGTCCAGCTCAATTAAAATTCCACTTACCAATTTCGTCTCTTTTTGTGGCTGAGTTGAGTTATTTGTAGTGAGGTGGATGGACCTAGAGTCTGTCATACAGAGTGAAATAAGTCAGAAAGAGAAAGACAAATACCGTATGCTAACACATATATATGGAATCTAAGAAAAAAAAAAAGTCATGAAGTACCTAGGGGCAAGATGGGAATAAAGACACAGACCTACTAGAGAATGGACTTGAGGATATGGGGAGGGGGAAGGGTAAGCTGGGACAAAGTGAGAGAGTGGCATGGACATATATACACTACCAATCATAAAATAGATAGCTAGTGGGAAGCAGTCGCATAGCACAGGGAGATCAGCTCCGTGCTTTGTGACCACCTAGAGGGGTGGGATTGGGAGGGTGGGAGGGAGGGAGATGCATATGTATATATGCATATACATATGTATATGTATAACTGATTCACTTTGTTATACAGCAGAAACTAACACACCATTGTAAAACAATTATACTCCAATAAAGATGTTTAAAAAATAATAATAAACAACCAAAAAGAATTTAAAAATTCCACTTACCCCAGCGTAATTTTCAAAGGGCCGTCCCGCCCAGCGAGCTGGTTCAGGGTTCACAATTAAGGTGTTCCTTGTGGCCTCCCTGGCTCTGCAGGTATGGGGGATGGGATAGAGGTGAGATGGTCCCTGCTTTCTTCAGACAGGGGCCTTGTCTAGCAGCAGGGAGCTTCTGGTCTTCAGCCTGCAGAAAGTGAGAAGTCCTTCTGAGGAGGAGGCACCCCGTGAACTCCTCCTCTGAGACTCCAGCCCTCTTAGGGTTGAACCCCATCTTTGAATTTCAGCTGAGAAAATCATCTAAAGGCTACAGTCTAGCATTCTGTTTTATTCTTGTGTAAATCTTTATTCAGCACCCAGATTGTAAGCCCTCAGAGGGGGTCTGCATGTGGCACGTAGCACTTAGCACAACCCACAACCAGGTGTGTGCTGGATTTAGGAGAACCTGTTAGAAAGATGATCATGAAAAGAACATCTCCCATGACTTTACATCACCTCCATATTGGTTTTCTCATCAGCTCATTTTAAAGGGAATTCTGTTCTGTCTTGACGTTATTGAAGGTTTTTAAAATCAGGTTATAGGTGGTCGGTGTAATGCGTTGCCTGCTGAGGCACAGTAGAACTCATTTCTTAACTCAGGGAGTCCATTAGCAGAAAGGCTGCCAGGTCTCTTTGGATAAAATATTGGCCAGGATGTGTGCTGTTCTCCAGCAAGTCTGGATCTGTAGGATTCCTTCAGTGTGTTTTGTGTCAGGTGTCCCTCTGTTACAAGCAGGGGGAGCCCTGACATCCTGCTGCTGGGCCAGGCAGTGTGGAAGCATCAGAGTCTAGGCAAGCTGGTGTTATAAACAAAGCAATTCCTCAGAAATTCCTCGTGGGCCAGACTGCTTGTTTACTCCTCTTTCCTTTTAAAAAATTGAGATATTATTCATATTCAGTGGGTTTTATATATTCACAAAGCTGTGTGACCATCACCACTATTTAATTTCAGAACATTCTCATCACCCCCAAAGAAACCCTGTACCTATAATCAGTGACTCTCCATTCTCCCCTTGCCCCAGCTCTTAGCAACCACTAATCTACTTTTTTTTTCTTTTCTTTTCTTTTCTTTTTTTTTTTTTTTTTGCGGTACGCGGGCCTCTCACTGCTGTGGCCTCCCCCGTTGCGGAGCACAGGCTCTGGACACGCAGGCTCAGTGGCCATGGCTCACGGGCCTAGCCACTCTGCGGCATGTGGGATCCTCCCGGACCGGGGCACAAACCCATGTCCCCTGCATCGGCAGGCGGACTCTCAACCACTGCGCCACCAGGGAAGCCCACTAATCTACTTTTTGACCCTGTGGATTTGCCCATTCTGGACATTTCATATAAATGGAATCATACAATATGTGGCCTTTGTGTCTGGTTTCTTTCACTTAGCATCATGTTTTCAAGGTTCATCCATGTTGTAGAATATACCAGTACTTCATTTCTTTTTTGTGGCTGAATAATCCCTTGTCTGTCCTTTTTATTCGTTTTCGTCAGTCTTCATTACATGGACATTCTTCCCGAACCCTGGAAACCACTGGTCAGGTACTTCTGGTGCTGTCTTCACCCCAGCTCTGGTAGGGCTAGGGGCTGGTCTCCCTCTACGCTTTCAGTGTTCCAGTTCTCCTGTTGCCTCTGTTCATAATCCTCCCCACTCCTATCCACACCCTTATGTCTTTATTCATCAGATATGTGAGTATCTGTTAAATACAGGTGAGGTGAGGAACATGAAGATCCACCAGATAGGGTTCTTTCGCTGTAGGAGCTTAGAGTCCATTGGGAAGAGAAGATGTATACAGATGACCAAAATGCAAACAGAATATGGGACGTGCCAAGAAAAGGTAAAGTGTGAGGAGTGTCATAAGGGTGCCTGACTCTTAGGCTGCTTGCCTGGAGCCTCCCAGAGAGCCAGGGCCTCAGTCGGGCCATCAAGACTCAGAGACTTGATTTTATTGAGGAACTCACATATCATCAGGTCCACCGGTCTGATCTGTGTTAACTCATAGAGATCTGGATATAAATAAGGTTGTGGAAGGATTATTTATCATGTGGTCTTGGTGGAAAAATGGACTCAAGCCATAAACCAGTAGCTCACAAGGAAGAAAAGCGAACAGCCAATTGAACACACAATATGCAAAGATATGCAAATAAAAACTTTTTTTTTCACTTATCAAATTGAACAACATGGGAAAAATTGATATTCAGGAGTCAGGGAAGTGGATGCTCTATGTACCGTTCAGTAAAAACTGACACAATCCATTTGGAGGTTAATTTGGCAAAGACACTTAAATTTTCAATGATCCATTTCTATGAATTTATGCCAAGGAAACATTCAGTGTACACGAAGATTTACATAAAATGATATTCTTCACAGCCATATTTATAATAGTGATAAATTATAAACACATTAATGCATAGTAAAAAAGGATTTGTTAAATGATAGCATGATATGTATTAGAATAATCACAGCGATTAAGAACTGCTTTCAACAAATATTTAAAGATATATGAAAAGGCCAGTGGTGTGTTAAGTGTGAAAACACAGGAATGAAAACTATATATTGCATTATTACAACTTTGAAAAATCTGCATATGTATAATGTGTAAGAAAAATATTGGTATAAAATTGTCAAAATGTTAAAGCAGTTGGCTCTAGGTACTGATATTGAATACTTGTAGAAATTTACTTCTTTATACTTTATTCTGTTTTTCTCCAATTTAAAAAAAAGTCACTTTATTTTTATTGAAGTTATATATGCAGATGGTTTACAGAGTCAACAGTTCTATAAGATCCTGTTATGGAGAAACAAAAGATCCCTCTCCACCTTCCTACAGAGAAGTCCTTTTCCACTCCCCCAAGGCAACCGCTTTCAGTTCTTAGCTGTTTATGTTGGTAAAAGAAATCCTCTATTGCCTTCACACCATGAATGATGAGGCTTTAGCTGTCTTTTGAATATGTCTTCCACTTCCCATCCGCCTATCCCCAGTAGCTATATCTTAATTTCCATTTGATTCTTGATCAGTGGTTATATTTTTATCACTGTGTTAGCATAGCTGAGCCATGTAGTGTACTATAATTACTTTTCCTTCTTTGTGCCGCTTTTTGTTTTCCTGGAGTTACTAATTATCTTCTTCCCTTGCTCAGTTTTCACCACCTGTCTATTTCATTCTAAACTCACCTTTCCATACATTCCAGCATATCAAGTATTCTGTCAGTTTCTTCTTGGAGACATTCGTCATGAGCCTACTGACCTGCTTCAGTTTGGGCTAGTTGCCTCGAGCCTACTGCACAGCTGTCATCCTAGGATTTTCCTTCATCATTATTGGGATTCCCTTTGGCTCTATGTCTTGTATTAGATGCCTGTTTTTATTTTTCATGTCTTCATAGTTTACTTCCTCATTTTGGTAGAGTATATATTTTATTAGTTTCCTGAGAAAAGATACATTGTAGGCAAATTTTTTGATACCTGGTATGTTTGAAAATGTTTTTATTTCCTTCATACCTGCTTGACATTTTGAAAATAGATTAGAAATCATTTTTTCTTCAGAACTTTGAAGGCATTGTTCCATCATCTTCCAGCTTCAATTTATGCTGTTAAAAAGTCTGATGCCAATCTGATTCTGGATTCGTTTTTTAGGAACCTGTTTTTCCTGTCTGGAATTTCACACTCATGGTCTTCAGGGTAGGGTGTAGCTGGCTGTTGTGCGCTATTTCATCCTAGGGCCTCGTGTCCTTCAGTTCTGAGAAATTTTCTTGGTTTATTTCGTTGATTTCTTCACTTCCAATTAATCTCTTCTGTTTCACTAGAACTTCCAGTATTTAGATATTAGAGGCTTTGGGGTGGTCCTCTAATTGTCTTATATTTGCCTTCTCTGTGTCTTTTTGCTCTATTTTTGGGAGAGTTCCTCAATTTTATCATCTGCCCCTTCTATTTTTTTTTAAATGTGATTCTATTTTTAATTTTCAAGAACCTTTTCCTGTTCTTTGGATGTTCCTTTTTTTTTTTTTCTTTATCATCTAAGTTTGGTTTGGCTTGCTTTTGGTTTGAATATCTTCTCTAATTTCTCTGAGGGTATTAATGATAGCTTTTTGAAATTTTTGTCTCCCTGCATAGTCTCTCGTTTTGATCTCTGCCTCTTGTGGCAGTTCCTCAGGTGTCTACTCATATTTATGAGAGTGGCAGTGGAGAATGGGAAACTCTGGGTATACATGGGGTTGGATGACTCTGGCCCTTACTGAAGGTCTGGGTTTCTCAGCCTCAGCACTATTGATATTTTGGGCTGGACAGTTTGTTATGAGTGCTGTCCTATGAACTGTAGGATGTTTAGCAGCATCCCTATTGTCTTCCCTACTCCAATCATGATGATCAAGAATGTCCCAGACGGGCTTCCCTGGTGGCACAGTGGTTAAGAATCCGCCTGCCAATACAGGGGAACACGGGTTCGAGCCCTGGCCCGGGCAGATCCCACATGCCGCGGAGCAGCTAAGCCCGTGCGCCACAACTACTGAAGTTCGCGTGCCGTGCTCCGCCATAAGAGAAGTCACTGCAATGAGAAGCCCGCGCGCCGCAATGAAGACCCAACGCAGCCAAAAATAAAATTTATAAAAAAAAAAAAAAGAATGTCCCAGACATTGCCAGATGTTCCCTTGGGGCAACATCAGCCTTTGCTCCTTCTACCCCCATTTGAGAACCACTACTGTAGGGTGATTCATCTGGGTCTTTTCACTGGGGAACCTGGTCCTTCCTCTTGCACTGTTCATATTCCCCAGAAAAGAATCTTCCACTCTACTGCCTGAGTGGTTCCTGCTGGGCTGCCACTGTTCTGGGAGGTGAGGGGAGGAAGCAGGGTAAGGATCTCAATTTTCAGTGTACCCTGGCCTTGTGTGTTCAGTATGTTCAACTGGGCCCTGTGTCCTCCCACCCAGGGAACCCTCTGTTCTGCCCTTTCCGGGGAATAAATATCCTCTGCCTTTCATCAGGGCTGGGGAGAGTATTTATCATGATAGAGAACAGATCTGGGGTTTAACTGCTTCATTAGCAGACTGTCAGTCCGCCCTCTTGTTTGTGGCTCCACCTTCAACCCACTTTCAGAACACACTGCTCCAGCTCCCACACCTTTAGGGGGTTGTGTTGTATGGAACCGGGTGCTTCTTAACTTCTCCTCATTGCTGGCCCAGGATCTGGCTCCCAGGGTCTGCTAAATCAGTTCCTACTTGTTCTTTGGTTTTCTAGCTTCTAAAATTGTGTGGCTGTTGTCTCCTTCCCTGTTTGCTTTTCCTGTGGCTTTATGCCTTTTTTTTTTTTAATTACTGTACATGTCAGAGGATTTTGGAAAGATCAGAGATGAATTCATGTGTTCAACTGGCTAGCATTTAACTGAATTCTTCTCCAATTTGTTTTCATAGTTAGAAAACATAAATATGAAGATCAAAGCTATAGTGATAGATACCTTTTCAGTGCCTGTTATCCAGTGTACCTTTCCTTAGCATAAGGTACCCAGGAAAATGAATTCATTAGAAGCTTTCTTGGGATTCAGGCTTTGGAGCAAAAGGTCTTAGAGGAGATGTGAATTTCTTCTGGATCCTGGAACCACATGGTCAACTGCCCCTCCCACACCAGAGCTCTGCTTTCTAGTGTTCAGGATCTGTTTGTCCACCACGTTTAGCGTCTTACCGTTGGGCAAAGCTAAATGGACACAAATATTCTAATTAGGCAATTTCTCCTTTGCTAGACTCTATTTAGAGTCTCTCTAGACAATAACTTTTAAGTCAACATTTTTCAGACAGGCCAAAACATACTCTATTAGGTTACAGCTTCCTTTAGTTACATTTTAATCACCTTGATTAGATTCGGGTGTTTTCAAGAATCTCGGTCATCTCTTAGTAATGACCCATATCGCAGATGACTAATGACGATTATGGTTTCATTTTCATGAATTTAATTCTCAACGTGTAGCCATATGTCAAATTATTAGGGTGTCCTACTATAGTTCCCCTATATTTATTAACTACACCTCCAGATACAGACATTGGGAGGCAGGAAGGGGCACTTGCAGCTCTGGGGATGGGGGTGGGGGAGGGTCGGGACTGTTTTCCTAGGTGAGGAGGTGGCGTGAGTGTGTGGCTTTGGGGTGGGGACAGGACATGGGTAGAACAGGTATTCCATGCAGCCTTTTCTAGTCCTCAGGTGGTAGACATACTCACTGCTGTGAATTCCGGTGGCACTTAGCGTGTGTGTCTCTTGTCATTAATCTCGTGCCTACATCAGAGGCCTTCTCTGGACCTGTTTATCCCATTTAATCGTAACAACAACCTCTGAGGTAGGTGATATTATCCATCCCTCCCCCTGCCCTTGCTTTAATGGATGAGAAAACAGGCACACTAAAATTACTAGTGTGAGTTACACGTGCAGCCCGTGAGAGCAGCACTGGACCTCAGACCAGGCCCACAGGCTCCTGATCTGTATGTAAGTAGTTTAATTAGTGACTTGCCCTGCTGCTGGGGTCTTACTAGATTGCTTAACTAAGCTAGTGGCTCTCTGAAGGGAGATGTGTGCTGTTTGATTTTCCAGGAAGCAGCAGACTCCCTAAAGGGGTTGATGTGTGGGCTTGGAAAGGACTCAGCTTAGTGGGTTACACCGGGCAGGGCTGAGAGCTGGAACCTCGCAGGTTCCCGTGCAGCTTGACCGGGCTCTATGGTCCACGCCTGCTATGGTTGAAAACTGCCTCCACCTCCACCCTGACCCGCCCAGCTGCTCCAGCCACAGTCTCGCCGGCACTTCACCGATGGCCCTGGCCTCAGCTGCTGCCCTCCACCCCAGATGGGGGGATGACAGCTGCTGGCCCAACACTGCCTCCAAGGGTTTTATGAGGATACGCAGAAGAGAATGGATGTTCGAAACCCCTGGAATGACCGGAGTTTTTCTTGCAAAGCTTTGTTGTTTCCTTGTCTGCCCATAGTGTTGCTTCTTTTTGATTTTGTTTCACGGGCTCTTGGTTTGTTTTGGTCAATGTCACATCTTCCTAGCCAGGTTCTCTGTGGTGGGAAGTCCAGCTCCTGGATTGGCTGAGCTTCTGGGAGCACGAGGATGCTCATACAAACGTGGGTCCAGTGAACCTTTTACAGGCAGCAGCTGAAAACTGCCTGTGCTGTTTGCAGCACAGGGCAGAGAGGGCGTGTCGGTGAGGGCTGGGTGGCCACATCAAAGTCCACGTGCATCATGATTCTTTTTCAGTTCTCAGGTCCCGTTAACCATTGTTTTAAAAAAAATACATTTGAGGTATATTAGTTTAGCTATCTTCAGTTGTTTTAATAAAATTCCTGACTTCAGTTCTTGCCTGCCATGTAAACATATGCACTTAGTAAGCAACCACATTTCTCAGTGTGTTTTTCACAAAGTTGCTTTTACCCTCAATCCTCCTTTTCCACCGATTTATTCCTCTGTGCCAAATCTGCTGAAACTGAAGAGCTAAGGAACACTACTGGGCATGGTGATAAGCTCGCAGCCACCACACAGGCTCCACGCTAGCTCATTTAATCTTCCGACAGTTTAGTCCATTTTATAGATGAAGGAAACGGAAACGGTAAGTAACTTGCCTGGAGCCACATAGCCAGTAAAACTATGATTCAAAGATTTAAAAGGTCTGTGTCTAAAACCTGTGGCCTACTGCTTGCTTAGAACAAAGGGGCCAGGAGGGTCCTAAACTAGTTGATGGGAGAACTGCCTTCCTGCCTCATTTCTCCCCAACTGTCCTGTAACTTTGGACAAGTTGGACGAGTTTCTCTGAGCCTCAGTTTCCTCATCAGTAAAGTGGGAGCTGCCCTATCTCATAGGATGATGGTGAGGATTTGGTGGGATAGTAGGGCTAGTGTGAAAGCAGGAGCAAGGTGCTCTGTGCTGTGAAGCAAAATAAGGCTAGAGTAACGTAATGCGGTGACTCGTTAATAAGCCTGGAAAAGAGCTCTGCTGGGAGCCTCCTGTAGCACAAGAAGGCCAGAGCTGGAGGGGAGAAGATGAAGTGGGTGATGCAGAAGAGGCAGAGTAGGGGTTATGAGACATGCCCGCAGGAGGGTAAGCTGTGCTCCACAACGTGGAAGCGTGTCACGGGGATGAATGCAGGTCCTGAGGAGTGGATGGCTTGGGTATTTCTGCCAGGGACTCCCTGCAGGGAAAGGGTGTTTCTGCCACGTGCAAGCACCTCTCTGAATTTCAAAGAAATCTGTGTGTGTGTGTTTGTGCACGCATGTGTGTGGGCCCATGAGGACCCAACTTTGCATACTTGTGGACCTATGTTTATTTTCCTTAAATTAAGGTGAAATTCACACAACATAAAATTAATCATTTTTAAGTGTACAATTCAGTGGCATTTAGTACCCTCACAATGTTGCATAACCTCCACCTCTGTCGAGTTCCAGAACATTTTCATCACCCCACAAGAAATTGTGTGTACTTTCTAAAGGGTCTGTTCTGTGAAAATGTATTTGTGAACAGCATTAGGTCATCCTGATTTTGCCTACCCGCCCAGAAGCCTCCCTCCCTCATCTGCCTGTCCCGTGTCTTTGGCCAAGGACTGTGGTCCAAGACCTCAGATTCCAAATGGGTTTGCTAGTTATGGTAAACTCCTCCATGCAGTGTGGCTGTCTCTGGTGGGCATGGAGAAAACCAGCATTTCAGGGTTAATCAGAGGGTAGTTCCTGAGGCTTCTCTCACCGCTTGACTGCCTGTTCTTAGTGTATTAGAAGTCTGTGTTTAAGGGTGTCTGCCAGTGAGAGACTTCAGTCTTCGTAAGCCTCTTCCTCAGCCTCAGAGGCAAAGAAGGTAGGTGTTAGTCCACAGTGGAGGAAAATGATGCTTCCTCCACATTTGGCCATCTGTAACTCCTAGTTCTATGTTGGTGCCCTCGCCACATGGGAAGCCCAGGTGACCTGAATCCACATTGCCCAAGGGTCCTCTGTAGTTCAAGCATTAAAAGGGTAAGAGAGCTGTTCCCCTGGAAGTGTCAGGCCTGGTACTTATATATGCCTGCCTCCAAATAGCTGGCCCTGGGCAGCATCCACTCGCCTGTGATACAGGGACCACAGCACTGGCCAATGTAGTGGGGATCCCTGAATAGTCTCCATGATCTGCAGAGATGGGGCCAGTGAGTAGCAAAGCCTTCCATACTGAGTGAGGGGTGGAGGGAGAGAAAGCGAGACAGAGACAGAGACAGAGAGGAGGAGCAGCAGAAGGAGAAGAAGGGGTGAGGAAAGAGCTACCTTCAGTCATCTAGGGACTACTTCATGCTGATTCCACTACTTAGATCTTGTGCTCACCCAGGAACCAATATCAGGCACACCTCAGAGATACGGCGAGTTCAGACCATGCAATAAAGTGTATATCGCAATAAAGTGAGCATATGAATTTTTTGCTTTCCTAGTGCATGTGAAAGTTATGTTTATACAGTGGTCTATTAAGTGTGCAAAAGCATTATGTCTAAGGAAAAAGTGCATACCTTAATTAAAAACTATTGCTTAAAAATGCTAACCATCACCTGAGCCTTCAGTGAGTTCATAGTAGTAACATCAAAGGTCACTGATCAGGGACTTCCCTGGTGGTCCAGTGGTTTAAGACTTCACCTTCCAGTGCAGCGGGTGTGGGTTCAATCCCTGGTGGGGGAGCTAGGATCCCACATGCCTCACAGCCAAAAAACCAAAACAGAGAACAGAAACAATATTGTAACAAATTCAATAAAGACTTTAAAAATGGTCCACATCAAAAAAAAAAAAGATCACTGATCATAGATCACCATAACAAATATAATAATGATTTTTTAGAAAGGCCTGAAATATTGCGAGAACTACAAAAGTGTGACACATAGACATGAGGTGAGCAAATGCTGTTGGAAAAATGGCACCAATAGACTTGCTCGCTGCAGAGTTGCGACATACCTTCAATTTGTAAAAAATGCAGTATCTGCAAAGTGCAATAAACTGAAGCGCAATAAAATGAGGTATGCCTGTGCTTTGGCCAGGGGGCAGAGAATGAGCCCCGTGGACCTTCATTCTGAAGGACCTTCAGTCCTTCATTCTGATTGGACTACTTGGATCATGTGCCCACCTAGGAACCAGTGACTTTGGCCAGGGGGTAGGGAATGAAATTCCATGATTGGCTTAAATCCAACCGGGAATTCTTTAAGCTAAATATGGGGTCAGGGTTCCCAGGGGCATGTGTCTGAATAGAGGAGTGGTGGGTCTTGAACTAAATCAGTTTTGGAAAGAAAGAACAAGTAGGAGAAGGATGCCGGGTAGACAGTCAATGATATCCTCCATCCTAGATAAAACAAATGTCAAGACAATGGAAAAAACGTGGTGGTGAAAAACAGTAGCAGGAACTAAAATGCTGGAAGAATTGCTCCGTCTGAGGCTCTGCGCCTTACAGCTCACCTTATTATTCAGGAAGGTGGGTTGGACAGAGAAAGGGCCCTGATCTTAGGAGGCAGTTGGAATCTTGGCTGAAAGTGGTAACTGCAACCTGAGAAATTCACCTGTTAGTGGAGGATTCAGACGCTTTATCCACCATCTCCAGCTTTGCAGCCGGTAAAGGAGGTGCAGGCCACCGTGATCTGGCTGCAGTTTGCCCTTCTGACTTCATCTCCCACACGCTACCCTCATTCATTCAGCAAGAATTTAATAAGCAGTTACTATAAACCAGACTTTGAAGAGTAGTCCTCTGCCCTCACGGAGTCCTGTGGAGGATACAGATAAAAGAGGTAGTTGTATTACCATGTAAGAAATGGGACGACAGGAGAAGGTGTTACAGAGGGACCTTGATCTGAATTGGGGGTTTAGAGAAGGTTTGTTGGACCAAGAGATTTTTAGACCAAAGCTTGAAAGATGAGTAGGAGCTGCCCAGGTGAGGAGTGTGGAGAGGGAAGAACAGACTGGCTGGGCAAGTGGTTGACTTACTTTGTGTTTGGGGTTGATACTGAGGACTCCCAGGGTTATTGTTTGATCCTGATGGAGTGGTGATGTCTTTTCATGAGACGGTGAACTCAACAGGACTTGCAGATTTGAGGGGGAAGAAATGACTTTAGTTTAGAAATGTCGAATTTGAGATACTTCTGGTTCAGCCAAAAGGAGGCATCTAGAGCTGGGTCTGGAACTCAGAGGCAGAGAGCTCTTCCAGATAATTGTTTCCCACTGTCTACTCAACACCTTGAGCTTAACGTGCCCGAAATTGGCCTCTTGAGTTTTCTCCCTAATGTGCTTCTCCACCTTCAATCTTCCTCATCCCTGTAAAAGACATTACCCATCCAGCTGCACAAGCTGAACCCTGAATTATTCCAGAAGGCTCCCTGGAGGCATCTGTCAGGGCTTTTCTGCCTTGGGCCTTTTGCCCCTAGTGTCCTGTACCTGGCTTCTCAAAGCATCCCTCACATCTCAGGTTAGACGTCGCTCCCTCCGAGAGGTCTTTCCAGACCACCCAGACTGAAGCTGGTCGTCCCGGTTATTCTCTCTCTCCTGGCTGTTTTCCTTCACAGCACCTATCCCAGTTCGCATTTATAATCATTTTTGTCCCAATTTGCTAAATACCTGACTCAGTGCCTCTAGTATATTAGATCCATCCCCCCTTTGATAACAATTTTTATAACATGTTTCTCCTATACTTATCTTCAAATGAAGTCTATAGCTAATATAAGCTTTCTGTATATATAATTTTAAATCAGTATAACATCCTGGCAGTAATAGGAAGGAAAAATAAAAGGGAAGTAATTCATAATAAAAATATTTATTTCAGGGCTTCCCTGGTGGCGCAGTGGTTGAGAGTTCACCTGCCGATGCAGGGGACACGGGTTCGCACCCCTGTCCGGGAAGATCCCACGTGCCGCGGAGCGGCTGGGCCCATGAGCCATGGCTGCTGAGCCTGTGTGTCCGGAGCCTGTGCTCCGCAACGGGAGAGGCCACAACAGTGAGAGGCCCGCGTACCGCCAAAAAAAAAAAAAAAAAAAAAAAAAAATTATTTATTTATTTATTTATTTATTTATTTATTTCAGTATTAAATTCCTAAGTTCCCAGGGCTGAGTACTCAGAAATCATAATGAAGTAGTCAGGTGAACAACCATGAATGCAATAGCTCTAAAAGTTGACTAACGGATTTGTGTTTTAGTGAGATATATTGCCAGTGGTGTGTAATTTTCTGCAGTGGTAAGCAACTCCTGTAATGTTTGAACAACATCAAGTAAATCTACCTTTCTACTAATATGCAACAGAGATAGATCCTAGATTCAGATCATTATTAAAAGGTTTTTCATAGTCATGCAGTGCCTAGAGGTACACTCATCAATCATGCAGGACCCAGGACTGTTTTTCACTACACAGGTCAGGTAGCACCCTGGCTCCCACCCCTAAATGCTGGTAGAGTTCCCCCATTCGTGCTGACGATCAAAAATACCTCCCGCATTTCCACAGTGTCCCCTGGACCTAGAGTAGTCCTGCCCTAGTGGGGAGGCACTTGCCTCTCCTCTGTTGTACCGTGAATTCCACGAGGGCAGGATCCACGTCTGAATCTCACTGGAGTACACAGTGTTCAGCACCTAGTGGGCATATATTTGTTGAAATGAAAGAATGCATGACTATTCCATCAACATGAAATTTGTACCAAAAAATGTTAGGAAAGGAGTACACTGCACAGAAGTGTGACCTGACATTGACCTTCCTTCTGCATGCCTTAGGCCAGCTGACCTCTGTTTTAGTGAAAGAGACTTGCAATTATAGCTCCAGACAATGTAGAATTGCAGCTCTTAAATCCTTTACAATGAAGGAAGTCATCTCACCATGCACAAAAGAAACTGCACTGGCTCTGAAGTTGTGGTTTGTCTTTTTTTGGAAAGTCAAGCTTGTCTGTCGAAGAGCTCAAAACACTTGACCAGCTCTCTCATTTATCTTAACATGTGTATGCTATATTTATTCTCCCCTCACAGATGGGGAAATGAAGCTTGCCGAAGGGCCATATTTAGTTGAGTCTTGATCCTCTGCCTTGGGGGGTCAGCTTAGATAAAACAGTATCCTAAAACTCAATTTTTATGCAGTAGTTTAAACCTCCACCCACATTAAATCTGTTACTAGGGCTGCTCACAAGGGTAAAAAGTGTTAGTTTGTGCGTTTTTAACCATGTGACGTGGCGATCTAGTTCAGTCCTCTCCTTTTAGAGATGAGGAAGTGCAGGTTCACGAGACACGGTTAGATAATGGCAGAACCAGTTCTCCAGCTGGTCGTCTTTCTGCTACCGCACATTTAAACTTTTCTCTCTCTCTTTTTTTTTCTCCAGCTAACCTAAACAGGAGTTATAATAAGGCAGGCAGCCAAAAGGAAGATAATAATGGAAAAGAAGCCAAAGATCTGGTCCACTAGCTGCTAAATAATTAATAAATTAACTGGGAGACGGACTTATTCTAATCAAAATATAGGAAGATGACAGTTGCTTAAAGTTAGAAGCTGAACCTTCAGTTTCAAGAATTCTTTTACCAAGAGCTAATCAGGCTCCTGATAAGTAAATACCATCTCACAACTGAACAGAGATTTTAAAAAAAGGAAAGGAAGGAAGGAAGGGAAAAAAGTCAAATATTTTTAAAGTTTTTGAAAAACAATGACCTCTTAGGAACTTCTAGCACTTAAAAAAAATTCTCCTCCCCAAATTTTCTTTAGTCCACCTGTAGCAGGAAAGTGGTATGTAAATTGAGTAAACTCATCATCGATGCATTTTGAACCAAACTTACCAAAATATTCCACAAAAGAACTCAACCCAGCTTCCTTGAAAAAGTTATTTTTAAGGGGGTGAAAGGTGATATTTCACAAAGTTAAATACAAAATGAACTTGAAAGTGACAAAAGGATAACACAAAAAAATGAGGTTTCATAGACTACTGTTACCAAGAATTATTGAAGAAATGTTGATAATTTATAAGATTTCTGACAAAACACTTCATCTTCAGCATCTAGCTTCAGTCCATGTGTCCTCTTGGCTTTAGTATAGCACCTTTTAGGGGTTAGAGTGATTCAGGAGCCATGCCTGATACCTATTTTAGGCTTCTCACCAGAAACAGATGTTTCAGATGGAGATTACTACTCCTTCATTTACCACAAGCCACCAGTTGTCAGGGACATTCTTACTTAGTTCCCTTATATTTTATATATCTCAAAGTAGTCAGAAGCTGTTTTAGACTTTAGAAGTCTGGGGCTTGTCTGTTAAAGAATTATTCAGTTGTGGTCCCACTTTTTCTAGGTTGTTACAGAGGAAAAATGCTTACAGGTTTTGATAATGACTGTTTTCTGAATCAAAGTAACGTCCTGGATTATTCAGAGGCATAATATATTCTTATAGCACTTACAGTCTTCAAAGCACTTGTCGTTGATAATCTCCCATTTTACAGACTGATAAACAAAGGCTCTAAGAAATAAGTGACTTGACCAAGGCCACATGCTAGTAGGTCATATATGTTCCAATCCTCTCTGTTCTGTAAGGCCCAACCCAAATGCCACCTCTTCTAAAAGTCTTTTTTTAGAGTCCCCTAATTACTACCTTTGGTTTTCACCACATTCTGACTTGTAATACAATGTCTGCATACATTTGTCTCCCTTGCCGTGAACTCCCTAAGGGCAGAAACCGTTATAAATGTTTTTGTCTCTTCCAACTTATCAATTCTTCCTCCTCAGTGCCAACTTTAAGCATGTTCTCTCATCAGCACCGCAGTTTCTTCTTCTGTTCTAGGCTGTGGCTTTGAGGTCTACAAAGTTCTAGTGAGGTGCACGGGCACACCATGGGTATTATTGCTCATTCGTGTTCATTGCCATATTTTTAACATACAGGTATCTTATGAGAGCTTTGCAAATGTTTAAATTGTTTTACAAGTCAGAAAGGATCTAAATCTTGGCCTTCCTTCATTTCCCTGATGGTTGCACATTCTGGGCACATAGTAGTGATACCAACCAGGGTTCTTGGCCTTCCCCAATCAATAGAAATTGACTAGAGGCCAGACAAGAGATTCAGGCAAGGCTTTATTGGGACCCCTGCTGCAGCAGGGGGGAGCGAGGGAGAACAAGCAGCAGATTTCCTTGCTTGCTCACTGGCTGAGCAGGGGCAAGCTTGTTCCTTACATGGGGTGAGGGTAGGGGTGTGTACAGGGGTTGGGCTGGAGGGGTGGCGTGTGCAGGGGGCATGCGTAGTACCCTGCTTTTCCTCCTGACACCCTGTTTTTGCTCCAGGCTCTTCAAAAGTGGCAGTTGGGTTTTTTGGTGTCTTTGTATTGATCTCTTTTGGGTCCAGAATTTGCCCCAACTGCTTATGCACACAGTTATTTTTAGTCTCATATAGTTTCTTTGTACCTTGTTGCTCCAGGAGAGGTTTATTCAGGCACAAGCATTGCAGCACTGTAGCAAAGGTTCCCAGGTCCCAACCTTTCTCAGTAGGTGCTTATTAATGTTTCTTTGATTAAGCATTTATATATTCACCTGCTCCAATTTACACTCTCCCATTGCTGTATCTGATTGCCTTTTTCTATGTACATGTCTTGAATTCCCAACTAAACTATAAGCTCCAAAGGGGACGAGGGGACGATTATTTCTTTTATTTGTGTGTACGTGTCCTTAGAACATCTTCCATGCAGTATGATCTCAAAACATCTTTGCTAATTGATTTTCAGTGACGAGTTGTGTGATAGAATACCACAAAAAGCATGGCAAGGCCTATACCACCCAACATGAGTGATTTTGCTTAAAGTACATATTTTGGATAAGTATTTTAAATAGGTGTACACATTCTAAAAACATTTATTTTATTTTTTTAAACATTTTTATTGGAGTATAATTGCTTTACAATGGTGTGTTAGTTTCTGCTTTACAACAAAGTGAATCAGTTATACATATACATATATCCCCGTATCTCTTCCCTCTTGCGTCTCCCTCCCTCCCACCCTCCCTGTTCCACCCTTCTAGCTGGTCACAAAGCACCGAGCTGATCTCCCTGTGCTATGCGACTGCTTCCCACTAGCTCTCTATTTTACATTTGGTAGTGTATATATGTCCATATATACACTACCACTCTCTCACTTTGTCCCAGCTTACCCTTCCCCCTCCCCGTGTCCTCAAGTCCATTCTCTAGTAGGTCTGCATCTCTGCGTCTTTATTCCCGTCTTGCCCTTAGGTTCTTCACGACCATTTTTGGTTTTTTTTAGATTCCATATATATGTGTTAGCATACGGTATTTGTTTTTCTCTTTCTGACTTCACTCTGTATGACAGACTCTAGGTCCATCCACCTCAATACAAATAACTCAATTTTGTTTCTTTTTATGGCTAATATTCCATTGTATATATGTGCCACATCTTCTTTATCCATTCATCTGTCGATGGACACTTAGGTTGCTTCCATGTCCTGGCTATTGTAAATAGAGCTGCAATGAACATTGTGGTACAAAAACATGTATTTTAAACAGAAGTCACTAAAGCGGGAGGGAGCACCCAGGTCCACGCCAAGGGAACAAAGGTGGTACAGAAATGGGCACACTTCTGGGCTGCTGACTGAGCTGGGCATAAAAAGGTATCTCCTGACTGATGGCCATTTGCTACAGTTCTCTGTTGCACCTGAAGGTGTTTTGTTTCCTCTCAGAGCACATTTCGTTGGTCTCTTATTGTCTGTGGACTCTTGTCAGATTGTCAGCGTGTGATATTGTTGAAGGGTGAAGCTTGTCATCCTCACAGATCAGGCACTCTTGATGAGAACGGAGAGCCTAATCACTAAGCTACCAGAATACACTGTAAAAAAATGGATCCCGCTGGTACTTAGCCAATTGCTAAGAAGCTAAAGATTTTACTAAGCAGTTCAACAATCCTGTTGACCAAATTCACCATTGTTTTTTTATGGTTTTGATGTAAGACAGTTGTCTTTAATACACTGAGAACATTTCAGTTACCAGGCTGAAATGCTTAAATATCTACCTTTAAAAAAAGTTTTTTGGACTAAAATGTAATTTATTTCTTAATTAGGAGGACACTAGAGAATTGGCTTTGAGGAATTCTTTTAAAAGAAAGGGCAGTTCCGCGTTTAACTTTCTTTGTGTTGTCAAATTTTAAATATATAGCTGGAGAGGAAAGAATTGCATGCCTCAATTTATTTATCCCCAAATCTAAAATTTCACATTAAGTTCACTCAAGATATTGCACAGTAGATTTGAACAATTGTATATGATGCAGGGTGCAGTATGCACAGGGGATCGTTTATTTTTTTAATTTGCTATCTATTATTAGACTTCTAATTACTCAGGCTGGATGGAAGCAGAAAGGTCTCATTCTGATAATCACTGCCAATTATTTAGCTGGAGATTACAGGCAGAAGGAGTTTATTTTAGATGGTTCAGACTTAAGAAGAAACATTTCTTTACAAGGAGTTCTAAACACACTTGTCTTTTTTTTTTTAACCCCAATTCTTCACATTTTAACTATTCCAACAAAAATCTACAGTTTAACAAATCTAGAAATGATTAGTCTAGTTCCCTTCCTTTGTGCCCACATGTCTCTCGAGGAAAATCAGTATGCACTGTGGTTATGAAAGGAATCTGTACGATAGACTTATGTTCTATAGAATGTTTGGATGAATATTTGAATGTTAAGCATTTCTAAAGAACTTTGCATTCACTTGCTTTTTATTTCTTGTAATACCCTCCCAGAGAAAGAGTGCACTTTCTATTTCCCTGATGAGGTAAAATTTTCATTAAAAAAATCTAATTTGGGGCTTCCCTGGTGGCGCAATGGTTGAGAGTCCGCCTGCCGATGCAGGGGACACAGGTTCGTGCCCCAGTCCGGGAACATCCCACATGCCGCGGAGCGGCTGGGCCTGTGAGCCATGGCCGCTGAGCCTGCGCGTCCGGAGCCTGTGCTCCGCAACGGGAGAGGCCACGACAGTGAGAGGTCCGTGTACCGCAAAAAAAAAAAAAAAAATCTAATTTGATTTTCTGAAAAAATGTGTAATTCTTTTTTTTATTACATTTTAAATAGTCTTAAGGCTCTCGAATCCCCCAAATGACTAATTAGTACAGTAATAATATATCATTCTCTTTTATTAATCTGAAAATTATACTGTCCTCAAGAGACCTCAGTTTGATTTGTGTGTTTTGATGCCAGAGTAGAAAATCCTATTTTGTCACTAAAGGAGTTTCTTCCCTGTGGTTGGAGAGAGAACGATGCAGAGCCAGGGCCGATGTGCCACTGATGGGACCCTGCGTGGACTGGCAGAGAATAGGAGAACCAGTTTCCCGTGGGATGAAGAATTTACGTTAAAGAGTTGGAAGCGTTCTTCTATGTGCTTGGCACTCTCCTGAGTGCTTTAGTTGCAATATCTCATTTATTCCTCATAATCCTATGAGATAGTATCCTCATTTCTAATTCTGTGAAAACTGGGTCTCGAAATATGGATGAGGAGAGATTTGTAGCAAGAGACCCCCATTCCCTGACCGTGCTGTGTGCAAGTTTGCTCAGGAACAAACTGCTAGGTAGTTGCCAGGTAGAATGCTAAGATCAAATACTGTCCCTTTAATTCTTCTTCTCGACATGCAGTTTGAAATAGGCAGTAGGGTACAAGAAGTATACTTAATTCACCAAATTGTACTATTTAACACTCAAACATTTTTTTTTCATTTTTTTTATTGGAGTATAATTGCTTCACAATGGTGTGTTAATTTCTGCTTTATAACAAAGTGAATCAGTTATACATATACGTCCGTTCCCATATCCCTTCCCTCTTGCGTCTGCCTCCCTCCCACCCTCCCTATCCCACCCCTCCAGGCGATCTGATCTCCCTGTGCTATGCGGCTGCTTCCCACTAGCTATCTACTTTACGTCTGGTAGTGTATATATGTCCATGCCTCTCTCTCGCTTTGTCACAGCTTACCCTTCCCACTCCCCATATCCTCAAGTCCATTCTCAAGTAGGTCTGTGTCTTTATTCCTGTTTTACCCCTAGGTTCTTCATGACATTTTTTTCTTAAATTCCATATATATGTGTTAGCATACGGTATTTGTCTTTCTCTTTCTGACTTACTTCACTCTATATGACAGACTCTAGGTCTATCTACCTCATTACAGATAGCTCAATTTTGTTTCTTTTTATGGCTGCGTAATATTCCATTGTATATATGTGCCACATCTTCTTTATCCATTCACCCAATGATGGACACTTAGGTTGTTTCCATCTACAGGCTATTGTAAATAGAGCTGCATTGAACATTTTGGTACATGACTCTTTTGGAATTATGGTTTTCTCAGGGTATATGCCCAGTAGTGGGATTGCTAGTTCATATGGTAGTTCTATTTGTAGTTTCTTAAGGAACTTCCATACTGTCCTCCATAGTGGCTGTATCAATTTACATTCCCACCAACAGTGCAAGAGGGTTCCCTTTTCTCCACACCCTCTCCAGCATTTATTGTTTGTAGATTTTTTGATGATGGCCATTCTGACTGGTGTGAGATGATATCTCATTGTAGTTTTGATTTGCATTTCTCTAATGATTAGTGATGTTGAGCATCCTTTCATGTGTTTGTTGGCAGTCTGTATATCTTCTTTGGAGAAATGTCTGTTTAGGTCTTCTGCCCATTTTTGGATTGGGTCGTTTGTTTTTTTGTTATTGAGCTTCATGAGCTGCTTGTAAATTTTGGAGATTAATCCTTTGTAAGTTGCTTCATTTGCAAATATTTTCTCCCATTCTGAGGGTTGTCTTTTGGTCTTGTTTATGGGTTCCTTTGCTGTGCAAAAGCTTTGAAGTTTCATTAGGTCCCATTTGTTTATTTTTGTTTTTATTTCCATTTCTCTAGGAGGTGGGTCCAAAAGGACCTTGCTGTGATTTATGTCATAGAGTGTTCTGCCTATGTTTTCCTCTAAGAGTCAAACTGATTTTTCAAACATGTTATACTTTTGATAATAGTCCTTTTGTAACTGACTGGGGTGCCAGCATGTTTCATACCCATTTTGCGTGATCTCTTCATTGATCATTTCTTAACACCAGAGCACTGCTTTATTCGAAACCAATTAGAGGCCTCCAGTTTTAAAAAGAAATGCTAAAGAAGATTGGGGGTGGCATTTCCCGTCTTGTCCTGAGCCAACACTTGAGAAATCTTTCAGTGCCCTTGGCTCCAAACTGCAGGTGTGCCCTTCAAAAGCATCGCAGAAAAACAGGAGGGTTAACTCCAAAGTCAAGAGTTTGAGATAATGATATGAGTTTGAGTGTAACATTGTAGTAAGAAAAATGTCAGAAGCTGACATGAAAGGAAAATTGTCCCATGAGAGAAATACTACCTGAAATTCTGAGTGGAAGATGTTTTTAATATGCCTTTAATTCCACATTCATGCAGTTCTAGTAGTGAAGCAGGTCATTTAAGAGGGGTGGTGGCTTAGGCCAAAAATAAAGTTTCCTTGAAACCAGATGAGAGGCTAGCCCTGACAAAAATGGAATCCTGACTGTTCACTCACAAAAATGTAAGCAAGTAGAATTTTGTGTCATAGGAAATAATCTAAATGAAACAGGATCTTCACTGTCTTTTGTGATGGAGAGATGCTAAAACAGCCATCAATAGTACAGCCCTTCTATAAAATGTGAAGCAGCAGTATAAATATGGAAGGCATATTTTGTAATAACCTAGAAGGGAAAAGAATCTGAAAAAGAATAGATATCGTGTGTGTACATATATATATATATATATTATATATATATATATATATATATATGCACACACACATACATATATATATAACTGAATCACTTTGCTGTACACCTGAAACTAACGCAACATTGTAAATCAACTATACTTCAATAAAAAAATAAAATAATATAGCAGTCTAATGTATTCTGGTCTGGAACCATGTCCAAGACATACTGAAAGGTGCAGAACAACAAGGGTTGCACAGTTTTTCGTCTGTATACAGATGTTTAAATATGTACAGTTGTAGGCATATACATGCACAGAAAATAACTGGAAAGATACATATGAAAAATCTACATTTCAGGAAAGAAATGGAAATTGGAGAGGAAGGGGGATTTTGTGGATTTACTCAGTATGTTTCTATCTTTAAATTTTCACACAAACATGCGTATGCACACACACACACACACACACAAAATTAAGAAAACTATATAAACAGCGAAAGCAAAGATTTAAGGTCTCAGTGAAGATGTATAGTGGTTTAAGGCATAGGTTCTGACGTAAAACTGCCAGGGTGTGAATCCCATCTCCTTTACTTGCTATGTACTTCCTTACACAAGTTATTTAATTTCTGTTGCCTCAGTTTACACAAATGCAACATAGAGATGATGGTTCTTATGTCATATAGTTGTTACAAGATTAAATAAGTAATACATGAGAGAGCATATGGATCATATGTTTAATAACATAGTGAACATTCAGGATATAATATTTTTATAAATGACTATACTTAAACATCTAGCTACAATCAATTCTGTGTGCAAACTTTTCAGTTAAAAACGCTTCCAGTGACAACTCTCGTCATCACAGTGTATTTTCTCAGAGTTTCACTGTGGACGTTAATGATACTGCCATATCTTACCCCAGTGGTGTTCAGAGCTTCCAACGGAAGAATAGCAAAGACAAATGGAATTATGTTGTTTTTTGTACTATGTCATACATTCCATTTGTGGAATAGTCCTGACTTTTTGCTTCTTTGACCATCTAATCTAATGTACATATTTGTTAGTAAACTCTAGAAATGGAAATAATGAGGTTTTTCTTTCTCCCTTAGGAAGACTATGATCGTCTGAGGCCTTTATCTTATCCAATGACTGATGTCTTCCTTATATGCTTCTCTGTGGTAAATCCAGCCTCATTTCAAAATGTGAAAGAGGAGTGGGTACCAGAACTTAAGGAATACGCACCAAATGTACCCTTTTTATTAATAGGAACTCAGGTATGTCTGCTTTGATTTTACCCATTTAAGAATAACCTCTGTGGCCTGCCTTGTGGTGTTGCTCTCAGGCAAATGGCCCCAAGGTTTAGCAAATGAGATAATATATGTTTAATCTCAGTTGTTATAATAAATTCTGTCACATTTTTGGAAAAAGTAGTGTCAAAGAAAGCAGTTACTATATTAGTTGGTTTTAAAGATGAGGTTCTTTTGTAATCTTTTTTGATACGTGGGGTTAAATGGGACTACATGCTTTATCTTTAAAGACTGAGAATGTTATGGGACATTATTAACGTTTCTTAACTAGATTGATCTCCGAGATGACCCCAAAACTTTAGCAAGACTGAATGATATGAAGGAAAAACCTATATGTGTGGAACAAGGACAGAAACTAGCAAAAGAGGTAATGCAACCTTTACAGAATTTAAAAATAAATGTAAATGAAGCTAAGGTAATAATAGAAGCTAATGTTTATTGTGCTTTACTGTATGCCAGGCACTGTGCTGAGTGTTTTACATGCATTAGATCATTTAATCCTTGCCTCTACTCAGTGAGGTTGGTCTACTAGTACCTCTGTTTTATGGAGGAGAAAACAGAGGCACAGCCTTGTCAGGTAACTTGTAAGGTCCCGCAGGTAGTAAATGGCAGAGCTGGGCTTCAGTAAAGGCCTCACTCTGGCCTTTACACCTGTGCTACACTGCCAACAATATTTTCCTAGTAAGTCATGTGTACAAAGAGGCGTCACAAATAGGGGCTGCTTAATCAGGCCCTTTCTTCAGTGAAGACTCATGGAGTAGGCAAATGGAGTGGAATAGGAGGACAATTTAAGTCTGCAGTTAAAAACAAAAAATTATGACTAGGTTGGAGAAGAAACGTGTTGTTGAATTCTCTTCCACAAGAGAATTTTTATGAAAGGTGGAAAATATTATCATTTTAAAAATATAACTGTGATGCACAAAATACCTTTTAACTTACATTCTTCCTCTCCCCAAAGTGAGGCTTACTTTTTTCTCCATTTGCCCCTAACATGATTGGATTCTATTTTTTAGATGTTATGACTTTAATAGGACTTTTGTGGAAATGGAATATAATAAGTTGTTTTTAAAAATACTCTCAGGAGGCAGAAGAAAGCAAGAAAACTTTTTGGAGAACAGTTTTTCCTAAAGCAAAAGATAAATAGCTTTACTAACAAGTTACTAACAAGGAATTTCACATATTAAATTCTGTCATCTAGGAGAGAAAGAATTTCTAAATTTCATAAAGGTAGAAGTCATAAATGAAAACATTGATGATTTAACTATGTAAAAATTTAATATGACATCAAATGCCAGAAATAAAATTAAAAGTCATAACAAACTTGACATTTATGGCAGAAAAATGGGTTAATATCCTTAGTGGACATGAACCCCTTGCATATGGATTAATCAGAAAAAGACATACGCATACCCCAAAAGGAAAAGGGACTCAGAACATCAATGGGAGATTCTCCAAAAAATGCGGATTGCCATTGAAGATAAAAAATATGTTCATATTCCTTAGTAGTCAAATGCAAGTTCAGTTTCCATCTATAAAACTGGCACACAAAAGAAGAGACATTAATTAGAATACCCACTGTTCCAGGTGTAAGCAAATGGGTACTCTGTTGTTCTGTTGGTCTTTGAGTAAAAGCCTCGACAACATGCAAAAGCCTTAAAGTCATGTACACTTTTGATCAAGCAATTTCATAGGGAGGAGTTTATCCTAAGAATATTATACAGGATGTGCTTAAAGAGATAGCCATAAAGTTCCTGCATTGTTTATAATGGCAGAAAAAAAAACCCTGCATCTATTAAACATTTATACTAATTTACTTACTGAGATGTTCATGTTTATTATGTAGTCTAAGGGGAAAAAAGTGGTTGCAAAACACCATTTCTAGACCTGTCAGCAGCATTTGGCACAGGTGGTCCCTTCTTGAAACACATTCACTTGGCTTCCTTGAACGCCCTCTCTTGGGCTTTCTCCCCACTTGTTGGCCTCTCCTCCATCTCCTCATCTCCCTATCTCTGAATGTTGAGGGTCCACGGATCAGCACTCTGCTTCTTGGATGTCTTTCCTTCTATATCCATACTCAGTCTTTAAGCTTGGTAAGCTTCTATCCGTCTTGTGGTTTGAACAGTCTGCTACTGAGATTCCCAAATTTCTATCTGCAGCCTGGACCTCTTCCCTAAACTCTAGACTTGGTTATCTAACTGGTCATGCAACAAGTCCATCCGGGTGGTAAGCATCTCAAAACTAACATGTCCAAAAATTCCCAATTTTATCCTCTAGGCTTAGTCTTCTCAGTTACTCGGATCAAAAACCTTGAAGTCACGCTTGACCTTGCTCTTTCTCTCATACCATTCAGTGAACCCTCCAGCAAAATATATTTCTCTGCGTTCAGAATATACCCAGAATCCAAACGCTCCTCTCTGTCCCCTCCTCTGGAAGCCTGGTTCAGGCCCCCTCCCTCTCTGGCCTGGATTACTGGAACAGCTGCTCACTCACCTTTCTGCTTCTGTCTGTGTCTGTTAACCTGTTCTCAACACAGCAGCCAGAGTGAGACTTTAAAAATAGAAGCTCCATCAGCTCCCTGCTCTGTTCAGAATCTTCCAGTGGCTTTATTATCTTCCAAATAAATAAAGGCCCAAGCCCTCACCCTGGCGTACAGGCCCCGCTACCTCTCTGCCTCACTCACTGTGCTCCAGGCACTCGGCCTCTGTGCGGTTTCCCCAATCTTCTGCCTCAGAGCCTTTGTCCTTTCACTGCCCCCTCTGCCTGGGATAGTCTTCCTGATGTAGACATTGTTCATTCTTTCACTCAAGTATCACTCTCTCAATGAGGCCTTGCCTGACCTCTCCCCACTCCCTATCTCCTCCCCCATTTTTCTCCAGACCACATATTCTACCTCTATATTTATTAGTCCATGGCCTTCTCCCTCTAAAATATAAGCTTCATGAGAATAGCTTAGGGACTTAATTTTGTTCCTTGCTATATTCTCACAATTGGCAAATGAGAGTGCTCTGAAACTTTTCAATGAACCAACGAATGGATGGATGGATGGATGGGTCCCCTCTCACAGTAGAAGCCAAAGTCCTTACTCGAGGTCGCTACCTCGAGGCTGCCTCACTGACTGCCTCTCTTGCCATTACCCCTGCTCACCCTCTCCTGCCACTCTGGCTTCTTTCCCACCCCCTGAATGCTCCGTGCATGCTCCTGCATCAGGGTCTTTACATCTGTGGCTCTGTCTGCCTGGAAACTCTTCCCCTAGGTAGCCCTCAGTGCTCAGACTTTACCTTGGTGAGCAGCTTTCTCTGACCACCACCACTGTCCTCTGCACCCTTTCCCTCCCTCACTCTGCTTTTTTTTTTTTAACCTGTAGCATGTGCCACCATCTGCTCTATATTCCTTTGCGTGTTCCTCCCCCAGTAGAACTTAAGCAAACGTAAGCATCACACAGCAGAGACTTTGCTGTTTTGCTCAGTTCATTGACATGATCCCCAGCACCTAAAAACAGAGCCTGGCATATAGTAGGTACCCAGTAAATATTTGATGAATGAAAGAATTTTCCATAGAGAAAGTCTGGAAGAATATACACTAGTATTTTAACAGTTAGCTGTCTCTGGGTATCATAAATATGGATGATTTCATTCTTTTTGCATTTTATGATTCTCCTTATAATGGTGTATTTGTGTGGTATCAGTTGTTGTAAAAAAGACTGTATGTATTTGTGATTTTTTTTTTCTCCCTCCCAGATAGGTGCGTGCTGCTATGTAGAATGTTCAGCTTTAACCCAGAAGGGACTGAAGACTGTTTTTGATGAGGCTATCATAGCCATTTTAACTCCAAAGAAACACACAGTAAAAAAAAGAATAGGATCAAGATGTATAAACTGTTGTTTAATTACGTGAGAAACGTCTTCAGTGGCCAAGTAAACTGTCCATTTCTCTCAGAAAGCATATGAAATGCTAAAGCTATACCCAGACCTCTTAAAAATAATGAAGCAGTTTAAAACTTGAAAGGAAAAAAAACAAAACAAAACCCTGTCCTCAGAATTCTATAAAGTTGATTAAGAATGTTTCTTAAAGGTCCAAGAAGCAACAAACAGCATCGGAAGCCACAATCGATTATACATACTTTATTTCAACTAGAAGGTACAATCTCTCAGGGGTTTCATAGTTTAAAAAGCTACAATCACATCTTGTTGTAACTACATAAAAAACAGTGCTGTTAAGTGGAACTGCCTGGCTTAGACCATATACATGTCTGCACAGTCTTTATGGAAGCGGCACAAAGAAATATCTTCTCCCTTTGCTCCAATTAATTGTTCTTGTATGTAAGTTTCTTTCTATTCCAGTATATCCAGAGTGGTGAAGTAACAAGGCCAGCCACGTAGCCAAAGGTTGCTCCAAGCGTGCAGGAGATGGGCCATTCCTGAGGAGAGAATGTATGAGATCGAGAAGAACAAATGTTTTATTATTACTTGAGCACAAGTGTAACCTAAATATTTCTATATTAAAGCTTAATGTGCTTTCTTAAAGAATGCCAAAAGTGTAATAAGGTCATATCTGCATTTATCATGAACACTAAAAATGTACACATTTTAGTTAATGTGCATTCAACTGTAACAAAGGTTTCTGGCGATTGTAGATTTAGTTTGATGCTCCCCAAACTGCATGAGATACATGCTGAAATTACAAATTAAAACTTTGGGTCAGACTTTGCCATAATCCTGGACTCAATTTAGCTCTCTGAACTAGTTGGTAGTTTTGTTTTTCTAATTTCCACATTGGCTTGTATATCAAATGAAACGAAAAGGGTGTATGCTGACCAAACCACAAGAAACTTTAAATTGTGTTAAAGAGAAAAGACCTAGAATTCAAGCATGTTACATGGAATTTATAACAAAGCAACTGCTTTCATAATAAAACTGATTTCACCTTTCAGATATAGATATTGGAACCACAGTAGAAGTTACAGAACTACAGCTTATGTACACACCTAGAGTATAAGTTAAATGACTTACTGGCTTCCAAATACCCATTTTCTCCAGCCATATTACATTTCACAATATTACATCAAGCCAGAAGTAAATAACGTTGACTTATTTCATCCTTGAGCAGTGCATGGTAGTCCCTAGGTTTTGAAAGGTCCTGCTTTAAAAAAATTTTCTCATGTTTATCTATGACGCTTATTTGGTATACTGGAGCCATTTCTAATCTTTCTCTAGGGAAACAGGCTGTATAACTGTGGTAGAGGTGAACCATCTTAATGACTAGTTCTGTTACCTAATTAAGCTTTCTTGTTTGGTCTGCTGTTGACCTACCTTATTCCAAATGCCATGCAACAGACAATAGTGTTAGACAAAGTTTCAGTCAGTGTGAACAAACTAATGCAGTTCAGAGAAGCATAATCTAATCCATAAAAATTTTCCCAGCCTTTCCTACATTTAAAAATGCTGTTGCCTAAATTATGATTTCTTTATGTCTTTGGTGAGCTTCTGTTAATTTCCATGACTTGAGCTTATAGCTATGTCTATTGCACAGATTGGGTAATGGAACACTAAACTTTGATACTTGAAAATGACAGCCTTAAATGCTCATAGCAGTCACAAATCTAGGATGTACTGTCTTGTATGTGAGCTTTGTAGAGATTTTTAAAAAAATATAAGCATCATCTTCCCCATTGACGTGCGGAGAGTCTACTGGATAACTGGTCAGGAGCTTTCTCTCCTGAACTGGACAGTGGATGTCTTCTTTCTCCCAAGAAGTGGTGGTTCGCATTAAGTACCATGGCCTTATGTATGCTCAAATGGAATCTGATGTAACTTTCTCATTTAATTTTGGTCTGCTATTTTTAGATAGAATTGAAAAGAACTGTATAACTCAATTAGTGTATTAGCTAAGTTGTCCAACACATGGTATAAAGGAATTAAGACAGTAAAGTAGTACACATTTATTTCCAACTTGCCTTTGGGGATTTGATGGGAATTTTTTTTTTCTTCCTCAAATTCACATCTCTGAAACTCTTCACACTTGGTTTCCTAGCCAATAAAGTTAAAATCTAGAATTTGTCCTGCCCTAAGAGAAATGGACTAGGACTCTGGTGTCACCTCTGTTTCTTAACTGGGCCTCATTTTCCTCATCTGGGAGGTAGAGGAGATGATCTCTAATCTCTCCCATTTATCAACTCTTAGGATTTTCTTCTTTCTTACAATAATCATTGTTGGACATTACCTTTTTGGCTTCATGTTCTTAAGATGGTAAAAATCCTGTATATAGATTATTAGAACTCTAAGCAAAGATGATTGTATCATCTGAACCTGAGGTGCCTTAGGTACTCTATTGACCTTGATGGGGTTTGGAGTTTCCCATTGCTTATTAAGAGCCTTTTCGTTGCTTTGGTTCTTTAGTATTTCTTTTTTGCAAAATCCTTCCTGCTAGTTTAACTAAAACCAAAGATTTTTTTTTTCTGTTCATAAACAGATTGTAGAAAAGCTGCCTTATTTTCAGAAGCATGTCTTCATTTAAGACTTAGGTTTCCATTGAAATTCAGGCTAATCACTGGAACAACTAGTTCAAAGTAATGAAATATCTGGAAAATAAAATACTTCAAAAATATCTTACTGACATGAGTTTTGCTAGTGAATGAAAACACACTGCTTCAAATACGGTCATGTACGAATGAACTTAAACTTATAGTTAATATTTTTTTGCACATAGGTAATCAGTTCTGAAGTTCTTAAAAATAATTTTAGGGGCTTCCTGAAATCTTATTTAATATTTTGCTTATATCCTTATTCTATCTCTAAAGGTACATTTTAGGTTAGCCTATGTTGAATTATCACATTTCCAATAAGTAGAGCCTGCACTAATGGTTTTTATTGTGAATTATCTTAGTTACTTTAGGCATTGCTTCCATTTGGTTTTAATTATTAATTTTAAGTACCAAATTAAATACTGGTTTGTTGGTTGTTGCTTTTTAAGTGATTGTTGCTTTAATAGTGTCCCATCTTAACACATGGGGTTACAAATAAAATAATATGCATAGTTTACTATCTATGTAAAGCACTGACCTTCTTACCTTAGTAGTTTTTATTTAACACTCTATGTAAACATTTGGGATAATATTCTTTCCTCTGTTTCTCACGTGGTGGATCTACGCATCATCGGCCAACTGTAAGCATCTGCACTTTGGTAAAGAGCACATTGTCAAAGTGTAGGGAGAATCGTAATCCCTCATGAATTCAGCCAAATTCCAATTTGGGTTTCTAAATTCTATTTTAATCACTTTGTAATTACAGTGTGGCTTTTTGTTTCCAAACACATATATACACATTTACACACACATTCTTTAAACAGCTGCTATACTTCACCTCCAGTGGAATGCCAAAAATGAAGTAAATATTAGTTAGAAAGTTTTGCCTTAAGAGGGGTTAAGGCTTGGAACACCTGCAATTCAACATGTCAAGGAATCCATGCCATCAGCAAATTAAAATGTTGGACTGGCTTTGGAGACTGTTTGCTAGTGATGGACCAGGCTTTCCTGCTTGATTTTTTCTGAAATAAGTAGTCCTTAACTGTAACATAGTCATTTTTTAAAGAAGAATTTCTTTATATAAGGGCAACTTTCCTTAATAGGGAATGGCAAAAGGAGCTGTTGAAGGGAGCTGGGGAAGGTTGCCAACGAACAACCTTTCCTCAAGCAATTTCCTGCTAACCTTAATATTGCTTTAAAAACATTAAAACTATCCTGTGGCAACAATTCATTTTGACTTGTCAAACAATCTTAGCTTAATCACATATTTTCATAATTAGATCTTGAAGTTTTCCATTTAAAACTATTGTCTCACATACGGAGATGTTTCTATTTAACGTTCCTCATGCCACAAATAGAATTTTAAAAACACACATGGTATCATCTATTGAAGAGACAATTCAACTGCGTTGCTATAAACATTTCTCCAAATTATGATAAACTGAGATGGCTCTATATAATTGTTTTGTTTAAGGAAAATAGAAAACTCAAAGACATTCATGTAAAGGAAGTCACAAGTGATTACCACCAAACGACCATCTTCTTTTTATCCAGTTCTTTATAAATTTAAATTTTTTTTAAATCACTAAATAAAAGAAAAATTCCTCTTGCATAACAAAAGATAATATGGACAAAAGATAATGCAACAAAAGATAATGCAACAAGATAATGCAACTGGGTAAAATTATTACAGTTACCGTCAAAAAGAAAAACTTTAAAAAAATGAGTAGCTGCATCATGTGAAGAAAGTATCTTGCTTAGAGTACTAATATTATCCTTTCTCTAAATCAAATGATTCCTTATATGTTTCAGCACTTAAAAAAAGGTCAGTGTTCTCTTAAAATAATCAGCATTAACAAAGGCCTGATACATAGGCTCTTGGTACATGGTACTACCAATAGTTATTTTTCTCTTAGAAATAAAACAATTTCACCCTAATAAGCTTTAAAAAAACACCTTAAATAATACAGATATAACTTTTTTCTGTTAAAAATCAATATTATTGCTGGTTGAAAGACATTTCAAAATTATATAAGTTTATTTCTTCCTGAAGACCACACTGCTTTCTTCTGATCAGGTGTTACTATAAAACTCTGCTTACTTTTTAGGAAAGGAAAATGTACCAATATAAAGAGTTTGATATATTTCAAAGCATGTTGTAAGTAGTACAGAATAGTGATTAAGAACACTGATTTTTGGGACTTCCCTGGTGGTGCAGGGGTTAAGAATCTGCCTGCCAATGCAGAATGCAGGAGACAAGGGTTCAAGCCCTGGTCTGGGAAGATCCCACATGCCACAGAGCAACTAAGCCCATGTGCCCCAGCTACTGAGCCTGTGCTCTAGAGCCCGTGAGGCCCAACTACTGAAGCCCACATGCCCTAGAGCCTGTGCTCTGCAACGAGAAGCCACTGCAATGAGAAGCCTGTGCACCACAACGAAGAGTAGCCCCCGCTCACCTCAACTAGAGAAAGCCCCGGAGAGGCAACGAAGACCCAATGCAGCCAAAAATAAATAAATTTTAAAAAAACACTCATTTTTGTATTAGACTGGATTTGAGTCTCAGCTCTGCCATTTGTTAAATATCTGACCCTGGGAAATTAATCTGGATGGAATCTAGGATACAACATGACGCAAAGGAACTTATTTACAAAACAGAAATGGTCTCACAGACAAAGAAAACAAACTTACGGTTACCAAAGGGGAAAGGGGGAAAGAGATAAATTAGGAGTTTGGGATTAACAACATATACACACTACCATATATAAAACAGACAACAGGGATCTACTGTATAGCACAGGGAACTATATTTAGTATCTTATAATAACCTATAATGGAAAAGAATCTAAAAGAGAATATATATATATTCTGAATCACTTTGCTGAACACCTGAAACTAACACAACATTGTAAATCAACTTTACTTCAATTAAAAAAAAAGTTTAGATCAATGGAACGGGAAGAAAGCCCAGAGATAAACCCATGCACATATGGTCACCTTATCTTTGATAAAGGAGGCATGAATATACAGTGGAGAAAAGACAGCCTCTTCAATAAGTGGTGCTGGGAAAACTGAACAACTACATGTAAAAGAATGAAATTAGAACACTCCCTAACACCGTATACCAGAATAAACTCAAAATGGATTAAAGACCTAAATGTAAGGCCAGACACTATAAAACTCTTAGAAGGAAACATAGGCAGAACACTCTATGACATAAATCACAGCAAGATCCTTTTTGACCCACCTCCTAGAAAAATGGAAATAAAAACAAAAATAAATGGGACCTAATGAAACTTAAAAGCTTTTGCACAGCAAAGGAAACCATAAACAAGACGAAAAGCCAACCCTCAGAATGGGAGAAAATATTTGCAAACAAAGCAATGGACAAAGGATTAATCTCCAAAATATACATGCAGCTCAATATCAAAAAAAGAAACTACCCAATCCAAAACTGGGCAGAAGACCTAAACAAACATTTCTCCAAAGATACGCAGATTGCAAACAAACATATGAAAGGATGCTCAACATCACCAATCATTAGAGAAATGCAAATCAAAACTACAATGAGGTTATCACCTCACACTGGTCAGAATGGCCATCATCAAAAAATGCACAAAAAATAAATGCTGGAGAGGGTGTGGAGAAAAGGGAACCCTCTTGCAGTATTGGTGGGAATGTAAATTGATAACAGCCACTATGGAGAACAGTATGGAGGTTCCTTAAAAAACTAAAAATAGAACTACCATATGACCCAGCAATCCCACTACTGGGCATAAACCCTGAGAAAACCATAATTCAAAAAGAGTCACACCCTCAGATCCAGCAAATACTGGATTTCATTGTTAATTTCTTCTTTGCTAGTTATTCGAAAAGCAAGTGTATCATATGATTGAACTTATAAATGGAGAGATGACCCACAGTCATTATCCCAGACAGCATTCCAATTCTGCAGAAACCAATACTGACCCAGACAAAGAAATTATTGAAGGCATTGGGTTAAACATACAGATCTGTGTGCCATTTCTTTATGAAGATACCACATTTTGGATTTCTCTTTTTGTGAAATCTAGAGATTGTGTTGCAATTTCAAGAAGAGGGTGGGACTGTATGAGACAATGACACTCTTTTAACAGATACATTTTTGGTGTTATTCTTTTTTAAAAACTTTTCCTGTTTAAGCAGTAAATGGTTAGAATTGTTTAAAAAAAAAAAAAAAAGAGTCATGTACCACAATGTTCATTGCAGCACTATTTACAATAGCCAGGACATGGAAGCAACCTAAGTGTCCATCGACAGATGAATGGATAAAGAAAATGTGGCACATTTATACAATGGAATATTACTCAGCTAAAGAAAAGAAACAAAATTGAGTTATTTGTAGTGAGGTAGATGGACCTAGAGTCTGTCATACAGAGTGAAGTAAGTCAGAAAGAAAAACAAATACTGTATGCTAACACATATATATGGAATCCAAAAAAAAAAAAAAAAAAGGTTCTGATGAACCTAGGGGCAGGACAGGAATAAAGACACAGACGTAGAGAATGGACTTGAGGACATGGGGAGGGGGAAGGGTAAAAGCTGGGACGAAGTGAGAGCATGGACATATATACACACCAAATGTAAAATAGCTAGCGGGAAGCAGCCGCATCACACAGCGAGATCAGCTCGGTGCTTTGTGACCAACCTAGAAGGGTGGGATAGGGAGGGTGGGAAGGAGACGCAAGAGGGAGGGGATATGGGGATATATGTATACATATAGCTGATTCACTTTGTTATACAGCAGAAATTAACAAACCATTGTAAAGCAATTATACTCCAATAAAGATGTTAAAAAAAAAAGTTTACCAAAATGTGACCCTAGACAAGTCACCTAACCTTTCTGTGCCTTGGTTTCTCATCTACAAAATAAGGATCACTGTAAAACTCACCTCATAGGGTTATTGTAATGATCAAATGAGACAATGTGATGTGTGATACTTATAACCATACCTATAACAGTATCTGGCACATAGTACAGGTGACCAATTAATGTGAGTTATAATTGATAATAATCTTTTAGTTCATATTTTTAATAGGCACATATGAAATAAGTTGTCATTACAATCAAGAATACCATCATTCCTCAAATATACCATCTCTAAAGCTATTTTTAAAATCCTGCCCAAATTTTAAGTACTTTAAAAGTCTTTTTTAAAAATTACATCTAGGGGGCTTCCCTGGTGGCGCAGTGGTTGGGCGTCCGCCTGCCGATGCAGGGGACACAGGTTCGTGCCCCGTTCCGGGAGGATCCCACATGCCGCGGAGCGGCGAGACCCGTGAGCCATGGCCTCTGAGCCTGCGCGTCCGGAGCCTGTGCTCTGCAATGGGAGATGCCACAGCAGTGAGAGGCCCGCGTACCACAAAAAAAAAAAAAAAAAAAAAAAAAAAAAAAATTACATCTAGGGGCTTTCCTGGTGGCGCAGTGGTTGAGAGTCCGCCTGCCGATGCAGGGGATGCGGGTTCGTGCCCCGGTCGGGGAAGATCCCACATGCCGTGGAGCGGCTGGGCCCGTGAGCCATGGCCGCTGAGCCTGCGCGTCCGGAGCCTGTGCTCCGCAGCGGGAGAGGCCACAACAGTGAGAGGCCCGCATATCGCAAAAAAAAAAAAAAAAAAAAAAAATTACATCTACATATATATGGATCATGTTTAACGAGAAGGAAGCATGAATTCCATTACATGGTAGTTGGATGTGTATATACACACATCCATATAATTTCAAGGGTTCACAGACTTGAAGCCCATATATGGACTCCTGGTTAAGAATCCCTACACTTGGAACTATATTCAACATCTTGTAATAAACCATAATGGAAAAGAATATGATACATATATATAACTGAATCACTTTGCTGTACACCAGAAACTAACACAACATTGTGAATCAACTATACTACAATTTAAAAAAAAAAGAATCCCTGTACTCTTCATCACTCTACCCTAATAAGTATTTTTATTAACTGTTCTAGTTGGCCAAAGAAATACAATGACCTTTCACTTTTTGGTTTCAGAATTTTAAGGATCAATTTCAATGATGTAGACGGCATTTGTGTGAATTGAGAGTAAACAGTTTAAATACATTTTAATTATAATATGCACAATATATCAAGTGCAAATAGATTACATTTTTACTCCATAAAACAGCTAGTTTGGTATATCACTGACTATGGCAGTTTATAAGCTGCTGCAGGTTTCATCAGCTATTTGGGATTGGATAATGGTGACATTTTTTGAAATTAGTTTAAAATATTCAACAAAAAGTTTAAAAAGCTAATTATATAAAAACATTAGGGGCTTCCCTGGTGGCACAGTGGTTGGGAGTCCGCCTGCCGATGCAGGGGACACAGGTTCGTGCCCCGTTCCGGGAGGATCCCACGTGCCGTGGAGCGGCTGGGCCCGTGAGCCATGGCCGCTGAGCCTGCACGTCCGGAGCCTGTGCTCCGCAACGGGAGAGGCCACAACAGTGAGAGGCCCGCGTACCACAAAAAAAAAAAAAAAAACATTAGGCTACTTTTAAAAATACCTTATATTTTACTTGGGAGCTTTACTTTGCTTTTCTAGGAAATGGCATGGGACAGTGGAGTGAGAATGATCTGAGATGCAGGGCCAGGTAGGCCACTTACTGGCCACATGACCTTTGCCAGGTCACTTAACACCTGAGCCTCAGTTTCCCAACTGCAAAACAGGGATAATAATACCTCTTGTACTTAAAACATGGGGCTCTTGTATTAAATGAAGTAATACTTAAAAATCTGTCATGAAAGCTATGAAGTACCATGCATCAGTATCATTCTGTATATTACATATTTTAACTTGAAAAATTAAACTTACATGATCACTAATGGAAGTACTTCTTAGGTATTCTAATAGGTAATAATTAGAGCCTGCAGTTTAGAACAAATAAAATATTGATAGTTTATGAGCAATGTTATATTGTGCTGTAGGAACTATTCCCTTGCCCTTGTAATATAAGCATCTTTAGTACCTGCTTTTCTTCACATGAAATGTCTGGGGAGCATAAAGCTTACAAGAGAAAACTCTCAAGAGCTATACAGCATATGGCATTATATTAACCATATGTAGCCTTACCACTGAAATAGACGGGTGATTCTTGCTCCTAGCTGTCGTTTTTCATAACTTTTAAGAAGTATAAGTACAGAAACTGATTTTAAACCAACCACTGGTAGGCATTTCTATCATTTTTAAGAGTCTCCATTTGAATGGCTCTGTGTATTCAAAACTATTTATTGAGAGCCCCTACTATAAACCAAGCAGTTAAGGGGCAAACTAAGATTATTTAATTTTTTAGATAAATTTTAATAACACAAACTTTAAAAAATATGTTGCAAAATAATTTTTGGAGAGGTATGTACTATGATAGATATCATGGGAAAACTGACCTATCTGCAGATCAGAAAACCCAGAAACACTTAGAACAACTCACAACCATTAGGATTACTGGCTCTTTCAGATAAAAAAGGGAGATAAAACCCAGGCAGTTCTAAATTTCACACAAACTACTTTTTAATATGTTTTGTTTATCATGCTTACCACAAATTTACATTTGCATGACTGATAGAATTCATTTTTAAAAACTTACTTTCAAAATTCTACTGGTTTTAAATGACTATTTATATTTCCCTCTGAATTTGGTTTTAAGTGATGTGTTTTTCCAGATGTCCTTAAAGCAAATGTTACTGTCTGATGCAGGAATACATGTACAGATGAATCTACTCATCTGGATACATTTCTCTAGTTGTAACTCTTCCCTGTGCCATGTATACCATACCACTATCCTGTGACTAAGAACACAGATTTAGGAAGAGCTATTTGTGGAGAGGTCCACAGTCTCCAGGCTGGAACTTCTTGTCAAAGTGACAATAAATGGTCCTTGGCAGGACCATGCAAATGAGTTGCCTTAGCCAGCACTCTTCTCCCTCACATGAAAGTCCTGCTAGTCCAGATCATTTTCAACCTCACTGCCCAACAGTGAACCCACCTTTTAAATCCAAAACCATTTTCTATCAGTTAAGTATTATAGTTTTTTTTCCATGCTCGAAATATGTAACTCACATTTCATATACATTAATATTTTATTTTGGTCTGTCTAAAATACTGTATAACACCTTTAGTAACAGAAACACCAATTAACCTAAAAATATGCACCCTTCAATAATTAAATCCATAATCTTAGCTTTATCCCTCACTCTGTCATTATTTGCAGTGATTCATTTAATTATCCTTATGATCTCCAGCTTTAATTTATGAAAGTATTATCTGTGGCATCTGTGACTTATAAAAATGAATATATATGTTTCACAGATATTAATTTTTTAACCTGATAAAACCAGAGAAAACAAAAAAGAGTTTTTAAATGTAACAATGCCTCTCATTTATCTGGTATCTGATGGGAATAAGTACAAATATTTTTAAACAACTTAAAATTGTTTTAAAGACAATCTCAATCCATTTTGCTTTTTAATTTTGTAAGAAATAAGTATGCTCAGAAGAGATTTGATTCTCTGGGTCAATTCCATTTTGAAGACAGTAGCATGGAAGTCCAGAGTTTAAAGATATTTGTTGGTTTTCTAGGTACAAAAGCTTCACATCTTAGCCTCAAATACTCTCCTACAAATACATTAAATTTTATGGTCTAAAATACAAACACTACCAGAGTGGTCACGGCACTTAAATGAAATTCTCACGTGAAGAAAGAAACGCAATATAATAACTACTCAACCTTTCCCCCAAAAAATCTAAGCTATGGCCATTTTTTAAAAAGAAAAGCTATGTTTCAGAGTCTCCAGGGATAAAGAGAATCATGGTGTCCTGGGGCGCTGGATCCTGAGTCTTCCTCTAATCAGCCAAGAAATGTTGAACAAGATGTGTACCCCTCTCCTCACACTTTGCTTTCTTTTGTGTAGAAGTGGGACTGAACCCTACCTTGCACTAGGGTTACCAGGATTCAGTTGCCTGTGTGGCAGTGCCAAGCCCATGCCTGGTACATACACAGACAGATACGACGTTTTCTTTCTATTGCCATCCAAAATGTCAGACAGAATTGAAAATTACATGAAATGCAATTACCCTAAATACCTAAATACCAGGGAAACAAAGATGGTTTAACAATCCACCCTACCAATTTAAGGATTATTGGGCAGAATGAATACGATAAACTGAGACAGTTAACATGCTCTAACACTTGGAGAACTCAGATAATGGAATTTGCAGGGGGTTTTGGTAATGCTAAAAAAAATAGTCATTAACCTACTCCTTTTATAGGTCATAAATGCCTATAACATTAATTAAGCAGTAACTATGTGTCAGGTTCTGAACTAAGTACTTTAGAAGGATTATATTATTTAATCCTCACTAGTAAGTGGCAGAGCCAGGATTTGAACTCAGTAATCTGATGCCAGAGCTCTTAATCATCCTGTTATCTGTCTACCTATTAATAAAACATGTGGGTTTAAAAACTTCATGGTAAATTTCCTTTGCTCAGAATAACCAACAACAATTCCTAACCTCCCGTTAATTTTTTTAATAACATGAAATACTAGCCAACTTTTGATAATTAAGACATTTTCCAGATGAAAAGCTCATAACCATCTATTCTTCAAAATATTTAGAGCATATTAAATCACAATATGAATGTAAATTATCATTACCAAACAATTAAATTTCAGTCCTGGTAATATTTAAGTATCTGTTATAACTTACACAGAATATGTATTTTGTACACAGTAAGAACTCAACAAATATTTACTGATTAGCTATTTTTACAGCAGATAATGCATCAAATTATAATGTACAAAGATCTTCCATGGTCAAAATATTCATTTTGTCAGTAACTATAGCTATAAGCTTTCTCTGGGGCTGAAGAAGGCTGTCTGGGTTATGGACAATTCAAACGTTTATAATGTAATAACTAAGGCAAGGAAGAGAAGCAAGATGACTTTCAATTATTTTTAAAGAAAACAATAAAGATGACCAACAACATAGTGGGCAGCCACCGACCACATTCTCTTTCACCAAATTCTCTTGCTGCCTCCTAGAAAGGGAAGGCTTCCTCCAACTATAAAGATGCCTGGTATCTTTCATCATTTGTCATTACCTAAAATTATATAAAATTCCTATTAGTAAGTGAAAAACATTTTTCATTGAGGTTATATATTTTCGGTGGGCCTTTCTAGTCATTTAATGATGAAACAATTTTAAAAATATAAATATTCTTGAAATTGCTCAGTACAGAACTCACATCATTATAATCTTATGTTTGGCCTCTGGAAATTTTATACAAAGTCAGATTTGAATTCAAAGTAGAAAAAATGGAACTAAACATGCAAAAGTTTTTGTGAGGTGGATGGTGTGTATGTGTTTTTAAAGAAAGTATAACTGTTTAACCAGATACCCTTGTTTCTCTGACTGAAACATCAGTAAAACCAGATCCCAATCCAGAAAAGCTTGCTTTACCACAAACATATCAAATCTTTATTGGGCTATAAGGAATAGAGAACTAACCTCTCTTCCTAATACTATAATATTACAGTTTAGATAATGAAGTATATATAGTAGTTATCGTCTCGTGAAATTTTACTCTAGAAAAATCTCCATTCTGAGGTGACGCCATGATCTTTCATTTGGTTTATTGTTTCTCTGGCAGATTCTGTCAGCACCATGAGCCACACGGAGTACTTATTCTGGAGTGAGGTTTATGAAGAAAAAAACCAAAACAGAACAAAAAACTTGTTCACTGAAAATAAAAAGTGAACAAAAAAGATGCCTCATCATTTCTCTAGTTTATCAGTAAATCATTGCTAAAAGGGAAAGGGGCAGGTGATTATTATATGAATAAAAGATGATTAATTATACATCAATTCTATTATTTCACCAACAGTATCTATCATAATTTTAAAAGATGATAGTGAATAAGTGGGTCATTAACTTGGAATACTTTAAAAACAACTCAACAGTAAAAATTATTAAACAACCAGTAATATTCCAGTCGAATGAAACGTTCTTAATGAAGACCAACATTTGTTACATATTAAATTAGCTAGTTAGAAAATCCTTTTGAAAGTCAATAATTCAAATAGAAACTTTATATTAATTTTAAAAGTCTGATACCATTAATTTGGATCCGGCTCACCTCTTATTGTAAACAAGAACTGAGGTAGAAAAATGAGAGTCAGTAGCTAAAAGCCCAAACAATCAAAAATAGATAACTGAATTGTAAATAATCAAAAAATATATTTTCTACGGAAACCTAAACCCAGATTGTACAAAGGGCATCTACTCCCCATAATTCAACATCTATTTCTGCATAGTCTTATAAAGAGAAGATTTATACAAGTGTAATATATCAAACTTTTACACTCCAAAATATTCCATCTATATGCAAACTAACATGTTAATTACATAGTACCTTACCAACTCATAAGCTGAGGGCCAATCATGCTTTATATATCGATACTTTGTATTTAGATTTAATTGCATACATCTGAAAATAAGGAATTAAAATACAATTTCCTGTATATACTTTTCAATGATTTTGATTGTCCTCCAATTTAGAAATCACTGACACTACTGAATGAAATTAAGTTCCATAAGATTGTAACTTGAGTACAAATGAATCCCCATTTCCCAGTGGTCACTGAGATGGCCAAGAAAATATAAAGGAAACCTTTATTAATATTATAACCTTGGGAAGGGTATCAGTGACACCACACACCCCAAACCTCCAGGGATTTCCATAACATATAGTAGAGAAGGGCAAACCTACCAGACTTACTGAATGTAAAAGAACAACTCATTTGTCTAGGAGACACAACATCTAATAGAAAGCACAAAGAATGGACTTAAAAAGTAGGCAGTTAAGTCCAAGACATATAATTCAGATCCCTCAAGGGCCTTTGGAAAGTGACATACATATCAGAGATTTAACCCAGCCACTTATTACCTAGGAATTTACACTAAAGAGAAAACTGGAGGGACTTCCCTGGTGGCGCAGCAGATAAGACTCCGCACTCCCAATGCAGGGGGCCTGGGTTCGATCCCTGGTCAGGGAACTAGGTCCCACATGCATGCCGCAACTAAGATTTTGCATGCCACAACTAAGGAGCTGGCGAGCCGCAACTAAGACCTGGTGCAACCAAATAAATAAATTAATTAATTTTTTTAAAAAACCTGGACAAATCTTCAAAGATATATGCTTTATGATAATCACAATAATTTGTAATAAACTAGTAATAGTGAAAACTATAAATAATCTAAATGTCCATTCATAAGAAATTGGTATATGATTTTACCCAAATAATGGAGTATTATAATACATATATGCAAATTTTCACTGACATGGAATGAGCTCCATAATATGCTGTTGAAGGGAAAAAAAAGATTAAAAATAATATGTGTATTATGAATAGTTACACACATCAAGAGAGAGCTGCAAAGATTACCACCCAAACACAAATGGGAGTTGTCTCTGGGGGGCTGGATATTTGATAATTTTTACTTACTTTTTATAATTATTAGTATTGCTTAAATTTTCTAAATAAATGTATACTGTCTTTGTGATCAGAGAAAAATTCTCTTCATGTTGGAAAAAGAAAGTATATTTATTTTTTAATACCACAATTGATTTGGGAGAAATCATCTTAATAATTGGAAAAATCCATTAAGATATAGATTCAAAGATGTTTATCATAGCACTGTTTATAATAGTAAAAATAGTACTAATGATCAATAGTGAATTTGTTAAATAAATTTTGGAATAACTATATAAAGGTTTACTATGAAGCCATTAAAAATTACAACAAAGATGTATCCATCACTAACTCAGTGACCTTGGAATATTACATGTCCTCTAGGTATCAGTTTCCTCATCTGTAAAATGGGGATAAAAAGAACATGTATAGTGTTCCCCCTAGCTTATTAGCTATATCCTATTGTCATAGAAAACAAAAAACCTGATGTTTATGAGCTTCCTCTAATATCACAAGCCCCTATTTCAAAACCTACTTTGCTATATGCTTTAAGAAAAAAAAATCTCAAAATCAAGGTTCAATTTGGCTATCAATCAAGCTAAGAAAATATGAATCTAAGACTACAAAGGCAATGTATATCAAAGTTAAAAATAGGGAATTCCTGAAACTTCTAGGCTATTAAACTCCTATACATATTCTCAAACTAAGCTTGTTTATTCACCTATACATGTAGAAAAAAATAGTGTTAGAAGATAGAAACAGGCTGATCTGGATGCCTGTGGCACTGAGACAGGCCCTAATAAATCACCCAGATTACAGTGACAGAGGGAATTGGCAACCCTACTTAACTGAACGATAAAACAATTTAAATATACATACTCGTTAGCTTCATCAGTTTTACCATCACTGTACAAACATCTACTTTGTTGCTTTAAAGAGTTGAAACCAACCTGCCATGGTCTTCCCCAATCGAGTGGAATAGGAAAGGCTCCAAGCCATGTTCCTACAAAACTGGAAACTGTAGTGATCTGGAGACTATTCTCCCAAATGGATGTAACCCTATAAAACACAAATATATAAATTATTGGTGGTATATATCTTAGCTGCTGGGGAATCAAACAAACAGCATAAATTAACACTATACATATATATATGTTGTTCATTTAAAATAAGCATCTGATATTGACACAAATATTTGCCATGAATCATTAACAATTAATTGGTAAGAAGATACAAGTGTTTTTCAGCTGGAAAGGTAATATATGCACATAGTGAAAATCAAACAATACAAAAGAGTGTCTGCAATGAAAGCTAAGTCCTCCTCTCACCCTTATCATCAACTCTGATTCCTTTTCCCGGAAACAACTGCTATCACCAGCTTATTACATATCCTTCCAGAAATATTTTATACATATACAAATAAAGACACAATTTTGTTTAGAATGATATATGCACATCTGCATATATACACACATATATGTATATATCCTTCAAAACAAAACTCAAATGCACCATTTTATAAACCCAGTTTTGCTGTGTGTTTTCCCTTGTTAAGTTTTACTAGTATTCCATTGTCCAAAGGAAGCATCATTTATTCAACTAGTCCCTTATGGCACATTTCATTAAAGCAAATCAACTCTATTTGGTGGGGAAGGAATAGAGAAAGAAAACAAAATATTATAAAAGATCCAGTGATTCTGCCTACCATTCTAATTTATTAAGTGCACATCTTAAGAGTGTGAAGGTAGAAAGACATAATTCTGCCAGTCTCTTAATAAGTTTTGGTTCCAGCCTGCCCCTCATAGTGTGATCACTTAACCATGTGGAATAAGAGTCTAGTTACAGTCGAGTAAAACCCCACCACCATGCAGTAACTGGAGTCCAAATATTCAACTGTTTCAAAAGCAGTGTTTAGTTATTATGAAGTTTATGAAAAGCAGTTTCTTCCAGCTAGTGTGGAAAAAGGGGAAAACATTTGTTTTGTTAGATGACTGCTTTCATTAGAAATAGGCTAATTACTACACACAAAATGTACACTGAATTAAAGTAATCCTGAATGACAAGTCAGTGCATAAACCAATGCCCCATCACCTGTCCATCTCATTACTACCCCTCCCCCACTACACAAGTTAAAAGCTTTAGCCTGTTTCTATTGAAAACTGGGGCTGGAAGAAGATTGGAGGCAACCACCATACATCCCAATTTGCATTATTTGCTGGGCTTTATTGTTCTTTTTTATTTTGTGATACACTTAAAAATGCACGTCAGGGGCTTCCCTGGTGGCGCAGTGGTTGAGAGTCCGCCTGCCGATGCAGGGGACACGGGTTCGTGCCCCGGTCCGGGAAGATCCCACATGCCGCGGAGTGGCTGGGCCTGTGAGCCATGGCCGCTGAGCCTGCGCGTCCGCAGCCTGTGCTCCGCAACGGGAGAGGCCGCAAAAGTGAGAGGCCCGCGTACCGCAAAAAAAAAAAAAAAAAAAATCCTGTGAAACCTGCACTTGGATGTCTCACCACAAAAGAGGCTGAACAAGAAACTATAGTTGTTCCAATAAACATTTTTAGATGGTGAGCCCCAATTCTACATTATAAGATGTACAGAAGCAATTTGATCTGTAGCAATTTTATCACAGTGATAAACTATCCCCGAGGAGGGGTTTTCAAAGTTTTCTTTTGGTAACAGAAACCTTTTTTCAAGCAAAAAGCTAAGTGGAATTCTACCATACCAAAAAAAAAAAAAAAAAAAAAAGCAGAGCTGATCTTGCTAACGTGGAAGGAGAGGCCTATAGTTCTGCCTGCTTGGGTCTCCCTCAAGTGCATGCCACCCTTCCCTGGCCCCAATCCCCAGCTGCAGTGGGCCCTTACAGCATCACTGAGAACCATACAGTGCTGAGAGACACTCAAGGAACAATCAGCAAGCTGTCATGAATAGAAAAGTACCTCATTAATTTTTTTTTAATTTCAAACATCACTAGAATATAAAATTAAAACGTACCCATTTCTACTGAAAACTCTTAGCCACGCTTTGAAGTTTGGTCCTAACAAACATAAACAAGGTACAGTAGTAAAAGTGGACAAAGTAACTGCGAGTAAAAATGTTTCCAATGCCAACCTAGGAAAAAAACACTGTATTAATTTTTTTCAAAGTGTTAAAGGTGCATGTACACACACATGCATAATCTTTTTTACTTAAATAGATTTAGTATAAAACTATTTTCTTACACTTAGAAAGGTAACATGAGTCTTACCAAAACGATGACTATAAAAAATGTTACTACCAAAATGCAAGCTATAAAAAACAATCTAGCAAATATTTGGCTTTGATGATAGAGTTCAGAAGTGTTAAATACCATACGATACTGAGACTGTCCATTGCAAGAAAACCCATTTCTAGATCATTAACTTTTTCCTCAATAGTCTCTGGAACTTTCTCTGCAATCCATGGTTCAAATTTAGCTTATATCGGAACCACTTGGAGAACTAGGTAAATTTGTTTCTGACTAAGGCCTGAGAATTTGCATTTCAATAAAATGCTGATGTTGTTGGTTTTAGAACCACACTTGGAGAACCACTGCTCCAGACATTCAGTCTACTCTAAAATGGATTACAGAGAAATTATCATTTCCCATTACAAAGGTCTTGTCCTTCCCACTCTAGAAAATAATTACCTGTTAATCTATTATGTGTATATATAACCAGGTATATATATATATGTAAAACTATACATATAGCTGTGTGTGTGTGTGTGGTATGTATGTATTGCATCACTCATTTCAACATGATCATTTATCACTGCTAAACTGAACTTTCCCAAACTATAATGGAACATTATATAAGACATATTAATGAATTTGGCTTTCACTAATTCAAAATTGTTCAGTTTTGAAAAGGTGTTGAGTTAAATTTTACCTTTAAACTATAAACATTAGCTTCTATGTAATTAAATACAAGAATCTATTGACTTTTCTTAAGAAAACAAACTCTTTTCAAGCACTTCAGAATCACATTTACTATTTATAACTAATTTATACATATCATTATAGTCAGTTTCCTTAGAGGTTCTAAGGGCCACACACCTATTGGTATATGACAGTTTCTCATCTACCACCCCCTTTAAGCAATTGCATGACAAAAGGCTACGTAATAGAAGCATTTAATGAATTAAGTTATTCCATTGTCTTTTAAAAAAAATAACACTGCCAAGGGCAATGATGTCAGTATCCTTCTGTGATCCACTGATTAAACACACCATGTTTTTTCTCTAATCACCAATAGAATTAGCACTTGGTTTAATAAACAACTGTTTTAAAATATAGTTGGCTTAAGGTAAAAAATTTCAGACTTACTCTATTAGTGGTGCTCCATATAGAACAAAAATTACATGAAAGGAGAAACAAGACATAAGGAAGTAGATACAGCATTTCAAAAATCTGGTTACCTAAAAAAGAAATGAATAACTTAAAGAATCAAGAGAATGACTAAAGGACAGCAAATGCTTTGATTTTATCTACAAATACAACTTAGTCCTACAATGTGTGACACAGCTGAATATTCTTTGGATCTGCTCCTGAAGTCAGATCACGTGTTCTTTGCACAGCATCGTAAAAAAGCCACAAGACAAAAATCGATCCCCATGTTCCATTCACCTAAACAACAGTAGAATCAGAAAATGTTTTTGTTTCTATGCTAAGTATTGAACTATGTTGTTAATCAGTATTTATGAAATATTTACCAATAAGTGTGCTAGGATACAAAAAAACACAAATACAGTCCTTCTTCTGTGATGATACATGAAATATTTATAGAAAATAATGATTATAATAACTTTTTTCATTTTAAAACAAAATTCCTAGGAAAATTGGACAAAAAAAAGCACAATATTAAATAATTCCCCAAATCATATTCATGTTACTATATGATCCACATAAAAAAAGACCTGCATGTCTGCAAATCAGTGTGTGGGACCTACTTGACTTCAAGCTCAAGAAGATCTAATAATAAAACACACAATGAGCGTTTTAAATCATAGGGCAGTAAATATGTTTTAAATTACCTAATAAAGAACATACACATAGTATTGAATAATGTTAAGTGAGGACTTTATTAATTTAAATAATAGTCAAGTGTTACACTGTAGTGAATATTCCAGAAAATAGATTCCAATGTCTGAATACTTCAACTGCTATTTAGTCAAGGAAGGCCAAGCTTGAAACAAGAGCTTATTTTGTAATTTATGAAAAACCCATTGTGTCTTTCAGAAATGCAAAAGATGAATGAAAATAAACTGAAATGTCTTATAAAATAAGATTTAAAGGTATGATTGCTACATTTATATTTATATATATTGCTACACTGAAGATATATTTATCTTCAATGATGACATGAATCATGACTATATAGGTTCACAATGCTATGATATCCAATTAATACATGGCAAGAATCTATCAAACATTGTGGATAGTCTTCCAGCAAGCAATAGGCTACTGACTAGAAAAAAAAAATCAGCTTCTTTATTCACTGTAAATAACCCAATAAGTACTTGACTAATACTTTATTCATCCAGTAAAACAAACATTACTTACATCTAAAAATCAGTTGTCAAGAAATAAGCCTTACCTTGTATGATAATGAACTTCTTTTAGAAGATGCATTTGGTTTCACTACTAAATACAATACTAAATTGACGGCAGTTACAGAAACAGAACAGATGCACAACCATGTCAAGTGTGTTTCCAGTACTGAGAAGTTCTCCAAGAAGAATGATGGAATGAAGATGCTTAGGATAATTGAAAATATGCATAATAGATGGACATACAGTAGTCTCTTGATGTCAGTATCTTTCATGGTGTTTTCTTGAGTGGCTATCTAATGAAAAACAAATTAAGAAAAGAGCATAGGCAATAATGACTTTTTCCATTGTCCTAAATGCTCCAACGTCTAAAAGCAAGCCATGAACCAAAGTCAATTTTCTATGGGCAATAATGTCTTAGTGTTAGAATATAGGAAGATGCATATGAGTAAAAACTAATAGACTAATATAGTATAAACAACTCTCAGAGCCTGAAAAAGGACAAATTTACTAATTTCTTAAACATTTGTGTCTAGTTTCTGTAAAACAGTCATGTGCTAGGGCTAATTAAGCGATTCGGTTTTTTTTTCTTTTTGCCAAAATCAGAGGTGAAAACAAACAGCATGTGTTAATGATTTGCCCTGTTGGAAATATAAGCTATGCTTTCTAGAAACTCCATAATACAATTTGGCTGAACTGTTGGCATTTTTATCATTATGTACCCTTGTCTAACATCACAGTAGTTCACATTTTCTAACAAATGCCAAGTAACACCAGGTACACACTGGAATGGTGGCCAGTGTTACCAAGAAGCTTCAGAGAACATTATGCTAAATTAAGGAGTCCCAGTGCTGCAAAAATACCAAAATGACAATGTCAGTTACAGATGCCAGATTCCAACCAAAAGCAGAGCATGAATGGAAGGTGGAAAAATATTTACGTTCTCTCTCACTCTCTCTCTCTCTCTCTCTATATATATATATATAATACGTTATTTTATATATGTATGTATTTACAAATTACCTAACAGATAGCTTATACATAGTATTGACTAATGTTAAGTAAGGACTTTATTAAAGTAGTAGTCCACATGTTACACTGTGGTTAATATTCCAGAAAAAATATATATATATATGTGTGTGTCACAGGGCGCCCACTGGGGCAAAGGGGCGAATCCACGCCTTATACTAACACTCTCGTTTAATTCACACTGTACTTTTACAAGGCAAACACTTTACTGATAAGGAAACAGGCTAAAACAGATTAGGAAACACTCCAAGGTCCCAAGCTCCCAAGTGCTAAAGCCATTTCAAAACCTAGCCTCTTTGATACAAAGATACGCACTAGGGGTTCGAGAAAAGAATGCATGGCAAGAAAGGAGAAAGGAAATGTTTCTCACAGATCCTAGCCTCAGCTGAGGGGCTGGGAAGGGAATCCAGAATATATTCTTTCAATAGACACACCTTCAGATATTTTTCTGGGCCACCCTCAGAATCGCAACTGACAGCAGCAGATCTGGACCTAAGACAGTGAGTGGTACCCAAAGTCGGATGCTTGCTGAATGAATGAATGAATGAACGAACGAACGAAGAGTTAGTCCAGTGTTGCTCCTCCTGAGAAACCAGCCCTGTGTTAGGCCCTGGCGAGCCCAGGAGGACTCTCGTCAGGTGCCTCCTCGGGTGGCCAGGGCCCCGGCCTCCACGGCCTGACCTGGCCCGAGTCCTCAAGCCTTGCAGCGGGCGAGAAGGCTCTTCTGAGCGGCTCCTAGAGGAGCCTTCGCGGAAATCGGGGGACCTTAACCTGCAGCTCCATCCCAAACTGGGTCACTCCGAACTCTGCGCAAGCCTCAGCCGACGGGAATGTGGGAAACGAGGGACGAATTGAGAAGCATAATCAAAGAGCACAAGCGTGGAGACCGAGAGGAAAGAAGGGACAGACACAGAAAGTCGGATCCGAAAGAGGCCAGTCCATCAGGGCAGACCCTGGGTCACGCAGGAAGGGCGGTGCTGGAGGGGCCGGCAGGCGCGGGCCGGCAGGCGCGGAACGGCCAGGGACAGATATTCCCGGCCAGTTGGGCAGCTGGCGGAAGTGGCTTGCAGCGCCGGGAGGCCTCCGGCTGGGCTTACCTAACTCTCCCGCCCACGGAAGAGAACGGAGGGTTACTACCTCCCACCATCAGGTTTGACTCGGACCCTGTGCCTCGCGCAGGCGCAGGCCTGTGGGGAGAAGAACCAAGGCCTCACAGCCAATCGCAGAAGTGGAGAGGCGGGCCAAGAAGGCAGCCCCGCCTCCCCACTCGCGTTTATTCCTCCCGCGGCTTTCCAGGTGTTGGATAGGCGGGGCGGAGGGCGGAAGGGCCGGAAGTGGATTTTCGTAACCCGGAAGAGGAGTGCTTCCCTGGCTGTATTGTTAACTTCTTCCAGCTGCCGCTCGTCCTGCGGCTGAGGGAATCGTCGCGGAAGGATGGTGTGCGAAAAATGTGAGTTAAGGAGACTCTTCTGCGGGAGAAGGAGGCTGGGAGAACCTAACTGGAGTTCCCCGGGAACTTTGCTCTTTTTTTGTTTTTCCTTCGGCCACAGGTCCTTGATTCTAGCCTCTGTCCTCCTATACTGCCCTTTGACCATTCCTGCCCCCCACAACGACCGTATCGTCCTGTATTTGCATTCAGAGTGGTCTCAGTTTTGCACCTCTTTGTCTATTTCCGTTGCTTCCCATAAATCCCGGGTATCATCCTGTTCTGCTTCTTGACGTGCTTCCTCCCTTCACAGACCCGCCGGGTTGGAATGGATCTTAAAAGTCACTTCCACAGCATCTGGAGTTGATGGATTTAGCAAACAAAAGTACCGGACGCCCAGTTAAATTTGAATTTCAGGAAAACAACAAATAATTTTTAGTGTAAATATGTCCTATGCAATATTTGAGACTTGGCTCTGTTTGCTGTTCCTCACCACAGTAAGTGCTTTGTCCCAAAGCACGCACTTTTAGGACATTCTTTACTAAAAAAAAAAAAAAAGTATTCATTGTTTATATGAAATTTAAATCTAACTGGGTGTCCTGTATTTTATCTAACAAACCTAAGTCAGTATCCCATCCAATGGCTTAAATGTTCTTTGCATGAATGCATAGAGGATTGAGGCACAGGGGTAGGAGAATCTCACCACCTTCAAAGCAGTCTGTGTAGATTTCACTGGCTTTTAGAAAAGTCTTTCCTCCCTATAGTTGCCATCCAGTGATTCTAATGCCAACCCTTGAGATTTCTAGAAAATATCTTATGATTTTTTGACCTCACAAACTGGTTATGTGTTTAAAAAGAGCTGTCATATATCCCCAAATCCCTTTTTCCTACAGCTAGATATGTCTGACTCTTCTGTGACAATTTCAAGTCCTCTTATCCTGATAATTGTCTAATTAACGTGATCCACTTTGTTTATATCCCTATAGTATATAAAACTTTGAACACAGATGCCCTTGAGTTTGAATCACAGTTTTTATATTAAGTGAAAGAATGACCATGGATGGTTACTTTAATAAATTCTCAGGGTGCAGAGAATAACTTGGGATTTCTATATTTGGAGGCTGGCATTCAGGAGGAACCCTCCTCAGTGAGGCCTCAGCTTACCTTTTTAACTGCATTTTCACTAACCCTTACCCTTTTCACTTCAGCCAAACCAAACAATATTTTGCCCATATGTACCCTGAGTTTTCAATGCCTTTCCCCAGCATGTGTCCCTTATCCAGTTTACCTTCATCCTCTTTTCTCCTCTTTCTTCACAGTCTCATTGCCACTAACCCTCTCTATTGCCCTCCCCACAAAGCTTCACTGGATTTCCCTAGCCAAGGTTATTTCTTCCTCCATGGAATTTCTCCTAGTACTTGAGCTCTCAATTGTCATACTATTTACTTTCCAGCTTATATTTTAGTTGAATAATTCTTAACTTTTTTTTTTTTGGTTCTCTGAGCCCTTTGAGAATGTGATGAAAGCTGTAGACTTAACATAGTCTATTAAAAAATGGATATACAAAAGGTTTGTGTACAATTTAATCTTGTTCATATATCTCCTAAGGTCTACCTGTGAAACTCAGGTTAAAGACTACTATTAGAGAAATCAGTGTGCTATAAATTCCTTGAAATCTAGAGCTTTATCTAATTCGTTTTATTTTTATCTGTACTTTGTACAATGGCTTATACATTAGAGATGCTTAGTAAATATTTATGGAATGAATAGATTTATCAGATTTGTTTAAAGGATATATGTACAGAGGAAGCCTATTATAAGCCATACTATTATCCACAAATTTTACTGAAGAGTCAGTTATCCATTGCCCACAGTTGATATCTTAAGTCTCAGTTCACTGGCCCCGACCCCAGCATTAACAGGCTTGTACGTAATATGACTGGTGATGCCATTGTGAACTTTAGGCACAATGTAGTGTATTTATTAAATAGTAAACACTAATCCCCCTTACTTTTACTGTCTTGTTATAACAGGTGAAAAGAAACTTGGTACTGTTATCACTCCAGATACATGGAAAGATGGTGCAAGGAATACCACAGGTATTTTTCCTTTTAGAATATGGAAACTGAATCAGATACTTCCTGTGAATAATGTTTTCACTTTTACATTATTTGTAAAATGATATGTTGTTATGTGTACAATGTATTTTATCTGTTAAACATTAAGGAATACTAGATACTCCAACAATTTAATATCTTTTCTATTTAGTTCTCTCAGTGACATGTCAGGGTTCCTAATTTGATAGGCAGGAGATAGCAAAATATTTAAATGATTTTTAAGCAATGAGTATATCACAGTAATTGATTTGATTCAGCTTAATTAAGGTTAGTGTGAAAGCCCCCTCTCCTCACCTGATTTTTATATTCTTGAACAAATTATTTAAATGTTTTCACTTTCATAATCATTAAATACAGTGAAGATGTTTTCAAAGGGAAGAAAAAGAAACATTTTTACTGTATTCAAGATCAATGGCACCAAAGTAGCGGCATCTAGATTTTACATTAGATAGAGTAAATATAGACCCATTCCTAAAGTCCTACTCTGAGTCTGAGAAATAAAATGATCGCCTTTTATCCAAATTTTTATTTTCCCAGTAAATAATTGTGTGTTTTGTTTTTAAGTAGTGTCTTTGAAACCTGGCTACTAAATGAAATTTTTTAAAATTTTGATATAGGCTAGTCTATTGGTAGGAGGTCAAAAAATGAACTTTCTAACTAATTGTTAAATGTTTCATGTATGTGTTATGTGTGAAATGTGTAGACATACCACACTAAAATACATGTATATTTCAATGCAGAAAGTGGTGGAAGAAAGCTGAATGAAAATAAAGCTTTGACCTCAAAAAAAGCAAGGTAGGTATAAGAGCATCTATAAAGCAGTCATATAAATTTCCACTCTTTTTAATATTAAGTGTATTGGAATGAATTTGTTTTGCCTCATTCTGTTGTGATAAAACATAGAGTTAGATAGTTCCAAGCATGCATAACCAAGCTGTCTGTTATAACCTGCTGATTTCACCCTGTTCATTTTCACTGTATCAATATATAAAGATATTATACATTATTTTTATAATTTCACCAGAAAGCATGACTTATTTTTTCTAGTTCTTAATTTTCCTGCAAATCAGAGGCCGCAGAGAAATGTGGACAGGTCATGAGCTCTGGAGTCAGACCTAAACTTGAATCTAGATTTTGTTACTGTCTAGCTCTGTAACCTTAAGCAAGTTAAACCAGTTCTAAACTTTTCTGAACATTACTTTTTTACCTAGGAATAGGGATAAAAATGTCTCCCACCATAAAAACAATTTTTGACACCATGCTCTATTATATCCAGTCTTAAAAATTCCATGAATCCTTCCAGCTGCCATCCCATTTCCTTGCTTCCTTTTACAGAAAAAGTTTTCAAAACCCTTATCTAGATAGTACTTTCTCAGTGTCCTTAAGTTCTATTTACTCCTTCAGCCACTCTAGTCAGGCCCCCATCTCCACCACACTCCTAAACCTACTCTTGTCAAGATCACACGTGACCTTTAAAAGTGATGGCTACTTCTCTGTTCTTACCTTGTTTAACCTTTCAAAAACTCTCTTTTTTGCAACGCTTTATTCTCTTGGCTTTGAGATACCACACTCTCCTTTCCTCTTAACTCACTAACTGTTCCTTCTCAATTGAGTGCTTCTGGTCTCAATCCTAGACTTTTTTTTCCTATTTATAAATTTATGATCTCTCCTCAAGTGACTTTAGTCCAATGGCTTTAAATTCAAACTGTATGTTAATGAATTCCACATGTATATCTCAGTCCTGACTTTTCTGAGCTCCAAACATATATCCAGTTGCCTCCTTGACTTTTCCAATTTGATGTCTGACAGGCAACCTCTTTTTCCTTCAGTCGAATCATAGTCTTCTCATCATTGCTCTGTGGTCCAATCTAGCTGTGCAAAACTGGAATCCCTCACTGATTTCTTAATTTCCCTCACTTCCCATATCCACCAGCGAATTCTTTGGCTCTACTACCAAAATATAGCCTGAATACACCTGCTTCTGTTCATCTCACTGCTATTACCCTCTTCTAAACCATCATTGTTTCTTACTTGAGTATTGTAATAACTTTCTGTCTCCCTGCTTCCTCTCTGGTTCCCTATAGTTCATTCTCATAATAACCAGGGTGGTCCTTTAAAGGGCATGTAACTCCTTTGCTCAAAACCTTGCACTGGTTTTCTTTTTACATTGAATAAAAGCTAGGTTCCATACCATATTCTTTCAAGGTCCTCTGTGATCTGGCCCCTCCTGCCTCTCTGACTTAACTATTGTGCCAACTCCTGCATCAGATATGCCAAGCCCACTCCCATTGGAAGAGGTTTGTGCTTACTACTCTCTCTTCCTAGAATGCATCGCTAAGAGCTTAACATAGCTGGCTCTTTCTTGTTACTTGGGTCTCAGCTGAAATGTCACCTCCTCAGAGAGGGTCCCTAACCAGCATCTAAACTAATGTCTTCCTTCCTTCCCCTCATGTCCACCACAGTATCCTCTCTGAATTTTCTCTACAACAGGTATTACTATCTTAAAAGTGTGGTTGTTTTCTTACTTATTATCTGTCTCCTCTCACTAGAATGTCAGCTTGATGAGGGCAGAGGCTTTGTCAAGTTCATCTTTGGTATTTAATAATAATAATATAGCTTTTAATACATAAAGTGCCCAACACATAAAGGTGCTTATTAAATGATGGGTATAAAATAGCATGATAGACTTAAACTTCAATGCATTATCACATTATGTATTGTTGACTGACTTATTGATGTCTTCTAAGACCACGCAGTTATTATTGACCAAGTTGTTATGTTTTACAGAGTGTATAGTTTTAGGTACTTCCAGTTCCTTTATGCTCCCAAACTTACTTCAGTGTCATTAATAAGTAGCTATTACTTTTGGGTATTTTAAACATCTCACTTTGGAAAGTGTACGTAAGATTTCTGAGAAATTAAAATGTACATTTTAGAATAAAATACGGTTTTAAGAAAAAGTAATCTCTAGACATGTAGGTCCAAACAAATTGAGCTTATTATTAAAAGGAAGAGTAGTGTCCACTCTTAACTTCTCTTGTGGGAAGTAAAGTGACATTCTTTTGGATTTGGAAAAATTAACCTTTAAAAATGAGCTGTTGTGGGCTTCCCTGGTGGCGCAGTGGTTGAGAGTCCGCCTGCCAATGCAGGGGACGCGGGTTCGTGCCCTGGTCTGGGAAGATCCCACATGCCGCGGAGCGGCTGGGCCCGTGAGCCATGGCCACTGAGCCTGTGCGTCCGGAGCCTGTGCTCCACAACGGGAGAGGCCACAAAAGTGAGAGGCCCGCGTACCGCCAAAAAAAAAAAAAAAAAAAAAAAAAAAATGAGCTGTTGTATCATACCAAGAGAAGAAACCAGGTCTAGGACAGTGTTGGTATTCAGTATATGAGTACGGTTACAAAAAGTTATTGCCAATTTAATGGGAAGTATTTCCTCTGAAGTTATTTTGCCCTCCAGTCACTGTAAGGTCACATTTTTTTTAGTAGAAACTTTTTTATCCAAAGGGATTGCACCAGTTAATTGAAAATGTCAGTTAAAGTGGGCAATCATTAAAAGATACACATACCTTATTTTAAGTCAAAGCACATAACTGTACATGCATTCATCAGTCATTTGGCATTGAGACAAGGCTTTTTGAATATGAGTCTACTTTATAATTTGCCTTACATAAATCATAACCAGAATATATATTTCCAGTATCTTTAAGGTAGAGCAAGAACTGACACTTGTAAAGTGCCAAATCCTTCCACTTAGGATTTCTCCTCAATTTTTAAGTTTTCTTGCCCATGCCTAATTCCATAGCAGTTTTTTTTTTTTTTTTTTTTTTTTTTTTCGGTACACGGGCCTCTCACTGTTGTGGCCTCTCCCGTTGCGGAGCACAGGCTCCAGACGCACAGGGTCAGCAGCCATGGCTCACGGGCCCAGCCGCTCTGCGGCATGTGGGATCTTCCCGGACCGGGGCACGAACCCGTGTCCCCTGCATCGGCAGGCGGACTCTCAATCACTGCGCCACCAGGGAAGCCCCATAGCAGTTTTAATGATTCACACTTACCTGGTCATCCTAAAGTATTCATTTAGTTTTTAATAGAATCACTCTTTTTGTACTCATTACATGAGTTTCCATAATATTTAATTATATCACATGAATAGATTGACAGATACAACTGTTATAAACAGGTTTGGGATTAAGTACAGCTGACTCTTGACAAGCATACAGCTTACATGGAAGGGGCAGAAGTGTGGAGACATATTAAGAGAGTAGCCAGTTAAAAGAGTGCTGTGCCTATCAATTGTAGAGCTTGATAGAGGGAACAGGGAGCATGAATTCATCACATTGTTACTTGAGTGAGGTTATTTAAGAGTATTTCTATTGTATTGTACATTTTTCTTTCTTTAAAAAAAAATCTCTAGATTTGATCCATATGGAAAGAATAAGTTCTCCACTTGCAGAATTTGTAAAAGTTCTGTGCACCAGCCAGGTTCTCATTACTGCCAGGGCTGTGCCTACAAAAAGGGTAAGTTTCCTTTAATACCATTTTTGAATTCATATCAAACCCACTTCTTTTGATACTGATTTGGATAACATAGTAAAGGAGTAGCCCTTCATAAATTAGTCAAATGCTCTTTTTTCTAAGGCAAAATAAACTTAGAACTTGTCATAGTTAAAAGTATATATTTTCTTTTTTTCTTTTCTGATGCTGTTAAGTTATGTTCTAAGCTTCAAGAGTGACTTAAATAAACCAAATCATTTGTATTGGTTAGCGATTTGATTAGTATTATTAGTTGTTATTAAGATTTGATTACTTACATGAGTTTTTGTTTGTTTTAGGCATCTGCGCTATGTGTGGAAAAAAGGTTTTGGATACCAAAAACTACAAGCAAACGTCTGTCTAGATGTATTGAAGTTTCTGGCTTTCCGTATGATTTTACTTTTTGCTTGAATTTTCAAGGCATAATATAGATGTTCAAGTTACAAAATAACATGTCTTAAGACAAGTTTAAACCAGGGAAGTAGATTGGTATTCATTTTTTTGCTCTCAAGAAGTTCTGAACAGCAGCAGTGTAACTAGTTTTTGCCTTAAGTTTTTATTTTCCTTACAAACATCTTATTGAACTGGAATAAGTGACAAATTTAACGAAAAATATTTTCCCAGTTCTGTATGCACTTTTTATTTATCATTACTCATGTAATTTTTATTATCCTTTCCCTCTACTTTATAGATATTGCAAAAGTGTGAGAAGGAGGTTGTTGATATTTGGCTTTGAACTTGGCATCCAGATTTGGAATTTTTCCCTCATTCCCTTTTGGTTGCATAGTTCTTAGGATCAGCAGTCCCTTAATTAATTGCAGCTTCATAAGGCATTTAAATATCTGAGATCATTATTGCTAAATAGTTCCTTAAGTAATTAGCCCAGGCCCAAATCAAACAAAAATTGTATTTATATTATTTTATATTATTTTTTATTTGTTCTTGAAGCCAAAGTGCCAATACCTTTCATATGAGAATGGGAATGCAAGGAACACCCCACATAAATCCAAATGAATACACTGGATTTCAGAAAAACACATATTACACATATTACCTTGAATTCAGACCATCACGAAAGCCAGGAGAACAGTGTGCTGATGATGTGTAATGAATGAGTCACCATTCCTTGGGAAAGCACTTTGAAGCAGAAGCCAAACTTCTTTTTAACCTCCTCCTCTCTCCTTCCCCCACCAAAAATAAATAGACTAAGCAAACATTTTGACTCTTTTTTTTAATATATATATAACATAGACTGCTGAAAGACTACTTTGAGGTTTCATTTTAATTGAAGTAAAGTTGATTTACAACGTTGTGTTAATTTCTGCTGTACAACAAAGTAATTCAGTTATACATATATATACCTTCTTTTTAAAATTCTTTTCCTTTATGGTTTATCACAAGACATTGAATGCAGTTCCCTGTGCTATGTAGTAGGACCTTGTTGTTTATCCATTCTATATATAATGGTTTGCATCTGCTAACCCCAAAATCCCAATCCATCTCCCTCCCCACCCCACCCGCACTGTTTCTGTTTCTTAGATAGGCTAATTTATGTCATATTTTAGATTCTACATGAGTGATATATAGTATTTGTCTTTCTCTTTCTGATTTATTTCTCTTAGTATGATAATCTCTAAGTCCATCCATGTTGCTGCAAATGGCATTATTTCATTCTTTTTTATGGCTGAGTAATATTCCATTGTATATATGTACCACATCTTTTTTATCCATTCATCTGTCAATGGACATTTAAGTTGTTTCCATGTCTTGGCTATTGTGAATAGTGCTGCTATGAGCATAGGGGTCCATGTATCTTTTTGAATTGTAGTTTTGTCTGGATATATGCCCAGGAGTGGAATTGCTAGATCCTATAGTAGTTCAATTTTTAATTTTTTGAGGAACCTTTGTATTGTTTTCCATAGTGGCTGCACCAACTTACATTCCCACCCACAGTGTAGGAGGGTTCCCTTTTCTCCACATTCTCTCCAGCATTTGTTATTTGTAGACTTTTTAATGATGGCCATTCTGACGGGTGTGAGGTGGTACTTCATCATAGTTTTGATTTGCATTTCTCTGATAATTAGTGATGTTGAGCACCTTTTCTTGTGACTGTTGGCCATCTGCATGTCTTCTTTGGAGAAATGTCTTTTTAGAGTTTCTGCCCATTTTTTGATTGGGTTGTTTGTTTTTTTGTTACTGAGTTATATAAGCTGTCTGTATGTTTTGGAAATTAAGCCCTTGTTGGTCACATCATTTGTATTCTCTCCCAGTCTGTAGGTTGTCCTTTTAATTTTGTTTATGGTTTCCTTTGTTGTACAAAAGCTTGTAAGTTTGATTAGGTACCATTTGTTTATTTTTGCTTTTATTTCTATTGTTTTGGGAGACTGACCTAAGAAAACATTGGTATGATTTATGTCAGAGAATGTTTTGCCTATGTTCTCTTCTAGGAGTTTTATAGTATCATGTTTTATATTTAAGTGTTTAAGTGTTTAAGCCATTTTGAGTTTATTTTTGTGTATGATGAGAGGGTGTATTCTAACTTCATTGATTTACATGTGGCTGTCCAACTTTCCCAGCACGACTTGCCGAAGTGACGGTCTTTTTTGAATTGTATATTCTTGCCTCCTTTGTTGAAGATTAATTGACTATAGGTGTGTGGGTTTATTTCTGAGCTCTCTATTCACTTTGAGGTTTCAGACAAAGATTTTTCTTATGCTGCCTTCAGAGGTACAGGACTTCTGCTTTTGAAACCTGCAGCTTACTGTGGAACACCAAAAAAGTATTCCTCATTGCCAAGTGCAATATAAATACATAACACTATAAAATGGAAGAGTAGATAACATGATGATATATATGGTGTTGATATCACATTTTTATTTGTTTAAAAATACTATGGAAAGTATTTAAAGTTTTAACTGTTTAATTTGTCTATAAGGTTTTTTTCCCTAGGATACATTCTTATTCTTACCCAGAAAAATCATAAGGGTAATGCAAAATATAATAAATAACAACAGCTCTGAGGGCAAGAAGTATCTTCTCATGCTTTAATTGGGGATTTTAAACTAAAATCAATACAAGGGACCCATAATAGGACCTGGTTAAGAGAGTGACCCAGATCCATCAACAGCTGGGTTGGTCAACTTTGGGAAACTACATTTCTCATGTATCAGCTGGGATCTGGATTTCCCCAACTCATATTTCATATTCATGCCTTGACTAGCCTTCTTCTGTAAATGATCAACAGCCAGACTGAGGTTCTCCTATGAAGATATTTGTCAGTATTATACCTCAGAATAGTTAAGTATTATAAACCTTCATATTGTTGAAATAACAATATGACTCCCATAAATTGAATAGAAGAAGTTATTAAATGAGGAAGAAATTCCCAAAATAAAACATGAACGTAAAGTAGTTTTTAAAAAGAAGACATAAAAACAGAAACGATAGCATTAAGATGACAGGATTAAGATCAAACATAGCTTTTATTAGAGTAAATAACATGTTTTTTAAAAAATCTCAGATTGTATTTAATATGTGTATATGTCAGAAACAACTTAAATTCCAACAAGAGCACTTCTTAAGTTCATTCATTTAAAATATGCAGCCATCAAAATGGTACAGGAATTACATATATGTGCAGAAGTTTATATATACAGATAGAAGACATCTGAAAGCTACTAGTACTGTTTTTCTCTTTGGGGTGGAACTAAGGGTTGAGAAAAGAAAGACAACCCTTTACAGCCTCATGCCAACTACCTAATACTTTTTAGCTTCTAGTTCCCTTACCTGGGGGAGCAGGAGAGTACTAATAATTTTAGTATCTTAGAAATATATATTTACATGCATAGATATGTGTATATATTTTTTGAGAATTTCAAGCAGAAGAAATATATACATTGTTGTGCATTTCAACTTCTTAATGTTTCTTCTATTTACTTTACCATTTTCTCTCTATGTCGTTACATGTTTTTTTTCTTGATCACATGATGAATACACTGCAGACATCATACCCTTTAATACTACGTATATACTTCATAAGAACAAACATACTAAGTTTGGTTACCAAATTCAGGAATTTAACATTGATATAATACTTTCATCTAATTTATAGTCCCTATTCCAATTTCATTTGCTGTTCCATTGGTAATTTTTGTTTTCAGCTACAGGATGTAGTCCAGGATCATATGTTAGATTATCATGACTCTAATCTGGACCAGTTCTTCAGCCTTTTTTTGTCTTTTATAGTATTGATTTATTTGAAGAATACAGGACAATTGAAGTATAGATTATCCTTCTTTTTTGGGTTTTTCTGATTCTTCCTTATGGTTAGATTCAGGTTATGCAATATGGACTGAAATACTATGAGTGATATGTCCTCCCAGGGTCACATCCAGACTCCCAGAATGTCCCATTGCCTATTATTGGTGATGTTAATTTGATCACTTGGGTAAGATGTTGTCCAGTTTCTCCACTGTATAGTTCCCATTTTTTTCTTTTGTGATTAGATAATTTGTGAGGAGAAAGTTTGAGACCAGGTTGATTGATATTCTGTTCCTCATCAAACTTTCCCCACCTAGATTTAGCATCTTTTGATAATTCTTGTCTGAATAAATTTTTACTGTGCTGTTTACAAAATTGTGATTTTTCTAACACATTATTCTTTCTGTATTAATTAATTGTCATTCTACTCTATGGAAGAGGTTTCCCTTTATCATGAGTATAGAATAAATGCTTTTTTTCTGACCATTTGAGTGTTAGTTACAAATAGTTCCTCTTTACCCCAAATATTTAAGTGTGTATTTTCTAAGAACAGGGATATTTTCTTCCATAACCACAGCACAATTATCAAAATCAGAAAATTAGCATTAATATAATACATTATCTAACATTTTCCATATTTCACTAGTTGTTCCAGTAATGGCCTTTGTTGGGGGGAAAAAATAGTCCAGGATCCAATCCAGGATAACACATTACATTTAGTTGTCAAGTCTCTAGTCTCCTTCAGTCTGGAAAAGTTCTTCAACCTGTCTTTCAAAAATGTCAAGGTCATGAAAAACATATACCAGTTATTTTATAGTGTCCCTTAATTTGACATTTTCTGATGTTTGTTTATGATTAGATTGAGCTTATGCATTTTTGGCAGGAATTTCATAGAAGTGATGCTGTGTCCTTTTCAGTGCATCATATCCTGATACCAGTTGTCCCATCACAAGCTGTTAATTTTGATCACTTGTTTTAGGTGGTATCTGCTAGATTTTTCCACTGTAAAGATTCTTAATTTTTTCTTTTAAATTAACAAGCATTTTGTGGGGAGATACTTAGAGACTGTAAATATTCTGTTTCTCACCAAATTTTCATACACTAAGTTTAGCATCCAGTGATGTTTCTTGGCTGAATTAATTGCTACTCTGATGGCTGCCAAATTGTGGTTTTCCAATTCTGTCACTCCTTCTACATTTACTAGTTGGCATTCTACTGTAAGGAAAAGACTTCTCTTTCTCACTTATATTAGTATGAACTCATAAATTCCTATCTTATTCAGTCTGTTACTCTCATTTGTTTTAATGTCAAATTGCCCCATATTTGGCCAGTGGGAGACATTTTAGGCTGGCTTCTGGGTCTTTTTGACATGTTTTTATCATTCTTTGAGAAATTTCTTACTTTTCAGCACAAAATGTTCCAAGTTTATCTTGTTTTTTTCCCTCCACCCTATCCCTGAAATCAGCTATTTCTTCAAAGATCCTTAGTTTCTTTTAGTAGAGAATGGTGTTTAGAAACTAAGATCTGGGCCTGTTGGGTGTCATTGTTTCTAGGCCCCTTCAACAGAAAGAACTAGGAAACATATATTAAAAATCACCAGTTTTTCTGATATCTCCATTTCCAATCCAACCCCACAGGGTTCTTCCTTGTCTTTACCCATTCCATATTTGTACCTTCTTCCACAGTGGGAATCCGGGCCTCCAGCATCATTATTTGCAGAATTCTGATTTTTTTTTTTTTTTTTTTTACTTTTGGTTGCACCACGTGGCATGCGGGTTCTTAGTTCCTGGACCAGGGATCAAACCCGAGCCCCCTGCGGTGGAAGCGTGGAGTCTTTAACCACTGGACCGCCAGGGAGGTCCCCAGAACTCTGAATTTTCTAATACTGGTCATGTGTTTTGTAATTAAAAATAGTTTTAAGTTTTAAAAAATCTAAGTAAGCAAGTAGGAGAATTATACATATGAATGTCATTCATTAGTCTGTTACTACAGAAAAAAAGTTTGGGAACTTTTGTGCATGTGCTGTCTTCCAGATAAATTTGGTAAGTGAATAAATGGTAGTAAATACTTGTTTCAAATCAGCTAACATTTATTGGATCTATACTACATTCACATCCCTAATCAGACTACTGTTATTCGTTCCAACTTTTTTTCTCATAAGCAAGAACTTGATAAACATCCCATCAAATTAATGTAAAGTTGTAAAAGTAAGGGGTGATGATAGGCACAAAGAGAATATATTGAAAGAAATAAAGAGAGAGACTGGTTCAAAAACAACAATTCTAGCAAAAAAAAAATAGGAACTAGACTAAGGTGATACTAGGAGAATCGAAATGAAGGGACAGATTTGAAAGAGCTGATAAAAGATTTGACAGCCTTGTTGACTAAATGAGGAAATCAGAAGTTGAGTCATAGTGGGTCTCATTTAGATGTTGTAATAGTATTGGTTCTCCACCAGAGGGCAATGGTGTTTTTTCTTGGTTTTTAATTTTCCATCATGCTAAAAGATTTTGCAGTTTTAGCAACTTAAAGATCAAATAGATGGACGTAAATCTCCAACAACATTGTGAACAAGATATCCAGAGAAACTTAACCATACAATAAAAATCCTGGAAAATATTTACATATATACATATGCATATAAGTATATAAAATTTGTACATATGTATGATTTTAAAATATAGAGTTGATTAAACTGGCAAGAAAGTGATGATGATCCTCAGAGGCCAGAAACAAAGGGAAAGTGCAAGTCCAAAGTGTAAACTAGCACCAAAGCCAGTACTTGCCTTCAAGAATATCTTCCAATCTCGCAGTGCCTAAAGCCTACATCTTAAAGCGTCATGAGCATGGAAAACAAAGCCCTGGACTTGAGCAAGGTGGGAAGGTTAGATAAGAGACATGTGCATTAAGCATGGAGCCCTACAAGGCAACGATTTCAGTGGATTTACTTTAAAACCCCACTTATACACAAAAAGGCAGTGGGAATACGTTCCTATGGCCTTAGCCCTGGGAGGACCAGGGGAAGAAAATTAAAATCTCTCCAGAGACTTTAGCACAAAGATCCAGAGATAGAAAATATGAAGTAGAAATTGAGACCTGAAAGGTAGAGGCAAAAGGTCTGACCTACATCCAAAACAGACATGTTTAAATTTTTTTCATAATAAATAGTTTTTTTTAAGAACAGGAATGAACGAGACATTTTTAGGCAAGCGAGTTTAAATCAGCAATGTCCTCAATAGAGGACATTCCATAAGGCATACTTCAGGAAGAAGAAAATGAGCTCAAAAATTAATGAAATGTAAGAAAGAATGATCAGTCCCAGAAAATGGTAAATATGCAGGTAACTGTAGACAAACATTGATTATATAACATGATAATATCTAATTTGTGGAGTTAATAAGAAGTAAAATACTAGGAAATATTAAAATATAGTTGATCAGTTTAAGTACTCAAAAAGAAAAAGATATTGACAAACTTTCAACTTGGTCAAGTTAAAAAATACATGTTAAAATTTCTTAAATAACAAAGAATAAAATAAAGAGCATATTTTCCAAACCAGAGGTATTATATGGAATGAGGGAAAATATATTAATCCAAAAGAAGTCAAAAAAGGAGGGGGTGGGGGGGAAGGCATTTAGAGAATAGAAGGGACAAAGTAAGATGAAGGCAATAAATTCAAATATATCTCTAATCACACCTGATATGAATATACTAAATTTTCCAGTTAAACAAATATTATCACTTTTTAAAAAAAATTTCCAGCCGGATGCTAAAGTGTGTTTATAGTAAAAGGATGGGAAAGTATATCAGGCAGACACTAACTAAAATAAAACTGGTGTGGCTATATTAATGTAGAAAGAGTAAGTCTTCAGGCAAAAAGCATTACTAGAGGGAATAAAGACCATTACATACTGATAAAAGGTTCAAGTTTCCAAGAAGATAAAACAATTCTAAGTTATATATTGCTAATGATATAGCTTCAAAATATATAAAGCAAAAATTGACAAGTGTTCTAGTGAAAGATTTTATGCACTTTTTGCACTAATTGATGAAACAAGCAGACAAGCCTCTTAGATAGCCTCATCCACCAGAGTTCAGACAGCAGAAGCAAGAAGAACTACAATCCTGCACCCTGTGCAACAAAAACCACATTCACAGAAAGACAAGATGAAAAGGCAGAGGGCTATGTACCAGATGAAGGAACAAGATAAAAGCCCAGAAAAACAACTAAATAAAGTGGAGATAGGCAACCTTCCAGAAAAACAATTGAGAATAATGATAGTGAAGATGATCCAGGAACTTGGAAAAAGAATGGAGGCAAAGATCGAGAAGATGCAAGAAATGTTTAACAAAACCTAGAAGAATTAAAAAACAGAGATGAACAATACAATAACTGAAATGAAAACTACACTAGAAGGAATCAGTAGCAGAATAACTGAGGCAGAAGAACGGATAAGTGACCTGGAAGACAGAATGGTGGAATTTACTGCTGCAGAACAGAATAAAGAAAAAAAAATGAAAAGAAATGAAGGCAGCCTAAGAGACCTCTGGGACAACATTAAACGCAACAACATTTGCATTATAGGGGTCCCAGAAGAAGAAGAGAGAGAGAAAGGACCCAAGAAAATATTTGAAGAGATTATAGTCAAAAAATTCCCTAACATGGGAAAGGAAATAGCCACCAAGTCCAGGAAGCGCAGAGAGTCCCATACAGGATAACCCCAAGGAGAAACACACCGAGACACATAGTAATCAAACTGGCAAAAATTAAAGACAAAGAAAAATTATTGAAAGCAGCAAGGGAAAAATGACAAATAACATACAAGGGAACTCCCATAAGGTTAACAGCTGATTTCTCAGCAGAAACTCTACAAGCCAGAAGGGAGTGGCATGATATACTTAAAGTGATGAAAGGGAAGAACCTACAACCAAGATTATGCTACCCGGCAAGGATCTCATTCAGTTTCGATGGAGAAATCAAAAACTTTACAGACAAGCAAAAGCTAACCGAATTCAGCACCACCAAACCAGCTCTACAACAAATGCTAAAGGAACTTCTCTAAATGGGAAACACGAGAAGAAAAGGACCTACAAAAACAAACCCAAAACAATTAAGAAAATGGTCATAGAAACATACATATTGATAATTACCTTAAATGTGAATGGATTAAATGCTCCAACCAAAAGACACAGGGTCGCTGAATGGATAAAAAAACAAGACCCATGTATATGCTGTCTAAAAGGGATCCACTTCAGACCTAGGGACACATACAGACTGAAAGTGAGGGGATGGAAAAAGATATTCCATGCAAATGGAAATCAAAAGAAAGCTGGAGTAGCAGTACCCCTATCAGATAAACTAGACTTTAAAATAAAGAATGTTACAAGAGACAAGGTAGGACACTACATAATGATCAAGGGATCAATCCAAGAAGAAGATATAACAATTATAAATATATATGCACCCACCATAGGAGCACCTCAATACATAAGGCAACTGCTAACAGCTATAAAATAGGAAATCGACAGTAACACAATAATAGTGGAGGGCTTTAGCACCTCACTTACACCAATGGACAGATCATCCAAAAGGAAAATAAGCAAGGAAACAGAAGCTTTAAATGACAATAGACCAGATAGATTTAATTGATATTTATAGGACATTCCATTCAAAAACAGCAGATTACACTTTCTTCTCAAGTGTGCACAGAACATTCTCCAGGATAGATCACATCTTGGGTCACAAATCAAGCCTCAGTAAATTTAAGAAAATTGAAATCATATCCAGCATCTTTTCTGATCACAACGCTGTGAGATTAGAAATGAATTACAGGGGATAAAACGTAAAAAACACAAACACATGGAGGCTAAACACTATGTTACTAAATAACCAAGAGATCACTGAAGAAATTAAAGAGGAAATCAAAAAAATACCTAGAGACAAATGAAAATGAAAACATGACAATCCAAAACCTATGGGATGCAGCAAAAGCAGTTCTAAGAGGGAAGTTTATAGCTATACAAGCCTACCTCAAGAAACAAGAAAAATCTCAAATAATCTAACCTTACACCTAAAGAAACTAGAGAAAGGAGAACAAACAAAACCCAAAGTTAGCAGAAGGAAAGAAATCATAAAGATCAGAGCAGAAATAAATGAAATAGAAACAAATAGCAAAGATCAATAAAACTAAAAGCTGGTTCTTTGAGAAGATAAACAACATTGATAAACCATTAGCTAGACTCATCAAGAAAAAGAGTGAGAGGACTCAAATCAATAAAATTAGAAATGGAAAAGGAGAAGTTACAACAGACACCGCAGAAATAGAAAGCATCCTAAGAGACTACTACAAGCAAGTCTATGCCAATAAAATTGACAACCTGGAAGAAATGGACAAATTCTTAGAAAGGTATAACCCTCCAAGACTGAAGCAGGAAGAAATAGAAAATATGAACAGACCAATCACAAGTAATGAAATTGAAACTGTGATTAAAAATCTTCCAACAGGGCTTCCCTGGGGGCACAGTGGTTGAGAGTCCACCTGCCAATGCAGGGGACACGGGTTCGTGCCCTGGTCCGGGCAGATCCCACATGCGGTGGAGCGGCTAGGCCCGTGAGCCATGGCCGCTGAGCCTGCGCATCCGGAGCCTGTGCTCCACAACAGGAGAGGCCACAACAGTGAGAGGCCCGTGTTCTGCAAAAAAAAAAAAAAAAAAAAAAAAAAAAAAAAAATCTGCCAACAAAAGTCCAGGACCAGATGGCTTCACAGGTGAATTCTATCAAACATTTAGAGAAGAGCTAACACCCATCCTTCTCAAACTCTTCCAAAAAATTGTGGAGGAAGGAACACTCCCAAACTCATTCTATGAGGCCATCATCACCCTGATACCAAAACCAGACAAAGATACTAAAAAAAAGAAAATTACAGACCAATATCACTGATGTATATAGATGCAAAAATCCTCAACAAAATACTAGCAAACAGAATCCAGCAACACATTAATGGATTACACACCATGATCAAGTGGGATTTATCCCAGGGATGCAAGGATTCTTCAATATATGCAAATCAATCGTTGTGATACACCATATTAACAAATTGAAGGAGAAAAACAATATGATCATCTCAATAGGTGGAGAAAAAGCTTTTGACAAAATTCAACACCCATTTATCATATAAACTCTCCAGAAAGTGGGCATAGAGGGAACCTACCTCAACATAGTAAAGGCCATATATGACAAACCCACAGCAAACATCATTCTCAATGGTGAAAAACTGAAAGCATTTTCTCTAAGATCAGGAACAAGACAAGGATGCCCACTCTCACCGCTATTATTCAACATAGTTTCGGAAGTCGTAGCCTCGGCAATCAGAGAAGAAAAAGAAGTAAAAGGAATACAAATTGGAAAAGAAGAAGTAAAACTGTCACTGTTTGCTGATGACATGATACTATACATAGAGAATCCTAAAGATGCCACCAGAAAACTCCTAGAGGTAATCAATGAATTTGGTAAAGTTGCAGGATACAAAATTATTGCACAGAAATCTCTTGCATTCCTATACACCAATGACGAAAAATCTGAAAGAGAAATTAAGGAAACACTCCCATTTACCACTGCAACAAAAAGAATAAAATACCTAAGAATAAGCCTACCTAGGGAGACAAAAGACCTGTATGCAGAAAACTATAAGACACTGATGAAAGAAATTAAAGATGATACCAACAGATGGACAGATATACCATGTTCTTGGATTGGAAGAAGCAATATTGTGAAAATGGCTATACTACCCAAAGCAATCTACAGATTCAATGCAATCCCTATCAAATTACCAATGGCATTTTTTTACAGAACTAGAACAAAAAATCATAAAATTTGTATGGAGACACAAAAGACCCCAAACAGCCAAAGCAGTCTTGAGGGAAAAAAAAATGGAGCTGGAGGAATCAGACTCCCTGACTTCAGACTAAACTACAAAGCTACTGTAATCAAGACAATATGGTACTGGCACAAAAACAGAAACATAGATCAGTGGAACAAGATAGAAAGCCCAGAGGTAAACCCATGCACCTATGGTCAACTAATCTATGACAAAGGAGGCAAGGATATACAATGGAGAAAAGACAGTCTCTTCAATAAGTGGTGCTGGGAAAACCGGACAGCTACATGTAAAAGAATGAAACTAGAACACTCCCTAACACCATACACAAAAATAAACTCAAAATGGATTAGAGACCTAAATGTAAGACTGGGCACTATAAAATTCTTAGAGGAAAACGTAGGAAGAACACTCTTTGACATAAATCACAGCAAGATCTTTTTTGATCCACCTCCTAGAGTAATGGAAATAAAAACAAAAATAAACAAATGGGACCTAATGAAACTTAAAAGGTTTTGCACAGCAAAGGAAACCATAAACAAGACAAAAAGACAACCCTTAGAATGGGAGAAAGTATTTGCAAACGAATCAATGGACAAAGGATTAATCTGCAAAATATATAAACAGCTCATGCAGCTCGATATTAAAAAAACAACCCAATCCAAAAATGGGCAGAAGACCTAAATAGACACCTCTCCAAAGAAGACATACAGTTGGCCAAGAAGCACATGAAAAGCTGCTCAACATCACTAATTATTAGAGAAATGAAAATCATAACTACAATGAGGTATCACCTCACACCAGTTAGAATGCACTTCATCAAAAAATCTACAAACAACAAATGCTGGAGAGGGTGTGGAGAAAAGGGAACCCTCTTGCACTGTTGGTGGGAATGTAAACTGATACAGCCACTATGGAGAATAGTATGGAGGTTCCTTAAAAAACTAAAAATAGAATTACCATATGACCCAGCAATCCCACTACTGGGTATATACCTAGAGAAAACCATAATTCAAAAAGACACATACACCCCAATGTTCATGGCAGCACTATTTACAATAGCCAGGTCATGGAAGCAACCTAAATGCCCATCGACAGACAAATGGATAAAGAAGTTGTGGTACATATATACAGTGGAATATTACTCAGCCATAAAAAGGAACGAAATTGGGTTATTTGTTGAGACGTGGATGAATCTAGAGACTGTCATACAGAGTGAAGTAAGTCAGAAAGAGAAAAAGAAATATCGTATATTAACGCATATATGTGGAACCTAGAAAAATGGTACAGATGAACTGTTTTGCAGGGCAGAAATTGAGACACAGGTGTAGAGAACAAACATATGGACACCAAGGGGGGAAAGCCGTGGGGGTGTGGGGGTGGGGGTGTGATGAATTGGGCAATTGGGATTGACATGTATACACTGATGTGTATAAAATTGATGACTAATAAGAACCTGCTGTATAAGAAAAATAAAATTTAAATTTAAAAAATAATTTTTAATAAAAAAGTTTAGGAAAAAAACAGCTAAAACATAAAACTTCAGTAAGATTTGAACAGTACAATTAACTAGCTTGACCTAATGGACACATAAAAGATCATCCCAATAACTGAGTAATTTGCATTTTTAAGCATGCCAGGAACATTTATTTTTTAAAAAAAATCATGTACTAAGCCATAAGATAGGTCTCAACAATTTTCAGAAATTTGATATCAGAAAAACCAACCTTTAATCACAACACAATTAGGTTAGAAATCAACAGCAGAAAGATTATTTTTTAAAACTATGCAGTCGGCCCTCTGTATCCTTGGGTGCTACATCCATGAATTCAACCCACCACAGGTTGAAAATAGTCCCCCCCAAATTTTCCAGAAATGTCTAAAAAGCAAAACTCGCTTTTGTCATGTCCTGGCAACTATTTAGATAGCATTTACTTTGTATTTTACAACTATTTACATAGCATTACATTATAGGCATTATAAATAATCTAGAGATGATTTAAAGTTTACAGGAGAGAAGATGTACATAGGTTATATGGAAATACTACACCGTTTTATGTAAGGGGCTTGAACATCTGTGAATTGTTGTGTGTGTGGGTGGGAGGGGTGTCCTGGAAACAGTTCTCTGCAGATATCAAAGGACGACTGTATTTGGAAATGTAAGACATACTTCTAAATAATTAATGAGTCTGAAAAATCATAGTGGAATTAGAATATACTTAAGATCAAATAATAATGAAAATAATTTATCAAAACTTGTGGGATACAGCTCAAGTGGAATTCAGAGGCTATAAATGCTTATATGGGAAAAGAACGTCTGACAATGAGCTAAGAATCAGACTGAAGTTAGAAGACAAATCCAAAGAAGGTAGGGAGAAGGAATTAATAAAAATAAGATCATAAATGAATCACATGTAAAACAAAGATACAGTAGAAAAAATGGAGCTCAAAAAGCAAAAAGTTCATTCTTTGTAAAAACTAGTAAAATTCTAAAACCTATAGCAAGACTGATAAAGAAAAAAATCAGGAATAGTCAATTTTAAGAATAAACAATGGAACATAATTATAGATAAAGCAAAGCAGAAAAAAGAATATTATGGATGCTTTTATGCCAGTATGAGTTGAAGAATATTAGATGAAATGGATATTTTCTTATAAAAATAATAATGATGGACTCAAGAATAAACTAGAATACCTGAAAGGTCCTATAATCACTAAAGAAATTTTATCAGGAGTCAAACATTAGAATGAGATGGTTTTACAGGTGAATTATACAAAAATTCAAATAACAAGTGATTCCAAACTTACACAGACTTTTTCAAACAAGAGAAAAAGTGGGAATACTTCTCAACTCACTTATAAGGCTAGTATAACCTTGTTACCCAAATCAGGCAAGTACTGTAAAGAAAAGAAAATTACAGAGCATGATCAGTCATGAGCATAGATGGAAAATATTAGAAAACTAATTCAGCAATGCATAACAGTTGATAATATTATTTTGTGACCAATACGAGTTTATCCCAGGAATGCAAGACTGGCCAACATTTTTAAAAATCTATTAATTCATTCCCCACATTAACAAATTAATGAAAAAAACTATATGATTTTTTTATAAAATCCAGCAAACAATGAAAACTAGAATAGAAATTCCTTAACCTAGTAAAAGGTAACATCAAAAGCCCACAGCAAATATCCTATCAAGTATTAAATGCATTGCCTTTAAAATTAATAACAAGACAAGAATGCCTACTCTTACCACTTTTTTCAACATTGTAGAGATTCTAGCAAGTGCAGTAAAACAAGACAAAGAAGAAAAAAGGTATAGAGATCAGAAGGAAAAAGCAAAACTAATTATTTGCAGTACTCCAATATTTTGTGGATCCCAAAAGAATCCACAGCAAATTATTAGGCTGAATAAACAGTTTATCCAATTTACCACAAAGGAGATCAGTACACAAAAGCAGAATGCATTTAAGCATACCAGCAAAAACAAAATGTAATTTTAAAATATACCCTATATAATAGAAATCAAAAATATAAGAATAAATATAACAGAAGATGTCCAAGTGCTTTTGGAGAAAGTTATAAAATTTATTGAACAAGATAGAACTCAAGAAGCTGATCATAAAATTTATATGGAAGAGCAAAGGGCCAAAAGACACTTTTAAAGAATAATAAATTGGAGGGTCTTGATGTACCAAGCATCAAAGTTTTTCATAAAACTGAAGTATTAGGACTCTATTGTACCAGCACAAAGACAGAAACAGAGAGACCAGGAGTCGATGAATACATATATGGGAAGGTGGTATATGACACAAGTGGCATTGTAAATCAGTGGGGAAATTCTTCAGTAAATTCAAACTGGATCCCTGTACACAAAAGTCAAATCCAGGACTTAGATGTGAAAGGTAGTCCTGTTGTCCAATATCAGAAAACAGTTTTCTAGATTTTGTCTGGTTTCTTAACTGTTTAGAGCAGTAAGGTAAGTTTGGTTCCTGGCAGTCTATCATGGTCATAAGTGGAAGTCAAGTGTGGTTTTGTAGAGTTTTCCTCTTCCCACAGAGTCTGTTTCCTCCACATTGCTTTTATGTTTGTTTAGGTCTCTGTCTTCCTTGTTAGTTTTCTTCAAATGTCTGGCCTTTTTTTCTTTCTGCTTACTCTTAATAGTGTGGGGAGACTATTGGAAACTCTGCTTGTGTTGGTAGACAAGTTGACCATGAGTTTCATGTAAGGTAGAGGTTATCAACAGTAACACTACTGATGTTTTGGATTGGATAATCCTTTGTAGTGGGATGCTTTTCTTGTGCATTGTAAGATATTTAGCAACATCCCTAGCCTCTACCCACTAGATGCCAGAACCCCCAACCTTACCAAGTTTTGTGAAAATAAAAAATGTCTCCAGACATTGCCATATGTGTCTTAAGTTGAGAATCACTGATTTAGGGTGATTCTATCTAAGCTGTTTGCAAAGGGACTGTTGAAGTCAGTATATTTAGATACTTCTTTTTGAGGTGGTCATATTCTCCACAAAATAGTCCTCCAATTTCTCTTGCCTAAGGATAAAGTGGAAGAAAGCAGGAAGCCTTAGTATTCGATATACAGGCATTCACTTATTTTTCCTGTTTTAAGTACTTCATACTGACCCTCAACTGTGCCTGGTTTTCCTCCATCCAGAAACCATCTGTTTACCCATCTCTGGAGCCTAAATCTCTAGACTTTGGCCAGAGTGTGGGATGGGCAATCACCAGTGATGTGGAGTATGGGGAGGGGAGAAATCCAGGAAGCTACATGATCCTCAAACAGCCCTCATTCAACCAGTCTTCCTTATTTCAACACCCTGTTTCACCCCACTTCCAGAGGCACCATCAATCCTTGAGTCTTTTGAGGATTCTGGAGTGCATATAGAATTTATTTTTATCTTTACTTAATGTCAGTTTACAATTTGGTCTTTCAAGTTTGCCAAGTCCATTACTATTTGTCTGCTTTCTACCCTCCAAAATTTGGTTCCTTTGGTATCCTCTTTCACTCTTTTTATCCTTAGGATTTATGCCACCCCCTTAAGTGCCTTTACTGTATTTTTATGTGAGGAGATTGAGCAGGATAAAAATTAGATATGTTTCATTCCACTGTCTTTATCCAGAAGCTTCAATTCCATATACTTTTGATAGTTGTCATGTTTCTAATTGTCACCAGACATTTACTCTTTGGAATGTGGGCCGTCAGGTGGAAGGGAACAGATACAGCCTTTATTTCCTTCCCCTCTTTCTATTTCTTATAGATAATATTATAATTGGGAGGTGGGAATGAAGAGAAAGATGTTAACAGAGGATATGGGAGATTAGCTGGTTGAAACTGAAGTTCATGTTGAAGGGTTATGGGAGATATGAATACAATAAATAGATAAGGTGGGACCAGATTATGAAGCCTACAATACTGCTTTGAATATATCATATTGGATCTAGGAGGCAGTAGAAAAGCATTATGGACTTGTCATCTGAGAAGTGATTTGATGAAAGTAGGTTTTATAAATATTAATCTTAAGAGCTCTGATAACAGATGGACAAGAATAGGGAATGAGTAGAGGCAGAGGAGCTTTCCAGGAGACTGTGGCTGATATCCAGATAGGAGTGATAAACTAGGCCATAATGGGAGGGATGGGAATGGAAAGGACAGATTTAAAAGTCATTGACAAGGAAAATTCGATGGTATTTGTTACCCCCAGCAGGTACAGAAGTTAAACAGATCACAGTTGAATGTACAGAATCTCATATTCATGGGTGGTAGATCTAAGCACATTAAATAAAATGTTGGTGTGGCAGGAAATGTGCCTGGTAGAGCACCGCATGATTCAGTCATTGAGAAAAGGCCCAATCAAGACAGCTCAAGAAAAAGGAAAGGGAAGCTGTTGAGAATTCACAGAGGGGTCTCATTGGAATATAAACATTCCTGAAGAACAACCAGCCTTCTGGGACTGGAAAGAAACAGAGACACTTTCTCTGTTTTACTTCGGCTTTTTCCATGAACACATCTTGTACAAGGCCCACAGGCGGCTATTCTAATCCCTGAGGCTGTGTGACCTTTCTGGCTACATCTCTACCACCAACTGCTTCTTCCCTCTAGTCCTTCAGTTAAATTACTGAGAGAGAATTTGGACCCAGCTCCACCTTTCATTTCAGGGCACAAGTTACACATACCTGAGCAGCCAGCAGTGACAGAGGATAGGTTGGGGAAGGGGTGGTTACACAGTGATGTCCAGTCAACACAACCACAAACACAGCAGGCACATTGACCCACCCAGGTGAAAGAATTGTTTTAATGAATTTGAATTAGAAAGGAAACTGAAACTTTTTGGTGTATAACCTTACCTTTTAAAGTTGGTGTCAGCTACAGAATCCCCAAGCTACCTTACAAAGCCACCATGAGTGGTGGAAGTGTGAAAAGATTATAGGATTGGCTTAGTGTGCTTATTCCTTCTATGTAAGTAGTTTGCACTTCAGACTAAAAACTCTATGAATCCAGCACCAGGTCTGCTGCCTACGAGTCAGCTGGCCTCTTTGACAACACCAGACAATCCTCATCCAGGCTTCCTTATGTAATGTTTGTAGAAAAAGGGCACAGGGCTTCCCTGGTGGCGCAGTGGTTGCGAGTCCACTTGCCGATGCAGGGGACACGGGTTCGTGCCCCGGTCTGGGAAGATCCCACATGCCGCGGAGCGGCTAGGCCCGTGAGCCATGGCCGCTGAGCCTGCGCGTCCGGAGCCTGTGCTCCGCAACGGGAGAGGCCACAACAGTGAGAGGCCCGTGTACCGCAAAAAGAAAAAAAAAAAAAAAAAAAGAAAAAGGGCACAGTTTGCTGACCAGTAGACCAATACACCATCATCATGGCTCCACAGAAATTGGTCTGCTGTGGTGCTCCAACGAACTCATAATTTTTTCAAATGAGCTTATAATTTTTCTACATCTGTGCAGTTGTTCAAGATCAAGGGTCAGCAAACTATGATTCACAGGCTAGTTGCCTTTTTTTTTTTTTTTGCGGTACGTGGGCCTCTCACTGTTGTGGCCTCTCCCGTTGCGGAGCACAGGCTCCGGACGCGCAGGCTCAGCGGCCGTGGCTCACGGGCCTAGCCGCTCCGCGGCATGTGGGATCTTCCCAGACCGGGGCACGAACCCGTGTCCCCTGCATCGGCAGGCGGACTCTCAACCACTGTGCCACCAGGGAAGCCCTAGTTGCCTATTTTTGTATATAAAGTTTTATTGGGACACAGCTATGGCCATTCAGTAATAGATTGTCTATGGTTTCTTTTGTGTACAGTGGCAGAGTTGCAAACCTAAAATATTTACTATCTGGCCCTTTAAGAAAAAGTTTGCTGACCCCTGTTCTAGATAGTTCTAGAAATGATCAGCATTTTGAGAAAAAATCTTGGGTAGATATAAAAGACTAGCGGCTGCACAGTAGTGGTACAGTGTTTTCCCACACTGCTACTTTTATTGTTTCTTCGTTCCTTAATCACTTTATGGACCACATTTAGGGCCAGAAGTCACTCAGACATCTCTCAAGATTGTCTTATTGGCCTAAACTCCTATTATTCTACATTCATAGATTAAACTATTAAGTAATTTGATCTAGATGACTAAAGCAAATGTCTTTAGTCTGTTCTGATTATTTACCCTCAGATTTTATTTTCTTGCTACATTCACTCAAGAATAATAGTATGTAATTATTTCCTGTGTGATCTGGAATGTCGGGGCCTCTTGCCAAATGCAGTCCTTTGATTTGTTTCCACAACATGGAGCTGGCCTTTAGTTGATGTGGTTGAGGTTCCCCAAACAGGATATTAATTTTCGCACAGCTGGAGAAACATAATCCTATTTCATGATTTAGTGGGCCAAAGATCCTTCTACCTTCTCTCACTATCCTTCATTTATAAAATAAATGTTAATTTGGTTTCTTTGTGGATCGTTTGCAACACACCTGTATTTTCAAGGAACTCACCCCATACTCAGGTGAGCATACTCAGCTAAGGTAGCCCATTTGGAACAAATGAGCTTTGGCCAAGAGTTTAATGATAAAAATACATTGCTTAAGAAAAGTTCTAATTTCGGTCTCTGGTGTCTCCTGCATGGTTTTGCCAACAAATTATTCTTCGCCTGAGATACAGGATCTTTCAAGTCAACTGCCATCCCTCTCCAAAAGGTGAGGGGGAGCGACTTTGCGGCTGTCGCATTGTGAAGGACCCACCCCACCCCAACGCGTTCCTTCCCTAGGCTCCTGATTCAGCACAAATTGAGAAACAGGGAAATGGAACATTCTTGCCTAGGCGTGCAGCACTTAGCTCTTTTGAATGAGAAAAATATGTGTTCATAATCACCAAATTTGAAATGTATGGCTACCGGAAATTTGGGCTGCTTCAGAGCCAGATTAGATGCTCCCAGAGCCCTCTCCCACAGCCTGTGGCCTGGCCTCTCAGAGTCTGCCCTGCCCCCAGATCCCTGATGCTACTTCTCTCAAGTTCTACCTGTTCTTCTACCCGAAAGCCTTCTCTGACACCTCAAGGCTTGGCTAGGTGTCCTGCCTCAGTGTTTCACTACAACCTGCATTTTCCCCATCATAGTATTGGCATTGCTCCTTCTCCTGTCTTTCCATGGGCTCCACCCCCATCCCCAACTAAATTATAAGATCTTGAAATCCAGCAACCATGTCTTTTCTGTTCAACAAGACAGATAAATTCACCAAGACCAAAACAGGGTTGCTTGTTCCCCAGTGCATAGCCCAGCATAGGAATTCAATGATTATGAATGAATGAACGAACGAACCGAACAAACTTCAGATCTACCTAGGGCAGGAACATCAGAGTTGGAGGTGCCTTTCCAACAGCCCCAGGGGCAGGGAAGTTCCGGAGAGAGCCGTACCCCGCCTGGCAGTGCGTAGCGCCTTCCCTTTCTTCCCATCACCACCCTTCCTCTCCCAACACCCAGTCTGAAGGCTGGAGAGCCTTCATGTACCACAGAGAGAGCTTTCATCCTTCACCCCATCCCTAGAAAAGATCCATTTATTATTCAGCATTGTGTCTAAAAGTCATTTAGCTCCGGATGCAACCACTGCAGAAAACATGAAGAGCCTTAGAAAAACTGCACCGCTGCTGGGGATCTTATTTTAATTATTCTATAAAATTTCACTTTATGCTTAGTGTCTGATTTCATTTGGGGCTGGTTTCCTCTCTTGCAGGCCCTGGATCCATGAAATCTGTATTAATTTGTATATGTGGCAGAACAGTATCAGCCAATCCCTTTCCCTGTGTTTAACCTCCTCCTTTCTTCCCCTCACTCAGGAAGCTAGCCTAGTTTCTGCTTCTTACCCAGATGAGGGATGTGATAGCTAGAAGCAGAGCAATGAGTGTCTTCCTGGCTTTTGGCTTCAAAAGCTGCCCTTAGGAGAAAGAAGATAAATTACACCATAGACAAAATACTTGGAGGAAAAGATAATAAGAGTAGAAAAGAGCTCCTTAGTCCTGTGGGGATGAATTCATGGGAAAATACCAAGGGCAAGAGACATTGCTAGGTCCTGTGTGCTACTCTACAGGCTCACCCTGGAAAGGTGGCACAATCCCAGATGTTTGTATGGGGCCTGGGAATAGAGAAGATGTTTTCCTTACATCCTCAGTAGAGCCCCAGGAAGGTTGCAAGACCTCAGAGAAGAAGTGGGTGCCTGGTGAGTCGCTGCTGAATGGGCTTTAGGCAGCAGAATTTTCCATGCCCCAGTGAGACATAAAGCATGTCTCCTTGTGCCCAAGACGATGCCAGAGAAATGGAGGGTGCCTCTGAACCTGAAGGGGTCATGCAACCAGGATAAAGGATGTCTCAATAACTACCAGTGTATTTGGTAGAATGACCTTGAGGACCAGATTCCTCACTCCCTCCACTCCCCCTCCCCCACTGCATACCTTGACACCTCATAAGCCCCTCCCAGGAACTAGACACAATCCAGGGGAAAGGGGAGGTTGACATCTACAAATTCACTGAGATTAAGTTACTGACAGTGCAAAGAAATGGAAGATCGAAATAAAAATCGGGTTATATTTCTTATATAAATTTGTGGATAAAGACATGTATCCACTGCTCGTATCTTACATTTAGGGATGACATTTCCCACAGAGGAGCAGTGCTCAACTAGCCACTAAAATGTCTTCTTAACAGGTTTCAAGTTTCTAGATACCAAATGGTGAGTGTACTATTCAACATATGCCATGAAAGTAGAGCCAATAACAGGGGGAAAGTTTCTCTCCTAATGGTAAGGTGTCCGAATTCTCTGACCCAATCAATAAAGTCAAATGATCTGACAAGTGTAAAGACTGCATTTCAACATTGAAAAAACTGATTTTGCTTAAACTCAAGCTTAATATTAACTCTACTTTTAGTTTCAGCTGATTAAGAAAATACATAACAAAAGGCTAAGCTATATCCAGCAACATTGTAAGATAATTTCTTTTTTTCATCATAAAAACACTTATGCATATTTGAGAAGTAATCCATATGGATGAGCACATTTTTCATTCAGTCTACAGACAGAACATGTACGTGGGTTTGCAGATCCTGTGAGGTAACTCTACCACTCCCAGAGGTCTGAGGTCCACAAGTTGGGACCTGCTGGGCCAATTAATTTGAAATCAGCCTTATTTGGAAAATCCAAAATGTATGATGGGGATGCCTTACAGAAATACCTCTTTTAGTATTCCAGTCTGTGGACTCTGGCAGAAATAATAGATTTTTGCAAAACAGATCACTCTTTTTTTTTGGCTGCATTGAGTCTTCGTTGCTGCGAGGGGGCTTTTCTCTAGTTGTGGCGAGCGGGGGCTACTCTTCGTTGCGGTGCGCTGGCTTCTCATTGCAGTGGCTTCTCTTGTTGTGGAGCACAGGCTCTAGGCGCACGGGCTTCAGTAGTTGTGGCGCATGGGCTCAGTAGTTGTGGCTCGTGGGCTCTAGAGCGCAGGCTCAGTGGTCGTGGCCCACGGGCTTAGTTGCTCTGCGGCATGTGGGATCTTCCCGGCCCAGGGCTCGAACCCGTGTCCCCTGCATTGGCAGGCGGATTCTTAACCACTGCGCCACCAGGGAAGTCCTGATCACTCTTTTTTGTTTGCAAAGTCTTCATACCAGCTGAATCACAGCTTGCTTTTCACTTCTCGTAACACCTTGCAACATCGCAAAATATTTGCTGGAGTTTGGGAAGGGCGGCTACAGAATTAGTAAACTGAAAGGAAGCCTGCCTTCACTCCCACCCCTGTCAGCACCTTCTGTTCTAGCAGACCGAAAGGCAGCTTGAGAACTCTGATTGCTTCTCCAGATAAGGACAACTCTTGGCACCGTTGCCTGGGGCAAGAATGGAAGCAAAGGAAACATTAGGGAGTTGTGCAGGTGCCAGTACATAATACTGGCACTTCACAGAATGAAATTTATAAATGACTCCATGAAGGTAAATTGCTATGGCAACCAGCCTTCTCAACTTTTGTATCTGTGAACACAATAGTGAAGACAATAGTGAAGACAATATGGGCCATTTCTATTTGGGAGTATATAATCTGGGTTTAATGAATAGCTACCATGCTCTAACTCCTAGTACTAGGCTCATATAATGCTAAACCAGGAAGGGACCTTTGCAAGTATCTAGTTCACATCCCAGGTTTATAGATGGGGAACTGATACTCAGAGAAGTGGCGCTACACAGCTAACATGTCTCACACCTGAGCCCATGTTTCCTCACTTAGTTTTCTAGTGCTCTTTTCCTTTCACCATGCTGTCTTTCTGAATGGACTCACCCAACTTCCGTGAGTGGATAAGAGAAATGGGACCAGAGTTAGACATAGGACCACCATCACTTCTTACTGAGATGTCAAATCAAGTATTATGGATATGCTGGTATCTAAGTATATAACTTTCTCCAGAGTTATGACAGATTCCATATTCCAACAATTTTCATTTAGCCAGCTGATACTAAAAGTAGAGTTAATATCATGCTTGCGTTTAAGCAAAAACATTTTTTTCATTGTTGAAATGTAGTTTTCACACTTGTTAGATCATTTGACTTGATTATTGGGTCAGAGAATTTGGAAACCTTACCATTAGGAGAGAACCTTTCCCCCAGTTGTTGGCTCTACTTTCATGGCATATGCTGGACCACCAAAGGTACTAGGAGAAGACATGGCAGTGTGGAGAGGTAGATAGTGACCTGAAGAGACTTGATCCAGTATTATGGTTCTATCATACATAGGTTAGCAAAGAATTAGAATGTACCAAAATTATATTGAACAGGTATAGTAGGTAAACTTCTTTTAGTGATTCAGAAAACATCCTCTAGGAATTTTCAAGGCCTAGTTTCTTGACTGACAATTTCCATTGCATAAATACGTGCAAAGGTGCTTTGGATAAGAGCTTTCCTTCCAGTTAATGAATCACCAGGGCACAGAAAATTTGGCTATTAGGAATCTTCATAGGTTCTTGCTGAGAGAAATGGCAGAAGTTTGGAGTATTTAATACCTTTCTTTTGAAAGCAAATCAAAATCCAAAGTTAAACTAAACAGTGAAATTAAGGAGTGTTTTAGTTAGAGTATTATTTCATTTTAAAGGGACATGTAAATACAAATACTTAGTTCCCCAAAGTCTTTAATCATCTGGAGATCTTGTTAAAATACAGATTCTGGTTCAGGAGGCCTGAGATGAGACCCACAGTTCTGCACTTCTAACAAGCTCTCAGTGGTATCAAAGCAACTGGTCCTTGGTTTACATCTTTAGAAGAAAGGGACAAGTTTACTTGCTGCCCATCTCTTTAAATGTGTTTTCTGTGGAGGTCAACCCTGACTTTCAGATCTATCACCACCCTAGTCATAGGAATCTTTCTGGCCTCTGAATTCCTAGGGCTCTTATTATATAAGTCATCCATGAGGCACTTAGGTACTTCCGTGTACTATGTCCTGTACATGCATGTCTTGTATCCCCTACTAGATTATAAACTCATCTGTGTTTGCTCAGCCTTCTGTGTGCAACACAGATGCTGAGTGAAGAACTACTGATGACTGATTGATACACTGAATATCATTTACTCCTTCCTCAGAATGCTACACATGCTGTTGGAGGCCAACAGTCCTGGGTTCAGAGCCTCATTATGTCACCTGCAAGGTGTGCTGGATAGTTTTCATGCAGGGTATTAGCTCCATCTAGTGGCTTACTGCTGCTAAGCTTCCTCACAAAACTGTCTTTCCCTAGTACATTTATTTATTTATTTGTTTGTTTGTTTTTATTTATGGCTGCTCGCTGGCTTTCTCTAGTTGCTGTGTTGTGGTGCCCGGGCTTCTCATTGCGGTGGCTTCTCTTGTTGCTGAGCACGGGCTCTAGGCACACGGGCTTCAGTAGTTGTGGCTCATGGGCTCTAGAGCGCAGGCTCAGTAGTTGTGGCGCATGGGCTCAGTTGCTCTGCGGCATATGGGATCTTCCCGGCCCAGGGCTCAAACCCGTGTCCCCTGCATTGGCAGGCAGATTCTTAACCATTGCACCACCAGGGAAGCCCCTGGCAGGCGGATTCTTAACCACTGCACCACCAGGGAAGCCCGCTTCCCCTAGTACATTTGATGGTCGTTTGATTCATTCATGCAACAGCATTTATTGAATGCTTACTGTGTGCCGAGCATTGATTTGTCTGCTAAATCCACAAAACAGTGAACAAGATCGACATGGTCCCTGCCTTAAGGGAGTTCTTGGTCAGATGGGAAAGATAGAACTTAAATAATTTGTCAAGTAAATTTTTGTTTTTACTTTTGTTTTTCAAATTTTTATTATTTTTAATTGAAGTATAGTTGTACAATATTATATAAGTTATAAGTGTACACTATAGTGATTCATAATTTTTAAAGGTTATACTCCATTTATAGTTATTATAAAATAATGGCTATATTCCCTGTGTTGTGTAATACATCCTTATAGCTTATTTTATACATGCCAGTTTGTACGTCTTAATCCCCTACCTCCTTCCCTCTCCCTGCTGGTAACCACTAGTTTGTTCTTAATATCTGTGAGTCTACTTCTTTTTTGTTATATTCACTAGTATGTTGTATTTTTTAGATTCCAAGTAAATTTTGAATTCAAATTGTGAAAAGCAGTATGAAGAAGAAGTACAGGATCCTGTGAGTTTGTAATAAGGCTTCCCTAGAGAAGTGACACTGAAGAGAAGGAGTTGGCCAAGAAACAACATCAGGCAGGTATCAGACACCCAGCAGCATCCCTCTGGAGACCTTAACTCCCATTTTGGCTCAGCATCCTGCCAGTTCATTGGGAGCTCCAACCTTGAGCTATGGCCTCTTTCATCAGTCATTTAGCATCTATCAACCCACCCTATGCAAATCAGTTTACATTACATCATCACTAATCTTCTCATATTATCCTTTTACAGACAATATTCAGAGAAGCTGTCATTCGCACAAAGATATAAAATGACATGTCAGAGACAGGATACACATGCTGATCTTTCTGCCTCCAAAGTCCATGTCCTTTCTTCTACTCATGCTGTCTTCCTAATGCCAAGCCCAGATCTCTTTATTCTGCTGCTTGCCTTCCACTAAAAGGAAATCATTAGGGGAAGTGTCTCTTAGGAAGAATGAAAACATGAAGGGAAAACAAAATAATAGCTTGGTGGGTCATGTGTGAAGGACATCTTACTGAGGGATCTGAATCACCCTTTGTCCCACCTTTTCTGCCTTGGTCTATGACTAAGCCCTTCTTTGGACCTCAGGTTTTGATAACTGCCCCAGCCTGACTTTCATGGGTATAACTTTCATGGCCTAACCTTCAGACCCTCCCAGTCTGGCCCATTTCTAAGATGACCAATCAACATGGTTTGCCAAGAAATGTCCCAGTTTTAAAGCTGAAAGTCCTGTGTTATAGGAAACCTCTTAGTCTTGGGCAAACCAGAATGGGTTGGTCACCCTATGCACCAAACAAAACTGCAGCCATTTTCTGATCCACTGAAGTTTTGCTCCTGGTTTTAAATCACAAGAGGGTAAAGAACATTACTGGGGAGACTTTCTTTACTTTTTTTTTTTAATATTTATTTATTTATTTAGGCTGTGCCAGGTCTTAGTTACAGCATGCAGGCTTCTTAGTTGCGGCATGCAAACTCTTTAGTTGCGGCATGCATGCGGGATCTAGTTTCCTGACCAGGGATCGAACCCTGGCCCCCTGCATTGGGAGCACGGAGTCTTACCTGCTGGAACACTAGGGAGATCCTGGGAGACTTTCCTTCCTGATGGAGGAGATCTCTCCAATTTACTTTTCTAAAACACAATGATGGACCATAACTAACCAAGCCAGCAGAGCAGTGCCTGGCCCATAAGAATACATAAACTGTCACCATGGCATTCTCAGGAAGAGGAACTCATGTGTCACCTTGTACTGATCACTTCTATAGCTCAGTTTGCCCATCTTTGTACAGTGGAAATCAAAAGCCCTGCCAAAACTTTCAGAAGAAACAGAACAGGCCATGATCAACAAGGAAATGGATAGTGGTTAGGAATGTGTGCTCTGGAATCAAACCACCTGTGTTACATCCAGCTCTGCCATTTAGATGTTCATTTGTTATTTCACAAACACTTATGGTCCAGGCACTGTGCGAGCACCTTACACATATCAGCTCACTTAATTCTCATAGCAGTCTTATCAGGTAGGTACTGTTATTCTTCCCATTTTACAGATGAGACTGAGGTGAAGCACAGAGAGGTTATTTAACTTGCTCAACTCATACAAGGAGCCAGAACCATGGGCTGGTTTGTTGACATCCCTCTTCCCCTAGTTCCCCCAGAAAAGTGGGGCTAATAAATTATGATACCTACTTCACTGGGTTGTTTTGCAGATTAGGTGAGAAAATCTATGTAAAGCACTTAGCAAAGACTCTCCATACTGACACACAAAGTATGTACTACTTAATTGGAGTGACAAAACACACATTATATGCTGTAATTATCAAAAACATAACTGGAAGTTAAAGAAAATGCCTAAATGAGTAAAGTAGTAAAAGTGTGGGGTGAGGCAGGATGCATAAAATACCCTGAGCTTAGGAAAAGGAGGGCAGGCCTAAAGGTCTTATTTGCATGAGAGACAATTCTCCCATTTCTTTGGGGAGAAATGGCAAAGAGGACTGTAAGGATTGACAATTGGTCCCAAAGCTCCAGGCTTTACCTTCCTGAAAGAGGGACAATAAAAAAGTCCTCAGTTCTGGGAAGAAGTTCTTGAAAGCCCCAGGTAGGAGAGCTGAGGTACCTGGAGAAGTCCACACCTGGGCCTGGGCTGGGCTGGCCAGGGAGGCCTGTACACACAGCTTTTTCTGGCCTCTGGCTGGGAAAGCCTGGGCAGGGGCAGGACTCCAGCCCACATTCCAGATTTCTACCATGACCTGCTTGCCAGTGTGAAGCCACTGTTGCATTATCTCCCTGGCTTCATCCATTTAGACTCCCATCTTTGGCTCACAGAACTCAGCCCTCTCCTCTTCACCTGTTCTATTTTTGATTTGCTCCCCTGATTCCAGGGAAGACACATGCCCATCTGCCCCAAGCAGGGGGATCTTGAAGGCAGAGGGGATTTAGCAGGGATGGGTGAGGTAAGAGGAATACCTTTGATAAGAGACATGGCAGCGTTACTCACAAATAGCTCTAGACTCCTGGCAGAGTCCTAGGAACTCGCCCAAGTTCTTCATCAGAGGGGGCATTAAACTTCATTTCGGAAACCTAGTAAGAGTTGTAATTAGCAGCACAGAGAGAACAAGAATCCTCCTCTGGGTTGAGTGACCAGGGCAGTAAGCATTGAATGGACATAGCTTGTCCAGTCAAGCTGTGGTCCCTTTCTTCTTCTCCTGCCTCTTAAAAAGTGACTGGAGCTGTGGTCTTGGGCTCAGGGAATTCTTCCTGGCTGCACTGCTTTGCCTACAAATGGATTCTCCGTCTCTCCTAAGCTCTTTTGGATAGATGACTGGATTGGATGGGACCGGATTTGCATTTCCATTTCTCCCCTGGATGTTGCCCTCTTCAAATCATCAGCACCCAGGATTGGCAGATTCCATTTCTCCCCCTTGTGTGAGTGCTACTCCCTGTCCAGAGTCAGTCCCTCAGGACCCCTTGTCTGTGTGGAGGATTTGGACGTTGGTTGCTGCAACCTTGGTGCCTGGCATTTCAACCTTGGTTTCTGCGGTCTTGGATTGTGGGTAGGAAGTTGCAGAGTGGAGCCACCACATGGCAGAGTGGGGCACAGCAATGAGGAGATTCTCCCACAATGATTTTTGTGGGAGGAAAGGAGCACCTGGGAACCCAGGTAGTGGAAGGCAATTAAGTTGTTGCCTACAAATTGACGTTGCCTGGGGAGACACAGCTAAAGTTATCATGTGCCTCTAGGGTTCCTCTAGGAAAGCTTCCAAGAAGAGACTGAAATTGAGCTTCAGTTGGGCTTAAAGGGTGGTCCACCCACATTGTGCATTCAGGTCTGCATTTCAACTCCAAGTGTTGCAGGAAAAAGGAGCGTGAGAGGATGGTCATGTCCCAGGTCTCAGGTGAGTCCCTGGGATGGGCTGCCAAGTGAGGGTCCTTGGCTTTGCGCAGGAAAGACTTCAAGAGTGAGCCATAGTAAAGTGAAAACAGATTTATTCAGGGAGATACACACTCCATAGACAGAGTGTGAACTGTCTCAGAAGGCGGGAAGCAGCCCCAGGGCATGAGGTCATCTGGGAAACTGCGAGCAGCCCTGAGATGTGGGGTAGTTAGTTTTTATGGGCCGGGTAATTTCCTAGGCTAACAAATGGGAGGAATATTCTAACTATCTTGGAGAAGGGGTGGGGATTTCCAGGAATTGGGGCACCGCCCACTTTTTTGGCCTTTTATGATCGACCTCAGAACTGTCATGGCACCTATGGGTGTGTCATTTAGCATGTGCTAATGCATTACAATGAGCGTATAATGAGCTTCAGGGTCTACTGGAAGTCGAATCTTCTGCCATTTTGGATCTAATGCGTTCTAACCGGTTTTTGTCCTATCCTCTCAGATTTGAGGGGAACCTGTCTATGAAGTAAGGTGTGGACTTATTTTATTTTTGTTTATTGTGATTTTAAAGGGCAAGGAGGAGAAAATACAGACTGAGGCAAGGAATGGGGAACTAGCATTTACTGAGCCCTTCGAGTGCTTGAGATGGATGCCTCACACGCATTAACTTATTCTTCCTCACACTGATCTTGGGAGGTGTTATTTATTCCATTTTAACAGAGGAGGAAACAGAAGGTACTTTGTAGCACAAAGTACCACAGCTAGTAAACAGAGAAGCCAGTTGCTAATTTGCTCTTTATTTAGTGTAAAACTTAATGAAAATTTTCTGAATAATTCAGTCCTTTAAAAAAAAAAAGACTTCATGAAGCATGCCATCCAATGAGCTGTGTGACCTGGGAAAAGTCAGTGAACCTCTCTGGGCTATAGTTTGAATTTCTGTAAAATCAAGAGGCTATTCTGGAGTGATCTACCATCTAAGAGCTTTTGACCCAGTCTTTAATTACCCTTGCTCTCAAAGAAGGACTTCCTCTTGCCCAGCCCAAATCTCTCAAGACCCTAAATCATACTAATAGGAAGTAAGTGATTCGTACTCATCAGGAGTACATCAGGAATTCACAACCCTTTTGGCTGGACAGCACTTGTACAGCTATGCTGTAACTCCCCCTAAATCAGGACCTATGAATAGGCAGGAGGATGAAAAAATATAGTGAGTACTGAAGGGTTTCTACCTCCCCTGGGTTTCTACCTCACCACTCTCCGACAGCCGCTGCAGCCAGTGTGCCTCAACCCTGCCATTGTTCCCTGTGCAGCACAGGTGCTCCCCCGCAGCTGGCCACCAGCATCATGGGAAGGGCCAATGCCTACCATGCTTTATCCCTGGGCAGGCCTAGCCAAGACACAGAGGCTGGACTGGCATGGCCTCCCCTGCACCCTGGGAGAGCACTGCCCAGGTAGGGGAAATAAGATAATATTTATGAGAAACAATAAAATCTGCAGCAGCATGTGCACCTTGAAATTCTAGGAGCCATGAACTGAAAAGGCACTCCCTGACTCCCCGTGCAATTTGTCCTCACCTGGCCTCGGTGGGGAAGGGATCACACATACACACACATATACGTGCATGCATGGACACACATGTACACCTATGTATTTATATGCATGTATGCATACCAGCTGTCTCCTTGGGGTTTGCTAAGCCTCTTACATGAAGCATCAACAGCCCTAGGAAACTGTACTTATGAACTCTAATTCAGCTGGAGCTTGCCAGCATTCCAGGGCCAAGTCAAGGCTTTTAAATAGCTGTGGACTAGATTCTGACCTCAGAGCACAGACTGGACAAAAAAGGGCCTAAAGATCCAGGGAAGCCAAAGCCTACCTTTCTCACCATCCATGTCCCTCTCTCCTCTCCAGCCTCCCAACCCCCGCCCCCCGCAATACATACACCAAAAAAGCATTAAATCCCAGAATGGGCAATTGGGTATAAGAGAGACAGACACCAGTTGAAGCTTTGTGAGTGGGTGTAGCTGTGCCCAGTGCTTGATCCAGAGATGACCACCAGAGGCAGTGTTATAATTTAAGTCAAGTCGTCTTTGGCACCCGCCTGCATCTCACAGTTTAGCCTCTTTGTTCCCATCCCAACCCTCCTCAGGCACCCCTCCAAGCTGCTCTGTGCAATTCAACTAAATTTATAGGACACTCCTCTGCTCGGCACTGTACTGAGGAATACAAAGTCATTCTGGTACTAGGTCTGTTGCAAGCTCTGTGACCTTGGGCTTCTCAAGTGACTGTGCTCTTGCTCCACCTTAGAGAAACTGGCATGATGCAAGAAAGATGACAAGGAACTTGTACTTAGCGGGAAAAGCCTAGGTTTCTCATCAAAAGACTGGCAAATAAACCCCTATCTGTATGTTTTAAGTTAAAATAAGATGCTTAAGGCTTGTGTGTTTCCTTGTCTTACCTGCTCCAACCAATGTTTTCAAGTAACTGATCAACAGTAGTCCCATTTGCATTTGATGAGAGCATCTGCGATGATATCTTAATTCCTTTTTTTATTAACGTCTACAATTTGTAAGGGACTAAGGATGCACTGTGCTGGAACCAAAGGGAGGAGGTACTGGAGGGGTGGGGCAGGGTGGGGGGTCTTGAGCCAGGTTGATTGACAGGAGAAAGGATCAGGCTGGGGAAGGACACATGGACCCAGGTCTGGATGCAAGGCCAGAGTGGGGGGTCAGGGAGGAGATGGGGCTGGCTGGGGCACAGGAACTTGTAAGAGAGTAAACAGTAGGAAATAGAATTGGATAGGTAGAATAGGGAAGAGGGAAAAAAATTATTATGTACCAATTAGTTTATCATATGATTTTGCATACTATATATAGTTTCATTTAATCCTAACATCCCTGGGAATAGGTGGGCCTGGAGATGGTGGTTCCTCAGCCTCTAACAGGGTTCATCAATGAAACTAACTTACTCGCTTAATCTCAAACAGCTAATTAGTGGTAAAACCTACATTCTAATCCTCCATTTCTGTCTCCAGGTCCAATGGCTATTTCTTTTCATTTTACCACACCTACCAAGCTACTACCATGTTAACTTTCTAACAATATTATATGAAATGGATTATATGTGCAAATGAATATAAATAATATACAAGTATTATTTAAGAAAATTAAGTGCTTATGAACCCACCCCTCAACTTAAGTAATAAAATATTACCAATATTATTGGAGTCCCATATGCCCCTCTCTTCCCAGCCCAGAGGTAACCACAATCCTGAAATGGGTGCCAATGATACCTTTGTGCCTTATAATTTCACCACGTGTATTTGCTGTGTCATTGCCATTTGCCCCTCCAGATCCATTCTCCAATCTTCTCCATCCTTCCCGGTGCCCCCTGAGGCTGCCCTATATGGACTGTACCAGGAGGCTCCCTTGATGCCTGGCTTTCTGATGGGTTTGGCTGAAGTGAAGTGCTGACAGGAGATCAGAGGATGAGGAGAATGAGGTTGGGATGTTAGCTCCCCTGCCCTTCCCTGCTGGGTCACCCACGATAAGTCGGTTGCATTCCTCTACCAAAGGCAGGCAGCCCTCCATGCTGCTCCCTGCCCACCCCTGGCTCCTTCAAGCCTAGGGAGGGTGAAGCTTCGGACTGTTTTGCCAGCCCCCAGGGCACTACACCATTATTTGTGGTTACCCAAACCTAGTGTTTCTCAATCTATTTTTTTTTTTTAATTTTCACACCTGCCCCCAACCACTATGTAGCCTTTTCAGATTTTTTTCCTAGTCTTCTTCCCCACCATGAAATTTTAATACCACAGACATACTATGTATCTATTTATGTACTATACATATCTATGCTTTATACATGGCAAGAATAATACTTTTTTGCCCTCAAGAATCAAATTTTGCCCCCTTGGGGATAATATTGGCCTCATTGAGAATGCATACCCTAACCCAACTCACATTTTTTGTAAAGAGTACCTTTAAAAAGCTTCATCAGCCACCCAGCTTGTGTGTGTCATCTCTTTCTTGCTAGAATACTGACTAGAACATACCTGTGTCCCTGAACAATATGTTTTTAGTTTTTCTGTGTTTTGATCTTTACATAAACGAAATGACATAGTGTATTTTTCTTGGTCTTGTTTTTCTCACTCAATATAGTTTGGGAGATTCATCCATATTGAGGTGTGTAGCTGTTGTTCATTTTCACTGCTGTATAGTATTGCATTGAAAGGAACACATCAAAATTTACATGTTCATTTAGTGTTGATGGATATTTGGGTTGGTTATTCTGAACATGTGGCAAAAACATTCTTGTAAGTGTCTCCAGGTTTGGATATGGATATGGATATCCATGAATGTGGATGTGGATATAGGTATAGGCATAGATATAAACATAGATAGAGAGTATCTAGGGTACATACCTGGATGTAGAATTGCTCGTGGTAGGGTATGCCTATCTTAACCCTTAGTAGGAAATACCAAATTGTTTTCCTATACCTGTACCAGTGTACACTCACACTAATAAGGAGTTTTGGTTGCTCCACATTTTTTCCATCATTTGTTTTTGTTAGACTTTAACATTTTTGCTCATCTGGTGGGTATGAAATGGGTATCTCACTGTAGCATCTTGTCACTTGTTCATTAGCCATTTGTGTTTCCTTTTCTTTGAATGCCTGTTTATGTCTTTTGTCCATTTTTCTATTGGGGTGTTTCTCTTTCTTCTCGATTCATTGGTATCCTTTGTATATTCTGGACACTAATCCTTTGCCAGTTACATATGTTGCAAATATTTTCCCAGACTGTGGCTTAGCTTTTCACTCTCTTTAAGGTGAATTCTGATGAATAGGAGTTTAAAATTGTAAGGTAGAAAAATGTATTAATCATTTCCTTAATGGTTTATGCCTTTTGTGACTTATTTGAGATACTCTTTCCTATCCTGAGTTCCTAAAATTATTCTGTAGTTTTTTAAAGATCTTTTAAATTATGCCTTTTACCTTTAAATTTTTATTCTGTCAGAAATTCATTTTTGTACATAGTAGGGATCCAGTTTCCTTTTTTTCCTTATGTTAATAGAAACTAATTTTCCAGTCTCACTGAATAGACCCTCATCTCACTTGCCTATCTTTAGCGCCTTCTCAGTCATATATTTATACATGTGTGGCTCTGTCTCTGGATTCTTTCTTCTATTCTATTAGTCTGTTAATATATCCCTGAACCAATAACACAGTTCTAATTTCTATAAGCTTAATAATAAGTCTTGATATCTGGTAGAGTAAGTCTCTTCTCTTCTTATCTATTCTTTGCTCTTGGCTCGTCCCCGTAAAAATTTTTAAAGTGGTTTGTCAGCTTCTTAAAGGGACTTGTCATGGGTAAAAGCAGGAGCAGGGAGCAGCATCTACATGCAGAGCAATGAGGACCACTTGGGGCAGAGTAGGTGATGAAAGGTGGTGCCAGTGACCAGGTCATATTTGAAATCCAGGAGCCAAGGCCTCTGGGAGCCAGAACAAGATCACCCAGTATGGGGAAGCTCAGCCAATGTCAAAAAGTGATATGAGGCTGTCTCTGCTTATTTTTATTAACCCAGTGGCCCAGGGACATCATAAAGGTACTAAACCTCTGCCTTTGGGGAGGTTTATTAATGAACTGGAATTATTTATTCTGAACAAAGAGAAAAACTAGGAGTGACTTAATTGTTGAATACTGTTCTAGGCCAAGAAGGCTATAAGTGAAAATGGGAAAAGAGGCCAGAGTTGGGGATTCAGACTCATAGGGATCAACTAATATCACAAGGAGACAAACCTAGCTGAACCCATAACACCCACCTGTTTTCTTCCAAAAAGAATAGATGGTTCTGGTACAAGTCCATGTCCATTTACTGGTATTTTTGTTTGTTTGATTGTTTGTTTAGACAGCACTGAGCATTTGCTATGGGCCTGCCTCTCTTCCAGGAACTTACCATGTAGTGATTTATTTAAATCCTGCCTACCCCAACCCAAATCAACTCAGAGTACGTATCCAACTGATGATTTTCCTGTCGGTGTGCTCCTATGAGGAACAGACCACTGAGGGAAGCTGAAGAATTCTGTGTATAGACTTTCCAGAGCCACTCCTCAAGCCAGGCTTTTAAACATTTCCTAGTGATATTGTTTATTTGACTAAAGCCAGGTGTCAAGTTATACAGTTTAAAAACAAAAAGAAACAGGATTGTGGTGACAACATTTTCTCTGTGGAAGCAGGCAGAAGGAAGGGGATGAGCAGGAAGACGGGTATTCTAGAACAGGCTGCCTGGAGCAGCCATCATACACTCCACAGAGACTGTATGAATAAGACCTGGCCCTCTGCTACAGGCCAGGAAGCCGACGGTATCAGATTCCAGGTATTGGTAACAAGCGTTTTCCAACAAGAAGGCAGCACCTCAAATCTTTTGTGGAGCAAGACAGGTTATAAATAGACCTATAAATTTTTTTAAGTAGAAGGCAACAGGCTTAGCACAGCTATTCTTCCTTGCTGGTTCTCCTCCCTATGCTGCTTTGCCTATTAAATCCCTGCTACCAGGCAGATCCACCTGCCTCTTAGCCAATCCGCTGCAGCAGCCTCAGGAGTGCTAGGCTGGAAACTGGCTTCTATTGACTCCAGGTTGTGACCTTGTTTGTGGAAAAGAGTAAATCTTCCTATCTTCTCTCTGGCTAATTGGGCAGGAGGTAGAGGAGACAAGAATTTATGCTACAATTTGCCACCTGCTGACTAGAACACTAATGTATCCATTTCAGAGGCAGGCTCTGATTTTAGTGACAGGCTGAAGAGAAAAAGGATGTAGGCTGGGTTTCTGGAACATGTAGTGAAGACCTGCTCATGAAGCTTTTAACTACAGGATCCAAAGAGTGGTATTTTACTGGCCAAGTTATATGTGGCTTGTGTTTTGTGTGTGTGTGTGAGAGAGAGAGAGAAACAGAGAGACTGATTTCATCTCTCCTAACAGATCCAAAGGCATCTGAGCATTCAGGGACTTAGAAATTATTTAGCCCAGGGCGTCTCAAATTTTGTTGTACATCAGAATCACCTAGGGCTTGTTAAACACTGATTGCTAGGTGCCGCCCTCAGTGTTTCTTTTTTTTAAAATAAATTTATTTATTTGTTTATTTATTTTATTTATTTGGCTGTGTTGGGTCTTCGTTGCTGCACTCAGGCATTTTCTAGGTGCAGCGAGCGGGGGCTACTCTTCGTTGCAGTGCATGGGCTTCTCATTGCAGTGGCTTCTCGTTGTGGAGCACGGGCTCTAGGCGTGTGGGCTTCAGTTGTTGTGGCACATGGGCTCAGTAGTTGTGACTCGCAGACTCTAAAGCGCAGGCTCAGTAGGTGTGGCGCATGGGCTTAATTGCTTCGCAGCATGTGGGATCTTCCCTGACCAGGGCTTGAACCTGTGTCCCCTGCATTGGCAGGTGGACCCTTAACCATTGCACCACCAGGGAAGTCTCCCACCCCCAGTGTTTCTGACTCAGTAGTTCTGGGTGGGGCCTGAGAATTTGCATTTCTCTTAAGCTTCTGGGTGACACTGATGCTGCCAGTCTGAGGACCACACTTTGAAAACCACTGATTTAGCCCAACATCCAGATCACAGATGAGGAAACCAAAGCCCAACAATTAATAAACGTATGTGTTTAAGGGCCCACAACTGATTATTAACTAAAGTCGGACTAGAATAGAGACTCCCGACTCCTAATCTGGTGCTTTCCCCACCATTTCAGGCTGGTGCATGGTCAGAGTGCCAGGGAGGTACCATTCTAATGATAACCATGTTTTCCTTTATGGCTGAAGATTACCAGTCTCCACATTGTTTCCTCTTCTGCTGCCCTCCCCAGCCCAACGTCACTGGTCCTGCTGGCTCAGTACATAAATAGCCCAGCCCAGCCCACTCACTCCACCATCCAGTGGGACTAAGAAACAGGTCCTGTTCCCAAAGCCTGGTGTCTACTCCTAAAGGCTGGTGTCTACTCATTCCCGTCATAGCCTCACGGGTAAATGAGTGGAGATCTGAGGCCTCTGCAGTGACCATTGGTCATGCATATTGGCCCCGAGTTACAGCTCTTCCTACATCCTCCATGTTCACCAGAGCTTTGACCATGATGTCTGACATTTAAGTCTTTTATCCTGCTTAGCAACTAAGTCCCCTTCTGAGGCTGGAGCTCCACTCTGAATGACCATCCAGCATTGGGGGACTATGCTTCTGTTGGTCTTCTTCCTGGGCTGGACTGTTGGCCTATTCCCAAACCTGGTGACTGGGTCCTACAGCCCATGGGCAAACCTCCTACATGGTATTTGCCCACCCAGAGGTCTTCTGAGCACTAATTGTCTCTTGAATTCCCCAGGGCTGTGCTCTGCCTGCCAGATTGGAAATCCCAGGCTTGGCCTGGTATAAATCATTGCTGAGATTTTCATCAAGCTTGGGATGCTTGTCTACCTATCATGGGCCAGCTTCTCCATTGGGTCAGTTCCCCAAACCCATCTCACCCTAGCCACATTCCTTGGTTTTCCCAGTGAGATCCAGCACAAAGATGTCCTAAAGAGGACAGGTGCTTCGAGTGGGTTTTCCACAGTGTGGGGAAGGGATACACTGACCCATCCACGATGGTACCTTGGAGGCCTCTTTTCATTTGGAAGTGATGCTCCAAAGGCATGGTCTGAAAGCAGACAAAGAGTTGGCTAAATTATTCTGCATAAGGAATTGGTGGATACTGGAGGTGATGGAGAGAATACAAAAGAGAGGACCCTGGAGAAAGTTGGAGTAGTTTGAGTGACACAGCAGGATGCTGTAACCTAGGGGGAAAGGAGCCAATAAGAGATTCCCTGTGTGGCATGACCAGAGGACTTCTGCTGTTCAATTTTTTTTAATTTATTTATTTTGTTTAATTATTTTTGGCTGTGTTGGGTCTTCGTTGCTGCGCCCAGGCTTTCTCTAGTTGCGGCGAGCGGGGGCTACTCTTCATTGCAGTATGCGGGCTTCTCATTGCAGGGGTTTCTCTCATTGCAGAGCATGGGCTCTAGGCACGCAGGCTTCAGTAGTTGCAGCACGCGGGCTCAGTAGTTGTGGCTCACGGGCTCTAGAGCACAGGCTCAGTAGTTGTGATGCATGGCTTAGTTGCTCCGCGGCATGTGGCATCTTCCCGGACTAGGAATCGAACCCGTGTCCCCTGCCTTGGCAGGCGGATTCTCAACCACTGCGCCACCAGGGAAGCCCTGCTGTTCCATATTAATTTGTCTGCTGTGGGACAATATGACCTCTTCCCTGCTAAACAGCTGGATACACCTGTTCAACTTTCGTGGTGGAGACATGAAGGGTGAGAGAGCAAGACAGTGTAGAGAAACGTGCTCTGCTCCACGCGCCTCTGCTGAGACTCACGTGTGGCTGGCAGCACTGGATCTCGACTCTAGGCTGGAATCTGCTAGTTCCAGGTGGCCAACACTAGAGGGGTGAGCAGAAGCTAAAAGTGGGTCTGGGAGAAGCAGGGGGGAGTCCTTGACACAGAAACAACCGCGGGTAGACTTAGGCAGGGACATGAAACAGACCCCCTGTTTGCCAAACATACTGGAGGCTTTGAAGGCAACTCTTAGATGACTGTGCCGGTTATTCTGGGATTCATTGTCATTACACGCTCACCATTTGAGAGAGCTGGCCTGATATGAGACACTCTAGATTCTCTTAAATTTGGATCCAATTAACTTGGAATTTGTGTTCCCAGGGTCAGGGGTTTGGGTGAAATTATCTTTTTCTTGTCTGTGAAGAAACAAATCAGAAGTAGAGACAAAATGCTGGGAAACATGTTTAGCCTTTGTAAATTTAGTAATTCTTGGTTTATCGCCCTAGGGAAAAAATTACAATAGATACATTGATAGTTAATGGGGGTTTACAGTTCTGGGGAAAATTGTTTTTAAAACCCTTGATCCTTTTTTTACAATTTGATTTGAGGATAGTTCCAAACCTCTTCCTAGCCACTCCCTCCCCTGTAGAGAGTTGATTCCTTTGTTTCTCCCAAGCATACCTTGCATGGTGAGAAGATGCTATGGAAAGCCAGATCGCCATTTTAAAGGCTCCCCCAAGCATCCTGGAATGGGACAAATTTTCTTTCTTGCGTCCAGGTAAGTGTCGATCATCAGGGCTGGAGTAGATTGTCAGGATGTGGCAGTGGGAATGAAAAGGGAGGCGAGGAGAAGGTTCTTGCTGAAACCATTCCCTTTCCTTCGTTTGTTCCTAATCCAAGAGCTGCTGGAAAGTATCTCTCAGAGCACACCTTGATCCTTTTCCTGAGAAATCCAAACTTGGAAGTGACTAGCAGGTCTAACTGTGCCTCTGTGGAATCTAAATTCTAGAAGGAGACAAAGAGAGTTCTGGAGGCCTCTGACTGAAGAGCCTAAAGGATTAAATCCAAGTCTCTTAACAGTCCCAAAAAGCTGTCAGGGTGCCTGGGCAGTGTGGAGCCAATCTGGGCAATGCATTCCAGATGGTTTGCCTTCCTTCCTTGGGTTTGGGGCCAGTTGGAGCTCCCGGGCGGTCTCCCAAGGTAGACCCCCAGAGAGCACAGGGCAACTGTCCAGATGGGAGGGACCAGGCTGAGGATCACTGTGGCAGGCTTGAAATTAGAGGGAAGGGCCTCCTCCTTTGTGTTGAGCATCTGGATATCATTTTTCAGGCTATTAAATAAACTAACTCTACTCTGCTAAATGCAGCCAATTCATTTTTTTCAAAAAGCACTTGGGGGCCAAGCAGTTGCCCCAGAAGGGATCCAAATAATTTGGGGCTATATGATATGGTGAAGCTCAGAGAAGGCGCTCCAAAACTCTCTAACAGGCATCCAGCCACCACCCCCACTCCAACCTCCCAACTTCACCAGTTCACGGGCAATGACGCCACCAACTGCAAAGACTCAGGACCATGCCAGGTCTTTGCAGTATATTTTACTTTTTGCTTTTGTGCAAAATGTACGAGGCAGATGTAGAAGCCTTTCTTCCATGTTGAAGGCTTTCTGATTAGGTTACTGAAAATAAGCAGGAGACAGTAGAAGGGTGGGGGCAGGGAGAGCATGTGAGAGAACAGAGAGAAGGAGCAGACTACATGAACCACCAAAAATTCTCGGTGGACTCCAAGGTCTGTGAATCGACTCTAGCCATGACTGAATTTTCTACTGCAGAAAGAAGGCCTATTTGCCTATGGTCCTGTTGCAACTGTGTGCTTTGGCCGGCAACCTAAGGGCAGGCAGCTAAGAGCAGCCCCCTCCCCAAGGGGCCTGGGGAGGAGACAGGAGGTGAAGAGTGAGCTTCTACCTATGAGTGTCCCAGGCTGGTTGGAAGAGAAGTGGTCCCTGTTGTGGGGAAATCCCGGCTAACGAGGCAGCAGGTCCCAGTGCCGGGGAGCTTCTGGCTTCACTAGAAAAGAGTGATCACAGAGCAGCATGCAATAAACAATTGCAAGGGAAGGGAACCCATAAGCATTGAGGGGATACAGGGAAGGGGTGAGCAGAACAGTCTGCGATTATTTGGAAGGAGAAGAGTTGCTAACAGAGAAAACCCTTTCCAATCCAATAATAACCTTACACAGAGGAAGCAGAGGAAGCCCAGGCACAGATCCTGCCCAACCATCCCAATGTCTAGTCTGTTGCTTTTGGACCTGTGCTTTAGTCAAGCTATTTTGGATACATTTCCAGAGGGTAAGTATTAGAGAATTAAAATCTTACACACCCAACTAATCCCCGAAAGTCACCCTATTTGAGGAGTGGAAATGTCTTCTATATATATCTCCCAACTCTATGAACTACCTATGATGGCAGAAGCAGGTTTCCTAAAATTTTCAGCCTAGTCCATGTTGGAAGAAAGTGATGACATTCAGGACATAAATGTCTAAATATACATCATTATACATGAACAAGCCATGAATAATCAAATACACAAATCTGTATACTCCGAACTTGTGGTGGCATACCCCAATGTGATGTATCCACACACCCCTAACTCTTACACTTTGTCCTTAGGAATCAGTCAAGAGTATGGTTATTGCCATTATTTAGAGACCTCACTTGACCCTGGTCCTCCTGGATGCCTGCAAATCTCCAGCCCCGAGCCTCAGACCCTCGCCTCTCTTGACAGGGCTTTTCTAGGCTGCCAAACAGCTCCCTGTTGTATGTATTAATTAATTTTGATCTCGTTCATGGCAGCTCTGCTGTGAAATGTCAGTCCTGTTAATAGCTCACCATCAGGCTCTGTGCTTATCTTCTCAGAGTCGTACCTCAGGACTAACCTTTACCTTCTTTTATGATACCAGAACATTGACAGACTCTCAAATGCCATAAACAATAGTTTTCTGAAACTCATCCGCCTTGTAACTGAAACATGTCATGAGCACCAGCCAATCCTTCTGAAACAATATTGATGTAAGTGACAGGCACACAAGGAAATGATAGGTATTTTTGCCTCCAGATTCAAATGGAGTGTTTTGATATTGTTTCTCAGACCAGAAGACTTACATGGTGGAGAACTTTCCTGGACTGAATCTTTCTTGCTCACCTGAATATTAAGAGAAACTTTCTCAAGGGGTCCAGACAAGTGTTGCTGTAATTCTTTAAATGGAGCAACATTAGTTCTTGTCTTGTTCATACTTGGTAACTAGCATTGCTCTTCTGCATGATGCTATGTACTTTCCCGCTATGGTTGGACCTCTGCCCTTGTGACTCCTGCTTCTCCACAGTAGGTTGATGAGGGAGCCCGGGATTCTCCCAATCAGAGAAACCTGAGACAGGCCCCAAATCAGTTAGCCTAGGTAACAGAAGCAACAGGGGCAGGGCATTACTACCCAGCCCCAATTCCATGGCCATCCCATCCTCATTTCTTTTCCTGGAGTTGCCACGAGCTCCACTTGAGGTAGAAGCTCTGGTGCTTGCTCAGGAAGGAGATGCCTGAGGAACTATTCCATGATGAAAACTGGACTCCTTAAGGCTCTGCTCCATAGGGGTTTGGTCTAGATTTCCTAGGATAACTCATCCCACCAGAGGAAATGAGTTCATCTGGTCACTGACCTGACAGATGGCAATGATTTGGGTCCAGAGTGCCAAGGAAAACTCCCCAGAAGATTGCTGCTCCTCCCTGCGGCTTTAGTGGCAGTGCCACATGGATGGGTCTGTCTGCCTGGTAGCCTTCTCACACCCACAGAGTGTAAATACCAAGAGCAGCCACGTTCCTTGGGATTTGCATAGGGGATGCCTCTGAGGGCATCTGACCTGATTTGAGTCAGCAGAGGAGAATCTGTCAAGCCAGATCTCATTCGGGCAATGTGGAGCTGTTTTTAGACTCTGACCTGGTAGAGTCCATCCTGGAACCATGAGCTGAGGAAAGGTGGCTGAAGGGAGCAAGACTCATTTAAGAAGCTGTGATGGAGGGACACCCGTCCTGCCCTGGTGGCTGGCTGCCAAAGTAGATTGGCTCCAGGTAAGTCACTGGCAACTAAAAGAATACTTCTTCCTGCTCTGCCTCAATAAACTGTGCATGGATCATGAGCTGCTGGAGCAAGGGCACGCCATGGAATTGGAAGGGCACCAGGAGGTTTTTGCAGCCTGTACTCCTGGGGCTCAATGAATTCTTCCATATGATCTACTTCCAGGAGGCTTCCTCTCCTCGCTTCTCTCCAGGTACCATGATAGGCCTTTCATTTGATATTGAACAGCTATTTCTATACCATCTCTGTCCATGCCTTCATCTAAGAGAATTTGTTGTGTTCTTGACTGACCGGGGTGAATACAATCTGGGCTTTTCTTCCCCCAGTTTCTTTCACTTGTAACTGAGAAATGAGATTACCATGCAGGAAGTACTCTAGGAAGAAGGTACACATATTTGCTGTTACCAAGAGTATCTAAATCCATAGCAATTCGTGTTAGAGGGAAAGGCACAGCAGTTTTCCTTTTTCAAGAGTTTTCCCTCTGATTGTTCATTTTGTCCTTGTAACTCTTAGGACCTTGTAGGAACGAGTCATATTACCTCCATTTGACAGCTGAGGACAATACAGCTCCACAGTGACTTGTTTGAGGGAGTCCAGAGAATTGGTGACAAAACTGATGTCTGGTCCTGATTTCCATTCCAGGGTTCTTTTTACCAATCTTCCTTATTTCATTCATTCAGTGTAGCAACTGAAGTGAAAAACTGCGTACTACATGACATGGTAGAAACAGGTTTATAGTCTTATCTCCCACAGCCTGCCCACATAAACCATCTGTCCAGCCACACCAAAATAGCATCGTGTTTCAGGCTCTGCACCTTTGCTCCTGCATGTCACTTGCTTGAACTGCCCTCCCCCAATTCTCTGCTTAATGAAACTTAACCATCCCTCAAGCCCAAGCTCAACTGCCCTCGCTTCTATATTGCTCTCATGATTATAGCAGCAAGAAGTAGTTTTTCTTGCTTGGGATGGAGTTAATAAAAGAGGGGCAACTTTGATGCCATCATATACTGCCTTGGATTATAGCTTTTTGCAGGTGAATTTTATCTCCCCAAATAAACTGTGAGTCAAAAGGAGACAGAAATTTGTTTCACAGATCTTGTGTTCCCTAGAGAGTCTTGCATAGACTATAAGCTCAGTATTTACTGAATGAGCAAATGTGATATGGAGGAGGTTAAGTGGCTCCTCTACAGTTTCAGAGTACTGAGACTTGAATTCAGAATTCCAGAAGCTGATCTCCATGTTATTTCCACCAAGTCATGCTGAAAACAATGCAGTTTTCACTATGATTAGCCTCTTTGCAGGTCAAAAATGGTTGAAAGTAGGCAACTTCATATTGGCTCAATGTAATACAATGCATATTGAGTTATTCTGAAAGAACAGAATAGTTTAAATGATTGGGCTCAAAAAACTGAACTTCCTGGGCTGTTGGCTTGCATGAAATGAGCAGCCCTTTCCCAGGGATGCCACTTCCTTTCATAAATTTGAATTGATTCTCACCATGAGTCAATGTGGGAATAAAATGTGGTGGTCATTAAGGTGCCTTCATGGGCCAAACAAAGAGGAGAATGAGAGAGTGACCCAGTGTTACCTTCTTTTGATCATCCATACACTATTTACATCTGCACTGACTAAGCATGCTCTGCCCACAGTGGACCAGTTAATGTAGATACAGAAATAACACAAAAATCCCTAATGGAATGCCAATCTAGTGACCATCTACAGCTACTGCAAATCATTTAAGAAAAAATCTTAAATTCAGCGGAATTTTTTGTCTCTCTTCTTTTTGTTTCATCTGAAGAGTTGAATGAAGGTTGGAACTCCAGGTATCATTCTGTAAATGAAATGTATACTCAGTCTGTATACTGAATCAATCTATATACTGAAATGGAATAAAATAGAGATAATTATGCTTATTTGGAACCTCTCAGGAAGCTGCTTGGGGAGGGAGACTCCCAAGGGAGTTACTCAAGTGACAGCAGAAGTGTGTTCACCTGCTTCAGAGAGGGGTGGGGTGTGGTCAACTGTAGAGCTCTTCTGCTGCACAGAGGGTACAAGTTTGGGTCAGAACTAAATTGCTCAAGCCAATAGAGAAGAGACAGATTCTGTCCTCTTTCTCTTGTGGTTGTCAGGCTGTCTTTAAATAAATATTAAGCCCATATTTAAGATTATGTGTTTGAAGCAATACCAAATTGGCCCATTAAGGCAGCTGTCTGTCTTGGTCTAGGCTTGTTTATCGGCGTCATTTTACTTATCGAAGGAAATAGACCACTCCTTGAGGAGTCACAGAAACCACAATGGAACTCAGGTATCTTAACCCAGTCTTGCATCCTATGCATTAACATCCCATTGCTAATAGCAATTCATTCCATTTGTTTATTTATTAATGACAATTATCTGCATTGCTCAAATGACTTCCTCATCCAAATTAAATATTAGGATATTAGGTCAACAACATCAGTTTTCTGAAGGCCATTCCTCTCTGAAGTACAAACGAGAGTTAATAAATCAAGCAAAGATCAACAGCCTACTTCCTACCAGGCGCTGTGCTGGGCACTGGATGTCACAGTAGGTTAGATCTAGTTTGGTTTATTCAGAAGACAACTCTGGTAGACAAACCAAGGAATGTTTTTGTAGAAGGATAAAAATAGTCTTTAGTACATAATCTTTACAAAATTATAGACACATCCTAAGCAGCTCTTGCTTCCTTTAACAACTCATTGTGAATTCTTTATCCATGCAGTTACCTACATTCCTATAGCATTTATTTTGTTCATGTCTCCAGTGCTTCTTGGTATGATGAATTTATAACTCAAAGACTAAAAGTAGAATTTCCTCTTACATGTTCTAAAATTACTCCTTTCAAAGTTCAATGGCTCCTTCTTCCCTTTAGTTTTAGTGATGGAAAATCTGGTGAATCATTCCTGATTACACAGTGTATAAACTTTGTATTTTCATAAAATCTAATCATGTTTCTGTTCAGTCTTCTTTCCAAAGTGCTTCACCCCATTCAGTAAGTCAACAGTCCTCAAGTCATTTCTGAGACCTTTCTGGAACTTTTCTAGATCTTCATGTTTATATTGATATGTATTGTTTCCAGGAGAGAAGGCAATAAGTACTCGAGGTATAGGCTACTACGGTTCTATATATATCCAGGTTGATGTCTACATAGTTCTTTAATAATAAACAGGTCAGTATTTCACACCACAGTTTGTCATTAATCCATGCTTCTTACCCAGATATTTCATTGCTATATAAACTCCCTTACTGCAAAAACAAACAAAACACCTCTACTGAAGCAAACACCTGTCTAGAACATTCCTTCAAAACTCCTTGTCTACTGCTACATTCTCTTCCCTGATTTTGGTTTTCTGTGTACACGTAAGCACTCATCTATGTGCTCAAAATAAACAAACATGCAAAACAAAAGAAAACCAACATATCCTTCCTTTTCTCCTGCAAAATACAAATCAACAAACCCTCTCCTTATTGCCTACACATCCCGATTTTTCTCTTTACCATACTTCTACTCCCTCACTAAATTTCATTTTCTCTTCTGGCCCATAGAGGTTCTTTGTCATCTTTTTTTTTTCCCCTACTGGGTATATGTTGAAAACACAACAAAAAGAAGACTCCCCACTCTCCAACTAATGTGTAGCCAATGCAGCAAGGGGAAAATAGGTCTCTTAGGCCAGATAAATTTTAGCAATTAACAGTATCTTCTGTGCCTCATACTTAAAAATACAGCTTTTGACATTTCATACTTCACAAACGTCAATTGTGAAACTTACATTTAGGTAATAATTAACTACTTTAAAAATAGACTCCACAACATTGACTATGATTTAGCATGGCGCCGTGTGTATAGGAAATGTATAGTAAATAACTGATGAGGCTTTACTCTGATAACTACATGAGAAATGCCTCACTATCCTATAGGTTATACTTCTTACTGCAGATGTCTGGTGGTAGTTTAGTTAGCTCTATGGATGTTTTTGTTGGATGGATAGAAATCATGTGGTGAATTGATGAGGAACGGATGGAGTGTCTGGGTTTTAAGTTTTTAGGAGGTAATATTCCCTTTGGGACCTTCTAGATAGTTTGAGGGCTAGTACTCTGCAGAATTAACACAAATATGACAGCGATATATATTTAAGTAAATTAATTAGTTCTAGAAAATGATACGTTTTAATGTTTCATTGGTGTATCTTCAAAAAAGGCAGCATTGTATCCATTCACTCAGGAAAAGCTTTTGTTAAAAAAGCAGATTAAAATTGGAAAATTGTCCAGGGTGTCTTTAATCTTTCACTGAACTGTCCACTCTAAGTACTTTTAGTCTAGGGAATCATCATTGTCCTCAAAACTTCCCAAAGAAAGCCTCTACTGAGTTTTTATCCTGAGTTTTCTAGTGACAGGTTCAATGCCAGTAGGGCTGCATGGGCATGTAAGTGGGAACTTCACCTTTACATACTCAGGCCACTGAGTAGGTGGCATCATATTTCAGTATTGGGAGTGAACACAAAATTCACAGGGACAAATGTTGACCCAAGCATAAGAAGATGGTTGAGTCTAATATTCTAAAATATATAATTAGTCAATGACTAGGAACCCTTCCACACATCAGTCTGGAAAGATAGTCAAATACAGAATGTTTTCTTTTTCTTAAATATCTGCACTAGTTAAGTAGACAATACTATGTCCAGTGCTAATTTTAGAGGCCTTGGACTCAGTTTTACAGTATAGACATAAAGAAAATATGAGGACAAAAAAAGCGCAATTTTTTGAGAACATAATGAAAGTCCCTGTCAGAAGCTACATGTTGTTCATGAGAATCCTGTTGAAATAGAAGAATATAATAAAAACCAACTGTCCTTCCCTGCTGACTTTTACTTTTTGAAGAAAGCTGAAAAAACACAGACACATGACTTGTGATTTGAGAGATGCCCAAATAAACTCCTTCAACATATTTATATACAAATAACCCCACAGAGATCTTCAGTTTCTGCTTCAAAGATGCTATGGCTTATGGAAGGATCCATACGCGCCTTCCTCCTGACTGGGCCTCTGAAAGGCAGTATGCTTCCCTGTCCTCCAGCTGCCTTATTCATCTCAGAGCAGTCCATAAAGATTCTATAAAAATTCTACAGAATTGAAGATCCCACCAGCTCTTATTTACAAAGCTCTCTGATACCTATTTACAGACTTTTGGTTCAGAATGAAAATGCACAGGACGTACAGCCTCTTCCTAGAATATTCACTATTTTCCTTTTGCTATTTAATAATAGGAAGTGTATTAATTTAAAGCAAATGTCCACAGAAAGCACCTCATCCTCCAGGTAATTTGGTCATATGTACCAAATTTTAAAGTGAGGAGGGAATTCTGGGAAGATGGAGGAAGTGGTAGCATAGCTTTGAATGCCCCCAGATCCCTTTCCCAAAACAAAGTAACTAGGTGACAAACTCAAAACCCTTGAAAATATTTACAGTAAAGCTAGGTGACAGAGTAGCTCCATGAATATCAAAATATCAATGAAAGGGGATAGCCAGAAGACCTGCATGTTATCAGCACCTATGCAGGAGGAAGCAGAGAAATCCAAGAGAAACAGCGTATCCGAAAGAGCTGGGGACAGGAAAGTTCAACAATAGCTAAGGGGTATTCACTGGAAAGCATTGTGGGCTCATGTGACAACAACCCTGAGTTCTTCAACAGAGAAACTGCATGGAGAAGAAAAGTTTGGAAGGGAAAACTGCATATTTAAAGAGATTTAAAAGATACATCAGAAGTTTTTTTAATGGACAAAACTAAACTATCATGTTTATGGATGCCACTTGGGTGGTAAAACTACAAAAAAATAGAAGGAAGTGATTTCTATAAAAGAATAGTGGTTATTTTCAGGGAGGGAGGAAGTTTTGATCACAGAGCACATGGAGGGCTTCTTTCGTTGCTGACAAAGTTCTGTTTCTTAATCTGGGTGATGGGTAAAGGGGCCTTGACTTATAACAATCCATTAAGCTCTGCATTCACTTTGTTTGGTTTTCTGTATTTGTATTTTATAATAAAAAGAGGCTTTAAAAATTTTTAATGCACATATCCTTTGTCCTAGTAATTCCACTGCGAGGGATTTGTCTATAAGATATACTCACCAAAGTATGCAAAGATAGGCATGCCCATTGCATCACTCTTTGAAATTACCAAAAAGTTGGCGGTGGTGGTGGTGGAAATGAATGTCTGTTAGGTGGGGACTCTGAATAAATTATGATACAGCTAGCCATACAACAGAATACTATGCAGTCAAGAAAAAAAATGAGATGGGTCTGGTCTATGGGTTCCCAGATATATCGTTAAGTTTTTAAAAGAGAGAGGTATACAACAATATTATTATGATCCCTTGTGTGTAAATACACACAGAGACACACATTGTATTTGCATTTAAAATATTTGGAAGAATATCTAAGAAACAGTTAAATTCTTTACCTTTAAAGTTGAGGTGGGACTAGGGATGGAGTCAAAGGGTGAGAATTCACTTGTCACTTTATATGCTTTTATACTTTTCAAAAGTATGTATATATTTTACTTTTACAATTTTTAAAAAGCTGATGCCTTGATTGCAGTCTTGTGAGAGGCCCTGAGTGGGAGAAACCAGCTAAGCTGTACCTGGATTCCTGACAGAAAGAAACTGTAAGATAATAAATATTGTTGTAAGCTCTCAGTTTTGGGATATTTGTTACACAGCAACATAGAATTAATACGGTTGACTAAATCCCATCCCTTTTGGAAGTAGACCACATAAGGAAAGACACTTGCCTTTGGAAGAATATCTGGCACATTGGGTGGATGTAGTAAAGTCATGATGGTTTGTTTTTTAGCTAATGTCCTCACCTGTGCCACTTTGTTTTGTTTCAACCCTTCCAGTGAGGTGACCTTATCTGTGAAGGCTTAGTTCAAAATGGGCTTTCTTTACAAATCCATTTTGTTTTCTGACATTGAGTTTTTTCAATCTCATTTTCAAAAAAAATAACTTTATTTATTTATGTATTTTTGGCTGTGTTGGGTCTTCGTTGCTGCGCGCGTGCTTTCTCTAGTTGCGGCGAGCGGGGGCTACTCTTCGTTGCGGTGCGTGGGCTTCTCATTGCAGTGGCTTCTCTTGTTGTGGAGCATGGGCTCTAGGCATGTGGGCTTCAGTAGTTGTGGCTCACGGGCTCTAGAGCGCAGGCTCAATAGTTGTGAGGCATGGGCTTTGTTGCTCCGTGGCATGTGGGATCTTCCTGGACCAGGGCTCGAATCCGTGTCCCTTGCATTGGCAGGCAGATTCTTAACCACTGCACCACCAAGGAAGTCCCTCAATCTCATTTTTAGTTTGAAAACTGCAATTTGAAAGTGATTTAGTTAAGAATCATCCCAGACTCCAATTTATTACTCTATACACTTATTATTTTCTGTCCTTGACTGCTTTTCTCCATTGTCTGCATTCTTCTACCTTTCGTTAAAGTTTTTCTTAGTTCTTTCAGCTCTTGGAAGGAGCATAAGAATCTACTTGAGTAAGATCTCATATTATTTCCACATTTCCACATTTTTTCTTTTCTTTTTCTGGCTGGAACTGCATTTTTTATATTATAGTCATTGCTCTGAAAGCTTGTGCATGACTTCCTTTTATTTCTCATTTAATTAAAAAAGAAGGAATAAATTCTACTTTAAGAGATAGACCATATGACCACATTTAGTAGTGGGAGAACAATATTTGCATTATTTTTTGCAGAATTGTCAGAATACTTGTTCTTTGAACAACATAAGGAATCCAGATTTAGGAGGCCTGAAATTAGAGGGGTGCTCTTCCTTCCTCTCCCCACCACGTCTCAGAATGGCAATTCCTCAGCTATGTGGGAGAATTTAGAAAGATAAATGGGAAGGGAAGATTTCTGAGTACCATTTTACTTTGTTTACCAAGTTCTGAGAAAGCCTATTTGGCATGAAACACAAAGGGATCCAAAGATTATTTTGACTGAATCAAGATTATAGGCTCTCTGGGACTTCCCTGGTGGTCCAGTGGTAAAGAATCCATCTTCCAATGCAGGAGATGTGGGTTCGATCCCTGGTCGGGGAACTAAGATCCTACATGCTGCGGGGCAACTAAGCCTGCGGGCCACAACTACTGAGCTCGCGCGCCTCAATGACAGAGCCCGCGTGCCACAAACTACAGAGCCCACATGCCCTGGAGCCCACGCGCCACAACTAGAGAGAGAAAACCTGCACACAACTAGAGAGAAACCCACGTGTCACAACTAGAGAGAAGCCCGTGTGCCACAATGAAGAGCCCATGCCACAACGAAGGATCCCACATGCCTCAACTGAGACCTGAGGCAGCCAAAAAAATAAATTTAAAAAAAATGAACAATGCATTAAACACAGTTAAAGCATTAAAAAGAAAAGATTTTAGGCTCTCTAAGTTACAAATAATAATAATAACAAAACAAAAAAATACATCACTTTTCCTTCTAAAATATTTAGAGAGATGCACGCAATGTGAGGAAAATGGCCTTAGAACAACATAGCAATATATGTCTTCTACCATGAAACACACACATGAGATCATGTCAAATAAGAGATCAAAAAAGCTGGCAACCAATCCTGCAAGGTTTTTACTTGCACTAAGTATTTTACCCCTTTCTAAGTGTAGCACAGACCTGACATAGTAAACGTACCCTTCACCAATCAAACCACAGGGGCAACAACAACAAAGACATGCATAAAAAATTTGTTAAATGTTATTTTGTTCGTTTGTTTATTTAGCACATGGCCCCAGAGAAGCTAACCGAAGACTCAGTCCTCTAGCTCTATGGTGTTACTCTAAGTTGCTCCTCAGGGCAATGCCGACATCAGATATGGGTACTTGAAGAAGAAAGATACTCCTTTCCAACCTAGAAGAAAATATTCAAGGATTTGGGAGACAGCATATGATATTTTGCAAGGTGCCACCAGTCTTTCACAATAAAATATCACCAGTGAAAAAACATGGAGGCCAGAAAGGGCTGGTGAGGGAGAAGTATGACAAGGAGGGCTGGCAAGAGTAAACCCTTGGTGAATTCAACCCAAGGGAAAATAGAGAGAACATAAGTGAGTATTTCTCAAAAGTTTTTCTCACCAAATTCCTTTCATTTTAGAGTTGAGGAAACCGAAACATGGGCATAATGACCAAAGGCATATGACTAGTAACTGACAGAGCTGGCTCTTTCTACTATATCCCAGTGCCTCTTCACGTTCCTAATTTCCTACCTCTGTTCTATTCTAAATTGCCCTTGTTAATTGGCATTACAGTCTCTGCACCTAGTGTTTTAGACATATTCAGAAACTTCTTTTAAACACATTGATTCATTCATTCAGGGCTGAATTATGTATGACAGCAGTAACAACTCCACCCTGGGGCGTATCCGACGGGGTGAGGGGTTCAGGATCAATCATGTTGTGTTCCATTCTTCCAGGCTTTCGATATTTTCACAGAGGAGAACTCAGTTTCCTCAGAGTGCACAAGCCCCAAGAAGCCATCATAAGGGTGTCTGTGGAGAAAAGAAGGCAAAGTCCCATGGGTCCAGCTACCCTCCACAGTCATCCTTAGGATGACCTTGGGGAACCTGATTCCTCCTTTGGCAAGGATGTATGTGGATTGTGTGATTTGGGAGAGGCAGGTTAACGAGCTATATGTATGTAGTTAAGTCTTTGGTCCTTCTTAGCATCAGCTGGCAAGACCATGTCCTTGTCGCACTGCTTCTGAGAGCCACTGCCTCTAGGCAGGAAGAGGAAGAGGGAGTGATACTGCATCTAACTTTGAGAGTAACCATTACCGTGTCAGTGTGCAAATGACATGTTCCAACGGGCAGGGTAGGAGTGCGCAGGATTGTCTACCTATCTTGTATATTATAGGCATGGTCTAATTCTTCCTCATATTCTTTCTTCTAATAATGAATTGTGAGAGAACAGGATGTACTGTTGTGCTTTATAATTCAGGAAAACAATGCAGGTATTGGCTAACATTGACATGATCAACTGCTTTGTAAATTTTTTTTTAAAGCCAGTCTGGCAGAAAAGCATTGGCCTATTGTGGGAGTTGCGTTGGCCCTTCCAACACTTTTCAGTCCAGTCCATTAATCAGCAGCAGAATTGCCAAGAGACCACATTACTACGCTGTAGCTCAAAAAGGTCTGTGGTTGTGAGTGGGTTGACTGGGAACAAAGTTATATCAGTCCAATTCCGATTGATTAATGCTGAAGTCCTTGCTAAATAATGATTACCAGTCCCAGTCCCCACAAATCATTCAGTGGTGAATAAGGACTAAGTTAAACAAATTTGGGCCTGTGAACACAGATTTTTCTTGCAGTGGTGGGCAGAGGTGTAGAGATGGTAGGAGAGGGGAGAGAAAATCTAGATTTGACTGAATAAGCAAAGAAAAAACAACTGCAGTCTGGGTTCTCATCACTTCCCTTCCTCCTGCTGTTGCCTTGTCCCCATCTCTGCATTCGCCATCTCTCCGCAGTCAGATTACCTCCAAATGGTACCACCATAGTCACTCCCTTCTATCACCCTTGGCTCTTTCCTTACAGATGCCCATTACTAGCCAGATGGAGTTATTGCCTAGTCAAATGGTTTAAACCTCCCCTCTCTGAAGGCTTTTCTACCCAAATTCTCCAACCCCCCCCAATTCCTCCCAATTACTTGTTTCTAGCAAAGTACATTCCAAGTCATTCCCTTTGTCTCTTTCTCCCAGTTTCTCTTCTTTTTCACTCCCATATCCAAGTATGCTCATGTGTGGAAAGATAGCATTCTTCTGCTTCGGTTAGATGGCCTTTTCAAAAATGCTTAGTGTATTTCCACCAATCCTGGACATGGAGTAGGTAGGGTATTAGAGTTGCAAGAATATTTTGGACAATATCAAATTTAAATATTGCTTTTCTGTTTGGGGTTCTTTGAGACATATCCAAACAATAATGGGGAAAATTTTTTTTCAGTTTTATGTAAGCTCTGGTTGCTTCGGTGTCAGCAATCTCAAGTGTTGCTTCTTGCCAGCTTTCCATTTGGTAGAAGGTGCTTCCTAATGATGAACTTCTGTGAAGTCAGAACCAGTATAGACTGAGCCAAATCACGATTAAAATGCTTGCTGGCTGCTCCTTTTGCCAGGATAGTTCTGTGTTTCCACTTGTTGGAAAGCTATCTGCCTATCAATGTTTGCAAACGCCAGTACCTTTTGTTATAACAAACTCACAGTGTTCCTCTTCAAGAATGTCAGCATTCGTAATTTTTAATCCTCCAACTTTGAAGAAATGGAAGCCTCTGAATTTCTCTGCATTTAAAAGTAGAAATGGTAATATTACATAGCTAGAAATTTCTGTAAAGTGGATTGGCAATAATGTTATTTATGCTTTCAAAAATAGGGTTCTTCTAAATTTATGCCTGTGTATCAGTCACAAGCTAATAAATTCTTTGACTTTAAACTACTTTCTTTCTTGTCCTAGAAATCCTGAATGATTGCTACAATGTAGACATTTACAGAAGTTTGACTTGAGACAAAATATTTCAAAACTCAGTTAGATGTAAATTATAATTTATTACTGGCAGGAAAACACTTAGTTCCAACATCTCTGACTGGAAAGTTTTTGAATTTTCTAAATATGACAAATAAAGATTTATGAGGTGTGATTTCACAGAAGAAAAAGCATTTTGATGAAAACTTTTTTTTGGTAGGTAAAATAGGAAATCACAAGAGTAACCAGGATGAACTTCAGTGGAAATCATCTGTGAACTTAATTGATCAAATGAAATCCATTAAACTCTGGGAAACTAACATACATGTTTATTATTTAGTTTCTGGTATTGAGTCCTTTCCATTTCCCTACAGAGTTGTTTGTGGGATCTATTATTTGGAAAACATGCTATTTTAACTTGAGTTGTCAATAACTTGATCCTAGTAATTTGGTAGAAAGGGCATTAGATTAGGAACCAGATGGCCAGGGTTTCATTCTCACTCTGCTACTCACCGAGTTTGTGACTCTGGACATCTCCCTTCCATACTTTGGACCTCTGTCTTCTCATCTGTTCGACAATAAGAAGAAATACCTGATCTTGTTGCCTCTTAATGTTGTTGTGAGGATCAAAAAAGGTCCTAGTTGTTAAATCATTTTGAAACCATAAAGTGCTATATAATATAAGGCAGTCTACTCATTATCACCTCAGAATTCCTCTCAGATTACATTGCCTCAAATGCATTATTTAGCAAAAGCACAAACTTGGATACCATATGGAGTCCCTGTTGACACTGCAGATGTTGGTTAATTTTAGATTCTAAAAGAACAAAAGAACAGAAGCACCACCAAGCAAATTAGCCTCTCTTTAGCTTTTTCTTCGAAATCTCCTATTATACAAATACCAAACTAAAACTGGCATGCTAAATATTATAGAAAATTACATCATTTGGAGCATTGAAATTCTGTATATCCAAGCCTTTTTGCAGTTTATTTTTGCAGGAGTTTATCCCCTTCAAAGCACATCACCAATGAATTTAATGCTATAAGATTAATTACTTCGAGGACCAAGTAAGAGGATTTTCATCTTAAACTTTAACCTCAAATAGCACAGAGACGGGGGAAACACAAAAGTTTCAGAAGAGTCACAAAAAGATACGCAATCCATTTTGGTCTCTCTTGCACTAATGGAAAACTGAACTAAGCTCAGCTAGCCTTGGGCTCTGATTCTGAAGGTTCATATTTATGAGTGGGAATTTCCTTGTAGAACAGGTGTGACAGACTTGCACATACTCATGACAACTGCTTTTACAGCCTCATCAGTTTGGGAAGACCTGTTCTGCTCATGTGTGCTATCTGTAAGACATCTCTTTACATTTTGTCAAATCTGACTCCCTGCTTACACATGCACCAGCAAGAGGTGTTTTTGTAAAATATATAGATGGCATCTGTCTTTCTATCTCTTGTTTGTATACCACCCACTAACAAAAAATATCCTGGAACAAGCTGAGCATTCTGTAAGTGTCTTGAAATTATTTATATTATAAATATATAATAATTATATTATATATATATATATATATATATATATATAAAGGTCCAGTTGATATTCTAAACCTAGATTTTTACTTTTTATTTTAGAGGATAATCAATGTCCCCAAATTGTTCACTAAGTCTTAGTGCCTTGAGATATTGACAGACTATCACTTTAATTAGAAAAAATTTTCAAACTCAGGCCATAAATGTTTCATCTACAAGACACTTGCTCCTCTAAAATAGGCAAAATTTTCACACTTGCTCCTCTAAAAGAGGCAAAATTTTCAAAGTATGTTTCAACCTATCTTTTAGTGATTTGGTGGATACTACATGATATTTCAACATATGCTCTCATGTGGATTAGAAATATTAAAAGCAAATCCAAAGACTAGATTTTATGACACAGCTTATTATGGATGCAGTCTAGGCTGATTATTTTAGTATTAAGTATACTATTAATCACCTCCCTCTCCTGCCCATATGCTACCTCTTTTAGCACAAAATGCCTAATAAGGCAGGTGCAACCTGATTCTACGTTACATAGTTCTGTCAAACTGGAACAAAATTTTAACTCCCCCAAATATTTTCTCCTTGTGAAGGACTTTGGATTACTGCAGATGATTACAGGCCTAAACCAGAAATGGATTCAAACAACTCTCATTCACTGCTGAAACTGAACTGGAACTGACCCCCAAAATAAATTGGCTTAATTCCCTATAAGAGGAATATGAATCAGGTTGCCATCTGTTCCCTTCTTTCTTTAACTTCACCAGTGGGCTGGGTTTAAACATAGAACTGGAGGAGTCTTTAGGGGAAGGGGAAGAGAATTCTGGTTTGGTGTCTAGACAGGTATGCTGCAAGGGTAGATTCACTCTAGATGCAAGAAGAAAGGAGTCTGTGTATTAGCTGGGGAAATCATGTAATTTGGCAAACCGTGGGAACAACGTGAGTTTAATTTGTCTAATTTTGTTTGAAGATGTTGCATCAACTAAAAATCCTTTGCTCTCCAGAGGTGAAAAACATAATCCAAAGTAGCTTAGTCAAAAAGGTAAATTTACTGGCTCATGTAACTGAATAATTTAGAGTATTTGGTTCAGGTGAAGCTTGATCCAGGGCTCAAACAGTATGACCTAGGACTTGGTTTCTCTCTCCATTTCTCAATTCAGCATCTTCAACATTGGCTCCATTCTTGAGCAAGCTGTCACCTCGTGTACCCAATATGGATGCAAGCTGCTACTTACCTCTAGGTTCAAATCCAGAGCCAACTTTTCTAGTAGATCTAGAATGGATCACTGTGACCAGGGGAATAGGATAGACTGATGACCTAGACCTAGGTCACATGTTTCACCCCTGAGGCATGGGGGTAGAGATATCGCTATTCTCCCCAAGCCCTGAGAGTATGGAGGACCAGAGTCCCCAGAACAAAATTAGAGTGTGGTCAGTAGAACTGATGTTCTCTACAAATACTCAGGGACCAGATGCACAAATAATTTTATCAAATATTATTCCTCACTTAAGCAGGAATTCTGGCTATCTCCTAAAGACAGAGTCCAAGTCTTACCAACTGAAGAGAAAAAAGGAGAATGTATAATTGACATTTCCTAATGTTCACATAGAAGAGTTAGTGCTTAATGAAAACTTGAAGGATAAATATCGCAAATAGAGAAACCAAAATATATGGAAGGAATTTAAAAATTAATTAATTTAAAAACAAAAAGTGGGGGGTGCATAATGACCAAAAGAAAGACTGTAGAATCCTCATGTGAGACATTTAAAAAACTGAAGATAGTTTCAGTTAGAGCTGGGACTAAATACTCTTCAGAGATATTGTACAGTTCTAGTTCTACAATTTGTAGATTTTGTGATTTCTGAGGAAGAGAGCTTTAGAGCTAAGGAAAGCTTTCTAGATGGCTGTTGGCTAAAACTTGTCAATTTCATGGGTTTTGTTCCTTTTAATAAATTTATTTATTTATTTATTTTTGACTGTGTTGGGTCTTTGTTGCTACACGCTTTCTCTAGTTGCTACACCCTTTCTCTAGTTGCGGCGAGTGGGGGCTACTCTTCATTGCGGTACACGGGCTTCTCATTGAGGTGGCTTCTCTTGTCGCGGAGCATGGGCTCTAGGTGTGCAGGCTTCAGTAGTTGTGGCACGTGGGCTCAGTAGTTGTGGCTCACAGGCTCTAGAGTGCAGGCTCAGTAGTCGTGGCCCACGGGCTTAGTTGCTCCGTGGCATGTGGGATCTTCCTGGACGAGGGCTCGAACCCATGTCCCCTGCATTGGCAGGCAGATTCTTAACCACTGCGCCACCAGGGAAGTCCCTCATGGTTTGTTTTTAAATACCTCCTTTCATGCTACAATTAAAACGAACAAGCAAATAAACAAACCTCCCCACACATAAAATGGAACCAAAGAGAAGTTCTATGTGGAAAGATAATTTTATTTTCTAATAATGATAGTAATATGGACGGACTATCTTCTTAAGATGTATACATACATTTTTTAAATGGCAGCTCTCACTGACACGTTACTTCTACATATTTCTACATCTGTATATGCTCTCCTAAATATTTCATGTAAATTAAGTGCCCTAGGATTCTTCCATCCTGGTCTCATGTATCTGGAATCTAATAAATAAGAAAAAGTATGGGTGGTGGCTAGTGTAAAGACAGGATACTTACTTTATATGGCTCAGTTATAAAGCACATTTACCGAAGTCTACCCATTTCACCAAGCCATTAAACCTATTTTCCAAAAGCAACCATGGAAAACTGAAGAATTACAAAGAGAAATGTAAAGGGGTGCTAATAAAAAATGGCTGAAGGATATTTGACCCTGGGGCTAGGGTAGCACTAGAGCTGTTTGGGGCAGTGTATACCTTACAGGTTCTCAACTCCAAACCCATCAATCCCATCTGAGACTTCATTCTAGAGATGCTTCTATAGGTTGAATTAAGAAAACTCAAGTATTTTCTAGAGCTTAAAATTCATTAACTGGGGCATAATCAAGCTGAATTTTATTCTCTTTTTTCTTCTTTTTTAAAACATTATGCCAGCTATTACTGGTTGCAGGAGAAACAGATTAAATATTTTTAAAATTTCCTTTTTGGGGCTTCCCTAGTGGCGCAGTGGTTAAGAATCCACCCGCCAATGCAGGGGACACGGGTTCGAGCCCTGGTCTGGGAAGATCCCACATGCCACGGAGCAGCTAAGCCCGTGCACCACAACTATTGAGCCTGCGCTCTAAAGCCTGCAAGCCACAACTACTGAAGCCCACGCACCTAGAGCCTGTGCTCCGCAACAAGAAACCACTGCAGTGAGAAGCCCCTGCACCGCAACAAAGAGTAGTCCCCGCTCGCCGCAATTAGAGAAAGCCTGTGCACAGCAATGAAGACCCAATGCAGCCAAAAATAAATAAATAAATATTTTAAAAAATTCCTTTTTGGAAAAAATACAAAGATATAATTTACAGGCCAACGAATGAGGAACTATTCTTAATGGAACGTGAGAGTTAATCCTTGGAAAGCTAAGGTTCTACTTTGGAAATCTAGTCATACCACCTTAGAATATTCCTTTAGAAGATTTTATTAAAGTGTTTCGGAGACTTCTGGGGATTTATCCTATGAATAAACCTGCAGACATACGTGTCAGGTTATTCATCACAGCATTGTTTGTAACAAATAACAAAGATTGTAAACAGCCCAAATGTTCATCAATAGGGGAATGGTTAAATAAACTATAGTGTAATGCTATGCAGCTGTTTAAAAGAATGAGGACACTCTCTTAGTACTGATATGAAAGATCTCCAAGATAGGTTGTCAGAGGGAAGGCAAGATGCAGATCAGGAGATATAATATGCCACCTCTTGTGTAAGAAGGGAGGAAGAGAAGAAAGAAGAATTGCTTGTATTTGTGTGAAGAAACACTGTAAGGACACATGGGAAAACAATATAAATAGTTATCTCTACCTATGAGGGTGGGTGGGCATGGAGAATGGGGTGGAAGAAGCAGGGTGGGAGGGACATTTTTCACCATATACCTTTTAATTTTGTTTTGATTTTTGAAACATGTGAATATATCAGCTGGTCAAATATTAAAAATTAAATAAATACCAGAAAGAAAAAAGCTTGAGAACAGTCATTCAGGAGTCATATGGTAACTTCATAAAAGTTCCAGTTACAATTACAATAAAAAGAAGAAGAAATCTGAATTCATCCTCAACCAAAGGCATACTGTTGGCCTGGTACGAGTAGGCGGGTACAGCAGAAGCTCAGACCATACTGATTCCCATTCCTGTTGGCTGAGCACCTTGCCTCTGTCCAGCATCTTTAACCTACTGGCTGTTTTTCCATATCCTTCCTTCCTCTTCTCTTAAAAAAAAAATCCAAGATCCTGGAAGATGCTGCTGACACCTATGGAAACTTATTCATAAAGAGTTAAATTAAAGCTTTATCTAGAATGTGGATTGCTGCACATATTCACAAAAGCCAAGAAAGTGCCCTAGTTATCTTCCCAAGAGAGTAGGCCTCCTGGTTCACTTAGCTGGACTAGACTAGGGGCTCCTTCCTGACACTCTCAGGGTACTCTATGCAGAGCTCTGACATTGTGCTTAAAACATCCCACAGAAATCACCGGGGTAGGAGGCAGACCTCCCCACTAGCCTGGGTTTTTTGAGAGCAAGTACTGTGTCTTAGTGGGCTTTGTATTCTCAGAGCCTAACACAGCGCCTCCGTAGGCACTGTGTCAACTCAGTAAACTGAACTTTTATCCACCTCACTACTTAGCTCCTAATCCTAAGGGTCATCTTTAATGTCTTTCCCTCACTCACTGTCACTAAATCCATCAGTTAGACTGGTCAATTCTATCTGCCAAACATACACCCAAACCTACTACTCTTTACAATCTTCAGGCTACCACCCTAATCCAGACCACCACCATCTCTAGTCTGGACCAAAATCACTAGTCTGCTTTCTGATCCTCTCTCCCATCGCCCCCAGAACGCATTCTCCAAATGTAGTTAGGGAGATCTTCTTAAAAAACAATCAAATCATATCATACTCCTGCTTAAAATCCTTCAGAGGTTTCTATTACAATTAGAATACAATTTAAACTCTTTACCCTGCCCTTCCAAGCCCTGTCTGCTTCTTTGACTTCACCTCCTACCACTATCCCTCCCTTCCTCCACACCATGTCGGCCTTCTTTCAGTTCCTCACATCTACTCTGCCTTCTCCTGTCTCAGGGCCTCTGTCTGTGCTCTTCCCTCTGCCTGGAAGGCTATTCCTCCTTCCTTCTGTAGGATTGTCTCCTCATTACTGATGCTCAAAGGCCACTTTCTCAGGGAGACTTTCTCTGACCACTCCTGTTCCATCAGCCCCACTCTCAACATTGTTCTATTTGTAGCACCTTTGACCCTACAGATTAACATCTTTATTTGTTGGTTTGTGCTTACTGTCCCCACTCTAATGTAAGTTCTGTGAAGGCTCTTGTTAGCCTCTGGATGACCAGTGCCTAGAACAGGGCTGACATTTAATGGCTCTAAAAAGTTTTTGTTGAATAAAAATAAAGGCATTTAAAATTAATCATGGATAGATTATATATTCCATTTCCTCAGAGACCTTTTGATGAAACTATTTAATTATAAAGGCAATAAACAATTATAAAAAAATGAGGATGTCATGATCGGCTTTTATATTGTACAAAGTAGGCTAAGAGAATAAATGGAGAGAATATGATTCTGCAAGAAATGGTAACTTATGTCATAAACCAGTCTAGGCAACAGGCAGGTCTGAGCATTATGTTAGGTAGAAGGGATATAAAGATAACCAGATGCTGGTTTTGCACTCAAGGAGCTCACAATATATCAGAAGATACAGCTTTGTTATTATAGCTCTAATATCTGTATAGTACAAATCACATTCACATTTATAATTATTTCATTTAATCATCAGAAGAGTCTTATGAGGGGGTTATTATTATGTGTTATCACAATTTTATAGATTAAATAACTGAGGTTCAGAGAGGTTATGTGACTTGCCTCAAATGCACAGCAAGTGGTGAATGAGATTTTTAAGTTAGACCTAGATCTTCTGACTCAGCTCTCCTGTTCTATTTAACCACTTTGTCTGTTCAGTGTGATAAATGTATATGCAGCATGCTATGGGAGGTCAAGTGTAACAGACAGAAAGACTTTTTATCTGGAGAAGTCTGGGAAGACTTTACCGAGGAAAGTCATATAAATGGGGCTGTGAAAGTTGGAGGAGTTTCCCGGTGGAGGAAGAGGCACATTTCAGACAGAGATCTGAGAAAATGCACAGAAAGATGAAAATGTATAGCATGCTTTATGTGGCAGGGAGCAGAGGAATCCAGGAGGGGAGGTTGGGACCATACAGTGAAAGATTTTCAGTGCCACATTGTATGCAGTTGGGCAGTCTCTGAATGTAGAGGTTTTAAACAGTCAGATCTGGGTTTTCAAAAGAAAATTAGAGTGGCAGACTGGTGGATGAATTGGATCATGAAGAAACTAGTCAGGAGTTTTTTTGTGATCATGCAAGGGAGATGTGTCTGAATGAGGATACTGGAAATGGAAAGGACTGATTACAAAATGTTTGTGTGACGTAGAATCACTTTTTTGGGAGGTTGAAGAGAGGGAAGAGTGAAGATTATTTTTTTAATTTTCTAGCTTATATGACTCAGTGGATGACGACTACCTCAGCCAAATTGAAGAATACAGAAAAATGATTTGAGAAGGGAATTGGAAGTAGGAGATGGGGGTTTTCTTGTAGCTAAGATAAAGCACTTGCTTTATCTTTTCATCCTGTTTGATTTGAGGTACCTGTGTGTAGTATCCAGGTGGATATGTTAAGTAGGTAGCTAAAAGTATGGGCCTAGAATTTGAAAGCAAGGTTGAAGCTGGCGATCTAGGTTTAGAGTAACCAAAATATAAGTTGTATTAAAATTCCAACTGCAAAAGGGGCACAAGGGAACTTTTTGGGGGTGATGTAAATGTTCTATTTCATGATTACAATAGTGGTTACAAGGGTATACGTGTCTCAAAACAGATCAAACTGTACACTTTAAACAGGTTCATTTTATTGAATCTTAAACTCCTTGAAAAAAAACCCACTAAAAATAGAAGTGAACTGCCTTGTACAACATAGTGCTAAATAGTTTTTTAAAAATTATTAATCAATTGTTTTAGAAGAAATAAGAGAATGAGGAATTGTTCTACATACATCAGTTAAAAACAACTGATAGGCATCAGAGAAAGCTGCCATGGTTCCAGTTGTTTCAGAAGCCAGTGCCCAATGTGCCAGTTTATGGGCGATTTGGGAGTCCTCCATTCAAAAACTTATTCCCTCCCCAAACCACCCTCCTCCATCCTCAGCCCACCCTTGTACCACCTGGGTTGACTTCCTCATTTGGAAGAACTGAGATAACAAAGGTACTTGAAGAATATAATATGACTCATCGCTGAACAAGAAATCTTTCTCCTTATTGATTGATTTTAGGCTTATGGCCAATTTGGCCTCCTTGTTTGGCACCATTCCCTCAGCATCACTTCTGAATTGTCCTTTCAATGCTCAGCTTAAAATCTATTTTGTTCAAAAAACCATTTTTAATTTGACAGAAGGAGGTGGTGTCTGATACCTATATTCATCTCCCAGTGTGGACACATCTACCATGAGTATACAGTCACCAAATTTGTATATTTATGTTAGAATCTCAGTTCTGTCACTAAGTCTTTGAGACCTTGAAGAAAATAAGGATAATAAAACCCACCTTGCAGGGTGGTGTGGATCAAGTCAGTTAGCATATGTGAAAATGCCAAGTATGGCATTGAGTAGGCGCTCAATAAAAGGCAGATGCCTTGTCAAGCCTGACTATATTTGCTGAATTATTTAGTCTGTATTATAAGTTTCTTGAAAGTAAAAGCACTCTTTTCTGCACTCTGTACTCCCACCCTAACTAATACATCCTCTGGAGACATTGTAGAATGATGTTTAGAAAGCTGGCAGGTCAAGGATAAAGTTGAAAAAGATTTACACAATAAATATGTAGATGAGAAGAGGTCATTCAGGGGACATGGAAAAAAGGAACTCCATTTAGAGGTGGTGGCAAGGTCTTTCTTTACATTTCCTCTTTTCATTCATTTAAAATTTTATCTTGCCAAAAAGAGGGGACAGAAGGTTTCATTTTGATGAGTGGAGCTGCAGGACTGTGTGCCAATACACCTGGTATTGATTCATGCCAGCTGGGAGAGGAGCTTGGCTTCTCTGTGTTTTACTACTGTGGTTTTCTGGGCTGGGCAGCTGGGTGCCTAATAATGATAAAAACCATAATAATACTTCATAATTACGCACCGCCCTTTGCCAGAACTTGGGTTTAATTACAATGACTATGACGGAACTGGCAACATCTCACTCCCTGTTGGGGTGCAATACCCAAGGGCCCGGAAATAGAGTCAAGTGGCAACTGCAATTCTTCTCCTGCAGAGCTCTCCTGGCAATTCACCCAGAGTGCTCTGGGTTTGAATGAAGCTCGTCATCAGAAACAAAGAATACTTTTAAATTGCCCACATGTACTAGGCACTGTCAAGTAAAGTAGTGCTTATGATGCAACTCCTGCATGACATGGGGCACAGCATCATGGAATTCCAGGCCTGGAAGGGACCAACAGACGTAATCTCATTCATTATTACCCTGCCCCCTGCCATGAGGCACAACTGCCTCTACACTCCAATAGATGAGCTCACTGACCTATCACTCTGACTGAGCTGGAGATGCTTCTGTGGCAGCCTGATTCAGGGGTCAGGGGATTCACCAGTTCATTTCAACACGCATTTTGTGAGCACCTATTCTGAGCCAAGGCCCTGTGGAGGCATAAAAATGTATAAGGTGTGATCCCTGCCCTCAAAGTAGCTATCTCCTAGTTGGGGGATTTGTATTAAGGCAGCTGTAACATAAAGATAGAGGGAAGTCCTGGCAGATGAAAGGAAAGAAAATCACTCCAGTTGAAAGGATCAGGGCTATCTTTTCTTTGAGAATAAGAGGAAAGGATGAGAAGGTGTTGAGCAGGGTGGGGATGCCGAGGGGCATGGGGGAGCGGGGTGGGGGAGATTGAGGCAAAGAGCTGGGCAACAACTTTGGGAGATTCTTGCAGTTTTCCCTGTTTTTCTGGGGCGGGGGGGAGATCTTTATAGCACATATCACCCCTGAATTATTTTTTTTCCTTAAGAGATATAGCTTATTTATTTTATTTTTAAAATTTTTATTGAAGTATAGTTGCTTTACAATGTTGTGTTAGTTTTTTCTGTGCAGCAAAGTGAATCAGCTGTACATATACATATATCCCCTCTTTTTTGGATTTCCTTACCATTTAGGTCACTACAGTGCACTAAGTAGAGTTCCCTGTGCTATACACTATGTTCTCATTAGTTATCTATTTTATATATAATATCAATAATGGGTATGTGTCAATCCCAATCTCCCGATTCCTCCCACCACCACCCCGTTACCCCCTTGGTATCCATACATTTGTTCTCTATATCTGTGTCTTTATTTCTGCTTTGCAAATAAGATCACCTGTACCATTTTTCTAGATTCCACAAATATGCGTTAATATATGATATTTTTTTTCTCTTTCTGACTTCACTCTGTACCACATTCTCTAGGTCCATCCACGTCTCTACAAATGACCCAATTTCATTCCTCTTTATGGCTGAGTAATATCCGTTGTATATAGTACCACATCCTCTTTATCCATTCCTCTGTTGATGGACATTTAGGTTGCTTTCATGTCCTGGCTATTGTAAATAGTGCTGCTATGAACGTTGGGTATCACCCCTGAATTATTTATTTGCTACTTTACTCATATATGCTTTGTCTCACCCTACTCAGGAACTTTGTCCGTTTTGTTTACCACTATATCCTGAGCACCTCAAAAAATGCCTGGCACATTGTAAAATGCTTAGTAAATACTGGGTTAATGAATAAATGGCCCAGGTGAGGCAGTGGCTGTAGAAATTGAGACAAAAGGGCATTTAGTAAATATAATCAGCATGACAAAGTTCAAAGGGGTAGGGAAGTGTTACAGCAGTGAGGGAGTAGCCTGGAGGACTGCTCGAAGATTCTGGTTTGCTTAAGTGAATGAATGGTAATGTTATCAAAGAAGATAAAGAACAGATGGGAAGGAGCAAGTTTGTGGTCTTCTTAGTAGGTATTTGAGTTCTGATTTGGATATGTCAAGATTAGATTCAGGTGGAGATACCCAAAAGCACTTAGGTATGCAGATCGGGATCTCATTAAAGGTACACTCAGCCATCAAAATGGTGAGACCACCTAATGTGCAGTAGAATGACTATGCACCAACTGAGGATCAGATCCTGGGACTCTTAAAAAGCCAACACAGAACCGATTTATAAAGGTTAACTGAAGAGAAATACAATCTGAGGGTTTACGGTCTTAGGTAAACTGGGGTGAGGGATACGTTGGGGAGGAGAAAAAGGATGTAGTCCATAGAATCAACTGCAAAAGAGATCATATAAGAACGAAAAAGTGATCCTTGAACTCGATCATATGGTTGTCACTGGTAGCCTTAAGAGAAGCACTTACAGTGGGTTAGTAAGGAGTATAATTTAGCCTGTACTGGAAGCATGAATTGAAATAAGGATGAGAACTAGACAGGGTCTCATAGTCAACTTTGTTTTGTTCTGTCTGGAGGCGTTGTAATACGATCAGGGGTATGTCTAACACCGAAGTGGCGGGTAAGTTTGTGAATGACGACAAGGCTTCTATAAGGCCAGATGGCCTGTCCTGGCGTCGGCACAATGCCTCAACTAAGCTTTTATTCTTTCAGCCATTTCTAGGGCGGGGGCCCTTCCATACAGAGTGCAAGCAAAAAGTGGGAGACACTCCTCCATCTGATCATTGAGTCACGTTTGTGACAGCTGGGAGTGGGGATGGGAATGCTTGAATTAAACGAAGTGCCCTGGTTCCCGTGGATCTTGGAATTTAGTAACAGGGAGGCTCCTTGCTGGAGGGAGCTAGGGAGACTCATTCACATTTTCCGACCGGGCACTCACGCCCTCCATTCAACATTTTTCCTTTCTTTTTCCCTAACAGAGTTGAAACCAGGCACAAAGCTTTCCGGCTTCTCCCACCTCAAGGTTGACCTTCCGCCCCCAAGCCCACCTCTGGACCTTCTCCGACCACGTGACCCTCTTCAGCCCCCGTGACTCGTCGCCGCCAACCCCTCCCCTCCGGCCGCAGCCCGCCTTATCCCGCCTCTCAAGCCCACGTGACTCCCTCTCTCCCACCTGACTGGCTCCTCCCTTTCCCCCGGGCCGGACCCGGCCGCCGTCGCAGCGGCCCGACTCCAAAATGGCAGCCGCGCACAGCGCGCACCCGAGCGGCCGGACCTCCCTGACTCCCGGGCCTCCCCGCTCTCGCTCCCTGCCTCCCTCCTTCGGCCTTCACCTACACGCCTTCGGATTGGCCGTTAGGAATCCCGCCCCTCCAGAGCTCCGCCTGCTATTGGTCACGGTAGGCTGCCCTTCAGAGAGGCGTGCCCCCGCCGCCCCCCGCCCCGGGAGGTATTTTCCATTCCGGTGGGGGTTGGGGGGAGGGGGGAGGGGAAAAGGGTGAAGAGGGGGAGGTGGCCGGGGAAAGGGGTGGGGGCTTGGCGGGGGCATCCGGCGGAGCTGGGGTCTCCGGACTCCGTCCGGAGGAAGCGAGACTGCGCCCGTTCGGGCAGTCGGAGGGAACGGGACGGGACCGGCGGGCGGGCGGACTCGCCCTCTCGGTGACTACGCCGTCCGGGCCCGTCCTGCCTGGCCGCAGGTGCCCCTGGATGAGGCCGCCCCGCGCGCCCGGACCGGTGAGTGTCCCCGGTGGCCCGGCCCTTGAATGCTCCCTGGCCCCCGCACAGCCGTTAGCGGCCGCCTCTCCGGCCCCCGGTGCTCGCGCCCGGCGCAGTCCGCCTCCGGCCGGCGCCTCCACACCCCGGGCGGAGGCAGCGCCGGCCCTCTGGCCGAGAAGAGGACGACGGGCGGGGAACGGCGGACCCGGGCCGCGAGCCCCGTGCAGACCGTGCGGCGCGTAGTGGGAGCTTGCGCTCAGTGGGCTCTTGATGCATTTCGTTGAATCGTTTTTCTGGTTGGAGGAACGTAGGGCCCCTAAGAGGAAGGGGGTCGCTCCGGGCTAGCCGGAGGGCGTTCGTGATCTGGGTCGTGGTGAATCGGGGGGGAGGTCACCGGAGATGGGGGGGTATTTGCGCGCGCTGCAGGGGAGGGGGCACCCGCCAAGTCACTTGGGGCTCTAAGGCTCCGATCCGGGGGTCCTCAAGGTCGACGACAAGATAGGTTCATCCGGAGATGAGAGAGGGAACTGGGGAGCTTGGATGGGGGAAGTGACTGGAGCACCTCCGGAGTTTAACCCGAGGTGGAAAGGGATGCGCAGGCGGGCGCTGGAAGACCCTCTGCAACTACTTGGGGTCCTAACATTCTTTGGTGCTGGGATTTGGGGATTCAAGCAGCTGAAGCGAAGTGACTTTCTGGAGAGGGAGTTGCATTTAAAAAAGGATGCTCAGAAACAGTTTAAGCACACAACTTGCTTGGTTCTGAACTTTGAGAGGTCGGGGTATTGGAATCACGAGGTGATTTCTCACATTTTCTTTCGGCATTCCAACCAAAAGGTGGACCTTGGCAGTTATCTTTTATTTTAAAAGGTATGTATGCGTTCGATGGTGTTTTACCAGTTACTAGTTTTGCTGGAAATTCTCAAACTGCACCTTGAAATTCTTGTAGCAGCTTCTCCATCTGCTGAAGATCCTTTCTTCAGGTCTCTCCATCCATAGCAGTAGCTTACTTCCAACTTAACATTTAGACTGGACTCCATTATTACAGTTTGCTACTGGCTTTTATTCTAGAAGATTAATAAGTAATTCACATGCTTTCTTTCCCTTGCTTTTAATTGTTTCTTTACAAGGTCATGCAATTTTAACTTTTTTAAGTGTTGGACTGGGAAGATGTTGGTAAGCTAGTAGCTCTAGAAAGCAGTAGGCAAATTTGGGAATCTTAATGTCAGATGCTTAGTTTAATTTTAATAATCTTGTATTTGCATAACGCTCTTGAGAGTTAAGAACATAGAAAATGTATACCAGGGTTGGTCCACAGAATCCACCTCTGTGGCAGCCCACGGAGGTTCTTCATGTCACTGAGAAGAGGAACCTAAGAAGTGCACAGCTAGCTTTTTAATCTTTTCTTAATCATATATGTTATCTTACTAATTCCTCACAATTTACAAAATAAAAGCTTTTTTTTTAAAGGGAGCACTTAAACATGTATGAGAAAATTTTGTAGATTATATTTTCCCTTTGCTGTAAAATGTAATTCATCAGAGAAAACATTTCTGCAAAAAGGTGTTAATATATTCAGTTGGCACCTTCTTAGTTATTGAATAAATAATGGATAATTAAATTTTTTCTCCCTATTGTCCTTGAATTTTACTATCTGTCTTTAGGGAGAATGTACTGGCACACAAAATAGTAGCCTAAAATATTGAAACCTAACACCTTTTAACATTATAATAGCTTTTACATTATGCACCTTCAGACTCATCTATGGCAAACCAGTGGTCACCTTTGTTTAGAATGGGCTGTTTTCTCCCATTGTAAAACTAAGGAAAAATAACCCTTAATGCCTGCAAAGTAGTGGTAATAAACAGAATGAGAATGGGAAGCTTGGAAAAAAGATGTATGTGTATGAGTCACATTTCTTTTAGAGCTGGAAGAGTAGACCATGGATATGATTATGTTGCAGATCAGGAGACTGAGACCCAGACCAGTGGAAGGGACTAAAATTCTAGCTAGAGATGAGCCAGGATTGGTGGGCAGGTCTCTGAACTGTAGTCCAGGGTTTTTCTACTTTATGACATTCACATTGTTTATTTCTAAAGCATTCTAGTGTCAACTGTAAGTGGTTTTAGGATTATGGGTGATGTTGCTCCCTTCTAAGGATGGGGCAGTTTGGGTTGACTACTTTTATGCATGAAGTGACATAAAACAAGATGACCTTTTATTGCAAAGTTTAAAACAGTATGCTGCAGTGTTAGTGGAAGTGCTGATGTTCCCCTCTCATTGGGAAGAGACAAACTGTCATCTAGATTGAGGTATTAGATGAACTTCTTAGAGTAGGCTGGTGTGCTTTAACTTTTATGCTAAACATTAATTGCTTAAAAATTTCTCAGAATTCAAAAGGCTCTAGTATTTTCAAGATAAATTATACAAAAAATTATTATTTTAAGGAAGTGTGGGGGTTTTGTTATGTTAAAATGGATTTTGATACCTTTGCAGAGAGCAGTAGTAGAATTACATAATACTTATGAAAACATGATTTTGATCATAGTTGTGACTGGATTTGTATAATTAACGTTATGATCCTTGGCAAGTTATTTAACCATTATGTACCTAGGTTTCCTCACATGTAAAGTGAGGTTAGTAAAAGTACCCACCTCAATAGGGTATTGGTGAGGATTAAAAGTGTTTCCTTAGCACAGAGAAAGGGTGCAACAAATATTAGATATTATTTGTAATGTTCATTAGGTATGTACAGGTACTTGTTATGCTCATTTGTTTCCTTGCTGTTAACGAAGTCACTTTGTGGCTACAGAAAATTCCAGATAAATACATGATCAGTATTTATCATATTTATTTGATAAATAACAGTCTGCTTTAAGGGGCACTTAGTGCAAATGATGCCCTCATTTTTTTTTTTTTTTTTTAGTCCTTACTCTGCTCACCTTGGACCTTGAATTAGGTGTACCTATCTAGTTAGAGTGAAGGTGACTGTTTTTCTGAATGTCATTGGGAGACCCTGTTGCAGTTTCATTATTCTAGAATTAAAATGTTAGTAATTGATTTGCAGATATTCTACTGAAAATACAGTGAGTTCTGGAGTCCTACTGGTTAAACTTAGCTGAGGAAACCAGGGCTTTATAAGCTCTATTATTATTTGCAACCCCCTTCTCCCAATGGAACCTTGAGAAAATCACTGAACCTTGTTTTCTGTTAAATGAATATTTTGATGACTTCATTCATTAAACTGTTAGGTTTTAGTGATAAAATTTGCTTAGCTCCAATTTTGTAACGTTTCGTTCTTTTTGATTTGCTATAGTCCAGGCCTAGTTAGTCTCAAGAACATGTGGTTTAGCAAATGTGCTTTATGGTGACAGTGGTGGATTTCTTCTCCTGGATATTCTGGAGTTCTTCCTTATCAGGTTCTGCAGTTGATTTTATAGCAGCTCGTCTTCCGTTTACAGTCCTCTTAACTTTTATTCTCCCACATGTTTGTGGTCTTTCCTTCTCACAACATCTTTACCATCTGTACCTCCACGTAGCTTCTTACCAGCTGTCACACGTGAGCTTACTTTTTTTTAGACCTCTTTTTTTTAACATTAATTTCAGTTATTTTTTAAATGTATATCACATAATATTTAAAAATTGCCCTTATTTTTAGAGTTTCATTGAATTGAGCCCATTTTACAGGTTTGAGATTAAAATCAGAAACAGGTTATAGCTCAAAAGCATCTTTATTATGCCAGTAGTTGATTTTTCCTATTTTGTTTTAGATCTCAGGCAGGCGTTCTGTTGGTGGTACTTCAGATGATAAATACATCCCTTTACTCTGAAGTAATGCTAACCATCAGGGCTAAGAGAGTTACATGGAGCCATCCAAAGCTTCCAGTCATTTTTTTTCTTTCATTGATACAGAATTTTAATGTTTGAGAGTGACCAGCTCCTAATCTTCTTCTGATAAATAGTTTTAATAAAGATTATGAAATTATTACAATTTGTTGGCCGTTTTTGGCCTCATGACATGCTTTTAGGGATTTTGTAGAACTTAGACATGCAGACCTTTTCTTCACGTCTATTGCATAATCTGATTACGTGAATAAAATATTTAATTAAATATGGTTTCAAAAAATACCGTAAATACCATGCTATAATAAAAAACAACCAAGCATTGCTCAGTTTTTCATTAAGTTGATTTTCTTTATATATTTAAAAATAATAAACACATATATATGGAGTCTAAAAAAAATGGTTCTGAAGAACCTAGGGGCAGGACAGGAATGAAGACGCAGACATAGAGAATGGACTTGAGGACACGGGGAGGGGGAAGGGTAAGCTGGGACAAAGTGAGAGAGTGGCATGGACATATATACACTACCAAATGTAAAACAGATAGCTAGTGGGAAGCAGCCGCATAGCACAGGGAGATCAGCTCAGTGCTTTGTGACCACCTAGAGGGGTGGGATAGGGAGGGTGGGAGGGAGGAAGATGCAAGAGGGAGGAGATATGGGGATATATGTATATGTATAGCTGATTCACATTGTTACAAAGCAGAAAGTAACACACCATTGTAAAGCAATTATATTCCAATAAAGATGTTAAAAAAATAATTATGGCTTATGAATTGCCTGTTAGTCATATTGAAAATTCATGGGTACATGGACTGAGTAGATACAGACCATGCAAACTACTTTCTTAGCTTCAATGTAGATTAGTTAGAGAGTGAGAGTTAGAGATGTTAGAGAGTGAGATAGTCTAAATTATATTTAGAGGCTGAGTTGTGACCCAGGAAGGGGATCAGAAGTCCTGGAGATAACTTCCTTGAAGGCATTTATTGTAGTTACTGGCTGGCTACAAAGTCCGAGGAAGAACATGTTGAGTGTTGTGGGACATGGTTCTGAAAACAAGAATGATGTTGTACATGAAAATAATTATTAAAGGGGTTACCATTTTTTGACTGTTATGTTCCAGGCCAAGTGATTTGCAATCATTCTTTGATTTAATTCTCTTAACAGTTCTGAAAGGTGGGTGGCATTATCCAGTTTTATCAAAGAGGAAATTTGATTCAGGGAGGTTAAGTGACTTTCCCAAGTTGGCCAATATGTGGTACAATTGGGACTAGGGCCCTGGTCTTTTAGTTGTTAACCCTAAACATTTCCGGGATATTAGGAGGCAGCTCTTAAAACTTGTAATTGTTTAATTTAGAGTTTATGAAATGTTGTTTCACTTCTTTGCTGTGGCAACTTTGGATGTCATTACCACAAGAGGTAGTATCTAGATATTTTGAGAGGATTTAGAGACATTCCTTAAATTCTTGATTGTTAAGGAAATCTAGGGATGTTTTGGTGGACAGTCTTATCTGCAGTTCGGGCTGCCCATAAAATGTTTCTCCTGTTGCCTTTATAAAATGCTGGATCATTAATGAGCATTAATAAGGGTAACATTAACAAAGAAAATAGTTTTTGGTGGAAAAGCCTACAGAGTAGGCGTCCAGCGACCTGGGTTCTTCTACTGGTCTGAAAGACTGGTGTGAAAACATTAGGATAGCATTGAAACAGGCTTAACGTTCTTGCTCTGGGAGTAGGGAAGGCCTGAGCTGTGTCTTAAGAGATGAGCAGGTGAGGAGAGGTTGTAGAGTTGTAAGCAGAGGAAGTACCAGTGTGTTAGATGAATCACTGAGCTGTATTTTTTTGAACTGTAATTTCTTCAAATGTGAATTAAAATATAAGAAAATATTTTATATTTTACTTATAAGGGTAACGTATTGTATAGAAACTGTTACACATATTTTGTATTTGTTGATTTTGGAATCCCCCAAAAATGAGGTTCTAAGAACCAAGTAAATGTGAAAGTGCTTTGTAAGTTTTTAAGTGTTCTACCAGTAAGAGGGATAGAGGAATACTGATATTCTTGTGAAGGATGGACATAGAGGATGCTGTGAAAACTTAGGTAGCAGGAAGAGAAAAGTACAAGAGGAGAAACAGCAGAAGTGGAGAAGGGAGGTGTTAAAAGATGAAAGAAAGGAAGTGAATAGATGTGAAGAAGATTGAGTTGTAGTTCTCTTTGTGCCTGTCGATCAAAAGGAGGGTTATAAGTCTGTAACTGAAGACTTTTAACATTAATTTATGGTAAGGAAAAAGCTCAGCAGGTAGTTGAAACATTTTATTCACTTCTCCGTTTAGTCTACACTGACCATGTTAACAAGGCTATGAAAATAGGCTAATTGAGAATTGGCTGTATTGTCTGATTGTTTCCTCACTTCTGTATAGGTTTAGCTAATGGCTTTAAATTGTATAAGGGTGCTCATAAAAATAAAATAAGCTGCACTGAGTTACTGTTTATTCTAGATTTATTGAAAATAAAAGGGCATAGTGTGTTTAAGGAAAAGGGTGAAGTTTGATCTGTCAAAATGAGTGCAAAAGAAAATTAGGAAATCAGACTAGAACCAAGGTAGAATGGTAACAAAATGCCATATAGTAGGAGTTAGTTTTTTGTTTTTGTTTTTGTTTTTTGCGGTACGCGGGCCTCTCACTGTTGTGGCCTCTCCCGTTGCAGAGCACAGGCTCTGGACGCGCAGGCTCAGCGGCCATGGCTCACGGGCCCAGCCGCTCCGCAGCATGTTGGATCTTCCCAGACCGGGGCACGAACCCGTGTTCCCTGCATCGGCAGGCAGACTCTCAACCACTGCGCCACCAGGGAAGCACGGAGTTAGTATTTTTATTTTGTTTTATAGATGAGGAAGTGATACGAATAGTTGGGTCCTTTAAAAACTGATTATAGCTGTAATGAAGAGTACAGGCTGGAGGGACAGAGAATTGAGACATTTATTCACCAAGGAATATGTATGGCAGGATGAGTGAATGAGGCATTTTCTGTGGCCTCTGGTAGGCAAATCACAGTCAAGGATGCCATTTAAGGCTCTGCCCTAGTTCAGGAACGAGATTATGATGGTCTGAATTAAGGAATTTGTAGTAGGGATAGAAACGAGACCACTGATTTCAGAGATATTTAGGAGTTTAAGTCCTCCAGACTTGGTTAGTGTTTGGAGGTGACAGAAGTTGAAGACGAGTCTAAGGTTCCTGACTTGGCAGGAGAATAATATGTGCAAGTTTGAGAGAAGGGGAATACTGAGTTTGCTTTCAGATAAGTAGTTACACTTTTTAGATAAGTAATAACAAGATATCAGTTGGAAATAACGGGTCTAGCTCAGGAACATGGCTAAGTTTATAGATGTGATTTGGAAGGCATAACGTTTATAGTTGAAAGTTTTGAAATTAGACAAGTAATGACCATAATTCCTAAATAATAATGCATGCAGAACAAAAAGTAACTGCCAGTGCTGGCCCTAAGTTCGAGAGTGTAGACGTTTTAAAATATGTATTTTAAATTTTGCCCACCTCCAGTCAAACCCCCACCGCGTAGCTTTATAAAGAATATATAGAAGTATTTGCTGCCAGAAATATTTGTGTCCTTGAAATAGTGTACCACATCCTGTCTGGCCATCAGCATAACAGGGAATTTGTAGACAAATGCACTTCCTTATTCTTCACTTTAGTCTCTTTTTGGAATTCTCTTTGCTTCCTTGAGCTGGTGAGGTAGTCTAAACAGATTTTGAAGCCTGAAGGGTTTTTTCACCTTCTTTAAAATCTAGCCCAGATCAGCCCTATTCAACCATCTCTTTGCCTCTCTTTCTCTCCTACTCCTACAGCCCTATGGAGCTCAAGGCTCTGGCAAATAAAATGGCACTCCAGGAAAGAAAAGTAAAAACAGCACAAGAGAAAGAACCTTGAAGGGGACTGTAATCTTTTCAGTTCTCCCCCAAAGGTTCTACTCCCTAAGCCAGGGGATGGAGTTGGTGAGTCATTAAGAAGTGATGTCCAAATTCAGTAAAATAAATACATCTATTGGGAGCAAGGTCTTCAAGTGCTGAGGGAATTTGGAAAGAATCTGAGGTGGTTTAGCACTTAGTGGAAAAGATGAGTTTTTGGTTCAGTTTTAAAGGAGGTAGAAAGACAAGGCTGTGCAGCAAAAGGTAACAATAACATTATTAAAGAGGGAGGGAAAACAGTATGTACCAAGGAAGTAGAACATTAAGAAAAAACAAAGGAACTGGCGAACAGGACTCTTTATCTAAAATGCATGGTTTGGGATGGAGTTAATGAGAAATTAGGGTTGTTAAATGATTGAAGACTAAAATTTGGAGTTAGTACTCCTTGAACACATAGTAGAAAACTGAACATGAACAGAAGAGTATTGTAACATGATTTAAATAGCAATTAAGCAATTATGGAAGATGACAACTGTTATATATAGGTTATGATGTATATGGTACTGATTAATTTATATACCACCCAAATCCCTTATATTTTCTCTTTCTGTTTTCTTATTATGTACTTCTATACCCGTAGTTCTCAAACTTTCCTGGGCATAAAAATTATATGAAGCTCTTGTTTGAAATATAGATTCATCCATGTTACATGTAACAGTGTTTAGTTCCTTTCAGTTGCTGACTAGTGTTCCATTGTATGGATATACTATAGTTTGTTTATTATTATTGTGGAAAGGGTTGTTCTAGTTTTCAACTGTTATGAGGAAAGCTGCTATGATCATTCCTGTATAGGCTTTTTGTGACACATGTATTCTTTACTTGTGGGTGAATACCTAGAAGTGGAATTGCTGGGTATATGGGATAGGTGTGTTTAACATGAGAAATTAACAGAACAATTTCCAAGGTGGGTTTACCATTTTACACTCCTACCAGCAGTGTTCCCTCTTCCTTTCTTTTAGGGAGGAGTTTGGGTGCAATTGATGTTCTTCCTTAAATGTTTGTAGACTTCACCAATGAAGCCATCTGGACCTGGAGTTTTCTTCGTGGAAAGGTTCTTAATTAAGGATTCAATTTTTAAAAGAATAGGTCTAAGACTGTTTTGTGCTACAGGTGGCAAGGTTAAGTAGCTGGGACAGAGACCAAAGCGTGAAATATTTTCTGGTTCTTTATAGAAAAAGGTTGCCTACCACTAGCTTAGACCATTTACACTTAATGTAATTAAGGTTGGTTTAAAATGTACTATCTTACTATTTGTTTACTATTTGTTCTTTTTTCCTTGGTTTCCTTATCTTCTTTTGGATGGATTATTCTTTATGGTTCCATTTTATTTTTTCTGTTGGTTTATAACATATTTCTCTTAAAAATGTTTTTAGTGGTAGTCCTTCTAGTTAATTAATAACAGTCTGCCATCAAATAATATTATACCACTTCATGAGTAATGCAAGAATTGTACATGTTACAATTTCTCCTTCCCATCTTTTGTGCTTTTTTGTCATACATTTTGATATGTGTGTTTTAACCCTGTTGCTGATCTTTTTGCTTTTGTCAGGCAGTTACCTTTTAGAACAATTAAAAATGAGAAAAATGTCTTTCTTATTTGTCTCATTTTAATCACTTCTTTAGATCTTCATTTCTTTGTGTAGATTCAATTTTGTGTCTAATATCATATTCCTTTTGCTTGAAAAACTTCCTTTTATATTTCTTTAGTGCAGCTTTCTCTCTCTTTCCCTCTCTCCCCACTTTGTCCCTCATTTTGCCTTCAGTTTTGGAAGTTATTTTTAGTAGTTACAGAATTCTAGGTTTTCAGGTTTTTTTCCCGCTTTGAGCACCTTAAAATGTTATTCTCCATCTTCTCATTTGCATAGCTTCTGACAAGAACTCTGTGGTGATTTTTATATTTGTTTCCCCATATGTAATATGTGTTTTCCCTTTGGCTGCTTTTATGATTTTTCTCTTTATCACTGGTTTTCAGCAACTTTATTATGATGCTCCTTGGTATGGTTTTATTTGTGTTTATTCTTGTGGTTTATTGAGCTTCTTAGATCTGTGGGTGTATTGTTTTCATCATACTTGTAAAATTTTTAGCCATCTAACTTCAAATTTTTGAATTCCCAAGTATTTTTCTCCTCAGACTCCAGTCCTGCATATGTTCATTCAGCCACTTAATATTAGTTCACAGGTCACTGAAGTTCTCTCCATTTTTCTTCTAATCCGTATTTCTTTTCTTTCAACGTGAAAAGTTTGTTTCCCAGTCTTCAAACACACTAATTTAAAAAAATTCTCCTTTGTCTAATATGCTGTTATACCCATCAAGTTAAATTTTTATATCAGGTGTTTTTTTGGTTTTTTTTTTAGTTCTAGAATTACCATTGATTAAAAAAAATAACTTCCACTTCTCTGTTAAGATTTTTCTTTTTTTCATTATGTCCATGTTTTCCTTTAAGCCTTTGAACTCTTTTCTAATAGCTATTTTGAAGTCCTTGTATTAAAATTCTCTTTATCCCTACCACTCCTGGATCCTGATTATAGGTTACCATTTCTTATTTTTTCATACATCTGGTAATTTCTTTTGGGGTTATGGTGTTGAATATTTGCCTTGATTTTTTTTTTTTTTTTTTTTTTTTGTCTTTCTTTCTTGAGTATTAAGTTTTATTCTGGCAGGCAGTTGCTTTGTGGATCAGATTGATCTTTTGAGTTTTGTTTTCAGGGTTTTTTGGGTTTTGGTTTTGGGCAGTTCTAGAATGGCTTTCAGTTTAGGGCTAGTTTGGGCCCATTACTGAGGCATGCCCCTTCTTGTGTCTCACTTGATTGCCCCATGTGTTCATCAAGGTTTATTCATCCCAGCTGGTAGAAACTGAATGATCCTGGCCCTGTATGAACTCTGGAAGTTGTTAGGCTTAGAGCTCCCTGGTATTTGTTATTTTCTTGAAGTTTTTCTTTGTCTAGCCTCATAGATTTACATAACACACATACGCAGATTGGTGTTTAGCCAGAAACTCAGGGAGACCTCTTCTGTAGATTGTTGAGTGTTTCTGTTTAGTTTCTTCCTTTATGGTAATATGCCGTGCAAATTCTAGTCGTCTCAGACTCCACAAATTCTGAGCTCTGTCACCTCAACTCAGTGAGACCGCTGGCTCTGTTTGGGTTCCCCCTCCTTTTGTTGTAGTTCCAAACAGAAAGGTGGGGCGATCTTTGAGTTCACCTCATTTCTTTCCCTTTTTTTCAGAGATCATATTTCCATACTGCCTGTTACCTATAACAGGCAGTATGGAAATATGTCTGAAAATAATTGTTTTATGTTTTGTCTCGTTTTCTACTTGTTTGTGTCAGGAGGACAATTCTGGACTTTGTTGGTCCCTTTTGCCTTCATTTTTGAAGGGTATTTATGCTGGATGTAAAATTTAAGTTGGCAGCTCTTTTTTTTTTTTTTTTTTTTCCTTGTAGCACTTTAAAGTCATCATTTCAATATTCTCTCGTTTAAGTTGTTTCTGATGAGAAGTTAGTAGCCATTCTTACCATTGTTCACTTGATGTAATACGTCTTTCCCCCCTCCTCTGGCTGCTTTAAAGATTTTCTCTTTATCTTTGGTTTTCAGCAATTTTATTTATTCTAGGACTAGATTAGCCCTAATACCAAGACATGGCCTTTCTGAGATCTCTATCAAATGCATGTCATGTTCATTGAGGTCTCTCTACTCTAGCTGCCAGGAATTTGAACAACTCCCAAGTAGTTGTTCAGCTCATGCTCCATAGTTGTTCTTTCCCCAGATTTTGTTCTTTGACTCACCTCATGCAGTTTTGCCTTGTGCATATTCAGCTTAGTTCCTAGGCAAAGGATTAGGAGATCTCTCTACAGGTTTTTGAAACTTTTTCTCTCCACAGCTCCCTTCTTTCTTGTATTCTGCTCCTTAAATTCCATACCTTCAGTAGCCTCAGACTTGGAGCTCTAATTTTCTCAACTCAGTGAAATATCTGTGTTCTTTGGGGGTTCCCCTTCCCTGTGGCACAAGCAGAAAGCCAGGCTGTTCGTGAGTCTTTGTTTCCCTTCTCTCAAAAATCACAGTCCTATGCTGCCTGTTGTCCAGCATCTGAAAATTATACTTAATATATATTGCCCCGTTTGATGGGCAATATGTATAAAGTATTATTTTCAGATGTTGGACAACAGTCAACATAGGACTGCCTTTCATATCAGGAGGTCATAACTGGAAATGGAAGTGTAGAATTTCATTTTAATTTTTCTTCTTTTTAAAAACTTTTTTGCCTCACGGCTTGTGGGATCTTAGTTCCTGACCAGGGATCGAACCCAGGCCCTCGGCAGTGAAAGTGCAGAGTCCTAACCACTGGACCGCTGGGGAATTCCCTAAAAACTTTTAAAATTTTTGGTACAGTATATCATACCTTTTAGAGTATGGCTTCATTAAAAAAATAATGCCAGCTCATATTTTAATTTGCAAGCCATACAGAGAGCTACAAAGAAGGAAGTTCAAAAGAAAGAAAGAAAGAAAGCTCAATATCCCAAAACCCAGAGTTTACCATGGTTACCTTTATCATTTCAGATCTCATATTGCAAATAGGCACATAGAAGAATAATTTATTTTTAAAATGGATTTATGCAGTTCATGCTATTTTTAATTAAAAGCACTTAAATTTAATTAAAGGGGTAAATTTATTAAACAGAAGCAACACTGGAAAAATGGTTCAACCACAGATAAATATTTATTTACTACAAGAGATATTTCCTAAAAGATTTTTCTCTAAGGTTATGAAATAAGATTGTGGAAAAAGGCTAAAAGGTTAGAATCATTATGTCATAGTTGGCATGCTTCAATAGGTCTCTCATATAAAAAAGAATCACATGTTGGCAAATACCTGCTGTTGGTAGGAGAAAAAATTGGTACAAATTTCTAAATGGCTATTTTAGCTCAAGCTGCTATAACAAAATACCATAAACTTATGGTATTATAAACAACAGGTAGCTTATAAACAACAATTTATTTCTTACAGTTCTGGAGCCTTGAAGTTCGAGATTGGGATGCCAGCATGGCTGGGTTCTGGTGAGTGCCCTCATCAGGGTTGCAGACTGCAGACTTCTTGTATCCTCAAATGGCAGAAAGAGAGCTAGCTAGCTCTCTGACTGCTTCTTATAAGGGCCCTAATCCCATTTATGAGGGCTCCATCCTCGTGGTCTAATTACCTCCCAAAGGCCCCACTTCCAAATACCATCACATTGGGGATTAGATTTCAATATATGAATTTTGGGGAGATACAAACATTCAGTCCATTACAATGGCAATTTGGCAATATTCAGAATCCTTAAAAATGTTCACATCCTTTGCCCCAAATTCCATTTTTAGGAATTTATTATAAGCAAATAAGAGATGTGTACATTATGTGTACGCATGAGTGTGTGTGTGTGTTATTCATTTCAGTGCTATTTATAATGTTTAAAAATTAGAAGCCTGTTAAATGATTAAATTATGATACAGCCATATAACCAAATACCATAAAAACATTATAAATTGTTTTTTAAATATTTTGTTTAGTATACTACTAATAAAAATAATTGGCAGGTGATAAAAATCATGAGCTTTAAGACGTTTAAGGGTATAAGGTATAAGAAAATATTCAAATATAGTAAATGAAAAAAGTTAGATGATATTTTGGAGTATCTTAAAAATGATATATTTATTTTAAAAATAGGATGTAAAATAAAATATGCTGACTTTGAGTAGTTAAATTGTGGGTTATTTTTCAATTATATACTGTTTAATATTTTTCTACAGTAAGCATGTACTATGTTAAAAATCATACAAAAAACTTAATTTTTAAAATTCTGATAAATTGAATGATTGGATGAGGGAAGAAGGATTTAAGTGATTGTAGTTTTTCTCATCTTAATCATGCCTCCTCCACTTTTGCAGGTACTTTAGCTTGAACTTTATCTGTATAGATTTAGTGAAACAGGCATTTATTCTTATACTGTATACGTAATATATATCCTAAACTTTTTCTAATTTAAGGCAATCTCCCATGTTTCACAGTTTAAAATTGTGGGTTTCTATCAAGCACTGCTTTGTACATTTGAAGAGATTTAATATTGCTTTCTTTCCCTTTTCCATTTTTTTCCAGAGCTGTTTTTCTAAGTTTTTGTCTTGCTTTCTCAGCCAGTGTTACTGCCCACCTCCTTGCAGATGTGGATGCCCTTATGTTAAAGAAAGAAGTCGTAGTCTTTAGTTTTCTTAATAAAATATCACATTTGCTGTCTCAATCCCTAGCATCTTAGGCATATGGACCTGGTGCTCTTCAGGAACTCACTCTAGTGACTCAGCTTCACATTTTTTGCTATATATTGAACCTGTTAGAAATCCAATGGAGAAAGTTAATATTCTAAAGAAGAGACAAAGGAATGTTGTGGTTAATGAATAAAGAAATAGACATGTCCTCCAGGGAGGTATGATTTATACCAGACCTCAGAGAATGACCTTAACTTGAATAGTTTAGTGTCTATACCTCAGCAGTTACAGATCCAGAAAACTCATTTTGGTCAGGGGAACTGATTTCATGCTAAGCAAATTTACTGAAGACTCATATGGGAAACAAAGTTAATTTCTTAATTTACATTAAGAAATAATAACAAGCCATAATATTTTGATAGCTACATCTTCATTGTAGGGCTACATCTACCAAAGGGATGTGAACAGTTGGGGTCCAATAATCAGACTGTGTTTTCCTGAAGGCCCAAGGCAGTACATTCTTCTTCGATTACCTTATTTTTAGTCTTTGTGAAGGGCTCTATAGCTGTGGGCAAATTTTTTAACCTCCTGCGTCTCAAATCGTCTCATCATTAAAATTGTGATAATAACTAGCTACTTCCTAGGCTTGTTGTGAGAACTAAATAAGATAATCTATGAAAAGTGACTAACCTAGTGCCTATCAGACAGTTGCCATTCAGTAATTGTTCAGATGATTTGTTGTCTTCTACTTCTAGATTTGAGGTCTGGGGGTTAAGAAAGGCACTCTTGTTCTTTTCTTTCCCTGTGCAGGCATTGCTGGGAACTCTACTGGGCTAAGTGGTGTTGAGGTACTAACACTACTTGATTTACAAGAATATTGTTGTTCTGAGTGATAAAGTTTAACTTAATCTAGTGAAGAACTGTCATGAATCTTTGCACAGGTTATGTTTCACTGTGAGATCTAGCCATTTTAATATTTTCAGACTAAGGTAAGAATCATTCTTTTAAGGAATTCGTTAGTGTTTGCTTTTCCAATTTGACATTTGTAAAACAGCTTGCTATTTCTTGCAAAACAAGTAAATTCCAGATAACTAATAAGCTGTTTTTACCCGTTGCTGACAACTTAGTAACGTTCGTGCTCTGTAGTTAATATTTCTAATTTATTATATTCATAGATTGTAATGTTGTGAAGGACCAAATCCCTTTCCCTTTCCTTCAGATGAGCTTACTGAGGCCCAGAGAACCAGCCTGAAACTAAGCCAGACAGCTGATGCATCATAGCGGGTCCTGGGACTGTGAGGTGCCAGTGCAGCTGGACCCAGGACAGTGAGGCCCTTGATATAAGAGTTTGTACTCTGGAGGAGGCAAGGAGAGCGGCCAGCTCCTTCTTTTGGATGTCAGCATCCTTTCTTTCACATGGTTGTGAGAAGGCGGTATTGAATTCAAGCAGTGAGCTTGCCATAGTCCTGAGTGGCAGACATCCTAAGTGAGTCCCTTCTAGAAGGAGGCCCTGCTTGCCCCTCCTTCGTTGCTTAGCCAAATCCAAATCAGAGTGAATGAACAAATGTCCTTTTTGTGTCAGGTACCACGTCTACTAACTAGGCACTATGGAGCAGTTGGGACTTACCTGGGAGGTTTTTTTTTTTTTAATTTATTTTATTTATTTTTGGCTGCGTTGGGTCTTCGTGCTGCACGTGGGCTTTCTCTAGTTGTGTCGAGCAGGGGCTACTCTTCATTGCAGTGCACGGGCTTCTCATCGTGGTGGCTTCTCTTGTTGTAGAGCATGGGATCTAGGCGTGCAGGCATCAGTAGTTGTGGCACATGGGCTTAGTTGCTCCGTGGCATGTGGGATCTTCCCAGACCAGGGCTCGAACCCATGTCCCCTGCATTGGCAGGCGGATTCTTAACCACTGCGCCACCAGTGAAGTCCCTACCTGGGAGTTTTTAATGGCAGAGCTGAGACAGGTCTCTAGACTCCAGCACACTCTTCTTTTTGCCATATCCCTGTCCTCTTTACATCAGATGAATTTTTTTTTCTCTTCTGAATTACTGTTTGACTTATATGGGAGACTTGTTAAAGAATATTTTGACATCTGTTTAGATGTTATTCTCTAATTGTCCTACGTAGTACTTTCTTATTTACAGTTCTGGTTTCTCATTATCTCATGGGTGTGTATTATGTCCTCAGCTAAATCCTTGTGGACCTATACCATTTTGATCTCTTTCCTGTGACCCTTAGGGCTTGGAATATTTTAAGCATTCAGTAAATTGTTGATCAATAAGTAAATATTTGTTATCAATTTTTTAATTGCACCAGACTTTACATTTTAACATACTTTCAACAAGAGGAGAATCTGGATTTGCTACTTAAAGCTTGTAATCTCAGAATATCTAAGATTGAAAAGAGTTATAAAAGTGCTGTTGTCATTTGAAAGAAATTGAGTGCTCTCACAGATAACTAACTTCAAATGCTTTAGGATCTAGGAAAAGCTAGGGACGGCGAGGTTGGTCACTTATTTAAATAAATGACTTGTGGTCATCTGGTGTGTTTTTGTTTTTTAAAATCACAGTCTAAGATCTAACTTTTTTGGCAGCCATCAAAAAAATATATATGGTTATAGAGAATAGCTGTCTTGAATTATAATCCTCTCTGTGTTTTGGTGGACTAATTTGCTATGGGTTTATTTCTTGAGAAGAAAAAAAAAAAATTTCATGCCTCCTTAGGATGGTTTACAGAGGGATGCAGTTATGACCAGTCTTAGCACATGGTCCCAGTCAGCAGTCTTTCCCCTCGCCCAGCTTTATTGAGGTATAATTGGTAAGTAAAAATTATATTTAAGGGATACAGTGTGACGATATGATATACATTGTGAAATGATTACTGCAATCAAGCTAATTTATATATGCATCATCTCACATAGTTACCCTCTTTTGCGGGAGGGCTGAAAACATTCAGGATCTACCCTTTTTGCAGATTTCAAGTATACGATACAGTAGTATTAACTGTAGTCACCATGCCATACATTAGATCCCCATAAATTATTCATCTTATAACTGAAAGTTTGTGCCCTTTGACCAACATCTCCCTATTTCCCCCACCCCCAGGCCCCTGGCAATCACCATTCTACTCTGTTTTTATATATCTCATCTTTTCTTTATCCATCCTGTCAGCATTCTTAAAAGTGTATGTTTTTTATATCAAGGAGAATCAGATGAGAAAAATCTGGATAAACCGTTGTAAATCTATAATTGCTATTAGAAAAAATAAGGGACATACCATACTAATAATGGATAATAATGTCATTTTTATTTCAAGGACCAAATGAATATCTAGTATGAATGTGGAATCTTTCTTTTGACTTGATATTATTTGTTTTGTCTCAAATTATCTTTCTTACATGATGATGTTAAATATTTACCTTTAGTTGTTACTAGTTGTTACTAGGTGTTAACAACCTCTATGGTTGGTTGAGGGATGTAATTGTTTCTGAGTCTAGAATTTATACTTGTATCTTTGTATAATTTTTTAAAATTTAAGTCTCCTGTCTGCTGTCTCTGCATGCTCCCATTTCACTGGTGTTCCCATTTATTTTGAGCCTTAATTTGTAAATAACTAGAAAGTTCTAGGATAATTTATACTACGTATTTCTTTTTAAACAAGTTTTCATACTCAGAACAATTTTTGGTTTTTTTTTTTTTTTTGACTGTGCTGGATCTTTGTTGCTGCATGCAAGCTTTCTCTAGTTGTGGCGAGCAGGGGCTACTCTTCGTTACAGTGGCTTTTCTTGTTGCGGAGCACGGGCTCTAGGCACGCGGACTTCAGTAGTTGCAGCACGTGGGCTCAGTAGTTGTGGCGCACGGGCTTAGTTGCTCTGCAGCATGTGAGATCTTCCCGGACCAGGGCTCAAACCCATGTCCCCTGCATTGGCAGGCGGATTCTTAACCACTGCGCCACCAGGGAAGTCTCTACGTATTTTTAAAAGCTTTAAAAACCTTTGATTAACATACAGTAAAATTGACTTTTTTGGTGGGGAGGACATATGGTTATTTAAATTTTACCTCGTATATAGATCCATGTAACCACCACCACAGTCAGGATACAAAACAGTTCCATCATGCCCCAGAACTCCCTCATGCTGTCCTTTTGTATCACACCCCAAACCCCTGGCTATCCCCTCTTAACCCTGGACAATCACTGATGGTCATATAAATGGAATCATATACAGTATGTATACTTTTGAGACTGGATTCTTATATTTGCAGTAATACTCTTGAAATTCATCCAAGCTATTGCATATATCAATAATTCTGTTTTGTTGCTCAGTAGTATTCCACTGATAAACTCTACTACAGTTTGATTATCTGTTCACCTATTGAAAAACATTTGGGTTATTTTCAGTTTGGGGCGATTATGAAAGAACTGTTATAAACACGTATGTACAGGTTTTTGTGTGAGCACAGATTTTCATTTCTGTAAGATAAATACCAAGGAGTGGGATTGCTGGGTCATATGGTAAGTGTATATTTAACTTCATAAGGAACTTGCCAAACTTTTTCATAATTTATGTCCCATTTTGCCTTCCTATTTAGAATGTATGCAAGTTGTAGTTGCTCTGCATCTTCTCCAGCATTTGGCGTTACACTTTTAAAAAACAATTTTAGCTGTTATAATATCGTTATGCCTTTAATTTAGATTTCCCTAATAGCTAAAAATATTGACCACCTTTTAATGTAGTCAGTTGCCCTCCATCTAGCTCTTTGGTGCACTTTTTGTTCAAGTCTTTTACCCAGTTTTTAATTGGGCTCTATGTTTTCTTACTGTTGAGCTTTGAGAGTTCTTTACATATTCAGAATTCAAATCCTCTGTCACATATGCCATTTGTAAATATTTTCTCCCAGTCTTGTAGCTTGGTATTCATTTTCTTGACAGTGTCTTTCACAAAGCAAAAGTTTTTAATTTTGAAGTCCAATTTATAATTTTTTTTCTTTTATGGATCATGCTTTTGGTGTTATGTGTAAAACTTTGCCTAACCCATGTCACTACAGTTTTATCCTGTAGATTCTAAAAGTTTTATAGCTTTGTATTTTACATTAAGATCTGTGATCCATTTTTAGTTAATTTCTGTATAAGTTGTGAGGTTTAGGTTATATTTTTGCCTATGGATGTCCAGTTGTTACAAAAGTATTTTTGGAAAAGACTATCCTTCTTCCGTTAAATTGCCTTTGCAGACATCTTTGTCCAAAATCAGTTAACATATTTGTGTGGATCTGTTTCTCAACTATAGTCCATTGATTTATGTGTCTGTTGTTTAACCCAATACTGTACCCTCTTAATTACTGTTGCTTTAGAGTAAGTTTTAACATCAATTAGTATGATTCTTTTATTTTTATTCTTTTTAAGAATTGTTTGGCTTTTTTAGTTCCTTTGCTGTTGTTTTTAGAACAGATTTGTCTGTATATACAAAAAATATCCTGGGGGGTGGCAGTTTGATCAGAACTGTGTTTATCTACAGATTAAATGGGAAGAATTGACACCTTTACTATGCTGAGCTTCCAATTCATGAATGTGATACAGCTTTCCATTTATTTAGATCTTCTTTGATTTCTTTAATAGTGGTGTAGCTTTGACATACAGCTCTTTTACCTGTTCTATTAGATTTATACCTCTGTATTTCAAATTTTGGGGAGCTATTATAATGATATTTAAAAATTTTGGTTTCCACTTTTTCATTGCTAGTATTATATACGTGATTGATTTTTGTGTGTTGACCTTATACTTTATGACTTTGTAATTTTACTTACTAGTTCTGGGAGATTTTGTGTAGATTCTTTGAGATTTTTATGTAGACAATCATGTTGTCTGCAAATAGGACTTATTTTTTTCTTTGTAATCTGTATGCTTTTTTTTCCCCCTTGCCTTCTCATATTTGCTAGGACTTTGAATACAGTGTTGAATAGAAGTGGTGAGAGTAGGTATCACTGACTTGTTCCCAATCATAGGCGGAATGTATTCAGTCTTTCACCATTAAGTATGATGTTAGCTGTAAGCATGTCCTTCCTTCTACTTGATTTGGGTTTACTTTGCTCTTCTTTTTTTCTAATTTAAGGTGGACACTTAAGATTATTGATTTGAGAATTTTCTTCTTTGATAATGTAAGCATTTAATGCTATAAATTGTCCCCTGAGCATTGCTTAACTGCATTGTACAAATTCTGATGTGTTTTAATTTTCTTTCAATTAAAAATATTTTCTAATTTTCCTTGAGATTTCCTCTCTGACCTGTCGATTATTTGTAAGGGCATCATTTAATTTCCCAATTTTTAGAGATTTTTCTGTTATCTTTCTGTTATTGATTTCTAGCTTAAATTCATTGTGGTCAGAGAACATATTTTGTTACTTAAGTTCTTTTAAATTTGCTAAGATTGTTTTATGACCCAGGATAAGGTCTGCCTTGATGAACATTCTCTGTGGACTTGAAGAGAAGGTTGTTGGGTGGAGTGTTCTACAAATGTCAGTTAGATCCAGTTGGTTGACAGTTTTGTTCAGTTCTCTATCCTTGTTGATTTTTTGTGTACTAATTAGATAGATTACTGAGATAAGCATGTTGAAGTCTCCAGCTATAGTTAGAGATTTCTGTATTTTTCCTTCCAGTTCTGTCAGATTTCACTTCATGTATTTTGAAGCTCTGTTAGGTGCACACACATTTAGGATTATTATAATCTTCTTGGTGAATTGACCCTTTTATCATCATATAATGTCACTTTTTATGCCTGGTAATTTTCTTTGCTTTGAAGTTTACTTTATTTGGTATTAATATAGCTACTCCACCTTTCTCTTGATTAGTATTTCTATGATATATCTTTCCCCATCCTTTTACTTCTAACCTACTTATATTATCAGTTGAAATAAATTTCTTGTAAGTGGCATGTAATTGGATCTTATTTTTTTATTTTTTATTTTTTTTGCAGTACGCGGGCCTCTCACTGCTGTTGGGCCCTCCTGTTGTGGAGCACAGGCTCCAGACGCGCAGGCTTAGCGGCCATGGCTCACGGGCCCAGCCGCTCCGCGGCATGTGAGATCTTCCCAGACCCGGGCACAAACCCGCGTCCCCTGCATTGGCAGGCAGACCCTCAACCACTGCGCCACCAGGGAAGCCCCTGGATCTTATTTTTTTAATCCATTTTCATAATCTTTGTCTTTTAATTCGTATGTTTAGGTACTTTACATTTAATGTAACTGTTTATATATTTGGATTGAGTGCTACCATTTTATTGTTTGCTGTTTGTTCTTTTTGGTTTTTATTCTCTTTTTCTCCTTTCTGCCTTCTTTTTGGTTATTTGAACAGCTTTTGGAGTTCCATTTAAGTTTATTATTTTTTTTTCTTTTTTTTTACTATATCTCAATCTGGTGTTGGTGTGGGTGTGTGTGGTTGCTCTAGGGATTGTAATATACATATCTAAATTCTTATAATCTACTTAGGATAAATATTTTCCCACTTAAGTGGGATGTAGAAATCTTAATACTATATATATCTCTTTACCCCCCTTTTTTTGTTGTGTTGTCATATAATGTCTACATACAGAGAAAACTCCGTCAGACAGTGTTACAGCTTTTACTTTTAACCACCAAACATTTTCAAGAATTCAAGAATAGAAAAATAGTTTATTGTATTTACCCATATGGTTATTAATTCTTCTTTTTCCTAATTCTTTTTCATTCCATTTTTCCCTTGGCATCATATCCCTTCTGCCGTTTAGTAATTCTGTTAGAGCTGATTTGCTTGTAGTGAATTTTCTTGGTTTTACCTTCACCTGAGAGTGTCTTTATTTTGCCTTCATTCCTGGAGGATATTTTCACTGGATATAGAAATTCTGTGTTGATGGTTCTCTTCTTTCAGTCTTTTAAAAATATGCCATTTCCTTCTGAACTTAATGGTTCCTGGTGAGAAATTCACATCCATTCAAATTGCTCTTCCCTTATAAACACTGAATCACTTTTCTTTTTCTGTCTACTTTCAAATTTTTTCTTTGTTTTTAGTTTTTATCAGTTTGACTTTTATGTGTCTGGGCATGGATTTCTTTTTTTTTTTGAATTTTATTTTACTTATTTTTTTATACAGTAGGTTCTTATTCGTCATCTATTTTATACATATTAGTGTATATATGTCAATCCCAATCTCCCAATTCATCCCACCACCCCCCACCACCCCCGCCACTTTTCGCCCCTTAGTGTCCATACGTTTGTTCTCTACATCTGTGTCTCTATTTCTTTTTTTTTTTTTTCACCATGAAGAGGCAGTTATTTTAATTTCTTAACAATAATATGGAAGAATATTTGCCAATGCCTGGCTGTATCTAGTTTCTATTTTCTTTTCTTTTTTTTTTATTAGTTTCTGCTTTATAACAAAGTGAATCAGTCATACATATACATCTGTTCCCACATCCCCTCCCTCATGCATCTCCCTCCCTCCCACCCTCCCCATCCCACCCCTCCAGGCGGTCAGTGCGTCTCTATTTCTGCCCTGCAAACTGGTTCATCTGTACCATTTGTCTAGGTTCCACATATATGGGCATGGATTTCTTAGGGGTTTATTCTATTTGGGTTCTCTGAACTTCTCAAATCTATATATACATTGTGTCTTTTACCAAGTTTGGAAAGTTTTCAGCCATTATTTCCTCAAATACTTTTCTGCACTGCACTCTTTCACTTTCCTTTTAGGATGCCAGTGACTCCAGTGTTAGACCTTTTGGTATCCCAGAGGTCCTTGAGGCTTTGTTCATTTTTTTTTCTCCTTGTTTTTCAGACTTGATAATTTCTATCCATCTGTCTTCAAGTTCACTGACTTTGTTTTGTCATCTCCATTTTGCTTATTGAGCTCATCCAGTGAATTACTTCAGCTGTATTTTTTATATCTAAAATTTACATTTGGTTCTATTTCTTTGCTGAGACTTTTTAAAAGTCTTTTAAAGTATTAGATTAATTATAAAAATTAGTACATGCTTGTTGTAAAATAAAGATATATGTAGAAGTATATGAAGTTTTAAAATCTCATTGTGTGGCTGTTACTATTAATGGCCGTATAAATTGTTTTTACTTTTTGTCTATTGCACACCAACATGCAAGTTTATACATGTATATTTGTGTGCACACACTCCCACCTGTATGTCTATAGAGTAAATTTTAGAAGTAGAATTCTGGGTAGGCATCATTTTGAATACCCACAAAATAGTCCACATAACCTTTCCCCATTGAGGTGTAGTGTGAAGGTTATTTCTTGTTTTGCACTAGCATAAATTCTTGGAAAAAAAAATTTTTTTTGATCAGAAAAGCTTTTCTTATGTTTTAGATTAGTTCAGTAAAATGGCTTCCCAGGGCTTCCCTGGTGACACAGTGGTTGAGAGTCCGCCTGCCGATGCAGGGGACACGGGTTCATGCCCCGGTCCGGGAAGATCCCACATGCCGCAGAGCGGCTAGGCCTGTGAGCCATGGCCGCTGAGCCTGTGCGTCCGGAGCCTGCACATCTGGAGCCTGTGCTCCGCAACGGAAGAGGCCACAACAGTGAGACGCCCACGTACCGCCAAAAAAAAAAAAAAAAAAAAAAAAAAAAGCCTTCCCAGAACTAGAATTAGTTGATTAAAGGTTATGAACATGCTTAAAGTTTTTGGTAATTTGTAAATTGATGTTCCAAAGACTTGGTTGATTGACACTTGTAACTATGGAATTTAAGCTCAGGAATAAAGCCTTTGTGTTTCCACTACCAAAGAACAAGAGAGTATTGGCAATATGCAGAGACCTTCTATTCATTTCAAAAGTGTTTGCCCCTCTTGGAGCATTTTTTTTTTTTTACAAGTATTCGGAGCATTTTTATAGTAGCTGCTTTGAAGTTTGTCAGATACTTCCAACAACTGTGTCATCTCAATTATTGATATCTCTTTATTGTACCATGCAAGTTGAGATTTTCCTGGTTCTTCATATGCCAAATAATTTTGGATTGCATACTGAAGTGTTATGAGACCCTGGGTCTTGCTTAAATTCAGTGGTGAATGTTCATTTTTGCGTTTTAGCAGGCAGTGGACCCTGTTGGTTTAGGCTGCAAGTTGCAGCTAGCTTTCTGTGAGTTGTGATTTCAATATCAATTTGGTTTTCAAAGCCTGTAGTGCTTTGCTATTTGGATCTGTCCTGTGTGTGCACTGCCCATTGGCCAGTTTGAGATAGGTGACTATTTTTTTCTTTGTTCAATTCTCAAAACTTTTTGGTTTGCTATTTAGGATAAATTCGACGCCATTTTCAGCTCTGGAGTGAGCCCAGGCGTTCATAAGCAACCTTATGGAGTCGCTTTTCTGAGTTCCTCCCACTCAGCTATTTCCCCTATACTTTCTACTTCCCTGGGAACTGCCCTTTTTAGTCCTCCAGCCAGAAAGCTTTGTCTACTGTGCTCACTTCCTGTGATTGTGCCCACATGGAGGGACCAGGGGTAGGAGCACAGAGAGGGGGAAAAAAGGGTTAGGAGAGGGTTTTGCCCCACCCTCTTGAAACCACAGCTTCTGGGATTGGAGAGGATTTCCCTCCCTCAGACCTATAGGTACCTGTGGGCCCCCTGTTGTTACCGCCTCCCTTTTCCTGCCCAAGCCTGAACTAAAGCACTTCACATGAAACACTGTCTACATTGCTGCCCACTTCCAGGTTTCCCCCAGTCCACGTGGCAGGATAGAAGAGGGAAGAAAGTAAACCCACCCTTGGTTCCATGGCCCTTTGAATTCTGGTCTTCTTCCCCAATCTACCTGCTACCATTTACTTTTTACAGTCTTTAAATAACTGCTCCATACATTTTGTTTAGATTTGATAGCTGTATTCAATAGGAGGGACAGGGTGGATGGAGTGTTTTTACTTTATCTTAGCTGGCACTAGAAAGAACCCTGTATTGTGTACTTTTAAGAAGGGCATTATTTATTCAACCAACATATGTCCTTATCATTTGAGTCCTCACCATGTGCTGGACACTTTAAATATATTATTTGTTTAATTCTCTGACAACTGTCCCCCTTTTAGACATGAGGAAATTGAGGAGTAAACTTTTAAACTAGGTCCAGAGGCACAGATAGTGACAGGCTGGGATTTGAACACAGGACCCAAGGTGTGTTCCCAGGACCAGCATCATCAGACCCACATGAGAACTTGCTAGAAATGCAAAATCTCTAACCCCGCCTCAGATCTACTAAATCAGAATTCTGGGAATGGGGCCCAGTAATTTGTTTTGATGAGCCTCTGTTAATCTGATATATGCTAAATTTGAGCACCAGTTCTCTATGCTGTAGGACTTAACAATACTATGTTTTAGTTTCTTAGCAGAACTTTAATATAAGAAACAGAAGTAGCTTTTCACCCTTGTTTGAGACATATGGTAGTATGTTGAGTGAGAACTAATTTTCTTACTCATGTCACTAACATATAGCTTTAAAATCACACTTTTCTATATTATTCAAGCTTATGGTAGTTAAAATATAAATACTATGAATTTTAAAAATTTAAATGTGTGTGTGTGCAAAGAAATCAATTTAGATGTGGTTTTTGACCAATAAATCACTTAGCCTCTGGTAATTACTATGTTATATAATGCTCTGTATTTTAAATTTTAGGATATTATTACTGATCTCCCTCAATTTCAGGGTAGCTTTTTTTTTTTTTTTTTTTTTTTGCCGTACGCGGGCCTCTCACTGCTGTGGCCTCTCCCATTGCGGAGCACAGGCTCCGGACACACAGGCTCAGCGGCCATGGCTCATGGGCCCAGCAGCTTTGCGGCATGTGGGATCTTCCCGGACCGGGGCACAAACGCGCGTCCCCTGCATCGGCAGGCAGACTCTCAACCACTGCGCCACCAGGGAAGCCCCAGGGTAGCTTTTGATACAGGTTTAGAATAATATTGGGTTGGAAAAAATGGCCCATATTTGGGATAGGTCCTATTTTGTGTAATTTTATTTTTTTTCACAAAAGATTAAATGTATTATTATAACTAAATTTAATTTGCATATTCTTGTAAGGCATTTTTTTTTTATTGAAGTATAGTTGATTTAAAATGTTGTGTTAGTTTCTGGTATACAGCAAAATGATTCAGGTATACATAGCCATATATATTCTTTTTCACATTCTTTTCTATTATGGTTTATTACAAGATATTGAATATAGTTTCCTATGCTCTACAGTAGGACCTTGTTGTTTACCTGTTTTTATATATAGTAATTTGTATTTGCTAATCGCAAACTCCTAATTTATCCCTCCCCACCTCCTTTCCCCTTTGGTAACCATAAGTTTCTTTCCTATGTATGTAAGTCTGTTTCTGTTTTATACATAAGTTCATTTGTATCATATTTTAGATTCCACATGTAAGTGATATCATATGGTATGTCTTTGTCTGATTTCACTTAGTATGATAATCTCTAGGTCCATCCATGTTGCTGCAAATGGCATTGTTTCATTCTTTTTTATGGCTAATTAGTATTCCGTGTGTGTGTGTGTGTGTGTGTGTGTGTGTGTGTATGCTACATCATCTTTATCCATTTATCTGTTGATGGACATTTAGGTGGCTTCCATGTCTTGGCTATTGTGAATAGTGCTGCTGTGAACATAGGGGTGCATATATCTTTTTGAATTGTAGTTTTCTCTGGATATATGCCCCAGGAGTGGAACTGCTGGATCATATGGCAACTCTATTTTTAGGTTTTTAGGGAACCTCCATACTGTTTTCCATAGTGGCTGCACCAATTTACATTCCCACCAACAGTGTAGGAGGGTTCCTTTTTCTCCACACCCTCTCCAGCATTTATTATTTGTAGACTTTTTAATCATGGACATTCTGACCGGTGTGAGGTGATATCTCATTGTAGTTTTGATTTGCATTTCTCTAATAATTAGCAATGTTAAGCATCTTTTCATGCGCCTTTTGGCTATCTGTATAAGACATTTTAAATAAATTTACCAATCAGGAAAAAAAGTCTGTTAGAGCACATCTTCAGAATCTGTTTTTTTTTTAATTAGTTTACAATCCACATATACTTTGAGGTATGCAGATTAGTAGATTAGATTAGTAGGTATATGTAGATTAGTTATGGAGCATTTTCTTTTGTTATAATCTCTCCTCTTACTAATAGAGTAGCTGGCGGTTGGGGCAGAGAAGATATTCTCTATTGTAGAAATAGGTTTTATAGTTATCATTATTTATATTAGATTTTAAGTCTGTTACCCTCTGGTATCTGCATTAGCAAGACACATAATAATCACTGAGTATTCTTGAGGGAATGTCAGCAAAAAGGGCTCTACCCTCAAGGAGCTTGCTGCCTATTGAAATAAACAGAGAAACAGTTATTCAAAAAAATAATTACTGTGACAAAGATATGTAAAGTACTGTGGGTATGGTGTGTTGGAGACAGGCTGGACCCGTGAACCTAGCTGTTAGTATTTGAAATCATCTGTGGTGGTATGTATACCACACAAATCAGCAGATGCTACATACATACAGCCAGTTCTGCTGTAATGGGATGCATTCCTAAAAATCACTAAGTGTAGGGAAAAATGGGATTGGGCACAATACTTAAAAACTTCCTTAGCAACACATTAAAAAAAAAAAAAGGAGAACCAAATTAAAATAGTAACACAGTTTTGCATGTTAAAATGGAAATGGTTAAGAAAAAAATAAATATGGTGCTTTACCTTGAAAAAGACCAGAGGTTTGCTTGAGAAGTGGGCGTGGGAGAGGTTGCCTCTTGTGAATTATTGTGGAATGGTGGAGGGAAGGTGTCTGAAATCTGAGGAAAAGGTAACATCTCATGTGGATGGGTGAGGCTCCTGACAGGAGGTGGGCTGAGGTAGCTGGGAGATGTTTGAGGTAGGTGTGTGTACTGTGTATTCCCAGGCATTGGGCTCAGTGCAGCTGGGCGCAGTTTTCTGCATTCATCTAGTGTTTAATGGCACGTAAGCAAATAACAGTTATTCAGTGATCTTGTTGTTCCCTAGTGTAACAAGCACATTGGAACAAATTTGAGTTTTCCAGACAAATGTTAGAGCAAAACTGACTGTAACAGGGCTTTTTTTCCCCTTCTGAGAACTGATTGACCAGCACACCTCTGGAAATGGAGCTCTTCGGTCAGCCTGGAGGAGTCTTGGAAGACTTGACAGAGAAGATGGCACTTGAACTGAGACTTGGCAAATAAGTACAGTGTTTTGCCAGGTACTGCATAGGTAGAAGGAGGGCATTCCAGGCAGGGGGACAGCAGCATCTGAAAAAACATGCAGATGTAAGCCTGGTATGTTCAGGAACCTCTTACATAGTTCAGTGTTAAAAGAGAAGTTCAGTGTTAAGGTTAGAACTTGGAAGGAAGGAAGGAAGGAAGGAAAAGGAAACATTGTAAATAAAACATAATGGTTAGGCAGGGGCCAAAGTCTCAATAACCCTGTATGCCACATGAAAGAATTTACATTTTAACCCTCAGGGGGTAGAGAACACTGAAAATTTTTCCACAGTGAATTGTATTTTCTAACACTAATTTATATAGCACTCACTGTGACAGTATGGAAGGTAGACTGAAGGAGACTCAACTGGAGTCTGGGAATCTAGTGGGATAAGGAGGAACTAGTGTGGATCTTTCATAGGCTTGACCCCTTTGAGAGTATTATAAAAGCTGTAGATGCTTATTAGCAACTGTGTCCTTTCTGTGTTTTTAGAAGCTACTGCTTCTGTAACCCTGTTTCTTGGTTTTAAGGGCTAGGGCCATGAGAGTTAGTCTTCTATATGGTAATAAGTCAGGTGAATTTATAACCAGCTTTCACAATACCTAGTTTCACACTTAGCTTTATTTATACAATGTTTAAAACCGGAAGCAAAAAAAAAAAATGAAAGCACATGTACACCAAAAAAAAAAAAAATGATGTGGTGAATCATTCTTGAAGTTTTATCATTGTAATGTACATTCATTGAGAAATAACTACATGGGCCAAAGGTCTCTTTGCCCATCGGATTCCTATTTTTGCCCAAATTATTTTATAATAAATAACCATTGTAAGGGATAAGTAATTATCGGATGAAATTCAGGGGATAAGAAAATGATATAGGACTTCCCTGGTGGCACAGTGGTTGGGAGTCTGCCTGCCGATGCAGGGGACACGGGTTCGTGCCCTGGTCCGGGAAGATCCCACATGCCGCGGAGTGGCTGGGCCCGTGAGCCATGGCCGCTGAGCCTGCGCGCACGGAGCCTGTGCTCCGCAATGGGAGGCCACAGCAGTGGGAGGTCCGCATACCGCAAAAAAAAAAAAAAAAAAAAAAAAAGAAAATGATATAACTAGAGTCTTCCAAGCAAAATTTAGGTACAGATGATTTTAATTACAAATCTAAATTAAGAAAGCCATCTAGCCCACTCTAAAAAATTAAAATCTTTTATCACAGGGTTCCTTAGCATATTTTGATGCCTGTTACCAGAGGAGAGTACTGATAAAACCTCATAATCTGGTTGAAGATACCAAAGATCCTCTAAAACTAATTGAAAACAGGAATATCAGGATAAAACAGAAAAAAACATGTCCTACAGTTTTCTATCCAGTATTCCACACAGTACTTATGGTCTGATCAGCATGTAATAAATATTTGTTAGGAGGCTAAAATGCTGTACTTAAGTTTAGGGAGAGCTAGAGACAAAAATAATGGAAACATTGAGAGACTTTTTAAAAAGAATTTTCTGATCTTTGAAACTTTGATGCACACAATTAATGGATTATGGATTTATAGAGGCCATATACCCTCTCAGTAGTTTGCCTCTGATACTTTTATGAGGAAATAGTTGCTGCTGTTTTTTAATTTTTTTTGATGGGGCATTGGTGGTTGGTTGTTTCCTTAATTATAAAACTAAAACTTTACAAAAATGATACATGATTTTTGCAGAAAAATAAAAGAATACTACTTGCATGAATAATAATTAAAACTCTTAATAACCTTAAAGAGTATTGATTTTTTTTCCTCCCTCATCATTTGTATAACTCTTCTTTGATAGGGAAAGGTGTTTGATCATCAAATACCAAGTTCTTACCATAGACTAGATGCTGTTCCGTTATTACTATGATAGCCACTTGTGAAAAGAAACCATGGATGTAAGCATATAATAAAAATGTGTTATAATCAGATGGTCATAGTTATACTGTACAGTTCATGGACCTCATTTGCCTTAAAAGGCAGATTCTAATCTTTACCTAATCCAGAGATTACCAAATTATATGTATGCTTCCTCTTTTCTGTATTGTCCATATTCCTCTCCCATAACTCTCAGGACTCGTAATCTTTTCTTTGTGCCAGGTATTTCTTCTAGTCCTCAGCATTTACAGAAATAATAGTGTGCCCTTCTCTAATAGAAATAAGGCTTTCTTTTTCTTCCTGACCCTGTCCTCACCATACCTTAATCTGTATTGCTTTGTTTTCTGACTGAGCCATTTGGCTCTTCTAGAATATGCAGAGAATTACCAGTGAAGTCATAGTCATTTAATACAACCAAGTACAGGAATAAATCACCCTTTTTAAGCATGGCATGTAAGACCCTTTAGAGTCTTTCTTCCCGGCTTTTCAGGTTGCTTTTTCTTTTACTTCACTCCACCTATCCTGTACTTCAGCCATCTAAACCACTCCTCACCTTTGGAAAGCCAGATCCTGTCCTCTCTCTCTGCCTAAAATGCCTTTCTCCACTCAGCAGGCAACTAATTCATTCTTTAAAACCTAGCTCAAAATCACCTTTTCTGTGAAACCTTCCCCGACCCTCTGCATTAATTAGGATTAGGTACAATGGCAAGTAACAGAACCTCCAAAATAACAATGGTCTAAAAACAAGAGAGAATTTATCTCTCTCCTGTAACAGTGGACTTTGCAGTGTGGGGCTGAAATGACAGCTCTGTTTCATGATGTCATTAGGGAAGTAATGTCTACCTCATGGCTTCAGAATCTCTCACATTTAACCCTTGTCCTCACCATCCAAAATGGAGCTATCTGTCTTATGCTCTATGATGTACAAGGAACAAAAAAGGCACTAAGGGCATTTGAGAGCTCTCTCTCAACATTTCCCTAAAGCTCCCAAATTATGTATCTACTTGAATCTCATTGGCCTCAAGGAAGGCCTGGAAATAGTCTTTATTTTTGGTGGCTCTGTACCAGCTAATCGTATTATTATGGAAGAAAGGGAGAACAGGTATGGAGTACAGCTAGTAGTGTGCCACACTTCCCCAGCTAGAGGTAGTTTCTTTGTGCTTTGTGTTCCCGACAGCACTCTAATTAATTAGTATTTAAGTTGTATTAGAATTCATTTGTCTTCTTCACCAGATTGTGGACTTCTAAAGGCATTCAGGAAAATTATAGCAAAAGTATCAGAGACAAAAGCAGGGAATGATGTTTAAATACCCATGTGAACAAGGGAATTGCTTATATAGAGCTGATTTCTTAGACTTACATTTTTTTTTCTATTTTCTCCATTTTGTAGAGGGAAGTGGACACTGCCAATAGTAGAGGGCATGGCTTCTTTTCAGTAATGCCTCAAAACTGGTCACACAGAGAGAACAGTTATTTAAAAGGTGATATATTGTCTGTATTATACTGTTTTTTTTTAATTGTGGTAAAATATACATGAAAGTTACCATTGTAACCATTTTTCTTTGTTTTTGTTTTTTTGCGGTATGCGGGCCTTTCACTGTCGTGGCCTCTCCTGTTGTGGAGCACAGGCTCCGGACGCGCAGGCTCAGCAGCCATGGCTCACGGGCCCAGCCGCTGCGTGGCATGTGAGATCTTCCCGGACTGGGGCACGAACCCGTGTCCCCTGCATCGGCAGGTGGACTCTCAACCACTGTGCCACCAGGGAAGCCCCATTGTAACCATTTTTAAGTGTACTGTTCTGTGGCATTAAGTTCATTCACACTGTTGTGCAACCATCACCACCATCCATCACCAGAACTTTTCTATCTTCCCTGAGATTCAGAACCCATTAAACACTAACTCCCTGTTACCCCCTCCCCCAAGCCCCTGGCAACCACCATTCTACTTTCTGTCTATGAATTTGACGACTCTAGGAATTTTATATAAGAGGAATCTGTATTTGTTCTTTTGTGACTGGCTTATTTCACTTAGAAGGTCTTCAAGGTTCATTGTGTTGTAGCATGTGTCAGAATTTCTTTCCTTTTTAAGGCTAAATATATTGTTATATATATGTACCACATTTTATTTGTCCTTTCATCTATCAGTGGACACTTGGATTGCTGTGTTACACTGGTTTTTTTGGTAAGATTTTTGTTTTCTAAAGATATTCTCCACACAAATAATGTCTTATTATAATTTCACCACAACTACCCCCAGACACAAACCACATAATAACATATCTTTTTAAAAGGAAATTTAACAAAAATGCAAAGAAGATAAAAACAATCACCTATATTAGAAATTTATTTTTATAGGAAGTAATCCCCCCTCCCAATCACAGTTTCTGAAGTATAAACTAAAAAATAAAATTAAGTTATGAAAAACATTATCCTGGTGTCAAATCTGGAAAATAGGTACAAGAGTGGAATTAGAAAGAAATATAGTTTTTCACAAGAAAATATTAAATTTTGTTTTATTTAAGTCTCTTGATGATATGATAGAGACACAAAGGAGAGTGCAACCTATGAATCCCTAATTCTTTTGAAATATGGAAATTTTACCAGTGGACAGTGAGAAGGAAATGGTTATAGCTGTAGCCTGCTGGATTTGCTTTTATGATATTTCTCCAGCATTGAAGAGAAAAGGGTTATAAATGGGTGGAGTAAGGAAAAGTAGCTCCATTTCTCTCACCTCACCTCCTTTGTTATCAGATGGGAGTTAGTTTAGTGACAGTAATTATTGGATGTTTGATTGCCAGTAATGTGACTGATGCCTAGAAAATTCTGGGTTTTGGCCTCTATCCCACTGTATACATAGTCCAAATTGGTAGTTAAATTCTTACTAAAATTCTGAGTAAGCTTTCAAATAGTTACTTAAATAAAATGCATGTCCAGTGGTTTAAACTGGATCTCACAGATACTTTCCCATTGCAGCTGATTGTTTGGTCAGTTTGGCAAAATGGTGAGTCATACGTCTCTAGCCAGCCACAGACCAGCTGTTGATTTACTCAGTTACTTGAGCCAAGACCGAAGCACCAGAATAGAATAGAGCACCTTGGCTCTGATACCGTTTTATCTTTTTCCTAAAAGTCTGGATGTAAATTTCCATCCTTCCCCTAGGTGTTTTGAGTTACAAGAAGCAGTCTAAGAGTTCTTTGTCTTTTAAATCTTTTAGTACTGTTGTAGAAATAAAATTGACATGCCTGAAAGGATCTGAGAAGAACAGAACACATTGTGGTGTTAGCTGTAAACTCTTTTAGGGAAATTAGAACTTGATGTAGACACTAAAAATAGAATTGAATGGTGAAGGACAAAGTAGTGGAGGTGTTTTAGAGCAAGAATTAAGTTTGGATAAAATGAGGCCTAATTATGGATGGCAGTGAGTGAAGGTCAGCCACGAGAAGGTGTGTGTGACTGTTGAATGTTCCTGAAAGGAAATGAGTCTGGCGGTGTTAGGAGTTAGGAAGAGAGGAGAGACTAAGGTGTTGCAGAAATCTAGGAAAGTGGCAATAGAAATCTGGACAAGGTTATTGGCAGTGAAAGTGCAGGAAAAAAGGTAAATTTTAGAGCCATTCTGGAGAAGGAAACTATAATTGTGTCACATGGAAGAAGAGTAAAATTTGAAAAATTCTAAGAAATTCCGTGGTGTACTGATATCCCATTTTGGGGAGAACTCTTGAATTAGCTTTAAGTATGGTGAATTTGAGGTGCGATGGGGAATAGCCAAAATAAGACAGATTTTTTAGGCTATTAGTGGACTGAAAAGTGGGTGGAATGTGTGGACTAGACTTGTGCTTCTGGTACAAATCTAGCTGTACTCAAGGAGGTAAGAATTGGTCCTAGAAAATACCTGATTATAACAATAAAGGCAAGAACATATGTTCTCATAGCTTCTGCATACCTGAAAAGCTCTTAAAATCAAATAAGTTTTCTTTCCCCCCCCCCTTTAGCTTTATTTCAACTGAAAGGATTAGGTTAGTTAAATAGGTTTAATTCATAAATTACATCCAGGACACTGAAGTTCTTCTCCCATACTATTAAATAAGAAAGTAGAATCTAGATTGCCTTACATAGGAAGATGCAGAACAGGGGCAAGAACTTAGATTCTTTCATAAAGAACAACATCTTAGAATAAATAGATATTGTGGCAGAATAATGGCATACCAAGGAGCATTATGTTCTTAAATATTATAAGTTAAGTTATTGAGTTAACTGTATTTAACCTGTAGTGTAATTTGTAACATTTGAGTAATCTAGTGTGGAATTGAACGTTTTGTGTTTTTCTTTAGTGGAGCCTTTAGTTGGAGCTGCTGTGCCCAGTGTTTCTTTATGGCTTTCTCTCTAGGAGCGGCTCTTCGTATATGTAGCAAAACATTTAGAACCCTGTGGAGTAAAGTAGAAAAAAAAACTTGGCAAAAGAGTATTTCTCTTATAATTAGAAATTGTCTTAAGATATAATATGTTACAGCAATGATAAAGCTAATATATTAGAGAAATAATAGCTTAGTGTAGAGATGACTGGCATTTCGCTGAAGATACCTAAGGGGGTAGCGTTTCCCTAGTGCCCTAGTGCCTGCAACAAATACTGCTTACTGCTTTCTTCTCGCTCGAACCCGCGCCCCCTGCAGTGGAATCGCGGAGTCTTAACCACTGGGCCGCCAGGGAAGTCCCTCTTCTCTCTCGTGTACACTTCTTTTTTTGCTCTTTATTCCTTCTTTTTATGAAGTATAACATATATATAGCACAGTGAATAAAATAGAAAGGTACAGTTTAATGAGTAACTATAAAGCGTATTCACCACCCAGATCAAGAAACAGAACATTGCAAGTATACCAGAAGCCTGCTACGTGTCCCTTGCCAGTCAAACCCCACTTGTATGCATCCCATCCTATCCTCCAGAAGTAAGCAGTCTCACTTCGGTGATGATCATTTCTTCCTTCTCTTTGAAGTTTATCACCAAGTATGTGTCCCTAAATAATGTAGTTTACTTTTGCCTCTTTTGTATACATATATACAGACATGTTTATATGTCAATACAGTCTTTTGTATCTGACTTATTTTTGTGCCATTTATCCATGTGGTGTGTGTGTATAACATTTTCATTTCTCTGATCTATTATTTGCATACTGTTCCACTGTATGAATATGCCGTAATACGTGTATTCTGTTCCGTTTCCTAATATTGAAAAACTCAGCCTGTGACCATTCTTGTATATTTTTCTTGGGGCACATGGGCACCAGTATTTCAAGAGTTTATACTTAGGAGTGGAATTGCTGGATCATAGGGAATTCACATCTTCCAGTTCACTGGATAGTACCAAAGTGTTTTCTAAAGTGGTTATTTATACTCACCCAAGCAGGATATGAGCATTCCTGTTGTTCTCCATTCTCGCCATCACTTGGTATTGACACACTTAAGTGTTTTGGGCAGGAAAACTGTGTCTCATGATTTTATTAAGGACGATGAGCCCCTTTTCATATTTGAATTTCTTTTTGTGAAGTGCCTGTTAAAAAGGTCTTTTATCCCCTTTTCTATTTGGTTATCAATTTTTCCTACTGATTTTTAGAAGTTCTTTATATTTTCTGGATATTAGTCTTTTAGTCTCTAAACAAGTTTGTGTATTGAGAATTTTGTTTCCTTCCCTGTGTTTCTGATGATTAGAGAAGCCTTTAATTTTAATGTCATATTCTTTTCCTTACAGATTATACTTTTTTTTTCCTGTAAAAACTTGCAGATATTTTCTTAGATTTGTCCTAAGTACTTCATATCACTGATGCTATTGCAAATGGTATGTAATTTTACATTTTGTTTTGTTTGTTGCTGACAGGTAGGACCACAATAGATATTTTATATACTGATTTGTATCTACCAATGCTTCCACATTTTTGTTAATTCTAACAATTTTTTAGATAATTTTGAATCTTTTAAAATACACAATTATTTCATCTGAGAATAATGATAACTGGTTTTTTTTCAGATCTGTAGAGATGAATTTAAACAATTCCTTTTATTCCTTAACTTGCCTTTTTCTGCTGATTAGGACCTCTACCACAATGTAGAATAGGAAGGATGATAATAGGTATCCTTTTCTTCTTCCATTCTCAGCATTTCTTCAAGGATAAGGTTAGCTGTCGTTTTTTGGAAATGCTCTTTTTTTTGCGGGGGGGGGCGGTGGTACGCCGGCCTCTCACTGTTGTGGCCTCTCCCGTTGCGGAGCACAGGCTCCGGACGCGCAGGCTCAGCGGCCATGGCTCACGGGCCTAGCCGCTCCGCAGCATGTGGGATCTTCACGGACTGGGGCACGAACCCATATCCCCTGCATCGGCAGACGGATTTTCAACCACTGCGCCACCAGGGAAGCCCTGGAAATGCTCTTTATTTAAGTTAGGTAAGGTTACTTTTCAGTCTTAGTTTACTAAAAATTTTCATTAGAAATGTATGTTGAATTTTATGAAATACTTTTTTTTCTTTTTTTTTCATTTTATTTTTTATTTTTTTTTATGAAATACTTTTTCTACATCTAATGAGATTATCATGTATTTTTTGTTCTCAAACTATCAGTGTGATAAATTACATTAATTTTCTAATGTTAATTCAACCTTGCATTCCTAGGCTGTACCTAACTTGATCATTTTTATATACTATTGGATTCAGCTTGCTAATATTTTGTTTTTAAAAACTTGTATTTATATTGAGATTAGCCTGTATTCTTTCTTCTCATAGTGTCCTTGTTAGGCTTTGGTATCAGGTATATTAGCCTAATAAAATAAGTTGGGGAATGTTTCCCTGTTCTTATCTCTGAAAGAGCTTCTGTAAGATTGGAATTTTTTTTTCCTTAAATAATGATAGAATTCACCAATGAAGTTATCTAGGCCTTGGGATTTTCTTTTTGGAAAGAATCTGACTACAGATAATTTAATATTATTATATTTTATTTCCTGTGGACTCTTGTTCTCACTTATGATGTCTTCTGTATGCTTATATTTGACTGTGTCTAATGCTTTTTGTTTTTAAAATTACTTGTGGGTATTCTTTTTTTTTTTTTCTTTTTGTGGTACGCGGGCCTCTCACTGTTGTGGCCTCTCCCGTTCCGGAGCACAGGCTCAGCAGCCATGCATGGCTCACGGGCCCAGCCGCTCTGCGGCATGTCAGATCTTCCCGGACTGGGGCACGAACCAGCGTCCCCTGCATCGGCAGGCGGACTCTCAACCACTGCGCCACCAGGGAAGCCCATTGTGGGTATTCTTTGAGGCCTAGAATGAAGTTGTCTTCCTTCAGAGAGGGTTTATGTTTCCTTCTGCTAAGATGTGTGTAGGTATCATTAGCCCAGGAACATTTTAAAAGAATTTCACAGTTTGAAGTTCCCTGGATTAGGAGTCCATGCAGACACAGACTGCAAACCCCTGCCCAGGCTGCTCAAACTTCTTAGGGACCTACATCCTGGATGTTCTATCCACCATTCTCTTTTTCTCGTGCTTCTGTCTGAGCTAAAGCAATCTTCCCTGCAATCTCCTGAGGGTGGGATTAGGCTTTAGATTCAGTTGTAGTTTACCTTTACCTGAGGTTATAGCCTTTTAGGATCCCAGTTTAATGTGGCGAAGAGTTCCCTTGCACTCTCTACCTTTTGAAGAATCTGTGTTTGAGAAATTTGCTGCCCTCATCCTATGAGACCAGTGAAACCAAAGACCTAATTTACTGAGCTCTATCTACAATTGCCCTCAGGGCCAGAGTATCTTCAGGGAGTCCTATTACCTCTCTAGGTTCTAGTTGCTCCTAGTTTGTCTGGCAGTTTCCCACCATCTTGTCAGCTTTTTATTTTAAGGTGTTTTTGGTTTTTTTGTATCTAAGGGTTTTTAATTGTTTTCAGTAGGAGGGTTGATATAAAAAATCCTAGTCTGTCATTACTAGAAATTGTAGTTCCTCTTAATTTTTTTCCCCACTTAGTCTTCTATTTCTTTTGTTGACTTCAGCCTCCATGTTAATGACTTAGTTTCACAAACATTCATATATTGAGCATCTAATATGTATCAAGCATGGCACAAAACAAAGTCCTTGCTTTCTTGAAGCTAACACTGTAGTGGATTCTGGATTGTGGGGAAAGTTGCAGCACCATTGGACAGCATTTTCCACACTGATTCGCAGAGCATTGGTGACCTGTGAAATCCTAGTAAGGTTGCCATTGTCAAGTAAATTTGAGAAATAATGCCCAGGAGGATATCCTCTCTTAGAGAGCTAAGGCACTAACGTATTTGAACTGAAACCTTTATTTGTAGAATACCTCTTAATATCTTATTAGCATACTAGAATTCCAGGGAACATGATTTATGAAATGTTGCAGTAGGACTAACGTATTAAACATCTCTCTGTTATTTACATGTTGTCACAGCAATGTCAACTTCTGCTTTCCCATAGTCATGTCTACGGGGAACATCTGCCGAGGGAGTAAACCAAGGCAGCTGTGCTCTGCATTCTGAATGACTTTCCTTACTTGGCCGTGGGTAGTTAGACTAGCATGGGCACCCAAATCAAAGATGCCAGACATAGGTCAGTCACTGGCCAACCAGAGAAAGTGTAGAAAGTGCTGAATTAAGTTCTCACAGATCTCATTGGTTGGTTAAAGAAATAGAGCTCCTGCTTTCAACTTTATGTCTAGATGTACTCCGGATTGACAAGTAAGGGAGAGTGGTGGTTTCTGTAAGGATACATCTGATGATGCGGATCACAAAACTCACACAAAGAAATATATTTGGCAGTTAAGCAGTGGAAGAAGCAGAATTTGAAAAGTCAAGAGAAAGAGATAGAAGGGACCTATGATGGACCAAGAATTAGCCAAAGGTATGGCAGGGTGGCAACTGTGAGATAGAAAAAGAATCAAGCGGAGAAGCACAGAGACCAGCTTGTGGTTAGAGGCAAATCAGATACCAAAAGCCTGGTATCCAGGGAGTTGCTGAGCCGCAAGAATGGCAGGAGCACTAAAATAAGGACCCACAAACTCCTGAGGCTTGGTCCTCTAGGGCAACGTTGGGACTGGACCAGGTTCTCAGTTCCAGTATCCTTAGGGCCTAGGCCCACTTGTTACTGATTTTGTTCTTGGGGTTTTGTATGAATTCTTGTTTCCCTTATCATCAAATTCATACTTATAATCAGTTCTCCTCCCCCACCACACACACCTACATCTGCCAACCTGAGTGTCAGTGCCCTGCCACCAGAGGAGACTGATACTTAAGGAAAGAGTTGGATTCATAAGACTGATGTATGAGTTGAATTCATATCAGTGTTGCTTTTTTGATTAACATTTTTATAACAATGGAATACCCACCATTCCTACCCCTGCTTTTTATCTTCTCTTTTTATTACATTTTGGAAACTCATCTTCTAAGCTCAGCTGTGCTAGCAGTGTTAATGTTGTATTGCATCACATAATCTATTTCTGTTGGTTATCCTATAAATCAGGGGTCCCCAACCCCCAGTCCATGGCCCAATACCGGTCCGTGGCTTGTTAGGAACCAGGCTGCACAGCAGGTGAGCGGCGGGGGAGCGAGCCAAGCTTCCTCCGCCGCTCCCCATCGCTCACATGACCGCCTGAACCACCACCCCCCAACCCCCTCCGTGGAAAAATTGTCTTCCACGAAACCAGTCCCTGGTGCCAGAAAGGTTAGGGACTGCTGCCATAAATAGTACCTCCATATACAAAAGAATGCACATTACTTACTCTTGGTACTCTTTGGCAAAGAATATTTCCTACTTCCCAATCCAATGTTATTTGCTGCTGATCCCCAATACTGTTTGAGAATCACGCTGGCTTTAGTGGAGATCTCCGTATTTGTTATTCCTTCCCCACTGATTGTGTTCATCTGCCCCTCTAACCCCCATTTCTTTGTGTCTTTTTCCTCCACACTCTTCCCCCACCTTTTCTTTAAAAAGTTTTCTTAATACTTCATTATTTATTTCTTCTGCATTTTACACATAATTTTGGGTTTATAATATGAAATTAGATTGGTCTTTTTGAAGATCTACTTCCTTTTTAAATAACATTTTTTCCAGCCAGGAAATTCGTACATTTGAATGTAATGTCTTGGAAAGTACAGAAAAGAAAAAAGAAAAAATGAAATTACAATAATCAAAAACCACCCCAAATAACCACAGTAGTATTTCCTATCCATAATCTTTTTATTAAAATATGTTTATATGTATATGTATGTGTTGAGGTCAATTTATATACTGTTTTGTAACCATATTTATTTTATATCATGAATATTTCCAGAACATTAAATGCTCTAGAAACATGGTTTTAATGTCTATTATTCCAGTAAATGAAAGCACTACAATTTATTTAACCAATCCTCTATTAACTGAACAATACAGTTATTGCCAATTTTTTTGCTAATATTATGCCATGGTGAATATCTCTTGTATATAAACCTTTGTGTCTTTATCTGATTATTTTCTTGGAATACACTTCTATTGTGAAACCTTGAGTCAAAAGGTATATACATCTTTTTAAAGTTTTGATAGATAATACTATATAAAATTTCCTTCTTGAAATGCCATGTGGATTTATATCCTCACATCAATGTGTAAAAATACTAGCTTCGCAATACGATGCTTAGATACTACCATTAAAATGTAAAAGAAATAAAAACAAACTTTGCCAAGTTGATAAGGGAAAAATCTTATATCACACTTTAATTTAGATGTCTGATCAATACTAAGAATGACCTTTTTCATATATTTATTGGCCAAGTGTATATCTGATTTTGTGATTTTTCTGGACATGTCCTTTGCTATTTTCTATTTGAGGTGGTGTGTTTTATCTTCTTCTTATAAATGTATTAACACTTTGTCATATGTTGAAAATTTTTTCCAGCTTATCACTTGTCCTTTAATTTTGTTTATGGCATTTTTTGACATGTAAAAGTTTAAAATGTTCAGTCATTAAGTATTTTGATAATTTCATTTTGGTCTCTTTCTTCAGCATTTTGTTTAAATAGACTTTCCCACCTCTTCTTTGAGAGGTTAAATGGTTTCTTATATTTACTTCTTTATTTATGTTGAGTCTGTTTTTACAATTCATTGAAATGCTCACCCATTCTTCTAATACTGGAACATTTGAGATTACAAACTCTTAGATCCAGATGTATAGAGTTTTCTAGTTTCAGAAAATCTGTTAACTTCATTTTTACTCCCATCTACTTCCAAAAAGAAGGAAAAAAATTAATTAACAATAAACCTACACTTGGACATTTAATATGATGATAATTGATTAAGACTTATGCAGGGGCATGCAAGGGATATCTGAAAGTCTGTCAGAAATTTATAAACTAAGGCCTTCCATTTGGGTTTCCTGTTAGTAATAGCAGAAAGGAGGAGGAACAATGAGTTACATGTTTCTCATTGTCTGCTTAAAGGAAACATATCAGTTTTCTTAAAAGAGAAATCTTGGCAGTAAAGTCAAAGATGAATTTTTTGTGTGGGTGTTTATGTGAGGAATGATGTCTTGATACCATTTTTATAGAACATAGAATAATACAAGGCAGTTTATTTTATAAACTCTTAATAAAAGTTAAGGGCATAATATTAAGTTCTAATTATGGTAAAGTACTATGTCTGCAGGCAGTCAAAATAATACAAACCATATATGTGTCTTTCTGGTGAAGTAATTTGATAAGGGGTAGAGCTTAGACAATCTCTGGTTAGATATTTCTTAAACTAGCTCTTTCAACATAATAGTTGAGATTTTTAAAAATCAGATTTTGATTCATGTATATTTGTGATCTCTGGTTAGAAATAGCAATTGTGGAATGATTCATACACATTAGGTCCAAGTGTTTAACTGGAAAGTTTGACATTTTATTGTGAGAATTAGCCTACTATTTGAGAAGGTGGAGAATTATATAAGTGGGTTTCCAGAACTACCTGCAATCAATTACAATTTTTACTTGCTACACTTCAAACAGTTATAATGTGAACAGTTTAAGTAAATAGTAAATCTTCATTTCAGATCTGACAGAATGTCTAAGAATTTTTTGTTTTTCATGAAGTACTGCTTCCTTCATTATCAAAGAATATTGAGAATTAAGTGTACTTTAAGCTGCTCAATTCATCTTTGAAACTATTTAAACTTACTTTATCTGTGAAATAACCCTCATTTTTAAGCTGTGTGTAAGGGACGTAAATATATCTTAAACTGTGTAGGAAGGTTTTTTTAAGGGAAAACAGGAAAGGGAAAGTTTGTGTTGACAGAACAGTATTGCTTTTATTAATTTTTTTTTTTTTTTTTTTTTTTTTTTTGCAGCTGACACTAAACTTGCAGTGTTTATATTGAACATTAAATCAGCACCTGACTGGAACATGACTAGCTAGAGAGTTCAAGACTATCTAGATAACTCAGTATGTTGGACGTTAGGGGATTGTACTTTAATCAGACAGTAGTATGATTAGGAATCAGAGTTGTATCTGATGTGCTACCGCTAGACCTGAAATAACTTGAGTCTAGTTGTGGAATGCTATGCTTATATTTTAAATTCTAATATTTAAAAAAGTCACAGATCGTTGAGGTTAGTTAATTCAGTTGCTTGTAGAGGAAGGACTACCTGGGCTTGCTAGAGACAGAGGGTTGCTTATCCTCTTTAACATCTCCCATGAAAGACTCCTCACAACTCTCTTTTGGTTGTTTATTTACATTTTTAACTATTTGAAATATTAGTTTTTTTCTAAGAGTTTCTTTGTTTTTACTCTTCAGAAGGATTGAAGAGTGACCACTCAGAATTCTCCTTTTTAGAGAAAGACTCTTTATATACATTAAAAACAACCCATTGGTTATGTTATTTTTCCAGGTGAGATGATTTTAGCTGTATCTTTACATTCCTAAATTATAATACTGATAACTGTTGTTTTGTTGCTCCTTTTGTGCTGAGTTCTTAAGATGTAGAGGAAGCAGCCAGACATCGAGTCCCTTGACTTTTCTTAGCTGCTTGAAATTCTGGGATCAATTTTATGGCAGATGTTCTAGAGGGGAGTGAGAGTGGAGGAAGGTGCACTATTTAAACAGCTGTTTCAAGTAATACATGCAAATGACGATGAAGACTGAACCTGGGAGAAGGGCAGTGGAGAGAGAGAGGAGGGGAGGACCTGATAGGGCTCTGGAGTGGACTGTAGACCCCATTTTTCCAGTTCACCCACTGCCTCTGGAAAGTATAAAGGCAGTGGTAACTCTAGGATATCTAGCATATTTCTCCCCCTGCAGTTTGAATCTCCTCATCCTTCTGGAACATACAGAAGTTAGGGCTTTGGCTAAAGGCATTATTTTAAAGAAATGTCCCATCAGCCTGTTTCCTTACCCTTTTAGGTCATGTTCTTTGTTGCATCCATTTTAATTTCAGTTTCCATATGTCTGTTTTTAGCATATAGATCTTGTATCCTGTAACCCTGCTGGGTTTTCTTTTCCTTTTTATTTTTTTATTTTTTTTAAGATTCCTTAGGGTTTTCTATGTGGACAATCATGTCATCTGAAAATGGGTAGTTTTGTTTCTTCCTTTCCTATCAGTTTTGCATTTTTTTTTTCTTGCCTTACTGTGCTGGCTCTCGCTTCTCTTTTGACCCTAACCTCTTGCTCTGGCCACAAGTGATTAGAAATCATAGTTGTTAGACAGATTGACTTTTGCCTGGAACAGAAGTCAGGGTTGACTGGGTTGGTGCTTTTCTTATGCAGAGATTTTAAATTACTGATTCAAAATCTTTTAGAGTTATGGGCTTTGCTTTTTCATTTGTTTTTTAGTCAGTTATGAAGTTTTATGTTTTTCTGAAAATCTAGCCATCCCTTTTTAAAAAGCTTTTTAATTTATTGGCTTGAAGTTCTTCATCATGGTTCCTTTTAAATGTTTGCTCCTTTTTTAATGTCTTACATCGTTTATCCCTGTAGTTTGTGACCCCAGGCTATTATGTTTTCTAAGGTTTTTTAGTCTCTTGCTCTGGTCTGTGTACTGGCTCAAAGCACTTCTCTTCTCTCTAAAGCCCCTGCCCCCCACTGCCCTTTTCTCATTTGCAGTTTCCAAACTGCTAAGCACTTCTGCATGTAGTATCAGTAAATGTTAAAATGAATATATATTTTTATCATCTTTTCAGATTACCTGTTTTTCAACTTTTGATAGGTGAGGTTTTATTTCATTTCTGTTAACAAACTAAAGGTTTTTTGATTGTCCTATTTTTTTTTAAAGGGTAGTTGACTTTTTTAAATTATTTATTTATTTATTTATTTATTTGGCTGCGTCGGGTCTTAGTTGTGGCACGCGGGATCTTTGTTGTGGCGTGTGGGCTTTACTCTAGCTGTGGTGTGGGCTTTAGAGCACACACGCTTAGTTGCCCCACGGCATGTGGGAGCTTCCCGGACCAGGGCTCGAACCTGCGTCCCCTGCATTGGAAGGCGGATTCTTAACCACTGGACCACCAGGGAAGTCCCTCATTGTCTTATTTTTAAAAAATAAAATACATAACATAAAACTGGGGTATACTGCTTGGAATTTCTGGTCTATAATTTTGGTTAGAGTGCTTCTCTTGGAATAAGTTTTCTTAAATGGTTAAAAGGTATCCTGTTTGTCTTTACCTCTCCCAGTACTCCTCCCAAATATCTTTCTAAAGCATAGACTAATTTCAAGATGTTTAAAATTTCTTTTTACTTAGGCCAGTTTGAGGATCTAGATTAAAAAACAAAGGAAGTTGTCCTGATTATGGTTTTTTCTTTCTTTCTTTCTTTCTTTCTTTCTTTCTTGGATTCATTACAAGCTGTCAAATTATTTGAAGACCCTGGTTTCTTCAGGCCTATAATCTGGCGTAGAAGAGAGTAGTATACTTCTTTAGTTTGTAAAGGAATGATAACTGTATTCTAAGTAGTCTTAGGTAAACAATAGAAGGAAAGTGTTACTATTTAAAAAAAAAATCATTTTAGTCCTTAGAGTCTTTGTATTTCTTGTGATACTAAACTACTAGAGTTACAAAATGGTTATCCTTCCAAGAGAAGGAAATGGTCCAGATTACAGCTGCTCACTTACCATTGGTAATTGAGTATACTTTGTAAATTATTAGCAGGATCACAGTGAGCTCATTGTTAAGCAGTCCCAAATCAGAGATTCTTTTCTGGGTTAAGGCTAACCAGTGTGGTAGCTTGATCCACTAGGTTTCTCAACTGAGAGTTGTTTTGCTTTGTTGGTCTCTGTTTCTTTCTAGTTCACCTTTTGGCCATAAGGGAGATTTGTGTGCATGTGTGTTGTGGGGTAGGGGTGGGGTTGATGCCCTGTGCTCTAGGGAACGTTACAGGCATTGCCGAGACAGCACTAATCACATACCGTTATGCTGCTTAGTAGAAACAGTTTTGCTTTTTGCTGCTATCACCAACATGTAGCTTCTGCTGCCCTGTGGATTGGTTGTATAACAGAAGCTACCATTTTTGAGCCCCTGTTACAGACTCAGCTGTACGTACCTTTATGTCGTGTTATCCTCTTAAAAACCCTTGTAAGAGAGGGGTGGTTGTTCCTGTTTTCAGATGGAAAGGCTGAGGCTTAGATTTCACACAGCTAGTGAGTGCTTGAATTTGCTTTTAGGGCTCTCTGAAGCGAAAGCACATGTTCTTTGTGTTCCACCACAGTCTGCCGGTAATGCTGGCCAGATAGGAAACATTTCAATGAATAGTATGTTTGTTAGTGTATTACATAAGATACTTGCTCCATAGAAAAGGAGGCATAACTTAGGATTTTACGCCTCCCTGGTGTGCAGTATCTATATGGTAAAATTTAAAGTGTGGTGGTGTTAAAGACTAAAAAGGAATTTTGAAGCAAAAAAATGAATAAGGATTATGTTCCTGGGCCTTGCCCAGTACTACACAGATTGGCTATGCTTAGTTCAGGTTGCAGATGAGCTATAGCTTCAACTGCTAAGGAACACTGAAATCCCTGTAATGTTTCCTAGGGAATAGTATAGAGGTTTAAATGATTAATAATAGAACTTGCGATCCCGCATGTGTTGTACATAGGAAAATACTGACATTTGTGGCATGTCCTAGAAGAAATGAAAGGGAGAATTATTATTATTATTATTATTTTTTTTTTTTTTTCTTTTTGTGGTATGCGGGCCTCTCACTGTTGTGGCCTCTCCCGTTGCGGAGCACAGGCTCCGGATGCGCAGGCCCAGCGGCCATGGCTCACGGGCCCAGCCGCTCCGCGGCATATGGGATCCTCCCAGACTGGGGCACGAACCCGTATCCCCTGCATCGGCAGGCGGACTCTCAACCACTGCGCCACCAGGGAGGCCCGGGAGAATTATTTTTAAAAAGAAAAGAGAAGCTAAAGCTTTATGCTAGATAGTACTGGTAACATTTTAAAAGTTCCTGTCTTCTGAGTGTCTCCTGGGAGCCAAAGGCTTTATAGATATGGTTTCTAATCCTCACATCCAACCCATGAGGTAGATATTGTTATCCTCATTTTATCAAGAGGCACACTGAGGTTCAGAAATATGAAGGACTACATCAAAGTTCACAGCATTCTTAAGTGGTGAAGTTGGAATTCAGCCTCCTCCCTACCACACCCCCTCAACTGACTGTCTCTTGCCTATGCCCTTTTCATTATGTTGCCCTAAGCAAAGTTCAGGCAGAATCACTACAGGGTTTAAGAATCTGGGATTTTGATGGTTCGGAGAGCCCTCCTGTATGACACTGGAAATTAGAATTGTGTGAGTAAAATTGAAGAAGCAGAGATGCAAGTTTTAGATACATTTTTTTTTTTAATCAGAAAAAGAAATAGCTCTTAAATTGTCTTTTTTTTGGGGGGGGGCGGTATTAATGTAGAGTCTGTATAACACTGTTACTCTTAATTTGTCCTTTTTCTTCTTTTTTAAGATGTACTACTGTATTTCCCTTAATATAAAGAAAGAAATATAACAACTTCTTAAACTTCTTTCATCCCTTGAAATTAGCATGTGGTTTCAAACGTATTCTTTTTTTTGATAATTTTATTGTTTTTATTTATTTTTACTTATTTTATTTTTTAACATCTTTATTGGAGCAAACGTATTCTTAATTGACCATATAGTTGAAAGTAGTATTCTAGAAAAGAAGCGAAATTTAGTCATAGAGATCCATTAGTTATAATAATATCAGAACATTTTTGAGTGGTATACAAGCCTACAGAAAGTGTTATGACTTTCATAGTAGATAGGCATAGAATATAGACACCAAAACATTCACAATAGGCCTGTGAATATACCTTTTGCTCTGGGTTCTTTTGGTCAGAGTAATGTTTCACACATTGCAATTAAAATGGAGCAAGCCAATAGTTTTCTCTTGAGTGTGCACGTGCTAGGTTTGTCAAATTGTAATATCAGTTCCCTCCTTTAATGGAACATTTTGATAAACCACCAAATTGCCATACAGAAAAAAAATCCCCCAAATATTAATATGCTATTTTCTAAATAGTCTAATTTTCAGTTTTGAATTCTTCTTTTACTTAAGAGTTATGAGAGCCTTTTACTTTCCTAGTGGGTTTTTTTTTGTTTAATATTTGGTTATTAATTCCCATTATGGTCAAAATGTGGCTGTATAATTTTTAAAATTTTATTGTGTACAGGAAAGAATGTGTAAAATTGTAAGTGAAGTCAAAAGAACATTTAATAAGTAGAAACCATATAGCCGTTACCCAGCCAAACAAATAGGACATTAACAGTGTTTTAGAAGCCTTCTGAGTGCCTCTCACTAATTCTATATCCCTCCCCACAAAGGTAACCATTTACCTGCTTTTTATATTCTTACTATATATGTATACATATCTCAACAACATATTTTGGACTTTGCCTGTTTATAAGATAAATTGATTCATAGTGTGTATATCTTAATTTCGTATCTTTCTCTAAGCATTATATCTTTGAGATTCATATGTATAGATGCAAGTAACAGTAGTTTATCACCCCTGCTGTATAGTAATACATTATTTGAATATACACTCAGACTGATGAGGTTTCACTGGGATGTCTCAATGACAGTCTCAACTGCAATGTTTCCTAAGTTGAATTTATTAACTCTCTTCAACCCCTCACTTGCCAAAACTGCTCTATCTATTGTGTTTTCTGTCTCTGAAATAGCATCTCTTTCCACCCATTTGCCCAAGCCGGAAACTCGTTTTTGACACCTCTTCCTCATTCCCCATTTCAAGACAATCTTTAATCCTGCAGGTTTATCTTCTAAACATTTCAAATCTATCTCCACTATCACCACCCTAGTCGAGTTCTTGCCTGGACCTCTGTAGTAGTCTTTGTGCAGTATCAACATCCTTTCTTATTCTCTTACCATGGATTATAGGCCTGCCTACCTCTTCCACTTCATCTTGGCACTCTTCCCTTCACTTGCTAATCTATGTTAGCTTCAGCCATTGTGCATGCCATGCTTATTCCTGCTTCAGGACCTTTGCAAATGCTGCTGCCTCTACCTGTGGAACACTGTCCCTAATTCATTCTTACTCATCCTTTAGGACAAAATTTTGAAATACCACCTCCTCAGAGAGAAGTCTTCGTTGCTCACCATCCCTGACTCCCTGTTATCATTAGGACTTTGTACTACCCCCACCTGGCACTACTATAAAATTAATTAAATGATTATTAAGGAAGACCTCTCCTTTGATTCAGCCAGTGACAGTAGTCTACAGAGTCTACTAAAGCAAGAAATCATAAAAAGGGAGGCATGCCTTAAAATTCTTACTCTAAGAACATGACTGCATGTTCATTTGTCAGTCTTTTTATTGAGGGACAAAGGCCTTTTCTTTGGGAGTAGGTCCATGAGCTGCCAGTTCCATATTGTTTATCTTTCAGAAACCATACCCATAATATATCATCTCAGATTTCCAGTTTGGGTTTTTTAAGTAGAACAAGAATTTAGACTCTTCTGATACATTCTGAGTTTAGAATCCTTACGTATTTCTGCAATACTTTTTCCAATTTTAAAAACGATTTTCTTGCCTGTACCTAATTCAGCAACATAAGTATCTCACTTTTACTGAGTATTTCAAAATCATTCAACCCAGTCTTCCCTACTCCCCCGCATTCTGTTAAGTTAATTAACAAATCACCTAATTACAATAATAAGTATAAATGGCATGAACAGGTCTGGAAGTGAACTCAGTAAAAGTATAACTTAGCAGATGGGAAGAAGTCTCCAAGTGTAGTAGGTCGGTGGACTCCACAGTTTTTGAGTGCACATGTACATGGTCTACTGTATTGATATATTATCTATAGTGCAATACTGTAACTCTGAGGTTGAATTATGTGGCCATTTATTACCCACAAAACAGCAATTTTATATGGTTGAATATAATATTAAATAACAGTATAAAAGATAAACAGACATCCAGTTGGATAATATAAATCAAGTCACACTAAAGTATGTAAATATTTTTAAAATAAATAATTTTCTAAAAAAACTCCAGTGGTTCTCAGACTCTTTTAAGGGACTATAGCTATGATAGCCATGCATCCCTGGATTTCTGGGTCAGTCTTTAATATTTAACATTGTATTATTTTTTCTAAAAATTATTGAAATGTCACCAAAATATCAATCAAAAATGGAATCTCCTAAACTGCCTCTTGCACCTGACTTTAGCACAGAAATACTTTAATCAGCCATGTGTCCCAGTTTTTGTACTGTATCTGAAGAGCTTTCTATTGGAAAGGTATTACCATGACTTAAGTAGTCTACGTAGACTAAACAGTAGAGGAGGGATTTTAGTTGGGTCACATTCTTCCTCTTTGCTCACTGTGGCATGCCATGTCGTCTTAAAACTTGTTGAATTTAATTTGTTTCTAATAAAGTGTGGATCAAGTCCCGTTGAAATGAACTCCTGGGAACTATTTCAATTATTTTGTTTTGTGGAAATTTTGTAATAGATACTACTTGGTATTAAGAGGGCCACTGACTATGGTCTTTACTTTTTTAATGTATGTAAATTTTTGTAGTAATGGAATTTGACCTCTGATATTTCATAATTCTGATTTATAGCTTATCCTGTTAAGTATCATTTTTCAGCAAAAGCTATTTTACTTACTACATTATTATAAAACCAATTTCAAATTATGATTGTCCTTCAAGGAAGGAATGACTTTTTAGAACTTTGCTTTGGATAGTTTTAAGGATAACTCTGCAGGTACAGAAATGTGAAAGATGATGAACTTTCAATCTAGAGTCAATACAATTGAAATTTAACACTTTTTTATAGCCCTGTGTAACTTTATATAAAACCATAAAGTAATAGAGTTTTGATTTAGTTCTCAAAGGGTTTCAGCCAAACACATTTCCAAAAATTTAACAAGAAAACAAAAGAACCTCAGAACTGCCATTGTAAATAGTAAGATAGTTGAAATGCCTTCCTGATTCTTACATGGACTCTTCTATGAATCACTATCAGTGATTTTCTTCCCAGTATTACAGCCGCCCACATAGCATTCCCTGTCTTAGGAAAAATCTATGTTCTGTCCCCAAAGGGGTGTGGAAGCATAATAGTCTTTCTTTAAATTAGGGTATTTTGTCACGATGCAATCTAGCAGCAGTCTCCACATTAGGAATAGAGGAACCACTAAATTTCATGCTCTGTCTGTGAAACTGAACCAAAGGCTTAGTGTTAGAAACTGCCTACTGTCACCTGGCAAGTACAGATGTTTTCTGCATGTCCCACTTGTTTATACAGCTTACAAAGAACTGTATATGGAATAAGTGGTTTTAAGTTTGGTCTCTTTCTAAAATGGACAGTCATTTTTTTAGGTATAATTTGCTTGTCAAAGAAATATCTTTAGATAGCTACAGAATTTATCTTATAAACATGGAGAAGAGAGATTTCTGTACTTTTTGAATATTGCTCTTTTAGTTTCTGCAGTGGTGTGGTTTATAATCTTACATACACTAGACCAAGGTCAACAAACTTTTTCTGTAAAGAGCCAGATAGAAAATACTTTAGGCTTTGTAGGCTACATGTGGTCTCTGTCGAATGTTCTTTGTGGGTTTTTTGGTTTTGTTTTTTTAATCCCTTTTAAAAATGTAAAAACCATTCTTAGCTGAGTCTATACAGAAATAGGCCACAGGCCAGATTTGCTTCTCGGTTTATAGCCTGCTGACCCCTTCTCTAGATCAGTACTGTCCAATAGAAATATAATTTGAACCATATATGTAATTTAAAATTTTCTAGTGGCCACATTTAAAAAGCAAAAAGCAGATGAAATTAATTTTAATACTATATTTTACCAGTTGTATGCAAACTATTGTTATTTCAATATGTGGCACCAGCCACATTTCAAGGACTCAGTAACCACATTATATCAGACAGCACAGCTCTAGACCAGAGCTATTTAAAGTATGGACCATGAACTGGTGCCGGCCTACAGTTTGTTACCAGTTTATGACAGGTTAAGTATAGAAATTAAAGCAAGAATTTAAAATATTTTATAGCAATTTAACAGTTACTTTATATCTGTTCAATCTAATAAGAAACTTGGCACTTGTATTTCATATATCTTTTTTTACATTTCATTTTTTAAGCAATTTATTATTATATCTTACAAAAGAATCAGTCTGTGAAGTTAAAAAGAAACTGGCTCTTCACTACAGATAATTTAAGAGGCACTGTTCTAGACAGTTCCTCCTAAGATTCTGCAGGCCTCCTGTATACATGGCAAAAGTAAAAAAAGAAACAGTGATAAGATTGTGGTAGGTAGTTTCTTTAGTACTATTCACATGCCATCAACCACTACAGAGCAGTGTCCTTTTACTTGTCCCTTTCAGAAGTACCATTGGAGCCTCTGACCAGGCTACCCTAGGCCAGTGGCTTTTTTACACTGCTCTAGAATCACTCAGAGAGCTTATAAAAACTAGCCGTGTCCAGGCCCAACTCCAAGCCAGTTGAATCAGAATTTCTTGGGAGGGGACCTGTGTACAGTTTAAAAAGCTGTATATTTTTCCAGTTACATCCAGGTGATTATGTTTAACAGCCAGCATTATTGTTTGGATTCCCTCATCCCAGAAAAATCTGCTCTTTCTCTGTTTGGAAGAAATCATTAATCTGGGTGGGGGATTTTCTATGTGGGACCATTCACTCTCTTTAACAGTGAAAGGGGGACTTTCTGGTTAAATATGTCAGATTGAACTTTGGCATTTTATCTTTACGCCCTCCTAGAATCCCACTGAAATGAAAGGAATAAAACAAATAGAAGGCATAAATCACAAGTAGAAAGCAAGTGAGAGGAGACAGAAGTAGGCCTGATTGGTCAACAAGTTTTTGATAGAAGCAGGTGTGTAGAAATTAGCAGAACTGAGGAAGCTGATCTAAAAACCTGATGTTAAAGAGAAGCAACCCAGTTTATGCTGCTGGCTCAAATTCAAGGAACCAGTGACCTCAGAAGGTAAGGGTGGAGTATGGAGCTGAAAACAGGAACGGTGGGAAGTCTGTGTATCAGTCTCCCATGTGTCCTTCACCCTGAGCAGCCTGGAAACGACTGTTCCTTTACCTTGGATAAAACAACAGGTTAGAGCTGGAGAATTTTAATCTAAGAAGTTATTCGTAACTGAAATTGGGATATCTTGTGAAAATAAGGACAACTTTTGAGAAACAGGGACTAAGCCAAAGTCTGAATATTGAGGTTAAGACCTCACCATTCCCTTTTCCCTGTTCTCAGAACGTGGCAGTCAGGTGTCTATGCCCCAGACAGGAGATTGGAGCATTTCTCTCTGGGATGAGCAGCCAGGAGACAAGGTTTACAGATGCTAACTTCTGAGGATTCCCTAATAAAAAACCAACTCATTGTCTCATCACCTTGTAATAAAGCCAGTTGACAAGCACCGCCCACTCACCCCCACCTCCCCAGGTGGACAGAACTTCTGATCAGCATGTCAGTGGTGATGCATCATCAGACACTGAAGGCTCTGAAGTAAAAAAACAGAGACCTAAAGATTTAAGGAGAAAAAAATAAGGTACTAAGAAGAAAGAGATAAAAATATTTAAAATGTTAAAAAAAGAAAACATTTTAAAACTTTGTATCCGTAGAGAAATGAGATATTGTATCCAAGAAGCTAGAATAGGATGCTATTAAAAAGAACATTCAGGACTTCCCTGGTGGCGCAGTGGTTAAGAATCTGCCTGCCGATGCAGGGGACACGGGTTCGAGCCCTGGTCCAGGAAGATCCCACATGCTGCGGAGTAACTAAGCCCATGAGCCGCAACTGCTGAGCCTGCGCACCACAACTACTGAAGCCCGCACGCCTAGAGCCCGTGCTCCACAACAAGAGAAGCCACCACAATGAGAAGCCCACGCACCGCAACAAAGAGTAGCCCCCGCTCACCGCAACTAGAGAAAGCCTGCACGCAGAAACAAAGACCCAACACAGCCAAAAGTAAATAAATAAATAAATCTATTTTTTTAAAAAAGAACATTCAGAGAACAAGAAAATGGTCTTGGAAATTAAAACTGTGATAGGAAGAATTGTAACTGCAAGAGAACTGTTAGAAAGTGATGCCAAAGAAATCTACCAATAGAAAATGAAAAGAAATGCAATCTTGAAGATATATGATAATCAAAAGATGAATCTAAGTTGTCAAGCATCTAATGAAAAGGACTTGTCAGGAGAGAGGGAGGGAAGGTGGGGGAATAAAAAGACTCTGAAAGGGCCTGGCACAACGAGTGCAGAAAAGGCCCCACACTAAGGAGAAAAAGAAGAGGTACAATTTTTCACGAAATAAAAACAGGTCACATACAGAAGACTGGGAATTGGTGTGATATTAGACTTTTCAACAGCCATGTTGAAGCCACTAGAACAGTGGAATAATGCCCTCAAAATTTGGGGGGTAAATTATTTCCATCACCCAATAGAATGTTATCAACCAATAGCAATATGAACATGTTATCTAGAAACAATGAGGAAAATAGCAGCAAGAAACAACTAACAGAATTCAAAGAAATTTTCCTTGATTCCCTGGGAGTGGGAATCAAGAATGGAGAGGATGTTGCAGGCAATGCTCTTTTCTGTTATAAGCCTCGTAGTAGTATTTGACCTTTGGAACTATAAATGTATGAATTAGGTAAAAATAAAAAGCAACTCAAAGAAATGAGAAGGAAGCCAGGCTAGAAGGGACTAGGGTATCAGAAGAGTAGATCTACAAATTTTGGAGTCAACAGGAATGTAGCAGGAATTAGTCCTAAAAATAACAGGACTATGAGTGAAATCTTAATATAAAAAACAGTAAGTGATAACAACAGGCATGTTAAGTTCAAATGGTGTAAGCCTCAAAAAAGGCTTACAAAAAAATTTTTTTTGCGAGGAAGAGACAGAATGTTCTGACAGAGTTTAATAAGATTTAACAGTTCCATCTAATAGATTTTATTAGAATATATACCACTTAACAGTATGCTTTTAATAAAGAAGAATCTGAAAGTACAATTTATGATTTTGTAGACATAAATTCTCTATGTTGGCATTGTCACTAGTCCAAGAGCACTGTTAGTCCAAGAGCCCTTTCTGTAAGAAACTAAAGGGAAGATATGTAACTCATCTTAAGAAAGTTTATTCTTTATTTCTCTTGATCCTACTCAGCTTCTTGAAAAATGCAGGTATTTCTGACAAAGAGGATTAGTTAGTTATGGAAGGATCAGCTCTAATGACTCTCACCACTGTAAGAAACAACTCAGGTAGTTTTCCGATACTGATTCTAAACTGTGCAGAATAGTACATAATGACATAGTAAACATGAACAAAAAATTCAGAGGAAAAAGTGCCATAGTTACTAAATGGCAAAATAGAAAAAGAACACTTTTTAAAAACTTCTTGCTGTCATGTTGTGACAAAACTAGTTGAATTTTAAGTTTAGGCTTTTCCATTTCATCTAATGTTTACTTTTAGGTTACTGAATGCGTGTGCCTATAAATGTTGTAGTCTTAAAATAACTCACTTGTAAAGTGCCATAAGCTGCTTTAGATTTTTTTTAAAGGAGTAAGAATAAAGATGCCAAATTGCATGTTTTTTGTTTTTGTTTTTTATTTACTAAAGTATCATAACTTTTTTTCTATTACTCTGTTATTTTCAAGCTCTTCCAGGGTTAAGAATTGGGAAGCTTAAAGACATCTTCCATTTAAACCCAAATTTTATATTCTCTTTCTTTTCTCCTATTTTCCATTATACTCAAACTGCTTCTTCAAAATCATGGATAAAATTTATGTCATAGGGCGAGGAGGGCAGATATGGAATTTTTACAGGTGATTGACCTGTAAGGTTTAAACTGCCAGATGAGTAGAGCGGCAGTTAGTTGGTAAGTGAAATTGGTAAGATTACTGCTTAAAGGTTTTTAAACTAATTTTAATGTATTACAGAAATGTGGCCCTGATTATCACTTTTGAGAAGCTGAATGCAGATACCTTTCAACAATACAGAACATACTTTCCCTTTATAATACTTGAGGCAGAACCTAAATTATTCAAAGAAAGGAGACAGAAATCAATGTCATAATGAAATTAGGTCGATGCATAGGAAAAAAACAACCAGAGTGTAACGGTTTGTTTCCTTTCCCCTGAGTTCTGAGTATTTTTTCTGAAAGGAAGTGGATAGTGAGGACTAGCTTGAATAATGGTGCCACAGAAGGGCCTGATGGCCTTACAGCTGCCAAACACTGTAAGAGCCTCATCACCTGAGCAGGGCAATGTAAGGTGAATTTCTGACCAGAACCCCTGAAATTTCCAATGAGAAGAAGGGGAGTGCGTACTTACTGCCTTTTCTGTTTTTACACACTACTTTGATTAACTTATTTTCTCCTTTTCCTGTTTTTGTCTTTAGGTCTTATAATCAATGGATAAAGTGGGGAAAATGTGGAATAACTTCAAATACAGGTGTCAGAATCTCTTCAGTCATGAGGGAGGAAGCCGTACTGAAAATGTGGATATGAACTCCAACAGATGTTTGTCTGTCAAAGACAAAAACATCAGTATAGGAGACTCAGCTCCTCAGCAACAAAGCAGTCCCTTAAGAGAAAATGTTGCCTTACAACTGGGGTTAAGCCCTTCAAAGAATTCTTCAAGGAGAAACCAAAACTGTGCCACTGAAATTCCTCAGATTGTTGAAATAAGCATTGAAAAGGATAATGACTCATGTGTCACCCCAGGAACAAGACTTGCAAGAAGAGATTCCTACTCTCGACATGCTCCTTGGGGTGGGAAGAAGAAACATTCCTGTTCTACAAAGACACAGAGTTCACTGGATTCTGATAAAAAGTTTGGTAGAACTCGAAGTGGACTTCAAAGGAGAGAGAGGCGATATGGTGTAAGCTCTGTGCACGACATGGACAGCGTTTCCAGCAGAGCCGTAGGAAGTCGCTCTCTGAGACAGAGGTTGCAGGATACTGTGGGCTTGTGTTTTCCCATGAGAACTTACAACAAGCAGTCAAAGACCCTCTTTTCTAATAAAAGAAAAATACACCTTTCTGAGTTAATGCTTGAGAAATGCCCTTTTCCTGCTGGCTCGGATTTGGCCCAAAAATGGCATTTGATTAAACAGCATACAGCCCCTGTGAGCCCACATTCAACATTTTTTGATACATTTGATCCATCCTTGGTTTCTACAGAAGATGAGGAAGATAGGCTTCGAGAGAGAAGGCGGCTTAGTATTGAAGAAGGGGTTGACCCCCCTCCCAACGCACAAATACATACGTTTGAAGCCACTGCACAGGTTAACCCGTTATATAAACTGGGACCAAAGTTAGCTCCTGGAATGACTGAAATAAATGGGGACAATTCTGCAATTCCACAAGCTAATTGTGACTCTGAAGAGGACACAACCACGCTGTGTTTGCAGTCACGGAGGCAGAAGCAACGTCAGGTATCCGGAGACAGCCATGCCCACGTTAGCAGACAGGGAGCTTGGAAAGTCCATACACAGATTGATTACATACACTGCCTCGTGCCGGATTTGCTTCAGATCACAGGTAATCCCTGTTACTGGGGAGTGATGGACCGTTACGAAGCAGAAGCCCTTCTGGAAGGGAAACCTGAAGGTACATTTTTGCTCAGGGACTCTGCACAGGAGGACTACCTCTTCTCTGTGAGCTTCCGTCGCTACAACAGATCCCTGCATGCCCGAATTGAACAGTGGAATCACAACTTTAGTTTTGATGCTCACGACCCGTGTGTGTTTCACTCCTCCACTGTAACAGGACTTTTGGAACATTACAAAGACCCCAGTTCTTGCATGTTTTTTGAACCATTGCTTACGATATCACTAAATAGGACTTTCCCTTTTAGCCTGCAGTACATCTGCCGTGCAGTCATCTGCAGATGCACTACATATGATGGAATTGATGGGCTCCCTTTACCGTCAATGTTACAGGATTTTTTAAAAGAGTATCATTATAAACAAAAAGTTAGAGTTCGCTGGCTAGAACGAGAACCAGTCAAGGCAAAGTAAACCCTCCTGTCCCCAAAGGGCATTAACTAGATCTGCTTTTATGTGCATCGGGCAGTACACCTCTAGCAAGCACACATATCAGTGTTAGGTTTTTTCAGTACAGTATGTAAGCTTAGTGTTAGTATTTGTCAGGTGCAATCTGCTGTTACTTACTCAGATAAACGTGGTGCCTATTGAGACAACAGAGGATACAGCTACAGGTGTTCAGTAAGGCTACAAAAACATTCTGCCGATTTAGCTGACAGTTTGGTTTTTAATGGCTGTAGTTAACTGAGTGAAGCAACTCTGGGGCATTTGCTATGAAGAATTCTATTTCTTACTGAAGAACAAATTATTAATATTGGATGAGTATTTCAACAGTGTGACTAATGTTTGAAATTATTATTTTTTCTAAGAATTTTTCTATAACCTTCCAAAAGTAGTGATGTTTGTAGTTACTATAAATCAAGCTTTGGAAGTCCAAAAAATAAAGACTGCCTTCCTTTTAGAAAAAAATGCAATTTTCTGGCCACAAGGGCATAGTGCAGTTCACTTAAGTGTTGATATAGTTTATAGTCAGTCTCCTTTTCTCTTCTGCAAAAGGTACTGTTAAGTAAACCAGTTTTCTAAGTAGTAGTTCTTAAAATTTCAGACTTATGAAAAGTTGGTAGTAGAATTTTATTTAGAATTTTATTTAAGGCCTTAAGTATTCATTTTTAAATGAGTGCTTTAACATAACACATTGGGAATAGCTGCTGCAAAGTAGACCTGCGTGTGATTTTTTTAAGTTGACATGTGCAGTCAAATCGCTGATTCATTAAAGTTGGATCTTTTTCTATGCCCGTGATGAGTTTGTGAACCATGAAGAAAATGAGACTAAAAGATACCCAAACAAGTCAGATAATACTACAGTGGTTGCTGATTGTTGAGATTATTGTTAAACTGTAATTCATAATTTAGATGGCAGTATTTATCTCTTTGTTGTAAACTCTCATAGCTGAATTGCTTAAGTACAAGTTATAGAATTTCAGTGCACTTAATTTTTAATGGAAAATCTTAAACCTAAATTGCTGATTTAAAAGGTACTGTACAACCATTGTATCTGTAAATAACTTTACTTAGCACCTTTTTGTCACTTAGAATAGTATGCAATACTACTTGAGTGAGCTACTTTGGAAGTAATACCAAGTTCTAGTGTTTGCTTCTTAGTATTGGACTGAATTTACAGTTCCGTCCTGGACATTTTGCACTAAAGTAGTCGAATCCATTCTTCTGTCTTTTTGTTAACGTGCTCTGTACCACTGGTGAGTGCTCCTTAGTTTCCTTACCTGCTGCTACAGAAAGTTCTTTTACATCCCAATGGCTATTGCCAAGGCCACAAAAAAGAAAAGCTATATTTGTATGCAACACTAACCCTTTGACTGCTAATGTATGTTTCCGCTTGCTGTGCCTTGTTACGGCTGCTTTTTTTGTGCTAATAAAGTACGTTTGGTGTTCTCCTTGTATATCTGCTGTTTTATACATTTGCAACAATTTCTCTTGTAAATGGAATGGTTTGGGGTTTTTAAATAAGCATTACCTGACAACCTACTATAGTTAATGCAGAATTACTGAACAGTCTAATACTGACTTATTCCTACTAAGCTAACTCTAAATTTAATTCTATACATCTTTCCAATCATAATCACATATACTGTGGAACAGTATCTATAGTTACTGCAAATTACTGTATAGTTTAGATTATAACAGAAAATGAACAGAGAAATACTGACTAAACCTATTGATTTCTCTGCTTATAAGTGAAAGATTGAAACTATCAATGACACGTTATAATAAATGAATATCTATAGCCTCCCACTGCATCAGAAACAAGTTAAATGAAGTCTTGTAAACTAATAATACATCAGCACCATTTATTGGTTTGGGGACCATTTTAATTAATAATAAATGCCCAAAATGTAGAACTTTAACCAAAGACTTGTCCATTTTAAAGCAAAATGGGGATTGAAGGGACTTACAATTCCTGTTGTTTCTAATAGAAGTCCCTGAAGAACATATACCAAAGTGTTTGAGAACTTCATCCAAACCTACTTTAAAGCATTATGTGCAATTAAGTTGTTATGACATAATTACATTGCATAATTGTTGGGTCCGTTTTCTTGAGCTTATAATGTACCTGGAAAATAAACCTCTTGGGGAAAAAAAAGTTCTTACTGATTATTGGAGAAAGACTATATATGCAAGCAAGATCTTATTTTAAAGAGGTAACTTGAAACTCCAAGAAAGCACTTGATGTTTTGTATGCTTCTAGCAAATTGATGTTTTAACTGTAGTTTTATAGAAAGTATTAATGCTTTTATGTATTTCAGAAATTTCATGTTAAATGGAAATTGTTTTAAATGTGTAAATATTTGAGTTTATGTAAGCATGTATGTACTGTGCTAAAAGTCACTTATGTTTTGGTTCGTGTTTAATATTAATATGCAACTTTTGGTTTAAAATTTTTTCTTAAACAATTAGTGGCTTACATTTTAAAAAAGAAAAATCACCAGCATGAAACTGCACCTAAGTCTATATTCACTGTGTCTTTTTCTGAATCCTGTTGTAGCCTGTCAACTAAATTTGTGTTTTCATGGTCTTTTTGAAGTGCATTTTAATGAGAACTAGGAAATTCTTTAGAAGTTTAGACACTTCATAGTGAAGTAATTATAATTTAACCCAAGGAAAGATTGCTCTGATTCATATCCATTCTCATTCTTACATTCACTTATTCATTCATTCACACTCCCTATATACATATGCATATATATACATATATATATTTATGCTGTTATTAATTTCAACATTAATATTGCCATCTGATTCAAAATCATGTAAAGGCCTTATTCTATATATATACTATCCTTGTACCATTCAAATTTGATTATCTGTACCTGAAGTTTAGTCTTACAACTATAATCTTGTTTGTAATACCGTTACCTTAAAAAGAGAAAGCATTCATTAGTATTTTCTTTACTGGCTAAACACAGTAAAAAAAAATTTGAAGAAACAGCTTTGTTTAAATATAGTTACTAAGAGTCATAATTAAATTTATATTTTTTAGACAAAAATTGAACCCAAGTAATCATACTCCACAAACTGATCTGTGTTCCTATGGTCCATGAGAAGGTTTATATAAGATTTATAGTGGCTTGAACTATAAAAATTGATACTTGAATTCTAAGCTTCATTTTGACAAAATTCAAAGTTTATGAACATTTTTATTTGACATTTTGACCTGGTTGCTATTCATTTTCCATCCTAAGCTTCCTTTGCTCCATGGCCCTAATTACTAGTTTGGTAAGTTTTATTGAGATTGATGTTAGATCCCTTATTTTTGTAGCAAAGAAAGTTATAAAGTTCCTTTTTGGTAGAGGCAAAGAGTCTCGAGTGAGTCAGAACTCTCCTAGGAAAGATGCAGAGCCTACATCCATCTCTGGGAGTGTGTTACCACCACAAATCACACTAGTTCCTTCATTTATTCTGTACCGCAACACATAACAGTTTTACCTAGATGAAATTAGGTAAACATGCACACTAAGGGCTGACTTAAAGGTGAGAAACGTTTCCAAAGGGGGCAATGCTGCTTGGTGCATAAAAACTACATATCTATGAGGCTCAGGTTTTGTTTCATATTTTTGCAACAGCCAATAGAGAACATAGTCTTTTATAATGTGGTATATTTCTAAGGAGATTTGGGGTAGGATTTCTGTGGGAGGTGGTTGGTTGTTGTTTTGGAGGGTGGGGCGTGGAGGGATTGTCCTTTCAAAGTAGGGATCAGTTGGAACAACTGTTTCCATGCCCAGGAAGCTTGTTGAATACTTAGACTCATTTCAGCCATTCATTCAACAAATATTCATTGAAGACCCATGTGCCAGTCACCATTTTAGGTGATGGGTATATATTGGGTTACAAGACAAAGTTATAGGGTCACTGGAGAACAGTGACCTTGAGTGATGAGAAGAAGATCACCAAGATCAAAGAAAAGAGTATTTTAATGAAAGAAACAAAACTAAAGATCTCAAAGCAGGAATGAGCTTTTATACTGAAAGAATGCCAGTAAGACAAGTCCAGTGAGTGTGGTGAGGAATGGTGGGTGATAAGTTTGTAGAGATTGGCAAGGGCCTGATCATTTGGGACTATGGGCCCAAAGTAAGGAATCTAAATTTTATTCTGAGTCTGATGGTAAGTAAGGGAGTGACATGGTCTGCTTTATATCCCTTTAATAGATGGAGAACAAGCTATAGTGGGGCAAAATTCAGGTGACTGTTGCAGTTTCCTAAGTGCGAGATGGTGAGAGCCTGGACTGGAGTGGTAGTCATAGGGAGGAGTTTTTTTATGGAAAAACCTGACAGGATTTGGTGATGGGTTAGATGTGAAGAAGAAAGAAGAAAGGTGAGTCCGATTTTAAGCAAAGGATGGTGATGCTGAGATTTCAGAACAACAGTGGAGGAGCAAATTGGAGGGTTTAAATCAGATCTTGCCTTGGATATGTTGAGATTTGAGATTCCTATTAATTATCTCAATGGAGACAGACGTTGGGTAGACAGATGTATGAATGTAGAGTTAAGGGAAAAAAGTAAAATATGGGGAGTTGCTATATGGATAATATTTAAAACTATAGGACAGGATGGTAACAGCTAGGGATTTTGCAGGGGGTTAAGTATTTCTTCAGGGGAAGTAATTATGGCAGCATTTATCTTAGTTTGTCGATTCAAGATTCTGTATCACTGAAAGCCATCTACTTTCAATAGAGGACTTGCCATTCAAAAAGTTTTTAAATACTGGAATCATAAGCCCTGCACTCAGTTTTAAAACTTCATCCATGTCAAGTTGGTTGTCATGTTTTCTATGTCAAGTTGACTTGTATATCTTTTTTAGTACAAATTTTTATATGAGAAATGCAAGTTTATTATGGAATATTTAGAAAATACTGAAGATTATAAAGAATCAGAACCACGGAAAAGTCCATATTATCATTTTCTCTACCATCACCAACCCGACCCTGACCCTCTCAACTCCCATTTTGTAATCTAACTGCTATTAACATTTATTATATTCCCTTCCACTATTTTTAATGCATTTCTAACAATTAGAGGATGAAAGTTTATGCAATATGGATACAGATAGATGATAACATACCAAGGGAGGAAGAGAGTTATAGGCCTTGAATCACTTTTAGAGAGTATACTCAGATGTGCTCCAAATTTACTTTTTACCTAATTCAGTGTGGACCTAGGTTTCTTGAGAGTTTTCAGACAGGTCATTCAATGGATAGAGTAACTGACACTGCTAAGGCCCAGTCACTGAAGGTTTCTTGAAATAAAATTTCAGTAGAAGATGAGAAACCTCATCTCATAGAACTTTTAAACCAATGGGGACAGAGGCAAATATATAAATGTGTAATGACGAGAATACATGAAAATAAGCAAAAAGTACTTGAGGAAAAACTGGCTGCATGCTTGATAAGGAAATACACAAAAGTGACCCACATGGAGGCAGGGTGATTCAGTGCCTTAGATTTGTTTCATCGCAAGAATGTCTAAGAAATTGACTTAGTGGATGGTGGAGCAGTCAGGTGTGGAAGTGTAGTGGTTAAGTAGCAACTGATGAGGGCAGGGTGTGGTAGAAGAATTTGTTGAGTGTAGCATTTGAGTATACTAGACTGAAGAGTCTGAATTTATCTAGGTTCATAAGCAAGGTAGAATTAGAAATTCTGCCAGCAGCTGTAAAATGGATTATGACCAGGAGAGACTGGAGAAAGGACGCCCTGTGAAATTTGCCTGGGTCAGATTGATAGCACTGGAATTAAGCTGAGGAGCACATCAGAAAGAAACCACACAAGGGAAAAAAAAAAATAGCACCAAAAATTTGGGGTAAGGAAAACAAGCAGTTTGCTTGCCTAGAAGATTGTTAGTTAACTATGTCATAATTTCTCCAAATCCAAGCAAATTATAAGAAAGCCAAGCTAGTATCTCCCATTTAATATGAATATCCTCTCTGTTTTTAAATAAAACTAAATATGTATAGTATATTTTTGAAAGGCACATTTTTAATGCAAAAAAGTAATATTTAAATAAGGAAAACTCATCACTCTTAGCTATACTTACATAGAGAAATTAGGAAAACTGTAAAATCTAAACATCAAAACTTTTTTTCAACCTGACAAAAATGTTGAGAACAGGTGGCAAAATAAGATTTAAGAGGGTGTTACTGAATTTAACCCCCCAAATACTACTGTGATTGATGTATTTTTTTCTCATTCTTAATTTGAGTGAGTGAAGCCTGCACTGAGTTTTTATTTAGTAGTCAGTCTTACATTTAGAAATGTATAGTATTACCGCCTGATATTTCTTCCTCTTAAGTATTTACTAAGCTTCCCTCTATAACTGGAAACCTAAGATTTTAGGGTATTTTTTTAAACTTAATATAACTTTATCATTACATTGAATGGTTTAATACTTTCTCATCTGTCTTAAAATACATACAATTATGCACTTAATCCTACTTTTTATTTGCTTCTATTTTTAAGATGAATTATTTTAAATTTATAGTGGTTTTTGTAAACACTTTAATATATTTTTAAAAATTGAACTGGAATAATTTAAAGATTTTGTCATCTAATTTTATAAATATTTTTTAGGTATCCTTGGGTGTAATACAGGCAGTATGGAATTTTAATGACATTATAGGAATAGAGAACAATTTTGGTATACAGTAGTAGTTACAACACTGAATGATAAAATCTGTAAATTATATTTTAAAAATACTGTCTTTTAGCAATTTTTATCCAACTAATAATAATAGGATTAGAAAACTAAAATTAATTTCTAAAATTTGGCTATGCTAAGTTTCTCATCTTTCAAATAGATAATCTTAGAGGCAGTATAGTTTATTGGTGAAGTGAACAAAATAAACGTTAAGGGCCTACATTTGATCTATGAATTCTGCCAGAGGCCGAGTGATGTACCTAAAATAATCCTAGAGGGAAAGCTGCCAGAATAGCTTCCTGGCCCAGCAAACAAACCATATATAACCTGATGCAGCAGATGGATTATTATGTAATACATAAGAACTACCTGAGCTGCTGTGTTCTAATCCTCTACTTGTCTTTGATACGTGACTTAGAGGTGTTAAGTACTTGTCCAAGGTCAGAGGAAGAGTGAATGTTGGAGCTAGGTTTTAAACACGGGTTGAGGCCAGAACCTAAGCTCTTATCAATGATACTTTAATTTTTGGATCCTAACTTTTTTAGCCAAGTTCATATCTCTTCCAATGCTCTGTCCCTTATTTTCACCTCAAGGGGACAATAGATTTTCAACAACTGATAAAAATAGATTCTAAACCACTGATAAAAGTGTTGAAACAACAGACCTCTAGAGTTTCCTCAATTCATATTCTCCAGTTCATTATCTAGGGAGTCACCCACATATTTCTCCAACTTTTTCTAGCACTGCTCTTCCCCTTGCTCACTTCTCTGCTGTCACGCTGGCCTTCATATGATGGCTCCAACACTCCAATACTGTTCCCACCTCAGAGCTTTTGCACCTGTTGCTCCCTCCTGAAATTCTCAACCTTTCCTCTCTTCCACATAGCAAGACAGGTTTTCATTCTTTGTCTCTTAAGCTTAAATGTCACCTCCTCAGAGAGACCTGATTATGCCATTTAAAGGAGATCTCCCCCATATTAGTCTCTGTCTCTGCCCTGCTTTTGTTTTCTTCATAGACTTTATTACAAAAAACTTGCAAATATGTTATTCATTTGGGTTTGGGTTTTGACTTTACCTCTTGAGAAACTCAGAAAAGAGACCACCTCTACCTTGTTTGCTATTTTATCCTCAATGCCTAGCAGAGTACTAACCCAGGGTAGATTATTAATATTTGTTAAGTGGGTGAATGAATTAATCATCCTCTTGTATATATTTATCCACTTTACTGACAAATATATCATGAAAACCTTATTGCATGTCCTCCTAAAATCTAGATTTCTAAGAGGGAAGTTTATAGTGATACAAAGCTTACCTCAGGAAACAAGAGAAATCTCAAACAAGAGAAATCCCACAACCACCTCTAAACACACCCTTTGACATGGCCCTGCCTACCAGAGGGACAAGACCCAGCTCCACCCAGCAGTGGGCAGGTGCCAGTTGCTCCCACCAGGAAGCCTGCACAAGCCCCTGGACCAACCTCACCTACCAGGGGGACAGACAGCAGAAATGAGAGGAGATACAATCCAGCAGCCTGAGGACTGGAGGCCACAAACACAGAAAGTTAGACAAAATGAGATGGCAGAGAAATGATATGTTCCAGACGAAGGAACAAGATAAAATTCCAGAAGAATAACTAAGTGAAGTGGAGATAGGCAATCTTCCTGAAAAATAATTCAGAGTAATGATAGTAAAGATGATCCAAGATCTTGGAAAAAGAATGGAGGCACAAACCAAGATGATATATGACATGTTTAACAAAGAGCTAGAAGATTTAAAGAACAACAGAGATGAACAATACAATAATTGAAGTGAAAAATGCACTAGAAGGAATCAATAGCAGGATAAATGGGGCAGAAGAATGAATAAGTGAGCTGGAAGACAGGCTGGTGGAAATCACTGCTGCAGAACAGAATAAAGAAAAAAGAATGAAAAGACATGAGGACAGGGACTTCCCTCATGGCTCAGTGGTTAAGAATCTGCCTGCCATTGCAGGGGACACAGGTTCAATCCCTGGTCTTGGAAGGTCCCACATGCTGTGGAGCAACTAAGTCGGTGCACCACAGCTAATGATCCTGCACTCGAGAGCCTGCGAGCCACAACTACTGAGCCCACATGCCGCAACTACTGAAGCCTGCGTGCCTAGAGCCCTTACTCTGCAACAAGAGAAACCACTGCAATGAGAAGCCAGCACACCGCAATGTAGAGTAGCCGCTTCTCACTGCAACTAGAGAAAGCCTGCATGCAGCAATGAAGACCCAACGCAGCCAAAAATAAATAAATTAAATTAAAAAAATAAAAGAAATGAGGACAGCCTCATAGACCTCTTAGACAACACTAAATGCACCAACATTTGCATTCTAGGGGTCCCAGAAGGAGATGAGAGAGAGAAAGGGCCTGAGAAAATATTTGAAGAGATAATAGCTGAAAACTTCCCTAACATGAGAAAGGAAACACTCAAGTCCAGGAAGCACAGAGAGTCCCATACAGGATAAACCCAAGGAGGGACATGGTGAGACACATATTAATCAAACTGACAAAAATTAAACACAAAGAATATTAAAGGCAACAATAGAAAAGCAACAAAAACATACAAGGGGATCCCCATAAGGTTATCAGCTGATTTTTCAGCTCAAATTCTGCAGGCCAGAAGGGAGTGGCACGATATATTTAAAGGATGAAAGGGAAAAACCTACAACCAAGAATACTCTTCCCAGCAAGGCTCTTGTTCAGATTCAATGGAGAAATCAAAAGCTTTACAGACAAGCAAAAGCTAACAGAATTCAGCACCACCAAACCAGCTATACAACAAATGCTAAAGGAACTTCTCTATATGGAAAAGAAAAGGCCACAACTAGAAACAAGAAAATTATGAATGGGAAAGCTCACTGGTAAAGGCACAAGAGACAAAACACCTGTACTCTGAAAACTATAAGATGCTGATGAAAGAAATCAAAGATAACACAAACAGAAAGATATACCATGTTCTTGGATTGGAAGAATCAATATTGTCAAAATGACTATACTACCCAAAGCAATCTACAGATTCAGTGCAATCCCTAACAAATTAATAATGGCATTTTTCACAGAACCAGAACAAAAATTTTCTAAATTTATATGGAAACACAAAAGACCCTGAATAGCTAAAGCAATACTAAGAAAGAAAACCAGAGCTGGAGGAATCAGGCTCCCTGACTTCAGACTACACTACAAAGCTACAGTAATCAAAGCAGTATGGTACTGGCACAAAAACAGAAATACAGGTCAATGGAACAGTGTAGAAAGCCCAGAAATAAACCCATGTGCCTATGGTCAATTATTCTATGACAAAGGAGACAAGAATATACAATGGAGAAAAGACAGTCTCTTCTATAAGTGCTGCTGGGGACACTGGACAGCTACATGTAAAAGAATGAAATTAGAACATTCTCTAACACCATACATAAAAATAGACTCAAAATAGGTTAAAGACCTAAATGTAAGATGAGATACTATAAAACTCTTAGAGGAAAACATAGGCAGAACACTCTGTGACATAAATCACAGCAAGATCTTTTTGGATCCACCTCCTAGAGTAATGAAAATAAAAACAAAAATAAACAAATGGGATCTAATTAAACTTAAAAGCTTTTGCACAGCAAAGGAAAGCATAAACAAAGCAAAAAGACAACCCACAGAATGGGAGAAAATATTTGCAAATGATGAGACTGACAAGAAATTAATCTACAAAATATACAAATAGCTCATGCAGCTCAATATCAAAAAACAACCCAATCAAAAAATGGGCAGAATATCTAAATAGACATTTCTCCAAAGAAGACATACAGATGGCCAAAAAGCGCATTAAAAGATGTTCAACGTCACTAATTATTAGAGAAATGCAAACCAAAACTACAGTGAGGTATCACCTTACACCAGTCAGAATGACCATTGTCAAAAAGTCTACAAACAATAAATTCTGGAGAGGGTGTGGGGAAAAGGGAACCCTCTTGCACTGTTGGTGGGAATATAAATTGGTACAACCACTATGGAGGAGAGTATGGAGGTTCCTTAAAAAACTAAAAATAGAACTACCACATCATCCAGCAATCCCACTCCTGGGCATATTATTGAGAGAAAACCATACTTTGAAAAGATACATGCACCCCAATGTTCATTACAGCACTATTTACAATAGCTAAGACATAGAAGCAACCTAAATGTCCATCAACAGAAGAATGGATAAATAAGATGTGGTACCTTTATACAATGGAATATTACTCAGCCATAAAAAAGAATGAAATAATGCCATTTGCAGCAACATGGATGGACCTAGAAATTATCATACTAAGTGAAGTTAGACAAAGACAAATATTATATGATATCACTTATAAGTGGAATCTTAAAAAAAGGATACACATGAACTTATTTAAAAAACAGAAACAAACTCACAGACTTAGAAAACAAACTTATGGTTATCAAAGGGGAAAGGTGGGAGGGAGGGATAAATCAGGAGTTTGGGATTAACATATACACATTACTATATATAAAATAATCAACAAGGACCTTCTTTACAGCACAAGGAGCTCTACTCAATATTCTGTAATAACCTACATAGGGGAAAAAAAACCTGAAAAAGAATGGATATATGCATATGTATATAACTGAATCACTTTGTTGTACACCTGAAATTAACACTACATTGTAAATCAACTATACTCCAAAATAAAAATTGAATTTAAAAAACAGCATGAAAAAAAGCATGTAAAAAAAACCATAGGATTATCTCAATAGATGCAGAAAAAAGCTTTTGATAAAATTCAACATCCACTTATGATAAAAAGCTCTCCAGAAAGTGGGCATAGAGGGAACATACCTCAACATAATAAAGGCCACAAACCCACAGCTAACATCATACTCAATGATAGAAAAACGGAAAGTATTCCCTTTAAGATCAGGAATAAGACAAGGACACCCACTCTCACCACTTCTATTCAACATAGTTTTGGAAGTCCTAGCCACAGCAATCAGAGAAAAAAAAGAAATAAAAGAAATCCAAATTGGAAAGGAAGAAGTAAAACTGTCATTGTTTGCAGATGACATGATACTATACATAGAAAATCCTAAAGATGCTACCAGAAGACTACTAGAGCTCATTAATGAATTCGGTAAAGTTGCAGGATACAAAATTAATACACAGAAATCTCTTGCATTTCTATACACTAACAACAAAAGATCAGAAAGTGAAATTAGGGAAACAAGCCCATTTACCACCACATCAAAACGGATAAAATACCTAGGAATAAACTTACCTAAGGAGGCAAAAGACCATACTCTGAAAACTTTAAGATGCTGATGAAAGAAACTGAAGACAACACAAACAGTTGGAAGGATATACTGTGTTCTTGGATTGGAACAATCAATATTGTTAAAATGATCATACTGTCCAAGGCAATCTACAGATTCAATGCAATCCTTATCAAATTAACAATGGTATTTTTCACAGAACCAAAACAAAAAATTTCTAAATTTGTATGGAAACACAAAAGACCCCGAATAGACAAAACCATCTTGAGAAAGAAAAATGGAGATGGAAGAATCACACTCCCTGACTTCAGACTATACTACAAAGCTATAGTAATCAAAGCAGTATGGTACCGGCACAAAAACAGACACATAGATCAGTGGATCTGGATGGAAAGCTCAGAAATAAACCTACACACTTATGGTTAATTAATCTAGGACAAAGGGAGCAAGAATATACAATGGAGAAAAGACAGTCTCTTGTATAAGTGGTACTGGGAAAACGGAACAGCTACATGTAACAGAATGAAATTTAAACATTCTCTAATACTATATACAAAAAATAAACTCAAAATGCATTAAAGACCTAAATGTAAGCCCAGATACTATAAAACTCCTAGAGGAAAACATAGGCAGAACACTCTGACATCAATTGCAGCAATATTTCTTTTGGATCTGTCTCCTAGAGTAATGGAAACAAAAGCAAAAATAGGGCTTCCCTGGTGGCGTAGTGGTTGACAGTCCGCTTGCCGATGCAGGCGACACGGGTTCGTGCCCCGGTCCGGGAGGATCCCACATGCCGTGGAGTGGCTGGGCCCATGAGCCATGGCCGCTGGGTCTGCACGTCCGGAGGCTGTGCTTCGCAATGGGGGAGGCCACAACAGTGAGAAGCCCGCGTACCGCAAAAAAAAAAAAAAAAAAAGCAAAAATAAACAAATGGGATCTTATTAAACTTAAAAGCTTTTGCACAACAAAGAGAACCATAAACAAAATGAAAAGACAACCTACAGAATGGGAGAAAATATTTGCAAATGATGTGACCAAGATTAATTTCCAAAATATGCAAACAGCTCATACAGCTCAATGTCAAAAAAAAAACATACAACTCAATCAAAAAATGGAAGAAGACCTGAAGAGACATTTTTCTAAAGAAGATATACAGATGGCCAATAGGCACATGAAAAGATGCTCATCACTGTTAATTATTAGAGAAATACAAATCAAAATTACAATGAGGTATCGCCTCCCATCAGGCAGAATGGGTACCATCAAAAAGTCTATAAATAACAAATGTTGGAGAGGGTGTGGAGAAAAGGGAACACTCTTGCACTGTTGGTGAGAACGTAAATGGGTGCAGCCACTATGGAGAACAGTATGGAGGTTCCTTAAAAAACTAAAAATAGAGTTACCATATGATCCAGCCTGGGCGTATATCTGGAAAAGAAGAAAAATCTAACTTGAAAAGATAAATGTATCCCATTGTTCATAGCAGCACTATTTACAATAGCCAAGAGATGGAAGCAACCTAAATGTCCATCAACAGATGACTGGATAAAGAATATGTGATATATATATATATATATATATATATATATATGTAATGGAATATTACTTAGCCTTAAAAAGAATGAAATAATGCCATTTGGAGCAACATGGATGGACCTAGAGATGATCATACTAAGTAAAGTAAGTCAGAGAAAGACAAATATCATATGATACCACTTATATGTGGAATTTTTAAAAAATGATACAAATGAACCTACTTACAAAACAGAAATAGACTCACAGACATAGATAACAGACTTGTGGTTACCAAAGGGGAAAGTGAGGGTAGGGATAAATTAGGAATTTGGGATTAAGATACACACTACTAACACTATTATGTATTAAATAGATAGAAAACAAAGACCTATTGTATAGCATAGGGAACTATATTCAATATCTTGCAACAACCTATAATGGAAAAGAATCTGAAAAAGAATAGATATAGATACAGATGTATAACCGAATCACTTTGCTGTACACCGGAAACATTGTAAATCAACTATACTTCAATTAAAAAATACAAAAAAAAAAGAGAGAGAGAGAGAGACAAGGAGGTAACTAATATGATGGCCCTTCTGTGGTGAATGGGGAAACCCATGAATAATACACAGAATAAATGAATGCTGCAAACACTAAGGCAATAGTCTTAAGTAGTTGGAGGCAACTATACCTGTGAAACTACAGGCCCTAAGTTATATGTTACTGAAAGTTATCTTTTTAAAAAAGTGGAAGACAATACCCTTGAAGAAACACTGTATGAGATTTTATGAGATTTTAGGGAGTTGGGATGTGATGGGGTTAGAATACTTGGGTTCAGGTTCGGAGGCCACCACTCATGTCACCTTGGTCAAATCACAGTTTCTCTTGGCTTTTCTTTCTTCTCGTGGTGATGGAAATATCTGTGCATTTCACAGAATCACATTTTGGAAATTATCTCAAATAAGAAATGACAGAAAAAGCACCAACCATTAATTTTCAGAATGCTGGCCTTTGGGAAAATGAACATTTCGTAATATGTGGCTTAATGTAAGACAGAGAAGATTTACCTAAAATAATTTTTTAACTAAGAAAGAAGTTCTTTATATAACGTTTTTCTTCTGAAGAGCTCAAGTTTATTTCATAGCTGTGTAGCTGTTCTCGGACTGCCGGGGTTGTGCTTCCACTCAGCTACCTACTAACTGGTAAGTTTCTTAACCCTTCTCAGGCTCAGTTTCTTCATCTCAGGCTCATCTATCTACCCTATTGTGGTGTGGAAATATATTCAATAATCCTTGAGAAGTACATATCACACTGCCTGGCACATAGTAAGTGCTCAGTAAATACTGTTACTGTTTTTTTATCCTTCCATCGGTCACTGATTTCATTAGCAGACATGCAGAATTGCAATCTAGACCTTCTGATCTAGACGTTTTCTGTTAAAGCCTTGACTAAAATGTGAATTCAGCCAGTAGTTCTCTTATATACTGGTTTAATATGGTTAAATATGGAGTTTTATTGAAGGACATAATCAAAATGTTGAAACATTATCTCTAAATCTCAGAAAATTACTGGGGAGCAGGTAGGATAAAGCAAACCATAATTCTACCCAAATTTTTATTTCATTGCTTATAAGATGTAAGATGTTTTTGTTTTCCATAAAGCAAAAGATTTTTGGAATCGACAGAAATATAGTTATTATGAATTTGGTTCATGTTTTTACATCCCAGTAGAAATGTGGCAATACACATAGAAAAGTTTCAAGAATTATTTTTCTCCAAATGCACCATTTTATTTTATAACCTTGGCTATGACTATAGGACAAGGAAACACACACACACACACACACACACACACACACACACACGGCATAGGCATGGCTACAGGAAGCCATAAGATCTGTTGTAGCCATCTTGTACCACCAATACAGATTACAACTGTGTCATCCTGTGAGAAATCCACATTGCTATCAATTGCTGCCTGAGACTTTGAAAACCAATGTGGCTCCTTTCATGATTGAGATTTCTGGGAAAATCCCCTAGTTTCACTTTTCATCCAATTTGTTTGTCCCCTCCCCACTTTACATGCTGAATTATTGCTATTCGTTCCTGTGGGCTTTGTGAGGGCAGAGAGCGCGCTACCACATTCCCAGGTGTATTCCTAGTGCCCAGCCCACTTCATGGCTCATGGCAGGCACTCAGTAAATATTTGTTCAAAGAGTAGATTAATCTTTAAATATTAAGGAATTTAAGTATCTATTTTGCCTACATTTAAAAAGCATAAAACACTATGTTTTGCCCTAACACTTAAACCTCTTCAATTTGCAGGAATTAAAGAACAAGATAGCATTGTGTATCTGTTAGCTTTACCTTGTCTTATGTCAGAAATGTTAATAAGAGTCATTGTACTTTATTCTAACCTTATGACTTAATTAGCTGACTGCCTTACAGTTAAAAGTCTCTTCATTTTGGAATTGAGACCATCTTTTTGGGCCTATTGCATCTTTCTGCTGCTTATACAACCACCCCTTTAACCCCCAAAGACACTGCATTCACATCTTCTGATTCTAGAACTGCCGGAGGTTTAGAAGATGTCAGTTTTGCCTTGAGGCTGCAGAGCCGACCATTCGTTGAGAAGTGAGGCTCAGAGGACCTGCAGTGTATCAGTTAAAGGAGGAAAGTGCTTCTACCTAATTAACAGCAAGTATTTCCTGAGAGAGAGAAAAGAGACCGTGGGACATAGGTAAAGGCCACAGAGCTGTCCCTCCTGAATGTGTCTATCTACGCTGGATGGATATCAGAGTGGTACTTTCATTCTCTAAGGCAAAATGTTTAGACTCTTGGGACCGACGCTGGAGCAGTTTCTACTGGAACGTTCTCAAAACTATATGACACTTTAAGGCAGCAGTCTGCAATCTTTTTGGCAGCAGGGACTGGTTTTGTGGAAGACAATTCTTCCGTTGGGCAGGGGGGCAGTGGTGGATGGTTCAGGCGGTCATGCGAGCAATGGGGGGCAGCAGAGGAAGCTTCGCTCGCTCCCCCGCCACTCACCTACTGCTGTGCAGCCCGGTGCGCGGCTGGGTACCACTCCGTGGCCCGGGGGTTGGGGACTCCTGCTTTAAGTAATGTCTCTGAATGCCACTATACAGATCAAGCCAAAGAAAGCACTGTTTTGATTTTAATGGTTTGTGACTTCTAGTGCGTGTCCTGTCCTTGGGTCCTGGCCACTGTGACACTGTGTGTGCTCTTCACTGCAGAGGCCTGTGTTTCTCCAGGTCTGTCAGCATGGGAAGGAAGGTCAGGGTGAAGGAAGGGTGTCCTGAAACAAACCACTTTGACCATATCATTCAACTGAAGCCCAGTTCTACCTTAAGTCATTTGATTCTTCTTTGAGTTCAAGAAAGATAATAATACCGTAATCATACCAGAAAAATTTTGAGGAGAGAATAGTTCCAATCTCTTTGGATGATTCTAGTACCTTCAGGTTAAAAACTTGATATTATTTGATCCTGTGATTATTTTATTATGTTATTAAATGAGAGGATAATATTGAATGACCCCAAATATATTTAATTTGAAAGTTTTGGTTAAATATATTAAGTGTTTAAAAATAGTAACTGTCTGGCAGGAATAAAGATGCAGACGTAGAGAATGGACTTGAGGACACGGGGGAGGGACAAGGGTAAGCCGGGACAAAGTGAGAGAGTGGCATGGACATATACACTACCAAATGTAAAATAGATAGCTAGTGGGAAGCAGCCACATAGCACAGGGAGATCAGCTCAGTGCTTTGTGACCACCTAGAGGGGTGGGATAGGGAGGGTGGGAGGGAGATGCAAGAGGGAGGGGACATTATGGGGATATAAGTATACATATAGCTGATTCACTTTGTTATACAGCAGAAACTAATACAACAATGTAAAGCAATTATACCCCAATAAAGATGTTTAAAAAAAAAAGTAACTGTCTGGATCTCCCAAACTCACATCTTGGAAAAAGAATATCTCCATGCCTACCAGGAGTCTCTCTGCCCAATAAATGACTCCTTCAAGAAATGATATGGCCCCCACCCACACAATAGGTCTGCTCTAGTCCCTCCAGACCCTCAGGAGTGGCAGTTGTGTGGCCTTTTACTTGTGTCCATGTTCTTTTGTCTCTTTCTGGAATTAGAACCACTTCCTTCCTCTAACTGATGCACACCTCATGTCACTTGAGCCCATTGCCCTGATAATCCTAGGTTCCCATCAGTTTAGGGCAGCAGTTCTCAAACTTTTCGGTCTCAAGACTCCATTACACTCTAAAAAACTATTGATGGCTCCTCAAAACTTTTATTTGGTGATTTATCTATCAATTTTTACCATTTTAGAAATTAAAACAGAAATTAAAATATGTATTTATTTCTTTTTAAAAATCCATTATACATTAACTTTAACATTTTTTGAAAAATAACATATTTTGAAGAAATTTAGTAAGAAGAGCAGTATAATTTTAATTTTTGAAAGTCTCTTTAACATCTGGCTTAATAGAAAATATTCTTATCTGCCTCTGCATCCAATCTGTTGCAATATGTTGCTCTGGTTAAAGAATATGAAGAAACTCTGGCCTCACATAGATATGTAGTTGGAATAGGAAAGGAGTATTTTAATAACCTTTTCAAATAATTGTGGCTATTCTTCAATAATACTAGAGTAAAACTCAGCAGATCATAGTTTCTTAAAGGCTGGTTACAAAGCAGAGTCTGAAACTGTATCAATGAACTTTAAAAATTTATTACATTAAAATCCAGTGGTCTGGACTTCCCTGGTGGTGCAGTGGTTAAGAATCCTCCTGCCAATGCAGGGGACACGGGTTTGATCCCTGGTCTGGGAAGATCCCATATGCCGCGGAGCAACTAAGCCAGTGCACCACAACTACTGAGCCTGCACTCTAGAGCCCGTGAGCCACAACTACTGAAGCCCACACTCCTAGAGCTCATGCTCCACAACAAGAGAAGCCACTGCGGTGATAAGCCTACACACCGCAGGAAAGAGTAGCCCCTGCTCGCCGCAACTAGAGAAAGCCCGTGCACAGCAACGAAGTCCCAATGCAGCCAAAAAGCAAAACCAAACAAAACCAATGGTCCAGTGGTCTATCTTGCACTCTGAATGAGTTTTGTAGCATCATGCATTGGTTATTTAAAAAATATTAGTTCACTGATTTATGAAGTTCTTCCAAACATTTACTCATTTTAATATATAATGTCCAAAAAAATCGCATTTGATAAAAGCACCCCAATCTCATCTGTAAGTATTGGACAACTCATAATATTTGATACAAGTTCTCCAAAATTCTAATTTTTGATTGAAAGCTCAAATTTTATCATTAGCAACAAATACTTTCAATTACTTACCTTGAAGTGACATTTTCAAGAAAACATCTAAAAGATAAAGTCTGGGGCTTCCCTGGTGGCACAGTGGTTAAGAATCCGCCTGCCAATGCAGGGAACACGGGTTCAGGCCCTGGTCTGGAAAGATCCTACATGCCGCGGAGCAACTAAGCCCGTGTGCCACAACTACTGAGCCTGTGCTCTAGAGCCTGCCAGCCACAACTACTGAGCCTGCGTGCCACAACTGCTGAAGCCCGTGTGCCTAGAGCCCATGCTCCACAACAAGAGAAACCACCGCAATGAGAAGCCCATGCATCGCAACGAAGAGTAGCCCCCGCTCACCGCAACTAGAGAAAGCCTGCGCACAGCAACGAAGACCCAACACAGCCATAAATAAATAAATAAATATTTTTTAAAAAGAGATAAAGTCTGAATAACCACAGCTTGTCAGTCATTCTTTCAAGTAAAAATGGTGTTCCATTAAAAAGTGGCTTGGGGCTTCCCTGGTGGCGCAGTGGTTGGGGGTCCGCCTGCCGATGCAGGGGACGCGGGTTCGTGCCCCAGCCCGGGAGGATCCCACATGCCGTGGAGCGGCTGGGCCCGTGAGCCATGGCCGCTGAGCCTGTGCGTCCGGAGCCTGTGCTCCGCAACGGGAGAGGCCACAACAGTGAGAGGCCCGCGTACCACAAGAAAAAAAAAAGTGGCTAGTTCAGCTTGAAATTCAGTCACACAAGTGCTTTTCATGGAAACAATTTACTTCGAGACACAGCAGAATGCTTTTGTGCACTTCCTATTTTGTCACGCATAATATTAAAAAGATGTGTACTCAAGAGTTGAAATTGAATAAAACGTCCTTTCTACGGCTTCATCAAGGACTTTCTTAGGTGGAGCTGGCTCTTTCTGTTTTGCCAGTGCACAGCAGTAAAGAATACAATAACTCCTAGTACAGTTTAGTATCACCTCCTTGATTGATGTAAGGGCACCGTTTTTGCCCACCATGGCTTTTGCACCATCAGTGCAAATTTTGACACAGTTGTATAGAATAAACCATGAGATGTGAAAAAGTTATTGAACACTTTGACCATTTCAGCACAACTATTTATATAATAAAAGATCTTCAATGACTAATCAGGGCTGATATGGACAAATATAAGCAAAACAGCAAATCCAGTCACATCTGCAGATCTGTCCATTTTTAAGGCACAGGTGCAATTCTGTAGATGAGATATTAATCTTCTTGTTTGCAGTGAAATCTGTAATTTGATAAGTTCTTGTGTCTTTGGGAAGTGGCACTGGATGCTTTTACTGATTTTTCATCCAGCAGGCATTCAGCAATGTCAATTTGCAGGACTTTATTATTCTTTCAACTACTGTGTATACTTCTCTAGCCAATGCTAGACATGTAACTCACCCTGGGAGATGATTCGGCATCTTTTCTGTGGCTAGTTTGAAAACCTGAAACAAACAATATTAGCTTTTAAAGAGCATATCATGTCTACATGTAAACTATTCCTTTTTCTTTAAACTCTGATCAGTCTCAAAATGACAACTTGAAATTGTTTTGTTGCATAAGACATAATAAGGTGAATTATTAGCATCCATATACAGGTGAGAGAGAAGGTATCTTTCCTTGTATTTTCACTTCTTATTAATGGTTTCATCCAGCTTCTTTGAAGTTGGTTCTCTCTTCCATGTGTCAGAGAACTCTGATATTTCACTTTCATCCTCTTCAGCATCTTTGGACATAGATGCTATGTAAGTGGATTGAGAAAGTGAGTCTTATCTCTTGTTTTTAAGCCAACAATCCATCCTTAAAGATAATAAAAGTGTCCTATAGATATTTCTATTGATTGATTGATTAATTGATTGCCATGCTACATGGCTTACGGGATCTTAGTTTCCTCGACCAGGGACTGAACGCGGGCCATGGCAGTGAAAGCGCCAAGTCCTAACCACAGGACCACCATGGAATTCCCTATTTCTTTTTATTTAGAATAAAATAATGAATTCTAAAGAAACCATATGAGACTTAAATTTCTTTTTCTTTTTTTTTTTTTTTTTTTTTTTTGCGGTACGCGGGCCTCTCACCGTTGTGGCCTCTCCCGTCGCGGAGCACAGGCTCCGGACGCGCAGGCTCAGCGGCCATGGCTCACGGGCCCAGCCGCTCCGCGGCATGTGGGATCTTCCTGGACCGGGGCACGAACCCGCGTCCCCTGCATCGGCAGGTGGACTCTCAACCACTGCGCCACCAGGGAAGCCTGAGACTTAAATTTCTTAATTTGAAGTTTTTGAAAAACTTTTAAATATTATTGCAACAACAACAAAGTATACTTATTTCTTGTTGAGCTTCCAAATGTATGCAAGGAAAACTTCAGGATTTCAAAACAATACATTGGACAATAAGTTATACATATTATAGCAGGTGTAAGGAAAGATAGTAAGAACATTGTCCAAATATTATGAACAAACTGAGTTAATCTCTGAAAATGCACATATTTATATGCTAAACCTAACACCTTAGAAGATTCTGGAAAACACAAGAATACACAAAGCACATCTTCCATTATTTGCCAGAACAATGATGTCATCATACACCATGTGGCCTCTGGAAAAGTCCACTATATACTTGTGAGAGAATGAAAGTGAAAAAAGCAAATAATGTCTTAGCATTATTATAAATTACTTTTGACCTCACAGACCTCCTAGAAGATCTCAGAGCCCTCAGGACCCCCCAGACTACACTTTAGGGAGCCATCAGTTTTTAATGCATTTAAATTATCTTAAATATGCCAAGGGGGTGAGGTATAATAGTTTTTCTTTATTTGATGCACCTTAAAAAGCCTAAATTAGATTTTAGGATTTACTGATGCCTTGAATGAAATAAACAGTGGTTCCCAAGGTTAACAGTCCAAGAGCCACGGATTCAAACTTAGATCCAGCAACTCCTTCCACCTTTGCAGTATGAATCTGGAAGCCTAGTCAGTTCTGGTAAAGAAGCTAGAAATAGCTATTTGATAAATTTATGAATTTAAATTCCCACATGCTAATCCTCCAGATCCCTTCATAATCACTAATTTTCCTTCAAATAGGAAACTGAAGCAGCTAGAAATGTTTGTATGTGGTTGGAATTTAATCACTTTATATTTTGAACATTCCTTCTGAAAGAAATTTCCTTCAATTCAATACAAAATACATGAGTACCATGCACCCAATACTAACTAGGTACTTGAGGGAATAAAACAGGTGCATACTCCTCCTTCTCAATTAATTTTTGCAAATACCTACTGCATGAAACAAAGGACGTATAGTTAAATGTTGCCTCAGATGTAGGTTATGAGCAATAAGAATAGAGATTTGGGGGTTTCACAGAGAAGGTGATGTATAGAGACAGGGTGGAGGCTCATTCCAGGGGATTCATGGTTTGGACTAAGGAACTGAAGCTGGAAGCTGGAGCCAAGCCTGAGGGATTGGAGGTCCTTGGGACTGTAAATATTTGCACACAGCCACATCCAGAGCTGGAGAGGTGAAGGGAAAGGACTGGAATCGTTCGTTCTTCTTCTCCCTCCTACCCTCCAATTGCCTTTAGTTGAGCCAGGAGGATAGAAAGTAAACCAAGGGACATGGGGGAGGCAACTCCAGAGTGAGTCATAGCCAGAAGAGGTTGTCAAAATAAAATGACCAAGAGCATCAGGAGGACACCATTGTCCGTGGTAGACCCGATGCACTGCTCAGATCTCCACCCCGGAAGGGACCTGCTGCCCACCTACCGGAAGCACGTCAGCCTCCAACTGTCAGCTCCTTCAGGTGCGGCCTCAGCCACAAAGAGCCACTTCACTGCAAAAGGCTGCCATGCTCAAGGTCATACCCTTCCCAGGGCACTTTGCATCCATTAGCAGAGAGGCAGGGATGTAAAGGCATAGCCATCCTAGATGACTTTGCAGAATGGTATTGGCTCCAAAGCTCCCTGCTGGATTGGCTGAGGCCTTGACGCAATTCAACTTCTCCTTCTGACCCATGCTTCTTTCTGCTTCTTCTCACAGGGGGGATCCCTAAGAATATCTTGCACTCCAAATTCTGCCCCAGTATCTGATTGTGGAGAATCTAACCTGTGGCATTCTCTCATCCAGAGCAGAATATATATATATATATATGCATGTTTATGTATATGTGCACCCATTTATGTATATGTACATATGCCTATGTATACATATATTTATTAATTACTTTCTCCATTCAAAAGTACACTGCCGGGCTTCCCTGGTGGCGCAGTGGTTGAGAGTCCGCCTGCCGATGCAGGGGACGCGGGTTCGTGCCCCGGTCCGGGAGGATCCCACGTGCCGCGGAGCGGCTGGGCCCGTGGGCCATGGCCGCTGAGCCTGCGCGTCCGGAGCCTGTGCTCCGCAACGGGAGAGGCCACAGCAGTGAGAGGCCCGCGTACAGCAAAAAAAAAAAAAAAAAAAAAAGTACACTGCCTACAAATTATCACCAAATTGTGTTTTCAACCTATATTCTAAATATAGCTGTTATTTCCCCCTAATGAAAACCTTTGTTGCCAAAAAATTTTTATAATGGCAAAATTATTTATTTTTCCCACTAATCCCTATGTAATTTTTGACCATTTTGGAGATACTAAGATCCTAAATATGCACCATTTGTTCAGAACAATAGGGCAAGATATAAACATATACAATCAACTAGTTTACTGGTAATTGCAGGCATTAGCTCTAACTTACATATGGCACAGCTATGAATGTTGGTACCAGGCTCTCAAAACTTGACTGGGAGATGGGATAATGTTTATTTTTTATTTTACTTTTTATGTTTGGCCACGCTTCTCACCTCGTGGGATCTTAGTTCCCTGACCAAGGATCGAACCTGCACCCTTGGCAGTGAAAGCACGGAGTCCTAACCACTGGAACACCAGGGAATTCTCAAGAGATAATGTTTATTTAGAACAGGACGTCCAGCAGTTATACTCAGCTTCAGATCCCTGCACCTAGCGTTACTGTTTTAGCCTCAGTAATATTAATCATAAGTAAGAGTAATTCTTGGTAAGAATGGAAAATAGTCCAGTTGTAACTTCAAAAATATGATATCTGGAAGACTGAAAGTCACTTTCTCAGCAGTGCCTGGTGTAAGCCTTAGTTTTGACGCCTCTATTTAGTAGCACACTCCGTCCTTTACACTCGTGTGCAGTGCAGAGGACCAGGGTCTGATTGAACTGGATCTGTTTGCAGGAAACTCAAGCAAGGTCAAGCCTTTTCTGAAAGACCTTCCATCAAAGGAGTTGGACTAGAGGATCCCTAAGGTTGTTCTTTTTCTAACATCCCAGGTCCCAAGTTCTGTGTTATATTGACACATGGGTTATTTTGAGTCCTGAGAAGTAGATTAAACTATGATTTAAAATGTTTATTTTAGGCAAGGCTTTTTATATAAAACAAGGACAAGCAAATGTGACACCCGTAAAATTCGTCATGAGAAATAGGTGTTCCTTTCGTGAAGCCCAGGTGGGAGGGCAGCCCTGGGCTGGACTGGAAGCCCTGCAGAGGCATCTTCAGCGTTCTTCCCACGTCTCCTCTCTGTGCCCTGCCTGGTGACTCAGGCCTGCCTCTCACCATCCTGCCGCTCTCACCACAGCTCCTGAATATCTTCTACAGTTGCTGCTCCACTGACTCCCCAGGGCCACAGAATGCAATCCAGATCCCACAGGCTGGCATACAGGACCTCTGTGGTCTGACCACTGGCCACCTTTCTAACTGCCCCTGAGCCCCTCTCCCACCTACGCACTCTGTCTCTAGCTGCTCTGGAACGCTCACAGCCACGAACACATCACTCACTCTCTCAGCTCTGCCTTTGTGCCCTCTGTTCCTCTTTGTCCTCACACCGCCCTTCCCTCTGTCCACCCACCCCCACCTGCCTGGCAAAGCCCTGCTTAACCCCCTGCCCCATTACCTCCCTCTGACTCCTCCCACCTGCTCTGGATTTCCTTTCTACTCTGTTCATAACGCCATTACAACCAGGTTTTTGCATTAGAGACCATTAATTTTTCACACCAGACACCTCACTGGAATGTGAATGCCTGAGGAGCAAGAGCAGGATCTGGTTCACCTTTGCATCACCAGTGCCGTCACACTGCCTGACACACAGCGGGCCGCAGTCACTGCTGCATGTACAAAAGTGAATGAATGGCCTCCTGCCACCACACCCCCCGCCCAACTCTGCTGAGAGAACTATTTTTGTCTTGTTTTGTTTGCTTATATTAATTCTTTCCTTCTGGCCAAAGCATCTCCAACAAATGGGAGAAGTCTAGAGAGTGACTTTCAGACAAATCATATGCCAACTCCAATGCCCAGCATCTAATAAGCAAGTACTAAAACTTCACTAAATTAATGACTAGAGCCCCCATCAATAGGCAACGCTATACCTTTCTTTTCTAACCCAGTGGTAACTCAATTTCAGGCTAGTGGGAAGAGATATGGCGGAGGGAGAAGTAGGCCTCTCAATGCCCTCAAGTCGTGGCATATGGGGGTTACTGTAGTCTAAATGTTTTGTGTCCCCCCCTCCCCTGGCAAATTTCTACGTTGAGATCTAACCCGCAAGTTGATGGTATTAGGAGGTGGGGCCTTTAGGATGTGCTTAAGTGATGAGAGTGGAATCCTCATGAATGGGATTCATGCCCTTATAAAAGGGACTCCAGAGAGAGCCCTGGCACCTTCCACCAGGTGAGGATACAACGATAACTCTGCAACCCAAAAGAGGGCCCTTACCTGACTATGCTGGCACCCTGATCTCAGACTTCCAGCCTCCAGAACAGCAAGCAATGCATTTCTGCTGTTTTTAAGCTACCCAGTCTCAGGCATCTTGTTAGAGTAGCCTGAATGAACTAAGGCAGGGGGCCACCTGCTCATACACCTGGTTAAATATGGCTCCCAGAGGGTAAAAATGAGATTACTTCAACCCTTTTCCTGGGCTCTGAGGGTATTAGTATTAGCTTAGTAAACTGAAGCAAAAAGGTATAGTAAGCCTTGGGAAACTGGGGTTGAGTGCTGGTGTGAAGCTGAAGTTGGGAAGAGTCTCCCTCATCTACAGGTTTCATGGGTATGATTGATGTTTGACTCTTATCAAGTGGGGCTGCGGGGAGGTTCCAAGGCAGCCCTTTCACTAGGACTAGGAAACAGAGAAGGTGTGGGAAAATGTGTCTGAGAAGCTCACCCAGAACAAACATATTTGCTGCCGAACTATGAAATTGGTAAATCCATGCCACTAGCCTGTTATTTAAAACCTTGTGGTAAAATTGCCTGCTGAAGCAGAAAAGAGAGCTTTGTGCACCTCTTGAGGGAGTGTCATGTGCTCAGGTGTGAGTCCCTGCCTCCTCCTCTCCTCAGTACTTAGTATCTGTGTTTCCTAAGACCCTGTGCTGCTCTCTGCTCCATGAGTTTCAACTAGGATTTGAGCTCCTTGAGAACAAGGTCTTTACTATCATCTTCCTCTCTTATGCTGGGCACACAACAGCAGCTCAATAGATGAGCATCTAATTAGACTGGAAGATGTCAACATTGCCAAGGGTGAACTGCCACCATGTGGCAGCATGGAGAGTCCAAGAATAGCTCCCTTTATTGCTCTGCACCAGATACACCTGTTATCCCTTTTAATCCTCATCAACTACCCTCTATGGTAATTGCTCTTATTATCCAGTTTACAGATGTGTACACTGAGGCTTGGAGAAGCTAATCAGCTAGTGTGAGGTCACAAAGCTAGAGATTAGTGACGGTAAATTTTAACTCAAGAACTTTCACTTCTGGTATTGCTTGAGAACGATCCTACCAGACCAGCCCTCCTGCAGATAATAACTATAAGCTCTGAACAGAATGCAGATGATAACTAAAGTAGAACACAGCTATCTGAAGGCACTGGTGAGTGAACAAAAGCAGGCAGATTCTGGTGAGGACTCCATGCTTGGAGGAGGGGAGTTGTATGGAATGAGTTGCCATTTCCACAGCTTTTAGTCTAGAGCCAGACAGTCAGTGTGGCACATGGGACAGTGGGACTGCTGGTGGAACAACTGCTGTCTTTCTGGGGAACCAGAAGACTAAACACGGGGGAACCATAGCTACTGGAAGGGACTCCCAGAAGAGAGAGAGCTGGAGAAGGGATCTCCAAATTCTGCCTGCCCACATCTCTACTGGCCCCTGAATCACACTTACGCAGAACAAACTCAAAGCAGCTCTGTTGAGGACAAAAGATCTGAATTGAGATTGGAGGTAGTGGGCAAAAAAATGATTTGCTGCAGTTTGAGTCCAACAAAGGTAACTGTCTGCTTTAAAAAGAAAAGAAAAAAAGAAAGAAAGAAAGAAAGAAAAATTGTTTAAGAAACGAAAAGAAAAGAAAGAGTGCTTATCAGGGTAAAATAACATAATCCATAATCCAGAGTCTCCATAAATTAATGTTCATAATGCCTGGGATACAGTCCAAAATTACTCAGAATAAAAAGATACAAAAAAATGGAACACATTCTCAAGAGAAAAGAATATCAACTGAGGAAAAAACCTGAGGTGAATGGGATATGGAATTAGCTGAAAATTTTAAAGCAGCTATCATAACTATCCTCAGTGAAGTAAAAGAAAATATGCTCACAATGAAGACAGAATATTTCAGCAGAAAAATAGAAAAAATGATATTCTTAAAAAATTATATGTAAATATATAATACATATGAAATATATAATGGCTGAATTTTTAGAAAATCTACTGGATAAATTTAAAAGCAGAATGGAGATAACAGAGGAAAAAGTAAGTGAACTTGAAGATAGAGCAATAGAAACTATCCAATATGGAGAACATAATTTTTTATGTTTTTTTTTAAAGACTGAAAATAAATAAATAAATAAAAGCCTCAGGCACCTCTTAGATAATATTAGTCTAAAATGTGTGTAATTGAAATTTCAGAATGGGAAAAAAAAGAAAATAGGGCAGAAAAAAAATACTTGAAGAAATAATGACTGGAAATTTCCTCTATTTGTTTAAAACATAAAGCTATAGATTCAAAGTATTCAAAGAACACCAAGCAGGCTGTGCTAAAGTACATTATAGTCAAAATATTGAAAGTTGAATACAAAGGGCAAACGTTGCTGAGGTAGCAAGAAAAGAATAGCATATTGTGTTCAAGGAAAAACAATTCAATAAATGGCTGACTTCTTATCGGAAATTATGAAGGCCAGGAGAGAGTGGAACAATATTTCCAAAGTGCTGAAAGGAAATCTGTCAGCCCCGAATTCTATATATAGCAAAAAAAAAAAATCCTTTAAGAATGAAGGTAAAATAAGGACATTTTCAGATAAAAGAAAACTAAGAGAATTTGACACCATCAGACCTTCACAAAGAAATGCTAATGAAGTTTTTCAGGCAAAAGGAAATGATATCAGAGTGAAATTCAAATCATCAGAAAGGAATGAAGCAAAAGGAGCGACTAGGCAGCATTAGAACCTGCTTCCTCTCTTTTGGCCCAGAGCCCTCTGCTAGCCCGAAAGTCAGAGATAAGACTGCCAGGTTTCCATACAATCCATGTCATTTTGTTAAAACTATTGATAAATACCATTTACAATATTGTACTATTTACAACAGGATAAAAAACATCAAGCACCTAGGAATAAATCTAACAAAAAATGTTCAAGGAAAATTAAAAACTACAAACCATTGCTGGGGGGAATAAAAGAAAAGGGGAGACTATGCTGGTGGAGCACATTTGGTCCACCCCCTCTGCAGGTTCTGCCTTGGTGGTCTAATGCCCCAATGTAGAATGGGGAGCAGATGGAAAACATGGGCCTCTGGCTGCTCTCCAGCTCTTGAGTTTATGTTACACATCCAACTACTTAGAAACAGTCTGACTTCTCTCTTGCTAAGTCCATATTCTAAATTTCTAGCCAGTTGGCCCAGTCCTGAAACAATTAACCATAACCATGCATTATTGCATAAAAGAGCTACCAGTACCAACTGCTTTTACCAAATGAGTTGGTAGGAGGCCGTTTCTACAAAGTGAGCAGGATGGCAGCTCGTTTGGTGTCCAGTACAGTAAGAAAAGAAAGAAGAAAACTCTCTTGATGTTCCAGCAGGCAAATGCTAGGGTGAAACTACATCTTAGGAAAGTCTCCTTATTGGGAGGGCGCAGGATGTGCTAGTAAGGGGGAAAAGAGAAGGAACAGGAGGAGCTGGAGACCAGAAAAACATCTGGAATCAGGCATATAAGATGCTGGCGGGGATAACCAGCAGGAATATGCAGGTGTAGCCACACGAGTTCTTGTTAATACTGAAACGTCCATGATGGTTGCTCACGAGTGTAATAGTAACTGCATCATGTGGTAAATGAATGATACACATTTTGGCACGTGGCATTTATCTCAAAAGCCACACAGCAATGCCATTTCAGAATATTTGTCTGGTTTGGGCAGTGGAGTTCAGAGCTGAGGGGAGGAGTGCAGCTTGGAGGGTGGCAGACATCCTGCTGTTTATTTCAGATGTTGGGGACTTGCTTATTGACCATGATCATTTACTTTTCTAGAGCCCTCTCCAGTATTCTCATCCATTTCCTCCTTCAGGACTCGCAACGTTCTTGAGCGGGACTATGAGTACCTCCATTTCAACTGAAGCGGAGGGCGAGGCTTAGAGGTAGGGGTAGCTGTTCAGGGTTGGCTCTGGGGACAGAGCCAGCTTTCAAGTCACCAGCAATGACATCAGGGCCTGCTGTGAGAGGCTGCCTGGGGGCCTTGGTCACGGTGGCATTGTGCCCCCGCCTTGGCCCACTGGGAAGTCCTCTGCGGGCTCAGAGGGCAGTATGTGCATATGACTTCCTGCTTCAAGCACCTGAGACTCTGCCCAAGGGCTCTGTCTGGGCCTGAGCACACTTTGCCTGTGGGCAGGTCAGACTGAAGGTTTGGGGGAGTTAGTTCTTTTCAGGGCCACCCCTCAAACCACAAAGGATGGTACTTCCCAGAACTTCTGCTGCCAGTGTCCTTGTCCCTACGGTGAAACCAAGCCATCCCCCGCCTCTGCAGGAGACCCTCCAACACTAGCAGGTCCCCCAGGCCCACCAGGGATAGTGATCGTTGAGGAAATCACTGAGAGCACAGCCACACTTTCCTGGAGCCCAGCCACTGACAACCACAGCCCAATCTCCTCATGCAACTTGCAGGCTCGCAGCCCCTTCTCCCTGGGCTGGCAAACAGTAAAAACAGCCGTGTGGATGAAAGGCTCTTGGTGCTGCAGCCAGGAGTCAGTGCTGTGCCTCTGACGTTGGAGAGCCAACTTCAGTTCACTGGTCCACAAGAGACCTCCCAGCTCCACATAATATCAAACGGCGAAAATCTCCCAGAGATCTCCATCTCAACACCAACAACCAGCTTCACTCAATGACCAGCAAGCTACAGTGCTGGACACCCTATGCCAAACAACTAGCAAGACAAGAACACAACCCCACCCATTAGCAGAGAGGCTGCCTAAAATCATAATAACGCCACAGACACCCCAAAACACACCACCAGACGTGGACCTGCCCACCAGAAAGACAAGATCCAGCCTCATCCACCAGAACACAGGCACTAGTCCCCTCCACCAGGAAGCGTACAGAACACACTGAACCAACTTTAGCCACTGGGGGCAGACACCAAAAACAATGGGAACTAAGAACCTGCAGCCTGCAAAAAGGAGACCCCAACCTCAGTAAGATAAGAAAAATGAGAAGACAGAAAAACACACAGCAGATGAAGGAGCAAGATAAAAACCCACCAGACTTAACAAATGAAGAGGAAATAGGCAGTCTACCTGAAAAAGAATTCAGCATAATGATAGTGAAGATGATCCAAAATCTTGGAAACAGAATAGAGAAAATGCAAGAAACATTTAACAAGGACCTAGAAGAACTAAAGAGGAAACAAGCAATGATGAACAACACAATAAATGAAATTAAAAATACCTAGAAGGGATCAATAGCAGAATAACTGAGGCAGAAGAACGGATAAGTGACCTGGAAGATAAAATAGTGGAAATAACTACTGCAGAGCAGAACAAAGAAAAAAGAATGAAAAGAACTGAGGACAGTCTCAGAGACCTCTGGGACAACATTAAATGCACCAACATTCGAATTATAGGGGTCCCAGAAGAAGAAGAGAAAAAGAAAGGGACTGAGAAAATATTTGAAGAGATTATAGTTGAAAACTTCCCTAATATGGGAAAGGAAATAGTTAATCAAGCCCAGGAAGCACAGAGAGTCCCATACAGGATAAATCCAAGAAGAAACACGCCAAGACACATATTAATAAAACTATCAAAAATTAAATACAAAGAAAACATATTAAAAGCAGCAAAGGAAAAACAACAAATAACATACAAGGGAATCCCCATCAGGTTAAAAGCTGATCTTTCAGCAGAAACTCTGCAAGCCAGAAGGGACTGGCAGGACATATTTAAAGTGATGAAGGAGAAAAACCTACAACCAAGATTACTCTACCCAGCAAGGATCTCATTCAGATTTGATGGAGAAATTAAAACCTTTACAGACAAGCAAAAGCTGAGAGAGTTCAGCACCACCAAACCAGCTTTACAACAAATGCTAAAGGAACTTCTCTAGGCAAGAAACACAAGAGAAGGAAAAGACCTACAATAACAAACCCAAAACAATAAAGAAAATGGGAATAGGAACATACATATCAATAATTACCTTAAATGTAAATGGATTAAATGCTCCCACCAAAAGACACAGACTGGCTGAATGGATACAAAAACAAGACCCATACATATGCTGTCTACAAGACACCCACTTCAGACCTAGGGACTCATACAGACTGAAAGTGAGGGGATGGAAAAAGATATTCCATGCAAATGGAAATCAAAAGAAAGCTGGAGTAGCAATTCTCGTATCAGACAAAATAGACTTTAAAGTAAAGACTATTAGAAGAGACAAAGAAGGACACTACAAAATGATCAAGGGATTGATCCAAGAAGAAGATATAACAATTGTAAATATTTATGCACCCAACATAGGAGCACCTCAATACATAAGGCAAACACTAACAGCCATAAAAGGGAAAATCAACAGTAATACATTCATAGTAGGGAACTTTAACACCCCACTTTCACCAATGGACAGATCATCCAAAATGAAAATAAATAAGGAAACACAAGCTTTAAATGATACATTAAACAAGATGGACTTAATCGATATTTATAGGACATTCCATCCAAAAACAACAGAATACACATTTTTCTCAAGTGCTCATGGAACATTCTCCAGGATAGATCATATCTTGGGTCACAAATCAACCCTTGGTAAATTTAAGAAAACTGAAATTGTATCAAGTATCTTTTCCAACCACAACGCTATGAGACTAGATATCAATTACAGGAAAAGATCTGTAAAAAATACAAACACATGGAGACTAAACAATACACTGCTTAATAACGAAGTGATCACTGAAGAAATCAAAGAGGAAATCAAAGAATACCTAGAAACAAATGACAATGGAGACACGACGACACAAAACCTATGGGATGCAGCAAAAGCAGTTCTAAGAGGGAAGTTATAGCAATACAATCCTACCTTAAGAGACAGGAAACATCTCGAATAAACAATCTAACCTTGCACCCAAAGCAATTAGAGAAAGAAGAACAAAAAAACCCCAAAGTTAGCAGAAGGAAAGAAATCATAAAGATCAGATCAGAAATAAATGAAAAAGAAATGAAGGAAACAATAGCAAAGATCAATAACACTAAAAGCTGGTTCTTTGAGAAGATAAACAAAATTGATAACCCATTAGCCAGACTCATCAAGAAAAAAAGGGAGAAGACTCAATTCAATAGAATTAGAAATGAAAAAGAAGAAGTAACAACTGGCACTGCAGAAATACAAAAGACCATGGGAGATTACTACAAGCAACTCTATGCCAATAAAATGGACAACCTGGAAGAAATGGACAAATTCTTAGATATGCACAACCTGCCAAGGCTGAATCAGGAAGAAATAGAAAATATGAATAGACCAATCACAAGCACTGAAATTGAAACTGTGATTAAAAATCTTCCAACAAACAAAAGACCAGGACCAGATGACTTCACAGGCGAATTCTATCAAACATTTAGAGAAGAGCTAACACCTATCCTCAAACTCTTCCAAAATATAGCAGAGGGAGGAACACTCCCAAACTCATTCTACGAGGCCACCATCACCCTGATACCAAAACCAGACAAAGATGTTACAAAGAAAGAAAACTACAGGCCAATATCATTGATGAATATAGATGCAAAAATCCTCAACAAAATACTAGGAAACAGAATCCAACAGCACATTAAAAGGAACATACACCATGATCAAGTGGGGTTTATTCCAGGAATGCAAGAATTCTTCAATATACGCAAATCAATCAACATGATACACCATATTAACAAACTGAAGGAGAAAAACCATATGATCATCTCAATAGATGCAGAGAAAGCTTTCGACAAAATTCAACACCCATTTATGATAAAAACCTTGCAGAAAGTAGGCATAGAGGGAACTTTCCTCAACATAATAAAGGCCATATATGACAAACCCACAGCCAACATCGTCCTCAATGGTGAAAAACTGAAACCATTTCCACTAAGATCAGGAACAAGACAAGGTTGCCCACTCTCACCACTCTTATTCAACATAGTTTTGGAAGTTTTAGCCACAGCAATCAGAGAAGAAAAGGAAATAAAAGGAATCCAAATCGGAAAAGAAGAAGTAAAGCTGTCACTGTTTGCAGATGACAGGATACTATACATAGAGAATCCTAAAGATGCTACCAGAAAACTACTAGAGCTAATCAATGAATTTGGTAAAGTAGCAGGATACAAAATTAATGCACAGAAATCTCTGGCATTCCTGTACACTAATGATGAAAAATCTGAAAGAGAAATTAAGGAAACACTCCCATTTACCATTGCAACAAAAAGAATAAAATATCTAGGAATAAACCTACGTAAGGAGACAAAAGACCTGTATGCAGAAAATTATAAGACACTGATGAAAGAAATTAAAGATGATACAAATAGATGGAGAGATATACCATGTTCTTGGATTGGAAGAATCAACATTGTGAAAATGACTCCACTACCCAAAGCAATCTACAGATTCAATGCAATCCCTACCAAACTACCACCAGCATTTTTTGCAGAACTAGAACAAAAAATTTCACAATTTGTATGGAAACACAAAAGACCCCGAATAGCCAAAGCAATCTTGAGAATGAAAAACAGAGTTGGAGGAATCAGGCTCCCTGACTTCAGACTATACTACAAAGCTACAGTAATCAAGACAATATGGTACTGGCAGAAAAACAGAAAGATAGATGAATGGAACAGGATAGAAAGCCCAGAGATAAACCCACGCACATATGGTCACCTTATCTTTGATAAAGGAGGCAGGAATGTACAGTGGAGAAAGGACACCCTCTTCAATAAGTGGTGCTGGGGAAACTGGGCAGGTACATGTAAAAGTATGAGATTAGAACACTCCCTAACACCATACACAAAAATAAGCTCAAAATGGATTAAAGACCTAAATTTAAGGCTAGACACTATTAAACTCTTAGAGGAAAACATAGGCAGAACACTCTATGACATAAATCACAGCAAGATCCTTTTTGACCCACCTCCTAGAGAAATGGAAATAAAAACAAAAATAAACAAACGGGACCTAATGAAACTTAAAAGCTTTTGCACAGCAAAGGAAACCATAAACAAGACCAAAAGACAACCCTCAGAATGGGAGAAAATATTTGCAAATGAAGCAACTGACAACAGATTAATCTCCAAAATTTATAAGCAGCTCATGCAGCTCAATAACAAAAAAACCATCAACCCAATCCAAAAATGGGCAGAAGACCTAAATAGACATTTCTCCAAAGAAGATATACAGATTGCCAACAAACACATGAAAGAATGCTCAACATCATTAATCATTAGAGAAATGCAAATCAAAACTACAATGAGATATCATCTCACACCAGTCAGAATGGCCATCATCAAAAAATCTAGAAACAATAAATGCTGGAGAGGGTGTGGAGAAAAGGGAACACTCTTGCACTGCTGGTGGGAATGTGAATTGGTACAGCCACTATGGAGAACAGTATGGAGGTTCTTTAAAAAACTACAAATAGAACTACCATATGACCCAGCAATCCCACTACTGGGCATGTACCCTGAGAAAACCATAATTCAAAAGAGTCATGTACCAAAATGTTCATTGCAGCTCTATTTACAATAGCCAGGACATGGAAACAACCTAAGTGTCCATCATTGGATGAATGGATAAAGAAGATGTGGCACATATATACAATGTAATATTACTCAGCCATAAAAAGAAACGAAATTGAATTATTTGTAGTGAGGTGGATGGACCTAGAGTCTGTCATACAGAGTGAACTAAGTCAGAAAGAGAAAGACAAATACCATATGCTAACACATATATATGGAATCTAAGAAAAAACATGTCATGAAGAACCTAGGGGTAAGACGGGAACAAAGACACAGACCTACTAGAGAATGGACTTGAGGATATGGGGAGGGGGAAGGGTAAGCGGTGACAGAGTGAGAGAGTGGCATGGACATATATACACTACCAAACGTAAAATAGATAGCTAGTGAGAAGCAGCCGCATAGCACAGGGAGATCAGAATGGTGCTCTGTGACCACCTAGAGGGGTGGGATAGGGAGGGTGGGAGGGAGGGAGACGTAAGAGAGAAGAGATATGGGCATATATGTATATGTATAACTGATCCACTTTGTTATAAAGCAGAAACTAACACATCATTGTAACGCAATTATACTCCAAAAAAAATGTTTAAAAAAAAAAGAAAAAACAAGCAAAACAAACCAAAAACCACAAAGGACCAGAGTGGGTGGAGATACCCCAGCTTCCTCGCTGTTCCAGCCTCCTCATCCTCAGTGGGGTGACTCCACGGTGAGTTGTACACTCACCCTCTGTGGGTCCTCGGCAGCATTGCCTCTCAGTTGCCTGAGCTCCAGCCCAGAGCTCAGTGACGTAACCCTGAGTGGTGTCCTCCCTTCCCTCTTTCCCTCAGGTCTTTACCATGCTTCTGGGTATCATCTCCCAATAAACGACTTGTACCCAAATTCTTGTCTAGAGCCTGCTTTGGGGGGCACCCACACTGGGACAGATAGCAATCCTGTCCAAAGGCACCAGGTGTCTGAGCCAGTGGACCCCTCTGCCCAGACTAGTTGGGAGACCCTTGGTGGGGGGGTGCTCAAGGAGGGACAGGATGGAGTGAGGTCAGAGGATGGCATTTCAGGCAGGGGGCCTGGCATGAGCCTAGTCTGGAGGATGTGTGGGATGAAGTGGGAGGCTGGGGGGCAGTGGGAGTCTGCAGGGTGGTGGGAAGGGAATCAGGGGTGAGACCCTGCCTCTGCCAGCAAAGGGGACTGTGCCGACAGGTCTCGGAGCAGATGCCAGAGAGGCCACAGTCACCCTCTCAACTCAGTCAAGGCTTTTAAGGGATGGAATTGGAAATGCCATTTTCTGGCTTGCTGTTGGCCCAGTATTTCTTGTTTTACATTTTTCCTCTGGAATTTCCATTGTCCTTACTCCTTAGAGGAGACTAGACGTCTGTGGGTAGTAAAATATGTCCTCCAGGTTAAATGTCATTTCAACAAATGCCATCATTACATTTTTCAGTGCCTGGCCATTTACATAGCTCTTTCATTTTGTGCTGATAAAATAGCCCTTTGCAGTCAGAAAGGCAGGGCTAGTATTTCCATTTCTGAGATGCTGGCTAATGTGCCCAAGGTGACCCGGCTATAAGTGGCAACACCAACAAAGGTGAGAGGGGGCTCCCAGAGCCTGGCGTGTGGCTTCACTCCTGCAGCAAGACAGAGTGGGGAGTTCAGCAGGATGCCTGGGGCTGCGGCCCCTCCACGGGGCCAGTCAGCACTATGACAATAGTGGGCAGGGCTGGCCCCCTGGGGGCAGAGAACCAGCGCCTGGATGCAGACATCCGAGGCCCAGGCAGTGTTGTTCACACTGATTCCACCACACCTGTCCTCTCAGGCCCCCACTGCAGCTAGCTGAACTTTCTAAAAGAAAGCTCTCTTTACCAGGAAGATTTCCAAGCCTAGTTCTTGCAAGTGGTTCTGGAGATGGCAGCATTTGGACAGAACATTAGCACTTGGCCAGTGTCTGGCCTTGCCAAGGGCGGGCAACCTGGTGACTTGGGGCCCAGCTCAGGATCAAGTGTGACCGGTCTCAGGTCCATCTGAACCTCCCAAAGCACAGACAAATGGCCAACTCTTTGTAGGTTTTGTATCTTTATGGTCTGCTGCAGCTTCCAAATATATGTGTAGGATGTTGAAAATGCTTGTTATTCCTTGTGTTAATAGGATGAAAGCAATAATAATAAAGTGTGCTCAGTCTCTCAGAGGGTCTGTGAACAGGACTGGGCTTCCTGCTCTCCTGACCTTGGGCGAGGTGAGCTGCTCTGTGGCCAAGTCAACTTCAGCTCTGGCAGAATCCTGTGACCCTTCCAGCAGTTCTGATGCCCTGGATCAGAGCCCTCAGCCTGTTGATTCCCAGGGGTGGTCCCAGGCCAGGGAGCATCTCTAAGGGCTGGCAGGGCTGGCTGTGGAGCTGGAAGCAGGGGCCCATCCCCACTGACTCCAAATCCTCCCGGGCCTGGCCATGTGGAGTGGGGCCTGCCTTATGGACGGGAGAACTCAGAATCCCAGAGATGCCCTGAGGTCTCCCGCTTTAGGGGGCAAAGGTCAGGGGGTAGGGGTTGACCAACCCCCCCTTTTTTTTTTTTTCATTTTTTGGCCATGCTGCGTGGCATGTGGGAACTTATTTCCCCGACCAGGGATAGAATCCGCGCCCCCTGCAGTGGAAGCACGGAGTCCTAACCACTGGACCTCCAGGGAAGTCCCCCAATGCCCTGTCTGCTCGAACTCCTGCCTCTTTCTCATGCCCACCACCTTCTGGGAATTACAGCCTGTCTTGACCAGCATTTCACTCTAACCTTCTCAGTTTCCTCCCAGGAAAGTGAGGATTTAACAAAGCAAATTAGGAAACTCCTCTGCTGGAATCAGACAAAAAGGAAGATCTTTAATAAGAGAATCAATTATGAATGTTACACTGTTAGGCCTAGTTCTCCAAGATGCCAAAGATGACAATGAGAACTAATGTTCTCTTAGCTCCTTTTCAAACCTTCAAGTTCTGAGTCTAGCTGTTGCCTCATGGAAACATTTTCTCTGTGCATGCTCTAACATTCCAATTGCCATGAAATTAACCTGGATTTTAGAGATGACATTTTTCTTCTCTTTGGAGAGTATTGTAAGAAGCCCATCTCTGAACGCAAAAGAATGGCTTTTGTCTCCTCCTTTCTTCCACTAAGGGAAAAGATGTCAGCTGGCCAATCTTCTTTCATCCTTCACAGCCTCACCCCCATGAGAAGCTGACGCTCTGCCCTTCTCAAGTACAACTGCCTAGACCAGGTGGACCTCTGACCTAGGGTCCCTCTCCGCAGCCTGCTGAGTTGTGGCCTGGTGAAAAAGATGATCTGAGCCACTAAGATTCCTCCTTCAGGCCATAAGTAGGGGAGACTGAGAGGCTGTTGACATTTTGGAAATGGAAACCAAACCAGAAGATTGTGGTGCAGAAAGGGGAGAGAAGCAGGTGATCGTCATTATGGTCACACACGAGATGAGGGCACGGAGGAGACCCTGACAATAGCAACAACTAGAGGCCACGGGTTCTTGGCAAGATGGGGAATGTGGCCTTAGCTTGGGATGGCTTTCCCATCTCAGTCCCAGCTCCCTTGAGAGCTAGCTGAGTCAAGGCTCCCGTTCTAGGGGTCACCATCCCTTCCTCACAGATCCTTGCAGTAAACCCCTCTTCCCTGAGCCAGTTCAAGGAGAGTGGGGAGGTCTATTTCTGAAACACATCTGCTCAGCAAGGGAAGGGGTTCAGATCTTTTACACTTAATGTAATTATTGATAGAGTCAGGTTTATATCTACCATCTTGCTACTTATTTTCTACTTGCCCCTGTTCCTTTTTTATTCTTTTCGTCTTCTTTTACATTAATTGTGCAATTTTTAGTATTCCATTTTATCTCCACTATTGGCTAACTATATCACCTTGTCTTATATTTTAGTAGTTGCTCTAGGATTTAAAATACGCATATGGACTTCCCTGGCGGTCCAGACTCTGTGCTTCTACTGCGGGGGGGCACCAGTTTGATCCCTGTTTGGGGAACTAAGATACCACATGCTGTACTGCACAACCAAAAAAAAAAAAAAAAGTTGCCAATATAATAAATAAATAAATAAAATATGCATAGTTAACGTATCACAGTGTACCTTCAAATATTATAATACTGCTTCATATATAATATAGAAACTTTCCAACAGTATGCTCCCATGTTTCCATTCTGTACTTTGTGCTATTACTGTCATATATTTTACTATTGTATATGCTAGTAACACCACAATACATTCTTTTGATTTAAATCATTATTCTTTTTAAATTGTTTTATAAGGGGGGAAAAAGGTCTTTTATTTTTACCTACATTATTTACCATTTCCCAATCTCTCCAGGCCTTTGTGTTGATCCAAGTTTCCATCTGGCATCATTTTCCTACTGCCCGAAGAACTTTAATACTTTTTTAAGTTCAAGCCTGTAAATGCTCTCATCTTTTGTCTGTCTGAAAAAGTCATCATTTCACCTTCACTTTTAAGTTACTTTTTTGCTAGATTTAAAATTCTGGGCTGACTTTTTTTTCTTTCTTTCAACACTTTAAGATGCATTCCACTGTCTTCTGGGTTGCACTGTTTTTTATAATAAATCTGTGATAAGTTTTATTTTTGTTCATCTGTACAAAATGTATCTTCTTCTCTGGATGCTTTAAAAATATTCTCTTTGTCACTGTTTTTCAGAAACATGATCATATTGTGTCATGGTGTAAGACATTTTGACCTGTAGATTTATAGTTCTCATTAAATTTGGCAAAAAATTTTGGCCATAATTTCTTCAAACATTTTTTCTGTTTCCTCCTCTCTTCCATCTTTCTGGAAGTCCAATTTCATGGACACTAGACTGCTTGTTATTATTGCATGGGTGATTGGGACAGTGCTGTGCACTTAAAATGTGTACATTTTTATATGTAAATTAAAACTAAATATAGTTGATTTAAATCAATGAGATAATATATAAAAGCCCCCCAGCACCATTCATGGCACACAATAGGTGCTTAATAAATGTTATTTTCATCTCCCCAACCTCACCTCTTGAATTTCCCTCTATGCTCCTGCTCTTTTTACCCTCTTTACACACTCAGCCTCTTTCACTTCTCACACCCCTCTGCCTCTCCAAATTCCTCTCATCCTTCAAGGTGCAGCTTGAATCCCTCCATCCTGAACATTTTCCAGGTTACTCCAGGTCACAGTTCAGATCTAAGCTCTCACTGTACGTTTCCCCAGAAATGAGCATTGTCATATATTGACATGTGTCCCTCATAATGTATGGGTGCATCTGTGTCTTGCCTCCCCTTTGGTTTTGAACTCCTCAGGGATGAGTACTACTTTATCCCCCTGCAACCTCGTCACTACCTGCTCCAACACCGCCAAGAGGCATTTCCCATCGTCCATCACCTGGGATAGAGCCTCCCAAGCATCCTGGAGCCCCAGAGGTCTCCTGCCCCTGGTCAGCCAGCTCCCGGGGGAAAGAAACTGCTCTAGAGTGACAACGTGGTGGTCTGAAGGAAAAGGGACTTTGGAGCCCAACCATCCTGGTCTGAATCTCAGCCCTGTCTGCTTCCTACCTGTATGACTCTGGCCAAGTTACTTAGCTAAACTGAGCCTCAGCTTCCTCCTCAGTGTCATGCGTGTGATTGTTGGAGCGAGAGAATTGTGTCAGCACCCGGTTGCTATCTGCAGTTATGAGAGCTGGGTTAATGAATGCAGCGTAGGGCCCCAGCGTGGCAGGCAGTACATGGAGCTGGTACTCTTATTCAGAGAACACCTAGACTCGTGGAGTTTTTGCCAGTTATGAACTCATTTCCCCAGGCTGTGTCTAAGGGCTCTGCATCCCTCTCAAAGGCTTACTGTGTTTCTTCAGCCCCATCCACACATCTGGTTGCACTTACTGATCTAAAAATGTATCCATCCTGCTTGCCATTTTCACATTTCAGAACACGGTGCAGCCCCAGGGGAAAAAAAAACCTCATAAATACCATGCATTAAAAAAATCAATGCTGTGCATTTACATCCTTCCAAAAGAGGAAGGTCTAGGACAAAGAACATAGCCCTCTGTAAGCAGCAGGCACCTGGACAGCTCTGTACAACAGAGGTTGACACACCAGGGTCCCCAGGACTTGAACCTAGTGGTCCAAGGCTAGGAAAACCCTTCCAAAGCAGTGAGGAGGACTTCCAGGGCAAGGAATCCAGAAAATAAGTGGTTCTTTTGACTGCCTAGTAAAGGTTTACCTCCAAAGATGGGAAGGACAGCAAGGAGAGGTCAAGAGACAGGACACCTGGCTCTGCCTTTAGATTTCCTGAGTGACCAAGAGCATGCCGCTCAGTGTCTATGGGCCTCTCCTACCCATCTGTACATAGCTGCTTATGTCTCCACTGCAGCTGTGATTCTGTGAATGTCTCTGAAATGAATAAGGCAGGGGGTGTTTGTATGAATGAGTCTGTGTGTTTGTATTTGTCCATGTTCTCAGTGCCTATTACAGTGCCTGGCATGTAGCAGATACTCCACAAATGTTTTCTGAATAGATGAATGTTATAAGGTTGAAACTGTAAGCCTCTATTTAGATATGCACTTTGCCTTCGACTACTATGACATTAAGCAAGTAACTTCATCCCTGAGCTCCAGTTTCCTCATTTGTAGGATAGACAATAGGCCTACACGTGATGATTGTGAAAATTAATAAAGGAAAGCCTCATTTTAAATGGAACTGAGAAGCCCGGAAGGGGGAGCTTTCATGTACACACCACCCGTTGCATTTTATTTTACAATTCTCGGCAGGAAGATGCTTATCTTACTAACCCAGTAAGAGGAAGGAAGGTTTTCTCTTCACCCAGCAAAAGCCCAGCCAATGAGTAAGTACCACAACTTACCACCCAGAACCCTCACTTTACTCCGATGGACTTTCATTCAAAGAAGCCCCTCCCAACTTCCTCCTTTTTCTCTATGAAGTTACATTCCTCTCCTTTGTTCTCCAGACCTGCCCATGATTTGCCACAGCTTGCGTGTCCAGGATTGCAGTTCCTCTGCTATTCCCAAATAAACCCATTTTGCTAGTAAAATAAGTGATTGTTTTATTTTCAAGGTAGAAATGGTCAAATGAAATGCTCGTAAAACCCATAAAGAATGCCTAGGGACTTCCCTGGTGGCGCAGTGGTTAAGACTCCGCGCTCCTAATGCAGAGGGCCCAGGTTTGATCCCTGGCCAGGGAACTAGATCCCACATGCATGCTGCAGCTAAGAGTTCACATGCCACAACTAAGAAGGCTGCGAGCCACAACTAAGGAGCCAGCAAGCTGCAACTAAGGAACCCACCTGCCACAACTAAGACCCAGTGCAACCAAATAAATAAATAAAGAGTGCCTAATACAGAGAGGGTGCTCACTAAATGATAGCTATCATGGTTATTGTTGCATCTACCACAATTCTGCTTGTTACTTTTTGAAATGGCTGTAGGAATTTCCTCTCTTGTCTCTTTTTCCCCCACCCTTCCACTCCCAGTATAATGGCACAGAGCCTGCATTTTCTCACTAAATGGTCTGTCTCTGAGGGCCTGACCAAAATAACTGACTTGTGTTGTAGTAAGAGATTAGATTCAAGTTAGAGCTGAACAAGGGGTGTCAGATATTGAGAGAAGTTATGAAAAGAGATGGGGAAACTTTCCCCAGGAAATCTGTTGGAATATATAGATGTTTTCATCAGTGACTGGCTCCCGTGTTGACCCACGAGGAGCCATGTGGGACTATATGACCTTTTACTTGATGGCCTCTACGAGCCATGAACAGCTCAAGGACATGTGATGAGACCAGTGGGCTCAGCCAGAGATGCTCTGTGTGTGATGTACTCCACAGCAACCCACAGGTCTATGAGTTTACAGAGCTGCTGAGATGCATCAGTGCTACCCACGACAGAATGAGAAGAAGTAGAGCCCTGCCTGGCACCCAACCAGCCCTGATGCCTGACTCTGAAAGAGGGAATAGAGAAGGGCCTCACTAGACCTGCTTTCCCATGAAACTCACATGTGCTGGGTCTTTCAAGAACCTCCTCGCAACCTTTAAAGCCAATCTAGGGCACTTTGGAGCCTCACTGGGATTCTAGCACAACCTCAAGGCCAGGTCAGGTGGGGTCATGGGCCTACAATGACCCCTTCTCTCCTTCTGCCCATTTCCCCGTGGGCTCGGTTTGTAAGGGGAAAAGAGGAGTCACGCTCTAGGCTGAGCTCAGTGTCCTCCAGAGGCTCTTCCGTCAGTGCTGGAGACTGCCAACCATCACCCAGGGCCACTTCACGAAAGGAGCTGGGCCCTTGGTCTCGGTAGGAGAGACTGGGATGGGGGTAGGTGGAGTACAGGGGAAGGGCTTGTTGTGAGTGAGGTTGGGGCAGAGAAGAGACGAAAACTTCTCTGCTTGTGTGTCTTACCTACTTCACTAGCTCTGTTTGTGGCAGTTGAAGATAGGGAGGGCTGACCTAAGACTGGCAGGTAGTGCGAAGCCCAAGTTAAACTGGGCTGAGCTAAGTGGAGTTGGAAAGACAGATCTTGCCCTCATAGGCTCCCCTGGGCTGAGGCATCCATTCTGTGCAGAGATTGGGTTTGTTTTCCTCAGAACTGCTTCTGGCAAATGAAGAAGAGAAATGCTTTACTTATGGACAAGATACCAGGAAAACCATCTTAAGTCCCCAGAAGCAAGTCTCCGGCAGGTATCCCCACAAATCTCCTGGGCTGCCTCCATTCCCACTGTGCCTTCCCGTCCCTCTGCTCTCACTCCTCTTCCCCCATGGGCCTGGATTCTTCCCCACAGGCCTTTCTGGAATAACCCTCTGCCAGCCAGACTTCTGCACTCACCTGGCTGTATTCTACCTTTCACTGACACCCATTCTCCATTTGTTTTGTCTCTCTGGGTCCTTTCCCTGAATAACTGACTGCTACAAAGGAGAGACTTGTAATTCTTTTGTGTCTCCTAGAATACAGAACTCAGTGTACAGCAGGTGCTCAATAAATGCTTCTTGAATGGATGACTGAAAGGTTGCATTACCTCATAACATAAGATGCAATTCTAAAAAGTTTGGGTCATAACAGGTGTGTACACTCAACTTACACCTTAAGGCTTATTCCTGAGAAACTTGGGGTTTCTTGGGCTCCAGCTCTGAGTGCCCTGAGGCTGGTGAGGCGGGCTGGATTAGGGGTAAGGGCATTAGGCCGGTGTGCCCGCCCTGCCACCAATTTGTGTGTGATTGAGAGTAAGTCATATAACCTTTCTCCACGTTCCTACCTGTGCAGTGGGCCACCACCACTTGTATAGAGTGTTGTGAGCAGAAAATGGGGCAGAGTTTTGAAAGAGCTTTGGTAAATGCTGTATAAATGAGGGAGATTATTATTCTCGGGGGCTCGTGAGGGATTCATTCAACACACCTTAGTGAGAATCTACTCTGCATCAGATACTAATAATGCAAATATAAAGGTGCTTCAGACCTTGCCCGTGGGAAGCTGGGGAGAGAGACTCAAAATACTAACAATAGGATAAGCATTACAGGAAAGGGGGAAGGAACGCATATGGGGGTGCAGACAGAGTGGCATTTGAAGAGGCCTTGGAGAGTCCTCAGATGTCACCAGGAAGAAGGGGGGGAGGCAGTAGCTCGAGCCTGACAGTGGGCTGAAGGTTGAAGGCGCGGACGGGAGCAGTGAATGGTGCCTTGTGGCTACAGCAGAGACGCTGGGAAGGCGGCAGGGCTGGTGAGCTCCGAGACTCTGGCGGAGTCGGGTAGAGCAGGGTGGTGGTGTCGGGGGAGGAGGTTGCAGAACCCCTCTGCAACTCTGGGCAGGTGCAGGCACAGGTAGGGCCTGGAACTACCGGGTGTGCAGGGAGGCCTGGCCCTCCGGGGAGCTCCGAGCGGATGGGCAGAAGCACAGTGTCTGGTCCTTCCTTCTCTTAAGAGCTCCAGGGGCAGGCAGGCCAGATTACTCTCCTGCTTCTCAAATGTGTAAAACTCTTCTCACCTCTGTGCCTCTGCACAGGCTCTCCCTTTGCATGGAGTGTTGTTAATGGCTCTCACCCTCCAAGTCCCAGCTTCCATGTCACTCCCCCAGGGCCCTTCTGTCTCTATCACGGCTCCCCCATTGTTCCTTTCACGGCACTTAACACAATTGGTCCTTGGCTTTCTCGTAGGTGTCTCCCCACTAAAGTGTCAGTTCTGTGAGGGTGGGGACTTTGTCTCTTGTCCAGAGCTGTCGCTGGAACCTGGCACACAGTGTCTGGTGCATAGTAGGTGCTGAATAACTGAATCAATGGCCTGACGGTAAAGCATGACTTGAAAGGCATTACATTTAAACCTGCAGTATCGTCCATGGGTTACAGTGGGGATCCGTATCCTCCATAGTAGAGATCAAGAAACCAGGGTCATATTCTTAGTCTTAAATATGTGTCACGTTAAATTTCATAGTAGGTGACAAGCAGAACCGACCACCAAGCCCCAAGGCTGAAATCTGGCTTTCCACCCCCCACTCCCCACTCAAGTACTGAGCATCATGTCCTAAGTCCTAAATCCCAAATCCAGCCAGAGTGGGTAGTCCAGGGTAGACACAGTCCTAAATCCAGCCTGGTCGAGGGAACCAGGCTGGCACAGGAGGGTCTCCCCTGGGGCCACGGCCAGCTACAGAGAATGAAAGAACAGGCTTCAACGGGCAAAAGCTGCTATTGCCTTACTTAGCAACATACGTGTCTTTTTAAAGAACAGATTTAAATAAGTAATGCAAACTGTGAAAATCTATGGCTAAAAATGAAAGGGGAGGAGTGGGAATAAAGACTCTAACAGATGGCTGACAGGCCTCCCTTTGTGACAGGTGGGATGGAATCATCTGCACCAACACATCTCGAAAAGTCTTGTAGCGGCGCGTTTTTTGGCATCCTGCAGAATGAGCCCTGTATGTTCAGACTGCATCGTGAGCCCAGCCTAGAGCAGCTCTGGGAAGGAGGACCTCAGCCTTGGCTGGGCCTCACCTGTGGCCACAGAGTTGCTGGCGGGCAATGAGAGAGATCCAACCACAGGTGGGGAGGAAAGACCCGACGCTAGCCCTTGGGATTTCTGAGTCAGCATCACACACACACACACACATGTGCGTGTGCCTTCTGCAGCCCCAAGGCCTTCTTCACGTCTATTCCACCCACACCTGCTCTCTGATGGCCAGGACTGTGGGGTCCTTGGAAAGACGCCACCTGGTCCACTAACTGGTTCACATAGGAGAGTTGTGAGCCCCCAGCCAGACTGTGCCCCACTGGGAGGTGGAGATCAGGCCAGGTCCTTCAGCAGCCCCGTGGCCAGGCACAGGCCTCTCATGTCCTACGTCCAAGGGGGCTCAGGTGCAGCCATCCTCATTTCCCAGCACGGCCATCAGTTTGGGGCCAGGCTCTTCTCCGTGGTCACCACTGTGTGTCTTGGGCAGGCCTCCTCCCCACGTCCTCCAGCCCCTGCGTGTGAGAGCGCTGAAGGCGGATGCTGATGCTGAGTCCACAGGGAGTCCTGCGAGGGGCTGGCAGGGAGCTCTCCCAGGAAGCATACCCTAATCTTGAAGACGCCTGCCACGATCAAGCACTTGTCAGGCCAGCCACTGTGCTGAAATCTATACGTGCAGAATCGCTCTAAATCTTTACAACATCCTATGAGGTGTGTCAGCATCACCATCATCATCATCATCTTCATTTCATATAAGAGGAACCTGAGACACAAAGAGGGCAAGGAACTGGTCCATGGCCACAGAGGCAGTCATGGCGAGCAGGATGCAGACCGCACAGTCACGCCAAACCCCAGTGAGGCTGTAGCAGTGCTGCACCACCACCCCGACCTCACCTGTCTCGCAGTCACAGACACCTGTGCAGAGGCCACAGAACCCACAGGACCGGGCAGGCTCAGGGGCTAGTTCTCCGGGTCAAGTCAATGCCCCTCCCTGAGCCTCCACTTTCTCATCAGTAATACAGGGTTGTGAGAAAAGCTACCTCACAGGGTAACTCGAGGAAAAATGTGCTAATACATGTAACAGACTTAGAACAGACACACTCAGTAAATGTGAGCCTCTGTCACTATCATGAATAATATGAGTGTTCCAATGGAACATTCCAAGTCCCTGCCTGATCCGTAGTCCCTTCTCCAGGGGGTCCATGTACTGACTTCCAATATCTGCTGTCTTTTTGACATCTCCCTCCAGCTCATTCTTCCACCTTCTGCTTTTCTCCTCCTTCTACTCACGACTTGCCACTGAATCTGTTTAATTCATTTTAATGCTCAGATTTGCAGATCCCTGACTGTGACAGATTGAGGGGGTGGGGTGTAGGCGGAGAACGGAGGCGCTTGTGTAATAGGACATAAATAAACTTGCACATGCTTCTCTGTTTTACTTGCAGATTTTATCCCATCACAGGGCAATCTTTGCTTTGTCTTCTCTTGAATCGGTGGGAGGATGTTTTATTCATGCCCATCTCCCCAGCACGCAGCACAGGAGGTGCCCAGCACGTTATGCACTTGGTTCTGTGAGGGCCAATGTTTATGTCAGGTGCTGTTTGTTCTCAGGATCTCACACACTCCCTCACTGACGTTCTGATACCATCTTCATGTCCCCACGCCTGGCAGATAATAAGCACTCTGACATCTGGCTAGCAAGGAATCGTGTTTAGTTTCTACCCTCCTAATGGGCACACCATTTTAAACTCCAACTCGGTCTTGGTGACTCATTACTGTCCCCCCTTACTTCTGGCCTCACTCCTCTCTAACATTTAGGGAGGGGGTTTCAGTGCAAACTTTCAACTTGATGAGTGGCCCAGGTGAGAGTGACAGGTGAGCACACACCTAAAGGGACAGATGTTTTCCTACAGGGTTTGATTTGAGAAGCACCAAGAAAACCCCTCAAATTATCAAAAAACATCTCCCTCAGCAATGGAAAGACATTCCCTTGCATTAGTTTTCCAAGTAACTCTCTAGAAATTGCAAATCATGGAGGCTTCACACATCACGCCAAGTCACGGTCAGATAGGCTTGGGTTCACATCCTTGTCCTGTCATTTTTTGAGCAAATTCCTGATGCCCTCTGAACCACAGCTTCCTCAGTGAAGGAGCACAACTCGCGGGCTACCCCTTGGGGCTGTGGGGAGATCACCCAGTTCAAAGATCTGCCGTTTAGTGGGTGCCTTCCTCACTCTAAGAGCCCACCTAGTACAGGCTACTACGGAAAGAATTTCGAGGGAGAGAGAGGACGGAGAAGAAAGGAAAGAAGGACGCTTTTAGGGTCTGTCAGGCCTGGGGTGGGACAGGGTGGTGGGTGGAGGCTGGGAAAGGAACGAGCTGTTTACCGGCACAGTCAACAAACAAGGACTGAGACTATAAAGCAAGGCATTGTGCTAAGTGCTGAGGAAGTAAAAAGGAATTTTTATTTATAAGTTATACTCCACCTACTTCCCCAAAGAATTTGAAGGTGACTCACAGTGAAACCCACATAGGCAACACGATCACTAAAATTGAAAATCAAATCCATGGAAATGAAGAAAGGAAACCAACACTGATGATCACCATGGGCCAAATTCTTGAGTGCCATCAGTCATTTAATCCAACGAGCCCATTTTACAGATGAGAAAGGCAAGAGCAAAGAGGCGGGCCCAGGCCAAGTGCAAGTACAAGCCACGATGGGCTCGGGGCCGTGATGCTTTAGGAGCCCGTGAAAATGTATAAAAGGTTCTTTCAAAATCAGAATAAGAAAAAAAAAGTTTAGGTCGAAGAAAATGTTTTAATATATAATGTTAATATATACCAACATAATCATAAAATATATTTTTTATACCAACATAATCATAAAATATAATTTTTACTATTTTTTAATGGAGGAAGGGGCCTACAAATGTAAAAGTGCCCCAAAAGTCATCATGCAGCCCCAGACTTTGACCTGCCTAGCTCCAAACCTGTGAGTGAGAATATTTGTTGTTATTGAGTATCAAGGGCAAGTCAGCTCTGAAACTAGAGAGAGAGCATGATGAGATAAATAATTCTCTGTTTCATAAGAAGGATGTGTAGTGGGGCACATGTCCTTATTTTACAATGTGATTGTGGGGAAAAAAATGTAGTCTTCTCATTTTCTTTGTAATGAATCAACAATTTCTTATCAGTTCCACCAGGGAGCTGACTCCTACTTGGCTGGGGCGGGGGGGGGGTTGACTAAATTTTGTCCAATTTGATAAACTTCCAATCTGATTCAGTACTACAATTGTCTTTCTAAGTAATGGATGACTCCGTTGAATCTCAACCTTTGGGAGACTCTTTTCTCTGCCTCCTGAACCCAGTGTGGCAAATGGTTCTGACAAGATCCTCGTGGCAGCCCAGGAGAAGGTCTTTGGGCTCCTGGGTCGTGCCCGGATCCCCACTGCTCTCCACTGCCAGAGGCTGGACCAGCCTTCTCCCTGAACTGATGGACCACTGCGGTGGGACAGGCCCCATCTTGCTCTGCAGGGTGCTGTGTTGGGATGCATCGGTGAAGTCTGTGGTCCCCACCAGCTTCCCAAATGAGCACTTGCTCCTGTCCTCTGCCGCCTGCTGGCTCTCCCAGCACCTCCTCGGGTGCTGTCTCAGGCTTCCCCACCTACCACTCCTGTTGCACATCCATGCCATCCTGTGGGTGCTCCTGGACTTGTCATCTTCCCCATGTGCCAGGGGGCAGATAGAATAGTAGCCCAGACACTCACTGTCTCCATATGTTCTAGATGCCTCAAATACTCCAATAGGTTGTGCCCTGACATATTGGTAGGGAAAGAGGAGGAGGCAATAAAGAAAGTGGCAGAGAAAAACCCTGGTGCCTGATCTACCTGTTCTCTCTCCATCCCCCTTTTCCTTCCCACTATCTATCAGAGGAGAAGAAAGAGGATTTCCTCTCTTCATTTTCTAAGAACTAGTCAGGCAGGCCTAACTCTTGATACGTTCTATGAGAGTTAAAGGAATTCAGAAAACCTTTTCTCTTAACAATGATTACATTCCATCCACAAATCTTGCTACAGACCCAGGAAAAATCTAATCGGAACATACTGATCTAATATTCTATCTGCCTTCCCCTCACCTCCTGCTCCAAACATTGCTTCAGTGGACAAGAAATCCCAGAACAATAAGATTTATAGGATGTGAAAATTCATTTAAAAATAATTTCAAAGACTGTTAACCCTGTTGCAGAAACATGTTAGTTCAACAGGAGAAACCAACTATGCTGTATTAAACCCCCAAAGAAATGTATTCTCTGGGTCCTTATACAAGGAATATTGAACAACATAGTGAAAACCATCTTCAATGCTTTTTTTTTTAACCTACTACATCACAAGTTTATTATAAAAGGATATAACTCAAAACAGCCAGAGGGAAGAGGTGCATAGGGTAAGGTATGCGGAAAGGACACGGAGCTTCCATGCCCTCTCCAGGCACACCACGCTCCCCACATCTGCCTGTGCTTACCAACCCAGAAGCTCTCTGAACCCTGTCCCAAAAGGGTGTTTATGGAGGCTTCATCACACAGACGCGATCAATTAAATCATTGGTCAGAGGCAACTGATTCAACCTCCAGCCCTCTCTCCTCCACAGAGGACAGGGGTGGGACCTTCAATGCTTGTTTTACAAACCTTCTTCCAATAGATATTTGTTATATCAACTGTCCAAAAGAGTACTAGAACCGTAGGCATTTCTCTATAAAAGGGAGCTCATTAGGTGAGTTCAGTTGTGCTGTACCTGGTGTTCTTACAGCTGGATGCAGCTTAGACACCCAGAGAAGACAGCACAGCACAGCACAGCACGCCTAGGTCTTTCAGGCGGGGTTTAGATGGGGGAGCACAGTCACTGCCCTTCTCTCCCAACTTGAAGGAGATCAGGGAGAGTTTCAAAAAACCAGCCTCTCAGCCATGACAGTATTTTTAAGATTAGTCATGATTCAAAATGTGAGCCAGAAGTGGTTTGAGAGTTTCGATAGGAACTGAGTTTGGGGAGGAAATGACCCTACAAGTATGAAATTTTGGAGAATAAGAGATCAGACTCCAGGATCTTTTAGATTCAGGCTAGAGAGATGCAACTACTAAAGGTCACCCAATACAAATATGACTCTTATTCTGGATCAGGAGAAAGACTCTAGAACAGCGGTCCCCAACCTCTTCGGACCAGGGACTGGTTTCATGGAAGACAATTTTTCCATGGACCAGGGAGGCGGGGGGATGGTTTGGGGATGATTCAAGCACATTACATTTACTGTGCACTTTATTTCTATTATTATTACTGGGTGGGCCAAAAAGTGCCTGGGGACTTTCCCTAGTTGTGGCGAGCAAGGGCTACATTTCTTTGCGGTGCACGGGCTTTTCACTGCGGTGGCTTCTCTTGTTGCTGAGGACGAGCTCTAGGCACGCGGGCTTCAGTAGTTGCAGCACGCAGGCTCATTAGTTGCGGCATGAGGGCCCTAGAGCGCGGGCTTCAGTAGTTGCGGCGCGTGGGCTTAGTTGTCCACGGCATGTAGGATCTTCCTGGACCAGTGATCGAATCTGTGTCCCCTGCACTGGCAGATGGACTCTTAACCACTGTGCCACCAGGGAAGTCCTGGTGTTTTAAGTAAAAATAAAAGACACATATTTCATTTTCAGCAAGGACTTTATTGAACAACGTATTCACCCTTTTGTTCCACTACCTTCTGCCATTTTTCAGGCAACTTCATAATTCCATCTTCCCAAAACTTTTTATCTTTTTGAGCAAAGACCTGTACCAGGTGCCTTTTACAGTCTTCCAGGGAATTGAAATTTTTTCCACTAAGAGAATTTCGTAAATACCGAAATAAATGGAAATCCGAAGGTGCAGTGCCTGGTGAATACAGCGGGTGAATCAGAACTTTCCAGCCAAGCTGTAACAGTTTTTGCCTGGTCATCAAAGAAACACGTGGTCTTGCGTTATCCTGATGGAAGACCATGTGTTTTCTGTTGACTAATTCTGAACGCTTTTTCGTCAAGTTGGTCTAATTGGGAGCAGTACCTGTTGGAATTAATCATTTGATTTTCTGGAAGGAGCTCGTAATAGAGGACTCTCTTCCAATCCCACCATATACACAACATCACCATCTTTGGATGAAGACCGGCCTTTGGTGTGGTTGGTGGTGGTTCATTTGGCTTGCCCCACGATCTCTTCCATCACGTTGTTGTACAGTATCCACTTTTCATCGCCCGTCACAATTTGTTTTAAAAACGAAACGTTTTCATTATGTTTCAGTAGAGAATCACGTGTGGAAATATGGCCAAGAAGGTTTTCTTCACTTAACTTATGTGGAACTCAAAGCGACACACATAACCCAGCTGGTGCAAATGATTTTCAGCGCTTGATTTGGATATTTTCAGTATGTCGGCTATCTCCCGCATGGTATAACGTTGATTGTTCTCAATTATTGTTTTGATTTGATTTCTATCAACTTCAACTGGTCTACCCAACTGTGGAGCATCGTCCAGCAAGAAATCTCCAGCACGAAACTTTGCAAACCACTTTTGACATGTTCGACGGCACCTTCTCCATACATTGCACAAATCTTTTTGTGCGTTTCAGTTGCGTTTTTACCTTTCTTGAAATAATAAAGCATAATATGCAGAAAATGTTGCTTTTTCTTCCATCTTCAATATTAAAATGGCCACACAAAAATTCACCAATTTGCTAAGTCTTGTTTTAAATGCACGATATGACAGCTGTCACATGCAATCTAACAAAATTGTTTCAAATGAAGTTAGAGACAACTAAGTGCTACTAGAGCCATCTTACGGAAAAAACCGAAAGAACCTTTTGGCCCACCCAATACATTGTAATATATAATGAAATAATTATACAACTCACCATAATGCAGAATCGGTGGGAGCCCTGAACTTGTTTTCCTGCAACTAGATGGTCCCATCTGGGGGTGATGCGAGACAGTGACAGCCGAAGTGTGTGGCTTATGTCCAGTCTACTCTGTAATCTCGTTTCGGTTGCTGTCACTGCAGAAAACCCTGCTTCACAAAGATAGGATGCTGGAAATGGAAGCAGGCTTTACAGTGCTTTTGTGGCAACCTCAGGGTATTCCGCCTTGACTTTAATCCAGAACGTATGGAGATTTGAAGTTGTCTCAAACATAGTTTTAAGGCCACCGTCATTTGTGATCTCAAGCAGTTGATCCTCTTCTAGCATGGACAAAGTCGATTCACCCGGCTTATTCACAAACAGGTCGCGGATCCATTCCTTCCCTGTCTGGGGGTCTTTTGTGGTTGGGAAGTAATGCTCAAACTCTTTTGAAAGCTGAGATAGGTGATCATGCACCGGCTGGGAGAAAGAAGGCCCTGGCTCAGTCTCTTTCAAAATCTCTGCTACTGTTTGAGACATGTCAAAAATCCCAGTGTTCACTCGTCACCCCCATAATTCATTTGGCTTTGAATGCAGCCACTTTATTTGCCGACTTGAACACAGTTGTCGTTCTCCCCTGAAGTGAAAGATTGAGTTCGCTGAGCAGGCTGAATATGTCACAAAAGTAAGGAAGTTTTGTGACCCATTCTGTGTCACTGAAATGTGCTGCCAGTGGTAACTGTTTTTCTAAAAGTAATCTCTGGAGCAGCTCTCATATCTCAGAAACCCTGGGCAGTCATCTACCTTTAGAAAGCCATCTCACTTCTGTGTGTAAGAGAAGACGTGTGCGTTCTGCATCCTCACAGAGCTGCACAAAAAGACGTGAGTTAAGGGCATGTACTTTAATGTGGTTGATAATTTTAATCACATCCTGCAAAACACTGTTAAGTTCAGGTGACACTTTTTGGCTAGCCAGCATTGCTCTATGGATGACACAGTGCGTAGACTCACATTCAGAAATGACCTCTTTGACCAGAGTAGTAAAACCAGAAAGCCATCCAATCACGGCAGCCACTCCATCTGTGCATATACTAACACAAAATGATCAATTCAGTTTTCTTGATATGTAATCACACAAAGACTTGAATAGTTCTGCAGCTGTGGCGTTGATTGCCAACAGAAGTGCACATAACATATCCGCATGCACATCCTCCTGAAAAATATATCGCACAAAAACAAGCATTGTTGCCTTGTTGTCAACATCAGTAGACTTGTCCACCTGGATTGCATACCACGGTGAGTCATTAATCCTCTCTAACAATTGTGCCTCAGTATCCTCTGCTATTTCATCAATTCATGTAGTTATGGTGCTGCCGAAAGAGGAACGCGTGCCACCTTTTGAACTGCAGCCTCTCCTAAAAGTTCAGGACAAATGTCCTTAGCAGCAGCAGGATCAACTCTTCACCAACAGTAAAGGGCTTCTTAGCCTTAGCAATGCGGTTGGCCACTAAGAATGATGCTCTCAGGGCGGACACATTTGATGAAGTGGTGGCCTTCAATAACTGCTTCTGTTCTTCGTGTTCACGTTTTTTTCTTTTGAAAACTTCCAAAGCCTTGTCTTTGAATGCAGGGTGCTTCGTCTCCATGTGAGGAAGCAGCTTTGAAGGTTTCATGGCTTCGCTGGATAGTCGGTCGCCACCTGTTATGCAGAGCGGGCTTGGAGAACGCGAATCACCTGCTGCACTGAACCCATGATTTAAGGAGGACTCTTGGAGTTTTCTTGTAAACGCAGCTTTCTTCTCGTTGGCAGTCGTAGAGCCTTCTGCTGTCTCATCACTGGGGCTCTCCCTCTTTTCAAAGAAGCTCCAGGGACGTTTGTTTTTTACTCATTTTGGTTAGGGTTAACTTGTGGGCTTACCAAAACTGTGACTGAGACAAGTGAGTAGTGAGGGAAAGAGGCGCAGACAGAAGTAGTAAATAAAATAATGAGCGGGCCATGCACGGACTGAAATAAGTGTCGGATTCTGACTTAAAGCCTGCCACCAGATGCAGCTGGACAACTGAAGTACATCAACTCACTTGCCACTATAAAGCCTGCCACCAGATGCAGCTTAATTGTCACTTGCCACTCACGGATAGGGTTTTGATATGAGTCTGCAAGCAATTGATTTATTATGGTCTCCGTGCAGTCAAACCTCTCTGCTAATGATAATCTGTATCTGCAGTTGCTCCCCAGCGCTAGCATCACCGCCTCAGCTCCATCTCAGACCATCAGGCATCAGATTCTCATAAGAAGCCTGCAGCCTAGATCCCTCGCATGCACAGTTCACAGTAGGGTTCATGCTCCTATGAGAATCTAATGCCACCGCTGATCTGACAGGAAGCAGAGCTCAGGCGGTAATGCAAGCAATGGGGAGCGGCTGTAAATACAGAGGAGGCTTCGCTCGCTCACCCACTGCTCACCTCCTGCTGTGTGGCCTGGTTCCTAACAGGCCACGGACTGGCACAGGTCCGTGGCCCAGGGGTTGGGGACCCTTGCTCTAGAAGACAGTGAGTACCTGCCTTAGCCAGAAAGAATATATCATGAGGAAAATCAAGATCTTTGCACTGGAAGGGACTCAAGAGATCAACTTGCCCAATCACTGCCTTCGAGATGGAGAACAAGACAAGGATGGTCACTATCACTACTTCTATCAACATAGTACTGGAAATCCTACTCATTTCAATAAAGAAAGAAAAAATGTAACAGCTAAAATTGAGAAAAAAAGAAATAAAACTTTAAATATGTACAGATAATATTATTGTGTAAATAGAACATCCAAGAGTCTACAAATAGTATTAGGCCTAGTAAGAAAGTTTAGCAAGATTGCTGGGTATAAAATTAACACTCAAAAAAATGATTCTATTTCAATATATAACAATAAACATGAAAAGAAGAAAAATTTTTAAAGTGATCACTTACATTTACCACAAAAATGAAGTATTTATGAATGAGTCTAACAAACTTTATGCTGAACTTCTATAAAACATTATTAAACTTTATTAAGAGACATTTTAAAGGATGTGCTAAGAAATGCAGAGGTATACTATATTCATGGATGGATGAGTTGGTATTGTAAAGATGTCATTTTTCCCAAATTTATATATAGATTCAATACATCTCAATTAAAATCCCAACACATTATTACATGTGGAATCTGGCAAGCTTATTGTAAAATTCATATGAAAGTATAATAAGAAGAAAAACAAGGTGAAGGAATTGTCCTATCAGGTATCATGACTTACTACAAAGCCATAGTAATTAGGACAGTGTGGCATTGGCACAGACATAGAGAAATAGATCAGTGAAAGAGAATAAAGAGCCCATGAACAGATCCACACATATATGGATACTTGATATATGAGAGAGGTAGGATTACAGAGCAGTGGGAAAGAAAAGACTTAAAAAATGATACTGGGGCTTCCCTGGTGGCGCAGTGGTTGGGAGTCCGCCTGCTGATGCAGGGGACGTGGGTTCGTGCCCTGGTCTGGGAGGATCCCACATGCCACGGAGCGGCTGGGCTCGTGAGCCATGGCTGCTGAGCCTGTGCATCCGGAGCCTGTCCTCCACGACGGGAGAGGCCACAGCAGTGAGAGGCCCACGTACCGCAAAAAAAAAAAAAAAAAAAAAAGATACTGAAAAATGAGTTATGGGGAAATGTGTTGTAAGGGAGGAGTAAGTCCCTTGTAGGATCTTTAAGGATCACTCCAACATAAATTACACTTAGAGAGGCATATGAAATGAAAGGATTTATTATACTCACAGGTCCTAGAAGAGGGAGGCATGGCAGGCTACGCAAGGTCAGTTATATCTCAATTTAAAAAAAAATAATGCAGGGACTTCCCTGGTGGCACGGTGGTTAAGAATCCGCCTGCCAATGCCGGGGACATGGATTCGATCCCTGGTCCGGGAAGATCCCCCATGCTGTGGAGCAACTAAGCCCGTGCACCACAACTACCAAGCCTGTGCTCTAGAGCCCGCGAGCCACAACTACTGAGCCCACGCACTGCAACTACTGAAGCCCAAGCGCTCTAGGGCCCACATGTAGCAACTACTGAGCCCGCGTGCTGCAACTACTGAAGCCCACACACCTAGAGCCTGTGCTCTGCAACAAGAGAAGCCACCACAACGAGAAGCCCGCGCACTGCAACGAAGAGTAGCCCCCACTCGCCACAACTAGAGAAAGCCTGCGCACAGCAACGAAGACCCAACGCAGCCAAAGGAAAAAAAAAAGAATGCATATAGTATATTACTTATTTACCAAGCCTAAAAATAGACTAAATTACTACCTTAAACTACAGTTGGCCCTCTGTATCCATATGTTCTGCATCCGTGGATTCAACAAATTGGATATCAAAACTATTCAGGGAAAAAAATTCCAGAAAGTTCTAAAAAGCAAAACTTGAACTGGCTGTGCTTCGGCAACTATTTACATGGCATTTACATTGTATTAGGTATTATAAGTAATCTAGAGATGATTTAAAGTATAATAGAAGGATTGCATAAGTTATTTGCAAATATTACACTATTTTATATGAGGAAGTTGAGCATCCTAGGATTTTGGTATCTGTGGGGTTCCTGGAACCAATGAATACTGAGGGATGAGTGTTTATCAGATACTGTTATTCAACCATTTTTGTTAAGACAAAATGGCAACTTCCTACAGTTTACCCTCGTATTGTTTAGGGTGCATACACAGATGGTAAAATCATAAGGAACGCAAGGTAATGATGAACTGAAAGGTCAGGATAGTGTTACCCCTCTGGGGAGGAGGGAGGGAGATTTGACTGAAAGAGGTGGAGGTGGGGGAGGGGGGACTTCACAGGTACTATTTCTTGACCTCATGGGTGTTTACAAAGATATTTGCTTTATAGTCCTTCCTTAAGCTATAAATAAGTTTTATGCATTTTTTAAAAGGAACATAAGAAAAATATAGATGCCGATTCTGAACTCAGGGCACACTAGCCAACAAGTCTTCTACGGTGGAAGCCAGGGGGCCCACATTGCAGATTACCTGCAACAGTTGCCTGGCACCATTGATTTGTCTTGTTTTGTTTATCCCAGATAACAATTGGTAATACTTTTATTATCCCACTTATAAGGTATACTCATATATACTAAATTAGTTATGTGTGTTTCCCCAATAAAGGGTAAGCCCATTGAAGGCAAGGACTGAGAAGTTTCCATGGATGGCCCAGCGAAGCTGAGTGCCTGGCACACTGTAGATACTCGATGAAAAATTGGCTGAGAGGATAAATTCCAGAGGAATGGATGGATGGACAGATGGATGGATGGACAGCTTAATGGTTGCAGGTCTTTATTGAATAGGGGATTTTATTTTCAGAACTAGTGAAGAGAGTTTTACAGCTAAACACTATGAATAGAGTGGCTTTATACGTGTAAAAGTATAGTATAAACGGAGTATAGTATGAACTATATTTAATGATTTAGTGACTGGGACAACACACGCTGTGTTTTGAATACTCAGCAATGCCCCTGTCTAATTATGCCGCTAAGACTTGCTTCTACGACTTGCCAGCCACACAGGGCCTGCTATTTCCTTGCACAGCTGCAGGGCACCTACTCACTTCGTGTTTATGTAAATAGCACTCCCTGAGTTGTGCAATGAGGAGCTTCTCAAAACCTGCCTTTGTTGGGGGAACTATAGAGCAAGGGGCACAGGGATGACCCAGGAAGGGGGTTGTCGGAAAGTCACCCCATGTGCAGGCTGGTTGCTTGATGCATCCTCAGTCTTGGAGGCTGCACTCAGAAGACATAGTGCAGGGAGACAGCTTCCTTCTTCACTCTCTCCCCTTCCTGTTCCCTTCCTTCTTGCCTGCTTTCCTCCCTCTCTCCCCTCCTCCTGTCCTTCTCTCTTTTTCTCTCTTCCCTTTCCCTTCCTTGATGCTCTTTGTCCCCTCTGCCTCTCTCCGTTCTTGCCCTTGTCCCTGTCTCTCTCTCTCTCTCTCTCACTCACCCTTTCCTTCCCCACCCCTGCACGTGGCACTCTTTCCAGTCCCCTATTTCTCTCTCCTACTGTCAGTCAGCTGGACCCAGTGTAAAGAAACCCAAACATTTTACCTATCCTTCCCTCCCCTCCCTGAGGGACAATACTGCCTGTGGTTTTCAGGAGGCTGAATTCCCTCTGAGCCCTTCACCCCATCTACTCTCCATCCATGCCCACAGTCCATTGACCCCTCTGGGTGGCCTGGAATCTGCTCCACCAGGTGGCCACGAAGCCCCCTTGGGCTGGCCTGGGACCCCTTCCCAACCACAGCCAGAGAAGGGGCCATTTGTTACTTCTAAATGTATCCATCCTCAGCTCCATGAGCAAATGCCCCAGTTTCTGGACCCCATAATAGAAACAGATTTTGGCTGTCCTCCTCTTCACCCTAAAGAAGAGCTGTTTTTGCAATAAGGGGCATTAGAAAATTGTTGTCTGCCAGGAACACATAGATGTTTTTTCTCCACAGTCTCTGCCCTGGGCTGATCTGGCCTGATTGACAGGAGAGAGAGAGATCATGGGATGAGGGGAAGAAGGAGGCTGGGAAGGGGGCTGGAGAGAGTACACAGAAGCAGAGAGAAAGAAAGATCAAATTCCAGAATTTTAGAACTGGAGGAGGAGAAGGATGGTCATCCAGTAGGACTGTCCCAACACACACCCCAGCCATTCTGCAGAGGAGGAAACCGAGGCCACAGAGACAAGAAGCAGTCTGCTTCCACCCTTTCCCACATCGATAATTGGCAGAGTCCGGACCAGCCGGCAGGTCTCCTGACTCTAATCCCAGCCCAGCGTCGCCTGACTCAAGGCAGAGAAAGCTGACTGTCTTGGCAGCAAAATGAAACCTTTTGATTTATAAGGAATTCTGAGATATCTTCCAGTTGACAGTCTGGAGAATTGCATAAGCCCACACTTCTGCGGGGCAGCATTTAATGAAATGAACACATGAGTTATTCATTTTTCATTAAGGATGACATGCAGAGAGTCCATATCTAAGGATGAAAAATAGGTCCCATGGTCCCACGGAGCACTTGTCTCAAAACACAAACATTGACTGTCATATTCATTATCTCCTGTAACTCTCACAGAGACACGGAAAGCTAGGTAATATTGCTCTAGTGTTAGAAAGGAGAAAACTGAGGCTCAGAGAGCGCAGGTAACAAGCCCAAGTCACCTAGCTAGGGAGTGACAGAGTCAGATTTACATCCCACGAGGCTTTGGCTCAGCTTCAATAAGCTGTCCAGGCAGGAATGGGAGGCTACTGGGCAGGGCCTGGGGTCTAATCGTGCAGATGCCACTCAGAGCAGGGCCCAAGTTGCAGACACTCACTCAAAGACAAAGGGGCCCTGGGTCCTGGTGAAGGGATCCTGGGCTTTAGTGTTCAGCCAGGCCCAGCTGGACAGTGGCCAAGTCTATGAAGTCTAGGGGACAGTGGGGCCATGAAAACGTTGCCTGACGGGCTCTGATTTCACTGCTTGCCCACTCCCCAGCCTCGGAGCAGCTTGGCATCTGCATCAAGAAACCCAGCCAGGGCCCCATCTCAGATGCAGGTACAAGTGTGGGCCTTGGAGCCAGGCAGACCCGAGTTTGAATCCTGAGTCTGCCACTCAGTAACTGTCAGACCCTGAAAAAGTGCTTCAATAGTTACATAACAATACCTGCCTCTGGGCATTGTACTGAAAATTATTATTATTATTAACAGCAACTATTTAATAGTAATGACAACTGATATGTACTGAGGGCATTTTATGTGCCACGCACTAGACAGCATTTTACTATGCTACCTGAGTTAACCTTCAATACAACCCTCTGAAGTGTACTATTATTAGCTCCATTTTACCTATGAGGAAACGAAAGCGCAGAGAAGTTACTTGCTTGCCCAGACCATAGAGTTAGCAAGTGACAGGATCAGCCTTTGAACCAAGGTCTGCGTACACGCCCAGCCCACTGACATGACTATAAGCAAAGTACTGAGCACACAGAAGACACTCAAGAAATGGGAGTTCCAGTCCCTTCTTTTTCCCCTCAAAGCCCAGATTCCCACAGTGCCCTCTGGGACTTGCTTTTGGGCTTGCCTACACAGAGTTATCTGGAAGTCAGGAGAAAGCTGGAGGTGGGGGGACGAGGGGGGATCTCTCATTCCAGGCTCCCCTCCCCTCCCCCTCCCCCCGCTTCCTTATAGGGTTTGGCAAAAGCTGCTTCACTCAGGGCCTCTTGTGTTGCTGGAAACAATGCAAGTTTATTTTGGCACCGCAAAGAGAGTCCGATTCTCCCGCTCTGGATGGCTGTGTGGGAAGAGGACCCAGAGAACGTGGCCCAGACCCCGTTAGTTCCCATTATCCTCCCAGCACGTCCATGGCACAGGCATAGCCATCACATGCAGCTTGGAGAAGGAAATGAGATAAGAGCTTTATTTCCACTTCATACAGATAAGATTTGCCCGCCCCTTCCATGTTCCCCCTCCAAAAAGAAGTCAAGCTGAGGGCATGGTGCTGCAGTTAGCCACCCACTCTTACCCTATCCCGCTCTTATCTCAACCCTGTGGGCCCTTCAACTGGCAGTGTCCTCACCGGGGCATCTGGCTACCTGTGCTGATTAAAGTCATCGACACTCAGAGTTGCAGGGGGATCGCCTGCTCCAAACCCCTAGCTGGCTTAGATTCACAGTCAGCCAGCACTTATCCAATGCCAATCCTGGGCCAAGCGAGGAGTACTTTTGCATCTGTGCGTTCGTATTTCAGAACCCTCATACTGCCCTTTTTCAGAAAAGCCTTCTTTCCCCGTTTTCACAAAAGCGGAGCCTGTGGCTCAGGGAGGTGAAGCAGCTGGCTGAAGGTCATGGAGCAAGTAGGTCAGAGGTCGAACCAGGATGGGGTCTTCCAACTCGGACACCAGCCTCAGCTGTCCCAGCCCAGGAGGTGTCCCTTCTGCAACCCTCCAGGCTTTGGCTGAGCTCCTCTGGTGTTCCCTGAGAAAGCTTCATCTAAACGGTCTTTCAGGTGAGCTAAAATCTGCCTTCTTGTCACTTTCTCTCACAGGTCCCCAAAGTCCTAAATCTAACTCCAGGAAAAAAGGGGAAATCCAGATCTCTGCCCTTGGCCATACCCATTCTTCAGAGATGGGAAAATGGCTCCAGATGGTCCCTCATCCTGTCCCAGGACTGGGCGTGGGTGGGGCTGGGAACCCTCCCAAGGAGACTGGCCGTCGGAACACTGGCTCTGTGGGCCTCCTCTGGCTTTCTCTTCTGACTGCCCCACCTGGCTCTGCGTGGGAGTTAAGGGAAGCTTGAAGTGAAAGGTGCAAGCAGGTGAGCCTGCCAGGCAGGCCCCAGGTGAGAGGAATGGATGGGGACTCCTGCCCTGGCCCAGAGAATTGGAAATGTTCAGAAACACCGAGGAAGGCACCGCTGAGTGGGCTGTGACCCGTGGTGGGGGGAGAGCCCTCGGGTCCCAGAGGGCACACACACAGCCCGCACACCCAGCTTAGCCCAGGGCCAGGTAGGGGAGATGCGGGTCTGCCAGCAGTAATGGCCCGGCTGACAGCTTTCAGAGCTCGTTGAAGGAGGCTGGTAGGGCAAGCTTCATCTTGGTTTCCAGATGTGCAAGATGAGCCCCAGAGAACTCAGATGCCTTCCCAAGAGGCCTGAATGCAGGACCTCGAGCTCCTTTTCTGCTCTGCTGTGCCCCCCTCTTCCTCTGTCGACTCTAGGAAGACGGGTCCGGGCACAGCCGCAAAGACGCAGGCGGGAATAAGTACGCTCGGTCAAAGGGCAGTGAGGAAAGGGACAGATGGATTGGTGGACTGAATCCGCTAGACCTCATCTTCCTGAGCGCCCCCAGCCCAGGCCAGCCCCACTCGGTCCACCCTCTCTACTGCTTCCCCGCTCTGAATACGAGACCAGATCTGTGCTTGCAGTTCTTGCCAGGGCGAGGCTAAAACACTTATGGTTCCTATTGAAAGCCATACCTCATTCCTCATTTCAGCACCAACCAACAAGTAAACCTGATTCAATCAATTTAAACCGGGCCTCACAATCGGCCTGTCCCTGGCTATTTAAAACCCTCTCCTGGCCTCTGAGGCCCTGAGGAACCGGGACTGTTTGTCCTGCCAAGAGCAAAGCTCTGCCTGCCTCATTCCGGATATGGATCCAGATCTGGACGCATATAGCGTGCAGGACCTGCTCTAGCGGCTGGGGCCCCTGCGGCTCTGTGCCCCTATGGCCTTCTGTTGGGGCTGTCTTTGCCAGCCCAGGCCTGGACTGGCTCTCTGGTGGGGCTCAGGGATGGCTTCTGGAAGGGGTCAGAGATACCGGGGAAGGGAGCAGGGGGAAGCCAAAAAAAGGCAAGAGCCCACTTAAGAGGTCATATGAGCCCCAAGTGCACCCACTTTTGGTTCTTTGTTGGTTTTATTTGGGCCCTGAGCAAATGTGGCCACCTGGGGAGTGATGAGAACATCATAACCTGGATTTGAATCCTGATCTGGCAAGCGACTACCCAGTCCTGTGACCTTGGCTGGGTCTCTTGGGCATTCTCAGCATCACCATCCTCACCAGTATAATGGGAATTCCAAAACTGTCTCCCAAACCATCTGCCTGGGTTGCTAAGAGATCCCCCACATCTGACCATCTTGGTAAAAGCACTTGGCAAGTGAGAAGTTCTATGGCATGGGAGTTATGAGTAAAGCAAGCTTGAGCTTGTACTGGGTCTGGTGATGTAAGGGCAGCGTGGAGGAGTCCAACACATGGTCGTAAGAGTGATGCCTGGTGTTCACATTGCGCTCTGGGGCTGCAGGAACACACAACAGATCACCAAGTGCAGATGATGACCCTTCCAGTCTGAGGACTCAGTCCACAGTGGTGTAGTCAAGGAGGTCTTCTGGGAGGCAGGGGGCTGGAGCTGAATTTTGAAGGCTGAGCAAGACTGGAATAAACTGAGAGTGGGAGGGAAGCTAAATTAGGTAGAGAGCCACTGAGAGCTGGCAAAGAACTTCCTCGGCCATTTCCCATTTAATCTTCATGACCACCCCCATTTTAAATGACTGGCCACTGAGAGATCTGGGCAGCCAGATACTGGCTTGGAACTCCTGACACCAACTGCCTGGTGCACTCTGCCCCACCCGGAGAGCAGAGAACACCAGAGATAAGAGAGGGGAAATCCAGGAGAGCGGGAAGGCGGAAGGTCTCCCAGCAGGGCTCTTCCCTCGGGATTCCTAACGCATATCCTTCTCAAAGGAAGAAAATGCACAAAAGATGCCATTTGGAGGCTGAGAGATCATGGGAGAAATTGAGGAGGGGGTACTGTGTCAGGGGCTGAGGAGAATGCAGTAGTGACAGCCTACCATCCCGGTCACAGTGGGGAGCCTGAGCTGCCCTGACAGGGGAGAAGGGTCTTTCAGGTCCCCAAGTGCTGGTGTGTGGGAGGAAACAATAGCCTCTTCTCTGAGTCCCCAGGGACAAGGAGGAGTGAGATCACATCTGGGGAGGGGGCAGAGACACAGGATGTGAGCGAGCTCCCGGGGGAGGCGGGCCTTGAGAGCGGCAGCCTCCCTCCCTGAAGTCCTCCACGGCCTCTATCCCAGTCTTCCTCCCTCCTCCAGGTTCCTGAGCCATAGTCAGGACTATCTGACCCTTCTAGGATTCTTCAAGGGTCTCGCAGACCCAACTAGACTGTCAGTGCCTCAGTGGCAGCTCCACAGCCTCACACATGTTAAGAGCTCAGGGCCTGGCATAGGGCAGCGCCTTCGTGGGCAGGTGAGGCTCCAGTCCTGCCACTTATCAGCTGTGTGATTTTAAGCTTGTCCCTTAACCTCCTTGAGATTCTCTTGTGCAATGAAGGTAAAAATAGGACCTATCTCACAAGGTCACAGTGAAAATTAAATGAGCTAATCAGAGTACGTGCTTACCAAAAATATCTTCATTTGGTGCACCCCAGGGCAGCTAGCACAGACTCAGTATTTAGTAGTGTATAACTCGATAATTAGTTGATTAGCTATAGCACTGAGGACTGGGATCGGATAGGAGGGAAAGCTCTCTGACATGGACCCATGATTCCAAACGCAGGATGGAGGTTATCTGGGGAATTTCCTTCCTTTGAGGCCTCAGGAACATGGCAGTCCCCAAGTCAGTCTGCCCTGAGCGTCTCACACCCCCATATCCTGGGCAAATCAGGAGCCCCTAGACTCTCCCTGGGATCTTCCCGGGGAGCCTTGGCCCCTGCCTCATGATTGGGGTGGGTCAGGAGACTCCAAGACAGAGCCGCCCTCCTCTGGTTGAAGCTTAGCAGGCAAGCATGGGGACGCTGGCTTCCTGGGAGCAGGGACAAGGGGAAGAGAAAGGAACCCCTAACCCAAGATTGTGCAGAGGCTGTGTGAAGATTAAGTAAGAGGTCATACATCAGTCTCTAAACCAAGGCCTCTGAAATTTTCTGTAAATGACCAACTTTGAAAAAGTCCAGTCAGTCACAGACCAATGCTTTTATAAAGTACAACAAACATGAATTACTAGAAAAAAAATGATCACACTGTTGAATACTGTGGCAATATCAAATGGCTCTAAAAATGTGTGTTTAATCTCAATTTCCGGACTTATCAGCAGCTGGTGACAAATGGTTTATACCAGACAACACACTACACTTGGTGCAGACACTCCATAAACGGTCATTTCCCACTTTTCCTTCATGCAGTCTTACCACCTCCTTGACTGGGTGGGCAAAGGGGTTCTGAGAGCCGCTCACCATGTGTTTAGAAAGCACCATCTCCCCCAGCTTCCCCTGGTCCTCATCTATGGCCATATAGCCTCTGTTTTTCTGGGACGGTCCTAATTATATATATCCTGTCTCGTGGAAATGTGTTCTGACTTTTTTTGATGTCTGCCATACAATAGACATGTTCCTGAAAGGATGAGCAGAAATTCTGTATTTATGCAAAGCAGGATGTTGAGAATTGGGTCCCAAGGCAGAAAGCCCTTCCCAGGGATGAGTGTAGAAACAGAGTGTCCGTCTGTCAGGATATAGTGCAAAGGCTTCCCCTGGGAACTAGAAGTTACTATTTTTTGAGCACCTAAAATACGCCAGACCCTGAGCTCCACCAGCAATCTATCTGTCTTCCCCAGAGATTCTACAAGATAGACATTATTTTGTCTGACTTAACAGGTGACATCTCAACTCTGTGAGTTCCTAGAAGGAGCTATGTAGGTGCTTTACAGCAGCCCAGAGGGTTTCAAAACAGCCCCTCCCAAATGCTGATCCTGAAGGGGCTTCTTAAAAATGCAGATTCTCCAGCCCCACACCCTAGGTTCTGACGCCAGACGCCTGGGTGGCACCCACGATGTCCAAGTGATTCTGAGGATGGGCCTGCTCTGGCATCACTGTTCTCACTGTTGCTTAAGGCCTGGAGGCAACCCGAGAGAGCCCATACGATGCAGTCCTCAAAAGTGAAGACTTTTTGCGCCAAGATGGCAGAGTAGAAAGACACTGAGCTCACCTCCTCTCACAAGCACACCAAAATCACAACTATCTGCAGAACAAACATCGATGAAAAAGACTGGAACCTACCAGGAAAGATCTTCTACAACTAAAGACATAAAGAAGGAACCACAATGAGACGGGTAGGAGGAGGGGTGGACTCGAGATATAATCAAATCCCATACTCCCTCCCCCACTCCGACAGGCAAACCACAAGCTGGGGAATATATTGCAGAGATTGTGAGGCTGGAGTGAAAGTGGCAGGACACAAACGCTAGATAAATGAAGAGGGGGAGCAGCTGCTGGGATGCAATAAAGACTGGCTGGAACCAGCTGAGACAAAGGTGGCTGCAAGAACAGCTGGGTCATTGACTGTTAGCTCATTATACCTTCATTGTAACACTAAAAATCACTTCCCCTTATGCCATGACAGTTCTGAGACAGATCATAAAAGGCCAAAAAGTGGGCAGTGGCCCAATTCCTGGAAAATCCTCACACTTCAGACCCGTCTCATTGTGACATCCAAACCAAAAATGGGGGTGACTACAAGCACCCCAAAGGACTCCCTGTTAGGATGCATGTTAGCTAACTGGGGTAAATTTACACAGGATGGCTTAAGAAAAAAGAAATTAATTTTCTTTTGCAACACTGCAGGGCCCCAATACAAACTAGGGGACCAAGAGATCTGGCCAGAAAATGGGTTACTGAATTAAAATACCATCTTGCAGCTGGACCTATTTTGCAAAAGGGAAGGTAAATGAGGGGAAGTCCCATATGTCCAAACGTTCATGACCCTATTCCAAGATCCAGATCTAAAAAACTCTTCCTGAATGTGCCTGGCTCACAACCCTTCAAAGTGCCTTCTTCCCCCACAGGAGCCCAGTGTTTTAGATGATCCCCTTATGAGTTCACCTCCTTGAGGTCCACAGCCAGGAACTCCTACCACCCCCTCAATTCTGAGGAAGGACAGTCTTCTGGAGTCTCCCCCTAGCGCCGCATCTGGGCTGCTGGAAACCCCACCACCTTATCCAGCCCTGTCCTATAACCTGTTACCAGTGCCATACTACACGAAACAGGGTTACCTACCGGCCTCCTACTATCAAACTCTGTCCCTTAAGGGAAGTGCCAGGAACAGAGTCCACGTCCCTTTTCCTATGGGTGACCTAACTACTTGCAAAGAGAAACCTGGACATTTTTCTGAGGACCCCAGTCGGTTCGTGGAAGAATTCACCAAGCTGACAATGTCTTAAGAACTTACTTGGGGGACCTACAGGTCCTCCTGTTTACCTGCTGCACCTTTGAAGAGAAAAGCCAGATCCCTGTTGCAGCCCAGGCACATGCTGATGAACTGGCAGCCCCAAATTAAAGACATATAACCTACCTTACAGGAGGGGATGCAATCCCCAACCAGGACCCCGACTGGGACTACCAACAGGAAGGTAGAGGGCTTGAACACAAGAACCACATGATAAATTGCCTCACAGAAGGGATGAAAAGGTGTGTTGTTAAGCCTGTTAATTATGACGAAGTCAGAGAATTAACACAGAGAAAAGATGAGAATCCAGCCCTCTTCCAGGGCCATCTGATGAAAGCCTTTAGAGAGTATACCAATATTAATCCTGACACCCCCAAAGGGCAGGTCCTAGTAAATACCGATTTTATCACTCAATCTGCCCCAGACATAAGGAGAAAATTACAGAAGGCAGCTAGGGGACCCTAAACCCCCATGAATCAGCTCATGAACTTCGCCTTTGGAGTATTTAACAATAGAGATAGGGTTGAGGAAGCAGAAAGGATTCAGGGACAACAACAAAAGGCACAATTATTGGTGGCAGCCCTGGCCCCTGCACCACCAGGGTTACCCTCCCTTGTAAAAGCCCAGGGCAGGGGCAGGATCTGGAAAATCTGGATCAGAGCCACTGCCTCACCAAGAAGGGTCCTGTTTTCAATGCAGCCAGGAGGGCCACTGGAAGGACGAATGCCCTCTGTATGGGAAAAGTCCACCAACACCCTGCCTGATAGGCAAACGAGAGGACCACTGGAAGCGGGACCGCCCCCAGTCCTGAAGAGGAATTGGGGCTCCCAAACCGAGGATGGCCAAGAGGATTGAAGAGTTATGGGGCCCGGGACCCTTTGGCTCCCAAAGGACACCCGGTCATTTCCCTGAAGGAGCCTCAGGTAACCCCTGTTGTGGCAAGTAGGAAAGTTACTTCCTCCCCATCCTGTATAGAAATGGGGATCGATGGACAGCCCAAAGCCAAACAATTCACAACCCACCCTCAGCTGCTTACTAGGAAGTTTTACCTTTGCACATCAGTTCCTGCTCATGCCTGAGTGCCCCATCCCCTTGTTGGGAAGGGATCTGCTCACTAAATTCCATATAATAGTTCAATTCAGAGACTCCCTCAGAGAAGACACCCACCAGGAGAAACAATTGCTCTTGGCCATGGAAGCCTGCCTCAGTCACGAGTCAGAGGAGGTCTCCCCTCTACCCCATATTGTTTCTCAAGTAAACCCCTCTGCCTGGGACACTGAAGTTCTGGCAAAGCTACTAATGTGCCCCCAGTTCAGATTTCATTAAAACCCAATGCTGATGACCTGTGGAAAAAACAGTACCCCTTGAGGCCCAAGGCCCAGTGAGGTATCCAGCCTTTAATAACCAAGTTTTTAAAACATGGGCTGTTACTACCCTGCCAGTCTCTGTGTAATACCCCCATTCTGCCCATACAAAGGGAAAGTGGAGAACACAGGTTTGTTCAAGACCTGAGGGCAGTTAATGAGGCAGTGATCTCAGTTCACCCGATGGTCCCTAATCCATACACCATACTGACCTAGGTTCCAGAAAAACGCAAACTGGTTCACAGTGCGAGACCTAAAGGACGCCTTCTTTTGCACTCTCCTACAGCCAGACTCCCAACATCTCTTTGCCTTTGAGTGGACAGATCCAGACACTCATAACACTTCCCAGCTAAACCAGACTGTGCTGCCCCAAGGCTTCAGGGGTAGATGCCACCTGTTTGGAAATGCATTAGCAAAGGAATTAAGAGAATTACAGTTGGTGAATGGGTCTCTCCTACAGTATGTGGATGACTTCCTAATTTCCAGTCCCACTAGGGAAGACAGATAAAAACATCATTCAGGGACTTCTCTGTTGGCACAGTGGTTAAGAATCTGCCTGCCAGTGCAGGGGACATGGGTTCAAGCCCTGGTCCAGGAAGATCCCACATGCCGTGGAGCAACTAAGCCCATGCACCACAACTACTGAGCCTGTGCTCTAGAGCCTGCAAGCCACAACTACCGAGCTCGTGTGCCACAACTACTGAAGCCTGCGTGCCAAGAGCCCATGCTCCACAACAAGAGAAGCCATTGCAATGAGAAGCCCGCACACTGCTACGAAGAATAGCCCCTGCTCACCGCAACTAGAAAAAGCCCGTGCGCAGCAATGAAGACCCAATGCAGCCAAAAATAAATAAATAAAATATAAATACATTTATTAAAAAAAACATCATTCAGATCCTTAGCTTCCTAGGGGAATGAGAATACTGAGTCTCTCCTCACAAGGCCCATATTCCACCCAACAAGTTAAGTACCCGGGACACATGCTCAACCCTGGGACAGGGACTCTAGCCCAGGACCAAAAGGAAGCCTTATGACCCCTCAACTCTCCCAGACTAAGAGGCACCTGAGGGCCTTTTGGGGGATGGCAGGATTTTACAGGATCTGGATACCTGGATTTGGGCTCATAGCAAAGCCTCTCTATGAGGCCCTAAAAGGAGGTGAACACAAACCCCTCAACTGGGATGAAAACTGCCAACAGGTGTTCCCAGCTCTAAAATAAAAATTAGGGACTGCTCCTGTGTTAGGTCTCCCAAACTTAGAAAAACCCTTTACCCTCTATATAGCTGAGAGACAACGGTAGCCCTAGGTGTCCTCACCCAAAAACTGGGGGACCTCCCTAGACCAATAGCTTATTTCTCAAAACAATTTGATCAGGTGGCCACTGGACGGCCAGGATGTCTTAGGGCAGTGGCTACCACTGCTCTGCTGGTAGAAGAAGCCAACAAGTTCACCCTGGGACAATCACTGGAAGTGCTACCTCACCAGGCACAAGGAGTCCTCGGAGCAAAAGGACGCCAGTGGCTGGCAGATGGATGACTCCTTAAATACCAAGCCCTCCTGCAAATCAAAGCTACAATGAGGTATCACCTCACACCAGCGAGAATGGCCATCATTAAAAAGCCTACAAACAATAAATGCTGGAGACAGTGTTGAGAAAAGGGAACCCTCCTACACTGTTGGTAGGAATGTAAATTGCTGCAGCCACTATAGAGAACAGTATGGAGGTTCCTTAAAAAACTCAAAATAGAGTTGCCATATGATCCAGCAATCCCACTCCTGGGGCATATATCTGGAGAAAATGACAATTCAAAAAGATACATGCACCCCTATGTTCATAGCAGCACTATTTACAATAGCTAAGACTTGGAAGCAACCTAAATGTCCATCAACAGATGAACAAATAAAGAAGATGTGGCATACATACACAATGGAATACTACTCAGCCATAAAAAAAGAATGAAATAATGCCATTTTCAGCAACATGGATGGACCTAGAGATTACCATATTAAGTCAGACAAAGACAAATATGATATCCCTTATATGTGAAATCTAAAATACAATACATATGAACTTATTTATAAAACAGACTCACAGACATAGAAAACAAACTTATGGTTACCAAAGGGGAAAGGCAGGGGGCATGGGGGGGCATAAATTAGGAGTTTGGGATTAGCAGATACAAACTACCATATATAAAACAAACAACAAGGTCCTACTGTTGTTAGCACAGGGAACTATATTCAATATCTTATAATAAATCATAATGGAAAAGAATATGAAAAATATACATGTATAAAATGACTATACATATGAATCACTTTGCTGTACACCAGAAACTAACACAACATTGTAAATCAACTAAACTTCAATAAAAATAAATAAATAAACAAACAAACCAAGCCCTCCTACTTGACATCCCATGCATAACTTTTTAAAAATTTTATTTATTTATTTTTGGCTGCATTGGGTCTTTGTTGCTGCGCACGGGTTTTCTCTAGTTGCAGCGAGTGGGGGCTACTCTTCGTTGCAGTGCGCAGGCTCTCACTGCAGTGGCTTCTCTTGTTGTGGAGCACAGGCTCTAGGTGTGTGGACTTCAGTAGTTGCGGCATGTGGGCTCAGTAGCTGTAGCTCGCGGGCCCTAGAGCGCAAGCTCAGTAGTTGTGGCACACGGGCTTAGTTGCCCCGCGGCATATGGGATCTTCCCAGACCAGGGCTTGAACCCGTGTCCCCTGCACTGCCTGGCGGATTCTTTTTTTTTTTTTTTTTTTTTGCGGTACACGGGCCTCTCACTGCTGTGGCCTCTCCCGCTGCAGAACGCAGGCTCCGGACGCGCAGGCCCAGCGGCCATGGCTCACAGGCCCAGGCGCTCCGCGGCATGTGGGATCCTCCCAGACTGGGGCATGAACCCGTGTTCCCTGCATCAGCAGGCGGACTCTCAACCACTGTGCCACCGGGGAAGCCCCTGGAGGATTCTTAACACTGTGCCACCAGGGACGCCCCCCACGTATAACTCTTAAGGTTTGCCAAGTCCTGAACCCAGCTACTCTAATGCCAAACACCCTACCCCAAGGGTTCTTGTTCACTCCTGTGTGGAGACTACTGAACAAGTTTACTAAGTAGGCCCGAACTTAAGGATGAGCCCCTGACCAATCCCAAAGCAGAATGGTTTACCAATGGAAGCAATTTCATACATGAAAGGGTTAGAAAGGCCAGCAATGTCATAGTCTGTGGACAACTGTTGAGTCTGGGGCTCTACCCTCTCACACTTGCACCCGAAAGACAGAGTTGGTTGCCTTGACCAGAGCACTCCAACTAGTAAAGGGATTAAGGATCAATATAGGGCTTCCCTGGTGGCGCAGTGGTTGAGAGTCTGCCTGCCAATGCAGGGGACATGGGTTTGAGCCCTGGTCTGGGAGGATCCCACATGCCGCGGAGCAACTAGCCCCGTGAGCCACAAATACTGAGCCTGCGCGTCTGGAGCCTGTGCTCCGCAACAAGAGGCCGCAATAGTGACAGGCCTGCGCACCGCGATGAGGAGTGGCCCCCACTTGCCGCAACTGGAGAAAGCCCTCACACAGAAATGAAGAGCCAACACAGCCATGAATAAATAAATAAATAAATAAATAAATAAATTTAAAAAAAAAAAGAATCAATATAAATACTGATTCTAAGTATGGATTCCTAGTGCTACATGCCCATGCTGCCATCTGGAAAGAATGGGGGCTACTAATAGCAAAAGGGTCTCCTATAAAACACCAGACAGAAATTCTAGAACTCCTAAAAGAGGTCCAGCTTCCTAAGGAGGTTGCAGTCATTCACTGCAGGGGTCACCAAAGGAGCCACACCTCCCTGTTGAGGGGAAATGTCCTGGCCGACAAGGCCACAAAGACTGCAGCCCAAGAACACCCAATCCTACAAGCTGTAGCTCTCAGACCCGACAGTCCACCCTTCCCAACGGTGCCATCTTATACACCTGAAGAAACTGAGTGGGTTGAACATAGGGGACTGAAAAGAGAACTCTCAGGGTGGCTGACAGAAGATAACAAGCTTCTCATTCCTGGGGCCAAACAATGGAAAATAATTAAGCACTTCCATGAATCCTCCCACTTAGGATGGGACTTCATATTCAAACTAGTACTCAGGTGTTCCTGGGCAAGGGACTGTCGCAAACCGTTAAAAATGTCACCAGGGCTTGTGAGCTTTGTAAAAAGCCATTGCAGAAAGCCACTCCATACCTCCACCCCTCACTCGGCCCGTATAACATCGGGGAACCTATCCAGGGAAAGATTGGCAAGTGGACTTGACCCAAATTCTTTCATGTAGGGGATGGAAATACCTATTGGTATTCATAGACACCTTTACAGGATGGTTAGAAGCTTTCCCTTCTAGAACTGAAAAGACAATAGAAGTATCCAAATTTCTGCTTATAGAGATAATTTCAAGATTCGGGTTACTAAAAAGCCTACAGAGTGATAACGGACCTTCCTTCACTGCCAAGGTAACCCAACAGCTTTCCTTAGCTTTGGGTATTAACTACCGCCTCCACTCTTCCTGGAGGACCCAGTTCTCAGGCAAGGTAAAAAAAAAGCAAGTCATGTTCTAAAAAGAACCCTTGCTAAGCTATGCCAAGAGTCTTCAGGAACCTGGATCTCCCTCCTGCCTGTAGCCCTTCTATGGACCGGGATGTCCCCAAAGGGAATTTTGAAACTTAGCCCATTTGAAATGACCTATGGGAGGCCCTTTTTGACTTCAGACCTCTTGTTTGATAAGGAAATCCCCAAATTGGTTGCCCACATTGTTTAGCTTAAGCCAAGTTCAAAGGGCTCAAGAATATGGAAATGAAGTCTGTTCACCCCCAGGAAAGAAAGGTCGAGGTCTCCATCCAGTCAGGGGACTTTGTCCTACTAAAATCTTGGAAGGAAGAGTCCCCTGAGGACCAGCTACAATCACAATGGAAGGGACCATATCAAGGGTTACTAAGTATCCCAACTACTGGCAAGCTATGGGGAGTTACTAGTTAGGGTACCTCTGTCTAGAATGAAACCTGTACCTTATAAGTCCCAACAGGAACCAGAAGAGACCTACTCCTGTGAGCCAGTGGAAGACCTCAGATATCAGTTCGAGAACAGATAAGTGACTTCACGTGGCTGTCATGTGGCTTCACGTGGGTTGGCCTAGTCATCCTGTGTTTCTGAATATCATGCTCTTATTCTGCTGCTTTTCAGAACCCCCTCCCCCTGGTAAACATCTTCTTTTCCCCTGCTGGGTCTGAAAGGAAAAATATAGTAATATAATGTCAAAAGCCATAATATTCCTATTAGGACTTCTGACGATGGTCTCGGCTCACAGGGAATGGGAAAACAATGCTTTAGTAAACATATCTAAAATAATCACCCGGGGAGAAAAACTAGTTAAGTGTTGGGTCTGCCATAAAAATCCTGGCTTACAACAATTTTACAGGTACAAATAGGTACATACCACAAGAGCTATACCACAGACTCACAGATTTCAAAAACAAACCTATGGTTACCAAAGGGGAAATGTAGGGGGGAGGGATAAATTAGGAGCTTGGGATGAACATACACACATTACTATATATAAAATAGATAACCAACATGGACCTACGGTATAGCACAGGGAACTCTACTCAATATTCTGTAATAACTTATATGGGTAAAGAATCTGAAAAAGAATGAATATATGTATAACAATCACTTTGCTGTATACCTGAAACTAACACAACACTGTAAATCAACTATACTCCAATAAAATTAAAAAACAAACAAACAAAAACCAAGAGCTTTATCAATTCAAACACATGGAAACAACCCCCTCACACACACACACGCACACACCCTAATACGAGCTCAATGGGCAATACCCCCGTCAGGCCTGATACCTTGCCTATGTTTAACTCTTTTTAAAAATGTGACATAACTTTTCCATTAATCATGGCTACTTTTGTCATCCAGAAAACCAGTCATGCTTCCAATGCCACATCTCTAATGGTTCTCTTGGCTATGGTGAGCCTCTTGGAATAATCCCTGGCCGCCAGATGGTAAAATTACCACAGTGTTTTGGAACCCAGACCCAAACTGCATTCTCATGAATGCCTCCATTCTGTGTGCTTATAATGAAGCCCAGGTCCAAGGTGCCTATGGGATAGGGAGGGAATGGACTAAAAATTGGGCTAAAAATTGATGGGATCTATGCAAGTGCTGGGTAAAACCCTCTTACACCACCATCTCATCCAAGCCGAGGGCATGGAATACTCCCAGACTTAACTATTTTGAATACACTAATGGGCCCTTGACCCGCATTGTTTTCCTAACTTGTCCCTTCCATGGATCTGATGGCTGCTTCCTTGCTAAATTCTTCTGTTCCCAGATCTCTTATTGCACCTTCAGGATATGTCTGGATATGTGGCACTCCCCCAAATGAGGGCCCAAATACAAGGGCACCCCAGATAAAATTTGGCCCCTGTGTAAATGCTTATCCTTATATCGATAATGTGTGGCACGAGGGGGTCTATACATTAGGACATTTGGCCCCATTCATAGTCACAGTACATAATAATACTCAATATCATCCCAGGAGGGTCACTGGATTAATAATGGTGGGAAAAGGACTGCCAGGGGGATTGGCATCTCCATGGGAAGGCTTTGCCTACCATGAGGTAACTCTAGAAAATCTAACCAACACTTTTGAGAGCCTAGCCCTGACCCCTGGAAATGCCCTAAATAGACTTTCAGCTTCTTTAAAGTCACAGGCCAATGTGGTTATGGACAATAGATTGGCCTTGGATTACTTGCTGGCCGAGCAGGGTGGTGTCTGTGCAGTCATAAACCAAACCTGCTGTACCTATCTCAGTAATTCAGGCCTGATCGAGGTGGATATCAAAAAGATTCATGAACAAGCATCATGGTTACACTGCTACAACCAGGGGTCAGATCCTAATGCCATCTGGTCCACCATTAAGGGCGCCTTCCCTAGCCTTACTTGGTTCCCGTCCCTCCTGGGCCCAGTAACGACCATATTCCTACTCCTCCTCTTTGGACCCTGCCTCTTTAACCTCTTGGTAAAGTTCATGTCTTCCAGGTTACAACAGCTCCACATCAAAATGATGGCTGTGCAGGGATTCCAACCCATACCACCTTCTGACTTCAAACAAGAAGCTGTCCTGTCCCTGGGACCCCTAGACCAGGCATCCGGAGATTTTTACTCCCTGACAGGCAGGGTCAACACCCCTGCCCAGCCCTGAAGCAGCTACAGAAGACGACCCATCGCCCTTCTGCTTCCCACAAGAATATGGGAGTAAAATCTCTGAGAGGGAAATGAGACAGGAGGGAAAGTGGCAGGACACAAACACTAGATAAATGAAGAGATGCGCAGCTGTTGGGATTCAATAAAGACCGGTTGGAACCAGCTGAAACCAACCAAGTTGAGAAGAGTCCGGTCATTGACCTAATTTAGCTCATTATACCTTTATTGTAACACTAAAAATCACTCCCCCTTTTGCCACGACAGTTCTGAGATGAACCATAAAAGGCCAAAAAGTGGGCAGTGGCCCAATTCCTGGGAAATCTCCACCTTTCCCTGAAATAACAAGAATATTCCTCCCACTAGTATGAAATTAGCCAGCCCATAAAAAAAACACGACGACCCTATGCCCTGAGGCCACTCTCGCTTTCTGAGCCAGTCCACATTCTGCCTGTGGAATGTGTATCCCTCTAAAGAAACTGGCTTTTGCTTTTCTCTGGCTCGCTCTTGACTTCTTTCCTTCGTGAAGCCAAGGACCGTCACTTGGCGGTCCATCCTAAGGACTCCTTCAGGTCCCAGGATGTGACATTTCCCTCTCCTGCAACAGTTCTTCCACAGGAATGATAGTTCTGAGCCCCATGTTGGGCTCCCCAGCCCGGGGGGGGCGGGGTCCGGCACCAGGAAGACAAGTCCCCAGAGCGTTTGGCTTTGAAGGCCAGTGGGGCTTGATTGCAGGAGCCCCACAGGACTGGGGAAAATGGAGACTTCACTTTTATTTTTTAATTTTTTTGCGGTACGCGGGCCTCTCACTGCTGTGGCCTCTCCCGTTGCGGAGCACAGGCTCCGGACGCGCAGGTTCAGCGGCCATGGCGCACGGGCCCAGCCGCTCCGCGGCACGTGGGATCCTCCCGGACCGGGGCACGAACCCGTGTGCCCTGCATTGGCAGGCAGACTCTCAACCACTGCGTCACCGGGGAAGCCCGAGACTTCACTTTTAAAAGGCACACACCAAATGTCACATTCACCGGGACCGAGACAAAAGCAGCCATTTGATAGGAGCCTGAGCGAGACCTACCTGCTGGTCTTGGAGAGTCTCCTGGAGAGGCGGAGGGCAGCTGCAGCACGTACAGGAGAGCTCCTTCTACCGCACGAAGCCCGTGCTGGCGGACGCCATTTTGGAGGCTCCTCCTCCTCGCTCGTTAGCGCCCTGACCTTGCCCCGCCCAGCAGCCTGCAGGTGCCAGTGCTGAGAGCCTCAGGCTAAATAAGTAACTGGGCGGGGCCACAGCCCCACCCATCAGCAGACAGGCTGCCTGAAGCCAACCGTACTAAGTGAAGTAATTCAGACAAACATCATATGATATCACTTATATGTGGAAGCTAAAAAGTGATACAAATGGGGCTTCCCTGGTGGCGCAGTGGTTGAGAGTCCGCCTGCTGATGCAGAGAACACGGGTTCATGCCCCGGTCTGGGAGGATCCCACATGCCGCGGAGCGCCTGGGCCTGTGAGCCATGGCCGCTGGGCCTGCGCGTCCGGAGCCTGCGTTCTGCAGCGGGAGAGGCCACAGCAGTGAGAGACCCGCGTACTGGCCGCTGGGCCTGCGCGTCCGGAGCCTGCGTTCTGCAGCGGGAGAGGCCACAGCAGTGAGAGACCCGCGTACCAAAAAAAAAAAAAAAAAAAAAAAAAAAAAAAAAAAGTGATACAAATGAACTTATTTACGAAACAGAAACAGGCTCACAGACTTAGAAAACAAACTATGGTTACCAAAGGGGAAAGGTCGGCGGGGGGAATAAATTAAGAGTTTGGGATTAGCAGATACATACTACTATCTATAAAATAAATAAACAACAAGGACCTACTGTACAGCACAGGGAACTGTACTCAATACTCTGTAATAGCCTATATGAAAAGAATCTGAAAAAAATAAACATATGTATATGTATAATGCTGTACACCTAAGACATTGTAAATCAACTATACTCCAATATAAAATAAAAACTTAAAAACAAAACACTCCCTGAGCTCACAGCCGCCCCTAGACATGGCCCTCCAGAGGGCCAAAACCCAGCTCCATCCTCCACCAGTGGGCAGGCACTGGCCCCTCCCACAAGGAAGCCCACACAGCCTCTAGACCAGGTTCACCCCCCAGGGGGCAAGATACCAGAAGCAAGAGAACTATGATCCAGCAGCCTATGGAATGAGTCCACCAACACAGGCCAGGCCCTGTCCTGGGATCAGCTGGGCCCCAACCTTGCCCACTATCAGGCCAACACAACCTTCAGGACACCCCAGATCCCATACCCAGTTGTGTCAGGAATCGGCCCCACCACCATCAATCATCTGAAACGGGCTCTAGGATCCGTGGGCCCTGCAGCCAGGCTCCAGGGAGCAGCTCTGCATGCCAGTAGTCTGGCATTAACCCCAGGATCTGGCTTCATCTGCCAGTGGTGGGGCAACAGCCCCAGAGTCTTTGGGACCCTGACTGCACCCACCAGTGGGCTAGCACCAGCCTCAGGCCCCCTAGGGTTCTGTTACCAGCTACCTTGTGACCAGGCCCCACTAAACAGCAGCCAGCAGCATCCACACAAGGCAGGGCCTGGCAACTAACCAGACTAGAGGCCAACCAAGCCTACCAGACCACCCACATGGTCAGCCCGCCACAAGAGAAGGACCCACGCAGCCTTCTTAGGGGGAACCCCAAGAGCATATACCTTGGGTGACAAGAGGGGAGTGCATTGCTGAGACACATAGGATGTCTCTTACAGAGGGCCACTTCTCCAAGGTCGAGAAACATAACAAACCTACCACATACATAAAAATACAAATAGCAACTTAGACAAAATGAGGCAGCAGAGGACTATGTTCCAGATGAAGGAACAAGATGAAACCTCAGAAGAACTAGGTGAAGTGGAGACAGGCAATCTACCCAAGGAAGAGTTCAGAGTAATGATTGTAAAGAGGATCAGAGAACTCGTGGGGGGAAAGGGAGGCACAGAGCAAGAAGTTAGAAGTCTTTACAAAGAGTTAGAAAATATAAAGAACAACCAAACAGGGATGAAGAATACAAATGGAAATCAAAAGCTTTACAGAGAAGCAAAAGCTAAAAGAATTCAGCACCACCAAACCAGCTTTACAACACATGCTAAAGAACTTCTCTAGGCAAAAAAGAAAAGGCCACAACGAGAAACAAGAAAATTACAAAGTGAAAAACTCACCAGTAAAGGCAAACATACAGTAAAGTTAGGAAGTCATTCACACACAAAGTTAGTAGGGAGGTTAAAAATGAACTTTTTAACAATGTAGGAACATATTTATGTTAAGGAACAAGGCAGGTAATAAAATTGTATGTATAGGTTTACCTTAACTGTGTAACAACTAAAAGGAAAACAGAAGGACAAACACAAAATATTGGTGCCAATGAGCTCCACATGGAGGGATTATATGTGATTTCATCTTCTTCTTTATAGTTTTCTCTATGGAACACATATACCTTTATAAGTAGAAAAGCAATAAGCACTGTTTTTAAAAGAGAAAGTCATCCATCCTCTACACCACCACACCCACAGGGGTCAACTTTGACATTCTGGGGTGAAGCAGGAACTGCTGGGGTTTTGTTTTCTCCTCTCTAAGGGCAGGAAGTAACTATTTCCCATTGGGTTTCCTGCTGGAGTTGGAGGCTGAGAAAAACTCTGGCTGAAGACTCAAGATAGGTATAAAAATAGAAGACATGCAGGCCTTTTGCGAGTGGCTTCTGCTTACCTCTCTGTCCCCCTACCTCTCCACCACCTGCTTGGGGAGTCTTTTCTAGAAAGCACCATCATTACTCTTGCCTCAAGGACTTGGGCCCCTGTTGCCTCCACAATCTGGAAGGCTCTTCCCTAAACTCACCCCCCCCACTTAACTACCACCCTCCAGGCATCATCTTAGGTGTCCTTGTTCTCTGAAGTGCTGCCCTGACCCCAGTAGCACCCCAAACACCCTGCCCTCCCCTACTGACAGATGTGTCACTTTTGACTGTCATCATGGCTTACTTCTACTCTTTCCCACTGACCTTTAACTCCATGAGTGTTGGGACCCTGTATCCCCCAGACTGCTGTAAGTACCTGCCTCTCCCGGAGCCCCTTGGAACAAAGTGGCCCCAGATAGTTCTTTCTGCATAAAGGTGTTATGGTTCATGCCATGTGCTCAGCAAACCTACCTCCCTGACCTGCTCCAGTGGATTAGACCAGGGGGTGGGACCCCAGCCAAAGGCAACCACAGAGGCTGGTGGGAGGGAGGCTGGTCTCCCCTCTGATGGTTTGCTCAGAGATTCTGCACAGTATGTGACTCTACAAGGGATGGTGGCTAGCTGGCCAACCAGATAGCTTCCTGGGAAGAGAGTCGTTGGCACGGGAGCATTTCCCTCAAAGCCACTGACTTTCATTCATGCTCGACAGCCCAGTCTGGAACCCCTGGCGGCAGAGCCCGCTTCATCTTCCCATGCCTCAGAACTGAAGGGATCTCCATCTGTCTCTTCCACAAAAACTGGAGCCTGTGTCACAGGAGAGGGCAGCCAGCCATGCTGTCACTCTCTCTCCCTCTGGCTGCTCATGGGCCACCCTGTGGCCACTCCTCTGGGTGCCCCTCCTTCTCGAGCTGGGCAGAGTTCCGGGGGTTGCTCCTTGTTCCAGGGGCCTGGCCCAGCTGGCCACGTGCAGGGAATGGCTGGCATGCTTGCTGGACCAAACCCAGACTGGCAGGTTTGCAATTGCTTGATGATTTCGGGGCTCTGCTGTCCTGTCCCCCCAGCCTCCACCCTGCCCGGGGCACTGGGGCCGAGGAAAATGTGACCCCCCTTCCCTCCCACACACTCTCTCTTGACAGAGCTAGGGGAGGCATTTGGCCCATAGGCTCACTCTGGTGCGGTGGAATGAGCTGCACCAGGGAGATGGGTAAAAAATAGAAACATGTTGCTGAGGCTGTAGGAAGCGTGCTGGGAGCAGGGGTCCCGAGAAGACGAGAAGGAGAGGCTTCCAGGGTCTAGGAGGGGTGACCTGCTCGTCTGCAGGCAGCATCCTTCCCAGGCCAGCCCTTAGTAGGTTGGACGTTGTGCTAGGTTGGTCTTGTCCCTCCCCACCACCTCCCCACCCTTTCAACACTTTCTCCTCACTTCCCCTCCCCCTCTTTGGGAAACCAGTGCCCTCCTGGTTCTGGAAACCACATGTTCCCGACTCTGAAGGATAACTCAGATTTAAAATATTCTCATCCCACATCAGAGCGTGTGTCACTGTGCTGTGGCTGCCCCAAAGCCTCATGTCCAGATTAGTGGCTGACACACTCATCCACACTGAGGAACTGGGGTGGCCGGGGCAGAGGGTGAGGAACACGGATGGATTAAAAAGAGAAGCCCCTGGGAAACAAGGCTCCATCAAAGAAATGAACCTCTTAGACTGGGATGGACCCATTTGGCCAGGGATGCCAAATGTGGGCTTGCCGTCTCCACCAACGCAGGACTTCCTTGCTCAAGGCAGGAAGGTGGGGAGGGAAGTCTAATGGTCAGTGTGACACAGGCTGCCCCCCTCCCCCTGACCTTGGAAGATAAGCTGCCTTCTCACAACAGAGGGGGAAAGAGCACTGGGCTGGGAGTCCAGGGCACTCTCAGTTCTGATCCCTGAATGAGCGTTGGGACTTTGGACAAGTCACCCACCTGGCCTCAGTTTCCCTACTGGTAAAATGGGAATAATCCTACCTACATCTCAGGGCTGTTGTGTGCACCACTGAGATAAAAGACCTGAAAGATGCAGGCAAGTTAGACGCAGGACACCGTGAGGAGGTGGAAGAATAGTGAACAGGGCATGTAAAGATGAGTCTGGCTGTGTGGCCTCGGGCAAGTTGCTGCCCCTCTCTGTGCACTGAGAGAGTTGACCAGCCAATCTCAACTGCAGTTTGGCTCCTCTCATCTTCATTTATGAAGAATAACACCTTTATCTTCACCCTTCTTAAGGGATCCTTTCCCAGGAGATGCTGCCAGCAGTTTCCATGGTGTCCCTCATGACACCTCAGAGCCACTGGCCAGGGCCTTGTTCTGGACACCAACCTTTCTGAGGACGTTTTGTTGGGGGAGCCCAGGGCAGAGTGAGGGAGACAGGCCCTACCCTTGTCCTGCCTGGGAATGATCTGCTGCTTCCCTTCTCTCCACACCCTCTGGCTCCCTGGGTGGGTTCTCCTGCCTGGTCTCTGTGATCCCCTGACAGCCAGCTCCCCCCCACACACACAAGCTGGCCCTCAGGGGTCACTTCTGGCCAAGCCTGGTCTTGGGTCCTGAGCCAAACTCCTATAGTCTGGGGCTCTCCAGTGGGTTCTGGGAGAAGCAACTAGAAACTCAGTTCTAGGAAAGCTGCCTCCTCACCAGACTGAGGCCTGGCCTGCGGGGATGTGTTGTCAGGGAAGGGTCTGGCCGTGGACCTGCTCTGGGGACAAGCATGACTCACAGCCATCCAGTTCAGGAAGACCACACTCTCCGGAAAGGAAGGCGACTCATAGCCGATGATGCAAATGTGTGATTTTCTCTCTCTTCACCTTCCCCCATCAACCCTGGGTCTTGATTTCCTCTCGCTCTCAACAGCAACACAGTGACTGAGAAAGGAGTAACGTAAAATGCTGGTGACGGCCCTCGGTTGTCCCGTGGGCCCTGGGGCTAAGAGGGGCTTCCCAGGTCACATCCCTATCCCCGGCCTCTAGGCCTGGCCACACTCGACCCATCAGAACAGCCACCCTGTCAGCTCAGACCCCAAGGTCCTCAAACCTCCCCCTCTAGGCCTGACCTCCTCATTTGGAGGTGAGGGCTTGGACCAGAGGAGAGAGGGCAGCCTGGTGAGACTGAGGGGGCACCCTGATGCCCAATGAGCTACACAGTGCTGGACGGGGTGGGGGATGAGGGCTGAGAAGGACCCCTCTGTCTGCCACCCACCCCCAGGCCCCTTCCTCCTTCAGGCTTTTCTCCCACCCCAGCTCACCTGCCTTAGGTACTCTCTGTATCTGCTAACTGACCCCATCTCCCTTGTGTGTGTCTCTGGACCTTTGTCACTTTGTCCCTGTTTTCTCTCTGTCTCTGGCTCCCTGTTCTCCTCTGTCTTTGCCTGTCCCCATCTCTCCCGATGGCTTCACAATGTTCTCTGCTGTCTCTCCCACAGTGTCTCTCTGTCCTGTTGTGTCTCCCTCCGACCATTTCTCTGACCCCCCTTCCCTTCCCCAGCCCTCCCATCTGCATTCATTGCTATGGGCTTTATAACCCACTTGGCAGCAATCTTATGAAAAAGAAGAAAAAGGAAAGAAGAGGCACCAGTTGGTTTTCTTCAGTGCAATGAAACCCTGATGACCTTAGAATTTGGCTACAGGGCCTGCCCACCTCCCTGCTACGGCTTTCCCTCACTTCCTCCTGGACCACCTGTGCTGGAGGAACATCCTTGTGCACCAGCCTGAGACACCAACTCCAGTGCAGCTCCTACCTGACTGGTCCTTATCAGGCTAGAACAGAAACATGTCAGCCACGATGCATACCCTGAAGGCACAGCCAAGTATAGGGACAGAACAGGACTCCACAGGAGCCAGGCCATGTTTCCAAGTTCCAAGTGGAGTTAAGTGTTCATTATAGACCAAATATTTGTGTTCCCTCCAAATTCATATACTGAAGCCCTAACTCCCTTGCCACAGTATTTGGAGGGGGTGCCTTTGGGAGGTTAGTAGGCTTAGGTGGGGTCATGTGGGTGGGGCCCCATGATGGGACTAGTGCCCTTACAAGAAAAGGAAGAGAGACCAGAGCTCTTTCTCTCTGCCACGTGAGGATAGAGCAAGAAGATAGCTGTCTGCAAGCCAGGGAGATAACCCTCACCAGGAATGGAATCAGCCAGCATCTGAATCTTGGACTTCCCAGCCTCCAGAACTGTGCGAAATAAATGTCTGTTGTTTCTACTAGTCCACAGTATTTTGCTATGGCAGCCAGAGCCTACTAAGACACTGCTTTATCCTGTTGAGCCCTCTCTCGGGAGGCAGCAGCCTGGTCAGGTCTCCAGGACCTACCTAGACCAAGGCCAACCCCACCCTGCATCCTCCACCCTCACCTCAGGCTTCTGCCACAGGTGCTCCTTTAGGGATGTGAATGAGGCCCCTGACCCCAGGGCTGGCCTCCAACCCAGGAGCCTGGAGATCTCTCTGGCTTGACTACAGTGGGCATGGGAGGCCCAGGACTAGCTCCTGGGTCAGCACGTGGATATTGACCCACTCTGCTCCTTTTGTGAGGGAGAGAAACGGGAAAAGGCCCTAGGGCAGTGCAGCCCTGCCCCACCCCTGCCATTCACCCGTCACTGTCTTGCATCCTAGGAGCATCTGTTTGCCTTGTCCGTGCCCCACCAAGGGCTCCTGTCCTCCTGTCTGCCCACATGTCCCCACTCATCACCCACATCCCCCATCCACAGGAGGGAATCACAAGTGGGGAACCCCCTGGAGGGTGGAGTGCAGATTCCTCCCCCTCCCTATCCAAGCCTGGGCCCATGTCATGATGACAGCGGCTGTTGTTTTTTGAACATCTAAAGTGTTCAGGAACCTACAGTTTACAAAGGGCTTCCTCCTGCTGCATTTCACTGAGTCCTCACAACAGGATCGACTCTGTGTATGAATTACAGAGGAGGAAACCAGACTCTGGGGGTTAAATGACCCCCTGCTGATTACACAGTCAACACAGGGTTGACCTCCTGCTCCCAGGGCTGTGACCCAGCTAACTAGCCAGGCTCCTGACACAAAGCCCTTTCTGGCCAAGACAACTCTATTAACCCACAGGCACACCTAGTACGTTCCTGCCTTTGGGTCTTTGTTTGGTCATTCCTCTGCCGGAAATGCTCTTGCCCATCCTTTCTGATCATTTAATCATACTCACCTTTCACAGCCCAGCTCCTGCCCAACTCCACCTGAAAATCTTCCATTACCGTCACAGAACAAGCCTTCCTGGAACCCTATGTTGCACTTGTAATCAGCACCATGGAGGTTAGTTAATAAGTGTGGCAGAGCCTGCTACTTGTCCCTCAACATTCATTTTCCCCTTCTTCCTCAGTAATGGAACCCATGAACTTTAGTAGGGTACACGGCTGCCTAGATGAAAGCCTGTATTTCCCAGTCTCCATATGGTTAGATGTAGTCAGATTCTAGCCAATAGATATAAGCAGGGTGTCCTTTATGACCTTGGGGAAGTATTCATAAAAGGAGAGATGCCTGTTTTCTTCCCTCCTTTCCTACCTCCTGCAGGCTGAAATGTGAACATGATGGCTGGAGCTCGAGCAGCCATTTTGGGCCATAAGTTGGACGCCATGTTTGAGGATGGCAGAGCAACATGATCAAAGGAACCTAAGACCCTGATGGTCATGGAGCTGCACTACAGTCCCTGGTATATTTACTTCCACACTGTTTACCTACAGGGTTAATCAACTTCCATCTTGTTTAAGCCATCGTTATTTTGGGTGTTCTATCACTTTAGCCAAACGCAGTCCTACATGTTGGTACAAAACAACCACCAACAAGTTTTCTTATCGAGCACAGGACAAGACAGGATTTTTTTTTTAACTTTTAATTTTATATTGGAGTATAGTTGATTAACAATGTTGTGTTAGTTTCAGGTATACAGCAAAGTGATTCAGTTATACATATACATGTATCTATTCTTTTTCAAATTCTTTTCCCATTTAGCTTGTTACATAATATTGAGCAGAGTTCCCTGTGCTACACAGTAGGTCCTTTTTGGTTATCTATATTAAAAATAGCAGTGTGTACATGTCAACCCCAACCTCCCTAACTATCCCTTCCCCCCACCCTTCCCCTCTGGTAAGCATAAGTTCATTCTCTAAGTCTGTGAGTCTGTTTCTGTTTTGTAAATAAGTTCATCTGCATCATTTTTTTCAGATTCCACATATAAGCTATATCATATGATATTTCTCTTTCTCTAAGACAGGATTTTTTAATGCTGTTTTTCTGTTTAATTTTCACAGCAACCATAAGCTGAGTGTAAATACCAATTAATTAGAGTTTCATCTCCCAAATGAGTTTTGTTCATCCTATATCATTTGTTCATTCTTACTACATACCAGACACTGGGCGAGGCATTGAGGATTCAGTAGTGAGTAAGACGAACTCCTTTTCTTCAATACATTGACAGTCTAGTGGAGGAAACATACAAGTAAATGAAAATAACAATGCAATGTGATGATGATAATACTGAATCACCATTTTAAGATACCATCATTTGTAAGACATACTGCTTGTACCATCAAGAAAAATAATACTGCCATTAAACGGAGACAGGATGCCTTAATAATTGTCCCATGTGACACACGAACCAGTCACACCAATCTCCCATTACTTTGAAATTTTTTTATTATCTATGCCAAGGAATTTCATAACATCCTCAGCCTTCAGTTGCCTTGCTTCAAATGTGATAAGCCATCTTTTTAGACATATCTCATTAACAAAATATAACACAGCTTCCTCTATTTGTATCTGCCTTTCCTGTCTCATAAAGCACTTGGTTGTTGCTTTGGAAGAAGCATAGAATGGTGATTCCTCTGATGATGAATATTTGTTTCATTAATATCAAATTTATGCCCTGCCACTCTGTTTTGTGTCTTTCCACATACTTAACTTTTTATTCCTTTGCTGAATCATAGCATTCTTGAAGGCAGTTTGAACGGCAGTTAAACTCAAGAAATAAAATTTTAAGAATGCACAAAACTCTACTGAAGAAGGATGGCCAAGTTCATGCTCATGCAAGCAGTGACGATGATGTGGGGCTGCCACCTGAGAAACAGTGATCATAAGATGCTTTTGATTGTAAGCACAGCTCCAACTCAGAGATGTGAAGATGTAGGGTGGGGGTGGGGGAATGTACATCCTCCAGAGGCTGGAAGAGGGGGAAATGAGGAATAACGCTTACTCTGTATGGGGTTTCCTTTCAGGGTGATGAAAGTGTTCTAGAGATAGATAATGATGACGGCTGCATATCTTGTGAATGGACTAAATGCCAGTGGATTGGTGCATTTTTAAATGATTAAAATGATAAGGTTTATGTTATGTGTATTTTACCACAATAAAAAAAAGTATGTCTTAGATTTGATGAAAATGGTAGTTGCTTTTATTTAAAAATTATCAAGTTCCACGCACGGTTCTCAGTAAATTACAGCCATAAGCAACTGCAATCCTGGCAATAACCCTCTACCTTAGCTAATAATAATCACTAACATCGATTGACTATGGACCGGCCAGTGACTCAGGCCCTTACAGGCACCAGTTCACTTTCCCCTCACAACAACCCTATAAAGTTCAGTCACTTCTGCCATAATGTTTGTTTTAAAAATACAAATCTGTTCCCATACGACTGGGATATGAGGGGAAAATGTGAGCGTAATGCAAGTTTCACTTTTGCTCACGTGCGATTTCGTCCATGAGAAACACTAGGTCCGGGGCTGGCAACCACAGCCCTCTGGCCAGTGGCTTGTTTTTGTAAATAAAGCTTTATTGGACCCAGGACACTCATCTGTTTATGTCTGGTCCATGGCTGCCTCCACACCATAACAGTAGAGTTGGATCATTTCAACAGAGACCATACGGCATTGCAAACCTGGAAGTATTTATCATCTGGATTTTTAAGAAAAGTTTGCTGAGCCCTGTGTTCTGTGACCCCAGAAAACTGCACCCAACTGAACCAAGCTACAGAGACAAAGCACACTGTCTCTCCAGTAGGAAAGATGGTCAGTAACCAGATAGCCGCAGCGCAGGGACAGTGGGGACTGTGATGCACAGAGGAGGGCTGAGAGGATCAGGAAAGGCTTCCCGAGGCGCTCAACCACCCTAAATGCCGGGGTTAGATTCCAGAGTCAGGCGAGGGGCAGAGGCCCAGTGGCAGGAGAGCCTCCAGAGTCCTTTGGGTCCCACCTCTGCCCACCTGGGGCTGCATTTCCCTGTGGCCCTGCCCCTGAATGGGGGGGCACCAGTCATCACTCTGGGTCCTGGTTGATCCTCTGAGCCCCCATGCCCAGCCTTCCTTGGAGTCAGCCCTGGGTCCCAGCAGAAAGCAGCCCAATGACAGATGAGACTATTTGGATTTGGAAAGCAAGAGTGTTCCAACCTCTCCTGGCTGCCTCCACCCTCGGCCAGGCTCTAATTTCCCCACATGAGGTAAGCCCCTTTTCTCGTTTCTTTAGACACCAGGAACTGAGACCAAAGAGAAAGACTGCTGCTAAAAGAGACGAGAAATGAGTACTAATTTCCCTCGTGGTCTTAACCTTCTGTGATTCAACTAAGCTCATCCAGTTAGAAAGAAGAATCTCCTGAGCAGCAGCTGAGGGTCCAGCCCTGTGCTGGGCTCTATGCGGGCACTTAGGGGACACCTTGCAGCATCAACATGAGGAAACGTGCAGCAGGGGCAGGGCCCGAGCTGTGGAGTCAGGCAGACCTGGGTTCACATCTTTCCTTTGCCACCTACTTTGTGATCTTGGGCAAGTCATTTGATCTCTCAGAACCTCAGTTCCCTCATCCATAGAATGGGGATCCAGCGTTCCTCTGAGGGTTAGGTGAGATGACCCTTGCCTCCCGGTGAGCCCTGGGAGCCACGTCTTTGCCGGTAGCAGCCCCTCCTCTCCACTCCTGCTTCAGATGGAACTGTTACGCTGAGCAGACACAACTCAGGGCTGAAATTACAAAGCACCTTTATTTTTTTCGCCTTTATTCAATGGGAGAAGTTCTTCTTCCATCCCATGACCTTTCTGTTCATTTCTAGACAACACAGACTCATAAAATGCTGTTTTAATTAAGATACTTGCAATATCCTATTCCCATGAAAGAGCCCATGAATTTAATTCAAAATTACAGTTCCTGGGGCCTCCCTGGTGGCGCAGTGGTTGAGAGTCCGCCTGCCGATGCAGGGGATACGGGTTCGTGCCCCGGTCCGGGAGGATCCCATATGCCGCGGAGCGGCTGGGCCCGTGAGCCATGGCCGCTGAGCCTGCGTATCCGGAGCCTGTACTCCGCAACGGGAGAGGCCACAACAGTGAGAGGCCCGCATACCGCAAAAAAAAAAAAAAAAAAAAAAAAAAATTACAGTTCCTCTCTCCCAGCTAGCTACCTGCCAGCCATCTGAGGAGGGGATTGACTTCCTCTTTCTTCTTTACTTCCTCTCCAGCTCTTTGGCTATTATTTCTGACTCCACTGGGGGTGGGCAGGGGATGAACAAGAAAGAGAGGGAAGGGATCTCGTGGTCCTCTCCAGTTCCGTAGGCTGTGGCTGCCTTAGTTCGCTGGGCAGCCTCTTTAGACAGAGCATCATAGGACCCCACATGGACCTTGTATTTGTTTCCTGCGGACGCGTAACAAATTACCACAAACTGGGTGGCTTAAAACAACAGGAATTTATTCTCTCAGTTCTGGAGGTTAGAAATCTGAAATCAGGTAAATAGCAGCTCCCTTCGAAGGCTCTAGGCAAGAATCCTTCCTTGCCTCTTCCCAGCTGCTGTTGGTTGCCGGCATTCCTTGGCTTGTAGCTGCATCCCTCCAATCTCTGCCTCCATGAGGACATGGCCTTCTCCCCTGTCTCCTGTGTCCTTGTATCTCTGTGTCTCAGAGTCTCACTCTCTTTATAAGGATCATAAGGTCATTGGATTTAGGGCCTGCCCTGCTCCATCATGACTTTGTCTTAACTTGATTACATCTCCGAAGACCCTGTTTCTAAATAAGGTCACATTCACAGGCACTGGGGTTTAGGTCTTGAATGTATCTTTTTTTGGGGGGGAGGGGGGAGCACAATTCAACCCTCTCTGCTCTGTCCCATGGGATACATCCATGCATCCTTTCTCCCAGAAAACTCAGGAACTTTAGGTTAATCTCAACTCAGCCGCCTCTCCTTCAGCTCGTCTATTGATCAGCTGGCTAACCATCTCTAGCCCTTCAGGTTTCTCAGGTGCGAGTCAAGTGCCAGTCCGCTGGCCCCATCATGCAGGGATCCCATCCTCACCTCCCTGAGAAGCTCTGACGAAGCCCTCTTATCGGTTGATATGAGAGGCAGGCACCTTCCACTCCTCTTCCCTGAAAGGGGAGGAACATGGGATTCAATAAACTAATCATTTCCCCCAAATTCTCCTCATTAATCTCCAAGAACCTGACCCTCAACCACAAGAAGAGCTGTAAGATTTGTAAAGTTTTAAAATATCTCTTTTAAATTTGCATTTTGCTGCAGTGACTCTGGGAACTGATACCTATCATCTTCAGATCTCAGCAGACACTTCCATTGCAACATTCCATTTCACCCCCTCCCGAAGCCTGAGGAATTGCAGACCAGACAGCCCTTCACAGAAGACCTCTCCGACTGGCCAGTTAGGCCTTCTGCAGGGGACAGAGGTCTCTAGGCTTGGACCCCAGCCAGGTCCTGCCTGCTCTGGGGCCACCCCTACTATTAGCAGAACCCTAACAGTGTGTCAGAAAAGAAGCCCGGTGGACCTGTTGTATTACTACTTCCTCCATCTGTGACCTTATACAAACTATTCACTGACCTGCATTTTCCTCAGCATAAAATGGAGAGAAAAATACTAATAATACAGTCCCAATCTCTCAGAGCCATTGTCAGAATTAAATGTGTTGAGTGTGATCCCAGTGGATCCAGTGGATTCATTCAGCTCCTGACAACAAGTCGTAATTGCAGCCTCCTGAGCAGCACAGGAATCCAGGGAGGGAGAGTATGGGGGTCTTGCTTTCAGAGAGCTTACCTTCTAGTGGAGCAGCGAATGGGCACAGGACTGAAGACAGAAATAACAGCCCACATCACGTACCAGCCACAGGGAAGATTCAAGGCAGGCCATGGATCCCTAATCAAATCAGCAGCACAGTATGACTCCATAGGAATTTGGAGGAAATACAGAGGGCTGATTTGGGACCGCCTCTTAGAGGGGTAGGCCTTGGGCAGGACCTTGACAGGAAGGAAGATTGGACTGGGGGTGGCGATGGGGAAGAGGCGTAAAATCTCTCCCCATGGTCTACCTGTGAAGAAGGCCCCACAAGCGTGCATGATAAACAGAATTCCCCATATGCCTCACGTGCTTATATACTTTCACAAATTAGCTGGCAAAGTAATGCAGGGACTGGTGCTTTCCAACCTTGGCTGCTCACTAGAATCACCTGGGGGGCTTTAAGAACTACTAATGCCCCAGCCCAACCCCAGAGACTCCCATATAATTGGTTTGGGGGTTGGTCTGGGCACTGGGATTTTAAAAATATCCCAGGAGATTCTAATTTGCAGCCAGGGTTGAGAACCATTGCTAGCCTCTCAAATCTCAGCGGGAATGATATGGTTTCTGTTAAAAAAAAAAAAAATTGCTTAAAGAGAAAGCAACTTTATTTTTAAATGCCAAACTGCCAGCGTTGGGTGGTGGTGGTGTCAGATTTCCGCACTACCTTTGCCTTCCTCCAGCCACTGCCCCCATATTCTTGCAGCTGCTCCAATAAAGCCAAGCTCCTGCTCAAAATGCTTCTTTCCCTTCCTGGAAAATTCTATTCCCAGGAAACTCCCTCCTGACTGTGGCGGCATCTTGTTCTCAGTACTGCGCTGTGCTTGTCAAAGTGCTCGGATCCCCCAACATCAGGCGGTTTTGCTCGGATGTCATCAGATAATACAGAATTTTCCAGAAGGGTGGGAGGAGCCCTTCCTGAGGAGACCACTGCTGCAGCAGAGGACAAGTGCAAAGCGTGCTGGATTTGGGAGCCAGGATCCCCCCCCAACCAAGTTCTGACACTGCCACTAACTGGCTCCTCCCTCTGAGCCTCAACTTCCACCTCTGTGAAATGGGGGTGGCCCCGGTGACCCTGAGGGCCCTCCTCACCCAGGCCCTCTGAGACCTCAGAAGCTGCTTCAAGCTGAATACAGCTGGACCTGAGTGCAGCCACCTCCAGGCTCTGCTTCCTGGGGCCTCAGCCAAGCCCTGGGTTTCCTGCCTGGTGAGCCGCGGGCACAAGGGGCCTTCACAGAGACTCCGCGTGGTTTTCCTGGGGAGCGGGGCAAGGAGGCGGGGAGCCTTGCAGAACTAACACAAGGCTTCTTCTGTGTGCAAGCAGAAGGAGGGTGGACTGAGCAGCCCACAGGGACTCTACCTTGCCTCTGGATTTTTCCGTGGCCTTTTTCAGGACCTTTCATTTGATCATCAAATAACCCCGCAGCAGTAGAAACCAATAAGGACAATTAGCTCCATTTCACACCTGAGGAAGCTGAGGAGCTGAGGTGCAGTGAGGCAAAGTGATGCTGGAGGACGCAGTACATCGGAGCAGTCAAGAGTATCTGCTACACTACCACTTGATCTTTCTAAGCCTCAATTTTCTCACCCAAGAAAGTAAATACTCTTAACTGCTCTGGTAGACCTGCCCATGCTCTGTGGTGAGGGAAGCTCCAGGTCACCTTTGGGCAGGAGGTGGGGCCCAAGAGCCAAGTCAATGCAAAAGCAGGACCCAGAGATCTATGATGGTCCAGGTGGTGTTCTAGAACTTTCTCAACTTCATCTCCTATCATCCTCACAGCTGCCCTGTCAGTCAGGCATCCTTTGCCCCGTTTTGCAGAGAGAGGAGAGGCTGAGGGTACACACACAGCCAGGGGTCAAACTCAGGTTGCAAGTCCTGTTTTTCCACCACCCTCTGCTGCTCCCTTGGAGGTGGGTTTAGCTCAAGAGGCAAGGGCTGATTCTGATTTATCCCCTCCCTCCCTGCAGACAGATGGCCCCAGGCATCTGGGTTTCCAGGAAACCAGGAAACGAAACCGTCGGAGTCTGAGAAACTTGTGCTTTGAGATCATCCCTTTCTTCAGGCCAGCGGGAGTTTTTACAAAGAAATTTTACAGGATTAAAGAGTTACATACTTTTTTAAAAACCTAGAATAACTAGAAGAGAAACAAACTTTCAACAAATCTCTGGAGGGAGAGTGTCTTTTTTATACTTGGAATCATCGATGAAATCGCAAAGGAAAGATTAGCAGGTTTGACTACAGAAAAATTACATTTTCTGCACTTAAAAAAAAGACTGAGAAGGGGCAAGTGGGGAGAAAAATAGCAAATAAGGGAGATAAAGTGTTGTCTCTTTTTATTTATTTATACTCTGCCTCCTTCCTAAAGAGTTTTGAGGAGGGAATATTTTATAAAAAGCACATACAAACTGACAGTTTAAAAATAAACAAAGGGTCTTATATACAAATAGGCAAGGAGCATGAAGAAGCAATTTACATAAAACAAATTATGACTAGTAAACGGATGTGTAGAAAAACGTCCAACCTAGTTAACCGTCAAGGAAATGCAAAGTTAAATAGAAAAAAATTTCAACTAACATCCAGCGCTCATGCATGGGTGATAACAATTACACCTTACAATTCTTAAAGAAAATATAGTGATAGATACTGAGAACTATAAAAATATTTGTTCTCTTCAACAGAGTAATCTTACTACTAGGGACTTATGCCAAAGATTCTAAAATGTGGAAAGAGGTACATGAAGATGCTCACTGCAGAATAAAAAAACAAACCCCAAAAAGCTGAAAGTTGAAACTGACCTAAATGTCCTAAAGGTGAGAAATGCTTAACTAAAGCTTGCCCCATCCACTCAATGAAATGCAATGCAGCTTCTTTTTTTAAATTTTTATTTATTTATTTATTTTTCGCTGTGTCGGGTCTTAGTTGCAACACGTGGCATCTTCATTGCAGCATGTGGGATCTTTCGCTGTGGCGTGTGGGCTTCTCTCTAGTTGTGGCGCACGGGCTCCAGAGCGTGGGCTCTGTAGTTTGCGACACGTGGCCTTTGTTGCCCCCGTGGCATGTGGGATCTTAGTTCCCCAGCCAGGGATCAAAACTGTGTCCCCTGCATTGGGAGAAGGATTCTTTACTACTGGACCACCAGGGAAGCCGACAATGCAGCTTTTATAAAAGAAGTTCATAGAGGCTTATGGTAAATAAAAACGCCTACAACAAAATGTTAAGTTTAAAAAGCAGGATATGGAATTGTAGCATTCATAATATATAATTCATAGTATGAATACAGTTATGTATGCATACAGATATGAGACAGGTGTGCACCCAGCATGTGCAGGGCCTGGGGCAGGGATACAAATGGAGACCACATGCCAAATGACTAAATATTAAATAATTATTATTTATTAAATATTTATTCAATCAATTTAATAATTAATAATGTAATAATTATGGATTAAATAACTATTAAATTAATAATTAGTCATTTAATTTACTATACGTTAAATATTTAAATATTAAAATAAAATTACTTATTACATATTAAACTTAAATAATTCATGCTGACAAATTGTCAAATAAAATGTCAAATATTCTGCTACCTTGTGATAAGCTAAGATGCCTGTGGTAATCCTTAAAGCAACCACTAAGAAAATAATTCAACAACTCCAAACTAGAAATAACCCAAATGTCCGTCAACTAATGAATGGATAAACAATGGAATACTAGTCAGCAATTAAAAAGAAATGAGCTACTGACACACATTATAACATGAATAAACCCCAAAACCTTTATGCTAATTGAAAGAAGCCAAACACAAAAGAACACATATTGCATGATTCCATTTATACTGACATATCCAAAACAGCCAAATCTACAGTGGCTAGCTAGGGTTGGCAGTTTAACAGCAATTAACTGCAAATGGCCCAAGAGCTTTTTGGGGGGTGATAGAAGTGTTCTAACACTAAATTATGATGATGGTTATGGAGATGCACAACTCTATAAATTTACTAAAAATCATTGAATTGCACACTTAAAATGGGTGAAATTTATGGTACATAAATTATACCTCAATAAAGCTATTTTTAAAAATATGCTAAAATTTTAAAAATTGTGCTGCAAATGATACCATCAAGAAAATGAAAAGACCACTCAAAGAACGGGATACAATATGTGCAAATCATATATCTGATAAGGGACTTGTATCCAGACTATATAAAGAACACTTACAATTCAATAATAAAAAAGATAAATAACCCAAAATAAAAATGGGCAAAGGGGGCCTCCCTGGTGGCGCAGTGGTTGAGAGTCCGCCTGCCGATGCAGGGGACACGGGTTCGTGCCCCGGTCTGGGAGGATCCCACATGCCGCGGAGCGGCTGGGCCCGTGAGCCATGGCCTCTGGGCCTGCGCGTCCGGAGCCTGTGCTCCGCAACGGGAGAGGCCACAACAGTGAGAGGCCCGCATACCGCAAAAAGAAAAAAAAAAAAAAATGGGCAAAGGATCAAAGCAGACATTTCTCCAAAGAAGATATGCAACTGGACAATGATCACATGAAAAGATGCTCAGTATCATTAGGTATTAGGGACATGCAAATCAAAACCACAAAGCCACATGAGCTACCACTTCATACCCACTAGGAAGGGTATAATGAAAAAGATGGATAAACAAGTGTTAGCAAAAATGTGGAACCCTCATATACAGCTGGAGAGAATGTAAAATGGTGCAGTCACTTTAGAAAACTGTTTGGCAGTTCCTCAAATTTTTAACATGAAGTTCCCTTATGACCCAGAAATTCCACTTCAGTATAATACTCAAGAGAAATGAAAACATATGTCCACATACAAAGTTGTACATGAATGTTCATAACTGCAGTATTCATAACATCCCCAAAATGGAAACAACCCAAATGTCTGTCAATGGATAAATGAATAAATTAAATGTAGTACACCCATATAGTGGACTATTATTCATCAATAAAAAGGATTGAAGTACTGACTCACTACAACATGGATGAACCTTGAATATATTATGCTAACTGCAAGCAGCCACTCACCAAGGACCAAATATTGATTAGGCAAATCTATAGAGAGGGAAAGTAGCCTAGTAGTTGCCTAGGACTGCGGGGGTTTGGAGGAAAATGGGGAATGAGTACTAATGGGAATAGTGTTTCTTTTGAGGGTAAGTAAAATGTTCTAAAATTGATTGTGGTGATGGTTGCAGAACTTTGTGGACATAGTGAATCCTGTTGAATTGTACACTTCAAGTGGATTATATGGTATGTGAATTATATCTCAGTAGAGGTGTAAAAACAAAACAACAGTGTAGGGCTTCCCTGGTGGCGCAGTGGTCGAGAGTCCGCCTGCCGATGCAGGGGACACGGGTTTGTGCCCCGGTCCGGGAAGATCCCACATGCCGCGGAGTGGCTGCACCCGTGAGCCATGGCCGCTGAGCCTGCGCGTCCGGAGCCTGTGCTCCGCAACGGGAGAGGCCACAACAGTGAGAGGCCCGCGTACCGCAAAAAAACAAAAACAAAACAACAGTGTATGCTACTGTCGCTAATATCACTGCTATGCTCCCAGAATCCTCGTGTCATTGTTTCCTTGGTGTCTCCACAGTTCTTCCCAGAACGGCCCTTTGGCCCTTTTTGCAGCCCTCCCCTCACGCAGTGGCAAAGAGTCAGTAGACAGGTACGAGTCCCAACTCTAGTAGCCTGGCTTGGGAAACTCCCGTATCCTCTTTGGGGTCCAGTTTCCATGACTCTCTATTGATTTGTTTTCTCATTCATTCAACAGACGTTTCACTCATTCATCAGAGCAAACATTTGCTGAGAGCTCACTGTGTCCCAGGCACTGTTCTAGGTGCTAGGGATACAGCTGTGAACCAAAGTTGCTGCCCTCCTGGAGCTGGTGGGAGGAGGGAGTACAAACAAGTACAATTAATTCTGCAAATACATTACAGAAAGCATGTGTGTCTGGCTCCTTGAGGACAGAAACATGCCTGGCTTCTCCTTCTGCTAAGGCTATCTCAGTCTCATACAGGAAGGCACCTATAGGTTGTAACTAGACTTGGTGCTTTAACTGGATAATTCCTTGAATAGATCTGCCCAAATAACACTGTGAGATTTGATTCCCAAAGGAGTGTTCCTATAGTAGGAGGGGAGAGACCTTTAGTCACCAACTCATTCATTCATTCATTCATACAAGTGGTTTGAGCATCTTACAGTGGTTAAATCATTGTGTCTGCCAGTAATAGAAACCTAATTTAGGCAGTTCCGAGAAGATGGCGGAAGAGTAAGACGCGGAGATCACCTTCCTCCCCACGGATACACCAGAAATACAGCTACACGTGGAACAACTCCTACAGAACACCTACTGAATGCTGGCAGAAGACCCCAGACCTCCCAAAAGGCAAGAAACTCCCCACATACCTGGGTAGGGCAAAGCGGAGAGATTCCCGCACAGAGGATCGGTGCTGAGCGGCACTCACCCGCCCGAGAGGCTTGTCTGCTCACCCGCCAGGGCGGGCGGTGCTGGAAGCTGAGGCTCGGGCTTCGGTCAGAGCGCAGGGAAAGGACTGGGGCTGGCTGCGAGAACTCAGCCTGAGGGGGGCTAATGTGCCACGGCTAGCCGGCAGAGAGTCCGGGAAAACTCTGGAGCTGCCGGAGAGGCAAGAGACTTTTTCTTCCCTCTTGGTTTCCTGGTGCGCGAGGAGAGGGGATTGAGAGCGCTGCTTGAAGGGGCTCCACAGACGGGCGCGGGTCGCGACTGAAAGCGCGGAGCCCGGTGACGGGCGTGGGACGCTGGGGCTGCTGCTGCCGCCGCCAGGAAGCCTGTGTGCGAGCGCAGGTCACTGTCCACACCGCCCTTCCGGGAGCCTGTGCAGCCCGCCACTGCCGGGGTCCCGGGATCCAGGGGCGGCTTCCCTGGGAGAACGCACGGCGCGCCTCGGGCTGGTGCAACGTCACGCCGAACTCTGCCGCTGCAGGCTCGCCCCGCACTCCGTGCCCCTCCCTCCCGCCCGGCCTGAGTGAGCCAGAGTCCCCGAAGAGGCTGCTCCTTTAACCCTGTCCTGTCTGAGCGAAGAACAGACGCCCTGCGGCGACCTACACGCAGAGGCGGGGCCAAATCCAAAGCTGAGACCCAGGAGCTGTGAGAACAAAGAAGAGAAAGGGAAACCTCTCCAGCAGCCTCAGAAGCAGCGGATTAAAGCTCCACGATCAACTTGATGTACCCTGCATCTGTGGAATACATGAATAGACAACAAATCATCCCAAATTGAGGAGCCAGGAGTCAGTGCTGTGCCTCTGAGGTGGGAGAGCCAACTTCAGGACACTGGTCCACAAGAGACCTCCCAGCTCCACATAATATCAAACGGCGAAAATCTTCCAGAGATCTCCATCTCAACACCAGCACCCAGCTTCACTCAACGACCAGCAAGCTACAGTGCTGGACACCCTATGCCAAACAACTAGCAAGACAGAAACACAACGCCACCCATTAGCAGAGAGGTGGCCTAAAATCATAAAAAGTCCGCAGACACCCCAAAACACACCACCAGACGTGGACCTGCACACCAGAAAGACAAGATCCAGCCTCATTCACCAGAACACAGGCACTAGTACCTTCCACCAGGAAGCCTACACAACCCACTAAACCAACCTTAGCCACTGGGGACAGACACCAAAAACAACGGGAACTACGAACCTGCAGCCTGCAAAAAGGAGACCCCAAACACAGTAACATAAGCAAAATGAGAAGACAGAAAAACACACAGCAGGAGAAGGAACAAGATAAAAACCCACCAGACCTAACAAATGAAGATGTAATAGGCAGTCTACCTGAAAAAGAATTCAGAATAATGATGGTAAAGATGATCCAAGATTCTATCTCCCAGATCCAAAATCTTGGGAATAGAATAGACAAAATGCAAGAAACAGTTAACAAGGACCTAGAAGAACTAAAGATGAATCAAGCATCGATTAAAAACACAATGCATGAAATAAAAAATACTCTAGATGGGATCAATAGCAGAATAACTGAGGCAGAAGAACGGATAAGTGAGGTGGAAGATAAAATAGTGGAAATAGCTGCTGCAGAGCAAAATAAAGAAAAAAGAATGAAAAGAACAGAGGACAGTCTCAGAGACCTCTGGGACAACATTAAACGCACCAACATTCGAATTATAGGGGTCCCAGAAGAAGAAGAGAAAAAGAAAGGGACTGAGAAAATATTTGAAGAGATTATAGTTGAAAACTTCCCTAATATGGGAAAGGAAATAGTTAATCAAGTCCAGGAGGCACAGAGAGTCCCATACAGAATAAATCCAAGGAGAAATACGCCAAGACACATATTAATCAAACTGACAAAAATTAAACACAAAGAAATCATATTAAAAGCAGCAAGGCAAAAACAACAAATAACACACAAGGGAATCCCCATCAGGATAACAGCTGATCTCTCAGCAGAAACTCTACAAGCCAGAAGGGAGTGGCAGGACATAATTAAAGTGATGAAGGAGAAAAACCTGCAACCAAGATTACTCTACCCAGCAAGGATCTCATTCAGATTTGATGGAGAAATTAAAACCTTTACAGACAAGCAAAAGCTGAGAGAGTTCAGCACCACCAAACCAGCTTTACAACAAATGCTAAAGGAACTTCTCTAGGCAAGAAACACAACAGAAGGAAAAGACCTACAATAACGAACCCAAAACAATTAAGAAAATGGGAATAGGAACATACATATCGATAGTTACCTTAAATGTAAATGGACTAAATGCTCCCACCAAAAGACACAGATTGGCTGAATGGATACAAAAACAAGACCCATATATATGCTGTCTACAAGAGACCCACTTCAGACCTAGAGACACATACAGACTGAAAGTAAGGGGATGGAAAAAGATATTCCATGCAAATGGAAACCAAAAGAAAGCTGGAGTAGCAATTCTCATATCAGACAAAATAGACTTTAAAATAAAGACTACTAGAAGAGACAAAGAAGGACACTACCTAATGATCAAGGGATCGATCCAAGAAGAAGATATAACAATTGTAAATATTTATGCACCAAACATAGGAGCACCTCAATACATAAGGCAAATACTAACAGCCATAAAAGGAGAAATCGACAGTAACACAATCATAGTAGGGGACTTTAACACCCCACTTTCACCAATGGACAGATCTTCCAAAATGAAAATAAATAAGGAAACACAAGCTTTAAATGATACATTAAACAAGATGGACTTAATTGATATTTATAGGACATTCCATCCAAAAACAACAGAATACACATTTTTCTCAAGTGCTCATGGAACATTCTCCAGGATAGATCATATCTTGGGTCACAAATCAAGCCTTGGTAAATTTAAGAAAATTGAAATTGTATCAAGTGTCTTTTCTGACCACAATGCTATGAGACTAGATATCAATTACAGGAAAAGAGCTGTAAAAAATACAAACACATGGAGGCTAAACAATACACTACTTAATAACGAAGTGATCACTGAAGAAATCAAAGAGGAAATTAAAAAATACCTAGAAACAAATGACAATGGAGACACGACGACCCAAAACCTATGGGATGCAGCAAAAGCAGTTCTAAGAGGGAAGTTTATAGCAATACAATCCCACCTTAAGAAACAGGAAACATCTCGAATAAACAACCTAACCTTGCACCTAAAGCAATTAGAGAAAGAAGAACAAAAACACCCCAAAGTTAGCAGAAGGAAAGAAATCATAAAAATCAGGTCAGAAATAAATGAAAAAGAAATGAAGGAAACGATAGCAAAGATCAATAAAACTAAAAGCTGGTTCTTTGAGAAGATAAACAAAATTGATAAACCATTAGCCAGACTCATCAAGAAAAGAAGGGAGAAGACTCAAATCAATAGAATTAGAAATGAAAAAGGAGAAGTAACAACTGACACTGCAGAAATACAAAAGATCATGAGAGATTACTACAAGCAACTCTATGCCCATAAAATGGACAACCTAGAAGAGATGGACAAATTCTTAGAAATGCACAACCTGCCAAGACTGACTCAGGAAGAAATAGAAAATATGAATAGACCAATCACAAGCACTGAAATTGAAACTGTGATTAAAAATCTTCCATCAAACAAAAGCCCAGGACCAGATGGCTTCACAGGCGAATTCTATCAAACATTTAGAGAAGAGCTAACACCCATCCTTCTCAAACTCTTCCAAACAATATCAGAGGAAGGAACACTCCCAAACTCATTCTACGAGGCCACCATCACCTTGATACCAAAACCAGGCAAGGATGTCACAAAGAAAGAAAACTACAGGCCAATATCACTGGTGAACATAGATGCAAAAATCCTCAACAAAATACTAGCAAACAGAATCCAACAGCACATTAAAACAATCATACACCATGATCAAGTGGGGTTTATTCCAGGAATGCAAGGATTCTTCAATATACGCAAATCAATCAATGTGATACACCATATTAACAAGTTGAAGGAGAAAAACCATATGATCATCTCAATAGATGCAGAGAAAGCTTTCGACAAAATTCAACATCCATTTATGATAAAAACCCTGCAGAAAGTAGGCATAGAGGGAACTTTCCTCAACATCATAAAGGCCATATATGACAAACCCACAGCCAACATTGTCCTCAATGGTGAAAAACTGAAACCATTCCCACTAAGATCAGGAACAAGACAAGGATGCCCACTCTCACCACTCTTATTCAACATAGTTTTGGAAGTTTTAGCCACAGCAATCAGAGAAGAAAAGGAAATAAAAGGAATCCAAATTGGAAAAGAAGAAGTAAAGCTGTCACTGTTTGCAGATGACATGATACTATACATAGAGAATCCTAAAGATGCTACCAAAAAACTACTAGAACTAATCAATGAATTTGGTAAAGTAGCAGGATACAAAATTAATGTACAGAAATCTCTGGCATTCCTGTACACTAATGATGAAAAATCTGAAAATGAAATCAAGAAAACACTCCCATTTACCATTGCAACAAAAAGAATAAAATATCTAGGAATAAACCTACCTAAGGAGACAAAAGACCTGTATGCAGAAAATTATAAGACACTGATGAAAGAAATTAAAGATGATACAAATAGATGGAGAGATATACCATGCTCCTGGATTGGAAGAATCAATATTGTGAAAATGACTCTACTACCCAAAGCAATCTACAGATTCAATGCAATCCCTATCAAACTACCACTGGCATTTTTCACAGAACTAGAACAAAAAGTTTCAAAATTTGTTTGGAAAAACAAAAGACCCCGAATAGCCAAAGCAATCTTGAGAACGAAAAACGGAGCTGGAGGAATCAGGCTCCCTGACTTCAGACTATACTACAAAGCTACAGTAATCAAGACAGTGTGGTACTGGCATAAAAACAGAAAGATAGATCAGTGGATCAGGATAGAAAGCCCAGAGATAAACCCACGCACATATGGCCAACTTATCTTTGATAAAGGAGGCAGGAATGTACAGTGGAGAAAGGACAGCCTCTTCAATAAGTGGTGCTGGGAAAACTGGACAGGGACATGTAAAAGTTTGAGATTAGATCATTCCCTAACACCATACACAAAAATAAGCTCAAAATGGATTAAAGACTTAAATGTAAGGCCAGAAACTATCAAACTCTTAGAGGAAAACATAGGTAGAACACTCTATGACATAAATCACAGCAAGATCCTTTTGGACCCACCTCCTAGAGAAATGGAAATAAAAACAAAGATAAACAAATGGGACCTAATGAAACTTCAAAGCTTTTGCACAGCAAAGGAAACCATAAACAAGACCAAAAGACAACCCTCAGAATGGGAGAAAATATTTGCAAATGAAGCGACTGACAAAGGATTAATCTCCAAAATTTATAAACAGCTCATGCAGCTCAATAGCAAAAAAACAAACAACCCAATCCAAAAATGGGCAGAAGACTTAAATAGGCATTTCTCCAAAGAAGATATACAGACTGCCAACAAACACATGAAAGAATGCTCAACATCATTAATCATTAGAGAAATGCAAATCAAAGCTACAATGAGATATCATCTCACACCAGTCAGAATGGCCATCATCAAGAAATCTAGAAACAATAAATGCTGGAGAGGGTGTGGAAAAAAGGGAACACTCTTGCACTGCTGGTGGGAATGTGAATTGGTACAGCCACTATGGAGAACAGTATGGAGGTTCCTTAAAAAACTAAAAATAGAACTACCATATGACCCAGCAATCCCACTACTAGGCATATACCCTGAGAAAACCATAATTCCAAAAGAGACATGTACCAAAATGTTCATTGCAGCTCTATTCACAATAGCCCGGAGCTGGAAACAACCTAAATGTCCATCATCGGACGAATGGATAAAGAAGATGTGGCACATATATACAATGGAATATTACTCAGCCATAAAAAGAAACGAAACTGAGCTATTTGTAATGAGGTGGATAGACCTAGAGTCTGTCATACAGAGTGAAGTAAGTCAGAAAGAGAAAGACAAATACCGTATGCTAACACATATATACGGAATTTAAAAAAAAAAAAAAAAAAGTCATGAAGGACCTAGGGGCAAAACAGGAATAAAGACACAGACCTACTTGAGAATGGACTTGAGGATATGGGGAGGGGGAAGGGTAAGCTGTGACAAAGCGAAAGAGAGGCATGGACATATATACACTACCAAACGTAAGGTAGATAGATAGTGGGAAGCAGCCACAGAGCACAGGGAGATCAGCTCGGTGCTTTGTGACCGCCTGGAGGGGTGGGATGGGGAGGGTGGGAGGGAGGGAGATGCATGAGGGAAGGGATGTGGGAACAGATGTATATGTATGACTGATTCACTTTGTTATAAAGCAGAAACTAATTAAAAAATTAAAAAAAAAAAATCTGCAAAAAAAAAAAAAAAAAAAAAAGAAACCTAATTTAAACTGGCTTAAACATAAAAGGGAATTTGTTGGCTAAAGTAACTAAAAAAGGACAAGGGTGGCTTGATCCTGGTGTGCACACAGCATCATCAAGAACACCTCTCAGCCCAGTTTTCCTCTGATTGGCTCCATTCCTGAGCTAGTGCTCCCTTGGTGGAGGCAAAATGACTGCAGACTGTCCCAGAATCTCATCTTCCAGTTCCAGACCCCAAGGATAGTGAGCTCTTCCTCTCCCGTCCTAAATTCCCTTTCTAAGGCTCCCTCTGCCCTTTTCCACAAAAGTCCTGCCTGGGGCCCTATTGAATTGAGTTCAGGCTTGAACTAATCACTGTAGTCAGCGAGTGAAATGAGCTAATTCCTAGCTCATCAGGGCCTGGGCATTTGCCAAGGGCAGGAGCAGTCAGGCCTGTCCGAAGCACAAGGGCTGAGAGCAGGGGAGGGGGTGGCTCCCAAAGGAGAACTGGGATGCTGTTACCAGAAACTGGAGAACAGATGCTTCATAAACAAACAAAAATAACCCGTGACCCCACATACTTCATATGTAATGAATATAGGACATGGGAGAGAGGTGACAGGGGTTTAGAGAAGATGCTGTGGAAATTCAGAATCAAGGATCACCTCATACAGGAGGTACCATATGAACCTGACTTTGAAGGTTGAGTGGAATTTGTCATATGTATCCATGAGAGAGGGCACTCCAGGCTGGGAGGACTGTGTGACCTAAGGTATGGGGGATGGGGACCATAAATGGGGAAACTGAGTGATTCAGTGTGGCCAGAACACAGGCCCAGGAAGAGGTGGTGTAGCCTATGAGGGAGGAGGTGGAAGCAGGGATCAGATCTTAGGGGGCCTCAGGTGCCAGGAGAAAGAGCTTGGAAGACAGTCTAGAGAAAGCAGGAAACCACTGATCATGGCAATGATATCACCTGGGACATTAACCTGCTCAGATAATTTAACTTAAAAAGGGGAAAACATGGAGAGCAACCAGTTAAGAGACTCCAGATATGGTTTAAGCAAAAAGCAAAGAGAATCTAAATGTCCCATTGACACCTCCAGCCCAACATGTCTGAGACAGAAGCCAGCCAGCTTGGTTTCCCCATGCCACTTCTCTACCTGTGTTTTCTGTCCTGATGAATGGCATCAGCATCCCCATGAGTCATCCCGGACTCCCACCTCTCCCATGTCCCCCACAACAAACTCATCCACGAATCTGGTCCATTTTTCCTCCTGTTTCTTGAATGTACTTGTCTTGTACCTCTGCACCACCTTACTCCTCAGGCCTTCATCATCTGTTGCTTGGATGGCTCCAACAGCCTCTTAACTGGCCTCCCGGCCTCCAGCCTTATCCCCTTTCAATCCTCCATACAGCAGCCAGAGTCATCTATTTAAATTACAGCCAGCTGGGGACTCCCCACTGACCAACCCCTTTCAGGATGTGGTTTCCAGCCTCACATCTTCCTGCACCCCCAGCCATTCTGAGCTGCGTTCAACTCACCAAATGTTGCTGATCTCTTTCCCCTCTGGACACTTGTATGTGCTGCTTCCTCTGCTCTCCCCCGCACTACCCTCCCGCCTCCTCTGTTCCTAGTGTAGGAGCTGGAGGGCTGTTCCTGGTGGGAACGTGTTTAGGAGGCTGGGAGACAAGAGAAAAGAGTAGGGGGAGGGCTGGGAGCTTCCTGTGGTGGACATGTTCCTTGTCTGCCCGGCACTTGCCTCCTCCTGGGAACCGCAGTGCCTCTCCCCACATTTTGTGTGAGCTGCTCCCCACATGCAGGTGTGTGGTCCAATGGGAGCCGCCACCTTACATGGTCTTGCCTCCCTGTCATAGGGATTCACTGTGAGGCGGATGACCCAACCAGGCTGGTCCCCAAAAGTTTTCTAACCAGAGCTATGGAGAAATGGCCTCTTCCCTTTTTGGTTGAGGCTGAAAAGCTAGATTGTGGAGTTCCTTGCTGCCAGGTGCCCCGCCTTGTGGCAAAAGGTGACATTCAGAGAGAAATGGAAATGACAGGCTGAGGGGAGGGTCCTGACAGGGTTCTGGTCACTTCTAAGATCCAGGGCGACTTGTTAACTTGCTGTCCTGTAGAGCAGTGCTTCTCAGACTCTCTGTGGGGAAGGGCCAGATTTTTTTCCCAATCTACTATAAATCACTACACAATAAAAAAAACTTTAAAAAAATACCCTAAACACATTTTTTAAACGCCTCATTTTTTTTTACTGTTGTATTCAACAGACCTAACATTAATTCGTCAATTTGTTATAAAAATTTGTCAACACTTGATCCTAATTTCTGTACTCACCTCATCACGGGCTGTATCAAGCAGCCAGTCAGTGGCACACTCTTTGAGTAGCCCTGCCCCAGAGGCCTTTGTCCACCCTTGCTGGCCCCAGCTCTGCATTCCAGCCTGAAGGAAGGGGGAAACAGAGGAAGTGTAGGGCAAGCAAGTTCTTTTTAAAGAAGTAATGCTGCCCAAGGGGGAAGTGGGGAGGGGGAGGGATGGAGTGGGAGTTTAGGGTTAGCAGATGCAAACTATTATATACAGAATGGATAAACAATAAGGTCCTACTGTATAGCACAAGGAACTATATTCAATATCCTGTGATAACCCCTCATGGAAAAAAATATAAAAAAGAATGCATATATATATGTGTAACTGAATCCTTTTGCTGTACAGCAGAAATTAACACAACATTGTAAATCAACTATACTTCAATTTTTAAAAAAAGAGGTAACATAGAAGTTTCACACATCCCTTTCATTCCATTCCACTGGTGAAAAACATGGTCACACTTAGTTGCAAGGAAGACGGGAAAAGATAGCCTCTAGTTGACTGGACTTGTGCCGTTACTAAGAAGTTCCATTACTAAAAAGAAAAAGGGGAGGACGATTATGGGAGACCACGGCTTTTGCCACATGCTGCTGAGAGCCACTAGGGGGCTGTCCCCAGGGCCTGACCCTATGCTTGGGAGTGTGGGAGGCTTGGCTACCTGGGGACTATATTGGTATCTGCTGCTTTGCAGCAAACCACCCCAAATTTAGTGGCTTAAAATAACAACCATTTTCTGTGGCTGGGTTCAGTTGGTGGCTCTGCCGGTGGTCTTGCCTGGGGTCGCTCATGCAGTTGTTGTCATCTCGTGGTTTGATGAGGGCTGGATGGGCTAAGATGTCCTCACACACACATCCAGCAGTCAGCAATCTTGAAGCTGGGGTTCCTCGGTTCTCCATGTGGCCTCTTCAGCAGGCTAAGCTCAGGCTCACTCACGTCCTGGTCTCTGTTCCAACCACAACCAGAGAGAGGGCAAACCTCATGCACAGGTGTGCTTCAAGCCTCTGCTTGCATCACATTTGCAAACGGGCCATCGGCCAAAATAAGCCATATTGCCAAGCTTGGGTTCAAGGGGAAGAGAGGAAATCACTTCTTGATGGGAAGAGCAGTAAAGTAACGTTGTTGAGAAGCACAGGAGGAATGTTTCATAACATCTTCACAAAGAGCCTTCCATGGTGACCTCAGCTTCCACCTATAAGACAAGGAATGTCTGTCCTTGTTCAGGCTCTTGTGGCCCTAAGAAAAAAAATCCCCCAGTGCCCCAAGGAGTGAGTTCTCTTTTTCAGGGTACATATGGCCTTGCCCTGCATCTGAAGGGCTGCCAGGAACCAAAGCAGTCCCTGGAGGCCGAAGCTCTTCCTCTGTCTCACGGCTGAGCTGCAAGGTCTTCCTCATGACGCCTCTTCCCCCTCTGTCTGCTCCATTCTCCTCTCTGCTGATTGTTTTATTTCTGTTTACTTCCGACACCTGCTCCCTCACAATTTCTGCTTGCCCTGGGCACCAACCTATGGCACCCTTTCACCTTCTGGCCCTGTGGCTAGTTGGCTCAGCCTCTCCATGTTTCCCCCATTCCTGTTCCAGAAATCATCACCTTGACTGGCTGGCTCATATCCTCAATCTGGACCACTTTGTGGTGGGCAGGCCAGCCTATGGATAGGCTGTCTGGAGCTCAGGTGTCCACATTTCCTCCATCACCTGGAGAAGTAGAGGAGGACTATTGTAGGTTGAATGGTGGCCCCCAAAAGATATTCCATGTCCTAATCCTCAGAAGCTGCGAACATGACTTTATTTGGGAAAAGGGTCTTTGTAGACATGATTGAGATGAAATTATCCTGGATTATTCAAATAGGCCCTAAATTTAAAAACAAGTGTCCTTCTAAGGAAAAGACAGACACAGAAGAGGCCATGCAGAGATGGAGGCAGAGGTTGGCATTATTCAACCACAAGCCAGGAAATACCTGGCACCACCAGAAGCTAGAAGACTCAAGGAAGGATTCTCCCCTAGAGCATCTGGAGGGAGTGTGGCCCTGACAATACCTTTTCAGACTTCCAGCCTCCAGAACTATGAGAAAATAAATTTCTGTTATTTTAAGCCACCAAGTTTGTGGTCATTTATTACAGCAGCTCTAGGAAACTAATATAGACACACTGCTCAAAATAGAGTCTTCTGAGCAGCAGGACCCATTGGTAAGGCAATTTCCCGGCACAGACATATAGGTCACATAAGCACATACCTCATTCCCCGACCAGTGAGTGAACACTTCTGCTCTATCCTTCCAAGGCCTGAGACCTGCAAGTCAAGACAGATCATACCCCAGTGTCCTACTCCTCAGCATCCACAAACATGATGCTTTCAAGAGGTCTCAAGAATAAAAGGATGTGAGAGACATATATATATAGACTTACAAATATATTGGAATATTACTATATATATATATACACACACACACGACACACACATTGGAATATTACTCAGCCATAAAAAAGAATGAAATCTTGCCATTTGTGACAACATGGGTGGACCTAGAGGGTATTATGCTAAGTGAAATAAGTCAAACAGAGAAAAACAAATACCGTATGACTTCACTTATGTGTGGAATCTAAAAAACAAATGAACAAATACAACAAAACAGAAACAGATTCATAGATACAGAGAAGAAACAGATGGTTGCCAGAGGGGAGAGGGATGGGGGAAATGAATGAAATAGGTGAGGGAGATTAAGAGGTACAAACTGCCAGTTACAAAATAAATGAGTCACAGGAATGAAATCTATAGCATGGGGAATATAGTCAATGATATTGTAACATCTTTGTATGTTGACAGATGGTAACTAGATTTGTCATCATGATCATTTTGTTATGCATAGAAATATTGAATTACTACATTGTGCACCTGGGACTAACATAGTGTTGTAGGTCAACTTTACTTCAATTAAAAAATTGTTTTCTGGGCTTCCCTGGTGGCTCAGTGGTTGAGAGTCCGCCTGCCGTTGCAGGGGATACGGGTTTGTGCCCTGGTCTGGGAAGATCCCACATGCCACGGAGCGGCTGGGCCCGTGAGCCATGGCCGCTGAGCCTGCGCATCCGGAGCCTGTGCTCCTCAACGCGAGAGGCCACAACAGTGAGAGTCCCGCGTACCGTGAAAAAAAAAAAAAAAAGAAAAAAGAAAAAAGTTTTTTCCATTCCCTCTGAAAAAAAGAGTGAAAGTAAAGCGTAAGATGGAACAGTATTTTAAGAGAGAATTAATTATAAGATCATGGGAAGTGTTTTCTTTGGTTGTCTGTCTCTGAAGGACACAGAGTCCTGTGCCACAGCATCCTTTTAGAGGCAGAGGGAAGAATCCAGGGAAGCAGAAGAGGAGATAGGAAGAGTCACATCCGGATGCCAAGCACATCATATTTCTGTTCACACAAATCAGAGCGTCATGGGAGGTTAGGACAGAAAGGGACTTTCACATTTAGCCCTTTTGCTTTATGGATGAAAAAGCAGAGGTCCGAGAGAAGAGTGACTTACCCAGGGCCACAGCTGTTTGCTCCCCACATCCAATCCTTTCCTTTTCCTGTGCGGCCAGGACTTCACAGTGTGCCCTTGGCAAAGATGACTATTTTTTTAACTGACTTTATTCATGTCTCTACCCGTTGTAAAACGCCTCTTCTACTTCTCTATTCCTGTGCCCTTTCCCTGCTTCCCTGAACAGAGTGGCTCATGAACCCCTTGCTCCTGCCAAGTGCAGCTGAGGAAATAGGAGCGGCCGCTTGGCTGAGCAGACAGGAAAGGATACACCGAAGGGGTGCTGGTCCTCCAGCCTGGCCGGGACCGCAGCATCTCCACCTAACTCTGCACGTTCCTCTGCCTCCAGTGGAGAGCCCTGGGGTCTTCGGTTCCTGGCATTCCTTGCCAGCATGGTTCTAAGTAAGATCCTGACAATAGAGTCACTTGCACAAGATTCGATAAACCAAAGATAGGAGAGCCCACCTTCTCTGAATTGGCATGGACAGGCGTGAGGTTGGCCATGGCCTCCAGGCGAGCTCCTGCAAGCTGCCCACATTGGTGCTGGGGCGATCCCGGCATCTTCTCTGCAGTCCTGGCACTTCCCGATTTTGTGCAGTCTGACGGGAGCTTCCCTGACCAGCCCTCCCATCAGTTAGGTAAGCCTCTAAATCCCCAGTGTTGTGTATTTGGGGTATATAGAGTGGCTTCTGTTTCTCTGACCAAACCCCAACTGGCACAAGTAACGAAGCTGTGTAAAAGGATGTGTGAGGTGGGGGAGGATCCCTTTGGAATGTAAAAGGTCCCTCCTAGAAAGTGAAATTTTTTATATAAAGTGACAAACCGGCTCCTAGGTTTGTTTTTGTTTGTTTGGTAGGAGCCATCGTGGGTGTGTGACCTTGGAACCACGAGGTTAACATCAAAGCTCTCCTCTGAGACGTGTTCCAGGCAGGAGAGCTCCTCTGTTCCGCCCTCGCCCATCACAAGATCCAAGAGAATCACGGTCAACACGGCCAGCTCAAGGGTGAGTCTTCCTTCCCTCCAGGACTGATGACACATAGGGAAAAACCCAGAAGCCACAAGGAAGTCCAGAGCAATCTCTTTGAGTATGGCCATTCTATTTTATACGAGCAAGGAGAAAAACAAGTTTACGTTACCTGATTTCCATGAAGAATGGGAACAAAAGTTAATCAAGTACAACTAATCTTTTAAGACACACTTCCATTGATATTTGGGCTAAATCATAGTACTTCCTGCCTTTTATTGACACTTTTCTATGTACTGCCTGAAGCTGTTTTATATATTATCCTATTTAATCTTCCCAACAATGCCAAAGTGAGGACAGCATTTTCCCAGGTTCATAGAAGCCTGAGGCTCAAACGGGTCAAAACTGCCTGACTCTTGAGCCATCCTCTTTCCCCTGAGTCAGTCGGCTTCTTTTACTAGAAAGGAGGAAGGAAGAACAAGAGGGAAAGAGAAAGGCAGCAGGAAGAGGAAACAAGAGAGACGGACAAAGGGAGAAGTGAGGGGAGACACGTGTATAAGAAGAAAGGAGAGAGAGGAGAGAGAAGGCCCAGAGTTGTGCGAAGGTGGAGAAACTCATCTCCTCACCACCTCTACTCAGACCGTGTGCTTCAGAATGTCACCTCTGCTCTCCACTGTACTTATTAGCCAGGTAGCCACTGTTCACAGCCCTTCAACTGCTCCTTATTCTCAGGCTTTCTGAGCCTCCAGTGTGAATGGAAAAAGCCACAACAATCCACCGGGTAAAGAATTCTTTGGGCTGCCCCATCAGGGCTCAGAATAATGTTACACCAGAGGGTAGATTAAATCAAGCAGAGCAACAGCCCCAGCTTCTGGGCTAATAGGGGATGGGAATCAGGTTTGCCCTTGTGCCATAGGGTGTCTCATGAAGACTGCCTTGGATACTCTTCTGCTTCTCCTTCCAGGCCCTTCTCTAAGCACCCTCAATCCCACCCTGGTATCCTATACCCCCAGCTACCCCTGGGCTTACCATCATGAGATAAAGACATCCTCAACCCCCGGTGACTCAGCGAGCCCGTCCTTGCTCTGTGTCCTGTGAGAAAGCATCTAGGCTGAGGAGGCGGGGCAGTGGCAGGTCTTCCTGGAGCCCTCCAGCCACACCCTGGCCATGGTCCCTTTCTGTGTACATGTAAGGCAAGGCCAGGCCAGGGCTGGGAGGACCAAAGAGGGCACTTGAGAGCTGGTCCATATCTCCTGAGATCTTAGAGTCTCAGAGGTCCTGTGAGCCAGTCCTTTCATTTTATCAGTGGGCAAACTGAGGGTCAGAGAGGTAAGGGGAGGAGCCCAAGGCCACACTGTCTGCACACTGCTCACAGCCCCGACACCCAGCCCAGCGCCCTTCCCTCTGGCAGCTCCCAGGACCCCAGCGGCCAGTGAGCCAGCAAGAGCCTCACATGTGATTACAATTACCGTGGGCTTGGCCTGAGCCCAGCCACACCACAAGCACAGCCAGGCCTGGTCACTGGCCAAGTTTCCATCTCAGTAGAAAAATGAATAGGTTCAAGGGATACATGTTAATCTCAAACACACGAGTGGGAAGGAGTGGGGTGAGAGGGAGAGGCCAGCCAGGATTTCTCGGGCAATGTCAGTCCGCCAATAGCTCCTGAGTCCCCCCCCAGGAGGCAGAATGCCCCTGGCCAACAGAGAAAAAACAGGCTGTGTGCCTGCTAGGGGACCAGGACTGCCCACCTGTTGGGCACTATGGTTCAAGAACCATCTCGGGATTGTTTGTGGTTATAAACCCTGCCGGCTCCTGGGCCCAAGATGGAATTCAGCTGGTAAGACTTGGCCGGGGGTCCCCATAGCAGTCACCCCTCCTCAGTAGGCTCCTTTCTTGCAGTAAGCATTTTCCACAGCCCTTGTGTTTCTATCTTTCCTTCAACATCACCATCCCCTGCCACAGATAAAGAAACTGAGGTGCAAGGATGAAGGATGGCCCGAGGCCGGGTAGCCAGAGGAGTTGGGATGGGCTAGGACACAGGCCAGTCTGGCCCACAGCCTCCCTCTGATGCTCCTGAGCTGCCCTGTGGCAGCCTGGGCTGTGCCTGGGACTCTCCTGCTTTCTCCTGCCCAGCGCCATGCCCAGCATCTGAAGACTTACTTCATGAGCTGTCGTCTTCATCTGCCCTACCTCAGCGGCATGGCCCTGGTGGGGCCCCAAATTCCACCCTAGCTGCCAACTTTTGCCCCCCTAATAATGACGTCTCACATCCTTGAGGCTTCTACACTGTTTCTGCAGCCCTTCCACCCTCGAGACTAAAGTTCCTTCTTTCCCCCCAGACTTGAAGCAGTCATGAGCAGCACACTGCTCCCAGTCTACCTCAACTCCCAGAACACCCATCTGCAAGCTGTGCTCAGTTCTGGCCTCAGAGAAGGCAGGACATTTGAATTTTTGACCTATGATATATGTGCATCTACCCTTTGGGGACTTATAACAGGTTCAATAGATATTAGGAGAACCACCACTCTCTGCCCTGGGGGCAAAGGAGTTAACACTTTGCTGGAACTGTACTAACACCATGTGATATGCTAAAAACTCTATGGAGGACAGCAGCCATCAATTAAATATCAACTGTCAAGTGGGGAAGATCTGTGGCCCCCAAAGGGAACAATGGACTTTTTGATTAGTGATGCCTCTGAGGGAATACGATTCCTCAGAAAATGAGGTCTGCCTCAGAGAAATGTGCTTATTTACACTGACTTCTAGACTGGCTGAGGACAGCCCAGGGCCTGCAGCCAGGCATCTGAGTGAAGGGGCGAGCAAGCTCGAGTGCGGTTTCTTGCCGACTGGGGGATTTACGGGCTTCCTGGATGGGCCAAGCAGCTCGGGTTTGAGGCCAGCAGCTGGGCCAGGAGGTTGGCCAAGGTTTTCTTAGAGGCTTTGCAAGCAGTTGGGCCCTTGGGGAAAATGTCTTGGACACATGGCGGGGCGGAGGGGGGAGGTTACCTGGTCTTCCATCTCCTCCAGAGGCGAGGCCTCAGCAGGGGCATTTTTTCCTGATGAGGCAGGGGCGGGAGCCATGGGGGTGGGATGGGGAAACGGAGCACAGAAATGAAGCATTATTCTCAAAAGGCCATCTCTCTCTTTTTTCTGCTTTCAAAAAGCTCCCGTGATCACTTTGTATTTAAGCCAATCTTGCTTTTTCAAAGAAATGAAGAAAGAAAAGGAAGTTTTTCCAGGTCTAATTATAAAAACCGTAAGTCTGGAAAGATATGGAGGAAACTTCTGTCTCCTGGTTCTGCCTCCACCAGGTACCAGCGAGGCCCACAGGGAGGTGCTGGTCTGTGAACACCTTGCCAGGGGTGGGGAGAGCTCCATCAGCAGCCCCAGGGCCCCCAGTCTCAAGACACCCCACCCCCGTTCTAGTTATATCTCCACTGCTGGAATTAAAGTCCATTTCTTTCCTTTCAATTGTCGTGAGAACTGGACAATGACCAAGAGACTAGAAGAGCTGGTGATTTGAGTCCTTCTAGGCTCTGAGGGAAAGCAGGCTGGGGGTCTCTGTCACCCCAGGGCACCTAGTTCTTAAAATCTGTGCCATCCCCTGAAAGGGCAAGCCCCAGATCCAGGGCTGCCCCAGTAGGACAACTGTCTGAACCACATGGCCAGGGCGGCATCCTCCTAAGCAGATGGCATCAGTCTCCTGGTCTTGCGCTGACCAAGAAAAACAGAGGGGGTGGCCCTTGATTTCCTGTTTGAAGATATGCTAGTGGGTAGGGGGAAGATGGGGGAGAGAGAAAGCATCTCATTCTCTCCCTCATCTATCAAATCTACCAATCCCGACTTCCCAAGGTGAGGTAGAGGTGGGCTGTCGGGGCCCAGGGAGGAGGCATCTGGCAGGAGCGGCCGGTCTCTCGCAGCTCCTCCAACTCTGACAAGCTTTGAGCTCTGAAACCAGGCCCTGGGGGACCCCCATCACCCCGCAGCAAACCTCTCCTTGCTCCCAGAGCCCCTCACAGCCCTGGCCACTCAAGATGACATTTTCTAAACACTGGAGAAAGAAGCAGACGGGAGGAGAGTCCTGGGAGCTGGAGACGGCCCCAGGAGGAAAGCAGGTTCCCTGCTGAGAAAGGCCGAGGCACCCAGATCCCACAGGGGACTGGACGAGGCCGGAACACGGCTCTCACCCTGGCTCTGACACCACGCTGAGTGGGAGCCACACAGCGGCTGGAGCCAGAGCCCTTGGCCTGGCCAGTAGTTCTGTGGTCATAACTCGTGCTCCCCTGAGCAGCCCGAACACAGGCACTGCCCCCCACCAGCACCCCGTGCCCCAGGAGCTCCTGCAGAGCTGCCCAGAGGGGCGATGGCAGAGCTAATCCTATCAGCGGGTTTGAACGAAGCACTGTTCCCTCTGTGCTTCAGTTACAGGACCAGATCTGGCTCGTGGCCTTGTGGTGCTCAATATATATCTGGGGAAAGAAAGACTTGCTGTATTACTCCACCTGGAAGGAGCTGGCGTTTTTGCTGGGACAAATTCCCCAGGGATGGAATCTCAGAGGCAGAAAGGATAACCGGGGTCCCTTAAAGCAAACGCGGAGGGGCTTGGTTAAGTGTAGGTGGCCTGCATGGGGGAATCTGGATGACCTGAGCTCTTGACCCACCTGGGGTGTTTTTAGGTGTTTGTAGGAAAGTCATCCAACAATAACAACAATAAGAGTAATGATGGGTGCTACAGCGCAGAGGTGGCGGGGTGGGGGGGAATCTGACGGGCTCCAGAGTGTAGTTTCAAGGTCACTTCCGGCCCCCCTTGAAACCTTCAGAATAACTGGAGCAGCCCAGCCTGCTGCCCTGTAACCCGAGAACCCCTGAAAAGTGGGCTGTTTGGGGCTCTGGGTTGGCCACTCATTGAATCCCTACCCCCTTAAACTCTCACCTCCAAAGACAGTCATGCAGCCAATGCTTCAAGGGAGATCTGCACACCTCACACATCCCATGGATGATCTTTGGTTCCCCTCCAGCCTGGACAGGGTGAAATATAGCCCGTCGCCACTACCCAGCCCAGCGTGCTGATGTCTCAGGGCAGAAGCCTTGAGAGGAATCTCAGCTTCGGCCAAGGTAAACAGAGGAGTCGAGACTGGCTAAGCCAGGTGGCTTCTTTCTCCCCACCTTCCGTCCCCCTGCCTACCATCCCCTGGAGCCAGGGAGGTGTTTGGGTAACCCCAAGATCCCTCTCCACACTGTCTACAGCCAGCACCGGTGTTCCGGCAGCATTCCAGAACTGTGGCCTGGCTGTGGGTCGCTGCCTTTGAAAGGGTGAGAAGTATGGGGCTCTGGCTCCCAGGAGAGAGACTACCTCAACCGGCCTGCCTCCTGCCTGCTTGGCCTTCCCTGAGCAGGAACCCCTTTTGGGGAGGGGTGATTGTCCTCTGAGCAGGGGTCCACTCCCTGCCCCCTGCCAGAAGCAGCACAGAGTCCCTATTCTACAGGTAAAGGAAGAAATTTCCCGATCTCTCTTGCCATCCCATCCAAGGTCCTCCACGCTCCTCCAGGCCTAAACTCATGCTGAAATGCTGACATGTCCTCGTCTGCTGGGCTTTGTGAAAAAACCTTTCCTACCTTTGTGACTTCGGGTTCCAAAGCTTCACCACTTTCTCTTCTCCAGATGAAGAACCCCAGCATCTGACACAGTGTTTCCTTCACTCTGCAACACCACTGTACCACAGAAATAAAACGCAAGCCATAAATGAGAGTTGTATCTGTAATTTAATGTTTTCTAACAGCCACATTTTTAAAAAAGAAAGGTGATATTTGTTTGAATGATACGTTTTATTTAACCCAATATATTTATATTAACTCAAATGAAACTTATCATTTCAACCTTTAATTAACATAAAACATTATCGATGAGATAGTTTACATTCTTTTTTTTCATGCTAAGTGTATTCGCTTCCTAGGGCAGCTAGAAAAAAGTGCCACAAACAGGGTGGGTTAAAATAATAAAAATTGGGCTTCCCCGGTAGCGCGGTGGTTGAGAATCCACCTGCTGATGCAGGGGATGCGGGTTCGTGCCCCAGTCTGGGAAGATCCCACATGCCGCGGAGCGGCTGGGCCCGTGAGCCATAGCCACTGAGCCTGCGCGTCCAGAGCCTGTGCTCCGCAACGGGAGAGGCCACAACAGTGAGAGGCCCGCGTACCGCAAAAAAAATAATAATAAATAAAATAATAATAATAAAAATTTATTCTCTCATAATTCTGGAGGGTGGAAGTCTAAAATCAAGGTGTGGGCAGGGCCGTGCTCCCTCTGAAGGCTCTAGGGAAGAATCCTTCCTTGCCTCTTGTTAACTTCTGTTGGTTAGTCCTTGGCGTTCCTTGGTGTTCCTTGGTATTCGGCTGTCTCCCTCCAGTCTCTGCTGCCCTCACCACACCACCTTTCCTTTCTGTGTCTTGATCTTCACATGGCCTCCTTATAAGGATACCAGTCACTGGATTTAGGGCTCACCTTAATCCAGTAAAATGTCATTTTAACTTAAACAATTACAAAGATTCTATTTCCAGTTAAGGTCACGTTCTGAAGTTCCAGGTGGACATGAATTTTAGAGGGCGCACCATTCAACCCAGTGCAATGTCAGATTCAACTTGATCTGGTCAATAAAGTCCATGACTCCTCCCCCATCTGATTTTTGGCTCCTAAGTTTCTGTGACTGTCGTCTGTTCTGTTGTCTTTGTCCCTTTGTTTCCACTCTGGTGGTGCTTGGGGCAGGACCCCAGGTAAAAAGAAACAAGTGAGATTAATTTTAATAAGATTAATTTTAATTAACTTTAACCCAGTATCTCCAAAATATTATCTCAACATCTAATCAATACGGAAAATGATCAACGAGATATTTTACATTCTTTTCTTCACACTAAGTCTTCAAAATCATGTATGTGATGCTTACAGCACATCTCAATCCAGATGAGCTACGTTTCAAGTGCTCCACAGCCGCAGGTGGCCAGTGGTACCTTGTTGGACAGCGCGGTTCAAGAAATTAGAAAAACAGAGTGAGGCCTATGGTGATGCAGGGGACGCCCCTGGGGAGGTCGGGGTCGGGCCAGGAGTGGCATTTCCCCAGTGGCTCCACCACCTCCAGGTTCTAGGTCTCTCCTGATTATCTTTCATCTGTGTCTCCTGGTGGTGGAGACGGGATGAGGAATCTCTGAAGTTAATTCAGAGTTACTGCCAGTCTCTTAAAGCTGCAAATGACATCTCTCTCCTCTCTCTCTTTCACACAAATGCACACATACGCACATACTCACATATCCTGAGAGCCTTCCAATTTTCTTCTGCTGTGCACGGACGTCACAAAAAGTGACTCAACCTCACGTAAGATCGGAGGGGGCCCCGGAGTGTGACTCACTGCCTTGAAATTTCCAATGGGTTACACACGTCTTCTTAGATGATTTTTAAAATTTTATCTTTAATGGTTGTCACAAGGAAACAATTTGGTGTGGGAGTCAGATTGGGACGAGAATCCCACCTCAGGGCGGGAAAGGATAGTTGTGATGGACGGGAGGGGACTGGGCCCCTCGAAGTGTCAGGATTCAAACGGTTCTGGTGAGAAAGGAGGATGCTTCCTCTCAGGACCTCAGGGCATTTCAAGATACTTTAGCGTTACAATCACCTCAAATAGCAAGAGTCAGCCCCTGGGGTCTCCAGGAAGTACTTTGATTTAGGGAGGTTTGAACAACTTCAGTGTCACTGCTGCCTAAAAAGCTGCAGAACGCTGCAGGGCAGGGGTTCCCAGCTATTGCCACACACTAGAATCCTCTGGGGAGCTTTTTAAAATCCCTACTCCCAGTCACACCCCAGACCAACTCGATCAGGACCTCTGGAGATGGGGCCCAGGCACCAGTATTTTTTGTAGGTTTCCCAGGTGATTGCAACATGCAGCCCATGAGGAGACGCTGCTGGTGGGAGGGCCTGGGGCCCTTTTACACCAGGTGGATAATTCCAGTCCTTGATGCCTAATGAGGCCCTAATGCACAAGGGGGAATTGTTAGTTTACAGGTGATGGCGACTTCCCCCAGAGAACAAGAGCCTCAGTTTGGCCAGGACTAGGAGGTGTCTTTGGGTGTGAAACGTGCAGCCCCCAGGGAATGGCCTGCACAGGCTGAAAGTGTGGAGGAGGGCTACCGAATTGCCTCATGTGAAAGAAATACCAGGAATTGGAGAGTTGGGGCTGGCAGCTGGAGGAGAGAGGCACTGCCAAGGAGAACATTCAGGCATTCAGCTGGTATCTGTGTGAAGGAATAGCCATCGACAGTCTTAGGAGTGTGTGACAGGGACTTCTCTGGTGGTCCAGTGGTTATGACCAGGCGCTTCCACTGCAGGGGGCGCGGGTTTGATACCTGGTCAGGGAACTAAGATCCTGCACGTTGTGTGGCCAAAAAAAAAAAAAGTGTGACATTCTGTTTTAAGGTCTTTGCTATGTCATGGCATGGGGTCACCTCCCTCTCCACCCTCGTGCCTTTAGTAAGTGACAGGACAGACTATTCCAATGCCAAGGAGACAGGACAGCTGTTCCAGGCTGGTTCCCACCCCACCGCACAGGTGCCCTCAGAGCTGCCAGGAGTGCTGCTGGGTCTACCACCGTACCTGGTGTATCAGGCAGGGGCCCAGCAGGAAACAGATGACGCGCTCAAAACGGATAATGTGAGGGAGTTGAAAGAAGGGACTGTTTACAGAGCTGTGGGAAGCTTTGTGTGTGTGTGGATACCATGGAGCTGGTAACAGCCCAGCACCGTTAACTCCACTAGGCCTGTGGGGACGGAGACAGAACAGGCTGTGGGCCGCATGACGAGAGTTGTGACCTTCTGTTTGAGGGGCACAGAGGGCTCTCAGTGACCCCACAGGGAGGGAGTAGGGGGAATGATGTTATGGGTTGAATTTCATCCCCCCAAATTCCTGTTGAAGCCATAACCCCCAGTGTCTCAGAATGGGACTGTATTTGGAGACAGGCCTTCACAGAAGTGCTTAACTTTAGACAAAGTCGTTAGGATGGGCCTTAATCCAATCTGGCTGGGATCCTTATAAGAAGAGGAAGTTTGGTCACACAAAGTGACCCCAGGAACAGAAGTACAGAGAGGAAAGACTGAGTGAGAAGACAGTGGAAAAGTGGCCATCTGCAAGCGAAAGGGAGAGGCCTCAGAAGAAACCCACCCTGCTGAAACCTTGATCTTGGACTTCTAACCTCCAGAACTGGGAGAAATAAATTTCTGTTGTTTAAGCTACCCAGCCTATGGTACTCTGTTATGGCAGCCCTAGCAAAGGAATATAGATGAATACCCCAAATTTACCCTCGTCCCTCTTTACAAGCTCTGGTTTGTGCCTCACCCCCACTGGCCAAACCCCACCAAAAGCAGGGGGGCATGAGAGCAAGTGGGCATGGTCCATATAAGTCAGGCCCCAGGGAGGAGAAGGTGGAGCCTGGACCTGGAACTACAGACAGAGGGTGTCCGTCTACTTGGGAGGGGTGTTGAGCCAACTTAATGTATCAAAGGACGGGCGACCAGGCATCTGACACCAAATTTACAGGTAGGACACAGGATGGTGTGGTGAAAGTAGGCCACCACTTGGACCAAGACTGGGAGAAAACAGAAAAAAATGATGATGTTTGGCAAGATGGTAGCTGACTTTTTTGTCAAACTTTTCTTTACCAATATGGTTAGCTTTTTTAGCCTAAAAAGAGAAAATCCAGAGGCAGACTTTTCAGAAGAAGCAACTCAGTCTAGCTTGGGGGACAGCTATTAGGGGGCAGGGAGGCGGCAGGGGTATAGTGGATGAGGGCAGGCAACTCCCTTGAAAAATTACAAGCACCACTGGAAGAAAGGTGTCCAGGTATCTTGGGCACGAGAGCCCCCTTCTTGCATAGGACAGGTGATTCCCCAGCCCTGGACTCCATCTCAACATGGGGCACACCCAGGGCACAGTTCAGAGAGGAGCTGCCCTAAATGCCCCTCACCCCTCACTTCTGCCCCCAGAGTCCCTGGGGACCTGCCATTCTAGACTTGGTCCGGTGTCCCCACCTTAGGTCTCTGAGCACCGTGCGTGTCCTCCTACTGGGTGGGACAGGCCAGGCTGCCAGCTGCCCACCCCAGCCCTTCTCCCTCTCCACGCTGGAGCCCTCGTGTCAGTGTCCCAGGACTGCTTACCAGCCTGCCCTCCCTGCCAGCCCCTTCCCTGGCTCAGCCTCTGGCCCCGCAAGCCTGGGTTTTCCAGATTAGAAGATGCCGGTTGTCCTCATAGGTTCTCCTCCTGGGGACCTCAGGCTGGGCCAGGTGGAGGGGCTCTGAGGATATAGCTGTCTTCCTTACCCAGAGCTGACATGTACTCAGCTGCTCTCCGAGCCTCCTTAACTTACAGGAATCGATAAGAGGAAACCAATAACGCAGGATCACCTACCTCACCAAGCCAATGTGAGGGCTGCTTGAAAATCAGGACTGGGGTTCAGAGTGTGTGGCATACAGACGTTTCTGACAAACGAGATTACAACCAGATTACAGAGGCCTCTGGGAGGGAACACAGCTGGTTGCCTCCCTTTCTGGCTGGCCGGAGTTCACGGTAAGAACTCCCACGTGCAGGGCACCACCACGTGCTGATCTGGGAGCTCTCCGCGTCCTACCTCTTATAACACTCCTGATCATTCGCTGGGGGTGGGCGAGGGGGAGAGGGAGGCTGTGATTCTCCCCGTTGTGAGCCTGAGGCAAGCGGGACAGAGTGGTCGTGTAACCAGCACTCAGCCAGGCATACAGCAATGACACAGCCAGGATTTGAACCCTGGTAGATTCAGGGGCTACTCTCTGAGTCACTGGCTCAGTTTCCTTGTAGCTGAAGGTAGGCAGAAAGGCACTCACTGCTTCCAGAAGAATAAGAAGAGGCCCCACCTGAAGACAACTGGTCCTGTGAAGTCCAAAGGAGCTCCCTGCCTCCTACTGGCTGAGGTCCACCTCTGTCCCCAGGCTATGGAGGTTGTCCCTGGAGAGACCAGCTCTTTCTTACCTCACTGGGGCTCAGCTGGGCTCAGAGTTCCTGCAGTCCTGCCCCTCCCCCCACTCCCCCTCCCCTCCCCTCCTTAGTATCGACCCACAGATTCAACCAGGGATTTACAGATCTCCACAGGAGGAATGAACTATGGGTAACAGTAGGAACAGCTCCAGTCTTCTGAGTCCAACCTGGGGATTGCTTGACTTGAGCACTTGACCCCCAAGATATTAAGCAGAGGTCTACATGTTTAGGATGCATTAGTCAAATATGGGACAGGGGCTGGGAGTCCTCTCGGGGGGAAGTGAACTCCTCCCTAACCACTGCCTGGCCCCCCCAGCATTGGAATGGCCCCAGCTATCTGGTTTAGAAGTGTTGGGGGAGGGAGAGATGTAGGCCTTTAATCTTCCTCTTCTTGACACCAGAAAGAATTGATGGTCCTACGTTAATCAGCTTCTCCCTCCAGGCAAAGCACTGAGCAGGGAGACGCAGGTGGGGCAGTTCTGACATTATCCCTTGTTAGAAAGCCAGAGACCTCCAACAGGCATCTGTGGAGTTTTCAGTCCTCAATTCATATACATTCAGAAAACGCAAGACATTCTGATACTAATACTAGACAGTGGGTGCTTAATAATCACCAAGATCGCCCAACGCAAGCTTGCAATGTAAAATATCTCATAATTCTAATTAATAGCACATACTATGTGAGGGACGTTTATGGAACAGGCACTTCCTAAGATCATTTTATGTCCGCCTAAGAGAATACACCTGCCGTAATGAGCACTGTCTAGCAAAATGGCTTGAGAGTTGCAGGGGCAAAGTGGTTGTTACTTGAAGCCACACAACCTGACACCCTAGGGATATGTTTGCACCTGAGGGAGTGACTTGTCACATGAAAAGCTAAAAGAATGACACCACAGGGACCAAACAATGCAGCTAGGGACCCTCCAACGTGGGGAAGAGAACATACTTCTACCCATTTTTCAGTGAAGCAACAAGTGGTAGGGACACATAACTACCTTTAGCAGGAAACCCAACTCAAAGTAGCTTAAACCATCTCACATAACAAGAAATCACAGTTAGGCTGGCTCCAGCAAGGGTTAATTTAGCAGCTCAATGTCATCACAAAGGACCCAGGTTCTTTCCACATTTCTGCTCGGCTATCCTTGGTGCTCTTGTCAGCCTCGGGTTGGTAACTACACGCTTACAGTGGTTCCAGGCACAATATCCAGAGGTGTAAGAGAGATCTCCTCCTATGAGAATGAGAAATCTTCTTCTGAAGCACCCCTAATAGACTTCCCCCTTTTATCTCACTGGCCAGAATGGGGTCACATGTCCATGCCTAAGCCAATCACAGACAAGAGGGATGGAACCTTCATGATTGGCTTGAACCAATCGGGACCCAACTTGTGAAGCTAAAGATAGGCTCAGCCTGGGCTGAGGCACAAGGCTGGCTGGGGGAGAGTGGGTGCTTGGATTAAGTCAGGTTCCATTACTGAGGAAGAAACTACATGCCAGCTGAGGCCAATTCCAGGAGTTGGCACATAGCAGGCACCAAATACTTATAGTCATTTCCCTCTAAGCATCTTGCCAAAGGGCACAGAGCTATAAGTGGCCTGGCCAGAACTCAAATCCACAGAGAGGAGAACAAGAGGGCTAAAGATAAGCTGGGCTTGTTCACAGTTGTCCCCCAGGACAGCTCCCACGATGAAAGGCCTCGTTCTCTGGGGAGCTGGCCATTTTGTCATCCTGCAAGTGAGGACTGCAGCAATAGCTTTCTGGAGCAGGGGTCTCCCCTCCACTCCATGGTGACCCCGTGAGTCCCACCTCTGCCAATATCCAGCCAGCCCAGCTCTCACACCACAGCTGCATTTTTCCACCCCTTCTGTACAGAATAACTCCCCAAAGTCTGACAGTTTTTCCTCTGTCTGCACTTGATTTATGGCTACAATTACAAGCTTTCCTTCACACAGTCCGCATGCCAGCAGATATCTTTTGCAAATCAGCAGCGTTGCCCTCCCAGCTCCTGGCTCAAATCCCCAGCATGAGTGCTGCGGAGGACCCTTCCCTCCACATTCTGAGATACCAGGCACTGCTCCCCTCCCACCCCCCGCCCCATCCCCAGATGGCTGGGCTGCCTGGGATACATCAGAGTTGGGTAAGAGGTTAGGTGATGTCTTTCAACAGAGACCCGAACAGACAGGAAAGGCGGCTCTCCGCACCAAACAGCCACCTGGGATGGCTCAGAGAGCAGCGTCTACAGTCGAGGGGGCTGGCTACCTCCCTAATGAGATCTTTACCATATGTTTCAGAGGGTTCCCATCTTCAAGAACAGAAAAAACCCTGGGCCATGTTTGATGGGTACCCCAGCCTCACTTCTGCCCCTTTGGCCGCCTCTTCCTAAAGTAACCACTCTGGAGTCCAGGTCTCTGGTTTGAATCCTAACTCTGCTTCTTCAACAAGTTATTTACCTCTTTGTATCCCAAGTTCCTTCTGTAAAATGGGAATAGTGATAGTACCTACCCCATAGAGCTATTCTTGGATTAAATAGGATTAGATTTAAGTCCTTAGCATAGTATCTGGCATGTAGTAAGTGTCCTCTCAATGTCCTTTTTTTTATCCTTACCATCATGGGTGTTTATTTGCTAATCCAGCGTGACTGTTGGGTACCACTGAGCATCTCATCCCACCAGGCACGATGCAGGTTGTCTCTGAGTGGGATCCCCGTGGTCCTCACAGCCTCCCTGGAAGACAGCATCCCCATCCTGCAGTTGAGCAAACCCAAGTCCGAGGGGCTAGGAACTGGTCCCAGTTCTCACAGCCAGAAAGTGGGAAAACAGAGATTGCATCCCAGGTCTGGCTGGGTCCACTTTTTCACTACAGCAACTGCCTTGCAACTCCATTTTATCTGAGGGAAGTTTTTGGAGGATTTGGGGGCAACTGGAGAAATCTGAGAGGTGGGAAAGGGACGTCGCCCAATTAGGAAACAATGCCACAATCCCAGAGGTCACCAGGCATCCTGGGGCTCCTGAGAAAAGAAGGCAGGGTCTGCAAAACCCTCACAACCTCCCACGTCTGTGACTTTTGTTGTCTGCCACCCAATGCTCCACAGCGATCCTAGGAAACTTGATAAAAGGAGAATGGCCTCCAGGGTCACTTCATGGAAGCAGGCTGAAAAAAATAAAAAAGAAAGCCAGGCATGTCAGGGCAGGGAGGTGCAGGTGTGGCCCTCTGCCTGGAGAGGAAAAAAGTTCTCTCTGTCCCTTCCCACCGCCCCCCTGGCCCAATTCAAGGATGTCGATGGGGCCTATGGGCTAGTGGGTGGGGTCACTGTGCACTAGGGTGTGGCCCCTTGCAGGGCAAGCCAGAGCAGTGCCCAGCTGGGGGCTGAGACTAGAGACAAAGGCACAGGGGTCGCTTTCCCTTAGAACAGATGTTTCTCCATGCGTCTCCCTCTCCCCACTTGTTGCAAGAAGCCCTAGACGGCTCTTCCTGCCCCACCCCAAGCCTGCTCCATTCAGAAAATGTGAGCCTGAGTCTGATCCCAGGAAGGCCACCTGGGCCATGCAGGCCCACATGTCAGGCCCTTGCTGCTTCTGTGTTGGCCTCTGCTTGCCTGAAACCCGGGTGTGGCCTTGTGGGGTTAAGAGGCCCTTTGGTCCAAGGCTCTGGGCCCCTATTCTGAGGAAAAAGGTAGTCCTGTGTTGGTTCCTAGGTTTAGGGTCAAGGCCCCAGCTAGTAAAAAAGTATCCTATTACTTTGCTTGACCTTTTTCTGAGAGGGGCTGGGAGGATGGTAAAGATCTGAGTACTTCTGAGTCCTCTGATCTGACATCCATCTTATGGCCACCTCAGTCTCACTGTGATATCGACAGCGGGAGGTGGCAGCTATACTGAAAAAAGAAAGATGGGATTAGACCCCTTCTGGTCCCATAATACAAGCTCTCACGACACCAAGGCAGCTCTGACAAACTGCCCTGTGTCCCTCACACCAGAGCAGGTTTCAGGCCTTTGGGGTGAGGATGGGATAGCCAAGGCCAAGGTCCAGCTGGCCAATGGGAAGGTGGGGTGGGAGGGGGGTTCTCAGGAGGGTGGCTGCAGGTTCGGAAGCAGAGGCTGAACCTGCAGTAATGGGTGACTGGGTGAGGTGGGGTGGAGTGGATAGGGCTGTGCAGGGAGCAGGGGGGAGGCCCCTGGGAGCACAGTGTTCTCAGGAAGCAGCAGTTCCTGTTGTAAATCCTGGCCCGTCGCCTCCGACAGACTTCCCGATTCTGAACTGCCTGGCCTCGGTGCTGGCACCTTCCCCACACAGAGCAGGAGGGGAGACTGGCCCCTGTGAAGGTCTGCCGTGTGGCATGGGCTGCAGGACGCCCACCCTGACTCCCTGGGGGGCGGGGGCCGTTCCCACTGTGCAGAGGCTGAGCCTCACCCCATAGCGAGTCACTCAGGGCTACTCAGAGCGGTCACAGTCCCCAAACTGGGGCTGCAGGGACTGCATTCTCATTCCAGTTGATGTGCTACGGAAGGGCATGTCACTTCTTTGTGCCTCCATTTCCTTGCCTGTAAATAAGAATGCTGGATCTTGGAGACCCCTTTCAACTTCAAGGTTCTAGATTCCTCTTTTGGAACCAGTGGTGCCACATTAATGACTTGCCGTGTATTCCTAAATTGGTTTATATTTGGGTGTCCTCAAAGCTCCCATGGTAAGAAAGGCAGCCTTTCTCTCTTGGCATGTCTGGGCCTTCTAGGGGAGAGGCTTCTGCCTTGCTAACAGGGGCTGAATCTCCCTCTGCCTCTGAATTAAATTCCACTCAACAAATATTGACTGGGCCATGCCATGTGCCTGTCTCGGGGCTGGGCATCATTGAGCTTAAGGAACTTCCCTCCAGGAGTTCTTAATCTAGTAGGGGAGACGGTCAATAAAACCTCGCTGACATGGGGTAGGAGAGCAGGTCGGGGAAGGAAACAAACAGCTCAGTCAGGGAGGTCAGGGAAAGTTTCACAGAGGAGATGGGTCCTAAACTGGGTTTTAAAGGGTGAATAGGAGTTCAATAAACTAAAGCACAAAAATACGCTAAAAAAAAAAATACTCCAGGCAGAAGGAATAGAATGTGCAAAGGCACAGAGGTATGAAACAGCATGGCATAAGGGAGAACTGCAAGGGTCTAAAATGGGATGAATGTGAAGAGGAGGGGAACGCCAGGGATGAGGGTGAGGCTGTGAGTGGGGGCAAAGCGAAAGGCCTAGTGGGCAGCCTGAAGAGCTTGAGCTTTATCCTGAGGGCCATAGGGAGCCATTGAAGGGTTTAGACAGGAGAAGATGATATGAAGATCTGTTTCTCAGAAAAAAGCACTATAGTGTGGAGGGCAGATCATGGGCGAGGGTGGATGAGGGGGTAGTGAAGGCAGGGAAAGCTACTGGGAGGTATTGCAACAGCCCAGTAAGAAGCAAGGAGGACTGGACGCGGTACGGTGGGCATGGAATCAACAGCCACCCAGGGGAGGGAGGCAGCGGGAGCAGAAACCATCAGAAGTGGCTGGGAGGAAGAAGGTCCAGAAACCAGTTAGGTGTGTTTCATGCTACAGGCGGGCATGATTTTTGTGCACCCAGTGAAGCTGTTCTCAAAGGAAACAAACCTGGGCTCCCAGCCACCTTCCCTGACCACGTGACGTGCCTCTCTCCTCGTGCTCTCCGGGTGGGGGTGGGGTAGAGTCTGTGACCCCAGCCTGGCCAGCCCAACTTAAAAACACCTTTCTGGGTCCCAAACAACCTCCCACCTTCCTCTGTCTCAAGGCCCAGAGTTCTGGTTCCCATGACAAGAGGCAGAAATTCGAGGACTGGGGAGAGATGAAGGGACCCACCCAAGGTCCCACTAGTCCAGCAACTGCCGGTCCCAAGGCTCCTCCGGACCTGAGCCCTCCCCTTAGACCTGTGGTTTTCAATGGGCACAATTTGTCAAAGTCCTGAGACATTTTGGGTTGAAGGGACGGGGGTGCTACTGGCATCTAACGGGTAGAAGGGGGGTGTGCTGCTACACACCCTGAAATGCACAGGCTGGGCCCTCACAACAAAGAATTATCCAGCCCCCAAAGTCAGTCGTGCCGAGGCTGAGAAACCCCGTTTTAGACAAGGGTGTCAGGGGTGCCCCTGCTCACAGAAGCCAGCAGGAGCCTAGATACTCAAGCAGGGCTCCCAGGAACATGTCCCAGTGATAAGAATAATCCTGCCAAGAGCAAGAGTCTGTGTTTCCAGGGACTGATGTGCTCAGAGGGGCTGCGACCAGCCCTATGTGCCCCAGGGGCAGGGGCAGGGCCGGGCCTGGAGCCCACCTCTGCGGCTTCCTCGGTCAAGTCCCAGAAGACCCCCTGTGCCCTCTCTGAAGGGCAGCACCTGCCTGAGTCTGAGGGGCTCCTCCCCTCCCCCTCCCAGCACCCTCACTCCAGCCGGCTAGGGGAATTTTTTCTTCTTTGGAGCTTACAGCGTGTTCAGCCGTCTCTGACACTGTGGGCTACAGGGGCCCAGCTGGGCGTCCATCAGGAGCTGCCCAGAGCCCACCCTCCACCAGCCTGGCTCAGTGTTTTGGCAACTCACTCAGAACACACACACGCCAAACGAAAGCAGGGCTGTCTCCAGGACATGTGTCTGCCCCACTGTGGCTCACTTTTATTTGTTTATAGACCAAACTGGCCTGCATTTGCTGTCGGTTTAACCCAGCGCTCCCCATTCCCCACCCCCCACCCCGCTGTGGGCCCATGCCCTGTCCACACTTCGGACCCCCAAGGTCCCTCTGCCCGGCTGGCCCTCCCCTCCTGAGCCTGGGACACAGATGCCAGAGGCCCCCACGGCACCCAGCCTGAGTTTGGCAGCATCTGCTGCCAAGTCAGGACACTCTAAGCGGAAGTGTGCCATCAGACCAGTTGGGGTTGAGGTTGGAGAACAGGCCCAAGAGAGTGGGATTGTCAGGCTTGGAGTCCGGCTGCTCCCCGTCTGCCCTGTGACCTCGGGCAAGTCCCTTCAGCTCTCTGTGCCTGCCTTCACATCTGTAAAATGGGGGCGGTAACAGCAGGGCTGTGGTGAGGACTCCCAGGTGCAAAGTATCACTACGTAGAGCAGGGCCAAGCGCTGGATAACGATGAAGAGCTATTATTATTATCATGTGCCTTGGTGCTCCTTTGTGAAGCCTGAGCCCTAGAGTCCTGGTCTTTGGCCCACCAGGGGCTCTACACAGGGGTGAAGACCAGCCCCCTTCCTGGCCAGATCCAAGGCCAGGATGCTGACTGGGCGAGGTAAGGTAGGGGACATTTTTTCGGGCAGAGGCTGTCATCTTCCTTCTCCCTCAATGGGCACCACCCTGAGGCAGAGTGTACGGTTCATTGGCGGCGGAGAGAGCAAAGCCTGGCCCTTGCGTCTGGTCTACAGAGAGACTGTGGACCTCACTTCCAAAGCCTGGATCCCCCTCCCTGTTCCTCAGGCCAACCCCTCTCCCCATGCCAGCCCCGCCTTCCCAACTGCCACATCCACAGACCCCCAGGACTTTTCTGGGCAGAGGGGCAGGGGTACCCCTGGTCCTGAGGCTGAGGAGGTCAGCCTTCTGCCCCTGGCTTTCATGTTCTCCATTTCTTTTCTGTGTGTCTGTGTGTATCTGAAATGTACACATTGCTATACAAGTTCAGTCTCCTGCCACAGTCCTCATGGGTCAATATACAAGATTTCTACCCCCTGATACCATAAGTTTGTTCCATCGCTTCCCACCCTCGGACACGTACTGGGCCCCCTTCCATCAACTTCACCCCAGAAGGCACTGTACCCTTTTCTCTTTCCCAATTCCCAGGCTTCCTCTGCACCCCCTCCCAACCCTCCCTAACCCCAGCACAACAGTCCCGCTGCCTTTTTTTTTTAATTCCTCACCTCTTTATTCCTCTGCCCTGTGGTCCTGTTTCCTCCCCCAAGCTGGCCCTGCAGGAGACTGCCTGTTCCCAGGGCGACCCCTCTAGGGGGAGGGAAAGTTCCAGTCTTTAGAACACCTTTAGGGCCTTGACTTCCAGCTAACACATCTGTAGGCCCTGGTTTTCAAATGATCTGTAATTAATGTGGTTTTGTTATTTAGCACTCTCTCATCAAAGGACTCATTTATTCTTTGCAACAATCTGACAGATAAGGCCACGCTTCTTGTGAGTAGCCCCAGTGAGATGAATGGAAGTCCCAGACTCCTCTGCCCACCTTGAGTTCCCGTTGCCAATGTTAATTAATTGCTATGAAGGATGGGAAACAGGAAGGGGAGAAATTCCATCTTCCCTTTCAGACCAGGGATGCCCTGAAAGCATCACCTATGGTTATCTCAAAGGTAAAGGCCCCGTCTCCTCCAAACGGGGACATCCCCAAGCTACTGACCTACTGATCTGGGTATCTGGTTGCCCAGAACTGTGGAAGCCTGCTCTAGAATGCAGCAACATCTCCTCTGAACTGGCCCCCAAATGGCAGTCTTTCTGTACACCTCCACCCCAGGATAAGAATTTAAAGCCCCCCTTCCCTAAGCACACCACATGGGACTCTTGGCTAAATAGCTGGCCTCTTGCATCTCCCCTCCCCCCCCTCCCCCATTACCCTAGAACGTGGGAGATCCACAGTGAATGCTTGATAAACACTGGTGGCAGGGGAAGGAATCTGATCCTCTGACACAGTGTTCTCAGGAGCGGCTGAAGAGAATCAAGCTGCCATCAAGGACCAGGACAGCCTCTCCTCTCAGTCTCCAGCCCTGAGCGCAGGGCCAGATGATGGGGAGGGGGGGCAGCTGGAGGGGGGTAAAGGTGATGACAGGGGATCAAGGTAGTGGGAGGAAGTGGCCCCAATGGTCCAAGGCCCCCTCTGACTTTTCAACTGGGAATTTCTGCTCCCCGCCCCCCCAAATTCCTCACCTCCAACACTCCAACCTCACTTTGCACAATCAGTGGATTCCTGAAAAGATGCCAGGAAATCGGTTTTTTTGGGAAATCATACCCTGTTCTGAATGCCCAGTGGGGAACGCTGTGTTGAAATACATCTTCTGTAAATCCTTTTGTAAAGTAACACCCCCTCCCATGACCCCCATTGCCCAGACCGGGTGAGTTTCTCTAGGATGCTCCCCCACTTCCTACGTTAATGAGCTGTCCCCCCCACCCCAGACTCACTGGGTCTGGAGCTGGAGGCCAGGCTGGGGGGACCCTCCATCTCAGAGGACAGAAAGGACAAATAATGAGATGTTTGCCCTGTGCCTGCGGGACCTTAGCCCCGCAGCGCTGTGAGTCACAAGCGATGAGTCACCCCTGCATTGTTTGTGTGGATGATCCTTGGAGAGATCAGTCAGACTGCAGGGGAAGTTGACTTTTCTCATCCCCCTTTGGGCTTGTGAGTTTGAGTGTGTGCGTGCCTGTGTGTGCATATGTGTGTGTGTATGCGCACATGGGGCAGCATGTCCCTGGAAAATCACTGTTTCTTAACACGTCTGGGGTAAAAATGACTACCCTTCAATCACAAGCTTGTGTCTTAAAGATAACAGGGTCAAGGCTGTGCAGCATCAGCCTTTGGAAGCATCCCTTAGGGGTGCAGTGGGGAAGTACCACTCCCTGCTCCCCTAAGCAGGGCACCCCTTCCTCCTCTGGCTCACCTCTCCCCTCTCACTAGTCACAGCGAGGTTGATTTTTGTTTCCTCTCCCAGACTGAGCTCCTTAAGGGCAACAGCTGTGGCTCATTCATCTTTGCACACTTGGCACAGTGCGTTACACATAATGTATGTTCCTTAAATAATTTTGGGCCAATGTCCCAAGCCCGGTGTTGACCTTGACCCCCGCTGTTCCGTACACTGTTAATGAACAGAGCCTCTCTCGCCTCTGTGGAAGCCTGAATTCACCTGGGCTGACAGGGCTGAGAGCAGCTGGTCTCTACATGCCTCTAAGACCCCATCCTGGGGAAACCGAAGCAGGAGGTACGTGTTTTCTGATACAGGGAGCATTCTGAAGAACACGAACCCTGAAAAGAGGAGAGCTTGTTTCTGAATTGGTTGGGATGTGTTTGGCCACCAGGAACTAACGCCCCCTGGAGCTGGCCTCAGGCAACTCAGTTTAAGAAGTAGAGGGTGTCTTAAACCAAGGATGAGGGCCTTAGAAATCATCCCAAACATTTTCCATACAAATGTGGATACAAGTATAAGTTTTTACAAATATGAAATCAAACTGTACATGCATTATTTTGTTATTTTCGTTCAACAACATATCACAAACATTTTTTCATGTTAAACCTAGACTTAAAACTTCATTCATTACTGGTAGTGTTTCCGTTGTAAGGACATGTCAGGGTTAGATGCACGTACCTTGTTGTTTGATAGTTAGCTTATTTGTCATTTTAACATGGAAAACAACATTATGAAAGAACGCCATTGTACATGCATCTTGAGTGATCAGACAGTTATTTAAGTAGCATCGCTGGACTACGGGGTAGGCATTGGGGTTTTCAAGTGTTTCGAGGCATATCACCTACCTCTCTCCAAGGAAAGATTGTATCAATGAAACCCCCCTCTCCAGCAGCCTGTGAGACTGTATATCCCCTCACGCCTCACCAGCACTGGGTCCTATGAGCCTGCAAATGATTATCAAAGAATCAATCAGTCATAAATAAATTTTCCCCTCCCTTGCTTAAAATACAGCTTCACAAGGGATGATCCAAACTCGCTGGGGAGGGACTGACATTACTGAACAGCTTCTACCATGTGCCAGGCATGAGACAGGTTCGCTCTCATTTAACCCCATGAGGTAGATACTATTGTTCCCATCTTACAGATGAGCAAGTAAAGGTTCAGAGAAGTTGAGTGACTTGTCCAAGGTCACACAACTAGGAAGTGGACAAAATTAGGCTTTGATCCCAGGTATGAGAACAAGGTCCATGACCTTTCTCCATATAGATCCTGGCGACACAAAATAATCTGGCCTTAATCCACACCTTCCAGCCTCATGCCTTCCAAGCCACACTTTAGCCACACTTCAAAGGGTATACAGCCTGTGTTAGCACAGCCACTGCTAGGTGCTGGAATCGGAGATGATTTTTTTTCTTGCTTATTTGTACTTTCTATCACAGCAATGTTTTACTTATTTAATAAAGAAACAGAAAGGGGGTTTAATTTTTTTTTAATTCATTGTCAAGATTCTCTTGGAGAAAAGAGTCCCCTCCAGTGTGTCCCAATGTCCCCAGACACACACACACACACACACACACACACACACACCATGACAACCTGGCTGTAGGCAGGAGGGAGCAGAGCATCTCAAAGAACATCCTGTGACCTTCTGAGGCCATGAAGAAAGGCTGGGGCCAAGCTCACCCACACTCAATTCTCCCACAACAGGCCACCGGCCTTTGAGGATGTCCTAGAGCTACTGCTGGCCTCCTTCTCCCCCAGGGACCTGACCTCCCCTGACTCAGGCAGGCTGGCTGTCTCTGGCATAGACCCTCGACCAGCCAGGCCCTGGGGAAACAGCTGGAACCAAATGACTCCAGCGGCTGTAGTTAAATGGCCAGATCTTCCAAAATAAGTAAAGGGAAGCTGAGGAAGACAGAACTGCCAGAATCAACGAGGGAGTCAGCTGAGGGCAGTGGAAGGGTGGGGTGGGGGTGGAGGGAGGCAGAGCCTGAGAACATATGGCTCAGGGGGAGCCAGGGCAGCAGCAGGGGCTGATCCAGGAAAAGGGTAGAAACTGGGGGACAGGATGGAGGGCAGGGGAGGGACTTCCCCCACTACACCCACATCCACACACACCTACCAGAATGCACGCTCGTTTGGGACTTCTGCAATATATTTAAGGCTTAGAGGACATGCAGTATACATTGGATGGATGGATGGATGGATGGATGGATGGATGGATAGATGGATGTGTGGATGTGTGGATGGATGGATGGATGGATGGATGGGTGGATGGGTGGATGGGTGGGTGGATGGATGGATGGATGGGTGGATAGATGGATGGGTGGATAGATGGATGGGTGGATGGATGGATGGGTGGATAGATGGATGGGTGGATAGATGGATGGGTGGATGTGTGGATGGATGGGTGGATGGATGGATGGATGGATGGGTGGACAGAGGGATGGGTGGACAGATGGATGGGTGGATGGATGGATGGATGGGTGGATAGATGGATGGGTGGATGGATAACTGACTAAACAAAACAAAGAATACATACATTGATGGATAACTAATAAACAGGCTTGGTTCCTTTAGAGGTCAGTGATACCAAGGTGAATCAAGAGTCATAAAAATGTTCTTTCCATTAAATACCTTTCCACCTGATTTTTAACATAGCTCTACAGACTTACACATTTTAAATTCTTTTATTACTTAATATTATTTCAGAAATAGTGTTACCTTTTTTTACAACCTCATTCTGGTTATCATTTGAATGGCTGCATAATATAACATTTTACCATAATTTACTCATCAGCCCCAGGTCATCGCTCATTTAGGACATTCTGGTGCTGCTGTATTAGAAGTAATGCTACCATGACCTTTTGGGGCCAGAGCAGTTTTCTGCCTCTGAATTATTTCCATAGAGTGAATTCACAAGAATGGGATTAAGGACTCAATGAGTGTGAACATTTTTATGACTCTTGATTCACCTTGGTATCATTGACCTCTAAAGGAACCAAGCCTATTTATTAGTTATCCATCAATGTATGCATTTTTGTTTTGTTTAGTCAGTTATCCATCCACCCATCCATCTATCCAACCATCCATCCATCCATCCAATGTATACTGCATGTCCACTAAGCCTTACATATATTGCAGAAGTCCCAAACGAGCGTGCATTCTGGTAGGTGTGTGTGGATGTGGGTGTAGTGGGGGAAGTCCCTGCCCTGCCCTCCATCCTGTCCTCTGCTCCCTGGAAAAAGACCAATAAATTCAGATTCACTGAGCTTGGAGTACCTGCTGTGTGTTGGTGTCTTCAAGGACACTTTAGGATGATAGCAGACACGAACATAGTGTTTGCTCTGGGCCAGGAACTTTAAGAGAGCTTTCTTTGTGTTAACTCAATTAATCCTTGTAACAGCCCACTGAGATAGATACTATTTTGCACACTTTAGAGAGTGGACATTGAGGCCTGGAGAGTTTAGCTGGGCCCAAGACCACATGCTGGTGACCAGAGAACCAGGGTTAGGAGCCCTCAGCACCTCTCACACACTCTCGCTGACACGCGTGCTGCAGTCTCCTGAGATCACCATCCTAACAGTTCCAGACCTGGAGTCACAAGGTAGGCGTCTCTAGCTCCACTGCAGGGCTCTTTCCAGAGGACAAACCTGCTGGTCAGTCAGCAGTTGGCCATTTTTTCCTTGTGAGTTGGTGCCTTTGCTGCACTGACGCAGCAGACCCGGCCTGGACCAACCCCAGGTCCTCATGCCCCATCCTTCCTCTTCCCAGGCACTCTGCTTCCCCATCTCCAGTCCTTGGATTTCTCAGTTCAGTACCCTGACCCTGGGGAGGGGGCTCCCAATGCCAGAGTTCTCTCTCTCTGAGACTCCACTCCCAGGAGAACCCAGGGGGCGCCCTCACCCCCAAGTCCAGAGGGCAGGATCATCGCTGGGCACCAAGCCTGGGAAAATGATTGGAACAGAGGAACTAGCTCTGTGACCTGGACAAGTAGCTTAGTTTCTCTGAGCCTGTTTCTTCATCCGTCAGGAGGAAGAATGATAGCTATTTTGTTCTTGTGTTTACTTACCACACAGCGTCCCAGGTGAGGTGAGAAGGCGGCCTGACGACTAACAAGGGCACTTCATCCTGCCACTAGGGGCAAGGAGGGGGCGAGCCCTGCGTCTGGACCGTGGGCACTGAAGAGAGGACGGGACTTCTTGGCAGGTAAAGGGAACAGGCCTAAAATCCCCTACCAGTATTATCCTAACCTCCAGCTGTTTGGAATTCAGCTCACAAGTATTTCTCAGCTCATGCTGCAGGTAAAATGGTGTTTGTGTGTTTGGGGCCCTGTGGGGAAATGGAGGATGATGCAAATGGAAGCAGCAGTCGGGCGACTTAAATGAACCATTACCTGCTACGCACAGATTTTTCACATTCACTCCTTCCTTTAACCCTCACTGTTACCCCAGGAAGTAAACACAGTCACCTCCTTTTACAGAAGAGGAAGTCGAAGCCGTTCCAGATTTTTCCACCCACCTTGGTATAGTCTGAGCGAACTGAGGGATGAGATGAACTGAGCAAACAGGAAGAGATGCTCTCCAGGGACTCGGGTTCCCGCTGAGTCACCTGCCTGGATGTCCATTTCATATGGCTTCTCTGTTACTCACTGACCAAGAATATGACTTAATTCCCCGTGGGCGATACCACCAGGCACATAAAGAAATGGATGATGACTGTGACACAGAAGCTAAAAGCCGCAATTACCCTCCATGACAGGAACATGGGATATTTTTATGAAGAGAGAAATTCTTGCCTTGTAAATTGCACTTGTGAGAAATCAGCCCATGCTGCTGGTGACCCTGTTACATCTTCCACAGCCAGAGGCAGCCTCACAGATGGCGGGGATCACCTCAGCCTCACCCCTGCTCATTAAGCCCCAGATATGTGTTTTGAGAGAGCGCTTAGGGGTCAGCCAGGGCCAGGATTAGGCCGGGATAGGCAGCCGGAATGCAAGTATACTCCCGACTCTCAACCTGGCTCTGCTGGTTGGTATCAATTGTGGGGGATGGGCATAAGGGAGGGTCTTTAAAAGGTCTTCTTGACGGTCCCACCCCGAGAGATTCTGATGTAATTGGTCTAGGGTGCAGCCTGGGCACTAGGAGCTGTAATAGCCACCCAGGTGATTCTGATATACAGCCAAGCTGAGAGCTAAATAGACCTTACCCCGCTCTGCCAATCAATGAATCAAACAGCAAGCTTTTAGCAAGTGTGGGCTGGAAGGGGGGCCAGAAATAGGACACCGTTTGTGCCCAGGCTCATTTACATGAAGTGTATTGCTGACTCCCCACACCCCATAGGCAACAGAGACCCTGGGAGGATGCCTAGGTGCAGGATGTGGTACCTTGCGGAGCAGCAGCTGCACCAGATCCAAGCCCAGGAGCTGAATCTGTTTGGGGGCTCCCAACAATGCACACAACCATTGCTCCCCGCCCCACACTGTCATCACACATGCATGCGTCCTCTTTCTTACTTTCTTACCTGCTTTCTTACTCCTCTGACCTTCACCAAATGTCCTGAGTGCAGCACACTCAGCTGCCTGAGGATCCCCTTTCATTCCTCTTACAAACGTTTGCTGACCACCTCGGGCACCAGGACTGCGAGGGGCAGCGGGCTGCTAGAAACGGGGACATGGGTGGCAACACGGCTCCTTCAAGGACACAGCAGTTCTTACCTCTAACAGGTGGAATCCATTCATTTGATGCGCTGCCTCGGGCGGGGCGGGGCGGGAGGTGCAAGCGGAGGTTCAGAAGATTCTCTAGCAGCTCACTTCCTCCAATGAAATCGCAGGCAGGTTCCATAGCTTTCCACTTACTTTGGGGTATACATAAAGTCCTATTTTCTGTAATCAAAGGCCAGTTCACTTGAATATCAAAGCCCCAAACTCTCACCCAATTTCGCCATCTCCCCTTCCCTCGGCCAGCGGATCAGCCCTGAGGTGGCTAGGGGGTCTCAGGGTCCATGCTGACACTCTGGGGGAGACTCTGTGTGCTCTTCAGAGGCTTTCCAGGGCTGGGGGGGCGGTGTCCCTGGACTCGACAATATCTCCTCCCGAAGCTGACACGACAGCAGAAGCCCTGATCAGCAGGGCTGTTTTACTTGCCCAATATTCAAATGTCTGTGGGTTGTTGATATTTTGTTGTTTGTCTTTTTTACTTTTTAAAATTATTTTTTAATTTAAGTATAGTTGATTTACAATGTGTTAATTTCTTCTGCACAGCAAAGTGATTCACTTATACATATATATATATACATTATTTTTTATATTCTTTTCCATTATGGTTTGTTGATGCTGTTGTTTGTTTTCTTTTTTTTTTTTTTTTTTTTTTTTGTGGTACGTGGGCCTCTCACTGTCGTGGCCTCTCCCGTTGCAGAGCACAGGCTCCGGACACACAGGCTCAGCCGCTACGGCTCACGGGCCCAGCCGCTCCGCGGTACGTGGGATCTTCCCGGACCGGGGCACGAATCTGTGTCCCCTGCATCGGCAGGCGGACTCTCAACCACTGCGCCACCAGGGAAGCCCTGTTGTTTGTTTTCTAATGAAGATATTTAAGAATATGAAATTTCATCAGAGTACATCTTATTTTTGTTCATTAGCATTTATTGCTCCCCCTACCCTTCAATAATAAACAAAAGTATTTTACGTTCATTGTACTATTTCTATTGATACAACCCAGAAAAGCATTCATTAATTCATTCAACAAATATTCAGCCAGTGGCTCCTGTATCCCTAAAATCGTTCTTGCCACTATGGACACATCAAGAAATACATCAGCATGGATCCTGCATTCAGAGAGCTTACCATTCACCCAGAACTCAGGAAGTAATAATTATGATATCATCTGCTGCAGAAAGATAAAAAGCACGCCACCCTTCATCTCAAAGCCCAGAGATTTCCAGAGTTCACATTTCAGTACATGACTTTCTAGTACCAGCATTATCATTTATACACAGCATTACATTGTGAATAATTTTTCCATATCAACAAATATTTTTCAACAAAATGATTTTAGTGTTTCAAGATGTGGAAGAATCATGAATATCTTAATCATGGAATCTTTAAAGCTGAAGGAGTCCTTACCAGTCTCCTATTCTGTGGGTGTGTGAAGTGGGTGTAAAAATCAGAAGTGAGAAGTATGAATCGTAGCAGCATTTCCCTCCTAACGGCACACACATTTTTGGAAGGGAAGGGAAGAAAAGTTAAAACTCTGCATTGGCCAAACAGCTCATGTGCAAGATTTAGCCCCAGCCCCTAAAAAACAACCCCTTCACTGAGCCACAGATAAGGGCTGAGAGACTCAGAGGGCTGTGTGCCCAGGTGGCCCTGGGGTGATATGATCAGGACAGCTGATGGTCACCATCATGTTGCACCATGTCCAGAAGCTAGGTGGCCGGGTCCCTCCTGCTCTCTCTGGATTCCTGAATTATTTGAAAAATTGCCTCTATCTTCTCAGCAAAGCCCAAGGCTGAGGCAACCAACGTTGCAAGCCAACTTTTTCCCTTTCTAAGGGAAGACATTGTGCTCCTTGAAACCACAGGGCTGGACCCTTAAACACCTTCTGAACACGAAGGCTGAACTTGACTCAAATTCCCTTTCCTCAACCGCAGCCAAACTGCTGCTGAATTTCAACTTTATTTAAACTTTGGAAAGGTCTGGTGAGTGTCTTTAGTTGGAAGAGGTTTTTTCTCTTCCTTTTAATCAGCTCATAAGTCAATAAGCAGCTTGGGCCATAAAGTTCATACTTGGAGAAACCAAAGACTAAATCACCATCTGTATTCACACCCAGGGTGGACAGCCTCAGCTTTCAAGAATTTAATGTTTGTCTTGGAGAAAACCAAGAGCCTAACTGCAGCCAAGGGATAGAGAAAGGCCGCCACTCAGCCCCAAGCTCGGCTTCCCCTGCAAACACCGGAGCAAAGGTAGTAGAACCACAACACAGTTGAAAAACACAGTCCAGGGGAGCATCTGTTCAGATTTGTTCATTTGAAGGTTCTGAGATGGTCTTGCATCACCCTCCATGTGTTTGAGTATGTGAATTCACTAAGCCATCTGCTGATGGCACCTTTTGCAGCTCTGCTTGGTCATCATTCCCAAGTGATTCCCTTGTGGGTGTTTTAGGTTTTCCAACTAAACTTTCAGCTTTGGGCAGGAACTTTGTGGGGCTCGGGAGTTTGGTTTGTTTTACTGCCACGCACCTCCCTGTCCACCCATGGCCCTTCACACAGGCTCTGTTGTAATGCGACGGGGAAGAAAAAAGTATGTCAGAAGTCGTGGTTCCTTTTTCACTTACAAGCCACCTGACACAGAATAAGTCACTGACCCAGAATAAGCAGGGGAGCTGACATATCAGAGGGGAGAGAAGACAGCATCCTGAATCACCTGTACTGGGATTCTGGTTCTGAGTGTCGTTTAGAGGCTGGATCATGGTGGAGAGCTGATGACTCTGTCTTTATGATTGTTACTGGTTTTCACCAACTCTAAGATTTCACTGATTGTAGTCACACAATTAAGTCACACCATTATTCCATTCTCATTTACCACCAAGAAAGAAGAAGGGCTGCCAAATTCAAATATGTGAAAACACGAAGATGTACATTTTAGAATCGATGTAATATATGTGGATGTATATACATTCATAGGGTCTCACTTATCATTATTTATGGCCTCAGAGATCCATCAGATTTGGTTGAATGAATCCATGCCAAGGAGCATATTGATACATACAATTTATCCATCAGTTATCAATAAATGCCGCAGGCACTTGACACTTAATTTCCACAACAATCTTATGAAATAGGCACTAGATTATCCACACTTTACAGAGGAGGTAACTGAGGCTCTGAGAGGCCACCTAACCCCTAGAATCCTGACCCTGTTCAATCCTGGCTCTTGAAAGATGTTCAAAAACGCTGTCTGAACTGATCTGTAGAGCCCTGTTCCTCAAGGCCTGACAATAAATAAAGCAGTTTGAGTTCTCTTTGGTGCTTGTGTTGCTAAAGGATGGGAAACATTTCTAAAAGCAAAGTTTTCTCACCTCTGTTGGGGTTTCAGCTTTCTTAGACTTTTTTAAAATATATATTTATTTATTTTTGGCTGCGTTGGGTCTTCGTTGCTGTGCGCGGGCTTTCTCTAGTTGCAGCGAGTGGGGGCTACTCTTCATTGCAGTGTGCGGGCTTCTCACTGCGGTGGCTTCTCTTGTTGCGGAGCATGGGCTCTAGGCCCACAGGCTTCAGTAGCTGTGGCATGCGGGCTCAGCAGTTGTGGCTCTCGGGCTCTAGAGCGCAGGCTCAGTAGTTGTGGCGCACGGGCTCTAGAGCACAGGCTCAGTAGTTGTGGCGCACGGGCTCTAGAGCACAGGCTCAGTAGTTGTGGCGCACGGGCTTAGTTGATCTGCGCCATGTGAGATCTTCCCGGACCGGGGCTCACACCTGTGTCCCCTGCATTGGCAGGCAGATTCTTAACCAGTGTGCCACCAGGGAAGTCCCTCTTAGACTTTTTGAAGAGAAGTGCGGCAGGAGGATTTTCTCAGCTTTGGTAACATCTGAGGAGCTTGCTGGAATCAAACCTTAAGGATTAAGGTTAGGATATAAAGACCAGGGTGCAGGGCACTGACAGAGCTCCCTCCATTCCCGTCTCTCCCTTGGGGTTTGGCTCCTTCAATCTACCCTGTTTTCCAAATCCAGGTTGCTTCCCATGAATCCCCATGCCTCTCCACCCCCATCCTCACAGTGTGGCAGCCTCTGGGGCGGCCTTGCTCCCCTGGAGAGCCATCCTGATTGCAGTGGAGGGGAAATTCCTTTTCTCTTTGGCCGACCTGCCATAGGGTGGAGATTTTTCAGAAGGCATTTGTATTAGGAAAAGAAAGCACAGTGGCACAAAAGTTGATAAAGCCTAGATTCCATACACTGCTTTGGCCTGTTCAGAGTTTACTGGGTCCACAGCACCACCATCTCTTCTTCGCAGCCAGGTCATCACTTCCATTGTTTGGGGAAAGGTTAATAATGTCTTTTCCCAAAGTAGTTCAATCTGAGCAGTTTCATTCTCTTCAAGTTCTTATTCATTTTTGAATGGATTTGTTGTTGTTTTTATTGTGTGTGTGTGGTGGTGGTGGTGGTGGTGGTGTGTGTGTGTGTGCATGTATGTTTTAGAAGAAGGGCTCTAGTGGCCGTTTGATGGTGGGAGATTTGAAGAGGAGTCAGCTTATCTTTTTGCCCGTGTAAATGATCGTGTGGAACGGAGGGTAAGTCACCTCCGATTAAAAAGACCCTGTGATTCGGCTCTGCTGCTCAGGAATACATATAAGCATTTGATGTCAGCCAGCCTGCTGCTTGGACTTGAAGATTAAAAGGCTTTTGTTCCACCTTGAAGCAAACAAAGCTGCCTACCCCACAAGGAAACGTTCTGTGTTCTTGTCAATTTCAGTGACCCAAACACAATCTACTGTAAGGTTTCTCACCAAGCCTGATTCATCTAAGAATAGCATGTGTAATAGGTTTGGGGCTAACTTGAGGTCTACTTCTTCCTAGGATCATCAATGATATGTTCTTTAATGTTTTTATTTTTTAAATTATATAATGGCAATGTGACAGAGCAGTTTGTATGGAGAATATTTCATATAGACCATCATCCTTCAACTGCATCCCACCTACTGACTTCATGTTTGCATGTCACCTTCGAGGCTTCATCCACATACATACTTTAGCTTCGTTGCAATCAGAGTCTCTTGTAACTTACATTTTCCAAATGGACTGAACAGCCCAGTGAGAGCAGAACTGCTCAGACCAGCACTGGTTCCCACTGCTACTCTAAACCGTTCTCCAACCTCCCCACCCAAAGACCACAGCTACTCTTTCCCTTCATTCTCAGGACGTGGCCACACATCTGTGACAGGGACAGTGTATCCTGTAACTGAAGCATAGCATTAGGTCTGACACATAATAGGTGCCCAGTAAATGCTGGTAGGAATTGAGTTCCCCATGCATACCAATTAGATCATGTTGTACCGACCTTAGACAGTCTACCTACCTACCCACACCCTTCCAATTTTCCCCACCGCGTTCCCACTGGAAGAGCAAAATAATGCAGTGACGACTCTGTCTGGGAAATCCACATGGGTCGGGGGAGGTGAGGAGGGTAATGACCTTGGATTTTCCAGGAGAGAAATAGAACTGACTCAAAAAATAAATAGCCCTTGGATGGGCGTCCAAGGGCTGGGAAAGGAGATTCTGTGAGATGCTGCTGCCATCTAGTGGTACACATGCCAATGACAAATTTTGCATCAAGAGACTTGAGGGGATCAACAGGGTAGATAACAAAAATCTCAGAATCTTAAAATATAGACATTCAAAGAGTCATCACAGGCAGAGTCAACAAATGCTGATTGAGTGGTCCTTCTTGGCCCAGCCTCTGCTGTGCATTCAAGTCGGGGTGGTGGTCCAGCGGACAAGAGAAGACAAACTTAGGTCCGTCGAACACAGGACCCTGCTAAGACAATGCCATGTAGAACAGAAGCAGACCCCAGTGAAGGTCAGGCAGGCAGGCGGAGAAGTGATGGGGCCTGGAATCTTACTTTAATACACATCTCTTTGGCATTTTTAAAAATACATTATTTCAATGGCTATAATTAATTTATTACATATTACTGACCAGGTACTGTCTAGGGCAAGGGTTCTTAACTTCAGGTCCACCAACCGTCCCTAGATATACTTCAGGGGATCCATGAGCTTGGACAGGAAAAAAAGTATATCTTTATTTTCATGAAACTCAAGCTGAAACTTAGCATTTTCGTCAATTATGCATTAGGCAACAAACCGCGCTGGTATTAGCAGAAACCGTGACTTTGTCATTCAGAGAAAATTATAAAACGTTTTCCTATCACAGTGCAGGTGTTGCAAATGTCTCAAATCACTTACTCATCACAGCTTTGAAGTTACAGTGATTATTAGAAGTGCTGCTAGACCTTACTAATGTTAATCAAGAAGCATATATATTAAGTTGCTCACTCTTTAAAATATTTTGATATCTGTATTTCAATATAATTGGCTTCTTTGAAATCCTTTGTCTTTTATTTTATTCATTTGAAAACATTATTCTGTAAAGGGATCCATGGCACACAAAAGGTCAAGGTCTGCTGTTCTGGAGGCTCAGAGGAGGGACAGGTGACCACAGGCTGGACTGGTCAGAGGAGAAAGGATGAAGGTCTTCTTCAATACAAGCCTTTCCTGGGGAAGCAGAACCAGGCTTTGCCAAAATGCGAACATGGAAAATTCTCTGACTTCTCATGTGTCCAGCCCAGCAAATGATCCCTTTGAAAAGAATCCAAGAAGATAACTTTGTCCTAAAGGATGAATGGCTAAAATCATTTTCATTTGGCAGGGCGGGGGGTGGATTTTCACTGAACGTGACTCAAAGCATCTGTGAATACAGAGGACTGACTGTCTGGTGATGGAATTCAGTTGGTATGGCAAACTGGGTCAGCCTGCCCTTGAGTTACACTGTCCCCACCGACTTGTCCCTGTGCATTGGCGAGGTTCTCTTGGTCATAAACAATATAGAAACCAAGTTAGCCAGACAGAAAAAGGCAGTTCAGTGGAGGCCACTGGAATCCGAGGGAGAGTGGAACCAAACCTCCCAGAGCAGCAGATACAGGGCAGCTCAGGCCTCCTGGCAAAAGGTGTCTGGGGACCTTCTCTCTAGAGCAGCTTCTCCAGTTTAAATGAGCACAGGAGTCACGGGATCTGTTAGAGGGCAGACTCCGACTCAGCTGATCTGGGGTGGGCATTCATAAAGCTCCCAAGTGATACTGCTGGTCCACGCCACACACTGAACAGCAAGGGTCCCACACATGCCTCCACCACTGTACCTCCCTGCTGCTGTGTCCCTCGGTCCCAAGCATCAAATCCCTGTGAGGGAGAATGCATTGGCCCAGCTTGAGTGGGTATCCAGGCCTAGGTCTGAAACTAGGATCAGTATGGCCTTACAGCCTGGATGTGTCCGCCTTCTTGGAGGGGGGAAATGTGAGAACATTCCAGAGGGAGGCACACCTGCCCAAACTATTGGCTAGAGGTCCCACCTCGAGGCAGCCCTATGGCTTCATCATCTGCCTCTGCTCCTTGCCTGCCCCATCTACACCATCTTCTTCCCATCCAGTGACCTCCTTCCACAACCCAAGGATGGGTTTTGATGAGGTTGCTGTTGATGGGGCCCTGGGCTCCCATAACCCACAGACTACACGAATGGCTATGTTCAAAACCCTTATCCCTTCAGATATGGTCCCCCCATTCTACCTCTCACCCCAGAGAGCTCACAGAATTTAGCTATGGATGCCAGACCCTGGCCTGTGGATGACCCCACACATGCACACACACACACACACACACACACACACCATTTCCCACACTCTGATTCCCTGACATCTGTGAAGCTCAAGGTCTCTCCCCAAGATCTCCTCCATTTGGACACCTGTTGCATCTCTCCTCTCAGGTTCACCCACTACAGCCACACGTACCCCCACTCCACTCCTCTTTGGCTGTACCCACAGCCAGGGACAAGGGACACTCAGCTTCTTCAGTCCTGTGGGACTCCAGCCACTTAGGTCAGCCCCTCGTAACCCCCTCCACCGAGGTGCAATGACTTCCTCACCCTTCCTCTCCCTTCCCGGGGCCTCTTAGCCTTGGCAGGAGTGACCTGTACATCCTTCCCCAGCCACCCAGTGGGGAGCAATTAGAAATTCATGGACAGAAAATGCCCAGCGCAATGTTTCTGGCAGAGCAAAGCGAATTCTCTGAAAGCCTCTGGAAAAAGGCTCTAATTGTGAGCACTGCCAGTACAGCCCCTGGGGCACTAACACCAAGTAACAGGCCTATTCTAACACTGTCTCAGAGGGCCCACGTTTAAAATTGTTGTGGTGGGGCTGGAAAGACTATGTCTTTCAACACTTTATTTTTTAATTAAACTTTTTATTTTGAGATAATTGTAGATAACTCACATGCAGTTGTAAGAAATCACAGGGAGATTCCTGTATACCCTTGACCCAGTTCCCCCCAACGATAGCACCTTCCAAAACTATAAGGCAATATCCCAACCGGGATTTTGACACTGACACAGTCAAGATACAGAGCATTCCCATCATCACGAGGATCCCTCCGGTTGCCCTTTTATAGCCATGATCACTTCTCTCCTGCTCCCACACCCTCCTTAATTCTTGGCAACCACAAATCTGTTTCCCATTTCTTTAATTTTGTCATGTCAGGAATCCTATATAAATGGAGTCATAGAGTATATAATCTTTGGGGATTGGCTTTTTTTCACTCAGTGTAATGCTCTGGAGATTCATCCAGGTTGCTGCCCTTATCAATAGCTTGTGCCTTTTGGTTGCTGAGTAGGGTTCCATGTTATGGATGTGTTATAACTTGTCCCTGTTGAGAGACCTCTCAGTTGTTTCCAGTTTTTGGCTATTACAAACAAATCTGCTCTGAACATTCACAGGTGGTTTTTTGTGCAAACATAAATGCCCAAGAATTCCATTGCTGAGTCATGGTTGTTACAGGCTTAGTTTTTTAAGGAACTGCCAAATAATTTTTCAGGGTGGCTGTATCATTTTACTTTTATCATTTTACCCACCTGAGTGAAGTACAGAAAACTCACCTTTGCATTGTTTTGCCCTCCTGCGTTTGCAATATAACAGTCTTAAATATTTTCTCTACATACATTTAGAACCACATCAGACTGTATTATAATCTCTGCTTCAACTATTAAACATAATTTAGAAAAGTCAAGAACAGAAGGAAAGTCTATTGTATTTACCTATATTTTGTTTACCATGTTATTCCTTCCTGCCTGCTGTTCTAAGTTTCCTTCTTTTATTGTTCCCTTTGTGTTTAAAGAACTTCCTTTAGCCATTCTTCTAGAGTAGATCTGCTGGTGACAAAGTCTCCTTATTTTCCATCGTCTGAGAGTATCTTGGGACTTCTCCCGTGGTCCAGTGGTTAAGACTCTGCGCTCCCAATGCAGGGGGCTTGGGTTCGATCCCTGGTCGGGGAACTAGATCCTGCATGCCACAACTAAGAGCCTGCATGCGGCAACTAAAAGATCCCACGTGCCGCAATGAAGATCCCACACACAGCAAAGATCCTGCATGCTACAACTAAGAACAGTGCAGCCAAATAAATTAAAAAATTTTTTTAAATAAAAAAATAAAAAAAGAATACCTTGATTTCCCCTACATTCCTAGGGGATATTCTCACTAGATGTAGGATTCTGGATTGAGGGTTCTTTTTTTTTTTTCTTTTTAATGGTACTTGAAAACGTGTGCCAGTTCCTTCTGGCTTCCATGGTTTCTGATGAGAAATGGGCTGTTATTCAAGTTGTTTTTCCCTTATAGGTAAGGTGTTGTTTCTGTCCCGCTACTTTTGAGATTTTTTTTCTTTGCCTTTAGTCCTCAGAAGTTTGACTATGATGAGTCTCAGTGTAGATTTCTTTGGGCTTATTATTCTCTTTGGTGTTTGCTCAGCTTCTTGAATCTGTAGGATTGTGTCTTTTGTCAAATCTACAAAGTTTCCAGCCACTATTTCCTTCAGTATTTTTTTAGCTTCAGTCTTCTTTTCCTCTTCTTCTGGGACTCTGGTGACAGGAAGAATGTTAGATCTTTCATGACAGTCTCACAGGTCCCTGAGGCTCTGTACATTTTTTTTTTCAGTCTGTTTTCTTTCCGTTGGTCAGACTGGGTAACATCAATTGTTCTATCTTCCAGTTCACTGAGTCTTTCCTCTCTCCCCTCCATTCAGCTGCCAAGCCTAGCCACTGAGGTTTCTATTTCAATTATTATATTTTTCAGTTCTTAAATTTCTATTTGGTTCTTCTTTTTAAATTTTATTTATTTTTTTTATTTTTTAGAACTCTGGGCAATTTTATCAGCCAGCTAGTAGTTTGACAAGCAATTTAAGAATTTTTTATTTTATATTGGAGTATAGTTGATTAACAATGTCATGTTAGTTTCAGGTGTACAACAAAGTGATTCAGTTATACATATATATGTGTCTATTTTTTTTCAAATTCTTTTCCCATTTAGGTTATTACAGAATATTGAGCAGAATTCCCTGTGCTATACTGTAGGTCCTTGTTGGTTACCTATATTAAATATAGCAGTGTGGACATGTCAGTCTCAAATTCCCAATCTATCCCTCCACTTTGGTAACTATAAGTTCGTTCTCTAAGTCTGCGTGTCTGTTTCTGTTTTGTAAATAAATTCATTTGTATCATTTTTTTTAGATTCCACATATAAGCAATATCATATGATATTTGTCTTTCTCTGTCTGACTTACTTCACTTAGTATAATAATCTGCAGGCCCATCCATGTTGCTGCAAATGGCATTTCATTCTTTTTAATGGCTGAGTAATATTCCATTGTATATATGTGCCACATCTTCTTTATCCACTCATCTTTCAATGGACATTTAGGTTGCTTCCATGACTTGGTGGTTGTAAACAGAGCTGCAATGAACATTGGGGTACATGATCCTTTCGACATTTGGTTCTTCTTTATAACTTCTGTTTCTTTGCAGACTTGTTTTTTCCGTTTGTTTCATGCATGTTTGTGATTGTTTGTTGAAGTACATTTTTTTTGTATTAACATCTTTATTGGAGTATAATTGCTTTACAGTGTTGTGTTAGTTTCCGCTGTATAACAAAGTGAATCAGCTATATGCATATGTATGAAGCACTTTCTTTTAATCACAACTAGTTTAAAATCTTTGTCAGATAGTTCTAACCCACCTAACTACCTAACAGCTAATACAGATATCTAAGAGATAACATCTGTTACCTCAGTGTCAGCATCTTTTTTCCTTCAGTTTGATGTCTTCCTGGTTCTTGGTGTGATGAGGGATTTTTTAAATTGACACCTGGACATTTTCTCATTATAAATGGGGCTGGATCTTATTTAAACCTTGTTGTCTGGTTTCCTATGTTATCACTCCAACAGGGACCTGGCAGGGTGCCGCCTCATTACTGACGGGAGGAGGGAGAAGTCCAGGCTCCCCACTTGGCCTCTGTTGATACCCAAGGCCAGGAGCTCCTCATTCCTGCTGGGAGGGGGTGGGAATTTGGGCTCCCTGCGTGGTCTCCACTGATACTGTGGTGGGGGGGACCTTGTTATCACTGCGCAGTGGTGAAACCCCAGCTCTTTACTAGGCCTCCTCTGATACGCCCAGCAGGAAGACGGAGGGAACCCAGGTGGGGCTGGAACTCCAGATCCTGGTTCCCTGTGTGTTCTCCACAGACCTAACGGGCAGGAGGAGGGCCTTGGTACTGCCTAGGGGGTGGGAGGAATGAAAGTCCCAGCTCCGTACTTGGGCTCCTCCGGCATCACCTCAAATACAGGAAGGAGGAGGGGCACCTCATTACAGCTGGCAAGGGAGGACATCTGGGCCCCACTCAGCCTTTGCTGGCAGGGCCACAATTTTCCCTGGTGTTTGGCTGGAGTAGGGCAGTTATTGTCTAAAAGTGTTCTGCTTTGTTAGGCTGCTCTTTTCTTCATCCTTGGCTAGAGAGAGGAGGTTTTCTTGGGGGCTTTTTTATGTCTGTGCTTTTTGGCATTTCTGGGTTGCCAGCTTCCTTAGCTCCAAGTCTGGGATATATGAGATAAAAAAATGAAAACAGAAAGGCAGGGAACTCACCACCACGTTGTTGCTGAAGCCCCAAGTCCCCTGGCCAGCCTGTCTCTTCTCTCCACCTTTCAGTCTCCCTATGTTTGCTTTGTGCTTAATGTCCCGGGGTTTTGTTGTGCTTAGAAGAACAGGGAGAAATGTGCCTACTCCATCTTCCCAGAAGCAAAAGTCCTGTATCTTTTTTTAACATCCAAAATGTACAGATATAATGCTCATGGTTTCTGCAACTAATTCCCTGTTGAAATGCTAGATGTTTGGTTGGGGCCTTGATATAATGGATTCCCTCTTGAGGTAGAAATGTGATTTAGCTTTTGCTTTTATTGGAGATGCTGTGCAAGAATATTTCTGTGTCTCCCTCAGCACCTTCAAGGGAAGCCTAGCCAATGACAAACAGCCTTTTTTCTTTTTCTCTTCAGCAGGAGTTATCGAAATTTAGAAATGAAACCAGAGAGGTTACATGGTAAACACACAATACATATACAATAAGTGAATCAACAAATGAACAAATGGTAGATATATAGCATTGGTGTAGATTGTACGATTTTGAGCAAAAATTAAAAAGCACTGATGTTTGGTCACTCTATGTTTAGGGAAACTCATTGGGATATATTGATACTCTGGGTCTAGGTAAAAGAAATGGGCTCTTTATATACAATGGAGATGAGTATTAATTAACCCAACTCTTCTGGACCGCAATTTAGCAGTGCTTACCAAGGCTTAAAATTATTCAAACCACACTAATTCAATTTCCTCAAGAAATAATAGTAAAGATAGAAATGGCTTTAGGCACAAAGAGAGACATCGCAATGTAATTTTTTTTTTTTTTTTTTTTTTTTTTTTTTTGCGGTACGCGGGCCTCTCACTGTTGCGGCCTCTCCCGTTGCGGAGCACAGGCTCTGGACGCGCAGGCCCAGCGGCCATGGCTCACAGGCCCAGCTGCCCCTCGGCACGTGGGATCTTCCCGGACTGGGGCACGAACCCACGTCCCCTGCCTCGGCAGGCGGACTCTCAACCACTGCGCCACCAGGGAAGTGCTGCAATGTAATTTTTAACACCACAAATGAGAACATTCACTTGTTATCTAGTTCCTCAGTAGACAAATGGATTGACATCATGGTCTATCTGTTCAACGGAATAACCTGCAGCTGTTAAAAGTGAAGTTTACAAGGACTGTGTCATAAGACATGAACATGCTTTTGATAAAAACATATACAAATTGTATAAATACCATTATTAAAACTATGTAAAAAAATACTAAGAGGAAATACACCATTGTACTGTGGCTCTATTGAATGAGACCATTTTTCCCCTCCCTCTATTATTCTGGATTTTCACATTATTTCTAATGAAAATGTATTATATTCTTATAATAAAATCCCAGCATTTTATTCCTATAGTGCCAAGAGGAAGAGAGTGAACTGTGGTTGGGTACATAGTCAAGCACAGAGTAGGAAAATGAAGCTGACACATTAATACATTTTAAAGCACATTATTGTGAAATCAATTACCTTTGACATCCAAACTCCCCGCCCTTGAGTTCCCCCTGCTGAAGCCTTGTCCTCACAGAGCATCCCTTGGACTCTCCCCACCCCGCCTTTGTCCTCAATTCAGTTCCCTGGTCCCCCTGAGTCCTGATCACAGACTGGAGTGTTGCCAACCTTCCTATCGGCCCTCTGTCTCATTTCTCTAGTCTCTCTTTTGTGTCCTTGACATATTTCCATTCTCTCCTCCTGGCTGTGGGACTCGGTTACCTCACTTCTGTAGGCAGATCTGTCTTCTTGTTCAGGAAGCAGCCTCCAAGGCGCTCCGTCGATCTCCTGGTTGCAAGGCAAACACTCATGGTTCCTAGGGAACACCTTGGACAGGAGGAAGTAACCCCACTGTAGATCCAGGTGTTGAGAGGTGTAAATTGGTTCAAAGAGCCCTACTGTGTGCCTTGCACAGCTGAAGATTTTTTTTCCTAAAATGGTGTCAGACTGGACCATGTCTGAAAACGATGATTTGCTCTTGGGAGGTGAGTGTGAGTGATTCCAGGAAGTCAGGGTCCAAGTTGGATGATGAGGTGCTGACAGAAAGAATACAGAACACAGCTTCCCCTCATGCTGGTAATGGAGGCCCAGATGGGAACACGCAGGAAGCTGTGCTTTCAAACAAGAGTAGTATTTAACTGTCTCAGCAGACCATGAGGCTGGGCCCCTGGCTGGTGAGGAGTGGGGAGATTTCCTTGAAAGAAGGGACAGTTCCACTGCCAACCATCCTAGGGCATGCCATGGAGAGCTATCCACCTTCCTCTTCTAGAAATTGTATCCTGATTTCCTTCGCAGAAACACTTCCTCCTCACTGTCAGTCATTTTATGCTAGTAGGGCTCCAGCCCCTCCCCAGAAATGCAGCTCTAACCAAGGCCTGAGCCAAGCAGTCTGTGTGGCATGGCCTTGGCCTCGGTGATGGGTTCAGGGATGGGCTCAGAATAATAGCTCTGGCTGACACAGACAAAGTGGGCAGGCTCCGTGCTTAGGGTTTTGCCTGTGTTACCTATATGTTACCTCAGTTGCTCCCCACAAGAGCCTCATGAGCTAAAACCATCATCATCCCTGTTGTCAGATGAGGAAATGGAGGCACAGAAGCATTAAGTAACAAGCTCAAGTGACACACAGTGGCAAAACCAAGACTCACGGTTAGGTAGTCGGATGCCAGAGTTCACGCTCTTAACACCATGCCATAGGGCCTTCTAGGTCACCGTCAGGGCATAGGTGTGCTGCAACAGAGACAGGCTTTCTTCTCTGCTAGGCTTGAAGCTGAGGAGGAGGTGGATGCTCTGGGGCTGCTGTGTGGGACCCACAGGTGAAGCACACTCTGCAGGGGGCAGAGCTGAAGATGGGAGGAGAGCAGGTGCTGGTGGCCGGGGGAGCCCTGGGATTGGCCACATCTGAAGCCAGTTTAGTAATGTGACCAAAACATCCTCACATTCCCCACATCCCTCATCCATTTTTTCCCCCTTATTCTAAATAGCTTGAGTTGGCTTTTGGTTACTTCCTCCCTGTCATAGTTTCTGTTTTCTCTTTCTAAGAACTCCTATTAATTGGGTGTTGGAGATCCCCAGTAAATCCTCTTATTTTCTTCTCTTTTCTCTGCTATCACCCATCTATTTATTTTTTTGTTCTACTTCGTGGGAAATTTCCTTGACCTTACCTTTTAACCCTTTTAATGGAAAACATGGTGGGGGTGGGGGGTGGGGCGTTTTTCACTTCTAGATTCGTAGTATCACGTTTTTCACTTCTAGATTCCGCAGTATCACATTTTTCACTTCTAGATGCCGTAGTATCACATTTTTCATTTCTAGATGCTGTAGTATCACATTTTTCATTTCTAGATTGTTTTTTCCAATTTTTCCTTTTTCATGACATCCTAATTATGTTTCATGGATGTGATCAAGTCTCACATCTCTGAGGACACCGATTATAATTTTTTAAATTGTCTGCTCATCCCTGCTTTAATTCAGTTCCCCCAATGTTCCTTTTCTCAGTTTGTTTTGGTTACTGTCTCCCTCTGGTGTTGAAGGTTTCCCTGAACTGCCTTATGATCCTAAGTAAACCATTCATATTTAAGTGTGACACTAACAAGCTGATTGGCAGCCATAGGTGTGTGGACGGGCTCCACTTGGTGGTTGTCTGCTGGGGGAGCAGGTGGCCATCCTGATTTTTCACTAGGAGCCCCAAAATGTTAGTAATTGAAGGTCTTGGTGGGGGGCAGCTCAGTTTCTCAAGAGAATGAACTTGTCGTTCACAAGGAACACAAGCCTGGCTCCTGGCTGTCTGGAGCTATGTAATCATGTGCAGAAGTGCATTTCACTTCCGTTTTTAGCGTGGTCCCTCATCCCCACTCTTCTCCACTTGGCATTCCCAAGACAAGAGCGTCTCTGACTCACCTCCTTCAGAGCCAGCCTGCAATATTCTGGGGAGGCCAAATGGGGAATGCCCAGATGAGACAGACTGGGCCTGGCTGGGTCTATCCCCTCTTCTCACAGGGTTGGAATAATCCCTGCCTGTGGCTCCCCACTTCATGTCCACCTCCCATGGTACCTCATTCCTCTAGCCCCTGAACCTTTCTAGAATTCTAGGGGACAAAGAAGCTGCTTCCTTCAGTGCCACCCCCATTCCTTTCCTGTCAGCCTACCTACCACTCTCTGCCTGCTTTCCACCCTCACATCTGGCAAACCCAGGTCACTGAAGATGGAATTTGTTTTTTTGTTCTTATTCTTAATTTGGGACAAATTACTTGAGATGGAGATATAGATGCCTTTATTCTATCATCTTGTAGTTGCCATTTATTTTAAAAATCCTTCTCTAATGCTTTCTTAAAACTACACACCTCCAAAACTCTCTTGGGGAACTACAGGTGAAAAAGCAAGTTTGGAAGCAGCTGTCCTCTGGTGGTCTCTATCCCCACAGCCCTGCACACTTGCTGGTGCCTCTCTTCTCTTTTCCAGATCTTTCTAAGGGGGGAGGCATAGCTAATGGCTTGGTGTCTTCTGTGTGCCGACTAAGGAACTGTGGGAGGTGGTCAGTTCTCCCCTTTCTCAGGGGGATTAACTGAGGCCCAGTGAAATCAACTGTCAGGAGGCCAGGTGAGAAGAAAACTCCTTTAGTCTGATTTCTATTTCAACGCTTTTATGTCTTTCACCACTGCATTTAATACGACCCTTCATTTCTTCTCTTTTGAGAATTCATTCACTCACTCACTCATTCATTCAGCACTTAGACTGAGGAATATAAGAAGCAGAGAAGAGGGAGTTCCCTGGTGGCCTAGTGGTTAGGATTTGGCGCTTTCACTGCCGTGGCCCGGGTTCAATCGCGGTCAGGGAACTGAGACCCCTCAAGCTGCGCGGTACGGCCAAAAAATTAAAAAAAAAATTAAAAATTCAAATTAAAAAAAAGACAAGCAGAGAAGACCCTTTGATGCCAGTCCCTAGGGGTCTTACACTTCTATCCAGCCCCTCCAGCTCCCACTCTCCAGTGAGAAGGGGCCCTGACTCTTCAGCCAGGCTGAGGAACAAGGGACTGACCGTGTTTAGCTCCTACTCTGTGCCAGCCACTTACTTGATGTTTTATATAGTTTCTCTCACTTTGTTAATACTCTTAACCACTCTGTGGGGGTAAGCTTCATTATAGTTTTAGATGAGAAACTGCAGTGGAGAGAACTTCAGAGCATAGCTCTCTCTGCCTGAGTCCAAGGCTTGTGCTGTTAGGAGGCGGCCTCTCTCAAGTATACTGATCTTCATTTTAGAGACAAAGAAACTAAGGTGCAGAGATGTTTCTTATACATTCTGAGAAATCCTTGAGGTGAACCATGAGAAGGCCAATGCCTCACAAGAGGGAGAGGAGATAAAGGAGGCATGAGGGGGAAGGGTGGACCATGCTCTGCCCCTAATGGTGCCGGCCCCTCTCCCACAGGGTAATTTCCTAAGAGGAAAAGTAGGCTAACAGGACCACAGAGGCCAGCATGGAATAATTTCAAATAGCAGCCAGCTGTGGAGGAGGAAAGAGGTGTCTTGTCTGGGTGACTCTACCTTGTAAGAATTGGCTTCTTGCTCCCCAGTTGCCTCACTCCCTAGCTGCCAACAGTGCGAGATCCTTTCAACCGCGAGCCTGCTCACTAGATCCATCCAGAAGGGCAGCTCTGGATAAAGAAAGGGTTTCAGGCAGGGGGTGGGGCTGGGTGGGGAGGCAATGGTAACTTCTTCCCTTGCTCACTTTTCAATTGGCAGAACAAAGTGTCATTTCCAAAAAGCCAGGGAAGACTGTGCTTTTTGCTTGGGCCAGGGAGGCTTTCAATAACACTATCTAATTAAATTTTCTGGCAAAGAAAAACCAGTCACCAGAGTCAAGGAGAAAACCTTGTATTTTCCTAATCTAGAGAATGCAGTCATAATCTGAACTTGGCCAGAGAAGAAAGGTCCAAAAAAGTGATTTCATTCAGAGGAAAAAATGCCTAAAAGGGGAAAGTGACTGTGAATCCTGGGAATCTACCCCTGCAGAAAGGAACAGGGTAGCGCCGGGGTGGGCCCCAGCACCTGGGATGGAGAAGACACGTGTAAACTTCTGCATTAAACCAACCGACCCTTCGTGTGGTAGGAGAAGCAGCCTATGTGGACAAAATCAACTGCTCTTTCTTTTGTTTCATCAGTTTTATTAGTCATATATCCAGAATTCATTATATAAATCTTTCAAAATACTAGATATTGCAAGAATAGTTTACAATTCAGCTCTGATTGCACAAATACTTGACACGAAACCATTTTTACAAATACTGATTTTTCTTGTAAGAATGCTTTGGTAAAGAAAATAAGTCTCTATATATCTTACAGCAAATCTTATGCAGTTTTTTTCCCATTCAACCGTCATTTCAGGTTTCCTATCACAGCACAGGCGTCACATCCCATAAACCAAATTATAATCTGCTGCCACTGCTTGTTTTCAATTACTGTTGAAATTCACAATGTTCAGAGTTTTTAGGCTTCTTTTTCTAATCTTTCCTGATCTGAAAGAATTCACGTATTCAGGCTAGAAGAGGTAATTTACACAACATTCTTGCTAAATCTAACTTGCATTGGGTTAATCACTGTGCTTGGTGAAGCATCTTCACACTTCTCACTTACGCTACACCAGCTAGTAGTTCACCCCTGCTGTATCAAGCAGAAGGGATAAAGTCCTTTTATTCCTAAGATCTTCTAAACTGCAAAACAAAACCCTAGAAACAAGAGTTAAATACAAATATTTAGAAAGCTGTAACATTTGCTAATGATGAGAAGTAGAGAACACTTTTAGACTCGAGGTCTCTCCTAGGTTGAAAAAGACAGAAAAAAAAGTATAAGGACATGGCAGTAGTTTTATAAAATATTGAAAAACTGAAAAAGGTGAATCACTTAGGTCAGTGATGTGTTGTTTCCAAAGTGCCAGGAGATATAGAATCTTAGACTCTGTGGCTAGCTGAACTATTTGACATTCTTCGAAATAGATGCTGTGGCTTTGAAATAGCCTAATAAATACTCCCTTGGCCAGAACAAGTAATCATTTAGGCCAGGGGAGCTTTACAGAATACTGACCACGTTTCCTGAAGACAGGACCCACCAGGGAAAACATGTGGCATACATTCCATTCCTTCAGTTGCTGACAAGTGTGTCCAGTTAGCAAGAGCTTGTCTTACTCTTCAGGTAGCGTGAATTAAAACCAAGAGCCTGGCAACATTCTCCAGTCTAGTTCCTGAGTGTTCAGCTCCAATTACCCAATATTCTTAAAAGGATTCTTTAATCAAGCCCTTGTCCAATAAGAGATTTAATAATACTTGGGGACTACAGTAGGTCCCATTTCTCTGCTTTTTGATTTCTCTTTCTCACCCCAGTGTAACAAGCTGCTACAGGTTTGTACCAAAATCCCGTAGCAGTATTTTGGAAATGAGTTATTTTGCATTACCGAAAGTGTTTGATCACATTATAATGGTTCACATTTGCATCTAACTGGGAGGTGGCCACATCGTGTCTACTGCAGTGATTTTGCGAACTCGGCATAGTCAATGTATCCGTCATTGTTCTTGTCATCGTCTCTCAAAACACCATCTATTAAGTTGATCAGTTCATCTTCGTTCATTGGTGTCTGTTCATTCCCTTCCTACAAGGTACAAATTAGACAAGGATGAGCGGCATCTTTTACTGGAAGCGCTTGGTTAATGTCCAAAATAAAATGTCAATAAACTCCTTCAGATGTAGTACTTCTACTTCCAGGAATCCACAAACCACATATCAGATCCAGAGTCAATTCATAATAATCCAATTTAGAAATGATTTTTGGCAGTTAAAAGGACGATACAATCAAAGTAAGCCCTTGCTTATTTGTTTTAAAAATTACTTTTCATTCTTTTCTCATTACAAAAGTCATATGTGTTCACTGTAGAAAGCTGGGTCCACACAGAATTCTGAGCTTCAGAGATTCCAGGACCCGAAGCCCCATCCTAGAGAAAAGCTCACAGCCCAGGCCCTCCTGAGGGTCAGCTCTGCTGAAGTGGAAACAGTCCATGTTAGACAACATCTCGGGGTCAGAACAAGAGGAAGAAGGCACTGCCGAGCAGTAGACCTCATCATGATCTTTGAGGTGAAGGCATTTCTGCTCACAGGGCCGAGCGCTGAGCTACGGCCGCTCACGTCCTCGGCTGATTCTTCCCCTGCCTCCTCTCCCACGTCCCCCCTCCCTCTTCTGCCGCCACCAGCATCCTCGCCTGCCAGGGCTGCTGGACCCCAGTCCCTCTGCCTGGCGTCCGCCCATATGCCTCCTACAGCAGACCCTGCGCTCATCATGCCAGCCTCCTGTGCGAGCCCTAGCGCTCCCTGCAGCCTTCAAAGCAAACCCCACCCGGCTCAGCTCGCAGCCGTGCGAGCACACGCCCTCCCTAACTTTGCCTCTCTAGAGATTACAGTGTGGCACAGTGGGACAGACATTAGATCTGGAGACATAAGATCTGAACTTCAGCTTCCTTACCTCTCAAACTGGGGGCAATAACAAGGCCTGCCCCTTCCTGCTCCCAGGCTACTGCAATGATCAAACGAGATCTCTAACCTGCCGGAAAGTGCTTTGTAAACTACGAGCACTGTACTGTTTGAGCATCACCCAAACCCTCAATTATCACCAAATCCCTTGAGCCCTTGGTCCCCTGACTCGCCATTCTTCCCAAATGAGATAACTTCTCCCCTGTTCTGCATTTGGAATGTGGTCTGTCTTTTAGCTGGTTCTCAGATGCTGGCGTGCAGCAAGAATGCCAGCGGCACTTGCTAAAGATAAAAGGAAAGCTCTGGGGCTTCTGCCTCAGCCCGTCACCCTGTATGAGAAGGACTGCTGAACAGGAAAAGAGGCAGAACAGAAGGCGAGCAGAAAAAGGAGAAGCAGCAATAGTGTTGCACAAGGACAGGGAGGTCATCAAGTTCGGGGACTGAGTCACCAGAGGGAGGCCTTTTCGAGATGCTGTCTACTGAGCCATTGCCTGACCTACCTCCTTATGGACATGAGTGATGGCTGTGGAGAGTTCTAGGCCGTCAAGCAAATTATTGCCGTCATAATCATGCATTTTGAAATAATGGAGCTGCAGTTCTTGTGGGGACATCTCTGCCTCTGGTTTGTTGACGACACCTTCTAGATGCTCCATGATATGCCTAAAGACCAACAGTGAGACTCAGACCACTTGGTGGCGATGCTGGGATCCTACCAAAATCTTAAGGACTCTGAAACGTTCAAGATCTTAAAGTTCATCCATCCCAGAAAAACAAACATCAACAGTGGCAGACCACACTCAAGGAAGACAGATACAGGCAAGGCCCTGAAAGGAGCAGGGGAAAAAAAAAAATCAAATAGTTCATCTGTTATGCTGGCAAGATTATGGGTGTTTTTCCTTTTTATTATTAGAATATTGTTACAGCATTTTGGGGAGCTATTAATTTTTTTTTTCTTAAACCAATTTAAGGATAACAGCGTATAATGTGTGAGGCTAACTGGCCCAGGGCAAAAGTGGCAACAAATGATTCAATGTTTGAACATGCCAATACAAAAGAAAAAGGTCTTGTCAGAAGCAAGAAAACTTAGCTCTATTTTGGACTCTGCAACTACCACTGTGTGTGTGTGTGTGTGTGTGTCTGTCTGTCTGTCTGTGGTGAAAGAGAGAGACAATGAATTCAGGCAAGTCATTTATCCCTTTTGGGCCTCAAGATCCTCCATCTGTGATATGATGGTGAAAAAAGAATACCTGACTTACAGGTGGCTATAAGGAATAAATATCATCCTTGGAAAAGGTTAAGGGGTCGTACAAATAGTAGAAGGAAAGTTGGACAGCGCGTGCCCTTGCAGCTGGCTGCAGCTGCAGATGGGGAGGCCCCTGGACCACAGCCCCGGCTGAATACGTACTCTTGGTCATGCACTGTGCTCTTATCCAGGCCCACGCTGCCGGGATGGGAGAAGCTGGCCCCGGGCTCCTCAGCCCTGGCACCCAGGGCACAAAAGGCCCAGAGCAGGGCGCACAGGAAGGGGGGTCTGAGTAGCTGCAGAGATCTCATGGTCACCGGTACCTGGGAGGTGGGGAACACAGAAGATGAAGGTGAGAACACCAGAACTGAGGTTCTTTCAAGACTTGACACAGCGCACTCCTGGGAACCTGGGTGAAGAAACAAGGCTGGGAAAGAGGAGGACTGGGCCTAGGACAGCTCTGACACCAGACTGTAGGATGACCTTGCGTTCTCCAGGTCCCCATCACTCAAACGGGAAGGCAGGTCCATGACATTTCCTGAAGCCCCTTTGGAATGTCAAGCAACTTGATGAGAGCTTATAGGGATTTGGAGAGTATTCCTGCCTACAAGCAGCTTACAGTCTGGTGAGAGAAATACTTCCTACTGAGAGTATGAATCAAGGCACAAAGTGAGGTGTACTAAAGAAAGATTAAACCCTCTGAGAGTTCAGAGGAAGAAGTTTCCTTTGGGCGAGGGAAAGCCAGAGAAGGTTAACAGACATGGGGATACTTCAGCAGGGCCCGGATGGATGGGCACGCAGTGGATGTGCAGGGACTGAGGGACAAAGGGAAGGTGCGAGCAGAGGGGCAGGTGCAGACAAGTGGGAGAGAAATTCCGAGTAGTTTAGTCAGGCTGGAGCTTAGAAGGTATGAAATAGACGGAATGGTGGACAACAGGCTGCAGAGGTTGACCAGGCCGTGCTGGATGTGGTTTTGCCCGCTAGGCCAAGGGGGCTGAAGTTTCCTGGGGATAAATGGGAGCCACTGAGGGTTCACAAATGGGAGACGAGATCAGAGCTTAGTTTCACAATGGCTCAGCTGGCAGCACAGCAGGGAAGGTATTAGGTGGAGTGAGTCCAGAGACCGGGGTTGAGGGAAGCAACGGGGCAGGTCAGATCAAGGCCCGCAGTGGTGGACACGGAAAAGAGGACGTTAACCCTTGCCTTGTCCACCTCCCAGGGCTGTGACGGAGGTAAGTAACTGAACCAGGTGAGAGAGCACTGGAGAGGAGAGTTCCATAGGAATTAGGTTCCGTCAAGTACTTCTGGGGTTTGGCTAGACTTGGAATCGTGGTCAACAAGAAGACACAACTGGCTACACAGCAAGCTCCCCGAGGGCAGGAGTGCTTTGTTCCCATCCATATCCCCACCAAGGCTCAGGCCTTTAGTAACTGCTGTTAAACAGAAAGTCCTGGTCTTTCCAGGGGCTTACAGACTGACCTCAAAAAGGAAGGTGAAGGACAGCCAGGAGACCTCCATACAACACAAAGGAAACACCTGACTCACACATTCACTTCCCTGGATAATAAGGGCCAGTGATTTCTAAGGGGCCAGCTGCAGCCAAAAAACCTAAAGCAGCGAAGAGAAAGCATAAGGTACTAGTCAGACCCTCGCACATGCCACACAGAGCTCAGCTCCGAAGCCACCGCCATCTCCACTGAGGTATTACAGCTCCTCTCACCCGCCCTGAAAGGCTCTGTAGGGTAGGACCCTGGGAGAATGCCATCCCCACAATGTTTAAGAAAATTTCCCAAACCCACTTTGCTGGATATCAGTAGTATCCTCCCTAAGGAGACAATGGTCACTGGGATGTATAACTTCTAGGGTATAAAAAGAAGCATCTAGTCTCACAACTGAATAGAGACATCATAATGCAATCGTCATAATTCATAACAGAAACAGAAAAAGATGTTCAATATATACCAAGAGAAAAAGAGCAGGCTACAAAAGTCTGTAAAGAATAATTCATTTTTGGGGAATTCCCTGGCAGTCCAGTGGTTAGGACTCAGTGTTTTCACAGCTGTGGGCCTGATTCAACCCCCAGTTGGGGAACCATGATCCCACAAGCCGCGTGGTACAGTCAAAAAAAAAAAAAAAGAGAATTCATTTTTGTAAAAACCAAAACAATGTATGTATATTTCTCATACACAGAACAATGACTAAAAACTATTAACAAAGATTACTTTCTGAATTATGAGATTAGGAGTGATTTTTTTTTTTTTTTGCCCATGCCATGTGGGATCTTAGTTCCCCGACCAGGGATCTAATCCACGCCCCCTGCAGTGGAAGCTCGGAGTCTTAACCACCGGACCACAGGGGAAGTCCCTAGGAGTGATTTTGATTTTTCTTCTCTTTACTTTTCTATTGCTTCTAAAATTTCTACTATAAACATGTTTTGTCTTTACAAATATGTATTTAATGCACTTCATCCCATAATTTTGTTCCAGACTATATGGATGGAATAAAAAGGGGGATTCCAGTTAAGTCTCATCTCTACAAAATAATTCAGGAACAGCCAGAAACTACATCCCAATCTTACCAAATAAAAGTGTCCAGACCCTGATGAGGCCACTGCCACTGTACCTGGTACCAGAAAACAAGGTCTCAAGTTACTCTCAGCAGAGACTGCCCCAACTAGAGCAGAACAACTTGTTCTGACCACACACCATAGAGTTCTGGGACAAGAGGGACCAGAGGGGGAAGCCAGTTCCTCCCAAGTCTTTCAGATTCATATGCATTAGATGTCTCTTTCTCCAGCAAGCCTTCTTCAATTCCAAGTCTGGCTTAGGCGTTCTTCCCATATGCTCCTAAGTGATTCCCTTCAGAAGGGTCCTGTCCATCGCTGACAACAGCTGTGCACATGACCTTGAACATGCCTGATTACCTCTCAGTACCCCCTGCGGAACTGGGCTCTGTGAGGCCGGGGACTGCATCCACATCCCCAGCACTGGGGACAGTGCCTGCACAGAGGTTGGTGATTCTCAGCCTGTGTGCCATGGTCCTCGGGAGCTGGGAGGGATTACACCTTCACAGATAACACTGCCAAGTTCTGATGTCAATGTAACTGAGGATGAAACTTATTTTTGGAGGTATCTATCAGATAGAAAAGCTGAGTGGTCATCGGACCCATGGCACCATTTCCTATAACTATGTGGTTGGATACTTAGTATATCAGATAGGGGTGGGGTAGGCGGGGGAGAGGTTCTATTCAAATAACACCAAAAAGCAACCAAGTGCTTGAGTCCAAATTATCCCCTCTTCATAGGAGACAGGATAAAGGTCAAGAACCATACATTTTGGACTTACCCCGTTTTGGTCTGCTGTGGCAGGTTTCTAACCATTAGACCACAACAAAAGTCAAATCTACAAACACAGAAGAGAAACTCTCCCCTACAAGTGATACAAGGAGCACAGGGAATCTGGCTGCCACTTAACAAAGTAAACTACTCACATTGAAAAGGAAATATTAGAAGTCCCTTCCACCGAAAGAACAAGTTGCATCATCGACACTCCAACTACTTAGCTCAAGGCCATAAGCAAAGAGCTTGGCAGATAAGCCCCAGGAGTTCCTGGGATCACTGGCCTCTGAGAAATTAAAGGCTAGGCTGGAGAAAAATCCAGAGGAGAGATTTCTGAGAGAGTGGAACACAACCATTGAGACACCCTTCACAAGGAGAAGCGTCATTCCTGGGAGGAAGCGCTGGACCACCGATGGAAGGGAGCTCCCGCAGTGCCCTGACTGTAACAGGGCTTCCCTCACAGCTCCAGCAGCCTCTTCCAGTCCCAGAGCATTTGTTCCCACTGCTTCCACCTGTCCGTCCTCCCTGTTCCTTCCAGGCCCAATTCAAATGTCACCTCTGTGTTCTCCCAGCCAAGACCAACTGTTCTCTCCTCTGACCTCAGTCTGCAGTCTCTCACACTCACTTGGCCTTAACATATGGTCACATATTGTGCTCCATTTGTTTTTCTCTTTTCTCTCCCTCTCTGAGGACAGGGAACCTATTTTCTCTGTCTCTCCTTTACCCTAGTGAATTTATTACAAAGTGCTGAGCTGACCTGGCATAGCACACCTTCACTCTGAATCAGGGCAGTGGATCCTGCAACCTAGGTGTGTTGTTCCCTATCACAGAGGGTCTGACTACACTACAAAAATAACTCCCCTTTGGAGCCGTCCCACCAGTGGTTTGGCCAGGCCCACGCTCATTGTGTCTTACCAACACCTAAGAGTTTGCAGCGAGCCTTCCTCCCATAAAAACCACAGCAGCTGCTAGCCACTTTTCTCTCATGCTGGGGCCCTCAGCTGAGAATCAACCTCAAAGCAACCACACATCCTGTAGCCAGAGGCGATGCCAAAGAAAAACCTGACTGGCATTTCCCCATTTAAAACTACCATGGTCCTGGACTGAAAGCAAGAAAAGAACCAGGTTTCTAGGCAAAGAAACCTCTACGTGGGTTGGGGATTGAGAACTGGTTCTGAAAAAGTAGGCATTTAATAACTTGATCTCTTTGTTCATTTGGGGAGCCCAGGGAGCTGCCATGCTTCATTTATACATTTAACTAACACTCTTCACTAACAGCTTGGTGCTGCACAAGGTTCTAAGGATAGGGCTGTGAACCAGACAGGCTCCTGTCACACAGATTACAGCCTGCTGGAAAAGAAAGACCAGTTAATGCAACAGCGTACCTCAGAAGCCCCAACCCATACCTGGGTTAATGCATGAAGGATGATTTTTTTTCAAGGTGCTAAAGGATAGCACCTCAGGTAGAGGGAACACAATGTAACAAACACCTAAGCCTAGAAGGAACTTGATCCGATCTGGGAAATAAAAAGCGTTCAGTATGGTTGAAGACACAGTATAGTGGAGATGGATGAGTTAAAGTAAAAAGAGGACAGGTCACGAAGGGCCTTGTAAGCCCTGTTCAAGAAGTTATAAGAGCAATGGGAATCCACGGAAGGGCGATAAGGGAATGGGGAGAGGGGTCTGGTGACGTGATCAGATTTCTGTTTTAAGACCATCACTCTGGCTTTCCACTACATAACAAACTACAGAGGATGGAGAAGGGATACAGGGGACCAGTCAGGAGGCTACTGAGTAGTCCAAGGGAAAGATGAAGGTGGCCTGAACTAGCTAGAGCAGAGGAACTGGGCGTGGAGAAGTGAGTATATCCCAGAGAGATTTATGATGGATTCGTTGTGGGTGGGTAAAGAGTGTAGGAGGTGAGAATGACGCCCAGGTTTCTGCTTGGGCAACTGGGTGGATGGCGGGTGCCATGCCCAGACAGGGAATACTACAGGGGAATACAAGCTTTCCCCGCCTCCCCACTCCCCTGGCACGGCCTGGCCAAGCTCGCCCGCCCGACAGGACCTGTTTATTGTCTCCCCCAGAGGGAGATGGGGTACAGGAGCAGATGGAGAGCTACGACTCAGGCCCGCGCGCAGGTCCACGGCAGGTCTCCAAGAGGGCAGAGATCGGCCCTGATCGGGCCCATCTGCCCCGGGGGAGAGGCTCTGCTCCTAGTCGGCTAGCTTCCCGGGCCGACTTGGGGTCCGATACCCTCACCCAGGCCGCTCCTGCCTCCCAACCTGAGCCAGAAGCCCCGAGCCCCCCGAAGGGACGCCGGGATCCCGCCCCGCTGCCGACACCTGAATGCCGTCCCACGGACTTCCTCCTCCAAGGTCGGGTCACAGGCCTCACAGGCCGCAGCCGAATTGCGGCTGCTCCCTGGTTCACTCACCCTCGCAGCCAGCAGCTGCCAAACCGCTTTCTTCGGACACGAAGCCCTACGGCGTGAGCCTCGCCAGCACCCGTCCTCAGAACGCTTTTTCTCGGCCCCGCCCCACCTCCGTCCCTCTGTGCGCACGCGCGCCCCTTCCGCCCGCCCATTGGCGCCGCGGGCCCCGCCTCTGCCCGGCGCCTGGCAGTGTGGGCCGCTGGGCTGATTCCGCGTGCAACGGGCTCAGGCCCAGTAAGGGCTGGGCGGAGACATTTCTTCTGCCTACCTTCTCGAGGGCGACACTCGGTTGGGCCACCTGAACCCCCAGAGTCCCCGCAGGTTGCTAGGCAACCCCGGAAGCCCCGGGGTTTCGCCCCCTAAGGTGGCGAAAGCGGATGCCGCGGGTGTCAAAACTGGCTTTCAGCTCCAACTCCACCTCCACCTCCACATTTACAGGTTCCTGGGTTCCTCTGACTGCAAGTTGGGAAGAAATATAATAGCGTAAAGGAAAAAAATGTTGCGTGCCATTCCAGTTCTACAAGGATCAAGCCATTAACCACTGCAATTGACCACCAACAGTGTGCCCCGAGGGGAATTCAGGATGGAGGAAAACAGGAAACTTTCTGTACTCCGGATATACTGATCCTTAGATAGGTAAGATGCATCTCTAAGGAAAAATTCCAAATAACCCCAGGAAATATGGAACTGCTGGGGCCTCAGCCAGGGACTGAAGAAGATGCAGGGACTTGGTTGAGAGGACCATGTTGGGTGTCTGGGAACTGGGAGAACAAGGCACCCGGGCCTCCTATCTTTTTATGTGTTGGCAGAATGAAGAAATAAACATGGATGGTGAAAACATGGTCTAGGATCAAGAATCACTTAATAGCTTAATAGCCCAGAGAAGACACTGTTTTTCCATTGAAGTTCAGAAATCTTTATTTCCTCCCTTCCCTGACCATGTGGCAAAAGAGCAGGGGCTTTGTAGGATAGAAGGAACCCTATTAATTCCAGGCTCCTTCCCCTTTCCTTACCCTGAAGTTTGAGTTAGTTAGATCTAGTTCATTTTTCAGCCCTCCCTCTGCCATCCATCCATTCTTCCATTTGCTCATTTATTCATTAATTCAGTAACATTTCTTGAGTACCTGCTAGGTACTAGGCACTGTGCTAGGAGTTACCAGAGAAACAAATGCAAACAAGATATGTTCTCTTCCTTCAACAAGCTCAGTGTCTGATGGATAAAGCATTCTCATTCTATTTAACCAACGCTTACACTTTTTCTATGGATCTTATCCTATGTCCTCTCTCGCGCGAATCACCAATTACTCCCCCTCTAATAGCCCATCCCCACGATCATATAATCTTGCTCTGGTTTCTTCCCCACTACACTGCTGAAACTACAATCTCCATGCAAATTCAGTGGTGCTTCTCCTTCTCTGTTTTTACTTGCCTTCTCAGTACTATTCATCACAGTCAGCCATCCCCACTTTGAAACACCTTCTTCTCTTGTTTTCTGATGCCATGTACTCTTGGTCCTCCTCCTACCTCATTGACTATTCTTTCTTGGGTTCTTTTCACTGATTTCTCATCTTCTGCTCAACCTGTAAATATCAAAGTGCTTAGTGTTCTATCCTTAGTCCCCTTCTTTGTCTCCCTACCCACTCTCCTTCTGTGATTTCATCTAGTCGTATGGCTTTAGCTGCCATTTGCAAGCAGATGACTCCAAAAGGTAGATCTCTAACAATGACCTCTGCCTGTAAGTCCTGACTCCTCTAAACAACTGCTTACTTGACATCTCCACACGAGTGTCTGACTGGCATCGCAAACTTAACCTGGCCCACCAAAATATTAATTTTCACCCCTAAACGTGTACCTCTCTGTTTTTCCCATTTTAGTGAATATCACTGCCATCCATTTAGTAGTTCAAGCCAAATTCGAGGAGCTATCCTTTTTGCCCCCTCAACTTTATTGAGGTATAATTGACATCCAGGAAACTATCATCTGCTACCTACCTTCATTCTTGCCCCATTTTAGTCCATGAGTCAATTGTTCAAGCTATTTATAAGTGAGCGTTCTATAACTTGTAGCGGAACCCATTCCTAACAGGCAAATAACTTGGTACCAGAAGTAGGACACAAAAAAAACAGATACTAAAACGTGAAATTGGCTAACAGAAGGTTAAGGTAGCCAGTGGTAAAGACTCTATTCCAAATGGAAAGTTGGTGACCTACGTGTTAAGCAGTAGGTAAACCGTTGAACCCGCTGTCACTTGCTGGACCTTGGGAAAAACCCACATGCCAACCAAAGTTGTATTGCAGGAGAAATCTCAGGAACAATACAGAACATTCGTGACTGTTGGCTTTTTTTTTTTTCCTTTTTTAAGTAGCTTTCACCAAAGTCCTTCAAGAGAGTGGCAAATCCAGATTAGAGATAGCTGATTGGAAAGCAGAGATTAAAGAAAATAAGGCCTTGGTGGGAAAGGAACATCTTACCTGCAGTTTACAACCTAAATTACCTGAGTCCCACAGTTTGGAGACTTGCTGGGTTGAAATAAACAATTTTCTTTAAATACCCAAGCTGAAGCCAGCACAAATGGAGACAGGGAAGAGGCAGCTTTATCAGGAGAGAAGATGGAGGCCCAAGGTAGCAAAGATGGACTATAGGTGGCTTCTCTACCTGCTTTGTTTTGAATTGTCTCCACTGCAATTAAGCACACAGATACCAGCCCCTAGAAGACTTAAATCTTCTAATAGTTGGTTTTGCTTGTTTTGCAGAAAGAAACATTTGAGGTATACACAAGAAACTAATAAAAGAGAACAGAGGTGAGAATAAGACCTCGTTTTATATCTTTTTGTTTGGCTTTAATTTTTAAAACATCAAGTAAATATATTAATTATTTGGGAGGAAAATATAGTCTTTCATTAGAAAACCATTTAAAGACTCCCTAGATAAGTTATTTGATTGTGATTACTCATGTGTGAAATTGACCAGAAGCCTAACAAATGATTGAGGGAATCATGTGTCCCTGAAATCTCAAGCCTGGTCAACATTGGTCTGTTCCTGTTTAAACAAGGGAAGGGCTGCCAGATTTCCCAGCAAGAACTTAATACACTGCCACTGAAGGGGATACTACATATTTTCCATTCTTTTTTTCTGAAAGGAAGCATTTATTATTTTTTCACATTGTGCATTGAATGTGTTTCCCTGTAATTTTTGTTTGGTTTTGTTTTTTACATTTTATTGATGCACAATTGTTTAGAAAAAACACACTTCTGTTTCCCTTTACTCACACACACAATACTTCTGACAGCAGATGTGTGGTTTTTTCCCCACACCAAGCAATTCCTTACAACACCAGCTGAGTGTCCTACAATGCAATTCAATTCTGACACTAACTGAAGTTAGTACAGTCCACACGGGTAAAGGGCTCAGCACCATGAGACTGCCGCCCACTTCAGATGCCAAACACAATTAGTAGGTCCCCAAATTACCCATGACTTCTGTCCGACTTTACAAATTGAAGGCTCCCATGACTCCCTCCTGGGATTTGATCACTTGCTAGAACAGCTCGCAGAACTCAGGGAAACACATTTACCAGTTTATTTTATAATACACGATATCATAATGGGTACAGGTGAACAGTCAGATGAAGAAATACACAGGATGAGGTCTGGAAGGGTCCCAAGCACAGGGGCCTCTGTCCCTTTGGAGCTGCGGTGCCCCATCCTGCAGACACGTGGATGTGTTCCACCAACCCAGAAGCTCCCCGAACCCTGTACTATGGGGATTTTTTGGAGGCTTCCTCACATAGGCATAATTGATCATTAACTCAATCTCCAGTCCCTCGCCCCTTCTTGGAGGATAGTGGGTGGAGCTAAAAGCTCAAAGTGTCTCATCATGATTTGGTCTTTATGGTGATCAGACCCATCCTGAAGCCATCCAGGGGCCCACCAAGGGTCACCATATTAGAACAAAGGACACTCCTATCACCAAGGAAATTCCAAAGGATTTAAAAACTGTCAGGAACCAGGGTCAAAGGCCAAGTATTAGAACGAAAGATGCTCCTAATTTTCTTATCACTTATGAAATTACAAGCGTTTTAGAAGCTCTGTGCCAGGAACCAGGGGCATATATGTAAATATATGGGTTTTTTTCTATTATTTCAGAATAGTATACACAAAAGTACCCATACAGAAAAGCATACAGCTCAATAAATTTTCGGAAATTGAACACCCCCATATAACCAGCACCCAGATCAAGAAACAGAACATTACCAACACCCTAGGAGACCAGCCTGTGCTCCCTTCCAAGCACCACCCTCCTCCTAAAAGGTAATTGCTATCCTGACTTCTAATACCACAGAGCAGTTTTACCTGTTTCTGTATTTTCTATAAATGGAATCACACAGTACATACTCTTTTATCTATGGCTTCTTTTACTCAACGTTATGTTGAGATTCATTCATAGTGTGTAGATTTAGAGCATTCATTCTCATCTCTGTATGCTATTCTCTTTTCCCTTCTACTGTCAGTGGATATCTGGGTGGTTTCCAATTTTAGGTTGTTATAAATTATGCTACTTCAACATTGTAGATGTTGCACATCTGTTCAGGTCTCTGTCAGGTATTAACCTAGGAGTAGAACTGCTGGCTCCTGGGAACGCAGATGTTCAACTATATTAGATAGTGCTAAAAGGTTTTCCAAGTGGCTGGGTCCGTTTACACTCCAGCAAGTGTTCTATTGGTCCCCATTCTCTCCAACACTTGGTACGTCCCATCTTTCTCATTTTAGCGGAAAATAAACTTGTCTTAGCTTAAATCACCCAACCATGAGAAGCCACATCTGGACCTGAAAGGGGCCTGCACAGTACACAGAGTACCTGGACTCCCAGCTGTATGTAGGAGCTGGCTGGGACTTTAGGATTACCTCCTTTATGGACTGAGCACCCCTCATGTCAGATGTGTATGTGAGAAAGAGGGATGCACATGGGTTTCAGGTAACCAAAGAGCTACACCGGGCCAACACTGATGAGTTTGAGTCGGTGGTAGCCCAGTTTCCATTTTCAACACCCTTCTCTCTTGTCTGTCTCCACAATGAAGGCTAAAAAACGTTAAACACTCACTTCCCCATCTTTTCTGCAGCTAGATGGCTAGGTAACATAGTTCTGGGCAATGAGACAGAAGGGGAACTTGGGAAATCTTGCTTTTCTGATAAAAGAGACAAATGATGGGTACAGACCTTTCCCCTTCCTCCAACCCTGAATGGGGATGTACCGTCTCAGCAGTCATCCTCAATCATGGACGGAAGTGGGAAAGAATTTAGAAAGGCTGCCCTAACGCTGTGGGCCACTGAACCAACACCAGCAGCTGCTTACTTCCAGATATCCTGTTATGTGCGGAGAACTCCTATTTGTTTAAGCCACTCGAAGACAGTTACTTGCAATCCAAAGCATTCTCAAGTGATACAGAGGTCGAGCAACATGTGGACTCAGATGTGAACTGGATTTATCAGTGTGAGGTCACTGGGGGCTCAGAGAGCAGTTTATGTGGAGTGCTGGGCAGCAGCCAACGTACAGTGGGTGGTGAGTGGCTGGTGGGTAAGACTGGGTACGGCAAGTATGGGCAAGCCTTTCATGCTTGGCTGTGAGGGAGAGGAAAGTAGCTAGAGGGGGACACAGGATCCAGAAGTGTTGTCTTTAAGGTGGAGGGCCTTGTGCATGTTTAAATCCTTTTGGGAAGGAGCCAGCACAAATGAGACTGAAAAGAGCAGAATGGACAAAACTGAAAGAACAAGGTTATTGAGGAGGCAGGAGAGAATGGATACAAAGCCCAGATGGGTGTTAGCCTGAAATTTGGGAGGCATGGCTGTTTTCTGAGAGAGGCGTGACTGGGGGAAGGGCAGGTAGATTGAGTGGGTCGGAGTTTGAAATCATCATTGTGTATCTGGGAAAGCAAGCTGCCTAAAGGAGATAGAAGACTTCCTGGCCTGAGTTGAAGGCTCAGTTGAAATTGGAGATTGTTCATTTAGAGTGGTACAGTCTGCATAATTATTTGATTATATACAATGGTTAATGTACATTTCATGAATTTTAATTAAAAAAATTTTGCATCTAAGTTACACATGGATGTGGCTAGAAAAAAGTAGAACAGAAAGTTGTCTAATAAAAAACCAAGTTCCTCTCTCTCAATCACCAAATCTTCCCCATCTCGCTAGCTGCTGTTTATGACCACACTAGGGTTGAGTGGGGGGCTGGACTGGAGAGTGGTAAGGGGGATAAGCAAGTTGTTACTTAACTGGTACAGTAAGTCGGCTCTGCTTTCCCCACTCCATCTGACTGATGTTTAATGCTGAGTGCCTTTGTGTGGCTCCCCTGCTGGACCCCTCACTGCAGTCCCCCTGACATGGGTAGCACCTCTCTTTTGGAAGGCTCGTGGTCCTCTCTCAATATCTGGTTTTCCCTAGCAGTCCAACAGATACTCTTTTGGGCAGAATCCCTTTAAAAACGATCCCAAGCTGGTTCAAGGGCTCATGACTTGGGTTAGGTTTGAGAGGAGACCAGGGTAGAGTCCCCACTTTCCCTTGGGTGTTTTCCAGGAGATGGCAAGCCCCGTGGGGCCCAGTATGGAACCTGAACAATGGAGAAGCAATTCTGAGAGTGATGTCTAGGAAGATGGGCCTGAGAGCATCCTCAGGCCCTCAAACCCCAGCATGGTTCAGCCAAAGGAGGCAAGACTTCCAAAGCCCTCCAGGAGGGCTAGGTGTGAGAGCAAAGCACACCAGATGAGACCTGGGATGAGGAAAATGCAAAGTAGATCCACCCGACAGAGAGAGGCCATGCCAGGACTTTGGACACTAGTGACACATGCAGAAAGCACAGGGGTGTCCTGTCCTGGCGTATTGGCCTCCAGAGCCATGCCTCACTCTTCCCCTCTTGTGTTCTGCATCACAAGCAGGCTGACCCCAGTGGGTTGCATTTCCTAGCCTTCCCTGTCAGCTGGCTTCCTGCTGGCTCAGCTAATAGAGAGTACCAGCAAGGGATCAGAGGATGGAAGGAAGAAGCTGCCTCTACTGGGAAGGGAGACCCAGTGAGTTTTAGGAATGCCAGGTACTCAGATTGAAATCCACCTAGATTCCCCCATTCTAATTCCCAAGGTCCCCTATGTTCTTCATCAATGCTGTAACTTTCTTGTAAGAGACAGGATTCGTTTTGTAAACAAAAAGAACAAAGGGTGTCATTCATCCCCTTGTACAAAGGGTTAAATCGTAACCCACTATAGTTGTCCACCAGTGGTGCGCCCTGAGCAGAATTCCTGACGGGATAAACATGATGAGACATTCTGTGCTTTGGATACATGGGACCCTAGATAATTAAGACGCACATTTGAGGAAGAATTTAAATGATCCCAGATTCTTGTATCTTCCAAGACATAGATATCCATTCTTTGTCATTAGCAGTAATCTTTTACAAAGATGTATGCTTGACTATAGGTATTTCCCGGCTGAAAAATTAATATATATATATATATATATACCGGCTCTTCCCTCCCTCTTCAGGGTAGTCCCCTCAGAACTACTGAGAGGCCATTTCTCAGGCCATAGTCCTCAGTAAGTTCCCTGAATAAAACCTAACTCACAACTTTTTTACGTTGTGCATTTTTTAAGTTGACAGTTTGTAAATTCATCTTGCGTTATAATATAAATTACCACAGTATCAGACACTGCATCTTGATTTTAGCTGCTTATGTTCAGCAGCTCTAAGACAAAAGAGATCTTTTAGGACATTTTTAGAGGCTCTGACTTGTTTGAGGCAAGATTTTAAAATTCTGGGTTGGTGATTTTTTAAATTAATTTTTAAAAATTCTCCATTCATTCATAATGACCCATCACTGTTCATACAGAGCATGAGTACTAGAGGGTACATGCAGATATTCCAGGGGTGCTCAGGCACGGGTAGTTTTAGAGATTACTTTCCAGCGTGTGGGTTTTTCTATGCTCTCCGCTGAAACTGACCTGCCTGATAAGGACCTGCCTTAGAACATCATGCCATTTGTCCCTTTCACAGTCATGTTGCCTCCCCACTTTAAACAATGAAATACCACCCTGAATCTTACTAAGATGCATTGTCCCAGGGTATAAGAACCTGAGGATAACCACAGGGGGCAATTCAAAATACTGATGTCAGTAAAATCTGCTTAATCAAGACAGTGGGGTAGGGTTTTGTATTTCTCCGTCTCTTATTCATATTTCTGAAAAGGGCAAAACATGGTGCTAAAAGTTTGGAATTCTGGCTTCTCTTGGGATGTTCTTTTTCAGCTATACTATAAACTGGGGTGGTGGGAACGATACCCATCTGTATTTAATGACCCCACTTCTTCCATCCCTGACTATTATCAAAGAACACATAACTCCTGATGAAAATTCCCACAACTGTTGGTTTCTTAAACTTCTAAGTATATATACCTCCCTCCTAACAAGTCAAATGCATTAGCATTTTTTAATACCCCTTTTGTCTCCCTCTCCTCCCCCATCATGTTGTTCTTGTTTGGAATTTTTTAAAATAAATTTATTTTATTTATTTTTCTATTTTTGGCTGCGTTGGGTCCTCGTTGCAGTGTGTGGGCTTCTCATTGCAGTGGCTTCTCTTATTGCAGAGCATGGCGCGCGGGCTTCAGTAGTTGTGGCAGACGGGCCTAGCTGCTCCACGGCATGTGGGATCTTCCCAGACCAGGGCTCGAACCCGTGTCCCCTTCATTGGCAGGGAGATTATTAACCACTGCGCCACCAGGGAAGCCCCTGGATTTTTTTTTTTTTTTGTGGTACGCGGGCCTCTCACCGCTGCGGCCTCTCCCGCCGCGGAGCACAGGCTGCGGACGCGCAGGCTCAGCGGCCATGGCCCACGGGCCCAGCCGCTCCGCGGCATGCGGGACCCTCCCGGACTGGGGCACGAACCCGCGTCCCCTGCATCGGCAGGCGGACCCCCAACCACTGCGCCACCAGGGAAGCCCTGGAATTTTTGACATTAGTTATTTTGGATAAACATTCTCTTCTTTAGTCTTAGCTTTTTAATTTTTTTAAACAGCAATAAATTTATCAAAATATTTGATCACCCTGACATCTCATATCTCTTGAAGGTTCTCCTGGATTTGTTTCTCTTACATAAACACTTCTTTTAAAGGTATTTTCATTGTGGATTTTGTGTGTTAAACTTCTGAGGCCTTGTGTGCCTGAGAACGTTCTTATTACTTTCTCTCATTGAAATGAAAATTTGGCTGTATTGTATATAAAACTTCAGGTTCAGAGCTCTTTTTCTTCAGTACCTAAATAAAGAAATAAATACATTATCATAAGAAAAGCAATCTTACAATCATCTAAAAAGATGGGGAAAAAAGTGTTTGACAGAAGTCAATACCTGTTCATAATAAAAATGTTCTGCAAACTAGAAACAGAAAAGTAGTCTCTCAACCTGATAAAGGGCATCTATTAAAAACCCACAGTTGGGACTTCCCTGGTGGTCCAGTGGTTAAGACTCCGTGTTCCCAATGCAGGGGGCCCAGGTTCGATCCCTGGTCAAGGAACTAGATCCCGCATGCCACAAGGAAGATCTCACATGCGGCAACAAAGATCCTGAGTGCTACAACTAAGACCCAGCGCGGCCAAATAAATAAATAAATATTAAAAAACAAAAACCCACAGTTAATGTTCTTGTAGTGGAAGACCGAATACTTTGCCCCTAACATCAGGAACAAAGCAAGGATGTCCACCTTCAACACTTCTATCGACCATTATACTAGAGCTTTAAGCCACTGCAAAAAAAGATATAAAAGCCACACAAATTGGAAAGGAAAAAGGAAAATGGTCTTTACTCACAGATAACATGATCATGCAGATAGAAAATCCTTCTAAAGAATCTACAAAAGAACTACTAGAACTATTAAGGAAATTTAGCAAGGCCACAGGCTGCAGGTCAATATACAATAATCAGTGTTATTTCTGTATGTTAACAATGAACATGTAGAAAACGAAATTTTTAAAATACCATTTCAACAGCATCCCAAAACATAAAATACTTAGGGATAAGTCTAATTATTTTAAGCATACTTTTTAATAGTCTTGAAACTGAGGGCCGTCATTAATTAGAATCCTTGAACTATAACTTGCTTAATAAATAATAACTTATAACCTGCCTTCTCTAATCAAGCTTGCTTTAATTGTTCTTGCAAATTGCATACCCTCCAAGCTTCACTGTAGCCTGGGCAATATATCATAAGATTCCTTTAACCACCCCCTCCAGATAAAACCTCTGACATATGGGTTGCTATAGTAATGGTTTCTTATTTTATTTTTTTATTATTAAAATTTTTTAATTTAAAAAATTTTTTTAATTTTGTTTCATTTTTGGTTGCCTTGGGTCTTCATTGCTGCATGCGGGCTTTCTCTAGCTGCGGCGAGTGGGGGCTACTCTTGGTTGCAGTGTGCAGGCTTCTGATTGCAGTGGCTTCTCTTGTTGCGGAGCATGGGCTCTAGGCGTGTGGGCTTCAGTAGTTGCAGCACGCGGGCTCAGTAGTTGTGGCTTATAGGCTCTAGAGCACAGGCTCAGTAGTTGTGGCGCACGGGCTTAGTTACTCCGTGGCGTGTGGCATCTTCCCAGACCAGGAATCGAACCTGTGTCTCCTGCATTGGCAAGCAAATTCTTAACCACTGCGCCACCAGGGAAGTCCCAGTAATGGTTTCTTAAGTTGTTTTTCAGGAACATGGAGTTAGTCTTGCCCAGTTCAAACTGGTCAAGCACACTGACCATTCAACTGGGCCTCTGCAAGTGTCAGATGGATAACCTGTTGTTGTCAGAGGGACAAAAACCCCATCATCAGATCATGCTAATGCCACCATTTTCTGAACACTTGTCTCATGAAGAAGCATGTAACTCACATACACCTGCGCAGAACACTGATTACTTCACCTTTTTCTGATCTTCAACCCCCTTTCCCCATGTCTCAGACCACGCTGCTTCTTTATCCTGTAAATATCCCAAGCCCCTCACCTTTAGGGAGGAGGATCTGAAACTTGTTCTCCCATCTCCTCGCTTGGCTGTCTCGTGGATAAACCCTTTCCCTACTGCAAACTTCCACGTCTCAGTGTTTGGCTTGTTGTGGAATGGGGCAAACAAACCTGGTTTTGTAATAGTCTGGTAATTCTGTTCAATATTATCTGAAGTTATTGTGGTCTCGTCCTGCTGTTGTGTTTATTCTTTTGACTCTGTGAAAGCATACCTCAGAGACATTTGGTTATCTGCATGCAAATGATATACTTGCTTATTTTAAGGAGAATAGTCATTAGGCTGTTGTCAACAAAAAGGGCTTTATAAGAGAAAAGAAAAAACTACAGACACTCTAAGCACAGTAAGTTTTTGGATTCTTTCCATTTGATATTTGGGTGGGGGGAGGCTAATTGATTAGCTGTCATCTAGCAGAGTCTAGTCTGTGAAGTGTGCTCCTGAACGGGTTGCTTAGGGTAAACAAAGGAAATAATTTCAGCCACTGACAGATTCTTCTGACAACTTGAAGATTTTAACTGTGGAATATTCATGCCAGGCCGAGGCTACCGTGTTAGGCGAGGTCCATACCACTTCCATCCTCAGAATTTCTCAGTTCTCACTCATGGTGATTATTTCCTCCTGCATTTTGTAATTTTAGATGATGAGCTCATCTTTAGTGGGGTTTTGTCTATGGGAATCCTGTGTGGTCCAAGTAGAGAGTATATTCCTTTCAAAGAGATTTTATATTTGCTTCTATCTGCTTGGTATCCATTTTTAAGTTAATTTTTCAACTTGTGGGCCCCTGGTTTCTATAGGTAGTATAAGATTGAACTCTAGACCAGAGTAAGGGCAGACTATAATTTTAAATTCTCAGGGGAAATTTTTTTAACCAAATCAAGAGGCTCCACCAGGAGATTCTCTGTTTCCTTGTGCATTTCTGCAGTTTTGTTTCTGGTACATGCTTTCACCAAAGGTACAGCCCTTGCAGAGTTCTAACTTTATGTGAAAGCATCAAGTCTATCTCTTCATTCTTGTTAACCCAAGGTCTCTTCTGTTGCTATATGTCCATTAAAACTCAAAGTCCTTGGATCCTGAGACCAGTAAACCCCAGGAAGGCCTCCGCCTCACCTTATCTGACTCCCGCTCTCCCCTACCCCACAATTTAACTCGCTCTTAATTTTGTGACCACTGAGAATGTTCCCTACTTTCTTGTGAGCTTAGCTTTCTAATTAACAGAAAGCTTAATTTATTTTACCAGCATTTTAAGTTGTTTTGAAAGAAACAGAAGTGAATACATTTATGGAATATATTCATATACATGAAGAAAAATATATTCTAGAACATATTGAATACAAATGTTTTAAATTAGAATATGTGACAGTAATATCTTGAAGACTATCCTGAATAACACATATTCCCTGTGATACTCATAAAAAATACCTTAATATTCATTGGATATTTTCAAGAGTAACCTTAAGTTTTTGGTAAATCACACACTTGGCAAATTGGGAGTAGCTTGGACATTGAATTAACTGATCCTTCTGTGAACTGGCCTTTAGGGATCTGGGCTGCTTCCAATCAGCTTCCAGTACTTTTTTAAAGTACAGGTCAGTTCTGTACACTGCACTTGTTTTTCGGTAAAATGTTGACTCGTGCCTGCTCAGGATAAGTTAACTTGACTATATCAACTGACTTACTTGGTGGAAAAAGGCAATTCACAAACCAGTTCCTATGCTGACTTTTCTCCTGCCTTCCCCCCAGATTCCCACCATTATAGTTTAATCTTCTCTAAGTAACATTAATAATTATTTTCTTTTCTCCACCCAATATCTCACACAGTTTTAATAACAATAAATGAAGGGATAGACTAGTGAATGAAGCAGTTAATCAAATTTTTTCCTATCTACTTAGTATTTTTCTCCTTCCAGTTTTATTGAGATATAATTGACATAGAGCACCGTATAAGTTTAAGGTATACAGCATAATGATTTGATTTAACATATACCATGAAATGATTATCACTATAACTTTAGAGAACATACATCACCTCATATAGATACAAAATTAAAGAAATAAAAAATGTTTTTTCTTGTGATGAGAACTCTTTAACAACTTGTCACATATAACATACAGCAGTTGTACATCACGTTGTACATTACATCCCCAGTACTTATTTATCTTATAACTGGAAGTTTGTACCTTTTGATAATCAATTTTAAAAGAATGGTAAACTTTTAAAATTTTATTTATCATACTGACACCTGTTGACCTATACCTGAAATTCTGATTATTATAAATATACTGAAGAACGCAATGATAGAAATAGAGAAAGGAAGGACGAGGCAAGAGAAGCATTTAACAAGGTATTAAATTGTACCTTGTTAAAAAAAAAAAGACATTGTAGGAATTGAATATTGAAAGCCAAAAGAGCTGAACTGTAAGACCCAGACAATATTAAAATTGAGTTCAGAGATGAATGAAAGTGAATTCTAAAACCCAGATGGGAAGGGAAGGCTTTACAGAGCAGGTGAGTGTTGAGCTGGAGCCCCTGGGTATTGTTTCAGGAAACTAGGATCCTTACAAGCCATTGGCTAAACAAACCCAATAAACTATAGGTTACAGCCTGACTATTCACATTATAAAAGTCTCTTCATATAGAGGGCATTTTCCATGATGATCATTTCTGCTTTTCTAATAGTATTTAACTTTACAAAACTTCAATTGATATGTTACTTTCCAGCATGGCAGCCGCTTCATGGACGGAGGTAGTTACTTGTTCTGGAGTTTTCCCAGCCACAGTGTTTACTCCAAGCATTAGCTCAAACCCTCTGCTTAGTCATCAGTTGTTTCACTATTCTTTGTAAATAATTAGGATAAGTGTTCTCAGGGTCAACAGTACACTCACACCACCCTTGACATGGATGAAAGGAATGTGTTAAAATTAAAGGGACTTCTTTTGACAGAGCATTCTTTTTCAGAAAAGGGTAAAGGTTTGAATCCTTCTGATCCTTCTGGAAGAATGTTAGATTTTAGGGGCTGCCTTACATCCAAAGAGCCATGCAGAGTGTTTACATGAACCTCTCTATACTGATTGATGGCTCATCCTTTACTGTTTGGAGATAGAGTGGGGGAAGAGGAGATTAAAGCAGGTCCATTTTAGATGCCATCCTTTGGGTTTATTACCAGAATTGCCAAGAGGATTTTAATAAACAACTTTCTCCCATCCAAGTTTAAGGAGAGAGTTCATTATAAAATGCTATTGTGTACTTTGTCTTATTTTTCTTGGAAGGTCCTTATAAACTTGCTCCATATCTGCTCGAAATGCTTTAAGAAATACTCACGGGCTTCCCTGGTGGTGCAGTGGTTAAGAATCCGCCTGCCAATGCAGGGGACACGGGTTTGAGCCCTGGTCTGGGAAGATCCCACATGCCGCAGAGCAGCTAAGCCCATGTGCCACAACTACTGAGCCTGCGCTCTAGAGCCTGTGAGCCACAACTACTGAGCCCATGTGCCACAACTACTGAGCCTGCGCTCTAGAGCCCATGCTCCGCAACAAGAGAAGCCACCGCATTGAGAAGCCTGTGCACTGCAACGAAGAGTATAGCCCCTGCTCTCCGCAACTAGAGAAAGCCCACGCACAGCAACGAAGACCCAATGCAGCCAAAAAGAAAAAAAATAATAATAAAAGAAATGCTCACATACTTTTTATCCTTTGTGATCAAAACCTTTCCTCTGGTGTTCTGAGTGGCTTGGTGAGGCCAATCCAGAGTCTATCAGAGGTATGTATTATCTACACCTGCAACCTATGGTGGACAGAGACCACATCTATGTACATACTGGGGACGGGGACTTCCCTGGTGGCGCAGTGAATAAGACTCCACGCTCCCAATGCAGGGAGCCTGGATTCGATCCCTGGTCAGTAAACTAGATGCCACGTGCATGCTGCAACTAAAAGTTTGCATGCCACAACTAAAGAGCCCACATGCTGCAATTAAGGAGCCCACCTGCTGCAACTAAGGAGCCAGCAAGCCGTAACTAAGGAGACAGCAAGCTGTAACTAAGGAGCCTGCAAGCTGCAGCAACTTAACACCAGCACAACTAACTAAATAAATAAATACTGGGGACACAAAGTATGAGCCTGGAGCAGAGCTGAAGGCACTGCAGTCTTCCTGTGGACTGGACAGCAGACGGCTGGGCAGCCCCTGGCTCTCAGAGTCAGGCAGGGTGGCTGCAGCTCCAAGGTTGGAGCCGCAGCTGCAGGAGAGGGAGGTCCCTGTGTCAGGGAGAACAGCCCCTCTACTCTACCTATCTTCCTCTCCCTGCCGACTCAGCCGGGTTTGGGCTTGCCCAGGGCTCAGTTCATTACCTCCTTATCTTTACAACTTTAGTTCCACAGTTTACAAGCAAATTCTTTCTGGGCTTCTTAGCTGAAATCCCTGGGAAGAAGAATCTGGTTGAGGTCATTTTTTCGTGTCAAGCCATCCATAACAGTTAATTGGTCCATGAGTGGCCTGGCTTCCCTTGGAGCAGGAGGCCCCTCTTCTGTCTCGTGGTCACTCGTATCTAAACTCACAAGGTTCCCTGGCATGGAATGACCTGCTTAGGCATAGTTTGGGGCTATGAATGAGTGGGGCAGATTCTCCTAGAAGGGCGGAGCGTGACTGATCAGGCCTGAAGCAGCCCTGATGGTGGCCTCTCAAAGTCCCTTGGGGAAGTATCTGCTTCAGCCTTTACTCCTGTCAGGGCCCACCTATACCCTGGGGCCTGGGGAAGGAACAGGCCTCTCACAGTCCGCTCTGAAGCCCACTTGTTTTAGCCTGGATTCTTTAAAAACTGAGCCTGGGGCAAAACTTAACTAAGATTTTATTGGGAAATCAAAATGGAAACTTGGGCAAAGAGAGTATATTGCCTTAATAACTAGCATGTGTCATAACCTAATGAAAAATTTGCTCAACATTGTTACAAATCAAAGAAAGGCTTAATTCTTAATTTTGGCTTATTATAATTTTGGCTTATTATACTGGCAAAACCCACAATATCCAGTGTTAATTTTGGCTTATTATACTGGCAAAAAACACAATATCCAGTGTTAGGAGGGTATAGGGAAAATGTAAGAGAGGGTGTACTCTCACAATGGAAATGCTTACCAAAAGCCTTAAAAAGATGCATACTGTCCAACCCAGCAATTTCATTTGTAGTAGGGATTTGAAAATTTACATGATACTCCCTAGTGTGAAACACAAATGCAGCCCTTTGGTTTTCTACAACTGATCTTATTTCCTCTGAAGCAGCTATCTCAATGGAAAGTGAGAGAAAACTAAACTTAGTCCACTCCACTAAATCACAGTTTAATTAAATAATGTAAGCTGTCCATTTAGATCCTCAGTCTATCCAGGGAATTGCTCAGTCTCTTAGCTTTTCTCTCTTCTCCTATTCCACTCCAAGATACTTTTACGTATATAGGTGATGGGAGGGCTTACATATCCTTATGGTGGAAGGGAAAAGGCTCCTTGGAGTTCATATATGTTACAATCCCATTTTAGTTATTAACAAAGAGTGCAAGTGTGTCAAAGAAAAAAAGTGTAAAGCTACATAGCAAAATCCTACCTTTGAGTTATCTCTGGGAGGTGAGATTGCCCTGGGTCACTACATTCTTTTACATTTATTTATTAGTTCAATTTTATAAGAAGCATACATTAATTTTATAATCAGAAAAAATAATGATGTTTTTGTTCCAATAAAAAACAAATAAGTACAATGAAGGATGTTAAGTGGGAAAGTTTGATTGAAATGCCAAGATATGATCATTACTGATCATCAAAGGTGTGAGTGGACCACAAAGATGCAGATCTTCAAAGGAAATTTTCCAAATCTGGTTACCTGTCTCTTGGTCCTCTCATCTAGGGAATCCCTCACCCAGAAAGATGATATAGGAGAGTCAGAAGCACCAAGGTTGCAGGGGGGCAGATTTTGAGGGGAGGATTTCTTTGGGAAAATCTAAGGAGTTACCTGCTCCCTCCACTCCAGTCTAGTGAGAGAGGCCTCAAGGAGACTGACCACTGCAGGAGCTTGATGTGGCCTCTGCCACCACTGGCTGGCTCTGGAAAGCTAAGCAGCCTTGGCAGACAGAAGAGGATCTGGGCATGAACCGCTCTACCCTCAGAGTACAGGTCAAAGGAGACAAGAATTCTGGGACCAGATGAGGAGGGGGCGGAGGCAAGGTCCACCTGGGGTGAAGCCTGACCAAGAGGGTGGCCAGTCCCTCAAAAGAGACTCGGCCATTAGAGGCTGGGAGGCAACTGCTGCAGCAGAGGCTGTGGGAAGCAGAGGAGCAGGAGGAGAGGGAGCTGGGTCTGAGGAACCCAGCAGGGGAATCTCCCATGAAAGCCCCTAGGAGTCAGCTTTAAACATCTGCCAGGAATCTGTGGGTCCTCACGTGTAGAACTGATAAATCCATTCTACCAGGAAATTTCCTATCCCCCTTCCCTCTGCTCCTTTTCCAACTTCAACCTTAAAGGTCAGAAGCAGCAGCAAGATGAGGAGGAAGAGAGTAAGAAAGAGAAGAAACTGAACACAGCCTCCTCCAAGGCTGCAGACCACCCACCTGCCATTGACCCTAGCTTTGTGGGAGTGGGAGAGAAATATCATCTTTGAATGAGGATTTAAACATTGATTAATTAAGTCCACATGTGTGACTTAAAGTGACCCCTGGACTTTTATCTAAGGATGCACAGAAAAATTTATGAGCTTGACAGGATTTTTACACATGGTCAGGAAAAGACCATCCTAACCCCCACTGGAAGTGATTAGAAAGCCATGGAAGGGGACTTCCCTGGTGGCGCAGTTGTTAAGAATCTGTCTGCCAATGCAGGGGACATGCGTTCAATCCCTGGTCCGGGAAGATCCCACATGCCGCAGGGCAACTAAGCCCACGAGCCACAACTACTGAGCCCACGTGCTGCAACTACTGAAGCCCACATACCTAGAGCCCATGCTCTGCAACAAGAGAAGCCACCACAATGAGAAGCCCGTGGACCACAATGAAGAGTAGCCCCCTGCTTGCTGCAACTAGAGAAAAGCCCGCACACAGCAACAAAGACCCAACGCAGCCAAAATTAATTAATTAATTAATTAATTTTTTAAAATGTAGACACAAACTTAAAAAAAAAAAAGTCATGGAAGGGATGGACTTGGAGGGTATTATTATGCTAAGTGAAATAAGTCAGACAGAGAAAGACAAATACTGTATCATATCACTTATATGTGAAATCTAAAAAATAAAACAAACTAGTGAATATAACAAAGAAGAAGCAGACTCACAGATATAGAGAACAAACTAATGGTTACCAGTGGGAAGAGGGAAGGAGGGAGGGACAGGATAGGGTTAGAGGATTAAGAGATACAAACTATTATGTATAAAATAAATAAGCTACAAGGATATATAGTACAACACAGGGAATATAGCCAATATTTTATAATAACTATAAATGGAATATAACCTTTAAAAATTGTGAATCACTATGTTGTACACCTGAAAGATATAATATTGTATGTCAACTATACCTCAAATTTTTAAAAAGTCAGTGGAGGACAAAAATAAAGTGGCTTTGATGAATACAACCCACAAGTCCCGTGTGTTCAACATACTGGTTGTACAAGATTTCTTTCTTATAAACCACTCTGCCTTGAGTTCCTAGATACACTGAAACAGTACCACTTAGATGTCAGCAAGAGTCCCTCATTCTTTGGAGGTCTGGGTAATTCCACAGCCTGGAAAAGTTTGATCTTGTCCAGTAATTTCTCTTCATTCCCAGAAATTTCCCAGAAACTCACCTGAGATGCCCCTAGCCTCTTATTTCTGTGTCTATTTTGCTTTCCACTCTTTCCTCTCACCAGCCTGGATGCAGAAATAGCAGCTCTTAGCATTCCCTCCATAGAAGAATCTCACAAAGGAGATTAGAAAATATTTTTGAACTGAATGTTAACAAAATTTCTATGTATAAATATTTGTGGGATACAGCTGATAAGGGGAAATTTATAGCCTTAAATGCATATATTAGAAAATAAGAAAGGTTAAAAATTAATGGGCTAAGATTCTACTTCAAAAAGTTAGAAAATAAGACATGGGATACTATATTATTATTCACAAAGGTTCACTCCCTCTGGGCACTGGCATCAGGTTTAGCTGTATTTCCTACTCTGGTCAATGGAACGTGTACAGAAGTGTTACATGTCACATCTAGGCAGAAGTTTTACATACGGTTCACCATCCTGTCTCTTCCCTCTGCCATAATGATTGTCAATGCTCTAGACAGTGGCTGTTCTGCCAGCGTGAGCCACAAAGTGAAGATAATGTAGAAAAGAACCCAGCTAACCTGGATGGAACAGGCAGCATGAGTGAGAAATAAACTATGTTGTTGAAAGCCCTGAGAGTTGGGGGGGATTGTTTGTTACTGCAGCCTAACTTAGCCAATCCTGACTCTTACACAAGTACAAAAGAAACCCAAATACAGTAAAATAAATGAAATAATAAGGATAACAGCAAAAATCAGTGAAATGGAAAATAACATGCCATAGAGAGGATCAACAAAATCAAAAGTTGGTTCTTTGGGGCTTCCCTGGTGGCGCAGTGGTTGAGAGTCCGCCTGCCGATGCAGGGGACACAGGTTCGTGCCCCGGTCTGGGAAGATCCCACATGCTGCGGAGCGGCTGGGCCCGTGAGCCGTGGCCGCTGAGCCTGCACGTCTGGAGCCTGTGCTCCGCAATGGGAGAGGCTGCAACAGTGAGAGGCCCGCGTACCGCAAAAAAAAAAAAAAAAAAAAAAAAGAAAAAGTTGGTTCTTTGAAAAGACCAATAAAATTTACAAATCCTTGCAAATTATCAAGAAAAATAAAAAAAGAAAACACACAAATAATTAATGCCAGGAATGAAAAGCAGATATCACTATAAATTCTATAAACATGAAAAAGATAAGAGGATTTTTATGAATAACTGTATGTCTAAAATGTGAAGAACTAGATGAAATGAATATATTTCCTAGAAAAATACAACTTATTAAATATTGATCAAAGAAGAAATAGAAATTTGAAGTCCTATAATTTTTAAATAAATTGAATCAGTATTTATAAACCTCCCCATAAATAGCTAAGGGAAAAATAATGCTTACCATATACAGACTCTTTGGGGAATACAAGAAAATGGCATACCCTCTAATTCATTTATAAGGCTAGTATAACTTTAATACTAAAGCCAATGAAGTTTGTTCCATAAGAGAAAAATTAGCCAAATCTCACTCAGGAACATGGATACAAAAATCTTAACCAAAATATAGTATTAGAAAATTAAATCAAACTATATCTAAAAAGGAAAATACAACCAATGTCAGAGACAGAATGGCCCCAAAGATGTTCACATCCTTATCCTCAAAACCTGTGAATATCAATCTTACATGGCAAAAGGGACTTTATAGATGTGATTAAATTAAGGGCCATGAGCTGGGCAGATTATCTTTTTCTTTTTTTTAAAAATAAATTTATTTATTTATTTATTTATTTATGGCTGTGTTGGGTCTTCATTTCTGTGTGAGGGCTTTCTCCAGTTGCGGCGAGCAGGGGCCACTCTTCATCGCAGAGCACGGGCCTCTCACTGTCGCAGCCTCTCCCGTTGCGGAGCACAGCCTCCAGATGCGCAGGCTCAGTAGTTGTGGCTCATGGGCTTAGTTGCTCCGCAGCATGTGGGATCTTCCCAGACCAGGGCTCGAACCCCTGTCCCCTGCATTGGCAGGCAGATTCCCAACCACCGCGCCACCAGGGAAGCCCTGGGCAGATTATCTTGTAGCACCCCTGTGGGCCCAATGTAATCACAGGAGTCCTTATAAGAGGAAGGCAGGAGGATCAGAGTCTGAGAGAAGATGTGACCATGGAAGCACAGATTGGAGTGATGAGCTTTGAAGATGGAGGAAGGGGTCACCAGACATGGAAGGCAGCTGGCCTCTAGAAGCTGCTAAAGATAAGGAAACATGTTCTCCCCTTGAACCTCCAGAAGTGCAACACCTTGATTTAGCCCCTAAGACGCATTCTGGCCTTCTGACCTCAAGAATTGTAAGATAACAAATGTGCTGGTTTTAAGCCATTATGTGTTTGGTAATTTGCTAAAGAAGCAATAGGAAGCTAATACAACTAGATTGATCTTATTCTAGAAATGCAAGGATGGTTTAACATTTGCAAATCAAAGTATTTCACCATATTAATTAAAGGAGAAAAATTATGACTATCTCAAAAAATTTTTTAAAAAAGTATTTGTAAAAATCAACTTCAATCATAATTTTTTAAAAAATTCTTTTAACTAGGAATAGAAGGAACTTCCTAAATCTAATAAAGGATATCAGAAAGCAATGGAGTAATTACCATAAAAGCTAGCAGTTACCTTTACGAGGGCTGGGGTTCTGTTTGGGAAGGGGTATAAAGGGAGACTTCTAGCAAGCTGGTAAAACTTTATTTCTTGACTCTAGTTGGTGGTAAACAAGAGTTTGCTTTAGTCTAGCACACGGAATATAGTCAATATTTTATTGTAACTTTAAATAGAGCATAATTATAAAAATATTGAATCACTGTGTAGTATACCTGAAACTAACATAATATTGTAAATCGACTATACTTCAACTTTTAAAAAAGGTGCTTTATAATAATTATGTTTTATGTACTTTTCTTTAATTGTGTTATTTTTCACAATAAAAAATGTTTTTAAACAGATAGAAAAGAAAGATTTGAAAAGCAGATAGAGCAAAGCTATTGTTTAAGGCCTAAAAGTGCGATAATCACTGAAGGGCAGACACTCAGGTTGGCCTTAGGAGTGGTGGGGCTTAAAGTCAGACCAGCTAAGGTGAGCTGAAAAGGCTCTGGGTGCTGGTGGGTGAGGCTGGCTTCTCTCCCCAGGATGGCAGTAACTGGGCAGGGAACCAGTACTGACCAAGGCTAGGAAGAAGGATGGGCCCCCATTCTTGGGAGGGTACCACTGCAGCAGTCCTGCAAGATGCCACAAAAGCCACCAAAGAGAAGCAGGAGTCACCTGGGAGCCCAGGGAACAGAACAGACAGGCTGATGGGAGGGAGTTTCATGCATGGAGGGAAGTGTTAGTATCTCAGTCATGAAGTGGGTGGAGATAGGAGACACTCCAGAGCTCTCATCTCCCAGGCCTAGGAGAACTTTTAATGTTCTAGGATTCTAAAATTAACATAAGTGGGGGGAGGGGAATTGGATAAAGGTAGTCAAAAAGTACAAGTTTCCAGTTATAAGATTAGTAAGTACTAGGGACGTAATGTATAATATGATAAATATAATTAACACTGCTGTATGCTATATATGAAAGTTGTTAAGAGAGTAAATCCTAAGAGTTCTCATGAGGAAAAAAGTATTTTTTTTCTTTTTCTTTTATTTTGTATCTCTGTGAGATGACGGATGTTCATTAAACTTTGCTGTATGTAAGTCAAATCATTCTGCTGTACACTTTAACTTATACAGAGCTGTACATCACTTATATCTCAATAAAACTGGAAGGAACAAATAAAATAAAAAACATAACAAATAATTACTAATGACGCACAAGCACAAAGAATTCATGGTTTTGAAACTTGCCTTTGTATGGCCTTTTTCCTTATCTAGTGATCACACCCAGCTTTTCTGGCAGCTGTCAAAGGGAAAGACTGACCATACAAGCCAGCCCCTGGCAGAATTCATGTCAACATTCTAGGAGGGCTGCTTGGGCTAGCCAGTCCACAGCACTGATAATTAAGACATGAGTTACATCATGGGCCAGAAATGCTATGAGCCAATAATCATGGTAATAAGTAAAAGTTGGTTTCTGTATATAAGGATTTGGGCTACGACTACAGAAGACTGGGAAGGCAGTTGTCATTCTGCTCTACATCACATACCCTGATGACCTGGGTAGATGAAGGGACTGTTGACTGTGAACTAAAGGTTTAATTCATATTCAAAGTTAGTATTTTTAGGGTTCCTGTTGGGAACCCCAAATGGCAAATACAATAGTGTGAAAGAAGAAGCTGGAGAGAACATCTGAAGAGGTGGGGGAACATCTCTTCATCAGGCTCTCTCTCCCTCTGGATGGCCTAACGACTCATGGCCACTGTGATAACCAGTATAGATAGGTGTGATTCGATGGGGGCAAGGGGATGTTGGAATAATCATATATAATACAACTTTGAGTCAGTGCATAGGAAGAACCAAACATCCTGACAGCTTACTGTTGACACTGGCATGACTTTTCTATTGCAGGAAACTCTTGTCCGGGATAATAAAAGTTGTAACTATCATTTTTTGCAGAAATTTCAAGAAGAAAAACATTTAAATGAACTTTGCAGCTTTTCAATATTTTGCATCCACCCACTCTCTAAGACTCTGAAATCCTTGCCTCAAAACCCTCCCCTTGCCCTAATAATCCTCAACTATTGTATCATGATTCTTGTCCAGTCCCTAATCAAGCCCCCTCACTGGAAGAGCTGCCTGCAAATAGACCCCAACACTTCATAAATATCCCGACTTTGCCTCCCCATTTTAGATGGTACTCTGGCTCTGCAGAGTAGTTAGTGTTCTCCCTTCCTGCGATGAGAACTCAGCTTTACATGACCACAAAGTTGTTTTGAGGGTATTTTCAGGGAGCCACCATTCAATTATTGAGGCCCACCGAGATCCAGTGGAGACCCCCTTCACCACTGCAGCGCAAGACCCCTGATTCAGAAACAGTGTCCCCTTCTGAGGCCCTCGATCCCCTCAAGGGTCTTTCAGGCTTCACTAGCGAGGGATGTAAGGCTTGTCCTGGGCCCAAGTTCCAATTTCTTATTTTAAGTCTCCTTTTTATTGAGCTCCCCAAATACTGAATCTATTTTGTCTCCTAGAAATAAGGACCCCTTTTCAGGAATCCTTTAATTACCTGACCATATTTGAAAATCTTTTCTCCTTGGTGCATATCCGCCTTATCACTAACCAGGCAATTATTTGTGTATGTCCGTCCTGGTCATTTATTGTTGTGCATATATTAGAATAAAGTTTATGGTGAAGAGGACAGGTGTGGGTCCCAATAAGTCCGTCCCTAAGCCAGCCCAGGGAAAATTTTTGTCTCAGGCCACTGAACAACACCTTATGAGAACTTTCCTCAGACTAGTTTTGTCTGTGAGAGTTTGGATCAGCAGAGATCTCTCCACACCCTTCATCTGCTGAGAACTGTAAGTTCAACAGAGTTGCCATTGGGTAAGGTCTGCCTGTGAGGTTGGGGGTCCCCGAGCCACAGGATACACAAGCAACTCTCCACTGACATTCCCAGTCTTAGTATAAACCTCAGTCCATGCCTTCCTTGGACCGACCTTCTGCTTCTTACCTGTATTGATGCCATTGCCCAAATTTGTGCACTTATCTTTCTAAACAGCATCATTTCACCAAGGATAATTCAGAATTACAGTGGCCACTATAAGAACTTTTGATATGAACAATGTTATTCACTTGAGAAGTGCCTTTGAAGGAAAAGGGAACATAATTCCAAACATCCAATGGTCTTCATTTCTTAATTAGCATGAGGAAGTATCCAAAAGAAATTGGATTCCAAAATTGCCTCCTTAACAGATTCCTTGGCCAAAGCAAAAGAAAAATATGAACTTAAAACTATCTGTCTTTTAGATCTCCCACAAATCACAACTCAGACACACTATTCCTCTTCCTCTATCCTACATTCTTCCATCGACTGCTGCCCCATCTCTCCCTCTGACCCCCTCTCCTTCCCTCCTGGCCGGCCAGGTACCCCAAACCTCACTTAACCTCTTTAACGGAAACCTCCTTCAGCACAGAGAAAAACTCTTACGGTGAATTTTAAGCTCTGGTTCCATTCTCAGCTGAAAGCCATTGCCTAAGACTCTCCAAGGCCTAGATAAGATAGAACATTGTGGAGGAATTTAAAATAGTTTGAGGGACATGTAATCCAGAGTGGCCAGATATATACCAATAGTGCATATGTTGCAAAAAGCTCGATGAAAAAGTCAGAATGGGAAGACCTCCAATGATGACTTAAAAGACCTTGAATTGTACAGGAAGCTGAAGGGACTTAGAAACACTGCAGATGTCGGTCAAGGACTTTTGGAGGCTATCCTCTGCCTTTCCTGTGAAATTAGTGTTCTGATTCAGTTCTTCAAGCCAAAAAAAGAGAAGCCTGATGGAGACTTTAGGGATAGGTTCTTTAATACGTTGCGACAGCATTCAGTAGTAAATCTTGAAGCAGATGTGACCCTGGCTCTCCCTCTTATCGTTTTGTGAATGGCCTCAAAGCAGAAATAGAGGATTTAATATGCAAGCAAAAAGTAGGGTGGGAAATAGGCCCATGGCCAGACCTCCAAAACCTTGAAAGAGCTCTATTTTAAAAGAGCTCTAGAACTAAGAAACTAAAGGGGAAAGAAAGAAAGAAATTATCAATGAAGGTGTTCAATTTCCCACTCTACCTGCAAACCCACAAGGAAACATTTCTCTAAAAATTAAAAGACAATCTTACAGTTTTGATTGATATGGTCACAATAATATAAATCTTAAACCTGAGCACTATTATACAGATCTTCCTCAACTTATAATGGGGTTACATCCCAATAAACCCATCATAAGTTGAAAATATCCTAAGTCAAAAATGTATTCAGGGGGCTTCCCTGGTGGTGCAGTGGTTGAGAATCCGCCTGCCGATGAAGGGGACACGGGTTCGTGCCCCGGTCTGGGAAGATCCCACATGCCGTGGAGCGGCTGGGCCCGTGAGCCATGGCCGCTGAGCCTGCGCGTCCGGAGCCTGTGCTCCACAACGGGAGAGGCCACAACGATGAGAGGCCCGCGTACCGCAAAAAAAAAAAAAAATGCATTCAGTAAACCTAACCTACCATCATAGCTTAGTCTTGCCACTCTTAAATGTACTCAGAACTTACATTAATTAGCCTGCGATTGGGCAAAATCATCTAACACAAAGCCCATTTTATAATAAAGTATTGAGTATCTCTTGTAATTTATTGACTACTATACTGAAAGTGAAAAACAGAATGGTTGTGCGGGTACAGAATGGTTATAAGTGTATTGGTTGTTTCCCCTTGTGATCACGTGGCTGACTGGAAGCTGCCCTGCCCTGCCCAGCATCATGATAGAGGATCTTACTGTACTTTGCTAGCCTGGGGGAAAAGACCAAAATTCAAAATTCAAAGGGTGGTTTCCACCAAACTGGTATCACTTTCCTACCATCTTAAAGTTGGAAGAAATCAAACCATCATAAGTAAGGGACCCTCTGTACAACCCTTGCCTTGGAGTCAACAAACTACTTGGTCAGGCATCTATCTAATAATCCTAAATATCTAAAACCACACCTTCCCTAGGCCCCGGCACTTAACCATCAGCCCTGTACTTTTAACCAAGGAATGTTCTTTTCTCCTTTGTGACACTACACTCATTAACTTAATAGCAAGGGATTTACTGTGTGAATGGAATTGCCACATTAAATGCTCTCCTGATGGCCTCTTCCCTCCAGTCCCTGAGGACCTCCCTGTTCATAATGAGGTCCTGGCTGATTTGGATATTTATTTGCCAGTACTTTTGTGTGTAAATCAAACATAGATTGAAGCTCTCTTGTGGGCAAACAATTCCACTGACATTCTACTAGAACTAAACCCATCAAGGTTCAGACTGACCCACCTAAACCTCTACCCAAGCTTGCTCAATAGCCTTTAAAACAAGGCACTAAGGAAGGAATAAAACTAAAATCAAAAGCCATAAAGAGGGCTTCCCTGGTGGCGCAGTGGTTGAGAGTCCGCCTGCCGATGCAGAGGACACGGGTTCATGCCCCAGTGCGGGAAGATCCCACATCCCACATGCCGCAGAGCGGCTGGGCCCCTGCGCCATGGCCGCTGAGCATGCGCCTCTGGAGCCTGTGCTCCTCAACGGGAGAGGCCACAACAGTGAGAGGCCCGCGTACCGCAAAAAAAAAAAAAAAAAAAAAAAAAAAGCCATAAAGAGAAAGGGCCTTTGTACCTCATCCTAGCCTTGTAATACTCCTGTCCTCCCAGTCAAAAAGCCCAGTGGCAGGAGTATAGATTCACTTAGGTCCCTGGGGCCATAAATAAGTCACTCTCCACTTCCCTTTAGAACCAAACTCAAATAGTGTTTTATCCTCAAGGCCTAAGGAGACTGACCACGTGTTGTACAATTGTAGAACTCTGTTGTGCTTTCTTTGGAGTCTCTTTAAATCAAAAGTTAATACCTGTCTTCTCCAAGGAAAATCAACAACATACTTGGACTGGTATGCCTCAGTTTCTGAGATGCCCTCCTACTTTTCCCAAGTCCTCAACCAGGGCCTCCAGAGATTTAAATTGCCCTGTGACCCTATTCTTAGCCAATATGTGGATAATCTTTCTTGTTCCAAAGATTAGGCAAGCTCTAAGGCTGATTCATCTCTCTGCTTCCTCTTTTAGCTCAGGGAGGGCATATGGTTTCCAGAGAGAAGTTAACAATTTGTCAAAGGAAAGTGCACGACCTAAGACAAGATTTATTCCATGGAGGCAAATCTCTTAATCCAGACAACCAGCTGTGCAAAAGGTACCCGGCCAACTAAGAGACAATTATGAGGATTCCTGAGTCTCACTGGCCACTGCAGGCTGTGTGTTCCCGAGTTTTCTGAAACTCCCATACCATTATTTGACTTGCCCAAGTCTCTGGTAACCAAACCTTTTCTCTGAGAACAAACATGAACTTGTCTTTTGTGAGTTCAAATGAGATGTTCAATACCCTCCTACTCTGGGCCTAACTAAACATCATAAACCTTTCAACCTATAAGTAAATCAGAGATCTCACTAAGCCCTTAACTTCATGAGAATAAAGACTAATAGCTTAGCCTCTCTTGTGATCCAATGGCAAGAGCTTCCCACTTTGTTGAGGGGCAGCAGCTAAACAAATAGTCTCCTATTGGCTTGGCTTTAGAGCCTCCTTTAACCCAGATGGTCCCTCGTGCTGTACCATCTTTGTTGCTCCCTGAAAATACACATTTCTCATTAAGTCGATTTACCTCCTGCGAACTTCCTTCCTTTCTCTGACAAAGATTGTCAAGGCAGTGCTCTCCCTCACTCTGGTAAGCAATGAACTCAGCTTCACCTGATCAGCGAGTTATTTCGGTGGCATTTTTGAGCTGGCAAATGACAGTGGTCTTTATCAGAATGTGTCCTAAACTCTCATCTGAGAAATCCCAGATTATTAAAAAATAAAAACAACCACCACACTTTCTATTTGTCATTGATTTTGGCAAATATTACTGATTGGATCATGGTTGTTCTTTGTTCTTGTTCCTACAGCCTCTTACTCCCCTGAAAGATGTTGGTCACTAATGGGCTGGGGTCCTGTCTCTGCTGGAAAAGAGCCGTGAAGGGGTCCAGCATGTGTTCTGTGGTGCTGAGGGGCAGTTTGTCATAAGCTTTCACCATGATGCTGTGTTCCTCCCTCCCATGCCCCATGCCCACACAAATACTGATGCACCCGCGGAAGAAACAGGCAGCAATACCCCTTCAGTTAGTTCCCTGGAGTCCAGCAAACAGGGGGAGGGGTTGGCAAAGGATTGGAGAGAAAAGAGGGAGGAGAGGAGTTTTCCTTATTTTGTCAGGATTCCTCTTATCAGCTCTGCTTTTCTTTGCCTGCCCTAGGGCTGACTCTGGGGAACGCCAGATTGGGGCAAATCGCAGGGTGTCCTCAGGCCACCCTCACTGAAAGGACACGCACATCTCTCTCCAAGTGAAATCTGGTTCTGGTGACCAGCAAGGGCAGGCAAAGGGTAACAAAAAGCCGGCTAGAGCAGTTGACAGGAGTAGGTGTCGAGGAGTTTGTGTAAACTGAGTAAACTGCCAGAGCTGTCCCCATTTTCCTTCATCTATCTCCTGGTCTCTAAGAGCTCAGGACAGACCCCAGAGCAGCAGCCAAGGTGAGGAATTCTGCCCCCCAAACAAGGAATGGAGCAGCATTTGAAACCTAGAGAAGAGGACATCCACGGGGGGGGGGCGGGGGGGGGAGTTGGGGGCGACAAGGGGGGCGGGGGGTAGGAAGGCTGCTTTCAACAGATAACCCCTTGTGGCTGCAGAGGCAAAGGGCTCAGGAGCCTGAGCTCCACTTGACAAAAACTTCCCCCAGTTACAGCTGTCTAGAAGCACGAAGCAGTGAGTCTCCTGACACTTAAAAGCTTGCTCTGACTTTCCCGTACTCTGGAATCTTCGGTCTGTGCCATGCACTATGTCATTTAAATAGTTTTGTTTTGTCGCTTTGGTCTCGCTGTGATTTCTTGAGTGATGGCCTCCATCCCCACACGGGACTGTACGCTGGGGTCGCCCGGAGGCGGGGCCACCATAACCAGTGTCAGGCAGAGGGTGTCATCCGCCTCTGCCCCCGAGGCCGCCCTGTAATCCTTTGAACTTCTTAGTCCCCACAGCACCGAGCTAAGTCCTAGAGCTCGGTACAGCTTTGATCACAGTCTTCAGACACCAGAATTAAATATGTAAATACCAAGTTGGAGAAACAGCTTAAAAAGTTTAAGAAATCCAGAGCAACAGGATTCCGCAGAGGACAGGCCTGCCAGTTGGGGTGGGGGGAGACAGGTTGGAAAGAGGAACTCCGCTCTGAAAAAACAACGTTCAAGTCTCTCGCAGTGGAGGCGTCCCGAGAGTCGCTGGACTCCGAACCGGCGGGTTCTCCCGAGAGCCCCGCGGGTGGCGCGCAAGGCTGCGCGGCAGCCGGCGGCTCTCCGGGAAGGCTCGCTCTAGGAGTTGGGAGTGACCGGCCGGCCGGCCGGCCTGCCTCTCCCGGAATTTGTGACGTGCCGGACAGCGGTGGTAACAGAGCCGGGTCGTCGGGGCGGGGGTCTCCCAGGCCAAGAGCCCCGATGGGATGGGGAAGGGGTGGGGAGCGAGGCGCCCCCGAGCTCCGGGGCTCCGCGCAGCATTAAAGTGAGCGCCGAGTCAGCGGGGGCGGCGGCGGCGGCGGCGGCGGCGGCGGCGACGCGGGGCTGGCGCCGGTACGGCCGCGAGTCCCAGCACGCGCCTAGCTGCTGTGGCCGCGTTGGCGGCCCGCGCGCCCGGCTCGCTGAGGCCGGGCCACGCCCCCGAGGGGTGGAGCCGCGGCCGGGGGTGGGGCCGAAGCTGGCGGCGCCCAGGCGTGGGGCGGGGGTTGTGACAGCAGCTGCGGCGGCGCCGGCGGCGGCGCCTGAAGCTGCTGCAGCAGAGGCGGAGGCTTCTCCTGGGCGCGTCCGGGCCGCTCAGCCGGAGCCCCAGCCCGGAGACGCCGGGCGGTGCGCTGGGTGCTGCGGCTGCTGCCCGCCGGCCGCCGCCCGGGCCCCAGCTGCCACCCGGGCCCCGGCCGCCGCTCGCGCCCCGGTCGACCCCGCCCGCGTGTGTGCCCCAGCCGGGACGCCACCCCCGGCCGGGTCTCCACTTCTCGGCCGCACCTCCCATGACAGCGCCCGCTCGAAGATGGCTGCGAAGGGCGCGCACGGCTCCCACCTGAAGATGGAGAGCGAGCTGGAGCGCTGCCGCGCCGAGGGCCACTGGGACCGCATGCCAGAGCTGGTTCGGCAGATGCAGACGCTAGTCGTGCCCGGCGGCGGAGGCGGCCGGCGAGCCAGCCCGAACGCAGTGCTCACCTCTGTGGACACCGGTGAGTGAGGGAAGGAAGGGGCCGGTTCACAAGCGCGGAGCGCGCGAAAGGCGCCTCCTCCAGGAAGCGGGCCCCGACTGCGTGGGGCCGGCGGTGGCTGCTTTCGGTATTACCCTTGCTACAGTGCTGGTCTTAGGAGCAACCAGGGTAGTAAGGAAGGTTCTTCTGCCCAAGGAGAAAACTCACATACAGGGTGCTTTGGGGAAAAGAGAGAAACGGCTTTTGCTCTCTGCCCTTTTGGATCATGTGGGCTGCTCGGACTGCTGTGAAATGGTGGTTTCGGCACGCATCAGACTGGGGCTTAGGCCGGACTCTTGCGCCGCCTCTCCAACCCCCATTCCGGTTCCTAAACTCCGTCAGGTGAAGGCTGTGCCTGTCTCTCCTTGCCCTCCCCCTCTTTCCCCCAAGTCAAATTGACGGCGAAGCTCTGTGCACAGCCGGTATGATTGGGGGCTTGACGAGCGCCAGGGTGGAGTGGTGGAGAAGTGGGAAAGAGGCCTGGTAAGCCTCAGTTTCTTCTTCTGAGTTCTGGCTGGGGACGCATCTAGCCCTGGCCGTCTGTGGCTTTAGCAGTAGGGCTGGTTTGGCTGGGCTGGGCTCTTGTGCTGGGGCGGGAAGGCACCCTGATGTGGCAGTGGGGGAACACCGCGCCCCAGTCTCCAACCTCCAACCTGTTCCTGGTGCCTTCAGCTCAGCCTGGAGAGACCTCCCTGAGCCCTCTCTTTGTGCGCGGCCAACTTTAGAGCCTTTGTGGAAGGAGGCAGGGAGTAAATAAATACAGATATAAAGAGTTTTAAAGACTGCCCAGCCTGTGGAAGGCTCTGTGAAGAGACAGAATGATAACGATAATAGTAACAGTAATAGTAACTCGCTCACTCACTGTGTGCAGGTGTACTAAGCACTGTAATCAACTCAGTTTCTCCCAGCAACCCCATGAAGCAGGTACTCTTGTTTGCCACTTACGGGTAAAGAAACTGAGGCACAGAGAACTTAAATAACTTGATCATCCAGCCAATAAGTGGTGGAACCAGGATTTGAACCCAGGTTTCTGAATACATCCTTTTAACCACTTGCACCATTACCTCTCCAAGAAGTATAACACAAAATCCCAGCTTGAAGAGTTGACAAAATGGATGGGAAGGCAGAGGGGCGATCAGAGGGCAATTGTGTTAGATTATGGTGCTTAGAGGAAGAGGAGTTTTCAGGAAGCAGCAGAACTGGTACTGGCCTCTAACTGGTGTTGGGAAGGGCAGAGTATGTTTGCCCAATGAGGAGGAAGGATAGATGGACATTGAGGGGGCTAGGTGGCAGGGATGGACAGTCGGTTTGAGGCTTTGAGGTAGGTCTGAGCGTGGCAGTGAGGGGTAGTGGCCAGAGCTAAAGATGCACGTTTGGGAGAAACTGATGAGACCCCGCCTTCCATGGAAGGACAGATACATTTCAGGTTCCCCTCTGTCCCCTGTGTGGGGTGATGTGGTGGGGTGGGGCTGGTGAGGGTGGAATGGAAGATGACCCATGCAGAGGGCACTGGGGCCTGGTCAAGGTGTGGGAATCTGGGTGAGGTTGGCAGCGCCACAGAGAAGCATGCTGGGCCCAAGACAGTAACCAGGGCCGCCTAGAGTCTATCCAGGGCTTTACTTCCTAAGCTGTTCTTCAGAGGTCTCAAGGAGGTTGAGTAATTAATTCCTTGGTATTCTAGGATAAAAGGGTTTGGGGAGCCAAAAAAGCTAAGTCATTAGACCTAACAGATTCAATATTGTTAAACTGATCTTTTTTAACTGCAGGACTTCTCAGAGCCTTTATTATGCTCACCTGTGTATGATGTTCAAGCCAAGGTTAGAGTATAAACACCACATTTCTCAAATAAAGACTTTATTTGGGAAGGATTCTATGAAGGATTATTGGGAAGCACTGGTATGGCATAGTTTATAAATGGTATGGTATAGTTATAAAGTGCTGCTTCTATTTGAAAAAACTTGTTTTGTAAACAGCCCTGTGGGGAGGGCAGGAATTATTGTCCCCATTTTAGGCATCAAGGCCCAGAAAGGTCACATAATGAGTATGTGGCAGAGACTGTACCCAAACCGGAGTCCCTGACACCAGGTCTACTAGTGACAGAGGGAGGAGTGTGGAGCCTGGGTTGGCTTCACTGTGGGAACTGACCAGCACAAAGAGGGAGGCTAAGGTCAGTGGGGTCTCTCCTGCCAATTTTGGGGTTTGGTCCTATGAGCGATTTTCTCCCATTGTTATTTCCAGATACATTTATCCCAGAACGCACACATGCCTGCACGCACATGCACACACAGACACACACAAGGAAGGAAAACAAATGACTCCCGAAGCCCATGCTTAGGGCATTTTTTGGATTGTCTGCTATTTTGGTTCTCTCTCCACTGGGTTCCTTGATCACTGGAGGGATTAAGGTCCTGTTTTTTGGGTTTTTTTGTATTTTTTTATTGTGGTAAAATAAATACACATAACATTTGCTATTTTAACCATTTTAAAGTGTACAATCCCAGGTATTAAGTATATTTACGATGTTGCATAAACATCACTGCTGTCTAATTCCAGAACTTTTTCATCATCCCAAGCAGAAGCCCCATACCCATTCAGCGGGAACTCACTATTTCTGCCCCATCCCCCCTTCCTGACCACTGATCTTTCTGTCTCCATAGATTTGCCTCTTCTGGACATTTCATATAAATAGGATCATACAGGACGTGGCTAAGGGCCTGTTTTTTGAGGGGGTGTGGATACTGAGCCCCCTGCAGCCCAGGAGGGAGATTCTTAAAAGTCCCACCTGGTCTGTTAGACTCAATGACCAGAAGCTTCAACATAATTACATAATTTGGGAGAGGTGAGGAAGGTGCTGAGGGAGGAGGACGAACCCCAGCTGAACGCTATTTTACAGACTGAGGCCCTGCTGTATCTGTGGGATTTCCCAAAGAAACGAACAATAGCCCCCAGAACATGGGTTTCACTCCAGGGAGCGGAAGGGGAAGACCCAGCTGAAGGAGGGGGACCTCTTTCTGGTCTGGTGGGGGTAAAGGATCAGGAGATGCTCCCGCAGAAGGGGCCCCCTTTTCCTGTCTGGGGAGGCTGCTCCCCACCACCTGCCCAGGGGGAGGGTGTTTACTACTGTTTGTACATTTTCTTTCAAACTCACATCCGGTTTAGATTTGGTCAGGATGGAGCAGGGGAACCCCAGAGGGTGGCTAGCTGTGATGAGTTTTGTTCACATAAAAACAAAGAGCCGCATCCAAGTGGTTAAAAAAAAAAAAAACTTTATTAAGAAAAATTTCCAAAACGTCAAAAAAGTAGAGAGAAAAATGAATCCCATATACCCATCAACCAGTGTCAGTGATCACAAACTCATGAATAGTTTTGTCTGAGCTACACCCTGGGCCATTTCTCCCCCACGTTGCAATATTTCAGTATGTATTTATTAAACAAGAACTCTTTTGAAAAATAAAACTACCATATTTTTATTACACCTCCCCCTCATCTAATTATTTAATTTTACAGTTTGTTTGCTAGAATGAGGATCCAAATAAGGCCACACATTGCATTTGGTTAATGGGTTGAATCTTTCTTTTATCCCCAACATTTTATTATGAAAATTTCAAACATACAAAAAGTTGAAAGAATTTTGCGGTAAACACCTGTATTCCCACCAGCTAGATTCGAATATTCTTTTACTATACTTGCTTTAATCACATCTGCTACTCTCTCCATCCATCTGGAGTCTCTCCTAATCTGTAGTCATCCCCTATCTTTTTTTTTCAATTAGTGATTTTTTAAAAAAAAACTGGAGATTGTTCTGAGCATTTTTTTTCAGTTGAAGTTAGCGAGAGTACGTTTGAGGCATGTGGCCTCACTAGTTTTGCCCTCTTTCTCCTCGTGCCACGGTTAGAAGGTCCCAGCCCTTTGCAGTCCTGTGAAGTGAGCAGCTGCAGAGACCACCATGTCCCCATTTGACCCAGTAGGGAAGGGTCTGGTCTGAGCACCTGGCCTGCCAGCTGGAACCACCTTTCCTGACTGAATTGGCAGGTGGAAGAGTGGGGAGCACTGCCCTGCAAATATGGGTTCCGGGGAGGAAGCCGGTATCCTTGAAGTGGGTCCCTGGGAACCGGCACGCTGCGAGAGGCCTGGAGAGGGGTGGGAGTGGAGAGGAAGCTAGCCGGCAGAGGCCTCCTAAACAAGGTGGGGAGACTGGGCGGGCCACGAAGTGGGGACTTGCTTTGGGCCTCTGCTAAGAGCAGAGAGCTGGGCTGGGCTGCCAGAATCAGGAGCCAGGCTCCCAGAGTCTGTTGCACTGTCCGTGAGGAAGGCCTTCCTAATGCCCCAGCAAGGGAAAAGCTGGAACACTTTACCCAAACCAGGATAGGGAGTAGGTTTCGGACAATAAGATGATGAAAAGCAATCTGTTTTACCTTTGGAGAAGGATAGGAAAGCCTCGATCCACCTGGATTCTTATTTAACAACTGAAAACCTAGAACTTTTCATTCCAAACTACCCTTCAGTTCCATAGACTGACCAGTTGAGAACAGTGGGATGGAAAAAGTGGAGCAGGGAGGAGAGTTGGACAAGGAAGAAAAGAAAGTAAATTCCCGATATCTACTTGAGTGTCTACTAAATGGAAAAACAGAGAGACTGAGTTGGGTGTGAAGAGGGAGGGCAGAAAGGCTCTGGAGAAGGATCCGGAGTGTTAATCTACAAAACAGTCTGAAACTCGCAAGTGTGTGACAGTGAGAACTACTCTTATTCCTGCCCTTGGAATTACGATTAGCTTTTAACCTACTGTTTGCAGCTCTTAGACTGTTCTTCATTTCCAAACTGTCAGAAGCTCTGCTCTGCGTGGAATGTGGGGAAGAGGGACTGTTCTTTGGCTGTGTTACGTTATGTGGGTTGTGACCATAACAACATTGCATCTTTATTGTCATCTATAAAATGGGAATAATTTCTACCTATCAGGGCTGTGCTGATTAAATGATACTATATAATAAAGTACCTGGTACTCAGTGGGCCATCAGCAAATACCAGCCCCCCTTTTTCAGTAAAAGGCACTTTTGAAGTTTAGAGCAGTGCTTCTCAAACGGTCTGTGGTGAAGTCTCAGTTTTATGTTCTGGTTTTTTTTTTAGATTCCCAATCTGTTGTGTTCCGATACTTTCTTAAAATACATAAACTGATACCCACTCCCCCCACCACCAATTTTTTAGTATTTGATTCGACAGTTATTCTGTCACATGGTTGTCAACGTTTCTGAACATATACTCTATATTTGTGCACTCACCCCGCGGGACTGGGTCACGAAGACGTACAGACCCACCCCAGTCCACGGACCACACTTTGAGCAGCGTGTGTTCAGAGGACATTTTGAGGAGAGGTGTGGGCCCTGAGGAGTATTTCAAGATTGAGGTTTGCCTAGAAGGAAGCTGGTTTCTCTTGGCATGAAAGGAAAGGAACCCTAGGGAGCTCTGGGCTGGGTAGCTGGGTGGCGGAGGCGGGACCCGGTGGCCAGAAGGCTGGGCTGCAGACTGGCACCTGCAGACCGCGGGGCGGGAGCTGTGTGCATTGCTGCACCTGATGGCAGAGGGGCGGGACCAGCCGGGCAGGCGGAGCCTGGGGAGGGATGAGGTTCCCTGGGAAAGAGCAGGTTCATAACTCTACCTCAGGATTTACAGATGCAAAACAGATTAGAAGGGGACCGCCAGTTGCCAAGTGGCCCACAGCTCAGGAATGCTGCTCAGGCACCCACTTCTAAGCAGCCCACTCCCCCTCCTGGCTGAGATTTTGGAAACGTAGAAGATTCCTTGTATTCTTGGGTCAATTTAAATTTTATTTTTGACTAGGTGATATATTCACATGGGTCAACCTTCCAAAGGTACCCAAAAGTAACGAGTGAAAAGCCTCCCTCCATCTCTGCCCCCGTCCCTGTAAGGTAGAAAAGTTAGCAGATGTTTGTGTTATCCTTTTACATATTTTCATGCATAAACACACAGTGGTCCACTGTGTGTGCTCTACTTTCTAATCAGTTTATCTTGAAGTTCATGTCATGACAGCCCATATAGAGCCTCCTCATTCCTTTTTATGGTGGCATGGTGTCCCTTTTAATGGATATATCATGCTTTATTTAATCAGCCTTCTGTTGATGGACATAAAGTTTTCTCTGGTTTTCTGCTATTATAAACAAAGCTGCAGGAATGACCTTATGTGTTGGTCGTTTTACACATGTTCGAGGACATCTGTAGGCATGGGATTGCTGAGTCAATGGGGATGTGCAAGAAATAATTTTGATATATGTCACCAAGTTGCCCTTTGTAGAGGTTCTACCAACTTCTGTCCCACTAGTGATGGATGATAGTTTGAAACATCATTTTTGGCCATTTCCTCCTAATGTTACTTTTAGAAATCATGAGGTAGGTAGCAAAGGATGGGCTGCTAGGCTGTGGCATCCTCAGAAGGAACATCTCCTGTGACTGTTCTCTGGGATCTGGGCTTCCGGGATGCTCTCTGTGGGGAATCTCCCTTACGAAGAGAGACCATTATTCAGGGACATGCAATTTTACACCTGTGGCTTTGAGTTGTGAGCAAACTGCAGTGGTCCTGAGAGTAAGGAGTGAGTGGCATTCTGAGTAGGTCTGAGAATACCATCCTGGCAGCAGGAAGAGCACTAGAGGACGTGGGATCGAGCACATGTTCCTGGAGGCATTTTGGGTTTTTTTATAAATTTATGTATTTTATTTTATTTTTGGCTGCATTGGGTCTTTGTTGCTGTGCGGGCTTTCTCCAGTTGTGGCGAGCGGGGGCCACTCTTGGTTGTGGTGCGCGGGCTTCCCACTGCAGTGACTTCTCTTGTTGCGGAGCATGGGCTCTAGGCGCGCGGGCTTCGGTAGCTGTGGTGCACGGGCTTGGTAGTTGTGGCTCGTGGATTCTAGAGCACAGGCTCAGTAGTTGTGGTGCACAGGCTTAGTTGCTCCGCGGCATGTGAGATCTTCCTGGACCAGGGCTTGAACCCATGTTCCCTGCATTGGTAGGCAGATTCTTAACCACTGTGCCACCAGGGAAGCCCCCCTGGAGGCATTTTGGATGAGCACAGAACTCCCTGAGCCTCAGGGCTTCCCCATGGGGGAGTGGAAAGGATCCCACTACTCAGCAACTGTTTACTGGGTGCCTGTATTAAGTGGTCCTTGCTCTGTTCAAGGGGGACAGGCCAGGAGCCAGTCACCAAGCAGAGCCACCCAAGGCGGTCCTGAAACCACCCTCAACCTCAAACCCTGCATCCTGAGCACCTGGATCCCATCCCACTCAGGTCGTCCCTGCTGTAGGTAGCAGGGATACAGTGGCTCCAGGATTGCAGTTTTCAGTGCTGTGGGGGAGACAGCAAATTAAACCAAGCAATAGGAAATCACTAGCCAAGGGGTGAGGTCTGTGGACGAGCTAATGTGTGCGGGAACTCGAGAAAGTGCCAAGGATTGCCGTGCTACACCAGTAAATCTGCTTCTGGCCTTAACTCTCCTTGGTTGCTAGGTTATCCTTGGGTCATGCTAAAATACCTTAATAACAGAGAAAACCAATTCTGCTACATGGAAGATAGGAGCACCTGACAATGTGTTATTAAGCCACCTTGTATATTTTTCCTCTTCAGTTGTTTGGAGGGAATTCCTTCCTTGTGTAAGAACTTATCACCTTGGAGCATGGGTGTGACTTTGTCCCTCATTTTTTTTTCCTTTTTTTAAATTTAATTTAATTTAATTTTGAATTTTATTTATTTTTTATACAGCAGGTTCTTATTAGTTATCCATTTTATACATATTAGTGTATACATGTCAATCCCAATCTCCCAATTCATCCCACCACAACCCCCCACCACCACCACTTTCCCCCCTTGGTGTCCATACGTTTGCTTCTCTACATCTGTGTCTCTATTTCTGCCCTGCAAACTGGTTCATCTTTACCATTTTTCTAGATTCCACATATATGCGTTAATATATGATATCTGTTTTTCTCTTTCTGACTTACTTCACTCTGTATGACAGTCTCTGGATCCATCCACATCTCAACAAATGACCCAATTTTGTTCCTTTTTATGGCTGAGTAATATTCCATTGTATATACGTACCACATCTTCTTTATCCACTTGTCTGTCGATGGACACTTAGGTTGCTTCTGTGACCTGGCTATTGTAAACAGTGCTGTAGTGAACACTGGGGTGCATGTGTCTTTTTGAATTGTGGTTTTCTCTGGGTATATGCCCAGTAGTGGGATTGCTGGGTCATATGGTAATTCTATTTTTAGTTTTTTAAGAAACTTCCATACTGTTCTCCATAGTGGCTGTATCAATTTACATTCCCACCAACAGTGCAAGAGGGTTCCCTTTTCTCCACACCCTCTCCAGCATTTGTTGTTTGTAGATTTTCTGATGATGGCCATTCTAACTGGTATGAGGTGATACCTCATTGTAGATTTGATTTGCATTTCTCTAATAATTAGTGATGTTGAGCAGCTTTTCATGTGCTTCTTGGCTATCTGTATGTCTTCTTTGGAGAGATGTCTATTTAGGTCTTCTGCCCATTTTTGAATTGGGTTGTTTGTTTTTTTTAATATTGAGCTGCATGAGCTGTTTATATATTTTGGATATTAACCCTTTGTCCGTTGATTCGTTTGCAAATATTTTCTCCCATTCTGAGGGTTGTCTTTTCGTCTTGTTTATAGTTTCCTTTGCTGTGCAAAACCTTTTAAGTTTCATTAGGTCCCATTTGTTTATTTTTGTTTTTATTTCCATTACTCTAGGAGGTGGGTCAAAAAATATCTTGCTGTGATTTATGTCAAAGAGTGTTCTTCCTATATCTTCCTCTAAGAGTTTTATAGTGTCCGGTCTTACATTTAGGTCTTTAATCCATTTTGCATTTATTTTTGTGTATGGTGTTAGGGAGTGTTCTAATTTCATTCTTTTACATGTAACTGTTCAGTTTTCCTAGCACCACTTACTGAAGAGACTGTCTTTTCTCCATTGTATATCCTTGCCTCCTTTGTCATAGATTAGTTGACCATAAGTGTGTGGGTCTATCTCTGGGCTTTCTATCCTGTTCCATTGATCTATGTTTCTGTTTTTGTGCCAGTACCATATTGTCTTGATTACTGTAGCTTTGTAGTATAGTCTGAAGTCAGGGAGTCTGATTCCTCCAGCTCTGTTTTTTCCCTCAAGATTGCTTTGGCTATTCGGGGTCTTTTGTGTCTCCATAAAAATATTAAGATTTTTTTGTTCTAGTTCTGTAAAAAATGCCACTGGTGATTTGATAGGGATTGCATTGAATCTGTAGATTGCTTTGAGTAGTATAGTCATTTTCACAATATTGATTCTTCCAATCCAAGAACATGATATATCTCTCCATCTGTTTGTGTCATCTTTGATTTCTTTCATCAGTGTCTTATAGTTTTCTGAGTACAGATCTTTTACCTCACTAGGTAGGTTTATTCCTAGGTATTTTATTCTTTTTGTCACAGTGGTGAATGGAATTATTTCCTTAATTTCTCTTTCTGATCTTTTGTTGTTAGGGTATAGGAATGCAAGAGATTTCTGTGCATTAATTTTGTATCCTGCAACTTTACCAAATTCGTTGATTAGCTCTAGTAGTTTTCAGGTGGCATCTTTAGGATTCTCTATGTATAGTATCATGTCATCTCCAAACAATGACAGTTTTACTTCTTCTTTTCCAATTTGTATTCCTTTTATTTCTTTTTTGTCTCTGATTGCTGTGGCTAAGACTTCCAAAACTATGTTGAATAATAATGGTGGGAGTGGACATCCTGTCTTGTTCCTGATCTTAGAGGAAATGCTTTCAGTTTTTCACCATTGAGAATGATGTTTGCTGTGGGTTTGTTGTATATGGCCTTTATTATGTTGAGGTAGGCTCCCTCTATGCCCACTTACTGGAGAGTTTTTATCATAAATGGGTGTTGAATTTTGTCAAAAGCTTTTTATGCATTTACTGAGATGATCATATGGTTTTTCTTCTTCAGTTTGTTAATATGGTGTATCACATTGATTGATTTGCGTATATTGAAGAATCCTTGCCTCCCTGGGATAAATCCTACTTGATCATGGTGTATGATCATTTTAATGTGTTGTTGGAGTCTGTTTGCTAGTATTTTGTTGAGGATTTTTGCATCTATATTCTTCAGTGATATTGGTCTGTAATTTTCTTTTTTTTGTAGTATCTTTGTGTGGTTTTGGTATCAGGGTGATGGTGGCCTCATAGAATGAGTTTGGGAGTTTTCCTTCCTCTGCAATTTTTTGGAAGAGTTTGAGAAGGATGGGTGTTAGCTCTTCTCTAAATGTTTGATAGAATTCATCTGTGAAGCCATCTGGTCCTGGACTTTTGTTTGTTGGAAGATTTTTTTTTTTTTTCTGTGGTACGTGGGCCTCTCACTGTTGTGGTCTCTCCCGTTGCGGAGCACAGGCTCCGGATGCACAGGCCCAGCAGCCATGGCTCACGGGCCCAGCCGCTCTGCGGCATGTGGGATCTTCCCGGACCGGGGCACGAACCCACGTCACCTGCATCGGCAGGCGAACTCTCAACCACTGCGCCACCAGGGAAGCCCTGTTGGAAGATTTTTAATCACAGTTTCAATTTCATGAGACTTGTGATTGGTCTGTTCATATTTTCTATTTCTTCATGCTTCAGTCTTGGAAGGTTATACCTTTCTAAGAATTTGTCCATTTCTTCCAGGTTGTCCATTTTATTGGCATAGAGTTGCTTGTAGTAGTCTCTTAGGATGCTTTGTACTTCTGAGGTGTCTGTTGTAACTTCTCCTTTTTCATTTCTAATTTTATCGATTTGAGTCCTCTTGCTCTTTTTCTTGATGAGTCTGGCTAAAGGTTTATCAATTTTGTTTATCTTCTCCAGAACCAGCTTTTAGTTTTATTGATCTTTGCTATTGTTTTCCTTGTTTCTATCTCATTTCTTTCTGCTCTGATCTTTATGATTTCTTTCCTTCTACTAACTTTGGGATTTGTTTGTTCTTCTTTCTCTAGTTCCTTTAGGTGTAAGGTTAGATTGTGTATTTGAGATTTTTCTTGTTTCTTGAGGTAGGATTGTATTGCTATAAACTTCCCACTTACAACTGCTTTTGCTGCATCCCATAGGTTTTGGATCGTTGTGTTTTCATAGTCATTTGTCTCTAGGTATTTTTTGATTTCCTCTGATTTCTTCAGTGATCTCTTGGTTATTTAGTAACATATTGTTTAGCCTCCCTGTGTTTGTCTTTTTTAGTTTTTTTTCCCCTCAATTGATCTCTAATCTCATAGCATGGTGGTCGGAAAAGATGCTTGATATGATTTCAATTTTTTTAAATTTACTGAGGCTTGATTTGTGACCCAAGATGTGATCTATCCTGGAGAATGTTCTGTGTGCACTTGAGAAGAAAGTGTAATCTGCTGTTTTTGGATGGAATGTCCTATAAATATCAATTAAATCTATCTGGTCTATTGTGTCATTTAAAGCTTGTGTTTCCTTATTAATTTTCTGTCTGGATGATCTGTCCATTGGTGTAAGGGAGATGTTAAAGTCCCCCACTATTACTGTGTTACTGTCGATTTCCTCTTTTAGAGCTGTTAGCATTTGCCTTATGTATTGTGGTGCTCCTGTGTTGGGTGCATGTATATTTATAATTGTTATGTCTTCTTCTTGGATTGATCCCTTGATCATTATGTAGTGTCCTTCCTTGTCTCTTGTAACATTCTTTATTTTAAAGTCTATTTTATCTGATATGAGTATTGCTACTCCAACTTTCTTTTGATTTCCATTTGCCTGGAATATCTTTTTCCATCCCCTCACTTTCAGTCTGTATGTGTCCCTAGGTCTGAAGTGGATCCCTTTTAGACAGCATATACATGGGTCTTGTTTTTTTATCCATTCAGCGACCCTGTGTCTTTTGGTTGGAGCATTTAATCCATTCACATTTAAGGTAATTATCGATATGTATGTTCCTATTACCATTTTCTTAATTGTTTTGGGTTTGTTTTTGTAGGTCCTTTTCTTCTCTTGCATTTGCCACTTAGAGAAGTTCCTTTAGCATTTGCTGTAGAGCTTTTTCGGTGGTGCTGAATTTTCTTAGCTTTTGCTTGTCTGTAAAGCTTTTGATTTCTCCATCAAATCTGATTGAGATCCTTGCAGGGTAGAGTAATCTTGGTTGTAGGTTCTTCCCTTTCATCACTTTAGATATACCGTGCCACTCCCTTCTGGCTTGTAGAGTTTCTGCTGAGAAATCAGCTGTTAACCTTATGGGAGTTCCCTTGTATGTTATTTGTCATTTTTCCCTTGTTGCTTTTAATAATTTTTCTTTGTCTTTAATTTTTGTCAATTTGATTACTATGTGTCTTGGCTTGTTGCTCCTTGGGTTTATCCTGCCTGGGACTCTCTGCACTTCCTGGACTTGGGTGGCTATTTCCTTTCCCATGTTAAGGAAGTTTTCTACTATAATCTCTTCAAATATTTTCTCTGGTCCTTTCTCTCTCTCTTCTCCTTCTGGGACCCCTATAATGCAAATTTTGTTGTGTTTAATGTTGTCCCAGAGGTCTCTTAGGCTGTCTTTATTTCTTTTCATTCTTTTTTCTTTATTGTGTTCTGCAGCAGTGAATTCCACCATTCTGTCTTCCAGGTCACTCATCTGTTCTTCTGCCTCAGTTACTCTGCTATTGATTCCTTCCAGTGTATTTTTCGTTTCAGTTATTGTATTGTTCATCTCTGTTCATTTTTTAATTCTTCTAGGTGTTTGTTCTTTAATTCTTCTAGGTCTTTGTTAAACATTTCTTGCATCTTCTCAATCTTTGCCTCCATTCTTTTTCCAAGCTCCTGGATAATCTTCACTGTCATTATTTTGAACTCTTTTTCTGGAAGGTTGCCTATCTCCACTTCATTCACTTGTTTTTCTAGGGTTTTATCTTGTTCCTTCATCTGGTCCATAGTCCTCTGCCTTTTCATTTTGTCTGTCTTTCTGTGAATGTGGTTTTCATTCCACAGGCTGCAGGATTATAGTTCTTCTTGCTTCTGTTGTCTGTCCTCTGGTGGATGAGGCTATCTAAGAGCCTTGTGCAAGCTTCCTGATGGGAGAGACTGGTGGTGGGTAGAGCTGGGTGTTGCTCTGGTGGGCAGAACTTAGTAAAACTTTAATCCGCTTGTCTGCTGATGGGTGTGGCTGAGTTCCCTCTCTGTTGGTTTTTTGGCGTGAGGTGACCCAGCACTGCAGCCTACCTATTCTTTGGTGGGGCTAATGGTGGACTCTGGGAGGGCTCACACCAAGGAGTACTTCCCAGAACTTCTGCTGCCAGTGTCCTTGTCCCCATGGTGAGCGATAGCCACTCCCTGCATCTGCAGGAGACCCTCCAACACTAGCAGGTAGGTCTGGTTCAGTCGTCTATAGGGTCACCGCTCCTTCCCCTGGGTCCCGATGCACACACTACTTTGTGTGTGCCCTCCAAAAGTGGAGTCTCCCCTTCCCCCAGTCCTGTCGAAGTCCCGCAATCAAATCCTGCCAGGCTTCAAAGTCTGATTCTCTGGGAATTCCTCCTCCCGTTGCTGGACCCCCAGGTTGGGGAGCCTGACGTGGGGCTCAGAACCGCTAGTGGGTGGACTTCTGTGGTATAAGTGTTTTCCAGTTTGTGGGCCACCCACCCAGCAGCCATGGGATTTGATTTTATTGTGATTGCACCCCTCCTACCATCTCATTGTGGCTTCTCTGCTGTCCTTGGATGTGGGGCATCTTTTTTGGTGAGTTCCAACATCCTCCTGTCAATGATTATTCAGCAGTTAGTTGTGATTCTGGTGCTCTTGCAAGAGGGAGTGAGCGCACATCCTTCCACTCTGCCATCTTGAACCAATCTCTGTCCCTCATTTTCTTTTTTTTTTTCTTTTTTTTTTTTTTTGCGGTACGCGGGCCTCTCACTGTTGTGGCGTCTCCTGTTGTGGAGCACAGGCTCCGGACGCGCAGGCTCAGCGGCCATGGCTCACGGGCCTAGCTGCTCCACGGCATGTGGGATCTTCCCGGACTGGGGCACGAACCCGTGTCCCCTGCATCGGCAGGCAGACTCTCAACCACTGCGCCACCAGGGAAGCCCTGTCCCTCATTTTAAATTCTGAAATTCTGGACTTGTTCCAAGTCCTGGGAATTCCACCTCCTCAAACACTGAACTACAGAAAATAAACCCAAGGGGGCAGTTTGTGCTGTGACCATGGTAGAATGTGTGTTTTTTCTTTAAAGGCTATTTAAGTGCATAGAAACTATGTCTTTATTTTCTCAGATCCGAGCCATTCAAGTGCTGGGTTGGGGGTGGTTGGGTGGGTACAGGGGCATGTACCAGTCTCCACATCTGCCATGTTCAGGGGACTACTGTCCTCACGTAGCCACTCTGATCCCTCCCCTGTTTTCCAGATGGCTTTGGGAAATTGCTCCTGGCCGAGGCCCTCCTGGAGCAGTGTTTGAAGGAGAACCATGCCAAGATAAAAGACTCTGTCCCTCTGCTGGAGAAGAGTGAGCCGAAGATAAATGAAGCCAGAAACTATCTGAGCAGTATCCTTAATCACGGGAGGCTGCCGGTAAGTTGTAGACCCCCCACCCACCCAGCCTGGATCTGTCTCTCCTCTCTCCTGCCTCGTCTCTGCTGTGAGGACCTTCTGGGGTCATTTGATCACCTGAGCAGCAAGTTTCCCTTAAGGGTTGGCCTGCCCTGTTCAATACAGTAGCCACTAGCCACATGGCTTGTCCAAACTGAGCTGTGCTGTGAGTGTGAAACACACACTGGATTTCGAAGACTTAGTGCAAAACGCAGAAAGAATATAAAAGAGCATCAATTCTTTATATTGATTACATATTCAAATTATAATATTTAGAATATATTAAATAAAATGTATTATTAAAATTAATTTTACCTATTTTTACCTTTTTTAATGTGACTAGAAATTTTTACTAGAAAAATCTAAATTACACTTGTGGCTTGCACTTGTGGCCCAAGTTATATATTTCTATTACACAGCATTTGGTTGACCTAGTTTGTACCTGGTCCTTTGGCTTCTTTGAGGATCTCAGGGAAATAAAACCTCAGTGAATGTATGATCTAGTTGGAAACAGGCAAACATTCTGAGTTGGCTAGCAACGGAAGCACTCCATAACATGGCAAGCCAGTTGGAGTCCACGTGCACTTATTGAGCAACTACTATATGCAAGGCACTGAGGGGCAGTATAGAGGGAAGTACAGTTACAGCTTTCTTTAGACCTTTACTGCTCAAAGCATAGTCCACCCACCTGCAGTATGGGCATCATCTGGGAGCTGGTTAAGAATGCAAAATCTGATTCAGAACCTGCATTTTAACAAGCTCTCTTGATGATTCTCAGGCACTTTCAAGTTTGAAACTGTTCTCAATTACCATGTATCCTAAACTATAATAGAAATATGGGTATGTCATTAGAGACCCAAAGGGGAAATGATTTTTCAAGAGATGTTCCAAAGTAATATATTTCCTGACTTAAATACTTTATTGCAACCTACTATGTGCAAGGCATTGTGTTATGTACTTTGAGGGCAATAAAGATGAGTCCAGCATGGACCCTGCCCTCAGGGAGGTTGCAAGGCTACTGGGAAGATAGTCCTATTAAAAAATTATTCAGGGTGTACTGTGACACATGCTACAGGAGTAGCATACATGGGGAGGCAAGTCTGAGGGGGACACTCCCTGGGGTGAGGTGGGGAGTCAACTCAGGATTATGGTAGTGCTGGAATTGGACCCATCTGGGGGCTGGACTTTGAAGGAGGTTAGGATATGGACATACACAGATAATACAAGGCATTCCAAGCTACGGAAGCAGTGTATAATCAAAGAGCTCCTCTTAGAAGAATTTCCTTAAAGTATGTCAGTTAGCAAGAGTGTAAGGGACTGGTGTGTAATTGGTGTAAAGGGACATTAGGGCGAGAGAGTGGGACTGGAACAGCAGGCCAAGAAGTGGGGGGCATTTTCTGTAAGCAGTGTGGGGAGACTATACTGGAAGTTTAAGGTAACTGCATTTAGACTCCTTGACAGGGATTATTGTAGCTCTGGGAGGTTTTGTCTCGGATTAAAATAGCTGCTTGACCCTGAGCCTGTCCCCTGATATCCTGGGCCCTCCAGTTCCTCATCTGCCAATCAAAATGGTTGGACTTGATTGATGGGTCTCAACCTTTTCCCACCAAGACCCTTTTAATTTTTTTCTTTCCAGTAGACTCTATTATATATTTAAAAATTCTTTTTTTTTTGAGAGTTTTGGGGTGAACTTGATTTTCTTTTTTTTTAAAATTAGTTTCTGCTTTATAACAAAGTGAATCAGTCATACATATACATCTGTTCCTATATCCCTTCCCTCTTGCGTCTCCCTCCCTCCCACCCTCCCTATCCCACACCTCCAGGCGGTCACAAAGCACCGAGCTGATCTCCCTGTGCATGCGGCTGCTTCTCACTAGCTATCTATTTTACGTTTGATAGTGTATATATGTCCATGCCTCTCTCTCGCTTTGTCACAGCTTACCCTTCCCCCTCCCCATATCCTCAAGTCTATTCTCAAGTAAGTCTGTGTCTTTATTCCTGTTTTACCCCTAGGTTCTTCATGACATTTTTTTTTCTTAAATTCCATATATATGTGTTAGCATATGGTATTTGTCTTTCTCTTTCTGACTTACTTCACTCTGTATGACAGACTCTAGGTCTATCCACCTCATTACAAATAGCTCAATTTCGTTTCTTTTTATGGCTGAGTAATATTCCATCATATATATGCACCACATCTTCTTTATCCATTCGTCCAATGATGGACACTTAGGTTGTTTCCATCTCCGGGCTATTGTGAATAGAGCTGCAATGAACATTTTGGTACATGTCTCTTTTTGAATTATGGTTTTCTCGGGGTATATGCCTAGTAGTGGGATTGCTGGGTCATATGGTAGTTCTATTTTTAGTTTTTTAAGGAACCTCCATACTGTTCTCCATAGAGGCTGTACTAATTCACATTCCCACCAGCAGTGCAAGGGAGTGCCCTTTTCTCCACACCCTCTCCAGCATTTATTGTTTCTAGATTTTTTGATGATGGCCATTCTGACTGGTGTGAGATGATATCTCATTGTAGTTTTGATTTGCATTTCTCTAATGATTAATGATGTTGAGCATTCTTTCATGTGTTTGTTGGCAGTCTGTATATCTTCTTTGGAGAAATGTCTATTTAGGTCTTCTGCCCATTTTTGGATTGGGTTGTTTGTTTTTTTGCTATTGAGCTGCATGAGCTGCTTATAAATTTTGGAGATTAATCCTTTGTCAGTTGCTTCATTTGCCAATATTTTCTCCCATTCTGAGGGTTGTCTTTTGTTCTTATTTATGGTTTCCTTTGCTGTGCAAAAGCTTTGAAGTTTCATTAGGTCCCATTTATTTATTTTTGTTTTTATTTCCATTTCTCTAGGAGGTGGGTCAAAATGTATCTTGCTGTGATTTATGTCATAGAGTGTTCTGCCGATGTTTTCCTCTAAGAGTTAGATAGTTTCTGGCCTTACATTAAAAATTATTTTTAAAATAAAAATGGCTCGGGCTTATTGTAAAAAAAATTCACTAAATAAAGAGTTTGAATAATAAATACCTCCTTGTTTCCACCCCTACCCCCATGCCCACTACCATCCCCAGAGTTGAGTGCTGGTCACCATTTGGTGTGAATCCCATATGCTTTCTTTGTGCATTAACAAACACACAAACACATGTGTGGAGCTTTCTTTTCTTATTAGTCATAGGATTCATATTTGTCAAGTTGCTCTTTTGCACTGAAAACTTTCACTTGAAGCTTTCTGCATGCCAGTACCTCATTCTTTCTATTGGCTGAGTGCTATCCACGTGTATTATTGTGAAAACTATTTTGTCTACCATATCACATTTATTAAGTACAAATTTTACCATGCTTGGGAGTTCTCTGGTGGCCTAGCAGTTAGGATTCTGGGCTTTCACTGCTGTGGCCCGGGTTCAACCCCTGGTCAGGGAACTAAGATCCCCCAAGCTATGCGGTGCGACCAAAAAAATAAAATTAAAAAATGGGGCTTCCCTTGTGGCGCAGTGCTTGAGAGTCCGCCTGCCGATGCAGGGGACACGGGTTTGTGCCCTGGTCCGGGAAGATCCCACATGCCGCGGAGCGGCTGGGCCCGTGAGCCATGGCCTCTGAGCCTGCGCGTCCGGAGCCTGTGCTCCGCAACGGGAGAGGCCACAACAGTGAGAGGCCCGCGTACCGCAAAAAAAAAAAAAAAAAAAAAAATTAAAAAATGGCTAGCAGTTAATTTAAAAAATTTACCAAAAACACAACAGCAAAACCATACCATCTTCTATAACCATCACTCCATAAAAGAAAAAACAACACTGAAACACAAGACAGATGTGCTTAAGAATTAAGGGTAACGTTTTAAATAGTATAACTTTAGCTTTAGAAACATTCACCACACTGTCCTTAATTTTCTGCCAGCTTGGTGGAAGCTCTGTTGTCAACCGTCTTTGATCCACCAGGAACCACTCTGAGCTACACCCTGTCATCTTGCCCTGAAACGTGTCCTGAGCTTAGCTGCCCTTTTCCCCCTTTATAGTAGGACAGGATAATAATAATAATTACTCATGGCCTGTGTTTATCTAGTTCCTTTCTAAAGAAAAGTTCAAAGCTGTTTTCTGGACTTTGCCCTATTAATGCTCTTGGCATTGCTGTGCTGGGAGTTGAGGGGTGGCTGTTATTTTCTCACCCTCAACAATGGGGAAAACCAGGCCAGAGCAGGGATGAAATGTGCCTGTGGCTTGAGACCAGGGGAGCAGGCATGGCAGAGCTGTTGCTCAGCTTGAGGGACTGTGGACCACATGCTTCTGGGGGTGTGTGATCTGTGGCCCTGGCCCAGGGTGTAGGCAACCTGTTTGGGGAGACTAGCAAATCCCCTTGAAAAATTCAGCCTTTGAGAGTTAATCACTAGTCAACAGGTCAGGCATGCAGGGGCCCAGTGGGTCCACTTGGTAGAGACGTTGTAGGAGGTCAGCAGAAGAGAGCTATCTGGTAGTCAGGGAGGCTTCTAGGAGGAGGTGGGCCTGAGCAAGGCTCCGAAGGATAGAGGAGGATCTGGATAGACCGAGGGGAAGGGAAGGCTCTTCTAGATGGGGGCTTTTGTGAGCAAAGGAAGAACGTGTATTTACAAAAACCAAAGACCAGTGAGGAAGGAGAATTTGGCTTTGCCGTGTTCCATTTCTCTTCATTGGCTTCTGAGAGGGCAGTAGATGGCGAGGAGTGGTGGACGCCTCCCCTGGGGTCACAGGTTCCCCAGACTCTGCTCTCCCTGCAGGGAGTCAGGGGCAACACCTTCCTGTTGGTGACAGAGGCCGGGGTGCTGACCAGCGCTGCATCTCCTGGGAGCTCCGTGGACAGAATTGATGCTGTGTGGCAGGGGTGGCGCCCAGAGCCTGGCCAAGAGGGTGGTGGGTCGGCTGAGCACAGACATGGCGGTGGAGTGGCCTCAGAAGGTGGGAGCTCTGGGCTCACGTCCAAGGCCAGGACTCTCAGGCAGGTCTGACCACACGTCCTTGGGCTCTGAGGGAGGCCCTAAGAGTCCTTGTATGGGGTGGAGATTTGGGCGTAAGCAGCACTTGATCAAGTAGGGGAAAGAAAACCGGTTTGAATGCAGGCACTTGATTCTGATGAGATGAGGGCAGTGGCCTCATGGGCCTTCACTCTCCTCCTGTCTTCTGTCCATGCTGCTGCTGTGGCCGTCTCCCCGCAGGGGTTCTGCTGCTTTGAGTGCAGGCTTCAGCTGCCTCACCTGCAGGACTCTTTCCAAGGCCTTTCACCTAGTTATATATTTGTACATATATGCATATATGGAGGAGCCCCCTAGTTATATAAGCTTTAGGCCCCGCAAAACTTGGCTGCGCCCCTGACTGCCCACTTGTGTTAAGAACAAGTGCCTGAACTGAGTGCCAGCCTTGGGCCGAAGCTTCTGGGAGCTTCAGGAGAGAGGAGTCAGGGCCAGTCTGCAAGCTGCCTGCAGTCTAGTTGGGGGCATAAAGTACACGCGCATGAAGCAATTAGGGACTCGTATAAGAATGTCACTAACAGAGGGAGAAAGACAAATACCGTATGCTAACGCATATATATGGAATTTAAGAAAAAAAAAGAAAAGTCATGAAGAACCTAGGGGTAAAACAGGAATAAAGACACAGACCTACTTGAGAATGGACTTGAGGATATGGGGAGGGGGAAGGGTAAGCTGTGACAAAGCGAGAGAGAGGCATGGACATATATACAGTACCAAACGTAAGGTAGGTAGATAGTGGGAAGCAGCCACATAGCACAGGGAGATCAACTCGGTGCTTTGTGACCACCTAGAGGGGTGGGATAGGGAGGGTGGGAGGGAGACACAAGAGGGAAGAGATATAGGAACAGATGTATATGTATAACTGATTCACTTTGTTATAAAGCAGAAAGTAACACACCATTGTGAAGCAATTATACTCCAATAAAGTTGTAAAAAAAAAAAGAATGTCACTAAGAGCCACTACATAGGCCACAGACTGCAGGTGTGCAGAGAGGGGAGCTGTCCACATGTGTTTGAGGGTCGGGAAGGCTTCCTGGAAGAGGAGGGGAGTTCTGAGCAGGATCGTAGGCAAACCCTCATGGCTCGGTGAGAAGAGCGTTCATTCTCAGGTCCCCAGTGGGGGAGGGGCCGGGGTCTCTGGGGCAGGACCCTGCTGATGTGGTCCTTGGCCTTTCAGCCGCAGTACATGTGTGAGGCCATGCTGATCCTGGGCAAGCTGCATTACGTGGAGGGCTCATACCGAGATGCCATCAGCATGTACGCGCGGGCCGGGATTGATGACATGTCCATGGAGAATAAGCCCCTGTATCAGATGCGGCTGCTGGCGGAAGCCTTTGTCATCAAAGGTAGGTGTGAGCACCGGCCAGGTCTCCCCACCACTGTGCGCAGCTCATTACACTCTGGCCCCCATGTGCCGGGAGCGGGTGGCAGCTGCAGGGCAGCAGTGCTGTGTTGAGGGTGGGCCTGCAGGGCAGCGTTTAAGGTACTTAACCCCCGGGAGTGCCCAGGCACTGACCAGCCAGGTGGATGCCAGGGTAACCAACCACATCAGCACATGCCGACTGACGGCAGGCGCCCGGCGGGATGTCAGGTCAGAAGACTCAGGTTCCTGCCCTGGCTCTATCGACAGATAGTCACCTGACTGTGTGCCCTTGGGCATATAGCTCTTCACCTTTCTTGGCCTCAGTGGATTTACCTGAAAGACAGGGTTGTAATACCTGCCCTCACATGAACAAGAGGAATCAGTTGTGTAACCAGGGTGAGAAGGGCTTTAAAGGCGTGCCACCCGTTGTTAGAGTGGCACTAGTGACTGGCGTTGGCTACAGATCAGGTGCTCGATGGCACAGAGCAGCCTGGCTCTCCTCAGGTATTTGCTGGGCACCTGCAGTGAGCGGCCCAAGGAGGCAATGCTGGGATCCTGTGATGGGCAGGTCAGAGCCAGTTCCCAGGGCGAGTGATGCTGTGGTGGGGAGCCAGGCACACAGGGTCAGTGATACAGGAATTTCATCATGGGCGCTGTGGATGCCCACCTGGGGAAAGAGTGCCCTTGAACTGACCCTGAAGGTGTTACATGGCAGTAAAAGCCCTCCCCCAGACTTTGTGCTTCAGGCTCCTTCTTCCCTGGATCCTTGAATCCTGGGATCACGAAGCCTGAGTGGTGGCTTTTGGTGGCAGTGAGGTCCCAGGAGCCCCTCTGTCCACACTGTTGCCAGGAATCTTGGATGTTTGATCATCTCTTTATTCCAGCACAAACCAACCCCCAGAGAAAAGTCTAGAAACACATGTGACCCTGTGGGGATTTGGTGCCTGGCATTGATAAAGTATTTGTCACCTTCTTTTCTCTTATAGATGGGGACATTCTCCCATCTTATATACAGGGAAACTGAGGCCCAGAGAGGGGATGTACCTTACCTGGAGTTACCCAGAGATTTGTGGTGGATCCAGGATTGGAACCTCTACTCTCTGACATCGGCCTTGGACTATGAGTCCCCACTCCCACGCCTCTGTGTCCTTTGGGTCCTGGGAGATTGACTGTGACGTCTGTGCAGGGCACAGCCTCCTTTAACCATGGCCGATGGGGCTTCTTAAGAGCTGTTTGTCCACCTGTGGGTCCCTGGGTCCCTTTCCCCACTGAGAGACTGTTCACACAATCCCAGGAAATCTGCTGAGATCTTCCCCCAGACAGACCTGGTGCCAGCCTGTGGGAGGCAGGTGCCCATCTGGGCCAGTCCAGTGTGTGGGGTCTTCTCCCTTTGCTCTCTCATCCTCCTGCTCTGTGCCCCCGGTACAGGCTGGTCTTGGGGGTGATCTTCATTTGGCATTTGGTGATCTTCTTTCTGGCCTCTTGGAAATCACTTATGCCATGGACTCCCGAACCTAACACCCTTTCTTAAGGCTCCTTTCCGGCACTTTTTCCTGTAGACCTGGCTCGGTACCTACTGCTCCCTGTCTCCTGCTCTCTACTCTTTCCAGCACGCCTCCAGCTTCTTGGGGGAACACAGGCCCGGTGGTCACAGGTGCTGCAGGGGAGGTAAGGAGCTGGGTGTCCCTGGTGTGGGCTGCTCGGTCATGGGCTGTACTGGCTCCCCACCCCCCACTGACTGCACTAGGCTTCCCATTTGCTTGCCTCGTCTCTGCCTGTCCTCCCTGTCCTGTCGCAATGCCTGCGCCCTGCTGCTCAGCATGCTGAGGTTCATCTGACCCTGTGTGTGCTCGAGACTGTCCACGTGGCCTCCAGGGTGTGCATGGTGTTGATTTTCCTGGGTTTGGCGGGCCCTGGTGTGGCTCCCAATGCAGAGAGTAGGGGATGGGGATGGCTGGTCATTGGTCCTGACTTCATTTATGAGCATGGGGCTTGTCTTAGTCTGCTAGGTTGCCATAACAAAGTATCATAGACTGGGTGGCTTAAGCAATAGGAATTTATTTCTCACAGTTCTAGAGGCTGGGAAATCCAAGATCCATGTACCAGCAGTGTTGGTGTCTGGTGAGGGCTCTCTCCTTGGGTTGCAGATGGCTGCCTTCTTGCTATGTCCTCACGTGACCTTTCCTCCATGGGTGCTCATGGAGAGATCCCTCTCTCTTTGCCTTCTTACAAAGCCACTAATCCCATCATGAAGTCCCCACCCTCATGACCTCATCTAACCCTAATTACCTTCCAAAGGCACCACCTCCAAATACCATCACATTTTGGGTTAAAGCTACAACATATGACTTTGAGGGGACACAAACATTCAGGCCATAAGAAGAATGGGGGCAGCAGCCTGCCACAGAGTTCACGGAATAATAACAGATATTTATTAAACCCTCCGTGCCAGGTATGCCCTCGTTCAGCCCACACAGTAACCCCCCTCCCTGAGTAGGTGTTCCCTTCATTCCCATGTTACAGCCCAGGAGTTACGAGTAGAGAGGTGAAGGGACTCTTGTGGATTTCACTGGAATTGGCAGAGCCAGGATTTGAACCCAGGCAGCCAGAGCTTGTAAACACCCCTTGATGCTGCTGCTCAGAATTCTAGACTGAAAGGAAACATAGAAATGATCTAGGCCAATTCTCAGGTTACAGATGAGAAAACTGAGGCTGGTGAAAGTGAAATGTAAGTTAGTTTGTATGTGAACCAGAATGCCACCAGGATGCCACCAGGCTGCCTCTTTTCAGGCTCTGGCAGATGCCAGGTGGCCTCCTGCGGGAGCCTGATGTGCCTTCTCCACAGTACTCGGCCTGGCTAGGCCATTACATCTCAGCTCATTTATCATCTTGCATTGTATTCTGCTCCATGGTTCCACTTGGTGCCTTCCAGGGGGGCAGGGAGTTGAGTTCTCAGGCACACCTGGTTGGCGGGAGGAGGGCGGGGCAGTGTGTCATGGTGGGAGGGGACTGAGCTGCCAGGCCTGGAGGCTCAGTGGGGGCTTGTGTATGGGTGTCTCGAGAGCAGGCTCTGGGTCTCTTCGCCCACAAAAGACATACTCAATGCACCTGCTTTCCCCTTCAGAGCAGGGAGACCTGGCAGGGTGTCCTCTGGTGGGTCACTCACAAGGACTTGACCTTGCTCTGAAGTCGTGGGGACATGGATTAGACCAGAAGATGCTTTCTGATTCCCAGGGAGGGCTTCAGACACTGTCTCAGGAGCTTGAGAGAAGGGGGCAGTTGAAGCAGTCGTGGGTTTCTCTTGCTTGAAGTGCAGAAACATTACGTGCACATATTTATATATTGCTTGGTGGGGAGGTGGGTGATATATGACCCTCCAACTTCTCCAAGGGGAAAAAGGTTATTGTCCATGTCAAGTTTGTTTAGAAACAATATGAACACCACAGGTTTTTCACTAAGATAGAAAAATAAAATAGCTTCACTTCCCTGTCTGAGCGAACTGTCCCCCAACATCACAGCTGGGCTCAGACTGACCTGGTCCTGCCAGGAGCAGAGGCCTAGATTTTAGGGCCTCATTTTGGCCCCCGGGAGGTGGGCTGGGCCCTGTTGGGGCCTCTGGCTTTGGAGGAAGAACTCCCTCTCCCCAGGTCCTGCCTCTAGCTCCTGGCTGCCAGGTTAATGGGTCTGGCCTGGCCTGTGGCTAGCTGCTCCCAAGTCACCTGCCGGCCCTGGCAGGGCTGAGGGCCCTTCTCCTGCCTAGCACAATCCCCCATTTGGTCCCTCCTCCCCCAGTCTTCCAAGCTCCTCTGGTATACCTGACATCGATGGTGTACCCAGAAACTTGAGGCGTGGACCCTTCGCCTCTGGAACCTGAGCGTATGATTGTCAGGGACGTGGGCGTGGTAAGGGTGCAGGATTATCACATGTGCACCACCCAGGAGTCTAGAAATGTAGACGCTCAGGCCCCTCACCAGATGTACTGAATCAGAATTTACATTTTAACAGCATTCCCAGGTGACGTGTATGCACCTTACAGTTTGAGAAACACTGCCCTGGAACTCTGGTTTAATAAATATTGATATTTGTTGGCTGGTGGGTTAACTTTCAGTTGATCTCTGTAGAATGGGAGGGAGTTGTTATATGCCCACTGTATGGATGGAGGAACTGAGGCTTGCCCACGATCGTGCAACCTGTGAATAGCAGAGCTTGGTCTGGTGGCCAGTGGTTGTCTCCCAAGCCTGAGTCCTGCCTATGACAGAGGACCCCTCCAGAGGGGTTACCTCTGAGATGCATTCGCACAGACAGAGGAGGGTATGGGACGTCCAGGAGCCCTGAGAAGGGAGAGGTAGGTTCCTGGCACTTACTGCAGAGCCTGGGGGCTGGCCAGGATGGATGATGCCTTTGGGCACTGTCATTTTGCCCCTGAGGGTAGCCCAGAGGGGGCCCTAAGTGGGCCCTGGGGACATGGGGGACTCTAGTAAGGTTAGACCCATAGCAGGGTTCTTTGGGGGGTCCTGGAGGAATCGGGCCTTTCCCGGGCCGCAGCCTTAGCTCCTGATGGGGTCCGATTTTCCTGCCCCTTCCAGCGCTGCCTTCAGCAGGTGCTGAGAACTGCCAACTCCAATTGTCTGATTTGATTCTCAGCCGTCTCTGTTTTGATTTGCCCCACAGGCAAAAAGGGCCTGTTTGCAAAGCTGTGTCATTCCGAACAGCTGCCGGGAGTGCAGTTTGCCCCTTTCTGTAGGCCTTACTGTGGGCCCCAACACAGGCTAATTACCCTGAAATGTTCTACCAGATATCCTAAAGCTCCAGCCTTCGTGGCCCAAGGTCTCGCCTCAAGACAAAATAGGCTACATTTCAACTGGCATTGCTGCCGCCTTGTATCTGGAATTCCGGTTTCTTAGCTGAGAAATGGCAAAATCCTCACTCCCATACCTGACCTCAGCTCAGCCAGTCCTGCATTTCAGGAATTGTTCCTCCGACATCATGCTTCTAGGGATTGGTTTCTGTATAATCAGACTTATGGTTGTAATGACAAAAATGCAACCCCAACTAGCTGGAAAAGCAACAACCAAAAGGGGGAGGGACTGAAAATGTACGGGCCTATGTAACTAGTAAGTCGTCCAAACGTAGCTGGATCCAGGGACTCCACGTGTTGTGGTCTTTCTCAGCAGCTCCAGGTTTACGTGGTCCTGCAGCCTAAACTCACAACCTCAGGAGGAGAGAATGCCTTGGGGAAGGTTCTCGTTGACCTGGTTTGGTCTCATGCCCACCCTGGAACCAATTTCAGTGACCGGCATCTAGGTGGCTGGTTTGGTACCCGGGGTGGGATTTCCCCACTTGAATCTTGTGGACCGAGCTGGAAGAATGGTTCCTCGAAGGAAAATCAGGGTGCTGTTACCAAAGTAGGTGAAAGGTATGCAGGGCAGAACCCCAGAGCTCAGACAGAATTGACTCTCCTTGGGTTACACCAGTAGTGACCAGGTGAGGATTTGAACTTGGCTCTCTCTGTTTCTGGCTTTGGGGCTCATCCCCGATGCCCAGGGAGTACTTGTTTGACTGACACGCTCTGTTCCGGAGAGGGAAGTGAGTGAGACCCAGCTAGCTGTGGCGCCTTCCCATGTGAGCTGGGAGGTGAGGCTGAACTTTAGGAGGAATCAGCTGCTGATGAGTGGAAGAGGTGCCTTCCAGGTAAAGGCAAATCCAGAGGGAGGCCCCTGGGAAATGGAGGTGGCTTGTTTGGCGCGGGGTGTTGTCATACCTTTTTGGAGCTAAGAGAGGTTGTGCATGGGAGGACTGGGAAATGAGGGGGCATTGAGAGCCCAGCAGGAAGGCTCAAGGTCTCCCTTTTGCTGGTGTTCCAGAACTTTGGCCTTAGGTAGCCATACCATGAAGTGTGGCCCAGCCTGTTTCCCGTAAAATCAGCTCACCTGTTGGTCAACAAGCTGTCTGGGTCCATCTGGAGCAGAGTGCTCTGGGCCCTAGACTAGGCAAAGCCGCTGTAGATCCAGGTGACAAACTGTCCTCTTTTCTGTTGGTTTGAGTCCTAAGGGGTAGCCCCAGCTTTGACGGACGTGCAGGATGCTTCAGGGACTGTTCTTTTGACATCTCAAGCCTTACCCAGTTCAGCCCCCAAAAGCACCAGTGTCACTGTCCACCTCTCAGAGGGCCGTTCTGTGGCAAATGGCTTCCTTCTCTCCTCCGGCCTGTGTTGCTTCCCTTTCTCTGGTGCTCGCTCAATGTGGTAATGATGTGGGGAATGACCCCCCATTTCTCCAGCCATGAGTCCTGCCCTGAGCCCTAAAGACCTAGTTGTTGCTACCTAATTTGGGGCTTGTTGTGTCTGTGGGCCCCTTGAAAACCAGTGCTTCCCTGTGTTTCAGCCTAGCAAACCCCTTTGCCGCTTGTTCACAGCCCAGCACCAGCGAGGCCACTCTGGGCAGGCTTGCCTGCTGGCTGACCGATAGAAGACCTGCCGGGCTATGAAGGAAAATGCCCCCGGTTCACCCAAAATACTGCAGTGAGATGCTGAATTGTGAAGGTGCTGTGAAAAGTAAAAATGTAAAAAACATGAGGCAGCTGTGAGAATTCTGATCTGCAAATTCTCTCCTCACCCCTCCAGATTTTTTTTTCTTTTTTTCTGTTCTTTCAGCCTCTGAAACCCCCAGCTCCTCTGCCCTCACCTGGGATTTTATGGCTTTAGTAAAACTTTCAAAAATAAAAGAACACCAGGCTGCTCCTAGGGCAGGACATGGTGGGATATTGGTTTGGGTTTTTTTTTAGTCCTGGTATGGCAGGAATTAACTGCTTATTTTGGCTTCCTTCTCAAAGGGGTGTGGGCCGTCTGCCTTGTGGGGAAGCAGGTCAGCACTTTTGGTGCTGCTGCCCTGGCCCCAGACTGTGATCCACAGAGTGAGAGGCTGGCCTCCAGATGGAGAGGAGTGAGCAGATGAGGGTGTCTTGGAAGGAGGCTGGGTGTGTTAATTGTGTGCTTACCAAGCCTTCATTGAGGTTCTGCCTGGACTGCGGGGTACGAAACAGGGCAGGAGGGTAAGTGGACTCATGGAGGGAGACCATGGGGAGTTGGAGTGGTCTCCCTGCATCTTCTCCTGGCAGGCCTTTCCTCCATTATTGGAGGTCACCCCAGAGAGTAGTCTGTGGAGGTGTGGAGTATGAACAGGGTTTTGAGGCATGTATTTGAGAAACCAGCACCGACACTAGGGCCCATCCCTGCCAGGTTAGACAGCTATAATTCAGCCATTGGATACACATGGGAAAGGCAGGCCCCTGTGCGCTGGCCAGAAGCCTGAGATGTGGGAACCCCTGGTGGGTTACCAAGGGTAAGGAAAGACGCATGGAGTCTGGGCCGAGAGAACGGACGGTGTTGAAGCCAGAAGACTTGGATCTAGTTGGCACTTTGAGCTGAGGGGTGTTGGAAGGAATATCTTCTCCCTGAATTAGATCTCTCATTTGTCATTCTAGGGAAAGGCTAAACACCTACATAAGAGGTCATTTTGAGCATCACTTGAAGCGTTTTCTGAGAGCGTGCTTTCTGTTCTTTATAAGACCCATCTAATTTAATTTTCACAGCTACCCTATGAGGTGGGCATTGTTAGTGATCTTATTTTGTCTTTGGGGAAACTGAGACCAAGATCTCTCTAAACATTTTGAGGTATATCCTTCCAGTCTTTTTTCCTATAGGTTTTTATGTTTTAAACGAAAATAAGTTCATACAATCATATATTTTATACGCTTGTTTTTTAAAGTTAATATTTTACAAAATAGTTTCTAGTATACATCTACATCACTACATAAAGTAGCTTTATAGCATTTCATTGTAAGAATCTATTGTAGTTTAGCAAACTTGTCTCCTGTTATTGAACCTGTAGGTTAAATCTCTTTTTTTTTTTTTTTTTGCCATTATAAACAATACTGCACTGGATATCCGTGAAGCTCAACTTTTGCATTTTTTGCATACATTATTTTTTTTAAGGATAAATTTCTAGAAGTAGAGTTACTGGATTGAAATGTGTACACTTTTCAGAAACTTTGATACAAGGAGTCAAATTGTCTGCTTTTTTTTTATCAATTGGTAAAATGTAACGTAAAATTTAGCGTCTTAACCATTAAGAATTTTTTAGCTGCAGTGAAATACACATAACAAAAGTTATTATCCTAGAAGTTTTTAAGTGTACAGTTCAGTAGTGTTAAGTACATTCATGTTATTGTGCAACCAATCTCCAGAACACTTTATCTTGCAAAACTGAAACTCTGCACCCAGTAAACAGTTTTCCATTCTCCTCCCCCAGCCCCTGGCAGTCACCATGCTATCTTCTGTCTCTATGAGTTTGACTACTCTAGGTACCTCACAGAAGTGGAATCATACAGACTTTGTCTTTTGTAACTGGTTTATTTCACTTAGCATAATGTCCTTAAGGTTAATCCCTGTTGTTGAATATGGCAGGATTTCCTTCTTTTTTAAGGCTGAATAATATTCCATTGTGTGTATATACTACAATTTAAAAAAAAAATAATGGCTTTTTTTCTTCTTTTTTTTTGGTTGCATTGGGTCTTCGTTGTTGCGTGTGGGCTTTCTCTAGTTGCAGCGAGCAGGGGCTACTCTTCGTTGTGGTGAGCAGGCTTCTCATTGTGGTGGCTTCTCTTGTTGTGGAGCACAGGCTCTAGGCACACGGGCTCAGTAGTTGCGGCTCGCAGGCTCTAGAGAGCAGGCTCAGTAGTTGTGGCGCACAGGCTTAGTTGCTCCGCGGCATGTGGGATCTTCCCGGACCAGGGAATTGAACCCATGTCCCCTGCATTGGCAGGCGGATTCTTAACCACTGTGCCATGAGGGAAGTCCTATCCTACATTTTCTTTATCTATTCATCCATCAGTGGACACTTGGGTTGCTTCTACCTTTTTGCTGCTGTGAATAATGCTGCTATGATCATGGGTATAGTACACGTATCTCTTCTAGACCCTCTTTTCAATTCTTTTGCATATATACCCAGAAGTAGAGTTGTTGGATCATATGGTAATTTTGTTTTTAATCTTCTGAGGAATGGCCAGACTGTTTTCCACAGCAGCTGTACCATTTTATATTCCCACAGTTGCCCGCTTTTGAGTGTGATTTATGAGGGTTCTTCCCAACCTGGCCTGAGGCTTCCTCCCTGAAGGCTGAAGCAATGACTTGCATTTCTTCCTCCCTCCCATCCTCCACCCGCACAGGGCCTACGCCTCTCAGGTGCCCTGTGCTTTTGGACCAGCTGGGTAGGCAGGAGGGTGGGGGTCCACCCACCTGGAAAGTTCCATTACAGGGGAGGCATCGTGCTCTCCAGCTCCGCATCCAGGGCCCAGGGCTCCAAGGGCGGGGCTTCTTGGAAGGGCTGCTGTTTGGGATGTGATGAGTCACTGAGACTGATGAGGCCCGGACCAGCCTGGGTGTTGAGCTGTGCCAGGGTCAGTTTGCCTCCAAACCGAAAGTTCAAAGTTAATGAAAAAGCAAGCGTTCCTCTTGAAAGGGGACCTCCCCTGGCTCGCAGGACTGGGTGTTTTCACATAAAGGCCCCTCTGCCAGTGGGAATCAGGAGGCGGTGCCCGTGCTTCCTGACAGCCTCTGGCTTCCTGCCTGCTCAACAGGGCTGGGATTCACTGGGAGGGATCCTTTGGGGGCGGGCTCAGAAGCAGCCCGTCTCCATCTTGGACCTGGTCTGGCCACTTGTGCAGAAACACACAGGGCAGAGGATGAAGGAACCCGAGGGTTGGAATCCCCGGTAGATTTCCCATCAGATGTTTGTGACAGGAAAATGGCCTGTCATATGACTCAAAGAGCAAATATAAGGCAAAGAAGCCTCTTTTTTTTTTTTTAATAAATTTATTTATTTTTGGCTGCTACCCTTCGTTGCGGTGCACGGGCTTCACATTGCAGTGGCTTCTCTTGTTGCAGAGCACAGCCTCTAGGCACACGGGCTTCAGTAGTTGTGGCACGTGGGCTTCAGTAATTGTGGCACGTGGGCTTCAGTAATTGTGGCTCGTGGGCTCTAGAGTGCAGGCTCAGTAGTTATGGCACACGGGCTTAGTTGCTCCGCGGCATGTGGGATCCTCCCAGACCAGAGCTCGAACCCATGTCCCCTGCATTGGCAGGTGGACAAAGAAGCCTCTTTTTATGGGCGGAACTGGGGTGACTGGACTGTGACCCTCACTAGGAAGAGCTGTTGCCAGCTCCAGGAAGCTTTTTGGTCTGCTGTATGTTAGAAATTTTTTCACAGACCACTACCTCAGTGACTGTAGCCCCTTTACTTTGACCTTCATTAGTTCTCTGGAATCATAATTGCTTCCTTTCAAAAAGGAATATATTATTTTTAGATATATTTTTACATAGTACATAGATCTTAAGTGTGTAATTTGATGAGTTTGTCAAGTATAGATACCCATGTAACCAACACCGCAATAAAGACAAAGAACATTTCCATCACCCCAGAAAATTCCCTCAGGTCCTTTGCCAATTGATCCCCTCCCCAAACCCACCCCAGGCAATGACTGGTTGGTTTCTGTTAATATAGATTATAATTTTGCCCTTGTTTTGAATGTCATATAACTGAAATCATATGGCCTGTACTTTTTGATATCTAGCTTCTTCTGCACAATATAAGTTCTGAGAGATTCACCCGTGTTGTGTGTATCAAGAGTGTGTCCTTTTCTTTATTTCTGAGTAGTATTCCATTGTATAAATATGCCACGGTTTGTTTATGAATTCCGCAAGAACCATTTTTTAGATGGAGAGGGAGAAACCCCACCAGCCTCTACACTCGGCATGAGTGGATGTGTGTGTTCGTCTGTGTGTCCATCCACTCACTGAGCGAGGGCCTTGCCCTCGCTGGGTGCAAAGATCAACCAGAAATGGGCAGAGAGGATGGTCACAATGTAGGGGAAAGGCATACGCAGAGGAGGCGCAGCTAAAACGTCCTGCTGGCTCTGAAGTCGGGAGACTTAAGAAGGCTTCAAAGAAGAGGTGGTGTGCTGTGAGCTTTCAAGGAGGATGGGGTTTAGAATTCTCAGAGAAGCCTGGTGGAGAGGCCCCTGCTGGGAACAGAAGGAACAAATGGAGCACGGGGAATGTGGCGGCCCCACAGACAGACACTGCTTTGCCGTGGCCAGCCCACCGGAGGCTTGGGACTGGCAGCCTGAACCTGGTCCATCCCAGTTCTGGGCCCAGAGGTGGGGCAGGAGGGAACCCAGACAGCAGCACATCTCGGGGGCGGGGGAGGGAGGAGCACAAGGATGTGTTAAAACAGACCCTCTCTGTGTCTTCTGGAGTTGGCTCTGCCTTCCTGCCATTTCCACTTGGCTTCCAGGCCAGGCCCTGAACAGTTTCTATGTCCCACTGTCCTGTAGGGTACACGGGGGCCATGGGTCTGGAGAGGAGTGGCTGGGCCAGCGCCGGCAGTGAGCAGAGGGGACCAGCCTTCTCCTGCCTTCTTGCCACATCTTCTCCAGTGCGCCCTCTGTTCCTCCTCCCCCTTAGTCCTTTCCTGGTCGTGAGTCATTTGGCAGGAGGCACATTGACACTTGGTGACCCGGGTAACTGAGTCTTTGTGTTGAGCAAGGGCCCTCACGGTCTATGTCCACCTTTCCCCAGGCCGAGGCATCCCGACCTTTGGACCCACTCACACCCCAGTCTGGCAGAGGGCAAGGTCACTGAAACCATATGAGTTGGGAATCTAACCAAGAACAGCAGTATTTCTTTACCTTGTGTTTGTAGAATACTTTGTACTTTGTCAGACACCATCAGGCTTGTCGTTTCTTCAGCCAGCCAGTGCTTGCTGAGTGCCTACTGTGTGCCAGGTTATAGAAAGGTGAACATGTTAAGGTTGATGCCTTTAAGGAGCCTATAGTCTGGCTGAGCAAACACATGAACAAATAAATATAACAAAATGATGGGGCAGGAATACGTAAAGTGTAGATCAGGGCCCAAGGAGAGAATGATTGGTTATACCAGGGTGTATCGGGGGGGCTCCATAGAGGAGGGGGCACTCAGTGGCAGAAGGTGAGCTATAATTTTGGGTGGCCTCTGGGGGGTGGGGTGGAGGGTGCATTCCAGGCAAGAGGAGCAACCTGAGCACAGTGGGAGCAGGAGGCTGGGTGTGGATGCAACGGGTACGGTGTCATAGTCAGCTCAGGCTGCTAGAACAAAGCACCACAGATTGGGTGGCTTATACCCAACAGACACTTATTTCTCACAGTCCTGGAGCCTGGGAGTCTGAGATCAAGGCACCAGCATGGTCAGGTTCTGGTGAGAGCCCTCTTCCAGGTTGCAGGCTGCCAGCTTCTTGCTGTGCACTCACATGATGGAAGGGGCTCTCTGGGGTCTCTTTTATAAGGACACTAATCCCTATCATGAGGGCTCCACCCTCATGACCTAATCACCTCCCCAAGGCCCCGCCTCCTCATACCATCACCTTGGGCATTAGGTTTTCAACATATGACTTTATGACTTCCAAGGGGACACAAACATTTGATGTATAACATGATGAGAGACAAGGCTGGGGAGATGATAGGGATGGATCTTGGAGGGCATGGTATGGAATGTCAGGAGTTTGGATCTCACCCTGCAGCAGTGGGGACCCCAGTGGAGGGTTTTAAGCAGTGGAGTTTTAGAAGGATCACCCTGGGATCCTTGAGCAGGATGGATGAGAGTGAGACTGGAGGCAGGGAGGCCAGCTAGGAGACCAAGGTGGTCATCCACTCAAGAGATAAAGCCTAAAATAAGGAGATAAGAGAAGGGAAGGGGAGGGGAGGCTTGAAATGTTAAGGGCTTGGTCATCAGTTGGATATTGGGGCCAAAGCGCAGGAGAGAGTTGAGGATTCTCTTCTTGGACCTTCCTTCAGTCACTTCATCTTGAGCACCTACTACATATAAAGTACCATGTGGGCACAAAGGTGAGAAAGACCTGGGTTCTGCCCATCGAGAACCGCAGTCTAGGACAATGCTCTCTAGTCAGGACTGTGAGTTGCACGTGACAGCAACGCAATTTAAGTGGACTTTGACCCCACCCCTCCCTGAGAAAATGGGGAAAGGGTTTATTGGTGCATATACTGGAAAGTTTCAGGGGGTAGTGCTTCAGGCAAGGTGTTCACACAGTTCTTTAGGAATCTGCCCTTTTCCATCAAGTCTCATCTCTGTTCTGTGTAGACTTCGTTTGTTTTTTTTTCATGACTGAGTTTATTCAGTCTTTTTCCTGTCTCAAAAAAAAAAAAAAGCAAAAGACAAAAAACCCAGACATAAATATAGTTGTTTCCCTTTACAGCTTTCCCCTCTTGGTTTCTTAGTTTTGGGTTTTTTTTTTTTTTTTTTTTTTTTGCTTTAGAGCTATGCTTTTATATTAAAAAATTTTTTAATTTTGGTAAAAAACACAAAACATAAAATATACCACCTTAACCATTTTCAGGTGTACAATCATGTTAATGACATTCACGTTATGTAGCTTCATTTTAAGGCAGCCTTTCCCTAACATTTCCAGGCTGGCCTCTTAGCAGCTTAACAAGCCCAGTGGAAGGGGTAAGAATTCTGGGATTGGGTCTTCTCGGCCCAGCAGGCCACGTGCACACCCTTAGCCAATCACTGTGGCCCTGATGATGGGTCAGCCTGGATCACGTGCCTGCCTTTGAGCGGGCGGGGTCTTCACCCTGTGAGCCACAGGGGCTGAGCGAGGCTGCACAATAGGTGCTCCAAGGGAAAGAGAGGTGCTGCTGTGGAAAGAATGGGAAATGGATGCCAGGGACGCAAAAACAGCAAATCCCACTGCAGGCACATAGGACCCGAGCGCCTGACTTAGGCGAGGTAGAAACTGTTTGGTTCCACGGGAGGGGTGCATATAAATGCTGTGTAATCAAGGCATCTACCATGAGCTAGGGACTGTGGCAGTCCACACAGGCTCATTTTGCCCCCATTGAACTACTGGGGGAGCGAAGAGCTAGATGTACATAACCACTCCATGATGTAAACATGGTGAGTGCCTGGGGCGGGGTCAGGATTGCTTCCAGCAGGCACTGCCTGGGAGGCCAGGCAGGAGTTGGCCATGGGGGTGCCACCAGTGTGATTCCCCATGTGGGGCATGGGTGCCTGCTGTCTGTCCACCGCTTGATCCCAGCCGCTGCTAATACCATCCTTGCTTTAGCCCCCTCCTTCCCCTCCCAGGACCTCCGCCTCCCACTGGCTGCTCCAGAGTCTCCTCGGATGAGCCCACCCTGGGCCCCTGGGAGGGGCCTGGAGTTGGGGGCCCCCCCCTCCCCCGCCGAGCAGGGCAGGTCCGAGGTGCTCCCCTCCTCCCGCAGGCCTCTCCCTGGAACGCCTACCCAACTCCATCGCTTCCCGCCACCGCCTGACCGAGAGGGAGGAGGAAGTGATCACCTGTTTCGAGAGGGCCTCCTGGATCGCTCAGGTGTTCCTGCAGGAATTGGAGAAGGTGAGTTGGAAATAATAGCCCCATGGTCATCACTGCCCTCTATTGAGCACCTGTATCTATGCAACCCCCCACCCCACTAAAACCGTAGGTCCTGCTTGTACAAATTAGAAAAGAGGCCCCTCCACCTGCCCTGAAGATGCTCTGCTTTATCCATGGGAAAACTCATTATAGTATCCTGGTTCTGTAAGCATGAGACTCTCTACTGCCAGAAAAGAGGTATTTTTTTTTATTTTTTTATTTTTTTTTTGCGGTACGCGGACCTCTCACTGTTGTGGCCTCTCCCATTGTGGAGCACAGGCTCCGGACGCGCAGGCTCAGCGGCCATGGCTCACGGGCCCAGCTGCTCCGTGGCACATGGGATCCTCCCGGACCGGGGCATGAACCTGTGTCCCCTGCATCAGCAGGCGGACTCTCAACCACTGCGCCACCAGGGAAGCCCCAGAAAAGAGTTTTAATAAACAGAAGAGTCCACGCCACCTGCGAGCGGCTGGGAACCTCCTTGGTGAGCTCAGCTTGTATGACCAAAAATGTGACAGCCCTGTTGTGTTCGTTAACTTGTTTACCCCTCACAGCAGCTCTCTGAAGTAGGTATTACATTCATCCCTGTTTAATACATGAGGTTTAGAGAGATTAAGCCATTTGCCCACTACTCTTCCCTTGGAAGGGTACAGTCAGGCCGGTCCGTGTAGGCACTCTTCCCAGCTCTCAGGTGCCCGGGAAGCTCCCTACTGGACCCTTTAGCGGGGAGGAGGCCCATTCTTAAAGCCTTGCAGAGGCTGGCAGAGCTGGCCACAGGGGTCTGGAAATTCTCAGGCCTACTTATCTCCCTGCTTCTGCTTCGGGGGGCCTGAACGAACTCTCAACAGGGCAGCAGTTCCAGGTGTTAGCAGCATACTGTGATGTTACCCCCAGTTCTTCCCTTCTGGGAACTCCTGGTTTAATGGGGGGGGTAACAGGCAGCCATATTCAACAAAGATACTTGCAGTTCCTGCATCCCTGTTTTCATGTCAGGCACTACTTTGAGTACTTTACAGTTGTTCTCTAATTTAACCTTCAAATAGTAACCAACAGGTTACGATTGTTATTCCCGTTGTGTAAGTGGGGAAACTCAGGTGTGGAGAGTTACATAGCTTCCTGGAGCGTAGAGAGTTCGTAAGTGGCGTTGGCGGGGCTTGGGCCCTGTATGACTTGTGACTTTGGGGCGCTGCTTAAGCCTTCGGTTCAGTAGATGTTAAGTAGATGCTAGATGGCAGGCTTGACAGAGGAGATTTAGGATTGGCATCCAGACAGAGGAGGTGGGCACGAGCTGAGAGACTCAGCACCCAGGAGATATTTGAACCTCACCTACCTTGGCAAATGCCAAAATGTCAACCCAGCACCTGTTTGTGACGGACCTTTTTGGAGGTGTCCTCCTCATGCCAGGTCAGTTCCCACGGAGCAGGATTCTCAGCCTCAGGACTTCTGACGTTTGGGGCCAGATAATTCTTCATTGCGGGGCTGCCCTGTGGAGAATGGTCAGCAGCACTCCCAGCCTCTACCTGTGGGCTGCCAGCAGCCAACCCCCTCCAACTGTGACAACCAAAAGTGTCTCTAGATATTGCCAGATGTCTCAGGGGCAAAATTGCCCCCCCTGTTGAGAGACACCATCCTAGAGTCCCTCTGCTTGGCTGGACTTCAGTGGGAAAGAAGTGATGGGAGGCTCAGCAGACACGGGACTCGACTGTACTCCCTGGCAGAGGTCCACGTGGAGACTTGAGTTGACCTCTGCCAAGGTCGCATGCAATGTTTCAGGAGCTCTTCATGTTTGAATTACCTATAGTTTGTAGGAAGCTTTCATGAAAACTTGAAAGTCACCCATTCAGTCAGAAGCCTGGGTCTTGGACTCTTAAAAGGGGATTAAGGTGATGAGCTGGAATGGTGTCCAGGACTGGAATCAGCGCCCCAGGGGCACTGGGTGGACAAATGGGCCCCGAGAGCTGGTTATCTCAGGTCGAGGGAGGGCAGGCCATAGAACCCTGTGCACCCTGTGCACTGCAAAGCTGGATGTCCCTCCTAAGAACCAGCGCCAACCTCTGAGGAACTAAGAATCTCTCTAAAACCTATTTCAGTTTCTGAAAGATAAGGTGGATGGCTCGTTGATTTTATTTTCCCCCTCATATCAGAGAGGGAGGTGGCATAGTGAAGGCAGGCCTGTCTCCGTGGGGCTGGGTGACCCGCTCAGAGCTGAGGCTTAAGAGACAGCTCAGTTAATAACAATTGTTCCTCAGCTTTCTAGGAACCAGGGGTCAGCTGTTGGACTGTTCTGAGGTTACATGGTTATGTGTTGTGACAGGGACAGTGCAACGTCTGGCGTCTGGTAGGCGCTCGAGTATTGAAAGAATGCACCAATAAGTAGTAGAAAGAGCCTGGAATGTGTAGCTGGCCAGACTTGAGTCTGAGGTCCAGGTCCAGGCCAGCTTTGTGTCCTCGGGCACTTTCTGAGCCTCAATTTCCTCATCTATAAGGTGCAGATAAAACCAGCCTTGTAGGGCTGTTATGGGCATCCAGCATTTGCACAGGGAGAGTGCTTTAGACCTATTTTGAATTAAAGCAAGTTAGGTTGAGTTTGGTCTGAGTATTGCCCTACGTGCCCCTAAGGTGGCTGGGGGCTTGGGTGGCGACGGGGCCGCCACCTCTGCCTGGGCTGACCCTGGCCCTGGCCTCTCAGCTTTGGAACTTAGAGACAGCGGCTCTCTCTGTGTTCCCCTTCCCAGATCACAAGTAACACCACGTCCCGGCACCTGAAAGGATCTCACCCGGTCGACTACGAGCTCACCTACTTCCTGGAAGCTGCACTCCAGAGCGCTTATGTGACAAACCTGAAGAAGGGGTAGGTCGCCGGCAGCTGGGTGGGACCCGGACATTTCTTTCAGGCCTGGGAGCTGCTGACATTGCTCAGGCCTCCCTCTTCTCTGGGCTGTGTGTGTACGGGCTCCCTGGAGAGGACGATGGGGGCTGGCTTGTTCCCGTCTTGTCAGACTGAGCTTGCCCAGGCCCTTGGGGGAAGAGCTGAGCTTCAGGAAGCTGCTGAAGCAATAAAGCCTGCACATGTTGGAGGTGGTCATCTTTAGAAGGGGGAGTTCTGGGAGCCCGATGACGGTGTGGGAAGAGTGAAGGACAGTGAGCTGGGCGGTCTGGAGGTGGTCACTGTCGCCTGAAGTGTCAGCTAAAGTCATTTTGCTTCTCTGAGCCTCATTCTCCCCAAAATTTAATGGAAAAGGTGATTCCTGATTATTCCAACTTTCAAGGGGCTGTGAGATCCGAGGGGAAGTGTGGTGAAAGTAAAGGCCTGGCATCGTTTTTGGGGTGCGACTGCCCTGCTAGTGAGGTAGCAGGAAGCTCGTTTTCCTGTGTGTTGACTGGAGGGTCCTGGGACCCAAGAACATGGTGCCCAGAACCCCTTTCTTTGTCTTTTGCTCCTTGGGGTTAAGCAAGGCACCCTCCCTCTGTGAAGAGTCTGGTGGACGCTTCCATCTGGGTGGGAGGGGCTGGTGGTGTTTCGTGGGTGCGTTGGGTGGTGGTGGAGATGGAGGGGGAAGCGACAGGACCAGGAGGGCGTGTTGCTGGCCACCGTGGCTCTCCGGCGGTTCTGCAGGGCTGAATGCCTCCACCAGGCTGGAGACTAGCAGGTGGAGGCCTGGGTTTCCCGTGCCTCATCGGCTCCCTCCTCAGCATCATTACTACTCTCTGCAGACACCATGGGCTGGGGCCGTGAGGACATCCGGGCAAGCGGAGGGACTCACGTATGCCGAGTGCAGCCAGTCACGGTGGACGCTGGGCACACGTCTCGGCCCTCTCGAGCCTCCCAGGTGGAGGTGGGCCAGCCACACAGGTGTTCCCTCCTCCCCACAGGTGAGGAAACGGAGGGTCAGGATCACAGAGCTTTCTTTGCTTTGACTGGCTAGAGTCCTTTGAAGCCCGTGTTTTGTTTTTGGTATGATTTATTTTGTTAAATTTCACTTTATTCCTCCTTTTCATTTAACGTTTTTTGGAATAGATGATTCTTGCACAGGATACCAAATTAAAAAGGTACAGAAGACTAGACAATGAAACGTTTCCCTTCCATCTCCATCCCCTGCCTCCTGGTTCCTCTGTAGGCAGTGTTCCTAGGCTCCTGTATCATTCCATGATAGTTAGCAGCATACACAAACGATTATACGCACATATTATTTTCTTCCTTTTTTAAATGCATATTCTCCCCTTTGCCTTTTTTCATTCAAAATATATCTCTTGGAGATGGTTCCACATCAGAGCTGCCTTTTCTTTGCACTGCTGCATAGTGTTGGTAGTATCGTACAGTACAGATCTCCTACAATTTGTTTACTCAGTTCCCAACCGAGGAACAGATAGGTCACTTCCAGACTTGGGCTCTTTTCATCGTATGCCAGAGTCCAGAACAGAACCATACCTATGCATTGTTTCAGTGGGAATCTGTCTGTAGGGTGGATTCCGAGACAGGAAAGTTCTGGGTCAGAAGGTACAAACGCTGGTCATTTGGGTAGAGGTTGCCAACTTGGACCTCATAGAGGTTGTTTCAGTTTCTGTGCCACCAAGATGGGGGAGAGAGGCTACTTCGTAAGCCCTCACAACATAGTGCAAGCTTTTTTTTTTTTAAGTTCTTATTGAAATATAGCTGATCTACGGTGTTGTGTTAGTTTCGGGTATACAGCAAAGTGATTCAGTCATGCATGTATGTGTGTGTGTGTATATATATGTATATGTCCTTTTTTAGATTCTTTTCCATTATAGGTTATTATGAGATATTGAGCGTAGTTCCCTGTGTTATACAGTAGGTCCTTGTTGTTTAGCTATTTTATATATAGTAGCGTGTATCTGCTAATTCCAAACTCCTGGTTTATCCCTGCCCCACCTTACCCCTTTGGTAACCATAAGTTTGTTTTCTATCTCTGTGAGTCTATTTCTGTTTTATAAATAATTCCTTTGTATCATTTTTTTAGATTCCACATATAAATGATATCATATGATATTTGTCTTTGACTTACTTCACTTAATATGATAATCTCTAGGTCCATCCATGTTGCTGCAAATGGCATTATTTCATTCTTTGTTATGGCTGAATGGTATTCCATTGTGTATATATGCCACATCTTCTTTTTTATGGCTGAATGGTATTCCATTGTGTATATATGCCACATCTTCTTTATCCATTCATCTGTCGATGGACATTTAGGTTGTTTCCACATCTTGGCTATTGAAAATAGCGATGCAATGACCATTGGGGTGCATGTATCTGTCTGAATTATAGTTTTCTCCAGACACATGCCCAGGAGTGGAATCACTGGATCATATGGTAACTTTATTTTTAGTTTTTTAAGGAACTTTCATACTGTTCTCCATAGTGGCTGTATTAGTTTACATTCCTTCCAGCAGTGTAGGAGGATTAGTGCAAGCTTTTTGATGTTTTATTAGGCGTGGTTGGTGAAATATGCTATCTCAGCATCATTATTGTTGGTGGGGGAGATGATATTTATCTATTCACTTTCCCATTGTTGGTACTTGGAAGGTAATTACTTCTTTTGTTTTTTAAAATAATTTCTGTTGAAGTATTTTGATTTATAATGTTGGCAGTTTCAGGTGTACAGGAAAGTGATTCAGTTATACATATATATGTATATATGTGTACGTACATATATATATATATGTATATATGTATACGTACATATATATATATCCTTTTTCAGATTCTTTTCCATTATAGGTTATTACAAGTGATTGGGTATATAGGTCCCTGTGCTATACAGTAGGTCCTTATTGGTTTAGCATCATTTTAAATATGCACTTTTCTTAGGAGTGAGGTTCATTAGATTTTTATGTTTTAATTGTTTGCACCTTTAAAAATGCATAATTTATTTTAAAAAATCTTAATTGAAGTATAGTTGATTTACAATGTTTTAGTTTCAGGTGTACAGCAAAGTGATTCAGATATATATATATATGTATATTCTTTTTCAGATTCTTTTCCCCTTATTGGTTAATACAAAATATTGAGTATAGTTTACTGCGCTATACAGTAGGTCCTTGTTGGTTATCTATTTTATTTATAGTAGTGTGTATATTTTAGTCCCAAACTCCTAATTTATCCCTCCCTCCCCAAAATGCATAATTCATTGATCCCTCCCTCCCTCCTAGTTTATGTAAGTAATATAATGTTTATGGTGGAAAACTTGGAAAATACATAAAAATATAAAATGGGCAAATTTTAAAATCACATATTCAATCTTTAGATCAGGGACTGGCAGATTATGACCTTCTGGCCAGTCATCTGCTTTTGTGAAGTTTTTTGGAACACAGCTTGCCTGTTGGTTTAGGTATCTTCTATATCTATGGCTGCTTTAGAGCAACAACTGCAGAGTTATATGACTCCAAGCCTAAAATATTTACTGTCTGGCTCTTTACAGAAACAAATTTGCTGGCCCCGTATTCTAGGTAATCACTTTAACATTTTTTTAAATAAATTTATTATTATTATTTTTTAAATTTTTGGCTGCGTTGGGTCTTTGTTGCTGCACACAGGCTTTCTCTAGTTGCGCTGAGCGGGGGCTACTCTTCATTGTGGTGCGCAGGCTTCTCTTAGCAGTGGCTTCTCTTGTTGCTGAGCACGGGCTCTAGGTGCGCGGGCTTCAGTAGTTGTGGCACGCGGGCTTAGTTACTCCATGGCATGTGGGATCCTCCCAGACCAGGGCTCGACCCCGTGTCTCCTGCGTTGGCAGGCAGATTCTTAACCACTGCGCCACCAGGGAAGCCCCCCACTATTAACATTTTGATGTATGTCTTTTCACATCTTTCTGTGTACAGATATGCAGGTATATTTTTTTCTTTTCTTTTTTAAACAACAACAAAATAGTATATTATAGTACTGCTGCTTTGTAGCCTGCCTTTTCCACTCAGGGCTTGGTTGGGAGCCTCTTTTGTGTTCCTGCTAATCTCTCTTCTGCATGAAGTCGCTCCCTGTGGCATCAGGGGAAGGTGCCAAGCCCACGCCTGCAGGTGGGCTTAGGGCTTGGTTGGCTTTGTGGCTGGGACAGTCATCCTTGAGCTGGGCCCCGAGGGAGGGGAGATTCCCAGAGACAGGAGGAGTCTGGTTGGGGCAGAAGAGGTAGGATAAGGCTGAGGATTCCAGGATGGGGAACTTGGGAGGGTCCAAGGCCAAATACACTTGGGAAACAGTGGGTTAAAGACTTCTCAGACCCTTTAGAATAGGAATTCCAAGGAGCATGGTTGCAGATAGTAAATTTTCAGGAGGAGGCAAAGACATGTAAAGTTTTCAGTTTCGTTTGACATGGAGCCCTTGTTTGGTGTGGGTCTCTGGGGACCACTCTTTAGGAACCAGAGCTCTGGGACTCCAAGGGGAACAGCTGGACTGAAACGCAGTTTCTGGCCCAGGCAGCTTTTCCATCCAGCAGGCATCCCTGTCCCATCAGAGCTACATCCCATTCGTGGTGTTGGAAGCCCCCCGAGCTTCAGCCCTTAATGCCTGGAAGAGAAGGAACTGGAGTCCTTGCTCAGAATGCAGAGCAGGCCATGGTGAGGCCACTCCCAGGAAGCAGCAGTGGCTGAGATGGCTGGGGTGTGGGCGTGGGCCTGGGGGGAGGCAGTCCTGCCGCAGCTGGACCCCGGCCTGGAGGAGGCCTGTGTCCTCCTTCTCTCTCACCACCCTGCCCTCGTGTTAGAGGAGGCGGGGTGCCGCATGAATCCTGTCCTCCAGATGGTAAGAGCAGGGAGAAGGTCCCGGCCAGGAAACAGGCTCTCTCCCTGTTCTCTCCTCGTGCATGAACACCCACCAGAGCACCTGATTCATCACAGCTGCTTAGAAAATCTAAGGCAGTATTATCATTTGTTTGTATTCTTATTGTTTTGAGGCAGTCCACAGCTGGATGGGCTGCTGCTTCAAGCTTAAAGTTTACTCTTAAAAAAAAAAAATTTCTCATGGGGGCTTCCCTGGTGGCGCAGTGGTTGGGAGTCCGCCTGCCGATGCAGGGGACGCGGGTTCGTGCCCCGGTCCGGGAAGATCCCACATGCCTCAGAGCGGCTGTTCCCGTGAGCCATGGCCGCTGAGCCTGCGCGTCCGGAGCCTGTGCTCCGCTGTGGGAGAGGCCACAACAGTGAGAGGCCCGCGTACCACAAAAAAAAAAAAAAAATTAAAAAAAAAAAAAAAAAAAAAAAATTTCTCAAGTGCTAGGCCAGGGAGGCAGTGGTGTCCCGTTTGGGACATGAGGATCGGGAGGCCCAGGGAGCCAAGGTGGTTTACCTCCCAAGGGTGGGACTGGCCTGGGAGCCCTGGGTGCCTCCGACCAACCACCCTGTGGCCAGGGAGGTGGAGCTGGGGGGGGAGTCACCGGGACACGCACGCTGCCTCTGCTCTAGCTCCACCATGGCTTGGTTGTTCCTATTCAGTTACTGAATTTCAGTTTCAGTGAAATGGTGGCCTAGCAGGCTGGTTCCTGTTTATACTTCGCAGGCAGCTGCCACCCAGCTGCTTCTCTTTAGCTGGAGACTGTCGTCGCCCTGTTTTTGCAAATAAAGTTTTATTGGCACATAGCCACACCCATTCATTTACATACTGTCTCACCCTCAGAGCTGAGAAGTTGGGACTGAGATCACGTGGCTAATCCTGAACTATTTACTCCCTGATCCTTTAAAGAAAAGAGTTTGCTGCTGCCTGCCCTTTGTTTAAGAAGTTCTCCCTCCCAAGGCCTCTTGCAGAAGAGGTGCTCTTCTTGCATATGGGAGCCCCATGGAGTAGATTTTGTGGGGAGGGGACAGTTCTAATTTTAGTGTTCTGTGTCCTTCATTCATTCATTTAACAAATATTTGTTATACTGATACGTGCCACCTATTAAGAGCTGAATTTGTGCCAGGCACTTAAGTGCCTTGCTGGCATGTGTCTTTAGTCTTTCCAGGATCCCTCTGAGGTAGATGCTGTTGTTAGCACCCCCATTTTACAGATGGGAAAACTGAGGCACAGAGAACATAAGTGACTTGTCCTGGACAGAGTCAGGGTTGTGTGTGCCGGTGCTGTCTGACACCATTAACCACCAGTCTACACTGCCCACAGCAGAAACCCAGCAGTTAAGACCCTGCTGCCGCCCCCGAGGTGCTCACAGCCTAGCGTTTGTCCCCCCGAGTCTGCCTCTACTTGGTAGGCGTGGTCCCAGCTTCTAGTTTGAAGAGTTGGTGGGTGTCAGGGCAGGGCCGGGGAGCGGAGGCCACTCAGTGATCCTGAGTGAGTTCCTCCCCTACTCCCCACCCCCACCTCTAATGGGGGTGTCTGTTTGTCCTGCATCCCAGGGTGTGAGGGTCCAAGAGGAGGGAGGGAACAAAAAGACACTGGAGTACAGAATTCAGAGCCCTATTAACTCCCCTCTCTGCTGAGGTCCCCCCACCTCCACCCCTCAGGGCTGCCTGCTCCCTTCCCCACACCAGCTTCTCTGCAGATATGATGAGGTCAAGGTGAGCGTCCAGGACAGTCAGGAGGGAAAGAGGGAGAGAGCCAGCAGTTATCAAGCACATGCTGTGTGCTAGGCTGGACCACACGCTCTGTGTACAACACTCTGTGAAGGAGGTCATGTGACCCCAGCCCACTTGTGAGGGGCTGGGGCTCAGAGAAGGTTGAGTCACTTGCCCGACCTCACCCACTGGGATTCCAGCTTTAGATCTGAGCGGCCTGGAAACCCATGCCGTTTCCAGTTTTGGGGGTGTCAGGGCAGCCTGGGCACCTGTTGGGTGTGTGGAAGGACAGGACCCTGGTGATGGGGCTGATCCTTGATGAGTTACGGCTCTCCTTCCTTCTCTGGGACCCTGAGTCACATGCTCAGAGGGTGGGCCTGCTCCTCCCCTGAGTGGGCCTGCTTCCTGCCCTGTCTTTGTTCTGCGCACTCAGGGCATGTGTGTGTGTGTGTGTGTGCACTGCCTGCGTGTGTGTTGGTTGTGGGCAGAGGCATTAACCAACCGTCACCCCTCCAGGAAAGCCCAAGTAATTTTAGTTAGTTTTCTGTTGCTCTCACTTTGTTCCCCTGTCTTTGTCCTCTTCTTCCTGAAGCACAAATTTCAGTCCTTAAAGCTGATGCTGACTCCCTCCCCACCCCCGCCCTTTATTCCCAAATAAAGAGGAATGGAAACTGGATCATCATTTCTTTCCAAGCAAACAGCCCAAATATTTGAAAGCTTGAATGTGAAGAGCAGTTCCCAGGACACGTGGGAACAACTCAGCCCCTCTCTGTTTCCTGTGAACACATCCAGCCCAGCGGTGGCCCTGGAATGTGACATATATAAAGTAGCCCTGGGTGCCTGGGTGGGCTTTAAATAATTTCTTTACACCTTTCCTCTTGATAGTAGCTAATACTGTTGAATACTTACTGCATGTCAGGCAGAATGCTAATGCCTTTACGTGTAATCCTGTGAAGTTGGAACTAGTAATATCCCCATTTTCCTGAAGGAGAGGTTGAGTAACTTGCTCAAGGTCACAAGGCTCACAGGTGGTATTGCCAGCGAGCCTGGTGCCGAACTGTGTCTGCCCAACCCCACAGCCTGAGGCCATGCTCATTACATAGTCCCGGGCCCAGGATACCACCCACCCACGGTAGGTCTGCATCAGTGAGCTCCTGTAATTATGTATCATGGTCTTCAGGTCACAGTTACATCTTCCTGGGTGAATCACCAGTTCCAGTGTTTTTCTTATACATTTGTCATTATTAGGAAGTTAAAAAAAAAAAGTCACCTTAGCCCAGGGTTTTTCAGCCTCAGCACTGCTGATGTTTTGAGCCAGATCTCCTTTGTTGTGGGAGCTTGTCCTGTACACTGTAGGTTTTAGCAGCATCCCTGGCCTCCACCCAATAGATGCCAGTAGAACACCCCACCCCACAAGTGAGACAACCAAAAATGTCTCCAGACACTGAAAAGTGGCCTGGGCTGTGGGTAGGGGGCAAAATCGCCCCCACTTGAGAACCACTGTCTTAGCCCAAGGTATGAGAGGCAGGAGGTCAGGGGGAGATTGGGATGCAGACGCCTGATATTGGGTCACCTTCTCCAGGGCAGCTCTGGAGAGTCTTTTAAAGGGCTCCAGAGCCATTTCCTGCAGGTTAAACTCACCCGCACTTGCCTGGGCTCTTGCGGTGTCTGGGAAGGGCTGGGGAGAAATCCTTCCCTGTGTTCAGAGAGGTCACAGCCCAGTAGCGGGGACGGCGCTTGGGTGGAAAAGCCCAGCAGCTCATTTCCCAGCTGGCCTCCGAGAGCCCATGGAGTGTCAGGCCCCCTGCCCAGGGCAGGATGAGGACCCACTTCACGGAGCTCACGTCCCAGTGGGGAAGTGGCAGTGTGGGATCCAGATGCTGACGATGGACAGTGCTCTCTGCACTAGAGGAAAAGAAGGCCGAGAGGTGCGAGTGCTGCCTGGGACAGGGGGGACTCTAAAGAGACATTTCATCCTGGGGCCAGGTGGAACGGAGCCCCCGGGGCTCAGGCGCTGCTGGGTGTTAGAAGAGGTTCCTTAGGGCCTGAAGGACAGGAAGAGGTGGTGGGATCTGTGTCAGAGATTCTGGGCTATAACCTGAGAGCCTGAGCTCATTCCCATGTGGGCATGGGGTGGACCCACAGGTTCCAGAGGGCCCAGAGGAGCCCTTGCTGAGAATGGGGTGCTCAGCCCCCGGGGCCAGATGGCCACAAGCAGTGCTCTTTCCAGGGTCCAACTTGCCCCTCCAGTTGAGGATTTGACATAATTTAAAGGGTGTGGTATTCTCCACTGTGTAATGTGGGTGACGTTTTCTTGGCCTCCAGACAGTGCTTCTCCTTTAATTCTGAGCTTTGGTGAGGCCTGGGCCTCCCTTATGCTGCCCACTTACTCATTCAGTGTCTGAGGGACATTCATTTTCCCAAGGGCCTTGCCCTATTGATCCAGCAGGTAATTCCCCCAGCTGACTCCTGCCCCCTTGCTCTTCCTAATTGACCTGGGATTGAAAGTGCTGGCCTGAAAGTCAGGAGTTGGGAGGCCCCTACCTGGGGTCCGCTTCCCCTCACTGCCACCAGAGGGCAGCCGTGGACTCTGGTTGGAGCCTCGCCCTGGGCAGTTCTGCGGATGCCCCTGCCAGGAGGCAGCTTTCTGTTGGGCTGGGGGTTGATGGCTGCTGGGCCCAGGGTCTTGGCTGTGGGGGAGGCTTGGTTCTCCTTTGCACGAAGCAGCCCAGGGGTGAAGCAGCAGGGGACACCTGGGGGTGGTGCAATGCCAGGGAATCTGTTGATGACCCTGACCTCACTAGGACCGGGTCTCTGAGTATCTCCCAAGAAAAGAATGTGAGCCGGGGCTTCCCTGGTGGCGCAGTGGTTAAGAATCCGCCTGCCAATGCAGGGGACATGGGTTCGAGCCCTGGTCCAGGAAGATCCCACATGCCGCGGAGCAACTAAGCCCGTGGGCCACGACTACTGAGCCCACGTGTTGCAGCTACTGAAGCCCGCATGCCTAGAGCCCGTGCTCTGCAGCAAGAGAAGCCACCGCAATGAGAAGCCCGCATGCCGCAACTAGAGAAAGCCCGCGCACAGCAACGAAGACCCAACGCAGCCAAAAAAAAAGGAACGTGAGCCACCTTGGCTCCTTCCCCCACAGCAGGCAAGAGGCCATTTCTCTTTGGGGTGGTTTTTTTCTCTTCTCCCTCGACCTACAGAGCCCATTCTCGGCTCAGGGCTGAGAGTGAGCTTGGGCCATGTGTGTTGAACCAGGTGGGCTGCATGTTTTGTGCGTGCTCTTAAAAAAATTTTTTTTAATCACTAAAGCAATATATGCTCATTGTACCAAAACCAAACAATAGAGAAGAGAGTGTTTTCTGAGGGAGTTGCCCAGGGCTTGGCAGGTTGTGCAACCTTATGAAGACACTCTCCCTTTCTCCTGTGTGTGTGTGTGTGTGTGTGTGTGTGTGTGTGTATGTAGGTACCTTAGAAAACCTGCTTTTGGGTATGACCCCGTAAAGGGTGTGTTCAGTCAGTAGTAATTTTGTATTCTTAGCAACCACCCAGTATCTGCAGCGCTGGGGGAGGGCACGAGACAGAAGGCTCTCAGGGGCATTCAGGGGCCAGAATCACCCAACAGTGAAGCCCAGGAGAGCCTCCTGGTGGTCACAGAAGAGACCTCTTTGGGCACAGGGAGACCTCTGAGGCCCATCGGAGAGAGCACATCCTTCCAGCGTCTCTTAATGCACAGCCTTTATTTATTGTCAGCACCCACCGCCCATACCCCACCTCACTAGAAAGCTCCCCTTGCCTGGATGTCTTCAGTGTCCTGCAAATGAAGTGTCACAGCCTTTTTCTGGGGCTGGGAGTGAAGAGGGAGCCATCAGTTTCACATTTGAAACTGATAATGTGAGCCTGTGGCAAGAAGGAATAGCTTCATAACCATTTGAACTTCACCTGACCTTGTCTCCTGATTCAACCCTCTAGCTGTTGGGATCTGCCAACTGGCTGAGCATTTCTGGGTCTTTGACCGGAAACCTCTCATACACAATTAGCAATGCCAGCCCTGAAACAGGGACCTCTGGCCATTGTCGTAGGTACCAGAGCCTGTTTAGGTTCCATTCAGTGAAAAATTCCATGCATTTTCTCATTCTCTGTTTCAAATCCAACAAAATCCCTACCCCCTCAAAATTTGTTGAGCACCTACTGTATGCAAAATATTTTGCTAAGCTCTTGAATAAACCATGAGCATGTCTAATTTTACAGACTGTGAGCTCCTTATGTGCAGGGCTATGAATAAGCTATTCATTCACTCATTCGGTCTCTTAATTCTTTCTCTCTGAATTAGTTGGATGCCTGTTGAGAACAGGACACTTGGTGTACAGTATCCAGGCACTTGGTATACAGTAGGCACTTTGTAAAGACTTAGTTGAGGGAGTCCTGGAGTTCAAATAGCCAGGAAAGGAAAGTGTAACTGTGCCATTGTCTTTCTCAAGGGTCTTGTTAGTTAAAAAGGAGTGAAATCTGAACCCCTTGGTACCTGCGGTGAACCCACCTCTCCCCTTGTGTGAGTGATGGCCTGAAAAGGCAGGCATCTTCCAGGCTTTAATTTTGTGATTGGAAAATGAGGATTTATTTATTCCATAATGATTTCTTTTTTAAAAAATATTTATTTATTTATTTATTTATGGCTGTTTTGGGTCTTCGTTGCTGTGCGTGAGGTTTTTCTAGTTGTGCTGAGAGGGGGGCTACTGTTTGTTGCGGTGTGCAGGCTTCTCATTGCGGTGGCTTCTCTTGTTGTGGAGCACGGGCTCTAGACGCGCGGGCTTCGGTGGTTGTGGCAAACGGGCTCAGTACTTTTGGCTCGCGGGCTCTAGAGCACAGGCTCAGTAGTTGTGGCGCATGGGCTTAGTTGCTCTACGGCATGTGGGATCTTGCCGGACTAGGGCTTGAACCCACGTCCCCTGCATTGGCAGGCGGATTCTTAACCACTGCGCCACCAGGGAAGTTCCTACAATGATTTCTTGAGTGCCTTCTATGTTCCAAGCATTGTACTGGTACCCAGGAATATGAAGCTTCCCTCACCAACCTCATTAGAAGTTGCAAAGACTGGATAAGATGAAGTGCTTTGGAAAAATCTGCCCTGCTGCCTACTGCTGACCAGGGGCCTGGGGGAGCTTGCCGCCTCCTTGTATGACTCCCCTGGAGGCCCCCCTAAGATGAGCTGTTTCCCTTGACCCATCCCTGCATGTACATATCCTCTTTCTCTGCTCCTGGCCAGCCAGAGTTTACTTGAGTTGGAATCCATGACCTCCTGGCTTCTCCACATGCAGCCTGATTCTGGGCCAGGGTTTGTTTGAGGCCCTGTTTGGATATTGTTAAAAGTGGCAGCTTTGCTCAGAAAGGTCAGTGTGAGAGACCAGAACAAAAAGATCTTTCAAGCTGGCCTCTCACGGGGCTCAGAAAAGCCCCAGCTCTACCTGGCACTGGCAGCTTAGACCCAGGACAGGATTACTCAAGCTGGTGGGAGAAACCCCATCTAGTTTCCCATTTCCCAGAGGGCTGAGCTGAGGCGGAGGGGCATTCCCGACATTTCAGAACAGGTCAGCACCAGCCAGGAGCCCAGATCGCTCCCTGTCTAGCCCTGGCCACTGGAACCTATGTTGGTTTTTCTCTTTACTTGCATTCAATAAAAACTGGGATTTACCCAAAAGATGCCTAAGGGTGATTATTTGCTTTGCTAAAGAATTCCTGGGAGCTTATTTAGATGTCAGAGTCCCGTATAGATTTGAAAATAGTAAAAATATACAACTTTGGAGACACAAGATCTTGTTAAAATTGCAGTTCTCGGGCTTCCCTGGTGGCGCAGTGGTTGAGAGTCGCCTGCCGATGCAGGGGACGTGGGTTTGTGCCCCGGTCCGGGGGGATCCCATAGCCGTGGAGCAGCTGGGCCCGTGAGCCATGGCCGCTGAGCCTGCACGTCCGGAGCCTGTGCTCCGTAACGGGAGAGGCCACAGCAGTGAGAGGCCCGCGTATTGCCAAAAAAAACAAAAAAAAATAATTGCAGTTCTCATTCCTAAATTGAGTGTGTATTGGGGGAGGAACCTGAAACAAAGCAACTAGTATACCAAGTCTATGATTTCAGGTATGCTCGATTAAGGTGAGATATCTACTGAAGTAAAAAGAAAGAAGATATAAAGAAAAGTATTACACAAAATAATAACACTGATGGTGTACAGCTAGTAGCAAGGATTGTAGATGTGGTATGCAGATGACAGAAGTCGGGGAGATGCTGATTGCAACTGAAGACCTGATTTTATAGAGGAGAGGGCCGTGCATAGCCCACAGAGGTGAGCTCTGCCCTCAGTAGCAGTGCCCAGGCATGAACCATCTCTAAGGACCCTGTGGAGCCCTGTGTTGCTTGCCCCTCCTGGTGCTTCAGAAGCTCTAGGCAGGCTAGGGAATATCGTTGTGACTCTGACTCTATCCCCCAGGTCTTTGTCTCCATTCTCAGCCTTACAAACAGGAGTCTGAGTTCATAGTGTTGGTTGTTTTGCACATTTGGGGCTTGCTTGTATGAAACCAGAGGTTCCCAGAAGGCAAGGAATTGATCTCCTGTGCTTTTATGCCTCCAAGCTCCAGAGCCCCCAGGAATCTATTTCATTCATGAAAGCTGCAGGAGGGGCTCAGGTTACTTTCCCGGCTGCCACCTTTGGCTTTTCACCCTCTGTGATCTTTCATTTCTAAATTTGCTGGCCTGGGAGCCTCTGCTTTCCCTTGCGAGCTATTGATCTAGGGAACCACCCCCACCCCGGAACAAGTGAGGATGGCAGTCCTCAGACATTTGCTGAGCACACGTGCCCGGGCTGAGCTTCAGGAACAAGACTGCCCTCAGGGGATGCACAGTGGGAAAGGGGTCAGCCTGTAAATGGAAAATGACTGCAATGCCATGCTTGCTTCAAAAGAGGACTTAACATGGGGCAAGAGCTATGCAGTCAGGAGGGGTGGGTGTGGGGAGGGGCCCAGGGAAGGCTGCAAGAAGGAAGTGGTATTGGAAAGTGATGTGTAAAAACACAGGTTTTTTTTAAGGATGAGTAGAGGAAGGGCTCTTTAAGGCAGTGGGGGAAGCCTGTTCCAAGACTTGACATAGGGAACTGTGGACAGTTGTTCAGAAAGGACTTGAGTGGTGGGAGATGAGATGGGAGAGAGGCAAGGGGCAGACCCGACAGCCCTGGGACACCGTACTGAGGGCCTAGACTGAATTCTGTAAGCCTGGGGGCACCGATGAAAGGCCAACATGGGAAGGAACAAGATGACTTTTGCGTGTCAGGTAGAGCCCTCAAGGGGCAGTGGGAGTTGTTTTTCAAACTCAGGCCACACCCATCAGTGGGTTGCAAGATCTGTTTAGTGGGCTGCCGCCAGCATTTTTAAAATGGGGAAGTAGTGGGAGACGTAAAATAGAAAATATCAGAGTGGATTGCATTGCACATAGTAGAGATAGGTAATGTATCAAGAAACTTAACTTCAGTTTTATGTAAGCAGTGTGTGCATATATACAGGGTTGCAATGTCAGGTGTATTTCTTACTATGGATCACACTTTAAAAAGCTTGCAGATGACTTTAAGGCACAGAGGGCTGACTGGAGTGGGTGAGACCAGCTGTCACTGTCATCTAGGCCCCAGGTGATGCAGGCCAGTCTAGGGCCCTGGTGGTAGGGATTGAGAGGTGAGGATGGATTCCAGTGTAGACCAGATGTGGCAGATGAAGATGGAGAATTTTTTTAATCTCATTAATAGCTTTTTTAATATGATTTTTTAAATTAATTAATTAATTTTATTTATTTATTTTTGGCTGTGTTGGCTCTACCTTGCTGCATGCATGCTTTCTCCAGTTGTGGCGAGCAGAGTCTACTCTTTGTTGTGGTGCCTGGGCTTCTCATTGCGGTGGCTTCTCTCGTTGCGGAGCGCGGACTCTAGGCACGTGGGCGTCCGTAGTTGTGGCTCACGGGCTCTAGAGCGCAGGCTCAGTAGTTGTGGTGCACAGGCTTCGTTGCTCCGCGGCGTGTGGGAACTTCCCGGACCAGGGCTTGAACCCGTGTCCCCCGCATTGGCAGGTGGATTCTTAACCACTGAGCCACCAGGGAAGCCCGAAGATGGAGAATTTGAGGTTGACTGAAGTCAGAAAGTCTGGCACCAGCCCAAATCACTTGGGCCAAGATAACATCTTGTTTGAAATACTCCATTCTGGTCTCTTTCTGGTGGTAAACTGGAGGCCTGGGTTTCTAGAGGGCTACAGTGGAGAAGGATCCTTTCTATTCTTTGATCACTGATGTCCTGGGCCTCTAGGATCCTGGTGTTACAATTCTGACCTTTCATACCAATTATTGGATGTTTTCAACTAACACTCAAATGGGCAGGCTGCTCCTAGTGTCTGCAGGTTTGATGAGGATGTCTTTGTGGGAACTAGGCTGGTAATGACCCTGCTTCTACTGTCTTCCCGCTAGGAACATCGTGAAAGGCATGAGAGAGCTCCGGGAGGTCCTACGCTCTGTGGAGACCAAAGCAACTCAGAACTTCAAAGTGGTAATGCAGGAGGCCCCAGGGCTGGGTGCTGGCTGTGGCTGGTTTATTCAGGGGTTGATTTCAGTGGGAGGCAGCAGAAATCCTAGCAGGCAGCCTCTGAATCAGGGATAACAATATGTCGAGTGTGTGCTTCTCCTCTTCCTATCATGCTCATGGCAGACATTGCTAGTCAATCTCAGCATTCTTTTCCTCCAAGCCTGGGACACACCCTCAGCATCCTTCTCATCGTAGCACTGCACATAGCCCCTCATGTTAGATCAATGCTGAAACCTCCTGTCATCCCTTCCTAGCAAGGTGGTGTGCTAATTCTTAGGGATTTGTTTATGATCTTAATAAATAACCTTGGCTTGCTTTCCTGCCCCAATTCAGGCCTACCTTCTTAGGCTTCTACCCCTAATCAGAGCCACAGCTGCTTCTCTAGACTTTTCGGTCAAATATCAGAAAGGTATCTGGTGGAGAGAGCTGCTTGTGCTGAGGGCTTTATGCTTTGCAAGGGCTATGAATACTCAGAGCCGTGCTGGGCTCCATGGGGCCAGGAGGAGGAGGAAATGTACCTCTTGTCTAGGAGAAGAGAGAGGACAAAAGATGAAGTCGGAGCCATCAGAGGCCAACAGGAGGGGTGGGGCAGCGCAGTGCTGGAGATACAGAGAAGCAAGGGGGCTCCTCGGGGCACAGTGGTAGACCTCCTGGAGGGGCAGCAATTTGCAAGCAGGCAGATTTGGCTGGATGGTGGATGGTGGGTGGAGGGCACGGCAGGCCGCGGCCGGGCAGAGCCAACACGTGCCTGCATCTGAGTTCCTCCCTCTCTGCCAGATGGCAGCCAAGCACCTGGCAGGGGTCCTGCTGCACTCCCTGAGTGAGGAATGCTACTGGAGCCCCCTGTCCCACCCGCTGCCCGAGTTCATGAACAAGGAGGAGAGTTCCTTCATCACACAGGCCCTGCGGAAACCTCAACTCTACGAAGGAGACAAGTAAGCCTATCTGCTCTGGGGACCACCCCAGGCTCAGGCCACCGTTTTCAGGGTTCAGTCCGCACTGGCAGCCCGTCTCTGCCCCATGCTCTCCTGCAGCCGCCGTCCAGCTCCCTGCCAGGCAGGCTCTTCAGAAGCAGCAGGAGACAAATAGACTAGAGAAGGCAGGTCTTGGGGTGGGGGGTGGAGGGGGCATCCTCTAAGGCACCCAAAGGCCAAACAAATTATTTGGCAGGTGAGAGGAGGGGGGTACCTGGCTTTCTAATGGTCTTAATGCACCGTCTGTCGTGTTTTGTGCCAGTAATCGAAGGTGGGGTCTGTGAGCTGCTTTCTCGCTCTTGTCTGCTGCTGGCCCCACCCACTTCATGCAGTGCTGGGGGCTGGAAGGGGGCATCCCCCTCAAGAACATTGCAGTATTTCCAGCCCTCGCCCACCGTAGGCTTTCAGATCCATGACTCTGGGGCATGATAAAGAGCTGCAGGTGGGATCCAGTGCCTGTGAATTATGCAGGAGAAGGTCACCTTACCAGGGCTGGTGCTGACTCCGGGGCAGAAGGGCCAGCGTGGCAGGCCAGCCGTGCTGCTTCAGAGGGCCGTGCGGGAGCCAGGCTGCCATTTGTGTCTTCCAGCCTCTACTGCCCGAAGGATAACATTGAGGAAGCCCTGCTGCTGCTGCTCGTCAGCGAATCCATGGTAAGCTCAAGGCCTCTGGCCCGTGGAATAACGCTGTGGGGCTTGGGCACAGGCCACCAGGTCCCGGCCGAGCTCAGCCCCCAGGGATGTCCCTGAAGCAGGCTTCTCGGATCTGTTCCGCCTTCAGGGGGTGCGGCTCCCTCATGAGATTTAGGTGTGGAGTACAAGGCTGCTTTCGGGGGCCTGGGTCCTACCCCTAAATGAGTAGGGACTGGGCGAGCTAACAAATTCCCACCTCCTGCTTCTGGAATTACAAAAGGTATCATCAGCAAGTCAACAGAAGGTTGCGTGAACAGTTCTGCGCTGGGTCAGTGATGATGGAAGGGGGTGGAAGGAACGTGTACTTTCACGGCAGGAGGCCTGGATTCAGGTTCCGGCCCTGCCACTCAGTAGCGGAGGGCCCTGGGCAGATCACCTAAGCTCTGTGAGCCTCAGCTCCCACCTCTAAGGTGACAGTGACTCACAGAGGTGAGGTGCCTGTACAAGGGATCCACTCATTCATGCCACTCCTAATACAGAGTGTCATCCACTTTGTGCCAGGCCCTGTTCTAGACGCCAGAGAAGCAGCAGCAAACAAAATGGAGAAAACTCCCCGCCCTCATGGAGCTTACATTCTAGTGAGGGAGGTGGGCAATAAATGAATTAACTACTCAACTACCCAGGGTTGCGATGTCTAAGTGCTATGGAAAAATAAGGCGGAGGGGGTAAGGTGTGCCAGCTAGAGCACACGTGAAATGCTCTCTAGATTTTTTTCACAAGACCCGCTTCTCCTGCCCCGGGCAGACACACATGTGCACATGCACACACACACGTGCCGTGGAGGCTCAGCGTTGGGGAGAAGTGTGTTGAGTCGTCCAGGAGGTGGTGAGGTGAAGGATGGGTGATCCAAGGGGGCTGAAGGAAGGGTGGGCAAGAGCAGCAAAGCCAGGTGTCCTCTGACTGAGGGGCCCCTCAGAGCTTATGAGCTGGGGACTCCCGGGTTGAGAACTAGGTTTTTTAAAATGATGCATCTGAGAGCAGTGTGTGAAAGTGGAGTTTAAGAAACTGGGTCCCCAAATAGCCAGAAACAAATGTCCCTTTGGAAACCTGGGACTGTGTGATGCCAGGGTTTGTTTAGAGAACTCTGGTCAGTGGGTTGCCTCTGGCTGAGCAGGTCCCCCAGCAAGTAGACAGGAAGAGGGACACTGGACTCGGGGGTGAGAGAGTGTATCCTTCCCCAGCCAGGCGGGGTCCATTCGGATCCAAGAGTGCCGGGGAAGGGGCGTGGATATTTGGATCCCGAGGACAAACTGGCCGGGACATGGTCCTGAAAGGTTTGCACGGTGCATGCTTGTGTGGAGGTTAGGTGGTTGCTACTGGGTGGGGACATCTATCTGGTTAGCCCAATGTGGAGGTAGAGGTACCAAGTGCCAGATCTGATTTTCATGGGAGAACAGTGTACTTCTCACAGACTGAACCCCAGTTTTTAATTATAGAACCTCAGCCATAGACCAGTATCCTCTCCCTACCCCCTTCACACACCTCAGCCATCTCAGCACCTACACCATCAGGTGTGACTGCACAGAACTCACCTGTCTCGGGAAACACAGGTCGTTATTGTCACTTTCCTATGCTGACGGTTACAGTGTTGTCCGCAGGTGGGAAGTAAAAAGGTGAAAATGGGAACGTTTCTTAGGTCCTTTCTCTGCCAGATTCCAAGCTGATTATCTCATCTAGGTAGGCGTTGTGTTGAGTGGTTTGAAAAATAAGCTTCATATGATTCAGTCTAATACTAATATGTTCCCATCTTACAGGTGAGAAAAGTAAGGTCCAGGACAGGTACATGTCTTGGTCAAGGTTACATACGAATAATCCTTGCAGCCTTGATTCAGATCACGTCTGTGATTCACTGACTGCTCTAAGTCTTGGTTTTCTCATCTGTCAAAGGGTCAAGGGGGTAACTTTGAGGATCAAGTGCGACAGAGCTTGGGGAGGGCTTTGTAAACAAGGAAGGCCTTGGCTGTCTGTGTGAGAACGGTCAGCATTTTGATCCCTGGCAGGGATAGAGGCTGGGCTCTGTCTCCCTAAGTATTTTCTGTGGCCACGGCTTGATCTGGGTGCCCAGAACCAGAGCTGAGGTGCCTTTCCATTAAAGTTATTCCCCCCAAACCCTCAAGCTGCCCGTATATCTCAAAGTAGAGAATGGCCTTTTACTAAAAGGTGACCCATACTTGGAGCCAAGGTGGTTTCCCTCTAAGCAGCTCTTTCAAGAGGGTATGTGGCCGGCTGGCCTCCACCGGCGACTCAGGGGATCCAGGCCGGCTGGCCAGGCGGGTGTCGTGGGACTTCCCTGTGGCCTGCACAGCAGCAGAAGTGCTCAGACGCCGAGTGTGCTATAGCTGGGAGGAGGCACTCTTCCAGGGCTGGCTGGTTGGTTTCCTCCTGCTCACACCCAGTCTTTCACACATCTAGAAGCTTCAGGTATTTGGGGGAGGACGTTGGCGATGGACGTAGCTTTGGTGTCTCATCTATTGAGGGCTTTCCACCTGAGATCCGGATCTGGCCACTGTGGCTCCGCGCGGTTTCTCGGAGTGACCAGACCGCCTCTGACTTCTCACTTACCCTTATTTTACCTCCTCCTTTCCTGCAGGTCACATTCTCCATCAGATGTGGGCGCCAGGCTCCTGCTCTGACCCTTCAGCTGACCCCTGAGGCTCAGCCCGGCCTCTGTACCAGCAGGGTTTTCCTCATCTCCCTTTAATACTGGCTGGGTTTGGCTACAGATGATAGGGAGAAACCTCTAGAAGCAGCAGCTGCCTTGGCTGTTCCTTGGGTTCTCCTAATCCCTGCAGAATTCTTTATGCCGCAGTAACAGCTATTCCAGCACAACCAGCCCAGGAGGCATAATCATCACAGCTCTCCACTTCCAGGGTTGCCAGAGCTAGCTGCTCCAGGAAAGGGTGTTGCAGGTTTCCTGAGCGCGTCCACCCCTATTTTGTGGTTTGCAACTCAGAGGAGTAGGCTGCATGGGGTCTGGGTACCTGAAGTATGGTTTTTGTTTTGGGCTGAGTGTGATCAGAATGAATCGGGCAGACCTTGTCTTTCAAGAGGTAAATAGAAACCTTAACAAATGCTTTCACGGAAACGCAAGGGACATGAGTTATAACTTGCTAAAGGAGATTTGTGTTTTGGACTCAGTTTTGAGTTTTCAGGACCAAAAGGACACTTAAAAATGCCCATCCACCTACCCATCCAGCCACCCACCTACTCATCTCTCCACCATCCGGTCTTGTTTGAGCAGCGACAGTGTGCTGGGCTGTGCCCAGCACTGGGGGTAGAATGAGGAATAGTTAAATCACAGCGCTCGTCCCAGGCGTCTCCCTACCCAGTGGAACACGTGTCTGGGGACACGGAGGAAATCCGGGTCCCCAAATCAGAAGGAATTATCTCAGTCTGCTGAACCTCAAATGCATATTCTTGTTGTTTTTTTTTTTTAACACCTTTATTGGAATATAATTGCTCTACAATGGTGTGTTAGTTTCTGCTGTATAACAAAGTGTATCAGCTATATCTATACATACATCCCTATATGCCCTCCCTCTTGCGTCTCCCTCCCACCCTCGCTGTCCTACCTCTCTAGTTGGACACAAAACACCGAGCTGATCTCCCTGTGCTATGCGGCTGCTTCCCACTAGCTATCTGTTTTACATTTGGTAGTGTATATATGTCCATGCCCCTCTCTGACTTCGTCCCAGCTTACCCTTCCCCCTCCCCGTGTCCTCAAGTCCATCCTCTACATCTGTGTCTTTAGTCCTGTCCGGCCCTTAGTTTCTTCAAAAACTTTTTTTTTTTTTTAGATTCTATATATATGTGTTAGCATACGGTATTTGTTTTTCTCTTTCTGACTAGTTTTTGAAAGAACCTGTGTCAAAATCAACCTGATTTTCTCAGTTGGGTAACCAGGAGGTACAGGACTCTGCCATTTCTCAAATCTTGATCTAAGGCATAAAAATATGTGTTAGAGCAAATTGAATCCTCGAGCCCCTGTTTCGTTCAGCTGGGGGAGAAGCTGCTGCTGGTGTCAGGCTTTTTGGGAGCTGAAAGGACACAGAGGCTTGGGTTGAGATGGGGGGGGCGGTAAGCCCCTGGGGCCTGGGATCCTGCAGGTTAACAAACTAACTGCCATCCATGCCCAACATCAGGCATCCAGTGATTTGAATCTTGAATTGGCCGTTCACAACCTGTGTAGCCTGGGCAAGTCTCTTACCTCCCTGATCCTCAGTTTTCTGTAAAATGGGGCTAATAAGGTCTCTCTTGCAGGAATTGGGTGGATGAAGTAAGAAAACGAGCATGAAGGTGCCTGGTACATTGTGGGTGTTGAACATGTATTCGTTTTATCCTGACGACTACCTGGTTCTGAGTCATTAATTTTAGAAAACATTTAGATTCAGGTCTGGTTGGAGAAAAATTGGTTTGAGGATACTGTTTGGTTAAAAAAAAAACCAACACAAAAACGCTTCTTGGGCTTGATTCCATTTGGGACTCAGCAGGTGAGCACAGATTGTTCCCGCTTCTGGCGCCTGGCTTGCTCTGACACGAGGCCCTGCTGTGCTGAAGGCTGCCAGCGGAAAGGGTCTGTTAATGCTGCCAGTTTGGAACCCTTGGAGCAGTGGAGGGGGGAGATCCTCGCGCCGTCGCTGGCAGGAAGATTTCTGCTGTAGGAGCCCGATGCACAGGAACGTGGGCTGGCGGGGGCCTGGCCGGGGTCGCTGTGTAGAGGGACACGGCACAGGGCGTGTTATTTCTTGGCTCTGTGGACTGGCGGCTCGAGAGCCGGTGGAGATGATGTCTGCCAGTGGGGGTGACAACACGAGCAGGACGTGCTGCCATCCTCCAGGGAGGAGGGGCAGGGGCCAGGCACTGATGCCACCAGGAGACTCCTTTCTGGGGCTATTGTTGAGGGAGGTGAGCAGCAGGCCCTGAGGCTGGGTCCTTGGCCAGCAGAGAGGTTGTCTCTGAGAACAGGACTGACGTGGTCCAAGGAGCTTGTTCTCTGCAGAGAAGCAGCACCTGAGGCCTGACTGAGAAAGTCCAGCCTGTGTTTTGCTTTGGTGCTTCCCTAAGCAGAGACATCTGAGGGCCTCTGATGGCATGGGCGGGGCTAGTAGACACTTCCTTGGAAGCACCTGGAGGCAGGGGAAGAGCCAGGGGTGAAGTCAGAATGTCTAGGTTCTAATCTGGGTCCTAAACCCCCTATCTGTATGCCTTGAGGAGCCTCCCTGGTCTCTCTGGGCCTCAGTTTTCTCATCTGTAAAATAGGACAGTAGAACGGGAGATGGTTGTTGTCAGCATTATGAGATACCACTTACAAAGTGCTCTACAAGTTAGTTCCCTTTCCTTCTCCTACCCTGCTTTTGTCCGGGATCAGGAGAAACAGGGCTGGGCGAACTGAAGGTCAGTGCTGTCTGTAGCCCTGCAGCCAGCAGAGGGTGGGGACCAGGGATGGCAGAGGAGCCCACGAGACAGCAGGTGCTCAGGGCAGCAGAAGCCATCCTGGACTGGCTATTGGAGGTTCAGCCTTAATTCCTGGAGACCCCGCACATGTTAGTACACCCTCTGGGGCTCAGTTTCCCTGCCTGCAAAGGGGGCATCAGCAGTTTCATCCTGCCCCTCCGTGGGGTTACTGTGGGATCATGGCAGTGATGATTCAGTTCCTAAAATGCATGGCACACACATGAGGGATGGCTATTTGAGCAAGAACCATCTTGCCTGAGGTGTCACGTGGGCTGCCCCAGCTCGGGGAATGGCGATGCCCTTGTGGGCGTTTTCTTAAGGCCCCATATGTGCTTCATGGATACGTGTCCAAAGACCACAAGTGGGTCACACTGGATGATGGGGAGGTGTGGAGGACCACGTTTCTTTGGCTTTTCCTCTTCTGACCTGCTGGAGGCGTGGGGTGAATGTCCCTTAGTCTGGGGAGACTGCCCCTGGGAGGACAGCAGAGGGTGCAAGGCTAGGAGCTTGTCTCAGGGACAGCTGCTGAGCCCTGCCTGGGATTAAATGCATGGATTAAATAAGGGCAGGGCACCTCCAGAGGTGGGGGGCCTGGGGGTTTTGCAGGGAAAAACAGAGGAGAATAGCCTGCCATTATCCCAAAAGCAGTAAGGAGTGTGGTGGTGAGAATACCATTTAGTTTCTGCATGATTCATGTCTCTCACTGCATCTGATCTGGAGGATTTCCATGTGAGGACATTTAAATGGTGGAAGGGAAAGAGTGTGACTGGGACCAGTTCAAGGCAGGCTGCTGATGGAGCTGGGAGCACTGTGTGGCCTGAGGGAGGTGAGTGCAGCAGAGGAGGGAATGGGACACCTGGGGCCCTAGGTGGGGACCTGAAGCCCCCAGAGGGTCTGAGGCCCTGTGCCCTGAGGCCTGCTCTGGCCCCTGAGCTGCACGTGAGTTCCTACCCTGTTGCCAGCCCCGCCGAGGCTTCTTTTTTTCCTGCCCCAGTTCTCCCCACCCCACCCTGTTGCATGGTTACGTACACAGGCTGCCCAGCTGCCCTGCAAGCACTGGAGCAATTCATTGCGGCCCTGCCCCAAAGCCATAGCAACCACTCGGCAAACTTCTGCTTTTGGCTTTCCTTTGGGGCCCCATGCTTCCCTCTTGGCGCAAGTGCCAAGTCCTGAGGACCCGCGAGAAGATAACTTCCCCACTGTCTGTGTGTTGGGGGGCAGTCCCCAGGCAGAGGAGATGCTGCTGTGAGCCCCTCTTCTGTTCCTGTCCTTCTGACCTAATGCTTGCCCAGAGCTGGAAATCCGTGCCTCCCTCCCACCAGGCACCACATTCAGAGACGCTGTTCTTTTAAAGGTCAAGGTCTAGGACAACAGGAGGAAGTTTCCACCCCAGGCCCAGAGATCCTTCTCTTTCTAATGTCACTTGAGAATGCTGTGTGCAGGCCTGTGCTGGGGCTGGGAGGCTCGAGATGAGTGAGATGCATCCCCGAGAACCCGTGAGCCAGTGGGGTGTGCAGGGGCCCGGGTGTGTTCCCAGGGTTGGGAGAGGATGGGGTGGGGGTGGGCAGCCTTGCCTGCTGAGGTAAGTCGGGGACAGTGGCAGAAGGAAGGGATCCTTGAATTGAGTTTGAGGAGCCAGAAGGCATCCATGCTGACAGATGGGACAAAGATGGGCCTCGGTGAGGAGAGGGAAGGGAGTCCTTCCTGCAGGGAAGGACTTGGGAGCTAGTGGAGGGAAGCTGGCCAAGTGGGCAGGGTCTCATGGCAGCCACAGAAAGGAGGGGAGTTGGGAGTGGGGGTCTGGCAGGGGCTGCACCTGGAGGATAGGCCGACCAGAGCTCACTGCTCACCATCCCCTGCCTGAGATTAGTCTGCATGGGTGGGTCCCCGATCCTGGATGTGTCCTGCAGGAAGGCCACCCCTGCAGGCAGCCTTCCATCAGGACCTCTCTCTCCCACCAGAGTTCTAGGTCAGATCCACTCACTGTGTTCGTTGTGGACTGCTGCTGCGTCCCGTTTCCATAGCCCCTCCCTGAGTGCAGAGACTGTGCCTCCCATCCTCTCATTCCCTGACCTCCTGCCCCCGACCCCACCCCCATTGCTGCCTGGTGGGGGCCGCCTCTCCGGGGCCCACCCAGGGCGGTGAGAGCTGGGGCGTTGCTGGAGGTGGAGGAGTGGGGAGGTCCATGGCCAGGCGCAGAGCGAGTTCTGTGCTTCTCGGTGTAATAGTTCCTGCCATGGCTCTCCTTAGAATCTCTTCTCTCTTCCTGTTGCTGCCTGTGTGGGTGGATATCACCAGGAAGGAGGGGGATTTCTCTGGCACTTCTCCTCTCCATTCCTCTTCCTTAATCCTTTGGCACCTGACCGTCAGCTCTTGTTTACCAGGCTGGCACTGGTGCTCAGCCTTTCTGGGGATATCCTGGCATCCCCGGCACCCTCTCCTGGGGCAGGTCCATGCCCGTCGGGGCGGTGGGCAGCCCTTGCCTATTGTGCCTAGAAGGGCAGCCATCAGGACCCCTGGCCACTGGCCTGCCTTACTGAAATGCCCCCCTGGGTGAGTCACATCCTTGGGTCTTACAGGCATTCTGGCTTCCAGAAGCCTCTATGGGAATATGCTTCAGGCCTGCACGGTAGCACACATTCAGAGCCTACAGTCCAAAGGCTGTTGAGCTTCTCCCTCTGCAGTCATCACCCCTGGGAGCCTCAGCCCCTGACCTGGAGGAGGGGATAGTAGTCCTGCCCCGAAGAAGGCTGTGAGGACCACCTGGGGACGCATTGTTTGAACCTGACCAGTGGGGATCTGGGTTTTAAGAGTCAGCAGGTCCTTTTTATTCTGTCAAAAAGCCAAGTTCTTGGATCTGCAGTCCTTTGTGGGGAAGTAGAGGAGGGCAAGTCCCAACTCACGGAAGGGGGTTCAGCCTCTTCTGCAGACGGAGGGGGATGCTGGGAAGAGACCCCTTTGGCCGAGGGGAGAAGAGGCAGGAGAGGAGGGGATGCTGGGAGCAGCCAGTGGGGGCGTCTGGCCAGAACCCAGCTTCGCTTCAGCTCAGGCACAGCCCTCTGTGTGTGTGTCTGTGTGTAGGAGACATGGGGGCCCCAGAGCATCCCCAGCCTGGTCCCCACCCTGCGGGGGATCCCCGTGACTCCTGTTTAGCTACTCCCGAGCCTGAGTCTGTCCCCAGGGTGTGAGTGTACAAGAGAGGGTGGGACCACAGGCCACAGAACAAGAGGGTCCCCAGTTCCTGATGGGGAGATTTCACTCTGATGGGGTGATACAGAGTTCCCCCCTGCAGATCGTACAGAATCGCCCACTCCTAAAGCACGTTTTCCCTCGCCCCTCCCCTCCCTGAGCAGCACACCCTGCCCCGCCCAGGCATCTCTGAGCTACTGGACTCCTGAGTGCCAGATGCCAAGCACAGAGACCCTGGATTTTGAGGAGGGACAGAGAGGAGGGGTTAGTCAGAAGGAGTCAGGGATAGGTCTGGGCTGGACGCAGGGGTGATGGGAAGGAGGTGTGAGGTTCCTTATAAGAGGGACTTGGGGGGCCTGCAGAGGAAGAGAAGAGGGCACAGAGGGGCCACAGCCCAAACGCCCGCCCTGTGAGTCAAGCTGCAGAGCCGCCCCCCTGATCTAGTCAGTTCCAGATACTATCTGAAGCTCTTTCTGTGAGTGGACGGTTACAAACACACAAGGAGCTGTCCCCCAGAACAGCTGGCCTGTACCCTCAATAATGCCAGTATCCTGGAGCCAGGCAAGGGCTGCAGGACTCTTCCCATGAAAGGCACAAGAGACATGGCACCAATCCTGGATTGGATCCTGGCACGATGACTCTACCAGAAAGGCCATCAATGGGACAGGCGGCGAAATCTGGATATGAGCTGGTATTAGAGAATAGAAATAACGGTGTTCCGCTTCCTGAATTTGGCATTTCTGTTGTGGTTATAGAAAGAATGTCCTCTTTTCTTTAGGGGTGAAGTGCCAAGTTGCCTTAACTGACTACTCCTACTACTATTATTAGAGCGACAAAGCTGGGTGGTCAGTGTTAACCGTTGGGTTACTGCTGTGGTACTGTTCTTGTGGCTTTTCTGTAGGTTTGACTGCAGAATAAAACACTGAAGATCAGCAGCATGGGCCCTCAGGACTGCTGTCTTACCCCAGCCTGGGCTGTGGGTGGAGGGTTTGCTCTCTGTCTTGGGGGTGGGGAAAGGCTCTGGCTGGTTCTAGGAGCGTGACCTGGGTCAGCGGCGAAAGGGTGACGGTCACTGGGTTCAGAGGCTGGGGTCCTGTGGGGGGGACGGGCACCTGCTCATTTTCTGTCTTGCTCTTTCCTAAACCGTGTCTCCCCACAGGCTACTCGGGATGTGGTGCTGAGCCGGGCACCGGAGCAGGAGGAGGAGCGGGCAGTGAGCCTGCGGAATGCTGCGGCCATCTACGACCTCCTGAGCATCACGCTGGGCAGGAGGGGCCAGTATGTCATGCTCTCCGAGGTACAGCCTCCTCCACTGCCCCTCCCCTGCCTCCACCAAGGGGTACAGCTCTGTTCTTGGGAGACCCAGCTGGGGACTGTCGTATTTCCAGTGCCGAGAGGGCTACCCTTCTACTGGCAGGGTGGTTTTTGTTTGTTTGTTTTACAGATTTTTTTTTTTTTTTTTTTTTTTTTTTTTTGCGGTACGCGGGCCTCTCACTGCTGTGGCCTCTCCCATTGCGGAGCACAGGCTCCGGACGCGCGGGCTCAGCGGCCATGGCTCACGGGCCCAGCCGCTCCACGGCACGTGGGTTCTTCCCGGACCAGGGCACGAACCCGTGTCCCCTTCATCGGCAGGCGGACTCTCAACCACTGCGCCACCAGGGAAGACCTGTTTTACAGATATTTTCATGTGTTTTTTGTGAAAGAACGCATGGTGTTGTATAGAGAAGCACAAGAGAAAAATTATCCACCCCTCAGTTTCCCCCAGAGGTGATGCTGGTGTTTTGTGACTACCTGTCCGGGCAGGGTCCTGAGCTGGGTGTGGTCGGGAGCCTGGATCCCCCTCCCACCGTGGCTAGACAGAGCACGCCCACTGTATTGGGCAAACAGTGCTGGGGCAGTGCTCCATGGGCTGGGCCCAGAGGGTGGTCCCTCTCCAGGATGTGGGGACCAGGAGCACCGAGCTGCCTCTCTCTCCCGCCCCCGCCCCACAGTGCGAATGGCCTGCGCACATTTTTGAGCTTTCAGATCCAGGCTGGGATCACGGGTGGCTTGGGGGCCCTTGGCTCCTTGTACAGGTGGCCCCCTAGGTGGCAGATTCTCTTTGCATGTGTTTGGGAGGGCTCCCGAGGAGCCCTCCCGAGGAGGGGCGGCCACGCCTGCTGAGCCCTTGCTCACACCAAGGCACTGTGCGAGGTGCTTCCAGAAAATACCTTCTTTAACATGGGGGGATAAGTGGTCTCTCAAGTTCACCAGGGAGGAAGGCGAGGCCCAGAGAGGTGGGTTTCTGCCCAGGATGGTGCAGGGGGTGCGGTTGAGCCAGCACGGGGGGGCCCAGGCCACCAAGCTCTGAAAGTACCTGCTGTGTGGTCCTGCACCCCTCACCTCTGTCCCCCACCCGCCTGACCATGGCCGCACAGTGAATCCTGGCCTCGAATGCTGGCTTCTGCCTCCGTCACCTGGAGCCGCCTCTGATGGTGACTGTCAGGTCTCACAGGCAGCCCCTGACTTGGAGTGACCCAGGGTCAGAGTGGCCAGGGAACAGAGGGTTTTTCTCGGTGGTCGTAGGGAAGAGCAGGAGGAAGCCTGTACATTTGGGCAGCGTTTTATGCACGGGCTTTAGAGTCAGTATGTCTGACACTGGCCCTATGACTGTGGCAAGTCGTTTACTAAGCTTCAGCTTCTTCATCTGTGAAGTGGGGGGTAATTAGAGAACCCGCTTCACTGGGTTGTTGGGAAGAGTAAATGAGTTAATACACGTAGAAAGCTGAGTATGGTGCCAGGCACCATAGTAAGAAGAATTGTCAGCTGTTCTTATTTTTATTTGATGTTTACATTTTGAAAGCACTTTAACCAATCTCATTTGCTTTTCACCATCGCCCTTGTGAGGTGTTCACATGATATGGAGGTGGGAACCGAGGGCCAGAGAGGGTGAGAGACTTGCACAAGGTCACACAGCATGCGAGTGGCAGAGACAGGTTACCCCTGGAGTTTTCCGACAGGAACCAAGTATGAGCTCTGGCGACCTCCTGCGGGAAGTGACTTGGGCAGAGATTCCCCCTGAAGGGTATGGGGTGGGCTGGTGTGGGGAGGACCCCTGGAGGGGAAGTACTGACCCTCTCCCTCTCCCCAGTGCCTGGAGCGAGCCATGAGGTTTGCATTTGGAGAATTTCACCTTTGGTACCAAGTGGCCCTCTCCATGGTGGCTTGTGGGAAGGTAAGACCCAGGGTGTGCTGGGGGTTGTACACTCACCCTTGGCGGGGAGGGTGGTCTGCTCTCCTCTAGTCCTTCCCAGAGGTGGGTGGAGGGCGGGGCAGTGATTCAGAAATATTGTCCAGCAGCTGATTTTAATCTCCAGGGAACGAGGGGCATGAAGGGTCACACACAGACCCCTGTGTGCATCTGGTGCCTACCTGTGAGTTACGACTGTGCCAGGTAGGCAGGTGTGTCTGTGGATGCTTTTCTCTGAGGATATGTGCACACCTGGGGCATCGTAGCATTTCCGCCTGTGAGTTGGTTGGTGTGACTGCCTGAGGCAGGCATGGACGTGGGGGTTCCAGGCGAGGGGAACATTGTTCCATTTGGGCTGCAGCTCTCTTCCTGCCCAGGAGGGAGCGTGGCATCAGGAAAGGACATCCGGAACTCACCTAGGAGCGAGCAGGGCCCCCCCCCCCCCCCCCGCCCAGGGAGTGTGGAGGGAGTGCTTCGAGGAGAGGAGGGCGTGGCCGGGGGTGGTCAGGAGAAACCCTGCTCGGCGCGGGGCTGACCTTATTCCAGTTTCCAGAGCTGCGTTTGCTCTCCACCCGCCAAGCCCTGCCCCAGCACCCACTAGTTTTCCCTCCCATGAGAATCACACTTACATAAGCCGCTATTCTCAGCAGTGACATGAAAGGAAAACCTTTCCGGAGCTGGGCGCTGAGGGTGTTGGGGCTGAGGATGCTACGAAGGCAGGAAGTAAGGAGGCATGAGCTCGCAGATGGTTCCAAGAGCTGTAACACCCGGAGCCCATTTGTGGGGCTGAGGGGATTCCTCCCTGCCCCCCCACCGCCCCGCCCCATCTGCACCACCTGCCGTTTCTAGCCCCGCAGCCATCTCCGAGGAGGGCCCTCCCGGCCTTGCCAGCAGCTCCTCCATGAATGGAGGGTGGCCAGGTCCTGGCAGGAAAGGGCAAGAAAGGCAGGTGCTGCAGCCCGACAGGTGGGAAGGGCCCAGAGAGGTGAAGCCGAGAATCGAGTGGGAGCCTCCTCTGCACCCCCCTTTCCTTGCCCGGCATTTGTCTTCCCAGACCTCTTCCCCTTCCCCCATCACACCGGCCACCTCCCCGAGCATCCTGAAGTCATGACATGACGTACCCTGGCTCTGCACTCCGCAGGGCCTTGTCGAGGCTCAGAGCTCAGAACACAGATAGGGCGAGGCCCTCGGGGTGGCGAGGTGCTGGAGCTCGTATGGAGCCTGGGCAGACAGCTTGCAGTGGGATGCAACAGCTTCTTCCCACCTCCAGGGAACAGAGAAAGAGCCTCTAGTCTTGTCATAGTGAGTATGGTCCAAGAGGCCCAGGGCCAGGTTCTCAGCCTTCTGTGAGTCATGAACCCCTTTGAGATGCTGAGGGAAGTGGTGACCCCTCCTCAGAAGAGTGCACTGTGCTCAGAAGTTACCTTTAATTTCTGGGGGTGCTCCTGGAAGCCCCCCCAGTCTCAGGAAAAGGTGTCACATTACAGGGTCTTCAACCTCCTTACTGAGAAGAGCCAGGCTCAGAGAGGTCCAGATGCAGCCTGGCATACCCCAAGATCCGGGGAGCTGGTGTCCTGGCCCGGCTCCTTCCCAGACCAGCAAGGTGGATACGAGAATGGCCTTACAGGCAGGAAGTTGGGGTGATCAGTGAGTTCCTCATGCGTGAGGCCCCACAGGCTGGGTTACACCCACCCCTGCATTCAGTGCAGCAGGAGATCGTTCTGGAAGCGCACTCTCCACCCCCGCCCCTCAGGAACCCTGCGCACCGGATCAGTCTGCCGGGTTGGCTCAGGCAGCCCTCGGAAGCGTGGCCAGACCTCGCCTTTGCCAAGAGCCTAAGGTGGGAATCAAGGTTCTGTACCTGCGATTGTGCGCAGAAGGCGAGGCTGAGCAGATATCAATATATCTGGCACCTCCACCTGCAGGAAGAGAGGAGGAGTTCCATGGCGTGATTTAGGTCACTCCTCTTGGTCTCCTCGGCAGTCACAGCTGGCTGCGTTGCTAGGTAACCAGAATGACAAAAAAAGAAAAAAAGAGCCGTCACCTCCGACTGTGGAGTCCTCAGATGGCTCCTTAAATAGCAGTGTTTTGTGGTCTGGGTGGGGTGGGACGTGGAGGGTCAGGGTTAGAGCAGCCTGTGTTTCAGGGATGCAGAGGTCAGCAGCCAGGGAGGGGGCAGGCCTGCCAGAGTGTGTGGGCAGAGGGGGCTGCGCCGAGGGATCTGGGAGCGACCTTCACAGGAGGGGGTCTCCGGAGAGGGGGATGGCCTGGCAGCTCTTGCTGAGCCCCTCACCGGCCTCCCTCGCCCCAGCCCAGGCCGGGTACCTCCCTCCCCCGCAGCCTCCCAGCTGGTCATGTGCTGACACCCTCTTGGTCTCATACCCTCTTCTTTCATGAGAGAGCAGTGTGGTGGGGACTTTGTCCTCTCTCCCCAGCCTTTCTGTGGGCACCTGACAGGCAAGAGCCATGGCCTCTTCCCCCCTCCATGCAGTGACCCCGCATCCCCCAGCCCCATGCTTGGGGCTGAGAAAAGCTCTCCTTTCTCAGGGGGAAAGGAAAGAGAGCTAGAGAAAGGCAGGGGTCCAGAGTGGACACAGGCCAGTGGGGCCCCAGGTCTCCATCAGCCAGTCCACACTGTGCTGTGGACAGGAGAGTCCTCTAGATCCCGCATTTCCCCAGCGGGGGTCTGGAGTGGCTGGGGAGGATGAGAGCTAACTAACGGTGGGGAGCTTGGCCCACTGAAGGGCCCAGCTTGTGGGAATTGTAGTTACACGCACTCGCCGTGTGTGTGCGTGTGTGCGTGTGTGCGTGTGTGTGTGTGTGTGTGTGTGTGTGTGTACACAGCAGGGAGAGAGAGGCCTCCTCTCTGGCCAAGGTAGTCACCACAGAGGCAGCATAGGGCAGTGGTTACAAGCTTAGAGCCAGACTGCTCAAACCCCAGCTCAGCCACTTAGGGGCAGTGTGGCTTCAAACACAGTATTTAACTTCTCTGCATTTCAGTTTCCTCATCTGTAAATAGGGACATAGCAACCTACCTCATAGGAGAGCTGTGAAAAGCAAATGACTTCATATTTATAAAGCAGTTAGAACAGGGGTCAGCACGCTTTCTGTAAAGCGTCAGAGAGTAAACATTTTTGACTTTGCGGGCCAAACAGTCTCTGTGGGAACTACTCCACTCTGCCTTTGCCTCACGAAAGCAGCCATAGGCAATATCCCCATGAATGGATGTGGCCAAGTTCCAATAAAACTTTATTTACAAAAGCAGGCAGAGGGCCAGATTTGGCCTGTGGGCTGGGTTTTGCAGACCTTTCACACTTGGCCATCCTCAGCATGTCTAGTGTGGCCCCATCTCCATGGCTTCTCTCCTGCTGCTTCCCTGCCGGCCTTTATGCTCCCCACACTCCCCACCACCGGTCCTGCCTCCAGTCCCCATGGGGGCTTATCCTCATCTTGCCACCTATAAACTGAGGGTGTTGAACTCAGGGGTCTGAGAGAATTCCTTCTACCTCTAAAATTTCTGTGGTTCACATTTGAATTCCTTTTGGAGGGCTTCCCTCTGTTGTCACCTTAGCTCTTATCACATCACTTCTGGGCAAGGGTCACAGCCTTCATTCTCCAGATGAGGAAACTGAGACCCAGGGGGGACTTGCCTGCCACCACTGCCTGGGCTCCTCCCACTGGGCCTCTTCCTGACTTGGGAGGAACGGGGCGCAGAGCTGGGGCTGGCTGTTTGGGAGCTGCCCCCACTGTGGGCATGAGGCACCCAGTCTGCCACAGCCCAGGGCTGCGAGTGACTGTGTTGCCCACCCTTTCTCCTGCAGTCATCCTATGCCGTGTCACTGCTGCGGGAGTGCGTGAAGCTGCGACCCTCGGACCCCACGGTGCCCCTGATGGCCGCCAAGCTCTGCATAGGGTCCCTGCACTGGGTGAGTGAGCTACGGGGTCAGGGCCCAGGTCCTGGCAGCTTCCCGTGGGAGGATGGTGGCAGGTGGGCGCCAGGTGATCGTGTGTGCACCTCGCTGTGTGTGTAAGGGGTGGGGGAGCGTGGGGAGCTTCGAGGCGGGCAGGCCTGGAGGGGAGAGGGGGGTGGAGAACGGCTTCTGAGAAAACTCCAGCCTCCATCCCCAACTCAGGATGGTGTCAGGTTTGTGGTTCAGCCTTGAATGTCTCCAGGGAGCCAAATGTGGAGTCAAAAGTTGGGGTGCCCCCCGCCTGCCCAGCAGCAGGGGCAGCGGGCAGGACCTTGGAGTTACCTGGGCCAACGCACCATTTGGAGTCAGAACCAGCTCTGGGCCAATGGGAAGGTGGCCTCTCTGTCAGCCCCCTCCTTCCTCTGGGCTCCAGCCCCCTGGTCCCTGCTTTGTGCTCAGCTGCCTGCTTACCATCTGCTGAGGCGGCTGAACTAAAGATGAGCTCGATGTGTGCCCTCTGCCCAGCAGCACTTTACCTCGAGGAGGTCAGCAGGGGGAGTGAGCAAAGAGCCCTGGGCCCGGAACCCAGAGCCCCAGGCCTCGCCTTCGTGCTCCCCTCCGCCAGGCTCCCTGCGCTGCTGCTCCCAGCCTGGAGGGGTCTAGCGGCGGGGCCTCTCCACGGGTGTCTCCTCCCACTGGGAGCTCCCTTGCCTACATTCCTGGCTTCCTCAGGTCCACATCAGCCTCCTGATGTCAGGGGAGGTCCTATTTCCACCCTCTTGAGTGACATAGAACAGTGCAGCATCTCTCCCATGTGTTGGCTGTCAGCCCCACCCACATCTCCTCTCTTCAGGCTAAATAAGCCCAGTTCCTTCATTGGCCCAGCGTCTCCCAAAGGGGGAGCTTCTCCCATACATGGTCCTCCCCTTCCTGATGTCGTGACACCCCAGCCTACCCTCGCTGTCGGGTGCCCAGCTTGTTCCAAGGCAAAGGGGCCAGGCTCCAGGTGCCTACAGCAGGCACTTCAGAATTAGCAGCCTCTCCAACTCCTCCAGTCCTGGGAAGGGAGACTCCGCCAGGTATCCTGAGGACCCTCTCCGAGGGGTCCCTGCCTCACCGCCCAGCGGGCCTCATCCCCCCTCTGCTGCAGGGACTGACTCCCTCGCACGATTGGTGGAGGGGGGAGGAAGCATCACCTTTCCCTCTGTTCCCTGGTCCTCAGGTCCCCATGTATGATATGCACACATGGCCCTGCCTTGGCCCCAAACGACTGTGGATGATGGGGGAGGGAAAAACATGGCTTTTGGCCCCAGGCTTTATGATGTTTTTCTATAAGACTGATCTATAATAGGCTCTAAGCATTTGGAAGGGGCATCATGATGAGGTGGGTAAGAGTTTCACTGTTCCTCATGTGGCGTAAATGACATAAAGTATGGAGAGGGCTGAACAGGTCAGGGAGGCTTCCAGGAGGAGGAGGCCATGGACTGGGCTCCGAGGTGGGCCAGTGGCGGGCCCTTCCATCACAGCTTGCTTTCCTCAGCCGCATGATTAGTGGGGAAACTCGCCCCCCAAGTGTTTTTAGGGAGACTGTTAGCGTCTTACACCCTAGAGGGTAGGGTGCCGTTGAGATGTGGGTGCCAGCAGAGTGGGGACCCAGTCTGAGCGCATTGCAGCAGTGGGTGGTGGCGTGAGCCGGAGGCTGCAGAGGGTGGGCTCGCCGACTGGTGGCCCACACCCCTGTGTGTTCCCAGGGCTCCTGAGAGGGGCCTCAAGTGCATCCCTGGGATGAAGCCCAAGGGATGGGGCGGGGAGGGCATCTGTGCTCCCAAGGGCTTCCAGCTCTGAGTTGGCTGTGGGTCCACCCAGCCAATGGCCGCCCTTGCTGGGAAACCCTAAATGTAGGTCTTCCCGCAGCGGAGGAGCTGTTTCCCTCAGCAGCATAATTACAGTGATTATGTGCATTCAGATTACATGGTAATAAAATTAGGATCCAATCAGTCCAAATTGAAAACAGATGAGTTAGGAGCAAAGTAATCAATGACAACATAAATAGAAATGCCCAAAAGGAAACTTAAACATGCAGACTCAACCTCAGAACTGGGGAGGAGGGTGAGTTGTTTAACCTCAGTGGAGAAGTTTATTTGGGTTTGGGGGCTGGTTTGAGCCAGGGTTTAACTCGGGTGCAGGCTAGAGCGTGGTCCTGCTGGAGGGCTGAGGGTGGGCTCCAGGCAGCCTTCCCTGCCCTAAACAAAACCTTCTGTGCCTCCCTACCTGCCTTGGACACTTAGCACAAGGCCTTGCATTTTTTGTTGCATGTGTGTTTCTTGAAGGCAGGAACTCACTCTCTTCTTTCTTGAAACCCTAGACCAGAGGTAATGCCTAGTGCCTACTGGATGGATCCTACTTGCCCATGAGCACAATCACTTGTCGAGGAATTCTGCCTTGTTTGGTACTTGCCTTTCTATCTAAACGGGGAGCTTCTTCACTTACTGTTTCTCACACCCTCAGCCTTTCTCTCCCACAAAGAACCCTGCACATAGTAGGTGTTCAGAAATACAGAATAACACCTGCTTCAGCAGTCCACGAGGGACAGGTGTGGGAAGTCTACATCTGGCTCCCGGTTCTCCCTGGCTCCCGGTTCTCCCTGGCTCCTGGTTCTCCCTGGCTCCCGGGGTTGGCGCTGGGCTGAGAGCAGGCTGTAGGTGGCCCAGGGAAGCCTGTTCTCCTAGGAGGCCAGGAGAAGGGCAACTCAGCACTCTCTGTCCTCAGGGCTGAGAGCAGGAAGAATGGGTCTGACAGGCGGGCAGAGGGGTGCTGGTGCTTATAACGGGGCACAGATACTGCAAGGTGACTGATGCCACCTCTGCCTCCTGCCTTCACAGCTGTCCTGGCTCACCTCAGCCCCCAGCAGGCCCAGCCATTGCCCAACCAAGCCCCATGAGCAGGGGCCCGAGATCTGGGGATAAACAGTTTGGCCCGGGTTGCAGGAAGGGAGGCTGAAACTGGGACACTGGAAAAACGAGTTGTGCTGGGTGAAAGAGGACCAGGTGGCCGTGTGCCCAGAGGTGGAGCACCTGCTATCCCCGCGTCCTGTCCTTATGCCCAGAGCCAGTGTAGGATGCTCCAGACTGGGTCTGGGTCTGAGATCAAGGTTGCCCCTGGGTGAGGGTGGGTGAGGAGGGGCCTGGGCAGAGGTGCCTGCATGGGCCCATGCTGGCTGCCCTGGGGTTGAGAGCACTGGCCCCGCTGCTTAGCCTGAGGCTTGCCTCGGTGGGGGAGGGCGTCCCAGGCTCTGACCCAGTGACAGCAGTGGGGCAGGCCCCTGCCTCAGCATGACCAGCATCTTGCCGGGGTCCCCAGCCAGTTATCTGGGGCAGGAGAACAGGGAGCTGTAAATATTTTTTCACATCCTTCCAAACACAACTAGTTCAAATTCATTTAATTAAAAAAGTTAAAACCTTTCTAGGAGGATAGGAGATGGGGGTGTGCCTGTGTGTCACACACAGGAGGAGAGGAGGTTGTGGAATGGAAAAGCAGGCCATGCTCATCTTTGGAAAGGTCTGTGGTGCTGTCCCTCGGCCTCTTCCCCTAAGGGGGTGGGATGGGATAGTGGAAAGAGTGCAGGCTTTGGAGGCTGAGAGGATAGGGTTCAGATTCCTAGCTGTGTGACTTTGGGTAAGTAACTTACCCTCTCTGTGCTGCATCAGTAACCTGGAAACAGTCACATCCACCGTTACAGGGTGGCTCTGACTACCAGAGCTGAGCAGTGTCCCTGCTTATTTAGCATGGGGGAGGTACCTGGTAAATGGCAGCCATCCCTGTGACAGCCCCTTCAAAATAGCAGACTCTCAGGAAGGATGCGCCTTTGTGTTTTGCCTTCATTTTTGAGATTCAGGGATGGGGAGGGCCAGGAAGATGGATTAAGTGTTCAGGAGGCCAGAAAGAATGCCAGCTCTCCTGCCACGAGCTTGTGGAAATTAGGAAGAGTACCTGTTCCTTCAGGAAGAAAAAAGTGCATTTTCAGTAGAGCAGATACAACAGGTCCTGGATCCTATGGGAAGCAACTAAGTAGAAACCGGAGGTGCTGTTTAAGCAGAGCTCTGGGGGCTCAGAAATGACCTTTCTCTGGTTCCCGGGGAGGGAAGAAGAGGTGAAGATTCCAGGGGTACAAGGTCTTTGGCCCACTGCGAGATGAACCAGGCAGCCTGAGCCGGAGCAGAGTGTACAAGCCAGGAGCCTATCTGTGTGGGGACCAGATGAGGAGAACTGGAGAGATGCAGGAACTTGGAAAGGCGTGGGAACGCTTTCCGTACTTACAGAGAGCAAAAGCAAAGGGTCAAAACGTTACATCCTTCGATGCATCCTTTTCCCAAAAGGAAAATGAAGACCCACAGAGGGCAGCCGTGAATCAGGCAGCTCAGAAAGATCCAAATGTAGACTCAGAAGACCTGGGTTGGAAATGTAGTTCTCTCACTTATCAGCCAGTGACCTTGGATAGGTCCCCTAAGCACCCTGTGCCTCAGAACCTAAGCTGTAAGACACCCATTCCATCAAGTGGCTGCCGTGCTATGACACGCCAGGTGGGCACCCAACTGCTCTAGAACTGCAAGGGAGGCAGAGAGAGAGGATCTCCACTTGGGTTTTGTGACAGTTACATGGCCTCCACAGGAAAGGAGGTATTAAAAAGCAGTGTAGGAGGAGAATGGTTGAAAGCTTTGGAAACCCCTCACCCTAGAAGTATTTTGATGAGCAAGGAGGTCCCAGTGCTGTAACCCGAGCAAATCTTGCAGAAGCAGCGGCACAACTCCAGAGCCATTAGCTGTTAACTTTGGAGGCCACAGGAGGAAGTATGTGGAGATTGGAAAGGGCAGGTGAGGTACTAGACGGCTGGGTGGTTGTAGATGGGCAGGAGCTGGGTGGATCAATCAGCAATTTATGTTTCACATTGTAGGTTGAGACCCATTAGTGGATTGTGAAATAGAACTTTTTCAAAAAAAGAAATAGACAATCAGAGAATAGCATAGAAAATATCCGAGTGTATTACCCACAGCAGAGGTGAGTATTGTGACAGGGTAGGGGGGTGGTTACACGTATGTGTGTCCCAGACCACGGGACAGAGAGGTTGACCGACCTGGCGCAGCTGACTGCACAGGGAGACTCCGCTGTCCTTGTGTAGAGTTGTTCCTTATCTGAGACGAAGGGTCAGGCCAGAGACAAAAGGCAGACAGTGGTGCCCCCTCTCTGGATTCCAGGAGGGTCTTTGATGCCACTTCCTAATTTGTCAGTGAGCTCATGTAGCTTTAGGCAACAGGGACTCTATTCAGATGGCACTTGCCACATGTATTAGGCTGAGACTTAAAAAAAATTCTGGAAGATTAACTATAGATCTAAAATCACAACCAATAATAATAATAGTAGTTTATGTTTATTCAAGCACTGTTCTGAGCATTCATTATGTCTTTATTTCATTCGGTCCTCCCCACAACCCTGTGAGACACACACCCGTTATCCTCATTTTACAGAAGAGGGAACCGAGGCACAGCAAAGTGAAGTGACTTGCCCAAGGTCACACAGTAAATAGCCATGCCAGGATTTGAGCCCAGGAAGCCTGGCCCCAGAGCTTGTGTTCTAAGCTGCTAGGCCGTCCTGCTCTCTGCATGGAAAATTTACCCATGGGCCATGGTGCTGACTCTGGATTTAGGTGGGATTATCATACTTCAGAACAAAGGTGGCAAAGCCATATTTTCAAGGGCTTTAGGATTCCCACTCCTGTCTTAGATGAACAGGAATTGTGCATTATGTACCTATTTTTTAATATATATTTTATATTTAAAATACATATTGGGGTTTTTTGTTGATTTTTGATGTGACTTTTTCCCTTTCGCTAGCTAATTAGAGCACCCACGTATAAATATATTAATACTGTATGTTATCATATTGTATATTATCATATTTAATAGAATTGATAATACTTCTTTTTGTTCATAATCACATGACTCCACATGCAAAAAACTGTTTTGTGGTAGGTAAGAGAAATCAAAATGGTGTCGGCCATGTAAGAAAATGGTACATTGAAGCCTTGTGGGTTTGATTTGAGACAGATGCTGACTCCACACTTAAAGACCATTTTAAACTATGTGGGCAAGGCTGGCAAGTACTGGCCAAGGACAGCTACTAACCTGGGGTCAGAGGGGACCACAAGCTGGACAAGCTAAGGATGTACGTTGTCACTTTTTAAAGCTAAAGGATGGTGAGCTTTATTAATCCAGAATATGATATATATAAATTGGAGAGTAACTTTTCCCTGTTTGCCAATCATGGCTGAGCTTTGTTCCTGGCACCCTCTCTACAGGAGGGGTTGCAGGAGATAGAAGCTGGCATTTGCTGAGGAGAAGGCCATGGCCGTGAGAAGAGTGTATACACATGGAGTGCAGGGGGTTTCTGAATTCTGTTTATAATTCGTACTCGGTGGTTTATAAAAAAGCTTGCTCCTATTTGAATGGGGCATAATGATGCCTAAAGACAGTGTGGGAGACCAGCTGCACCAGCAGTAGGGATATTAACAAGGAGACTTACCCTTCCCCTGGTGCCTCCTGCCCGCCCTCTGCACGAGGCCTCCTAGGACAACCCCAGCCAGGAGGTTGCCTGCTCCTGGGGAGTTCCCGTGGCCCCAGGCCAGCACCATACAGTGGAGCCTTAATTAAGAGCCACCTTGTCCTGTGGGATCTCTCCCTCCTTAGGGATTCCGTGCGTGCTCATCCGGGCATCCTGCCCCCGTGTCATTGGGCCTCCCCAGCCAGGCCCAGCCTAGAGCCTGGTGCTGCAGAAGGCTCAGTGGAGGTTTGTAGGGAGGAATAGTTACATTGTGGGAGGGGGTCCAGCTCCCCATTTTGCAGATAAGGCCCTTTGGGACGTAGAACTGAAGTGACTTGCTCAGGGCCCCATGTCTGTCGGGCCGAGCCTGTGTCGCGGGGCTTGTCCTGTGCTTTTCGCTCAGCCTGGCTCTGACTTCAGGGCCCCGCAGCTCTCCTGAGCCCTGCTGGGCCACGTGCTCCAGGGGACAGATCTCCGCATCTACAGACTTGGGTCCGCCCGGCCAGCGGGCACTGGGCAGCGGGCAGCTGTGGGGTTTACTGAGCTGCTGCCTGCCCCTCAGGCCTGATGGTGTTACAGGCGCAGCTCCCCAGACTCCCATGTCCTTTCGGTGACCAGCCCACCAACCTGGAGGTGGCCCACTACCCAGGCCGGCAGCTTGAGCTCTACCACAAGGGGGCTAGAGAGCTGCCGTTGTCGGCATTTGTCGGGGGTGGCGCCAGGCCGCTGGGGTCCAGCCCCGCTTCCACCGTCTCTCTGGGCTGTTAGCTCACCTGCACTGCCTCTCCTGTAGTTTGAGGGTTTTGTCCCCTCTGTTCAGCGGGTTCTCTGCTGCATCAGCCTTTTTCCTGCACATAGCTCACCACGGCTGTGCCCAAATGGTGACCTCAGCCCAACTCGCCTCCCCACGGCGAATGGCCTCTATCTCAGGGTCCCCTCGTACTCCAAGGACGGAGAGTCCACCAGTGCCCCCAGCTGTGGCCAGTGGTCAGGCCACAAGATGCACAGAGCTGTCCCTCTCCTGCTGGGTGGGGTGGGCCTGAGCAGGGACGGGAGCAGAGTGTGGGCTCACTGGCTGGGGTGCCAGAACCCAGCTTCATTTTGTGGGCCCCTCCGGATGGGGGAGGGGAGATGTTCCACACAAGGGGGCCCTGACACCTGGGCAGCAGTGGGGCTGTGGGTATGAATCATTCAGCCCCTTGGTGAGGGCGGTACCAGTTGTTCTTGGTGACACTGCCACAGCAGGCACACGGGCAGATGACATTCCTGGGTGGATAGGAGGGAAGGGACCTCTGGGAGGCCTGTGGGCCCTGAATGGGCACAGCTGAGGCCCCCAGTTGTTCGCTGCCTCCCAACAGGCCTGCCTGCCGTGGGTGCCCCAGAGGGCTGCCTGCGTGCCCCTCTCTCCGTGTCACATGTTGTGTGTGATGTGTGCACACGTGACCTGAGCCAGTTGGTCCCCTTCCAACTAGAACAGTCCCTCCTGCTCTCAGGACAGAAACAACCTCAGGCCTTTTTCCCCTGAAAAGTTAGAGCTCCCGGTGTCAGGGAGCAAGCCCTCAGCCGGAGCCAGCGTGGTGTCCTGCCCGCTCTGCAGGGTTGGCGGTGTCCCGGAGGCCCAGTCCCCGAGCCCTGCCTGCCCGCCGCTCCCAGCTTCCCTCTCTCTGCCGAGCGGGGCAGGGACAGACACGGGCAGCGTGAGGGAAGGAGCTGGCACGGACTGGCCTGCCCCTGGGTCCAGGTTCTCAGCAGAGCAGCTGTCGGGGAGCTGGGATCCTTGGAGCAAGGGAAGCTTTCCCTGTGAGAGGGGGTGTCCCGTGATCTTGAGCACAAGGCCTCGGGGTGGGGGAAAAGGTCCAGGCTGGTGCTTGTGGAAGAAACAGCTCTCCTTCCATTCAGTGACTGTGTGGCCTCGGGAAGGCGCGAGGAATTGCAGTTCTGAGGGTCCCGGGCTGGCGACTATGAATGGTGGCCCTCCGCGGTGACCTGCGCCTCTCCTCTTTGCAGCTGCAGGAGGCACAGTGCTTCGCCATGATGGTGATCCAGCTCGGAGAGGAAGCCGGGGAGTTCCTCTCCAAGGGCTACCTGGCACTGGGTCTCACCTACAGCCTGCAGGCCACCGACGGTGAGTGCTGAGGCCTAGGAGCCTCTGCTTGGGGTGACTCAGGCCTCCTAATGGCCCCCTGGCACAGCCCACGCTGACCTCTGCCCCTGGAACTCCTGTGGCTGTGCCGTCTGTGATGCGCCTCCAGCCCTTGACCACACAGTGTCTTCTTTCTGGTTCCCCTTTACCGTCAGCACCACTGTCATCTTCTGGGGTCTTTTAAATCCCCCCCAGTGCATGGCATAGAGCTGGGTACACAGCAGGCGTTTACTGAATACTTGTGCTTGGCGCGTGGGTTTGCCGCCTGGAGTCTGGCGTTCTGTCCCCAACCCCGCCAGCTCAGCTGTGTGTTCCCCCAGGGATCGGCAGCCACCTACTTCTGTATCCTTGCAGCTTGAGGGAAAGGGAGTGATAGGCCCCCACCCAGACCAAACCCGGAATAGTAATTAGCTCCAACCCACACCGCCTGAATGCCAGCCCCTGGGAGCAGGCTTCAGAGGCCCCGCACAACGAGAGGTAAGAACAGCTGGCACTTGCATGACGAGGGGAGGAAGAGGGGTGAGATCCTGGTGCCGTGCCAGTGCCTTGTTCTTTTTTTTTTTTTTTTTTTTTGCGGTACGCGGGCCTCTCACTGTTGTGGCCTCTCCCGTTGCGGAACACAGGCTCCGGACGCGCAGGCCCAGCGGCCATGGCTCACGGGCCCAGCCGCTCCGCGGCATATGGGATCCTCCCGGACCGGGGCACGAACCCGTATCCCCTGCATCGGCAGGCGGACCCTCAACCACCGCGCCACCAGGGAGGCCCTAGTGCCTTGTTCTTGAGTGACAGTTAGTCACTGTCTCTTCAAGGCATCGGTGAGGCTCTGATAAGGAACCCTGGGCTCCCTACACACTCGTCAAGTGAGGGAGTCATCAGTCCCTCGGTCAGAGTCCAGAGACCCTCCATGTGCCTTTAAGCCTCTAGAAGCGGGACTGCTTTATAAGCTGGGCACCCCTGACATCCATCCATGCCAGCAGCATCTTGACCTGGTCTGGTTGGAGCCTGACAACAGTCATTTTAAAGCTTCCCAGGGGTTCAGTGTGCTGCTAAGGCTTTGAATGCCTGTGCTACCCCATTTAAAGATGATTTAATTTACCAGAAAGGTGCCCGGTTTGGGTTAAATTGAGAAGCCTCATGGGGAAAGTATAATAGAGGTTTCTGGTGGCCTAGTGGGAGGGGAGTTAGTGTTCAGTGGGTGCAGACAGTCTGTTAGGGACGATAAGAAAGACCTGGAGACGGATGGTGGTGATGGTGGCACGACATGGCGAATGTACTTAATGCCATGGAATTGTCCCCTTGAAATTTGTTGAAATGGTTAGAAAAGAAGAAACCTCATCAGTAAGGAAGCCCAGGGAGGCATGTGGCCAGGAGAGAGGTGGTAACTTTTCCCTAGAGGCTTGGGCCTCTGGAAAGGTCAGTGTGGCCCAGGTGGCAAGGAAGGCAAAGGAGTACAAGGATCTATTGTGTCAAGAATCATGCCAGGAGGCTGGGACCAGGGCGACACCTGCACCCCTTCCCCCAGTAACCAGGGCAGAGGGTGGCACCATTCCGGAGCTGCTTGAGTGAGCATTTGCCAGACGGGGTCCCGGTGGGGCGCCTCCCCGCAGAGCTCTGTGCCCTGGGTGGGACAGAGCTGGGTCGGCCCCCCTCCGGCAGCCCCTCATGGCTTCGTCTCCATCCTGTCTCCTGCAGCGACTCTGAAATCCAAGCAAGACGAATTGCACCGGAAAGCACTGCAGACGCTGGAGAGGTAAGGAAGGCCCAAATGACAGTGTTGCTCGAGGTGGCTTGTTCTCAGGTTCTCTCAGGAGACCCTCTGGTGTAGACAGAGCAAAGGTTTCCGTCCCCATGTTGTTGACCAGCTAACAGAGGCTCTGAGAGCTCACACAGGAAGCAGGGACAGGCCTTTGGGGTTGGGTGGGCGGGATGAGCCCTTCCACACGTAGAGCTCCCCCCAGGCTCAGCTCCCGTCCCCCTGAGCTCAGCGGACGTGAGCTATAGCAGGAAAGCACCTTGCACAGTGACCTACAAGTAGAGCAGGGACTCAGAAAGAGTGTTTGCCTCCTCCCAGCCCCTCCGCAACCTGAGGGCTGTGAGGACCCCTACCCCAAGTCCTCACAGAGATTTCCTGGGAGCCCAGAGTCCAGGAGGGAGGGAGGGAGGGGGCGGCAGAGAAGCCCCTCCCCCAGCAGCAGCCCCTCCTCCCTCTCCAGGCCCATCCTGGCCGAGCCTCCTCGCCACCACAGCCCAGGGACCCACCTGCGCATCCTTCCCCTTCCTTCCTCTGGCCCATTGCAGGGCTCTTCCCCATGAGCCCCGTGTGTCTTTCTCCCTCCGAGCACGGATGGCGGCTGCTGGGTAGGGGCCTGCCCTGGACTCCCTATGCCAGCTTCCTGGGAACTCCCCTCTGGGGCAGGCTGTTCTCAAGCCCAGGGAGGGAGGAGAGGCCCATCCTGGCAAACCCCCTCTGAACTCCCAGGATCAGGGGACGTCTCCTCCCCTCCCCCGCTGTCTCTTCATTCCCAGCACTTCTTGCCCAGAGAGGCCATCCCAGCCCCACATCCTCCGAGACCTGTTCCCTTCTGTCGCGCGGCGGAGAGGGCAGACTCCAGGCTCTGTACCAGGCCACAGCCGGGTCAACAGCTGCCCGGAGGAGAGGGCTTCCCCCACCCACCAGTCCTGTCCTCCCAGACGGCCCCCACCTCAGCCAGAGCCAGCCCTCTCGGCACCCACTGCCCCTGCCTTGGGCTGCCCGTGGGCTTTCTGCCCCAGCCGTCGTCTCCCGCGGGGCACCCTCCAAAGCGGGCCCAGGCAGAATCTCCAACATTTGGCCCTGCAGCACCCAGCACAGGGCGAGGGCAGGCACGCTGGAGACCCACGTCACATACTGGTTGTCGACCTTGATGGCTGACTTGCTGCTCCCTTGCCCCACACAGAGCCCAGCAGCTGGCGCCTGGTGACCCCCAGGTCATCCTCTATGTCTCCCTGCAGCTGGCCCTCGTCCGCCAGGTGAGTCCTCACAATTCTAACACCCAGGTCTCTGGGGGCTGCTGATCTTCTCCGGGCTCCGCTGCCTTTATCAGCTGTGTGACCCTTTGCAAGTGACTTGACCTCTCTGAGCCTCTATTTCCTTGTCTGCTATGTCAGCACCTTCATACTCCACCTCAGAGGGCCCTAGTAAGGATTAAGTCAGCTAATGTGGTAAAGCCCCTGGCCCATGGTGGGCGCACAGGAAGGGGTTATTCTCTGCCCTCACTCCCCCTACAATGTGTCTGTCTCCTGAGAAGTTGACCGGTGACCACAATAAACATTTGCTCGTGTCCTCACCTTCTGTTGAGCTTTACGCAGGGGTCTGGAGGAGTAGAGTGACTGGCACGTGGAGCTGTTTCCGTGTGACCCAAAGCTTTCCTCTGACCCTGTGGACGCCACCGGCAGGCTCAGCCTCTGGGGGCTGACGGGGACCTGCTGTCCACCAACCACCTTCGACCTACATGGCTCTCCAGGCCGACCCACCTTCCTTCTCCAGGCTGAGCTGTTGGTGCTGAGAGGACACTGGTCTGTCCAGGGAGTGAGGCCGGGCAACCCACCCAGCCAGTTGCCTTTCAGAAACGAGCAAGAGCCCCCGTCGCCCAGGCCCCTCAGAGCCTCTGCTTTCACATATGCCCCTCAGGCTGGCGCTCTGTGTGAAGCAGGACCTCTCGGTGGCTTTGATTGGGCGAGCGTGGACGCTGGGCCACTCAGGAACTGCAGACAAGCCAGCAGGGACCCGGGCTGGGCTCCAGACTGTTGGAGAGGAGTCCACAGAGCCCCCATCTGCTCGTGGTCAGGTGACAGGCAGCCTGGCTGACGAGGGTGCTGCCGTACCCCCACTGGCCTGGGCGAGCCCTGCGTCTGATGAGGAGGGCGCCGGTGGCCCCATTTGACACCTGAGGCGCTGAAGCTCTCCTGAGCTCAGGAACTGGGAACTGGCCAGGCCAGCACAGTGTCTGCTCCAGAGCCCACTCTGACCCAATGAAGCAACCCCATGGGGCTCTAAGTATCCTGTTCCCCTGTCCCATTTGGAGACTGGGCACTTGGAGCCTTGTCCACCGGCCTGGTGGTTGGTTTTACTGGTCGATGTCAACTTCTAGCCCCTGGTCTCATCTTCAGGGAGCTGTGTTTCCAGCCCCTCTCCCACTGTGTCCTCGGCTCCTGACTTCCAGGTCCTGGAGGAGGCACTTTGTACCTCTCTGCTGCTCTCTCCAGAAACATCAGTCTGCTCTGGTGCTCCCAGGAGCATGGACGCAAAGATACCCGAGACCAGTTTATTTTTAGCCCTCTGTAAAAGAACCGGTGCTTTCCTTGCCAGTCAAGTTCCTGATAAACCTTTGGTGATGCATTTTTTAATATGTTTAAGTATTCGGCCACCTCTGATGAATGGCGTCTGTCCTCCCAGAGAGATGGCTGGGCCAGGCCAGTGGAGCCTGGCACCCATTGTCCTTGGGGACCCAGATCTTGGTAACCTCAGGGGGTTGAAGGTTCCTGAACGAACTCTAAGCTAGTCCTGCCTGCCTGGGTCTCTGAGCTCCTCTGGCCCATCCTGCCCAGAGCACGCATGGCTGCTCAAGTAGTGAGGGCCGAGGATTTAGACACCCAGCCCGGAATAATGGGGCAGGAGCAGCCTTGGGGAGGCATGGGCAAGCCAAGCCAGGAGCCACACTGACCTTAGCTTTCTCCTTTACTTTCAATGACCTTTCCACAAAGGGAGGTCCCCGTGGGAGGACTCTGGGCCTGGCAGTAGTGCCCACAGCCTGTGCAGAGGCCAGGTGGAGACCAGGCAGGTGCCAGGCATGCCAGGGACCAGAGGCCCCAGCTGACCTGTGTCCTGCAGGCCCCTCAAGGAGCATTGGAGACCGGGGTCTGAGGTTTGGTGAAGAACAAGACTTTCTGAAAAGGGCTCCTGAGGTTCCTGGGAGGACAGGGTCCTGGTGTGGATAGGGTCACAGGAGCTGACACAACTGCCAGGCCTGAGCGCCTGAGAGAACACGTCCCTCAGGACTGGAAGAAAGGATCTTACCTGTTCATTAGCTGCCTGGGCTTTGGGGGCTTGAAGAGGGAAACTCACGTTTTCAAACGTGTTCGATACTTAGCAGGACATTTTTCCTACGTCGTCTCACCCCCTCAGCCACTGTTATAGGTATGACCATTATCCTCATTTTGCAGCGTAAGGACTGCAGCTCAGACAGGCGAAGTCCCCTGCCCTGGGCACCAGCTAGGAAGTGGCAGAGCTGGGATCCATGCCCCCATCTGACCCCAGAGCCTAAGCTCTTGCCACTGTGAGCCTCTGAGTAGGAGGCAGCATTTATCTGTCAGCCCCCATCACTGCATGAACAGGTTCGGAGAAGAGTTCTGTAGCTCGTGGTCCAGGTGGCCTCTCCTCACAGCCCTACTCCTCCGGTTTAGTTGGTGCTTCCCGGCCAATCCTTCGTGGTACACTGTGAACCTGCCCCTCTTTTCCCTCTTGCGTGGGGACAGCGCTAGCTTCCAGGGCCTGACTTTGGACAGCAGATCCCTCTTGGCCATGTGATTTGGGGGGGAGGGGTTCTCATCAGAGCCCCTGCCTGCCCCACAGTGCCTGGGGTCTCACTTGAGTCTGCTGCACCCTTGTTGGCTGGCACCTGGCCCCAGAGTCCAGGGAGAGGTATGGGCCTTGGGGAAGGTCGCTCAGCTGGCAGTTTTCTCCGGCAGATCTCCAGTGCCATGGAGCAGCTGCAGGAGGCCCTGAAAGTGTGCAAAGATGACGCCAATGCCCTCCACCTGCTGGCGCTCCTTTTCTCCGCCCAGAAACACTATCAGCATGCCCTGGACGTCATCAACATGGCCATCACGGAGTATCCCGAGAACTTCAAGTGAGTTCCCCATGGACACTGCTGGGCTGGCGGGCTGGCCAGTGCACACACTGAGCATCAAGGTGGGGCGCAGACCTGTGGGGGCAGAGCCTGGCTCTGGCATTCTGTTCTGGCCAGGTGTGAGCAGAGGGCACACACCTGCTGTGTGGTGCGAGGGCAGCTCCACGTAGCCTGTTGTTTGTATTCGGGAGACAGCCCTGCGTTTGAGAGATTATTAAAACTGAGATCAGTTCACTTTAAAAGACAGGTCGCTTAGGAAATACTACACGTAGATAAAACAACCTGTGCGGACAAGGGATTAGTTACCTAATCCCAAATATAATACAGCAAGACCTACTGTGTAGAAGTTTATTTTTTACTTTTATACAAATACACGAAGGACAAAGGTCCTCCTCTTCCAGTACCAGTTACCTGGCTTTTTTCCAAGCTCCATCCTCATGCCTAGCTGGCAGGGTCTGACGCACGGTCTGCTGCCAGCCATGCGTGTGCACATACGTTGTATGAGTGTGCCTCTGTGTGTGTGCGTTTATTGTCGGTTACGCTTCGGTGGATACAGAAACTGTCACGATGAGAGGGTTAGAATCCTAGAGTGGGGAGGGGTTGCCTCACCCGGCCCGTGGGTCAGAGTGCATGTCACAGAAGAAACAAGAGGCCGGGCTAGGCATCAGACACTGTCCTTTTTCTGAGTGAAACCTTGCACGCAGGTGGGAACCGTGAACAGAGCTGTCCTGTGGAAGCCAGGGAAGGGGGCCCACATGCTGGCCCCTCGGTGCCCCCGTCCAGTGCAGGAGCCTCCCGTGCCAGCGTCTCCCATCTGACTGCATGAGTTGAGTCGGGGGTGGAAAAGCCACCTGCCACGCAGCCCTGTGGAGTGACCCTAGGGTGTGACCATGGCTCTTTGCAAATAAGTCCGTACTTTTCCCCATGGATGAGACCCCTGGATTAGCAGGAAATGTCGCTGAGTCTATTACTGGTCAGGGATCACTGAAAAATGTCATTGCTCTTCAACTGAAAGTGCATCCTGCTTCTCCAGCTGTGCCCTGCATTGGGAACAAGCTGCCTGTGGCTCCCGCTGTTGCCACAGCAGTTAATTAAACCCCTGATCCAGTAAATATCACTGCAGCCAAACAAAAAAGTCAGCCTCCTTCGCCCTGACCTCAGCGTCCTCAACAAGGTCTGTATTGCAGGCACTTAAAGGCCCCTGGTCTGGGTCTGTCTGCCACTCAGTGCCTCGCGGGTCCCAGGTGGCTGAGACCTTGTAGAGGCTTTTCCTTTCTGCAGAGACTGCCTTAGTGTAGGAGAGGCTGGCAGGCTGGTGTCAGGGGTCTGGGAGGCCTGGCCCAGGGGGATGCTGGTGGGTGGAATAGACCCCTTTCCTCTTGGCGTTTGTCCCCATGTGGGAGCCACAGCAGGTCCCTGGCTGTCACTACCTGTGGTGCCTCCAGCAGCTTGCCCCCGCGTCTTCTCAGCTGCTGAAAGACTGACGTCTGTCCTGCCTCCAAGGACTATTGTGAGACTCAGACAAGAAAAGATCTCACAGTCAATTTACAACTGGTTTCAAGGGCAGCAGTGAGGGTGGGTCTGGAAGGTGGTCCACAGTGTAAGGCTGGGACCTGGGACCCAAGGGAGGCAAGTGCCCGCAGTGGGCCGGGAGGTGGGGGAGGGCGTCCTGCACATGAGGGCAGAGGAAGCTGTGAAAAGGTGTTCAAGCTCCTTAGCTGCACAGGAGGTTGCCGTTCCTGGGGGGCAGACTCAAGACTCCAAGAGAAAAACCCAGCTTTCGTGGAGTTGACTTTTGAAAATCCTCCTGAATTCAGGGATTAGAAAGCAAAGCAAAGAGAATCTTGATTTCCAAGCTGTGGGGTGACCTTTAGTTAATGGAGCTTGAGTTTAAAAAGGCAGAAACGTGGTGAGGCAGAGACTGATGGGCCTGCGGGGACAGTGGGAACCTGGCACGGTGGGAACCAGACACCCGAGCAGCTTCCTGAAATCCTGAGGGCTTCCGACGGAGCCCTGGACACATGTGCTGGCCCGGCCATTGCTGGCCAGTTTGCCGGGGGCCTCAAGGGGGCAGCAGGCTCCCTATTTGCACCTGGGTTCCAAGCCAGGCCAGGCCTCGGAATGCAAGAGATCCCCACAGCAAGCTTGGAGGTGCCTTTGCTGGTCCCTTCTCCAGTCCTGGGATCGGGAGGCTCAGCGGGGAGGGTCACGGGGAACAGGCCACTGCTAAGCTTGGTCCCTGAAGCCATGGGCTCCGTGGGGTGCTGGTCTTAGGTAACAGATTCCTTGTGCTTTAGTCAGGCCGCTTGTAGGGGAGGTCGCCATAGTAACCAAACAACATTCCTGGGCTAATGATGGGAGCTTTCCAATAACCAGCCTGTCAGTCACTGCTCCCACCCCAGACCTGGCAGCCTGCCAGACCGGTTTTGAAAGCCCAGATTATTGGGCTGACAGAAGAGAAGCAAACTGGTTTGTCCTTCCCCTCCCCTCCCCTCGGTGGCAGGGCCGCCTCCTCCCACCCCTCTTGGGTTTCTGGCCAGCCTAGCCCAGGTCCTGGGGGCCTTGGAAGGTCCTGGGGGAAGGGGTGTCGGAGCCCTAGGGAGCTCTCCCCAGAGCAGGAGCTATATGGCCCTCTTGACAAGCCAGAGCTCACCACTTGTAAGCAAATGGAACCGGTCACAGCATCTCCCCCAGGAAACCTGGGCTGTTTTGGAAAATGTTTGAGCTGAGAACTAGGCATTAGCTGGGGCCAGACCGTGACTGAATCCGGCTAAGGCCAAGCTGGCCTCGAGGGTACCCCTCTGATCTCTCCCTGGCCTGCCTAACCTTTTTCTCAGGTTGCGTGTGATAGATTTCTAGTGGTGCATTCCACTGAGCAGAAGGGATCAGAGTCCTGGGGCTTCTGTTAATGTCTCTGACTTAAACCCTGCGTGTTTATTGGATGGTTCTTATTAGGGACTTGGAGTAGATCAAAGGGACGCTTAAAATACCAGCACTCCAGTGAGGGGGCTGGAATCAAAGGTATTAGTACAAACATAGTTTATCACTTTGCCAGGTTCATGAAACATTTTTGGCTGCCACATGCCCTGATTGGGACAGGAGCCATGGGGTAAACTTGCAGGCCATGTGGTGGAGGGAAGTGTGAAACCAGACATAATCACTGGCACCGGCGCACTCTTCCCCAAAGGTCAGTTCCTCGTCGGCGAAGCTAGTCTGACATTCAGCATTTCCCTTCGCTGGGGGCTCTTTGGAGCCCTCCTGAAACCTCACTCCACGTGACACTGCGGTCAGAGGGTCTTCAGTCTCCCTGTAGCCTTCTGCTGACACTCCAACTAGGAGGGTAGATGATCTAGGTTATTTTGTTTGGGGAGGAAGAAGGAAAGGAAGGAAGACAGATATTTGCAGGTTTTTCCAGAAGGAATTCTTTGTTTTAAAGCCGTTTTAGCTCTTTGCTCCCTGATCCTCAACGCCTATCAACATTTTCTGGTGGCAGGCACTGTGGCCTGGGGCCCTTGGCTTTCAAGCAAGAGTGGCCCAGCCTTTCTGCCCCTGGGAGAGGGCTCAGGAGGCGAATTTGTGCCCATGAAGTAGGGCTGGCCTCCCCTCTGCAGTGGGTGGTCTTCAGGTCCCCAGGTCTGCTCACTGGGCAGAGATTATAGACCAAGACCAAGGTGTTTGCTTCTTGGTGTCTCATACCTGGCTGGGAGCCAACTTTTCTTCCATCTAAGGACGTGCTTTCTGGAAGTTCTTCCACCCCAAAATGGTTATGGAATGGCTCTGTGTGGTTTGTGTTCATATCTTTCAAGGTCAAGAATTTGTGTTTGGAGAGTCACCTGGAGGTAACTGGAGGTGACCTGCAGCCGAGGGAAGCTGGGCCAGCCATCGGTCAGCACAGATAAGGCTGGGGGTGCCATGGGCGCAGGCGACTGTTCTGCAGGTGGGCGCTAACTCCTGGATGTGGAAGCTTACGGGCTGTCGATTTTAAACGTCGGATCACATTGACTGAATTTATTAAGAGGTAGAGGATCCGTGTGAACCTTAAAAGACTGGGGGACGTGAGTCAGTGTAATCCTCCAGAACCAAGGAAAAATTACTGGTTTTTTTAGGGCTAAGAAAAGCTGCCGTAAGTGTCCCTTGCAAGTTAGGGATTAGTCTGTGGGAAGGTAATAAAGATGGGCCTAACTGTGGCCCTCTCCCTTTTAGGGAGGTCCCTCCTGTTAGAGCTTTAAAATAATATCCTCAAAGGGCAAGGGTGTGAGCTTAGTCAGTTAATTGCCCTGGTGGAGTCTCTCCCAGGGGCATGGCATTTAGAGGAGCCTGAGACCTGTGTCCTTCAGCACTTCCCTGGTCAGGGTGAGAGCCAGGTGATTACAGCCCTTGGAGGCGAGGGAGTGGGTGGTTCCTACTCATATATGGGCTGCTCCTCCCCTTCTCCCTGCCCCCCATCCTGGGCTACGGATGGGGCCTCTGAGCCCCACCTCCAGGCCTTCAGACCTGTCCCTGCCAGTCCAGCCCCAAGGAGTACCTTACCTCGCCTTGCTTCCTTCCCTCCCCTTGCTTCCAAATCCTGCCCATCCTCAGAGACTCCCCTTGGGCTCCACTTTGCCTTGAAGCTCCTGTACTCAGAGCTGAACCACTCAACTGAGTGTCTGATTCTCTTCTTCTGTTTCGTTTCCTAATTGCCTTGGATGTGTTTCTTGAGCTTCCCCGAGAGTGTGGAAGCGCCTTTGGGGCAGAGATCATGGCCTGTCCTCTGCCTCCCCTTCCTCCCTGTAGGGAACCCACAGCTGGACACCCAGTACACCACTAGACCCCCGATGGGTAGACCCTAGGAGTTGTTTAGTTCGTTGTTCTGGAAGGAGGGAAGGGAACACATGGGGATGTTGGCTCTTACAGCCCTCAGAGCACTCTCATACCCCTTAACCCTGTTTTGTCGTTGCTTTGGTTTGATTTGTTTACTTTTTGGTCTTTACAACCCTCCTACTCTAAAGGTAAAGAAACTAAGGGGAGAGTTAGATGGTCTCTCAAGGTCAGAAAGCTGATGAGTGGCAAAGCAGGGACTAGAACCCAAGGCAGCTGGTTGACTGAACAACCCTGGTACGCTTGAACCCCAAGTGCTTCAATAATAACAAAAGAACAACACACCCAGTGCTTGCTCTGTGACAGGCACTGCTCTAAGCACTTTTTGTGCATTAACTCATTTAATCCCCTCAGCAACTGTGGGAGGTGTAGGAACTATTGTTACTCCCACTTTCCAGATGAGGAAACAGAGGCACAGAGGGCTTAAGTAAGCAACTGTACATAATAGGGACTAGGTAAGTAGTAATGACAGGTCATACGTGGACTGAACCATTTATGAAGTGCTAGGCCTTTTATGTGCATTGTTTCCTCATAACAGCCCCCAGGGTGTAGTGATACAGTCATTCCCATTTTACAGATAAGAAACTGAAGCTCTGAGAAGTTGAAATGACTGGCCAGGGCTACATGGCTACAAGAAGGGAAGCTGGGATTTGAACTTGGGTCATCAGACTTGGGCCCCGTTTTCCGGGACAAGACCCACTTCCTGTAGAAGCCCACGCTGCATGCAGGCTCTGGCCTCCTGGCTGAGGAGTTAGACTTTCCAGAGGCGTGGCCGCCTGACTCAGAGAATAGCCTGCATTTTCCACTCAATTATGTGTTTTCTATAAAAATAGAACTCTTCATTAAAACAATGCAGCACAGCCATCAGCTGGAATTATTAATTACCGTCCTTTAAAGAGATAATACCCCCTTTTGTGCATTCACCATACCTACCGCCACCCTCTCCCCGACTACGGAGGGCCAGGAGCCAGAAGCCAGGGTCCCGGAACGCACACATGGGGCAGTGGGACCAGAGGAGAGAGTTTCTGCAGGATGATCTGCAGCTTTGTTTCCTTGGTTCCTGGTCATGGGGACGCTACAGCTTTCCAGGCCTCAGTGAGTCCTTGTGACTCAACTTTCTTCTTCTGTTATCCAACAAAGATTTGTTGAGTGACATTAGGTAAGGCACTGGGGAGACAGAGATAAGAAAGACGTGCTTCTGCCCCGAGCGTAGGGTCTGGTAGGAAAGACCCGTAATGATGGAGCGGTCTCAGGATGAGGGCTGACCTTTCTTGAGGGGTGGCTGTGCACCGGGGCTGGCTGCCTTGACAGTTTCTGTTGGCCTTAGTCCTCCCAACAGCCCTGCTTGGTGGTGCCGTAACTGTCCCTGCTTTACCAACATCCGGTAGAGCTCAGAGAGGTGAAGGCACCTGCTAGAAAGCAGCAGGACCTGGAGGTGTACCTGCATTGCCTGATGCCAAAGGCCGTGTTTCAGCACGACATCCTCCTGTTTGCTGGGGAGTGAGTCAGGGGCCAGAGGTGGTTCCCTCGGGTGCACAGCAGGTACCGTGTTCAAGTGTTTATTGCACATGCTGAGTAAATTTTATAGGGAACTTCTTTCAAGGAACATGGAAGTAAAAACGTGGGCCCGTTGTGCGTGCCTCCCACACAGCCCATGTCCTTCCCTGCAGCCAGCTCTGCTCTGTCAGCATCCCGCTGCCACCGAGAGTGGGGTGCTGGGGTGAGCAGCAGGGAGGGAACACCAGGGAAGATGGCTGGAGGCCTTGGGTGAGGGGGATGGACGAGATGACCTCTGACTCCAGGACAGTGCTTGTTGCTTAGCCAGACCTGCTGTCACAAAAATATCCCCCGTTTACAAAATAATTCTTTTTTTAAAAAAAAAGGTTTTGGAAAGGCTCATGCTCACCCAGTTCTGAGGAGGCCCACCCTGAGATGGTTCCTCTTCACAGCAGTGGAAAGAAATGATTTGTCTTAGCCTCAAGTGGGAATAGCTCCAAGTCTTAATCCTTTTGACAAATAATTAGCAGGCTGATCCTGGCCCAGGAGTTCAAGCCAGGCAGGGCCTGGGAGGAGAGAGAGGAGGCGGGTGCTAGGCCCACCCGAGCTTTCCCCTGGGAACCTCCATCATCAGCCCTTGGCCGGAGCGATCACGATGATTGGCAAAGCCAGTGACCTGTGGCGACACCCAGTGACGCTGACCTCTCTGGTGTCTCTCTTCCCCCACTGGAGGAGGGCTGGCCCAGATGCAGACAGACAGACTGACTGACTGCAGAGCTGAGATCATTCACAGTTCAGCAGGGACTGGCTCTGTTCAGGTCTGATGGGCACCTGTCTTTGGCCCCAGGTGCTGACCCATATAGGTGACTCGGAAGGTGGCTGGCGTGGGCTGCCAAGGCTCCAGTGGCCGTGAGGGAGGGCGTGCGCTCTTAGAGGGTGGGCCCGCGGCTACGCTGGGCCTCCTTGCTAGGAACAGGGTGCACATGCCTCAGCCTTTGGAGTGCACAGAGTGCCAGGACACGGGACTCTCCTCCCAGCAGCCTCACCCCTGCAGCGGGGACAGAGGGCGCTTGCTCCTTCGCCTTCCCCAGAGAGAACTCTCACTTTCACATCTGCCTTCAGATGCAATGGCGGCGCTGCAAAGGCGTTCGCCTTAAAAGACCTCAGTGTTTATTCTACATCTTAAAAAACAGGAAGGTGTTTGCAAGACAAGGTCACGGGGCCGAGGTTAGTTCACCCTGAGCGGGTTGGCTGCGGCTCTGTCCCTCCCCTCTGGTCCTCCTCCTTTCTCATGCCCATCTTTGGTCCCGGGAGCCACCTGGAGCCAAAGGTGCCACCTGCCTTGCTGAACAGGCCACGAAGCTCTGGGGTTTTCTGAGAGCCTTCAGAGACACCTGGCCTGGACACTGCTTTTGGGGGTCTGCTAGGCCTGCATTTTTAAAGGAATCCCTTCCCTGAGCCTTGGGCAGGCCTGTGCTTAAGGACTTAGTACAGCTGTGGGCTTCTCAGCTGCTGCTTCTGGGTCATCACAGTTCATCCTGCAGGAGTCTCTGGGGCAGACAGGGCAAGAGACTCCACTCCTATTTCACAGGTTTGGACCCTGTGACATGCCCAGCTGGGTAGCAGCAAAGCTGGGACTTTGGCTCGGGTTTCTCACTCCTGGGCCAGTGTCTGTCTACTGAGTGACGTTACAGTGCAGGGTTAGGACAGCAATGTGGCCACTCCTCTTCCGGAATGGCTTTTGTCAGGTCGTTGGAGGGCTGCAAGATTCCAATATCCCAGCCTTCCTGTCTCAGAGACTCTCCTCAGTTGTGCTTTTGGCTCTGCCTGGGTGACTGTCCTCTGGGATGAAGACCCCCAGTCACATGGAGCCAGACACTTTCATGTCACGTCCAGAACTCCCTGTTCCTCCCCAGGCCCCGGGAAACTTTGCTTCTGGACAGCTTAAAGTGGAATCACCCAGCACTTTGCTTGTGGGCTGCGTGAGTCCAGCCCTGTCTGCAGTTCTGAGGCATCAGTGAACAGATTCCCCCACTGCCTCCTAGCCAGGAGCCAGCAGCGGGACGTGGGGCTGTCAGAAGCCGGCTCTGATTCAACATGGATTGCGAGACGCAAAGCGTGGCTGGAGGGTTGTAACAACACACATTTTCATAGTGTTAAGCTAAGTGGACACCATGTGCTCAGCTCTGTGCCAGGCACTGGGGAGGCAAGGAGGGCACTGACATGGAGGGAGGCAGGGTCCTGTCCTGCAGGCAGTCGTCATCCAGGTGGGGACACGCGGCAGGACACGGGACAAGATAAGTGGTAGTTTTGCCATCTATAGGCAGGACTGGCTGCAGACTGTTTCTAGAGTATTTGAATTTTTCAGTGCTTGATATGAGTTTATATTCACTGTTAAAAGCATAAGCCTATGTGACAAAAAAGAAAAAGGTGTGTGTACACACACACACATACATACATATATGAGAGAGAGTAATTAAGTGCTAACTGAAGATTGACCTGAGTGTTCAGAGAAAGGCAGGGGTGGCCACGCTTCTTGGAGGAGGACTGGAACCGTTGGATTAAAATTGTGGGGTTTTTTTTTAAGTCTCAGAATCCTTTCTTCCGATGACATTTTAGACTCATTCAGCATATAAAACAGGTATGCCAGGGGCTGGGCTGTTTGAAGGGAGGGGGGAGCCCGGGCTCGCCCCCTCTGTTCGCCAGCCCTCACTGCAGCGGCCTCCACACGGCCCCATCCACGAAGCACGGTGCTCTGATGAGGCTTTGGCCTGTTGGTGTGGACCCCAGCAGCCACAGTGGCACCACAGGGCACTGCCAGCCTCCTCGTACCATTGTGTGAAGAACTGGGCCACCCATCCCGGCAGATGGGATGGAGAGGGAGCCCTGTGCTCCAGCAGGACCAGTGCTTTGGTTGTCTCAGAAGAGTGGCAAGGAGTGGGATTGTTTGCTGATCCCCGTTGCCAGGCGGAGAAAGTTCAGTGGTGAATTAGAGGCGTGGCCGCTGTGTGTGGATGACTAAGTCCCCACGATGTAGTAAAGGCCGTGGGGGTTGGGGCGGGGTGCAACACATAAGGTCAGAGGGTGACATCTGGTTAGAGGGTGACATCTGGTTAGGAGCTGGCCAGATGTCAGAGAGGAAGGGTGAGCCCCAGCAGGGGCAACAGTGTGAAACAAAGCCTGTCCTGCATGCCAGGGAGCCGCTTATGCCCTGTGAGCAGCCCACAGGTACCCAAGGTCATGGGGAGAGGTGGCAGGAATGGAAGGTGGCACGGACAGTCGGGGCAGGGCCCCTTGTTGAGGAAGACGGTTCTGGCAGCGCTGAACTGCGAGACCAAGGAAATCTCAGGGGCTAATCTGGAGCCTCCCAGGATCTGGGAGTGAGGGATCCAACTGGCGTGTGACTGTCGGAGTGCTTGCCCCAGCCCAGAAAGGATGTGGTTGGGTTGAGAAATTCCGCTCTGGGTCACTCATGCTAATGGAATGTCAGAGTCTGTGTTGGTAGAAGTCACTGTAATGCCAGCTCAGCTTTCAGCCACTTCTGTTCCGGGCACACACGGTGTGGCCAGGTCTGCCACGGACCCCTGCTGGCTCTCAGGGGTGCAGGCAGCAGTAGGGGGAAGGGCTGGGGTGAGAGGGGCGAGCTGCAGAGGAGGCCTGTCTGGGGAGATTTGGGAGCAGGGGAATGCTGCAGGGCTGGTTTGCCCAGGGATGGCTCCCAGTGGCCCTGCCCCGGGGAGGTGCAGCCTTGGAGTGGACTAAGCCTGGGTGACCCGACCCTCCAGGGGGAGGAGCTTTCACTGGCACCAACACCTGTTCCAGCTGCAGGCCCTCCCCCATGCTTCTCTTCCCTCCCCCAGCTCCCAACCATATCCCACCCCACCCTCCTCTTCATCAAACACCAGCCCCGGCAAGACCCCTCATCTGTTCTTTCCTTGCACTGAGTCTGATCCAAAAATACAGCCCTGGATTCTCTGGGCAATTTGTCATTTTTAGCACTGATTGTCACCTTGAAGGCAGACATTGTGTCTTCTATTTCATGTTCCTAAAGCAGAGGCTCCTAATACTTGTGGAGTGTTGGACCTTTTGAGAGTCCGGGAAAGGGGAGTGGGGATGGCAAGCCCAGGGTCCCCAGCAGCTCCCACCGGGGTACTGAGACCACGTTCCTGACCAGGCCCGTGCAGTCTGCACTGTGGGGAACACGCTTTCTGCCCTCTGGACCTCGTAGGCCTGCCAGGTGATTCATTAGTAAATGTTCTAAGGAGGGTGCAGGGCATCCTGAGAGTCTGGGAAGGCTTCCTGGGGGAGGTGGGATTTACAGTTGAGCATGGGGGAAGGGATGAAAAAGGAGAGGAGAGGCCATGTGGTGGTGGGGATGACCCTGTGAGCAGGGGCAGAGAGGGACATGGATTTTTGAGGGAAAGTGAGGAAGAAAAATAATACTTGCCCAGAACCCAAACCCTCTCCACCAAAAACAGGCAAATTCCACCCTTTTAATTCTCTGCCAACAAGTCACAATCTGAGAAAAACAAGGTGTGAGAAGAAAGGAATGGAGAGAAGCCATCCAAGTCCTTTGTGAGGCTGGAGGCCCAGGACTCAGTGCAAGCAGGGGAGGCCAGGACCCTGACTGAGGGGGAAGGTCAGAGGGAGAAACCCCCAGATGGAGGCCTGGCCTCCCAGTGTGGGGCCTGCCCTCTGCCGCAGCCTCGGTCATGGGGGTACACCCTGTCTCCATGCAGGGCTCGGCTTCTGTGATCCACGAGGGCCTGTGTGCCACCCTCAGGTGGGCCAGCAGCACCACCAGGCAGCAATCAAATTCAGGGCCTGATACTCGGGTTTGCCCAAAAGCAGTGCCGTGAACAGAAGGCTGTCACTGCTCACCACCCACTGAGAACCAGGAGTCGCAGCCTTGTTTGGGCCTCAGTGGCTCAGCCAGGTTCTCTGCAGGCTGCCAGGCAGCTGGTGCGCGTCAGTGTGGCTGGCAGTACCCGTGGGAAAAAGATGGCAGTACTTCCATATATGTGGGTAAACAGCCACTGCCTTGACCCTCCCCAGGACCCCAGACTCCCCAGCAGTTAAAGATCTATCACTTGGCACCACAGGGCATCCAGACCCCGTCCTGGTCATGCTGAGCCAGTGTGCTGCCGGTCTGTCTGTGTCCTGGGCAGAGGGAGGCAGCCAGCCAGCCCTGCCTCCTGCCTCCTGCCTCCTGCCTCCTGGTGGGCCAGCACTTTCCCTCTCTTCCCAGGCCCTCTCACGGCCACATCAAATCACTGCGCTTACCCCAGAGGACTTCAGGGTTGGGGGTTGAGAGAGATTCTGAGGTTGTTCCTAAATGGTGACGGAATAAGACTTCATGTCACTTTCATCCTATTGAATGTATAAGGAGGGCTGGTAATGTTTGGCTATCCAGGGAAGAATCCTTTGACAGAGTAAAACCTGACCCTCCTCAGGTATACAGGGTCAGGACACAGTTTGCATTCAATTAGGAGATGTTAACTGAGCACCTGTTGCCTGCTGGCGAGGCGGAAAGCAGAACCCTGTGCCCTTCTGTGACCTTTTCACCAGTCCCTTGCTTAGCCTCATTCCTTGAGTCAAAGTTTGCTTCTGGGTCTGTCTCTTATATAAGGCCCCGTCGTGGGCCTGGTGGGCCATATAAGTAAAAAGATAGGCACGTGTTCAGTGGGGATGCTGCACAGCTAAGGGTGTGGAGGGAGAGGAGGGGCAAAGAAAGCAAGACCGTAACCACCCTGGACAGTGCTTCAGACGGTGGGCGGGATAGTACACCATCAGGGGACAGTCGTGAGCAACAGGGACACTGGTGAATGCAGAAGAGTGTTGTGCGCCCTGGCAGAGAGGATGGAGAAACTGAGGCACAGAGAGAACACGTGGTCCAGGGATACAGCTGAGGCCCCTGTGCGTGTGGGCACTCTGCCTTCTAAGGGCTGGGGAGGTGGGCAGAATCCCTTGGGGTTCCACCCTGGGAGGAAAGCCAGGGGAAGGGGGCCCCCTCAGGCATCCTGACTGCCGTGCTCTCTCCCCACAGCCTGATGTTCACCAAGGTGAAGCTGCAGCAGATACTGAAAGGCCCAGAGGAAGCCCTTGTGACCTGCAGACAGATGCTGCGGCTGTGGCAGACCCTGTACAGCTTCTCCCAGATGGGGTGAGTGGCGGGTCCCTCCAGATGGAGTTGGGAGGTGGTGGTTGCCAAGGCAACAGCACACAGCTGAGTGGCCATGATGCCTGGTGGGTGGAGGTGGTGAGGATGTTTGAATGAGGGAATGGGACTTACTGCTGCTGGGGCCTTTTACATCCCTGCTCTAATTTTAACCTTTTGACAATCCTCTATGAAGGACAGAAAGAGACTGTTTAGGAAACTAAAGTTCAGAGGGGTAAGAAGGAAGAGAAATCATTATTAAGCATCTCCCCCATCAGCTGCTTTTATCTTATCCACTGTCAGATTTTACCTCACCCCAGGGGGTAAACTGGGACTCAGAGACCTTACGTAACATGCCGGAGCCACTCTCCTGTAAATGGTAGCGGTGGAGCTTGAACCTGGATCTCCAGAGCCCCAGCCTATGGAGCCTGTCACTTCTTTCCTGGTTCCATTTGGAAGCTGGGAGAGGAGGGGAGGAGGAAGCTGAGTTCTAAAAGGGCCCCCCACTCCTCCCCACTCACCCACTGTCCCCACACATCCCATCTCCTTCTCCAGTTCCCAGCCCAAGCTCTGGGATTCTCCTGGGCCAGAGCAGGGCACTCTTGTCCAGGCTGAATCTGCAGATAGTCTTTGCTCAGACCTACTGGGACACCTGGGCTCAGCCTATACAGCCCAAAGCAGAAATGGGCCTCATTTCCGCGTGGGGCGGTGCACCTCCCCTTCCCGGTCCCCTGGTACCACCTCCTCCCCTTGTCTGGCTGTGTCATCTCCTCAAGGGACCCCACTCTGGTAGGTATATGTATTTTCACAGGGACTCTGGCAGCCCAGCAGCCTCTTACTATCCCCAGAGGAATATCTCTAAAGGTGCAATTTACAGAGGAGGCCTCAGGATAATCTGATGGAATAAAATCCTTGGGCAGGGTAGGGTCGGCCCTCTCTTTGCAGGCCTTTGGGCTTGGGAGATTCCAGGGCCCAGCAGGACCGGTGGGTGGAAGCTGCCAGCAGGCGGCTCTGGGGTGAGGGACTTTTCAGAAAGGAAATGGGGAACCACCTGGCAGCTGGGTGCCGTGAGGGTGAGGGCCAGACTCTGGTGTGAGGGGGGCCCGCATCTGGACGCCCCCCGCTCTGCCACTCACTGGCTGTGACAGGTCCCGCAGGTGCACAGCCTGGCTCCCCTTGCAGAGAGGAGCTGCCCCCAGAGCTGGCAGAGAGCGCCTCTTCGCCGGGTGGCCGGTTGCCTGCTCCTCCAGGCGACCATGATGGGGCCCCCTGAGCTGCAGCCTCATCTCCAGCGTGTAGGGCTTAGCCTGTGCCACCCCTGCGGGAGCAGCGGAGCTGTGGAGCTGTCAGGTGCTCTCCAGGGTGGGGCGGTCGGGTTTGCCTTGGGGTCTTTTCAGGTCACCACCCGCAGCCTCATCTCTGGGGAACCCCCCGGCAAACGGCCCCTGGCCCCACCAGCCCAGGGTGGAGCAGGGCTCAGCCCGGCCTGCTGCCTGCAGGCAAATTGTTGGGACCAAAGGGTTGGATCCAGTCCCCTCCTGGCTTGCCCAAGAAGAGGGAGCATTCTTTCTGAACCTGGAGCCACAGAGCAGAAACTAGGGCTTGTAAAATCTGGGCTGGGGCAATCAAGGATCAAGGCCAGAATCCACAGCCTGAAGGTCTGGCTTGCCCCGCCCCACCCTGCCAGCTCCACCTCCACTTTGCTCCCCGGCCCCGCCTTCCTCTGCTCTGCCTGGGGCCAGCGCACACGCCCCCTCCAGGAGGCTCCAGTGCCCGGCTTCTGATGGCCCAGCGCAGCCCTCTCTCCATCTGGGTCTTTGTTAAACGCTCATCTTGGACTGTCTCCTTCCATCTGGCTGTCAGGTTCTTCAGGGTAGGGGCCTAGGACCAGGAGGCAAGAGGTCCCCAAGATGAGCTGTTTCTGGAGCCCCAGGAGAGCCCGCTTCAGGACGAGAAGCTGTGTCTGTGCATCCGCTCCAGGCCAGCACAGGCTGGGCACCTGCCCACGTTCTCACTTAGTCCTCACGACGACCTCGTGAGGTGGACATTCTCACGCTCATTAACTCCACAAAATAACTGTGATCATCTCAAGAAGAGAGGACTAAGATCTAGAAAGGTTAAGTAGCTTTGCCGAGGGTCACATAGCTAAGGAGGGCAGCCCTGTGGCTTTCCCCCATTGTCCTTGGCTCTTTTGCCCTGCACTCATATGCCTCCCGGGAATGAGAAGGGGGTGTGAGAGGTGGGAACCAGCCCGACCAACTGTGTTTTTGTGGATGGTTTCCTCTAATGCCCACAAAGATGGCTGTGCACCCAAAGAACCAAGTTCAACTTGAACCGGAGTTAGGATAGCAAGGATACCCTGGCCCTGGCGTTATTTGTGGGACCATCGTCTTGGTGCCCCTCTGAAGGGAGGAGGCCTCTGGCCCCCAGCTGGGCCTGCCTTCTCCTCTCCTGCCCTTTCTGCCTCAGTCCTCTAAGCTTCCCCAACCAGCAGGTTCAAGGCCACAGACCCCCCCCCAACCCAGCAGTGGGCAGGGGCTGCCTGGGGGCTGTGTGTGCCCCAGGATGGGCACAGCCAGTTGTGCTGCCTTTCTGAGCTGGTGGTCCCCCCGCATCCCACTCTTGAGAAAAGAAGAGCCTCCCTAGCCCTGTGGGAGCTGCAGGGACCTGGGGAATTGGCAGGTCTTGTTTATCTCCCACCCTCGGGCCCCCTCTGGCTCTTCCGGGGCCACCCTGGCAGCCCCGGGGAGGGGGAACCTGAGGCAGGGAGCGGCATCTGGGCCTTCCTTCCCTGGAAGGTGGGGGGCTGCAAAACCAGGCTTCCCTTGGAAGCCAGTCCACAGTGCCCGCTCTGTGCCTGGCTCTCTGCTAGACATTGAGAGGGTAACGAAAAGTAGAAGGAGGAATAGATGGATGGGAGAGGTTCTCATCCTCGGCGTACGTGATGCTGGGATCCACGCTAATGGAGAGCAGGGAGGGAAGACAGCATGAGGGCGGGGGAGCCACAGGAGGCCTCTAGATGGATGTTGGCCCTCGGGCTGGGTTCTAAACAATGCGGGGTTTGGGTGGACCGAGAAGAACGGCGAGAACATGCTTGGTGGCAGCGGCATGAGTAAGCATGTAGCTTTGGAAACAAGATGTGGCAGTGTTAGGGAATAGTGAGGAGGCTGATGGCCCCACAGGCACACAGCGGGCACCCTGTGCGTGTGTGTGATCAGGACTAACATGTCAGGTTAGCGTCTGGGATGAGCCAGATTCTAGAATCCCAAGCCTGAGCTCTGATCTGGCCTGCTGCTCTGGTTGTCTCCATCCTTCCTAGTGGTCTTTGGCTCTGTTCTCGGGCCTGAACTCTTCAGCCCCAGAGCCTGTGTGGCATAAGGCTCCCCTCATTCTCCATGCCAGTCCCCTCCACCTCACCGGGGCCTGGCCCTCTCTTACCTTCCAGAGGCCTGGAAAAGGATGGCAGCCTCGGCGAGGGCCTCACACTGAAGAAGCAGAGTGGCATGCACTTGACTCTGCCCGATGCCCACGATGCAGACTCCGGTAAGAATGTGCCCTGTGGGCAGCCGACCACATGAGCCCGTAGCTCCCTCTCCCAGCCTGAGCATCTGCCCCACCTCCTGCCGGCCACTGTGCTAAGGGGCCTGTCCTACCTCGGGCCTCTTTAGGGCCCATCTTGGCCAGATGGCTGCTGGCCCTGGGGCAGGAAGTGGGCAGCTGGTGTAGGCGAGCGAAGGACCCCACCCCCTGTGTGGGGAGTGAAGAGAGTGGGGGAGACTGGAGTGGAGAGGGGGCTGTGGAGCACGGAAACCGTTTCCCCTTAGGAAAGCTCAAGGCCAAGGTCTGCCATGATCATGTCCACCGCAGATCCATCGAGTAGAAAAGAAGGGCTGAGCTTCTGTTTACAACTGCAGACCCAAAGCTGACTGTTGTTTCCTGGAAAAACTCATCCTGATGTCCATGACTTGTAAAATTCAAACAAGTTCGGGATCTGCAAACTTACATGTTTTAACCCAGGACCTGATTAAAGCAAACACCTTCCTTAAAAACACAAGCAGAATTAGTCACGGGAATGGAAGCATGAGGAAGTTGTATTTGGTGGCATTGCTCACCTTTCCCACTCCTGTGGCCGTGAACCAAGTTGTGCCTTCGTTGTCAAGTGATGGAGCTGATTTCTGAAGCCACGCCCAGCACCTGACTTGAGAGGCAGGTCTGAGGATTGCTGGGCTGGACGTGGAGCTGCGGACTCCGAGAAAGCAGTGGTGACAGAGAGTGTAGCTCCCTTGCAGTTAGAGAGGGAAGGACCCTGGACAAGGTTATTAGGATTCTGTATACACCCCCCTTATAAACTGAAATCATCTGTGGTTTGCCCTGAGGTCTCCTGAGTTTATTGGAGCCTTTGCTGCCTCTGAGAGAGAGGGGAAAAAGTGCTCGCATTTCACGTGCATGTGAATTGTAAATGTCAACAGCTTATATATCCTGAACAGGGACCCATGTCCCTCTGAACTGCCACATGGAGAAGTTCTCCAGAGGGCACAGGGTCTGGCCTGAGCTGCTACCCAAGGATCCTTCACAGCCCAACCACCAATGGGACCTTTCTATAAAGAAATAATAGGCACTTGTGAAAACAGAAAGTAAAAATGGAAAAGGAAGAAAGGAAAAGTCATCCGTCAGTTCATCACTCAGACCTTAATAAATGGCCTTTCAGACTTTTGGAAACATGTCCATATTTTTTTGTTTGTAAAAATGAGATCATACTCTTTTGCAATCTGCTTCTTTTCACCAAACTGTATAATGTCAGCCTCTTTCTGCATTGATACCCATATTTATGCATCGTTATTTTAATGACTGCATAGTCTTGTGTGATTATACTCACTTATTTTTAATCAATCCAAGTTGGCGGACAGTCAGGCCATTTGTGTCTTCGGTGTCCCAGGCAGTGGTAGAATGCCCGCAGTTGCCGACATTCATGGTGTTTTTCCCTAGTGATTAACTCCTAGAAGTGGGCTCACCGCCTGATTGCCCCTCAGAAAGCTCCTCTCTCTGGCCTTGGTGAGGGTAGGAGGTGGGCCCCTCCTAGTGGGTCTGTGCGCTGTTTAGCGGCTGCTGGGCCAGGCTGCCCTGCCCTGACTTGGCGTGCCCTGTCGGTCCCGAGGGGCTGCACAGCCTCTGTCCTGGGGCCTGCAGTGGGGCACTCGGACTCTGTGGCTCAGCCCCTCCCACCTTGCTCTGCAGGTTCTCGGCGGGCATCGTCCATCGCAGCCTCCCGGTTGGAGGAGGCCATGTCGGAGCTGACCGTGCCCAGCTCGGTTCTGAAACAGGGCCCCATGCAGCTGTGGACCACGCTGGAACAGATCTGGCTCCAGGCTGGTGAGTGTCCCCAGCCCCAGTGACACCCACCCCCCTGCCTGCGGGCCACCAGGGCCCCCTCTGGCTCCTCCGGGTCTGCCTTGGCAGCCCAAGTTCGCGGAGCTGTGTCCTGAGGAAAACTAGTTAGGACTCAAACCCCCGAGAACTCACGGGAGAGCTAGAGCAGAGGTGAGATGTGCTGGCCCCAAGAAAGCGAGGCCTGGTGGTCAAGTTCGTTGAAGGCAGAGGGCTGGTAACCCTAGGGTTGCCATTCGGGCGACAGCCTCTCTTGAGAGCTAGTGGGCACCGTTGCCACCATGGAGTTTGAGGGTCTGTCAGATTGGGGAGGCCGGCGGCTTCAGAGTTGCACGACTCACTTACTGCCTGTCCTGATCTAAACTTAAGCTAGTGTGTGTCAAGCAGTTAGCACATAGTAGGTGCTCGGTAAATGGTTCTGGGCTTCTGTCCTGTCCACTAGAATGACGGTAGAGGCAGAGGCAGCGTGGTACCCCCAGCGGTGAGGTTCCTTGATGTTTGGCTAAGGGATGCTGAGGAGTGACTCGCTGAAGTGATAGAAAATTTAATCCCACAGTGGTGTGAGAGGTGGATTCGAGGGAAAAAAGAGAGAGTCAAGGTCGGAGATGTACCTGAATGAGACAAAATGGCAGCAGCCAAAGAAAGAAGGTGGCGGTAGGATAAGTGGAATCCTAAAAATGCACCAGGCCAGCATGCTCCCCTGCCCCAGGAGTGAAGCTCCTCACCTTTTACTGATTACCCTCCTATCTGCCTCCTCTCCAGCAAGGGGGTGTCACCGATAGCCCTGAGGGGAGATGGAGAGGAGGCAAAGTAGATATTCCGTTCCTGGGACCTGCGGATTTTGCGAGTCAGAGTTAGAACGTGCTTGTTGATTGAGGATCTAAGGTTCCCCGCTGCATGGATTTCACATATGGACACATTAGTATGCAGACGCCCCCGCTCTCCCCTCCACAGGCTCTAAATCTGGGGGGGGAAAGTTGGACCAGGATTCACAGAAAGACTAGACCGGGAAGCATGTTAATAATGCAAATATTGCCCCAGTTAGCACATCAGGCTCCCTTCGGATGCTAGGGATATGGGGCTGTGCTCCACCGTCAGCTTGTTACATCTGAAGTAGGAAGAGGAACTTTGAAAAATCCAGAGGGATAACAAACAAGGCCCTAGTCTGGGTCAAGATAAATTGCATCCCAGTCTGTCTTGGCAGTAAGTTCCGTCATTAACCCAGTCTTAGGCTGGTTAACGTTATATCCTTCATCTCCCAGCTGTCATCCTCCTCCCCTCCCTCTGCAAGCCTCTTTCCCATTCCAGTCTGATGTGAGAAGCCTCACGGAGGGTTTCCGCCTGAGAGATGAGTTTCAAAAATGTTGCCTCTTTGGCAGTGGGTTCGTGTGAAAATGGGAGAGGCACCCAGCCCCATAGATGCTCCAGGATCCTGAGTGTCAGGAGATGCCTTCCAGGGCTTCCCTGGTGGCGCAGTGGTTGAGAGTCCGCCTGCCGATGCAGGGGACACGGGTTCGTGCCCCGGGGTGGGAAGATCCCACGTGCCGTGGAGCGGCTGGGCCCGTGAGCCATGGCCGCTGAGCCTGCGCGTCCGGAGCCTGTGCTCTGCAACGGGAGAGGCCAGAACAGTGAGAGGCCCGTGTACTGAAAAAAAAAAAAAGAAGAAGATGCCTTCCAGAAGGGCAGGATGGCCCCCCTTTCTCTCTCACTGCAGCTCACATCTCTGGGAGCTAACATTGTGCTAGAGAGAGGGAAATAGGTGTAGGGAGAGTTCCCCTGCCCTGGAGGTCCAGGGGCTCACAGGCGGCTGTGGCCTTTCCCTGGGTTAGGGGAAGTTAGCCCGAGTCCCAGCTCCCAGATGGCAGATCGACACTGTCTGGGCTGCCCTGGCTCTTCAGGCGGCCCTGAAGGTGGAAGCTACCCCTGCTGTCGGCTGGGCAGACTGGGGACCTGGGGTAGGGCCGTCAGGCCTGTGTCTAAAGCGCGTATTTATTATAAAGATAGAGTTGAGACGGAAGCTACGTCTGACCCTTGGTCCGACAGGCTCGTCTGATTCTTCTGTCTCCTTCTTTCCTCCTCCTCTCTTCCCTTACCTTCCTCCACTCTCCATTCTTGCCCAGCTCCCTGCCCTTCTCCCTCCGGCCTGCGCCCGCTTCCCGCGGCCTCTTTTCCTTTGCTCCTGCCTGCGCTTCTTCCCTCCTCTCTGCCCATCAGCCCCTCCTCCTGAGTCCGTGAGGAGAGCGCTCCTGGGACAGGAGGTCGGGAGCCCAGGCCCGTACAGCCCTGACATATGTGTGGCCTGAGGAAAACGGTGCCCCTCTCTGCATCCCAGGGATGGAGCGTCTCAGACCAACCCGAAAAATCCCTTCAGACCTTTGGATTCTCTGTGTTACTCTCCTGGCCGTTCTCCCTTCCGGCCCCCACTCTTCTCTCTCATCCCTCCTCCCCCACCCTTCCTTCTCCTTTTTTCTGGGCATCCATATGTCCTGAGGGTTTGCTCCATGGGGAACTGCTTATTTCCTTTAGGGGACAGTTTTGGGGACCCCCCCTGGGGCTCAAGGTGTATTCTTTTTAGGGTCTAACCTTCTCTCCTGCCCTGGGGGCCCCTGCCCTTTTAGCTCGGGTGGTCCCCCTTCCTTTCTGGGGCCTCACGGAGGGCCTCTAGGAAGCGCATCTCCCCTGGCGAGGCCCCTACAAGGCCTTAAGCGTGGCCCTGGGCCCTCCCTCACCCTGCTTCTCGGCTCAGCAGCAGCCGAGCGAGGCCTTCCTTCCTGCAAAGAGGGCCCAGTACTGGCAAGACGGGCAGGAAGACTGGAGCCAGCTCTGGGTGCAGGGTGAGATCAGGATGCCTCAGAAAAAAACATAATAAAAGGGACTGTTGCAAAGCTCCAGGGAACAGATGTTTTCCATTTGGAGCCTGCTGAGAGAAAGCACAGAGGAGGGTGGGTGGAGAGAGATGGAAGGAAGAAGAAAAGCCGAGACAGACAGACAAACAGACAGGAGAGGAGGTCAGGAGCAGGCAGAGAGGGAGATGAGAGAAGTGAAAATCGGAAGGGAGGGGGAGAGAGAAGGAACCAAGGGGATCAGAGAGGGGCCTCTGACATGGAGGGGGCAGCAAGGCCCCTGTTTGCTGGAGTGGTGACCTCGACTATGAGAATTCAAGGAAAACCCAGTAACAGTGGTTGCTCATCCAGCCCTGGCCGGGGGAGGCCGGGATGGGTGTGCGCACCTCGGGGCCCCGGCAGCCAGGACTGGGAGGTAGAGGATCGGGCAGTGGGTGGGCACTGTGCCACGCGGCTCCTGCTGCAGCCGAGGCCGACTGTCTGGGGAGCACCATGTTGGGTAAAACAACTGCCCAGGGACGCTGAGGCTAGGAAAAAGGGGTGCATTGCAGCCCCCAGACCTGTGGGGGTGTGTGTAGGTCAGGGACCCCGCCCTGGAGGCTGGGTCTGCCAGGGGCTATCTGTAAAGCGGCCAGGAGCCCTCACTTCTCTGGCTCTGTTCTGTGTCATCTGGTTTCCTGCCTGACTGGTAATGAAGTTCATCGGAGCAAAGCAGTCCTACCTATTTTTCAGGGTATGTTCTCTGGTGTGGGCCCAGGACCCCGAGGAAGAAAGGAGGTGGAGATCCCTATACTTGAAATCTGTTAATGTGAAGGCACTGTGAAGAGTTCCCAAGGGAGGGACCGGGGCCAGCCTCCAGAGATGGGGCTCAGGAGACAGGGCAGCAAGTTGTAAACAGCTTAATGAGGCGGGCCAGGACCAGGTGGGCGGTGGGCCAGGCCTGGGGAGGGTCTGCTGGGACAAGGTCCAGGGGAGTGGAGAGCTGGCCTCTGAGCTCAGCTCCTGGCGATGGAGGAAGCAGCCCCAGGGGCTGGTGCAGGACAGGCCTCCCCACGCTCAGCACTCACACCACACACTTCCTTCTGCTTCTCCCTTCTCCTCTGTGACCCTGAAAAGTCCTGCCGCAGTGTGTCCCAGCCCTCCAGGTCAGCACAGATTCCCTTCTCCTCTCTGCCAGTCCAAGTGTCCCTGTGCCTTCAGGCCCCAGCTCAGATGCCGCCTCCGCCAGGAAGACTTCCCTGACCACACCAGGGTGACCCTAGCCTGACCCCATCCGAGCGCCCAGAACACTCAGCGATGGCACTTGTCACTCCACTGCCCTCGGTCACTCCGGTGGTTTGGTGGCTCAGCTGCTCTGCTTTCCCCCCTTCTCCTCTTTCTCCTTCTCATGGGAGGGCCAGGCATACGGTCAGTCCTCAGCAGCTGGACACTGGACCCACGTATAAAGGCAGCCGGCAGAGAGCCCCAGGCGGCAGCTCCGGAAGGGAACACAACAGCAGAGAGCAAGGCTGAGATAGGCAGCCCTCCCTGCCGGGCCCCAGGTTCAAAGCCTACCCCTACTGGCCTGGCCTTCCAAGCTTTCCACCGTGGGAATCTCCAGTTCAGGCCGTCTCTGAGGACAAGAGCCTGTGCTTCTCTCTCACCTTATTATAGGAACCTGTCTCCTCTGAGTTTAATTAATTCTCTGATTCTCCCAAATTCTCACCTCCAGAAGAGAAAAAGAGTACCCTGCTCAGAATGCCTTCTGCAGCATTCAAGCTACTTTGATTACAGTGGACCTTAGGCCACATTCATGCTGAGTGCCCGCTGTGCTGTGTGCTACAGTCAAGGCCTTAGGCCTCCTTCCTGCTTTTTGTTGGAACCAGAAGACGGGCTGCCTGGGCCCAGGTCTTCCACCTTTTCTGGGAGCTTTCTTTGGGGAGTCTGTTATCCGCCCCCAGCCCCCGGACCTAATCTGAACTCGTGTAACCTCAGCTCTCGGCCTGTTCTGGGAACAGCTCTTGGCAAAGCCCCCAGCCCGGCTCTGCTTGCCCTTCTGTGCTCCCTCCCATCTGTGCAGGGCAGCCGGGCCCGCGCTGCCACGAGGCGAAGGCTGAGTGGGCTGCGAGGCACCTCCGATGCTCCGCGCTTCTGAGGGTGCCCCCAGTGGGTGTGTACCTGTGCAGCGTGGGTTTGAAATGTGCGTCTGTGTGCGTGGGCCCGCAGCTGGAGAAACTGCCCTATTTTCTACTGATCTGGGGGAAGAAGGCAAAGTGGTTGTGGGGCGGATCTTCCCCACCTGTTGGTTGAAAGGCGTGTGCGTCCCTGATTCCTCTCCATGCGACAGAAAGTCCCGAGTTTGGAGGGAGGCCAGGAGCTGCCCCTTCCACCCGAGGGACTGGGGTGAGGCCCTCCCTCTCTCAGCCTGGTGTGTCAGCCTGGGGCGCGGGAGAGTCTCCCTCCCAGACTCCTGAGGATTAAATGAGAGGAGATGCTTGCGTGGCCCACGGTCAGCTCTCAGTAAGCGCAGGCGGGTTTGTAGCTCCTCAGCGTGAGCCCCAGCCCTGCCCTCCGCGGGCGCTCCCTGGGCCTCCTTCCTCCCACCCCTCCGTGGTAGCATCACTTGGCTGTCCTCGTCCTGATCACGCAGGTGGATTAGCTGTCTAGTCAGCCGCCCTCCCTGGAAAGCGACCTCATCTACCTCCCGCCCCCTGTTCCCAGATACGTGATGAATAGGTGAAGTGACGGGACGGAAGAGTCACCCAAGCAAACGCTTAGCTGCAGGGGACCCCACTCACGCCAGGCTCTGAAGTCAGACAGCCCAGCGCAAACCCTGGCTCCATCGCTTACTCTCCCTGTGGCCTTACGCGAGTTCCTTACCCTCTCTGTGCCCGTTTCCTCCTCCCTGAAGTGGGTAATAGAAGTGCGTTGCTCACATAGGGTTTTGTGAGTGTTGGTGGAGTCGGCCTGCGTGCAGTGCAGAGCATGAACTTGACACAGAGTGAGCACTCAGAAACCGCGGCCTGCAGCGACCGCCGCACCCCAGAGCAAGCCAGTCCCATGCAGCGTCTCGGTGGGATGGCTTCCATCACCCAAGACCAGTTCCTGGACTCCGGGGGCTGGCGGTCGGATGCGGGAGGGGGCCACTGCCTGTGACTTTTCCCACCGCCTCACCTGCCCTTCTGGTTTCACAGCCGAGCTGTTCATGGAGCAGCAGCACCTCAACGAAGCAGGCTTCTGCATCCAGGAGGCCGCGGGCCTCTTCCCCACGTCACACTCGGTACTCTACATGCGGGGCCGGCTGGCCGAGATGAAGGGCAGCCTGGAGGAGGCCGAGCAGCTGTACAAGGAGGCGCTCACAGTGAACCCCGACGGCGTGCGCATCATGCATAGCCTGGTGAGTCAGCGCCGCACCCGCTCCCGAGGCCTCAGGGCCCCTCCCTACCCCGCAGCCTCCACTGCCTACAGGGCCCTGCTGCCACTGTTCCCTGCTGTCCAGGGGGAGGTGGCTTCCGTCCTGCTCTGTTGCGAGAACAGAGACCATTCTCTGTTCTTTTTCTTTTTTTAGATGTTGGGGTAGGAGTTTATTAATTAATTAATTTATTTTTGCTGTGTTGGGTCTTCGTTTCTGTGCGAGGGCTTGGCAAGTGGGGACCACTCTTCATCGCAGTGCGCGGACCTCTCACTATCGCGGCCTCTCTTGTTACGGAGCACAAGCTCCAGACGCGCAGGCTCAGTAGTTGTGGCTCACGGGCCTAGTTGCTCCGCGGCATGTGGGATCTTCCCAGACCAGGGCTCGAACCCGTGTCCCCTGCATTGGCAGGCAGATTCTCAACCACTGCGCCACCAGGGAAGCCCCATTCTCTGTTCTTGTAGAGACAGGCCATCCCCCTTCAATCAGAGCCTGCCTAAGGGGATGAGGAGAATTGGTTGATTCTTTGTGACTCCCTTTTGCTGTGTTTCTGTAAGGCGATCTAGCCCCAAAGGTTTTCACTGTTACTCATCAGGTCCCTGCCCTGGAGACTCTAGGCAGATAACAAAATGCTTTTTCTCGGGGGTCCCCAGGCCCTCCCTGATCACGGGGCTGCCTTGCCCATTTGAGAGGAGCACCATGCCTCCTTGTGGGATTCAGGCGATGTTTGGGGGTGGGCTGTCATGTCAGGCCTGACCCAAGCACACATTGAGAATGGCCTCGGGGTGCTCAGAGGGGCCGGCAGCCCCTAATCCTAGGACATGGAGCCCAGGACTTGGGTGCCCAGGGCTCAGTGACTCTCCTGTGGGAAGGTTCAGAGGCTGGGAGCAGGATGCCGGTGCTTTTGTCCTGGCCTTGCCATTCTCTTCCTGGGTGATCCTGGGCAAGTCAGCCCCTTCTTGGAACCTCAGTTTTACTCACCTGTGCAATGGGGATTCTCTGGTCCAGGAAACATCTAACAGGTGGTATAGCATACCCTAGGGAAGACTGTTTTTCCTTGCCTTCCTTATCTGCTTTCAGAGAGCAGGTATCAGGATAAATGTAGTGATTGAAAGTGTACAGGCCTGCATATGCACAGTGATTTCTGAAGTATAATTTAGGAGCCCACAGCAACACAGTCTTTCCCAGTCTCAGGGTCTGGGTTCCACCTCAGATGTCTCACTTTGAGAGCTCTCTGAGGAGAATGGCCGTGAGGGTATCACTGATGTCTGCCCCATGGAGAACACAGAAGCATCAGAAGCATGGCTCCAGGTGGCTGAAGGCTTATCATTGACAAAAGGGGTCTGATGTGTTTGTGAGTAGAAGCTACGAGGAGTTAGATGTCAGCTCAGTGTCAGGAAAAACGATTTAACGCTTGGCATAGTCCAAGCACAGACTCATGAATCAACTGGTGAGGATGTTGCCCAGAGAATGTAAATATCCCATGTGGAAGGAGCTGGACCAGGTCATCTTTATAAGGTCCTTGCTAACCCTGAGAGTCCTTGAAAACAGACTAGAACAGAGACTCCCATCTCAGCCTGATCTCTTAAAGGATTTCTAGCTCAGGCCCATGTAGAAACATCTTGGCCTGGTCCAGGTTCCCTCCACATGGCACCATGTTGCCTTCCTGTCGGCTCAGCAAATGTTTGTTTTTTGCAAGGCACGTCCTCCTTCCTCCCACAATTCAGACATTATCTCCTCTGATAAATGCCTCCCCGGAGGTCACATCCAGAAACTTGATTAGGGATCTGGGAGGGGGGATGTGGGCTCTGTCGTTAGGGCTGCGGCCAGGCAGACGGCTGCCTTGCCCTGTGCTCGTGGATATGAGCCTGCCGTCTCGGTCTCAAAAACCCGACCAAATCCAACAACAAGTAGAATTTTGAAGCAACATGTACCATTTTTCATTTATGCTTATTATTGTTTGTAGCTATTTTCCTGAAACTGAAGCAGTTTGCAAGGGTGGGTTTCCATGGTAACTGAATAAGTTTTCTGGAGTGTGTCCCTACAGATGTTTCTGAAAAGGTCCCTTTTCTCTTCCTGGGGTGCTTTGCTGATTTGATATAATCGGAGAAAGGACTGCCCACTGTTAAGTTACAAGCAACCAGAGGGGCAGTCGGCTCCGGCGTGGGCAGCCCATCCCCTTTCCACACTCTGTGTTCCTGCCAGCATCCCACACATATGCATAAAGAATAGCAAATTTCAAGCCTGGGGAAGATTTACTAAGCACTGTTTTCCCAAAGGCATGCGAACACTTTGGCTTGTTGGACTCCAGCGTTCCCTGAGCTAAGTGTCTTCCCTGTACAGTCCTCAGACTCAGGACATGTGGAATCTAATCCCGGCTCTGGCCCTAATTCACTTGGGTGATTTAGGAAACTTCCATGCTCCTGATGTCTCCTTTTATAAATGAAGAATGAGCTTCATCATTACTAGACCAGTGTCGTTCTAATCAAATGAGGTGACGCACGTGAGAGTGCTTCTGGAAGTCTGCAGTGCGGTATCAGAAAAGACAGAACACAGCACATGCCACACTCTCCAGTCCCTCGCCTGTGACAGGTGTCGCTTATCAGTCACAGCATTTTTTCCCACTGAGCACAGATGGGATCTTGGGATCTTTTTCACCATGGTGTACTGCATGATGGGAATCACTCCCCATCGGTCTAAGTCAGCTTGGCACTTATGTAAGGGATTCACAAATCCCTTCGATTTGATGTGAATCCCTTAGATTCACAAATCTAAAAATAGTAGCGAATGAGAGACACAGCAGTTGTCTCAGCGTGAGGTTGGTGCATGCTTGGAGAGTTATCCAGAAAAAGGAATATGGAGGGGAACTGGTACACACACCCCCATTGGAGTCATTGCCAAGGCAGGTTCCCAGGGAGGATGTCCTGGCCTTGCCATGCCACTGTGTCTCTTTGAGGACATCGGCCTCTGCTAGGTACAAGGGGAAGGAGACACAGCCCTCCCCTGAGAGCATGGCCACCCATAGCCTGGTCTGGAAGAGCTCTGGGCTCCTCAGTGAGCCCTCTGATATAGTGGCTGAGTCCCACGCTCCGAGTTCTGGAGAGAGGAGGGCAGAGATGCACTCAGTGAGCTGTGTGGGTGCCCGGTTCTGCCCTGCAGTTCTTGGGCAGGATGGTCCAACACCAGGAGGCCGGCCTTGTGGCCTCTCCCGGGCTTTGGACATGGGACAGGAGATTTGGAGACAGGCTGGAGAAAGCCTCTGGGAGGGGAGGGCTGTTGTTTTCAGGAGCCGGGATTCAGGCTTCCAAGAACATGAACTTTGGCCCAGAAGCATATTCTCTGCTCTTCCTGTCCTTCTGCTCTCCCGGCCCTGGATGTGATGGGGACGTTTCCATGGTTCCAGCTCCACCCTGGGCTCAGCTCAGGCTTTTCCACCCAGATCAGGCAGGAAAGAGACACCTCTTTGGCAGTGCTGTGCCAGCAAAGAGTTCCCGCCGTGCGTCCTGAGGAGTCTATGCCATCAAGCCCCGATGCCACAGGCTGCCACCTCCACCAGGCTCAGGGATGGCCAGGTGGCTTTGGGAGACTGCCAGGTGTGGAAAGAGAAAGACATGCTCTCTGCCAATGGAAATTCCCAGTGAAATCCCAGAAGCAGGTCCTGACAGTCTCTGCCAGCTCCGTCTCAGCCTCCCCTCCAGGTAGCCGGAAACCCCACTCACTCAGCCTGGCTGCTCAGAACTTAATTTACTGGCAGAGAATCTAGTTGAGAAGGGGAAACCTGAACTTTACCTGCCTGTCCCTGAGGAAACCTGAGAAAGGAAGCAGGGTCCTTCCCAAGATCAGCAGAGGAGTTGTCCCTCGGGTGACACTATTTTTCAAAGAAGGCTCCATGGGCTTGGCCGAGAGGGGACCTCCAGTGGAGCAGGGATGCTTAGGGAAGGCAAGGAGCCCAGGAGTGACTGATGGAGTCATCACGTCCCTGAGAACCCTCCCAAGAGGGGGCTCCTTTGAGGTAGGTCACCTGACCTTAATGGCAGGAGGGTCACTAGCCCTGGCCACAGACTGCCTCACTCTGCCCTCCACTTGGCTGAGCCGGGACTATGGATGCTTTGGTGCAGACTGTCTCACTGCAAGTGATAGCTTCTTGAAAGCCTCAGCCAGGAGTGGGCAGGTGTGGCTGCGTCCCTGCCATCTGTGTTTGTGGTGGTTGGCGTCCCGCCCTCCTCTCCCAGGGACAGATCCTGGAAGGTAGTGGTTTCCTGGCCCCTCTCTGGGCAGGCTTCCCTGCTCTTCACTGGCCTCTGCCCCTGGTCATGCTTTCTTCTTGGGACAGAGCTTTAGCTCCTGCTGCCCCCTCTCCCCAGAACCCTTTCCACGTCAGACACCCCAGCAGTAGGGGGAGACAGCCCTGCGTAAGCTTTGGCTCCTGTCATGTAATTCCCAGAGATGTGATTTCTGAAGCAATCCTGGTTGTGTGACCCGGCCTATCCTCTCTCCAGATGCCCCTGGAAAGACAGGAAGACAGTGTTTCTGTCATCTGTTGCCCTCTGATGAGAGGTGGTGATGAATTATTCTCCTGCATTCGTTCCCTCTGGCTCCCAGCGTGGTTGTCTTTAAGTGGACTTGGGGCACGGCCATGGCGTGCGACCACCCCAAGTTGGCCCCTAGAGCTTCTTGCCTCCCTCTCTCCAGGCTGGGGTTTGCCACTTCACGACTTAAGTCCAGCAGAAGCTCCCTCCCACCATCCCTCTCCCTCCCCAAGGCGGGGCCTGAGTCAGCAAGGACCAGGGCTCTGCCCCACCCAAACCTGAGGTTCTGGGTTGGGCCTTTTGCAGGTGCTCCAGGAATCTAACCTGGAAGGCTCTGCTCTCTAAGGTCAAAGAGGTGAACTCTGGCAGCACAGAGCTCCACCCACCCTCCCCTGACTGGTCCTATCCCCAATCCTGGAGGGTAGGACCAGACAGGAGAGCTCTGAGACACACAATCAGCCCTGCCAGCCCGCAAGTTATGGGGGTACTTGGAGATTACTTCCCCTCGCTGGTTCAGTTTCTCTTCTGTCAAATGGGGATAATAATTCAGGCCCTTGTGACCTGAAGGAGTAGTTTTAGGGGATGAGCTGAGAGCTGTGAAAAGATAAGTCAACACTGGGTATTTTTGCCACCATTCACGTGGAAGACCAGGTGGCCTGAGCTTGAGCCCCACCTTTGACTGGGCTGCTTGGCCTCACTGCCATGGGACAAGGGTCATTGGCCCAAATTTCCTTGTGCTGTTGGGTGGCCCTTGGTGCCAGCAGAGCTGCCTTTGGGGTTGCCTCTGGGGCTGGTCGGCTGGGATGGTTTTTAAGCCCCCAGTATCACGTCTGGAGGTTGGAGCACGGCATTCGAGTATGACTGAGCTGGACTTGAGTTCCACTTTGCCTATACTCACCATTTAACCTTGGCCAAGTTCTTCAACCTCCCAGCACCTCAGTGTCCTCCTCTGTAAAATGGGACTTGTGATGCCAAGCACCTGGGGCTCTTGTTAGGATTAGGTTAAAGAATTCTGTAAGTTAGTGGCCCAGTAGACAGGGTTACTTTTACCTTTTTCTTTTTTGATTTTTTAATTTATTTTTTATATTGGAGTATGTTTGATTTACAATGTTCTGTTAGTTTCAGGTGTACAGCAAAGTGATTCAGTTATACATATACATATATCCACTCTTTTTCAGATTCTTTTCCCATTTAGGTTATTACAGCGTATTGAATAGATTTCCCTGTGGTTTTTTAAGTCTCTGTTTTGTAAATAAATTCATCTGTATCATTTTTTAAGGTCGCACATATAAGTGGTATATGATATTTGTCTTTCTCTGCCTGACTTTGCTTAGTATGATCATCTCCAGGTCCATCCATGTTGCTGCAAATGGCATGATTTCATTCTTTTTTATGGCTGAGTAAATAGTCCATTGTATATGTGTACCACACCTTCTTTATCCATTCCTCTGTTGATGGACATTTAGGTTGCTTACATGTCTTGGCTATTGTAAATAGTGCTGCAGTGAACATTGGGGTGCATGTATCTTTTCAAAGTATGGTTTTCTCTAGATATATGCCCAGGAGTGGGATTGCTGGATCATATGGTAGTTTCTATTTTTAGTTTTTTAAGGAACCTCCATACTGTTCTCCATAGTGGCTGTACCAATTTACATTCCCACCAACAGTGCAGGAGGGTTCCCTTTTCTCCACACCCTCTCCAGCATTTATTGTTTGTAGATTTTTTGGTGATGGCCATTCTGACCGGTGTGAGGTGATACCTCGTTGTAGTTTTGATTTGCATTTCTGTAATAATTAGCAATGTTGAGCATCTTTTCATGTGTTTTTTGGCCATCTGTTTGTCTTCTCTGGAGAAATGTCTTTTTAGATCTTTTGCCCATTTCTTGATTGGGTGTTTTTTTTGCTATTGAGTTGCATGAGCTATTTGTATATTCTGGAGATTAATCCCTGTCGGTCACATCATTTGCAAATGTTTTCTCCCATTCTGTGAGTTGTCTTTTCATTTTGCTCATGGTTTCCTTTGCTGTGCAGAAGCTTTTACTTTTACCTTTTTCATTTCAAAGTGTGGCTCCCAGGCCAGGTTCAGATGCTCTTGGTTTGCAGAGGGAAGGGGATGCCCAGAGCCGAGCCCCGGACACTCATTGTAGCCAAGCCTCTCCATCCTGAGTCCACCAAGCGACTCTGACCAAGGCACAGAGGTCTGGGACATCAGCCCCAGCTGCCCTGAGGATGGGACAAGACGGTGCACAGTGCGAGGCCAGGCTGACCCTGGCTGAGAGTGGGAGCAGCCGGCCCAGTGAGTAGAGTGCGTTGAGGGACGAGGGGGATTTGAGACCCCTCTTGCCGTCGCATATGTCGGGTGAGAGACTGCGGCTAAAGGGGCATGCTGGGCCCTGAGGCTGCCGGAGAGGAAGAGCAGGGGAGGCCCTACGCTCGGGCCCATAGTCTTGTTAGGCTGGTTCAGCCGCTGCTTCCTGACTTGAAGGAGGAAAGGTGTCCTGAGCAGCTGAGAAGTGAAACTCAGCACCCGGCCTTCTGGAGGTTCCCTGACGCTGGATGAGGCGGGCAGTACATAGAACAGCAAGGTCTCTGGTTCCAGGGCCCCATGCCTCCGCATGCAGGACAGCCCGCCTGCTATAGGCTTCTTCTTCCTTGTTGGCTTCCTGAGCCGTGGCAGAGGGCTGAGAGGGTCCAGGCAGCCTGAGGCAATGGGAGGACCTGGAAGTCTTGCGTGCTTGGCGCGCGCACACACACACACACACACGCATGCGCACGAGTGTGTGTGGAGAAGCTGAGTTCTTGCACACACACAGCCCCTTGTCAGCGGAGTCTCTCCAACTCCAGTGGGGCAGGAATATTGCTTCTGTGTGGCAGGAAAACTCAATAGGAATGTCTTCTTGGCCATGTGACCTCCTAGTGCAGTGGTTTTAATGGGAGCTCTCTTCCTGGTCCCTCTGCAGTGCTGCCTGCGGTCTGCATTCCCTGATGGGGCAGTGGAGAAGGGAGGAGGGGTGGGAGATGCCAGGGCGTGTCCCCTCAGCCTGGGCCTCCTGTGTCCAGCGGCCGCCCCCAGCCCGCCTCATGCCCATGCTGGCACAGCCCCAGCACCCCCCTGAGCCCGTGCCCCGGGCTCGTGGAGGCGGGTCCCCCTGCCTCTGACCCAGGACTTTAGGCAAACCTTAGGCCAGTGTGTGGACTCCCGAAGTCCACACCAACCCTGATTAGGAAGTGGACAGGAAGCTTTCTGGCAGTGTCACAGACTCAGCTCAGAGCCATGGTTAAGCACTGTTGGCTTAATTTAACCCCAGAATCAGTGGTCGGAAAGACATGTCTGGAGGGTGTAGCAGGGTTCAGGCCTTTGCCCTTGTGCAGAAGGCCAGCACACCCCACAGATAGGCCATCACCACCCCCTTAGGCTCTGGCTCCTGCTTAGAGAGGAGCACCTGCCATGGGGTCCCCCTCTCGCTGCCCATCACAGGGTGTTCACTTCTAGAATCCGAAGTCCAGAAGCCTCGCTGCAGCCTCCTGGCCTGGTCCTGTGGGCCTGGCTGTGCTCCAGGGTGGGCAGAGCCCCCAGCCAGCCCAGAGCCTGAAACCAACCCGAAAAGGCCCAGCCCCCTGCCTAGAAGGGGGACTGGCAAGACCCCCTCCCCCGCAGGCTGTGCCCACCCTCTGACCAAGCCGGTGCTTGTCCTTGAGCCTGGCTGTGGCCCTCTGAAGACAGACGCCACCCCCAGCCGAGGGGCCCCGCTGGTGTTCACGACATCTCACCTGTGGAGGCCCCAGGAGGAGGAAGGGACAGGCGTGAGTTCCGGCCTGTGAAGAGCGCAGCCACCTCTGCTGCCCCACAAGCCCCCCGGCTAGGCTCTGAGTGAGTCTGGGGGCACTCTGAGCCGAGGCCTCTTCCTGTGAGAGAGAGCCAAGGGGAGCTCTGGGTGGGAGCTCATCAGCCAGGCCTCGGGTGGGTCTAGAAGGAGTCATACCCTTCCCCCCCACCAGGAGGTAGGACCAGCCTGTGGGCCTGGATGGAGCTGCCCCAGCTCCAGGCAGGATGTGGGCCTGGATGGAGCTGCCCCAGCTCCAGGCAGGATGTGGTGATGTGTGGCTAGGTTCTCAGCCGGGACAGATTCCACATTCCCAGTGTGGTTGGAGGGTAGGGGCTGATACACCTGGGAGGATCCGGGAGTGCATAGAGAGAGCTGTGAGATCGGTTGGAATGTGGGCCTCCCTGAAGGGTGTGTCAGCCCCCCTCCCCTCCCATCCCATCCCCACCCCTGGGGTGGGTGAAGGGAGGGAGCCTTGGAGCAGCCTCAGAGGTTGTCCCGCCATGGGCTCCTTCCTGCAGCCCCATGGTCCCCAAGCAGGGGGCTCCAGGGACCAGGAGGCTCCAGCAGCCTCCAGCTGATTCCCGGCTTCCCAGCTGGAAAGGCTGTTATAGAATCCCAGGAATGTGCCTTGAGCTCAGAAAGAAAATTCCCAAAATAACTTCTATAAATACTTGAGGGTAGGGGTGGGGAGGGAGCCCTCAGCCTGGCCTGCAGCTGGCCTAGCACTCTGGGCTGCTTCCCAGGGCCGCCCTCCCCCCAAAGAAGAAAAAGGCTCACACAGCCGGGACCTTCCTGCCGCCCCTCCCCTCTGGGGGACAGCGTCAGGCACTGAATCAACCGGTTGAGATGGTGCGCAGTGGTAATTCTCCAAAAGGCAGGCAGGACCCCCGCTCCCCTTCACCCCCATCCCAGGCTGCGGCCCCTGACCCCAACCTGTACTTCCCCAGAGAACCTGGGTTCCTAACAGGGGGAGTCTGAGACCAGACCCTAGCCAGGGAGGTGGCCCTCAGGCTGCCTGCCGTTGTGGCCCTAAGCAGGTCACTAAGTATGCATAACAGCCTCTGGTGTGCCTGGCTTTGCATCCGGGACCACCACCATCCCCCCAAACTCTTTTGAGCTGCTGTCCTGTGGGAAATCACGGAGCAGGCAGGAGCTGGGGACCCTGTCTCTCTCAGCCTAAGGGGGTGGGGTCAGGGATGGCACTGGAGAGCTGCAGTGAGGAGCATACCCTCCAGGCGGTGGTGTGGCAGCAGGTGCTGCCCTTAGGCAAGAAAGACAGACTTGCTAGAGGAGCAGGGTCCCCGGTGCATGAGATGAATCCCTCCTTCCTGAGATCCAGGAAGGGAGGGAAGGAAGAGGGAATGGATGACCTCGGGAATTTCTGGGGACTCCCCCATAGCCCTGCCCCTCCCTGAGCTCCGGCTATAGGCGCCAAGCTCCACCACCATCAGTGACTCGCACTTCTTTCTAATCCCTGTGTGGGCAGCAGGGCGATGGCATCTCCCAGGTCAAGCATCAGAAGCTGAGGGTCACTTAGCAGGTCTGGCCTCTTCTCTCGGCACAGGGAGGGAAGGGGTCAGCCGGGATATTTGGATGGAATTGAGACACCAGTTCTGTGTTCCCACCATCTCCCTGGAGACCTGTTCTCGGGGCAGCTGGGGATGGGGTGACTGACGGCAGGCCCTCGGCTCAGCGCCGGGCTTTGGGAGAGCAGGTGAGACCTCCCATCCTCCTGGGGCAGGGCCCCGCCCAGTTGTCAGGCAGCAAACAGCTCCGAGTTGCTACCAAACATGAACCCAACGGGCTGGTGTCTCGGGCAGGTGGCAGCAGATCCTGTTACAGGCCCTGGGCCTCCAGCCCCCAGCCTGACCCCGGTGTCTCCTTTCAGGCTCTCGGGTCAGCACCCCAGGGTCGGGGGGATGTGATCCAACCCCACGCCAGCCACACAGTCTTCCCTCCTCACAGGGAGCCTTGCCCTCCAGAGAAATCCGCTCTTCTGTGCCCTCCCCGCCCCTCCACCCAGGACCCTCTGTTCATCCTGGGGGCACTTCCGTTTGCCGTCAGCCCACCATGCACCCCTGCTATATAATTCCAAATTCATCCTTGCAGAATCCTCACAATAGCCTACGAGGTAGGACTGTTCTACCCCCTGGTTTACAGATGAGGGAACAGCAGCTCAGAGAAAATGGGCCACTTCCCCATGGTAATGGCACTTGTCAGTGGCACAGCTGGGATTCTAACCTGGCCAGGTCTTCCGGCTGTGCAGCCCTGGGCTTTTTCCCTCTACATAGAACATACAGAGGAGCCTACAAACCTCCTAAACCACGAGAAAAAAAAAACACACACACACACACACACGCACGCACGCCGCTTCCCAAACACCTACACACTTCTTGAGATCAGGGGTTTTCAAACTTGCTTTTAGCTATAAAGCCCTCTTTTCAAACAAAAATCTCACATGGAAGCTCAATATAGAAAACCTGGTGTGTAAAAGCCACTGTGGCCCCGCCCCCGCCCTGGGTGGCCCCACTGGCCTTCCCCATCTGTCCTCTGTTGCTCCCCCATGGGCAGCACTCACAGGGCTCAAACCTTCCATTTTTGGTGCTTAATTTTGGTGTCTGGCGGCCTGTTGTCTCGCCTTCCTGCCCTCCTCCTTGTGGGCCCTGTTCCATCATGAGCTGCTCAGGGTCCAGCTCCCAGGCCATGTGGACAGAGCCGCTTGGCCTGGAGCCCTACTGGCCAGACTGGACACTGCCCACTGGTCCTGGACAGCCCTGAGTCAGCACTGCACCCATCTGGCCAGATCCAGGAGCCTTGCCTGAGGCTCTACCCGGCCCTTGGTTCCCCTGTCCTCCCCCCATCCCTGTGGTCCCCTGGGGACAGCCTCATCCCCGGTTGAAGAGCTCCCCTTCCTTTCCCTCCCCCTGGCCACCAGACCGCCAGCCAGTGCCTTCAGAGAGGGAGGCTTTTCCTAGGGCTTCCTGAGCCCCATCTTTCACTCTTGCCTAATTGGTCGTATTCCAAGCCCTCGGAAGACTTTATGAAATCAGCCATGTGCATCTTCCCCAGTGGGTCTCCATAGCAACGGAGGGCCTAACTCTGGGGAGTGTGGTGAGGAGGAAAATGTTCCAGCTAAAAATGTACATGGCCGCCAGTGGGCGGGCACCCGAGAGGGGGCTCCAGGCACACAGAAGGCAGCTCCCCACCCCCATTCCCTGTCCAGGAAGTCGCTGTTGTTTGGGCTTTACCTCATGTCTGAATGAGAGGATGGCCCCCCCATGCTGCTATCCTATGGCACCTTTGAGGGCTGGGATACAGATTAGTGGGATGGTGCAAAGCAGTCTTTCTGGGACTGGAGGTCGAAAGAGGACCCTGGCCCTTCCCCCTGCTCAGCACCCTGTCCACCCCACCTCCTCACACCCCTCCCAGTGTGGGTGGACGTAGAGGGGGACAAGGTGCCAGTTTCACTTCCCAACTCTGTGACAGTTCCTGTCACTTCCTCTATCTATCTCTCCAAACAACAGGGCCAAGCTTCCCGGGCAGCCCTGATCCCCTCCCAGAGGCCCTCCTTTCACCCAGCATCTGTCCCTGGTTCCCTGGCCATCTGACTTTCCTCCTGTGACCCTCACCTGCCTGGCCAGGCTGGGATGGGCTCTAGGTCCCAGGAAGACAGGCTACCGATGCGGGCACGGGAGCTGTCCATTCACCCACAGGCTTGAGGTCCTCCCCAGGCCTGTAGCGCACACTCCTTGGTCTCACAGGCCCCTGGGGAGAAGGACAGCGCCACAGTGCAGCACGGGGCCTTGGGGTAACAGATCCGTTGACTGAGAGCTCACGCACGTCAGGCACGGTTCAAGTGCTTTGCCTATACTGTCGTGTAAACTTCACAACAACCCTAGAGGTGGGCACAGTGGTCTCTCCCATTTACAGATGAGAAAACTGAGGGCCAGAGAGGGGTGACTTGCCCGGGATCCCTCAGCTGTAATGGGGAGACCCAAAGCCAGGTCTGCTGACCTTAAAGCCCATCCCCTGGGGCAAGGAGGATCAGAGCTGCCACAGTGGGTGACTCGGGAGGCCGGGCTGGAAGCAAGGCTGGGATGGACACAGAGAGGGTTTGCATGGGTCAAGGGCACGGTCACTTGACAGTACCCGAGCCTGAGATGCAGGGCCCTGTCTGGCTCGTGGCCGTGCTGCTTCCCCTCCTTACCCCGATGGCCAGGATGCCCCTGCCCCGGGACAGCCTCACTCACCCCGTCCTGTGCTTGCTCCCCAGGGTGTGATGCTGAGTCAGCTGGGCCACAAGAGCCTGGCCCAGAAGGTGCTACGGGACGCCGTGGAGAGGCACAGCACCTGCCACGAGGCGTGGCAGGGCCTGGGCGACGTGCTGCAGGCCCAGGGCCAGAGCGGGGCCGCCGTCGACTGCTTCCTCACCGCCCTCGAACTGGAGGCCAGCAGCCCAGTGCTGCCCTTCTCCGTCATCCCCAGGGAGCTCTGACGCGGCCTCGCAGCTTCTGGGAGGGAGGGAGGGAGGGAGCTGCCCAGCGGGCAGGCGGGCAGCAGGGAGCATGGGTCAGGGGAGGTACGGGGCCTCAGGGAGATACATCGCTACGGAACGTGTCTGCAGGCTGCAGTCCTAGTTCTCCTCGCCTCCCCCCAACCGCACCCCTGCTTTCCCTCCAGGGCCAGCGGGAACTGGGAGCTGCTCATCTGGAGCAGGGTGGACCAGGTCTGCATCAGAAACAAATCCCTTGTTCCTTGGGACTCAGACTTCGTGGCGTTTATGAGCAAGGAAGTAGCTGGGAGGCCAACACGGGGGACGCTCCCCAGTGTATCTGTGCATCCTCTAAATGCGCAGTAAGGGTCTGTGAGGCTTGGGTACCTCCCCCGGCCCGTCTAAAAGCCCCTGTACCGCACCTGCCACCCTCCTTCAGTATCTCTGGCCCTGGATTTCCCGGCTTTGCACGAGCTTTAGTCTCGAACCTCAGCTCTCCGCTCCCCACGCCAAAGACGAGCTGCCCTTTGGCTGGGCCAAGAGGGTTCTTTCTCCTGGGTTCCTTCCTCGGCCCCTCGGGAGGCAGTCTGCTTGAACCCTAAGTGACTTAGAGTCATGGTGACTGGACTTGTTCCCCAGGAGTGCTAGTGGGGGAGCCTCACAGCTGTACTGCACCCCCTGCCCTCACCAGGCCTCGGTGCCTGGGGGAGCCCCATGGCCCTGGCCTCACACCCCACTGTCAGGTCGTTGCCCAGGGCAGTCATGGCTTGAAGAATCTGCTGGCAAGCGGGAAGAGGATGGACCTCTGGGTCCTCTCCCAGGTTTAAGTTAGTGGACAGTGCCTGGCCTTGCCCCTCTTTGCTTGGGCCCGCCTATAATCTTCCCCTCTGTTGCCAAGTGCCTTTGGGGCCTCTGGTGTCTGGCCAGGGGCACTGACAGGCCATTCCATTTCTGCCCACCTCCATCTCTCTAGAAACAGGCCTCAGCCACCTCCTCAGGCCCTGGGCTACAAACATGGCCGCTGGACCCAGCCCTTCCTTGCATCAACACCTCACTCCTTCAAGCCTTACCTTTCTGGGCAATGGGTACAGTGTAGATTCCTCTAGGGGTTATAATGTGGAGATTGGCAATCTCTAGGACTGCCCTTAACACCGCTCACCATCCACAGCCCATTTTCACCTCAGGCTCTCTGGGGTGACCCAAGCCCCGCCCTGGCCATTTGCTTCCCCCTGCCTGGGGCCAAACAGGGACTGTAATTAGAGACCCAAGGAAGGGCCCGAGCCTAGCCCCTCCCTGGTTGTGCAGGCCTCTGTGTATGTGACACCCGTCCCTACCGGGGTCCTGGTGGGTGGTGTCTTCCCTGCTGGCTCCCCTAGCCCTGCTGCGTGATGCTCTTGGAACTCTCCCCAGGAAGGCAGCCCCCACAGGCCTATCAGGGAACTCCTTTCTTATCTGCACTTTGGGTTTCAGTTTTAAAGCCCCGTGTGGCACATCTCTCACTTGAAGGTGTGTGGAAAGGTCAGGTGAGGGCTGCCCTGGCTCATCAGAGCCCCGTCTGTTCCTCGGAGGCGAGGGGAGAGGCTGTTGGAGACCTACCCTCCTCCCAGCCCTGGCTCAGCACTACACACCCCCAGGTGCTACCAGGGAGAGCCTGCGCCTCTAGCCTTCCCATGCCAGGCCAAGGGACACTGTAAGGACACCAGATCCTTCATCCCGCCTGGTTGAAGGATCTCTATATGTGTATGTATGTGTATAAATATATATATATGATAGAGGTCTATTTTTATTCTGGAATTCTGTTAGAAAAAAAATAAACAAGAAAAAGCAAATGCTGTTGGTTTACACTGGGATGCCCAAAGATGTTGGTAGTGAGTCCTTGGCAATAGGAAAGGCAAAGGCAACAAATGCATTTTGACTTGAAGCATTCCTTATAGGAAGCCTCAGTGGGGCTGGGCAAGTTGCTTGACAATTCAAAACAAAAGTCTTGAATAAAGAGGCCCATGAAGGGAAAGCAGGTTTGTGTGAAGCAGTGTGTTCATTTATCTACCTGACCCATGGGACAGGCCTTGAGGGAGCCCTGGAGACGAGGCAGAGGCCTGAGAGGTCATGAAGGCCGGGGCGGGGACGCACAGGTGGGGAGGGCAGTGGGAGGGAGGGGCCCACTGAGGAGATTGTGATGAGGGCTTGGGGAGGGTGCTAAAGCCTTGCGGAGGCGTGGCATGAGGGCTTGGGGAGGGTGCTAAAGCCTTGCAGAGGCGTGGCCACAGCCTGGAGGGGGGTGGGAGGCAGCAGAGGGGTCCAGACAGGGCCGGAGACCCCTGCTGCCTCCAGAGCCTGGCTGGGAGAAGCCAGGGCCAGACGTGCCACCCGAACAGGAGAGACTGCCCCAAAGGCACTGCCAGTGGGGCATCTTCAGCACCTGGGGGAAAGCGCCAGGGGAGGGGGGTGTGGTGAGAATCCAGGCCACATCCAGGGCAGCCACCTGCTCTGAGAAGTCCATACCGATATTCTCCTAAGAGAAGTTATGCCGCATACAAATACACTATATGTTATAAAATGTGTATCAAAGGATGACATCAGTTTACACAGAAGCCCTATTTTCTTCGTGCACCCCAAGGGATTATCTGATGGACCCCCAAGGCTGCACCCACACGGTCTGAAGACAGCTGCCCTTAAGGCTTCCCCTCGAACTCGGGGCCTGGCTTAGACACAGCTGCCCGCTCAGCACCCTGGCCACCTCCACCCTGATCCTCAGCCCCATTACCGGGGTTACGGTTTGCTGTTCGTGAGGAAGGGCCCTTCTTGGAGCTCTTGGGTGCCCAGCTTTGATTTCCCTGTGATACTTTTTAGAAAACAGTCTTTAGTGGTTTAACAATTAGTATCAGATTACTTGTCACACACCCTCACCTGCCAGCTCACAGCCCCCTGGGGTGAGAATTAAAGGCTGCTTTAGGCTATAAATGGTGTCACTTGTCTGCCAGCCTGGGAGAAAGGCCTAGAAAAGCTCATCCTACAAGGACAAGACGAGGGAATCTGGAGGGAGGGAGGCGCAGGGAGGGGCGGCCTTCCTGTCCCTGAGGAGGGCTTTGCTGAGCTGACCTCAGGGTGGTCAGATGTTGGAAAGTCAGGCAGTGGTGGAGACCCAGGCGCTTCCTGACCTCCAGCTCCCCACCTGCAGACCTCTCATTCACACTCGAGCCCTCCCTGGAGAGGGAGGGGGCCAGCCCCGTGTCCAACCCATTGTACCAAAACAAGGGCTGGAGTTTGGGGCTGAGACTCGGTTGCACTGTCACCCCCATGGACCTCCAGCCCACAGCCCTGCAGTATTAATAGTGTTTATCTGCAGGCACAGGTATGAATGGAATTTCAGCCACCACCCCCAGACTCCTACCAAAGTACTCACTGTTGCATTCACACCCCCGACCTGAGCGCTCAGATGTCACTGTGCAAATATTTCTTGGCCTGGTTTTCGGGAAGCGTCAGCTGAACAAATATCCCCCAGCCCGTGCTACCAGCTCTTGATGACAACCCACAGGCAGCGAGCCTCGCACATAAGCGACCTGTGGGACCACCCCACGTGGTGCAGGCTTGGATTCTGGAAGCTAGGGAGGTCCTACTGGGAAAGTATCCCACGCCAGAAACTCCTTCGAATTTTCATCAAGCTCTCTCAGTTGCGAAAAGCAGAGACCCACTGAAGGTAGCACCAGGAAAGAGACAAGGGGGGTTCCCTGGAGCCCTAGGGCAGGGACTGCAGTGCACAGATATGGGGCCAAAGCAGCCACGCATCCGTCTTTGGTGATGGAGTCAGCACCCAGACTGAGCTCGAAGGCCACTCTACCACTGGCTGGCCCTGTGCCCTTGAGCAAGTCACCTACCCTCTCTGTGCCCGTCTCCTCATCTGTAAAGTAAGAATAATCCTGGAGGGCTTCCCTGGTGGTGCAGTGGTTGAGAATCTGCCTGCCAATGCAGGGGACACGGGTTCGAGCCCTGGTCTGGGAAGATCCCACATGCCACGGAGCAACTAGGCCCGTGAGCCACAACTACTGAGCCTGCGCGTCTGGAGCCTGTGCTCCGCAACAAGAGAGGCCGCGATAGTGAGAGGCCCGCGTACCGCGATGAAGAGTGGCCCCTGCTTGCTGCAACTAGAGAAAGCCCTCGCACAGAAACGAAGACCCAACGCAGCAGAAAGAAAGAAAGAAAGAGAAAAAAAGAAAGAAAGAATAATCCTGGAATAGTGCCTGCTTTGTGGACTGTCATGATGATTGAGAAAAACATGGAAAGAGCCTAGAACAGTGCCTGGCCCATAATAACCACTGGATACCTGTGTGATGATTTTCTCTGCCCCGCCTTCTCCCTCCTCCTCTCCCTGCTGGCCGACCTCGCTCACTCAGAGATGCTCCCATGGGACGACGTTCAATCTACATACCCTGGCTGGCCTTCCACCTCCAGTGCTGCAGCAACCCCCCTCTGTGCATCTGAGCTTAGATTCCTGGACAAGAGGATCCCACTGGTCCCACTCATTTTTCCATGGGTCCCTAAGAACAACCAGCTGTGACCAGGGGATGGGCCTCAGGACACAAAATATGGCTGCTTGAGCAGCCGGAGTTCTGGGTGAGCAGTTACGGGCCCCTTCTGAGACCCTGCATCAGCCCATCATTCCCTCAAGCCTTGCCCTCCTGGGCACTCGGTATGATGCAGGTCCCCCGGAGGAGGAAGACAACAGAACTCACACCCCCTTGAACACCCACCCCACCCCTTCCCTATCACTGTCACTTACGGTACATCATGGGGGCTCCTGTCCTGTCTCTTCTCTTGATAACAATGACAATCCTAACATTCTCCCTGCACTGTACTAGGCATAAGGCACTTTGCTTATCGGTGGACTCTCTCTCCGACATGGCTCCTTTGGTAGTCAACAACCTAGGGAAGTGGGTTTTGTGCCCATGAAAGGTGATGAGATCATGGCGCCTCCACTCACAGCTAGGAATATGGCAAAGCTGAGAGTAAGGTCCTCGCCCACAGAGCCAGCACCAGCTCACCAGACGATGGGAGAGAGGCAGGCAGTGCCTGTCACTGAGGCAGCAGAATGACCCCTCTGGGATCCACGGAAACGTGCATCACCAGGAATCCTCCAGCAGGGGAGAACGGCCGATGCTCAGTGCTGCCTGCCACCCTTGCCCCTTCTGCAGCCGGAGAGGAGGTTCCTTAAACAGAGACCACTCAACAGGCTAGAAAGTCCTCCAATGAGCAAGAGGGTTCTCAAGATGCCAGGCAACCCAGAAACAAGAAAAGGTCACCATGGGAGCTGTGCGCTGGGCCACGTGACCCCACTGTCCTGCCCACCAGCTGACTGGGCCATGGGTGGTTTCTAGAGCCAAAGTTCCTCCGCTGTGCGCTGGCCCACAGCCTGTGGGTGGCCTGGGCACCCCACACAGAGACCCCCAGACTGGTGGTGACCGTCCCTGCTCTCTCTCACTCTGACTCATTCTCTTCCCCCCTTAACTGTGTCTTTGGAATTTGGCAAGAAGTAAGTCACTGTGGGCCTCTTTTAAAAACATACTCTTTTCGAACCATTTGAGAATAGGTTGCATAAATCATGCCCCTTTACCCCTTAATAAGTCAGTGTGTTTTCTCTAAGAACAAAGGTCCTTGTCTTACATAACCACAGCACAGTTCACAAATGAGGAAATTTAACCCCGACACAGTATTTTTCTCTCCTCTCCCGTCCATATGCCAGTTGGTCACCACTGTTCCTTGTAGCGCTGTCTTCCCCTGGCCGGGCTCACATATTCCACTTAGTTGTCACATCTCTTTAGTCTCCTTTAATGTGGAACGGTCCCTCCACCTCTCCTTGCCTTGCATGACATTGACAGTGCTGAAGGCTGCAGAGGGTCTGGCCTCTGCGGTGTGAGCTGGGACAGAGACAGAAGCAGTTGGTGGTGGGAGCAGAGGCTGAAAAGCGGCAGAAGCCAAGGGCCAGAGGCAAGAAGGAAGAACAGCTGGGCAAGAAGATAGAAAAATGCAGAGCAGGTGAATCTCCATAAAGATGGAGCTCTCCAATCAAAAGAAAAGGATGCCCATTTTCAAGGGGGCAAAAGATGATGGACTCAAGAGAGCTCCATTCTATCCCGGACGACCTTTCCAGCTCCTGCAGCCTGAAGTCAAGACTCCCATCTGAATCCTTTCCTCGGTCCTTGCAATGACCCCCTGATGACGTAAGGGACCTTGAATGGGACCTTGCCCATCCCCAGAGAGGCACACTCTCCTTCCCCAGGTCTCCTCTCAGTGTGCACCTGGAGACCAGCCTTTGGGGGTGGAGGGGCGCATGCCAGGGCACCTGCCTATGGGGGGAGGGGCTCCGACCCGAAGCAAAGGGGCACCGGTGGGCATGGCGAAAGCCCATCTCACAGGGGAGGGAAGGCAGTGCAGGAAGGTGAGGTGACCGGCCCGAGGCCCCCAGCCACCAGGTGAGTGAGTGATCGACACTCGGGCGGTCTGCACGTGAGAACCTCGGTCTATGGCATTCTTCCTGGGACACCCGCCAACCAGAGGAGGAGCGTGTATGCTGAAATGGAAATCAGAGCAGGCATACGGACACTGTCACAAAGACTAACTGGCCTCAGGTGTCAGCTCTGACACCTGAGATGGGTCCCTTCTCTGTGCGGAGGTCAGAGCACAGGTGGCTTCCCCAGCTCCCCGTCCCCAGGTCTCAGCAGCTGGGGCAGTCTCTGTAACTGACTGTGACCTCCATGGCCTCAGCTTGGGCCCAGAAGGAGGAGGCCGCTGCATGCTCCCTCTCACCTGTCTCATGCCCAGGAGCCCACAGCTCACTACCCGACCCCCAACAAGGCCCCTGGCTCACTGGCTGTGAGTGGGGCCCCCTACACCGCTCACACCCGCACCCCTGAGAGCACCCCGCCAAGGGTGCAGGGGCTTTGATGGCCTGGCCCAGTGCAGGCTGGTGTGAGCGCACAGAGGGCCCCGGCAGTTGCTACCTGGGGCCAGGCACTCTCCTCCATCCAGACAGCGTCTCCTCTGAGCTGGGAACACCCCATCCTGGGCCCTCGCCCTACCTGTGAGGCTGTCTCCTGTGCCCTCAATGACCCACGCTCTCCCACATCCACTCCACTCCTACTGGGCCTCTTCCCAAAATTCACCTTGTGCCCCTTCTTCTTCAAGACCCAGTTCCCACACCTTCTAGAAGTTTCTCTCCCTCCCTCCCTCCCCCCCTGCACCTCTCACCACTCACCTCATGGGACCCTTATGCTTTGTCAGAACACCCTGGCTGGCACACAGGCCCTGGGGGTTCTGCTTCCCGGGGGTGGGCCCCACATCCCACACACCTGGGCTCAGCCACACCTACACGTGCCCTCATTAGCGGGACACCGGTTGGCCTTTAGGGAGGCTCTCCTGCCAGTGGGAGGCTTGGGGTACAAATGTGGACTGAGGCCACCTTGGCCCCACCCACCGGCTGACCTTAGCCTTCCCTCTTGCCCAGCACACACACCATCCCAGCGCTTCACCCTGGGGGTGCCTGGGACAGGGCTCCGAAGAGAGACCTTAGCCCTCCTGAGTCTGTTATGGCCGTTCAAGGACCTACAGTTGGTCTCAATCCATTATATTTTCTTAATAGAGTTACATGTATGTTTCATCCCATTGTAGAAATTATTTTAGAAATACTCATGCATCTTTGCCATTAGGATCTTCATCTGCACTACAGATATGTGGGTCATTAAACACAACTTTCCAGAAGCTTCATTTTCATTTCCATATAAGATAGGGCACATTTAAATTTTTGGAATAATGTGGCTACTGGAGATTTTAACTGGAGCCATAAGTACCATATGTAAAACATTAGGAGCATTCTCCCCCCTCCCAACCCCATTCCCCAGAATGTAACTTTTAATGTGACTGCTTTTTTACTTTTTTTATTTTTTAACTTTTGACTGCTCCTCACAGCTTGTGGGATCTTAGTTCCCCAACCAGGGATTGAACCTGGACCCACGGCAATGAAAGTGCTGAGTCCTAACCGCTGGACCACCAGGGAACTCCCAACATGACTGCTTTTTAAGTGGTCTTAGAGAGCTTGTTTATAACATCTAACACCTACTATCTTAAGGTCAAACCTCCAGGAATGATTTCTAAAATCAGTACTAAGTTTCTTTACCTCCTCTTTTGAAAAACTTATTTCATCAGGTGACTTTTGTCAGCATCAAACACCATAAATGGCTGATGATATTCAGGCTAACAGCCCTTCCCTAGACAATTCTTTGTGGTTCAAAATAATCAAAGGAACTTCCATAATATAAAAGATTTCACGAAACACAAAAGACCCCAAATAGCCAAAACAATCTTGAGAAAGAACAAAACTGGAGGTATCACACTCCCTGACTTTCAGACTATACTACAAAGCCACAGTAATCGAAACAGTATGGTACTGGCACAGAGACAGACACATAGATCAATGGAACAAAACAGACAGCCCATAAATAAATCCCCAAACTTATGGTCAATTAATCTATGACAAAGGAGGCAAGAATATACAATGGGGAAAAGACCATCTCTTCAGTAAGTGGTGTGGGGAAAACTAGACAGCTACATGTAAAAGAATGAAATTAGAACACTTTCCCCACATCATATACAAAAATAAATTCCAGATGGGTTAAAGACCTAAAGGTAACACCAGAAACCATTAAACTCCCAGAAGAAAATATTAGCAGAACCCTCTTTGACATAAATCATACCAATATTTTTTTGGATCTGTCTCCTAAGCCAAAAGAAATAAAAGCAAAAATAAACAAATGGGACCTAATTAAACGTAAAAGCTTTTGCACAGCAAAGGAAACCTATGACAAAACAGAGACAACCTACTGAATGGGAGAAAATATTTGCAAATGATATGACCAATAAGGGGTTAATATCCAAACTATATAAACAGCTCATACAACTCAACATCAAAAAAAAAAAAAAAAACACACAACTTGATTAAGACATGGGGAGAAAACCTTAATAGACATTTCTCCAAAGAAGACACACAAATGGCCAACAGGCACATGAAAAGATGCTCAACATCGTTAATCATCAGAGAAATGCAAATTAAAACCACAATGAGATTTCACATCTGTCAGAATGGCTACCATCAAAAAGAATACAAACAAATGTTGGCAAGGATGCAGAGAAATGGGAACGCTCCTACACTGTTGGTGGAAATGTAAACTGGTGCAGCCACTGTGGAACACAGTATGGAGGCTTCTCAAAAAGCTAAAAATAGAACTACCACATGACTCAGCAATTCTCCTTCTGCATATATATCCAAAAAGAAACAAAAAACAAAAACACTAATTCAAAAAGATACATGCACCCCAATGTTCATAGCAGCATTATTTACAAGTGCCAAGATATGGAAGCAACTTAAGTGTCCATCAACAGATGAAAGGATAAAGAAGATGTGGCACATATATACACAATAGAATACTACTCGGCCATAAAAAAAGTGAAATTTTGCCATTTGCAACGACATGGATGGACCTGGAGGGTATTATGCTCAGTGAAATATGTCAGACAGAGAAAGACAAATACTGTATGATATCACTTATATGTGGAATCCAAAAACTAATACAAACTAGTGCATATAACAAAAAAATAAACAGATTTACAGATATTAACTAGTGGTTACCAGTGGGGAGAATTAACTAGTGGTTACCAGTGGGGAGAGGAAAGGGGCAAGATAGGCATAGAGGATTAAGAGGTACAAACTACCATGTATAAAATAAATAAGCTACAAGCATATATAGTACAACACAGGGAATATAGCCAATATTTTATAATAACTATAAATGGAGTATAACCTTTAAAATTGTAAATCATTATGTTTTACACCTGAAACTTACATAATGTTGTATCAACTATACCTCAGTAAAATATAGTATTCAGTGAGCATCTACTATGTGCTAACACTGTACTAGGCACTGGGAAATTCACTGATGCCCCAGTAGATCCCAACTCTATGATCTCTGAGCCCACAATCCAACGCTGGCCTCAGGCAAGGATCTGGGGACTACTGGAGCCCTTAGGAGAAGCACCAACCAGCTTGGGGAAGACTGGGGAAGGTGAAGATAGCACAAGAAAGGCCAGGGGAGAGTAGCATTTCAGGCAAAAGGATGCCTCACATCCTATCCCAGCTACAAGTTAGATAGATGGTGTGGAGTACTGAATAACGCCCTCCCGAAGGTGTGCATGTTTAATCCCCAGAACCTGTGAATATGTTTTTTCACATGGTAAAGGGACTTTGCAAACGTGATTAAGTTAAGGGTCTTGAGATGGGGAGAGTATCCAGGTGGGCCCAATATAATCATAAGGATCCTTACAAGAGGAGAGGAAAACAGGAAGGTCAGAGTCAGGAGTGGATGTGATTGTGGGAGCAGGAGTTTGCAGTGATTTGAGGAAGCAGCCATGACCAACAGAATGCAGGTGGTCTCCAGAAGCTAAAGAAGAGAAGAAAATATTCTCCTCTCAGAGCTTCCAGAAAGAGATTCCTTCTGGAACCAGCCTGCCAACACCTTGACTTTAGCCCAGTGAGACTGATTTGGGGACCCCTGACCTCCTGAACTGTAAGAGAATAAGTTTGTGTTGTTTTAAGCACCAAAGTCTATGGAAATTTGTTACAGCCGCCATGGGAAACTAACACAGATGGTCAGTTTACACAGCAAGCTACCCGGGGCACACAGGTTCTCTGTGTGCTCCCAGCTCCCATGCCCAGCGCAGGATGGGTTGGGGATTAGAAGCCTCAACAGCTGTGACCCTGCCTGGCATGTTTCCAAGCGTCCCCTCTGGTCCTGATGAATAAGAGAAGCTCCAACAACTTCCTTTTTCCGTGATGGCCCTCAGTTACCATGCAGGACCTCTGAGCTCTGGGACTTCAGAAAGGGGGTGAGGGGACAAAGGCCAGCCCTCATCAAGCCCAGAGCTCTGTTTGTGACCTGCACAGCTCCAGTGCACTGCCTTGCCATCCAACCCTGCCCCCTCCCAGGTCGCTCAGTTCCCTGGCTCCTCCCCCCGCGCCCCCCACCCCCTGAGCCCACTCTGGTGACCAGAGATGCAGTGTCACTGGGCCTGAGCTCCCTTCCTGCCTACACTTCTCAGGGACTAAGCCACACTCCGACCCAAAGCAGCCACATTGCCACCTCCCTCCCCTGATGGCTGGGCCTCTCTGAGCCCCCATCTCTCTTCAAAAGGGTGACACTTTTCTGGGCTCTGATAGAGCTAAGGGTGCTGTCAACAAGGCAACGCGAAGCACCTGCTGAGAGACATCCTCCGCGCATCCACCCCCGCGCCTCCCCGTACTCTGGCTCCTCCTCCTCTGTCCGCCACCCCCTCGCCTACTCGCCACCCCCAACATCCAGGCCTCCCTCAGCCTTGGCTCTTCCTGCCGTCCAGAGTCGCCCCTTCTCTGGGGAGACGGTTGGCAAGCCGGGCCAGGGTCTGGGTCTCTGGCACTGGCCCCCACAAGCCCACCCGGTCCTTGGCGGCCTTGAAACCGGAACCCAAACCCCTCCCTTTGGGCCTGGCAGGCTCTATATGCCTGCAGCCCCGCCCTTGGCCAAAGCCAAAGATCTGTGAGAAGCCCAGCCAAGAGTCAGGCTGGCGAGAGGTGCCTGAGTTCAGGGCCCTGCTGACCTCTCTACGCAGAATGACCTCCACCGGTAACGTTCCAGGAACTTACTTTGCTCAGACCATCCGGCCCGGCGCCAGCCTCTTCCCTTAGGACTCAGCCAGATGCTAACACCGACGAACCTCTTCTTAGCTGGAGCATGACTTCCTAGGGCAACCGCGAAGTCTTCTTAAACCTTCAGGGGTGGGGGGAACTACCTGTGGCCCCGCCCAGAGTTATTGGTGATTGGTGCCTTCATACCGTCTCAGCAGCGTCCTCAGCCTTGGCTGATCATTGCAATCACCTGGGGTGGGGGGGTGGGGACGGGGAGGCACATTAGAAAACTACTGGGCCTGAATCCTGCCCAAGAGAGTTTGATGTGATCTGTTTGGGAGCTGCCAGGCACTGAGCTTTGTAAAGTCGCCCCCGGGGATTCTAAAATGCAGCTTAGAACAACTGATTCTGAACTTGTAGAATGTGTTTTCAAGATAATAGGACTTTCAAAGTAATCCTAGCCGCAGGGACCGGAGCCCAGGCAGCTGTGTGCTGCTTCCAGGCGGGCGGCACCGAACAGGTGAGAGGTGATGCTGGAGGCCGGGCCGATCACCTGAGCAACCTATGGCCCCAGGTCTCCAGGTCTGCAAGGTGTCCCCTGTGGGTCCAGAAAGCAATGGGGGGGGGGGCGGGTGCCAGTGGGGGTGAGGAAGGAGGGAAAGAGATGCGGGGGGGAGGACAAGCTGTCCCCACGAGGGCTGCGACTTTTGACATGCTCTGACTTAACACAGAGGGAATTTCACATGGCAACAGCAGAAGATATTTGCAGCCAAGAAAACCATTCGCTTTGGTTGAAGCCAAATTCAGAGGGCAGTTGGCGTGTGGGTGGGGGAGGGGAGAGGAACAGCAGGATGCTCAGGGAAGCCAGGGCCGCCGGGACCTCGAGAAGCCAGTGTCACAGCGGTCCATGGGGGATGGAGGAGGGACCCTGCAAGGAAGGCCCCTCGGGACGTAGGATAAACACCACATTCCCTTCCATCTGCCAGCTCTTGGCTTTTCTAAGTCAGTTTGGACCTGTCACTGGATGCATACAATAGCCGTAGCTGCTAGGTGTTTATAACCCAATCTCAAAGCTCAAGCTCAAAGTCATCCCCAGTCTGTCCAGTCTCTCCATGTTGGAAAGGACGGAAGGAGGCCCTGCTCTTCCAACATTGTCCCAGTTTTTAGGCTTGTGGCAGGAAAAAGCCATCCAGAATCCCTCTGGTCTATTTGGAAAAGCCTCTCCCTACCTGTATGAGATACTATAAAAAATGCTGGAATATGTCAAAGAAGAGAAGCAAAACACTGCTCTCTGGTGCCTGCCAGCTCCTCTGCTAGCACCTAGGGAAAAGCCTCCGTCACATGACCACAGAGGAGACACAGAGGAGGGGGAGGCTGCATGATGGGCAGGTGGCAAGACTGGACAGGAGGACCGGGCTGGGGGACCCCCAGCTCCAGAAAGAAGACAGAAGTCACAGGAGCCAAGGGCAAAGTTAGTGCATGGACCGGAAACTCAAGGGTGGCCCTGCAGAGTGTTCTCCAGCAGTTCCACCTCCAGGTGATGTCTCTGCAGGCCTCCCAAGCCCCCTTCTTGCAGGCCAGGCAGGAGACGCCCTCTCCTTCTTATTCTGAAAGGGTCTTCATTCTCTTCTAGAACACAGGGGAGCTGCCCTCCACCCCGGCACAGCTGGCCCCTGCAGCTATGTCTGCACCAAGGGTCTAGGCCCTCCTGGCCACAGCTGGAGGGCCCAAGGGTGGACCCCTGACCCAAGCTGGCCAACTGGATTCTCTCTCCTGGGAACGTGATACTGGAACCAGGAGGGGCTGCTTACGTTCTTCAGGGCGTGGGCTCAGGAAATGATGCGAGGAGAAGGCTGCATTAGACCCTAAGCATGGGAAGAGGCTGGCCTGAGGGAGAAGCAGAGGGGAGACAGGGGAAGAGAGAGGCGGTTCCTGCCCGCCCCTGGTTCACACTGCTGTCGGGGAGATACCCCACATACCTGCAACACAAGCTCCCTCCTGCCCTGGCCAGTGTGAGGGGTTCCCCTAACCTTCCACCCACGAGCCCCAAGACGGACGTGACCGCCTCTCACCTCCCTCTCTCTAGAACTGCTGCCCTGAGTGCCAGGCACAACCCGACACACTGCTTCCTAGAGAAACACGCTCTGTCAGAACTGCCAGCATTACCTTCTGACCCTGCAGGGGCCTTTGACCCACTTGGAGAATAAAATTGGGAACTATCTGCCCTGCAGCCATCTGCTGATCAGAGTGGGACAGGAGCTGCCACCCCTGAGGCATCTGCCTCATCTTCCAAGGGGCCGTTTTCTGCTCTGAAGGAACACAGTGCAGGGAGTTTCTTCCACAAATGTGAGACGTGGATAAACCCAGGGAGATGATGACCTCCCCTTCCTTGCACCCAACGCCCGCTTTATAATGGTGTTTATATGACTAGAGAAGAGAGCTGGGGTTTTTTTAAATATAATAAAATATAGAGATTTATATTACGTTTTCTTCTTTCTTTTAGTTAGAAAGAAAAAGATTCCTTCCTATTATTGATTAATGACTCCAGTCTGCCCATCCTTCATGAGACCCTGGCTGTCCAGCATAGGGTCTGTCTGGCTGGAGCTCCCAGAGCAGGACTGACTGCTTGGCCTGTGGTCTGGGTGTTGCCCAAGCCCCCTCCCACCCCCATCTGCACCCTCCACTCTAGTTGGGCCAGGCTCCCTCTGTTCCCCTCCAGCAAATGTTTCTTCCTGCTTTTCCCCCAAACGGGGTTCCTTGCCCTCCATCTTCCTCCCTCTCCTCTCTGCCTGTCTTGGCCTCCTGGTCCCTTGGGTACCAGCCAAGCTGCCTCCTGCACCCGGCCGTCCTTCCCCGCTCGGGCCATGCTGACCTGTCCCTGCTCTGAGCGCCTGTTGTGGCCTTTGTTGTCAGAATTGGCTCCTCCACGCGCCGGGCGTGGTGATCTCACAGTTTCCTGAGACTAGGGCCTGTCTTGCTGGTGGAGCTGCCATCCACATGACGGCCACCCCTGAGCTGCACACACAAGGTGACCGGAGGAGGCTCTTGGCATGGTTTTCAAAGCCTTCCTCGAGCCGGGAACTATTCCAAACTACCTTTCTGGCCTTGTCTCCCCTCCAACCCTCCCTAAACTCGGTCACATGCCTTGTTCATCTTTGTTTCAACCTCCACTCCCTAACCCCAGCACAGCACCTGACACGGAGCAGATCCTCAAAATATTTCTGTTGACTTGAAACCACAAATGCTCGTCGGGTTGAATCAATATTGTTCTCTTCAGGGAGTTGAGAAAGAGAAAGAACCATCTGTTGGGATCCTGTCAAGCTCGGGTTGGCCTTGGCTGAATGCCGACCCCCCAAGAAAGCCTCCATGAATCTGTGAGGCATGATAACCCCAGTGCAGTGGAGACCCAGCTAGAGAGCCCAAGGTCGCACAGAGCCCACCTGACATATCAAGGCCCGTCCAGGTGCTGTGAGAGCTGCCCAGGGGCACAGCCTCTGGGGATACACCCTCTGACAACACACAGAGGTAACATATAACTGATTGTACAAACCAGGAAACTTCTGCACATGAACTGGACATTTTGCTGGGACAATTCCAGATAAGCGGGCTGGGTGGTCCACGCAGGCCATCGATTATGGTCTGTGGTCAAACCCTCCTAAAGAAGAGACAAAATAGAGTTTTCTAAACATAAGAACTTACTAAAACTCAAAGTTGCTTCGGGCCAAGATGGGTTTATTTTAAAAGCCAATTGTGTTGTTGAAGAAAAGGCTATGTTCTCGGCCCATTTTGGCTATGGTCCGGGGCTGCTTGGGGAATCGTGCTGAAGATGTGTATGCCCCTGGGCCTGGCGTTTTCTGAAAACACAACGGAAAACAGGGAGTGATGAGGTAGTGACACCAGAACCTGAAACCTCCTGAGCCTGGCTGTGGGCTCAGACGTGGCTGGCAAATCCCCACGGAGGGAGACGAGGGCCACAGTGGCCGGGGCTGGGGCCTATGCAGCCTGAAATTGGAGCCTGTCCTTGGGGCTGAGACCTGATCCTGTCCACGGCTCTCCCCAAGGCTGCAGAGGTGCTGAGAGAAGAGAGGACAAGCAAGTGACAGCCCAGGGGAGGCGGGCTCACATCCCACCCTCACCTCAGGGCACGCCTTCTCCAGGGCACCCCCTGTCCCTGGGGATGCCAGCGTCTCCCCCCACCTCCACCCTCAATGACCTCAGTCTAGTGGTAATGGGTTGGAGAGAATGGATTGTGAACCTGGGTGGTTGACCTCAAAAGCCCAAACTCGTGTGTTTCCATCATTTTCCCCAGTATAATAGAGTAAGGTGCTTCACTACCAGGGGCTGTGGACCTCGAGCTCAGAGGGATGTATTCTCAAGGGACTGACGAGTTCTAATTTTGAAAAGCCATGTTTTCATTTTGATGAAATTCTTGAAAAATTATTTAGCCAATTATTTAAACAAAGCTTCTCTTCTGTAGTGATAAGATATGAATGTCATTCTCATAGACGAAGACTTTGATTTCTGAGGTCAGTGTTGCCCATGCTGAGGTGCATCCACATATTCTTGAATGCCCCAATATTTTATCTTAGAGACACACTGGTGTCTCTGGGTATCGTTAAGGGAAGGGTTTTAATGTCAGACAGGGCTGGGTTTGAGTCCTAGTCCCACCACCAATGGCTCAATATGACCCTGGGCCACGTGCTTCCCATGCCTCAGCGAGCAAATGAGGTTTTGAGGTTCACTGGGGGCCCCCAAAGACAGACAGCAGCACCAGGCTGGCAGCAGGTACTGCTCCACGCGCTAGCCACCACCGCTATTATTATCCCCTATCATCACCTACTTGTCACTGCCATCCTTCCTTGCAGTTCGTTATCTCTTCAGGAAACAGTGAGAGTGGAAACAGGATTACTAGAGCGTCAGCCCAGAGTGGATGAGATCAGCTGCCTGCAGAAGCTGCTGTAAACGACAGGATGTTTCCCTTGCCAAAAGCAGGGGAGCAGCCTGGAAATCTAATCAACTCCTGGCCAGACGTCAAAGGAAGCTGAAGCCTTTATTAGTGCTCTTAATGAGGAAGCAGCATGCGTGTGGAGTCCTGGAAGGCCAGTCCCCAAACAGGAGGTTCGTGGGCCTGGGCCTCACAAGGCCATCCCTCAGGAGGCTACTGGTTGTGGTTCTCAGACCTTGAGAACATCCGGCTCCGTCCCCCAGCCCTGATTCCACTGTCACCAAGCAAATTTCTGATTGTCGTCGGCTTCCTTCCGAGTTTCCTACAAGGGGAGACGCCCCACAGAGCAGCAGCCCCAGACACCAGCCCCCTCGCTGGACACTTGTAAATGAATTCCACACCTTCCGGCTTCTCCGTCAGTCTCCCTGGAGTTTGGTTAGCATGACTCCAACTTCCTGAGGAAGCTGAGCCCTGTGAGCTCTGACAAAAATCTGTGTTTGGATCATGATAATGCCACTAGGGTGTGAGGCCCCGCTGAAGGCATCCACTAGCCTCCTGCTGTTGGTCTGTCTTTAATATTAGTGGTGGGGCCTCCCCGGTATCCCTCCAGAGAAAGACCACACTGCTGCCGCACTCTAGCACCGCAGCCGGCAGCTCTGCAGCCAGATGACCTGGGACAACCCAGGGGGTGCTGGGGGAGGTGACCTGCAGGCAGCTGCCTCCTGCCCACCGCCCCAGCTCCTCCCACCCTCCTTGTTCGCCCCCCACCCCGGGGTGGTGCCATTTTCTTATGAGCAGAATTCGTGTTTCTGTCTTCCTAACCATCTCCAATAAGGCTACAGACCACTGAGTTTGGGGGACTTTCAGACTGAGGTGCTGGCTAGGAACCACAAGGCCAAGGGAATTCAAACTTTTAGCATCAAACAAACAACAGCCCTAGCCACTTTCATAAGCTCCATGTTATGCTTTTGCCATCTTTCTTGGTCTTCTCTAGGCCTCAGAGGTTCTCACACACTCCCAGAATCCACCTTCTTTGTGTATCTCCATGAACTTGAGCCTCTTCCCTGTCTGTCCCGAGTCCTTGGGGGCAGGATGATGGCTCAGGCCTTAATGGTCCCCTTTGGTTCAATCATAATGTTTCTGCTGTGACTTTTTGCTCCCAGAAGACACATACACAAAGAATGGCAGTTCTGGATGGGCGAGGGCAGCCTGTGCCCACTGCTGGCTTCAATTCGTTAAAGGAGTTTCCCCCCAGAGCATCCAGGACATAACACCGATGGCTAATTACTGTGCTGGCTGTTCGCAACTGGACCCATAATTCAGCCACGGGCTTCAGGTCTGGAGTCACTCTGAGCCTGAAGCTGGCCGAGGGCTTGCCGAGTGAGCTCTATGCCCTTTGCTGCCTTGATAAGCAATTTTAGTGTATATATACTAGAATTGTATATAACTCTGCTACCCCCATCCAACCCCCAATGCCCACTCCCCACCCACCCACCAGCCACAAAACCTACAACCGCATCTGTCTTTTAGGATACTTACTGAACGGGCAGGCAAGAATCGAGGTACTCTGGATTGAAGACAGGAAGTAACAGAACTTACTGAAGGTATTTTCAAGTTATAATGACCTGGTCCTGGGCCTTCACGCTGTAGAAAAAAAATTTTTTTAAGTGTTTCATAAATAGTGATATCAGATATATTTTGATGCTATATTTGCCTTTTATGAATAAGCATATGAATCAGTGTGATAGGGTAGGAAAATCGCTGGATTGGGGCTCTGAAGATCTTATTAAGGTGTGCCCTGGCACAAGCCACTGTGAATGGGAATAATATCTGCTTTACCTGCCTCATGGATGACTGTGAAGACTAGAGTTAGGTGACCTGTGAAAGTCTCCCTTGTCCCTGCCTGGATGCCCTCCCCTCTCCCAGGCCCCCTGCCCACCCCTGCAGGCCTCACTCCATTCTTGTCCCTCTGTTGACGGTGACTTGCTGCTCTGAGGTGTTAGCTTTATAAAACATGCTTATTCTTTCATATAAATGCAGTATATGTTCTCTTAGTCCAAAAAAAAAAAAACAAGTATTCACAGCAATTCACTGACCTAAGTATTGATACAATGCTATGAGGTTAACAGAAATGCATGAACACAATTTTAAAAAGACAAACACCTCAAAAGAAAAGTTAGCAAAAGGCAATTCACAAAGAGGAAATGCAGTGAGGAAATTGGGGGCTGGGGCGGGCTTTAAGGTCATTAATAACCAAATAAGGTGTAATTAAAACAAAGAGGGGCTTCCCTGGTGGCGCAGTGGTTGAGAGTCCGCCTGCAGATGCAGGGGACACGGGTTCGTGCCCCGGTCCGGGAGGATCCCACATGCCGCGGAGCGGCTGGGCCCGTGAGCCATGGCCGCTGAGCCTGCATGTCCGGAGCCTGTGCTCCGCAACGGGAGAGGCCACAACAGTGAGAGGCCCGCGTACCGCAAAAAAAAAAAAAAAAAAAAAAAGAGATACTTTTGTGGGGGCCAGGAAAGAAAGAGAGGGAGAGAGGGAGGGAGGAAGAAAGGGAAGGAGGAAGGGAGGGAGGGAAGGAGGGAGGAAAGCTTTATCCACAGCGTGGACGCTCCTATATGACTCTGGTGGAAGTATTAATTTGATTAGCCTTTCTGAAGCACACAATTTGGCAAGCTATGAAACAGCTTAAAAACAGATATACGTATCCAAAGGGAGAGAAAGAAGAAAGGAGTCTGGTTACAAGATTGTTGCAGGAACCCAGAAAACAAATGATGAGTCCTGAGCCCAGGTATGGCAGGAAAATGAACACAGCCCAAACAGCACAGTAGATAACATAGACAAAATGTTAACCGTTTTTTTCTTTTCTAGCAATTCACTTCTTTTCCTCTCCCATTTTCAAATACCTGTGCTATTTGACAGAAAAGAGTCTTTCTGGCATGATGTCTTGGATCTGTTTCTAAACAACACAGAAACTAGGGGAAGTGGGTGGGGTATGGACTGGCCAGGAGCTGGTCATTTTCGAATGGGTACCTGGGGGTTCTGCCTATGTGGTATACATTTTTAAACTTTCTACAGTACAAAGTTAAAGACAATATATATTTATCATTTTGACCCATCAATTCCATTTTTAGGAATTCTTCCTAAGAAAACAATTGAGAATGTATGCAAATATTTGGCCACAGAAACATTCACTATAACATTGTTTCTAAAAGTTGAAAATTGGAAACAAATGGAATGACCAATGACGTGTGCCTGGTTAAATAAATTGCGATTTTTCCATCCAGCCATCCAGGTTGATGAATTTTTAGGGACATAAACACTATTCCCAAATATTGTTAAGTGAACAATGCAAGCTTTAAAAAATGTGCATAAAAAAAACTGGAAATGGAATGTTCACTGACAGTTTTCTCCAGGTGGTGGCATGTTGAGTAAAAAGAAACTTTTTTTTTTTTTTTTTTTTGCTTATTGGCAGTTTCTAATTTTTCTATGATGGACTTAAGTACTCTTGAAATATGAAAAAATATATACCTAATGTATAGATAAGTGAATATGGAAATTGGGTAAGTGAAAAAGGGGGTAGGGAAAAAAATAAAATGAGCAGTCAGGTTAGAACAGAAATGTTCCTGTAAGATCCTGAAACACATGAGGCTGAGCCACAGGGTAGCTCAATGGCTTTGGCTGAACAAGCACCAACTGCAGCCCCTCCTCAGGATTTAAGAGCAAGGCTTTCAAAACCCTGTTCTCCTTTGGGTGGCACAGCAGCATAATTAGGGCTGCCATTCTCAATTATCCACCACGAATGAAGTCTGTTATTATCAGCCAAGCACAAATCTGATAATCAAGGGATGCGCCTCATCATTTTACAATTCATGGCAGAGAGATGAAAATAGCAATGTTTTCAACCTGATGCATCCATGGGACAAAGATCGCTGTCAGGGCAAGGCTCTCCGTACGACGTGACCAACCTCTGCACTCCCACTGGAGAAGTCCAAGCCACGATAAGAATACAGGCATAGAGGGCTTCCCTGGTGGCACAGTGGTTGAGAGTCCGCCTGCCGAGGCAGGGGACACGGGTTCGTGCCCCGGACCGGGAGGATCCCACATGCCGCGGAGCGTCTGGGCCCGTGAGCCATGGCCGCTGAGCCTGCGTGTCCGGAGCCTGTGCTCTGCAGGGGGAGAGGCCACAACAGTGAGAGGCCCGAGTACCGCAAAAAAAAAAAAAAAAAAAAAAAGAATACAGGCATAGAAAGGTGGGGAAATCTGGACAGGAACGGTTTGCACAAAGTCCCTTTGGTTTGGCCGTAAGAAATGCAAGCTCTCAAGCCAAAGTGGTAGCTGAGGCAAAAGATGCTGCTGAGGGTGCTAATGACTCTATGCCTACGACAGTCTAGCTGTCTGCGGGATGGCTAAGAAATGCTGTGACCTGCACCCTTTCCCCTCAAGCCTCATGTGGCTTTCACTTCTAAGCTTCCAAGTCATGAGCTGCTTGGGAGGCCAGGTGCCAGGCCTGGCAAAGCCCTGATGTGTGCCTATGCCATCCAGCAGCCTCCCTGCATGTGCCTGGTCATCTGAATCAAAGGGCCTGAGACTTAGGGCAGAAAGAAATTACTAAATGCTATTTGTCCCCCATGTGTTACATGGGATCTTTTAAGTGGGGAACATTAAGGAAGTGGATATGGGCCCAAGTTCATATTCCAGAAGCCACAGGAATCCTGCTCTAAGTGAGAAGTAACGGTCAGGCCAGGGCCCTGCAATGGGCGGGAAGCAGCTCCAGCAGAGTCCCCGATTCTGCCCTAACCGAGGATGGCAAGTGGGCAGAGCTGAAAGGAGGGAAGGGGACTTGGTCCAGGATGCCTCTGAATGTGTGTTGAGAAATGGACCCAGTTCAACGAGAGGGGTGTTTAAAACAAGGAGAACAGGGAGGGGTAATATAGGGATAGGAGATTAAGAGGTACAAACTATTATGTATAGAATAAGCTACAAGGATATATTGTACCACACAGGGAATATGACCAATATTTTATAATAACTACCCTTTAAAAATTGTAAATCACTATATCGTATATCTGTAACTTATATAATATTGTACATCAACTATGTATCGATTTAAAAAAAAAAAAAAGGACATTTAACTGTGTCTTACTCCTCCCTGAAGTTGGGGATTCTGCTCTCTGGTTTGCTGGCGATCTTTGAGCATGATCCAGAACTTTGGACCACATTATGTATGATGTGTGGGTGAAGGGTGGCACCCAGGTTCATCAAGCAGTACTAAGCACCTCTTGCACAAATTGGATGGACCATTTCTTAAACCTTCCTATCATCAGGGCCATGCTTTGGCAACTCTGGGTTTCCCAAACTAAACTTTTCAAAGACCATTGACATCTGGTGCCAAGGGAGAACAGAATTATCACCTTCCTAGAATCCCAGAACCTGCTGCCAAAAGAAACGACAGGAACCTTTTATAGTTCCCATTCCTCAATTCGGGGCATGATTACATCTCAACCCTCCTGGTAAGATGATCATATCTTTCTCTTGCCTTTGAAAAAGTCTTATCTAATTGAGTTTCTATTTGAGGACAATCTTAACCTTAACACAGTATTTTATGTATGATAGTATTTTATGATAAATAAAATACTATCACCGACCTAGAGGAGTTTATGGTCCAGTGAGGGACACAGGCAAACAGAAACACCAAAAAAGAATAAATGAAGATGTGAGGAGCTAGGATGGTGCTGAGTGAGGGCAGAGCTAGCTGCATGGCTTCAGGATTCCTAGCCAGGCCCTTGGTGTACCTGGCCTGTGCTAGGTAAGTTTGATCGCAGTGGGATGTTACAAAGAGCAGGAGCTTTCCACTTACTGCAAAGGACTCAGAATGCATGGGTCTCACTCATTTTTCTGGAGTGCTCCTGGGACCGTGTCGTACCATGAAGACATACCATAGCCTTCACCTTGGCCTTCTTGACCTATTTGGTTCCAACCCCTAATGGGCAATAATGCTCAGTACCGTTGTAGGCCTTTGGTAAAAGCCTTGCCACCCCCTCACCTGCCACTGAACACACACCTCCTCCAGGGCTGAGAGGATGGGACTGGCTTATCTACACAACACCACTCAGAAATTGAGAGGTGCCAGGTGCCTCTGAAAGACTATGTGAGAGTAGATGAAATTATCCCACAATTTTGTGTATTGAATTATGTTCTCCCAAATCCATAAATCCTATGAGTTTTTGGTGTGTTGAATTACGTTGAATGTTGAATGGTGTTCCCCCCAAATTCTTAAGACCTGTGGATTTGGAATTCCCAGTACCTCACAATGTGACCTTACTTGGAAATAAGGTCACTCCAGAGGTAGTAAGTTAAGATGAGGTCATTAGGATAGGCCCTAATCCAGTATGAATGGTATTCTTTAAAAGGGGGGAATTTGGGGCACAGAGACACACAGACTGGGAAAACATCATGTGAAGATGAAGGCAGAGATCTACAAACCAAGGAATGCCAAAGATGGCCAGGAGACCACAGGAAGCTATGAGAGCGGCATGGAACTGACTTTCCCTCACTCGAAAGGAACCAAAACTGCTGGCACCTTGATCTTGGACTTCTAGCCTCTAGAACAGAGACAATAAATTTCTGTTGTTTAAGCCTCCTCAGTCTATTGTCCTTTATTATGGCAGCCCTAGCAAATGAATACATAAGTGTTCAGTTCATTTCTTCATTCAAACAATATACAATGTGCCAGACACTGTGCTGGGAGTTGGGAATACAGTGGTATATGATTGCCTCCCAATCTCTGTTCTCCTAATTCCTTAGTATTAGGACAATTTTAAACTGGGCACATGTCCACCCAGAATAAAGACTGAATTTCCCAGCCTCCCTTGCAGCTAGGTGTGGCCACATAGCTAACTTCTGGCCAATAGGATGGAGGTAGAAGAGGTGTATGCAAATTCTAAGGAGCATCCTAAAGGAGGGGGCAGCTCATCCATCTACCCTGTCCTCCTGCCTGCTAGCTGGTCCCATGTTCTCAGCTTTCTGGGACCATGGGTGTGGAAGCAATGCTTAGCAGAGCAGCACACAGAAATCTGGTGCTGCAGAATTACCACACCAGCCCTAAACTGCCTACTGCAGGTACTTTATATAAGAGAGAAATAAGTTCCTATCTTGTTTCTAATATTGTTACCTGTGGGCTCTGCTAGTGGCAGCAGAACTCAGTCTTAATTGACAAGGTAGGCATGTTTCCTACTCTCATGGGGTTTACATTCCAGTAGGGAATGTCTACCTTACAAAAATATGATGAATGTGTGGAGTATCACACAGAGGACATATATGGTGCCATGAGAGCATGTAAGAGGGTAAAACTGACCTGGACTGAGGGGCCTGAGAAGCTCTTTAAAGAAGTACATTTGAGCTAAGACCAAAAGAACAAGGAGGAGGAGGAGTTTGCAGGGCAAAAAGGCTGGAGGAAGGGTCTGTGTAAGAAGAAGTAATGGGGGGCTTCCCTGGTGGCACAGTGGTTGGGAGTCCGCCTGCCGATGCAGGGGACACGGGTTCGTGCTCCGGTCCAGGAAGATCCCACATGCCGTGGAGCGGCTGGGCCCGTGAGCCATGGCCACTGAGCCTGCGCGTCCGGAGCCTGTGCTCCGCAGCGGGAGAGGCCACAACAGTGAGAGGACCGCGTACCGCAAAAAAAAAAAAAAAAAAAAAAAAGAATGACTGGGATTTGTTGCAGTTTGTTTTCTACTCTTTAAAAAAAATCCTGCTATGAGGGAACTGTGCCTTTGGGTCTGGGGATTTGAGGGGCTTGGTCATTATTATCAAAGTGCTAAAAGGGAATGGCGGCTGGTAGAATTTTCCAATACAATTTTTTTCTGTGGGTACAAAAGGGCCCTTTTTACTTTTGGTAGAACATATCTTCTGGTGTCTATCCCAAAATGCTCACATAAACACTCTTCAGTCTTTCCTGTGGACAAAACAATTATGCTGATCCATAATCAATTATTATTATTATTTCAACAATAACTGAAATAGCCAGTAAGTATGCAACCTTACATTGGTAATCTGAAGATTAGAAACCATCTTCCAACCAGACAAATCCCTTCCCAACTGCTTCTCTTGAGAGCCACCTACACCTTGGGACAAAGTGTAATTCATCAATGGAATCCTTGACATAAACAAGAAGGCTGCATTTGTTTTTTTTTTTTTTTGCGTTACGCGGGCCTCTCACTGTTGTGGCCTCTCCCGTTGCAGAGCACAGGCTCCGGACGCGCAGGCTCAGCGGCCATGGCTCACGGGCCCAGCATGTGGGATCTTCCCGGACCGGAGCACGAACCCGTGTCCCCTGCATTGGCAGGCGGACCCTCAACCACTGCACCACCAGGGAGGCCCGGCTACATTTTTTTTAAAAAGTGATAATGGCTTATCCACATGGAGGGGCCTTCAGGCACATAAGACCCTAGAGGATTTTCAAATTCAAAGTTACTGTACTTTTTACAACTAAAAAATGGTGTAGTAATCTGCCATGCCTTCACATGGTCATCCACTCATTTTTTGATAGGCTGCTCCTGGAGATTCTATGCATAAATGATTAACACATTTCAATGAGCTTATTTTCACAGAAGATGGAAAGAAAGAAGGAAGAGATACACACCTGTATGTATCCATCTTTTATAACCTGCCTCATTCCCTAAAGGGTTTAAAGTGACTTGGTGAATGTCTAGAGGTTGTCCTACTCTATTGCACCTGATCTACAGGTCAGATTTCTGGTGATCGTAGGTTTCATGTATACCAATGGTGAGGCAACCTGTCCTAAATCAACAGGGCTCAAGTGACACTGTGACCTTACACAAAATACATTTCAGAAGAATTAAAGAGTGACAAGTTGGTTAAAAAAAAACAAAATGCCAAAAAAAACCCAAAGAAAATTAAAGTGACATCATGTCTCTGGAGGGAATTTTTTTTTTTTTTTTTTTGCGGTACGCGGGCCTCTCACTGTTGTGGCCTCTCCCGTTACAGAGCACAGGCTCCGGACGCGCAAGCCCCGCGGCCATGGCTCACAGGTCCAGCCGCTCCGCAGCACGTGGGATCCTCCCGGACCGGGGCACGAACCCGTGTCCCCTGCATCGGCAGGCGGACTCTCAACCACTGCGCCACCAGGGAAGCCCTGGAGGGAATTTTTTAAGTGGTGGAAAGGATACATAGAAAAGGAAAGGATACATAGGTTTCATTCATTCATTCAACACATTTTTGGAGCACTGTCCTAGGTGCTGGGGGCATTGAATAAGACAGCCCCTTCTTTCATGGATCTTACATTCCAGAAGGTGATTACAAACTCTCTAATTTGATGACATAAACATTTTACATTTTAGGAACTTCCCTGGCAGTCCAGTGGTTAAGACTTCGCCTTCCAATGCAGGAGGTGTGGGTTCCATCCCTGGTCAGGGAGCTAAGATGCCACATGCCTCGCAGCCAAAAAACCAAAACAAAGAACAGAAGAAATGTTGTAACAAATTCAATGAAGACTTTAAAAATGGTCCACATCAAAAAAAACTTTAAAAAAAGTTTTTTTACATTTTAAACTTCTGTATATAAAAAAACACAAAGTAAAAGGGAAAAATCCCCGAAAAACTTCCACAAATAGAAACTTCCACAAATAGAACTGCTAATATCTCTTCACTATAGAGTTTATACAAATCAACAAAAAAGAATGTTAAAGCTCCACCCAGTAGATAGCTGGGTAAAGAATGTGGCCAGAAAGTATGCAAGAAGGGCCACAAGGAACTGGCTAACAAATAATTAGAATGTGTAGCCTCCCATCCTACAGATTAAAATAATGAAATATCATTCTTTTACCATCAACTTAACAATGATAAACAAGATTTATAAAAATTTTGTGAAATAGGCACTCTTTTTTTTTTTTTTTGGCCGAGCTCTGTGACACAGGGGATCTTAGTTCCCCTGTATTGGGAGCACAGCATCTCAACCACTGGACCGCCAGGGAAGTCCCAGTACTCTCTTTTGTTAATCTATCTATTTATTTATTTTTGGCTGCATTGGGTCTTCATTGCTGCAAGCGGGCTTTTCTCTAGTTGCCGCGAGCAGGGGCCACTCTTCGTTGCAGTGCGCAGGCTTCTCATTGTGGTGGTTTCTCTTGTTGAGGAGCACGGGCTCTAGGCACGTGGGCTTCAGTAGTTGTGGCATGTGGGCTCAGTAGTTGTGGCTCGTGGGCTCTAGAGTACAGGCTCAGTAGTTGTGGCACACGGGCTTAGCTGCTCTGCAGCATGTGGAATCTTCCTGGACCAGGGTTTGAACCCATGTCCCCTGCACTGGCAGGCAGATTCTTAACCACTGCGCCACCTGGGAAGTCCCCCGGTACTCTCTTGATTGCCGGTGGAGATATAAATTAATGTAATACTTTTTTTTTTTTTTTTTTTGCGGTACGCAGGCCTCTCACTGCTGTGGCCTCTCCCGCTGCGGAGCACAGGCTCCGGACGCGCAGGCTCAGTGGCCATGGCCCACGGGCCCAGCCGCTCCGCGGCATGTGGGATTCTCCCAGACCGGGGCACGAACCCGCGTCCCCTGCATCGGCAGGCGGACTCGCAACCACTGCGCCACCAGGGAAGCCCTGTAATACTTTTTAAAACAGATCAAGAACCTGTATATAATCTTTACTCTAGTAAATCCTATTTGTGATGATCTATAAAAAATGACTCCCAAGTTTAGAAAAGACTTTATGCGTTGTCTTATCATAGCATTAGTCTTTTGATCTGTGTATTCAGCACCATTGTCCTTGCGTAACAAAGCTGTGAATGTAGACAGAATTTGTCATAGCACAAAAGAATTCTCCAAAGAGTTGAGCACTAATAAAATTATATCCTATTTAAATATCCCTCCCTGCTTAACACTAGCATCCATCACTGCAGACAGGTGAGGTTCTTTGTGAGTCAGTTTCTCTCCCTCATTAAATGATATTCAACAACACACTGCAAATAAAATGCAAACCCACTTCACATGAAAATGCAAATTTTACCAAATAATGCAAGATTTCGTGAAGCTGATGTAAGTAATGAAGTGCCTAAATCACAGGAACAGTCTTTGATTGACCAGTGAGGTTCCAACAAAGTTAAATCAGTTAAAAAGAAAGAAGAAAAGCTGGACAAGGATTGTGACATTATTGGCACTTCAGTAAAGAATGATTTACAATATCATAGAAGACACCCTTGGGAAAACTGATGAACCTTCAAATATTTTTTTCTAAAATTTGTTCTTTATGATTTCATTAGAATATCAAATATGAAATGAAGGATATCACAATACTATCATAAAATATTGTCAGAAAAAATAAACTAAAATCAACACAATTTCCTTTTTTAATATGATTTAGTACATAGTTGCAGTTATATTTTCATGATTTTTAGTTTAACTCTTTTTTTAATTGAAGTATGATTTATTTACAATGTTGTGTTAATTTATGCTGTACAGCAAAGTGATTCAGTTATATATACATATATACATTCTTTTTTTTTTTTTTTTTTTGCGGTACGTGGGCCTCTTACTGCTGTGGCCTCTCCCGTTGCGGAGCACAGGCTCCGGACGCGCAGGCTCAGCAGCCATGGCTCACGGGCCTAGCCGCTCCACAGCATGTGGGATCTTCCCGGACCGGAGCACGAACCCGTGTCCCCTGCATCAGCAGGCGGACTCTCAACCACTGCGCCACCAGGGAAGCCCCATATGTACATTCTTTTTAAAATTATTTTCCATTATGGTTTATCACAGGATATTGAATATAGTTCTCTGTGCTCTACAGTAGGACCTTGTTGTTTATCCATTTTATATATATAATAGTTTGCATCTGCTAACCCCAAACTCTCAATCCATCCTGCCCCCACCGCCCCCCTCCTTGGCAACCACAAGCCTGTTCTCTATGTCTGTGAGTCTGTTTCTGTTTCGTAGATAGGTTCATTTAGTTTAACTCTTTTTCAGTAAAGTTCAATAACTTTATTGATTACTCTGAAATTTTGATTCCATTTAAAGTAGGTTCACCTTAATAGGTCTTTTTTGTGGGTTAAGTTATACTTAGATAATGAAGCCTCCTGTATAAGGAATACTGGAAAATGAGGTTAATCATCAACAGGAGAATGGGTGAATAAATTGAGATGTGATAACTTGATTATTTACCCAGTAAAAAGAAATTTTAACAGGATTTCTAATAACATGAAAGTGGAACATACGCTAATTGAAAAAAAGGAAATAAAATTGTAGTGTACCATAATCACAAGTATGTTTTTGAAACTGCACAGAAAAAAAGGGAGAAAATTACTTAACATTATTGGTTGCTTACGAGTAATAGGAAATTTTAAAAATATAATTTTCTATATTTTCCAAATTTTATTCACTCATTTTTATTCTAACTTAAATTTTTTTTTTTTTTTTTTTGCGGTACGCGGGCCTCTCACTGCTGTGGCCTCTCCCGTTGTGGAGCACAGGCTCCGGACGCGCAGGCTCAACGGACATGGCTCACGGGCCCAGCCTCTCCGCAGCATGTGGGATCTTCCCGGACCGGGGCACGAACCCGTGTCCCCTGCATCGGCAGGCGGACTCCCAACAACTGCGCCACCAGGGAAGCCCTAACTTAAATTTTTAAATATATTTTTACTTAAATTTTAAGATATTTTATTAAATTTATAGATAAAAATCGTTTTAAAAATCAACTGGAACCAAAAGTCTTATAATGAAAAACATAAGTCTTTGGTCTCATCCCCCTCCAATTTCATTCCCTAATGGGTTTTGTTTTTCAGAGAGTATAACATGCAGCACAGGACGGTGAACACAGTTCTTTCACTGAAATGATATTATTCTAATTCTTTTAGGCAACTAGCACTCTTAGAAACATCTTTTCCACATATGTCTTAGGCACACGTGTCTGAGCAGGCTCTAGAGAGCCTAAGATAGCTATTTTTAACTCTTAGTTGTTCTTCTGGGAGTTATTTCCTTATCACTAAATATGTTCATATTGTTATTCCTTAATTTATATTTTAGAAATTATCTCTTGGTAACGTCCTGGAATAAATGAAGATATGGCTTTCTTGCTCTATCCACTATTCCTCTCTCCCCATCCACTCAAAGTAGCATTTTAAATCACTAATCAATGTTTACTAAAGAAATATTATTCCTTGCAGAGTCAAGTTATATAATATGATTTCTTGTCTTGCACCGTCTTTTGTTTTACCTGGAGTTAATTAGTGCCTTGTTTTTTCACTTGCACACTTTGCTATACATACTTTCTTATATTCTCCCATCACATCAGCTGTTCTTGAGTCCCTTTTTCCTTAGAAACATTCCTTCTGGAGTTCTTTACTTTCCTTCTCAAATGTGGATTGTTTCTCTCTCAGCCTGCTGTACAGTGGTCCACCTGGGACATCTTTTAACTACTTTCCCAAGTTGGATCCACTTTCTCCTGGATCCTATTCCTTCCTCTTTCTGGATTACTCCTTTGTTTTGCTGTATTTTGTCACCAATGGCACCTTTAAAAAGGGTATCTTGGAGGTAATTCTTACGAATTTTTGCGTGTTTGAAAATGTCCTTTAGGAATTTAGGATTAACATATATACACTATAAAATAGATAACCAATAAGAACCTACTGTATAGCACAGAAAACTATACTCAATATCTTATAATAACCTATAATGTAAAAGAACCTGAAAAAGAATATATATATGTATATGTATGTGTGTAGGTATAACTGAATCACTTTGCTGTACACCTGAAACTAATACAACATGGTAAATAAACTATACTTCAATGAAAAAATTTTTAGGGCTTCCCTGGTGGCACAGTGGTTAAGAATCGGCCTGCCAATGCAGGGGACACGGGTTTGAGCCCTGGTCCAGGAGGATCTCACGTGCGGTGGAGCAACGAAGCCCGTGTGCCACAACTACTGAGCCTGCGCTCTAGAGCCCGTGAGCCACAACTACTGAAGCCCGCGTGCCTAGATCCTGTGCTCCACAACAAGAGAAGCCACCACATTGAGAAGCCTGCGCACCGCAACAAAGAGTAGCCCCCGCTCCCTGCAACTAGAGAAAGCCCGTGCCCAGCAACGGAGACCCAACGCAGCCAAAAAATTAAATAAATAAATAAATAAATTTATTAAAGTAAAAAGTTAAAAAAAGAAAAGAAAAGCCAGTGTAGCAAGACTCTCAGCGGGAGCCTAAGCTGCAGCCCTCCATCGTAAGGATGTTCAATGATCAAGGCCCAGTAGGCGGGCTGGCATGTGGGTCTCGCAGGAGAGAGAACCCATCCCACTGCAAACGGGGTCAAGCAGGCCAACCCGGCCCCATGAATAAGCCTCAGTCATCAGTGGGGAGTTGTGACCCCAGAGACGGTACAATGTCTGCCACTTGGATTTGACCCCAGATCAGCTCTACACATCTAAAGACATTAAGCAAGTCACTTGGTCAAGCTCACTCATGGGGCTGCTCAGGTTCTGAGTCACCAAAGACTGAGTCTAAGTCCTGGCTCTACCTTGGGCCACTGACTTCCATTTCCTAACCTATCAAAGAGAGATGATAAATAGCACCCTCCCCACATTGCAGTGAGGATGAAATGATATGGGGTATGTCAGTCACTGAGCACTGTGCCTGGCACCAGAAAACCAATGAACGATGGTCACCACCATCATCAAAACTGACCCCAACAGAGTAGGTAAGTTTCTTCTCGTTCTAAGAGTCCTTGGCAGTTCTATGACTATGACGTTAATATCTAGAACAAGGAAACTGAATGATAAAAGTGATCAAATCATTTTCCAGATAAAGGCCTAAGGATTAATGCATTTATCTCCGGAAGGTCTGGGATGATGTTCTCCTAGCAAGCATCATTTCTTCACCACACTCACACTGCGTGCCACTATCTCCCACCGTTGGGATCAAAGCCATTTGCTCTGTGCAGTTTACAAGTCTGTGGATCTAACAAACCCGAAAGTCTGCTCTGGGAGTGTGTGTTTAAGACAGAAATGAATCACAGCCCTGAGCTATTTCTTTGTCTTGGAACATTTTCCATGAAAGTATTCTTTTCACTTTGTTGAAGGACAGGATGTTCCAAATTGTGAATCACTTTTATTTATAAAATGGGATGAATGAGGTGACATCAATGAAAACGGCAGAATAAGGATATCCGAAAAACTCCTCCTCCATAAAGCGATGAGAACAAAGGCAAAAGTGTCAGAATCAACTGCTTTGTGCTACTTCACATACCAGGCTGCTTATCCTTCAGGATGCCTAACCTGGACTAAAACCAAATTAATTTTAACTGAGTCTGTTTACTAATAGTAAATAAATCATTATTAACTCATGGCATTCATTTAAAACATGCATTTCAAAGGAAGTACAGTATCAGCCAGTGGGGGAGAAAAAAAAACTGATGTCTTGACTGCTTGCTGCCAAATCGACCTGAACACATGCATTTATCTCCATTCCTCCCCAATCAAATAAAAAAGGCACAACTATCTCCCCTCAGACATATACACCTGTACACACACAACTGTACACACACACACAGAACCAAGCGAAGAGACAACAGCCAACAGAGATCATGTGTTTGGGGAAGATGTGAAACGGTGTGGAGGAATGGTCCCTGAGGTAGCAGGGTGGAGAATGCTAAAGCCCAGTGTGTGGAGAGGGCCTGCTGATGAGAAGCGGGCTGATATGCTCCACAGAATCCAAGAAAAGCTCAGAAATTTCAGGCTTTAGACACCTGTGAGGTGGAGGCGAGGGTAAGGCTGAAAGCAGGAAGATTGACTGAGTGTCTTTTCCCCAGGTCCCTACCTACCTACTCCCAGCAGTCAGGTAGCTACCCTTCCCTCATCCCTGTAGGAAATGGAGGTTTTCATTTCCAGGGAGACTGAGCCAGAGATCTGGACCCAGGAGCCCCAGGCACTGTTAGGACAGGGGCTTTTACTGAAAACAGGAATTAAGAGAACTTCTAGACATACAGATGGCCAACAGGCACATGAAAAGATGTTCAGCATCACTGCAAATCAAAACTACAATGAGGTATCATCTCACACTGGTCGGAATGACCATGATCAAAAAGTCTACAAATAATAAATGCTGGAGAGGATGTGGAGAAAAGGGAATCCTCCTACACCGTTGGTAGGAATGTAAATTGGCACAGCCACTATGGAGAACAGTATGGAGGTCCCTTAAAAAACTAAAAATAGAGTTACCATACCATCCAGCAACCTCATCCCTGAGCACATACCTGGAAAACATGAAAACTCTAATTTGAAAAGATACATGCACCCCAATTTTCATAGAAGCACTATTTACAACAGGCAAACATGGAGACAACTCAAATGCCCATCAACAGATGAGTGGACAAAGTAGATGTGGTATGTATATATACAATGGAATATTACTCAGCCATAAAAAAGAATGAAATATTGCCATGTGCAGCAACATGGATGGACCTAGAGATTATTATACTAAGTGAAGTCAGAAAGAGAAAGACAAATACCATACGATATCACTCACATGTAGAATCTAAAAAATAATGCAAGGGAATCTATATACAAAACAGGAATAGACATAGAAAACAAACTTATGGTTACCAAAGGTGGAGGGGCGGATAAAGTAGGAGTATGGGATTAATAGATATAAACTACAACCCACAAAACAGATAAGCAACAAGGACTTACTGTATAGCACAGGGACTATATGCAATATCTTGTAATAGCCTGTAACTGAAAATAATCTGAAAAAATATATATATAAAACAGAATCACTTTGCTGTATACCTGAAACTAACAAAATATTGTAAATCAACTATACTTCAATTAAAAAAGAGAGAGAGAACTTCTGCACAACGAATGGTGAAACACCACCATCCCAGCACAGCCCGTTCCCCCACTCAGTAACCAGAACACTGGCAACCAGCTTATAGCCTAGGCAGGAGGCTGAGGAGTCATTCTGAAGCAACTGACAAGTTCAAAAGAGAAAGCCTAACAGATACAAACATTTATGAGCTACAGAGAGGAAAAGCCAGTCCTCATCTTATCAGTCTACTGTGAAATCCACCTGGAAATAATCCCCACCTGTATTAGTTTCCTGTGGCTGCTATAACAAATTACCAGAAATTTGGTGGCTTAAAACAACATAATTTTACTCTCCCATAGTCCTAGAAGCCAGAAGTCCCAAATCAATTTCACTGAGCTGAAATCAAGGTGTCGGGAGGCCTGTGGTCCCTCTGGAGACTGTTAGAATCCATTCCCTGCCTCTTCCATCTTCTGGTGGTGCCACCTTCCTTGGTTTTTGGCCACATCACTCAAATCTCCACCTCCCTGGTCACATTGCTTTCTCCTCCTTTCTTAAATTTCCCTCTGCCTCCATTTTATAAGGACATTTGTGATTGCATTTAGGGCCCACTGGATAATCCAGGATAATTTTTCCATCTCAAGATCCCTAACATACTCACATCTGCAAAGTTTTTGCCATCTGGTAACATTTATAGGTTCTGGGCAATAGGACTTGGGCACATCTTTGTGGTCTATTATTTAGCCCACCACACCACCCACATACAGAAGGTTTTCAATTAGCTTTTTAGTTTCTCACACTTAAGTATTAGTGAAATAAAAATTTTTTCACCTTTATTGGATATCTGAATTTCTTATTTTATGAATTGTCTATTCACTGCCTTCATCCGTTTTACTTTTCTATTGGTGTTTTTCCTATAACTCATCAAGAGAATTTCAGATAAGGCCATTAACCATTTATCTGCCATGTATGTTGAAAATACTTTTCCTAATTCACATTTGCCTATTAACTTTGTTTACAGTTTGTTCCCTGATGTACAAAAAATTCAGAATGCTATGTAATCAAATCTAAGACTTCTTTTCCTTTGCAATTCATCCACTGCTGTTATCTCAGAAAGTCAGCCTTATCCTAAAATTAGATATATGCTAACATATTTTACCCTGGTTTTATAGTCTCAAAAGTACTTAATTCTTTAATCAATATAGAATTTATTATAATATGTGGTATGAAGAGTCTAATATTTACAAGTTAATTAATCAATTGTCTAGCACAAAATAGCTCTTCCTTTCCCTACTGATTTGTCATACCATCTTTATCAAATATAAAAATTTTACATATTCTAGAGTCTGTTTTTGAGCTCTGTTCAGTTGTCTCAACTCCTCTTTCATATGCTCGCTGTATCTTTTCCCCCTCAAGTTTCTAGTTACAAATAAATAATCATAGTCCATCAAAACACCCCAAAATAACTTCATATTTTCTCATTCTTTCTTTTTTTATATTTTGGCATCCTACTGATTAGTTACTTATCTAAAAGAGTTCATTTTTATCAAATACATGTACATGTATTTGAAAATTTTTAGAAACAGGAAAGCACTTTCACCTTTTTTAAGGAAAGAAACTAGGACTACTTTTCTTTCTTGCTGTTCATACAGTGATATATTGAATATCTTTGATGATTTAAATAATTAATTAATTCAACAAACACTATGTGTCAGCCATTTTCCTAAGCACTAGGTATACAAGACAAAAACAGACAAAAATCCCCACCTTCATGAAGCTTACATTCTGGTGGGGGAGACAGATAAAAACAGGATACATAAATTTTTAAATGTAATGTATCAGGCAGTGATGAGTGCTATGGAGAAAAATAAACCAAGAAAGAGGGACAGGAAATTCTGAACAGGTGACTAGAGATGACCTCAATGAGAAGGTCATATGAGTCAAGACCTAAAGAAAGTAAAGGAACCTTTACTTTTCTTCTATAACTTGACACAAATGGGTTACTTACATTGAAATAACCAGTGTATCTTTAGATATATTTTAAGTATATATTTTTTAAAAAATTTATTTATTTTTGGCTGTGTTAGGTCTTCATTGCTGCACGCAGGCTTCTCATTTTAGTGGCTTCTCTTGTTGCGGAGCAAGGGCTCTAGGTGCATGGGCTTCGATAGTTGTGGCTCACGGGCTTAGTTGTTCCACAGCATGTGGGATCTTCCTGGACCAGGGCTTGAACCCGTGTCCCCTGCATTGGCAGGCGGATTCTTAACCACTGCACCACCAGGGAAGCTCTTCAGTATATCTTAAATCAACTACATTAATCATTCATTGCTTTTCTACTACGATGAGTGAAATGTTAATCTTGATATATCAAAAAGGAATCATCGTATATTTTAAACATCAAATTCATTATGAGTTAATTGTCTACCAATGTACTTACAGGAGTGAAGCAGCCTGTTGGAAACCTTTGAACTGTAGAACGAAATACAAAGCTCCTATATTAAAAAAACAAAAATAGATATGATCTTCTAAATCTATTTTTTTTTAATGTGAGGATCTTTAACATATTCCCTGTCTCTCATTAAATATTTTAAAATGCTAATCTGGGGACTTCCCTGGTGGTGCAGTAGATAGGGCTCTGTGCTCCCAGTGAAGGGGGCCCAGGTTCGATCCCTGGTCAGGGAACTAGATCCCACATGCATGCCACAACTAAGAGTTCGCATACCACAACAAGGAGCACACGTGTTACAACTAAGGAGCCCACCAGTCACAACTAAGGAGCCCACCTGCCGCAACTAAGGAGCCCATGTGCTGCAACTGAGGAGCCAGCGAGCCGCAACTAAGACCCAGCGCAACCAAATAAATAAATAATAAATATTTTTTAAAAATGCTAATCTAATATGATGGGCATAAATGAGGTTTAAAAGTCGTTAGTGTTGGGACTTCCCTGGTGGTACAGTGGTTAAGAATCCATCTGCCAGTGCAGGGGACACAGGTTAGATCCCTGTTCCTGGAATATCACACATGCCGTGGAGCAACTAAGCCTGAGCACCACAACTATTGAAGCCCGTGTGCCCTAGAGCCCACACACCACAACTACTGAGCCCATGCGCCTAGAGCCCGAGCTCCACAAGAGAAGCCACAGCAATGAGAAGCCCATGCACAGCAACAAAGACCCAACGCAGCCAAAAAAAAAAAAAGTCATTAGTGTTGGTGGTTAAGTATGTAAATAGAAAGGCATCAGTGAAATTAGTAAAAGCAATTTAATAAGTATATAATTACCTGGAAGCATGCTTGGGAACTTGTGCAGGAAGTAGCTCGTATTGTCCTGGTGAAAGCTGAACAGACTACACAGAATGGACAAGGACATCAATAAGAGATTAATACAGGTCTCAAACTCACTTTATTATCTATCATTCATAATCCTTTATTTTATTACCATACAACATTATATAATTTATTTTCTATTTTGAGAGCGGAAAAGGTACACTTTCAAAGGTAGAGCTTCAAAACACTCAACAGATATTCACTTTTCATGATGAATATTATGACAGTATGCCTACAGTGGTATGGAGAAAAATGCTGTACAATTAATCATATTTTAAATGTACTAGATTCAACAAATCCAATTGATCACCAATTAGTGAGCCTGCTCTGTTGGTAAAGAACTGTGCTAGGTATGGTGGGGAATACAGGAGTGTTCTCATAATACATAAACAATGCTAATATAAAACACTATAATCAACACTAAAAGAAAGATTGAAGATGTTGGGGATAGGGAGAGATTAACCCAACTGGGTGACCAACAGCTAACATCACATACTCAATGGTGAAAAGCTAAAAGCTTTTCCTCTAAGGTCAGGAACAGGACAAGGGTGCCTGTGTCTCCATTCCTATTCAACATAGTACTGGAAGTCCTAGCCAGAGTAATTAGGCAAGAAAAAGAAATAAGGTAACCAAATTGGAAAGGAAGAAGTAAAACTGTCCCTGTTTGCAGATGACATAATCTTATATATAAAAAACTCTAAAGACTCCACCAAAAAACTGTTTGAACTAATAAGGAAATTCAGTAAAGTTGCAGGATACAGAAACAACATACAAAAATCAGTTGAAAAAAAATCAGTTGAGTTCCTATACACTAACAATGAAGTATCTGAAAAAGAAATTAAGAAAACAATCTCATTTACAATAGCATCAAAACATAAAATACTTAGGAATAAATTTAACTAAGGAGATGGAAGATCCGTACACTGAAAACTATAAGACACTGATGAAAGAAACTGAAGAAGACACAAATAAATGGAAAGATATCCCATGTTTATGGATTAGAAGAATTAATATTGGTAAAATATCCATATTATCCAAAGCAATCTACAGATTCAGTGCAATCCCTATCAAAATCTCAGCAGCATTTTTTCAAAGATATAGAAGAAACAATCCTAAATTCAGTATGGAACCACAAACGGCCCCAGATAGTCAAAGCAATCTTGAGAAAGAAGAACAAAGCTGGAGGGATCACACTTCCTGATTTCAAACTATATTGCAGAGCTACAGCAATCAAAACAGTATGATACCAGAATAAAAACAGACACATAGACTAAAGGAACAAAATAGAGAGCCCAGAAATAAATCCACACAGAAACAGTCAACTAATCTTTGACAAGGGCACCAAGAATACACAATAGGGAAAGGATAGTCCCTTCAATAAATGGTATTGGGGAGACTGGATATCCACATGCAAAAGAACAAAACTAAACCCTATCTTATGCACAACTACTAACTCAAAATGATTGAATACTTAAACATAACATATGAAATGATAAAACACCTAAAAGAAAACATATAGAAAAATCTCCTGGACATTGGTCTCAGCAATGATTTTTTTAGATATGACACCAAAAGTACAGGCAACAAAAGCAAAAATAAACAAGTAGGACTACATCAAAGTATAGCCAAGGAAACAATCAATAAAATGCAAAGGCAACCTAAGGAATGGGAGAAAATATTTGCAAACCATATATCTGATAAGGTGTTAATATCCAAAATATATAAGGAACTCATACAACTCAATAGCAAAAAGACAAGGAATCAAATTTAAAAATGGGCAAAAGACTTGAGTAGACATTTTTCCATAGAAGACATACAAATGACCAACAAGTACATGGAAAGGTGCTCAACATCACTAATCATCAGGGAAATGAAAATCAAAACCACAATGAGATATCACCTCACACCAGTTAGAATGGCTATTATCAAAAACACAAGAAATAACTAGTGTTGGTGAGGATGTGGAGAAAAGGGAACCCTTGTGCACTTTGGTGGGAATATAAAATTGTATAGCCATTATGGAAAACAGTATGGAGGTTCCTCAAAAAATAAAAACAGAACTACCATATGATCTAGCAATCCCACTTCTGGGTATATATCTGAAGGAAACAAAATCAATATTTGGAAGAGATACCTGCAGTCCCATGTTCACTGCAGCATTATTCACAATAACCGAGCTATGGAAATAACCTAGGCACCCATCCATGGATGAATAGATAATGAAAATGTGATATATATTCCCTTAATGCATAAACTATATTGGAATGTTGTTCAGCCATAAAAAAGAAGGAAAGCCTACCATTTGCAACAACATGGATGAACCCGGAGAACATTATGCCAAGTTGAATAAGCCAGAGAAAGACAAATACCATTTTGTAACAGTTATATGTGCAATCTAAAAAGGTTGTACTCATAGAAACAGAGAGTAAAATGGTGGTTCCCAGATTGGCAGGTGGGGGAAATGGGGAGATGTTGGTCAAAAGGTACAAACTTTATTATAAGATGAATAAGTTCTGGAGATAGAATGTACAGCATGGTGACTATAGTTAATAATACTGTATTGTATACTTGAAAATTGCTAAGAGAGAAGATCTTATGTGCTTTGTGGTTTTGTTTTTTTGTTTTTCTTTTAATTATTTGGCTGTGTCCCATGGCATGTGGGATGTTAGTTTGCAACCAGGGATCGAACCCGCACAGTAGAAGTGTGGTCTTAAACACTGGACTGCCAGGGAAGTCCCCATTCTTATGTGCTCTTATCACACACACACACAAAATGGCAACCATGTGAGGTGATGGATGTGCTAATTAACTTGATTGTGGTAATCATTTCACAATATGTGTGTGTGTGTATATATATATATATATATATATATATATATATATATAACAAATCATGTTGTACACCTTAAATATATTCAATTTTATTTGTCAGTTACACCTCAGTAAAGCTGGGGGGTATAATTAAATAAATAAATCCAACTGGGGGATCTAAAGATGGTAAAGACAGTGAGATTTGAGTGGGGTTTTAAGGAAGGTAAGACTTCCTTGAGGGAGGCAAGAGAGGGATTCTAAGAAGGAGAAACACCGTAGAATTCTTCCATTTTGGGAAGGATTCTTCCCAGGATTCAGTAGTATAACTCCTCCTTGCCAGCTCCTTGAACACAGGAAGTTCTGGAGGTCCGGTCAGTCTTCCCCTGGCTTCTCATTCTCTTTCCTTCCCTCCCTCCCTTCCTTCACACATCCCACTCTCTGTGCTTACCAGTTCCTGACACTCCCTTATTTCCCTTACCTCAGGGCTAATATCCACAGACCCAAGGACAGTGGAGCCACCCAGGTAGTTTGCAATGTTTCACAACGGGCAGAGAGATAGTCTCTTCTACAGTGGATTTTTCAGTCCATTAGAAATCCTATCAGGATACTCGTAAGATGAATGCAGCCAAAAGACTGTCAGGTACAATATTTTTAGGTACTACTGGTGGAAATTTCATCCAGTGTGTCTTCTTCTCTGAGAAATGGTCTCTTGCTTCACATGGAAGTATCAGTGACTCACCACCCAAACATCTTTATGGTCTGAGAAATAGACAGCATTGGACTTTCTCAAAAAGATGCCTGTCTAATGGTACCAATGATGTTGTTCTTACCAGCACCCTGTAATTTTCATCAGCTCCAGAAACTATGTGAGTCCCAGTCCCTGAGATGTCTTCTGTATCAGATTCACTTTCACTTACCATTCTCTTCACAAATTTACTTGTGACAATCACTGCTCTGCCTTGCAGTTGCTCTATGAGAGTTCATCCTCAAATAATACCTGCTAAATGAGCCAACTTTGAGCACCATTTTTTTTTCATTTAATTGCATGATGAACTGTTCCATCTTATCAATGCTTTGCTCTTCATTATTCTAACACTTAAGTCTTCGATTCCCTGAAGTATTACCTGCCAGCCCCCTCCTAGACACAAAATTTCTCTCTGTTGACACCTTGCTCAATGAAAAACCATCCTGTTGAAAATTCATTCCTTCAGCCATTATTTTACTATGAAGCACTTTGCAAATAAACATGTCTTCAGAGATATTTGATCACAGCTATGAACACAGCTAACAAAAACCAATGAACCGGTTAGATTTTCTCAACCATCATCTCCCAATCAGCTGTTCAAGGATGTCTTTTGAATGCATTGAAATGGATCCTTGGATTCATTCTCTGAGTTAATAGAGGTGCCATTCCATCCTGCCTACCTCCTTTTGACCTAAAACAGATATTGGGAGGTAGTGGGGGGGTGTGGGCAGAATCACCACATTTGTTTCTTTTCACATAAGTTTCATCTTCTAAGACAATGCTAAAGCTAACCTAGACAGAAGTTTGAGGCAATTTTAAATTTTGTTTAATTGTGCTTTTCATTGAAATGTCTCTAGCCTAGGAAGTGAATAAGTTTTAAAATGGAAAATAAAAAGAAATAAGAGCAAAAATATTAGTTGGAAAAATTTTTGATTTCTACAAATGAACATGAATGAAAAGACTATTACTTGCACACTGAAAACAAGTCAAATCTATAGAAAGAAAAAAAATTAAAGGTAAGTTAAGTCTCTTTGCTCCCTACCTAACCTCTGCTTCCTAAATGGAAACCACTGTTAATGATTGCTTAAGTATCACCCAAGAAAACAAGTATGCATTTAACATCGTATATATATTTGTTTTTATTTTTACAAATGGGATTATGCTATAAATATTGGTCTGTTCCTTGAGTTTTTTCATTTAGTAATATATCTTGGAGGTGCTTCCATATCAACACAGATAGACATACCTCATTATTTTTAATGGTAGCACAGCATTATATGGATGTAGCATTATATAACTAGCCCTCTAGTTAGATAAATTTATGAACAATGCTGCAGTATTTTATATAAATATCTCACTGTACTTTCATAAGACTATTTGTAGGAACTACTGAGCTCGCGTGCCTCAACAAGAGAGCCTGTGTGCCACAAACTATAGAGCCCAGGTGTGCCTGGAGCTGGTGCGCCACAACTAGAGAGAGAAAAAAAAAAAAACCATGCCACAACTAGAGAGAAGACCGCACACCACAACTAGAGAAGCCCACACGCAGCAACGAAAGATCCCGCATGCTGCAACTAAGACCTGATGCAGCCAAAAAAATAAAGAAATTAAATAAATAAAATTAATATATTTTTAAAAGACCATTTTTAGGGTAAATTCCTGACAGTGGAATGGTCCCTATGTGCATTTAAAATATGAACAAGAATCATCAAACCACCCTCCAAAATACCCGCAACAATTTTTATGCATACAGAATATCTCTTTCTGTACTCCCTTTGCCAATATAATGGGTATCATCCAACTTAAATTGTTGATCATCTGACAGGCAAAAAATTGTGTCTACCTGCTTTTGTTCTTTTGTAATTATTTAATAATTAGTGGAAGCCAAGCATCACTTTATGTTTTTTAGCAACTGGTATATCTCTTTGTGAGTTGCTAGCTCGTATCATTTTTTCATTTTTATTTGCATTTCTCTGATCATTAGCAATGTTGAGCATCTTTTCATGTGTCTGCTGGCCATCTGTATGTCTTCTTTGGAAAAATGTCTATTCAAGTCTTCTACCATTTTTAATTGTCTTGGTTTTGGGTTTTGTTTTGTTTTTATATTGAGTTGTGTGAACTGTTTATCTATTTTGTATATTAACAACTTCCTTATTGGTCATATCATTTGCAAATATTTTCTCCCATTTAGTAGGCTGTCTTTTCATTTTGTTGATGGTTTCCTTTGCTGTGCAAAAGCTTTTAAATTTAATTAGGTCCCATTTGTTTATTTTTGCTTTAGTTTCCTTTGCCTGAGGAGACATATCCAAAAAAATATTGCAGCAATTTATGTCAGAGAGTGTTCTGCCTATGTTTTGTTCTAGAAGTTTTATGGTTTCTGGTCTTACATTTAGGTCTTTAATCCATTGAGCTTATTTTTGTATATGATGTGGGAAAATGTTCTAATTTCATTCTTTCACATGTAGCTGCCCAGTTTTCCCAGCAGCACTTACTGACGAGACAGTCTTTTTTTCCCCATTGTATATTCTTGCCTCCTTTGTCATAGCTTAACTGACCATAAGTGCGTGGGTTTGCTTCTGAGCTCTCTATTCTGTTCCATTAATCTATGTGTCTGTTTTTGTGCCAGCACCATGCTGTTTTGATCACTATAGCTTTGTAGTATAGCCTGAAGTCAGGGAGAGTCATGATTCCGGCTTTGTTCTTTTATCTCAAGATTGCTTTGGCTATTCAGGGTCTTCTATGGTTCCATATAAATTTTAGGATTATTTGTTCTAGTTATATGAAAAATGTCATGGGTATTTTCATAGGGATTACATTAAATCTGTAGATTTCTTTGAGAAGTATGGATGTTTTAACCATACTAACTCTTCCAAGCCATGAACGTGAAATATCTTTCCATCTCTTTGTATCACTTTCAATTTCCTTCATCAGTATTTTATAGTTTTCAGAGTATAGGTCTTTCACCTCCTTGGTTAAGTTTATTCCTAGGTATTTTATTCTTTTTGCTGTGATTTTAACTGAGATTGTCTTCTTGCTTTCTCTTTCTGACAGTTCATTATTAGAGTATAGAAAAGCAACAGATTTCTGTATATTAATCTTGTACCCTGCAACTTCACCAAATTCATTTATTAGTTCTAATAGTTTTTGTTGGTGCCTTTGCTCATTTTTAAACCAGAATGTCCATTTCAATTGCATTATGAGAGAGCATGACTCATTTTTACCCTTTGAAGCAAGAGTGTTGAAGCCATGCAGTTAGTGGTCAGTGTTTCTTGAAAGTCCCTTGCAGCTTCACTACCTGATGGCACTCTACTCTTCTGCATTGGCTGACCTTGGCCAGTACTGACTCATTGCCTACAGACTGGGGCAGAGTCACCATCTTCTCCTCGCCCCGTTCATTGTAGGGAAACTCTGGCACAGACTTATTTGACTTTGGGTTGCTCTGAAACTCCCCTACCATGTTGATTTCAAGCTTAGGCTTTAAACTTTCCCATTTAAATCACTGGATCCAGGTTTCCAGTTGAAAACATAAACAGTGCATTTTAAATGGTCCTGGACTTATACTCTGCAAGATGGAGTGGCACTGGGGCACAATTTTTCTGTGGGGCATTTTGGCAATGCATCTCAAAAGACTTAGACATCTACATGCCCTTTCCTCAACAACTCCACTCTCTGACTAAAAGCAGGAAATGACTGAATATGCAGTATTAGTATTAGGTTATGTCCTTACAGTAGAATACTATGCAGCTATTTAAAATGATGTAGAGGGGCTTCCCTGGTGGCACAGTGGTTGAGAATCTGCCTGCTAATGCAGGGGACGCTGGTTTGAGCCCTGGTCTGGGAGGATCCCACGTGCCGCGGAGCGGCTGGGCCCATGAGCCACAACTACTGAGCCTGCGCATCTGGAGCCTGAGCTCCGCAGCAGGGGGGGCCGCGATAGTGAGAGGCCCGCGCACTGCGATGAAGAGTGGCCCCTGCTTGCCACAATTGGAGAAAGCCCTCGCACGGAAACAAGATGCAACACAGCAAAAATAAATAAATTAATTAATAAACTCCTACCCCCAACATAAAATAAAATAAAATAAAATAAAATGATGTAGAGAATACATGATGGTGTGAAAAAGATTCACAATATACTTCCAAGGGAAAAAAAGAGTTCTGCTTTCTGCTAATGGCAGGCTAGGTTATTTGGATGATGAAACTTCCCACTGCAGACAACTACTAGAAATGAGAGTTGAAATATTAAAAATAGACAGAGCTTTTAAAAAGATATGAAATTGATGACAATAAGGAATATAAACCCCACAAACCAAGAGATAGCAAGAAACCAGACAGGCAAATGGCCCAGTTTTGCTCAGAGGATGTATGCTGGTCCAGACTAAACTCAGCAGAGGAACAGAGCTGGGTTTGAGTGAACTTCAGAGCCCTAGAAGGATCCAGAGGCCAAAGCCTGGACCATCAATGTTGCTGATTTAATGGAAGTCCTACCAACAGGAATTGGAGGCCCTAAAAGGGGACTTCCTGAAAGCAAACCTACCACCTCACCCCAATGCTAGGGACTGCAAAAAGAGTTGTCTTGGTGCTAAGGAGAATTAGGAAAGGGGGAAGAAACACATCCTTGAGAGACTGTAACCGTGGGCTGGTTCCTTTCATGGATTCAGTCCAAATGCCCATCACTAGAGTGATTCAAGAATATATAAGCAGTGTATTTCAAGTGGCACCAAACTGGTAGCTCCCCTAAGTATTAGCAGAAGCAAAAGTAAACCTTCTCTGAAGGAAAAAGGCTTTCATCTTAGGGAATTCATGAAAACAACCTTTCAGTGGGAACGAGCAACACACAGTCAAAGATAATCACACATCCAAGGAACCAAAATGAGTAAGGCCGAGGCAGATTTCAGAAATGTAAGCAATCATTAATTCATTCATGTATTCAACAAATATTAACCATCAGACACTGTTCTAGAGGCAAAGATGTAGCAGTGAACAAAGCAGGTAAGTATTCATGTCCTCATGAAGCTTCACTCTCACGGAAGGAGGCAGACAACAAATAATAAATGCAAAGTGCAAATAAATTATATAGTATACTGAGGGCTCTAGGTGCTATGGAAACAATGAAAGAGCAGGGTAGGAGGGTCAGGAGTGTCAGGTGGCCAATTTAAATGAGGCTCATTGAGAAGGTGACACTTGAACAAAGACTTGAAGGAGAGGGGATAAGCCATGCAGATATCTGGGATAAGAGCATATGAAGGAAGATCCAGTGCAAGGACTCTGAGGTCAGAGTGGGAGTAGCAAATTCAAGAAGCAGCCAGGATGAGGCCAGTGGGGCAGGATGAGAGTGAGGGAAGACACAAGAGATGAGGTCACAAATGAGGCCTATCCACCATCAACCTGTTGGTCCTGAAAACAGCCACTCAGAGATCACACCGACTATCACAAAGCCTGAACACAGAGGTTCTCAATCAGGAATGTTTTTTTGGTTTTTGGTTCCCCCCTTCCTCAGGGGAAATTTGGACAATGTCTGGAGACAGTTTCAGTTGTTACAACTGGGAGGGGGGGATTGCTAATTGGCATCTAATTATCCTGAAATGCTGCTAAACATCCTACAAAGCACAGAACCGCCCCCTACCACAGAGAATTATCCTGACCCAAGAGTCAATAGTGCCAAGGGTGAGAAACCCTAAATTCGACATAAAATGGAGAAGTCAAAAAGGCAGTTGGATATACAAGTCTGGAGTTCAACAGATAAGGTTGGGCAGGAGATATACATTCAGAAATTCATAAACAAATAACTGGTGTTCAAAGCCTTGAGACTGAATCAGATCAGCGGGGAGTGAGTGTAGATGGGGAAGAGGTGTTGTGTGCCTGGCATTCCAACAGGAAGAGGGCAGGGAAGAGGGGCTGAACCGGTCAAAAGGCTGAGAAGAGGAAAACAAGAATGAGGTTTGAGGAGGAGGTGTCAGGGGTTTGGAAAGAGGGGAGATGTGAGAGAAAGCTACCCAGGAGAATGGGAGAGTAAACAGACTAGGGAAGTCCATTCTGGGCCCACAGGAGGTGAAGAATTTAAAATGAGACTAGTCATCTGGCTACACAGATGCAGGTTCAAAGTTCGAAGAGAGATTTTTTTTTTTTTTTTTTTTTGCAGTACGTGGGCCTCTCACTGTTGTGGCCTCTCCCGTTGCAGAGCACAGGCTCCAGACGCACAGGCTCAGCAGCCATGGCTCACGGGCCTAGCCGCTCCGCGGCATGTGGGATCTTCCCAGACCGGGGCACGAACCCGTGTCCCCTGCATCGGCAGGCAGACTCTCAACCACTGCGCCACCAGGGAAGCCCTCGAAGAGAGATTTGACTAAGGTTGTGGCTTTGCCAAACAAGTGAGATGAGCCATCAGGGGCCAGGGAATTGAGGGCATATGCAGGGAGTAACTCTCTAATGATTAACTTAAGCTTTGAAAGGAAGGAAAGCACTGAAAGTTGAGAGGCAATGAAAGGTGGTAGTATAATCAGATAGGGTAGGGAGTCCGCAGAGAAAGAAAATGAGGCATGGCTTTCCTGACATAAGAGAAGCCATTTTTGGCCTAAGCCATTTTGTGATCTAAGCCTGGCCTCGGTAATTAATGATCTTACGGGAAGTGAGGAAATGCAGGAACAAAGAAAAAGTAGTCAAGGAACAATAGGTCAGCAATAAAACAGAGTCCCAGTTCCTCCTCAAGGGATATACATAACAATTTGATATGCGTCTTTGAGTTCTGCAGGAACTAAGGCCTCCACCCAGGTGGAGGATAGGATGATGCTGCCCCTCCTGACTTCAATCAACTAAAGCTTGGACTCTGTCGACCTTTGCCCTGATCCTACGCTGAATTCTCCTCTGCTCAAGCCCCATCATGAATATGCATGTACCTTTAGCTTTAGACTTCCCCAATTTTGCTGTTGGGGAGACACTGCTTTGGGAAAGATACCTGTTTTCTCCTAACTTGCTGCAAGTAATAAATCCTTCCTCCTCCCGCTCTTTGGCTTAGTTGTATCTTTTGGTTCGACACCCACCAGGAGGCAAACTCATTTTTCGGGCAACAGTGAGATCAATGGATTGTAGACTGGGTGGGAACAGAAAAATTGTTGAGGTTGGGATATTAGAGTGGGTAAGGCAGAAGATCAGGGGAGAGTGATCAGAGTGGGATGCATGCAACTGAAATTAAGGAGGGTTGAAATGATTGGTGTTGAAAAAAATTTAAGGAGTGAGGGCTGAAGTGCAGGAGAGTTCAAGAAACTGAGAAGCCAGATTGTTGGAAAATCATCATCTACGAGTGTACTGAAATTATGACAGGAGTAGTGGAAAAGAGTGACAGGGTGCAAAGGGAGCTAAAATCATCCAGAAATAAGGTGGAGTAACACAGGGGTTACTGGGATGACTGCAACACTGGGAAAAAGCAGGTCATAAAATTATATAATGGAGAGAAAAGTCCCACTTCTGCTCATATATTCTAAAATAAAAACATTATTTCTCTAATAAGAAAAAAATTACTGTAAAAGTTGTAGGTCTATATCAAATAGTCTTTGGAAAGAGCCAGATATAGATGAGTATACACACATACACATTTAAATGTGAATATAAATATATCTATGCACATATGATTCTTTGATATAGATTCTCCTCTTCAGTTACATGCTTCAGAATAAAGGTGTTAAAAATAGTAAAAACTTTCTTACAAATGAAGAACAGCACTAACAAGATATAATGTGAATATTTTATTAAAAATTATGATGCTTGAGAATGCTGTTCTATCTTAATAAATAACAATAATGTATACTGTATCTACCTCGAATTCCAATTATTATTTTACTGAGTTCTGCTATTAAAAAAACAGAATTATGAATTTTTTTCTCCTACTTCACTTCATACAAACACTTTAATGCAAGCAGGATCATATGCCTAGATGCAAAAGATAGAACTATAAAGTTTCTAGAAGAAAGCATAGGAGAATATGTGTACAGCCTTAGAGTAGGCAGGGATTTCTTTTTTTTTTTTTTTTTGTGGTACTCGGGCCTCTCACTGCTGTGGCCTCTCCCGTCGCGGAGCAGAGGCTCCGGAGGCGTAGGCCCAGAGGCCATGGCTCACGGGCCCAGCTGCTCTGCGGCATGTGGGATCCTCCTGGACCGGGGCACGAACCTGTGTCCCCTGCATCGGCAGGTGGACTCCCAACCACTGCGCCACCAGGGAAGCCCTCTTTATTTTTTAAATTAATTTTTATTGGAGTATAGTTGCTTTACCAGAATTATGAATTTTATTGGTCACTAAACAGGGTTACATCTGAATAGCTCTCCTCCCGTGAATATATTATTATATGCCTTTGAAACAGAAAATTAGGAAAACATTTAATTCTTCCAGTTTCTGGAGCTCAAGCCTTTGTGGGAGGTAGGGAGAGAGAGGAGAAAGAAAGGAAAGAAACAGGAAAAGTATGTTTTCAGAAGGTTTTTATCCATCCCTCTGGGTAAGCCACACTCTTTTGGTCTTTTAAAGCTTTAAATTTTGCCTAATACCAATCATCTATGTTTTCTCCTTTCAGCAGTGGGCCTGGGCCTACCCTTTGAAACCTCTAAAAGCCAGAAGAGAGGAAGCAGAAGAGAAGTAAATGGCGAGGGAGGCTAACGCAGAATGATTTTGTATTGGAGGTGGCCAGAACGATTTCACACGTTGCCTGTTTACCTGATACCAAGTCATAAAAGTCTAATTTAGTGTTTGTATTCAGCCACTGAACCAAACGGGATAAGATTTATCCCGTGAACGTTTATCATCCTGTCCTGTTTCAAAGCTATAATTTGCAAAGCTGCAGGAAGGGTTCACGGTTGGATACGACAGGTGCTCATCCTGCTGAAGGTTCCTTGTCCACCCTACTAACCACACCCTTTCCATTTAATTCAACCTCCTGTGGCAATGCATCTTCTCAGGTTATCACTATATTATTCTGATAAGGTGGTGAAGACTGATACTATTATTAGCTCCTTTATAGATGGGAGATATTAAGGCCCAAAGTCCCAAATAACAAAGTCCAAGTCCCAGCTCTGGCCCTTGGGCAGGCCCCAGACACTGCTCTGCCCCTCCGGTGAAACAGCTCCCTCGGATTCCACCCCCTGAAACCCTGCCCCTCATTCAAGGCCAGAGGCGCAAGGTAGACTGGAAAAAGCACCAAACTGGGGCTCAGAAGCCCTCCGTTAAAAGTACTGCCTCCCCTCTTTATTAGCTATGTGCCTCAGAACCAGTTACTTCATCTCTGTTCACCTCAGTTTTCTCATGTGCAAAATGGGGATTAACATCCGTTTTGCCTATCTCAGAATGCCTGTGACGAACTACTAGGAGAATATATGTGGAAGCTCACAGCAAACCGTTAAGAGCCACACGAATGTCATATGTTATCCAAGGTCCAGCTTGAGTCCTACTCAATCCAGGGAGCCTTCCAGACTTTCAATCCCACCCCCTGGCATTTCCTCTTACACTATTTATCTCAGTACTCGATCTATGGGCTCTTGTGTTGTTATTTAAATATTTCCAAGTCAGGAACATCTTCCCTCAGAAGAGCCTAGCCCAGGGCTATAAGCAAGCAGTTCTCTGTATTCTCAATGTGATGCATGAACTGGTGGAGCTGAGAGTACACCCTGACCCTCCTGGTACCAGGGTGCTCATTTCTACAGGAAATTTTGCAAAAGCTTCCCTATGGTGTATAGTTATACTCACGCTCTAATAAGAGGATTACTGACTGAAAGGCAAAGTTTTCTCTTTAAAAGAAGAGGGCAGGGCTTCCCTGGTGGCGCAGTGGTTGAGAGTCCGCCTGCCGATGCAGGGGACGCGGGTTCGTGCCCCGGTCTGGGAAGATCCCACATGCTGCGGAGCAGCTGGGCCCGTGAGCCATGGCCGCTGAGCCTGCGCATCCGGAGCCTGTGCTCCGCAACGGGAGAGGCCACAACAGTGAGAGGCCCGCGTACCGCAAAAAAAAAAAAAAAAAAAGAAGAGGGCACACCATATCAACTGCTTGAAGAGACCAGAAGCATGGCCCCATCACAGATAAGACCCCAAGTCAGGGGAATCCTGCCAACAGTTCCCAGCGAGGGAAAAAAAATTTCCCCATGCACTCACTTTAGGTTGAAGAGGTCTCACAGGGATACACCTTGCTGGATATATTTGCAAATGAGACAGCCCTTTGTTTGATTTCTGGACGAAATAAGGCATTCTACAGGTTTTCAGTTTCTCCTGGGGAAGACACACTCTGAGTATAGAGAATATTTTCCTCAGGGCCTCTTGGTAGCTTTCCCATACAAAGCCAGCTGCTAGTAGTGTTTTACCTGATCTCTGTAAACCAGCGTGCTGGGGTTTGACCGTGGTTTGTCTTTAAACGAGTAGGTGGCCACTTGCTACTTTAACAAGTCCAAGAAGTCAGGAGGCATGTACTGGGGAAGGTCATTTAATACCAGATCGTTTCTTTGCAGAAGAGGTGGTTTTTTTCCTTCCTTCATTTTTAAAACTGTATGTTGCTATCACTGGATTTAATAGAGATTCTTCAATAAAAGTTTTCAAGTGGTAAGTGCCAGGATTAGGAGCGTTCTGTGGAGAACTGACATCATTTTTAAAGTCAGTGTGTACACTGGTTAACATCTCTTAAAGCATCGTTCTTGCAAAGGTCACTCCTAAGTAGCATTTCTCTCTGTTTTACAGTTTAATAAGATTCTATCAAATAGAGTAAACACTCCCACCAGAACAATACTTCAAGACAATCATGACGATTTCCTTTCTGAGACAATTGCTAAATTATAGCAAATGGGTTACAGCCATAGTTGAAGTTTTAACTTTTTAAAAAGTAGCTTCAGAGATACTTAAACTTGAGATTCAATTTGACTGTAAATGTCAGGCCTCTCATGAGAGCCCTCAGGATAAGCTTTGTGACTAAACAGAAGTTATCCTACTTCTGCTTAGTAGATACCACGTGTTTCTTTCTAGCCCTCAAGTGGGAAGCTAAAGGATAATAACACGAGACTGAGGATGAATTGGCAGAACACATGGCCTAATTAGTCCCATAAGAGGTTTGGTACTTTTAAATCACAACCACAGTATGGCTGAATGGCCAGACCTGACAGTTTAGCTGCTGCTGCTTTTGTGGCCATCTTCCCACCGAGCACTCAGCTCAGTTCTACCATTAAAATTAGTTCAATTCCAAGGAGGCTTTGGATCCTGAGGCCCCTCTGTTATAGAAAGGTGTGAAAAGAAAATATTTCTGCTGTATAGAAACAATGTATCTTGAGAGGCAGATCTTCCAGTCATCTTTCTTTTGTATATTACCGTCTTGTTTTCATACATTGGTCATGTTAACAAAAGTTATCATAGACTCTTACTTTTTATCTAAGTAAGATAACAACCAAAATCAAACACATTTCCGGAATGCATGCTTTTTCTTCCTTGTGTAATCTCACCAAGGTCATAAACTAGGTTGACTTTATCAAGATATCCTGTAAAACACCTGGATTCCTAGAGTTGCTTTACTTCCAAGCTTTTACTGCATTCAAAATTTAAAGTTAGTTTCTCAGTCATATGCTGATACTAAAATTATAAATATGAAATAAGGCCCATGTAGATTTTTTTTAAGGCCCATGTAGATTTGAACAACCATTGTTTTCTTAAAATTAAGTATTAGTGACTTAATCAGGTTAGACTGATTATAATACTAATAAGAATGAGAATACTTTGAATAGGAAAGGATGAAAATATACATACTGTTAACGCTATTCTCCACCATCCTTCTCTTTCAAAAGATGACTTCCGGCTTGGTTTCTATTAATAAACATAAAATGTGCTTATTCATTTTAGAAGTGATCCCTGGAAGTTAAGTATCACTTATAAAACATGTACCAAACTGGTCAGCCTGAATTAAAATAAAAGCTACATAATGATAAATTTTGCCTGTAATATTTCCTTAAATTACTATTTTATGATCTTAAGTGCTTTTTAAACATCTAAATTCCCTTTGGGTAAATTAGAGTAATAAACATCCCCATCTCACAGAGATGTCATGAGAATAATTAGAGGTGACAAAATTTGGTGCTCTTAGGAAGAAAAGAGTTGTATAAACCCAAAATTGTGTTAGTATAATTGTTATTAAGATTTATGGCTCAGGGAGCTCAAGGTAAAAATGTATAGTCATCAAGTTAATGGGACATTGGGATACAAATTCCTGGCAATATGGCAAATGTTGAACACTGCCATTTCCTGGATTTACATATGCTATGACTTGGGCTTGAACTCTAGCTCGGCCACTGGCTAGGAGCACTAGGCAAGTTAACCCTCGTGAACCTCAGCTTCCTCTTAGGAATACAAAAAAAGGCACCAGGCCTGGCATGAAAATAAGGCATTGTAAAACCTGTACCCACAACCAGGGCTCAGTAAGTGGCAGCTTTTATTTTTAACATCTCATCTGTCAAGTTAAGAAGATTATTTTGATATTCTTCAGTTTCCAAGGACGCTCGTCTTCCATTGTAAGTACTTTACACCCACTTATTATCCCATACTTGTTTCAGCTTCACTGTCAACAGAACACGGTTGTTTAGTTTTTTCCTTTTGTGCTATTTCCAGTAGGTAAAATCATTAAAATACTGAGTTCTACTTTCATTTAGAATACTTTTGTTATTACTATGAAATATAGGTTATCTCAAGCAACAAGGCATTAAAAATAATAAACAATCTAATCAGTCAACGGATATAATTAATTATTCCTGTCTAGCAACTTATATCCACTTACAAGTACCCTTGGGCTTTAGTTTTACTATGAAATATAGGCATTTCTCTAAAAAAGCATTGTTTCATACTCACTGCTAAGTCTGAATTTCTTCCTATACATTCCCTTTATTAGATTTATGTTGAATCTTCTCTGTTGCACATTTATAGTCACAGAAATCAAACTTTTTCGGACAGGTCGAGACAGGTCTCCACCTCTACCTAGGACCAGGGAAATGAGGTGGGAAGAAGGGAGAAGTAAACATATATCTAAAGGAAGGTAATTGGCGGCTGCTGTTTTGTTTTGCCCAAGACAGGTGATCTCAACTTCACCTATCTCCCACTTCCAATTCACTTCAAGGGTGAATCACTTTACACAAGACGGGCTAGACATCCCTTGCCCAGATTTATTTAAAAACTAAACAAAGATACTTTCAAATATTTTATAAATACTAAAGTAGGAAGCAGGGCAAAAACGTGTCCAATAGACTAAGGAAGGAAAAACGCATTCTCTCGGCAGACAGAGGGGAAAGTGAAAGAAATCTAATTACCCTATTAAAACAGTTGTCCAGTGCAATTAGCAGTAGGTAAGAGGCGGGGAAAAACAACACAGAAAACAAAGGGCGAATGGGAAGGATAATGGAGAGCGAGGGAAGAGGAGAGCAAACGAAGTGGCACTCAAATACCGATCGGGATGAAAGGACTGCAGGCGCCGACGTGAACGCAGGGAGAAGCGGAGGGGCGCCAGAGCCCGGGATTAAAGAGAGGTGGGACTTGGGGCGGAGCTCGGCGAGGGGAAAGTTGTTGTAGAGGTGGGAGGGCAGGAAAGGCAGGCGGTAGCGAGGCCGCCCCGCCTCGCTCCTTCCCTTACTGTGGCGGAGGCGATGGCCATGATTGGCTGGTCCATTGCTGCCGCCTCGCTCCCTAGGCCGAGGCTGGCGTCCGGTTGCCAGGAGGCGCCTCAGTCCGCCGGTTCCTGAGCGTGCGCAGGGCACCCGCCAGGTTCGTCTCCCGATGCGGGGTAAGGGAGGCGGGCACACGCTTGGAGGGCCCACAGCAAGCAAGACTCACGCAGAGGAAATGGGTCGAGACCGTCAGACACATGCGTGGTAAGGAAACCTAAAGAGCGCGGGAGTCGCCAGAGAGCCCTCGGCAAGTATCTGCGCCAAGGGAGACTTGCAAAGGCTAAAGCGCCCCAGGATCTCCATCAGCCCTTTCCCAAATCACCTCATGCTTGATACGCATACTTAGATTTAAGGCAAAAATCAACCTCAGCACCCACTTTATTTTTTGAATTTTATTTTTTTATACAGCAGGTTCTTAGTACTTATTTTATACCTATTAGTGTATACATGTCAATCCCAATCTCCCAATTCATCCCACCACCACCTCCACCCCTCCACCCCTTTCCCCCCTTGGATAGCACCCACTTCCTAAGATTGTTTCTAAACTCCTCCAGATGGAAATTTCTGGGGGTGTCACTTTTGAGAAGTGGAGTACTAGACACAACAGGCTGTAAAACCACGGATTACCCTTTACCATCCGTATAGACCCTCTTCATTTTCAACCTCTCTTGGCTGTAGCTTCTCAACCTATAAACATTACCATCTTTAAACAAACGTCCCCTTAAGCTTAACAGTTCCATTTTACGGAGTATCTGCTGTGTTCCAGATATTTCACATATATTTAATCCTCAAAACGACCCTGTGAAGTAGGTATTAATCCCATTTATGAACAAGGAAACAAGCTTCCTTGGACAGTTTAGCACAGCTTCCTCTGCATCACACAGAAGTGGCAGAGCCAGAGTTCCCAAGTCCAGGCCTGACTCCAGTGCCCCACTGTCCACTACACCACGGAGTTTCTGCCTCTGTTCACAAACTTTCAAGAGTAATGTGGATTCAATTCCTTCCTCACCCCCACCCCCATACTTTCCTAAAACCATCTTAATCTGACATGTGCAGGCACCTTTCAGTTAAAACTGCATTTACTAACTAAGCTAGCCAGTTATCTAGTTGCCAAATCCAATGGGGATTTTTCAGGCTCTTAGCAAACTTGACCTCTGTCATCATTGCATTGATTATTCCTCTCCCTGGCTGCATTTGCTGATTTATTGTGCTTCTTTTCTTTGTCTATAAGGAGGTGATAATATAGTGGTACCTACATGGGGTGACTAACTTGAGTGAAATGTCTGGAACCACATCTGGCACAATGCATTCAAAACATATAGTCACTGCCTTTAGGACAAAAGCAAAATTTACAAATTTACAATCCAGTCTCACCTCATTAGAACCTCATGATCTGATGTATACTTGCAAACCCCAAACATGCCATCTTCACACTTCTATTAGTCTCCCCATATGCTAGCCCTTCTGCTTGAAATGCTATTCTCTTCTTCGATGGCCTGGCAAACCTCAAGGGTCGGCTCCTCTGAGAAGTCCTCCTAGGCCTAATCCCTCATACCCCAAAGGACCCTGTTCCTCTCTTTATTGCAGGACTCATTGTGACAAATCATGTCTCCCCTAATTTTAAACATATCCAGAACACAGGTTTTTGTCTTAATTCTTAGCCCTTTGAACACAGGAAGAATTGAATATTTGTTAAGTTTTCCTTTATAAATAAAACCAGAGGATGGACTACAGTAGTGGTTTTCAAAAACTAATGTGCATACAGACACCAGGAAATAATGTTAAAGATTCTGATTGAGATTCTAGGGCAGGGCCTAACTTTCCGCATATCTAACAAGCTCTCACAGGTGATTCTGCGGGTGACTTTTTGAGTAGCAAGAGAGGAGGACGCCATTAAATTTCTCTTGAAATACTGGGATTCTGAACTCATTTAACACAGCCTTAAAAATAGCAGGAAAAACGGAGAGGTGAGGAGCCAGGCACCAGGTCTGAAATCAAAAACTGAAATAATAAGACCAAGAGACAAGTAAAAAACAGAACTTTCACAAAACTGATTAAGCCAGTCCGTCACTGTGCCTCATTTCATTTTCTTATTTTGGCTCAGCCTGTAAAACTGGCTCAGCAGACTAGGGACTGACTGGTACCCTAGAGACTGAATATGATGAAAGGTACAGAGAAGTCCAGAAACCCATGCAAGGTGTGAAGTATAAGGAAACACCTAGATGAGAAAATAGTTTTGGGTATCGCAAAAATAGAAACAGCTTGGGTAAATGATTTCAAGGACTTTACCGATAAAGCAGACTAAGTATGTAGAATAAACAAAATGTCCCCTTAAGAAAACACTGTCTTGCATAATATCACTGAGAAAAGTTTAAGATTTATTTTCAGGTTATCATTACAGCAGTTTTAAAGGGAGGAACCATTTCTCTTTGCAAATACGAGACTACACTTCATAGAGATCAGCAGTGCCTCTGCTACGCATCAAACTTTTAAGAAAAATTCTAGGTAAAATACTTCATATTCTACATATTCCAGAATCACTTTTAACTGCAACAGTGATAGTTTAGGTTAGAATCATCTGAAAGCAAACATGCTACAGACAGTATTTGGAAAAAGAATCAACTACCATGATGCTGCTAATATAAAACAGGTAATACGGGTAAGATTTGAAGGTTTTAAAATTATAGTCCTGATTTGAGTAAGATTATGTAATGCTTACTGTGTGATTTTCATGAAGATTACAAGAATATAAAATCAGTAACATGACACATGAAAGTACCCCAGAAACATGTTTTCCCCTTCCACCTTGTTATCAACAACTTTACTTCAAACTATTGGAACTGGAAAAGCACCAATATTAACTTTGCCCAATTCCCTCATTTTACAAGGATCATAACTGATCTAACAGCATAGACTGAACACTTAATGCAAATACCAGGAAGTATGCTAAGTGCTTTACCTAACATTATTATAAAAACAAAGTTAGAAACCAGCTGGGTAAATTACACCCATTTTACAGGTAAGATAACCGAGGCTCAGGTAATACTGACCTCTTCAAAGTTATACAGAGCAATGATCTGAATACTGTTGCAATAAAACTCCAAAGCCCATGTTTAATATTCTGGAGATTACTGTGCCTCAACAGCTAGACACATGAATCTTCTCCCACCTTTGACTGAACTCTTACATCTAATGAGGCTCTTCCTAATTAGTACTGCCTGCCTAACGTAATAATACCGTTAGGATGATCAATTCCTGTTAACTTCCCTCATCCTACCTAAAACATACTTAACTCTTTTCCTTCACTGACCATCCAGTTTTCCACTTTCCTGTAGAACTAATAACAGTGATATTAAAATAGTCAAAGATGCACAGTAAACAAATTGTGCCCCTGGGAAATTAAAAACCTTGTGGCTGTAATAATCAAGTAACAATTATACTTAAATGTCTTCATCTTGGCTCTGCTTTGCTATGCAATCTTTCCTTAAGTATTTAAAAGGTAGTTAGAAAAACAGAAACCCTGATAACCACCTTTTGAGTAGTTTATAGAGAAAGCAATAGTTTAGAAGCAAGCAAATTCTATAACAAGGTTTAGTTACTGTCAATCCACTACTAAAGATACCTTATTTGTAAAGTACGTTGCAGATAGGCAGGCACAACTGAAAATTCTCCTTTGTTTTCTGGTAGTAGAATTAAAAAGCACTGATTAAAACATAAAAAAATAGAGGCAAAACATAATGACTCACCCCCCATTTGGATTTTTTGTGTTTTTAAACACAAACATTTTAAAAAAATCACTGCATGGCTGAAGTCTATATGGATAAACAAATGCCAAAGTTGAAAAATATATTAAAAAGGTAAGCAGCAACACTGAACACCTACCTTATGCCAGTCCCCATGCTAGGTACACTTATAAAAGGTTTCTTAATCTTTCACTTAAACCTTTTGAAGGAAGTATCATAATTTAAAAACCAAACAGTCTTAAGTAGTCAAAAAAATTACTTATCTAAACTTAAATTATACCAAGTAGAAACCACCTCCCCACTTGATTCTCAAAATTATTTAACCTCAAGTTAATTAAATGACTCAGATTCAGAGCAACAGTTGGGTAAATTGTAATTTTTTTATTGGAAAACAAATATACAACTTGGAATGGATTTGAGGCAAATTGTGCCATAAGCAGATTTTCTTTAAGTGGCTAAAACAAAGTTTAAAAAGCAAGTAACAATAAAAGAAAATGTTTCTGGTACAGGACCAGCAGTACAAAAAAATAGTGTACGAGTACCTGGATAAAACACCCGTTTTGCAATAGTGCAACTTTTAAGTACATATTGTTGACTGTCCATAGTCCACGCAGAGTTACAACTCCACACTTCAACAACAACATGCTGACAGTTCCTAAAGAAAACTACTTAAAAAAAAAAGGCATAACCCAGATGTTCCCTCATTTGACCAACTCCATCTAAGTTTAGATGTGCAGAAGGGCTTATTAGATATATCCAGAGTAAGCCACATGCAACATGTTACTTGATCAATTTTTCTAAAAGAAGGTTTCAGGACAATGACAGTAAGATAAGGGAAGAAAACATGGAGGAATGAAGTCCTAATTACTATACATGCATATTTTTTTTGACAATAGGGGGAAACCTTTTACAGATAAGTTACAAACAAAGAAAAGGCAAATAAACAATTTTGTACAAGAAATTTAACACATTCTGTACAATGTCTTCACTTTGCTGTCATCATTTGTACAAACTCTGAAAAAGAAGTACACAAAAATGTTGAGTCAATGGCAAAAGTCTGACAAAACCAATCACATTTACTCAATCACTGAGCAGTCTCCATTCCTCTTTCTTTCCTCAAAATTATCATAAAGTACAGAGGAAAGCTAGTTTACTGCCAAGGCTGGACCTTCATAAATCAAAATTATTTATGATTATTAATAAATAAACCAAATTAATGCTTTAGATAAGCTATTACAAATAAAAAGCATTCTTGCTCTTAGTTCAACATCACATATGATACTTCTGAACTGAAGCATGTATAATTTTAGATTTAAAGCTAATCAGAGGGAAGGAGAATCCAATGAAAGAAAGTCACCTTAACTTTGAGGATCTTGAAATAAGTTTGAAGAAGCTTTTCACACTGTTCCACAATTGTTAACAAAAATTGTTTTATCATAGTTTGGAGTGTAGTGCTTCTCAAACTTTAATGTGCATTATGAAATCACCCAGGAATCTTATTAAAATGTAGATTCTAAGTAAAGGGGTAGGATCTGATAATAAATAGTTCCAAAAAGTTCTCAGGTGACAATGATGTTGCCTAATCTGTGCACAACACTCTGAATAGCAAAAGGTTGGTAAATATCAGTAACTGTTTTAGCATCTCCATTTCTGGAGGGGGAAAATGTCACTAATTTTGACCTATCAGATACCTAACAAGAACCTCTACCTTAAAGTCAAAGCACAGAATAAGGCAGTGACAGTGAAAGACTTACCTTCATAGTTTACTTGACCATCACCATCAATATCTGCTTCCCTGATCATTTCATCAACCTCTTCATCTGTTAACTTCTCTCCAAGGTTTGTCATCACATGGCGGAGCTCTGCTGCACTAATATAGCCATTACCATCCTACAAAAAAATGTAGTAAAATGTCTAAGCAAAATTATAGACGTAACGAGTTAGAATAGAAGTTTATTAAACTTCACATTAGGGAGCAAAATATACTTTAGTAAGCTATACAAACTAAAGAGAGTTTACAAATAGCTGACCTATATATCAAATGTCACTGAGAGTCAAGCAGGATATCCTATATTGAAATCACAATTTCTTGGTTCCAAAGTCAAGTGATGCCTCTTTCGCCACAAAACTAATGCACAATATATGTTATTAGGAAACCTCCATCTACACTGAATTCTTAAAAAGCTTTTGCTTGATATTAAAGTATGTTGGTAAGTCATCAGAAAAACAAGTCTTCACAGATTAAGAGGTCCTGATACCTTTTTATCCTCAAATTAAAATTGAACAAATCCAGTCTTTGGATACTTACCTTATCAAACACACGGAATGCTTCTCTAATTTCTTCTTCACTGTCTGTGTCTTTCATTTTTCTTGCCATCATTGTCAGAAATTCCGGGAAGTCAATTGTGCCGTTACCTGAAATGGTTTGTTTAGTTGAAACATTACAACAGAACTTAAATGCCACTTCTTCAACTCCCCCTTCCCAAACCCTGAAACTAAGAAGACTTACCATCAGCATCCACCTCATTAATCATGTCCTGTAACTCTGCTTCTGTGGGATTCTGCCCAAGAGACCTCATTACAGTTCCCAACTCCTTTGTTGTTATAGTTCCATCACCATCCTTGTCAAAAAGTGAAAAAGCTTCTTTGAATTCTGTTTGAAAGAGAGACCACAATCCAAATGTACCAGTTAACAATAAAAAAGTAACCTCCTAAAATGAAATGTATTAATCAACCATCAAAGCAAACATATATATAGAGATAGGACCTGAAATGGGATTTTGATTCCTGAAGGATTAGGTGGGGAAACCTTGTGATATTTCAAACATTTTTAGCTAATCATATGCTCATATATTGATCTACCTAAGAGTTTTTTCATTTAAAATCTTACAGGGAACTCCAAAATCTAGTCCAGATAAAAGTCAAATTATTGTTGAAAGAGGAAAACACTCAAAGCCCCAGATGACTGGCTTCTCTATTTTCTGTTGAAGCTGCTCTGTGGAACACAATTCAAAATTACAGATCTAACCTACACTCAGAATAGAAAAGGAAAACTACTGTTACCAAATACATACTTCTATATAGCAACTGTACTACTTACAGTAATCCCCAAAGTTAAAATTAAGTCTATTTAATCACCTACTAAATTAAAAACAAAAAACTTTAAATTTCAGAACAACCTCAATAGGCTAGCTTCCTCTTCTGGAAGATAGAAGGGACTATCACCAAATAATCTATAATGATGTTAACAATGGGATGATCAAGGTATGAATGGCCAGTTTTAACTAAGTGCTGTATCACTGAAAACAAAATTTAGACCTTTCTTCAGAATATAAAATCCCAAGCTTATAAGATGAGTGAGATATATTATTGCCTAAAATCTTTTAGATCTTCTTGTGAAATTATGTTGCTTTCAATTCACCACTAGATTACATGGAAAGCTACTGGAGCAACAGTCCAGAATACCTGAAAACAGAGAAACTAAAGCAGAGATTTAATTTGGTAGTGCAAGGGCATATAAATGAGCTAGTTAACAAAGCTAGCAAAGATATTAGGCCCAGTCAGCAAGCAAACACAAAAGCATACAGCACAGAAACTAAAAGAGGACTTTGGAACTCAACTGCCTGGGCTAAAAAATTCCAGCTCTGCTACTTACTAGTAATATAAATAACCTTGGGCAAATTTTCTGCCTCAGCTTTCTCATGTGTGTTAAGTGGAGATAACTGTACCTACTTCCTAAATTTAAGAATTAGTATAGGTAAAGCACTTAGAACTATGCCTGGCAAATAAGTACTTAATAAATGTCAAGAAAAAGATTGTCTCATTTTCCTGTGGCATCCACAACTACACTGGAAAACTCTCAAACTTCTCTTGGCTTTCACAACAGTAATTTACTTTCTACCTCCTACTGCCAAAGGGTCTTGCTCCTATTTGTCTCTTACATATAGATGTAACCAATTTTCTTATCCTTTTTTCTCTCCTTGGCCATTTCATCTATGCCCACTAATAATGAAGACTTCACATCTTTAGTCTACTCATCACTCTCAACAAAATATTTTTATTTCTCACTCCTACAGGACATCTTCCCTGGCTGACCTCAAGGAAAACTTAATGAAAATCAATTCTATACTCCTCAGCAACCCTAGAAATGCAAACAAAAGCCACCTTAATTCTTTTTCCCTGAAACCTGTCAAGGCCTGCTGAATTCTATTTAAATACTGCCTGATTCTTTGCTCATCTCTACATCCAACATTTTGGCTAATGACCCTATCATCTTTTATCTGGACTATCACAATAGCCTCCAAATGGATTCTTTATTTAAAATTACACACACAACTACCCGAGTCCTATTACCTTTTTGGATTATCACATTATTTTCTTCTGCTTTGATTCTTTTAATTGCTTAGCTTTAAACCAGGTATCACCGACTAGTTATAGTTTGCTACACTCAGTAAGTAGAAAGTGCCACTTACTACTACTGAGTGCTAAACATTCCACTCCATTTAAATATTACTTGTCTTCAGAGGAACTCACCTGATATCAGAAGCTTAGTACCAAACTACTGACTGATCTTATGAAAATATGCAGTACTAACCTAGACCAACCACCCAATGACAAAAATAAATTAGAGTCCTACAAATAGCAGAATTTGATGAAAACATTTCCATTTTACACTCAGGTTTTTTAAAAAAAACAGGATGTACAAATACTGTGTAGAAATATATAAACTATTAGGTTCGGAACACAGTAGCATCTATCACCTAATAACTTAGGCTCCAAGAAAATTAAAGTACTTAAGAGATTTATATTTATTTACATTACATTCTCTGCTATAATACAGTTATCGTGTAACACCACCACTATGTACAAAAATTCCCAGTATAACTAGCCATAATCATTTTACTAAGTGATTTAACTTACAGGACAAATTCTGAAAGATGCATGCTATAAGTTTATGTATGTGTGTTCTAAATTTCAATAAGTTTAAACATCTAATAACTCTTAAAATATTTGCTGGAATAAGTGAAAAGCAGAAAATAAAACCATTTCTATGCTGTAACTAGTGTTTACTTCATGCATACAAAAACGAATAAAAATACTTTGAAGGTCAAGGTTTACCCCAAATCTCTATTTGTATTTTTACACTAAAGAGGCAGAAACACCTGCAAAAACTTAAAATAAGAATAAACTGAAAAGTACAATTTTATTTCACCTGCTTTTATAGCTCTCCACCTGTGCTTCAGAACAGTTTAATCTTAATGTATAGAAGCATATCATTCTAAACAGTTATTTCCCAGGAATGAGTTGAATATAAACCTAGGAGTCAAAACCTCAATTCACGATAAGAAAACAACAGGTCCTGAATGTCACAGAACAGCTATCTTCAACATAATTGATGGAACCTCCCAAAATCCATTCTAGTTATGCCCAAGTTGAAACTTTCAGAAATCATACTATTACTTGTTTCATTTGTTCATTAGCAACCCCAGGATACCTTTCTATATATTTTTTACATAAACTTATAATTCTATTAAAACAGGTCATTATGAAACAATCACAAGAAAAATCAAATGCCTGTTTATCCATTTCTATTTATTTATAAAATTCCAAACTTATTAATCCTGTAAAAGCCATGTACCAAGCCTTTATTGTTGAGTAAGATTAGTACTTTTTTTTATCAAATAAGTTTTATCCCTACACTGAACTTTAAAAGTTTAATGGTTTAGGCATAAATTTCTTTAAAGAAAAAAAATTATTTTACATTTTTCTTTTAAATATTAAATACCAACGACTAATGACATCATGGCAGAGTCATCAACAAAACTAACTTGTTAGTGATGTCACACTAGACTGTTGTGGATTGCTCTTTAAGACCAGGGTAACGTAAACAACTCTAGAAACTTCACCTAAACAATAAGCATACTTTTTTCTAGACTAAGTTATTTGTTAGAGGAATTTCAAATCTGAAGTAGTAATGATTATCAGATGAAGACAAAGCCAACTGAAAAAGTACCTTAGTATATTCAACCTTGCATTATAGGTATGAAGCTTGTTAGCACAAGTAGAGCTAAGACTCTAAGATATTAACTGGTTACCAGCAATTACAATTTACCAGATTAAAAAATTTTTTTGCCTTCACCTCAAAGGTAGACATTGAGAGGGGACTTTGGGAGGAGGCAGAATAATTCTTAGGAATAGGGTAGGTACTGTTCTAGAACATATATGTGTGGCACACCTCTTTGAAAATTTATCTATTCAAGAAATATTTATTCAAATTTTAAGGGAATTTAATAAAACTGTAAATGGCAAAAAAAGAGAAATATTTATTCAGTCCTTACTGTGTGGGAGGTACTGGACATACAAAAGGAAATAAAAAGGTCCCCAATTTCACAGGATTTTTATTTTAATAGCATAAAAGCTTTGGCTCCGCTACCTTAAAGGTTCGCTAAAACCTAGCGTCCAAGAACAGCTTTATTAAAAGCCTAGGAAAAGGCAGGGTATGGAAAGAACCTAAAATAGATTTTCCTACCACTCTCACTAGAAATTTAATTGTATGATAGGAACCAATGAAAAGAAAGAATTTATCTTAAAGACAATGTTCCATGAACTACAAGTATTCTTAACAAAAATGCAATCAGCCAGAGGATTGAGCCTCTCCTATTAACAGACACAAACTACTTTTTAAAAGAGTTGCATGTGTGTTTGGGAGAGGAGTAGTGAGCATCAACTATGTGACTGGCACCTTGAGTAATACATTTTCTATCCTGAAGTGAACATGCTCTGCCATGCAGAACTACCTGACTGGGACTACCGAGAAATGACAGGCAAAGACAGGTGTATTAGAGAGGTAAGAACTTAAGAGTGGAAATAATACCCCAAGTCATTTCCTCGAGACATCATATAGAAAACTATTCCAGAATAATCTACATTTCATCAATACACTTATATATGAAGAAAGAAATTATTTCCAAAGCTGCACTTGACTACTTCAACACACCCTATACATGCAAGTTTACCAACTCTAAAAATCAAATTCCCAGTTTAAGTCAAATGCACAAAGAAATAAAAATAAAACCTGCTTAAATTGGTCCTTACTACTAAATAGTTTTCTACTTTACATAGTCCTAGCAAATACTATTTTGTGATGAGTATTTGAGGAGACTAATGATTTCTGGCTCCACCAAATTTGTCTATGAGGGGTGGAGCTTACTTTAAATGGGCCACATAGGTCAGTTCCAACTGGGTTTCTCAGTTTACTCTAGCATTAAAAAAAAAAAAAAAGCTTTAGTGATTTTGAGCTCTTGAAATTCCTTGCCTACCAGGAAAACTATGGCAGTCAAAACTGCTTGATGGGGCTTCCCTGGTGGCGCAGTGGTTGAGAGTCCGCCTGCCGATGCAGGGGACACGGGTTCGTGCCCCGGTCCGGGAAGATCCCACATGCCGCGGAGCGGCTTGGCCTGTGAGCCATGGCCGCTGAGCCTGCGCGACCGGAGCCTGTGCTCCGCAACGGGTGAGGCCGCAACAGCGAGAGGCCCGCGTACCGCAAAAAAAAAAAAAAAAAAAACCCAACCCACCATTTCTTAAGTTTCCCCAACATTTTGATGTTAACTAGCCATCTCAAAGTAGTAGAATAAAATCAAAAGTACTAATGGTTCGGCATATTGACATCTCATCAAGTTTTATGTAGCAATTCCACATACTTCCGTAGCAAATCAAAGGATACAAAACTTAAAACTGATTTCAACAGCTGTCACTGCTTTTTAAGATAAAATTCAAATTACTACATCTGTAAAGTGGAATGCTAACTTTTGGACCTAAGTGTTTCACTAGAGAAATGGTTACTCCCTGAATGACCATATATGCAACTCTAAATTTAAAATATTAGCTACTTTAAACCAGGGTAAATTCAACATTCATTTTCTGATTTTACATTTCGAGTTACCTATTAACTACTATTTGGCCTCTTTTCCTATGGAGACTGATATGAAGCTGAAGTGTTAAAAACTGCCCAGAATTCAAGTTGTACAGCAAGATAATATTTACGAAAAACAGACCACCCCTACCAGGCTCAAAAGTATATCCACATAACCTAAAAACATGTCTTTAATTACAGTTAGCCCCACACATCTTTCATAGTCAAGTTTACTTTCTCACTTGCCAGAGTAGGTTCAATTACTGTATTACACTCATTTGTTACCATCTACTACACAGATCAAAGTTAATTCTGTCGTACAAGTACCTTATTTTGAGACCAGCGAATTAAGTTATCATAAAATCTGATGGGTATAATCTAGTAAGTAATTTCTCACCTGCAATCTGCTCTTCAGTCAGCTGGTCAGCCTACAAAGAGATCAAAGAAATAGTTAACAGAAACAAGTTTAAAAACATTCAAGGTGGGACTTCCCTGGCGGTGCAGTGGTTAAGAACCACCAATGCAGGGGGCAAGGGTTCGACCCCTGGTCCAGGAAGGTCCCACATGCTGCGGAGCAACTAAGCCCGTGTGCCACAATTATTGCGCCCATGTGCTGCAACTATTGAAGCCCGCGTGCCTACAGCCCGTGCTCCACGACAAGCTGCCACAATGAGAAGCACGTGCACCGCAACAAAGAGTAGCCTGTGTTCGCAACAACTAGAGAATGCCCGCATGCAGCAACAAAGACCCAACCCAGCCATGAATAAATAAATAAATAAATAAAAATTAAAAACCAAAAAAACATTCAAGGTTCACCCCGTTCCATAAATTTTAGTTCAACATTCCTTAGTACCAAACACAGGTGGGCAGAAAATGCACACACCTTATCTTCAAAGCTAAGCTAACTCGCCCCCAAGTTTAAGATACGAAAATATTTCAGAATACGTTTGAAAGTCTAATTTTACACAAATTTTTAAAAAGCAAATCTGGCATACTAGAAAGTTTAATTGGAATTGGTATTCTTCTAAAGCAAGGATAGATCCAATAGAAATGTTTCCTTTTTCAAAATTAAGATATCTAAACTTAAGCTCACCTCCTCAGGTAAATACAAACCATTAATACCAGAAATCTCCACTGAATCAAAAATAATGAACAAGGACTACATTTAAAATTCCCCTGTAAGTGGCTAAATACTTCACTTGGACATATATGTGATTTTCCAAACCTCAACAACAACAAAACTACTAAGCAAAACTATCAAAAAGACAAAAATCCAAGCTGTCCTGGTTGGAGCAACATGAAAGGTACCAATTTTTACTTCTCCTCACCTGCCATGCAACTGCAGAGAATCCAGGATTCTCAATATTTGAAGTACATTACTTACAAAATGTTAAGTCCAGCTACTTATTTTCTCTTGATGTTTGAAATTCCAAAGTGAGCATAAGATTTGTGATGTTTTTAGCAAATGGAGAAAAGTTACTTGTTTTTACTTAAAAAAACACACATTCAGGCACTTGCTAAAACCCATTACATATGTTGTTTTTATTCAATCTTCACAACAACCCTTAATGGTATTAATAATATCATTAATACCCTATCTTACAGATGGGGAGAGAGGCTCAGGTTAAATTTCAGTGAGCGGGAGTACAAAACTAGTAACTAGTAGAGTCAGAATTAAACAGTAAGGTGTCAGACATATCCAATACCTTCAATTTTAAATTCAGAGCACACCATAATATAATAAAAATATTTGCAAAATAACAAGCCTCCTTGTTCTTCATGTGGCCTTCATCCTTGGACATTTCATTGCTTATTGGTACATATATCCAGAGGCACTGACAAGAAATAGCCTCCTATCTAATATTCCTACCTACAGAAGTCAAGTGTACTATGATTAATCCATTCACTTATTGGTATGAGAAGAAGAATAAACACTGCCTGGTTTCCTTCATTTTAAATGAACACACCCCTGGAAAGGATAAAACCTTAATACAGGATAGCATCACATTTTTTTCTCTAGGAGACAGCATGAGAACATTTGAGAAGAAACCCAGAAAAGGAGAAGTTTCTTTCCCTGATAAACAATTTTGATTTGACCTTGATGCAAACTCAACTCGTTGCTTTAGAAAAAAGAAAAAAAGCCAATAGTCCAGTAACTTAAAACTGAAGAGCCAATAATTAAGCTCAAATGCAGAAGTTTATAAAATAAAAATTATCTACTTTTATCCTTACAAATCCCAATCCTCCAAGTTATTTGGTATAAAATCAGTCGATTGTTTTCTATAGGAATAAGATTTAAAACCCAGTAAATCCACTTAGTTAATTTTTACTTTGTTAGAGGTTATAGATGATTTACTTCTAGTCTCATTCCATTCTGCTGGACGTCTATCATTTTTGAAAGAAGGGCAACATGGCATGGTCGAAGAAAAAAGCATGGTGCTTTGAGTCATCGCTGGGCTAGTATCCCAGCTCTGCCACTCAATAGCTGTGACCTTGGACATGTTACTCAACCTCTCATTGTCAACTTCACCTGTGACACAGAATATTAATACCTACCTTGCAGGGTTATTGTGCACAGTAAGTGAGAAGCTATGTAAAGGGCTAGCCCAAAGAGTTCAGTGATAACTGTTTTATATAAATTAATTAACCAAAGAACCTACAATGTAATGTTAAACACCAACCTGACTAGTTCAACTTCCACACAGAAGGTAGACAGGTGGGGCATTATCAAGCCCTTTACAGCAAACTCACCACATTCCATGTTAACTTTAAGATGAGAAAATCTACTACCACAAACTGAAACCATAAGGTGCAAGCCCAGGGACAGATGTGGCAGGACACATCAGTTTAGGACTAGTTAAACCAAATGTGTGGAAGACACTGCAGCATGTGTGAAAGCTGAAGGAATGACTCATATGTGCAGAAACAGCAGGGATTTTTCTCTTGACAAGTTGTGCGGGAAGAGATTTTGAGAAGACTCATTTGTGTGAAAGCTGAGAAGGCCTCAGGAAGAAAACTTTAAAATTATCCAATTTTGCTTGAAAAGTCAAAATTTTAATGGCCCCACACCACCCTGTCTGCGATCTCAGTAAAGATCACAAATGAGCTTCAAGGAATAAAGAGGAGACTAAGTTACATAGCCTGAAAGTGCTGGATATTGCTTGTAATATTTCAGGAAACTTAAAGACAATTTTTTTGTATTTACTACTAACCCAGAGTTCAAGGTTTTAAAGTAACCTTTATCAGCAGCATTCAGGTTAAAGCCTACTAAAAGCAAGAACACAAAGCTCCCTAGCACTGTAATTTGTAAGCCTTTTCCAATGAAATACAAATAAATTTGGTTATTTCTGTCTATGGAGAGAGTCATTTTCTTGACAGAAGAACTAGAAGAATTATACTTTTGAGAAAACTCAAACTCATCAAAATGTGTGTTTGTCTCAGTAAATAACTCACTAGAGAGATGACTAGTTCTTACTCCTTTGTTTCTACAAATACAAATATTAATGTAATTCTTCCTATTGCTCTTGTCAACTCTAGAGAAAGCTCCCAGGCATCAGTACACTCTCAGGTTCCACCTCAGACCTACTAGACTAGAATCTGCATTTTGGAGAAATGCAGGTGATTTGTCAACACTGAGAAAACACTACTAATCTAGACTACATGTGTGACCTTAAGGAAATTACATACCTATTAAACATTTCCCAAATGGCATTCAAAAGTAGGTATGGATACCCTTGGAGCATATCTAGTGAAAGGTGGTATAAAAATAATCCAAAATTCATATCTGAGTAAGTGTATCAGTCCATAGGCTTGAAATGAAACAAACTTCCACCCTTCATTGATTCCTGTTTACTCCAAGTGCTATTTAGATACAACAAAGGCTTCATAAGTAAAAATTTTTCTACAATTTCAGAAATCGGGGTATTTGTTTTATCTTTATCAAAAGCAATCTCAGTAGAGTTTAAGATACCTTTCATTCTGATAGAACAGCACTTATAGGGCATCTTGGCCCCAAAGAGAAAACGCTAGAAGATATTACTTCTTAAAAATTACCTTTACTAACGGCCTAATTTGATCATTCTAGCTCAATCTAGAACTTTCTATATTTTAATAGAGCCTTGGTGAATTTCTTCAGTCTAGTAGAAACAGATCTTCTTGCTGTTCGATGAGATATTTAATTAGACTGAAGTGACCAAATTTTCTACCTCTTCACATCTTTTACTTATCACCCCAGCCTCAAGCCTTCTTAATGCAATCAATCTCCCTTCAATGAGCATGCATCAACTATATGTAAACCCAAGAACCATGTGAGCAAACTTATTCCACTTCCACATCAAATACATTTCATTCTTTGACTTTACAGAGTCCTAATTTTAAATCATCAGGTCTTATAGTTATAAAATTACCTGAGGACAATTCCCAAATTAGTTAACAATGACTGTCAATTTAACTAACTGAACCAAAACATCAATGATGTGAACAGTAACTACAAAAGCCTACCCTTGGCAAAGGACCCCGAAGGGTGGATACAAACTCTATGCCTCACCGAGAAACTCCATTTGAGCTCTTGATTCAATTATCAGACTGATCAGGAAGAAACCTTACCTTTCATATGAGAAATTAAAAAAATTTACCCCACAATTTTGAATCTTAATTACATGCCTATACTGTACACCCTGTTTCACCTAAAAGTAAACTCAACCAGCACATTCAAATTTAGAATAATTTAGAATATCAAGATGTAAGAGCACATCAAACAAATGCGAACTCCTCTCCCCACACCCATACATGGTGGAGGTTTCAGTTGGCAAGGATTCCCAACTGTTTAAGATGTCACCTTGCCTCCTGGACACACCCATCTCCCATAACGACTTGGCAGAAGAAACGACAAAATAAGTATTGCAAATTACCGCCCTCATTAGTTTTGTTTTTTTTAAAAAACAGGAAAGAACTGGAGTTCCGGTCTTTAGTGACAAGAAAATGCTTTTAAAAATCCCGTCCCCCTTCTTTCACGACGGTCTTTGACAGCCATTACTGTACAAATGAAGTGAACTGCACGTTAAGGTATCTGGCACTTTCTCTACGGAAATACCAGTTATTTTCAAGGGGGTTGGAGCGGGGCAACACTGTGTGTGGTAGTGGTTCTTTAACATTTCGGCGTGCACGTGAGCACTCAAGAAGAGGACTGTGGCCCTTCTCAAAGGCGTCCTTCCAACTGTTACAGGAGAGTAAGACCGACTTTCACAACAGAACGACAGTCACCACGGAGCTGGATTTCGGTAGGTGAACAGGAAACGCCTTTCAGACCCTAGCTGGAGCCTCTGGCTTTCTCTAACGAGATGAATAGTGGGAGGCTGCGCCTGACTTCAGATATACAGCCATTTCCTTCAACGACAAAACCACTTAAAAAATTTTTTTTTGTTTTAAATGTCCAGCCTGGGAGGTGGAATTAGGTCTCAAGGCGCAGCGGGAGCAAAAGGATCAGGATTCACCGAGCTTCCTTCGCGCCGCCAGAGGGGGATGGGAACCGGCCGAGGCTGCCCTCCCCAACCTATGCCGGAACGGCCGGCCTCGCAGCGCCGCGGGCCGCCCAGACCTCCGCAGTCCTGCAGGTGCCAGCGCAGCAGCTGGGGCGTGAGCCTAGCCGGGCGGGCGGCGGCCCCAGCCCCACGCCCGCCCCGCCCCGCCCCGCCCCCGGCCGTTCCCCGCGCCGCGCGGGCTCGGCCCACACAGCGCACCCGCCCCTCGCCCCCTCCCGGCCTGACCCGCAGGGCTGCGGGCTGACGGCCTCGCGCGCTCCCGCCCGCCCCCTCGGCGCAAGGCGGCCGCGCGCGGACAAAAGCGCTTCCTGGCGTCCGCACCAACGGCACCAACCGTCCGTTGGGCTTTTGAATCCGGCCCCGGGCTGACCTTTCGAGATGCCCGACCCAAAGCTTCTGCGCCCCGGCTCCCCCCCGCCCTTCCACTGTCGCCTCCCCCGGAGGCCGACCTGCCCCCCGCCCGGGCTCCATCCTCATCCAGCCCCTGAGGAGCTCCGCAGCGCCGGGGGCGGTGCACCCGGCCCCCAGTACACTAGGGGACACCTCCCTGAGGAGAAATGGGGGGTGGGGAAGCACCTGCGACACAACGGCCGCGGGCGCCCCCAGCCTCATGTGCGCCATCCCTCCGGCGAAAACCACTCCTGGAGGGTGTGAGGGTGGCAAGTTCCCTTTCTTTCGTCAATTCGCTTCAGCCTCTTCCCCCCACAGGCCGAGCACCGGCAGCTTAGCGACGCACTCACCATGCTGCAAGCGCTACCGGTCTCCGAGACTCGACTACACAACCACTCAGCTCGCTCGCTCCACTCGAACTAATGCTCCTCCTCCGCCCCCAGCGCCTCATAAACACCTCCCTCCGCCAGATCCCTCCGCCGCACGCCAGATAACGGAACATCACAAACGAGTCCCGGCCAACCCCCTCCACTCCAACTTCTCTCGAGACCCCTTTATCCACAGTTGTGTGATCGACGATACAAGAGATAAAGGGAGGGGGGCGAACGGATGGCGTAAGTGGGTTTCGCTTCCCAGCGAGCCGTTGAAGGGCCGGTGGAGTCGCGCCTGAGAGGCGCTACTTTGCGGCGCGGAAGAGCATCGTGGTAGCGACGCGTAACGCAACGATCGTTGAACCGGCCTCTGATTGGCTGATTCGTACCTGCAATGCGTCACTGGGGCTCGCAGCCACCGCCGCCGGGACGCGGTGTGGTTTCTGCCGTTTGTGCCGTTGCTGCCCTGGCCGCACTGTCTTGGCAACTGCGCCAGGCGGCGGAGTCGCTTGCTTTGCGCTTGGCTGGAGAGTCTTCCTCCTCCACCCATCCTTTCTCTCCACAGTCGTACGCACACTTTCCCGCCCCTGGTATAGGGGTCTACGAAAACGCTGATTAAGAATGAAGCTGAAAGACCCAGTGAAACCCCTACCCCGCGCTCTTTTTCTCAGCTTCGGTTATTGGCCTCGTGGCGGCCACACGCTTACCATTTTACTCCCTCACAAAACCCGAATATCTGAGTAAGGGCGAACGCACCTGCTCAGCTGACTAATCTGAAAGGGTCTTCCGTTTATACTTCCCCTTCGCCGCGTTTGTCTGGGGTAATTTACCGGGGGGGGGGGGAATCACTGAAAAAGCGCAGTATCCCGGATTCTGTGGAATGAGTCACTCCCAATAGCCACTTGATGTCGTGGAATAATAGGGGTCTGGCTTGGAGTGAGACCTGGGTATGAGTATCGCTTGGGCCACTTTCTTAGATGTATGACCTTGGATGAGCCATTTAATCTTTAGCCTCATTTGTGAAATGGAGGTTATAATACCTATATTGAAAGATTATTGTAAGAATTAGAATCATATAGAGACTGGCGTCTGGGTAAAATGTTAAAGTACCTGGCACAGGGTAGGCATCCAACAAGTGGTTACTATAATAAAACCATAATACATATGGTCACAATGAATTTCATAATCAATTTGCCCCTTTGGGTTGCTAACCTCTCAAATTTAATAGAACATTTCTAAAGCCACATAAAAGTTAGCTCTTTGGAACTGACACCCTTGTGCACTGTCGGTGAGAATGTAAAATGGTACAGCCACTGTGGAAAATAGTATGGTAGTTCCTTAAAAAATTAAAAATAGAATTACCATATGATCCAGCAATTCTGCTTCTTGGTATATACCCGAAAGAACTGAAAGCAGGATCTTGAAGAGATATTGGTACACCCATGTTCATGGCACTCTTCACGATAGCTAAAATGTGGAAGCAACCCAAATGTCCGTCAGTGGATGAATGGATAAGCAAAATGTGGTATATGTTTGTTGTTACATACGATGGAATATCATTCAGCTTTAAAAATTCTGTAGGGCTTTCTTGGTGGCGCAGTTGTTGAGAGTCCGCCTGCCGATGCAGGGGACATGGGTTCGTGCCCCGGTCCGGGAAGATCCCACATGCCGTGGAGTGGCTGGGCCCGTGAGCCATGGCCGCTGGGCCTGCGCGTCCGGAGCCTGTGCTCCGCAACGGGAGAGGCCACAGCAGTGAGAGGCCCGCGTACCGCAAAAAAAAAAAAAAAAATTCTGTAATATGCCACAGCATGGATGAAGCTTGTGGACATTATGCTAAGTGAAATAAGTCACACAAAAAAACAGATACTGTATGATTCCATTTATATGAGGTATTTAGAATAGTCAAAATCACAGAAACAGAAAGTAGAATGATGGTTGTCAGGGAAAGGGGGAATGGGGAGTTATTGTTTAACGGGTATAGATAAGAGTTTCAGTTTGACAAGATGAAAAGAGTTGGGATGAATGCTGGTGCTGGTTGCATAACATTATGTATTCAGTACCACTGAACCCTACACTTTAAAATGGTTAAGGTGGTAAATTTTATGTGCATTTTATCACACATGACATTTTTTTTAATTTTTGAACTTTTTTATTTGGAAAACTTTAGACATAAGCTATATACAAGTGGAGAGAAAAGTATAACCATCACTTAACCAAGTAGCCATCACTCAGCTTTACCAGTTAACAGCATTCTGTCATTCTTGTTTCGTATATTTCCCCCATTAAAAAAAAAAATTAACTCCTTGGTCCCACCCAAAATAAGCACGGGTGTGCATAACCTGGAATATTTAACAAATGAATAGCAATAGTTTACCTACTGTGTAAACTCATTCGAATATAATGTAATTGTTACCTTAGAGGGGGCTTAGAAGGCACAGAGGAGAGGACCTTTGCTCACCACAGAGGTTCCAAAGAGGGTTCCCAAAGAACATGACTCCTAAATTGAGTCTGACATGATAATGGGCTAGGAAAAAGTGAAAAGCCAGGGAGGAAGAGAGAAGCAAGTTTAGATGAAAGAAAGAACAGAGCAAAAGGCCCAGAGGCATGCAATTGCATGGCACAATGGAGGAGCGTCAGTGGTTAGGCATTACCAGGGCCAGCCGATCTCGGGAGAGGGTGCTGGGAAGTTAGAAAGGAACTAAGGGTCATGCTCAAACTGCAGTTCCTCAAGAAGGTTGGGAGAACCACTGTCCAGAAAGAATCCTCTTAGACCACATCAAGGCTTTAGAATTTTCCAGTAAAAAGCACAGCCATGTGGACCCTTGAAACCTAGTGAACAGCATTTTCAGCAAGCCAAGGTAAAATCTGCCTACTGAGAAGGATCCTTCCAGAACACCTTCCTGCCCAGCAAGACCAAGATATTCTCTAACAGCTTATCTGCACCCACTTGGAAAGACTCAGTGGAATTTAACCTGCTTTAAACAATTTAGGCATTTTCTCAAGCCATCTAAAGTATTTCCTTTACTAGTCCGGAGATGGATTCTCTTTCTTTCAGTCATACAAATCAGACACAAAGTAAGTGCTCTTTCAGTTAGTATTGGCAACCCTGTGACCTTCCTTTCAGATGAATGACTGTTCAGTAAAAACTCAGGACCCCCATGCTTCTATTGTCCTTGCTAATGTGATATAATGATTCCACAGGGGAGTGGGTGGGCTTAATTAAGTTACCCCACAAATGAAATACACTGTACCATTGAGAATGTTACTTAAAAGTGGGTACCTCTGCTTCAGAATTGAGCTGAAAACAGAGCCCTAAGGCCACCATTCCATTACTCTCCATTGTGGTAGCGCCCAAGTCTTTCCAAGATTTTCCTCAGAAATTTGTCCCTGATTCTTCCTCAGATGGAAGGGCTATCAACAGTTTTTTACCCCATCAGTATGCAGTGCTTTTACATATGAAATTTTTAATGATGGGAAATTGAATGACAAAACGAATAATCACTTCTTCTAGAAAATGAATTTTTAAAAGGATTGATGCATAACGTATAACAAGCTTGAGTATAATATACAGGTGCATGCTTAGAGACGTATGTATTGAATCAAGGAGCTTTTAAACAAATATTTGGTAATGAAATATGTCTGTTAAAGAGAACACAGAAAAGTTCTTCCTGGTTTCTTAGGTTGAATTTCAGTAAGGCCTCTCTTGCAGAAACTTCCTTGCTGACCTCTCCAATAAGAGAAAGAAAATGAGAAAAAAAGTCAAGACGTACATTTAAAGCCATTGTGGTTTCTGTGTATTTGAGACAGTTCCAAATCAATTTATTTATAGAGAATTTGTCTTCCACAAGATGACATACAGTACAGCCTGACTTTGGCAACTTCCAGCTGAGAAGCAAAGTTGGTGACCACCATTACATCAAGGCCTAAGAGGTGGTTGGTTGTTTATTTTCCTCTCCTGTCTGGTGAGGTATTACAGCTTTCTACCTTTATCCATCCTGGGAAAATGAGAATGCACTTCCTCTCCAGGCCTCAGTTCCTCAATTTGCAGAATAGAGATAACACAAGCCCCATCCTTTGACACTTCCTTCCCATAGTTTCTCTCCTCAAGCCAGCTGTGCTATGAACAAGGGCAGAGGACAGTCACAGTGGCTTTCTTGATTGTAGGCCCTATGTGATTCTTGACAGGTGAAAGAATTAAGCCCTAAATGCCCTAAGGCAGCAACAGTATGCATCAACTTCTCTCCTATGCATATAGAATGCAACTTGTTACGTGCCAACCTGGAGAGAATTCAGAAAATAGTACTCAAATGATCTTCTTATTCTGTGGTTCAGATAAGGAGCCCTGGTTGAGAAAGTTAAGCTATCCCCTTCCAGGACTATGGGGAAAAACAGAGCTGGGACAGGAATCCAACCAGGTCATGAGAATGTCTCGCCCACAGTATCCTCAGTATGATGAGGAGTGAAGAGTATAGGGAAAGCACTGAATCCTCCAGAATTACTGAATAGGCTTATGCTCATATACGTGCGGGAAAAGTTGAGGGTCATTAACTTTGATATTGACACTCTGCCATTCATTCATTTATTCATTCAAAAAAATTGAGATGTCAATTTAGGGTGACTAACCATATAGGTTTGCCTAGGATTAAGGGGTGTCCTGGGACACAGGACTTACAGTGCTAAAACCACACAGTCCCAGGCAAACCAGGATGGTTAGTCACCCTAGAAACCATGACCACTCATTCAATAAATACCAGCAGTCTATTATGTGCTGTAAATGTGCAAAGAGAAGAATGAGCTATGATAAGAATGACTCTGGGAGCACATAGGAGGACAACCTAATGGACAAGAGGAAGACTTCCTAGAGAATGTGATCCATAGGAATTTGGGTTAAGGGGGAGAAAGAGGAAAAGGTGTTTGAAGCAGAGAGAAAAAGCACAAACGAACAGAGACATCATCATTACCATCATCACCTCTATCATCATGGTGACATTCACAGCCACTGGTAATTTGAGGCTCCCCAAGGGCCAGGCCCTGTGCTGATCACTTTATGTACACTGTTCGCATTATTGACCATTCCATTCTTCTTGAAACACTCTTCTTGCTTGGCTTCTGGAATATTACCCTAGTATTTCTCCGACCTCTGTGGTAGTTTCTCTGTAGCCTCCTTGGCTGGCTCCTTCACCTATTGCTTAAAAGATGGCATGCCTCCAGGTTTAGGCCATGGCTCTCTTCTCTTGTGAATTTTGACACCTGCTCTGGCACCCTCCCCACTCCCACAGCAGTGGCTCTGTGCTGATCACCCCCAGATATGGATGGCCCGAGGTAAAATCTCTTCTTAAATCCTGATCAGTATTTTCAGCTGCTCAGGCCCACCCCAACATTTGTGGACTCAGCCAAGAGTACAAACAGAGGCTTATACAGCATATGTTACATGTGTTAAAGTTATAAATCAAGCTAACAAATAAAATATGTTCTATCCTCCTACCCTGACAAATAAACTTTCATAATAACCCAAAGGCTGACGTTAGTTGTAGAACTTCAGATTTCCACACCAGATCATGAAGTGTGAGGAAGCCATCTTCTAACCCACAGCCCACCGTTTCTCCTCTCACCGTCAGCCCCAACATACACTACAAGGGGGCTGGCATCCATATGCACACTCACTCTGGTCCTTATAACCATGTCCATCAACAGCCCCAAAAATAGCTGCTTCTCGACCATCCCTCAGGGTCTAGGGGCGTGCACCCTATAGAGACAGTCTGCTCCCTGGAGAGTAGACCTGAGAAAGAAGCCAGAACAGGCACTGGAAGCAGGCTCTGTACTATCTGAGCAAGGAATTCTGGGATCCTGGGGACCTAGAGGAGTCTTGAGTAGGAGGGAGGATGGGCCCTGGGTAGGGAGGTCCCCTTGGCCCTGTATGGAGGTGTGCATCTGGAAGAGGGCCAGAGCAGGGCCCTGTAAAGTGAGGCTAGGACACGGTCCTCTCTTGCAGTCCTGAAAATGTCTACTGGCAACTCCTCCTGGAGGCCCTCAGGCCCTAAAACATCACATCAAACACTGAACCCATCATCCTTTCACCCAGAGCTGCTTTCCTTTATTCTGGCCTCACTGAAAAGTGCCTCCCTCCACCCTGTCACCTAAGCCACACTACTTGCAGGTACCTGTGTCCTTGCTCATGCCGCTCCCTCTGCCTGGAACGTCCTTCTTCCCTTTCCCACTGCTTGCTGCACATTCACTTATACTTGGCCCAAGCATCGTATCCCCTGTAATGTCTGCCTAACCCCACCAGCCCTCTCTTCTTGGTCCAAAGAGAAAGAACCAGTCTCTCTCAAAACTATCCTTATAACACTTTATGGTACTATTTCCTTACAGGTTAGTTGCCCCAACTGGACTGAGTTCCTTCAGGGACTTTAACTATCTTTGTACCCTCACCACCTTGCCTGGTACTGGGACATAGTTGATGCTCAGTAAATTTGTTGAATGACTAGGTGGATGACAGACAAAGATATTATTGTTTTGTACATGCTTTTTTCACGTGGCTTTAATAACACTCAGAAGATTTTTACAAAGTATGAGTTGTCTTATGAATACCGAAATCTTTATCAGAGAAAGTAGCCAGAAGATAATTCTGATCTTCTTATGTAACTTAAATCAAATTGAAAATGCTAAATATGTTCTTAGTCAAATGTAATTTTCATCCTCCTTGGAATTTTTTGGATGTCATTATACAATAGTTGTTTATACAATTTTTGGATTGTATTTTTTTCTCATCTTATTTAGAGAATTTATGGTTTAGACTATATTAGTTTGATGAAATTAAGAATTAAAGCAATTAATCACCACATAATCAAGCTAAACAAAATTGTGCTTTCAACGTCGAATGGTTTCACAGAAAAGAAGTGATTGATGTTGTGGTTCACATTGTGTTGGCAGTGGGGGAGCCTCCATGGATGTTTGAATTCTCTACAATGGTACCTCACATTTTAATTTCATTTTCTTCATGCTAGCTTGGTTTTTTATTATCCTTTGTCTGGTTTACCAGGTAAAAATCAGGATTCCTATTCTCAAGACTGGGAAGTTGGCATTGTTGGGGATCCTCTCTTCCTTTCTTGTTGTTTTCCATTCCCCATCTGACTAGCCAATATTTCTAGGTTCTGCTCATGGAACTTGGAGTAAACCTTTGTCTGCTTTGAAAAAAGATTTTTCAATATTCTAAACTAAACTTGGTGAGATGTTTTCCCTAAGTGACTCCCTTCTGCCTGAGAAAAAGGGAGTCACTCAGGGAAAACATCTCCTTTATCTTACTGCCACATTCTCACGTTCACTGGGTCCAAAGTGAAGTAAGTCACAGCCCCTGCCATTCATGTGGAGGCTGGGGAAGACATAGATGTACCCCTATTACAATAACAGGATTGATCAGGAATAAAAGAGCTTCTGTTTTTCCAGATGTAAGCTTTTTTTCTAACTGCCAAATATTTCCTCAGTAATTTGCTTCTCAATTTATTTTTTAAACTTTGGACAGAAAAGTTGAAAGAATAATACAATAAACCATTCATATACTATCCACTTAGATTCAACAATGGCTAACATCTGCCATACTTGCTTTCTCCTTCTCAGTCTCTGTCTCTCTACGCACGCATGCATGCACACGTGCGCGCGTGCATATATATACACACACACACACAAATGTGAAATTTTTTTGGATGAACCATTTGAAAGTAAGTTATGGACATGATACTTCAGCCCTAAATTTCAGCATATTTCTCCTAAGGATATTCTCCTACAAAACCATAACACCATTACCACATTTTTAAAAAATTCCTTAATTTTATCTTTGATCCAGTCTATGCTTGAATTTCCCTAATTGTCCCTAAAATGTTTTTTATAGCTGTTTTATTTTTCCTGACTAGATCTGACAAGGATTGCACTTTGCAACCTCATGTCTCTTTAGTCTCTTTTAATTCTTTTAATCTAGATCAGTTTCCCCACCTTTGTTTGTTTGTTCATGACATTGATATTTTGAAGAATCCCTTACAGTTTTCTTTCACAATGTCCACACTCTAGGTTAGTCTGATTGTTTCCTTCTATTGTCATTTAACTTGTTCTTCTAAAGGCTTCACAGTTTCAGGATGAAGACTTCTGGCAAAAATACTTCACAGGTAATGTTGTGTATTTCATACTGCATCATCTCAAGAGCACATAATAGCCATTGTTCCACTCTTAGTGATTATAAATTTGATCCCTTAGTTAAGATGTCATCTAAAGAAGATGTAGTACATATATAAAATGGAATATTACTCAGCCATAAAAAGGAACGAAATTGGGTCATATGTTGAGATGTGGATGGATCTAGAGAGTGTCATACAGAGTGAAGTAAGTCAGAAAGAGAAAAACAAATAACGTATATTAACGCATATATGTGGAACCTAGAAAAATGGTACAGATGTACCGGTCTGCAGGGCAGAAATTGAGACACAGATGTAGAGAACAAACGTATGGACACCAAGGGGGGAAGCGGCGGGGGGGTGGGGGGGGTGGGGGGGATGGTGGTGTGATGAATTGGGCGATTGGGATTGACATGTATACACTGATGTGTATAAAATTGATGACTAATAAGAACCTGCTGTATAAAAAAATAAAATAAAATTCAAAAATTCAAAAAAAGAAAGATATCTACCAGACCTCATCGTTGTAAGGGGACATTTTCCATTTTTAATCAATAAGTAATCTGTGGGACAATACTCTGCCACCATGCAAATATCCTGTTTCCCAACAGCTCTTCACCTAGTGATTTTATCACCCATTGATGATCCTTGCTTAATGCTTTACAACATTGCAGGTTGTAAAATGGTTTTTCTAATTCTTTGAGCCCTTTCATATGTATTAGCTGGCATTCTTTTTGTAAAGAAGGACTTTCCTCTCCCCTTCTTTCCTTTTCTGAGTATTCCTATTAACTAGTGTATTTTTTAAAAATTGAGTGTAAATGTTATCAATTACATGCATTTTACTTTTTTGTCCTCAAGTTGTCCCAAATTTGGCCAGCATGCACTGTTCATGCCAGCTCCTGTGTCCTTTTGACACATCTCCATCAGTTTTGAGTAGTTTCTTGCTTTTTGGCACAAAATGTTCCAGGTTTACCTTGTACTTTCTCTGCTCAGAACTGGAATCAGCCATTTTATTCAGGATTCTCAGAGACTCTAAACGCATCCTTTTTCGTTTTTCATTCCAAACTTTTTAAAAGTCATCATTCTGGGGCTTCCCTGGTGGCACAGTGGTTAAGAATCCACCTGCCAATGCAGGGGACACGGGTTCGAGCCCTGGTCTGGGATGATCCCACATGCTGCGGAGCAACAAAGCCCGGGCGCCACAACTACTAAGCCTGCACTCTAGAGCCCGTGAGCCACAACTACTGAGCCCGCGAGCCTACAGCCCATGCTCCAAGAGTAGCCCCCACTCACCGCGACTAAAGAAAGCCCGCGCACAACAACGAAGGCCCAAGGCAGCCAAAAGTAAATAAATAAATCTATTTTTAAAAAATAAATAAATAAAAATAAAATAAAATAAAATAAAAGTCATCATTCTGTATTTGTTGCACTCAGCCAATCAATAAACACTTCAGGGCTTCCCTGGTGGCGCAGTGGTCGAGAGTCCGCCTGCCGATGCAGGGGAAACGGGTTCGTGCCCCGGTCTGGGAAGATCCCACATGCCGCGGAGCGGCTGGGCCCGTGAGCCATGGCCGCTGGGCCTGTGCGTCCGGAGCCTGTGCTCCGCAACGGGAGAGGCCACAACAGTGAGAGGCCCACATACCGCAAAAATAAATAAATAAATAAATAAACACTTCAATGGCTCTCCTTAGGTCCTCAGAAGTTTTCATTCCCAGTTCAGCCCTTATCCTGGACCCTTGCTCTCAGTGCTGTCTCTGTACAGCTTTTAGCGTCTCCTTCAGTCCTCTCCCGAGGTGTCTTATCGGTGGGTGTAAAAAGTGAGCATTGAGTCAAACTGGAAAATGGATAATCTCACAAATGCCATCGGGAAGCTGCAGGTGAAAGCTCAAACAAGCAGGGCCTGGGCAAAAGAAAAGCACAGACCCTCAACCGGCAGGATGCAGCAGCAACTGCCCTTGACAGAGAGGCCACATCTTCCAGCAGCCCCTGCTCTCATCCTCACACCTGTTTGCTTCCAAGAAGACAGAGAGGACTCGGGGAGAGCAGAAGCTCTGCTTTAATCTCAGAGTTCAATGCTTGGGGTAGGGTGACCTCAAGATCAGGAGAGAAAAAGGAAGGCAGCTACTGCCCTAGGTCCCCAAAGATCACTCCAATATTCATATGAACCCGTAAGACTATCATTTTGGCTATTTGTATAGAAAACTCCTTTGTTTATTTTTCTCTTGTGTTCATGTTTAAGTTTCTGTATTTGAAAATATTCTATCTGGACTTCCTATATTTTTAGTATCAATAGTAAATAAAACTAGAGTACTAGTATGTACCAGTGATTCCTAGTTATCTTCATCTTATTAAAACTCTTAGCTGTGGATCAAAGGTCTCCTTCAGCTGTGCCTTTCTGTGGCATTATCTTCCAGCAAGCCCTGCATTATGCTTTCCTTGCCCCAGCAAGTGCCTCCTGGCTATTCCCTCTTCTGCCTCTGAGTCATTTGACATCATGTAGAGGGCCCATCACTGCACAGGGACTCTGGAGGTAGGGATTTATATCGAAGTCACCACAAACCAGCTCTGTGATCTCGGGGTAAGTTCATAACCTCTCTGGACCTCAGATTGCAAACAGTCATGTAATCTTTTGATTCTAAGGTTCCTTTTAGTAAGGGCAGGGGGGGCAAAGGAGAGGGAGAGAGACAGCCTAGAAATCTTTCTTCTCAAATTATATGTTGTTTGAGTGAGAAGTGATTTCAGAGGTCATTTAATGTAACTTTCTAATGAGGAAATTAAGGCCCTAAAAATGAGGTGATTTGCCCAAGGTCCTGCTTCTAGTTGAAGGAAGAGCCAGGTCTAAAACCCAGTTTCCCTGATTCCCAATCTAGTCCCTTATATACTATACACGGCTGGCTCCCATCTCCATCCTCTTTAAAATTCTGCTAACCCTCTAATCCAGCCATAGTAACTCCTATCTCCCACCCTCCTCACCTTTCTGTCTGTGTTTTTGTCCCTTCTGATTATAATAGTCGCTAATATTTTTCAAACACTATATTCTAGGTTCTGTGCTAAGCATTTTACAGTGTATCACTTTTAATCCTCATGGCAAACTTTCAGGGTCAGTTCTACAACCATCCAAGTTTATAGATGGAATAGCTGAAGCTTAAAGGATTTACATAATTTTCCCGGTCACACAAGCTGGTAGATCTCGGAATTAGATTTCTAACTCATCTCTATCTGGCCTCCAGATCTATTCACAGCACTTTTCTGTCTGTGAATACAGTGTTCAGTCATTCATCCATTCATTATCCGGGTTCTTACTAAGTACCTACTAGTGCCCAGCACTGTTCTGGGCACTATGTGAAATAAGAAATGGAAGACCCTGTTCTAACTGGAGATACAAAAATCTATAAACATAAACAACTAGAATACAATTCAAGGCAATGCACATTTTATAGGAATTCCAAGAAGTTCTTTTTTATGTCAATATCCTAAAAACTTTCTGAAGGCAGGGTTTCAGTCTATGGTTTCTAGAATACAGTGGGCTCCAAATGGATAAAAGGAATAATCTCTTGTCAGAAAATAGAGGCTGGAGCTGAAAAAGCAGGTTTACTGCTAAGAGTCAAACCTAAGTCCTGCATTCATATAGAATTTGCAGATCCTCTAAAATTGTGTCAACAAACTATCAGCAACAAGAAAATTTGAGTATCTACTATATGCTAGGTACAATCATGGACACCTGTAAGATAAAAAGACAAGGAAGACAACGGGAACACTCAGACCAATCAGAGGTAAAGCCAGACTGGGGTGCATGTAGTGCCTTATCGCTGATGTGATCAGAAGGGGCTTTAGGGTTATCTAAAGCATCTTGGGGAAAGAGAATTATCTTCCAGGGAGAAGTGGAAAATGACAAACTTAGTATTTGGGGGCTTTAAGAAGAGGAGAGGGGGCTTCCCTGGTGGCACAGTGGTTGAGACTCCGCCTGCCGATGCAGGGGACATGGGTTCGTGCCCCGGTCCGGGAGGATCCCACATGCCGCGGAGCAGCTGGGCCCGTGAGCCATGGCCGCTGGGCCTGTGCGTCCGGAGCCTGTGCTCCGCAGCGGGAGAGGACACAGCAGTGAGAGGCCCGTGTACCGGGGGGGGGGGGGGGGGGAGAAGAGGAGAGGAAGTTTGGGGTTTGAAGTGAGGACTTGGTAAGCCAGGCAGTCCTCCAGCCTTCTCACCACCCTCTACATCCAGGGGCAGGCTCCCTTAAGATGGGAATTTGATTTGCTTCCATGGCACTAATCTGTACTGACTCACTCCTAGGTTGCCACACATTTATGAATGAATAGTTTAACCATTTGTATTCCTTTGCTAGACTTTGGAATTATTGAGTCAACTTAAAATCTTAAAGTCAATACATTTAAAATCGGTTTGGCCTGTGGCCCGATTTAGTTTGAGCTGAAACACCCAAGTCTCTTCAATGGAGACTGCGTTAAAGTTGTTGAATTATGGAATGAACATGCTCCTGTCACTAACAATGGAATCATTTCTTCCAAAACTGATGTTGGGTGATGACTTCCTCTCCACTGGAACTTTGTATCCTTCAATCTGGAGTTTTATGATGTAGTAAAATAGCAACAACAGCAACAAATGGAGTTTCCTGGAGAGAGGTAGAATCTTCCCTCTTTAGGCAATTAGCTTTTCTAGCCCTTTAGACAATAGCTTTAATACATTAAAATATGCCAACTGGCCCCCAGAAAATGAAAATGAATGGCCTCCCAAGGTCCTCCCCAGTCTCAGCATTCTGAGATACTGTACTTCATGTAGCTACTAATTCCCCTTTCAGTGTTTTCATTAGTCTAGTAGGGCTGTAAAAATTACAATCCCTTTGTGAAAAGATTGAAATTGAACAGGTTTTTACAATATGGCACACTTCTGGAGGGCCATCTTCCCAGAGGCTCCAGCTCTCCTGACAGGCTGCCTTTCTCTACCAGGGTCCACTCTATGTAACTTTCTGAATTGCACATGCAAACATTTCCCCTGACTTTGAGGTCAGTGTGTTGGTAATTCTGTGGTATGCAATGATCTAATACCCAGAGAGTCTGTTACCATGCGACCAAAGCTGAGGTCAATTATGATTCCCCATCAGTGACCCAGAGCAGCTCTCATGCAGCTTTCACTGCAGTCTATTTCGAAGAGCAGACACTTTAACATTTTTCAAGGGAACCAGAATTATCATTCAGATGATTAACTGCCACACAGGCAGACATTCTCTTATGATTCATTGAAGTGCAGGTCTTAAGAGGTTATGCATTCCATCCCAGTGTATTAAAGAGAGTGAAGACAAATAGATCAGAGCAAATCAAACGTTGCACATCAGAGATGCCAAGCGCAACAGAATAATCTTCTAATGTTAATATATGGGCTATATAATCCCACTGGGCAAAAACATGTTTTATTCAGGAAAACAACAAATCAAGTAATCTCTCTATAGAAAGCCATTTACAGGTCATTTGGAAATTGAATCCATAATCTTTCATAAAGCCTGTTTATACCAACGATGATGGAGTCTCAAATAAACAAAACTGAAAGCAATGATAAATTAGCTTCCTAGCGTTTATGTGTCTATTAAATTGTAATCATTCAAACCCACTGAAGTCAAATTTGTTTTGCCCATTTCCTAAATTCAATCCAGTGAGCTCCTTGTCCTTACACAAAACCAATTCATATTGTCAAGTGACAGCAAGAAAAATTAATATTATGCTGGTTTTTACCATCCAAAGGGATTTTACTAAGTGTAAGTAATAATACAAGCTTTTACCATCCAGAAATCTATTATTTAGGTGTAAATTCTAGCCACATGCTCTGATACCCTTAAAATGGCAATGAAATAAAAGCTGACCCAGGGGAATATGTCATATCCAACATGTGAAAAAGATCCTTAGGGCCTTAGGAAATAAAGAGCTGTGCTAGAATTTTATTGAAAAATCGTGATGACAAAGCCCTTTCCATTTAAAAATCACAGTTCATCAACATCATTGAATCAATGGCTGGAAATGAATGGAGAGGGTCTCATTTTGCTCTCCGCTTGGTGCCCAGCTTTGGGTAATGCATTCATATCACCAGCTACAAATCAGGTCAGGAGACTGCTCAGAAAATTCCCTAGGATGACAGGGTTCCTGCTCGGCAGAGGCCCAAGCCGGGCTGAAGCTTCCCTGCTGCTGCTGGCTGTAGACCTACTTCTCACTGATCCACTGTCAGTCTCTGGAATGCCGGCTTTCCCCAGAAAATCCAAAATGCCTTCCTTCCTAGGAGCTCAAACACAGGCAGTCTTCCTTGACATTGAGGCTGCGAAGGCCTCAAAACATTGATTCCTCCTCAGTCGGCCTTATTAAGGTATTTCTCTTAACTAGGATTTTCGGATAGAGGTTGCTATCTGAAATGAGACAAAGGAGACCTGGGGCTGCCTAAGGCAGGTCTGAGACAGGCTCTCTAGAGCCTGGTTTGCAGTTGAGGGAAGGGAGGGATGATGATTCCTTGCAGGGGGCGGGGGGGGCATATGGGAGGAAAAGTAATCAGTGCACGTGAACTGCCGAGAGCTGCCTAGAGCCAAGAAAGGAGCATTCTCCCCTTCCCAATCACAGGGCAAATATTTACCGAGCTGGACTCCGTGCGCGCGTAGCACTGCAGGCAGCTGGGGAAGGGCCTCGGAGGCCTCAGGTTAGGGCTTCGGAGGTCTCCCGTTTCACCTAGCTAGCCCGGCTGGGGAACGGAAGAAAGGATCTCAGAGGCAGGAAGACCTGGTTTGAATGCTCTGGCGCCACATAACTGTGGTTGCCTTTGCTTGAGTCACTGATCCTCTGAGCTTCCGTTTCCTCATCACACAGCGAAGGCTAAGAGCGTCTATGCTGCCGGGTGACTGTGAGACTGAGTCAGTGCTTGTCAGTTGCCTGGCACCGCAGAAACCTGTTTTCCATCAGCCTGCCCTCACTGTCCCCACCCTTCCCGGACTCTGTATTGGACAGGACGTTCTGCATCCAGCAATGTAGCCCTTTGTCACTTTCCTTCCTGGGGCTCTTCTTATTTCCATGGCAAAGTGGCAAGGTCCTTGAGAGCAGGAGTTGCATCGTGCCCAGCTCTGCGTGTCCCCCAGGACCAGCCCCAGCTTCACTGTGGGTTTCTGAATCACACGCAGACTGTCTGCTCAGACACAGAGGAGAAGGAAGCCATCCGTCTCTCCGCAGCCCCCTCTCTGCTGCAGTCAGGCCTGCAGCCAGAAAAAGCCCAGTATCTCCCTTCATCGTTTCCCGCAGCCTCCACAAGCTTGAACAGTGGTGGAGGGGTTGAGACAAGGAGCCGCTTCAGACCATGGCTGCTACTCGAGATCCCCCCCCAGCCTCCTGAGCTGCACCCCTCCTAGGTTCCCTTGTGGAGTCCTGAGGGAGATGAGGGAAGGGAGAGGTGCCACATATGGAGGGGTTCAGAGAGAGAGAGAGAGAGAGAGAGAGAGTTTCCTGCCCCTCCTCAGCCTGTGCCCTCCCCCACCATCAAATCAAGACGGTGTCCCCAAATTCACAGCACCCTTCTTCCTTATGGGTAAAATCAGGGGAACGAACTCCCTTTCCTGAGCGCTAGTGGCCCAGGCCCTATGCATGACGATTTACAGAGGTTGGTTTAGTTCATCCTCAGAACATGAGGAAACAGGGTAAATCTGACTGGCCCCATTTTACAAATGAGGAAACTGAGGCTAAGAGAGGCTAAGTGCCTCCCCCAAGTCACAGCCAGAAAGTGACTGAGCTGGGATTTGAGGGCCCCAAGCTGTCTGACCCCCTCAGCTTCAGCAGACTGCCTGCTAGCAGGTGGCAGGAGGGAGCTGACTCAGGGCTTTGGATTCGTTCAGTTCTCTTTTCTGCATTAGCGTTGTTACTTCAGCCTGATGAACAGATATTGCAGTATGCACCTCTCACTTTGCAAAACAGCCACATGAGGCTGCTTGCCTGCAAGCCCAAAGGGTCACGGCATTTCCAGCTAACAGCCTGACAGACTGCTTGTTGGTAAGTTAAAAGAGAATGTTTGAGTGCTTAGAGGTCATCTAAATCAGGGATCTTAAGCTGGAGTTCAAGGGTGGACCTCAGGGGAACCTGTAAAGCCCTGAATTTGTGTATACAGACATTCTTCTAGGGCAAGGGTGCAGAACTTTCATCAGATTCTCAAAGAGGTTTTAAGCCCCAAAGGGTTAAGAGCTGTGCACGGTCTGGCCAACCAGACCTCACATTCCCAGGCTCCTGTCTTTGATCCATGAGGCAGCACAACTTGTGATGGAGAAAACCCAGAGCTAAACACCAGAAGCAGAATCTGAGCTCTGAATCTTCTGGCAAACATTTTAAAGACTCATGAATTATTAAAATAGCTAATTAAGTCAACCTTCACCAGAGAATATTTGCTTTTCCCTCTCATCATTGAGCTCCCTGTGAAGTTCGAGTTCGCTGCATCTTAAGCACAAGGTCAGTTCCCTTTGTTCTTTCCTCGCTGGCCTAGGAAGAACTTGGAGTGGCCTGCTGTGCTGAATAGTAGCAGCCTGCTGTAAGCACCTCAGTGCACACAGCTGGGAGGCTCTGAACCCATTTTCTCTCCTTTGCCTGACACGATGCAGGGTTGGTGCAGCCAACCTCCCACCTTAACCCCACACCTTCCGGTCTGTCAGGCCTCTCACTCAGTGATCCACATCAGCTGTGCCTGTTCCCGTATCTTCCCCTCTTACCAGGATAGTCCTGCCCTTGGAATGCTGTGAGCGAGTGGCCTTGAACCAAAATATGCAACAGTCATCGAGTCAGCATAAGTTCTGAGGTTGCGCTGGCTTCCCTACATTTTGTTTTGATTTGTTTTTTATAAATTTATTTATTTTTGGCTGCGTTGGATCTTCGTTGATGCGTGCGGGCTTTCTGTAGTTGTGGCGAGCGGGGGCTACTCTTCGTTGTGGTGCACAGGCTTCTCATTGCAGTGCCTTCTCTTGTTGTGGAGCACGGGCTCTAGGTGCGTGGGCTTCAGTAGTTGTGGTTCGTGGGCTCTAGAGAACAGACTCAGTAGTTGTGGCACACGAGCTTAGCTGCTCCATGGCATGTGAGATCTTCCCGGTGGCTTCCCTACATTTTGGAACACATTGACCAGGTATCTTCCTTCCTCTCCTCCATACCTAAATCCTACTTTCAGGACCACTCTCTAATTCCACATCCTTGATGAAACCTTCTTGCTATTTCATCTATGTCAATTTCATCTATTTCCAACTAGGTTAAAAATCCCTTGAGAGCAGGAACATATTTTCTTCTACTAATGTTTTTACTAACAGGTTTTATACCAAGCTAGATGCCATATAAAAACTCTATTCATCAAGAAGTTGGCTTCTTCCCATCTCCACAGTCTTTGAAGTTGACCACTTGCCAGCCAGGTCCATTGCAAAATGAAAATACACGGCCCTGGCCAGGGGTGAGGAGATCAATCTCCCCCTTCTCATAGGCCCACTGGCCCAACCCACAGTCAACAGGTGACTCCCTGAGAGATTGCAGCCTCCATGCTGGCTGCACTCAGTACCTAGATCAGAGGCTGCCCACTGCGGCATTGCCAGCCCAGGGCAGAGATTGCTGCCACCTCACCCTGCCATGAGCACACACCCCACCTGGACCCTCCCCACACCTGGACCCAGACCCCTGCCAGGAACAGAAGGCAACAGTGGCACGCAGGCCTCCTCCCACCGATGCAACCTGGTCATCACTCCAGGTGGAGGGTGGCAGTGATCACAAGGCAGGGACGGGGAAGGGGAGGCCAGGTGAGGCTCAGGTTGCCAGGGGATAGGGAGCAGATAGTCAAAAATCCATCCCAGGGAGGCAGGAAGGCTAGGAGGACAGGACTGCAGGAGGGTAAAGGCTACCAATCCCTGGGCACATGCTCCATTGTCCTATTCACTTACAGAAACAAAATCAAAGATAAAATTACTAAGAATTTCAAGACGGTGAATGGTGAGCATTAACCACCAAGTGTGGGTCCCTTTTAGTATGCAGCCCTGTGTAACTGCACTGGAGGCACACCTATGAAGCCAGCCTGTGGTTTCCTGAAATCTCTGCCATAACTCTACCTGTAAAAATACAGAGGAACAATGGGTAATTCACTTAGGGATACAAAAAGTTACCCTAACAGCTATGGATACCCCCAGTTACTACCTCTCCTGTCGTGTATGGATAGGAGGATTCGTGACTTGGAAATATATCTGTAGGGGGATGAGTAAAATTGGCCAATAAGGCACTCATTTGATATTTAGCAAACAGATACACAGCTTTGGTGGAAAATTCTGGGGTATTTTCAATCAGAAAAAAAAAAAGAAGTTGATTTAGCCATGACTTGCCTCCCCTTTCCCCACTGAAGTCATTCCCCTTCTTATCTTCCACAAAATTCAATAATTTTTAATGCTTATCAATCAGAACAGAAATGGTTAAAACAAATTTTACTCAATTCCTACTAGGCCTCAACAAGATTAATGCAGTGTCACTGGTTTTAAACCCAGTGTTAACCATTGTAAGCTGTGCACTATTTTTCTCTCCCTCACATCTTTAACTCATGACTGTAGCTGAATCTTTACCCTAAGAAGATTTTTAAAAGGTTGATTGATCCAACTGACACTGGCCTGGATTGGATCCCATGATGGATAATGCATTTTTTTTAAGCAAATAGTCCCTTTTCTCAATAACTGGTCTTTTTTTAAACTAATTAATTTATTTCTTTATTATTTATTTATTTATTTGGCTGCGTTGGGTCTTTGTTGCGCAGGCTTTCTCTAGTTGTGGCGAGCAGGGGCTACTCTTCGTTGCAGTGTGCAGGCTTCTCGTTGCGATGGCTTCTCTTGTTGCAGAGCATGGGTTCTAGGGTGCACGGGCTTCAGTAGTTGTGGTGCGCAGGCTCAGTAGTTGTGGCGCATGGACTTAGTTGCTCTGCGGCATGTGGGATCTTCCCAGACCAGGGCTCGAAATCCTGTCCTCTGCATTGGCAGGCGGATGCTTAACCACTGCACCACCAGGGAAGTCCCAATAACTGAAGTCTTGATAGAGTGAGGCTGTCATCAAGAACTGAATTTCTGAGCTGGGCTGGGACAGGGCCTGCTGCCTGTTTGCACCAATGACATCTGAATTTCTCTTTTTCCTTTCAAGCATCCTGAGATTTTGGCTGGCTGTGTGTGCCTCATCCAGCACCCAGCTGCTGGGTTAACATCTGTGAGCTGCTAATTAGCTGGGGAGTTTTGTAGCCCACAGAGTGAACTGTGCTGCCCAATAATTGTAACAGAACAAGGTCTCAGAATGGAAATGAGCTGCTGGGATGCCGGACAGTTTTGCATAGCAGTGTCTGAATCCTGGGAAAAATTTCCTCTGTAGTTACTAGTTCCTACTCATCTGCAAGTGTTTCCAGGGACAGAGAGGTTTTATTTATCTCTTGGTGTCTGCTACATAGTTAGCATCCAGTAAGTGCTCATTGAATTGACACAGCCCAGTCCTCTTTCTTTTCTCCATTTCTCCTCCAAATTCTTCCCCTGGGAACTAATATTAGTACCATTAGCCACATCCTTGCTAGAGATTTTCTCACTAAGAAAATCTTATCAATTGCTTCAAGGGTCAGGTGAAGAAGCACTGGCACTTTTAACACACTTTCCAGGCCAGTAAGAGTCTGCTGGATTTCTTCCTTTCTAGGTTTCCATACCACAGAGGTGATTTCTGATCCTAGGGGTCCCTGGAGAAATAGCAGGTGATCCCTTTCCTCACTGGCTCAGGAGATCACTACTAGGATCCATTGACCTTTTGTCTGTGGGTTGTTTCTCCAATCTGAGGCAAAGAATCAAATTATAGACCCAAATCCCCATTAAGCCAATATTCATTTTCCCTGTGCTTTTACGGAAAGTAGTAATAAATCTTGCTTTGTAAGGCCTTTGCCTCCTTATTCAGTCCCTCAGCTAATAAGATCAAGACTATTCCTGGAATTAGATTAAATAATTTGACTCTCCTCTTTCTAGAAGTTTCGGAGCTCTCACTGACCTTTCTTGCAGAAGTGCAAGCTGTCTTGTTTTTTTTCTTCCCAGTGGCCTATGAATACCCTGTCATTTAAAGAGCAAAAGTAAAAAGGAGTAAGATAAAGGCAGGAAAACTGGGAGTCAGCTTCCACTAACTAGTTATATGGTCCCAAACTCTCTCAGAGCCTCAGTTTCCTTTCTGTAAAATTCAAGACTCAGATGAAAAGACTATCTTTAAAGGTTCCTTTTGACACTCAAAATCTAGATATCTCATTGGGTTGAAGCCTTCATAAATAGACTATAATTCTCTAGGCCTAAGGAAATTGTTTTCTTTGTGATGAGAACAATTTTTTTCTCTTCTTTTCTTTCTTTCTTTGAGTTCAGATGATTTCTTTCTAAACCACAGGATTCATTTTCTGAAATTGCTGTTTCTTCCTTCAAAAGCGTCAGTAGTCCTCAGACTTGTCAGCCAGCTCCATCACTTTTATATAAGGGAGCATTTTAGAGCAGAATGTGAATGAGCAGTGACAGGGCACAGGCATGGCTGAAGAACCCCCAAGGAGGCCAAGTCAGCCCCCCTTCCATCATCTCCTAACATCCAGAACCCTGTCCAGAATCTGAGTGAATAAAATGCTGTGTGTCAATGAACCCATCAATAATGATTCTTCCAGTGACTAATATGTGCATTAAAATATTGATCCCTCACATTTAGAACTGCAACAATCATGCTGGCCTTAGTTTTTATTTTTATATTTTTAACATCTTTATTGGAGTATAATTGCTTTACAATGGTGTGTTAGTTTCTGCTGTATAACAAAGTGAATCAGCTACATGTATACATACATCCTCGTATCTCCTCCCTCCTGCGGCTCCCTCCCACCCTCCCTATCCCACCCCTCTAGGTGGTCACAAAGCACCGAGCTGACCTCCCTGTGCTATGTTGGCCTTAGTTTTTACAGTCAGAGCAAGCTGTGTTACTGAGATTTAACGACAACATTTCCATGGAAGGAGATCATGTCAGAAGACTCCAGAGATTAAGAACATGGACTCTGCAGGGGTCAGGATAAGTTCAAGTTCTGATTCCACCATTTACTAGCTGTGTAAGTTTTAAATTCCCTAAGTCTCTACGTCCTCATATGTAAAATGGAGATAATAAATAATACCTACTTCATAGGGTAGGACGAGAAGTAATTGAAATAAATTGTGGAAAGAGCCTAGGAAAGTTTCTGGCACATAGTAAATGCTCAACAGATTCGGTTATTATTAATAGTGTTACTGCATTAATAATACATAAGTACAATGTCCCTTGTTTGCCCTAATCTAGACAAGCAACTGTGGCCTTGGGCATCACATACCTTCCTGGACTTCTCTTGGGTCCCGGAAGCAAAGATAAAGTGGGAGAAAATGCCTTTATATTTCAATCATTGCAAGTAATGGTAAATTTCTTTAAAATACCTAAGATTATGGTTTAATGTAAAAAGAGCTTTCTTCAAAGAGACAGAGAATAAAGTTTAAGCAACTAAGAAAATTAAGAAGTTCTTAAAAGAGAAAGAATGATTTGGGCCCTCCATTGATGACATGGGTGAGTTTCAACTCTCACCCTTGGTTGAGGTTGATGCTCTGGTTCTAGCCAATTAGAGAGGTAGTGAACCAGAGAAGAAGGGAGAGAATAAGGACTTTCATGGGCTGTGGCACCATATGGCCTAAAATAGTCCAGAACTCAGTAACGCTTGTTTGACTGAAAGCATCTATTCTTCTGTCATCCACACTCCCTGGAAATCAGATGGTGTTATAAACCTGGAGGGCCAAGGCCGATGAAACACAGTGACTCATGCTAAATGGAGATGATGCCCTGACGAAACAGCAGTCTTAGTTTTTACTTTAGAATACAGATTCATGTCTGAGATGATGTTCAGATATTCCCTTGGGTCAGGGGCTGGCCCAAAAAGTCCCAAAGAATTTGTGTTCAGGTTTGTATCTGCCCTAGCTCCTAATAAAAGCCAATATAGTATTGGCTATAACCACCAGAGGGTCCCTAATGGGATTTGCTTATATTACAGAATCAACAGTACATTCAGTCTGCTCCCAGTCAGGGAGGAATAGACAAACACAGAAGTGTGGAATTGCTTTACCAAGTCTGGCTCCAAATTGTGAAATGTCTCAGTCTGAGGTGTAGCTCAAGCAACCCTTGGAACAAGCTTGCCGAGCTGGCTGGCTAGATCCAGAAGATGGAGATAACATAAGTGGAGAGGGAAATTGTGTCCACTCAGAAGTGAAGACAGTAGGTAGACTGACCCAGCCAGCCACTCAGGTATAGTGAGAGGCCATTTGAATTGGAAAAAAAAAAAAAAAAAGGTATCATGCAAATCATAACTAAATTATTGCAGGGAAGACATAGCAGAACAGGAAATGTGTGTGCAGATAAGTGAAGCCTCCATTAATGCTTTCCCTGAACTTATCAGAAGGGGTTTCAATTAACCTGATGAAGACCAAGGCAATCACAGTAGGGTGAAGCCATGGATTTAGGATTAATCTCCTGTTGTTTCCTACACTAATTTATAAGGGAAATGCTTCTAATGAGAGCCTAGTTGGGAATTAACCCCAAGATGATTAGATTTTTTTAAAAAAAGAAGACAAACCTTAAAGACAGTGATTCCCAAACCTGGCTACACACTGGAATCATTTAGAGATCTTTATAAATTTCCAAAGCCCAGAACACATTGCAGCTCAGTGATATCATAATCTCTAGGGATGGGACACAGGCATTGGTTTTTGTTTTTTGGGGGGGTGTTTTGGCATTAGTATTTTTTGAAGCTCCCCTTGAGCCTAAGGTGCAGACAAGTTTGGGAACCACTGTCTAATGGACCATATATGTACACTGTGGAAATTTGTTAGGAAATGGCGTGTTAGGTTAAAGGAAAATTAAATACAGTCGTTAAGAAATAGCAAGAATTTAGCCTGCCTTAAAACAGAACAGGATGCATGTCTCTCATTTCCTTTATTTGTAATTTTAAAAGTGGGTGTCAGTGTCCAAGAGAAATGGATGAAGAGAGAGAGCCACATTCAAAAAAGAAGAAAAGGGGCCCAGATGGCAGCGTAAGAGAATCCTGAACTCACCTCCTCCCACAAACACACCGAATGTACAGTTACACGTAGAACAACTTCCTCTGAATAAAAAAGCCTCCGAACTGGCTGAGTGACTCCTACGCAGCTGGCAGAGGAGAGGAGACCCACTCTCCTGAAGCTGGTGTCACTGCATCAGGAAAATGCCTGGAGTGTTTCACCTCTAAAGATGAGAGGGAATTTCCCTGGTCACTGTGGACCAGGAAAGGGAGCTGTGTGGATCCCACACAGTCACTATCTTGTCTAGATGTAATCTCTCCCAGTTCAACATCATCCAGCTCTTAGAAAGGGGAAATGAACCTGCTTACTCCATTTTAATCTTGTCAGTGGCATCACGTGGTTAAGAGCACAAACTCTGGAGCTAGACTGATGGATATGATCTTGGGTAAGGAACATTCCATGTATTACAGACATTCTCTCCATCCCCAAACCACAAATGCTGATAAGATGTCACAGAATCAACCTAAGTATAACGATCCCTGCAGAAGAAGCAAGGCAAGATTTTCAAATTGATAAATTCTCTCTCTTTCTGAGGTTCAAGCTGTAAAAACCACATAATCTTGGCACTTCTAAAAAACATGTTTTCTACTATGTGTAGAGGGCATGGCAGCAAATCAAGTCGAAGAAAGGCATGGAGATTACATCCTTAATTTCACTGTCTTCCCCATAACACATGATCCATGAGGCATTGAATTTCAGCAAAAAATTATACCTAGAGGCAGAAACTGTTACCTGGTCAAACAAATTAAGATAAAGATGTCTTTTTTAGTGTGGATTCATCTTATCTTTGCTCCATTTTGTTGTTGTTGTTGTTTTTTGTGGTACACGGGCCTCTCACTGTTGTGGCCTCTCCCATTGCGGAGCACAGGCTCAGCAGCCATGGCTCACAGGCCCAGCCACTATGCGGCACATGGGATCTTCCCAGACTGGGGCACGAACCCGTGTCCCCTGCATTGGCAGGCGGACTCTCAACCACTGCACCACCAGGGAAGCCCTCTTTGCTCCTTTTTTACATATACTATCATTCCTCAATATATCACTCTTCTTCAAGATAAAGTAAAAAAATCTATGCCTAACACACAGAAGAAGTGGCTAACAATCTTAAGCCAAGTTGGGAAGCAGACAGTGCAGTTTCTTTTTTGTTGTTTTTGGGTTTTTTTTGTTTGTTTGGGTTTTTTTTTTTTTTTATTTAGTTGGTTGCGCTGGGTCTTAGTTGTGGCAGACAGGCTACTTAGTTGCGGCTCACGGGCTCCTTAGTTGTGGCAGGCGGCCCCTTAGTTGCAGCTCCCCAGCTCCTTAGTTGTAGCATGTGAACTCTTAGTTGCGGCATGCGTGTGGGATCTAGTTCCCTGACCAGGGATCGAACCCCGGCCCCCTGCATTGGGGGTGTGGAGTCTTATCCACTGCACCACCAGGGAAGTCCTGACAGTGCAGTTTTTCAGAGTGCTAGTCTCACCTCATGCACTCGGCCAGTCGTGAGGACCACAACATTTCCCTTCTTGTCAATGCTGGATATATTGAGAGTAGGTGATGAATCGGTGGGTGTTAAATGTGGAAATCTGGGAAGTGTTCAACCCCTCGAGACAGTATGTAAGGTGGGAGGTTCATGTCATCTTGCAGGCTTTTTTTACCTAGTATTCCACCATTGCTCACAGGGAAAATGGCAGTGGATTCTGAGGAAGCTTCCCTCATGGAGCTGGAGTGGGGAAAGGCAATGCAGCTGCTGTGGTTGGGACACAGAGCACTCCTGGGCCTTTCTCCCCATCTCCTAGATGGAAACAAAGTCTTAATCTGAGAGGGTAGGGTAATAGAGACTATCACCCTTAAGGTCCTGAGGAAGGGGAGGTGAAACACACACACACACACACACAAACACACACACGCTTCTATTCCCAGGGAAGAGGCAGAAACATGTACAGAAGGAACTACGACAGGCAAGGCTGGAGCACTGAACAGGCCACACCATGATACCAGCAACACAGGGCCATCCCAGGACTGAAGATTAACCAGGTCCTCAGGAAACACTCTCCCCTGCCCCCCACCACTAGGCCACGGAGCATCAATAACAAGCAGCAACGGGATGCTGCTAGCAGAGTTGGAAGAAAGACTCTTAAACTAAAGCACAGCATGAGGCCAAGAGCTAAAATTGAAATTCAAAAACACACGAATTAAAACCCTCTGGAAAACCAGCCTCTACCCTAAACATAAGACATGGAGAGATGTCTTCTCTCCATGATTTGAGGTCTGTGGTACGCTGAGGGTAACAATAGCAATAACAATCCTCCAAGGCGGCCTAACTCCTGATGAAGAATTAATGAAAAACCAACACTAAAGGCCTAGCAGAAGAAAAGGCATAACGCTTTCCAATCATAAAAATGACTTTCCTCAGTCTCCACTTACTGACACCACCTGTCTAACCTACGACCAAAAAACTACAAGGCAGAGAGCCCCAGGCTTGCCATCCCTGTCATGCACCCATGGGGGGCTTGCTGCTCACCATGCCCAGAAGAGCCCAGCCCGACCCCTTTTCCTGCATTTTCATCCAGGATTTCACATTACATTTAGTTGTCATGTCTCCCTACAGAGTTGGAACTATGGTGAATTTTCAAAGGCATCAGTCCCATCCCAGCATGTCTTCGGAGACACCCCAGGCCTAAGGGGAGTCTGCAGAGTGCCCCTACCTCTCAGGGGCTCTCTAGGTTTTTAATATAGTCATTATGTATCTTAAAAGAAAAGAAAAGGGGCTTCCCTGGTGGCGCAGTGGTTAAGAATCCACCTGCCAATGCAGGAGACACGGGTTTGAGCTCTGGTCCAGGAAGATCCCACATGCCACGGAGCAACTAAGCCCGTGTGCTACAACTACTGAAGCCCGCGCACCTAAAGCCTGTGCTTCGCAACAAGAGAAGCCACCGCAATGAGAAACCCACGCACCGCAACGAAGAGTAGCCCTCGCTCTCCGCAACTAGAGAAAAGCCCATGGGCAGCAATGAAGACCCAATGCAGCGTAAAATAAATAAACAAAATAAAATAAATTTATTAAAAAGAAAAGAAAAAACAACTAGAGTTAAATCCAAGTAATTATTAAACGAGGACCTCAAACTTGGTGTCTGAGTGGGATAGAAATCAAGGGAGTTCATTACCATTTTAGATACAGCAGTTTATATATCTTTGCCTCATAGCATGTTCACATCCATGACCTAATTTTAGCTTGCATTTCTGTGCAGTAGGCAGAGAAAGTATTATTTTTCTCTCCCACTTCCACAGATGGGAAAACAGATCAAGAGCATTTCATGATTTACTCAGCATTACAGAGCAAAGCTAGGGCAGGATAGGACTGGAATTTGGTTTTGCAAAACTCCCTGCTGAGTGTCCTATCCTCCATGCTGTGTTACCTTGCTGCCCTTGAAAAGCTCTATAAGAGTGGGGAAAGTTACAGTGACCACCAAATCAAGAAAACATGACATTTGGAGAGCTGAACAAAACAGTTCTGCTATTAGGGGAAAAAAATCTAGAACAGATGCCAAAAGACACATCAAGGTGGTAGCAAAGCACTGGACACCCTGCCCTTGAGGATGCTTCATGAATATTACGTGAGGTTAATACACTGGATTGCCTCCAAATTTACATTGGGTTGGTGGGCAAAGGTAATGTCAGTGAGAGCACAAGAAATGACAAAAAAGATGGAAGTAACCTTACAGATATTTTCTTTTGGCCTACAGTTTGAAGGCCCCTCTTCAGTCAAGTAGGTTGTGAGAGTGCCAATGAGTTGTTGCTGCCCTGGATTCTATTACTTGCAAGAAATAGAAATTCACCAGAGTTGGCTTAACCACAATAGGATGGAAAGGTGATTTATTGACCCTAAGGGCAAGAATGTGTCAGGCCCAAGGAAAATCCAGAACTGGGAACTTGTAGGCTGTCAGAAACTCGGGGGATATGTGCTCTCCCCAGCTTTCATTTCTGTTTCTCTGAGTATTTGTGTCCTTTTTTTTTTTTCTGGGGAGTTCCCCCTGTTGTTCTGTCTACATGTGGGATCAAAGACAGACTGCCACAGCTCCTAAAGTTCATATTTCAGCCATATGAACCCAGGCTCTCCTCTCATCCCTCTCTCTCAAACAAAGCCCCCATGGAAGGAACTCTTTTGGCTCAAATTGGCTCAGGAATCCCTGATCCAATCAACTATGACCAGGAGTCAGGGTCCCATTAGGCATAAACAGCTGTTGGGAGCCACTCTCTACATATGACAATAAAGCATTTATAGATGGGAATTGTTTAAGCTGAGCATGTACTTTGAAATATATCTACCATACATGCCCACTAGCATGGCTACGCTAAAAAAAAAAAAAAAAAGGAAAATATAAAATGTTAGCAAGAATGTGGAGAAATTGGAACCCTCATGTAATGTAAATGGTATATGAATATACATGTAAAATGGTGCAGTTGCTATGGAAAACAGTTTGGTGGTTCCTGAATAGATTAAACATAGAATTACCAAATGACTCAACAATTCAACTCCTGGGTATACCTCCCAAAGAACTGAAAACAGGTGTTGAAACAAAAACTCATTCACAGATCTTTGTAGCAGCACAATTCACAGCAGCCAAAAGGTAGAAACAACCCAAGTGTCCATTAGCTGATGAGTGGCTAAACAATGTGGTATAGCTATTTGGCCATACAATGGGATACTATTTGCCCATAAAAAAAGAAATGAAGTAATATATGTTACACCAGGGATGAACCTGAAAGACATTATGCTAAGTGAAAAAAAACAGATATAAAAGACCACATATCATATGATTCCATTTATATGAAATATCCAGACCAGGCAAATCCACAGAGACAAAGCAGATCCCTGATTGCTAGGAGCTGGGGGAGATAGGAAAGAAGAATGACTGCTTAACGGGTATAGGGTCTCCTTTTTGGGGTGATAAAAATGTTCTGAAACTAGAAAGTGGGTATGGTTGCACAACATTGTGAAGGTACTAAATGTCACTGAGTTGTACACTTTAAACTTTCATGTTATATGTATTTTACTGCAATTAAAGTACATTAGATATATAGGGACTTCCCTGGTGGTCCAGTGATAAAGAATCCGCCTTACAATGCAGGGGACTCGGGTTCGATCCCTGGTCAGGGAACTAAGATCCCACATGCCACAGGGCAACTAAGCCCGAGTGCCACTATTACTGAGCTCGTGCGCCTCAACTAGAGAGCCCGCGTGCCACAAACTACAGACAGCCCACACACCATGGAGCCTGCGTGCCACAACTAGAGAAGAGAAAACCCTCCCGCCACAACCAGAGAGAAGCCCACGTGCCGCAACGAAAGATCCCGCATGCCTCAGTGAAGATCCCGAGTGCCACAACTGAGACCTGACACAGCCAAAAATAAATAAATAAACAAATCTTTTTATTTAAAAGTATATTAGATATATAAAATCACCTAAAAATGCTCTGAGAAGACTGATCACATCTACTACCCTGGAGTAGCCTAGTTGAGAATAATAACTAATACATTCACTCATTCAGCAAAGATGAATGAATTGAGCATGTATTATGTGTATCAAGCCGTGCCAGGCATATGGGAGCTAAGAGACTCAGTCCCCAGCATCAAGGGGCTGACAGATTAGTGGAGCAGACACAGATAGATAGATAATTTCAATATAATGTGATAAGTGCTAAGACTAAGACATGCTCACGGTGTTTGGGGAATTCAGATGAGGCATGATCGTGACTTAGGGATGAGGCAGCACCTGAGCTGATCCCTAAGAGATGAATAGGACGTGTCCTGGTGAGGTGGCAAGGAGGGAGAAGGGCATTCCGGACAGAGGAAAGAAATGCACTAAGGCCCACGACGAGATGGAAGGTGGCCAGCGGAAGAGGGGGTGAGCCAGGAGCAAGAGAGCACCAGGGGGAGCAGCAGAGTGTAAGAAAGTTGGAATGTGAGGGGGTGGGAAGCAGGAGAACCAAGTGTTCACAGAGGGTGACAGTGGAGAGAAGGGAGAGAAGCCAGAAGAGAAAGGGGTCAACGGTGTCATGACTTCAGGAAAGTCAAGTAGACAGGCTGAAAGTGACCATGGACCTGACAACGTGTCCTTTGCACACTTTCGGTCATGGCAGGCTATGGTCTCACCAGGTATACCTTGAAGTTTGGCTGGGAAGGAAGTCTCAGTGTGATGGAGAGGGAACGTATTTATGTGCTCAGGAGAAAGACAAGATGAGTCAGAGAGAAAGAAGGTAGAGAAGAGAGAGAACCGATGACGCCAAGGAGGGGCCACAGCTGTGGAGCTCTCAGGAGGGGTTAACTTTGGCCAGGTAAGGGAGTCCCACAGCCTCTCAGATGAGGAGAGGCAGGAAGGATGAAAGAGGGCAGAAGGGGGGATACATCAGGGTGAGGGAATTCCTACCTGATGGCTTCTATTTTCTCAGCAAAACTCAAGGAGGGGGTAATGCTTAGAAGAATCACTGTGGGGAAGGATGAGTTTGCTGACAGAGACTCTGAAAGGGTTTCCAGGCTGCTCAGCGCCACGGAGCCTGGCAGATGACGGCTCTGTAGTAGCGTCAATCTGCGTGGGCTCTGATTTCTCCAGCAGAGCTCAGGAGCCCAGATGTCAGAGAGAAGGAAGAGCCGACCTGAGCAGGCTGGGGTACAGCCAGACAGCAGCAGCAGCAGCAGCAGCAGGACCTGCAGAGGGCAGGGAGGGTTTAGGCCGGGGAGGGTGATGACGTGGCTCCTGAAGCTTAGGCTAAATAGGGACGGAAATGAAGAAGAGGAGGGTAGGGTTCTGAGGCAAGGACAGAACATGGCAAGGGAAAGAGACTGTAGGTTTTGAGGAAGTTGAAAACCCAGCATCCTGGGAGGTAGGAGTGGGTGGGCTGGAAGGTAGGAGGCTCTGATGGGAGTGGGCTGGAGAACAATTCGAGGCAATATGTAATCAAGTGCTAAATAGGATGATATGAAATGTAAGTGGGCATAAGTGCTGGGGAGGAGGGGGTATGTTCCAAACCGAGTGCTCAGTGCGGATGGGGGAGAAATCCAGTGCAATTTGCTGCGTTAAGGTTTACAGCTGGCGTGGCACCCCCAGTGGGGAATTCAAGGTGACAATGTAGCAAATGGAATCTTGAAGCCTAGAAAGCACTGGCTGGATCAAACCTTTCTGAGGACACAGATTTTTAGTCTCAATAGAGGTGGAAAATGAACAGTAGGAGAGACTATTAAAATACTCTTAATCCTGCCTATGAAATGCTGCTGTAAAATTTCAGTAAATCATGAAATTTACTTTGCCTGTTTCATTCACTCCCTGCTTCAAGCCCCCTTTAATACAATGTCCACACTCCCCCTCCTCAGCTAGTCTGGAAATTTCAAGAAGCCTAATGCATGCTGTACATTTCTATAAGATAAGGCCATGAATTAATGTGCGGTGGGGGGGCGGTTTGGGAGGGGGGATGAGAAAAATCATCAAGGTGGTCTTGGATGAAGACGAGGTTTACAGCATTTGCTCTAGTCCATAGGAGCCTGGAGCCAGAGAGGTTAAGCCGTGGCCTGAAGTCGCACAGCCAGTGAGCAGCAGAGTGCAGACCAGGCCAGCACTCTTTCCTCAAATCAACTCAGAGGGAGCCAGCTGATTTCCTTCCCTGCCCACTTCCTGGTCAGTCAAAACCAGAGCCTCTATTTCATTCACCTCTTAAACTCTATGCTGGAATTGAGTGTAAGTAACGGTGGTTTTTTTGCCCAGTACCTATTTTCCCCTTCTTTTGATCTCAGCCCCTAATTTGACTCGTGTGAAGTACCTTTCCCTACCCACTCCCCACCCATCCATACATCTGGTGGCTCCATCCAGTGATAATCATGTGGCCCAGGGTAGCCTTACTAGCTCTCCCGCTGAAATTTGAATCCTGAATTGAGACTGCTAGAGCTATTCGTCCCGTGAATGGGGCCTTACCTGAAGGAAAACTCCCGGTACTAAGATCCCAGACTCATCCCTTCAGAACCCATTTCTAAAGCTTTTCCTTCTCGTCTGCATATTCTTCCAGAAAAATCCTCATTTGTAACTTCACGTAAGTGGGATTTGATGTTTGCTGAAGACCCCGCAGATCCAATATTTGTCATTAAATGAAAACGCAGTTTAGACCAAGTTAGGCCCAGGTAATGCCACACAGTCCATCTGTCAGCAAACCCTACCAGCACTAACTTCAAAGCACATCTGGGGCCTTCCCTGGTGGTCCAATGGTTAAGACTCTGTGTTCCCAATGCAGGGGGCCTGGGTTCAATCCCTGGTCGGGGAACTAGATCCTGCATACCGCAACGAAGATCCCACACGTGGCAACAAAGATCCCGTGTGCCGCAACTAAGACCTGGCACAGCCAAATGAATAAATAAATATTCTTTAAAAATTTTAAAGCACGTCCATAACTGGAACAACGCTTTTCACCAACCCGATGCCACCACTCTGGTCCAGCCATCAAGGTCTTTGGCCTAGACTATTGCAGCAGCCTCCTCACTGGAGGCGCTGCTTCCACTTGTGCCCCCGAAGTCTATTCTCCACACAGCAGCCAGGGGGATGCTGTGATAGTGTAGGTTGGACCATGTCACTCCTCTGCTCATGTCCTCCCAGTGGCTCCCATACCACCACTCAGAGTAAATCCAAAGCACTAACTATGACCTTCACAGCACACATGGTCGGGCCCCATCCCTCTCCCACCTCCCCTTCTCCTCCCCCTGTCTGATGCCTCTGCCCCAGCCACACAGACATCTTCACTGTTGCTCCAACACCCAAGGCACGCTCCCACTTCAGGGCCTCTGCCCGTGCCATCTCCCCCACTAGAAAGTAAGCACCGGGGGCTTCCCTGGTGGCGCAGTGGTTGAGAGTCCGCCTGCCAATGCAGGGGACTTGGGTTCAATCCCTGGTCCAGGAAGATCCCACATGCCGCAGAGCAACTAAGCCTGTGCGCCACAACTACTGAAGCCCGCGCACCTAGAGCCCAAGCAGCGCAACAAGAGAAGCCTATGCAATGCCAAGCCCGTGCACCTAGAGCCCATGCTCTGCAACAAGAGAAGCCACCGCAATGAGAAGCATGCGCACCACAGTGAAGAGTAGCCCCTGCTCGCTGCAACTAGAGAAAGCCCACGCGCATCAACGAAGACCCAATGCAGCCAAAAAAATAAATAAAAGAAAGAAAGAAAGAAGGAAGGGAGGAAGAAAGGAAGGAGGGAATGGAAGAAAGAAAGAGAGGAAGGACAGAAGGAAGGAAGGAAGGAAGGAAGTTCCAATGAGGGCAGGGATTTTTGTCAGTTTTATTCATTGCTGTATCCTCAGCACCTGGCAAGGTGTATGACACAAAATAGGTGCTCCGTTAGGATTTGATGAATGAATGAATGAATGAATGAGTGATCACATATGAACTGGGCAGCCCGGTGCTTCATCCTTCTTTCTCTTCATGGCTACCCCCAACCTGCAGATCTTCTGACAAACAGTGGAACTTTGGGTGGGTGATTTTAACACTGGAGGAGTCCTCCTTGTGTTACTTTTTGACTGCAGCTATAAGAACCAGAATCACTTTTTTTTTTTAAGACTGTTTTTTAGAGCAGTTTTAGTTTCACAGCAAAATTGAGAGGCTATGTCTCAACTAGGAGGATATATCTCATATACTCCCTACCCCAACACATGCATAGCCTCCCCCATCATCAGCACCCTCCACCACAGTGGTGCATTTGTCACAGTTGATGGATGTACACTGATACATCATTATCACCCAAAGTCCATAGCTTTAGAGTTCATTCTTGGTGTTGTACATTCTACGTGTTTGGACAAATGTACAATGACATGTATCTACCATGTATCATACAGAGTTAGTTTCATTGCCCTAAAAATTCACTGTGTTCCACCTGTTCATCCCTCCCTCCCTAATCCCTGGCAACTATTGATCTTTTTACTGTCTCCATAGTTTTACCTTTTCCAGAATGCCATATAGTTGGAATCATACAGTATGTGGCCTTTTCAGATGGGCTTCTTTCACTTAGTAATATGCATTTAAGGTTCCTCCATATCTCTTCACGGCCTGGTAGCCCATTTCTTTTTAGCATCATACACTGTATGATGTACTAGTTTATCCGTTCACCTACTGAAGGACATCTTGATTGCTTCCAAGTTTTGGCAATTATGAATAAAGTTGATGTAAACATCATGTACAGGTTTTTGTGTAAACATAAGCTTTCAACTCCTTTGAGTAAATAGCAAGGAGTGAAATTGCTGGATCATATGGTAACAGTATGTTTAGTTTTGTAAGAAATTGTCAAACTGTCCTCCAAAGTGGCTGCACCATATTGCATTCCCATCAGCAACGAATGAGAGTCCTGTTGCCTCATATCCTCACCAGCATTTGGTGTTAGCAGTGTTTTGGATTTTGGCCGTTTAGTAGATATGTAAACAATCACTTTTTATATTTGTTTCTAGAGGTGAAACTCAAAGCCTACTGAAATATATTAAAAAATAATTTTACAATCAAAGAGAAGAAAACAACCCTAAATAAAAGTGCATAAACATATAAACATGCCTTTCTAAACCGAAAAAGCCCAAAGGCATGGACTTTGCGGGACCGGGGTCCTTAGGAGAGCAGAGCTGGTAGGGAGAAGTTTCTATATATGTGTAAAATATATACATATGATCTTTGGAGATTACGTTACATAAATTCCCCAGAACGCTTTCTCGGAAATGTTTCACTTTGCTTAAATACTGCCTTGCACTGGAGAAATCTACAAGCTTTCTAATTGCCCTTGAAGATGTCTGCTTCCTGGAAGCACATTATAAGTTATAAAAACAGACAACTAGGATATTTTCATCCTATCCCGTGGCAAGCACCTGAGAGACAGCTGCCCCAGCTGCAAACCCACTGGAAGACCTTCAGGTCTCTACTATTGGATAATTCTGACAGTTTTCAGGGTCCCTTAGCTTTAAAAAGTGACAACGTACATCCTTAGCTTGTCCAAATTGTGGTCCACTCTAACCCCAGGTTAGTAGCCGTGCTTGGCCAGTACTTGCAGACTTGCCCACATAGTTGAACACAGTCCCCAAGCGTGGTGTCAGCATTCGTCTCAAATCAAACCCACAAGGCTTCAATGTACCACTTTCTTACATGGCCAACACTAGTTTGATTTCTATTACTTACCACAAAACAGGTTTTTGCATGTAGAGTCAAAGCAGTAATTATGAATGAAAAGAAGTATTATCAATTCCATTAAATATGACCGTATACAATACGATAACATACAATTTTAATATATTTATACACTGGAGGCCCCAAGGTGGATGGATGTGAGTCTGGACTGAAATGGCCAGAGACCTCTCTGAGATAGGTTTTGCTCTGGCCCAAGCAACCCCCCGCAGAGGTTCCCCTAGACTCAGGGACTGCCTTCTCCCTCATCCCAGGTGCTTCTCAAAAACAAAGATGCAAAAACAGAATTCTCTGGAGCTCTTTATGACATTCCCTTTCATTTCCACTCAACCAGGCTTTTTTTTTAAAAGTACAGGAAGTTCCCTATTGGCCCATGAAAACTCGCTTTGAAACTCCTTAACTCTATTGTGGGTGGATGATTCAGGCAGGGCCCGCAACACTTTATCTTCAGTGTGGATCGTTTTTACCCATGCCCCCCTCTTCATCTTTCCCCCATCAAAACCTACTCTCAGGAAAGGTTCTGCGATGTATCAGTCATTTACACTTTGGGATTAATTTCAATGGCAGTGTTTTCTCTTTTCCAGAGATGATTATGTTTTCAGCCACATTTCTCAGATTAAGCATTAACAGTCTGGGGAGGAGGGAAGCGAGAGGAGCAAGAGGCCTTCCTTGTACCTCTGAAATAATACAATAGCAGCAAATACTGTGGAGTTTATACATACCAGGCACTTTGCAAATATTATACCATTTAAGTACTGGGCTCTGATTACATGATTTAATATATGTAAAGCGTTTAGCACAGTACCTGGTGCACATAATAAATAATCAATTAAAAGTGGCTATTATTAAAAAAATAATAATCCTCATAACAACTCAATGAGTTGTGTATTACTCCATTTAACAGATGAAGAAACAAAGGTAAATGACTTTCCAAACACACTCAGATGATAGATGTGGGGCTAGGATTTAAATCCAGATTTATCTGACTCCAAAGATGTGCCCTTCTTATAACATCATTTGGATTTCAAATCACAAAAGCCTCAGCTGAATCTGCCTACCGGTGAGTCTGGTCGGAAATTTGGGCACAGAGGGAAGTGTCGTAAAATGCTTTTTCTTCAACTTCCCTGGTGGCAATAGTTCAGAATCCACCTGCCAATGCAGGGGACATGGGTTTGAGCCCTGGTCCGGGAAGATCCCACATGCTGCGGAGCAACTAAGCCCGTGTGCCACAACTACTGAGCCTGCACTCTAGAGCCCGCAAGCCACAATCACTGAGCCCACATGCCACAACTACTGAAGCCAATGCACCCTAGAGCCCGTGCTCCTCAACAAGAAAAGCCACTGCAATGAGAAGCCCGCACACTGCAACAAAGAGTAGCCCCCGCTCGCCACAACCAGAGAAAGCCCATGCAGCAACGAAGACCCAAAGCAGCCAAAAATAAATATATATATATATATATATATATATATTTTTTTTTTTTTTTTTTTTTTTGCGGTACGCGGGCCTCTCACTGTTGTGGCCTCTCCCGTTGCAGAGCACAGGCTCCGGACGCGCAGGCTCAGCGGCCATGGCTCACGGGCCTAGCCGCTCCGCGGCATGTGGGATCTTCCCGGACCAGGGCACGAACCCGTGTCCCCTGCATCGGCAGGCGGACTCTCAACCACTGCGCCACCAGGGAAGCCCTAAATATTTTTTTTTAAAATGTTTAATGCTTTTTTTCATATTTTTATTTTATTTATTTTTATTGCAGTATAGTTGATTTACAATATCATATAAGTTTCAGGTGTACAACATAGTATTCACAATTTTTAAAGATTATAAGCCATTTATAGTTATAAAATATTGGCTATATTCCCTGTGCTGTGCAATATATTCTTGTAGCTTATTTATTTTATACATAGTAGTTTGTACCTCTTAATCCCCTACCCCTATCTTTCCCCTCTCTTTTTCCCTCTCCCCACTGGTAACCACTAGTTTGTTCTCTATATCTGTGAGTATGCTTCTTTTTTGTTGTCACTAGTTTTATTTTTTAGATTCCACATGTAAGTGATATTATATAGTATTTGTCTTTCTCTGTCTGACTAAGCATAATACCCTCCAAGTCTATCCATGTTGTTGCAAATGGCAAATTTTCATTCTTTTTAATAGCTGAGTAGTATTCCATTGTGTATATACACCACATCTTCCTTATCCATTCATCTGTTGATGGACACTTAGGTTGCTTCCATATCCTGGCACTTGTAAATAATGCTGCTATGAGCATTGGGATGCATATATCTTTTGAATTAACGTTTGCATTTTCTTTGGATCTATACCTAGGATTGGAATTTCTGGATCATACAGTAGTTCTATTTTTAGTTTTTTGAGGAACCACCATACTGTTCTCCACTGTGGCTATACCAATTTACATTCCCACCAGCTGTGTATAAGAGTTCCCTTTAATCCATATCTTCCCCAGCATTTGTTATTTGTGGTCTTTTTTTTAAAATAAATTTATTTATTAATTATTTTTGGCTGCGTTGGGTCTTCGTTGCTGCGCATGGGCTTTCTCTAGCGAAGACCGGGGGCTACTCTTCCTTGTGGTGCGTGGGCTTCTCATTGCGCTAGCTTCTCTTGTTGCGGAGCATGGGCTCCAGGCACACGGGCTTCAGTAGTTGCGGGGCACAGGCTTAGTTGCTCCGTGGCATGTGAGATCTTCCCCAACCAGGACTCGAACCCGTGTCCCCTGCACTGGCAGGCGGATTCTTAACTGCTGCACCACCAGGGAAGTCCTATTTGTGGTCTTTTTGATGATAGTCATTCTGATAGTTGTGAAATGATATCTCATTGTGGTTTTGATTTGCATTTTTCTGGTGATTACTGATGTCGAGCATCTTTTCATGTGCCTGTTGGCCATCGGTGTCTTCTTTGGGGAAATGTCTATTCAGGTCTTCTACCCATTTTTTAATCAGACTGTTTTTTTTTTGATGGTGAGTTGTATAAGCTGTTTATATATTTTGGATATTAACCCTTTGGTTGTCATATCATTTGTAAAATGCTTTCTTTTTGTGTGTGTGTGTGTGTGGTATTCGGGCCTCTCACTGTTGTGGCCTCTCCCGTTGCGGAGCACAGGCTCCGGACGCGCAGGCTCAGCGACCATGGCTCACGGGCCCAGCCGCTCCGCGGCATGTGGGATCTTCCCACACTGGGGCACGAACCCGTGTCCCCTGCATCGGCAGGCAGACTCTCAACCACTGTGCCACCAGGGAAGCCCATGCTTCATTTTTTATAAGACTTTACTTACCATGAAAAACTTTTCTATCAGTTTTCTCACCCTCACCACTTCCCAGAAGAGGGGAGGTTATTCCGCACCCCCCCACACCCCGTACTCACAGCACTTATTGTTGGGGAAGTGACAGCCTGAGAAAAGATGAAAATCCCTAACATCCTGGCATGTCAGAGTCAAGCGCCAGCATAAGCCTCTTTGATTTACTTCTGTTCCCAAGCAAGCTGGGAAAGAGTCGAGCCTTGTTCTAATTTCTCTGAGACGAGACCCAGGGCCAAGTGGCAAATGAGTATATGATGATGCTAATCCATGCCTCCTTCCTTCCTTCTGTTTCAGTCACATCCATGTACTCTGTCCATTTGACAAGGCCCACAAGCGAAACAGGCTATGTGCATCTCCACTTCCTGCCAGGGGTGGTGGGGACTTGAGTTAGGACTTGGTGTTAATGGGATCATCGCTGAATGAACCAGGTAGGACAACACTAACATAAAACTCTGTTTCAGGTCTGACCACCTCCCAGACTAGAGCTATTGGCTCACAAAGGCAAGAGCCTAAGGGCAGCTAGTGGCTGAAGAAACAACTCAGAGACCAGGGCCCACGCAAGACATGTTCATTCATGGTGTCTGCCCTTCCAGCCTCTTGGATATGGAGGGATATTTGTAGTAGGACATGGCCTCCCTCAAATGTTCCTCTGAACATATGCTAACTACAGGGATTCTTTATTCCTTGTGGAAAATGTTTTTGCCACGTGATAAAGCCTTACCATTGATTTAGATGTTCTGTGCAGTGTCCTCTTTTAACTGAATTCAAAACAAAACCCTTCCAGAAGTCCTTCTTGCAGACTGCTTTGAGGGTCTAACATGAACAGTCTGGGAGGTAAGCTGCACAGCCCCTGCTGAGATCAACATCCCCTGGGTCCACCCTGATGGATACAGAGTGATGTCTCTCAACAAACTTGAGCCACTCTCCCAGACTTCCAGATTGTCAGAGAAGTCTAAACAGTGTAAAGAAGTCACCCCAAGGCTTCTTCCAGGTTTTGTTAATCAGACATGATGGCTGATTAGGCAGAAATCACCACTGTGGTTCTTCTGCCTCTAAATCATATAAGGATACATGGGCTCCATAGTGCTGTCCTTGAAAAGGTATGCTTAATAAGGTTTTCTTTCCTTATGGGGGAACACTGATCTGCAAGGCTCTGCATTTCCCTTGTTCAGGTTATCCATCAATATTTTGTCTGCAATATCTTATTTCTGGATTTAATGGGGCCTCAATGACCAGGGAGGTCTTGAGAAGGTCATTTGCTATGAGGGCTGGTTCTCTGGGCTCCCATATCAGGGTTTCCTGAGTAACTGGCTGGGAAAGTCTGCTGTGTTAGAGTTCCCTGGGCCCTGAGCTGGGCCCATCTGCAGCCCTTGCCCTCCAGGACTCTGACGGCACCAAGGCTGTGGGCAGCAGTGGGACCCAGGTGCTGGGCACAGAGCCCAGGCAAGGGAGGCTGCTGCAAGGCTGGCAGCGGTTTAGGGGACAGGCAAGAATCAGGTCATATCTGGAAAATACCACTAAAAATCTATCAGCCTGTGAGGAGGGAAGGTCAGAGCCAGAGCAGGGCAGAGTGACAAGTGGGGGAGTCTATACAGGAAGACAGTATGTGAAGTCAGAAGGTAACCTGTCAAGAGTTAGAGTGAAAAACAAAACAGAAAAATAGTGAAAAAAAATGGATTTTTGACAAAAGTGTCAGTGTAACTCAATGAAAAAAGGATAATGTTTTCAACAAATGGTGCAGGAACAAGTGTTTAACCCTATACAAAAATGAACTTTGACCGTTTCATATGCAAAATTTAACTTCAAATTGATCTATAAGGGCTAAAGTTGTGAAACCTTTAACAGAAAACACAGGAGAAAGTCTCAGTGACCGTTAGCTTGCCAAAAATTCTTTAAAAGGACTGAAAAAATACTAACTATAACAGTGTGATGTACTGAATGCCACTGAACTGTACAGTTAAAAATAGTTAAAATGGGGCTTCCCTGGTGGTGCAGTGGTTGAGAGTCCGCCTGACGATGCAGGGGACACGGATTCGTGCCCCGGTCCGGGAAGATCCCACATGCCACGGAGCGGCTGGGCCCGTGAGCCATGGCCACTGAGCCTGTGCGTCTGGAGCCTGTGCTCCGCAACGGGAGAGGCCACAACAGTGAGAGGCCCACGTACCACAAAAAAATAAATAAATAAATAAAATTTAAAAATCTAAAACTTCTGGTCTTTAAAAGAGACTGTTATAAAAATGAAAAGGTTGCATATGAAAAGTTGCAAAACCTTATCTGACAAAGGACATGTTCCAAAATATATAAAGAACACTTACAACTCAATAATAAGACAAACAATCCAATTATTTTTAAAATGAGCAAAAAATTTGAACAGATATTTCACCAAAGTAGATAGATAGATGGCAAATAAGACCTGAAAAGATGTCTAATATAATTAGTCATCAGGGAAATGCAAATTAAAATCACAATGAGAAACTGCTATATATCTACTAGAATGGCTAAAATTAAAACGACTAACTATACCAAATGTTGGCAAGGAAACAGAGCAACCAGAACTCCCCATAAACTGCTGAGAGGGAAGTAAAATGGTACAACCACTTTGGAAAATAGTTTGGCCATTTCTTATCGTATTAAATATATACCTACTATGTGATCCAGCTATTCAACACCTAGGTATTTACCCTGGGGAAATGAAAGCATATGTCCACAAAAGGCTTGTCCTTGAGTTTTCTTAGTAGTTTTATTTGTAATCGTCAAAAACTGGAAACAATTCAAATATCCATCAAGAGGAGAACAGATAAACAAATTTAGTGTATGTGTACAAGGGAACACTACTCAGCAATAAAAAGGAATGAACTACTGACACATGCAATAACATGGATGAACCTCAAAATAATTATGCTGAAAGAAGCCAGACCAAAAAAAAGGACATGCTGTCTGCTTCCATATATAAAATTCTAGAAAGTGCAAATTAATCTATAGAGATGGAAAGCAGACAAATGGTTGCCTAGGAACGGAGGAGGGGAGAGTGAGGGATGGATTACCAAGGAGCACAAGGAAGCTTTGGGGAGTGATAGACATATTCATTATCTTGATTATAGCAATGGTTTCATGGCTGTATACATATGTCAGAATTCATCAATTTGTATTGTTAAATATGTGCAGTTAATTGTATACCAATTATCATTCAATAAAGCCTTCAAAAAAAAAAAGAAAGAAGGAAAAACCCACCCCCTGCCATCAATAGGCAATACAGAGTCATGGCTAGAATGTGGGCTCTGGAGGCTTCTCCAGGTTTGGATTCAGAATCTGTGTATGACTTACTAGCTGTGTGACCTGGGCCAAATCATGTGATCTCTTTAAACCTTGCTATCTTCACCTGTGAAGTGGGATAATAATAGTGTTGTGAAGACAAAATTATCTAGAGTTTATAAAGTACTTGGAATAGCAGCTAAAGTATGGAAAATGTTGGCTATCGTCGTTGTCGTTGTCATCATCATCATCATCATTTGTAAAGCTGATGATTGAAATGTAAGGCAGACAGATACTGGAGATCAGTGTCCAGGTGGGTGGGTGGAAGGGAGTAGGTGAGAAGTCAAGAATTCAGGTTTGACAGGGATACCCAGAAGTCCCACCGCCCCAAGGAATGGTGTTGTGGGGCAACCTTCCAAGCAGCCACGTTTAGCAGGTCTAGAAGCTGCAGGGGAAAGAGAGACACGTGGACACACCTGGATGAAAGCGTGCAGATAGAAAATACAGTTTCACAGACTTCGTGGGGGCCCTTTCAAATGTTCCTGAGTTTCTAGCCAACACTTTGTTGGTGCCACATTAGACACGGTGAAAGATAAACTCTTCTCCATCCCTCTTGCCCTGAAAGTGGTTTCCTGACATATCAGAGGGACCACCTTTCAGTGTTCCAATGCTTTCCAGTCAACCACCCCTTGTGGCTCATACCAGATCTGGGGTGCCACCCAAGAGAGTCAGCACTGCCTCAGCTTCTGTCTGGCCTGGACAATCAGAACACTCACCTAGTCCCTGCCCAGAAGAACAGCGACAGGGCAGCGGTAATGCCACCAGCAGCTGACTGCTCATGGTAAGGGCAGCAAAATCGGTAGAGAAATGCAAGGCTTAGGGGGAAATACTGAGCTGGTACTGGTGGAAGGTGAGGAGGGGAAATGGCTGGTTAGAAACTGGAGATTTCTCCAGGATCCATCAGCGAGCCAAGTAAGCACAAATCCAAAAAACAAACAAACAAAAAACCCATGAAATCAGCAGTCAGGGCTGTGGTGGGATCCAGCTGGCCAAAAGCCTGGATCCAGGCAATTTCATTCTCTGGGAGAGGTTCCTACAGGAGGAAGGAGGAAGGGAAAAGTGGGAGAAGGATCATGCTAATTAATAAATAGGTGAGCCAGGCCAGTGCGTCCATCGGATGCTGCATGATAAAAGGGCGTCTCAGCTTGTAAGAACTGCAGCAAAGGACAAGGACTCTTAAGAGCTCACGGCTCAAAACCCGGCTGTGGGCGGTTGGGCCCGTGAGCCATGGCCGCTGAGCCTGCGCGTCCGGAGCCTCTGCTCCGCAACGGGAGAGGCCACAACAGTGAGAGGCCCGCGCACGGCAAAAAAAAAAAAAAAGTACCATGGAATATAGAATAAAAAACCCAATCCCTCACATTTGCATAATGTTTTGGCCTTTCTAGGAATCATCAGAAATCACATGATTTTCCTTCAAAGCATCTAAGAGCAAACAGTTAACCCTGACTGACCATTTCCTATTTGCCTGGCACTCATTCAAGCATTTACATGTTATCGTAATGAAACAAGTTGTACTTTCCAGAAATGGCTGCCATGGGACTTCCCTGGCAGTCCAGTGGTTAAGACTCCACACTTTCACTGCAGGGGGCACGGGTTCAATCCCTGGTCAAGGAACTAAGATCCCGCAGGCCACGCAGTGCGGCCAAAAAAAAATCAAAAAAAAAAAAACAACCAACAAAAATGGTTGCCACAATACATCCCATCCTACATGCTCTTCTTATGACATGATGTTGCCATTCCTCTCATTGAGGTAGGATCTGTGTCCCTTCCCTTGAATCTAGATGAGCCTTTGTGACTGCCTTGACCAGGAGACCATGTCACAAGTGAAGCCAAATGACTTTCAAGTTTGTCATAAAAATGCCATGCCCTTCTGCCTTGCTTTCTTGTTTGGAAAACAGTTGCCATGCTGTGAGGAAGCCCAGACCGCATGAAAAGATGACATGTAGGTGTTTCAGCCGACAAGTCCATCTGGGATCCCAGCCAACAGGGCAGGTATGAAGAGCCACACATGTGAGCGAGGAAACCTTTGAGATGCTTCTAGCTCTAGCTCCAGCCAATGTCTGGCTGACACTGCATGAGAAACCCTGAGCAAGAACCACCTAGCTGAGACAGGGAATAATAAAATGATTGTTGCTTTAAGCCACAGAATTTTGAGGTGATTTGTTACACAGCAATAGATAATGAAGACACGTGGTTGTTTCGATGATGATTTGATTCCCTATGTCCCCTACTGAAGCGTAAGCTAAAAGAAAGTGGGAACTGAGCTCCTCTTATCCACAGCTGTATCCCTAGGATCTAGCGGAGAACACTCGCTCATTAAGAATTTGTTAAATGAAGGAACATGTCATTGCTCTTGACTCTTACAAACCACTGGAAGAGGTCAGTAAGGTAGGCACTCTTATATTTGTAGGTAAGGAAATCAGCCCAGAGACATCAAGTGACTTGCCTAAAGCTACACATCCAGCAACTGTAAGAGTAAGACTAGATCCCTAGGACTTCCCTGGTGGCACAGTGGTTAAGAATCTGCCTTCCAATGCAGGGGACACGGGTTTGAGCCCTGGTCCAGGAAGATCCCACATGCTGCGGAACAACTAAGCCCGTGCACCACAACAACTGAGCCTGCACTCTAGAGCTCGCGAGCCACAACTACTGAGCCTGTGTGCCACAACTACTGAAGCCTGCAGGCCTAGAGTCTGTGCTCTGCACTAAGAGAAGCCACAGCAGTGAGAAGCCTGTGCACCGCAACGAAGAGTAGCCCCCGCTCTCCGCAACTAGAGAAAGCCCGTGCTCAGCAACGAAGACCCAATGCAGCCAAAAATAAATAAATAAATTAATTAATTAATTAATTTAAAAAAAGACTAGATCCCTAGTCTCCTGACTCCTCTGACTGATGTGCTTTCCCCTGTGCCATGCTGATGTCAAGCAGATCCCATGTACATAGCTCTGTGTAACTGTCCTAAAGTGGGGTGGTACCCTGGAATGATGGCATCCAGATGAATCCAAGCCTGGCATCCTTCTTGGAACAGGTAGTCTTTACATTAGATGTTGAAGCAAGCATGGACTATGTCATGACTCTGAGAACTGAAGAGTGAATTCCAGGGGGAGAGGAAGCATTTTGAATGACTTAGAGTCTAAGTGAACTGGGCACATGTGGAGTTGGCAGTGGCTTTGCTAGTTAAAGAGAATGGGCATGAGAAGTCTGGGATGAGCAGAGACAGGGAATCAAGGGCTCTAGAGTCGGGGGAGGGGACTCCTCTACTGAGCTTGACATCTACAGAAACCCCGAGTTGTCCTCCTTCTGGCCCAAAGCAACTGGTTATCCAAAGGCGGATGCTGGCCCCAGGAAGGGATCTCTGTTCCTAGAGCACCACAACACAGATGAGGAAGATGACATGACTCCATCCATCCTGAATACAGAGGTGAAAGACCAGGGGAGGGGAGAAATGCTCTGCGTTTTCTCCGCTATTCCTTTTCTTCTAGGCTTCCTGAATTTGACAGTCTCCATTTTATTACCAATGGAGGGAAAAATGACAACTAGGATTTCTTTTGAATCTTGGCAACAGAGCTCAGGCTTTTATTAGCATGCAATAAAAATGGCATTGACCTCAGGAATAAACAAATTAAATCCTGGTTGGCTTGGAGTTTAACATCTTAGCCTTTCGAAGTTCACTTACCAAGTGATTTACTTCCTTAGCTCCTTTAACCCAATATACTCAGCAGCTGACCTTCCAGTGGATGCCATTTATCTTACCTCAGTGATTCAGATCACAGACAGACCTGAACATGGGTCTCAGAAATGATTCATAAAGATTATACATGTTTTAGACATGCACACCATGGAGCAGTGAGAGGCAGCTTGGGGGATAAGAGTGCTGGGGTTGTCTCAGGAGTCTGGGAGGCCAGTCCTGATTGTGACCGTGCCCAAAACTTCTTGAAGCCTCAGTTTTTCCATCTGTCAAAATGGGAATTGTGTCACATTAGCATGGAGGACTACTCCCTAAAAGTAAAATTCCATACTAAAGTATTTAACTTGTCTCCATAAGAACGTACTGAGTACTTTCCATGAAGAGATTGAGATCCCCAGTGGATTATACAATGGAGTCCCTGTTCTCAAGACTCCCTGTCTACTAGGGGAGATAAGACACATATAGAACAGCAGCCAATAAAGGCTGGCAAGAGTAGCAGAATGAATTGTAGGGACAATAAATGCTGTGATCAGTAAAGAAGGCTGCATGGAGGAGGTGAGACTTGATGTGGGCATTGAAGGTTAGGTAAAATATAGGTGGACAGACAAGAGTCATATGGATTTAATGTACAGCAAAATCTGCAGTACTTAGTTTATTATTACATAAACATTAGTATATTTACAGCCATAGCATATTCAAAATATGAAATGGCTATGTGGGTAGATTACTGTTTGTTTAAAAATATTTGCTACCCACCCCTACACTGCCCCTTCCTGGTGCTCTTCCCTATAGGAAGAGTATGCCTCCTGCCCCACTGAGGTCAGCGTTGAATGTGACTTCATTTCCCAATGGAAGTGATGTACATCATAAAGCTTTGAGAGCCTTTGAGTGGTTCCTCATTGTTCTTTTCCTCTCCCAGAAGGTAAACATGCCCCAGAGAGGTTCTGCCTCTATAGCCCGAGTCTAAGAATGAAGACATGGAACAGAGTTGAATAATGAACAAGTAATATGAACGAGAAATAACCCTTTGTGATTGAGATTGCCTGTTACACAGAATAATTTAGTCTAAGCTGACCAATGCAAGCTTCATGCAGAAAAACCTGACATTGTCAGTGTAAAATAAAACATGCACTCCTCCTGCACGTCTCTTATACTCTCAATACTCCACTCCAACACTGTTACACTTCCGACACCAGATGTGTGGGTTTTCTGCACATCAAACTATCCGGGTTTGCCGGGGAGGGATAAATTAGGAGTTTGGGTTTAACATATACACACTACTATATATTAAATAGATAACCAACAATGACCTACTGCATAGTACAGGGAACTATACTCCTATAAGGGAAAAGAATCTGAAAAAGAATATTTTATATATATATATTATATATATATATATAACATATATATATATATATATATATATATATATATATATATATATATATATACACACACAGACATATATATAAAACTGAATCACTGTGCTGTATACCGGAAACTAACACAACATTGTAAATTGACTATGCTTCAAAAAATGTATACATATATATATATACATATACATATTTATATAAAAGATTTTTAAAAAACCAATTCTGTGACACCAGCAGGGTATCCTTCAATTTAATTGAATTCTGACACTATTTACCTGGAGATAGTATCAGATCCCACAGGTTAAAGGCTCAGTCCCACAAGATTGTCCCCCATCCCTTTTTCAGATACCAGTTGCAAGTCCAGGTTGTCACTGTGCTTCTGAATGACCAGCTATATAGATCAGAGATTCCCACAACCCCCTCCTCAGGCTTGATTCATTTGCTAGAGAGGTTCACAGAACTCAGGAAAACATTTTACTTACTAGATGACTGGTTTATTATAAAAAGATATAACTCAGGAAGAGACAGATGGAAGAGATACACAGGGCAAGGTACATGGGAAAGGGTACAGAGCCTCCTTGCTCTCTGGGGGGGCCACTCTCTCGAATCTCCACGTGTTCACCAACCTGAATGGTCTCTGGACCCTGTCCTTTTAGGTCTTAAGGAGTTTTCATTACAGAGGCACGATTGATTAAATTATTGATCATTGGTGATTGAATTCAGTCTCCCCCAGAGGTGGAGGGGGAGCTAAAAGTTGCAACCCTCTAATCACATTGGTTCCCCTGGCAACCAGCCCCCATCATTAGGTTACCTATGGGCTTTCTAAAAGTCATCACATTAACATAAACTCAAAAGTGGTTGAAAGAGGCTTGCTATGAATAACAAAATGCACTTTTATCATTCTAATCACTTAGGAAATTTCAAGGTTTTTAAGGAGTTCTTAGCCCAGAAAAGGAAGAAGAAGAAATACATATCTCTTATTATAAATCACAGTATCACGATTAGTTACTTATTGACCACCTACACTGTATGAAGCCCCTCAAGAGGAGCTGGAAATGATAATGATGATTTTTTTTAAATCAGTAAAAGTATTCATAACTACCCTCAGTATTGAACTTCACGGTTCACAGAACACTAGTGTACATTATCTCAGCCAGACCCAAGAGGTAGGTATTTTCCCCATTTTACAAATGAGGACAGCTGAAGTTCAAAGAGATTAAAGGCTCACCCCAGTTCACACAGCCCAAATGTAGACCAGCCCCAGGCCAAGCTGGATCTTTGGACTCCCAATCCTGTGCTTTAAAAGCACCTATGATGGGACTTCCCTGGTGGCACCTTGGTTAAGGCTCTGCGCTCCCAATGCAGGGGCCCCAGGGTCCATCCCTGGTCAGGGAACTAGATCCCACATGCATGCCGCAACTAAGAGGTCTCATGCCACAACTAACGAGCCCGCATGCCGCAACTAAGACCAAGTAAAACCAAATAAATATATATTTTTTAAAAAGTAACAAACTTAGTTTAAAATGAAGAAAATATTTGATTCTAAAAACAAAACATAAAAAAAGCACTTACGATGTACACATTGCTACATTTAAAATAGATAACCAACAAGGACCTACAGTATAGCACAGGGAACTCTGCTCAGTATTCTGTGATAACTTAAATGGGAAAAGAATTTGAAAAAGAATAGATACATGTATATGTATAACCAAATCACTCTGCTGTACACCTGAAACTAACACAACATTGTTAATCAACTATACTCCAATATAAAATAAAAATTAAAATGAAAGAAAAGAAAAGCACCTACGACCCAGTCCCTGGCCTGAGGGAGCTTAGAGCAAAGGTCGGAGTTGAGACCGTCTCACAGGTGCTCCAGCACCACCAGGCAGCTTGGGCTAAAAGCCAGCCTAGCTCTCGGGACAGAGTTGGATCTGTCTCCAGGGGCCCTAGAGCTCAGCCAACAGCTCTGGGGCTACAGGCTTTCCTGGAAGATCTCCTTCCTCTCCAGTCCACTTTACAAGCTAATTCTGAAGGATTTACTTGCCTTGGTGAGGGGGTCAAACCACTTCCTTGAAATGGTCTCTGCAACTGCCCCCTCCCTTCAGTCTGATTTATTTTCTGTGATAAGCTCTGGGGTTGGGATGCAAGGAGTGAGGGACTTAACATTAGAGGAAGGCAGAAAATGAAGGAGAGGAGGGGGGACAAAGAATAAAGGAAAAAATAAACAAAATGAGCTCCCTACACGTAGCCTGGGAGGTTCCTACCGCTCTGAGGAAACGGAGGTCCTCTGCCCTTTTCCACTCCCATACTATGCCTTTACCTTTCTGGGGTCCTACACCCTGAGTGAGGCTCCCCAGTTATGAAACGCAGAAGTTGCAGAACTAAACCTGGTGAGTGAGGCCAGCACCCAAGCTGGCTTGATATGAAAGTGTAAGTGCATCACCTACCGCTTTCGCTCTCCCCTCCTGCACGCCACAGCCTCAGGGCTGGGCTTCACACTGTGGTTTGGTTTGACCAGAGCAGGTGACTGGGAACTATTAGGGAACTGCTGTTCCTTTCCTAGCTTCTGGGACCACTGACTGACGGATGAATGCCGGGGATCAGAGTGCCGTCCCCACTCAAATTTGACTCTTATTGGATTGCAGCCTCCTTTGGGCACAGCCTTTCATACATAATGAAAATGAGTTGAGTTCACATACACCCTGTTCTGAGCACTTATTATGTGCCACACACTGTTCTGAGTTCTTTACATGGAATTAAGTCAATTAATAATCACCTCTCCTACTATTATCTCCGTATTACAGATGAGAAAACTGAAAAATTCTGGTACTATCTGTAGTGAAATGATCAAAGGAGGTGTCCTTAAGACTCCTGAAGGAGCGTAGGAGATTGGAAGGACCAAACCTGAGCAAGTGTTTGGCGATCTGGTAAATAAAGGGCAAGCTGGCTGGATGTCCTGAGCCAGCCCCTTTTTCTCCAGCGAAAAAGAAATTCACCTGAGGTGGACTTCCCTGATGGTCCAGCAGTTAAGACTCCGCCTTTCAATGCAGGGGGTTCAGGTTTGATCCCTGGTCGGAGAGCTAAGATCTCACATGCCTTGCGGCCAGAAAACCAAAAGAGAAAACAGAAGCAATATTGTAACAAATTCAATAAAGACTTAAAAAAAATGGTCCACATCAAAAAAATCTAAAAAAAAAAGAAATCCACCTGAGAGATGGGCTATCCAGAAAGAGTGTTGAATTAGGAGTTGCGGGACCTGGGACCCAAGTCATGAACCTGTCCCTGATCAATAGAGTGACCTTGAACAAGTCATGTTACCTCTCTGAGCCCAGGTTCCCTACCAGTGAAGTGGGAGTTGGAGTTGGGGGGCCAGCTCACCTCCTTTGATCATTTCACTGCAGATAGTAATGGCCCCAGAATTGGTCAGTGTCCTCATCTGCAGTAGGGGTGGGAGTTATGACCTAAGGTTCAATGACGCCTCTAATTGCTGGCCCTGAGCTCCGCAGAGCAGCTGGCAGTGGCGTTCCTGGGAAATGAGCTGGAGGTTGCTACAGTTTGGCAATTTCCCTGAACAGCTGGTGTGGAGAGCAGGGAGGGCAGGACAACCTCTGAGACTCTGGCCAACTGCAGTGTATATTAAGGGCAACCCAGATGGCCGCTAGCCAACAACCCGTGCTGTGTAATTTGCAAGCTGTACTTTCTCCTTCTGAAGGTCTCTCTCTCTCCAGGATATGGGGAAGGAAGTCTGTCCCTTTCCACTTCTCACCTGCCCACCTGAGCAAGGCCTCAGTCTGAGCCTCTATCATCCCCTGGATCCCATGAGTCTCCTCCTTCCCCAAAGCCAATCTGTGGCCCCTCACGTGGGCTCCAGAACCACCATGCCTCCTTGAACAGGCTTTAGAGTAGGGGGTCGAAAGGAAAATCACATTCTCCTGCCCCACCTTTGTTCCAAATGTGGATACGGGCTCTTTTCTTATTTTTTTTTTTAAGGCTGTAAGGTTAAGAAAAGCGCTGAAAGCTTGGGGTTGACAAAAGAGAGTTAAAATTACACAAGGAAAACAATTAAGTTGGAGATTGCCTACAGGCTCTCCTAGAGTCCACTGACCCATGGCCTGGGGTGCCCTGCATGCCTCCCCCCAGCCCCACACTGCCTTCAGGCCACCATCAGACTGCAGAGCTAACTCAACTCTCACAGGCAGGAGGGTCATTGGCCAGATCTCCCCTGCCTGGAGTTCAGGCCCCAACTCTGTTTTCCCCAAGAGAGACGAGGAAAGCCTCTCCTCCACCACATGAAATTCTGCCATGAGTGGTGGTTCTGTCTGCCCACTAGAAAGAGAGCCTTCTGTACTGGTATGCATAACCATTGCTTTCCTCTTGTCTCAACCTGTCCATGGCGGAATAACGCCAACCTTCCCTCTGCATAATCAAAAAGCCCAGTGTTTTTCCCAAAATAAAAAGCAGTCTGTTCCCTTAGGTGGATTTCCTTTTGTCCTCTTGCTAAACAGAAAACAGCTGAGGCTTTGAAATTACTGTGTCCCCTGCTTCAAGCCTTCTAGATTGCAGGGTCTGATATGAGAGCACCCCATCACACAAGTCATAATCAGACATGAACAACCACATTTGGACCAGCCATGGTTGAAGGCAGAAGGTACCCCGCAGCCTTCAGAAGCAGGTCCTTCTAAGAGTCAATGTTTTAAACTAAGCATAGAATCAGAATGGCCTGCAAGTCTGTAGCACATGGCTTCATCAGCCAGCAGGACCAAATTACCCCTGTGTTTATTTTATTTTTTTTAAAAGGCATTGACCTATGAATAAACAGCACTTGACATTGAAAATTGCCACTTAAATACCCTGCCCGATTACAGCAGCCTTAGGAGCTCTTCCAAATTGTCACCTAGCATGACTATGACAGCAAACAATGCTTTAAAAGTAAGTAATCTGCTCTATAATTATTTTAGCTGCTGCAACTGCCAACCAGCAAGATCACTTATGAGAAAGGATGCAGTCGTCCCTTATTAAAAATGCATGAATATACAGTCTCTTGATTGTGGAAATAATCAGCAGACTATCTAATGCAACGAGACTTAGCCACAGAAGAATTAATTAGGGTGAAATCGATTAAGGAGAAGAGGGTAAAAATCTATCTGTGATGATTCAGGCTCCGATTAAACTCAAGCATTAATTCTCACATTCTTTTCAAATTAAGAGCCTCATCTAAATACTCTGCATTAATATTCCAACATACTCCGCTCTCCCTTCACCAAAGAGAAACACAGGCGTTTCTAATGAAAGCTAAAGATCCTGCTCTTGTTACCCATCAAGCCACGGTCATCAAGATTTCAGGAGCTTGGAGCTTTTATTATTTAAATAAAAGACAGCTGGGGACCGGTAGTGAACTCCGCAAATTCATTGTGGTCTTGAGCGCTTAGGACTTTCGTTGGGAGATTTTCTTAAAAGCTAAAAGAAGCATACAACACAACTAATTATATGATAGCTGCCAGAATTCTCTTTGTCTTGCGGTAACCAGCTTTGGTACAGATAAGGGGGCCTTGAAGGGGTCATATATTCCATCCCTCTCCCTGAGACGGAGCTGTGTCAAACCAGAGACCCGTCTGTAATTATCTGCCATCTTGTGAGAGGCCGCTGGGCACTGGGGTTCCACAACTCCCTTGGTAACGCAATCAGGCAGCTAAGACATTCCCAGATCCTGCTCGCCCTCCCCCTCTTCCCCCAGCAGCCGTTTGAAGGATGTGAGGAGAAGCTTCCCGCATCATTGATTTTTCTCTTTTCACCTTTCTTCCATTAGGAGCCCGCTCCGTGCTTCCTGGCTCTCCCTGTCCAAACCTCCAAAACAGTGCTTCGGTTTCACAGGGTCACTGACCTTTCCGTGCTCCTCCAACGACTGCTATCTTTGCAGCTCTGCTTCCACCTGCCGCCTTGCCTTTGGTCCCATGGGCGTTATGGTTGAGTACATCCTTTGTCCGAGCCGGAACTCGAGGCTGAGAAGCATCCCAGACGGCTCGGAGCAGTCCCTCTGCCTGGGATGCATGCCCTCAGCGCCATCCGGGGGACCCGCTGGTCCAGGTGCTCCGAGAAGGAGGGTCCGGGTTGCCAGCCTTATGGGAGACATGTGGGGAGACAGAAGTGAAGCAATTTCAAGCCCTTTGTTTGGCCTGAATAAGATCTGGTTTTCCTCTTTCGCAGCCCTGGGGGATAGTCATGGTTCCCATTTCACTCAGGAGACAGCTGCTTACAGAGGCCTTCAAGCAGAGTCTTCCTCCACTGTGCGGAATCCAGCCAGGTCCCCCTGGGGAGTTTACCAAGCATCACCCAGGGGAGAGGGCAGTCCAGACAGGGAGCAGCCTAAGGGGATCTGGGAGCAGCGTGAATGTGGCAGGTTTCCCCTTCCTGGGCCTACAAGGGAGATCCCATTTACATTTACGATAAAATATCCACGGTGACCCTCTCCCCACACAGTCCTACTTGCTGGTCTCAACTGCTTCTAGCATAGCTGGGCAGATGTCGGTGGAGGAATCCCGGGTAGGTCACCAAGGAGCTACAGGACTACTATTACTGAGAGCCTCAGTCCAGTTACTCAGGGGTGCAGCCATACTATTCTGCAACCTGGCTCCACTGCCCACACCTCCAGGTCCAGGTTCACCACAGGTGACTTTGAACAACAAAGGAGGAAAATGGCAAGGTGGTCGGGCCCTGCCTCCTCTCAGAAAGCTCCTTCACATCTATGTAAATTCCTGGGTGCAAATTGTTATGAGGGGAGGGGCAGAGACCCCCCAAAGCAGCCCAGCCCCAAATGCAAATAGTTATGGGGGAGGGGAGGGATGGTCACCCTAACAACATCCATCCACAGAGCCTGGAATCCCAGACTCAACGGAAGTGGCCATGCCCTGCATGAAAACTCCTACGGCCGGAGCCCATCTTCTCCCTCCTCTTTCTCCCCTACAGCCTCTCTTTCACACCATTCTTCTCCCAAATTTCCTTCAATTCGATTATTAGCAACCTGGTTCTGAGGACCTACCTGGCACTTTAACCTCGTCCTAGGAACTGAGGAGGATGCAAGAGATAAAGATGGGATCCTTGCCCTCGAGAATTTCACAGGTTGGCAGGAGGATGACGTTAACTCAACCAAAGCAAGTGAAAACCATAGTAGATAGTGTATCATAAAGTATTAAATCAGGTGCCACCAATTTCACTTTGAATGCAATCAGAAAAAGGGAGCAACCCTTGGGACATGGGCCGGGGTAATCAGGAAGGCTCCTGGGAATAGGCGGGAGTTGAAGCTGAATTGGCATCACATGGATTGAGGGGAGAGAGAAAGGATTCCAGGGAAGCGTGGGTCTGCGCAAAGGCCCAGGCTGGAGGGCAAGTTAGGGAACCCTTCGGCCTGGCCGGAGGGGAAAGTAATGCTGGGGAGTAAGAGCAGCCAAGCTTTGCAGGCCTTGAATGCCAGCTTTAGAGGTTTGGGTTTTAGCCTAGACTGTTAGATCTCAGACTTTGGTGCACTGCAGTGTTGCTTGCGGTGCTGGTTAAAATAAGTTTCCCTGGGGCTTCCCTGGTGGCGCAGTGGTTGAGAGTCCACCTGCCAACGCAGGGGACACGGGTTCGTGCCCCGGTCCAGGAGGATCCCACATGCCGCGGAGCAGCTGGGCCCGTGAGCCATGGCCACTGAGCCTGTGAGTCCGGAGCCTGTGCTCCGCACAGGAGAGGCCACAACAGTGAGAGGCCCACGTACCGCAAAAAAAAAAAAAAAAAAAAAAAAAAAGAAAGTGTTGTATGGATAGAGCTAAACACATCACAAACACAAACACTCAACATGTGTGTCTACACCAATACTCGGGGAGGTAAAGGTCTGCCTTGTGGTCACTTGGCTGAGCAAAGAGCAGAGCCCGGATTCAAGCCCCATCCCCCTGACTCCAAATCCAAATTGTATCCCCATTCTCCACACGCCATCCTGCGGCAATGCGCTAGCCGGCACCGCCACCTAGGAACCATAGGATCAAAATCATACGAGTAGTGTGTGAAAACTAGACTTGATTTCAAACATCTTATTCACACCTAATTTCAAGATGCATGCAGCCTGGCACTATTGCTCTGATCGTACAGGGTTGGCCAAGGGGCCCCTCACTGATGCCCCTTCTTCTGCCATGTATGGCCTTCAGCTCATCGCTGTGTCACTTGGCAATCTCATAACATCCCCGAACTCACCACATTGAACAGCAGTCACCGTGCTCCCGGATGCAGCGCATTGTGGCTGGAGATCACTGTATGTTTAACCAAAAAGTTTCCCCTGCCCTGGCCCTGCAGAGTAATTGGTCTAGTGTAGGGGCAAGACTGGAGAATTGTCCTTGGTTTAAGTGGGGAGGCTTTAGGGTTCCAAGCCAGGCAGAGGTCCCTGAAAGTCTCCTATTGTTTTCACTGGAAATTCCCATTCCTTCTTTCTACCCCAGCCCCAATCCCAGTCTACAGAGGAGAAAGCCACAGCAGCAGCAAACCATCGTTTTGAGCCAAAGTTCCTTATCCCGTATGAACTAGGATGCGTCCAGTTAAGAACTAATCCCACCTGGCTGGGATGGTGAAGTGTGTGTTTGCTGTGTTTGGGGTTCAGGGGAGGGAAAGATCACTTCTAATGAAGATTTCACAGAGATGGTGGGCCTTGGGGAAGAGTGGGTTGGAGCTGGATAGGAAGGAGGAGAAGGAGGAAGGGTCGTCCTTATTTGGGGGGGTGACACTTGGGGCACAGAGCATCAGTAAAGGCACAGAGCATCAGTAAAGGCACAGAGGTAGGATAACAAAGGGCCTGGTCTGGGGATCAAGGGCAGGTGTGTGCAGGGCAAGAGTGGGAGACAGGCACTGAGCAGGCGCGAGCCCCTCCCTTTCAGGTGCAGAGCAGACCGTGGCTGTGGAGCGGCTGAATATTTCATTGATGGAAAATTGGATGTGGCTGTAGTGTCTGGGATGCAGATTCTGATTTCATGGCCAGTGTACCCGATGGCTGATTAGGCCATCTCCTAATGGAGGGGGAGACACCGCCCCCCTCCTCCCCCAAATTTCCCAGCCCAGGAGGGCAGAGATACTGACCTTCCTTCCCAACACCTCCAGACCCACCTTGGCTCCAGTTACTCAACAGACATTATTTAGCACCTATTGTGTGCCAAGCATCATGTTAAGCACAAAGGAGACACAGATGCCTCTGCCCTGGGTGACAGCTTGGGGACACAGACCCCCTAACAGGTCTCTAACTGTGGGAAGAACAAAGCACTGTGGAGTCCTGGGGGTGATTCAACTTCCTGGGCCTGAGACTTCACAAAGGACAGGCCCGCTGTGCTGATGGGTTCCCTAGACAGAGAGGAAGGGAAAGGATGCTAACCAGCATTTAGCGAGGACTTCATTTTGGCAAAGCACTGTGCTAGGAGTTTGTCCTGTACTACAGCCTTCAATCCTCACAATCATTGTAAAAATAGATATGCTAATTCCTAATTGTGTACACAAAAGGCACTTCTGGTGGGAACATGCACAGGAACACACGCGAAAGAACTTGGGAATATGGGGACCATTTAGCAATTTGGAGAGGCTGAAGCATTGGAGGCTTAAGGAGAGGCTGGCAAGAAATGAGCATAGGAAGGCAAACTGGGGCTTCTCACGTCAGGATAACAAATCTGGACTTTATCCACTTGGCCAGGGAAAGCCTCTGAACAGTAATGAAGAGGACAGTGCCAAATGTCCCACTAACTCTTTCTGCACTGATGGCCTCCCTGGTCCTTGTCTCCTCTCCAAATCCTAACCACTGCTCCTCATATCAACAGATACTGACTGTACACCTCGACTGTGGGCCAGGCGCTGTGCTGGGTGCTGGGCATGTGGCAGTGAACAAGACAAGGCCTAATGGAAGAGGGGTTAGTAAAGGGAGACAGACAATAGACAATACCTAGTAAACTAACACACAAACAAATAAAAGATCATGACAGGTGCTATGACAAAAATAAAACACATAAAGGGGACAGAGAGAGTTGGGGGCGGGGAGGGGAGGCTGCTTTTAGTTGTTTTCTCTCCTGTCCATGGAGCTCCGGTTGTTATGGGGAACAGGGGTCTTAGAACAGGGAACTGGGTGGGTGGGTGGGTGGGGGTCAATTTCTCCCATTGCAAATTCTCTTCTGAAAGGAAGTTAAGTTCTTAGAGAACCATGGTCCATGCTTCCAACATTCCTGGGCCACTGATTCTGCCTCTCCCCAAGACCCAGGCAAAGAGCACCTAACTTGATAAACCAGCGAGAGGCATGGGCTGGGGCGGCCAGAGCGAGCAGTCCCTGAATCCCAGATCTGGAAAGGAGGACCGCAGAGACCACACAGAACAGATGGTAGATGTTTGGAACCCATTTCCAGAGACGGGTTTCTTTCCCTTCACCCATGAGCCGCTACAGAATTTCATCTTCTTGGCAGCCACCAGGGTTCTTCTTTCTCTGAACCGACCCCTCTGCTTCAGGGCCCAGTCTTGGCCATTCCTCACAGGCAGGGAGAAGACAGACTTAAACCCAGGCCAGTGGTCCACAGAGAAACCAAGTCAGCCTGAGTCATCTCTTCACAAGCTCACAAAATCCTGAGCCCTTTCAACGTCTCTGATTACCCGCCCTTGGTGGCCAGATCGATGTTTGTCCTGAGGGTAAGGGAGGAGTACGTGGGATACGGGCAGGGGGATGGGAGGGGGAGCTTGTCATGCCCCAGTTTCTGGAACATGGAGCTGGAAAAGCCAGGAGGGCTACGGTGTGGACCTAGAAAGCCCAAGGAGGGGCCCTCAAAAATGAGCCGAGTGTCAGAACTGGAACAGACCTGATGGGACGGGGGACTACATGCCTGAAGGGGATGGCGAGCAGGTCAGACTGGTGGGGCTGGATCCCAAGCAGGGCCATCCTGGAAGGAGATTGGGAAACCAGCAGATGCTAGGCTAGGCTTGGAACAAGAGCCTAGCTCATGACTGCATCAACCTGGAGGGAGGAGGGAACAAGAGGGAAGGGTGAGGATGGGCCCTGGACAGCCTGCGGGCCCGAGGCTGTGTCGGGGTCTGGGCTAAAGTTAAGACATGCTCCTAAATACAGAGAAGGAGGCAATCCATGTTGGCCATCAGTGTCTTCCATCCCTCAAAATAATCCTGCTGGGTCTGGTCTTATCACAGCACTTTTGCCCTCCTGCTTCCTTCAGGAAGTCATGGAAACAATCTGGGGCCCTGGAAAATAATTTGGTAGCCCCCTCACATGCTTAGAGGACCTCTTTCCACCTTTCCACTCTCCCTGGGGGATTTCCTAAAGCCCAGCCTTCTGAGAGCTGACAAGAAAGGAGAGCGTTTTCTTGATTTCACAGAGCAGAGCATTACGCCTACCTACCAAAGCTCAAGATGATGCAGAATTTGAGGCCGTGTGTGTGAAAGAGTGCAAATCCATCCTCACAATTTTTCTGAGATTCCATCTCAAGCATCCTTAGGCTGAATAATGAGGAATTCAGCACTCTTCCCTACCCCCTTCTCTCTCTCTCTCTCTCTCACACACACACACACACACACACACCCTCCCCCGCACCCATCTCAGAATCTTCTCTTTTTTCTGCCGCAGTCTCTGCTTCCTTCTCCTCCTTCCCACCTCCCATCTCAGCAGGAACACACCAGGACCAGCAGCCTCCCAAACACAGGAACAGGTTTCTCACAAGGAGTAGTTAATGCAGACCTGACCACAAAGTCAGTGCTGCCCTAAGCCCATGTCTCAGCCTCACCACGTCTAATGTAACCCAAGGAATAATGCAATTGCATCTTGCAGCTTTTACCCAAACAGGGCCTGGGGTTGCCCCGGGGAGCTGGCTCTGCTGCTGTTTCAGGAGCCGACCTCACTGCTTGTGGCAGGAGCTGCTTGGTCCCTCCCCAGGGATCAGCTGCTCCCATGGGCTTGGGAAGGGCACTTATAAAATGGGGATTCATAAACAGGCTGCAGTGGGTCCCCAAACTGAATGCATGCGTGTGCACATGTGCATTTTTCCTGGGGACGAAGATCTGTTAGTTCTGTCTGATTCTCAAAGGAATCAGAGACCCCCCGAATGGTTTTACTAGTCTGGGGCAATAGGTAAAACAAGAGATTGAAATTCACCTCCTCTCATTTCGCTCCCCAGTGTGTGTGAGTTTTATGCAATTCCTCATCTAAAAAGGAAGCCTGAGCCCATGGAAGTCGGGGGTTGAACATCCTGAATATACAGTTCTTTGGATAGTCACCAAAAGAAGATCTGAGCAGGAGACATGAGGTCACCTTCAGGGAGGAGACTCTTGAGCTGTCTGGAGTGAGGGGACGAGGAATGAGGAGGATCGGCAGACTTGAACCCCACAAGGAGAGGCCAGAGAAACTTTCTGGGATGCAGTCCAGGCTCTGCCTCGAAAATGCAGCTCCAAAAGAGATGCTGTGCAGATTCCAAGCTGCCAAATCCCGGAGGCCCTATTGGACAACCCATCCTCCATCAACCCAGATGGTACTGGGCATCCTGGGCCCTACCCCCCAAGATCAGGAGCCCAAAGTGCAGAGCCACTGCAGAGTCAGACCTGAGAAGCTCAACACCAAGCCCCAGCTTCCCTGACCTCCCACGGGAGGGGTAAGAGAGAATGGGGGCCTCCACCCACCCACTCACAAGCCTCTGAATCTCTTTAGCCCTTGGCATTGGTAATTAACAGCCGGGAAGTTATGCGTCAACCTCAGCAAGCTAATGTGGCGGGACCTCCCTCCTGACAGCAGAGCTAATAAGAAATTTGCTAATGCAATTGATCACTTTAAAAAGCCATATGTCAGCCGAGATGAGTGCTTCTTTGCAGCAGCTAGTCTAATTGTCAGAGCAGAGCTGCGAGCTGCTCTCCAAAGGGGGTGAGGATGATGTCTTCACTGAATCAATGGTGCAATGCAGCAGGCAGGGCCTGGGAGGAGGGGGTGTGGTGCTGAGCACGAGGCCCCCAGCTCTTGCGGCTCCCAGGAAGCCAGTCTCTGCAGGCCTGTTCTAAGGACATATTAAGAGTCCTGAGCTGCAGCCCCTGCTGGAAGCTGCACTTGCAGTCTCTCAGTTTATGCCGCAGTATTAAAATAAGAAACAGCTCTGTCTGCAGTGACAGCTGATCTCAGCCTCAGCCAGTGAGTGTCAACACTCCAGACCCCACTCAGGCTTCTGCTGGGGGCAGGGCTGATACCTCCGGCGAATTTGCTTTTTCTCTCCCAGACCCTGCAATGATTCCATCCACCAGTCCTGAGTCAGATGCAGGCAAAGAAGATTGAAAATCCACCTCAGGGGGCTTCCCTGGTGGTGCAGTGGTTGAGAATCAGCCTGCCAATGCAGGGGACATGGGTTCGAGCCCTGGTCTGGGAAGATCCCACATGCCACAGAGCAACTAAGCCCGTGCACCACAACTACTGAGCCCGCATGCCGCAACTACAGAAGCCCGCGCACCTAGAGCCCATGCTCCGCAACAAGAGAAGCCACCGCAATGAGAAGCCTGTGTGCCGCAACGAAGAGTAGCCCCCGCTCGCCGCAGCTAGAGAAAGCCCGCGAGCAGCAGCAAAGACCCAATGCAGGCAAAAATATAAATAAATTTATTTATTTATTTATTTATTAAAAAAAAAAGAAATCCACCTCAGGCCCACCAAAGTCTGCTCCCAGTTGAGACAAAAGGCAACTTGCTCTGAATGCCTGGTGTTTGACAAAAACAAAGTATGTTTTCTAGAAGGAGGAGAAACCTCTGCCATGGGATTTTGCTTCCAACACTCACTCCAAAACATTTGCCCTCCAAGCAAATCCATGGAGAAGCAAGAGAATCAAGTGACCTCTGTGGGAATGGAGCTCAGCGCTACCAGGAACACTGTTAGAGGGATTAAGGAGGTCCACGTGTCCGGATCCCCACTGCTTTCTGGAATAGTCCTCACTCTCAGTTATCCGTGGGGATGAGGGGAGGGTGGGGAGAGGGATGAGGGAGGACAGGCCACCAACACGCAGAGAAACATCACACCCAGTCTCGATCAGTTCAGCTTTCCTCTGAACCACATGTTGATCCTGATTGTTCCCCATCCTTTACATTAATGCTTTGAATTTTGGGTGGAGACAAAGAAGACAAAACACAAGGACCCAGGTCATGATCAGTGTGTGTACCACACCCAATAACCCAGAGGAGCCTAGTTCCATGTGTCGGCAGTGCCTGACGCAGCCTGCCTTCCTACTCAAGACCTTCCTTGGCCTGATGACTCCCCTAGCCTCTGGGGTGAGGGCGAGGCCAGGTACCAGGAACTGGTGCAAATTTCTTCATGAGTCTCATCTGTAGGAGAGGAGGTTTTGCAACAAGACCCCCCCAGTGAGTTGAAGCCACCTGTGTGTCTGTGAGCAACCTGAAGGCAGTGGGCAGTGGGCAACTCCTCTGGCTTCCCGGAAGGCCCTGTCCAGCACCGGGGCAGAGCAGCCAGAGAGGCTTGGGGTCTGAGCAGCACAGCCTCCAAGCCCTGGTCCAGAGGCTTAGCGGCCAAGGATACAGGAACAAAGAGGACCACCCTCTGGACCTGTTCGAGCTAAGGGTCCCAGGGGCCCCTTTATGTGCCCTTGAAAATGTACTTTAATATCTAAAGTCCTATCCTCTTATTTAAAAAAAATTTTTTAACTTCTCCCAACTTTATTTTTCCCAAATCAATTTTAATACTATTTTGGCCAAATTTAAAACATTGATTAGAATGACACTGAATTAGATTTATTTAGGGAAAAATGTTCACTTTTACAAAGTTGAGTCTTTCTATTCAAGAGTATGAGCATGTTTTGCAATTTAAATAAAGCCTTGCTATCCGAGGACTTTTAAAAACTCCACATTGGCTCTGTATTACCTCCCTTGAAGGCTCATTGCCAAAGGTCCTATAGACTGTTTCTCACCAGGGCGGTAATGTGTTACTTCATCCTTGGCACTGAGGTGAATTACACTCTAAAGAGGGCTTCCTGGGTGCCTTAACTTAAACCAAAGGCAATGGGACAAACGGCCACCTCAAGGTGTCTTGGCTCTGTGACCTCTAACAGAGACCCCCTCATTTTGGATCCACTCGACACACAATCTCTACTCCAAGGCCAACAAAATTAAAACACCCCTCACTTTCACCTGGTCAATGGTGAGCACCTCTGGGTCCCAGGAAGGAGACCTAAGGGAAAAAAAGCCCCTTCCTTTAAACTCAGGGTTGGTCGTTAACTTGTGAACAGGTGTTAGTAGAGACTCTCCCCCCACTCACACTTTTCTCCAGTAACCCCTCTGTAGGGCCATCTTCATGAGGGTGACCTTGCTGTTGCCCAGGGGCTGGTGCTTAGATGGACCCTGTGCTTGGCTTAAGGCTATCCTGTCACAATCTTGGAATTCTTAATCATTTTGAATAAGGGACCCCACATGTCCATGTTGCACTGGCGCCAGAAGTTACATAACTTGTCCTGCTCCTCTGCAACACTTGCAGGCAGGCTCAGAGATGGTCAGGACCAGCCCAGGTCACACTTGGAGGTGGCTGGCATTCGAGCACAGGTCAGTCCAGGTGCTAAGCTGGGCCCCCGGGGCAGGCTCTGTGTCCAGCCGCAGGCAAGTCCTCACTCACGCCTGCATATAGGCCTGGCTGATGGATTTTTAAGGGACACATCACAGGGGACTCGATGCTTCCTTCCTGGGCTCCTCCTCCCTGCCCACCTCCCAGGGTCTGGGCTCTAACAGCCCACTTAGATAATCTTCAGCAAAACTTGCTAGCTGTCATCTGGACTGCTTCAGGCACGGGCCTGCTCAGTATTTCCAGAGTTTAGACCCCAGGAGCGAGTGAGCAGTCTGCGTTATCTCTCCAGACTTCTGCCTCTCTCAAGACCTCCTGGGAGTCTGGGTCAGCAGGAGAGAGCACTTCCAGGCCATTATCAGGAGCACATCCGGTCTCCTGGGCCAGAGAAAGCCACCGCAGTGGGAAAGAGAAGGGCCAGAGCTCCTGGGACATAATCCACGAGGGTTACTCAGCCACCAATCAGTGCAGTTGGGGAGGAGAATGAGGTGGGGCTCCAGCCTGGAAAGCTCGGGGTCACATGTGCCTGGGAACCCTAGGATCTCCCCTCCTTCAGATTCCTCAGCCAGGAGGATGAAGCCAGCTTGGGCAATAAAGGAGTCAGGGTACCACCGGGAGGGAAGAGGCTCAGGGAACTCCCCATGGACATGCAATTTTTTTTTTTTTTTTTTTTTTTTTTTTTTGCAGTACGCGGGCCTCTCACTGTTATGGCCTCTCCTGTTGCGGAGCACAGGCTCTGGACGCGCAGGTTCAGTGGCCATGGCTCACAGGCCCAGCCACTCCGCGGCATGTGGGATCTTCCCAGACCGGGGCACGAACCCGTGTCCCCTGCATCAGCAGGCAGACTTTCAACCACTGTGCCACCAGAGAAGCCCGACATTCACTTTTGAAGGAAGCCTTTCTTCCTGAGGCCCAATCACAAGGATTCTGGCAGCAAGAGAAGGATTCGTTTGTAACCTCCCAACTGGAGAGGTGGAAGGAAAATGTTTAACTGTTTATTTAACTCCATCTATCCATTTACACATTCATCCCTTCATTAATTTAGCACTTACGTGAACGCTTATTTAGGGATCAGTTGTGCCAAGGGCTATGAGGACTATTGACTCACACGGTGGAAAGAAGGCAAGAATACTCTCTGGGGTCCCTTTTATAAGAGCACGAATTCCATTTATGAGGGCTCTACACTCATGACCTGCTTCATACCTCCCAAAGACCCCACCTCCTAATACCATCACATTGTGGGGTCAGGATGTCAACATATGAATTTGGGGGAGACACAAACATTTCATAACAGATTATAAGCTCTGTGGGGTGGGGACCATGTCTGTCTTGCTCACTGTTGTATCCTCAGCCCTTGCCCAAAGTGTGGCACATAAATGGGGCTCAATAAATACTTCTGGAATGAATGGATGAGAGATTTGACTGCTATTTGGAAGCTCTATAAGAATTCAGAGAACATCTATGTGGGCTGGAAGAGCTGGTGTAGACTTCATAGATAAGACATAAACAGAAAAAGTTAAATAATGACACAAGACAACAGTACAATAAAGACGACAAGGCAGTATGTGATATGTGTCAGGCAAACAGTGCAAATACTGTGTGTTAAAGCAAGGAGAGTGTATCAGCTATGATGTTTTGTCAGCAAGTAACAAAAAACCTCAACTCAGACTGTCCTCAACTGCAAGGGAATTTATTGTCTTTCATAGCGCAGGTTCAGAGGAAGGGCAGGCTCAGGGTGTTTGACACCGCAGCTCAAGGAGTCCTTTCAAACCTCCTGCTCTGCCATTCTCGAGTGGGCTTCATCCTCATGTTGGGTGGCAGGATGTCCACAGCAATTCTAGACATGGAAACATCCTACTGAAGAAGGACAAACTGTCTCTTCCCATGTCTCTTTCCCAGGAGCTTTCCAGCAATTTCTCCCTTCATCTCACTGGCCAGAGCTGGGCCACATGCCCAATCCCAGGCTGACTATTGGTGAGGGGAGTAGGATTCTGTGAAGAGCATAGACCAGCCACAATCCACTCTTGGAGCTGGGATGGGATAACTATCCACTGAGTTTAAATGGAGGAGTAAATATCCCATAGAAATTAGAATCTGTTAGACATGAATAAATTGGAAGATGAATGTCAGCTAAAAATCAACAGTGTTCACTGCAGCCCACCCTTTTGTATATCTAACGTCTACTCACACCATACAAAGAGGTCCCCCTGTGCCGAAATTGTCTTAAAAAGGCTTGATGGAGGAAATAAGATTAAGTTAGGTCTTTAAAAAAAAGGTAGGACTTGTACAGGTGGAGAACAGGCAACAAGAAATGCGAACCTGGAGGTGGGAATTAGCAAAGATTGCGCCCAGAAAATGCCCCCCACAAGAGACCAAGAGCTCAAGAGCTACTTAAACCCAGGCAATTCTGTGTAATGGAAAGAGCTGGACTTTGGTGGCAGAAAGGCTTAGGTTCACATTTTGGCTCTGCTACTTGAGATTCTTAACGTCTTGGAATCTCCGTTTCCTTCCCAGTGACGTAGGACTGGAGGGTCTGCCTCCCTGGAATGTGATCAGGATCACACCAGACTGTTCAGGACAGAACCTTGCACATAGAAAGTGCCCACCACATGTTTTTCTCCTACCTTCTCCTTCCTCGGAAAGGAAGGCTGTTCTAGAGAATACTTTGAGTTGCCAACACAAACTTCAGTCCTACTGTGAAACGGAGGCACCAGCCTGTGCTCTGATGCCAAGAATTGAAGCACGAGTTTTCACTTCTCACTTTAGTCTTAGATGAATGTTGGACCTCTTCTCGCCTTCTTTATTTCTAACCCTTGACCTCTTGTGGTATAACCTTTGACTGCAAAAATCCAGATGAGAAGCAGAGGACCTTATCTAGAGCCACGGAGGCAGAGATGGAAAGGAGGGCCCATCTAAGTGCCTCGGTTAACAAAGGATCTAGCTAAGGGCCTGACTGCCCAAGGAGGTTAGAGCTGTGTTTCAGGACCATTGGGGCCATCACACACCCACGAGAGAATCAGAGAATACTGTAGACGCTCTTATCAGAGAAATGTACACATGTAAAAAGATTATTGTACATATATTATTACATATTATTGCATATAATTTCCACAGGTTCTGGGACACTCTAAAGTATCTCTTTAAACCCCAGAATGAGAAGTCCTGCATTAGTGAGTTTGTTTGGGATGGTCCAGGCCTGGTTTCTGCAAGCAAATGGGAGAAGAAGTGGCTTTGCACCAGTATAACCCCACATAGTGACCTGCAGCTTCAGGATGGGGACGCCACTGCCGGCTCCTTTGTTCCTGGCTCCACACTCACACTGTCCTGAGCACAGTCTGGGGGATGGACTGTGCACCCGCCAACCCTTAGGGAGGGTTTGGATGATGCTGACACTCTTGCTGACTTAAGAGAAACCAGCTCAATGTGTGTGGATAACGGGTCCTTTGTCCTGAGAGTGACGATTACCTCCCTAAGAGCTCTTAAGAATACAGGGACAAAGAGGCAAAGCCGAAAAGACAAAGACGCAGATTGAAAGATCAAAAATGGCACGGAGATTTCAGAACAAAAGCAAAAAAACATCGGGAGAGCTGCCTCGGAACTTGTCACTGGGGCGGCGGGGGACGGGTAGCTAATCAGAGCCGGGGTCCGGGAAGGGGCAGGTGCGGGGTTTAGGGCTGCGGATCTGGACACCGTGAGCAGCACTTACGTAAGACTGAGAAAACATCGGTTGTCCGGATCAGAGAATGGGGGAGGGGTGCCTTCCGGAGTTTAAGAGGAGGCTGAAGCCGTCCCCAGCCTCCCACCCTTGGCGCCGCCTCTGCGGCTCCAGCTCTGCAGCCCCGAGGTGTACAGAGGCCCAAGGACGCCGGCCGCCCTGGCCGAGGGTTAGCCGCTGCGAAGATGGCAGCCGGGCTCCTTAATGGAGCTCCCCAGGAGCCCAACTCGATCGGCTGCCTGCATTATTAATGCATTATGTCATCCTTCCTTGCACTCGCTCTCAGCTGCGGAAATTTTATAGAGCAGCATTATTAATTGAAGCAATTAGTGCGGGGGATATCAGCACAGCTACGTCAGAGGGCTGCGGACGTGCAAGGCCAGGATCTCTCCCTCCCTCTCTTTGTGCCCAGCTCTCCCTCTCTCCCACCTCCTCCCCGTGCCTCCCCAGCCCCTCCTCCCTTGTTTCTACCCGCCCCCACTTTCTTCTCTCCTGCTCTTCCAGTTCTCTCTCAATATCCCTCCGGGGAGACTCTGGGTACCCACCACCCTTCCCAGGCTGCAATCATTCCGTCTCCAACCAGCACAGGCAGGCAGACAGAATGACGGCATCACCGTGGCTGGCTCCTGGCCTCGTTGAATTAGGATGGAAGACCACCCCTCATGGTTCTTATCTTGGCGCAGAGCCCCTAGTGGGGGTGGTGGGTGGCAGGTAGAAAAAGGAGGGGCTCACTGCCTGTCAGACCCATTCATTCATTCATTCATTCATTCATTCATTCATTTTTCCTCTGTGGGTACCCAGCCTTATAGTAGGTGCTGTGGGAAATAAAGAGGAGATAACAGAGCTTAGGCCCCGGAACTGAGGTTGTAACCAGAGAGACCAGACTGGCCACTGAAACAGAGCAAAATAGGGTGCAGCACAGGGTCTCAAGGGAGTGATCCCCGACAGGTTGATTGCCCAGCCCTGTGAAACACCCGCTGTGGCCCAGGAAGTGAGAAGTAAGGCTTAGGGAAGCGAAGGAGCCGTGAGAGGTGAGGAAAGCGAGCTACCAGCAGGCTGCAGGAGGGTGGGAGCAGATGGAACTGCAGCGGAAGGAAGGAAGGAAGGAAGGAAGGAGGGTGCAGGCTGAGCAGGTTCAGGGCAGAGCTTGGGAGGGACTCCAAGCTGAGCTCCCCGCCCGCCCCATGAGACTGAAGTTCTCACCGGGCGGAGGCTGAGACCTAGAAGCAACTGGAAAACCTGGCCAGGGGCCAGGACACCAGGATACCAGGGCCCACACCCCAGATCCTTTCATCAGGAATCAGAGACACCTGAGAGGCCACAGGCTCAGGTTCCCTGTAAAATAAACAGATACCAGGATGGAAACATCCAGGATGAACATTCACCCTCTGCCCCTCCCCACTCTCCCTGCTCCCCTCCAGGCTCATGGGAACAGGTGTACCTTGTGTTACAGAGAGAGACTTTGGAAATCTGGGGGCAAGTGGTCTGCTTGGATATATTAAGTTTTAGTGGGAGAATGCTCTTAGCTTTTAAACTTGTTTTCTTATGAAAATTTTCAAGCATACACAGTGAGAGAAGAGACTAATGAACCTTCATATTAATATAGCTCAGCTTCAAAAATGATCACCTCATGGTCGGTCTTCTTCTATCCACCTTCCCCCAACTTTTGCGGGGCAGGAGCACGCGCTTTAAGGTAACATGCTCTTGTAAAAAATGGTCTGCTCATTTTTCTTCTTTTTTTTTTTCTTTATTAAAAACAAATGTAGGGGCTTCCCTGGTGGCGCAGTGGTTGAGAGTCTGCCTGCCGATGCAGGGGACACGGGTTCGTGCCCTGGTCCGGGAAGATCCCACATGCCGCGGAGCGGCTGGGCCCGTGAGCCATGGCCGCTGAGCCTGCGCGTCCGGAGCCTGTGCTCCGCAACGGGAGAGGCCACAACAGTGAGAGGCCCGCGTACCACAAAAAAAACAAAACAAAACAAACAAACAAAACAAATGCACGCACACCCCCTCTGACAGACAGATTTTCATATACAGTGCTTATTTAAATGTGAGAAAAGGATCTATCATGGGTTAAACTCTCCCAGTGTGCCTGGGCAGGGGTAGGGTAATTGTTTACTCCTCCCAACAGCTGGAGAAGTAGAGATAATTAAATGGTGAGAGGAAGTTCACACACAGTAAATTACAGAGGCCCACAGGGTCCAAGACCCCTGCTGCTACCCTCTACTGTCCCCTATCTCCTTACTCTCCAAGGGCACCCCTGGAGAGGCTAAGGCCAAAATGGGGGGAAAAAAAGAAAGATGTTGGGGAGTGAGGATATTGATGGCTACCCCTGTGATCTGACCTCGGTTCCCTGAGCTCTGTTTACTCCTTTTCCTGGCCTGGTGGTGCCCACTCCCCACCTTCCAGGTCCCTCGTGCTGACCATTTTTACCCCATACCTCTACTGAAACCTATTCCAAGGAAAGGGGCTCAGGTTAGTGAGTGAACTATAGTATCACCTACAGCAGGGCTGCCCAACAGACTTTCTACAACGATGGAAATGTTCTATTCTGTGCTGTCCAATATGGCAGCCACAAGCTACATATGGTTGTTAAGCACTTGAAATGTGGCCCTACATGGAAGGTCTTGAGTGCCAGGTGAAGAAGGCAGGATTTTGTCCTAGGGGTGGTAGGGAATTATAGGAGGTATCTGAGCAAAGGAATGTTTTATGGGAGCAGGAACGCTTTATGGTTTTATTTGCTTATTGGTTTGATTGCTACCATTGACTGATCATGGCCTTCCAGGTGATGGACCCTGGTCTAAGCTCATGCACAATCTCATTTAATTCTCAAATACAGCCCTCTGAGGTTGATGTTTTACAGATTGAGAAACTGAAGCTCAGTTATGGTAAGTGTCATGCAATTACTGAGTGACAGAAGAATTGAACCCAAGTCTGTCTCATTCTGAAGCCTCAGAGCGCTATGCAGCACTGACTTTAAGAAAATTCAGCTGCTATCAGGATTTGAAAATGGACTGGAATAGGAGGAGAGAGGTGAAGTGCTCAGAAACAGCACCGGCACTCAGAGAGGCTAAGTAACTCCTTGCTCATTTATAGTGAATTGAGTGAAGGTTCTGGAAAGTCTTTAATCCCAACCAGTCTGCCAGGAACTAAATCTGGCCCAGGCCTCTAAGAAACCAGTTTTCACCTGTCAAGCTGGGGATCCACAGCCCTTATAGGCTCTCACACAATTACTATCCATTAGAGAGGCTAACAAGAGAAGCCACTTGGCAGGCCTGCTCCTGGGGGCTGTGGCCAAGCCTAGGACCGCCTGAAGGGGACAGGTGTGAAGACTTGCTGTGTGAAGGTGGCATTTCCACTGGCCCTATCCTAGGGCCCTGCCAGTCCCCAGGTCCTCTCCAGGGATATCTGAGCTAACCTCCCCAGCTGGGTAGAGGGGCCTGGACCAGGGGCTTGTAGGGCCCAAAGACAAGGTCAAACGCAGAGATTCAGAGTTCAGGGAAGCAGGATCAAGAGGCTTTGATCTCCAGAAAATCACTTTAAGTGAAATTTGTCTTCACACCCTGGTTCAGCCCTGAGTCCTCTCCCAACCTACCCCCAACCAGAACTTCAGTTTCTCATACCCTCGAGGTCCTCTTGTCAGAAAACTTTCTGCAAAACACATTTATCCTAAGATGTTAGGACATTGTAATCATCTATTCCCCTTACAGAAAAGTTGTTCCATGGTGGAATTCCAGGTCCTCAGTTTAGGAGGATGGGACTTGAGTTAAGGTCTAACCTGTTTGTAGACAAGACCAGATGGTTGATATGGAAGCAATTGGGAGAGAGTTTCTGAGAAAACAAGCAGGCATAACTAGGCATATCAAATTAGATGAGGTAACTCCTTCAGTCTGCAAGTATTTCCTGAACACCCCATCATATTCCAGGAGCTGAAAGGCAAACAGAATAGTGAAAGAGACAGCAGGTGAAAGAGCTTTGGACTTGGTGACAGAAGACATACCTGAGTTATGAATTCGAGCTCTACCACTGATGAGCTGTGTGATCTTTAACAAATTATTGGCTTCTCTGAGTCTCATTTCCAGCTTTCTATGATTTGGTAGACAGAGCCGAGAGGTTAAGAGCTTAAGCTTTGGCAATAGACAGACCTAGGTTTGAATCCTAGTGCTGTCACTCACTGGTGGTGGGCCTTGGGAAAATTCCTTGATCTCTCTGTGCCTCAGTTTCCTCATCTGGAAAATGGGGACAGCAGTTCTACATTTCCTGGTTGTTGTAAGAATTAAATATAATAATAAATGTACAGTGCTTCATAGACTGTCTCAGATAGAATCTCAATATGTTAATTATTATTATATTCATTGCTTGTTGCCCCAGGATTAGGTGTCAGACGAGGAGGAAAAGGAAATGCTGGGAAACTGGGGGATGAATATCAGAAATGAAACTGGGTCAGTGGGAGGATGAAGCCAAACAGAGATGGCCCAGGCTCAGGACCCAGGCGAACTTACTCACAGTTGTGTGATCATGCACAAAGGTGATGGCTGAAGCGGGGGTTGGGGGCTGAAATCCCACCTAAACCCCACTCACTAAACAAGCTTTGCCTGTGCTGGCAGCATCCTGCACAGGGCCAGATAGGCGATAGGACAAGGCCTGCTCTAAGGGGTGGGAGCAGGCCAGCCTCTGGGAAAGGCAGAGGCGGAAGGAAGGCAGTCTCGCAGCTGAAGGAGTCTGGTGGCAGCAGCTGGTGTTCCAGGGACAGGACTCAGCTGCAAAGACCTCGCATGAGAGGGCAGGGCACAACTCAGTTCCCAGAGCCTTTCGGGGTTGATAGGAAACCAAGGCAGGTATTCACGCAAGGGGCTACCCAAACATGATGGTCAGCAGGCACAAAGCAAAGGGCCCTGATGATGGAACAGACTGCAAGGTCAGGCCAGGCCCGGGCACAAGGTTGACTCTCTCCTGGGTCACAGAGGATGAGCAACTGGGGCCTGAGTTTGCTGCTACTGATGATGCAATGGGCAGCTGTCGATGCTGGAGGGGGCAGGCTGTGGGGACAGGGAGCTGGGCAGATCTATACAAATTTTTTCCAAACCCTTTGGCAATCGAATGCTCTTCATGATCTGTGAGGCTGTGTGGTAGGATTTACCTCTTTCAGGAAGGGTGGTCTCCCTAATGAAATGGTGTTAGGAGCAGGGGGATATCCCTCTGCCCAGGAATACTGCCCTTATGGTTCTCTGTGCCGGTGTAATCTCTTTGGATAAAGTCAAAGGTCACAAGCTCAGATGCTACAGGAGCCAGGCAGTGGCATAAATGGGAGAAGGAGACCAGACATAACGATAGGGAGCAGTAGGGAGTGGTAGGGACTGTGGCAAACAAGCAAGCGGATGTTTTAGTGAAGGTTTAAGGAAAGTAGCAGATGCTCAGCGCAACCAACTCTTAACCCAGTGGGAATATATGACCAGCACTTTCAGTTCTTCCAATTTTCCAAAAGAAGCCAGAAACCGATATTTTTATGTAAAAAAATTCTTTTAAATACCTGTTTTTTAATACCAGCAATGAATTATTATTATTATTATTATTTTAACAAAACTCTTGATGTTATCATGATCTGACCAAACCCGCAAGCATTTGTGGGTCACACGTGGCCTCTGGTTTGGGAATTCCTCTCTCTAGAATCCCCTGGAGATGCAGCCCCCTCTGAGAGAGGTCTCACATTGGGTCCCTAATCTCTCCAGGAGGGAGTGCTACTCCAATGCACTCTTTCTTTCTTGCCCCTAGGGTGCTCCTTCTTCCTTTCCCCCTGTGAGAGATCACGGGGTAGTAAAGGAGGCGGGACTCACCCCCTGAGCTTTGGCATTTGTTTTATTATACATCATGGTCAGGGTTACAGGCTCTGTCTCCCAGAGGTCCTTCCCCCAACTTCTACCCCCTCCCCCAACTTCCAATTAGGAAGAGGGTTTGAGACCAGACTGCAGGCCTGTGCTGGGAGCTCTCTGGAGAATGCAAGAGAAATGCAAGATGAAGTCTTTCAGTCTGGCTGCTAAGAGGAGACACACGTGGAACACCACAGAAAGTCTCCACTGTTCCTTCCTTCCTTCCTTCCACAGGCATTGACTGGGCCCCAGTTGTGTGGCCTGTAACCCACTGGGGAGAAAAGACTTTGACTCCACCATGCTAAAGCTGTAAGCATCTTTTTGGATCATCTACTTATGGTTAATCTGGAGTTTTCGATCTCTCTCCCTCTCTCTTTCTCTTTCAGCAGCATTTTAGAAGCCTGGTCCATTCATCAGATTAAGGTGGGTTCTCTGATCAAAGCGGGTAGGGGAAATCCTGAAGTTCCTGTCCACTTGGTTTTCCTCCCCACCACCCAACCGCCCACCCCCAACCCCCAACTTCCAGCCATCTGTGAAGTCTCTGAGGAACCCTTCTGAGAAAAACAGTTTGAAAAATCATTAATCCAGTCCAACCCCTGAAAATCCCAGTTTTGGAAACTGAGACTCTGAGAGGTTAAATTACTTGCCCAGGGTCATACAACTGCACCTCCTGATTGCAGGCAGGTCTCTTTCTTTGGCCACCGTCCCACAGTAGTGTAAACTCAAAGTCTCCAGAAAGGGAAGGTAAATGGTGGGAAAGCTGGAAGGCAGATAGCTCAGCATGGGCCCGCTCCCCTGTCAGGGAGGCAGCAACTTGAGTGGAGGCCCTGCTGGGTGGTTGAGGGGGCACAGGGTCAAGCAGGTGTTAAATTCCAGAAGCCTAGAGATAAGCAGCGTGAGGCCAGTGGAAAACTGGGATGGGGCTAGGATCAGGTTTGATGTGGAGAAAAGGCCTAGGGGGCAGGCTTTGGGTGGAGGTAGAGTTGGAAGATTGGGGTTTTTGCCCTCTCAGTTCACCCAGTCGAAGCTGCTGATGGACCTCAAGCATTTTCAACTTTGAAAGCACAACAGAAGGCTGGAAAGCCCAGGCAGACAGGCAGGCACACAGTCGAGTGAAAGTGGTGTATTAAGTAAGCCTTAGGACGGCAGCTGGGTTGCATTAAAAATGAATCAAGATGATGTTTGAATGAAAACAAGAATGGAGTGCTGGGGAAAAGGTGCTCTGAGGGCTCCCTATGGCCAGGGCGGGGCAAGGTTCCAAAGCAGGGCTAGGTCAGCCCCAGAAGCCAGCTGGTGGCTCCCAGTGTCTATGCAAACGAGACAGGAAAGGTGGAGGTAGGCTTGAAGAATGCCCCTTCCTGGGAGCTTCTGGGGACTTTCATTCTCTTACCCACAAAATGGACACAACCATCTCAACTCTGCCTTCATCTTGGAGGCTGTTGTGAGAAGCAAATGACATCAAGTTGAGACCCATTGAAGGCTTTTACCGAGGCTAGGGTCACAACTATACGTGCCATCAGAGGTGGCGAAATGTGTACAGTGGCCCTGGAGTAAAATTAGGGGGAGTAGAGACTGGAGAGTGCTTGCCCTGCCTGAAGGCTTTCAGATTAAAGATTCTAAAGCCACATTCTGGCCAAATGAAATGCATCTGCCCCGCAACCTGTCCCTGGCATGCACTCCCTGAACTAAGGTTTTAACAGATGATTGCTTAAGGTCTGAGCCTCCCAGTGGGACATATATTCTAGAGAGTCCTCAAGAACTGCCCTGTCCATGATAATAGCCACTAGCCCCATGTGGCAATTTACATTTAGATTCCAATTAATTAAAATAAAAAATTTAGTCAGTCACACTAGCCAAATTTCAAGCGCTCCATAGCTACATGGGGCTAGTGACTACCGAACTGGACAGTGCAGATATAGAACATTTTTGTCAGCACAGCAAGTTCTGCGGGTCAGGGCTGCTCTAGGACTATAATTGGTGGAATGATAGGTATTGGAGAGGGAGGTTTCTTCCCTGAGGCTTCTCAATATAATACATCACATATTGGCTCCTTACTCAGCCTAAATCCAAGGTTAATCCTGGAGCCCTTCACTGCTTTCCCACTTCCCTTAAGCCCCAGGCTTTGTTAATTCACTAACTCCTAAGAGTGAAATCTTCACGCTCATTTTGCATCTGCTTAGGACGCAAGGTCTGGTGGGAGAGGGCAAGGGTGACAACTGCTGTTTTCCTCTTCTAGCCAGAGACCTTCTGAGGTTACCATGTCTTCCACTACATTAATGATTCAGAGCAGGAATTTCTGAACCCTAAGGGAGATGGCAAGCATGATAGAACTGAGGGAGAAATTCTGGGCCAGTTAGGACTGAACGGTACCCAAACGGCCTGGTGGAGGTGGCCACCGGCTCTCCTACCAGGGAGGTAGGATAGCAAGGTCGTGACGAGCACATTCCAGCTCCTCCACTTACTAGCTGTATGACCTGGCCTTTATCTACTCTCTGAGTCTGTTTCTTCATGGATAAAATAGAAATGGTACTTACCTCAGAGGGCATTTTAAGGATTAAATGAGTTAATGGAAGGAAGGCACTTAGAACAGTATCTGGCCTGGAGTAAGCATTGGTAGTAGTAGTATTTGATTATTTGTATCATGGCCTTGATTGAGGTTGTGAATAAGGCAAGTTCACATACTCAGTGCACTGGTATCCTCTCAACCCTCCCCACACACCTGCTAGATTTTTCCATCATGGCACCTGTTGAATGCTTAATTATTTGTTTCTTCAATTTTAAGAGCCACTGCTGGGCCCCATCACCAAGGTCTTACCCTGCCTTTGCCCCACTGTAGAGCTCCCTTGGTTTTTCCAACACTGCCTCTACAGCACTCTGACTACTGCCCAGGCCAAGCAGTAGGCTGCCTCCCAGGCCCCAGGGCTCCTTCCGGAAAGCAGCACAGGCTTGTCCTTATGTATGGCAGTCGAGGGTTGGTCCTGAAGGTCCACGTGATCCAAAACCAGTGCATACAGACACGGGTACCTCAAAAGGAGAGCAACTGAAGCCAAAGATGGGTTGAGTCAATCAGATTCCTTCTCTCCAGAATTTGAATAAAGGAAGACCCAAAGACTGCACAGCTTGTTAGCAAGAAAGGCTGATGTTGGGGACTTCCCTGGTGGCACAGTGGTTAGAATCCGCCTGCCAATGCAGGGGACACGGGTTCGAGTCCTGGTCCGGGAAGATCCCACATGCCGTGGAGCAACTAAGCCCGTGAGCCACAACTACTGAGCCAGTGTGCCACAACTACTGAAACCTGTGTGCCTAGAGCCCGTGCTCCACAACAAGAGAAGCCATCGTGATGAGAAGCGTGTGCTGCAATGAGAAGCCTGCGCACTGCAACGAAGAGTAGCCCCCCACTCAACGCAACTAGAGAAAGCCCGCGCACAGCAAAGAAGACCCAACGTAACCAAAATAAATTAATTAATTAACTAATTTTTTTTTAAAAGGCTGAAGTTGAAAAGTGAGGGGACCACAGAAGTTCACGATGGTCATATGAGAGCTGAGGGGAAGGGGCAACAAAAATTACGTGTGCAGGAAGAGAACCACACGGGACTCTGGGCTGGGAAAAGAAGATCTCTGGCTAGAAGAGGAAAACAGCAGTTGTCACCCTGTGCTCCACATGTGCTTCCTCGGCACTTGTCCAGAAATGTTGCTTCTTTTGCCTTCTTCTTCACTAGAAGCCTGGAAGGGACGTGGAGTAACTATTAGCACAAAGGCTCCGTAAGCACCTTTAGGATGTGCTAGAACCACTAATAGGAAAAAGCAGCCACCATCAAAATAAACAATTTCTGGGTCAAAAATTTCAGTGCAAACACAGCACAGAGCGCCCTCAACTGCCCAGCAGCTCCTTTCTGGTGGGCAGATGAGTGTCTGGACCCAGGGCCCATCAGAGTGATGACTGCTTTCTCCTCCTGGCTCCAGGGTGTCCCTCCATCCAAGAGAATTGGCTTCCTAGGTAAAGAGGCCATGCTTGAGCTTCCCTGGTGGCGCAGTGGTTGAGAGTCCGTCTGCCGATGCAGGGGACACGGATTCGTGCCCCGGTCTGGGAAGATCCCACATGCCGCGGAGCGGCTGGGCCCGTGAGCCATGGCCGCTGGGCCTGCGCATCCGGAGCCTGTGCTCCACAACGGGAGAGGCCACAACAGTGAGGGGCCCGCGTACCGCAAAAAACAAACAAACAAAAAAAGAGATGAGTCAACCCAGGTGGCAATGTTAACTCCTTGAGCAAGTCCATTTACCTTTCCGGGATGCAGGGAACTTGTCCACAGAAGAGGAGGAGAGAACATGGAGCAGATGCATCTCTGGGGCTCCTTGCATTTTATTCATTGATCCCAGGGACCCTCAAAAGACACATCCCCTTCTTTAGCCTATCAGCCCTTGGCCTTCCTAGCAAGCTAATCTCCTATTAAACAAACCACAGAAATCCTGCTCTTTCTTGTTTGTCTCCCCCTTTCCTTCCTCTGACATAACAAAGGTCTGTGTTGGGGATCCTCAGCTGGGCTGTAGGGTAAGAACAGTTAAGGGGTAGAAGCAGTGACAGGGTCCCACTGAGCAGTGAGGGCTGGTGTCAGCCTTAGCTGTTATGTTGACACCCCACTTACATGGAAACTGGGTGAGGCAGCCTGGCATGTTGTAGGTACCTCTGGGAAAACTGCGAAAGGAAAATTTTAAACACACACACATAACAACCACCACTTCCTAGGCAGCCAGTGCCTCCTCTGCTTGTGAAAAGGAGCCTGGCCCTGTTTTGGGGGTGGAGGGGTGTGGGGAGAGTGTTAGGCCCTACCTACCTGGGCCCCGAGGCTCTGGGAACACAGAGGCCATTTTCATCCAGCCTTCAGAAGTTTCCTTTTGTGGCATCGCGGGGATAAAAATATTCCTCCCTGAAGGTGCAACCGCGGCACAGCAGATGTCCCTGACTGAGCACTTGGGAAGGAGCTATTAAAAGGAACGTAATTAGGTTGTCATCCTGGGGCCTCCGAGCCAGGCTTCCGAACGCCATCTTTGTTGAAAGTTTTCCAGACGTCAAATATTTGCGGAACCCGATTTACCAAGAAGTCTGTCCTACACAATAGGACTGAGTGCAGCAAAAGCAAAATGACACATCCGGTCAACGTTGGCCTCAGGCCCTAAGACTCCTTTGTCTGTGTCTTTTGCCCATTTTGGGTCCTGGCCTCTCTCCCTAATTTCCTCTCCCTTCCTCCACACACATAGCCTCCCATCACAATTTGCTCTTAGGAAAGGCTCTCTCAGTCATTTACCCCTTAGCATGAATGAGGGTAACCCTCTGAGCACTTCTTCCCTCTCCAGGAACATGGGATTCATGCCTAGCTCTGTACACTTCAGGGAACAGAAGGCTTTGTCTCCTTTTGTAAAAGGGATGTGACACACTGGAGCCACGGTGGGGGAGGGCCTTCATAGTGACCCTGCAATTGTGTTACAGGCAGCTACCTACTGGTCTGTGTCTGGAGCCAGTCCTGATTCCAAGCTCCTTTCTTCCTTGGAGTCTGTTGTAATCACTCCCCTCCGTTCTGCTTATTTATCCTGCAGGTTCATCTCCCCATCCATCTTCTCGGCCATTCATCTATCTACACATCCGACAGTTATTGAGAGGAGCTGTGCTGGGTGGGAAAGAGAGGGGTGAGCACCAGTACCCACGAGCCTTGTCATCATGGAGGGAGACAGCATAGAATGAGAAAGACATTCATCAGATAATTCCAGAAATAAGTGGAAACAAAGGAGAAGGAAGTCCATGGTGCTGTGAGGATGTGTTAGAGAGGAAACTGACCTGTCAGGGACAGCATGTGTGTGTGTGTGTGTGTGTGTGTGTGTTTTGAGGGGGATATGTGTTATGTGCTCGGTGATTGGTTCCTTCAATTGGAACAACTTGTGCAAAGGCCCTGGCTGAGCCTGAGAGGAAATAACACGATTTTTATGAGATCTTTCTCCTCCTGGACTTCAGGAAACATCAAGGATTGTGGTTATAAGATTTTAAAAGTAGGGAAAAGGAAGGAGAATCTGAAACCGGTTTCTGAAATCCTGTGCCGTAAACATATTTCTTATAGGCAGTTGAGAGATGGCTCTACAAACAAACAGATTTTCTTTGGTAGCAAAGAGAGCTGGCCCTGGCCTCCTCCTCCTCCCAGAGGCCTCCCCTGATATTTCAGCCAGCTTTTTACCCTTTAGCAATATATCACAGTATTTCCCCAGGTCAAGAAATATTATTTTACAATAGAATTGTTAATGGCCACCTAATACTCCAGAGTAGAGAAAGCCACAGTTTGACTCGATGAAGTCCCTGTTGTTGGACATTTAGCTTGTTTCTAATGTTTTGCAACCCTAAGTAACTCTTCCATGAATGAACATGCTTGTATATCAACTTTGCCCATTCCTTGGACTTTTGCTCAGGATAAATTTTGCTACATAGTAACAAATAAGGGCCGGTTTTACTAAACACACGTTTTCTTAACTGCTGAGCCTGTATACCTGATATACAGGTAAACATATACGTAGGGCTCTTCCCACTCTGCAGGGACCCTGCTGGGTCCTCATCCATCCACTGAATTTGCAAGAAGGGATGGGAGGAGTCTCAGCAGGAAAGAACCTAAGTGGACAGTGGCTAAGGGCTATGTGTGGGTGGGGATGATCAGGGGCTCAATCACCATTTACCTCTTTCTCCACCTGTTCTTCCCCATCGTAATGGACCCAGTCTGTCTATGCTGGTGGAGGGTTCTGCCCTGATGCTCAGCACTCCACCTGCGGAGACAGAGCCTGACAGTGGGAGGGGCTAGGACCTCTAGCTGGGAGCTCCCTGCAGGAACTTTCTCCAGAAAGCTCACAGCCCCAAGAAGAATTGTGGGGCTACATGGAACATATGCCAAAAGAGAGAGTCCCTGGCGGAGACAAGGCTGAGAAACAGGATACCAATCTGTGGTTTAGAGTTCGTTACAGATGTGTTGTGTAAATCACCTAATCTCTCTAGGCCTCTGTTTCTCCATCCATCACATGGAAGTAATCCTCTTTTATCCCTACTTGACCAGGATGATGCAAAGATGAAGTAAATGAATATATAGCTACTTAAAATGAGCTACTGAACATGTAAGTATATGGGAATACACAGGCAGAAAAGAAACCAAGATTGAATAAAGCCATAGAGTATAAGTGGGCTTTGTGTTTTATCCCCAGGGCCTAGAACTGTGCCTGGCATATAATAGGCACTCAGTACATATTTGTAAAATGAACGAAGAAACACATAAACATCTACTCCATCCTAGACACAAGCTAAGTGCTTCATAGGCATTATCCCACTTAGCCCTCACAAACAGCTCTTTACCATGGAGGTATAAAATACTCCCATTTTGCAGATATAAAAGCTGAGGCTCAGACTGGTTAAGTAACTGCCAAGCATCATACAGCTAGTGTTTGACAGGATTTAAATTTAAATGTAAGTTCTTCTGATGCCATTCTCCCAGCTCGTCCCACCTCTGTTGTATGTTGCAGGAGAAAACTTGCTGTGATGTGTGTTCATGTTACTGTGCATTAAATGAGATAGTACTTGTTGAAAGCTGCAGCACCTGGCATGCAGTTAGTGTTCTACGAATATATTATAATACTCTACTCATTAATTTCTATTTTTTAATCACTGCATTATAAGCACCTCAAAGGCAGGGGTTATTCTTCTCCACAAGCAGGACAGAGTAGTTGCTTACCATACCAACTAACTAAAGCATTATTTTTGAATATCATAACGTGGAAGCAGGATTGCTTCCATTAAGGCAGGGCTTTGTGCTTTGTGGACAAAGCTAATCTGACCATGACTTTAATGGGAAGCCAGAGCAGGCCATGACTGTCCAGTGGCTTGGAACCCTGGTGGTCAATAAGGAAATGGGTAGAATCAGACCCCAAGGAAAAGAACAGTAACTGTCAAATGGAACTCCTGCTCTGCCCCTCCATTGACACCAGGCAACCATTCTAACAGCCTCTGGCCCCACCCCCAGGGCCTGCAATCTGATAGGCTCAGCAAAGTAGAGGTGGGTGGGGCCTTGGAGAGACTCTGACCCAATCATCTGGCTCCACACTTGCTGCCTGGGACTAGGTGGTACTGGAAGTGACTTGACCCGGCAAGAGAAGTCAGGGTTCCTAGAAAACTTCCCTCCCCCGCCCCACCCAGAGATGATGCAGGAAAAGAGACTTAGTCTTTCAGTCTTTGGCTCTGCACTTTACTAGCACTGAGCCTCAGTGCCTTCATCTACAAAATGGAATAGTAATTCCTTTTCCATAGGGTTGTAACAATTAAATAAAATATAACATGGAAAATTGCTTAACATAGGTACCTAATTCATTTCAAGTGCTCAAAAAAATCAGTTGCCTCTGGATACCAATGTGCCTGAGGGCAGGAACTATATCTGAATGACGGCTTGCCTGGGTGCCCTAGTATTTTTTTTTTTTTTTTTTTTTTTTTTTTTGCAGTACGCAGGCCTCTCACTGTTGTGGCCTCTCCCGTTGCGGAGCACAGGCTCCGGACGCGCAGGCCCAGCGGCCATGGCTCACGGGCCCAGCCGCTCTGCAGCATGTGGGATCCTCCAGGACCGGGGCACGAACCCGTGTCCCCTGCATCAGCAGGCAGACCCTCAACCACTGCGCCACCAGGGAAGCCCCCTAGTACTTTTAATTGTTCATACAATGTTGAAGAATGAATGCCTGAATGGCTGGAATCCTCCATTCATGCTTCATCCTTTCTGGTTAGCTTTGCCTGTTTTCAGTCTCTCAAAAAATCTCTAGAAGATTTAACACCCTAATCTTTTCCCCCACTCCCAGGAGGGCCTGGGGACAACATGAAGGCCTGGGTACCTGGGGAGGAAAAGGGGCACTTTCATTACAAAGACAACTTCATGGTGTGACCAGCCCCTCCCTGGCTGCTTGCACCCTCATTTTGGACCTTCTTGCTCCAGGATGCTAGGACAGTGGCTTTGACCCACCGTGGGCTATATGAAGGGTATTAAAGATACATCAGGCTGCCGGTGAGGATTTGAGAGGGGCTGAGTTGCCCTCAGTGGGTGTGGAGTGCTGTGTGTTCCAGTTAGAATTAAGGAATGAACAATTTAGATGAGTGGTTAGAATTTGGGCGTTAAGATTAGAGTTTGGAAGTCAACTGGAGTTAGGGTTTGGTTATTAGCTACCATTGAATTTCTGAATGAGAAATGGAGAGTTGCTAGTAGCCAGATATGGCTTTGATCTTTGATCTCAAATTGTAAATGTTCTATATTCCAAGGACCTGCCTCCTTCATTATGGGGAGCCAGAAATTTCTCTCTTCTGACTGGCTCCTCAACAGGCCTGAGTGTACCTGCAGACAGAGCAGGTTAAGCATCTACGACATCGCAGGTGTGACGTCTAGCATATGTGGTCCCCAAAGTGTCCAGGACACAGCCCCCTATAAGGAAGCTGAGGAGACCAGGATGTGAATGATCTGCTCTAGACCCACCCCTGCCATAGCCCAGTGACTTTGGAGGAAACGTAAATCTCCTAGCCTCAGTTTTTCCATCTGGCAAATGGATGTAACCTCAGAGGGCTGTTTGGAAAACCTCAAGTGATCGTAGAGGAAAAACTTTGAAGTGAACATGCCCTCTGGCAGACTAAGCTGTTCCAAAATGAACTTTAGGGCTTCCCTGGTGGCGCGGTGGTTGAGAGTCCGCCTGCCGATGCAGGGGACACGGGTTTGTGCCCCGGTCCGGGAAGATCCCACATGCCGCAGAGCAGCTGGGCCCGTGAGCCATGGCCGCTGAGCCTGCACGTCTGGAGCCTGTGCTCCGCAACGGGAGAGGCCACAACAGTGAGAGGCCCGCGTACAGCAAAAAAAAAAAAAAAAAAGAACTATAAAGCAAAGTATGGGTAACTTACCCTCAGGAAAGGCTGAACATCCTCCTTCTCTCCATGAAATCCCAGGTTTTCCAGCCCTTGCCACACTCAACCAGTCTTTCCCAAGACCATTTCCGGCAGGGACTTATGCCTCTGAACAGGAACTGACAAAGAAGCAACTCACACCAAAAACTTTCCAGGCTCCTAGTCCTCCCCAACACACACACGCATGCACGCACGCACGCACACCAGCCAGCTCTGGGGCTGCAGTATGTATGACGAATCCTATGAGACACATGGATAAAGTGAGGACTCAACAAATATTTATCACATGAATGAATGAATGAGGGTGTGGGTAAGTGGCTACACGAATGAGCAGACACACCCTTAGAGAATGAGACGTCTTCCTAATCCAGGATGCTGAGTGCTCTCAAAGAACGTCATTTCGGACTTTCCTCCATGACAGAGCCATACCCTCTTCTTTTCCTCGAGCCCCATATGTCTTCTTTTCTCCCCAACTTCATTGTGGGGGACTGTGTCCTAGACTCCTTTGGGACCAAATATGCTAGACTCAATACGTGGTATATAGTAGATGCCCAATAAATGTGTGATGAACTGAAGTGGAAGATAAATAAGACTTGGACCCTGTCTTCCAAAAGTTTACAATTTAGTGAGAGAGAAAACATAGGCATATAAGTACTATATGACAAAGCATCACAGGTAACTGGTACCAAAAAAGAGCCAAGGAGTATATGCTATAGGTCAGAGCTGAGAAAACTTACTATGGGTTGAAAAAGCAAGGGAACGCTTCATGAAGGAAGGGAATGAGGTTTAAAGGCTAGACCCTGAAGGAAGAGAAAGATTCGGAGGCAAGGGAGAAGGTGCTGCTGATAGGGGCAAAGGGCTGTGCCCAGGAGGAAGGCCAGTTCAAACTATGTTCAGAAAACCTGAGTAGATTTAGTGTAGCTGGACAGCAGATTCAAGCGGAAGAGTGCGGCATGTGCCACAAGTAGGTGGTGGTGACTGTAGGAGCTTTGAATTCGAGGAGAAGGGATTTGTATCCGGAAGCTAGTGAGGGCGTTTGAGCAGTGGAAGGAAGTGCAAGTAATGCTGTGAGGCGTGGAAAGATGATCTGCAGGAGACAGACAGGTAAGGAGCAAGGTGAGCGGCAAACCCTGCTGGGAGGTAATGTGCCAGCACAGGGCTGGCCAGAGCCAAGTCTTGGGCAGAGAGATCACTTTCCATTTCTTTCTTTCTCTCTCTTTCTTTCATTCATTCAGATATTGATTGCCCCCTAGCAGGCCCCGCACAGGTAAACAGAGCAGATGCCTTCCCGCCTTTCCCGGGCCTGGGTCTCTACCCTCGGCCCCCACCCGTGTGCCCAGCCCCAAGGCTTGGGGCCATACGGGCCAAGGGCGAGGACTGGGTGTGGAAGTGCAATTGGCTCTGACCTCTCACCTGCAGCTTCTTTCCACGAAACCTATAATCCCCACGGTCCGGGGTCCCAGGCCTACGTCCTCCTGATCATGCCCCACCCTGACCACCGCCCTCCCCCACCGGCCACACCTGGAAGGGAAGAAATTGAGGGAACGGGGGTTGGCCCTGTGGACGGGGCGGCGCCACCAGAATACGGGCTGAGGCCGCGGGCCGGGGCAGGGGGCTGAGGGATGGCCTAGGAAAGCGCTTCCCGAAAACGGCCACACACGCCCAGAGGCTGGGTGGGGCCGTGGGGCGGTGGGGCGCGCAGCCGGCCGGGCTGGAGGAGGGGCGGGGGACGGGAAGCGGGGCTCCGGATGCGCCGAGCGGGTCCTCTGCGCCCCCTGCCGAGCGCCGGCCTCCACTGCACGCGCCGCCGCCGCCGCCGCCGCCGCCGCCGCCCCTGCGCGCCAGGAGCTGGACCCGGCGGCGAGCACGCCCCGGGAACCCCGCCGCCGACTCCTGACTCCTCCCTACCGGTCCGCGGTCTCCGCGTTCCTCCCTGGGAGAAGGGAGGTGGGAATTGGAGGCTTTTTTGTAATGGAAATAGAGGCGCTCGCGGAAGTCCCCTGGCCTAAAGCACTTTAGGAGCCGGCCTTACCAGGTGCTTGAAATTCCAACATTAGAGATACCATTCTTTGGAGGGGTGGAGTGGTGATGTCTTCAACTTTTATTGGATATTTTAACAGTGAGGACTTATCAGATATGCCTGGGAAGGGGCTTGGAAGGAGTAGGTAGGCAAAGTCGTTCATTCCTTCCCTCAGCCAAGCTTTTATTAGAGATTATTTGCCAGGGCCATCCTGAAGGTGACTCAGAGCCAACAGTCATACTGTGGCAGTGCTGGGTTGCGAAAGGCTAGTTTCTCCTGTCATGTTTTGCCTTTTATTAATCGCTGGATAATTGAATCCCCCTACTCCAGGAAGTCTGCCTTGACTTTTTGGGTGTATGGTTACAGGCAAAGTCAGTATCTGTCAGTTTAGCAGGCCAGGTTCTCTGTTTATTTCCCATGAGTTCTGTCTGGTCTCTCCAGGCTCATTTGGTGACCAGGGACAGAAAATCCTCGTCAGCTGGGGCACTTCTCTAAGGGACAAGAATCAGAATATAGAGTAAAAGGAGCCAACGCTCCCATTTCCTGTCCAATCAAGGATAAGCCCATGCTGTCCTCAAGAGCCATTTGCATCTGGTCCCACATTCCATATGACCTTCGTGAGCACCCAGCCTGGACAGTCTGTTCCCCAAAGAGAGCCAGGAAGTCACATAAGATCATGAATGCTCCTAAATTTAAGTTAGATCGTCTCTCTTCTCAAATCCCTGCCATGGCTACCCGGCTCACTTGGAGTAAAAACTGAAGCTTCTACCTTGGCATGAAAGGTCAAAGTGCCCTGGCCCCTGCTGCTTAGTAATTTCTTGAAGCCCCTCTCCTACTGCTCTCCCATCACTCACTCCTGTGACCATATCAGTCCCCTAACTGCTGTCCCTTGAATTCAACAGAGACACTTCCACCTCGGACTCTGGCACTTGCTGTTCCCTCTACCTGGAATGCTGTTTCCCCAGGTGCCCACGTGACCCACTCCCTCCCCTCCTTCAGGTCTCTGTTTAAATGCCACCTTACGGAGAGGGGCTTTCCCTGACCGTCCTGTCTGAAATAACACCCTCCATCATCCTCTGTGCCCTTAGCCCCCTCGATTTTTCTTCTAGCACTTATCACAACCTGACCTGTTACTTATTTCTGCTTATTTGTATGTTGTCTGCCTTCCCAACAAGAATGTAAGCTCCACGAGAACAGAGAACTTTATCCGTTTGTTCCTCGTCCAGCACCTAGAAAACAGCCTGGCACATACTCAGTGCTCAATAAATTTGTGAAATGACTGAATGAATGTGCCAGGCACTAAGCCAAGTACGGGTACAGGTCATGAATAAGCCTGGGCTCTTGCCCTTGAAGAACAGATGGGCAGACAGGCAAATAATTACAAACCAGAGTGATGAGTGTTCTATCCAAGTACAGATGTATGTAAAGTACACTCGAAGGCTCAAGGAAGGAAATAATTCACTCTGCCTGGAAATCAGAGGAAAGCACAAGGATGACATCATCGGGTGGAGGAGAAACGGAAAAGGCATTCCAAGCCGAGAGAAGAGCTAGAGCAAAGGCAGAGGTGTGAAAATATGAGCGAGAGCAAAGGCAGAGGTGTGAAAATATTTGACTAGTTCGGGGCGGGGGAGTAGCAAGTAGGCTGGCCTGGCTGGAATGCAGGATGCAAGGTAGGTGTGGCAGTGGATAAGTTTGGAAAGACAGATTGAGGATGTATTATTAAGGGCTTGTTAGAATGATGATGACTGACTCTAAATTTCAGATCCGTGCCAGGCCTGTGGGGACATTTCAGGGCAAAGAGCTTACTTCTAACCTCAGACAGGGCACCACAGGAACAGCCATGTCCTGCTGCTGGGAAAGGCCTGGGAACACAGTGGGGTCTTCCCAGGGCCTCAGGCTAGGGTCTGAGGACCCATGGGAACAACCTGGCAGCACTGCTTGCCTTCCTGTTTCTGATCTAAACAGGACCCTCAATAAGGACTGTGCCCAGCTCCATGGAGCCCAAGAGTCCTGGGCTACATCACCAAGAATCCAAGTTTCAAAATGTCCTTATTTTCCAATCTGACTCAAAAAGGTGGGGAGTGGAAAAATTATAGACAGCAGCCATCAAGGGACCTTGGCTTAATATAACTGGTGACCTGGGAAACGAGAGAGGCAGAAAATAATTTCCCTCTCGGACTGAGGAACAGAGAGGGCCTCTTACAGCTGACTCAAAATAAAGACTTTTCCATCAAGCAGAGGGAGAGCATTTGTGTGTTTGCAGGACAAGATTCTTTTTTTTTTTTTCTTTTTTTTTGTGGTACGCGGGCCTCTCGCTGTTGTGGCCTCTCCCGTTGTGGAGCACAGGCGCCGGATGCGCAGGCTCAGCGGCCATGGCTCACGGGCCCAGCTGCTCCGCGGCATGTGGGATCTTCCCGGACCAGGGCATGAACCCATGTCCCCTGCATCGGCAGGTGGACTCTCAACCACTGCGCCACCAGGGAAGCCCAAGAAGATTCTTTTCTTTGGCTTCTTCCTTGGTTATGTTGTTCCTCACCCCCACCCATCCCCCTCTCCTGCCATCTCTGCCCTCAATCCTTCTCTCCTGACTTTTCCTTTCTTTTTGTCTTTTCTCGTGTCCTTCCACCCTGCCCACTTTCCTGCTCTCCTCTCCTCCCCTCCCTCTCTATTCCTTTAACTTAAGCACGAGACAGGTATTTAAAACTGTTGAAGGATAATTATTTTAAATGGAAAACCATGACTCTTACGCAGATATAAAATGAACACGTGACTTCTACTTCATTTAACTAATTAATTAACGAGGGAACCAGTAAGATGTTACAGTCAGTTCACAGAATCCAAAACACAGACCCATTTATATAGGCAGTCAAGGATGGGGGAGGGAATTTGCTAACTGATGCAGAGCTGGCATCTTCGTTTGCATTCCTATGAACAGGATCTTGTGCCTCTGCGGCAGCCCTCCATAAGTTAACATCTATCTCTACAGGGATGCAACATCATCAATGACAATAAAAGGCACAGATCCCCATAGAATCAGACAACTCAGGAAGGGTCCTCTAGTCTAGACACCAGTCTAGACAACCCCTGACATTCCATTGAAAGGATGCCCAAGGACCTTTGCCCATTTCAAAGTCTTTCACAATTTTTCTTGACAAGACCTCAGAAGAGTACAGGAAAGAGAGGTGGGAGCTGGTTAATTTTCACAAAACTGCAAACTGGTCTCTGTTTAAGGGTGGAAATTGATTCTGGCCCTGAGGCTCAGTCCCAGGGCAGAGGGGGGATGAGAAGAATGGTTGCCTGGCCCTGAGAAAAGCTGTGGGTGATGGGGCAGGTGAGTGTTGGCCAACACTCCATAAACCTTCATTCCTTTCCTCCTGCCATCAACCTCAAGCCTTGGAGACACAGGGAAGGTCAGGGCAAGGTTGGGACAAATCTACCCTACATGAGGCCAGACCAGTGGAAGTAGTACTGGGCATGAAGGTGGCCATGGGCCTCCTCCGAGTCAGTCCCATTAATGTCCCTGCCATTTGGCTCTTCCCCTAGATGACAGCTTTCGGGACCTCCTCACCAGGCTTTCAGGTGCATCTCCTGGGGTCTGTAGCAGTCGCTACACTGCTCAGACTTTGCACTGATCCTGTTGCCCACTCCCAGGCCTCACCCAAGTTCCCCCTGACTGTCTCTTCCCAGATGTGGCCTTCCTGGACCTCTCTGTCATTAAGCAGAGAACAACCAGGGACATGTCCAAGATGCACCTTCTAATGAGATATGTGAGCTTGGGAGCATGAAGCCGCCAGCGAAAGTTCCCTGGAGGCCACTGGGTGAGACGCTTGGCAGATGCTGGGGTGACGGTTGAGGAGGGGATGAGGGAGGGTGACATTTGCAAAGAAGATGTGATCCCTGCTCTCAGAGAATTTCTAATCTAGCTTGGGAGGCCAAGTACCAAAGAAGCCCCAGCAGCTGGTGGCCAGGGGCAGTGTGTGGAGAGAGGGATGTTGGGGGCAGGGAGGGAGGCTAGGGAAGCTCTGACCACAGAACCATCCCTAGAGCAGGACAAGGAGACCATCCATCACCAGCAAAGTTCCTACAGAATCCCTCATCCCCATGAAAGAAAGGCAGCTACCTTGCTTACCTGTACCCGGAACCGGTGTCTTCACAGCCCTATACATAACATAGGGCCTCATCCCCATCCCCCATTTCTTCTTTCCCACCCTTCCAGAAGAGAGAACTGTTTGGCCTCAAGGTAGAAACACCGGGTGGGTAATCAAATGATTAAAAGAGTTTCTAGGATGCAGAGTTAGGGCAGGTGATGAAACCTGTTCCACCACACTCAGGGCCTTGAGGCAGGGCTTTGAACCAGGTGGAAGATACCCAGGTTTAGTTCTTCTGGCTACTCAGGTAGCAGTGTGATTCAGAGCCAATAATTTCTCAGCTCATCTATCACCAAGGGGGTGGGACCCCCTAATTGACTGATTGATAATTAAATATTTTTATTGTGGCAAAATATTCATACTATAAAAATTTCCATTTTAACCATTTTTAAGTGTACAGTTCAGTAGCATTAAGTACTTCTACATTGCTGTGCAACCATCACCACAATCCATCTGCAGAATTTTTTCATCATCCCAAACTGAAATTCCATAACCATTTAAACAGTAACTCCCTGTTACTCCCTTCCCCCGACTCCCTGATAACCACTTCTCTACCCTGTCACTACAAATTTGACTACTCTGGGTACTTCATCTAAGTGAAATCATACAATATTTGTCCTTTTGTGTTTGGCTTATTTCACACAACATAATGTTTTCAAGGCTCATCCATGTTGTAGCATGTGTCAGCATTTAATTCCTTTATAAGGCTGAATACAATTCCATTGTATGTATATACCACATCTTCTTTATCCATTCATCCATAAGTGGACACTTGGGTTGCTTCCAACTTCTGGCTATTGTGAATAATGCTACTATGAACATGGGTGTGCAAATATCTCTTCCAGTTCCTGCTTTCGAGATATATATATATATATATACATACATACATACATATATATATACCCCAAAGTGGAATTGCTGGTTGATAATTCTATGTTTGATTTTTTTGAGGATCCACTGTAGTGTTTTCCATAGTGGCTGCTCCATTGCTACATTCCCAAAGGTTCCAATTTTTCCACGTCTGCACCAAAAGTTATTTTCTGTTTTTTCTGATTATAGCCATCCTAAAGGGTGTGAAGTAGTATCTCATTGTAGTTTTGATTTGCATTTCCCTAATGATTAGTGATGTTAAACATCTTTTCATGTGCTTATTGGCCATTTGTATATCTTCTTTGGAGAAATATCTATTCTGGTCCTTTGCCCATTTTTGCATTGGGTTGTTTGGTTTTGGTTATTACATTTTAGGAGTTCTTTCTATATTCTGGATATTAATGCCTTATTAAATATATGATGTGCAAATATTTTCTCCCATTCTGTGGGTTGCTTTTTAGTACTCTGTTGATGGTTTCCTTTGGTCCACAAAAGTTTTTAATTTTGATGAAGTCCAAATTGTCTATTTTTTATTTTGTTGCCTATGTCTTTGCTGTCCTATTCAAGAAATCATTGCCAAATCCACTGTCTTAAAGCTTTTCACTTATGTTTTCTTCTAAGAGTTTTATAGTTCTAGCTCTTATGTTTACATTTAATCCATTTTGAGTTAATTTCATTTATGGTCTTAGATAAAGGCCCAACTTCATTCTTTTGCATGTGGAATCCAGTTTCCCCAGCACCATTTGCTCAATCCCTGATGTCTAAGATCCTGTATCAGTTAGGAATTTTGCTTAGCTTCAAGAAATAGAAACTGCAGTAACTTAAACACAGACATTTTTATTATTTCACATAGAAGAAGTCCATGGGTAGGCTGTGCTCAGCTACTAAGAAGTTTCCATGGGGATCTAGGCTTCTTCTATCTTTCTATTCCACCATGCATGACTCCCATTCTAGGTCCACTATGGCTGCTGGAACTCCAGCCAATATCTGTGAATTCCAGGCAGCAGGAAGGAGGAAGAGGGAGGGATAAAAGAGTACCACTTCCTTTAAGGAGCCTAAGTCCTGAACAATTCCTTAAAATCTCATTGGCCAGGTCTTTTTTTTTTTCTCCCAAAAGAGCAAAGTTTATTTCTCTGGTCACATTCCTTATAATGATGTACATTGCTACAAACTTCATTTCTTTGTTCTTTCTGTCTGTGTTCATTATAACAGTGTGCCTATATTGCTTATTATGTGTCAGGCATTCATCTTGACATTTATAAATATTCTGCTTAATCATCATAATAATTCTATAAGGGTAGGTACTATTATTTTTCTCACTGTGTCATTGGCCAGATCTTAATCACGCAGCTGCAAAGGAGTATGGGAAATACAGACTTTTCTCTGGGTACAGTGCCATCTCAAATAAAATCAGGACACTCTTACCAAGGAAAAAAGGGAGAAGGAATGCTGGCTTAAATATTTAGAAGCCTCTGCCTTGGGCACCTCATCCATCTGTAATTCTGTGGCAATTTGTCTCTTGGAGAAGAAAATGAGAAAATGGTTGCAAAGTGCTCAAAAAAATGCTTTGCTCAGGCTGTGTACTCAAAAAATGCTAGCTGGGGCTTCCCTGGTGGTGCAGTGGTTAAGAATCCTCCTGCCAATGCAGGGGACACAGGATCGATCCCTGGTCGGGGGAGATCCCACATGCTGCAGAGCAACTAAGCCCGTGCTCCACAACTACTGAGCCTGTGCTCTAGAGCCCGCAAGCCACAGCTACTGAGCCCGCGAGCCACAACTACTGAAGCCCGCATGCTTAGAGCCCGTGCTCTGCAACAAGAGAAGCCACCGCAATGAGAAGCCCGCACACCGCAACGAAGAGTAGCCCCCGCTCGCCGCAACTAGAGAAAGCCTGCATGCAGCAACAAAGACCCAATGCAGACAGAAATAAATAAATAAGTAAATTTATTATTTTTTTTAATGCTAACTCTTATTTTCTTTTATTATTCTCCGATCTCAGGCCTTTCCAATATCTATGCAGAACAGACAGTTCTCTGATTTGGAGGTGAAAACTGCCCCCCAGGTATCTTCCACACCAATGCCTTGAATATACCATTAGTGTTCTAAGTCTCTGTTTCTCTATTTAGGCCTTATTTTCAATCGAAAGGGGGTGAAGTAGGAGGGGCACAGGTAGCCTAAGGAATGACACACTCAGCCACTCTCAGCCTCAGTCTGTCTGATGCTTTTTTGCCAGGCTGCTGGCTGGGATCTGGGCTCCAGGGGAATTGGAGTCAGAAGGGGAGGGTCATACACAGCCCAGAGGATACCAGATGAGTGTGACACTGTGGTGAGGATGGAAAGTGTAGGAAAGGGGCTGGATGGCTGCCTTTAAGTATGTGCAGAGGTGAGGGCATTTAAAGGTGGTGGAGGACGTGCTTTGCCCCTCTCTGCTCCTCCTGGGCTTATGTGGACACACTGTCAGGCACAGCCCGGTTAATTCCAGTGAAACAGGGCAGGATGGGAAGGCCTGGAATCTGAACCAAAACCACCCTTCAGGTGTGTGGAGGTGCTGCAGAACCCAGAGAGAGTGCCAGAAGACGTAGCCAAGCCCAGACACGGGTCGGCAGTATGGTTACAGAGACCTGAGTTCCTTCAGGCCGTCTCCAGAGTGATTGGTGAGAGAGAGGAGGCCGCAGACAGCGCCATGCTGGGCTGCAAAAGTCCTTCCTGGGAAGACTGTTCGGACCCCTATCCTTGGGGCAAGGTGTCAGCAGGTACACACTGCCAGGGAGAGGAGTGGTGCTGGAGCTGGCCACGTCAGAAACCGGGCCACATGGGGCCCATTTAGTAGCAGAAAAGGGAACAAAAGTCAACTCCAGGAGCTGTGATATTCAGAACATTGAATCACAGTATAGCCAGACTCCCACCAGTCAGGGCAGACACAGGCCTCAGAACTGGGCAGGGTCCTGGAAGCCTCCTACTGGGCCAAGGGCCAGCCCTTTATCTTGTGGATCATGGGAAGGTCCTGGGGGCTGTGGCACAGGGGCTGGGGGGCTGGGTTGGCAGAGGGCACTCAGGGGATGTGTGGCTGCAGTTCATTACTCATTGATATTAACATATTTCAGTAGTTTAACCACTGGTACAACTGAAACCATTTATTAATCAGCCTTGACCCCAAGGGGACAATAAGTCTTGACTTTCCTACAGTCTAGGGTCAGTGGGATGGACTTGTTCAGAGCTGAAAGGACGGTGGGCTCCATATACACACTCAGGCACGCACTCACCCCATTTTATTGGACCCCTCAGTGTAGGGGTCCTGGGTGGACCTTTGGATTTCTGTCTTGGCTGAATCAGCACTCTGACTGGGGCCCAGGGACAGGTGTTCAGGTACCTGGGGCTGGTATTAGCTGGAGATACGTGAGCCAGAGGCAAGCAAAGGTCAGATTCTGAGGTAAGGTCAGCCTGCAGGGTCAGCTTCCGGGGTGAAGACAGAGAGCACGAACAGGACCTGGGACAGAGCCAACAGCAGGGGACAGGCACCAGGGCCCGGGGACCTCCTGGTGGTGTGCAGGGGGTGACGCCTGTGGCCACGTCTGGGGTGAGGGAGCTGTTTAGGCCTGACCTCTTGTTGGTGCTGCCAGACCCCAGGGGAGAGCTAGGAAGAGGCCACAAGAGTCCATGCTGGCCAAGTCAAAGGCAACCCGTTCCGCACAGTGGTGAGCAAACACGGCACTCCCCAGTTAGAAGCATAAATAACTGCCAGACAGGGTCAATGGCAGCAGATTCTTGATGGATGATTGGGTGACAGTCAGGAATAACTTCAGGAAGACTTAGATTCAAGGGGACAGGGTGGAAAGAGAATCTATATGGGACACAGGGGCTCCAGTTTCCTCTCTAAGCTCTGCCATTAACAGGCTGTGTGACCTCAGGTGAGTCACTGCCCAGCTCAGGGCCACATTTCCTCTACCCGCAGAATGTGGGCTTTGGCTTTGACCTCACAAGGATCTCAGGGGGAGAGATCATGATCAGAGGAAGAACCAACCCTGAGTGAGTTGAGGACCAGCCAGGGACTGCTCAGAGTATATCACAGTGGGATTTAGCTTTGACATCTGGGAAGACTCCTGAAATTCCCAATCCAGAAAATGCAGTGGGGCAAATGTTGTTCAAAACTTGGCCTGCTTCCAGTGATGCTCAGATCTCAGACACACATCAAGTCCAGAAGCAAGAGGCAGAATTATCTTGAAACTAAAGAAGCTTCAGCCTCCTCCACTTGCAAGGGCCCCTTTCAAGATCTTGGAGAGGCCCAGGCCATAAGTTCACATTTTTTTCCTTACGGAGCGTATCCCCAAATTGTATAAGGTTTAAGCCCCACAAAACCTGGCCCCAGCCCTGTCAGTTGCCCTGGGATTTGGAGCCATTATTATGGCAGGTGGAGTACGCTGACAAGTACCCATCCTAATCAGATGGGCAAGGCTCAGCAGCAGACAGCAGGTGGCCACACCCTTGGTGGCTTGACATGACTTATTCACCTGTGTCTGACAAAACAAAAAAAAATACCATACACACCTATCCCACTTTCACCTTCATTATCACATTCAATCTTCCCCACAAGCCTGACCAGTCTTATCACCTCTGATTTAGATGATGAAACTGAGGCTCAGAGAAGCTAAGTTTGCAAGGCTGGCTGGAGAAAGAAGCAGGATGCAAACCCAGGACTTTCTTAGGACCAGTCCAGGGCTCTTCAGTTTTCCAATTCAGGACCAGACACAGTCATCCTAAAGCATAGCATAAAGACATTCACCCCAAATCTGCCTGGAGAGGCTGCCAGTGGCACAAACGTCTCCACCTTGGTTCTGGGGACAAAGGAGGCACACGTGGGGATAAAGCACATAACATGACTTAGAATCATAGGACCATAACAGTTCAAGAACTTTGGGAAGAAGAGGGGTTTTTGATTTTCCCCTATGTTCTTCCTGAACTTTGCATTCCTACTCAAAACACAAGTCATTTGGATCAGCTATATTTATACTAAATATAAGCACAAATGTTCAACCATGGTATAGTTTAGTTGGCAATAATTTCTCTACAATATCAAGCCTGCAAACAACTAGAATTTTAGGGGCCCAACATAAACACACATACACACAAGCATACACATGCCTCCCTGTGACAACTCTAGTCTCTCAAAGCCACACACCACATCAATAAAAGACAAAAACCACATGATCATCTCAATAGATGCATAAAAAGCATTTGATAAAATTCAACATCCATCATGATAAAAACCCTTACAAAAGTGGATATAGAGGGAACATATCTCAACATAATGAAAGCTATTTATGACAAACCCACAGCCAATATAATACTCAATAGTGAAAAGCTGAAAGCCTTCCCGCTAAAGTCTGGAACAAGATAAGGATGCCCACTCTCACCACTTATATTCAACATAGTATTGGAAGACATAGCCACAGCAATCAGACAAGAAAAAGAAATAAAAGATATTCAAATTGGTACGGAAGAGGTAACATTGTCATTATATGCAGATGACATGATACTATATATAGAAAACCCTAAAGACTCCACACCAAAACTACTAGAATGGGTAGACGAATTCAGCAAGGGAGCAGGACCATACAGAACTCAGTTGCATTTCTTTACACTAACAATGAAATATCAGAAGGGGAATGTAAACGAACAATCCCTTTTAAAATCACATTTTAAAAAAGGAAAATACTTATGAATAAACCTCACCAAGAAGGTGAAAGACTTTTACCCTGAGAACTACAAAACGTTAGTAAAGGAAACTGAAGATGATTCAAGGAAATGGAAAGATATCTCCTCCTCAAACCACAACTTTGTGGGAGAGGGAGGTCCAGCCTCCACCCCACATGTGAGCCAGATCTTTAGACTTGGTTTGGTCTAGTGCAATATCCCCACCCAGGAAACCTCACGACCAGACCCACCAACCGAAACAGTTGGCAAGGAAAACAGCTGCAGAATGAGTTGCCCAGATTCCTCCAGTTGCTTTATTCTAATGAGGCTGCCTGGGACCCCAGCCTAAATAGGGCCCAGTCTCAGGGGCACTTGAGAAACTATGCATGTGACACCTCTAGGGCAGGATTCCAAACCTAGGGAGCTTGCCGAGGAGCAGTTTGGAGGAACCGTGTTGACCTTTTTGACCTCACCTCAGAAGGTGGTGTCTACATTCTCAACCCAGAGCACCCCAACAGACTGGGATTCATTGGAAGGCAGCTTTGAATGTTCCTACAACTTTCTGGCTTTAAAAAGGGAACCCCTCTCCATTCTCCTGTAATTTGGCAAAATGGGATCTCTTCCAGCCCCTTTACATATTCCAATCTAGTTCTTTCCTTTTTTCTGATGGGTGACTCTAAACCCTTCCTACTCTATCCTCAGTGGATTTTCCTCCCTCTGTCTAATCCCTGCTCATTCCTCTGGCTCTTCTGCTAACAGGTGAAATCTGCTCTTTTGAGGTGTCACAGCCAGGATTTAGGGTTTGTGTTGAGAGACATAGAGGGAAATTCCCAGCTAATTCCATTGAAATGGCCCTTTATCTTATGGCTTATGTAGCAGTCAGCCTCCAAGGTGGCCATACAATGGTTCCGCCCCTGACATTCACACCCTTGTATAGTCCCTTCCCACCATGGGCTGACCTGTGTGGTCAACAGGGCATTGTGGACATGATGGAATGTAACTTCAGAAGCTAGGTCATAAAAGACGTTGCAGCCTTCACCTAGAATAACTACTAGAATAATTTGGCAGAGTTCCAAACAGGTCTCTGTCCTCTGTCCTCTGGGATCACTTGCTCTGGCAGAAGCCAGCTGCTGTGTTGTGAGGACACTCAAGCTGCCCTATGGAGAGGTCCATGCGGTAATGAATTGAGGCTTTCTGCTAACAGCCAGCATGAACTTGCCACCCATGTGAGAGAGCCAACGTGGAAGTGGATCCTCTAGCCCCCATCATGGCTTCAGATGACTGCAGCCCTGACTGACATCTTGATCCTGCAACCTTATGAGAGACCCAGTGCCAGAACTACCCAGCTACGCTACTCCCAAAGTCCTGGCCAACAGAAAATGTGAGATAATAAGTGTTTACTGTTTTATTATTATTATTATTAGTGTTTACTGTGTAAAATCAGTAAGTTTGGGGGTAATCTGTTACACAGCATTAGATAACTAATACAGTTAATAATATTATACACCAAAGCAAAAGGGGACAGGGTACAGCGGACTGTTTGGAACTCTGCCAAATTATGCTCGTTCTGGTGGGATGCCCAGGCCTCAATGGTCCCAGTGATGGGCACGTGACCCCTGCTTGGCACATTGTACTCTGTCTCCTTGGCTCCTTTCTAACTGAAGCATCTGGAAGTCTGAGTTGAACTTCTTCTTTCTCTTGCAAATGAAAGAGTCGTGAGATAAGAGGATCTCACATGGAGAAAAGCCACACAAAGTAGAAATATGAGGAGAGCGTTCAAGGGCTCTGTACTTCAGCTCAATCAAAGAGTAACAAGGAAAAATTACCTAGTAACAGGAATGTGCATTTCCTTAACTATTTTTGGTATGAATTCCTATGCCCTACTCTTTTTTTTTTTTTTTTTTTTTTTTTTTTGCGGTACGTGGGCCTCTCACTGTTGTGGCCTCTCCCGTTGCAAAGCACAGGCTCCGGACGCGCAGGCTCAGCGGCCATGGCTCACGGGCCCAGCCACTCCGCGGCATGTGGGATCTTCCCAGACCGGGGCACGAACCTGCATCCCCTGCATCGGCAGGCGGACTCTCAACCACCGTGCCACCAGGGAAGCCCTGCCCTACTCTTTTGATGGGAGAGAGTGACACTATTTGCTTTCACCTATTTAATTAAATGGATCAAACTCCGTATTGGATTTTATGGAGCTGCATTTTTTTCTCCTACAATTAAGGAAAAGAGGAAAAAGTTTGTCTCCATGTTCTGCGTATGGAAATAGATAGCTAAGGGGGGCAGGGGCGCAAGAGTTGGAGAAAGTATGGTCCCTCTCTTTCAATAACTTACGTCTAAATAGACAATCACCTGTACTGGGAAGAAATGCTACAATTGCTAGGGCACAAGGCACAAGCGGTCACAGCTTCTGAAGTCATCTGGCCAGACCTTCCAATCTGAGTCTGAAATAAACTCTGGCTGTAAACTTCTAGGGGAGGAATGCTGTAAAACCCACATTTGCCAGAAACTTCTTAAATAAGTTGCCATTGCCATGTTACTGAATGTTGAAAACCATGGTAGCATTCGAATATTTAGAAATATTTAGCAGAAAACTCATGGTACTAGTGAATGGTTTTGATTTGTTTTTGTTTTTTTTTTTTACAGTATTTCTTTTTCCTTTTTGAAAAAATTGAGATATAATTTACATACTATAAAACTCACTCTTTGGGCTTCCCTGGTGGTGCAGTGGTTGAGAGTCTGCCTGCTGATGCAGGGGACACGGGTTCGTGCCCCGGTCCGCGAGGATCCCACATGCTGCAGAGCAGCTAGGCCCGTAAGCCATGGTGGCTGAGCCTGCGTGTCCGGAGCCTGTGCTCCACAACGGGAGAGGCCACAGCAGTGAGAGGCCTGCATACCGCAAAAAAAAAAAAAAAAAAAAAAAAAAAAAAAAGTACTATTATAGCTAAAGATACCTATTTTTAATTTGTCATGTATTTAAATTATTCTGGCCTTCTATTGCCCTGGTAATTGTGAAATGACAATGACACACTTGCAAACTTTCCCAACTGCAATGATAACGATAAAAAATTCTTTTATGTAAAGAAAACAAAACCAAAAACCTGTACCTGCTAGAAGTCACTTCCATCCCTCCCTCCCTCCCTCCCCTCAGCCCCTGGCAACTGTTAATCTACTTTCTGTCTCTACAGATTTTTCTATTCTGGACATTTCATATAAATGGAATCATACAATATGTGGTGTTTTCTGACTGGCTCCTTTCATATAACATGTTTTCAAGGTCCATCCATGTTGTAGGAGGGATTAGTACTTCGTTTCTTTTTGTTGCTGAACAAGATTTCCGTTACATGGATATACTACATTGTGTTATCCATTCATCAGCTGATGGACACTTGGGTTGTTTGCAGTGAACAGTTTTGAGGGAAGCCTGATCTACGTTGAGTTCAAAATGATTATAAATGCTATTTCCTGTCCCCTCTCTCCTTGCCATAGAACTCCCCCAGGAAGTGGTATACTCTGTTGCTGCAGTGCAATGTTCAACACATATATTGTGTTCTGTAAGCATGAAATCAGCTACATAGCTCTGCACTGATCACAGGAAGTCCCACGTCATGAAATTCCCCCGCTGGGCATTTTTCTTGGTGTTCAGCCAGTGTAGCTATTATTGCAATCCTACCCCAGTGAGCTTGTGAGAATTCCCTCCCAGCCCTGGGTCCTGCAGAGAAAGCCCTTGGCAACCTCCCATTTCCAAGCTTATTGATAGCAGATGTTTTGAACCCAGTTTTGAAAGCAAATGTTTTGAAAGCAAATGATTGCCCTGCCCCAGCCTAGAGATGAAGTAGATGACCATCCTTGATTGGCTACATGTGGAGAGGAAGCAGAGTTGTGCGTGAGAAGGAGAGCAAAGATGATGACCAGGAAGGAGTTCTTTTAAGAAGCCACATTACTCATTCAGTCTGTAAGTATTCAGCCCTTCTGTGGTCCTGTCCCTGCACAAGGCACTGTTGGGGAGAGCACGTATCACTTCCTTTGAAAGACTTTATGACCTGGATAGGGAGGCTATGAAATATCTCAGTAAAAGATGACCAAAAAGCCCCAGCTTCTATAATATAGACAGGAAAACTGCTTTGCACACACACAGAAAAGAAGTGAATATTATGCCAGCGAACAAAAAGTCTGAACCCTTGAAAGGGAAGATAACTGCTAATAAGAGAAGTATAAAGAAACTACACCTCTGCTTCATTTACTAGGTGATTATTAAGAAACTAGAAAAAGCTGGGTATGCCATTTATTAAGCTATTACCTCTGAGCTCCCCACCCAGCCCTTATACTCCACCTGTGATGCTGGCTGGGCTGTATACAGGCACTTTTCTTCTTCCCCATCTGCTTCTGATCGCCTCTACTAGTAGCGGGTCATTGCCGGCACCTGCAAGGCTGGAGCAGGGACATGGGATTTGCTCCTTCCTGTTTGCTACCTGTTCCTGACAGCGTCACCCCAGCAATGCATCTTCACCTGGCAGTGGCAGTTCCTTCCAGGGAGCAGCAGAGTCACCTTCATTGCACTCCCCTCAGAGGCACTGGCAGGGTTTGGACTGCAGCCCCTCCTCAGAGGCTAAGTTCCAGCTCCATAGAACCCCTCATCCATGTTCTACGTTTTAGTAATCCCAACCTCTTTGCTCCGTCCCCTCAGCCTAGCGTTGGCAGGAGCTCCCCACAGTTCTTACATCTGTGATTAGTTGGTATTTTCTTTTTGCCTTGTCAGTTACCTTTTTTTTTTTTTTTTTTTTTTAAATATTTATTTATTTATTTATTTATGGCTGTGTTGGATCTTCGTTTCTGTGCGAGAGCTTTCTCTAGTTGTGGCAAGCGGGGACCACTCTTCATCGCGGTGCGCGGGCCTCTCACTGTTGTGGCGCACAAGCTCCAGACGCGCAGGCTCAGTAGTTGTGGCACACAGGCCTAGTTGCTCCGCGGCATGTGGGATCTTCCCAGACCAGGGCTCGAACCCGTGTCCCCTGCGTTGGCAGGCAGACTCTCAGCCACTGCGCCACCAGGGAAGCCCGTCAGTTACCTTTTTACAACTAGTCAACAATGATTTATTCTGAACTCTGTTGAAATAAATGGGATGTTTTCCATCTCCCGATGACCTCTGAAACCTGACTGAGTGGAACCAGAGAAGCTGAGACAGATGCTTTTGACCAGGGATGATAATTTGTCTAATCCATATAACCAGTATCAAAAAATTAAAAAGTCCAAATTAATTCGGCTTTCCAAAGAAAACAAAAAAATAACCCCAAATCTTACCTAAAATGAGATATACATTTACATTACACTCCACATTGTGGTAAAATCAGGATGAAGCAAAGCATACAGCTGTTTTTAAACCAGAACTATCAAATCAGTCTTATCTGTTCAAGGATTCACCTCTATTAAGAGTATTGGTGGTGGGCTTCCCTGGTGGCGCAGTGGTTGAGAGTCCACCTGCTGATGCAGGGGACACGGGTTCGTGCCCCGGTCCAGGAGGATGCCACATGCCGCAGAGCGGCTGGGCCCGTGAGCCATGGCCGCTGGGGCTGCGCGTCCGGAGCCTGTGCTCCGCAACGGGAGAGGCCACAACAGTGAGAGGCCCGCGTACCGCAAAAAAAAAAAAAAAAAAAAAATAGTATTGGTGAATGTGGATCCTGATATAATTCTGCATTCATGTATCAAATATTTAAAATACTTCATAGAAGTTTTCCTTAGTACTTTTTAAATGACTGTGTATTGACTATATGTTCTAATTTTCTGTATTAATATTCAAAATGCTTTGGCACTTGAGGCCTTGAATCTAGACAGACTGCCCCTCCCAGGACTAGCTAATTCCTAGAGAGCAAACACCCCCTCCTGCATTCACACCTTTGATATACAAATCAACCAGTCCAGAGCCCACACCCCCAACCATCTCTTTTATTCAATTGTCACACACCTAGTCAATATTCCCCTGGCACTAAGTCACCTCAGGGTTAGATATCAGACAACTAGGGACCACCTCTACAGCCCAGAGCCCACCAAAGTTGTTTATCTAATACTAAGCTTACTCGACATACCTACCCTGTTTCGCCCATTCCTTCCCATGAAAACCCCAATGAAGGCTCTGGGTCATGCTTCCTCCCTTCTGTCTCCTAATGGAGCCTGGGGCTTCCCCACATGGCCCTGCATGTCATGCCCTGCCTCTAGCTTCTGTGAGTATAAACTTCTACCCATGACAATCATTGCCATGTTTGCCCGTCTTACCATACTTGATTGAAGCAAATCCTCAGTGCATTTTTAGAACAGACTGCTAATTGTTAGCTTGATACCTATTTGCATTTCTTTTCCTTCTCTTAAGATCCCTATAATGAGTACAAATGACAGAGTCCTATCATCTGTTATCCCAGCTTCCCCTAAGGAAGCCAACTACAGATATACAGGGCTACAATTACAAACAGATGGTCATAAATGGTCAATTCCTTTTCCTCTGTGGGGAGGGGCAAAGGTTTTTCTCATTTACAGATGCACAAACAAGAACTACAAGTGTCAGTACTACAACTTCAGCCATGGGTCAAACACAAATACCGACACTGACACATATGCATTCAGGAAAAAACAAACAAAAATAAACTGCAGGTAAACAACCCTGAAAGTGCAGAGCTGGACAAAAAGAAAGCTGTAGGCTACTACCTTCTCCCCATCCACTCTGGGGATCTTTCATGGTTCCATCCCACAAAATTCCTTAAACAAAGAAATGTTGACAGAAGCCTGCAAGCCCAGGTCTCCACCTCACCTTTGGAAGCTTCCACAGACTTTCCAGCACAAGCCATGGTACCACAGACCCTTACCCAGGCTTCTGTTAGGGAACCATTGACTGGAACCGCCTGCCTTGGCCAGGCACGATGATAACCACTTGCCTGAGTTGTCTCACACAGGAGGTCCTGACAAAGACCACGATGCTGCCACAGAAAACTAACCAGGAGAATTCCGGAAGGGCCGAAAGGAGGGAGGACACGCCAGCCCATAGTATATCTTGTAAAACTAACCTGGGGGCTTCCCTGGTGGCGCAGTGGTTGAGGGTCCGCCTGCCGATGCAGGGGACGCGGGTTCGTGCCCCGGTCCTGGAGGATCCTGCATGCCGCGGAGCGGCTGGGCCCGTGAGCCATGGCCGCTGAGCCTGCGCGTCCGGAGCCTGTGCTCCGCAGCGGGAGAGGCCACGACAGTGAGAGGCCCGCGTACAGCAAAAAAAAAAAAAAAAAAAAAAAAACTAACCTGGAAGCATTCAGCAGAGGCCAAAAGGAGGAGGGAGAAGACCATATGTCCTGCCAACCTCCCAGAAACTCTCAGGAATTCATCTTGGCTGAGAGATGAACACGCCACCAGGAAGAACCCTGAGTCAGATGGCCAGAGACAACCCAGGAACTTACCCCATTACCATAAAATCTGAGACTGTGAGCCACGTGGCAGAGCAGTTCTCCCGGGCTCCCTTACCCTCCTGCTCTCTGCCCGGTAACCTTTCCCAGTAAAGCCTTTTGCTCTGTCAGTACGTGTGTCTCCTTGGACAATTCATTTCTGAGTGTGAGACAAGAGCCCATTTTGGGCCCTGGAAGGGGTCCCCCTTCCTGCAACACTTCCAGCCTCTAAGCTGGAAGATAGGCATTTAACCTCCAACCTCGTCTACCAGGGCTTTTCTCTGATCAGCACTTCTGGGGCCCAGACCTTTCAAATTCTCCTCTGAAAGCCAATAGCTAGGTCCTACAAGTTTCCAGTGGGCAGATACACGTGACTTTGAAAACCACATTTTCTGTTTCTAATTTTTGAAAGACAGACATCTTAACCACAACAGACAGATAGGTATGATCATCAGACTTGGATGCATAAGAGCTATGAAAATGAGTCAAATATGCCATATCCTGGCAAAAATTCGCTGGTTGGTTAAAGCAACTCTGACACAAGAATGCTGGGGAGGAACAAAGGATCTCAAAATTATATTTTCTGTGGGTTCTTCATCTTAGGGGCTGCTCTCTACTTTAGGGAGTTCTTGGGAGGCAATAGGACCTCCCAAAACTGTGAAATTGTTAAAATAACAATAACAATCAATTGTTCATCAAATGCAGTTATATTTCTTCAGAGAACCTGCTGACCCTCAGCTGGGCCTATTAGGGCATATTCTCATATGATATTAAAGGTCACACAAATATCTCTCTGCTTTATTTCCAAGTTTTGTATTATTTTTTCCTGAACAAAACTTCCTTTCTGGAGAGTAGAAGCAGCAACCACAAGGAAAAGCAAGTTCAAATGCTGGATTTTCTGGTTCCTCAGAAATGAGAAAATATTAGCAGAAACATTAATAACATAGATGCTAAAAGTGTTCACAGGCTTTGAGTTCAAAATTCCACCTCTAAGAGCTTATTCTATGGAAGTATTCGGAGCTACTTGTGCCTGAAGCTTCATGCCCAAAGATGTTTATCTCAGTGCCTTTGACCATAAAGAAAAACTGGGGACAGCCTATAGGGTTCAGTGATGATATGTAGTAGAAGGTTTCGACTCCTTCAACAGGTTCAGTTTTATCCTGACCCTACTCCTTACCGACTGACTATGTGCCCTCAACTCCTAGCATTTACTTCCTGGTCTATAAAATCAGGACTAACAATGGCCAGGCTTGGATTACCCAATATACAGATATGTTCAGGCACTGGTAAAGCAGGGGCACCAGAGACAATGCTTTCGAAAAAAATTTCATGTTTGATAGAAAGGGAAAAAGCGCACTCAAATACTCAGAATAGGAAATGTACACTTTCTTACACTGATTTTGTGTTTTGTTTTTTAGTTTATGAATAATCTTTTTTTTTTTAAGAAGATGTTGGGGGTAGGAGTTTATTAATTAATTAATTTATTTTTGCTGTGTTGGGTCTTCGCCTCTGTGTGAGGGCTTTCTCTAGTTGTGGCAAGCGGGGGCCACTCTTCATTGCGGTGCGCGGGCCTCTCACTATCGCAGCCTTTCTTGTTGCGGAGCACAGGCTCCAGACGCGCAGGCTCAGTAGTTGTGGCTCACGGGCCTAGTTGCTCCGCGGCGTGTGCGATCCTCCCAGACTAGGGCTCGAACCCGTGTCCCCTGCATTAGCAGGCAGATTCTCAACCACTGCGCCACCAGGGAAGCCCCTATGAATAATCTTTATTTAGGTTATCTTAGGCTCAAATTTTGGGAGTCTGCGAATTAAACTGACAAAAGACAGATTAGCAAGAGAAAAGATGGATTTTAATCACGTTTGTATGGGAGTTCACAAAGAAGTGTGGTTCAAAGAAGCAATTAGAATTTGGGGCTTATATACCAACTGTCAACGAAAAAATTAATCAGTCGATCTAAGAAATAAATGAAAAATTTTATTTGAACCAAACTGAGAATTATAACCCAGGTACAGCCTCTCAGAAAGCTCTGAGAACTGCTCCACCCATTAGAGGTCGAAGCACAGTTATATACTTTTTTGAGACAGAGGACCGTGCCCCAAATGACATATTATTGACAGTTTACACAATCCAGATCTACACCTCCAAGAGTAGTGGGTCATGGGTCATGTGTCCCCTTACAAGATTAAGAAGGTTATCTCCTAAAAAACTGTGACTCTTGATGAGATTAAGAAGGAATGTTATATATACACTACCAAATGTAAAATACATAGTTAGCAGGAAGCAGCGCATAGCACAGGGAGATCAGCTCGGTGCTTTGTGACCACCTAGAGGGGTGGGATAGGGAGGGTGGGAGGGAGACGCAAGAGGGAGGGGATGTGGGGATATATGTATACGTATAGCTGATTCACTTTGTTATACAGCAGAAACTAACACAACAATGTAAAGCAATTATACTCCAATAAAGATGTTTTAAAAAAAACACTTTTATACAGTAAAAAAAATAAAAAATTTTAAAAATAAGAAGGAATGTTATTTCCTAAGGAGGTCTGGTTAATGCAGATGCACAGTATATACTACAGGGGAGGGAGGAGCCCCAAACGGGCCAAGAAAAATTGTATGTTTAAATTTTTCTCATCTTTATGAATTTTATTTCATCACATCTTAAGAGATGAAGGGGAGAGGAAGAAGGGCACCATATAAGAAAGATAAGTGGGCCCTTAAGGGTGGATGGGAGATACAATAGTTTTGTGACCACATCTGTTTGGGCGTGGTGCTGACTTCTCTCAGATTAGAGTTGCTCCTAGAAAGGGGATTTATGACAATTGAGTTCTTTACAGTTCTTTTGGGAGGCTCTGCTTTTAGGCAGATAAGGGATTTCAAGAACTCAAAATATTCCCCTTCTAACTCCAAAACAATTTTTATAACTTAGTTACAGAGGTTTAAAAGAGGACCCCATCCACCTTCTCATAGGCAGGCCTCCAGAGTCAGTGATTGGGTGTTACAGGGAAAAGCTACTTCAGAATTTGGAAATGAGGAAACAAAGATTGTTCCAGATGTCGAACTGAAAACGCTGTGACTAATGGATCAGAGAACAGATGCCACCGAAAAGAGGCTCAGCTGGCCAGCAGGACTTGACTGCAACCTGATTAAGTATATTAACATATGGAAAGAAAGAGTCAATTAGAAGGAGGGCTGAGCTACTCCCCTCCTGCTTGCCTTTAAAGCAGACTGCCCACAAATGTTTATGAATTTGAATTGGAACGGAAATACAATTTACCTCCATGTATTGACCACCAGATGCCAGACATCGTGCTAAAAGTCTTTAGTACATTATCTTATTTGAGTCTCATGATAGCTGAAGCCAAGATTATTAACCCATTTAACAACTGTAGAGAGATGCGAGTGTTGCCCAAGTGATACCTCCAAGCTGTCAGGTGGCAGAGCTAAGACCAGACCTCAGAATCCAAGCCTCCTGTCTTCCATGCTGCCCTCGTCCAGTCTCCATCCCACGTATCCTTCGCCTGGACCTCGAGTGGTTTGCTTGGATCCCCCCACCCAAACTTGTGCTCATTTTGACAGTGAAACAAAGAAGTGGGAAGTAAATTCAGCTTTCCTGCCTCCCATTTGGGTGACCCACAAGAACATAAATCTTGTAGGGTTTTTAACATCCAAGCTGCCTAAAACCTCAGACATGTCAAACTCAAGCATCGCTGTGGAAGAGAACCAGAAGGTCCCTGTCTGAGCCCTGATTCTGCAAGCAATTACCTGGGTGATATGAGACAAGTCGCTAAGCCTCTCTGGTCCTAATTTTCTCATTTTAAAATGAGAGCAGTAGACGAGCTCACGTCTGACCAGATCAGTATTATCATCCTGGGATTCTGGAGTTTGATAAAAGGGGTAAAAGTCTCCATAGAGGTAGAGCTTGCAAGGTGAGAGGCAGAATCCTCACTAAAGTGTTTCCAGTTCCAGTGATGGAGCTATTTTTAGATTTGATCTGGTTCTCTCATGCATGATACATGTCGTAGGATGGTTTTCTGGGTCAACCTTTCTCAAATAAACTGTCATGTAATCCATGACCGGGACAGTTGCCACGATACAGTAACAACTTTTCCCCACATTAGCACTGGCTGTTTTAAAATTGCTTTACCCCACTTACAGACCAGACTTCAAAGAACTGTGATGTAGGGGATCCAGTGTCTTGGTTTTGAAAGGGGTATCCTGGAGGGAGTGGTTCTAGTCTGTCATATGTGGAGTTTCTCCTCCAGCCTTTATTCATGCATTCATTCAATAGTTTGTTTTTCTTGTGTGCCTACTTTGTACCAGGAACTTAGAAAACGATAGTGAGCAAACATAGACAGAACCCCTAACACCAAGAAGCTTACACTGGGGGAGAAGACATTAATCAGATAATCATACAAATTTTAATTGTGACCGTAACATGTGCTACAAAGGAAAAGCACAGGATGCCCTGAGGGCCTAAAACTGGGAGGTCAGAGAAGGCTTCCTTTGGGAGGTGCTGTTTGAACTGAGTTCTAAGGATGAGCAGTAGTTAATAGGTGCCAAGAGAAGGGAAAAGCACTCCTGGAAAAGGAAAGAGGTCTTTAGAAGGAGGAATTATGAGACTAAAAGGAAGCCTGTATAGTGGAGTACAGAGAACAAGACAGTGTCAGGGAGGAAAGACTCTGTCTACCCTCTTAGGATCTGTCATGGGGGGCTTGTGAATTAAACTAACAAACAGACAAAAAACAAGTTAGCAGGAGAAAAGAGACCACTCATATGCATGATGGAGATTACAGAAGAAATAGGTCAATAAATGGTTAAAGTTAGAGGCTTATGTTCCTAACTTAGTAGGGAAAAGGGAAGGGGGAGAAAAGACCTCTATGGGAAGAACAAATGGGTTTCTTTAGAAAAGACAAATGGGTTTCCAGAAGAACAAACGGGATATAAAAAAGGTTGTGATAATGGTTGTTCATTCAGGTACAAGTGGTCTAACTTCTTCATGTCATAAAACTCCCCCAGAGAGGGGATTATGGTAGGTTTACTCTTGGTCTCCTTCTTGGGAGTAAAGCCACCCTGAAGAAGGAATATGGGGCAGACTTATTTCCCAGAAGTTTCTGCTTTTAGTCAGATAAGGGAAGCTCCGAGAAAGCTTCTTTCTACATCTGTTGAATCCCTAATGTCTTCACCTTAAAATAATCTTCATACCAACTCTGGGGTCCAAGGTGGGTCCCCACAGGAGACTGCTGCAAGGTTATGCCAGAGAGGTAGCAGGGGCTGGATAACACACAACACGGTAGGATATGTTAATTTCATCCTTTTCCTTAGAACAGTGGGAAGAATTGAAGGATTATAAGCAGAGAAAACTACAGGATTAGATTTGCATTTGTTGAACTTGGGGTGCATTTAAGAACTCCAAGAATTGATGATGAATAGACAGCTAGCTGTATGTACCAATTTGGAACTCAGAGGAGAGCTCTAAAGACCTTTGTATGAGCCATCTACGTATAGATGGTAGTTACAGACCAGTGTGTGGAGGAGATCACCTAAGGAGAGAATGTATAGGAACATAATGTTCCTTCCCACCCACCTGTAAATGAAAGAAAGAAAAAAGGTTGGGGGCGGGGGAAGGAGAGTGAGAGGAAGGAAGGGAGGAAGGGAGGAAGGAAGGAAGGAAAGAAAGAAAGAAAAAGGGAAAGGAAAGGGAAGAAAAGAAAAAGGAAAAGTTGTAGGGAAAGAAGGCTAGGATGCAGGAAAGCAACCCATTTCTAGGTTTGCAGATAAGACCTCTGTGAAATTGTAACTAAATTATTTCTATTACTTCATTGCAGCTTGGACCTTGGAGTTGTCTCTTTATCTGACAAATGGAATTAAAAATCTTTACTTCAGCTACTTTTAAAGGGACTGCTGGAACTCAAATGAATATGAAAATTCTTCAAAGATACAAAGTATTATAATATTGCTATTGTTACTATTTTTCCTAATATTATTATCATATCAGTGTTGGCTGAGAAGGGAAAGAAAGTGAAGCAGAGAAAAACAATTTATTGTAAGCTTACTTATATACTACACTGGATCAGCCAATTTGCATTATTTTTTTTTAATTTATTTATTTTATTTATTTATTATTTTTGGCTGCGCGCAGGCTTTCTCTAGTTGCAGCAAGCGGGGGCTACTCTTCGTTGTGGTGTGTGAAATTCTCATTGCGGTGGCTTCTCTTGTTGCGGAGCACCGGCTCTAGGCACGCGGGCTTCAGTAGTTGTGGCTCGCGAGCTCTAGAGCACAGGCTCGGTAGTTGTGGCACACGGGCTTAGCTGCTCCGCGGCATGTGGGATCTTCCTGGACCAGGGCTCGAACCCGTGTCCCCTGCATTGGCAGACAGATTCTTAACCACTGCGCCACCAGGGAAGGGAAGCCCTCAATCTGCATTATTAATCCTCACTACAACCATAGCAAGGTAAGTACAATACCCCATTTTATGGATGAGAAACTAAACTGAGGCTCAGCAAGGTAAAGAGATTGCCTAAAATTTCATAGCTAGGACATAATAGAACTAAGATTCACACTCATATCTGACACCATTACCCATGCTTTTCCTTTTTAAAAATTTTTTCTCCTGTAGTTTGCAAACCATCCCCTCACTCCCAAACCTCCCCCCCACCACCCGGGACACACACACACAGATTTTTCAGCTCAAACAGTGTAATACAATCAAAGTAAATATCGAATGTCATAGGGTCATAAGGTCAGGCCTGGGCCACTCCCCCAGCCTCCTCCAGAGGGGTAAAGCTGTTATTCTGACACTGAGGAAATGAAGAACAAGGTCAACCTGGGTCCCAGCTGCCTGCCATACAGTTTGACAAACAGTGTTACATTGTTTATCAACATATATATCATCACAGACTTTTTATATGAAGGATTGGCAGTTGTTTATCTAATCTAAAAGAGCTAGAGGGGCTTCCCTGGTGGCGCAGTGGTTGAGAATCCGCCTGCCAATGCAGGGGGACACGGGTTCGAGCCCTGGTCCGGGAAGATCCCACATGCTGCGGAGCAACTAAGCCTGTGCACCACAGCTACTGAGCCTGCGCGTCTGGAGCCTGTGCTCCGCAACAAGAGAGGCCGCCACAGTGAGAGGCCCGCGCACCGCAATGAAGAGTGGTCCCCGCTTGCCACAACTGGAGAAAGCCCTCGCACAGAAACGAAGCCCCAACACAGCCAAAAATAAATAAATTAATTAAAAAGAAAAATCTTAAAAAAAAAAAAAAAAAAGGAAGTGTTCTTAAAAAAAAAGAGCTAGAAATTTATAAAATTCTCATCTCGGTGCCATGCTGATCAAATCCTATCACATCAAAGGTATTCCCAAGCCTCAGCCAACCGTTTTTCCTTTAGTATAAGAACAACTCTCAATGGAACAGCAAGGAAAAATTTTGGACTGTATAGGTGGATAGTTATTCAACAAATATGTACTGAAAACCTTAAACACTATGGAGGATATATATATATATCTCCTGCCCTCAAAGAGCTTGCACTGTATATATCATATAGCAGCCATCCTACTGGTCATTGCAAGTGAGAAATAGCTGCTCTCGCTTTAGTGACTAGGGAGGCTGAGGACAAATTCACAGGAGCAGAGCTCCTGAGTTTTGAAGAAAAGACAGAGTCCAGACAGGTGCATAGGGGAGACTTCCAGGCGGGGGGGAACCACACCAACAAGGCACAAGGTTGGAACTAAGAAAGGGAGGGTAAGGGGGACTTCCCTCATGGTCCAGTAGTTAAGAATCTACCTTCCAATGCAGGGGACGCAGGTTTGATCCCTGGTCGGGGAACTAAGATCCCACATTCCACAGGGCAACTAAGCCCGCACGCAGCAACTACTGAGCCCTCACTCACACTCTGAGCCCGCAGCCCACAACTAGAGAGAAGCCAGTGTGCCGCAGTGAAGATTCCACGTGCCGCAACTAAGACCCGACACAGCCACAAAAATAAATAAATAAATAAATATTTTTTTAAAAAGAAAGAAAGGCGGTTAGGAATGGGGACAGGACCACCTGAGGGGAGCAGGAGTGCGTGGTGGGAGCCATGTCTGGACATGGGGGTGAGGGGCACATCACCACGGATGCATTGACTACTGAGTCAACTTAACCCAGGGTTCCTCAGCCATGGCACTGTTGATATTTTGGACCAGATTTTTCTTTCTGTGTAGGAGGTGAAGTTGGGGAGGATGGGAGCCTCCTGTGCATTGTAGGATGGTTAGCAACACCTCTGGTTTCTACCCATTAGATGCCAGTAGTACCCTCACTCCCAGTTGTCCCCGCCATTCACTTGTGACACACAAAAAATGTCTTCAGCCATTGCCATATGTCCCTGGGGAACAAATCATTCACTAGGTTGAGAACTACTGAGTTAAGGCATTGTGATGGTGCCTGTGAGCTGTGTGTGGTATTTCTCAAGGTCAACACATTCTTCCATTCACCGTCAGGGCTCCTGTCCTCAAGGCCGTGTGACAGCAATCTGCAGCCCATAGAGAATCTATCCTACTGTTGGACTCTGGGATCCAGTTGTGGGTGGTATCCTTATTCAGCAGCCCCTACTTCAACATGCCTAGAGAATGCCTCTAGGGGAGAAAGGACGGGTAAAAGGCAGAAAGCCAAGGTTAATGAGGGTGGCCTGTATCCCAATGGAAATGAAACACCTAAAACAAAGATACTAGACAAAAATACATGAAAAGCTTTGAAGCAATTTAATATTAACATCAAACCTCACAGTCATCAGGGTGACTACTATCAAAAAAAAAAAGAAAGAAAAGAAAAAAGAAAACAAGTGTTGGCAAGGATGTGGAGAAATTGGAACCCTTGTGCTGTTGGTAGGAATGCATAATGGTATAGCCACTGTGGAAAACAGTATGGAGGCTCCTCAGAAAATTTAAACTAGAGCTACCATATAATCCAGCAATTCCACTAATGGGTATACACTCAAAAGAATTGAAAGCAGGGTCCTGAAGAGATATTTGTACACACATGTTCATAACAGCATTATTCACATTAGCTAAAACATGGAAGCAACCCAAGTGTTGATTGACCAATGAATGGATAAGCAAAATATGGTATATACCTACAATGGAATATTATTCAGCCTTAAAAAGAAGGAAATTCTGCAGTATGCTACACCCTGGATGAACCTTGAGGACATTATGCTAAGTGAAATAAGACAGCCACAAAAAGATAGATACTGTATGATTCCACTTACATGAGGTATTTAGCGTAGTCAAAATCATAGAGACAGAAAGTAAAATGGTGGCTGCCGGGGGCTGGCGGGAGGGGGAAGTGGGAAGTTATTTTTCAGTGAGTATAGAGTTTCAGTTCTGTAAGATGGAAGAGTTATGGTGATGGATGGTGGTGATGGTTGCAAAACAATGTGAATAAATTTAATACCACTTAACTGTACACTTAAAGGAGGTAAAGATGGTACATAAAATAGATAAGCAACAAGGATTTACTGTATAGCGCAAGGAACTATATTCAATATCAATTTCCTATAAAGGAAAATAATCTGAAATATATATATATACTGTACACCTGAAACTAACCCAATATTGTAAATCAACTATACTTCAATTTCTAAAAGATGTTGGAGATGATCAATTTTATGCTATGTGTATTTTACCACAATAAAAAAAAGTGGAAAAAACTAACATCAAGAATGATGGGAGGGCTTCCCTGATGGCGCAGTGGTTGAGAGTCCGCCTACCGATGCAGGGTACACGGGTTCGTTCCCCGGTCCGGGAAGATCCCACATGCTGCGGAGTGGCTGGGCCTGTGAGCCATGGCCGCTGAGCCTGCGTGTCCGGAGCCTGTGCTCCACAACGGGAGAGGCCACAACAGTGAGATGCCCGCGTACCACCAAAAAAAAAAGAATGATGGGAAAATGTTCAATTTCCTTCTGAACGCTGAGCCCTTTAGCAATAAAAGGACACATTGTGATTGTCTCAGAGTTGGGCAGTGAAATGCTGTCCAATTAGACCTGGCATCAAACCAACTAGAGCCCCTGATTAATGCCAGCTGGATGCTTAGAGGTGGGTGTATTGTTTTCTTGCCCTCTGTGACAGGCAGGTTGTTGATAGGAGAACTCTGTGAAAATGTTTACCATTATTCTGGCTTTTCCAAATCAGAGTTTCTAGAACTCAAACTTTCCTCAGGGACTCTGACATGGGGAATGGAATGTCAAGGGCAGTGTAGGAACAGAGCTCGGAGTGCAGCTGAGTGACCTCAGGGGGCCGAGCTCTCCATCTCCCACAGCCTTTCTGCAACCTGTTCCCTTCTGGTTTTGTCGGGAAAGAAAAGCTTGTAAAACAACTGTGGTGGAGCCCAGGAAAAATTTAACAATTTCATTCTAGTACTGTTAGAATGAATATTTGAGAAACTAATTCTCCATTAAAATGATAGCTAGTATTTAATGAGTGCAGGCACACCTCGCTTTTTGGAGCTTCGCAAAAAATGCATTTTTTACAAATTGAAGGTTTGTGGCAACCCTGAGTCGAGCAAGTCTATCAGTGCCATTTTTCCAACAGCATTTGGTCACCTCATGTCTATGTGTCACATTTTGGTAGTTCTCACAATATTTCAAACTTTCTCGTTATTCTTATATTTGTCATGGTGATCTGTGATCTTTATTTATTTATTTTTGGCTGTGTTGGGTCTTCGTTTCTGTGCGAGGGCTTTCTCTAGTTGCAGCAAGCGGGGACCACTCTTCATTGAGGTTCGCGGGCCTCTCACTATCGCGGCCTCTCTTGTTGCGGAGCACAGGCTCCAGACGCGCAGGCTCAGTAGTTGTGGCTCATGGGCCTAGTTGCTCCGCGGCATGTGGGATCTTTCCAGACCAGGACTCGAACCCGTGTCCCCTGCATTAGCAGGCAGATTCCCAACCACTGCGCCACCAGGGAAGCCCAATCAGTGATCTTTGATGTTACTAGTGCAAAACGATTATGACTCACTGAAGTCTCAAATGATGGTTAGTATTTTTTTCCCCTTGGGCATGAAATTTAAAAAAATTTATTTTATTGAAGTATAGTTGATTTACAATGTTGTGTTAATTTCTGCCATATGGCAAAATGACTCACTTATACATATATACATTCTTTTTCATATCCTTTTCTATTATGGTTTATCACAGGATATTGAATATAGTTCCCTGTGCTATACAGTAGCACCTTGTTGTTTATCCATTCTATATACAATAGTTTGCATCTACTAATCCCAAATTCCTAATCCATCCCTCCCCACCCCACCCCCATTGGCAAGATGGTTAGCATTTTTTACCAATTAGGTATCTTTTTAATTGACGTACAGTTGATATACAATATTACATTAGTTTCAGGTGTACAGCATAGGGATTCGATATTTTTATCGATTATACTACACTTAAAGTTATCACAAAATAATGGCTATATTTTCCTGTGCTGTACAATATATCCTTATTGCTTATCTATCTTTTTTTTTTTTTTGCGGTACACGGGCCTCTCACCGTTGTGGCCTCTCCCGTTGCGGAGCACAGGCTCCGGACGCGCAGGCTCAGCGGCCATGGCTCACGGGCCCAGCCGCTCCGTGGCATGTGGGGTCCTCCCGGACCGGGGCACGAACCCGTGTCCCCTGCATCGGCAGGCGGACCCTCAACCACTGCGCCACCAGGGAAGCCCCTGCTTATCTATTTTATATATAGTAGTTTTTACCTCTTAATCCCATACCCCTAAGTATTTTAAAGTTAAGGTATGTATGTTGCCTTTTTAAACATAATACTATTTCACACTTAACGTACTACAGTATAGTGTACACATAATTTTTATATGCACTGAGAAACCAAAAAAAAAAAATTCAGGTGACTCACTTTATTGTAATATTCACTTTATTGTGGTTGTCTGGAACCAAACCCACAGTATCTCCGAGGAACACCTGTATTTACCATCCGTAAAGGTGGTGCCAGCCCAGCATGAGGAAGTTGAGGTTTGGAGATGATAAATGAACTACAAGGACACACAGATGGTAACCTGTACAGTGAGAATCTGAGCCCAGTTCAAGTTCTGTGTCTCCTGGAACCCCCTGAAATTTCAAAAGACATTGATATTCAGCAGTCAGGCCTGTCTGTGTAGGAAGCTGATGTGTGTCTCCGACTGTCACAGAAAAACCTGTCTCCATTGATATGTGCTTTACATTAAGCCTGGGAAATGGCAGCATCTTGTCTGAGTCCCCTACCTGACCGCTTTCACCTCGTAGCAGCTGAGAACCCACCACTGTTCCCTTCCTGCTCTTAAAAAAAAAAAAGTTTCTTTTGGTTGTTTACTCACTGTAGAAAATTAGAAAAATCCTGAAAAGCACAAGAGGCAATCTTTTAAAAAAATCATCCATAATGACAAAACCTCGAGAAAATCCTCTTAAACAGCTTGACGTATTTCCTACATACAATGCATCTTTCAGAGGCCTGTTGATCCAGCCTCTGCATGGGCTCTTGACTCCTGAGCATTGGTAGTGTTCACAGGCAGGCCCAACCCAAGGAGCTGCCGACAGAAGGTCCAAGAAACAGTAACCTAGCACCCCTTACCTCATAGAAGTTTCTCCCTTTACTCTCAGGGGTGAGGAGTTTTCCAAAGTGGCCCCCACAAAACCGAGTCCTGCTGACCTCAACTGACAGTCAGAATTCTGGAGCCAACTTTTGGAGAAACTTGGAGAACTGATACTCAAAAATGGATACACCCTTTTTTCCCTGAACTTCTTATTCTGAGCGTAACGCTAATTTGGTTCAAGTCTGAGCCTGGCACCTTTAGAAGGCAGGCACCCCACCCAGGCTAATATGGGGTATATAGTCACAGCCTTAGTAATTATCCAGGTCATAAATCACCCGGTCCTTATCCCTCTATACTGTCCAATAGAAATATAATGCAAGCTGCATGCACAATTTAACATTTTATAATGGTTACGTAAAAAGGGAGACTTCCTTGGTCGTTCAATGGTTATGACTCCGCACTCCCAATGCAGGGGGCCTGGGTTCAATCCCTGGTCGGGGAACTAGATGCTGCACGCACGCTGCAAATAAGAGCCCGCGTGCCGCTACTAAGAGCCTGCATGCCACAACAAAGATCCCGTGTACCACCACTAAGACCTGGTGCAGCCAAATAAATAAATAAATATTTTTTTAAAAAAGGAAAAAGGAAAAAATGAAATGAACTTGAATAACATTTTATTTAACCCAGTATATCCAAAATATTATTGCATCTGCATGGAACAATATTAAAAAATATTATTAATAAGCTATTTTATATTCTTTTTTTGTGCTCAGCCTTTGACATCTGGTGTGTATTTTACCCTTAAATCACTTCTCAGTTTGCAGCAGTCACATTTCAAGTGCTCAGGAGCCTCAAGGGGCCAGTGGCTGCCATATTGGACAGCGTAGTTCCAGACCAACTTTAGCTCCATTCAGTGACCTGCAGCTGCCTCCCTGACCACATCCTCATTCTTGGGTCATTTCCCAGCTAGTTCTGAATGCTCCAAGGGTGGGAGAAATGAAGAAAGGGCCTTTTTGCACCCTGGAGAGGCCCTGACCTCCATAGTAGGGGGCAGGAGACGAACTGATGAGAGTTTCTGCAGATCGGATGAGATGGGTTCAGCATCATCTTCATATGTGAACCCATATTGCCCTCAGGGAAGAAAGGAGAAGCAGAACCCACTCCCTTCTCAAAGCCCTCCCCAAGGCTTCCTACTGCAAACACAATAAAGTTTAAACTCTGTAGTCTCCCACCTGGCACTGATTTACCTACTCTCCAACTTTATTTCTCATGACTGCCCTATGGGACCTTAGCTTAAGCCGAGTCAAAGCAACCTGACACCCCACCAACATGCCCGGCATTTTCCTACCTCCACACACTTGTGTATGCCGTATTTTCCCAGCTAGAATGTCCTCTTCTGCTGAATGAGGACCCAATTCTGCAAGCCCTATTCTCCATCTCTTCCCTGAAGCCTTCTTTAATGATTCCTGCTTGAAAGGTCTTTGTCCTCCTCTGATTTCTACAGCACACTTATCAGGTCAGTGGTTCTATTTTTAGGACATGCCTTACTTACTTTTCACTTAAGGCTGTAAATACCTGAAGAGTTAGGGAGTCTTGGGTAATAATAATAATAAATGATGGTTAATGTCTACCGAGCATTTACTTTGTTTCAGTCACTGTACTAAGCATTTTACATTGAATCCTCACAACAATCCTGGAAAATTAGTCCCATTTTATAGGTGAGAAAACGGAGGCAAAGAGCGAGACCTTACCCAGTCACAGAGCCAAGTGTGGCTTCAAAGCCAGGCAGTTTGAAGGCAGAGCCTAATCACTTCCCAGCCAACCAATGCACTCGCCCGCCTCTCCTGCTGTGGTTGTTCCTTCCCTAACACGATGCTGTGAACTTGGTAGATAGTAAACACTCATTTAATTATACATCAACTACTTGGGGGTTTTCCAGACTGTCTAACAAAGTATTAAGCATATAATAGCGATTTAACAGAGACTTAAAAATTAATGCTCTGAACCTGCTCGGCCACCAGGGGACCGGACATTCCTTGCACAGCCAGAGGGGCCCATTCCTCCGTCTCCTACCCCCTCCTCAACATCTACGGCCTCAGGTTGTGCCCTCAAAGGCTGCCCTATAACTAGATGTCAGCTTTCTTCTCAGTCTGGGCGGCCTTGTGCAGCCGAAGATGCGGATCTGGAGAGTGGAGGGCAAAGACCATCCCCACGGGACACAAAGAAATCCTCCCCATTTTTATCAACCTTATCTGCTTACTTGGGGCTCTCATCTCTAAGAGATTTAATCTCCCCTCCTGGAATCCAAAAGTCTCATACCCATTCCCCAGGGAGCTGAGGTAATAAGAAAGCCCAACGTTTAGGATTACTCTTCGATAAGAGGCTTGTTTAAACAAGATCGCATACAAAAGCTGGGCTGATCCGCACACCCCTCTCTCCTTTCTTGCTCTCTTGCTTGGAAGATGGCAAGATTGTGCAATCCGCTCCCCAGACCCACCGGGGCTCTGACAGACCTACTGCAAATTGCTTTCAAACACAACCTGTTTTCCAGCCCTGGGTGTCGTCCTCCGCTCCCCACCGCGCACCGGGCGGCGCTCCGCCTCCCCCTCCCTCCCTGAGAGTACCTGCTTGGGGCTCCCCTGGGGGCTGATTGCTTAGACCTTCTTTCTGGGCCCTTACTACTGGCACTTGCTGATTTACGTTTTGAAACTAGAGCAAAGTTCATGGGTGCTTGTCTTCCTCACCCTAGGAGTTGCCTAGTCCTGTTTAGAAAAACACAGACAATAGCAACCTTGGGAAACTGCCCTCTGAAAATAGCACAGCCCCACAGTATTTTGGCAACACGTTTCTTTGTAGTGAGTCTCTGGCTTTGCCACGGTGGAAACACCCAGGGATTTAAATAGTAATGAGAAAAGGCCACTTGTGCCACTATTCGGTTTTGTGGTGGCAGGTTCTTTTCATCCGCCCCCCCCGCCAAAGGGTCGGTGGTCTTTTTACTTTGTTTTGTTTAAACTGGAGGTGAAAGCGTGCATATCACGCGTTGAGGCCCTGGGGCCCTGCCCTTGAGCTGTGAGAGTCCCTTCCTTCCCCGCCCCTTTCAGTGCCCTAGCCCCTCTGTCTCAGCACTGTCCTCCCCCAGGTCCCCTTCTGAAGACCAGTCACACCAGCTGCAAAGTGGGGCTAATGCCACTGCAGCCTCAGGAGCTGGGAGCGTTGAATGAGGCGGCAAAGCTCCCGGCCTGGTGCCAAGCCTGCCTTGAGAGGTCCACAGCAGCTCGGCCATGCCCGCCAAGGCTGGGGTTGTGGCAGGAGGGCGTGGTGGCACGGTGACAGGACTGGGGGACCCTCTTGGCCCTCCCCTCCATGCAGGTATACGGCAGGCTGGCCCAGCAGCTGGGTGGGGCCCTGGGAGCCTCAGGCGGAAGCAGCCCCCCTCTGATCCCCGTTTTCAGGATTCCAGGCCAGGCCTGGCAGCCCTTCGGCACAGAACTTTTTGTACATTCCATGGCAACTGAAAGGGCTTTTGTTCCCACCCAGGAAGAACAAACGACAAAGGCAATTGTGTGTCTCCTTGCAGGCCGGCACAGCTTGGAAAGAGAAACTTCCTTCTCCAAGAAGCCGGCTCTACCTAAACGGCTGCAGCCCGCAGATGTGGTCACACAGCCTCGCAACTGGGGGGGGGAGCTGGGTGGTCTGAGTTGCCACGTGTGTGGCAGGGGGTACATCACACACACAGCACACACACTCTCACACACACACAGACACAAACCCGGAAACCGCTCCTGGCCAGACTAGCAGGGCCATGTGTCACAGATGCCCCGGCTCCAAGGGGCCTCGGGAGGGCATGCGTAAAACAGGGGGTCCTATGACTTGCCACAGGTCACACTGTTCTTTCAGGCCTCACAGCCCATTCTAGGGAAGAACATTGGGCAGCATCAGAGAAAGATCTATAAAGTCTATCCTGGGGTCCCTTCAAACACATAGTTATTTATGGCCTATTGAGAGGGTTGAAACTCCAGATAGCCCATGTGAGATCCATTACATGGAATGGATTCTAATTCTGACTGAGGGGGGTGGATCTCTCCTTTTGCCATTTTCTCCCTTTTTATTTTCCCCTTTCTCCTGTAACAGCCATAACAGGGGAGTGAAAGTTTGGGGGGTTTTCAATTTTGTTTGTTAAAGGAAAAAGCTTTTCTTATCAAATAAAATTATTATGCATCATTTTATTGCCCCCTTGAATGGAATCACCCAACTTGTTTTCCCTGCAGACGTAGCTGCCGGAATGCTCAGTGCTGAGTTTGGGGATCAGTTATGATAATTAATTCATCCCAGGTGCATGTGGTACTCCTAACAGGTGTCTGCCCTGGTGTTTGCTTTTATGTTTTGTGTCTTGTTGTATCCCGGGTTTAAACATCGTAAGCAATCTTTGTACTGTGCAAAAAATTTTCATCAACCTATAGGGGTTGGGAAATTTCAGTGTTGTTTCTGGCTCTACCTGAGTGACTGACCAGTTCCAACTTGAGCAGGATGTCCCCTCTCTCTAGGCCTGATTTCCTCATTTCTGAAACACGAGGATTGACCTGTCTGTGTCTCTCAAGCTTGCCTGTTACAGAATCACCTGGGACTCTCATGCAGTTTCCCAGGCCCCTTCCCTGGATTAGACATGGGAGGAGGCTGGAATCTGTATCTTTAAATCAAGAACCCGGGCTTCCCTGGTGGCGCAGTGGTTGAGAGTCCGCCTGCCGAGGCAGGGGACACGGGTTCGTGCCCCGGTCCGGGAAGATCCCACATGCTACGGAGCGGCTGGGCCCGTGAGCCATGGCTGCTGAGCCTGCACGTCCGGAGCCTGTGCTCCGCAACGGGAGAGGCCACAACAGTGAGAGGCCCGCGTACCGCAAAAAAAAAAAAAAAAAAAATCAAGAACCCTGGTGGAGGGACTTCCCTGGAGGTCCAGTGGTTAAGACTCTGCGCTTCCAACGCAGGGGGCGTGGGTTCCATCCCTGGCTGGGGAGATCCCGCATGCCAAAAATTAAAAAAAAAAAAAAAAGGCACCCCAGTGGATTCTCATCTTCTGGCAAGTTTGGAAAACAGTGACACCAGATGACTGCTAAGGTTCAGCTCTAAGCTATGATCTATAAATTTAGATAAATAATTCTTTAGAAAGGTGAGGTATGATAATGATTTTGAAATATATCATATTCAATGAATGTCATGTATTATGATCCTCAATTTTCATGTATATACACATGAGGGGCACACCTTGTATTTCCCTTTGCAAATAAAAACCCCACCCAGAGGCTCTTCCTCATGCAGCTTTTCTTTCCCTTGGATTTTTACAGGGGTCAGACCTCCCCATTCTTGCCCGAGGGGGCTGCTCTTCTTTTTTAAATAATGAGCAGACTAATGTAAATGTGGTAGCTATATTATTTTTCTAGTTGCTGTAGCAAATTATGTAGCAAAGACTCTTGCAGTCTTTGCAAGTACATTTTTTCTTTTCTTTTCTAAAGCTTGTATCTGTTTTCCTTTGATTAACTATGATGTAGGTTGGCCCCATTATTACCTGTGTTCTAGAGATGAGAAGACTGAGGCACAAAGATGTTGAATGACATGTGACTGACATGAATTCACACAGGCAGTCTGCTCCAAACACACCCTCCCCCATAACTTAGCCACTCAAGAGATAACCAACATTAACCCTTCAACGCTTAAACTTCTGGTCTTTTTCCCTTACATGTGTATTTATTTTTACAGAATACGAATCAGCCTGCTTCCATTTCACTACATCTTCTTCAGCCCCATTTTTAGTGGCTGTGATCATCCGTCACCTGGAGGTCCATCACTCAGTGTTATCAGTCTTACATCTTTCAATTCTGCACACCTGTGTGTAGCCTTTCTCTGCAAAGCGCTGCCGTGTGAAGGACAAGAGATGAAAAAGCCAGGGTGTCTCTCCGCCAGGAGCTCACCGGCTAGTGTGTGATGCTCAACCCAGGCTGCATATCCGAAGAGCTTTGAAAATACACCCAGCCACTCCGCCCCCTCTGACCAGCTACCTGACTCCCTGGAACAGAGACCTGGGCATCAGCATTTTTAAAGCTCCCAGGTGATTTCAGCATCCACTCAGGGTTGAGATCTCAGGGCCTGGGGACAGGGCCGCTCCCACCAGATATGCTAACAGCTGCTCTCTCTGAAGCCCCCTTCCTGCCTCCTGGGCCTAGACTCCAGCTGCTTCCCTGGGTCTGCAGAATTAACCCTTTAGTTTCTGCACTTAGGCCTGGCTGACTTCAGCAGCAATAGCCACAGCCTCGGGGGCCTCCTGCCCACTGGGATCACCCTCTTCTTCCAGCTCTTCTCTCTGTGCCTTTAGGTGGAGGAAAGGGGCAGGATATTAGTAAGTGGTTCAGTAGAGACATCATAGGTCTGGGAATCAGAAGGCCTGGGCTTTAGTCCTCTCTTGGAGCCCATATTGACTCTGGCCCAGTCACTTGACCTCTCTAGAAGATGGCAGAACTGTGAACTTGCTTCATTCAATATCTATAATCAGATGGGTCAGTTCCGCATTTCAGGGAAATCCATAAACTTGTGACGTGACCACGGATGCTGCTGGTCCATACTGTGCCTTTGTAAAAATCCAGGTGAATTCTGGATGTCAGCAGTCCCTCAGCTGCACACTCTTAAGCAAAGAACAACTTGAACAATTAAACCTGACCTGAGAGGAACTTACTTTAAATGAAATTTATCTGACAAAGAAAACACTGGACCTGGACCTTCACTTGAGCTGAAATGAAGGGACTGCACATGGGAAAGGGTGGGGGAGACAGAGGAGGTTCCAGGAGCCTCTGCAGAAGCTCATGCAGCTTCAAATGACTCGTGAGCAAGGATAGGCCGGTCATGGGTCACGGGACGGACCGCCAAGCGTGCCCACTCCCAGCGATCCAGCATGGCTGAGAGCTGGTTTGTAAACCAAGCAACACAGGCTCCCTTGCCCACATTCACAGCTTTGCAAAGACAGGGTGTGAAATAAAAAAAGAAAATTAAACAGAATCATCACAGCTACAGATATTAACCTTCCTGAAATGGGGCAGAGCCCATCTGAACATTTGTGAAACTGGGCAACTTTGCTCTGAGATACTTCCATCACTGCTCTGCTTTTTTCCCCCGTCTTTTGTGCTCACTGAACTTTTTTCCATGTCCAGTGCCCCTGGCTCCCTGCTTGCCATGCTCCCTCCCTCAATTACCCCACCCTCATCCCATTCCCAGTCTACCCTTCCCGTTAATTCGAAAAGTTATTGGAGACTCTTCCCTGGTGGCTCAGTGGTTAAGAATCTGCCTTACAGTGCAGGTGACGCAGGTTCCATCCCTGGTCGGGGAACTAAGATCCCACATGCCGCAGGGCAACTGAGCCCACTTAGCTCAACTAGAGAGCCTGTATGCCGCAAGCTACAGAGCCCACGCACTCTGGAGCCTGCATGCCACTAGAGAGAAGCCCACGGGCCGCAACCAAGACCCAACGCAGCTAAAAATAAATTTAAAAAATATGTTTTTTAAAAGGTATTGGAAAGACGACAGACTTTGCAATCATACAGATCTGGATTCAGTTCCCAGTGAACTGTGTGCACTTGGGTCAGATACAAAATCCATGAAAGCCTCAGCTTTCTCATCTATAGGATGGGGATAATGACACTTAGCTGATATAATAACACTTGGCTGATTAGTGTTGCTGTGATCATTATTTAAATTAAACAAAAATATACACAGAGTATCAGGCATGTAGTAGGTGCTCAATAAATGCAGATTCTACCATTTTTCTCTCTGGAAAGGCTCTGCCCTCATTTATTTAAGTCCTAGTATAAATTTGAATCATATCTTCCTTTTCCTATGTGTCTGGATATTTACATTTTTTATTATTAAAAAACATCTTTTTTACTACAACAGCAGTGCATGTTAATTTGCTAAAAACTCAGAGAAGTAAAAAGAAAACAGAAAAAACAACACACCACCACCATCTGCACATTTACAACAACAGCCACTTGAGCAATATAAGCAAGGCAGCTGCTAAGCCCATTTGAAAATTTAATCCTCATGACCCTATAAAATAGGTGTTATCTAAATCTCCATTTAACAGATGATTAAACAGTCTCAGAGAGACCAGGTGTGCTGTCCAAGTTCACACAGCCAATAAAGAGCAGAGCTGGGATTTGCAAGGCTTTATTCCTTATTAAGAAACTTTCAGGGGGCAGAGAAGATATTTGGCATCTGGGGAGTTTTTCAGGGACTCAGAAATATCAGTCCTTCAGCAGCCTCCACTCTGGAGTTCCTTGCCTGGTTCCGCTGTCCCTGGCCGCACCCACCTGCCCACATGTGTGAGTTCCCATGGTTGCTTCATCTTTGCCAGCTGCAGCAGCCATGTATTTGCATGTAACCCTTTGGGGGGTACTACAGAGCATGGATAGAACTCTCACTGGGAGGGCTGCTGACACAGAGCCAGAGGTCCTGCCCATCACTACCTTTCAGGGTAACCTTGGACAAGTCTCTTGAGAGTCCCCATCTCTTACAGGAATAATAGCAGTCAGTTATTCCTGTGGCTCTAATGGAGGTAAAGTAGATAAGACCACCTGGATAGTTTAAATGCCATATAAAAGACAGTTTCTGGGGCTTCCCTGGTGGCACAGTGGTTGAGAGTCCACCTGCCGATGCAGGGGACATGGGTTCGTGCCCCGGTCCGAGAAGATCCCACATGCCGCGGAGCGGCTGGGCCCGTGAGCCATGGCCACTGGGCCTGCGCGTCCGGACCCTGTGCTCCGCCACAGGAGAGGCCGTGGCAGTGAGAGGTCCGCGTACCGGAAAAAAAAAAAAAAAAAAGACAGTTTCTGAGATAACTGAAAGCAAAAGTAATCTACATATAACGTCTTTTTTTTTTTAATTTATTTATTTATTATTTTTTTTATTAGTTTCTGCTTTAATATATAACGTCTTTACAATGTTCAAAGGGCATTTGATGAATTGAGATTGGGAGAAGCAGACCAACCAATATCAAAGTTGCCTTAGTCATGGTATAGGAGTAGGCAAATGCATATTGATCAGAAAATTTACCTGACATGCAAACCCAGAACAGATAGGTTCAATGTGGCAGTGGATGGGGGGAGGCTGGAACCCTGAGGATGAGACTGAGATTGGATGGAATCAGGCGAGTCTGAGCTGAGGAATCCCCACTTCTCATCTGATCCGGTGGGACCCTTCCTGGAAGAGGCTGAGTTCCATGATCCTGGTCAGCCTGGTTTAGAGAGTTTCTGGAACCTAGGCTTTGTCTAAGGGTCATTTACATCTCTTTGAACCTCAGAATAAGAAGATTAAACTGAGAAATAGGAGGAGAGTGTGGGCTGAGGCTACCCTCGGATGCTCAGAATCCCAGGAGTGGGTCCTGCCGATGTCTGCATCCGAGCATGGGCAGCCCAGCCAGTCCAATGTGCTCAAATCCAGTGACTCATTGGTCAGACTCATGGCTTTCTTGGTCTAAAGCCCTGTGGCTTTATTTATTTATTTTTTTTGTGGTACGCGGGCCTCTCACTGCCGTGGCCTCTCCCATTGTGGAGCACAGGCTCCAGATGTGCAGGCTCAGTGGCCATGGCTCACGGGCCCAGCTGCTACGTGGCATGTGGGATCCTCCCGGACCGGGGCACGAACCCGCGTCCCCTGCATCAGCAGGCGGACTCCCAACCACTGTGCCACCAGGGAAGCCCTAAAGCCCTGTGGCTTTAGATGGCCAAAAAGGACATGAAAAGATGCTCAACATCACTAATTATTAGAGAAATGCAAATCAAAACTACAATGAGGTATCATCTTACACCGGTCAGAATGGCCATCATCAAAAAATGTAGAAACGATAAATGCTAGAGAGGGTATGGAGAAAAGGGAACCCTCCTACACTGGTGGGAATGTAAGTTGGTGCAGCTACTATGGAGGTTCGTTTAAAAACTAAAAATAGAGCTACCATAATCCAGCAATCCCACTCCTGGGCATATATATGGAGAAAACCATAATCTGAAAAGATACATGCACCTCAGTGTTCATTGCATCACTATTTACAATAGCCAGGACACGGAAGCAATCCAAATGTCCATCAATTGATGAATGGATAAAGAAGATGTGGTACATATATACAATGGAATATTACTCAGCCACAAAAAAGAATGAAATAATGCCATTTGCAGCAATGTGGATGGACCTAGAGATTGTCATACTGAGTGAAGTAAGTCAGAGAAAGACAAATATAATATGATATCGCTTAACATGAAATCTAAAAAAAAATAGTACAGTGAATTCCCTTGTGGTCCAGTGGTTAGGACTCTTTGCTCTCACTGCTGAGGGCCAGGGTTCAATCCCTGGTCAGGGAACTAAAATCCCTCAAGCCATGTGGCATGACCAATAAAAAGAAAAAAGGTACAAATGAACATATTTACAAAACAGAAATAGAGTCACAGATGTAGAAAACAAACTTATGGTTACCAAGGGGGAAAGGCGGGGGGAGGGATAAACTGGGAGATTGGGATTGACATATACACACTACTGTACATAAAATCGGGGCCTCCCTGGTGGCGCAGTGGTTGAGAGTCCGCCTGCCGATGCAGGGGATACGGGTTCGTGCCCCGGTCTGGGAGGATCCCATATGCCGCGGAGCGGCTGGGCCCGTGAGCCATGGCCGCTGAGCCTGCGCGTCCGGAGCCTGTGCTCCGCAACGGGAGAGGCCACAACAGTGAGAGGCCCGCATACCGCAAAAAGAAAAAAAAAAAAAAAAAAAAATAGATAACTAATAAGGACGTACTGTATCGCACAGGGAACACTACTCAGTACTCTGTATTGACCTATATGGGGAAAGAATCTAAAAAAGAGTGGATATATGTATATACATAACTGATTCACTTTGCTGTACAGTAGAAACTAACACAACATTGTCAATCAAATATACTCCAATAAAAATTAATTAAAAAGAAATAAAGCCCTGTGGTTTTAAACCATCAGCTTCTGCAACAGCAAGAAGAAAGTACTGTATTTCTTCTGGGCTTCAACAGGCTCTTAAAACAATGGTGTTTCTGTTTCAGACAATGATGCCCCGAAATAACCTGCCTGACCCTCCAGCTTTGCACACACCCAATCAAAAATTAATCAGCCAACTAGCATTCTTGGAGACGCCAATAAAGACCTGGTGCTGTGTTGGGCCTGAGAAGATACTCAGAGGTTCACAACCCTACCCCTGCCCTCAAGGAGTTTAGCATCCAGATGGTGTTTGAATCACCTAGGAGCTCACCTTGGGCACAGGAGAAAAAACTGTACAGGAAATGCCTTCCTTAGCATCGGCTTGAGCAAAATACCACCCCTGATGACATTTGCCTGGGTCTGGAAATGTTTACCCAGGGATGGCCCTGTATGGAGCATTCATTATACAACTAAATTTGTCTTCGCAGGCTGCATTGTCCTTGCACGTTTCCCAGGGCTGAGAAAGGGAAGGCAAGGAATATTAATGAGTTGCTAGGTGAGTCAGCACTTTGGCAGCAGGTTTACAGGTGTCATTTCATCCCCACAACCACCTGGTGGGAAGTCTCATTGTTCCTGCTTGCATTGGGGAGACTGCAGCTTTGAGGGGCACCGAGGTGCTTGGGCTCAGGGGCTGGAGCTGAGGGCCCATGCTTGTGAGTGAGTCGGGGTGAGGGGGGTTAAGGAAGGTTCCAGCTCATGAAGGAAAAACCTTGGGTGCTGGCTAAGGAATGGGACTTTCTCCTGGAAGCTACAGGGGCCACTGAAGGACAGTAGTGAGAGGCATCTGATCAAATCTTCAGGAAAGTTGTCTGACAGCTGTGTGAGTGCTGGTGGGGCTAGAGGAAGAGGGATTACAGAATGAGACCAGAAGAGAGGGATCTGGAAGGGCAAATCTGTTTTCTCCCCCTCCCCAAAACACACACAGAATAATGGTCTCTGGATTCAAATAAATCATTTTAATAACCCAGTTTAAAATTTTACACCCCAGTCAGTGGTCCCTGTGTTAATCTGGATAATCAAAATTGGCTAAATGGTGTCAGCTGAGTGAGAGAAGTTTGTACTGTGGGCAGCAGCCCTGGTAGGTGGCTGCTATGAGAACAAGCTTGACTGAGATTTGGCATCATGACTGAGCGAGTTCAGGTGGGTGTGAGGGGAGGGATGGGAAGGCCCTGGATTTTCAATTTAGGCAGACTTGAGTTTGAATGCTGGCTCGGCCATTGAAAAAGTCATTCAATCTCTCTGATTCTGTTCACCTCTTTACCTTGTCTGTAAAATAGATTTCATCATCCCTCTCTTTCATGACTATGGAGCTAGAGCGTTCATAGTGCCTAGCACATCAGTGGTGCTGAGGAAATGCCAGCTAATGTCATCCCTTTCACCTGGTTACTCCACTGGGGTCAGCTCCCGCCAACTTGGCTCTTCCCTGTGGAGCAACAGTGCCCCTTAGTGGCTAAACAGAGGAATGACAGGTCTGCCCGGTGCCAGGGCCCTACCCCACCCCATGTCCCACAGGTTAGAAGTCTCCTTAGTTCTACACTGTCAGAGCTGACAACTCATGCCCACCCAGCACATACCTCTCACAAGAGCCACCTTCTCATCCTGACCAGCAAGTGACAGGCTCAGTTGTCCCCAGTACTGGAGGACCTCAAACCCAATGGGAACCGTGGGCTAGGAAGAAAACGTAACATCGAGTAGCCTGGGAACAGTTTTCTAGACATGACCATGACCTCCAAGCCCTCCCACCTCACCCCCAAGAATTATGTGAGTTTTAAAGCAAAATGCCAACTGCACAGACAGGCAGTCCTCAGCAAAACAAGGAAGGAAGGAATTCATTCAACATGTAGCATAGAGGACACCATCCAGGCCCCTGGCTCCAGACTGGGCTGTACATACAATGGCTAGCAAAAAGCAAAAAAAAAGCCCTGCCATCAAGTAGCTGACTATTAAGTGAAGAAAGGACATTAACCAGACAATCACCCGGATATGTAATTATAGACTGTAACAAAGATATGAAGGAAAGGTTCAGGGTGCTGACTCCACCCAGGACAAGATATGTGTGTTCCTTGGTGCTGCCATGGGCTTCACAAGCACCCTGCTGGCTGAGGTGCTGCCCCTAGGCTCTGTGCATATAGCACACATTTAAATGTTCACTGCTTTTGAAGGTGGGCCCGTGTGGCTCTGGGCTGTCTACCCCTCCACCTGGTAGACAAGAGTCAGGGAAGTCACCAAAGAATGAATAGGCATTAATAAGTACTGTTGTTTGTTTGCTTTTTTTAAAAAGGGCATTCCGGGCTTCCCTGGTGGCGCAGTGGTTGAGAGTCCACCTGCTGATTCAGGGGACACGGGTTCGTGCCCCCGTCCAGGAAGATCCCACATGCCGCGGAGCGGCTGGGCCCGTGAGCCATGGCCACTGAGCCTGCGCATCCGGAGCCTGTGCTCCACAACAGGAGAGGCCACAACAGTGAGACGCCCGCGTGCCGCAAAAAAAAAAAAAAAAAAAAAAAGCAGAGGAATAGTGCCATTAAAATCACTAAATATGAAACTTTTTTCTTTCTTCCATGGTCTCTCTCACCTTCTCATGGTGTTTCTTATTTGCTCTATAATGTTCTGCTTCTTCCTTGGACACAGGGATATTTGTAAAATGAGTGTAGACCCTCACAGGCACTGGGGTGGGGTGGGAGTGGCTGCCCCCTGACTGCTCCAGCTCTGGGATTCCTCCTCCAGCCACCAGACTGACATGCCATGCTGTGGGTGGGAAAGCCCCAGAGGATTAATCCTCTGTGCCAGGACATACTTGGTACCTGGATCAGGGGTGGGTGAGAGGCTCACCTCTGCTGCTACCTGTCAAATGCACTGTGGCACTGACAGCCCAGGGTAGGGACGGCTGCCACTAAGCCTCTCCCCGAGGTACTGCCCGGCACACGTGCTCAACTGCAATTCTCCCTGTGCCTGTACCCAGGAGGAGGCTGCAGAGAGGAGGAAGCCAGGCAGGGCCCAGGGAGGCAGAGAGCAGGGAACAGATAGCCAAGGACCCATCGCAGGGAGGCAGAGAGGCAGCAAGAAGCAGACCTTGCATGCAGGAGGCTCCAAACCCGAGTATACACTTCATTGGCCCATCAGACTTCACATACAAAACATAAAATTCAAAGATAATGTCATTAAGAATGGTGAAAGTATTCTTAAAATTATCTTCTTTAATAATTCTTAAAGTAATTAAAGGTGAAATCTTCAAGACAGTGGCCACAGAGCATTAACCCCAACTGTGGGACCCCTTTGAGCCTGGAGCCCTTCTGAGCATGTGTGGCTGTGACTGCAGTGGTTACACACCCATGGCTACGACTTTCAAGGCACACATCTTTCAGTTTGGGCTCTCAGCAAAGTCTCTTGCCCCACTTACTCCTATCAGAGCTGAGATGGGTTCTGAGACTGGCATTAGGAGAGGCATGAAGCTCCCCACTCTAATAATAAAACACCAGCGACGGCCTGAGGAGGTGTAGTTCAGCATCTTCACACTCAGATCACTGCCACTTCCTCAGATTCTTCCAGAGGCTAAAGAGCACCTCAGGGTCTTGGGAGTTTGGGTTGTTTGTGTCACAAGTAATAACTTGCACTTTATTTGCTTTTAGAAATTGGATATGCTTCCATTTGCCAGCCTCTGAAATCAGACCCCTGTTTCATGTTTCCCAGTGTACTTTGAGAAAGCTCTATAAACCATACATACTTTCTTTTTTTCTCCCCAAGGTGAATTCTTTTTTTTTTTTTTTTTTTTTTTTTTTGTGGTACGCAGGCCCCTCACTGCTGTGGCCTCTCCCTTTGCAGAGCACAGGCTCCGGACACGTAGGCTCAGCAGCCATGCCTCACGGGCCCAGCCGCTCCACTGCATGTGGGATCCTCCCGGACCGGGGCACGAACCCGTGTCCCCTGCATCGGCAGGTGGACTCTCAACCACTACGCCACCAGGGAAGCCCCCCAAGGTGAAATTTAACCCTAGTACTTAAAGCCACTGATTATTGGAGAGTCGTGCTGGGAACATCTTTTCTTTTAGGCTCCATTTCTCAACCTAAGGGATTTGATGAATAGCATCCACTCTTCATTATGCAAAGTTCTGAAGGCCTCTGAAGAAAAGAAAAGCAAAATTTGAGTTAAACATTACAAAGAAATAGAGAGAAAATACTAGGGAAGTTTTCACTGTGATTTCAGAATTGATTTGTAGGAAATTCCCAAGAATGAAAGAAAGCCCCTAAGCATGGAAGCTTAATACCCAAACATAACACCAGGCAAATGAGAGTATTTAAGTTGAGTTATTTAGTCATACAAGTATATCTGAATAAATCCCAAATCTCTGCTGGGCCCCTTCTTACTATGTCTGCACACAAACTGGCACCAGCCAGAATGGCAGCTGTGGCAGAGCGGAGAATCAGCAGTGCCTGGGCCCCAGTCAGCAGTGTAGCAGGAAAGTCCCTTCAAAGGGCTTAACTGGCCAAGAGCCTTTGTAGAGCCAGGAGCCAGCGAGAAGGGCACGGCGGACTCTCTCTGGTGCCCACAGCCCCAGACCATGTGTCTCTAGCCCCTGAGAGCACTGCCGAGGCTCTGAGGGAGGCTTTGGGAGGTGGCCAAGACCCTGCAATCAGGTGGGTGGGGTTTGGAGCCACTGTTGTTTGAACATTTATACCAATGTGACCTATTTTGCTAAGCACAGGCTGGAGAAGCTAGATATACCTGTTTAAATGCAAACCCAAAAAACACTAAGGGGTGATTTCTGAGGGGGCGTGGTGATGGGAAAACCATTCCACATTTGATTTCTCTCCCACCTCATGTGGAGGGTCAATGCGTCAGTCTTCCCTAGATTGTGGGAAAAGGACTTGGGAGTCATTGTTTGTTTGTTTGTTTGTTTTTTGCAGTACGCGGGCCTCACTATTGTGGCCTTCCCCGTTGCGTCCAGACGCGCAGGCTCAGCGGCCATGGCTCACGGGCCCAGCCGCTCCGCGGCATGTGGGATCTTCCTGGACCGGGGCACAAACCCATGGCCCCTGCATCAGCAGGCGGACTCTCAACCACTGCACCACCAGGGAAGCCCTCTCTTTGGTTTTGATGAACTATGCCCACTGTAGCCAGCAGAGGGGAGTACTACGTTTCAAAGGGGCAGTCTGAGAACTATTAAAGAATTTAGACAAAGAATTTGAGCCCCCTCCTCACTCCCCACCCCCCTCACATTCTTAGTTACTTGTCTAAAAGAAAAGGTCTTATTTTCTTCTGTTTCCCAGTTCTCGGAAACCTTAAAGAAATTCTGGAATGATTCTGTGGCTGTTATGAGGGAAAAAAATTTTCTTCGTTGGATGGCCTTGAGCAAAATTATACCATCCTACACGCCTCCATCACCAACCCCCTGCCCTGCCAGGCCAAGGCGAACTGGCCTTTCTTTGTCTCCTTCAGTGTCATGTATACCCTCTCTTCTCTCTTTCTCCTCTCACGATCATTTTAAGCTTGCTGTTTAGTTCTGTAATGCAAGTCTTAGCTCCCTGTTAAAAGGAATGTCAGGCGTCAGTGAGCACATGGGGAAAACATTTCAGGGGACAGAGAGCTTTCCCAGCACACCTGACATCAATCATACCTTGAAGGCAGGTCAAGCTAAGTAGAGTCTGAATCTGAATCTCTGGGCCCTGAAGCACCTGCTGCTCTAACCGGAGGTCCTGCCTCCTAGCTCCGGACCCAGCTTTCCATGGTGGTGACAGTCATGGCTTCCAAACTCTTTCTTAACCATGCCTGTAACTAAACGTAATGTGTTCACATTGTAACAAGGGGAAAATACACAAAGGAATTAAAGTCTAAAAGTGGGACTCCTAGCTTTGGGCAGAGACATATTTAAGTGGAGGAGACCACCACATAAGTAGTTTCCTCTTCACCCCTCACTGAAGCCAACCTTGAATCTAACCAGATAATACAGGGCCAGACACACCCAGCCAGGTTTGGGAAGCCACCACCTCTGCCAAATACTGTCTCTTTCACAGAACCCCAGGTGATCTCATCACGGAGGCTACATTCCCTGTTGTCTATTCTGAGCACAGAATCACCTCTGATAACCTTTGCAGGTGATCCTGAGCTCATTCTATCCAGAGCAGCTCCTGTATATTCCACACTGGGCTAAACTCTGACGAGGGGACAGTCAAAGAACCCATGAACCCTCATGAAGCTTTCCACCCCACCTCCTCCCAGGAGCTACCTTCCCTCTCCATGTTTTTCTCATGAACTTTTTTTTTTTTTTTTTTTTTTGCGGTACGCGGGCCTCTCCCTGCTGTGGCCTCTCCCGTTGCGGAGCACAGGCTCCGGACGCACAGGCTCAGCGGCCATGGCTCACGGGCCCAGCCTCTCCGCGGCATGTGGGATCTTCCCGGACTGGGGCACAAACCCGTGTCCCCTGCATCGGCAGGCGGACTCTCAACCACTGTGCCACCAGGGAAGCCCTCTCATGAACTTTTAATGGGCCACTTCAATAGTCCCAGTCCATTGAGCAACACTGAATGCTTGAAAGGGTGATGCCAGACTTTAAGACACACTCTCATTCAAACTTCAGCATGTAATATTTACATCTGCACTGGCTCTCACCAAGGAAGTCAAAGCCATTTATGGACCCTGTCTCATTAGGTCCCACAGCAGCCCTGAAGGCAGAAGAGCAGATTCATTCTATCTGGGAACAAACAGGCTGGAAGAAACTTCCAGGCCTTCTCTGGTATAAGAAAAGAGTTAATCATGGCCATCAATCTGTGCTTTCTAGAAACATTTTGAGTTGATAATTCTAGGGCCATTTTGTGAAACTTGCATGTGCAGGATGATAATCCTCACTCAGGAGCCAATGTTTTCCTATCAAGTTAATGAGGCAAATTAGAACATTGTGAATTCTGTGGCAGGTGTCAGCATAAGGACCAAGGCTTACTTAATAGCCTGCCTAGATGGCCAACCAGATGTAAGCATTGCAAGCCCTAGGAGATTAGTCTCAGGTTAAAAACAGAAATGAGAACAACCTAGACATTTTTATTAGAATGGCAATTCGTTATATAGACAAACGAGGAAAGGTAAGAACCCAGATGCGTGATGGCATATTTAGGGAAATGACAACAGGACAGTGTGTGTCCAGGAGACTGAGGGCAAGTGCAGTGTGAGAAGTGGCTGGAGAACCAGGTGGAGGCCAAACCATACATATCCTGTGACTTTCAGACTTCTAGACTTCTAATGGTTCTCTAAAGAGTTTAAATAGTAAAGAGACCTAATTAGACTTGCGTTTTGAAAGAATCTCTTGGCCTACGAGGAGAAGAATAAGTTAGAGAGACCAGAGTAGGTGCAGGGAAGTCAGGCAGAGGACAGTCCCCTGTACCAGAAGGGTGGCACAGGAGGCAAAGAAAGTCGATGGATTTGGGAGCTATTTAAGAGAGAATATCCTGAGGGAGATGCGGAGAGAAAGGACTCGATACTAGAAATTGGATTTCCCGGTATAAACTTTGGCATCTATTACAGTTCTACAACCCTTGAGCATCCAGGTATCAGGGAGGATAATAAAGGGGGAATCTAACACCTGAATTCTCAGATTCCTACTATGTGCCAGGCACTGCCTCAAGCTCTTATAACCCATAGGTTAATATGGACTTTGAAATAAGAAGGGTTCCAGTTCTGCCTTTATCACGTATTTGACCGTGGACAATTTACTTAACCTTTCTCATCTATATAATGGGGTTAATAATGTCTTTCATTCAGAGTTGTTGTGAAGTTCAAATATATGTGAGATACTTAATATGAGTTACTTAGGGTGAGGCCTGGCGCATACTAAACACTCAGCAAACGGCAGCTACTACTATGAGCATGTATTATCGCATTTAATCTTCACATTATCTCTGGGATATACAAATCATTGGCTCTGTTCTATAGAAGAAGACACTTGGGCTCAGAGAGGTAAGTAATTTACCCAGAATTTTCACTTCTGGCCCACGGTGGAGTTACAGGAATCAGAATTACCCTCTCACTGTAAACAACCAGAAAACTAGACAAAAATATAGAAGACAAATGTTGTTAGACATTGGACGACAGGCAGCCCAAGTCTGTGATCCCTAAGAGAAGGAAACAAAGGAAGTGAGACCTGCCATTGCCCTGGTTCTGCCTGGAGGCACATGCTAGACCATGGCACAGGGAGAGCCCAGTGGTCTTGCTGAGTTGAGGAGAGAATCAGAGTTCAGGGGCCGGGGATTGAGAGTAGTGGAATTAGTGGGGCTGAATTCCAGGGAGGGTGGGGTTACAAAGGAGAAAGGGCTTGGGGGTCCCCTTGAATCTTTGTTGTAGGGTATACATGAGGAGTGAAACTCCATGAAAACATGAACACACAGAAGAGAAATGGAAGATACTTAAAAAAAACCCAAATGGGGGACATCCCTGGTGGTCCAGTGGTTAAGACTTTGCCTTCCAATTGCAGTGGGTGTGGGTTTGATCCCTGGTCAGGGAGCTAAGATCCATGCCTCGGGGCCAAAAAAATCAAAACATAAAACAGAACAATATTGTAACAAATTCAAGACTTTAAAAATGGTCCACATCAAAAAAATCTTGGGCTTCCCTGGTGGCGCAGTGGTTGAGAATCTGCCTGCCAATGAAGGGGACACGGGTTCGAGCCCTGGTCTGGGAAGATCCCACATGCCGCGGGGCAACTGGGCCCGTGAGCCACAATTACTGAGCCTGCACGTCTGGAGCCTGTGCTCCCCAACAAGAAAGGGCGCGATAGTGGGAGGCCCGCGCACCGCGATGAAGAGTGGCCCCCGCTTGCCACAACTAGAGAAAGCCCTCGCACAGAAACAAAGACCCAACACAGCCATAAATAAATAAATAAATAAATTAAAAAAAAAAATCTTAAAAAAAAAACAAAACCCAAATGGAACTTCTAGAGATGGAACTAACAGTAGACTATATACTGCAAAAAAAAACAAACAAACAAGATTACTGAACTTGAGACACAGAAATAGAAACCAGCGAAAGTGGAGCAGAGGGAAAAAAAGACTTTAAAAACTGAACAGAGCCTCAGTGATCTGTGGGACAATATCAAGTGATCTAACATAATTGGAGCCTCCCCAAAACAAGGGAAGGCACACAAAAAATTCTGAAGAAAGGAATCGCCATTGTAAATCAACTATACTCTAATATAAAATAAAATTTAAGAAACACTACTATATATAAAACAGATAATCAACAAGGACCCACTGTATAGCACAGGAACTCTGCTCAATATTCTGTAATAACCTATGTGGGAGAAGAATCTGAAAGAGAATGGACATATGTATGTGTATAACTGATTCACTTTGCTGTACACCTGAAACTAACACAACATTGTAAATCAACTATACTCTAATATAAAATAAAATTTAAAAAAAAAGAATCACCAAAATTTTCCCAAGTTTGATACTATTTGAAGTAAAAAATAATAACAATGTCTTATGGGGTTTATAACATACGTCGAAGTAAAATGTGTGATCACACTAGCTTAAAGGATGGGAGAGAAGAAATGGAAATACTTTGTTGTGAGGTACTTAAATTTTACATGGAGGTGTATAGTAACATTTGAAAGTATTCTAGGATACGTGGTTTAGCCAAGGTTGCACATATGGAGCTGGGATTCAAATCATGTGTTCTAGCTGGCAAAGCCTCACATGGAGAGAGAAGATGGGAGAACAAACTCACATCGACTTAGAGCCATACACGCTCCAAGACAGAGTTTTACCAAAGGCTGTGGGAATTAAGCTCTTTTATCCCTGTAATGGGTAGAATTATGTCCCCTAAAAAGATATGTTCAAGTCCTAACCCCCCGTACCTGTGAATGTGACCTTATTTGGAAATAAGGTCTTTGCAGGTGTAAACAAGTTAAGATGAGGTCAGACTAGATTAGGGTGGGCCCTAAATCCAGTGACTGGTGTCCTTATAAAAAAGAGGGAAATTTGGACACGCAGGGAAAATACCATGTGACAGTGGCGGCAGAGAATGGAGTGTTTACATCTATAAGCCAAGGAACACCAAGGGTTGCGAGCACTACAGAAGCTGGAGGAGGTTGGGAGGGACCCTCCCCTATGACCCCCAGAGGGAGCATGGCCCTGCTCACCCCTTGATTTTGGACTTCTAGCCTCCAGAACCATGAGAGAATACATTTCTATTTTTTTTCTTGTTTTTAAGTCGAAATATAGTTGATTTGCAATGTTTCAGGTGCATTATAAGATAGTGAATATAGTTCCCTGTGCTATACTGTAGGTCCTTGTTGATTATCTATTTTATATATAGTAGTGTATATCTGCTAATCCCAAATTCCCAGTTTTTCCTTACCCCTCCCCTTCCCCTTGGTAACCACAAGTTTGTTTTCTCTCTGTGAGTCTATTTCTGTTTTGTAAATACGTATCATTTATTTAGATTCCACATATGTGATGTCATATGATATTTGTCTTTCTCTGCGTTTCTATTATTTTAAGTCTCCAAGTTTGTGATACTTTGTACAGCAGCCCTTGGAAACTAATATAATCTCTAAAACTTTCTTTTCCCTGACGTCACCAGTCTTTTTTTTTTTTAATTTATTTATTTTATTTTTGGCTGCATTGGGTCTTCGTTGTGGTGTGTGGGCTTCTCATTGCGGTGGCTTATATTGTTGCATAGCGTGGTCTCTAGGCGTGTGGGCTTCAGTAGTTATGGCGCGCAGGCTCAGTAGTTGTGGCTCACGGGCTCTAGAGCGCAGGCTCAGTAGTTGTGGTGCACGGGCTTAGCTGCTCTGCGGCATGTGGGATCCTCCCAGACCAGGGCTCGAACCCGTGTCCCCTGTATTAGCAGGCAGACTCCCAACCACTGCGCCACCAGGGAAGCCCACCAGTCTTTTTTTTTTTAACATTAAAAAATTTTTTTAAATACATTTTCTTTTTTTAAAATTTTATTTATTTATTTTTGGCTGTGTTGGGTCTTTGTTGCTGTGCATGGTCTTTGTTGTGGCGAGCGGGGGCTATTCTTTGTTGCGGTGTGCAGGCTTCTCATTGCAGTGGCTTCTCTTGTTGTGGAGCATGGGCTCTAGGCGTGCGGGCTTCAGTAGTTGCAGCACGCGGGCTCAGTAGTTGTGGCTCGCTGGCTCTACAACACAGGCTCAGTAGTTGTGGCACACGGGCTTAGTTGCTCCGCGGCATGTGGGATCTTCCCAGACCAGGGCTCGAACCCGTGTCCCCTGCATTGGCAGGCGGATTCTAACCACTGCGCCAGCAGGGAAGTCCAGTCCCCAGTCTTTATAAGCTTAAAAAGCTCTGGGGGCCCAGGTGTGAAGAGAATGCTGAAAGCAGGGCTCTAAGCCGACAAAATAAACCAGCCTCAGGATCTAAGAGCCATGAAGGAGGGAACTGGTTGGACTGGTTTTCCCATAAAACTCAGTGACTTTAATCCCAACCAGGTTGAATTTTAAAGTTAACTGATTCAGTGAGTGGGCCTGAGCAGCTGTGTGTGAGGTCCTGTGCTAAGCCCACTGGGGAAAAGCCGGAGGAGTCACATGCCCTCTGTCTGTGAGGAGCTCTTTCTAACAGGACTCGTCTGAGTGCAAGGTGTAATGGAATCCATGAGTGATTAATCAAAGTGTGACTAACAGGCTGTAGAGGCTCCAAATCAAGAGAGTGATTCATTCCACCTGGAAGAGGATCAGCCAGCCCCTCCTCAGAGGAGGAGGCGGGGGTGGAGGAGGAGATGTCAGCAAATAATGCCTGACTGTGGAGTCCACAGCCCAGAGGAGATACCAGTCTTATGAGCTGATCAGAGACCAACAGAGGAAAGCAAATCTGCCAGGAATGCTGGTGTTTTTCTGGGGAGTGTTTCACCACCAATTAGGTAGTGCTCTCCGCTCTGTGGAGAGGTATAAAGCTGTCCAGCCCCTGCTTGATTGGGGGCAATTCTTTGGGCTCTTGGAATCTTCTCTTCTTTTTCTACCTGGTTTTCCACTCACAGTCAGTTTTCCTCACCACCTTCTGCAGAGGACGAGGAAGGTGGCGAAGTGGAGAAGGTATGGGGGGATGTGCAGCTGCTAATGAATGACCCCTTAACAACTACGTTTTCTTCGAGAGCTGGTGGTGTAAAGAGGGGACAGGCCCTTGTCTGACATTTGCAGTTTCCAGGGTAAGAATATAGCCTGCTTGTCCGAGCTCCATCCACACTGCCAATAAGTGACACTCCTTGGCCCCAGGTGGGCCTCTTCAGTGGCATGGCCCACATGGAAAAGGGACCCAGAGTCTGGAAAAGGGACCCAGAGAAGAAACCATGTCAGCCCTGAAAGCAGACTTGACCCTTTTGAGAAAGGAATTTTGACGTGCCAGAATGTGGTCCAGAAGCAAGGCGAAGGTTCCAGTGGGCATATTCTCTTGGCCCTGTTGGTCCCTTGTCCCATGGGAAGGGACATGGCTGGGATAGGCCTAGAGCAGGACCCTCTAAAGCCTGGGACCTCAAGCTGACTGACCCTTAGATTTATCTAAGGTAGAACTGGGCAGGAGCACTCTTAAACTCAGCACGTACTGACATTGTTTCTTGGTTTTGTTCTGGTAGCTGGATGAACTAATACCGATCATCACAATAGACTATATGAAGAATTTCACTGAAGGTAAATTGTCTGAGGCAGTGGCTCTCAACTGGGGGCAATTTTGCCATCGAGGGGCATTTGGCAATGTCAAGAGACATTTGGATTGTCACATTTGGGGGATGCTACTGGCATCTAGTGGCTAGAGGCCAGGATGTTGCAAAATCTCCTACTACCCTACAATCCGACAGAACAGCCCCCCTGCAACAATGATCCAGCTCCAAATATCAATAATGCTGAGTGTTTGATAAGTGAATTTTAATATCTTGAGCCTGTGCATTTGGACCTGCCTGCTGCAGGATGCTGCGCCTGGAAAGTATAAGATCACAGGCAGTCAGGGCTCCTAAAGAAGGACCCAGAGTGACTACTTCCAGAAAAAAAAAATGGGTCAGTATCAGCAGAAAAGCAACTTGATGGCGAACTTGGAACTGTACTATCAGCCTCAGCAAGTGCACTTGAGGCCCAGCAATTGGCCATGCCAGGCTCCCATGAGACCAACCAGTCCTGAACCATGGATCCCTCTTCCTTGTGCAACTTTGCCGCCACTGCCTCCCACCCCCAATCCCCTTGTCTTTGGTCTTCACAGGAGCAGCTCTCATTCAACTAAATCTCCAAGGTTGAAACGAATTGGCTGAGTTTTCTTTACAGCTTAACACCATGCCCCACAGTGTCTACTTTTCTTTTATCAGACTCTACACCTCAGGACGCAGACAGAATTTGGACTTAGGTCTGTATGGTCAACAGAGCAACCAGTACTATCTCCCCAGAGCAGCCAGGAGTCTGGGAGAGATGCTATGGGCAACACTTTACCAAATGTTTCTGTCTTCCCTCTTGCCCAGAGCAGAAAGTGGTGGTCAGGACTGGTTGGGTTCTAAACACCAAGCCCCCTTTACCCCTTCCCCAGGTTGATGACAACTTTTTAAGGTGAGAATATTGCAGCCACTTAATTCTTCTAGACATAAAATAATCAGTAGCTGTGTCCACTCTGAGCCTGTGAGCAGGATGGACCAAGTTCAACTACCACTGCCTTGTCTGCACTGTACGGCCTGGGATCCCAGCAGTTCTGGGGTCTAAAGGCTTTTCAGTTTCCTAAAACTTCCTCTATGTCCAATAATATTTTTCTCTGAAAATTTCCCCAGTAATTAGCTAAGTGAAAAGGAAAAGGTGTACCTTTATTGACACTCAATTCTTTTTTTTTTTTTTTTTTTTTTTTTTTTTTTTGACACTCAATTCTTGATTAGTCTAGGAGGAATCCTCCCATTTTAGATATCACCAGCTTCCTCTTTTGTTCCACTGTTCTTCATTCATTCATAAATATTTATCTGACATCTCCCAGGTCCCTTAGCACAGGGGTGTACAGTGGTGAAGGGCCATTTTCCTGTATAATATTACCCAGGCTGACTCCAAGATTTGACATCTCAGTCATGAAAAGGGGAAAAAGTTTTAATGAAATACATGTCATGCAATTTCACCAGTGTAAAAACAACATCCCAGGAAGATAATTCTTTATACCTCATTTATTTGGGTGATATATGAAGGAGACTTAAAAATAGTGATATCATCCTAGAAAGGGAAGGGAAGGATCCTGAGTGACTGGTTGTTTTTTTTTTTTTTTTTTTTTGCTGTACGCGGGCCTCTCACTGCTGTGGCCTCTCCCGTTGCGGAGCACAGGCTCCGGACACACAGGCTCCGCGGCCATGGCTCGCGGGCCCAGCCGCTGCGCGGCATGTGGGATCTTCCGGGACAGGGGCACGAACCCGTGTCCCCTGCATCGGCAGGCGGACTCTCAACCACTGCGCCACCAGGGAAGCCCCGACTTTTTTTTTTTTTTTTTTTTTTTGTGGTACGCGGGCCTCTCACTGTTGTGGCCTCCCCCGTTGCGGAGCACAGGTTCCGGAAGCGCAGGCCCAGCAGCCATGGCTCACGGGCCCAGCTGCTCCGCGGCACGTGGGATCCTCCCAGACCGGGGCACGAACCCGTGTCCCCTGCATCGGCAGGCGGACTCTCAACCACTGCGCCACCAGGGAAGCCCTGGTTGTTTTTTTTTAAAAACACCTTGATCTCGCGCATTTCCTACAAGTAAATAGGCGTCCATCTTTCAAGATCTGAGAACTACTAGTGAGTGGCAGTTTTATGGAGAAATAGAACAAAGCTTTCTTTCTGTAGTTAAGGATATATTAGCTTGACGTTGTTTTTTAAAAAAAAGTTTCCACTGACCTTAAAACACTGAGATCTATGAAATTGGATACTGGAGGATGAGGGAATCCCAAGGTTGTGTACACAGAGCCACATCGACAAAAAAAGAAAAGGAAAATGACAAAAGGGGGCCGCCGCCTGAAAGACTAGGAATCCTGGTCTCTGCAGGGATCCCAGGGGACTGCGAGGCACACGGCCCCATTCATGCCACGTGACCCTTCTCTCAGCCTCCCCAGCCTGCCTGGAGACAAAGGAGACGGGAGGAGACTTGAGGACAAAGAGCTGTAGAAACCAGCCCTCGGGTGAGAGATTCTGCCTTTGTTTTTGATCTCACCCCAAGGAAGTTAAAAATTAACCCAAGCTGGTAAGAGGACTTAAGACTGTAAAGGCTGTGAGGATCCTTAAGGGTCCCTGCTCCTCCAGTCTGTTCGCCGTTCTGAGACCAGAGAGCAGACGAGAAAGACTTTCATGACAAGCTTGAGCCCCGCCCCCCGGGCTGAGCGTTTGTGCCTTAAGTTCCCTGTGCCCCGGCCGACTCGTTACAGAAGAGAAACTGTGCAAATGAGTGTCACCGAAAAGCCAAGTGGTGGGAAAGGAGATCTTTTGTTATTTGATGTTGTTCAGAAAAATGCAAACATCATGATAATGAGGCCAGACTAGAACAGGTTGGGAAAGCAGGACATTGATTCAGGTCCCTGCATGGCCGTGGAATCCATTTCCTCTGGGTATGGTGAAACTATTTCCTCTAGCTTCAAATTTATGATGATATTCGTTATTCGGAGTGTTTGTGAGTTTCTCCTTCTCACTCTCTTCTCCCCCTGCCCCCTCCCGGCTGCCCCCCCACACACACACTGAGAGTGAGATGCTGTTTAGAAATCATATCTCTGTTGAACAGACTATGAAATTAAATTTTGGAGAAAAAGCATAAAAATCCCAGTTCTGGGCTTCCCTGGTGGCGCAGTGGTTGAGAGTCCGCCTGCCGATGCAGGGGACACGGGTTCGTGCCCCGGTCCGGGAGGATCCCACATGCCGTGGAGTGGCTGGGCCCGTGAGCCATGGCCGCTGATCCTGCGCGTCCGGAGACTGTGCTCCGCAACGGGAGAGGCCACAACAGCGAGAGGCCCGTGTACCGCAAAAAAAAAAAAAAAAAATCCCAGTTCTACAACTCGATGTTGAGTTTATCTGCCTAGTCTTTTTATTAGTGGTTTTGTACTGGTTTCCCACCTGCTCTCTTCCCCTCTGATTTCTATTCTGGCCGATGGAGAGGAATCTTGGAGTTGCAGGCTCTTCTAATCCTTTTCCAATCTTAGAGTGAGGATGTCCATTGATGAGGTCAGTTTCTCGAAACCTGCCCGGTAGGCAGATATAAGGAAACGGCATGTCATATGTTTTCTTTGGTTGCGTATTAGTCTGTCATTAGTTCTAAGGACACCATTTTCCTTTACTTTTCACTTTTTTGAAATTGAGATAATTTGCAAACAATAAAGTGCACAGATCTTAGGGGTAAGGTTCAGGGAGTTTCTTTTGTTTTGTTTAAGCATCTTTATTGTGGTATAATCTACACACCATTAATTAACTTAAGCATACATTTCAATGAGTTTTAGTAAGTTTATGGAGTTACAACCATCACCACAATCTAATTTTAGGACATTTCTCTCATCCCAAATCTGTCAACGTATTTTTTTTTTAATAAATTTATTTATTTATTTATTTATGGCTGTGTTGGGCCTTCATTGCTGCATGCAAGCTTTCTCTAGTTGCGGAGAGCGGGGGCTACTCTTTTTTCATTGCGCGGGCTTCTCATTGCGGTGGCTTCTCTTGTTGCAGAGCACGGGCTCTAGGTGAGCAGGCTTCAGTAGTTGTGGCACGTGGTCTCAATAGTTGTGGCTCGTGGGCTCTAGAGTGCAGGCTCAGTAGTTGTGGCGCACGGGCTTAGTTGCTCTGCGGCATGTGGGATCTTCCCAGACCGGGGCACGAACCCGTGTCCCCTGCATCGGCAGGCGGACTCTCAACCCCTGCGCCACCAGGGAAGCCCACAAGTTACAATTTAATGCCAAGCCAGCCCTGTGCTTCAGGGTGGTGATTTGACAGGTACCGAAAAACCATGCTACCTCAAACACCTCCCTCAAAGACATGTTTCTATGCCTAAGATTCCTATCATCACTTGCCTCTTTTGGATAACAATTGTCTCCAGAAGGCCTGAATTAAAATGTAAATATTGGGCTTCCGTGGTGGCGCAGTGGTTGAGAGTCCGCCTGCCGATGCAGGGGACAGGGGTTCGTGCCCCGGTCCGGGAAGATCCCACATGCCGCGGAGTGGCTGGGCCCGTGAGCCATGGCCGCTCAGCCTGCGCGTCCGGAGCCTGTGCTCCGCAACGGGAGAGGCCACAACAGTGAGAGGCCCGCGTACCGCAAAAAAAAAAAAAAAAAAAAAAAAAAATGTAAATATCTAACCTTGGAGATGTCACTCACTAGCACATTGTCTTTAATAGTTTCCTAGCAGGGAGCTTGGGCCTAGGATTCTGTCCAGGGAAAGAGTCAGAGAACCTAGCATCCAACTTTGGGGTGCAGATTACATGGAGTACCCCCACCACGTCTGTGACAGAGGAGGGGTGGAGCATAAAGCAGGAGTCCACTGGGCTGGGCACCTGTGGCGTGGGGCCGGGAATGCCTAACTGGGCCAGAGTGCATCTCCCGAATGGAGCTATAGCATAGAGCCTTCGCAAACTAACACAGCGCTGCTGGGTATGAACCAAGTATTAGAGTGAATTCCCATCTGACCAAGAGGCACAAATGACTGGTCCAAGGGTACACTCAGAGCGTTGTCTGAGTGGTGACTAGAAGCTGGGTCAATGCTCTTTGCAGGCTGTTCTACTTTCAGAAATAAGTGCTGATTCCATTGCAATTACAAAGAGAACCAAAGCAGGAGAGCAGAGGAGAAACAATTTAGGAGGGAACCAGGGGGCTTTATTAACTCAAGCCCTCAAGAGTCATGGGGAGATGGGTCGATGTGGTGTGGCCCTTGACCCACAACCAATATAGCTTCTGAATTCTCAGCCATGTGTACATAAACATACATGCCCATGTGCAACATACCTATGCTCAAGTGCCTCCACATATATAATTCCAATTGTTTTTTTTTCTATAAGTTTCCTGCTAGGGTGGGGTAGGAGTCAGAAGTCAGCAGCCTCCCAAAGTGAGTGGAAAGATCATGGCTAACAGACAGGGTCCTCTCCTCTACCAAGCTCCAGCAGGAAGCAGACAGGGAGGGTTCCAATGGTTGTAAGGGCTTGGCTGCTTTATTATGTTCATTCTTATGGGCATTTTTACAAGAAAAAAGCAAAGTACAAAATATTGTATAGCTTCTCAGAAAGTATGACATCCTATTTTAAAGAATGAAGGCCCCCTGTAAAGATGAACACCTAACTACAAGCTCCTTTGGGAATTAGTCCAAAGTTATTAAGTGCCTGAGCTTATCTGATACACAAATGTTTATTTCTCTAAGTTTTGACAACCAAGACATAAGCTTTGGGGTTGATAGCACTGAAGCTACATGACGTGGGGAAAGAGTATAGGTTTTGGTGTCACAGACCTAGGGTCAAGCCTTAGCACCACCATTCACTAACGAGATTTTGGGCGTTACTTAAGTTTGTTTAACCAGTTCTCTCACTTGTAAAATAGAAATAAGTGAAACAGTCTCTGTGAAGATTAAATAAGATAATGTGAAGAACGCACCTTGTGAGTGCGTACCGAATGTTCATTTTCTCTTCTTTTCCTTTCTAAATGGTCAGCTGAATTAACAAACCACTAAGGAAGATTTCTGACCAGGAGCCAAACAAGGCTCTGCAAACTTTTTTTTTTTTTTTTTTTTTTTTTTTTTTTTTTTTTTTGCTGTACGCGGGCCTCTCACTGCTGTGGCCTCTCCCGCTGCGGAGCACAGGCTCCGGACACACAGGCTCCGCGGCCATGGCTCGCGGGCCCAGCCGCTGCGCGGCATGTGGGATCTTCCGGGATAGGGGCACGAACCCGTGTCCCCTGCATCGGCAGGCGGACTCTCAACCACTGCGCCACCAGGGAAGCCCGGCTCTGCAAACTTTTGAGGGGAAGAAGAATCCAAAAAAGTAAGCTGAGAAAGAGAAAACAGCCTGTTTCATTAACATTGACAATGATCTAGAACTGGGTAGTAGCCAGACCCATCCAGATCCTATTAATTCTACACACTGGAGTTATCGGTGTGGGTATATGTCTGGCCACTGAAGCTGGAAACTCATCGACTGAGAACCCTAAGAATTCTGTCTTACTGACACAGAATCTCCACAGAAGCAGAATGGAGACCCACAGTGTGACTGTTGATTAAAACAGAATCATTTTAATCTCCCCTCCAACTGGTTCTGAATCATTTTAATCTCCCCTCCCCTCCCCTCCAATTGGTTCTGAAATATCATTAGGTAATTCTGGATCCCCTTAAGGCTTACTCATTGGCCAACTTTCGCATTTTTGCCCCCTCTTTATGCCCCCAAATGAATTTACCTATGCTTTCAGATGGACCTATTTCTACGGGGTTAACTAGCTTGGATGGCATATAAGCCGAGCTATGGCTGTGTCCTTATCTACACTTGTGAAATTCCACTGGTTAGCGATCTCCATTCAACACACCTGCAGCTTTCTCCTACAAAGCCTTTTGGACCTAAGGATAGAAGCAGAGCGTGATGTCCTCCATGTTCACATGGCTTACTAACCCTTCATCAGTCTGAGATATTCTTTGAACTATTCGCAGCATTTAGACCCGCATGCTATTTTTTCTGGGCTGTCTTTTTGACCAAAGAGGAGATAGAAATTGGTCCCTAACAGTACTCCAACTGTGTAAGTGACTCAACTCACCACGCATTAGCTCCTAGCTGTATTCCAGCAAGTTCTGTCAGCAGCTGACCACAGGGGAAAATGCTAACTGTAGATTTGTTCTCTACAGGACTTTGTATCATCACCATCATCACACCACCCCTATTATAACCTGCTGCTTGTTCACCTAATAAATCTTCTGTGGAAATGATAATGTGGTCATTACTTTATCACAAGACTTCCCTACAAACTCCTGGAAGTACCCTAAGTGTGCATTTTTATACTTTGTTGTTTCCTTATCATGCTTTGTAAACTGCCAATGCATTCATTCTCAACCAGCAACATGAGAACCCAGGGCCACCATCCTGTTGGGCCCTGTCCAGTTACCAGGAGAGGGAACTTCCTCACAATTGTGTATGTATACTTGGTTGCTTCAGAGATGTCATTAAACATAAACACTGAAAAAAGCTCTCAGGTTTCATCAAGGCTGTTGCCAACACCATAAATGACCCATCATAAAGACCCCACCCCTCTCTGATACTGATAAGGCAAAGGTTAAGGTCCATCTCTGTTTGTTACACTCTTATTTCCTTCGGTCTAGGCCAGAATACAATTTCTGGAACCAACTGATTCCTCTCTCAGCTGTCTTTAAGAACACTGTATTCTTTTTACACTGTTGAATTAACTCATACACAAAGTAAATGCCCAATATTTGTTAATGATCATGACTCAATCATTCAGGTGGTTATGAGCTAAGACTGGTCACTCCATAGCCCCTGTGTTACCATACTCTCCCAAGAGACAACAGCCACCCCTCTCCATAAGATTGTCACCACCACTACACTCTGCGGGGGTGGGCAGTCATTCTGAAGCTCCTGGACCTTCCTGCTAACTATCCAAAATCCACACATCTCGGGCTGATTTCCCATCTCCCTCCAAAAGCCTGTCAGGTTAATCCTGTCATGCTTTATATCTCATTTGCCTCAGTCACTGCCAGGAAAACAAGCCCTCTAGGAGACCCAGCATCAACACCGGACACTCATCCCAGAATCCCTGAGTTCATCGCCTTATCTGATCCAACCCTTCCCTGCCCCTCCCTGAACTCTTCCACTGTGCCCTTTGCAACTCCAGATCCGTCACCATCAAACATCCTGGTAACCTCCTCTTCTTTGAACATTCCCTCCATCTCCTGGCAGTAAGTGAAACTGGTGGTCCCTGATTATCCCATCTCCCAAGCAGCCCTCTCAGGTGGGAGGTATTCATATCCCAGGCACCTAAGGGCCAGGGGGTATAGTAGGTGTGCTGCTTGCCTTTTCCAAATTATTTCTTTCCTCTCCTCCTTCTAAACATCCAGCTCCTTTGAAGTCCCTCCTATCACCTCCTGTCCTTCCAGATCACTTACTCAAGAACTCCCATTGTCACAGCTCTTCAACCTTGTCTGGCAGCTGCTTTTCTCTCCTCTCGTCTTCACTTCCAAACCCTGCATAGGTCCCTTGGCCCAGCATTTTCATCCCACTTCTGCAAACATCTTCCCTAACAATTTTGTCCTTCTCTCTTCTGTCATATTGGCCTGAAATATCCCATTCTCTTTGAACCCAACTTCCTAACTTCTCAGAGCCTGCACCCAAGCAGCTGGTCATTGCTGGAGGAAATCACACAAAGTAGTTGAGAGATTTCACTTTGAGTTGGTGATCATGAACCTCAAATGAACACTGCATACTGCCTGGCAAATACTATCAAGTTTTCTGGGAAAGTTCACTTTCCCACTCTAAAATGACTTTCTCCATTTTTCCTCAAAATCTCCCACATTGCAAAGTTTTAAGGAAAAATAGAATGTTTACATAACCTCAAAGTATCTCCCCCAGAATATCTATTAAAATTCTGATGGTTTTAGGGAACTCCCTGGTGGTCCTGTGGTTAGGACTAGGCGCTTTCACTGCTGTTTTGGGTCCTGGTTTGAACCCTTGTCAGGGAACTAAGATCCCGAAAGCCACGTGGCATGGTCACCCCCAACCAAAAAAAAAAAAAAAAAAAAGCAAACAAAAAAAACCTAACTCTGATGGTTATTTTAAATTAATTAATTAAATTTAATTTATTAATTTATTTTTTGGCTGCGTTGGGTCTTCGTTGCTGCACGGGCTTTCTCTAGTTGCCTCGAGCGGGGCTACTCTTTGTTGCAGTGCACAGGCTTCTCATTGCAGTGGCTTCTCTTGTTGCAGAGCATGGGCTCTAGGCACGTGGGCTTCAGTAGTTGTGGCACACGGGCCAGTAGCTGTGGCTCACGGGCTCTAGAGCGCAGGCCCAGTAGTCGTGGTGCACAGACTTAGTTGCTTCGTGGCATGTGGGATCTTCCCGGACCAGGGCTCGAACCCTTGTCCCCTGCATTGGCAGGCGGATTCTTAACCACTGTGCCACCAGGGAAGCCCTGATGGCTTTAACATCTGTCCACAGTTTCTTTTATACTTCATCATTCAGGAGGTGATACTTAACTTCCCTCCCCTTGAGTGTGGGCTGGATAGAGTGACTCAAATGAATAGAGTATGAAAATGGAAATGTAGCAACTTCACAGTGGGAAAACCTGGCAGACACCACCTTATACAAATGATCCAAGTAATAAATCATGTTGATATCTTGTACCCCCGATATGATTCAATGAGAAGTGTGTAACACCTCTGTGGCATTCTTCCCCCAAACACATAACCTCTGACTACTCATGAGAAAACCTCACACAAACCCCAACTGAGGGACATTCCACAAAACTGTACTATACAAAATACTCTTCACAAGTGTCAAGGTCATGAGAGAAAAGGAAAGACTGAGAAGTTGTCACAGATTGGTAGACACTAAGGAGATATGATGCCTTAATGCAATACGAGACCTTAGATTGGATCCTGGAACAGTAAAAGATCATTAGTGGAAAAACTGGGAAATTCCCAATAAAGTCAACAGCTTAGTCAATAATATTGTACCAACGTTAACTTCTTATGGTTATGTGAGATGCTAACACTCGGGGATACTGGGGACAGAACGTACGAGAACTCTATACCATATTTTCATCTCTTTCATAAAATCTAAAATTATTTCAAAATAAAATTTAAAATAACACATATCTCCTCATCCTCATACCCTTTTTGCAGCTGGTGACCTCACCTCATACATCCTTGATAAAATAAAATGGTCAGAGGAGTTTCATTCTCCACCACCACATTAGCTAGTATATCTGCATCTGCCTCCATCCTTCTGTTACGGTAGGAAATCTGTCCCTGCTCTTCTCAAGGGCTCACCCCTCCACTCTGGGTCCCATCCTCTCTCCTCTCTCCCTTTCTCAATGTTGTCCCTCCTCTAGTTATTCCTCATCTCCCCTATTTGGTCAATCTCCCCTCTCTCCTGGATCATTTCTATCATCATAGAAACATGTTATATTATCCCTCGGATTAGTAAGACCCTTCCCTGAGCCCTCATGTCTCTCAGGTTACTACCTTATTTCTCTCATTGCCTTGGCTACATAATTTCCAGGGCCCAGTACAAATTGAAAATATGTGTTCCTTATTAAAATATTAAGAATTTCAATATTGTTACAGTAGAGCATTATACCAAGTATGGGGCCCTTCTAAGCATGGGGTCCTATATGACTGTGCAGGTTGTATACCCATGAAGCTGGCCTTAAGTGCTAGACTAGGCAAACTAATTTATGGTGGAAAAAATCAGAATTGGGATTGCATTTGGAAGGAGCAGGGATGATTTGAAAGAGAAAAATAGAACTTTCTGAAAGTGATGGTTATATTTATCTTGATAAGAGTCCATATCACAGGTGCATGAATTTGTCAAACTCATTTAATGTTACACTTACATTTTTTTTCTCCTTATTCTTTCACCACACCAAAAAACCCTCTAAGCAAACACTGATCTCTACATAATGATATTCGTACTGAAGTAGTTAGAGAAAAATGTGTAATGAAGCCTGCAGTTGACTTGGAAATGCATCAAAATAATAAGACAGATGAGTAGATAAATGGATAGTTATGTGATGAAGCAAGTACAGTAAAACATTAATGGTATAATCTAAGGCTGGATCTCTTCTCTCAACAACTTGATAGAAGTAGACACAAAATCAAAAGGAATTTTCAAGACCTGAAAAATACCATCAACCAACCTGAACACTCCACCTCACAAAAGTTATTCTTTTCGAGCGCACATGGAACATTCACCAAGACAGACCATATGCTGGGGATGAAAGACACCTTAAGAAAGTGGTTGCCTCTGAAGGAACGAGAATCAGGACAGGAAGGAAGCTCTTATTTTTTATTTTAAACTTTATAGTACTACTTGACTTTTATACTATGTACATGCATTTCTTTGATAAAAGTAAAACTTTACTGTATTATTTTAATTATAATAGATATCACTTAAAAAGCATGTACATATTGATATTAATGTACTAAATAGTATACTAAGTGCTTATTATGTGGTGCTTTGTATTTTATAAAATAATCTCAGGGGTAGAAAGATACGAAAAGGGTTTTTTCACGGTAGGGGATAGGCATTTTGCTTTGGAGACAAAGTTTACTTTAATGACAAACATAATGACACTTGATAAAAAATTATACACACATATGTAAATGTATTAAGGTGGACTCTGAATATACAGACTATTTTTATAAACCTAAACCATGATGAATAATATCTCCCACTCTGCAGGGAGTACATCCTATGAAACCAGGTTCTTTAGGATATGTGAGAAGTAATGAACAAGTAATATGAATACCAAACTGTTAACAAGGATTATCTAGGAGAGAGAGGGGTTTGCTGAATAGTGGTCAAAAAGAGCTTTCATTCTTCATTCTATATAATGTACTTTTGTTTTCTACTAATGTATTATTCATGAAATAACTAAACTTTTAAGAACTAGTGGCCCTTTATAGCAAATGTTTACACATTACACTCTCCTCTAGCCATCTGCAAGAATAACATTCATCCCATTTAAGGTTTCATTAAATTTTACATATTACACACATATACACACACACATACTCTAAAATCTGTGTGAAGAAACTATACTATAGAATATTAAATAAGTAATTTTCTTAAATAGTACCCCTAATTGTTTCTTTTTAAGGAACATGATAACTAACTTTTCTCCTATACTATTTATATTTAACATGTTATCTTTTTGATTTAGAAGTATCTCTTAACATTCAAGAGAAAGTCACAACCAAAATCCCTAACCTAGCAATACTTTGCACTACCCATTATATCTTTTCTTAACTAGCTTCTCTCCTTTTCTATCCATTCTTTAGCTTTGATGTTGGTTTTTTAATTGGGTTCTTAACTGACAGGCTGCAAGAGTTTGGTCAGAAAAGTTTAAATACAATTTTTAATATTGTCATATTTTTTCTTAGTCAAAATTCTATATCAAACTGACTACTGTGAAAATTAAAAAGCAACACCTGTAAATTTTAAGAACAATTTAAAGCATATACTTAGTAGGAAATCTTACCAAGATTTTACGAAATGTTCTTAAATATGGCACTGGAACTAAAAAAGATTCACAAAGCATAAAATGAGAGCAATTTTGAGCAGTGACAAATTGAGAAGGTGTTAAAGACCTATAAAAATAAATAATATCTTGGATGTATACTCAGATACTATGAGTCGGATTAGTGTGGTGTTTTGTCATTTATTTAATAATCATGTTTATTCAATTCACATTATTGAAATGAACCATTTAATAAACAGCCGTCAAGTTATAAAAAGATGAGGTTTTTCTTGATTAGGTAGGTAACAGATTTAGACCTGGCAATGGAACATTTTGCAAATAAAGCCACAATAACCGGTTTTATTCTTGGGAAAAGTGTGTGTAGTTTGGGGGCAGGCAGTGTGTAACTTTCTGAAGACATCCAAAATGCAGAAGATAACAAAAATCGGGTTGATAGTTGTTCCTGACTTGATAGTGCTATTCTTTCCATTTACAGAAATTTTTGAACAGATCACAAAGTTCCAGAACTAGGTCTAGCTCAGATTTACAGATTTAAAATATTGATAGGATTTCCTTAATATGTCAATAATTAAATAGTTAAATAACTTATTTAACGTCCAACTAAAATTCACATTATACTGGTATTTACTGCAACAAAGTTATTATTTACATTAATCAACTAGCAATAGGCGGATACAACACACTTAAATTATTGCTCAGTAAAAACATAATCCATGACTTGATATACATTTGTAAAAATTAATCAAATTCAGTTGAATCTTTAAATTGCCTATTCACTTTTCCTCTTTTGAACTTTCTCCGATGATTTAAACTGAAAAAAAAAAAGACTTTTAAAAACAGGTCATAATATTACAGCTAACAAAAATACCATTAAAAACACTTAATACTTTTAATAATTATTAAAAGCTTCAAGTCACTACACTTAAGAGTGTAACAACAGCGTGTTGTGATTTGAATTCATTTGCACCGAAATAAATTATTGTCCTTCGTTTCTACTTCCTTCTATTTTCGAAGTACTCATCAACATTGCTCTCTAATATTAATCGACCCTGGTAATCTCAGTCTCCAGCATTTCGCTCTATGGGAACACCTTCAAGTGCTAAAAAGGCTTATAAGAAAAAGAAAAGAATTATTGAGAATTATAAAGATCACATGAGTTTGTCATCCCGAGAGCTAGGGAGATTCTCCTTTTTTTCTAGTTTCAAAGGAGTACAATTAAACGTACAGGTAAAGCTCGAAGGTCTTTTTTTTATTGTGCTTGGGACGGTCTTCCGCTTCTCTTTGTATTCCATTTTACCTTCCGCCTTCATCCTCCCGGCCCCCTCACTCTTTCCTCCAGGTCCAATTTCTTCGACGTTTCAGAGTCGTGCTCCCTCCGGTAAAAAGGAAGTCTCAGTATTTTCAAACTTTCTCCGTGGCCACCCAGGGTCCCACCCTTCCCGCCCCCACCAGCCGCAGGAGCAAGCACCTGGCGAACCCGGCGCACACCTGGGGAGGGGGTGGTATCCCAACGGCCGCGTTCCGAGTGGGGGAGGGGAGGGGAGTCTGTTCCCTCCCCCCGCCTCCCGGCTGTGACTCATAGCCGAGAACTGGCCGTCAGAGGTGAGCTGCCGCGGGCAGGGGCCGGGGGCGGGGCCGCCAGGTCTGGAAGGTCTGCTCCGCCCCGCCGAGCGTCCAAAGCGCGCAGTCCGCCGGCCAGCTCGCACCGTGCTCCCGAACCCGGGAACCTCGCTGTCGTCCTCCCTACGCGGACCCGCGCGTCCCAGGCCTCGCGCCGTCCCGCCGGCCAGCGGGCTCCCGGCGGCCTACTCTGTCCGCGCGCCCTCCCGCGAGCCCCCGGCCCGCCTCGAGCCCTTCGCGCCCTTGTCCTCGGCGCGCGCAGCATGGCGCCCCCCCACGTCCTTGCGTTCGGGCTCCTGCTCGCCGCGGCGACGGCGGCGGTGGCCGCGGCCCAGGAAGGTGAGGAGCGGAGTTGAGGGGTTAGGAGGACCAAGGGGTGGCGGCCCTCGGCGCCCTAGACGTAACCTGCGGGGACGGGGCGGGCAGCCGCGCTTCTCCGCCCGGAGACTGACGGCGCGGGGCTGCCCAGGCTCTGTGCGGGTGGGAGGCAGCGGGAAGGCGCCCACTCGGGCGGGCCGGAGGGAGCAGCCTCGCTTGGCGCTCTGCGCGCCTCTCTCGGGAAGTGGACCGGGGCAGGGGTGGAGGGGCAGGCGGGGAGCAGAGTGGCTGCGGTCGCGGCCGCCTCGACGCGCCCACCTCCTTCGGCCCCTGCGCACTTGGAGTTTTGGCGAAGCGGAAACCTGCCCGGGCCGGGAGGGGACTCTGCGACTGCGACCTGCGGCCCCGCCCCTCCCCGGGCACCTGCGGTGGGCCCCGGATGTGGGTCTCGGGCGGGGACTGGCGGCTGCGGTGAGGCCTCCGGGGCCGCTACGCACCTGTGCGCGGGGAGGAGGGCCTTGACAACGAGGTGTGTGGATGTTTTCTCTTTAAGGATCATATAAATAATGCCAAGTTTATTGTAGGGAACCCAGATATATCGATAATCGTAAAGAGTAAAAAAAAAGTCATATTGGAACCACTTCAAGAAAATCCTGTAATTAATAATTGGGTATATTTTTCTTTTAGACATTGCTCTAAACATTACCCTGAACCTAAACACATGGTTTTATGTCTTGATTTTTTTCCCCCTACATAATATCCAGAGTCTTCCGTTTCCTTTAGTCTAGAAAAGCATGATTTAAATGGTACAAAACAATCTATAGCCTGGAAGGTCGCACCGTTATCCTAATGTTGGACATGTAGTTTGATTCCAGTTTTTCTTACTCTGGAATAAACATCTTGGCTGCCATCTCTTGATTATTTGTAAGGTCGTGGGTAGCAGCGAAGTGTCAGTTAGCCAAAGTTTCGTGGAAAGGCTTTTGTAGTCTCACCAGCAGGGCTCAGCCTAATTCACTACACTTTCAAAATAATGCAGTTTAATCAACTCATGTTTTTTCAACTTCAATCTGAGACCAAATACTTAATTTTAAATTGCTTTGAAGTGATGATAGCTGCTGTAGGAGTATGTTCAGAAAGTCTGTTTGGTCACTTTTAAATTTCACATTTAGGCATAAATATGTGCTCTGAGCAGGTATAGCGTAGTGCTGCATAAGATTTTAACTCCTTGAGGACCGGCACTATACTTTCTCTTTTTATGACCCCGATACTGAGTTTAGTGCTGGACAGATTATATAGGTGGTTCGTACTGATTTTAATTTAAACAGGGAAAAACTAAAGCCAACTTGAGATATGAAGGAGCAATATATAAATTCTTTGGTCTGTCGTAATTAGTTTTTGTTTTTAAAGATTGAACTCTCTTAGCTAGACGAAGAAATTAGATGTGCTTGCCATTTGAAGTTAAAATGAACTTTTGAGATAGTCGAAGATATAACTATTGACATCAATATCCAGAATGGGCTGCTTAACAGCACTTTCAAAATCAGGTTCTAGAATTTAATTTAGTTAGGAAATGCACATCCGGAGGTACCTCCAAATTCAATTGAAAGTATAATTTTTCTAAGATACGAAATTGTCCAAGGGTTGAATATGTTCCCATTAAGTCTCAAGAAACATTTCTTATTAAGAAAATGGGGTGGGAAGAGGGAGGTAATGTGAGTTATTCACTGATCATAGAATTGGTACTTTTTTAAATTTAATTTTTATTATATATTGGGATCTAGTTGATTTTACAGTGTGTTTCCGGTGTACAGCAAAATGGTTCAGTTATACATATATCCATTCTTTTTCAGATTCTTTTCCCATATAGGTTACTGTAGAATATTGAGTGGAGTTCCCTGTGCTATACAGCAGGTCCGTGTTATCTATTTTATTTTACTTTTTTTTTTTTTGCGGTATGCGGGCTTCTCACTGTTGTGGCCCCTCCTGTTGCGGAGCACAGGCTCCGGACACACAGGCTCGGCGGCCATGGCTCACGGGCCTAGCTGCTCCGTGGCATGTGGGATCTTCCCGGACCGGGGCACGAACCCGTGTCCCCTGCATCGGCAGGCGGACTCTCAACCACTGTGCCACCAGCGAAGCCCTAACTTGGACATTATTGTCAGAACGTAATTTAGCTGGTCCACCATCAGAGTTGATAGTTGGATCCTCATTTTTAAAGTGGATTTTTTTCCCCTGCAGGATGTGTGTGTGAAAACTACAAACTGACCACAAACTGCTCTGTGAATGCGCATGGTCAGTGCCAGTGTACTTCAATCGGTACACAACATTCCGTCATTTGCACAAAACGTGAGTAGAATATTATCCTCATTACCTTTAAGTTTTATTTTGACTTATACTTCTTTAATTGATTTGTCTTGAGTCGGGAAGCGTTTAATTGGCTTAAATCTGAATCATGTTATTTTGTCGACATTATCTCATCTCTGAAGTTTCTTATGATTTAGGAAGTGAACCTGGGAACTTATAAGTCTACGGTAATCTTTGGCCCTGGAAGTTTGGAGTAAATTAAATTTTTTCCTTAAGCATACAACTGCAGTTATTTTTCACTTTGACATGATGCTTTCTTTTCAGTGGCTTCCAAATGTTTGGTGATGAAGGCAGAAATGACTGGCTCAAAGGATGGGAGAAGAGTGAAACCAGAGGGCGCTATCCAGAATAATGACGGGCTCTATGATCCCGAGTGTGACGACAAGGGGCTCTTTAAAGCCAAGCAGTGCAATGGCACCTCCACGTGCTGGTGTGTGAACACTGCTGGGGTCAGAAGAACTGATAAGGACAGTGAAATATCCTGCTCCGAGCCAGTGAGGACCTTGTGAGTCGGGCTGCCTATAAATTTCTTGTTTTCATGCTTTTTGGATTTGTTTAATTAAATTTAGTTTTGAACATGTAATATGATTTTGTGACTTAGAATTCAAAAGATAGAAGAGAGTGGACAGTGACAAGCCCCCATCCCATCTCAATCCCCCATTTACTCAGTTTACGCCATAACCTTCCAGAGATCTTCTGTGAATTTACTAGCAATGTAGTTTTTCTTATTTTTAAATTTTTTTCTTATGGTAGCATACTAAACATAATTTTCCTTAATATATTTTTACTTAACACTTCAGTATTTTAAAATACGATTAGTGTTAAATGTATATGAATGATTTAAGCTATGTATATATTTGCTCATTTATTGTGTCTTAGAGCGAGGTATGATTGTTTCAGGGATTATGTAATGGAAAGGAATGGAAACACACTGCAGCTAGATTAAGCCAAAAAGATTTTATTGGAAAGGACTAGAAAGACCAAGGCAGGCACTCTCTCCACTTCTGTCTTTGGAGAGCCTTGTGGCCACTTTTCTGTTTCTCTCAGTGCCTTTTTGTCTCTTCCCATGAAAGTGACCCAACATGACCAACTAAGTCTTAGCTGCCTATATATTACTTGTTTTCATGCTTTTTGGATTCATTTAATTAAATTTAGTTTTGAATATGTAATATGTGATCTTGAGTGTGGTGACCAGAGGCCAGAGGGTCCATGTTAGAAAGCCTGAGTTCTTTATGAATGATGTGTGTGAGGGCCAAGGAAGAAATGAAGGGCATATCTTTTGTATAGATCCTTTTTCTGTTAATTCTCCTGTAATTCCACTTGGGAATTTGGCTATTAACATATTAAGAAAATAATATAAAAGGCTGAGTTGTTACGGTCAATCAATACTGTCTTTTTACTTTATAGCTGGATCATCATTGAAGTAAAACACAAGACAAGAGAAAAACCTTATGATGTTCAAAGTTTGCAGGCGTAAGTGCTATTAAATGCATTATGTTTGCACAGTTCGTGCTCAGAACTTCCCTCCTACACCATTAGATAAACTAAAACAAGTCTCAGTGCGTTTTCATATTTCTGAAAAATAAAATACTGTAAATAATATTTTAAACTTTTTTTAAAAAATAGAAGTGCAAGAATTGTACAGATTCCTGTAGTACCCTTCGCTCGGATTTACCAGTAAACATTTTGCCACATTTTCTTTTTATATGTTTATGCATATGTGTGTGTACTTTCTATATCTATCTGAGCATGTATAAATATTATTTCGCCAGAACATTTGAGAGCAAGTTCTAGATGTCATGCACCTTGACCCCTAAATACTGTGGTGTATCTTTTCCTAGGAACAAAAGGCATTTTCTTACATAACCACTATACAGTTATCAAATTCAGGAAATTTAATGTTAAACCACATTGTGCCAGTTTTCCCGATGTCCTTTGTGACAACTTTTTCCCCTCTGACCCAGGACCCAGTCTAAGATCATGCATTTAGTTGTTATGACTATTCAGTCTCTTTAAATATGGAACACTGCTTTGGCCTTTCTTTGTCTTTGTTTTTCCAATAAAATTTAAATTTTTAATTAGTATTTGAATTATAAACCATGACATTGATATTTTTGAAGAGTATGGGCAAATTGTTTTATAGAATGTCCCTCAATTTTGGATTTGTCTCATGTTTCCTCATAATTAAATACAGGTAATTCATTTTTGATAGGAAAGCTACTTAAAGTGATCTTGTGTCTGTCTCAGTACCTCACACTGGGAGGCGCACGACATCAGCTTGTTCCTTTACTAGTAATGTTAACTGTGGTCAGGGTGGTGTCCACCAGGTTTCTCTACTATGGAGTTACCACTTTCCTTTTTGTAATTAATAAGTATAATCTTTGGGTGGATACTTGGATACTGTGTAAATATCCTGTTTCTAGTCAAACTAGAACTCAGCAGTTTTTGCATCAATTATTATGATGATAGTTGTAAAATGGCATAAAATTTTTTATTTACAGTGCACTCAAGGAGGTAATCACAAGTCGTTATCAACTGGATCCAAAATATATCACAAATATTCTGGTGAGATTTTTTTTTTTTTTTTTTTTTTTAGCAAGTGAGCTTTAACAGAAAATTGGTCGGCTAGTTTGGTTTGGGTATGATTTTTGATAGTGGTTAAACTGCATTTGAATAACAGTTTAAGCCCTGGGCACTTAATCCTGCAAATCCCCTGTTATTGTTTTCCTTCCGTAGTCTTTGAAAACCTCAGTTTACCCTTAAAGAAAATGTAGTGTCTCTTACTATTCTAACACATGCCAGTCTTCACACCTTGGAAAACCTCTCTCTGTGGTTGTTTTTGGCAATACTTAGGATGCTACGTAGTCCTGTTTTCTCTGGTTTCAGGAGCTAGTCTTTAACCAGTTAGCCCTTCCTTAACTCTTTCAGCTTTGGTTGAAAAATGCTTGAATAGTGTGATGGAACTCTTTCAAGGCAGAAAATTGCTGTCATTTTTTAAAAGACTTTTTGGTAGGGACAGACTTTTCCTTCCTAAAAACAGAACATGGTAAATGCCACTGCATTTTGGATTGCATTTCTTTGGCATTTTAGCATTAAAGTAGTTCTAACCAAATAAGGTACTTTAATATCTTGTTTAAAATCTTTTAAAAATTCTCTTTTGAAGAGAAAATTATAATTATCTTTGGTTGCATTGCTATTTTAATTCCTTTGGATAGATTTTTAAAACCTCCCAAAGATTTTGAAATTATTAGTGATAAACCCAATTATCCACTAATGGCAAGAAACACTGACACCTGCAGATTACAGAAAATCAAACACTGAATATTCTGATTATTGAACAATGATACTTTCATACAGTTTTGGTTATAGTAATATTAATTTGTATTTTTCCATTTTTCCCCCAGTATGAGAATGATGTTATCGTTATTGACCTGGTACAAAATTCTTCTCAGAAAACTCAGAATGATGTGGACATAGCTGATGTGGCTTATTATTTTGAAAAAGATGTGAGTATAATCTTCCTCATTTTATTCTTGTGTTTAGAAATGTAATGTTGTCTATCATGCCTCAGTGGATTCAAGATCTTTCACCTGTTTCTCTACTTTTAGGTCAACTGTATGAATAACTGTTCTCCAACTGGTTCTCATGCTGCAATTAATTTTGTCCTCCTTGTCGTTCACAGTCACCTTTCTTAAACCCCTTTCTTACTTGTTTGTATATTTATGCCTTTTTATCACATTGTTCTGCCTAGAATATCTTCTCTTCTATGATTCTTATTACCTCCTTGGCAGTTATTTAGTTTGTGAGTGTAGCCTTCCCCTACTATAATTTCCATTAACAAGAGACTATGTAAAAAATGCTGTGTAACTGGTGTGATTAAAATGTTTGTTTAAACTTTAATATACTGAAGTGAGCTATTTTCTTCTTTTTTTTTTTTTCCTGAGCCCATCTCCTGGAATTTCAGTTACGTGTATGTTAGACCACTTGATAGTAACCACAGGGCCACTGAGGCTTTGTTCTTTTTTTAAAAATTTTTTTGGCTGTGCTGTACAGCATGGGAGATCTTAGTTCCCTGGCCAGGGATCGAACCCGTGCCCCCTGAAATGGAAGCATGGAGTGTTAACCACTGGACCACCAGGGAAGTCCCTAAAGTGAGCTATTTTCTGATGAAATCTGGGATTCACTTCAAAATAACAAGGCCAAGGAATTCCCTGGCAGTCCAGTGGTTAGGACTCCGTGATTTCACTGCCAAGGGCTAGAGTTCGATCCCTGGTCAGGGAACTAAGATCCCACAAGCCAAGCGATGCAGCAAAACAAAACAAAACAAAACCCCACAAAACAAACAAAACAAAAAACCAGGCTGGGAGAGGCTGGGGGTGTGGGGATAGAAGGAAGAGTAGATAAAATAAGGTTGGCCACGTGTTTATGTTATTGAGTCTGCATTAACAGGTACATGGGATCTCATTATTCTATTCTTTCTACTTTTGTATATGTTTGAAATTTTCCTGTCATTAAAGTGGTGGGGTTTTTTTGGTTTTTTCTTTCTTACGTTTCAATGGATGAGATTGTTATCACCAAAACCATAAAGATTCTTGGCAGCAGTTCTTTTGGTACGTAATTGGCACGTAATTCTATGTGGCCATGGTAGGTTTTCTTAACTATTTTAAAATGCTTTTCTCCTTCTCAATGTAGGTTAAAGATGAATCCTTGTTCCAGTCCAAAAGGATGGACCTGAGAGTAAATGGGGAACTACTGGATCTGGATCCTGGTCGAACTTCAATTTACTATGTTGATGAAAAACCACCTGAATTTTCAATGCAGGGTCTACAAGCTGGTATTATTGCTGTCATTGTGGTTGTGGCAGTAGCAATTACTGCTGGAATTGTTGTGCTGGTGAGCATAGGACAAGTAAAATTTCATTTCAGGGTCTCTTCTTTGAAGAAAAGGTGATAATATGAAAAAGCCACAACCGTGTTCCAAAACAAGTTAATGAAACCAAGTCTTCATTTTTTGTAATCCTTTATGCTGAATGAATCTATTGCATTTCCGGTCCCTTTTTATAAAATAGTCAACCTTATGAAGCAAGAAAGGATACTGATCTGAGAAAAGCTTGTAGCTGAGCACCTCACAGGTTGGTTACCTTGCTATCAAATAGCAAACGTCCTTCAGTTGTCCTCACTGCACACAGGAGTGCAGTTCAACACTGTTGCCAGGGTTAGTGCAAAATAACCTGAATTCCCAAACCATTCAGTAAGATGAAACTACAGAACACAAACTAATGTTAGCATAAAAAAGAATTAAAAGGGATAAATATGAAGCAACAGTTCAAAATAAAAGATTTAATGTAAACTGAACTTAGCAGTGCTTCAGAAGAAGACTGTATCAGCTGAACAAGCAGCATTTGTTCTAGATATGTAAGGGTACTTCAGCATCAGGAAACTTTACCAACACAACAAATTCAGAAATAGATTTGATGGTATATGAGAAGTTATATTTTCAGTTCAGCAGCATTATCACACTTGGCTATCCATCTGGAAGAAAACAAAAGTTGGATTCCTGTTTCACCCGACCAGGGCTGGCCGTATTGCTCAACTGTGTGTGAATAGCACGTTTTGGAGCACAGCAGCATGAAAGGAGTTGGGCAGTACACCCATGTTCAAACACAAATTCTAGATGGGTTATAGTTCAAAATGTTAAAGAATAAGATAAGTCTCAAAATTAATTTAGGAGATGTTGTACAACCTTGTGGTAAAAGAAACCAAGTAAGGTGGGAAATCTGGAATCCATGAAGGAAGAAGTATATATTTGACTTCATTGAAATTAAATATTTTATATGGCAGAGATACTGTAAAGTGAAAAAAATGTCAATGATAGGCTGGGGGAAAATATTCACGATGCATAAAACAAGATTATTATGCATACTATATAAAGGGTTCTTAGAAAATGATGAGGAAACTAAAGAAAGAGTGGTAATAGGTGTGAATAGATAATTTACAGAAAAGGAATTCCACATGGCAGATAAACACAAAGGTTCATCATGGAAATCTAATTGTCCTACAGAAATGAAAGCACAAGTGCATGAGGAAGCATGGTCAAAGTCATATATTACAGCGTTGCTAGTAAGGGTGAATCTGGAAACAACCTGAGTGTACATCCAGAGGAGGATGGATGAGTAAACTGGGGGGTATCCATGCCATGGAGTAAAGTGGCTATTAAAAAGAAGGAGTTCAAAAAAAAAAAGGAGTTCAATCTATAGCTTTTGATCTGGAAGGATTCCTGTGATGTGGATACAGGCTGTGCAAAGAGGGAAATGATACTCTGCATGATCCCATTTTTTTTTGAGACCCCCTAAAACTTGTATGCATATGTTCATATATTTGTATTAGGATGGAAAAAGATGTGGAAGAATGCACACTAAACTGTTAAATTTCACTAAAGGTATTCATTGTTTTCTCAGTGCATTTGAGAAACAATGTCTACGGATAGATTTTAAAATTAAATTTGTTCATATCAGAATTGTGTTCATTAAAAGCATATGTGTCAATTTAAACTAACTTTTTGTTTGGGTAGCAGTCCTCAAATAGTAATCATTTTTCTTCCATATAGGTTGTTTCCAGAAAGAAAAGAATGGCAAAATATGAGAAAGCTGAGGTAAGTGGATTATTTAATTAAAAGGCCCTTGTTTTAATCTCTTACTCCTAATAATCCCTATACCTTCCAGACACTGACAGGTCTCAATTACACTTGAGTCCCTTTATAGTATAGTCCTTAGGGTCTTAGGGAGAGTCTCACAATGCTAAATTTTCTTTCACGAGTTCCATAGCAGACCAGATTATATTGAATTCTGACCACTTATTGGCTGGGCAAGTTATTTAACTTCCCTTAAGCCTCCATGTTTCCTTTATCTGTAAGACAGGGATAATAGTACAGACCCATTGTAAGGATTTAATAAAGTAATCTGTGTAGAGTGTCGATCCCATGCTTGCCGCACAGCAAGATGTTTGCCATCCGCAGTAGTTGTCATCATCATGTCTCGGTTCTGCCTATAATTAGTTGTGCGATCTCAGACAAATCATTTAATTCTAAACTTCAGTTTCCTCACCCATAAAGTAAAAGATTCGTAATAGAAAATGAATTGGTTCTTCCTATATTTAAAAATGGTATACATTTAACAAAAATATTACCCATTCTTAAAGATTTAGCTTACCTGCTACTTCCCCCTGTCACTTTGGCCATCTTATCTCTAAAAAGCAATTTGGATCATGTACTTAATGTGTGCTTCCTTGTAATATACCTTTTTTAAAAAAAATTTAAATAAGTCATAAATGTGGAGAATTTTCTTGCTTTCCTTTTTGTTTTTTAAGCTATTTTCAGAATGAACAAAAGGCTGGGTCCAAAATTATTTTAATTTTTTCTTTTTCCCTCTTTCAGATAAAGGAGATGGGTGAAATGCATAGGGAACTCAATGCATAACACTAATTTGAAGAGTAACTATAAGGGAAATTAGCAAACAGACTCAGATTACAAACGTATGAACGTGGGGCAAAGAGAAGATCTTTGAAGACCGCTATTGTGTTAGTTAACATCATATATTTGTAACAGTTAAACCTGTATTCAAAATATAAGCAGTTGAAATTGACTTTACTAATCTTAAAATTTGACCGCAAGTGTCATATATGCAGATCTGATATAAAACCCAGAATTTGAACTGCATAGTTTGAATTATTTATGCCTAACATTGAAGGGTATACATTAAATATGCTTCCACAGTAGAGTCTGAGTGACTACTGTCTTGTCTGTTTGTGGTTAAATAGCTGCCTTTCTGTCTACTTTGAGTCGTGTACATATAAATGTTTTTTATGAACTATGAAATAAAACACTTAAAAATGAGTTTCCTAACTTCATTTGAATCATTGAATCAAATTTCATAGTATACAAATAATAGGTTAAGAAATGCTCTGAATGCTAGCTACAAATTAGAATTTGCATGAGTGCTTATAATAATGTATATTCAATATAAAGTTTATAACCTGTAGTGTGTAACTTCTTTTTTTTTTAATAACATGTTTAAAAAATATATATTTATCTATTTTGGCTGCGCCAGGTCTTTGTTGCAGCACGCAGGCTCTTTAGTTGTGGCATGTGGACTTCTTAGTAGCGGCATGCAGGATCTAGTTCCCCCACCAGGGGTTGAACCTGGGCCCCCTGCATTGGGAGCACGGAGTCTTACTCACTGGGGCACCAGGGAAGTCCCTGTAGTGTGTAACATCTACACAGAAAAACCAAACAATTTTATTCTGCATGCATCTAAGATTCTATTTTAGTCAAAGTGGCATTTTGACAGACACTTAATACCTTGAGGCAGAATTGATGGAGAATGTTGTGAACCATGAATTCCATGGTTGGTTGAACTAGAAGCACCAGTTTTTCAACTGAATAATTATGGTACAAACACATTTTATATGAAGTTAAAGTATCCTGAAATATTTTGCTTTTCTTAGGAAAAATTTTTAAACACTATGAAAACATTAAAGAAAATATAAAAACTAGATTTAAACATTTACCTATGATTTTTATCCCTTCCGTAGTAGGCAAATTCTAGGATGGCCCCTAAGATTTCTTACCCATGATATATATGCTGTATGTAATTTCTTCCCTTAGAGTGTGGGCAAGATCTGTGAATATGATAGGCTATCACCCCTGAGATTAAGTTATATGGCAAAGGTGAAGGGATTTTGTAGATGCAGTTAAGATCCCTCATCTCTTGACTCAAGGGAGATTACAAAAGAGTGCCTAGAAGTAAGAGACAAAAAGCAGAAATAAACGTGCTCTCCTGTTAGCCTTAAAGCAAGCTGCCGTGTTTTGGAGAGAGTCACCTATCAGGAAATGGCAGGCCGACCCTAGTGGCTGAGGGCCTCAGTCCCTCAACCATGGAAGTGAATTCTGTCAACAACCAGTGAGCTCGGAAGAGGACTTCAGCTCCTGATGAGAGCAACCCTGGTGACATTTTCACTGGAGTCTTGAGACCCTGAGGAAAAGACCCAGTCACGCTTTGCTTGGACTCCAGACCTATAGAAAGTGAGGTGATAAATGTTTATTGTTTTAAGATGCTAAGTTTGTGGTAATTTGTCACACAGCAACAAAAATTAGTAGTAGAAAGTAATGAGAACTTTAAAGACAGAATAGCAGATACAAGGAGCAGCCACCACCCCAGGGCTGGGACAGCACCCAGAGAAGAGGCCCTCTACTTCTGCCAAGCCCCACACCCTGGGCTGGAATCCAGACCTTGTGGGAGAGGGCTCTGATAAAGAGCAGAGAAGTTGCTGTGGTGCTGCACTGGCAGAACTTTTTGAAAATCTCTCTTGTGGAACTCACTGGAAAAATTTGCTCTCAAGGGCAGGAGTCATCAAACTGTAGCCTGCAGCCTGGTCTACCACCTGTTTTTAGACAGTCTGGGAGTTACGGATGGTTTTTGCATTTTAAATGGTTGAAAAAATTTAAAGAACATTTCATGATACGTGAAAATTACATGGAATAAAAATCTGTGTCCATAAAGTTTTATTGGAGCACAGCTACACTCATTTGTTTATGTGTTGTGTGTGGCTGATTTGCACTACAAGGGCAGTTGAGTAATTGTAACAGACCGGGCCAGTGGGCCAGTGGAATGCAAAGCCTAACTATTACTCTGGTCCTTTACAGAAAAAGTTTGCTGACGCCTGCTTTAGGGTGCTGAGGGATAGCTCCTCATAGGGAGGTGTCCTGGCCGACACCTACGGCACTGTATAAAGCTGCCTTTTATAGCTGGGTGTAGCAGTTTTGGTGCTCCAGGAAGCTGCCATCTGCTGTCCAGGGCTGCAGAAGCCCTGGGTGCTGCAGGAGCTGGGCACTGGGGAAGCAGCAGGTGCCACAGGGGAAACAATACCCTTTCTTCTTGCAGTGTCTCTCCAGCGCCATCTACCGACAAAGCTTCAGAGCATGCACTAAGGGTGAATTTGGAGCTAAGAGGTAATTAAATCAGTAACTCTTGAACCCCAGTGCCCTCTAGTTTCTGTTCTACCTCTTCTGAAGCTACTCCTGCCAAAAGTCAACACTGACCAGCTAATTGCCAATTTCCCCAGTATTGAATCGTTCGATCTCTCCACAGCTTATCACCACAACGACTGCCCCATATCCTACCCCAGTATGTTGCCTACAGATTTTCTTCTTTGGCTTCACTGGCATTACTCTCCTCTGTTTTGTTTTCTCTTCTGCTGACTCTGAAATACTGATGTTCCCAGGATTTATCCTTTCTTCTGTTTTTTCCTTTTTCTTCTGGGAGGATTTCATCATTCCCTTCCCTTGCTTTAGTTACCATCCAAGTCCTGATGATAACAGAAATACCATCTCCATTCTTGTAATTCACCCTGAGTTCTACCCTAAACTATGTTTCACTTAACTAGCCTTTAATGACCTCATCATCTTCCTCCAAAAACCTAGTGAACTCTTATATTCTCAGAATCAGTTAATGGCATTGTAACCAGGTACCAAGTCCCAAGTTCTTTTTTCTCTCTTAACTTCTCCATTCTTTTAGTCATCAGGCCCTGAGATTCTCCCTCAGGAATAAATCTGCCTCTAATTTGCCTCTCTTACACATTTTCACTGATCTCTTCACCACCAGTCTATTCCCTTTCTAAACCAAATCCCACATTGCTCCCAGAATTATTTGCCTAAAGTTGATCCTAGCACTTTTCTGCCCCTTCCCCCTGCCAGTCTGGCCCTGCACTGGGTGCCGTTTCCCCTTTTGGCTGCCCAGCATCCATCTCCTCTTCCATTTGGGGAGAATCCTCCTGTGTGTGGTATTGGGAGCCAGTTCTCCAACTCCCTCTGCAGAAATTTAAGGGTGGTTATCCTCCCTCTGCTCTGAGCATCAGGGCACTGGCACCTCCACCTAGGACTTGGAATCTTGTGATGAAAACAAAGAACAGTTGAGAAAACTCTCAAGGGCAGCGATGGGGTGAGACCAATGGCAGCCACAGGCGTGTTCCACGGGTGGGATCCCAGCCCTCTAGCTATGGTCACTCTGCCTGGCCTCTCTTGGTTCCTCCTTTGTCTCCACTGCCAATACCCTGCTCCAAAACTTTACCACTTGCCTAGATGTAATTTCTGGCTTCCTTCCTCTTCGCTCTCAATCCTTCCTGTGTATTATTCCCAGAACAACAAAAATGGTCACAATCGGGCTTCCCTAGTGGCGGAGTGGTTGAGAGTCCGCCTGCCGATGCAGGGGACACGGGTTCGTGCCCCGGTCCGGGAAGATCCCACATGCTGCAGGGCGGCTGGGCCCGTGAGCCATGGCCGCTGAGCCTGTGCGTCCGGAGCCTGTGCTCCGCAACGGGAGAGGCCACAACAGTGAGAGGCCCACGTACCGCAAAAAAAAAAAAAAAAAAAAAAAATGGTCACAATCTACCTTATTTCCCATTATACTTCAATATATCCAACTTTGCTGCATTCAAGATTTTCCTTCCCATTCCTCAAATGTTCCTGTTCCCCAGTCCTTTTATATTTTGCTTGGGCTTGACCATGTCTTTGTTTATGTTCTTTCTTTTCTTTTTTTTAATTGAGGTATAGTTGATGTACAATGTTATATAAGTGTCAGGTGTACAACATAGTGATTTACAATTTTTAAAGTTTATATTCTTTTTTTTAAACATCTTTATTGGAGTATAATTGCTTTACAATGGTGTGTTAAAGGTTATATTCTTAGGTTCTTTCTTACATCTGGAATATCCTCTACTTAGTCAAGGCCCAGCTTAAGATTCCCTTTCATGAAGCCTTTCTTAACACTTTAGTCTCAGCTCTTTCTACTTCTTTCAACATGAAGGGGATCAGGATATGCTACCCCCAAATATGCCACTTTGGCATAAGGATTTTTTTGAGCTAAAGGCAATTGAGAATCAACAGATGCAGAAAGAGTTCTCTGCCCTCCCCTTATCTGCCTAAAATCAGGGCAGAAATTTCCCTTTGTGAAGGTGTTCCCCCCCCCGCCCCCACCAACCCATCACCAGAGAGAGAGAGTTGACACTGAGATGAGTTTGCATAACTAGACCTTACTGCAACAGCCCTTATCTTCCATTAGTTCTCCCATATATTTCCTGGTTACTTCCCCACAATTGTCATCTCTGGAAGCCCAAACCCTCTTTCCTTTGTTAAGAGGATATATGAGACCCTGAGTCTAACTGATTCTTTGATATTTACTTTTCTGTGAACTCCTGTGCATGTATATATTAATAAAAATTGTGCCTTTTCCCCCATTAATCTGTCTTTTATTAGTTTAATTCACATACTACCAGTAACTGAACTTAAGAGAGTAGAGAAAAAGTTTTCCCTCCTCAATAAACACAACGCTTTCTGTAGATACAACATAATTTCAGTTATTTCCCATCATCCTAAAACATGGCCCCCCAACCCCTCTAAAAATTCCCACTGACCTTGCTTCCCTAACAAGCTGCCATTTCTATCTCTTTTCCGTTCTTAACAAACTTCTTAAATAGAACTAGCACATTTTGTTTTCAGAATGAAATTTTCAATCCATAGAGCTTCTGTTGCCCACATCAACCAACCAAAGAGCTTTCTCAAAAACCAATGACTTCTTCAGATCATTTGCCCACTTTTAAATTGGGTTATTTATCTTTCTATTATTGAGATGTAAGATGTCTTTATAGATTCTGAATACGAGTCCTTTGTCAGATATATAATTTGCAAATATTTTCTCAGAAGAACATACAGAGCACATGAAAAGATACTCAATATCATTAGTCATTAGGGAAATGAAAATCAAAACCACAATAAGATACCATTCATACCCACTAAGATGGCTAGAATCAAAAAGACAGACAGCAACAAGTGTGGGTGAGGATGTGGAAAAGCTGGAACACTTATACATTGCTAAAGAGAATGTAAAATGTTGCAGGCATTTTGGAAAAGTTTTACAATTCCTCAAAATGTTAAACATAGCATGTTAAACATATGGGTTATAGTTTAACGTGAGGACTGTAGCTAAATATATATTAAAAGTATGATATAGTAGTCCCACTTCTAGGTATATATCGAAGAGAAATCAAAACATTTGTCCACATAAGAACTTGTAAATGAATGTTCATAGCAGCATTATTCATGATGGCCAAAAGTGGAAACAATCCAAAGGTCCACCAACTGATGAATGAATAGATAAAATGTGGTATAGCCATTCAATAATACATTATTTGGTAATAAAAAGGAGTGAAGTATTGACACATGTTATGATGTGAATGAACTTTAAAAACATTATGTTTAGAGAAAGAATCCAGTCACTAAACACCCTATATTGTATGATTCCATTTATATGAAATGCCCAGAAAAGGCAAATTTATAGAGACAGAAAGTTGATCTGTGGTTGCCAGGAACTAGGGGGAGAAGGAAATAGGGAGTGACTGCTAATTTGTATGGAGTTTCTTTTTGGAGTGACAAAATGTTCTAAAATTAGATTGTTGTGATGGTTATACAACCCTGTTAATATACCAAAAATCATTGAGTTATATACTTTAAATGGATGAATTATGCAGTATGTAAATTATATCTCCATAAAGCTGTTTAAAAAAGAAAAAGATGTCTCAATACTCAGCTCCAGGGGCCATTTTTAGTTGTCCTTTCTCTGAAACTGCGGCTGCTGACATGGTTGACAACACTTTACTTATTGTCATTCTTTAATAATGGAATAATACAACCAAATTACAAAAATTTTAGAAACTAGAGTGGTGGCAAAATTAGTGTTGAATATGAATTTCTCATGGGCATATTATCATAGAAAACTGAGCTAACAATAATTTATTTATTTTTAGAAATTTATTTATTTATTTTATTTTGGGCTGCATTGGGTCTTCCTTGCGGCGAGCAGGGGCTGCTCTTTGTTGTGGTGCACGGGCTTCTCATTGCGGTGGTTTCTCCTGTTGCCAAGCATAGAATCTAGGTGCGTGGGCTTCAGTAGTTGTGGCACGTGGGGTCAGTAGTTGTGCCTCGCGGGCTCTAGAGCACAGGCTCAGTAGTTGTAGCACTCGGACTCAGTAGTTGTGGCGCACGGACTTAGTTGCTCCACGGCTTATGGGATATTCCCAGACCAGCGCTTGAACCCATGTCCCCTGCATTGGCAGGTGGATTCTCAGCGACTGCACCACCAAGGAACTCCCTGAGCTAGCAATAATTTATTTCTAAGATTAAGTTAAGATGCAAGAGGGAGGAGATATGGGGATATATGTATATGTATAGCTGATTCACTTTGTTATAAAGCAGAAACTAGCACACCATTGTAAAGCAATTATACTCCAATAAAGATGTTACAGAAAAAACGATTAATTGGGCCTCCCAGGTGGCGCAGTGGTTGAGAGTCCGCCTGCCGATGCAGCGGACACGGGTTCGTGCCCTGGTCTGGGAAGATCCCACATGCCGCGGAGCAGCTGGGTCCGTGAGCCATGGCTACTGAGCCTGCGTGTCCGGAGCTTGCACATCTGGAGCCTGTGCTCCGCAACGGGAGAGGCCATAACAGTGAGAGGCTCGCGTACCGCAAAAAAAACCCCAACAAAAATGATTAAGTTAAACACTTTAAAATTTACTAAACACTTTTCTATTTTTGGTTGTTTAAAAATCTTAATTATTACTTCTTTGAAGAGCCTCTTTGTTAGGTACGTGTGCCTTTTTGCCCAATACTTACTTACTCTGATTATAAATAGGTAACAGTCATTATGAATTTGGAAAATATGAGAAAATTAAAACCCATTTGGTGGTAATGATTTTATTGCACCCTATCAATCATATTGTACCATGTGTTCCATTTTTGCAAAATCCCTCTTTTCTGTTATTTTTAGAAATTCATAGTTTCCTCTGTAGGACTAGAAAATATAAAAAATTTCTATAAGACAACTATTTGACATAACTTTCGAAATTATCATAAACATTTAATATGTGCACATGGCTTTAAAGAAAAGATATATATATTTTTTTAAATGAATTTATTTAGTTATTTTTGGCTGTGTTGGGTCTTCGTTTCTGTGCGAGGGCTTTCTCTAGTTGCAGTGAGCGGGGGCCACTCTTCATCGCGGTGCGCAGGCCTCTCACTGTCACGGCCTCTCTTGTTGCAGAGCGCAGGCTCCAGACGCGCAGGCTCAGTAGCTGTGGTGCACGGACTTAGTTGCTCCGTGGCATGTGGGATTTTCCCAGACCAGGGCTCGAACCCGTGTCCGCTGCATTGGCAGGCAGATTCTCAACCACTGCGCCACCAAGGAAGCCTAAGAAAAGATATTGTTAAAAAAACCTCTTAGGAAGTTCCCTGGCAGCTCAGTGGTTAGGATTCCAGGCTTTCAATGCCATGGCCTGGGTTCAATCCCTGGTCCGGGAACTGAGATCCTGCAAGCCACATGGTGTGGCCAAAAAAACACCAAACAACAAAAACAAACAAACAACAAAACAAAACAAAAACCTCTTGGGCAAATTGATTACAAGCACATTTCAAAGTTTTATTTCAAGCTTTTCTCTAAGCAGGCTAATTAAAAGGTCCCTCTTCTTGAAGACATTTTGGCATTTTGGAGGAAAAAAAGCCTGTTAGGATCATTGTTATTATTAGCCTGGATTCAAAGTAAAGAGTGTCTGAAATCATTAGCTATCTTTTAAGTCTGGTGAAAGGTCATTGTCCTCTGCCAAGGCTGATAGTCCTCTAGATGAATTTCTAGACTTTATGCCCATTAGTCTACCAGAAATGGTAGTAACTCCCCAAAAGGAGCAGTTAATGACATCAGACTATAAGGCTTAGGTCTGAGACACATTTTCTTTCTCAGAACAAAAGGACATACAAAGGGGCTTCCCTGGTGGCGCAGTGGTTGGGAGTCCACCTGCCGATGCCGGGGACATGGGTTCATGCCCCGGTCTGGGAGGATCCCACATGCCGTGGAGCGGCTGGGCCCATGAGCCATGGCCGCTGGGCCTCCGCGTCCGGAGCCTGTGCCCCGTGGCGGGAGAGGCCACAGCAGTGAGGGGCCCGCGTACCGCAGAAAAAAAAAAAAAAGGACATGCAGAAAAAGCTCCCATTCGGGCTGCTGGCCTTAGTCCCCCTGCCCAGAAGCAGCCATGGTTATGTTCCTTGTACTAGGTTCACACTCTGGAGATCCATCTGTATCAGCAGAGCTATGCATCTAAACTGTACAAATATTATAGCTCATAATCTAAAGCGGATTTTTAAAAATCTTGTTCATCTTTAAAGACTAGAGAAAAATCCACTGCCCTCACCTAGATGAAACCAAACCTCCTCACGTCAGGCTCTCTATCTCCACCCTGTAAACTCTGTCTTTCTTAAATTGCCATGAGAAGCTTATGTTTTGATATTCCATTACCTTTAACTGCCCTCTAGTACACATCCAGATCCTAACTCTCTAGATAGATCAGGCAAGTCCAGGTATTCTCTTTATTTTTAGAATTAATAGACTCAATTGATAAACAAATAAATAATTCAATGAATAAGTGAAAGACAGTCTGGGTGGGGGGAAATGTGATGATAATAGTATAAAGGCTTTTTACAAAAGATAACAAAATATTTTCAAAGCTACTACCTCATTTGATCCTAACATCAAGCCTGGAGGTAGTTATTATTACTATTTTGCCTTCCTCTGAACTATTTAGAATGTGAATTAGGAAAGGGGAGAAATGGATGACACTCAAGGCCAGGTTATCATATAGAAATGGTTATTGTGATACACAGTTCATTCATTTAAAAACATTTCCTGGGGGCTTCCCTGGTGGCGCAGTGGTTGAGAGTCCGCCTGCCGATGCAGGGGACACGGGTTCGTGCCCCGGTCCGGGAGGATCCCACATGCTGCGGAGCGGCTGGGCCCGTGAGCCATGGCCGCTGAGCCTGCGCGTCCGGAGCCTGTGCTCTGCAACGGGAGAGGCCACAACAGTGAGAGGCCCGCGTACCGCAAAAAAAAGAAAAAAAAAAATTTCCTGTGTACCTATTATGTGCCAGGCCCCCTCTGGCGCACAGATGGTTAAACTTACAGAATCTGGAGACTGAACTCTAGCTCTATCACTTACTATTATCTCTGGATCTTGGGCAAGCTACTTCACATTTCCAAGTTTGTTTCCTCAATGTAAAATAAGAATAACAATAGTTCCTAATAGAGTTGCAAAAATTAAAACAGTAAGCACATGTAAAAAATTTAAAAGTCAATAAATGCTGATGAACATTAGCCATTATTATTAACTATAAAAAATGTAAATACTCATCTGTGTTCTTTCCAGGTGTTTAGTAAGAGAGACAGGTGAACATATATTTCTTTTTTAAAATTAATTCATTAATTTATTATTATTATTATTATTATTATTATTTTTTGCGGTACACGGGCCTGTCACTGTTGTGGCCTCTCCCGTTGCAGAGCACAGGCTCCAGACGCGCAGGCTCAGCGGCCATGGCTCACGGGCCCAGCCGCTCCGCGGCATGTGGGATCTTCCCGGACCGGGGCACGAACCCGTTGTCCCCTGCATCGGCAGGCGGACTCTCAACCACTGCGCCACCAGGGAAGCCCCCTAATTATTTTATTTATTTATTTTATTTTTGGCTGCGTTGGGTCTTCGTTGCTGCACGCGGGCTTTCTCTGGTTGCAGCGAGCGGGGGCTACTCTTTGTGGCGGTGCGTGGGGCTTCTCACTGCGGTGGCTTCTCTTGCGGAGCACGGGCTCTAGGCTCGCGGGCTTCAGTAGTTGCAGCACGCAGGCTCAGTAGTTGTGGCTTGTGGGCTCTAGAGCGCAGGCTCAGTAGCTGTGGCGCACGGGCTTAGTTGCTCCTCGGCATGTGGGATCTTCCCAGACCAGGGCTCGAACCCGTGTCCCCTGCATTGGCAGGCAGATTCTCAACCACTGCACCACCAGGGAAGTCCCTGAACATATATTTCTAAAACAATGCAGCAAATATAATAGAGATATGAACAAAATGATACTCCAGAAGATAATTCAACTAATTACACCTGGGGGGACTGGGCATACTTCAGGCCTGAGGACTGAAGAACGACCAGTAGTTTGCTACACAAAGGGCAGGTCAAGGCCATTCCAGAGCACAGGGACAAGTCTGTGTTAGAGCCACAGGTATTGAAAGGTAAGGGGAAGTTTATTGCTCCAGATCACAGAGTTGGTGTGAGAGGAGGGAGCACTACAGGAAGTAGTCAGCAGTCAGATGGTTCAAATTTTCTCTGCTTCTGAAACTATTTGAATTAAGTGGTTTCTAAACTGAGCTCATTGTCAGGAATGTCCAGGGAGCTTTCTTACAGATCCCAAGATCCCACCTGCAGAAATTCCAACCCATTATGTGTGGGTGGGGCCCAGGAACACCTTTGAAAAGCCCCCAGGGTAATTCTGCTGCTGGATCAGGGTTTGGGGCTGCTTTTATGGGGGAAGGGTGAGCAAACAGGAGAGTGCAATACCTTTTGTAAGGCAGGTAACTGTGCAGGACGTATCCTGACCTCCTTCAAGTCTTTGCTCAACATTAAAAAAAAAAAGAAAAAAGTCAACCCCCCCCCATCTTTTTTATCTAAACACTTATCTTCTAACAGTTTACTTATTATAAGTTTACTTAGGATATTATCTGAATCCATTCATTAGAATGTAAGTTCAACAAAGGCAGTGGTTTTTCTCTTCTTTGCTAGTGATCCTCAGATCCTAGAAGTCTGGCGCATAGCAGGCCTTCTGTTTTTGAATGAATGCATCATTCAAGGAGTGGACAATACGGGAATCTGGCCAGGACGGAGGCTGTGGAGAAGAAACGTGTAACCTTGATGCAGGCAGTTTGCTTAAAAACGAAAAGTGAGGCAGTTGGAGAGAGAGGGGCACAGGTTAAACAAATACTGTGATAGGGAGGAAGGCTAGTTTTTCCTTGTTTTCACGTTTCTTTCTGATTTCACTCTCTTTCTTCCGGGTACATAACAAACTCAAAACCTGCCAGAACTTCCCACCTGGTCTCCTAAACTAGCTAACCATACACCTGGGACCCACACCAGTGCAACCGAGAAGACCCAGAGAACTGAATTCTCTCAAGGACGGGTGTCTGCCGGGGCGGCGCGCGACCTAGGCTCAAGCATGCGCAGTGGACAGAATCACCAGCGTGCGCGGGAAGCTGGGCCGCGTCCGATTATGATTGGCTGTCGTGACGCACTCCCACCCACCGAAACGCAGCGCTGGATGCTGATTGGGTGTCTCCACAGAGGCCGGACGCCGCACGGGGGGAGAGGGAGGGGAGGCGGGAAACAGCTTAGTGGGTGCGGGGTCGCGCAGTTCCGTCAGGCAGGCGGCGGAGAGGTTCCGAAATGGCGGTGCAGCCGAAGGAGACGCTGCAGCTGGAGAGCGCGGCCGAGGTCGGCTTCGTGCGCTTCTTCCAGGGCATGCCGGAGAAGCCAACCACCACGGTGCGCCTCTTCGACCGGGGCGACTTCTACACGGCGCACCGGGAGGACGCGCTGCTGGCCGCCCGGGAGGTGTTCAAGACCCAGGGGGTGGTCAAGTACATGGGGCCGGCAGGTGAGGGCGGGGACGGCGCGGGCTCAGGGGAGGACCCCGCGGAGTTGGCTCCTCTCAGGAACTGGGAGGGTGTCGGGCAGGGAGACAACGGGGGCGGGGACGCTGGTGCCTCGTGGGGGCACTGCGCGTGCTCCGCCCCCTGCCTGGCCTAGTGGGGCGCCACCCGCCCCCTGCCCTGCCTCCGCCCTGAGTCTGTCCCTCCGGAGCTGCCCCGGATCAGACCTAATAGCGATCGCTACGTGCCAGGCTTCGTGCGAGGCGTTTTAACACATTGTTCTATTTAATTTTGCTGCAGTTCGCGTGGGTGTCTGCTTCTCGCTCCAGCTTTGGCGCTGTGGATATCATCACAAACGCCGCCAAACCTCTTTATCACAAACGCCAGTCCAGGATTGAGATTTAGAATAGAAGGGGGTTAGGGAGACGGTTTTACGTCACCAGCGTGATTTTGCCTGTTGGGCGAACGTGATTTATATCGCTGTTCAGCGCAGGGACCTATAGTGTTTACTGTTAATAGGCAGTATTGCCAAGTGGTCAGGACCTCGAACTGGAGCCAGATTGCCTGGCTTCAAGTCGCAGCCCCTCCACTTACCAGCTGTGTGGCGTTGAGCTAGTCATGTATGTCTGTGCCTCAGCTCGGCATTCAGTGCCCTCGGTAACCCATCCCCATCTCTCTAGCATCATCTCTCCCTGGAAGGCTACAAACTTCTCGCTCTCTTGTAGTTAGATGTTCTGAACATCTAGTTTTATGTTAATCTCTTTTATCCCTGGCTCCTAGGAATGAACATAATAGGAGGAGTAAGGAGTTGTGGGTTTTAGTCCTGCCTCTGCCATATGCAGATGGAAGGTTACTGACAAAAGATGTTTCATTCACTAGATAGACATTTATTGAGTGCTGCCTTGTCGGGCAGGGTTGTGGACACTGGGAGTACTTAGATCAAAAGGCAGTATCCCCACCTTCACAGAGCTCCCCCTAGTGGAGAGCAAGGTAGAAGTAATTCCAATTCCAGGTGAAGACCTATGGAGGATGCTCCGTAACAAGTTGCCAAAGAGGCAGAGGCAGGATTGCCAAAGACTGGAGCCATCAGAAGAGGGATTACAAGAGAGGTTAAATTTCACTTGAGTCTTGAGAAACCCTGTACCCATTAGCAGGAACTTTCCGTTTCCCCTGAGTCCTCCCAAACCCAGGCAACTGCTAATCTGCTTTCTCTCTCTAGATTTGCCTATAACATTGGTCTTTTGTGACTGATTTCTTTCACTTAACATTTTTAAGGTTCATCTGTGTTATCAGTACTTCATTTCTTTTTATTGCCAAATATTCCATTGTATGGATATACAATATTTTGTTTAATCCATTCGTTAGGTGATGGATATTTGGGCTGTTTCTTGAACCAATACTTTTAATGTCGTCTGTACCCGTTCTCTCCTTCCCTGTTGTGCCAGTGAAGAGATGAGCCTTTTGCTGTGGTCTGGATCCCCTCTCCTCTCCTCACAGATGGCTTTTCTGTTGATCATTTCTTCTCTCTTTGGTTCATTCTTTTGGCATTCAGGCTTATTCATATCCTTTTAGCTACTTTTATTTTTCAACAACTATCAAAACATTATTATAATAAAGCCCTGTGAGGTGGGTTAGTACCTAGCTTCAATTTATATATAAGGAATCTGAGTCCCTAAAAAAGGAAGTTGCTTAGAAGCATCTCCTCTTGGAAGCCTTTTTTTTTTTTTTTTTTGCGGTATGCGGGCCTCTCACTGCTGTGGCTTCTCCCGTTGCGGAGCACAGGCTCCGGACGCGCAGGCTCAGCGGCCATAGCTCACGGGCCCAGCCGCTCCGCGGCATGTGGGATTTTCCCGGACCGGGGCACGAACCCGTGTCCCTTGCATTGTTAGGCGGACTCTCAACCACTGCGCCACTGGGGAAGCCCTTGGAAGCTTTTCTTAACTCCCATCTTAAGGCTTCCTGGTTAGCTGCCCCTCTCACGTGTTCCCTGCCCTAGGACCTTCTCCTTACCCTAGACACAACATTTATTTTACTCTATGCCAATATACTGAAAACTCCTAGAGGGCAGGAACTCTGTCTTAACCAGTCTCTGCCTTTGAAGCCCAGCACCTGGCACAGTGCCCACATGTAAGCAGACACATTATCAGCTGAATGAAGATGGGGGCTCCAAATTATTCTTGAAGAGGAGAATCTTGTATCAACCTGAGGTTTTTCTTCTGCGCCACGTGGAGGCTGGGTAGCTTTCTCTTCCAGTTTCCCTTCAGTCTTACTTCCCAGCTTTCAGACTTAAAGCATATAGCCAAGCTCTTCACCAGGAACATCCAGTGTGTCACAAACACTCCTTTGAGAGAAATAGTATCTTCGGAGGATAACCTTTTTTTTTTTTTAAATAAATTTATTTATTTTATTTATTTTTATTTTTGGCTGCGTTGGGTCTTTGTTGCTGTGCGCGGACTTTCTCTGGTTGCAGCGAGCAGGGGGGCTACTCTTCGTTGTGGTGCGCGGGCTTCTCAATGCGGTGGCTTCTCTTGTTGCGGAGCACGGGCTCTAGGCGTGTGAGCTTCAGTCGTTGTGGCTCGCGGGCTCTAGAGAGCAGGCTCAGTAGCTGTGGCGCACGGGCTTAGTTGCTCCGTGGCGTGTGGGATCTTCCCGAACCAGGGCTCGAACCCGTGTCCACTGCATTGGCAGGCGGATTCTTAACCACTGTGCCACCAGGGAAGCCTGGAGGATAATCTTGATGGTTGGGCAACCTATCTGGAGATTAGTAATGGAGGAAGTAGGGGAGGCCATGGTGGGGAGGGGAATCACCTCATTTACCTCTTCACCCACCCACTCTTAAGAAATCAGCACTGGGGACTTCCCTGGCAGTCCAGTGGTTAGGACTCCATGCTTCCACTGCAGGGGGCACAGGATTGATTACTGGTTGGGGAAAGATCCCTCATGCTGTGTGGTGTGACCAAAAAAAAAAAAAAAAAGAAAGGAAGAAGGAAATCAGCACTGTTGTGAATGTGTTCCTGTGTTCCTGTTGAGTGTGTCTAGAAAAAGACTGAGGATTGCTCTGGATCCCTCTGCCCTTGGCCTGGCAGATAACATTGATGTGCAAATAGTCAGGTATAAGTAATAGGGAGTGGTGGGGCTTGTGGATCTGAGAGTGCTTGTTCACGTGTGCTAAGCATTCAAATTCAAATGCTTTAAAAACCCAGTGCTGGCCAGACAGCTATGCTGGTACATCCTGTTGGGCTGATGATTTTTAAGACCTGTTTCTGAATTAGGTGCCAGACCAGTGTTATTTTGTCTTCTAAATTAAAGGATGGTATAACACTGTTTTGAAATTCATTGCTGTATTTACTGGAAGTTGCCGACTGATACTTACAGTGGCATTTATAAGTGTCTCTGGGAGAAATTCATCTCTAATTTTGTATTAACTCTGGTTTAGTGCTTTCTGTGAGCAAATTTTTTTTAATGATAATATTTTGTCATATGAGTAATGTTACTTATGTAGAATTCAGCTGGATAAGCTGATAGTGTGTTCAATCATTCTGGTTTGCTTGAGACTGACCGGCGGGGGGCGGGGGGTGGTCTCCTGGGATGCTGGACTTTCAGTACTAAAACTTGGGCAAAATGGGATGAGTTGCTCACCCTATGTGCTAGGCAAAAACAGGAAATAATTTAAATGGGGCCTACCATTCCACTGAGGTTCTGGTTCTGAGGGAGTCTTAATTGGGAGATGTGAGTCTGTTGCAGCCTGGATAGGCCTGAGATCCCGCTTATGCCTCTGAGAATGTTAGTACAGGCTTTGCTGAATGAGTAACGTTCACAGTAAACATAATTTTCATGCAGCTTTCCAAATGCAAGGTAAAAAAACAGCAGTATATTCAAGTCTGTAAAATGTGGCTGTGTTGAACTTGCCGGGTTGAAAACTGGTGGCCTAAATAGTGTTTTCTTAAAAGTTTGAATTAATTGGCTATATTTTAAAGATTAGGTAGTTTCATGAAAAAATTCAGATTTTGAGCTTCTTTTGAAAATTCTGCACAGTTGGAAACTCTGGGCAAATTAGCATTGGATTGGAGTTGAGTGGCTGCTCCCTCTGACCTACTGAGTCTAGATTTTTTCTTTACCCTGATGTGCTTTCCTTGTTTTGCCACAGTTCCCACCATTTGAAGTCATTTTTCATCTGTCAGTTGTGTTGTTCTTCCTTTGGCTTTCTCTGCTTATTAGATCCTGCCTGGTCCCTGTAGATATTTTTTGCCAGTCCTAGGTTAGATCTTAAGGAATGTTCTAGGGAATAACTTTAAAGAGGCAAGATTTGAGCCAGTTTTCAGGGTGTCTGTGACAGCAGAGGGATTCTTTTTTTTTTTTTTTTTTTTTTTTGTCTGCGTTGGGTCTTCGTTGCTGCGCACCAGCTTTCTCTAGTTGCGGCGAGCGGGGGCTACTCTTTGTTGCGGTGCGTGGGCTTCTCATTGTGGTGGCTTATCTTGTTGTGGAGCACGGGCTCTAGGTGTGCAGGCTTCAGTAGTTGCAGCACATGGGCTCAGTAGTTGCGGTGCAGGGGCTCTAGAGTGCAGGCTCAGTAGTTGTGGCACACAGGCAGCGGGGATTCTTGTCTACTGCTTATAACTAGTGAACTGATATTGAAAGTATCAGCTGCGTTTTGCTGTACAAAACAATTGTATTATGTCATTTAATTAATCTTTATGCTTATTTGTATTTGATATTTGTACTTGATATGATCTATTGTTAAATTTAGGTTAAATCTTTCATAAGATCCAGAATTGTCAGAATAATCTACAAGTATAATCTGAATTACCTTTAAGTGAATAATTTGTATTACCTATATTATATGAAAATTGAATTTTAATTCCATTTGATGATGTGGGTGATTTTATTTATTTTGTAAAGAAATTGTTATTTACAAATCAAAACTAAGGTGAAACACTATATTCCATCTAAGACAATTTTTTAGCCTTGGCACTATTGATATTTTGGACCAAAGAATTAATTTGTTACTGTGAGGGGCTATCCTGTGCACATTTAACAACATCCCTGCCTCCTCCTACTAGATTCTGTTATTATTCCCTTTCCCCAGTTGTAACAACCTAAATGCCCCCCAGGCATTGACAGTTGTCCGCTAAGGGAGCAGGATCGTCCCCCATTGAGAACCAGTGATGTAAGATGAAGGCCAGGAAGTTCGAAAACTCGGTTGACTGGATAGGGGAAATAGGTGCACTCATACTTTACGGGTGGTAGTGTTAATTGGTACAGCCAACCAAAGGAGATAGTCTGCAATATTTATAAAAATCACACATATCATCCTTTGATAAAATCCAGTTTTAGGACTTTATCTCACAGATACACTCAGATGTTTGGAGAGTGAAGCACATACAAGGTTATTCATGCAACACTGTTGTAATAACAAAGATTGGAAACAACCCATAGGTCCATCAGGAGGAGGCTAAATTATAGAAATTCCTTAGGTTCATTGGAACGTTTGCAGCTGTAAACAGAAAGAAGCTAATTATGTACCGATGGAACAATCTCCAAAATACTATATCAAAGTTAAAAAAAAGATACAGTACAGTGTGTATAGTGTGCAATTATTTATGTAAAAGAGGAAAAAAGCGGGCTTCCCTGGTGGCGCAGTGGTTGAGAGTCTGCCTGCCGATGCAGGGGACACGGGTTCGTGCCCCGGTCTGGGAAGATCCCACATGCCGTGGAGCGGCTGGGCCCGTGAGCCATGGCCGCTGAGCCTGCGCGTCCAGAGCCTGTGCTCCGCGGCGGGAGAGGCCACAACAGTGAGAGGCCCACATATCGCAAAAAAAAAAAAAAGAGGAAAAAAGCAATGCCTTATATTTGCTTGTGTGTGCCTAGACTATGTTTGGAAATATATTCTATAAAGTGATAACACTTGGGTGGTGAACTGGATGTGTAGGGGACAGTGGTGAAATGCAAGTCTCCTTTTTGATGTACCTTTTTGAGCCTTCAAGTTTTTTTTTCTTTTTTTCTTTTTTTTTTTGATGTGGACGATTTTTAAAGTCTTTACTGAATTTGTTACAATATTGTTTCTGTTCCGTGTTTTGGCTTTTTGGCCGCAAGCCATGTGGGATCCCACCTCCCTGACCAGGGATTGAACCCACACCCCCTGCATTGAAAGGCCAAGTCCCAACCACTGGGCTGCCAGGGAAGTCTCTGAACCTTCAAGTTTTGAACTCTGTTACCTAGAACATTTTATAATGAATAATAACTAATTTATTTTTATGGACTTTTGAAAAAAATCCTATACAAATACTATTGTAGCTATTACATAAGAGTTTTATTCAAACTTGTGAAAAACAAATGATAAAAAAGGACAAGTAGGATTAGCTGTATGTATATTGACTCATTCTTTTGTCTTTGTATCTTCCCAATTTTTTATTTTGATGTGTAGGCTCCACAGGTGCAGGGGGTTATGTCTATCCACCATTGTATACCCTTCATCTACTAAAGTCTCTAGGACATGTAATAGGTGCTTGATAAATAGTTTATTGAGTGAATGAATTACTGGGAAAACAACATAGCTTGGGGGGAGGCATTGTGTTAGGTCTTCAACACTTATGACTTCAAATCCTCAAATCCGTAACATGTATTTTTAATATTTTTCTTTAGGAGCAAAGACTCTGGAGAGTGTTGTGCTTAGTAAAATGAATTTTGAGTCTTTTGTAAAAGATCTTCTTCTAGTTCGTCAGTACAGAGTTGAAGTTTATAAGAATAGAGCTGGAAATAAGGCCTCCAAGGAGAATGATTGGTATTTGGCATTTAAGGTAATTATCTTCCTTTTAAATTTAGTTGTGTTTTTAAGAGTAGACAAAATAAAAACATGAGAGAATTCTGTGTTGGTTTAATATTTTAGCCAGGTTGTGATAGTAAAATGCTGTGAGAAACTTTAATATTCTTTAGCATGTGGGTTTTAAAATCACAGTTTAATAGCAATTCAGAAATTCAGTAAATCCTTATTATGAGTATGAATACTCTGAGCTTTGTCACTGTCCCTAAAACCTAAATAATAAATAGCCTTTAAATAAAGTTGAATACCAGCATTAAAGAAGATTTGATTTTACTGTTTTTGAAGTAATATCACGCAAATTTACATATCCCAAATATCTGATTATACACGTTTTTAATATGTTTGGATATTTGTATGTTCCTTTCTCTTTCATTAGACTAATTTTTTAGAAGTGTGGAACTTTGTTTAATGCTGATCATATTCCTAGGTGTGCCTAGAAGGGCTTATTGACGTGCTTCTCATGCCTTCATGGAGATGGGGGTACTATTTTGTTTTATTTAAGGACTATCTTTATTTTTAGTCTGTAAAATCATGTTTCTGTTTGTTCACACACAATACCTTCACATAAATATTGGATAATGGTTAAAATGTTGGGGAGGTGAGATTTATCCTTGAAAGGGAATAAATGTGTGGTAAGGCGGGACAGTGTTCTGGGCTTGTATTTGGCTGATCTCATTTCTCCTCTGTCCCTCTGCATGACCTTGGCAAATTTCCCAGCCTTCTCCTGTATCTGTTTCTTTATAAACAGTAAAATTAGAAGGTTTTTAAGATGTTTTCTGACGTGAAAGCCCTGTGAAAGTTTTTTTGTGAGGTTTAATACAACATTTCAACACTTGATGTTGGTGCTGCCCCAAATAGAATACTCTTCAATATTCCTTCCATACTGCCTGCTGTCACCACCCCCCGCCTTTGTAAATGTCGACATGTACTGAAGATTATATCTGAGAGCATTTATCATTCTTTATTATGGAATTTCCTTGGAATTTTCGTTGCTACTTTACTGAGAAAAGTGGGACTTATAGTTTTATCCTACATTTTGAAAGATTTTAATAGAAAATTGAGGGGTACCGCAAAGTGATGTTTTTCTATCTCATTCTTCACAGAGCTCAGTTAGTAACAACACCAAAATGTGGGATCGTGAGTTCAGCTGATTAACTGGATTATCAGCCCATCACACCTCACTCCTTTGTGTCATCAGAATCCTTTGAGATGCATTGTTTTTAACCCCTACCTTTTAGATCAGGGGGAAAAAAATCTTCAAATATGTATCTTTGTCAGGTTAAAAGATAGTATCTTCATCCTGATATTTATTTTAAGAAGTTCAGATCTAAAACTGCTAAAACTGATTTATCTTTTAATTTTTAGCTTATTGATTCTATTGTAAAGTATTAGTGATATTTGGGATAGTTGACCTCTATAATTGACTTTTTTTTTTTTAATTAAATTTTTGGCCTTGTTGTGCGGCTTGCGGGATCTTACTTGATAAGCTAGCTTCTAGTTTACTTTTGAGAGTTTTTTTAAGGTGTGCATAACCTGTGCGTGTAAATCCAAAGCATGTATGTGAAAATATGTTCACATTTGTGATTGAATCAGTGCTTTTAAAATTTGAGTATCAGGTAATACTAGCTTTCCTTTTTTTTTTTTTTTTTTTTTTTTGGTCGCAGGGATTGAACCCAAGCCCCCTGCAGTGGAAGTGCGAAGTCTTGACTGCTAGACTGCCAGGGAACTTCCTCCATTTCATTTTTGATCCAGATTTTAATCAATAATCCATATATAGTTACAGGATATTCAGAACCATATTGGGAAAAGATAAATGATTATCATGATTATGATGCTAAAGACATTTGAGAACTGTTGATGGCTACTTGTTGCTTAAATTTGGCTTGTCACAGTGCGCATTTGGACTATTTCTGACTATCTCATGTTTCATACCATGGTCCATCAGTTGCCCCAGAAATGCCTCACGTTAACAGCAACCTGTTAGCTTCTGATCATGTTGAAGTACTGTTACCCACCAGCTTGACACAGGTGGAGCCAAAAGCAAAGAAACTTGACCCTTTACTTAACCTTGTACAGTCTTAAAGAGATTTCTAATCTTTTTGAAATTTTGAAAATAGGTCAGGGACTTCTCTGGTGGTCCAGTAGTTAAGATGCCGCACTCCCAATGCAGGGGGCCCGGGTTCGATCCCTGGTCAGGTAACTAGATCCCACCTGCCACAACTAAAGATCCCGCATGCCGCAACTAAAAGATCCCACATGCCTCAACTAAAGATCCTGTATGCCGCAACAAAGATCCTGAATGTGGCAACAAAGATCCCGCGTGTTGCAACTAAGACCCGGCACAGCCAAAAACAAACAAACAAACAAAATTGGTCAAAGACCCTTTATTTAGAAATCATTGATCTAGAAGAATCTCTGCATTTTACAAATAAATACATTGATATAGAGAGATGTCTATCCAAGGTTAATATTTAAGCTAATAATACTGTTTTTCTATGTGGTATAACTACTCTGAAAATTCTGATATGTGCAACCAATAGGTAGTTTGGCAGAGTGTAGAAATTTAGGCATACCATTGAGAGGGTTATCACTTTGGGTACCTCAATGATTGTGTGAGTGAGTGTAAACTTAGATGCCAAATTTCAAACTGAAAATCGCTTTTGATACTATTACTTTTAGATGTGCCCAAGTGTTCTGAAATTAATTGGAAAAGTAGGGAGGATACTTTATAGAAAATGTGGTAATATTAATTGGACTATATGGTTATAAGTAATTTATTTTGGTAAGAAAACGTTTAATTAATAAAATTCATCTAGGTTGGGTAATTTCTGTTGGTTATTAAAGTTTTAAAGTACATTCAACAGTTTCTTAAAATTTTTCTTTATTTTTGCTTAGGCTTCTCCAGGTAATCTTTCTCAGTTTGAAGACATTCTCTTTGGTAACAACGATATGTCAGCTTCCATTGGTGTTGTGGGTGTTAAAATGTCTACAGTTGATGGCCAAAGACAGGTTGGAGTTGGGTATGTTGACTCCATACAGAGGAAGCTAGGACTGTGTGAGTTTCCCGATAATGATCAGTTCTCCAATCTGGAGGCTCTCCTGATTCAGATTGGACCAAAGGAATGTGTTTTACCAGGAGGAGAGACTGCTGGAGACATGGGAAAACTGAGGCAGGTAAGGAAATGGAGTGTAGAGATAGAGGAGAATCCAAGGCTAGGAATGGCTCTAAATTAACATAATACTGTTTTACTTAAGGAAAAAAAATTTTTAAGTCAAAACCTTTTAAATCTAATCACAACAGGGCTTTGAGGAATGTCTTGATGTTTGTCTTTGATAGAAACTTTGTATCTTTATTAGGACTTCAGAAGGAGCTGTTTCTTAAGACTTGCTCTACCTCAGATCATCCCCCCTCCTCCCGCCTTCCGAAAGAGTAACTCAGTGCCATTTTAAAGGGATCACAATTGATAAAAGGAGTGCTTTCACAGTTGGGGGGTGCAGGGTGGGGAAGAGGTGATTTAGGGCCATTAAAGAAAAAAAAACTATGACTGTATTTAGCCTGGATATATCAAATAAGTTGTAGTTCTTCAGGATTAATTTTTAATAGTTCAAGTGGAACTTTAGCCTATTATTATTATTATTTTAATTAATTTTTGACTGCGTTGGGTCTTCATTACGGTGCGCTGGCTTCTCATCGCGGTGGCTTCTCTTGCTGTGAAGCACAGGCTCTAGGCACACAGGCTTTGGTAGTTGTGGTATGCAGCCTCAGTAGTTGTGGCTCGCAGGCTCCAGAGCGCAAGCTCAGCAGTTGTGGCACACGGGCTTAGTTGCTCCATGGCACGTGGGATCCTCCCGGACCAGGGCTCGAGCCCATGTCCCCTGCATTGGCAGGTGGATTCTTAACCATTGTGCCACCAGGGAAGCCCTAGCCTCTTATTATTTTACTGATTCTTTTATTTTAACAAAGTTCGATTTTGCTATTTGTATAGATATATGGTTTATTATTTAAATATTTAAGGGATGTTGTATTCCCCCCAAGGATTCTTTTCTTCTCATGAGCCTCAAATACAATAAGAACTACTTGAGAGTTAGCATATCTGTGATGGGCATTTTTAGTATAAATAGTATTTAGGGAACTTTCCACAAGTATTATTCTGTTAAGAGTTTTTACTATTGAGACTATTTTTTGAAAGCTTTATGTGAGCCTAATTTTAAATTTCCATGAAAATTTGATTTACAGATTTTAAAAATACATGTTAATACATATATTACCAATGTCTTCTTGCATGTTGTATAAAAATTTAATGTGGGTTAATAATTTGTTAATCTGTTGTCACTTTATATTTGTCAGTGATACAGCTTTCCTTATTGCTTTTCTTGTTCCTTTTCTCCTAGTAATTTAAAATATTTCTTGTAAAATAGGTTATTCAGAGAGGAGGAATTCTGATCACAGAAAGAAAAAGAGCTGACTTTTCCACAAAAGATATTTATCAGGACCTCAACCGGTTGTTGAAAGGCAAAAAGGGAGAACAGATGAATAGTGCTGTGTTGCCAGAAATGGAGAATCAGGTATGTGGATTACAAATGTGGATTTATCATTAAATAGTGACTTTTTAGAAGGCTACTTCTGTCATCTATATCTCAAAGCCTAAACTGGATCACTGATATTTAAGCTTATTTTAATCTATGAAGAAGCTTGTGAAAAACTCAAGGACTGACTAGAAAAATTTAAACATAACCTTAAATATAATTTCATTATATTTACACTATATATATTCTTGGGGTAAGGAAGAGTTTATTGTTTTATTGGTTTCACCTGAAAGAGCCTGATTACTGTCACCTAAGTAGGTGAGGTAGCTTAGTTGTTTAGGGGGAAAAAGACCTATCAAAGTTTTATAATGTACGAGCTGTGGGGGTTTTAATAAATTACTTCAGTTTCATTATCTGTCTTAAAGGATCGTTGTGGAGATTAGGAAGTAATAAGGGTGAAAGTATATACAGTGCATAATAGTTGCATAATAAATGTTACATTTAAACAATTCAAAAATTGGCACTGGTTATGTATGTTCAGTGTAGAAATGAATATGCAAACAATGTAACTTTTTATGGGATTTTTCAGTGGTTGAAGTTTATCTTCAGTTTTTCAAATCTTTGAGGCAAGTATGGTTTGAGGGATGTATTTTTATGGTAAAATATTAGAAACTCTTGACAGGTTATTTGTGGATCACTGATAAGTAAAATGAAGAATTGTATATTTAAATAAGAGCAAGCTCTAGCTTATAATTTTGAAAATTGATTTCAAACTACAATAAACAGAGACTATTATTACTATCATGATCTTGCAGTGATTGCTTATCACATAATAGTTTGATCCTTATAAACTAAGTTTACCTGTTTTACTTTTCTTGTGTGACAGAATCAGAAGCAGTTGTGTATGAGCAATAATCCCAATATAGATGTTCCCTGACTTATGGTGGTTCAACTTACAATTTTTTTTTACTTTATAATGGTGCGAAAGTGATATGCATTCAGAAGAAACTGTACTTCTCATTTTGACCTTTTCCTGGGCTAACAATACTCGGTGCAATTCTCTTGTGATGTTGGGCAGGGCAGCGTGTAGCAGCTCCCAATCAGCCACGCAATCACAAGGGTTAAATGGCCGATACACTTACAACCATGCTGTACCCATAGAACCATTCTGTTTTTCACTTTCAGCACAGTATTCAATAAATTTTGAGTTATTCAACTTTATTATAAAGTAGGCTTTGTGTTAGATGATTTTGCCCAACTATAGGCTAATGTAATGCTCTGAGCACATTTAAGGTAGGTGAGGCTAAGCTACAATGTTCAGTAGGTTAGGTGTATTAAATGCATTTTACATTTATGATGCGTTTATTGGGATGTAACCCCATCATAAGTCAAGGTAGATCTGTATTAGAGAAACTTACTTCAGCGTTGAAAATGGGAAGAAGCTTTTAGAGCTACTAAAAGGTGTTATCTGTGCCTTGTGGTGACGTAGCAGGAGATTCTTGTGACAACCTTATATATTTGTTAGAGTTTGGCAGAGGCAGATGGATGACTGTGTTATCAATTAGGAAATATATGCACATTCACAATGAATCTGGTATCGAGTATAAGTAGAACTTGTCATTGGGCTATCAGTTTGATGTCCTTAGCGTCTTTATTTTATGTTACAGTAGTAATATAGGCAGTTTATTTAAACTTTTTATTTAAATACACATATAGGAAAGTGCATATATCATAAGTGTATAACTAAATTTTCATAAATTATAAGTACCTACATGACCAGCACCCATGAAACAGAAGAGTAGCAGGATCGTAAAGACCCTTTTTGTTTTCTTCCAGTTGTTACCTCCACCAAGGGTAACCCTGCTTCTTACCTCTGACAGTATGGATTAGTTTGGTCTATTTTTGAGGTTTATATAAATGGACTCATACAGTTCATGCTCTTGTGTTTGATTTCTTTTGTTCAGTATTATGTTTGTGAGATTTATCTATATTGTTGCATGTTGTTGTGGATTGTTTGTGCTTATATCTGTTGTTGTGTGTAGTATTCCACAATGTGAACATGCCAGGCTGTATCCATTTTACTCTTGGTGGACATTTGCATAATTTCTACTTTTGGCTATTATAAATAATGTTGCTGTTACAGTAAATTTTCACTTTCTGAAAATCATTTTTTAGTCTTAGGTTTATTTAAACTTTGTCTGATTTTCTTGGTTTGGATTGGGAAAGAACAGGGAAAATGATAGTGTTTGAAATTATTTTCATCTTGCCATTTGTTTTTTAAAAAAATCTCCGGAATTCTAGTGATAGTCATCTCTTATTTTAAATTCTTAATCTTAGGTTGCAGTTTCTTCATTGTGTGCAGTAATCAAGTTTCTAGAACTCTTATCAGATGATTCAAACTTCGGACAGTTTGAACTGACTACTTTTGACTTCAGCCAGTACATGAAATTGGATATTGCAGCAGTCAGAGCCCTTAACCTTTTCCAGGTAAAAAAAAAAAAATACATGGGTTAAAAATATTGAGTGGTTAAAAATGTCTCTCTCTCTCTCTCTCTCTCTGTGTGTGTGTGTGTGTGTGTGTATAAAAGACTCTTACTAAGGAGCTTAAATATTTTGAAATATTATACTTAAAATAGATAGTTTTGAATTACTGTATTTTTCTAATTGCAAGCTATATAAACAGTATTTGTCCTGGTTTTATGAATAATTTTGTGTATTAATAGCAGGTTTTTTTTTTTTTTTTTTTTTTTTTGCGGTACGCGGGCCTCTCACTGTTGTGACCTCTCCCATTACGGAGCACAGGCTCCGGACGCGCAGGCTCAGTGGCCATGGCCCACGGGCCCAGCCGCTCCGCAGTACGTGGGATCTTCCCAGACCGGGACACGAACCCGTGTCCCCTGCATCGGCAGGCGGACTCTCAACCACTGCGCCACCAGGGAAGCCCTAATAGCAGTTTTTAAAAAATTACATTCTAAGAAGTTTTATGTCTAGAACTGCAGTAATTTGGTGGTTTTGGTTTGGTGGAAAATATACAGCAGAAAATCAGATTAACAGGTTGAAAGTTTGATTTTCGGATGAGGAACCTTTGTGTACATTTCTGTTTAATATTTGAAGAATGTTAAGTGTTTTTTGTTTGTTTGTTTTTACAAGTTTGGGGAGTGTAGGGGTTGGTTATTTTTAAATTTTTTTTAGCTGCGTGGCTTGTGGGATTTTAGTTCTCTGACCAAGGATCGAACCCAGGCCCTCGGCAGTGTGGGCACAGAGTCCTAACCACTGGACTGCCAGGGAATTCCCAGGGTTAAGTGTTCTTGTTCCCCAAATTACTTAATCATTATTCATGGCATAGTAAAGTTTTCACTAATGAGCGTGCCATTTTTCTATTTTATTTTTTGTTCACTAGGGTTCCGTTGAAGATACTACTGGCTCTCAGTCTCTGGCTGCATTGCTGAATAAATGCAAAACCCCTCAAGGACAAAGACTGGTTAACCAGTGGATTAAGCAGCCTCTCATGGACAAGAACAGAATAGAAGAGAGGTATATTACTAGTATATACTTCTGTAAGCTCTGAGTAACTTCCAGTCACTCCATATGATTATACCCCTTATTGTAACATGCAATTTTGCACCTATATTTTAGCATCTAACTGCACAGAAAGCTAATAAAGTAATATAGTAGTAATGATTTAGATTGATTAAATAACTTATTTTCTTAATTATTATTTTTTTCCTCCACTATGAAAGAGTAAAATTTTATTACGGAGGTGGTATGGATAATGTCTCAGCATGAGCTTGGGAGCCAGATGACCTTGGTTCATGTTAAGGCTCTACCACTTAGGAGCTGTGTTATATTGGGTGTTATTCAACCTCTGTGTGGCAGTTTCTTCCCTTTTAAAATGACAGTAATAACACACCTACTTCTTAGGGTTGTTATGAGGATTTGATGATTTTCTGAGGATTAGATGATCTAATGTGTATAAAGTACTTTGAACAGGTCTGGCACATAGGAAGCACTTATGCTTTATTATTCTAGAAAGGATTTAATGCGGCCTAAATGTATTTCAGAAAATCTTTAAAATTGAGGAAATAAAAGTTATATAATGCTGCTGTCCTAATATAATTAGCATTGGAGTAGGTTTTATTTTATTTATTTATTTTTTTTTGCGGTACGTGGGCCTCTCACTGTTGTGGCCTCTCCCGTTGCGGAGCACAGGCTCCGGACGTGCAGGCCTAGCGGCCATGGCTCACGGGCCCAGCCGCTCCGCGGCATGTGGGATCTTCCTGGACTGGGGCACAAACCCATGTCCCCTGCATTGGCAGGTGGACTCTCAACCACTGCGCCACTAGGGAAGCCCGGAGTAGGTTTTATTTTTATCTTTTGTTTTAGATACAAGTTTTAAAACTTAAATGAAGTATACTGTGCACAAGAGCACAAATCCTAAATGTGCAGTTTGATGGATTTTCACAAAGTGAACACATTGGTAATAACACACAAGTCAAGAAACAACAGAACTAGCATCCCGGAAACTCCCCTCAATTATCCTGATAGTTACTACCTCTCCTCACTTCAAGAGTAATTACTATCCTTCTAACATCATAGGTTAATTAGTTTTGCCTGTTTTTGAACTGCATATAAATAAAATAATTTTCTGTAGGGCACTCTTATGTTTGATTGTCTTTTTAAAAACATAATTGTAATCCTAATATAGTTTTGTGCCCTTGTTTTTTCCCACTTGTGTTTACATTATCATAAGCATTTTTTAGTGTTGTTTTATGTTCATATTCAGCATTTTTAATAAGTACGTAATACTTTATTGACTAGATATACTTTACCTTTTTCAATAATTAGGTTATTTCATGTGACCTTATTGTATACCTAATTTTTTTTTTTACTTTATTTATTTATTTATTTATTTATATTTCTTTTTGGCTACGTTGGGTCTTCGTTGCTGCATGCGGGCTTTCTCTAGTTGTGGCGAGTGGGGGCTACTCTTCCTTGTGCGCGGGTTTCTCATTGCGGTGGCTTCTCTTGTTGCAGAGCACGGGCTCTAGGCGCGCGGGCTTCAGTAGTTGTGGCGCACAGGCTTAGTTGCTCCGTGGCATGTGGGATCTTCCCGGACCAGGGCTCGAACCTGTGTGCCCTGAATTGGCAGGTGGATTCTTAACCCCTGCGCCACCAGGGAAGTCCCTATACCTCATGTTTTCGATTTGGTAAATTAAGATATATTGCCAGGATAGGTAAAAGAGAGTCAGTATTTTTATAGATTTGATGTTGTCAAATTGTTCAAGAATTTGTTGAATAGCTACTGAATTCTGATGGTATAAAGCATGGTGATCCCTTGACTGTTTGGGACTCTGTGTATGCCAGGCAAATGTGAAATAGTTGATCAGTATCATAAGACACCCTGCAGATAACTACCTAGCTAAGTGTTGATCCTGTGGATTCTCAAGGGTCTTAAAATAAAAATAACTCAGGAGGTCAGTTATTCGTGGGTATGTTGATATATCATTGAAAATGCAAAAATTGAAATGCTAAGGCAACTTTCTGAAGGCAGTTTTTTTGGGGAAGAAAAGTGGAATTTAGTAACTTAAAATAAGAAATAGGAAGGATTGGATATTTGCAAGTAATTAAGGCAGTTTACAATTTTTTATTGTAATAATTTGTGAGTAAGTAACTACATTAACGTGTGTCAAAAGTCCAACAGAACAGAAGGATATACAGTGATGAGTCTCTTACTCTTGTCTTCCAGTTTCTCAGTACTTTTTCTCAGGGCCTCTGCACAGCTCCAGGGACACATTTCTTATTGTACTCTATGCGAATTGCCAGCACCTGCCCCGGGAGCAACTTGTCTTAATCAGTTTCTTGAGTATCCTACCATGGAAAGCCTGTGCCTAAACAAGTAAAAGTTTGTGTCCATTCTCCCTCATCTGTTAGTTGTTTCTTAAAAGAAGTATTAGGTAATTTAAATAATTCCCAAGATCTAGGTCATTGGTTTTATTTTTAACTTTGGGCTTGTGGGAACAGGGCACATGTCAGTGGTCCTCTTCCGGCTTAACAACTAGAGCCTGCATGTATTTAAACCCTTCAAAAACCTTACATACTATTACCAGAATAACAAATTATTTAGAAGACAAGATATCAAAATTAATTTTTTTTGACTGTAAGTAAAGGTTATTTTCATAGGACATAGCAATAATTTCCAAAATCTGGTGGCCTTATAAGACTTACTAATTAGAAATAATATTTGCGAGAAAGGCTTTATAATTATAAGTCAAAATATGATCTACTAAGATAAGAGGAAATATTTTCCCCTTTTTATCTTGGGGAGAATTTTTTTTTTTTTTTTTTTTTTTTTTTTTTTTTTGCTGTATGCGGGCCTCTCACTGTCGTGGCCTCTCCCGTTGCGGAGCACAGGCTCCGGACGCGCAGGCCCAACGGCCATGGCTCACGGGCCCAACCGCTCCGCGGCATGCGGGATCCTCCCAGACCGGGGCACGAACCCGTGTCCCCTGCATCGGCAGGCGGACTCTCAACCACTGCGCCACCAGGGAAGCCCAGAATTTTTTTTTTTTAACCAGCAATTACTAAGGCCTGTGGTTTTCAAAGCCAAATGCTGAAATTGCACAGACCAGGAAGAAAAAGTTATACTCCTTAAGGCAGACTTTCACTGGGACAGTCTCTTTTTCTTATCACCATTTCTCAATTCCACCTGCTGTGATACCTCATGCTTTCTAGTTAATGCCTTTCTGGGGTTCTCAGGGCAAGTCTATTAACTCCCTCTCTAAGCATTTAAGATTGATCTTCAGGATTACACACTGAATCAAGTTTTTTCTTTTTTAATATTTATTTATTTTTTGGCTGCGCCGGGTCTTAGTTGCGGCGCGCGGGCTTAAATTAGTTGCCCTGCGGCATGTGGGATCTTAGTTCCCCAACCAGGGATCGAACTGGCGTTCCCTGCATTGCAGGACGGATTCTTAACCGCTGGACCACCAGGGAAGTCCCCAGTTTTTTTTTTTTTTTTTTTTTTCTTTTTGCGGTATGCGGGCCTCTCACTGTTGTGGCCTCTCCCGTTGCGGAGCACAGGCTCCGGACGCGCAGGCTCAGCGGCCATGGCTCACGGGCCCAGCCGCTCCGCGGCATATGGGATCCTCCCAGACCGGGGCACGAACCCGTATCCCCTGCATCGGCAGGCGGACTCTCAACCACTGCGCCACCAGGGAGGCCCACCCCAGTTTTTTCTTTTTTTTTACTGTCATTGTTTTGGGATGATTTTCTAGCAGAGAAAGTAGTGGAAATTTCTACTCCATCCTCTTAAACAGTAAGTGAGGAGTTAATTTTAAAGTGTGTGGCTGTGCGGTGAATTCTGTTAAGGGAAGCAAAGATTTCTCTTTTTCTTCTATTTTTATTAGAGCAGACATAGGGACAGTTATGACTAGATCTTTGAGTTTGATTCATACATCTTGTCCAGGACTATAGCCCAGTGATAGGTTCAGGAACAATGATGAAAATAGGATTACTTTTAAGTTACGGTCAGGCTCTTAGGAGGAAGAGAAGACAGGTTGCCTGGCACTGTGCTAAGCATCTCATGTTCCTTAGCTGTGTGGTGATGGAGGCTGGCTTTAAAGCCAGGCTGGCCTGACTCCAGAGCCCATGCCCTTAAATGCTGTACTGTATTTCTTTTTTTTAATATAAATTTATTTTATTTATTTACTTTTGGCTGCGTTGGGTCTTCGTTGCTGCATGCAGGCTTTCTCTAGTTGTGGCGAGCAGGAGCTGCTCTTCGTTGCGGTGCTCAGGCTTCTCATTGTGGTGGCTTCTTGTTGCAGAGCGCGGGCTCTAGGTGTGCAGGCTTCAGTAGTCGCAGTGCGTGGGCTCAGTAGTTGTGGCTCGTGGGCTTTAGGGCTCAGGCTCAGTAGTTGTGATGCATGGGCTTAGTTGCTCCATGGCATGTGGGATCTTCCCGGACCATTAGCCAGTGGATTCTTTTTTTTTTTTTTTTTTTTTTTTTTGCGGTATGCGGGCCTCTCACTGTTGTGGCCTCTCCCGTTGCGGAGCACAGGCTCCGGACGCGCAGGCTCAGCGGCCATGGCTCACGGGCCCAGCCGCTCCGCGGCATATGGGATCCTCCCGGACCGGGGCATGAACCCGTATCCCCTGCATCGGCAGGCGGACTCTCAACCACTGCGCCACCAGGGAGGCCCAGCCGGTGGATTCTTAACCACTGCGCCACCAGGGAAGTCCCTGTACTGTATTTCTTGTTTCTGTCAATTGTATTTAATTTGATCCAAGTTGGATTAACATCAGAAGTGAAATGTACTATTTTGGCTTTTATTTAAGTTAAATCCATGGAATTGCTTTATGTGTTGTAATGCTCATTTTTCCATTCATTAGAACCTGTTTGCACTGAGACTACAAATACTTTTTAGCTGATGGCTTAAATACTTTAATCTCCAATGAGAATTGATATGTTATTACCTTTTAGGAGTGAGTTTCTGGGTATTTCTTCCTTTTGTGCTTTATCTAACAATCAAATTAGGAATTATAAGAACACTGTCCATATTACTATTTTTGCACTTATTTTCTGATAGGTCCAAAGAGTCCTCATGTTTGCTCATACACTAGGACTGTTACTATTACTTTTAATCTTCTGGGATTTTTTTTTGTTTTTGTCTTTCCATAGATTGATCTGAAGCCTTGGTAATTTTCCCATGTTTTTTCAAAGTTAGAATTCTTTTTTTTTTTTTTTTTTGCGGTACACAGGCCTCTCACTATTGTGGCCTCTCCCGTTGCGGAGCACAGGCTCCGGACGCGCAGGCTCAGCGGCCATGGCTCACGGGCTTAGCCGCTTCACGGCATGTGAGATCTTCCCAGACCGGGGCACGATCCTATGTCCCCTGCATCGGCAGGCGGACTCTCAACCACTGCGCCACCAGGGAAGCCCCTCAAAGTTAGAATTCTTTAAAGAACGTTGAATATATGTTAGCATATGAAATAGTTCACTTGTGAAATTGCTGATGGTGTCATTTGCATATGTTGAATTTGGTATTCTTATTGCCTTCTAGTTTAAAACTGAGTATTTCTTTTTCTATGACATTTAATATGATTAATGTAGCAATCTTATTAGAAATATATATCTCCAAATAAAAGTAGTTCTGGGCTTCTCTGGTGGCACAGTGGTTGAGAATCCACCTGCCAGTGCAGGGGACACGGGTTTGAGCCCTGGTCCGGGAAGATCCCACATGCCGTGGAGCAGCTAAGCCCGTGCACCACAACTACTGAGCCTGTGCTCTAGAGCACACAAGCCACAACTACTGAGCCCCCGTGCTGCAACTACTGAAGCCCACGTGCCTAGAGCCTGTGCTCCACAACAAGAGAAGCCACCACAATGAGAAGCCCGTGCACCGCAACGAAGAGTAGCCCCCACTCGCCGCAACTAGAGAAAGCCCGTGCACAGCAACGAAGACCCAACACAGCCAAAAATAATAAATAAAATAAATAAATTTATTTTTTAAAAAGTGGTTCCTATAAATGTAGAAATGGTGGTGGTGCTTATGTGATAATATATCATGCTTCTTGAGGCAGTGTACTTCCAGGGTTATATTAAGACTTAGACCTAGACTTCTTTCCAGATTATATTAAGTATCCTTTTGTGCAAGGATGTCTTTAGTTAGTAGTCTGTATTCTGTGGAAACAGAGAGGTCTGGAAGTCATACAGTGAGTGCAGTTTCTTTAAAACAGCAAAGCATTGCTCTGGCCTCAGGAAGAACAGGAGGGCTGTCACTCTACTGCTTTTCCACCACTTTTCTCTGCTTCCTATCAAGTTTAGTGGAAACCCCTTTTTTCTGGTCTCTGGGCTGATGTGTTAGTCCCTTTGAATTTTATTTGCCTTCCTGTCCAGTCTGCACCACAAAGGCAGCCCTCTTTCCAGTGCTTTCAGGGGGGCCATAGATTTCTTGCCCCATTGGTCCTTTGTCATACTGGCCCCTCTCTCCTTAGCTTTCTTTCTCAATTAAAAGTGTCTGGAGAAGGTCACAGAATGCTGATTGGACCCACTGTACTTTCAAGCTATCTAGTTTTCACTGCTGCCTGGTATTACTTTTGTTACATGACTCATTTCAGTGACCAATCTAACATTTTTTATTTTCCCTTCAGCTGCCTCCTATGTGTAAGCAGATGATCTCCTCCCTGATTCTTATAATCTCAAAATGTACCTGTATTTTCAGTCTTTTACTCCCTGGCTCTTTCTCAGAAGAGGAAATAATGCTCTTTCCTTTCCAAAGGCAACCTTTCCATTTTGCCTTGGTTATAGTTTTTTTCGCTATTCCTTCTCTGCTTCAGTTTTCTTCCAGTGCATTCTGTACTGTTCTCCCTTCAAGTCTCTGCTGTTGCTGCTCCACCCTCGCCTCTCAAGTATTTTCCTCAAGATCCTATCTCTTTAAATCCCAACTATTTAGAATATAGGCAAATGAAATACCCAAAAATGAGGTTCCCCAGCTCCCATAGAAATTCTCTGCTTTCTTACTTGTACCACATTTCATTGCATTTTGTATCTTGGTTGTTACTCAGCACTAACTGTAAGATGCAACATGTCCTTCTCCACTAGATTGAAAATTCCTTGAAAGCATGTTCCTTTCTCTTATATTTTGCCGTATTTTTTTTTTTTAATTTTCTCAAGCCTATGTAGCAGATTATCTGCTATTTAATGTATCAAATGAGTGGTTCTGTCTGCGTTAAACCATGTGAAGAACAGATAAAGAAGAGGCTCAAAAACTTGTAATTGTATTTAGGTACCAGATGTGTTCTCAGCCATATAAATAAGCTGTCATGAAATTCTAGTCAACTGTTTTTACAGTGAGAGATCAGAAGTGCTGGTTTTAAAGAACAGAATGGTGATTTTAAAATATCAAAAATTTCATGACTAATTTTATAATTTATTCTTCGGAATTTTAGAGATTAACTTACCCTAAAAATTATCTTGTATTCCAGTCAACTTTTGAATTAATGTATCAAATTGTGACAGCTGAGTAATTTTGAGTAGGATTGACAGGTATACTCTGTTTTGCCAACACTAACTTTGGTACTTCTGAAGTTGTGATTTGAAAGTGGGATTGTCATGGAAACAGTAGAGCAGTCTTTTTAAAAAAAAAACCTCTGTTAGCCAGAACACAAACTAATACTATAATTATTTCTGAAATGGCATGTTGAATAGACTTGTGAAACTAGCAATTAGACTTTTTTTAAATAAATTTATTTATTTTTGGCTGCATTGGGTCTTCGTTGCTGCGCACGGGCTTTCTCTAGTTGCGGTGAGCAGGGGCTGCTCTTCACTGCGGTGCATAGGCTTCTTATTGCGGTGGCTTCTCATTGTAGAGGACGGGCTCTACCTGCGCGGGCTTCAGTAGTTGTGGCACGTGGGCTCAGTAGTTGTGGCACGTGGGGGCTTAGTTGCTCCGTGGCATGTGGAATCTTCCCGGACCAGGGCTCGAACCCGTGTTGCCTGCATTGTCAGGCGGATTCCTAACCACTGTGCCACCAGGGAAGTCCATTATTAGACTTTTAATGATATCCAGGCCAAAGACTGAGGGGGCTGTGTATCTTGCCTTGTGCTATGTGTTTTAGAAACTTTTTCATTCCCTTGCTGTTTTACTTCTTAATACTCTTTCTGGAACTTTATGCTCTTTTTTTTTTTAATTAAAGTACAGTTGATTTACAATGTGTTAATTTCTGCTGTACAGCAAGGTGATTCAGTTATATATATGTATGTACATTCCTTTTTTTATATTCTTTTCCATTATAGTTTCTCATAGGATATCGAATATAGTTCCATTTGCTATACAGTAGGACCTTGCTGTTCATCCGTTCTATATGTAATAGCTTACATCTCCTAACTCCAACCTCCCACTCAATCCCTCTTGCCCTTGGCAACCACAAGTCTGTTCCGTATGTCCATGAGTCTGTTGCTGTTTTGTAGATAGATTCATTTGTGTCATATTTTAGATTCCACATATAAGTGATATCATACGGTATTTGTCTTTCTCTTTCTGACTGACTTAGTACGGTAGTCTCTAGTTGCATCCATGTTGCTGCAGATGGCTTTATTTTGTTCTTTTTCATGCCTGAGTATTATTCCATTATATATATATATATATATATATATATATATATATATATATATATATATACTACATCTTCTTTATCCATTCATCCATCGATGGACATTAGGTTGCTTCCATGTCTTGGCTCTTGTGAATAGTGCTGCTGTGAACATAGGGGGTGCATGTATCTTTTTGAATTAGTTTTGTCTGGGTATATGCCCAGGAATGGGATTGCTGGATCATATGGTAATTCTATTTTTAGTTTTCTGGGGAACCTCCATGCTGTTTTCCAAGTGGCTTCACCAACTTACATTCCCACCTTTTCTCCACACCCTCTCCAACATTTGTTACTTGTAGACTTTTTAGTGATGGCCATTCTGACTGGTGTGAGGTGATACCTCATTGTAGTTTTGATTTGCATTTCTCTAATAATTAATGATGTTGAGCAGCTTTTCATGTGCTTATTGGGCATCTGTATGTCTTCTTTGGAGAAATGTCTATTTAGGTCTTCTGCCCATTTTTCGATTGGGTTGTTTGTTTTTTTTGTTGTTGAGTTGTATGAGCTGTTTGTATATTTTGGAAATTAAGCCCTGGTCAGCTGCATTGTTTACAAATATTTTCTCCCAATCTGTAGGTTGTCTTTTCGTTTTGTTTGTGGTTTCCTTTGCTGTGCAAAAGCTTCTAAGTTTGATTAGGTCCCATTTGTTTATTTTTGTTTTTATTTCTATTGCCTTGGAAGACTGAGATAAGAAAACATTGGTAGGATTTATGTCAGAAAATGTTTTACAAAATTATGATCTCTTCTAGTAGTTTTATGGCATCATGTCTTATGTTTAAGTCTCTAAGCTATTTTGAGTTTATTTTTGTGTGTGGTGTGAGGCTGTTTTCAACTTCATTGATGTACATGTGGCTGTCCCAGCTTTCCCAACACCACTTGCTGAAGAGACCGTCTTTTTCTCATTGTATATTCTTGCCTCCTTGGTTGAAGATTAATTGACCGTAGGTGTGTGGGTTTATTTCTGGACTCTCTATTCTGTGGAACTTTATGCCCTTGAACAATGTTGGTTACTTATGATTCTGTGGTCAGCTTGAGAGGAAACAGTGATAAGACACTTGGTGGAACAGGAAGGAAGCATAGGGAGATTCTAGATCAGAGATGTCTTCTCTATGGATACTTACCATTTATGGAGAGTGGCCTAAGGAGTTTTAGGAAAAGAAAGATGAGGTAGGTGAAGCCAGCATCAGGTTTCTTTCATCCTTTTCCTGACCCCCTTAAACTTCTCTTCCTGCTTTATCATGAGAACTGAGAAATTTCTTGTGATTGTTAGAACTCACTTTTTTAAACTGTTCCGGGCCGAAGAATCGCTTGAGAAGCTCATTGCAGTTTTACAGGTGGGCCCCAACCTTGGGGATTCTGTATTCCACCTCCAAGTGATTTTAATATGGGTAATCTTGGATCAAACTTGGAGAAGCCCAGTTAGAGCCAGAGGATAGCTAGGAAGGCCCGAATTTGCTGTGATTTGGCTGCATCCCTTACTCAATTTTGTTTGCTTTGTTTTTAAAATCTAGAGTACAAGCCATAGAAATCTTTTCCTAAGCAGTAAGTGCCTGAATAATTCTGTTTGTATAACCTGTGACTGGTTCGTAATACAAGCTTGGTAGCAGATTATTTCCCCACTAATTTGGCATTTGCTACAACAAATATATCTACTACCAACTCCCTAAATATTATCTTGACATTCTATAGAGTTTGTTATTTTTCTCTTTATTTTCATCTTTTAAAGTGATTCAAGGTCATTTAAACCAGTGGCCCAGCCTGGGGCTGTCCTCCGCTCCCCCGCCACCTCTGGGACATTTAGCAGTGTCTGGAGACATTTTGGGTTGTTACTCTGGAAAGAGTATAGTGGGTGGAATTCAGGGATGCTGTTAAACAGCACAGAACAACCCCTCACAGCAAAGAATTATCTAGCCTAAATGTCAATGTTGCCAAGGTTGCAAAATCTTTTTTTTTTTTTTTTTCTTTTTGCGGTATGTGGGCCTCTCACTGTTGTGGCCTCTCCCGTTGCGGAGCACAGGCTCCGGACGCGCAGGCCCAGCGGCCATGGCTCACGGGCCCAGCCGCTCCGCGGCATATGGGATCCTCCCAGACCGGGGCACGAACCCGTATCCCCTGCATCGGCAGGCGGACTCCCAACCACTGCGCCACCAGGGAGGCCCCACAAAATCTTTTTTTTTAACTTTTTACTTTATATTGGAGTATAGCTGATTAACAATGTTGTGATAGTTTCAGGTGCACAGCAAAGCGACTCAGCCGTACATACACATGTATCCATTCTCCCCCAGGCTCCCCTCCCATCCAGGCTGCCACATACCAAGGTTGCAAAATCTTGCTTTAATATTTGTAGTCATTATATGAGTACTACAGGGGCAGCATATTTTTCCCTTCATATGACATGCTAGATGAACGTTATGATGATGCAGGAATTGTAAATGCTGATGGAGAGATCAGTAAATAGTTAAGAAATTTAGAAAGCTGATTTGGTTCCTTTTCCTGTTCCTGTGCAATTTGAGGATTAATTTACTACTCATATAGTTTACAAATGTAAGGAAAACGGTTGTTCGTCTGATAGCGTTCTAAACCTAGGATTGTCTTCTGTGCCCACACCATTTCCCCTACTTTTGAATGTTAAAGTTTACTTTTCAGCTATTACTTCAATACCATCTACTACAGTTTTTCATACTGCATGTTGTGCCCCAGTGGTGGGTTGTGAAGTTAGTGTAGCAGGTGATAACTAGCAGTTTTGAAAAGTTAAATACAATAGAAAGATAAGAGTGCACCACATATAGTAAGTTAAGTTTTGTCTTGCAAAACCTATTTTAATTATATGTTGTCAGGGAGGAAAGTTTCTTTTTCCTACTACTCTCCTAGTTCTTTGGCTGTGGCCCTATGAATTGGACTGACAAAAGACAGATTAACGAGAAAAAACAAACAAGTTTATGCTTACATGTGGGAGCACTCAGAGATGAGTAACTCTAGGGTTAGTTGGAACTTGGGCTTATATAGCATCTTAGCAAAGGAACAATAAATTTTCAGAGAAGTGACAAGACAAAGGAAAAGGACTTTGAGTTCCTAGGGCTACAAATTGTGGGAAGGGAAATGTATGGACACTAAAGGTAGATAAAGGCTAGCTGGTAGGGTTATGTAGGTTCCTCTGTTGCCATTTCCAGGCTGTTAAGGATCTAAAGTTGAGATTAATTGTTGTCCTTCCTGGTAAAGAAGGAAGGGGAGCACCTTGGTAAATTTATGTCCTGCTTTTGGGCAAATAGGGAGAAGGCAAAGAGCTTTCCTTCTTTCTGCTCCTTTTCAATTGTCCTCAACTAAAAATAGTCCTTAAGGACCAAAGTAGTCCTTATGGACACTAGAGTGGCATGTTTTGAGGTGGCTTATTTTGCCCGCTACAATCAGTATCTGTGCATGTGTGTGCTGGGTCATGATGTAAAACTATATTTCTTGCTGTGGATTACAGGGAAAAAAATGGAAAGCCACTGATTCCAATAAATTACAAAAGCAATATTAGCTGTGTATTTTATAGTTCTTGAAACAAGCTAAGATTTTATTTATTGATTTTGTGAAGCAATAAACTTATTTCAGTTTTTTAATTAGAAAATTTTGGCTTTGTACTATCATGAGGTAATTTTAGAATGCATTTTGAATTTATAAGACTTTCTGATAGAATAAGTACTGAATTTGGCAATATTCTTGAATTGTAATTCTGTTTTATTAAAGATCATTTTGGCTTTGTACTATCATGAGGTAATTTTAGAATACATTTTGAATTTATAAGACTTTCTGATAGAATAAGTATTGAATTTGGCAACATTCTTGAATTGTAATTCTGTTTCATTAAAGATCATTGTTTCCATGTGCAGTAATGTGTCAATATCAACAATCCCAATAATGAGATTCCTCTATTTAAGAAATGTCAATTTGGTGAAAGGCAAACAAAATTGGGTATATTTCAGTATCATATGATACTACTTAACTAAACATTAATTTGGTTATTAACTAATCACAAACTGCTTACATCACAGTGTTATGGAGCTTTCCATCCTCTATAAAAAACTAACATTTCAGAATAGATTCAAGCTTCTTACATGGAGTTTTTGAGTTGAGACATGCACCTAGTTGACAAATTTTAGTTTCATACTAAAATATTTAAGATTAATTCTAGTATAATTTATTTCAGATTAAATTTAGTAGAAGCTTTTGTAGAAGATGCAGAATTGAGGCAGAGTTTACAAGAAGATTTACTTCGTCGATTTCCAGATCTTAACCGACTTGCCAAGAAATTTCAAAGACAAGCAGCAAACTTACAAGATTGTTACCGACTCTATCAGGGTATAAATCAACTCCCTAATGTTATTCAGGCTCTGGAAAAATATGAAGGTAATAAAATGATTTTGTTTTTGTTTTCCTTCACTTTCAATATACTTAGCAAATGTTCTGTCCTTTTAAAGTTGGTTCTAGTGACTCATCTTTAAGTTTTCCTAATAGGTTTGTATTGCCCTCTGGCTGTATCACAGAAGCCAGAAGTCATGAGACAATTTAGAATTTTTGTTTTTTAGAAATGAATATTAGGATTACAAGGTTTATTAATAGGTGTCTTGCACTAACAGTGGCAGTTGAACAGGGTTTGACTCACAGGACCCAAAATGACAGTGCTTACAAACATATGGCTTATTACGGGAAAAGGATACAGTCTAGCAGCTGCACTAAAGTAAGGATAATGCATCACAGCCAAAGGCTGTCACAGCCAGGGGGCCAGGGAGGTCAGGTGCAGGTACCTATAAAAAGGTCCTTGGTGAGGTGCACCTTCTCAGATCAGGGACCATTATTGTATGCAGAACACCCTGGAACCAGGGAGCCTAAAACTGTATTGCTGGGCTTCTTAATGCTTTACTGGTCTTGTGGGTGTATTCCTGTTCTGTAACTAGTTTCTACAGCAGAGCCCTCTTGGGGCCTCAGTGAGACCAGGTGCAAATCATCGATCCCATGGTGCTAAGCTGAGTGAACCACCTCGAATCTCCTGGGACTAGAGATTACAAAACAACACAATTAGTATGTTTCATGCCTTGACCATTGCCATGCAGGAACTTTAAGAAAACACTGGAGGCTAATTCCAGGCCTGCGGGAATTAACCTTTCCAGTACACCTATGAAAGAAAGTTAAGACAGAAGGTCTTGGTGGTAACAGTTGAAGTCAGAGGGAAGTTACTACAGTAAAGTAAGCAAAGTCATATATTAGTTAATCAATATAGTATTGGTGGATAAAATCAACTTGCTCTTACAAGCATAGTTTTTAACTTTAAGTGAACATAAGTTTCTACAACAAATATTTTAGTAAGTACAAAGTTATATGTCTAATACATAAAGCATTTTAAGTTTCAGAGTTAAAAATCAACATCTCTTAGAACTATGGAAAACAAACCTTTCAATATTATGAGAAAGCTTCATGATTTTTTTTGTAGGCAGACTTAAAAAAAACTATGATGACTGGTACAAAATAAGTATAGACTTAATTTAAATTTTATGGTAACCTTTCCTCTTATTTATCTAACAGAGTGTAAAAGAATAGCTAACTGCTTATCGTTTCAGAGTACCACTGTATAAAAAGTATTCCTGTTCTAGTCAAGGCTCCTCATTAGACTGATGAGGCTTAAATGCCCTAGAATTTAGTTCCACCAAAGTGGAATTAAAGAAAATGGGTCTTTAATCTTTTCTGTTTCACATTTCTTTAGTGTGGCTTAATTTCCCTCCTTTGTGCCTCAATTTCCTCATCCTGTAAATGAATATCTTCTACTGCTACGATTTTCTGACTCTGTCTCCTCTGGCCTCATTCCAGCACGATCAGTTGGAAGCACAAGGGGATTGACTGGTGTTAGGGATGTAATCAGGGTGTAATCATGGAGATAGGCTCTCTAAACAATTTACTCTTACCACTTAACATCAGCTGTTTTAAACATTTGTCTCACATCTCTTCCCTCATGAGGTAAAAAAGCCATCCTTGTCCCTGTGTCCTCCTCTTGTACCTGTACTCAGTGCAGTTTCTGAAAGCCTACATTTCCATATTCCATTCACTCCACTGGCTTCAGCCCTGACCACTGTACTGAAATGGCATTTGCTAAGTGACTTACTTGTTGCTGAATTCAGTGAACACGGTCCAGTCCTTATCTTACTAGGTTTCACTGGTGAGTGTGACAGGCTTTTTTTCCTCCCGGTTTTATTGAGAAATAATTGACATATAACATTGTATAAATTTAGGTGTACAACACGATTTGATATGTATATATATACTACGTAAATGATCACCACAATAAGTTTAGTTAACATCGTCACCTCACGTAGTTTTTTTTTCTTATGAAGAGACCTTTTAAGGTCTAATCTCTTAGCAGCTTTTCGAATATACAATACAGTTTTAGTTTTTGTTTTTTAATTACAGTCACCATGTTGTACATTACCTTGCCAGGACTTAAATCTTATAACTTGAAATTTGTACCTTTTGACCACCTTCACCCATTTCCTCCACTCCCTGCCTCTCGCAACCACCAGTCTGTTCTGTGTTTATGAGTTTGGTTTTATTAGGTTCCACATATAAGTGAGATCACAAAGTATTTGACTTTCCCTGTCTCACTCTTCTCTTTTTTTTTTTTGTTTTTTGTTTTTTGTTTTTTGCTGCACTCGCACTGTTGTGGCCTCTCCCGTTGCGGAGCACAGGCTCCGGACGCGCAGGTTCAGAGGCCATGGCTCACGGGCCCAGCCGCTCCGCGGCACGTGGGATCTTCCCGGACCAGGGCACGAACCCGTGTCCCCTGCATCGGCATGCGGATTCTCAACCACTGCGCCACCAGGGAAGCCCTGTCTCACTCTTTTCACTTGCCATAATGCCCTCAAGGTCCATCCATGTTGTTGCAGATGGCAGGATTTCTTTCTTTATGGTTGAAGGATACTCCGTTGTACATATGTATCACAGTTTCTTTATCCATTCCTTCGCTGGTGGACACTTAGGGTGTTTCCGTGTCTTGGCTGTTGTAAATGATGCTGCAGTGAACGTGGGGGGTGCAGATATTTCTTCGAGATAATGATTTTGTTTCCTTTAGATATATACCCAGAACTGGAATCGTTGGATCCTTCTATTTTTTGCCATCCTCTTCAGTGTAGTCACTATAATGCTGATAGGAATATTGGGATTTGTGTATCTTTTTGGATTAGTGTTTTCATTTTCTTCAGATATATACCCAGGAGTGGAATTGCTGGATCATATGGTAGTTCTATGTTTAGTTATTTTTTTTTGCATACTGTTTTTCACAGTGGCTGCACCAGTTTACACTCCCACCAACAGTTTATGAGGGTTCCCTTTTTTCTACATCCTTGCCAACAATTTTTTATTTGTGGTCTTTTTAATGATAGCCATTCTGACAGGTGTGAGGTGATGTCTCATTGTGGTTTTGATTTGCATTTTTCTGATGATTAGCGATGTTGAGCATCTTTTCATGTGCCTCTCTTGAGTTTAAAATGGCATTTTGCAGAGTTCAGCATAGCTCCTTAGCCTACTGACTTCATGGAGAAAGTCAAAACTGAGGCTAATTTATGAGGAAAAGCTAGATGCACTCTCCTTAAAATTAAAATCATTAAAAGTTTTAAAAAATATATTTGTATATTACTAGAAATTGAGTGTATTCTGCTATCCTGTGATGTTTTGGTTTTGATTAACTCTAGGTTTAATGTTATTTTAATGTTATTACTGGAAAAAAAATGAAAAAAAGTAAATTCAGAGACAGCAGAGGGCAGCAACAGTTTAGAAAGTAGATTTGCATTGAGAGATAAAAGCTCTACTCTAAATTATCTTTCTCCTGTTAAAAAAAAAGGCTATTTGAAAAATGTACTTGGCCTCCCTTATTCCTCGTATCTTTTAAAATTGAAAAGTTGAGACACACATTTGCAGCAACATGGATGGATCCAGAGTTTATCAAACTAAGCGAAGTAAGTCAGAAAGAGAAAGATAAATACCATATAATATCATTTATATATGGAATCTAAACTACGACGTAAGTGAACCTATCTACAAAACAGAAACAGACTCATAGACATAGAGAACAGACTTTTGGTTGCCAAGGGGGAAGGGGGCCGGGGAGGGAAGGATTGGGAGTTTGAGGTTAGCGGATGCAATCTATTATGTATAGAATGGATAAAAAATGAGGTCCTACTGTATGGCAAAGGGAACTATATTCAATATCCTGTGATAAACCATAATGCAAAAGAATATGAAAAAGAATATGTACGTGTAACTGAATCATTTTGCTATATAACAGAAATTAACAGAACATTGTAAATTATAGTTCAATAAATTTTTTTAAAAAAATTGAGGCACAACCTAAAACAATGGTATTCTGCATTGGGAGCATATTTCTGATAGTGCTTAAAACAACTCTAAGTATCTAGATTCTGTTGATGAATTTTATTGTAACAGCTATCACACTGAGGTATGTAACCCTTCCTTCTGCCCACATCCAAGTAATCATCCTTTTCTGTTTCAGTATATTTAAAAAGCTTACATGTGCTATTTTCCCTCCCCCGGTCATTGCATCCTCCTCAATGAACCCATAGTAATCTTTCTTAGCACGTCTGATCTTATCATTTCTTCCCTTTTGGTTATGAACACATTAATTTGCTTCCCATAACCTACCAGAAGAAGACCCATTCCTGTGCCTGGCTGGCTGCTACTTCTCAGTCAGCCTCCCTTATACTCCCTCACCTACTCTTCTTCTCATTGTGCTGGTTCTCCAGACTGCTCTCATTTTTTGTGCTTTTCTCCATGTTTTTCCTTTGTCTTAAATGCCCTTCACTACCTTGTCTATGTGATGCAACCCTACTAATATTTAAGATTGAGCTCAAATATCACCCTTTCTGTGAAGCTTTCTCTGCCCTCATGCAGTTTTCTGGTTTCCATAGCACCTTCTGCTTATCTCCATTGCTTTTTAACCCTAAATAACATAGTAAGTTAGTCTAATAATAATCCCCCCCCCCTTTTTTTTTGCGGTGCACGGGCCTCTCACTGTTGTGGCCTCTCCCGTTGCGGAGCACAGGCTCCGGACGCGCGGGCTCAGCGGCCATGGCTCACGGGCCCAGCCGCTCCGCGGCGTGTGGGATCTTCCCGGACCGGGGCACGAACCCGTGTCCCCTGCATCGGCAGGGGTACTCTCAACCACTGCGCCACCAGGGAAGCCCCAATAATGCCCCCTTTTAACCTGATTGCTCAGTTTCCTTCTAAATAGAAGATAAGAATATGAAAGCAATTTGGCATTTCTGAAAAGGAATCTGTTTACTAATGTAGCACTTTTTAAACTTTAGCCTATAAAGCTGCAATTTAAGATCTGGTTGGATTTTGTATTTTGGAGATATTTTCTTTAAATTTCGTCTTTATCAGTTTATAAAAGCAAGGTAAACTCTTTGTAGTAATTACTCTACCATCCAGAGGTAATCATTATTAATATTTTGCTTTATGTTGTTTCATTCTTTAAGCAAAATTATAGACGGTCAGTTAAGCTTAACACTTTCTTTGACAAGCAAGACTTGTTCTAATGTAGTTCATATATTAGGAAACAATTTGAGCATAATGTGAATTTTGTGTTGCTTATGCACATTTTGCCCATGGGAAACACTGGGTGAATGCAGAAAATTGCACCCAGCTGAACTGAGCAGTGTAGGCATACACAAAATGTACACAGACACACACCTCAAACATCCACCGTGTATTCATGAGCCACACTCATTTGCATGTGGTGTTACAGCTTTGCACTGCACTTCAGAGGACTCACCATTTCACAGTAACTTACAAGCTGCAGCCTTTTGGAAGTCCACCTCCACAAGCAAACTTCATGTCTTTTGTGAGGTAAAATGCATTATTTATTGTAGTATTTTTGTATTTCCTATACATTTAATTTAATTTAACATGTGTAAAACTGCCCTTTAAATTTTTTTGTTTTTTATTTCTTTTCTTAATTTTATTTATTTTTTCATGGAAGTATAATTGACTTACCCAGTTAGTGTCAAGTCATAGAGGTTAAATTATGGCAACTAACAATTAGTACTATTTTTACTATTGTAAAATCAGTACTATTTATTTATTAAATGTACAATTAGAACATTTTTATCCCACCAATATATTCTGTTACACTTTTGCATACAGCCAGGTCTGTTACAATGAAACATATGCATCCCTATGCAAAACTGCAATAAAAACTAGTTTACGAGATAAAAGAGGTCAAGGCACAACACTCAGAAACTTCATCAGTTACACTTCCGGTCGCCAAATGTGTGGAGGTTTTGCCCCACAACAAGTGATTTCCTGTGACACTAACTGGGTGTTCTGCAGTTTAACTCAGTTGTGACACTGTCTCCCTGGAGATAGCATCAGATCCCATAGGTTAAGGGTTCAATCCCACAAGCCTGGTGCCCTGCGACCTCTCTACCCAGTCTCAAGCCCAGGTATTACCTGTACTTCTGACCAACCGGTTACAGAGGAGGTCCCAATGACCCCCTTCTTGGGTTTAATCAATTTGCTAAAACAGCTCACTGAACTCAGGGAAACACTTAACTTACACTTAACAGTTTATTGATAAAGGATGCAGATGAATAGCCAGATGAAGAGATATGACAAGTCTCGGGGGGGTCCTGAGCACAGGAGCTTCTGTCCTGTAGAGTTGAGTTGTGTCACCTTTCTGGTGGATGTGTTTGCCCTCCTGAAAGCTCTCTGAACCGAACATGCCCCCCGCCACCACTACTGGGGTTTTAGGAAGCTTCCTCACGTAGGCATGATCAATTTCTCCTCTCTGGATGACGGGGGAGTGGGGGGTAGAGCTAAAAATTCCAAGCTCCTAATCATGGCTGGTCTTTCTGGTGACCAGCCCCCATTCAAGAGCTCATCTCGGGTCACCTTATTAGAACAAGAGATGCTCCTAGTACTCTGGTCACTTAGGAAATTACAAGCGTTTTAGGAACTCTGTGTCAGGAACCAGGAGCAGAGACCAGTACATTTTCTGTTATCTCACAGAGACTAGCATGGTGTAAAATGATACTCATAACTAATCAGTGGAATCAGAAGAGAAAGTCAGCATAGGAAAGAAAATTACTGTTTTGTCAAAATGACAATAGTAAGAAAGGAAAATGAGGTATATTGTCAGGGAAAGTATTACCTGCAAATGAAGGAATGGAAACAGGTGGCTGTGCTCAACAAAAGGGGTGACGTGACCCGAGAATCTGAAAAGGAAGAGAGGGCAGGGGCCATGAGGGAGGATAAGAGGCCAAAACTATAGGGCGGCTGTTGGTGGTGGAGGAATAACAGAGATGCCCTTGTGCTAAAGGTTGTTATTCAGAGCGATTGAATTATTTTGATCTTTTATCATGATTGACTGCACTTCAACTGTTGGCTTCTTTGCTAATTTGGTAATGTTTTGGCTCCAGCCTCATATTTGTGTGAATACTGTAAACTTTCATTAGCAGCATCTTGCTAGCCTTTTTTCCACTTACATGAATTTTTAAATCCATTTCATAAATATATTTAAAGGGTCAGATAAAATTTAATTGTACTTCATAAAACTTCTAGGTTGGAGTTAATAATAGAAGGAAATTATGTTAAATTAGTCAAGGGAACATGGGCATAGAATAAATTTTTAAATCTTTGTTAGTTGAAACTCATGTCTTTTTATTACCATTTACCAAAATATTTACTAGAGGGCTTCCCTGGTGGTGCAGTGGTTGAGAGTCCGCCTGCCGATGCAGGGGACACGGGTTCGTGCCCCGGTCCGGGAAGATCCCACATGCCGTGGAGTGGCTGGGCCCGTGAGCCATGGCCGCTGAGCCCGCGCGTCCGGAGCCTGTGCTCCGCAACGGGAGAGGCCACAACGGTGAGAGGCCTGCGTACCGCAAAAAAAAAAAAAAAAATTTACTAGAACAAGGATGTTAATACTAACTTGATAATTAATTTAGACTTTAGGTTGGTTTTTCCGGTCATATTCTATTTGGAAAGTCTGATTCAGCAGATTTGTGACTAGTGGTAGGCCTTGGACCTGAGTTAGTGTCGGGAGGGCACGTGTAGGGAGGCACCTCATGTCTGTTACCCAGAACTCTCCTATAGTTCATTTTGATTTTAGTGTTACTTGCTCATTTAACTTGATTAAAAAATCTTAGTGTCTTTTTCTTAATTATTTTGCCAGCTGTTTCCAGTTACTTCTCAGTTACATTAAATAAAATGTAAATGATTTGAGAGAGAAGACGTTTACTAGTGAGTATCAATAATTTAGGTGCAATTACAGCCAATTTACCCCGCATCCTCAACTTTGCCAGACACAGATCTGGGAAAGTCTTCTCGTGGTGGGAAGTTGGGGGCCTGTGGTGTGGTTGGTGTCTGCCTGTGGTGAATAAGACCGGGCATTGCAAGCTCGTGCCTGGAGGGGCCCGTCAGGTTACAGATATTGAGGCAGAATGGTGGGCTGATATTCTGATGAGCTAGGGAAGTCATGGTCTGACTAAAGTGGACCGTTGCCGGTCGGGCTACCTGATTATCACTGAATGGGAATTCTGACTGAGGATTTCTCATATGGGCCCATGTTTCAAAGTCTACTCTGAATTCCTCCTTCTAAACTCTGCTTTTGGTGTTCTCTCTCTCAGTAAACGGCCCCATTATCTACCCAGTGGTCTAAGCCTTGGGAATCAGCCTTAACTGTTTCCTCTCCCTCTTTGCATTCACTTAGTCACTAAGTCCTATTGGTATCGCATCATATATATTCTTCACCTCGGACACCTTTCCATCCCACTGCCAGCACCCTAGTCCAGGCTATAGCATTTCTTACCTGAACTACTCTCAGCCTCCTAATGCTTTTACTCTCTTGTCTTGGCTCTTTCTAATCCTTTCTCTTTGCTTCAGCCAACTGTCTTTCTCAATATGTAAATATATTTATAAATAAAAATATAAATGTGTTGTTAACCCTTCAGGGGTTTTTCACTGCCTTTATATATTTACTGCCCTTATATTTCACTGCCTTATATTTTTGTGTGATTACTTGTCTAATGTCTGTTTCCCTCACATGCTGTAAGGGCAGAGACAAGACTGGGGTTTGACAGACCCCTCATAAATTGTTGCCTCTGCCTATCTCTCTGTCTATCCTTTCCCTCCTAGGACTCATTGCCAGTGTTTCTCAGACTTTTTTGACCATGTCTCACAGTAAGATATATATTTTCATTTGACTTAGTGCATACCCATGGGTGTGTCTATGCAGTGTTAAAAAGCAAAATTCAACTGAGTGAATTTTAAAGATCTTATTGGCTTTATTGGACAATTCATGAATTGGGCAGCATCCCATCCAGGAGATAGAAAGGAGCTCTCTAGAGCTGTACAAAATGAAAGACTTTCATAGGCAGAAGGGAGCTGAAACAAGGAAGTTATAAAAAGCGGGTTGGTTATTGTAAAGTTACTTTCCTTTAGGGGATTTTAGGGTCTGTCAGGTGTATTACCTAACTGGTGCTGATCAGGAGATTCCTGATTGGCTGGTTTAAGCTTCCATTTCTGGGAGAGCCGAAACTGTAGTTAAGTTAAGCCTCGATTTGGTGACATGGGGCTTAGCATAAGCGACTCCATTTGGGGCCTGGTGTCTTGTTTTTAACAACATGTATACACGGTATATATAAAAACATAATTTTATAATAAATTGTATAAACTGAAATAATATGTAAAACTGAAACAACAATACAGTGTACTTGGACATTTTTCAATTTTTTCACTGAAAAATGCTAAGATTTATTAAATCTATGATGGAGAAAAGTCTGCAATTTGAAAAAACAAACTGCATTTGTTTTTTGCATCTGTTCAAGTGAACTTGAACATCCTCCGGATCTCACATATACTGCACACTCTTTGGCCTTTGTATGTGCTGTTCCTTTAGAGTCAGACATTTATCTCTTCCTATTTCACCTGGCTTTGTTGTCTTCATCTTTAGATTTTCACCTTCAAAGTCATTTCTTTGGGTAGACCTACCTTGTTCCTACATTTGAGTACACTCCTGTCCTGGTTATGTGTTTCCAAAGCACCCTGTATTCCCCTGTCATTATACTTGCCATCCTTCTTTGTAATTAGTTTAATGACTGTGTCATCTCTCCCCGACACCTGAGTGTACGGTATGTCCCCAGGGAACAAGTATTCCAGCCGAACTTCTGACATGTAATAGGCCTTCAGAAACTTCTTTTGGGAGAATGAGAAAATACCACGTAGTGTAGGAGAGAGAATGTGTCAGAAAGGAAACTGAAAAGCAGTGAAAGAATAGGAAAGTACTTAGTGATGAATGGTTGTGCTAGGGGTTCAAGATGCTTTGTCTTACCATTGTTATTTAAGAGGTCCTGAAAGCTTACGGTGTTCTTTATTTTACTTTAGTGTCTGTACTAATAAAGGTATGTTAGCAAAAATTGATTAATTCATTGCTTACATCATAACAAAGGACTGGTATCCAGAGGTTGTTAGGGAAGATAAGGGGGAAGCAGAAACAGCGAGAAGGTTTAGCAAACACTTGGAGTACTCACTGTGTTCCTGACACTGCTAGCTGCTGAGGCTGTGATAGGACCCCAAAACAGTCTCTGCCCTTATAGCATGCGAGGGAAACAGACATTAGACAAATAATCACACAAAAGTATAATTTTGATAGATGTCATAAAAGGAAAATTCTAAAGTGGTATTTCAAGAAAGTGCAACATTTTATTTGGGGGCAGTGCACATGCCAAAGTGGTTTTCATTGGTGTTTTTGCCACTTGACAAGTAGCCGTGCGGCTTGTGGGCTCCTAGTTCCCTGACCAGTGATTGAACCCAGTCCCCAGCAGTGAAAGTGCTGAGCCCTAACCACTGGACCGCCAGGGAGTTCCCCTGAAAATTAACCTTTCTAAATTCACTAAGGATAGCCTCCATAGTATTTCTCTCAATCTGTGATTAAGTGGCATGAACATAGGCAAGATGGAGAAAACAAGTCCCAAAAGTGGTATTAATACACCAGTTAAGGCTTAGATTTAAAGCTGGCCTGGGCATCATTCCAGGAGTATATTTAATGAACCACTTAACTTTTTTTTTTAGTATTTAAATATTTATTTATTTATTTATTTTTGGCTGCATCAGGTATTAGTTGCTGCACGCGGAGTCTTCATTGCGGCATGTGGGATATTTCCTTGCGGTGCATGGGCTTCTCTCTAGTTGTGGCATGCAGCCTCAGTAGCTGTGGCGCATGAGCTCGGTAGCTGTGGCTCATGTGCTCAGTTACCCCGCAGCATGTGGGATCCTAGTTCCCCGATAAGGGATCAAACCTGCGTCCCCTGCATTGGAAGGCGGATTCTTTTTTTTTTGGCAGTACGCGGGCCTCTCACTGTTGTGGCCTCTCACTGTTGTGGCCTCTCCCGTTGCGGAGCACAGCTCTGGACACGCAGCCCCAGCAGCCATGGCTCACGGGCCCAGCCGCTCTGCGGCATGTGGGATCCTCCCGGACCAGGGCACGAACCCGTGTCACCTGCATCGGCAGGCGGACTCTCAACCACTGCGCCTCCAGGGAAGCCCCACATTTTCTTTATCCCTTTATCCATCGATGGATACTTAGGTTGTTTCCATATCTTGGCTATTGTGAATAATGCTGCTGTGAACATGGGAGGTGCAGATACCTTTTCCAGTTAGTGTTTTGGGTTTCTTTGGTTCTATTCCCAGGAGTGGAATTTCTGGATCATATGGCAGTTCTATTTTTAATTTTTTGAGGATCCTCCATATACAGTTTTCCATAGTGGCTGTACCAGTTTACAGTCTCACCAAGAGGCTCAAGTGTTCCCTTTTCTCTACATCCTCACCAGCATTTGTTCTCTTGTCTCTTTGATGATGACCATTCTAACAGGCATGAAGTGTTATCTCATTGTGTTTTTGATTTGCATTTCATCTCTTCATGTACCTGTTGGCCATTCATATATCTTCTTTAGAAAAATGTCTTTTGTCCGTTTTTAAATTGGATTAATTGGAGTTTCTTTGCTATTGAGTTGTGTTGTTAGTTTTTTATCTATTTTGGGTATTAGTGCCTTATCAGATAAATGTTTTGCAACTATTTTCTCCCCTTCCATAGGTTGGCTTTTCACTTTGTTAATTGTTTCTTTTGCTGTGCAGAAGCTTTTTGGTTTGATGTAGTCCCACTCGTTTATTTTTAATTTTATTACTTGTGCTTTGGGTATTATATCCAAAAAATTATTGCCAAGACCCATGTCAAGGAGCTTCTCCCCCATGTTTTCTTTTTTCTTAAAAAATGTTTATTTATTTATTTGGTTGTGTTGGGTCTTAGTTGTGTCATGCAGCATCTTTGTTGTGGCATGTGGGATCTTTCATTGTGGTGCGTGGGTTCTTTGTTGCGGCACGTGGGCTCTAGAGCACACAGGCTTAGTTGCCCTGCGGCATGTGGGATCTTAGTCCCCCCACCAGGAATCGAACCCATGTCGCCTGCGTTGGAAGGTGGATTCTTAACTACTGGACCACCAGGGAAGTCCCTCCCCCGTGTTTTCTTCTAGGAGTTTCATGTTTTCAGGTCTTAACAAATTTAAGTATTTAATCCATTTCAAGTTAATTTTTTTAAGTGGTGCAAGATAAGGGTCTAGTTTCATTCTTTTACATGTGAATATCCAATCTTCCCAGCACTGTTTATTGAAGAAGATTGTCTTTTCTCCATTGAGTATTCAGTAGCATTCTCAAAAATGAAATCTTCAGCGAGTTTAAATGAATCTTTAGGGGCTGACAATGAATCTGGAGTTCTTAGAGAAATTACTGAATTTGATTGCTTAGATATTCCACATTTTGATGCATTTAAGGAGGTAACAGGGACTTCCCTGGCAGTCCAGTGGTTAAGACTCTGTGCTTCCACTGCAGGGGACGCAGGTTCAATCCGTGGTCAGGGAGCTAAGATCCTGCGTGCCAAGGCCAAAAAATAAAAATTATTAAAAAAAAAAAAAAAAGAAGAAGAAGCTTAACAGTTATTTCCCGGTGTGATCTTTTGTATTTTTCCTAGGTGACTGTTGTGTGTATCAGAACTAATGACCAGTGATTGGTTGCTTCATTAGTCCCTTGCTCCCTTCATAAAGTCATTCATTCAGCATAGAGTTATCCATTGCCTACTTTGTGCCAGGCATTGTTCTGGGAACTACAATGGTAGATATGACAGATAAGGTCCCTCTTCTTATGGAGGTTCAGTAACAGTGGAAGGGTAGAGAGAGAGAAATAAATGAGCAAGAATTTCAAAGAGTAGTAAGTACAACAAAGAAAGCATAATATTTTGATGTGACAGAGTGACTTGGCTGGGCCAGGAAGATGCTGAATATGGTGGTCAAGCATGGCCTCTCTATGGCATTCCTGTCTCAGGTGAATCTCAAATGATGACAAAGAGCTCACTGTTAAGATCTAGGGGAGGCTAGTGGGGCCAGCTAGTAAAAGTACCTATAGCTTGACTTGTTGAAGGAGTGAAGGGAAGCTAGGGTTGTCAAGCATGGAAATAGAGAATAAGGGCGCTTGTTAGGAGGTGAGGCCTATCCAAGGGTCTTAACATTTTTCGTGCTGTGGACCCTTTTGGCTTCTAATAAAGTCTATGAACCACTTGTCAGAATAGTGTTTTTAAATGCGTAAAATGAAACACATAGAGTTAAATAGGAAGCCAATTATATTGAAATACACTTATCAAAATACAAAAAAAATTCTTGAGAAATAAGTCCTTTTTATTAATGCATTAAATAACATGATCTGAGTGAAGTTCGAACTTCTTTAATTTTGAGCTAATGAGTTTAAATGTTAAAGTTATCTCCAAAAAACTATAATATGATATGAAAATATATCTGGAATTTTAATTGATGACAAAGACACAAGTACTGATGATACTACTGTGGTTTATTACTTACATTAACAATGGAAGAAAATGCTTGATTCCAGTTAGAGGTTAGAGAAAATGAAGATGGGATTTACTTCTTTGTTTATGTACTACCTTGAATTCAAGGATCTATGGACCTTTGTTTAAGACCCTGGGATAGATCATGTAAGGCTTTTTAGGTTGTGGTAACTAGTGGAAGATGGAGTTTATCAAAACCCAATGGTGATGTTCGCTTTGGCAGCACATACACTAAAATTGGAACGATACAGAGAAGATTAGCATGGCCTCTGCGCAAGGATGACATGCAAATTCGTGAAATGTTCCATATTTTTAGGTAATAGTGTTATTAAGATTTTATTTTAGGGAGTGGTTGAGAGTCCGCCTGCCGATGCAGGGGACACAGGTTCGTGCCCCGGTCCGGGAAGATTCCACATGCTGCAGAGCATCTGGGCCCGTGAGCCATGGTCACTGAGCCTGCGCATCCGGAGCCTGTGGTCCACAATGGGAGAGGCCACAACAGTAAGAGGCCCGCGTACCGCAAAAAAAAAAAAAAAAAGATTTTATTTTAGTTTCTGTACTTCTGTAATTAAAAACAATCGTACTGAAAAGTATGTTATTTTGTTACTAGAAATAAAAATGATTAAAAAAAGCCCAATGGTGCCCATCAATTGATGAATGAATAAATAAAATGTAGCATATCCATACAATGGAATATTGTTCCTCAGTCAAAAGTAATGAAGTACTGATGCATGATACAACATGGATGAACCTTGAAAACATTATGCTAAGTGAAAAAAAGCCGTCACAATATAATGTGATCCATTTATATAAAAAGACCAGAATAGGAAAATTTATAGATTCAGAAGGTAGATTAGTGATTGCCTAGGCTTGGAGGAATGGCAGGAGGTTGGAAGGAAATTGTAAGTTACCGCTAATGGGTACAGGGTTCCTTGTTTATTTTGAGGGCAGTGACAGAGTTTGAAAATTGATTGTGGCAATGGTTGCACAAATCTGTGAATATACTAAAAACCATTGAATCGTACACTTTAAAATGGAGAATTGTTTGGTATATGATTTATATCTCAATAGAGCTGTTATTTTTAATTAAAACCATAACCAATTGGGGGAAAAAAACCCAGTTGGAAATTGCCAACTGGGGCTCAGTACAAATTACAAGTAGGGGAAGGAATTCAAGATGCTAGTGAAGGCTTTGCAGGATATGGAACAAGTGAGCAGAGGAAGGGACTTTAACTCTTAGAAGAGCTGCAGCAAGGTGGGCCTTTGTGTGTGAGGGGCTAGAGGACATGTTCTGAAGTTTATACAGGTACTTCTGTAATAATACTACTTATGTTTTCTTGGAAAACCTTACCTTCTTCAAAGTCATGTGCTAGAAAACAGAACTTACAGAAAAAAATAGAGTTAAGGTAGACCTCAAAATATATGAAAAATTTTAAGTGATTAATAACAAAAGCATTAACAACCTTTAATAGAAACAATAGCCTGCCTAAATCTCCATTGCATTTGTAGCCAGCATCAAGTGACACTTTGCAGCTTTGAAGTCTGGGGCTTATTTCCTCCTTTGAGATGCCCTTTGAGGTCATTTGCTTCAAATGTCAGTTTCAACAAAGTTAAAAATCTGAACCAGGGTATGTAGAATTCAGTTAAATAAAAAATTTCTTTTTAAACAGTGGCAAATGTTTTTGTACTCTTCATCTATACTCAGCCTTTCCACATATCTTAACATAGTGGAAAGTATAATGGTCATTAAGCCAGCCACTCTGAGGTCTTTGTATGTTGCTAAGCTTACTTTTAATTGTGTGAAAGCTTTCCCTTGATCTCTTCAAAACATTAATGGGCTGGGGGAAAAATCATTTGTGAACCAGTGCCACCACCATGTTTTGCTGCCATCATTCCCCTCTTTACCAATAGCATATGAGCTAATTCAGAATAAAGAACCAGGCATTGTAGCACAACAAACATTATGTGGGCAAAGTGTTGTTTATAGACTGTCTAAATAATGTTTCACACATATGTACTGTTTTCTAAATATGTCTAGATGCTGTTGTGATTAATAATAAAATATGAATTCTCACAATAGTTTTACTGACTGCCATCATAACGTTTTCATCATTTTCTCAATCAAGAGCTACCAATACTTCTGGAAAATGTTGGGAATTATTGCTTTGGAGTGAAATGCAGTATGCTAGAGATCACTTGCAGCGTTCTCCTAAGGGAATTTATTGGAGATCAGAAGAAAATCCTTGTGTTATAACCAATAATAATGCGTGGTAACTATTGCTGAGCTTCTATTGTGTCAACTACTGTATATATACTAAGCATAGTTGTCTTATTTATTCACCTTCTAGGTAGCTGTTATTATTACTCCCATTGTAATAGACAAGGAAAAGGAGGCTCCAGATCACAGAGCCAGTAGATACCAGAGCAGGGATTGGCTTCCAGGTCTCTCTACTCATGCCTTTCACACTACAGACTCTGTTGCTTCACTTACTTCTCCTTACATAATTCCCCAGCATGTGCTCTTAAACAGCATCAAGTGAAGTTCCATTTACTTGTGGCTTGATTTAACCTCTGTTAATTGGAACACTGTATTATTAATGGAAATTAGGGATTTATAAGGTAAGTTAGATATTTTATTTTAATGACTTCAACTTTGCGTTATTAAATCTAAAAGAAACGCTATTCATTTGGTTGTAATTAATGTCACGTTTCTGCATCTATAGTACCTCTTCTGAAGGACATTAGCAGACATGCAGGGCAGGCAGTGTTTTATTAGAGTGCCAGATCATCTCCCTTACTATATAAGTACTAAACACATTTGAATTAAGATACCTGAGTGAGTAGTAACTTCAGAGATCTGCTACACAGTTTGTGCTTTTGGGATCAAAGGCTGCTCATTATCGCAAATTTTCATGATTTGTAGTTTTGTATTTTTAATATAGGACCTATTTATTTATTTACTTTTTGCTTTCTTTTAGGAAAACATCAGGCATTGTTGTTGGCAGTTTTTATGACTCCTCTTATTGATCTTCGTTCTGATTTCTCCAAGTTTCAGGAAATGATAGAAACAACTTTAGATATGGATCAGGTATGCAATATACTCTTTAAAACAAGCGGCAGAATAGTTTTGAAAAGCAAAGGCACATCAGAAAACTTTCCAGATTTCTCTTTTTAATATTTAATTTTGGCGCTTTTGTAAGGCACCTTTGAGACAGTGGATGTAAGATTAAGTGATGGGAAAAGGTTTTTAAACTTTTTTTAAATAACAATCATTTCGGTGGACGAAAATTAAGAAAGATTAACAGAGGAAGTGAATATTGGGCATAAGTGGCCTGGTTAAAGGAAATTTCATAAATAAAAGATTTCACATATGCCAGCTGAGTTTTGTTTTAATTCCAAGAAAGAAGGAAAGTTATAGTCACTGGAAAAGGGAAGGGTATAGAGGTAAACATAGAACGTAAGAGAAGTCAGCTTCTCTTGTTTTATTTTCCACGTAGGGAAGGTCTTTGGGGGAGGAGGTTAGAGTATGGGTGTATCTCCTGAGTAGGAGTATACTAAAAAGTTAACCATGACTCTAAATACTAATACTTTGAAATTTTCTACATACTAACTTTCCTGTTAAACATAATCATGCAGGAAATATGTACTTACATTATTCTTATTAAAGAATAGTTAGATTCTTTGCATTCTTCATAATAACTGGATTAAGTGGAGTTAACATTTGCCATATATGATGTTGATTTATTTTGTTTTTACTGGATCATTAACTGAGATTTAAAGAAATTAAACCTCGTTTACTCTGTGCTCTTTGGATTTTAGAATTACGTGTGTGTGTGTGTGTGTGCGCATGTGCACGCGTGTAGGTATAAATGCTCTTTTCTGGTAATTTGTCAGTGATAGGGCAGTCTTTTCCATTTACTTGTAGGTTAAGCAGTCAGAAAACTTGCATCGTTCATCCTTTGTTTAGGAAAACTTGTTTTAGCTCTTGTTTCCTCTGTAATATTGCTGTTAGTGGAATGATTTTAGGTGCCCAACTTTTAGATCATTGGGAGCCCAGCAATCTGTTTTAACAAGCCCACCAGGTGATTCTGATACATGATTAAGTTTGAGACCCACAATATTAAGGCATGGAGATAGCAACTTAGAAGTTTCTAATAAAGCTGGCCACAAAGGGCAAAATCAACTGCAGCATTTCATCAGAGCTTTGCCTGGCCTCTGGGTTCCTTCAAGTGTGTAAATAGGTGTAATGACATGGAAAAGTTCAATTCTTGCTTTCCCACCTCTATTTTAGTCAGAGTTTTTTTTAACCATCAAGAGCTACACGTTTACTTGCTTTCATTTAAAGGAATGTTTACAAATGTCCAACTCTGCCCAGTCACAGGTAAGGCCACATCCTCACCTGTTGGGAAGAAGGGGGCAGCAGTATCCACCTGTTTAAAATCTTTGGATTTTAGAAGCACATGAATGTGTGTGAGTGTGTGTGTTTGTGTGTGTGTGTCTGTGTGTGTAGGTATAAATGCTTTTCTGGTAATATTTTGTCAGTGATAGGGCAGTTTTTTTCATTTGCTTGTAGGTTAGTGTGCTTGTGGGTAGTTTTCCAGAAAGATATTTAAAATACCATGATATACACTTTTAAAGTGTTTTTCTTTATTTGGTGCATTTCTACTTATAAATGGAGCACATAGTATTAGAACAAGTGAAACGAAATGATGGAAAGAAATACAGAGTCAAAAATAACTGTCCTTGATATTTCTCTTTCCCTCTTTTCAGATGAACAATGTTAACAGCCTGGTGTGCTTTTCTTCAACTCAATTGTATTATCCTTATTGTGGGTTAAGGATTTTTACTTTGATCTGAAATACTTGACACATATCTGTTAAACTAGAATTTGCTGTGACTGTAAAATAGTAGTCAGTGTTAATTCTTGAATGATGCTATGGGATTGGAGCATTATAAGATTTTATAAATATCTGGGAAGAGTGGATTGCGAAGGTAAGCAGTGCAGTAATTGGTTGGATATAGACTGCAAAAGAAGAGGTCATTTGTCCTAATTTCATTGCTGTCACTTTAGATACAACAAGCCCTAGTTTTTAAATCTGAAAGTACAGTATTAAGTAGTTCACTTTGTAGGGAAAGAAAACTTTTCTTCTCCTTTCTTAGGTTCATTGTTTGGGGGACTGGTAATTAAACTGACCAAAAAAAAAATTTAGCAAGAGAACACAGAAAATGTGACTCAAGGAAGCTGTTATGAGTAACAGAAAAATGTGACTCAAGGAAGCTGTTAGAATTTGGGAATATTAGGGGAAAGGGGAGTGGGAGAGAAGGCACTTATTGGAAAACAAATGGCTTTTAGGAAAGATAAATGAGCTCTTTGGAGAACAGATGGAAGATATGATAGTTTTGACTTCCCTGGTTGTGAAACTCCCTGGGAAAGGACTTAACGACAATTGAGTTCTTTGGGGAGGCTCTGCTTTTAGGTAGATAAGAGAGTTCAGAAACAAAGTCTACTCTCATGCTTTCATCTCAATATAATTTTTATGCCACAGTGACATGAGTAGATGACTTGTGGTTAAACTTTATATCAATTAGGACTCTTTATTTTTGCAGGTAATCTAAACTCTCAGTACACCTTGGCTCATGAAATTTTAAGTCTAGAGATACGGTAGGCTTTATTTAGAGTTGCTTTATTCAGCAGCTCTGTAAGGCCATCCAAAGGACCTAGTTTCTTGATCTCTTCTATTTTTTTGTGATTTAAATTTTGACCTAAGGCTGGTTCCTCTTTTGGCTCTAGGATGGCTACCTACCAGGAGCAGTTCATGCCATATTCCAAGAAAGAGTCCTGAAGTTTGCCTTGATGGGACTATTTAAGCAATGATTGTGGCCAGAGAAATAGAATGTGATGTTTGGCCTAAGGTACAAGGGGTAGGTTATTTCCCTAGTTGGAGATACACAAAGTATAAGAGCACTACTGGGAAGGGAGAAGTAGGGAAATAACTGTTGTAAGACCACCAGGAGTGTCTCCTAAGATTCTGTCTTTATTCTCAGTTACAAACTTTTAAACTTAGCTCAAGTTATGAGGTGAATTCAACCCTTCACTGTCATTGTAGATATTTGTAGTGAATTTAGGCGTTTCAATCACGTGATTCAGAACCACTTTGAGAAAACCTCAAGAGGATATTATCAATCGTTTCATGTATGATTTAATATTTTCTACCTGTGCACTTAGGAATTCATGTGATGAGAGGAGCAGTCATTTATATGAGTGGTTGGGTTAATTTTTGTTTTTTCCTAGGCTTAGCTTTTTATATAAATGTGTTGGGTGTTTTTTGTGGCTACTTTCTTATAGAAAGGTTTTCCATTTTTGAAGTAAATGTAGAGCAAAACTACCCCAAGACAGGGTTCAAAAAAACCAATGATTTTTCACAAAAATGCAAACAATATTTGTTTATTGGATGATTCAGTGAGATGTATTAAATTTTTAAACCTTTCTATATGTATTTGGACCATTATATCTTTGAATCTTAGTTTTCACATACACTTATTATTGATATTTCATCTACTATTGGAAAAGTAATGACTTTAGATAAATTTTTATTGAAAATACTGGGACAGAAGAAATTGAAATAGTTTTTAAAAAGCCACAATTGAATAATCCTCATACAATATATATATATTTCATATATCATTACTGTATAAGTATATGTAAGTTATAAAGATACTTTATAACTTTAAATTAAATATAAATACTTTAAAGTTTTTGTACTTGGAAATGAAAAAGAAATACAAAAAATGGAAGTATTCATATTCTTCCATCTAGAATTCTGTCAGAGTGTTGACATTTTTTCTTATAGTTGTCTTATAAAAAACAAAACACTGTTTTTGTAAAACTGATACCTATATAAAATAGCATTCACACAATGCAGAAAGGTAGAGAGATGGTAGTTAAAAATATCCTCCACATCTACCACCCAGAAATAACTCTTACTAACATTTAGTCTTTTCTCAAGTATGGGCAGTATTGAAGGTTTAGAGGACAGATGTTGAAATTTTGTGTTTTAGTCCCTTACAATAAAGTATTGTCCCACTCAAAATCCTAGTAGTGCCCTTTACGCCGCGTAAGAACACAGCGAGAAGGTGCTGACTCTGAACCAGAAAGTGGGCCCTTACCAAAACTGAGCCATGCTGGGACCCTCATCTTGGACTTCCCAGCCTTCAGAACTTGTATAGGAATGCAAGAGATTTCTGTGTCTTAATGTTGTATCCTGCAACTTTACTGAATTCATTGATAGACTTTAAAATAAAGACTGTTACAAGAGACAAAGAAGGACACTACACAGTGATCAAGGAATCAATCCAACAAGAAGATATAACAATTGTAAATATATATGCACCCAATATAGGAGCACCTCAATATATAAGTCAAATGCTAAGAGCCATAAATGGAGAAAGAAAATTGACAATAATAGTGGGGGACTTTAACACCACACTTACATCAATGGACAGATCGTCCAGACAGAAAATCAATAAGGAAAAACAGTCCTGAAATGAAACATTAGACCAGATGGACTTAACTGATATTTATAGGACATTCCATCCAAAAGCAGCAGAATACACTTTCTTCTCATGTACACAAGGAACATTCTCAAGGATAGATCACATGCTGGGCCACAAAGCAAACCTAGGTAAATTTATGAAAATTGAAGTCATATCAAGCATATTTTCTGACCACAGCAGTAAGAGATTAGAAATCAGCTACAAGAAAAAAAACTGTAAAAAAAACACAAACACGTGGAGACTAAACAGTATGCTACTAAACAACTAATGGATCACTGAAGAAATAAAAAAAATACCTAGAAATAAATTACAATTAAAACACGACAATCCAAAACCTATGGACATGGCAAAAGCAGTTCAAGAGGGAAGTTTACAGTGATACAAGCTTACCTCAGCAAACAAGAAAAAACTCAAATAAACAACCTAACCTTAAACCTAGATCAACTAGAGAAAGAAGAACAAACAAAACCCAAAATTAGTAGAAGGAAAAAAATCATGAAGATCAGAGCAGAAATAAATGAAATAGAGATGAAGAAAACAATAGAAAGATCAATGAAACTAGAAGATGGTTCTTTGAAAAGATACACAATATTGACAAACTTTTAGCCAGACTCATCAAGAAAAAAAGGGAAAGGGCTCAAATCAATAAAAGTAGAAATGAAAAAGAATTACAATGGACACCACAGAAATACAATGGACAATAAGAGACTACTCCAATTTATACAATTTTAAAGGTTATACTCCACTTATTATTACAAAATATTGGCTATATTCCCTATGTTGTACAATTCATGTTTGTAGCCTTTCTTACACCCAATAGTTTGTACGTCCCATTCTGCCCCCCCTATATTTCTCCTTCCCACCCTCTCCCTGTTGGTAACCACTAGTTTGTTCTCTGTATTTGTGAGTATGCTTCTTTTTTGTTACAATCACTAGTTTGTTGTATTTTTTAGATTCCACATGTAAGTGATATCATTAAAAAAAAAATCCTAGTAGTGCCTCCATTGAGACACAGCTAATGGTCTTTTTATGGTTATGTACAGACAGATGCATAGATAGAGAAATGAGTTCATACTATAGACATAACTTCTAATTTAAAAAGGATCCAACCTAATGGTTTTCAGTGTAACAGAAAAAAAAATTATGGGAGGGAATTGTTGAACTTCAAATGAATAATTTTTCACCATAAGAGAGGGAAAATAATCTAAAACATAGGTTAAAGAAACTCACATTAGGAAAAATATGAGGAGATTGGAGATTTCTTTGAAGGACATGTTTCAATTTTGGAGTATTAATTACCTGCTCTGAAAGTTGAGCAGTTAACCACTCTTGTATGTGCTTCTGTAGAACTCCCTTCATACCTCTTGGTATTTATTAATAGTTATATTTTTACACTGGCCAGGTCTAAAATATGCCCAACATGTCTGTAGCCTTAATTCCAATTTCCAGGCTGTTTAATGTTCATGTTTATATGTAAATGGATTCAGTGCTTACCATGTCCTTTTACCATGGCTTCTTCATTCCTGGCTTTAAAATGCTTGATTCCACTTTTATTTGGCTAGATCTGTTTTTCAGGTGTTTTGGGTTTTTTAAAAAGAAAGGTTGATGGATATTATAGTCCTTGAATTATTTTATGCTTGATAAGCATATCTGTCTTTTAGCTTTATTCTTGAGCAAATCTTCATTATTATAGTTGCAGCTTTCCTAAACTTTGAGGGTGATGCACCACTATCTTCTGACATTCAGTGTTAATGAAATGTCTGTTATCACTTTTGATTTACTACCGCCCTGTCCTCCCACCTGCCTCCCCATCCCCTCATTCCAGGTAATCTGCTCTGCCTGGATGCGTGAAGAATTCTTCATTCCTGTTCCCTTTCCTTCACCCCTTATCTTTCCCCACTTTCACCTTCCCCCTTTCCTCTGTCTGGCCCCCTCTGGGCCTTGACCTCTTTTTCTTTCCTTCTCTCTTCCCACCCCTTTTCCTTCCTTTCCCCTTCTTTCTATCCACATTCTTTCTCCTGTTAATTTCTCCATCCACTTTCCTCCGTTTTGAGGTATTTAAAAGTTTAAAATTTTGATTATAAAATACTTGTCATACTAATATAATCAACATTTGTATGCACACTATAAAGTCCTGTTTGCATACATCCCTCCACAGAATTACATGCTATCCTGAAATTGGTGTTTATTATAATTTTCATGCATTTCATTAATATTAGTATTTTCATCATATTTCATTAATATGTGCTATTGGTTATTTCTAAACTTTATAAATAATATTGTCTTAAGTATTTTTTTTTTTTTTTTTTTTTTTTTTTTTTTTTTGCTGTACGTGGGCCTCTCACTGTTGTGGCCTCTCCCGTTGCGGAGCACAGGCTCCGGACGCGCAGGCTCAACGGCCACGGCCCACGGGCCCAACCGCTCCGCGGCATGTGGGATCTTCCCAGACCGGGGCACGAACCCGTGTCCCCTGCATCGGCAGGCGGACTCTCAACCACTGCGCCACCAGGGAAGCCCTGTCTTAAGTATTTTGATTGAAATTGCATTTAATTTAATGATTAACTTGGGAGAATCAACATCATTACAACATTGAGTCTTTTTAAAAATTAATTAATTAATTTAACATCTTTATTGGAGTATAATTGCTTTACAATGTTGTGTTTCTGCTTTATAACAAAGTGGATCAGCTATACATATACATATATCCCCATATCTCCTCCCTCTCAACATTGAGTTTTTCTATCCATAAATATATTTTTCCTTTGTTTTGTTTCCAATGATTACATTTTTTGGAGGGGAATTTACATAAAATTAACCAATTTAAAGTGTGTTATTCATTGGTATTTAGTACATTTACACTGTTGTGCAACCACTACCAGTTAGTTCTAAAATATTTTCATTACCACCAAAAGAAAACCCATATCCACTAGCAGTTACTTACTTTTCCCAATTTCCCTAGATGCTGGCAACCACTAATCTACTTTTCATCTCTATGGACTTGCCAATTCTTGACATTTTTTATAAATGGAATCATACAATATGTGACCTTTCGTGACTGGCTTCTTTTATGACTCAATAATATTCCATTATATATATATACTACATTTTGTTTATCTAGTCAGTTGTTGATAGACTTAAAGGTTGTTTCTACTTTTTGGCTATTATGAATAGTACTGCTTTGAACAGTCATGTACAAGTATTTGTTCAGTTCTTTTAGGTATATACCTAGGAGTGAAATTGCTGAGTCATATGGTAATTTTATGTTTAACTTTTTGAGGAATCACTAAACTGTTTTCCATAGTCCCTGCACCATTTATCATTCCCACCAGCAATATATGAGGATTCCAGTTTCTCCACATTCTTGCTAATACTTGTTATATTCTGTGGTTTTTGTTTGTTTTGTTGTTTTAATAGCCATCCTAGTTGGTATGAAGTTGTATTTGATTGTGGTTTTGATTTGCATTTCCCTGGTGTCTAATGACAAGTATCTTTTCATATATTTGTTGATCATTTTATTTTATTTTTAAATTTTATTGATTGCTTTTTGGCTGCGTTGGGTTTTCGTTGCTGTGCACGGGTTTTCTCTAGTTGCGGCGAGCGGGGGCTACTCTTCGTTGTGGTGCATGGGCTTCTTATTGCTGTGGCTTCTCTTGTGGAGCATGGGCTCTAGGTGCATGGGCTTCAGTAGTTGCAGCACGCGGGCTCAGTAGTTGTGGCTCGCAGGCTCTATAGTGCAGGCTCAGTAGTTGTGGCGCACGGGCTTAGTTGCTCTGCGGCATGTGGGATCTTCCCGGACCAGGGCTCGAACCCGTGTCCCCTGCATTGGCAGGAGGATTCTTAACCACTGCGCCACCAGGGAAGTCCCTGTTGATCATTTTATATCTTTGGAGAAATGTCTCTTCAGATCCTTTGCTCATTTTTAAATTGTGTTGTCTTTCTGTTGTTGAGTTGTAAGTGTTCTATTTATATTCTGAATATATTTCTAGTAGATATATATTTCTGAGTTTTCCAATTGCTAAAAGTTGTTCATAGTGATTGCTTATTATTTTTAAAAGGACTGCTGTATTTGCAGATAGATTTCTTATTTATTTTTAATATAATTTGTTTGTGCCTCCCTTGACACTTCTTCCTTTCCATAGTTTGTCTGTTTTTTAGAGATCAACTTGTCTAAATCGACCTTTAAAATCCTCTTTTGTATCTTTGGTTTTTTTTTTTCCCATTAATTTCCATTCTTACATATATATTTCATCTATTTTTGGTCTCTTTTCAGCCTCTTTAGTTGAGCGTTCACTATTTTTCCAGCCTTTTCTTTTTTAGTAAGCACTTAAGATTATACTTTTCTTTCAATGTGTTGTTTTAGCTGACTGAATCCTATACGTTTTGAGAGGTACAATTTCTTACTTAGTTTTAAGTCCTTTATTCCATTATCATTTATTTGTTCTTTGGTTGTCATTTGTTTAGAAGTAAGTTTTTAAATTTCCAAGCTTGGTATGTGTCAGTTTCATAAAAATTCTCCGTGTGTGTGGATTATGAGTGCTCCCTAATTTTGGTTGCAGAGTTCTCTATATGTCCATTAGATAAAGCTTTAGTTGTTTTGTTCACATTGTCTGGATACTTGCTAATTTTAATCTGCTGAGTTACTGAGAGAAATGTGGATGTCTTCATAAATTCAGTACATTTTTGCTTCATGTTTTCAAGGCACAGAGCTGTCATTTTTTGTGTATGTGTGGGCAATTGAACCTTTATCATTCTTAGGGGTATTTAAATAATAGTAATGCTATTATTATGTAATGCTTTTTGCCTCAGATTTATTTTGTCTGATAATAAGAAAGCAGTGCCAGAGTCCTTCTTTTTTGTTTTTCACATGGTATATCTTTTCCCATCCTTTGTGAGTTTTTTTGGTTTAGGTAAAACTTATAGCAGGATTTTATTTATTTTAAAATTTAATTTGAGGGCTTCCCTGGTGGCACAGTGGTTGAGAATCCGCCTTCCATTGGTCCGGGAGGATCCCACGTGCCGCGGAGCAACTAAGCCCGTGTGCCACGACTGCTGAGCCTGTACTCTAGAGCCCACGAGCCACAACTACTGAGCCCGCATGCCACAACTACTGAAGCCCTCACGCCGCAACAAGAGGGGCCACTGTGGTGAGATGCCTGTGCACCTCAGCAAGGAGTAGCCCCCGCTTGCTGCAACTGGAGGGGGCCCGCAGCAGCAACAAAGACCCAACACAGCCAAAATAAATAAATAAAATAAATAAATTTTTAAAAAACTAAAAAAAATTTTAATTTGATAGGGACTTCTCTGGTGGTGCATTGGTTAAGAATCTGCCTGGCAGTGGGTTCAATCCCTGGTGTGGGAAGATCCCACATGCCGTGGGGCAACTAGGCCCATGAGCCACAACTGCTGAAGCCTGCATGCCTGGAGCCTGTGCTCTGCAACAAGAGAAGCCAGTGCAGTGAGAAGCCTGTGCACTGCATCGAAGGGTGGCCCAGCTCACCGCAACTAGAGAAAGCCTGTGCGCAGCAATGAAGACCCAAAGCAGCCAAAAAAAAAAAAAAAAGTTTAATTTGATAAGCTCTTTTTTTAAAGTGGTAATTTGGATTTATTTCTACCAAATTATTTTGTGATTCTTATTGTTCCTGGTTCCCCTTACCTGTTCTTTCTTAATTTTATGTCGATTGGGTTTTAAAAATTACCATTTTCCCTCTTCTTATGCTCCTCCTGTATCCTATCACACATGCACTGGTTTGAAGTTCTTCACAAATTTTTTTTTTTAATGTGTATACATAACTCATCAAAGTCAAAAACATTATCAGCATCTTCTTACTTCTCCCCCAGAATACTAGGACCTTAGAATACCTTAGATCAGATTATATTTCTTCATTACTGGCTGATAGTTTAGTTCTATTTTTTATACCCCTTAGATTTCTCTATAGTCAGTGTTAAGATTTGCCCATATGCTTACCATTTTCTTTGCTGTTCATTTCTTCTTCCTGGATATTCTTTAGGAGTTCCTTTATTGGTGGAGGGGAGTCTGTTAGTCAGATTTTGTTTGTTGGAAAATGTCTGTATTTCACCCTTGTTCTTTTTTTTATTGGGGTATAGTTGTTTTTACAATGTTGTGTTAGTTTCTACTGTACAGTGGAGTGAAGTAGAATTCCCTGTGCTATACAGCAGGTTCTTATTAGCTATCTATTTTATACATATTAGTGTATATAAGTCAATCCTAATCTCCCAATTCATCCCACCCCCGAACCCCCGCTTTCCCCTCTTGGTGTCACCCTTGTTCTTGAAGGATATTTTATCTGAGTGTACAATTCCATGTTGATAGCTGCTTTTCCTTAGTACCTGTAAGATTGTGTTGCATTGTCTGTTGGCTTGCACTATTGTTGTTTACAAGTTTTGATCCCAGATATTGGTTCCTTTTACTACACTGGGTCCAAAAGTGGATTTCTTTTTTATTTTTCCTATTTGGATTTGCTGTGTTTTCTTTTTTTTTTTCTTTGCGGTATGCGGGCCTCTCACTATTGCCGCCTCTCCCGTTGTGGAGCACAGGCTCCAGACGCACAGGCCCAGCAGCCATGGCTCACGGGCCCAGCCACTCCACGGCACACGGGATCCTCCTGGACCGGGGCACGAACCCGCGTCCCCTGCATCGGCAGGCAGACTCTCAACCACTGCGCCAACAGGGAAGCCCTGCTGTGTTTTCTTAATAAGAGAACTGAAAATTATTAGTCATTATCTCTTTGACTATTGTGTTTCTTTACTCTTTTTTTCTAAAGCTATGATTAGACATATGTTAGACTTTTGCATTCTTTTTCTGCCATGTGTCTGTGCTTCTCTCTTTGTGATTATTTCAGATGGTCTAATTCTTCAGCTCTAATATGTTGTTTAACAATCCCATTGGGTTTTTTAAAAATAAATTTATTTATTTTATTTATATTTATTTTTGGCTGTCTTGGGTCTTTGTTGCTGCGCGCAGACTTTCTCTAGTTGTGACGAGCAGGGACTACTCTTCATTGCGGTGCACAGGCTTCTCATTGTGGTGGCTTCTCGTTGCAGAGCGTGGGCTCTAGGTGGGTGGGCTTCACTAGTTGCAGCACGTGGGCTCAGTAGTTGTGGTGCAGGCTCTAGAGCACAGGCTCAGTAGTTGTGGCGCATGGGCTTAGTTGCTCCGCGGCATGTGGGATGTTCCTGGGCCAGGGCTCGAATCCATGTCCCCTGCATTGGCAGGCGGATTCTTAACCACTGCCCGACCAGGGAAGCCCGGGTTTTTGTGTTTTTTTTTAATGATTATATTTTTCATTTATAGAAGTTGTTCGGTTCATTTCTAAGTCTGCCTAGTCTTTTTTTTTTTTAAGTAGTATCTTGTTCTTTGCTCATGTATTCCATTCCCATTCTTTTTTTTTTTTTTTTTTTTTTTTTTTTTTGCGGTATGCGGGCCTCTCACTGTTGTGGCCTCTCCCGTTGTGGAGCACAGGCTCCGGACGAGCAGGTTCAGCGGCCATGGCTCATGGGCCCAGCCGCTCCACGGCATGTGGGATCTTCCCACACCAGGGCACGAACCCGTGTCCCCTGCATCGGCAGGCGGATTCTCAACCACTGCGCCACCAGGGAGGCCCTCCATTCCCATTCTTAATATTCCATCTCTAAAATTTCTTGGATTTAAATCTGCTCCTTGTCTTCTTTCTGCTGAGTCTTACCTTTTTTTTTTTTTTTTTTTTGACTCTCTTACTCGTGGTGGCTTGTTTCCTTGTCTGTTATGTATGTTTAGATTATGAAGTCTCATTTATCTGGGTTCCTTCTGTGCAAATCATACAGGCAAATCATATATCCTCTCAGATAAAATTTGCTTTTGCTTTTTGCCTGATACCCTACAAATGTAATTAACCCAGTAACACATTTAAGTTAATTTCTCAGCCTGTAGCTTTCTACATTTGTTAGGGCAGAGATTTAGCTGTTGAAAAAGAAACCTCAAATAAATAAATAACAGTGGCTTAAACAGGAATAGGGGTTTCATTATCTATCACGACAGTGTGGGCATAGCAGCACAGGGCTGGCAGGGCAGCCCCACTGTCTCTGCACCCTGTCTCCTCCTCTACTTCTCTAGCATCCTTAGGGTGTTGCCTTCATCTTCAAGGTCTAGGATGGCTTACTACCTTATCTTTATTCCAGACAATGGGAGAGGACTAAAGGGGAAGAGGAGGACACATTCTGGAAATGGTACACATCATTCCTGCTCACATTCTATTGGTCAGAATTTAGTTACATGCCCACACCAGCTTCAAGTGAAGCTGGAAAATGTAGTCTTTATTCTTAGTAGCTACTTGTCTCATGAAAAATTGTCAGTTCTGTCACTGTAGAAGGAGGGGATAATGGAAATGGCCACACCCAGCAGCCTTTTTCACTGCTAAGACATACAGCAGACTTTTGAAATCCCAACCCCAGTGAAGGCAGGCTTTTATTTATTTATTTATTTAAAATTAATTTTTATTGGAATATAGCTGATTTCCAGTGTTGTGTTAGTTTCTGCTGTAGAGCAAAGTGAATCAGTTATACATATACATATATCCACTCTTTGTTAGATTCTTTTCCCATATAGGTCATTACAGAGTACTGAGTAGAGTTTCCTGTGCCAGACAGTAGGTTCTTATTAGTTATCTATTTTATATATAGTAAAGGCTGGCTTTTAGTCACACATTGTCAGAGAGGAGATTCTGCCCCCGCCTTCCCTTTTCCAGGGGCCCAGGCTGATAGAGGCAGGTTTCCCTAATTGTTACCATATCTCATGAAGTAGGTTTTTAACATGGTCCCCCGGCCTTGCTCTATGCTGGGGACTCTCCACTTTGCAGGAGCTCAGACATAGTTTTCCCTAACTCAACTATACATTTATTTGAAAAAGTGCTTATAATATTTTATCTAGTATTTCTAGGATAGCGGAGTTTTTGCTTTTGTTTTTGAAGATTTCTAGTATCTTCCATACTTATTTTCTCCTCTCTAATTACTTTAATCTCTTTCATGTGAATTCTCTCTGATTATATCAAGTCTTTTCTACTATGTCAGTACAGGTAATTTGATTCAACGGTATCTCTTCTTTGTTATGTTGTATTTATTTGTATTTTAATGATATTGCTAGGATCTAACTTCCCTTCCTTATTCTTTTTATCTTGTTTCTTGATTACATTATCCCGTTTTGGAGTTCTAAGCCTGGGTTTATTTTGTTCCATTTCCTTTGTGTAGGCTGGTGTAATGGGTGTGTGTGTTTCTGGAGCTAGGTGGGTGATAATCTGAAAGATAACTCGTAGAGGTCATTGTATGGTGTTTGTTAGAATACCTCAGTTCTAGGTTAGATCACTTAGTTGGGTGGTATATTTTCTTATCCATTGTTTGGGAGGAGTAAGGCATTACTGAAGGATACTCCATTTGGTGTGTGGCCTAAGAGTGTTTACTAAGTTAGAGTTCAGTCATCACTTTCCCTTGCTTCACTGGGGTCTCCCAGCAGCATTTTCAGAATAGTATTCCCCCATCTGCAGAAGGAAAATGTAAGGGCACCCCTCAACTTTCTACTCTCCAGGTTGGGATTATTAGTGAGATTTCTCAGGGTTTTGTTGACTCACCAGAGAATTTCTGGAAGGTGGGAGTGAGGATGGGAACTAAGCCTGGCTCAGCCTCACTTCTCTTTAAGTTTCATTGGAAGAAGGCAGTTCTGCTTTAACACTGTCAATCCACCATTGTAACATTATTTTTTCCCTTGGATTATCATAAGTCTTGGTCCTTGTTTCTAGATCATCTTCATTGTTTGTTTAAATAACTGTATAATATTCTAGTGATGTACGATTGTGCAAATATTGTGATGTTCTGTTATTTCCAGGTCTTGTTGTAACAGATAAATCTGTAGAGATTTTATTCATCCCTGTGTTGTTTGCTTCTGTTGCATTATTTCCTTAGATTGAATTCCCAGGAGTAGAATTGCTATGTCAGAGTATAACAGATATCTCTGAGTCTTGTCTCATATTGCTTTTTCTTTTTTAAAGGTTATAACAACTTAGATTCTCACCAGAAATGAATGAGTATACTAATTTCACTATAGCCTCATTAGTATTTCGTGATAGGTTTTTTCCTTTTTCTTTAAAAAAAATAGCTATAGAATAATACCTTAAGGTTGCTTAAATATTCACGTGTTTTGGGCTTCCCTGGTGGCACAGTGGTTGAGAGTTCGCCTGCCGATGCAGGGGACACGGGTTCGTGCCCCAGTCCGGGAAGATCCCACATGCCGCGGAGCGGCTGGGCCCGTGAGCCATGGCCGCTGAGCCTGCGCGTCCGGAGCCTGTGCTCCGCAACGGGAGAGGCCACAACAGTGAGAGGCCCGCATAACGCAAAAAAAAAAAAAAAAAAAAAAAAATTCATGTGTTTTATTATTATGGAGCTTTAGCAGTTTTCTGTGGCTTTAGTTTACTACTTATTTTCTCATCTGTGAGTTGTGTGTTTTTATGCCTGCTCATTTAATGACTTGATGTTTTTCTCATACATGCAAACAAGTGCCGTTTTATAAAAGAAAATGTCAACCTTTACATTTTTATATTTTGCAAAGCTATTTTTATAAATCTTTTCCCTTTTAAAAAATTAGGTTTATTTAAAATTTTAGTATATTATATAATTAAATCTTTTGTTGGTTTAAATTGAGAAAGTTATTTGATAAACATTTTATTCTCTTTTTTGCTAGCTTTCTGTATTGTGATTTTATTTCCTTATTGTGGTGTTCAGTTTTGGTATGTGAAGAAGGTGTGCTCTGATTAAGTGGATAGTAATTGGGAGGAATTTATATCAATCTCACTTACTGAATTTTTAAAAATCTTGTTTTAGAAAACTGACTCATATTTTTACATAAAATTAGGTCTTTTCAATAGTTCTTAATGTCTATAAGGATAGGATTAATTCTTTTTAAAAAATATTCTTTCATAATTTTGTCTGTTCAAGTTTTAGTCGTTTTGTTTCAAAAAGGGATTTCAAGGCCTAACTTTTCGAGATTCCTAAGATGGATCCTTGATTTGGGCAAAAACTACACATTCTGTTACAGTCTTTAAACATTGCTTAGGGAAAAATATAAATAAAAATAATGAATACTGTTAGGGACAAAATTATCATCAGCACTGTGTTTCATATGAATAATTTTTCTACATCTAGAGATCTAAGCTCCTAATAAACAGAGCTCTTTATATCTGTTAATGCATACAAACTCCTTATAGTTGTGACTGAATAACTTATGGATAGTGAATCATTTAACTCAAAACATTAGTGAATTTTAAATTAAATAAGAAAAATACTTTCATGACTTCTATCTTTACCCATCATTGATAAAATTTAGCTACTCTTTGTTCTGTCTCTAGGTGGAAAACCATGAATTCCTTGTAAAACCTTCATTTGATCCTAACTTGAGTGAATTAAGAGAAATAATGGATGACTTAGAAAAGAAGATGCAGTCAACATTAATGAGTGCAGCTAGAGATCTAGGTAAGAATGGGTTCTTGGAGGTTTGAATAATTCTTTTGTCTACATAGTGTCCACACTGGAGCCAGAATTGCTTTCCTAGAAGACACAATTGATCATGCCACTTCCTTGTTTAAAGTGCCAGCCCCCTTTTCTACTGAATAAAATTACAGTCACATAAAGTTTACAGACAGGGTTCTTTACATCTGGAGCCTGGCCTCCCCTTCAGATTCTTCTCTTACTAATTTCCCTAATCCCAGGATGACCCCACGTTACTGCCAGACAAATCATCCTACATGCCCTTGCATCATGTCTTTTAAATGAGACCTGTTTTAAATGTCACCACCTCTATAAGCCTAATTCTACTAGGAATAGTTCATTGATTTGCCTTTGGGGTTCCCAAGCACTTCATTAATATCAACTTAAAAAAATTACTAGATTTAAATTCTCTAGATTATCAGTTCCCTAATAAGTCTCACACTGTTTTGTTCTCTTTTGCTCTGAATTTTTAAACCTCTTTGTTCTGAGCATCTCTCACATGTATGTTGAGCAAATAAATCTTAGCATATCAGAAGAGCCCTCAGAGCAGTAATACTCTTGTATATGCCCATATCAACATATATAAAATTTTTTACAAATTTCCTTGGAGAGTCCTTATATGAACTAGATCCTAGATTTAAGAATCTTTGCCTTGAAGGATATTGAAATTTACCCTCCTCATTTCATAGATCTCTCCGTGTTCTCTCTCTGTCTCTTTGCTCCCTGGTCAAGTGACGTCTGTCTTTAGTTGTTCGCTGCTTCTGACATTCCATAGTCATGCTTTAGCAAATAAGTTTGTAGATGCTATCTCTCTCTTCTGGTTTAGGGGCTAAAGATCACAATGATGAATGAGATTATGAGGACAGGACAAACATAAAAACTCAAAACTCTTAGGTGCATAAAGTCTAGCTGATTGATCATTGCTTGTTTTGTGAAGCTTCCTACACTTAACACGAAGTATATGTCCTAATTTTTCTAGGGCTTCATTGTCAGAGTCTCACGTTTTTGTTTGGAAAGTATATTTGTTTTCTTGATTACACTCTATATTAGTTCCAGAGAAATGCTTTGGTTAACTAGAGAACGCTCAGCAGAACTTCTCAAGGACAATGACCATTTCTTATCCACCCTCATGCCCACAGCATCTTAGAACAGTGTGTGCTACCCACTGCTGGTGCTCTGCAGCCTTGGTTGGGTTTACCTAGAAAGGCCTCCACATCAGAAGCTAACATTAATAAGGGGATTTAAATATTTTCTTGTAGTTTTTTGAGTGAAGTAGGATGTGCATCTTTCCCAGTTGGATAATATTAATAATTTCCGGTATGCTGTCATGTAATAAAAGTGTATTTTTCACTATTTAGATTTAAGTATTTTAAACACATTGAAAATGGCTGTAGATATCTATGACATACTTTTTCTTTTTTTCCTGATCATGAAGGCTTGGATCCTGGCAGACAGATTAAACTGGATTCCAGCACACAATTTGGGTATTATTTTCGTGTAACATGCAAGGAAGAAAAAGTCCTTCGTAATAATAAAAATTTCAGTACAGTAGATATCCAGAAGAATGGTGTTAAATTTACCAACAGGTTTGTAAGCCTATGTTAAATTAAGTCTTTACTAGTCCCATGAAACTATTCTCTGATGAAATGTGAATGTTCTATGATAAGGAAGTTTTACCATATTTATTGTTAATTGATATAAGGCATAAGATAAGATTGAAGCTTTTTTTTCCCCTTACAAGAGGTTGGTCAGATATCCCAACACCACTTGTTAAATAATTCATTTTTTCCTCATTGACTGAAATGGCACTTTGGGTCTATTTTTAAGATTATTCTTTCATATATGTCTCTTACCATCCTTTTATCAGTGTGAAATGCATTATATTACATTTATTTTATGTTTCCATATCTATTAGAGTTAATCCCCCTTCATATCTCTGTTATTTTCACATTTATTTTTTCTACGAAAACTTTGTTATTCTTGATCAGTTAAATTCTGGTATATCAGTTGGATGTATCATTTAGTTTAGGGAGATGTCTACCAGCCTTAATAAGGCCATTCATTAGACTACAGCTTTTAAAAAAAAAAATGTGTTCCATGTTAAAAAACCTTACCAGTTTTTTTCTGCGTTTTCTCTTGCTGATGTTAGGAAGTTCCTGAGGCAGATTATTCATGGGTGAAAAAAGAATTATTTAAAAATAAATCTTCTGTGACTGGTAGAGTGAGGGCATTTATCCTTTCTCTTCTGTATTGTTCTAGAACTTATGGCCAGCCTTACTCCCACCCTCCTGAATATTCTTAGTATTTACAGCTAACTTTTGTATATATGATCCTCTTTTATCCATTTATTTAGTAAGTGTTTTGAGTATCTGTTATATGTAGACATTATTCTAGGTGTTCAGACAACCTAGTAATGAGAACAGTCGGTCTGTTTAGTTTGTTTCTCATAACAACTCTCTGAGATAAATAGGACAGGTTACAGTTCTCTCACTTTTTAGATGGAGAAACTGAAACTCCAGTTCCCCAGGATTGGACAGCTAGTAACAATAGATACTCAAACCTGGATCTTCTGTTGCCAAATTTATTAGTTGCTGCTTCTCAATCACACTATATCCTTGATTCAAGAAATTTATATATGTTATAACTAACCACTGGGTGACTGGAAGATGATTATAACACCTCAAAATTTCTGTCTTATCTAAGCCAAAATATAAAGTTTGAACTGACCACAGTGGTTCCAAAAGTTGTGAAAAATTCATTCGTTTATTCATTCATTGCTTGTTGTCAACAGATTGCTTGCTGTGGATCTGACTCAGATCATATAATTGTCCTTAAAAACCTCCAGTGTCTGTCATCCAGAAAAATTTTACATCTTTACTATAACCTGTACAATCTGATTCCTGTCCACCTCTTCTTTTCTCTCTGTCAGCTCTTCCCGTCACACAGCAGTCTCACTTTTATAATGTCTTTGCTTCTTTCTTTTCTTCCTTTAATTCTTTCCAGTTGCCTGTTTCATAGTCTTTTTGTGCCAATGTACTGTTCTCGAGCTGTATATGCATGTTATGGCATTGGCTGGTTCCATCATGTTCACAATTATTGCCTTGATTGACTAATACTCTCCTTCTGATAAGTACTTCCCCCTCTTTCTCGTATCCTCTGTGACCCCCTCATCTTGTCTTTTTGTTTTTAATTTCATTCCCTTCCTTTGATACCAGTGAATATCTTTTCTCTATTCTCATCTCCAGCAATTTTTATTTCAACCTTTAATTTTCATTTACTCTTCAAATTGCTCAGTAAGATTGTTTTCAAAACATTTACCTTACTTCGACAACTTTCAGTATCAAAGACCGTTTCCTACAGTGATGAGAGAAACTGTGTGGGTGTGTGTGTGTTATTTATTTTTTAATCGAAGTATAGCTCATTTACAATATTATATTAGTTTCAGGAATACAGCATAGTGATTCAGTATTTTTATAGTTTATACTCCATTAAAAGTTATTATGAGATAATGGCTATAATTCCCTGTGCTGTACAATATATCCTTGTTGCCTTATCTATTTTAGTATATGTGCTGCCGAAGCGAGCACAGCCTTATCTATTTTATACATAGTAGTTTCTATCTCTTAATCCTATATCCCTAATTTCCCCCTCTCCCCACTGGTAACCACTAGCTTGTTTTCTGTATCTGTGTCTGTTTCTGTTTTGCTGTATACATTCATTTGTTTTATTTTTTAGGTTCCATTTAAATATTTTAGAAAAGGTCACAGACCAGAATTTTACTCAAGGGAATAACTGTTATAGCAAGAATACTATTGGTGCCAGTGGGCCATTCCAAACAGCATAAATGTTAATACACTGAATTCCAGCCACATCCGCCCCTAATCTAATGAGTTGCCCATTTTCTACTGATATTTCGATTTTAATTGTTTTGATGCTTTATAGGATAATACTCTGGATATATTTTATATAGTGCACATTATCTCCAGTAGATGTTTTAATATTTTTAATAATACCATTATCTTGATTTGCAGTAAATTGTCTTCTCTCAATGAAGAGTATACCAAAAATAAAACCGAATATGAGGAAGCCCAGGATGCCATTGTTAAAGAAATTGTCAATATTTCTTCAGGTAAATTTAATAGAACCAATACATTAAATGTTGAAGGTTTGTGGCAACCCTACCTTGTCAAATGATGGTTAGCATTTTTTAGCAATAAAGTATTTTTTAATTTAAGGTATATACTTTTTTGTTATTGCACACTTATAGACTACAGTATAGTGTAAACGTAACTTTTATGTGCACTGTGAAACCAGAACATTTGTGTGTTGCTTTATTCTGATATTCCCTTTATTGCGGTGGTCTGGAACTGAACCTGCAATATCTCTGTTGAAAAAAAATGTTTAACCTGGGGCTTCCCTGGTGGCGCAGTGGTCGAGAGTCCACCTGCCGATGCAGGGGACACGGGTTCGTGCCCCGGTCCGGGAAGATCCCACATGCCGCGGAGTGGCTGGGTCCGTGAGCCATGGCCGCTGAGCCTGTGCATCCGGAGCCTGTGCTCCACAATGGGAGAGGCCACAACAGTGAGAGGCCCGCGTACCGCAAAAAGAAAAAAAAAAAAAAGAAAGAAAAAAAAATTGTTTAACCTGAATAGTAACAAGAAGAAAAAAAATTGGATAAATTTAGATTATGGGACATACTTTTTAACGCCTGCACTCTTTAAAAATGTCAGTGTCATGGAAGCAAAGAAGGAATGGGCAGATTCTGTTCCAGATAAAAGGATACTTAAAGTGACAGAACAGTCAAAGGCAGAGGATGATCCTTGATTGGATCCAGTACTAGGGGTTGGAATTGGGGACTAGCTATAAAGGACACTACTGGGACAAATTGGCAAAGTTTAATATGAGATAATATGATATTGGTGTCACATTTCTTGGGTGTGTATAGTGATTAAGTAGGAAAATGTCCTTGTTCTCAGGTTATGTGTGCTGGATTATTTAAGGGTAGTAAGTCATTTAAAAAGTATAAGCATGGGGCTTCCCTGGTGGCGCAGTGGTTGAGAGTCCGCCTGCCGATGCAGGGGACACGGGTTCGTGCCCCTATCCCGGAAGATCCCACATGCCGCGCAGCGGCTGGGCCCGCGAGCCATGGCCGCGGAGCCTGTGTGTCCGGAGCCTGTGCTCCGCAACGGGAGAGGCCACAGCAGTGAGAGGCCCGCGTACAGCAAAAAAAAAAAAAAAAAAAAAAAAAAAAAAGTATAAGCATGTATAATTCTGTAAATTGTTTTACTATTATGAATTTTTATAGTAAATCAGAAAGAAACATAAAACTTTTAAAGGGTTTTAGTATACTTTATATATTTGTGTTGAGATGAATGCGATTTGTAAAGATTACATTTTTGCTTGGTGGTATCAGATTGCTGTAGCATGGTAATCTTCTAGTTGAATTAAGTTCCTAGCCTAGATTGCATTTGTAAGGACCCTAAAAAACACTACATATATTCAAACTGGGAGTCTTCCCCCAAAATAATATTAACTACTATTCATTAAATACCTAGTAGGTTAGAGCTGCTAGATTTTAACATTTAAATTGAAGGTTTTGTATTTGGAGTCACCTTGAATTTAAATGAAACCTCTTCTTGGTCTAATATACACATTATAAACTATCTTTATTAAAAATGTAATAGATCATTTTTGTAATTTATCTTGCTCTTAAACCAGAAAAGGTGATGCTGTGAAGAGCCAGGTGTTGTGAGATACCAAATATAGACTCTTGATTAAGAGGCTTTTGGTTTTCTTTTATTATAAACCTATTCTTGTTGGTATGTTAGAAATTTTATGAGTTAAAGTAATTATGTAAGTACTCCACTAATATTTAAGTAATTCTCACAGGTGCCTATTGCTATATGGTAGGCTAGTATGATGAACTCTCCCCCCCTTTTTTTAATATGTTAGGTAAAACAGGAATAAATTTAAAAGTGGTGAAACAGTAAGAATTATTTGTTTTGGGCCATTCATAAGTTAATTTTTATTTTCAAAAAATATTTTATCACTTTTATGGGGAACAAGGGAATCAGAGATTAGTCAGATTTTCTGCCATTTGATTAAACTCATAATGTTGTATTTTTCTAAAATTCAACAGTGTTCTCTTGATTGTCTTTTGAAGCTTTTGACACATTGATGTCCATGTGATAGTTCCATGTGACCCATGTGTCTATTATACCAGCCCCTCTGACCTATTAAAATTTTAGAATCTATTCTGAAAATTTTGACCATTTTTGTTGCCTAATCATGCTTTGCCTAGCATGTGTCAGGAACTGTTTAATGTATGTAATAGCTTTTAGTTTTACTGCTCTAGCAGAGTGGAATCTTGTTGAAAGTGTTTTAAGAGACAATTATGGAACTAAATTTATGCTAAAATTTAACTGCATGGGAAAAAAACCTCAAGTAACAATCTTGACAGTCACATTATATCTTATTACCTTGTATTTGCAGGTTTCTTAGGATAATTGTGAAATGCCATCCTGGTTTCAGACTCTTAAAATTTGGAAATGTGCCTCACATATCACTGCACCCTGCTTTTCTTACCTTATCAATATATCATGAAAGCTTTTCCATAGAAGCTTTTTCTTGTTAGTTTTTTTTTTTAACCTACCTCATTTCCTTATATAACCAGCTATGCACTCTTTTTTTTTTTTTATTTGAGAACAGTCCATTTATTTTGTAGAACATTTCTCAGTTTGAGTTTGATGTTTCCTCATGATTGTTTTCAGGTGATACAGTTTTGTCTGGAATACACAGACGTTACCGTTGTCTGTGGATTCATATTAAGGGGCACATGATGTCTTTTGCCGTATCATTGGTGATGTTAACTTTTGCTGCGTGCGGGTTTCTCTAGTTGCCGTGAGCTGGGGGCTACTCTTCGTTGCAGTGTGCAGCCTTCTCGTTGTGGTGGCTTCTCTTGTTGCAGAGCATGGGCTCTAGGCACGCCGCCTTCAGTAGTTGTGGAACATGGGCTTAGTTGCTCTGCGGCATGTGGGATCTTCCTGGACCAGGGATTGAACGGTGTCCCGGCATTGGCAGGCGGCTTCTTAACCACTGCACCACCAGGGAAGTCCAGGCAGCTATGCACTTTTATATTTTAATGGATCTTGGTAAGGGAGGGCATCATACTCTATTTTTGAAATCTGTTCATAGTAAGGGAAAATGTGACAACACATTTTAACCTCATGTTAAGTTTTAGGTGTTCCTTTCATGTTCAGTTATGGCAAACCTCTGTTAGTTTTTAAAAATTATATAAACTAGGAAATGGTTTTTGAATTCCCAAATGGAGGAGGGTTGAATTTACTCTTACAGCTGCTTATATGTATTTTTTCTTATCCAATGTTCCTGTGTACCTTTTCTGTTTTTATATAGGCTATGTAGAACCGATGCAGACACTAAATGATGTGTTAGCTCAGCTAGATGCTGTTGTCAGCTTTGCTCATGTGTCCAATGGAGCACCTGTTCCATATGTACGGCCAGTCATTTTGGAGAAAGGACAAGGGAGAATTATACTGAAAGCATCCAGACATGCTTGTGTTGAAGTTCAAGATGAAGTTGCATTTATTCCTAATGATGTTCACTTTGAAAAAGATAAACAGATGTTCCATATCATTACTGGTAAAAAACTTAGTTTATGGGCTTTTTGCGGGTAATGTTTCCCATTTATTATGTTGGAGTGGAAATATATTTTAAGTTGATGAAGAAAATCCTAGTCCTTGATGTTAGAAAAAGAACGTTGTTCATTCTAGTTAGTAGTATATTAATAATATGTGAATGAATGAATGAACAAATGAACGAATGAATGAAGATATGTGAACAGAATGAAACCCCTGTTCCAGGGGTTCAGTGCATTTAAAAATGAACATCTCTTCATCCTCCAAGCTTACCTTTGGGCCAAACCTTTCAATAGTGAGGTCATTGAAAGTCAAGCAGAATTAGGTGCTGGAATGACCTCAGCTTAGGGTAGCAATTCTTTAAAAGACATGATACTATATTCATGTGAAACTCGAAAAAAGTAGACTTGTGTATAGACTAAGGTAGCTTGTCTCAAAGTAAAGGGTTTTGAGAGATCTTAACGAGATTCTAGAAAATAAAAGTGTTAGGGTGCAGGGGTGATAGGAGTCTTTGGGCAAATGTGTTTGGGAAGCAGTCAGTGATTGTATTTTATTTCCCCAAATGGATTTTCAACTTGTTCATATAATCTAACACCATTAATTGGTAAATTGCACATTTTCCAAAAGTAGGGTCATGTCTTTGGGTTTTAGTGATTTGAAGGATTTGATCATACTGATTCATTCTCTGATAGATGCATTTATTAATGAATTACAGTGTTCAGTTAATTAATCAGTTAGGCCTGTACTGCTTTTCTGAATGTCATAAAATTATCCTGCAGGCAGCTTTGTGAGCTGTGGGGAAGTGGTCTGTATGTTCTTTCTAGACCATAGTCAAATTATAGGTAAGATATATTTTTCATGGGTCCTCTTGAAGAAGGGTACAGCATAGGTTTGTCTGAAGAGAAAATAGCATTGTTTCAGGGACTAGTATAAGGCAGGAACTTTGTTCATGCCTTTGGGCAGCCTGTGGTCTGCTTCTTGTATGTCATATCACATGACCTAGGTAATTAGTAACCAATGTGCAATTTAGGAGTAATATTTAATTTATTAGTAGCACAAATAAGTTAATAATCTTGCTTGTTGATATCATGTTTTGTAGGTCCCAACATGGGAGGTAAATCAACATATATTCGCCAGACTGGGGTGGTAGTTCTCATGGCCCAGATTGGGTGTTTTGTGCCATGTGAGTCAGCAGAAGTGTCCATGGTGGACTGCATCTTGGCCCGGGTAGGGGCTGGTGACAGTCAGTTGAAAGGAGTCTCCACATTCATGGCTGAAATGTTAGAAACTGCTTCTATTCTCAGGTGAGTTCATTTCCCAGTCTCCTGAAAATGGAAATGGATATGGATGTCTCTGTCCTTTGAAAAGTAAATTTGCAGGTTCATCTATAAAACATCTGTGATCTTTTATCTAGTTTAATAGTTTTCCTGTGAGCTTTATGCACTTTATATTATCTTAAAAGGGTGATTGGCGATAGTTGTGGAAAGCTTCTTTGATTTTTAATGTTGTCTTCTTAAGGTTTCTGGTAGTTGTTCACCTTATGAATCTCCCCACTGCCATGCTTTTGCTTACGCTGTTCATGCTACCCGGAATGGTCCTTCCCTGCTGTTTACCCAAGCAAGTCCTTTCTAATCTTTACAGGCCTGTAATGACAGAAATTCTACTTCTCTGATGACTTTCCTTGTCACATGTGCCTAAGGTCATGGGTGTTTCTTCGAACTCTTTGACATGCCTGTAATTTATTAGCTTTTAATTTTAGACTTTATGAAATCTCTTGTCTTTATTTCATTTTTAGGAGCTTCTTTGAAGACAGGGCGGCTATGCCTTCTATTTCTTGGAGTCTTCAAGTACTTCGCATATAGTAGTAGATCCTTAATAAATTATGCTTTGATTACCGTTTGTGGGGAATTATAAAAGCAGTACAAATGTTCAGTAATTAGTCAATAAGTTAATATGCATAACTTAAAAAATTAAAGAAATAAGCAAAAGTTGTCAGTGGCATTTCATGGAGAAGGAAAGAAATGACCAATAAGCACATGAAGAACTGTCAAATTCTCTAATTAAAAAAAAAGTTCCCCTCCTTTCACTTGGTTAAAGAGAAAATAAAATGCTAGTATCTGGTGTTGGTAGGGCTGTGGCAGGCATACAGATTCACGTGACCACCAACCGTGTATGTGAGTGTTCGTGTCACCACACCCTTGTCCCATCTTCTTGTGGTATTATTTTTTTTAATCTTGACTGATTTCATTGTTAAGAAATGAATGATAGCTGCTTTATTTGGAAATTCTTAGATTACAGCTAATGAGATTGGTAATTTAAAAAATATTTATTCACCATTTGTTTCCTCTTATGTCAATTGTTTGTTCATGTCCATGCCCATTTTCTTACTGAAATTTAGTGCTTTTCATTGACCTTATTGAATTTTTGTATATATTAAGATAATTAATCTGTTACATTTGTGGCACATCTTTCCCGTTGTATTGCCTTAAGTTTGTTGTTTGCATTACCACATGCTATATCATGGGAAATTTTCATGTAATTATGTGTTTCAGGTCTGCAACCAAAGATTCTTTAATAATCATAGATGAATTGGGAAGAGGAACCTCTACCTATGATGGATTTGGGTTAGCGTGGGCTATATCAGAGTACATTGCAACAAGGATCCGTGCTTTTTGCATGTTTGCAACCCATTTTCATGAACTTACTGCCTTGGCCAATCAGATACCAACTGTTAACAATCTACATGTCACAGCACTAACTACTGAAGAGACCTTAACTATGCTTTATCAGGTGAAGAAAGGTGAGTGCATACCACTGGTGTACTGTAAATTAGGTGTTCCTATCCTTGGAATCATTAGTAATTGCCTTATTCTGCATTAGGATGAATTACTGATGTTTTTACAGAACACATTTACCTCTTAATTTACAGTCTGGGGACAGGGACGTGGTATGTTATCCATATTTCTTTCTTTGTTTTTTTTTTTTTTTTTTGCGGTACACGGGCCTCTCACTGTTGTGGCCTCTCCCGTTGCAGAACACAGGCTCCAGATGCGCAGGTTCAGCGGCCATGGCTCACGGGCCCAGCCGCTCCGCGGCATGTGGGATCTTCCCAGACCGGGGCACGAACCCGGACTCTCAACCCCTGCGCCACCAGGGAAGCCCTATCTATATTTCTGTGTGTCACAGTAGAACCAGTCATTTTAAAAAGGTCACAGAAAGAATGATCTGCACTTTGGAACATCGTCACAGGGGTTTTGTTCTACCTCCCATGGCAGCATGTTTTCTTGTCAAATTAGCTACTTGATAGTAACAATAAGCTTTGAAGTTCTGAGGCTCTAGCTGTTACTGTTTAATAAACTGTCATAATTATCTGATTATATTTTTAAGAATGTGTTATATAACAGGTTCATTTAAAGCTGGGGTTTCCAGAAACCTTGAAATTTTTAGTAGTTATCAAGTAAGGAATGACTTACTTGTTGGCATTTCATCCTTTGAGAAAAGTTTGTCATTAGTGGGCCTGGCAGCTAATCAGCTGACTGCGTTGATGAGATTAACATATTGTAAAGTTTTTATTGCTTTAACATTTCACCAATCATCAGAATAGCTTTTTCAGATGGCTCTCTGATTTTCCATGAATGCATTTTTCTGCATCAGTTGGTTGCACATAAATGAGATTTTTTTTTTTTTTTTTTTTTTTTTTTTTTTTACAGTACACGGGCCTCTCACTGTTGTGGCCTCTCCCGTTGTGGAGCACAAGCTCCAGACGTGCAGGCCCAGCGGCCACGGCTCACTGGCCCAGCCGCTCCGCGGCATGTGGGATCCTCCCAGACCGGGGCACGAACCCGTGTCCCCTGCATCGGCAGGCGGACTCTCAACCACTGCGCCACCAGGGAAGCCCAAATGAGATTATTTTTGATTCTTTGTTGCTTATGCTTCTTAGGAATCCTTCTGAGTTACTGTTTGCATTGTTGTTGCTGATAGAGAATATAGATACTCTTGGTTGGACATGGCATTTAGCATGAAGTTGAGGTTTTGCTTTTAAAAGGTGTTTTGTGTGATAAAGAAATGGGTTCAGGGCTTCCCTGGTGGCGCAGTGGTTGAGAGTCCGCCTGCCAATGCGGGGGGGCACTGGTTCGTGCCCTGGTCCGGGAGGATCCCACATGCTGTGGAGCGGCTGGGCCCATGGGCCATGGCCGCTGAGCCTGTGCGTCCGGAGCCTGTGCTCCACAACGGGAGAGGCCACAACAGTGAGAGGCCTGCGTACCGGAAAAAAAAAAAAAAAAGAAAAAAAAAGAAATGGGTTCAAAGTATTAAAACAGATGAGGTGAAGTTTGGAGAAGATAGGAACAGGTTCCTCCTTCACTGTGGATGTTTATCAAACACTTGCTTCTATTTTATTTTTGTTTCTCTAAGCTGTGCAAAATATCCAGCTCCAGAATGCATGGGATACATAACTAGGCTAAAGGAAAATTTACGGTTGAGGCGAAAATGGGAGCTCCATGATAACACTGTGAGCATCACTGGTATTTAACATTTGGAAGGAACGTCTTAAGTCAGTTTATTTTCTGCAAATGTGGGTGAAGTTAACATACCTAGTCTAAAAATTTACTAGACTAGATTTGGGTCAAAAATTTCATTGTCATTTGAAATACATTTTGAATTAAATACTCCTCCTAAATAGTGGTACTTTACATTTATCTTTTTTTTTTCACAGTACTTTAGTTCCTCCCTTATGAAATGCGAAAACCTCAGAGATATTGTGTTGATTAATTTTTCTTCCGATTCAGATATTTGTCTAGGCTTTTGAGGACTATCTGTCAAGGCTTTTCTCTGCTATTTTTATTTTTCCTACTACATTTGTTGAGGATAAAATACAGCACTGTGCCAAGTCATAATCACTTTTCACTGGAGGCTTAATTAAAATTTCTTTCAGTTACTCTGAAACATTTGGCTAATGTATTTGAAATAATACAAAATTAAGTTTCCTAATGACAAAGTGAGAAAGTAAGTTCCATTTGCATAAATTGCTGTCTCTTCCTACGCTGCCCCTCACACGCCTCAAATTTCTTACAGGTGTCTGTGATCAGAGTTTTGGGATTCACGTTGCCGAGCTTGCTAATTTCCCCAGGCATGTAATAGAGTGTGCTAAACAAAAAGCCCTGGAACTAGAGGAGTTTCAGAATATTGGGAAACCACAGGAATATGATGAAATGGAACCAGCAGCAAAGAGGTGCTATCTGGAAAGAGAGGTTTGTCAAATTATTTTTGTAGTTATTTTTTTCCTATATGATTCTAATGTTTACTTATTGATCATTCATTATTGGTTTCCACTTACATTTCTTTGCACGGTAAAGGATCCATCTGTATCATTTTGGTTTCACCACTGCACACATCTGCACAATTGAAAGATAGCACTTCAAGTACCAGATTTCAAAAGTAGGAGGATAGGAATATTAGTGTAGGTTAAAATACATAATTCAAAGGAGTTATAGGTCCATGCACATCTTTGATTACTTGTAAACAAATAGATCGAGTTCAGTTAAATTACATATTTACTCAGTGCTTAGCTAAGATGATGAAGAAATGAACACAGTTCCTGCCCTCCAGTTGTTTAGAAACTAGTTAGGGAGGTAGTAATAGTGAGCATGTCATGGAGAATTATGACAAATGTTTACTCAGGAAAGCTCTCTGTGGGCAGGATGTTTCAGTTCTTGTGGGAGCAGTGGATCTTAAGTTAGGCCTTCTGAGTGGTGGGTGAAATTTAGTTGTTCACACAGAAAGGTATAAGCATATGCCCAGTGAATTTTTTAAAAATTAAAGGATTATTAGTTTTCTGTAATAACGAAAATAAAAGAATCTTAATTTACATCTAGGTCCTGGCAGCATTTACTGTGATTATGCATTGTGACAACTTCTTGTCACATTGTTAGCTTTTACCTGGTGATTTTTTTGTTGTTCTTACTTGAAGGATAGATGATGTTACAATAATAGATGATGTGTATGGTTTGGGGGCTTAAAAGATAAGGTTTTATCTGTTGTACCTATACAAGCAGGAGCTATGTATTATAACTTGTTAATAGTTTTAAGTAGGGAAGGTTGCCATCCTGGATATGAAACAGTCTTGGTATCAGCCCCACAGCTATCCATGATCCAGGATTAGGTAGGCTCCTTTATGTAAATGATTCCCAATTAGAATAGAAGTCATATACTTTTGATAATGTTAATTACAATGAATTTTAAAAAAATTTTAAGCTAAGGGAGACATATAACACAGAATTATCGATGTTACTCAATCTAGATTTTATTTTTTGGGAAAAAGAGGCACTTGTTATTTAATAGAGATGTGTTTCTTCTCTATCTTATCATTTGGATTATCTACTTTCACCTCTAAGGTACATATTACTAACTGGCTCCCTGGTAAAAAGCAGACTTTTCAGTTCAGCTTCGCATTTAGTAATAAACATTATATCCTTTGCCAGGCACTGTTCTTAGCACTTTACACTCTTTAACTCTTTAATTCTCACAACAGCCCTGTGTGGTTGGTAATATTATTGTCCCCATTTTACGGATGAGGAATGTGTGTTAAGGAATTAGCCCACGGGTCACATAGCAAGTAATAACCACGTTCTTTAGAATGGCAATAACTAGGCAGTAAAATAAACAAAGAAGAAACATCCCATGTGTGTATGAGTATTAAATTTTCAGTGACTGTTTATACCTTATAGTATTTGTAAACCTTGAGTTCTTTTTCCCCCAGAAGGTTAAGTTTATATATCAGTTATAAAAGCTGAGGGATTTGGGAACTACTAAAATATTCAGTTTCTTTGGCATTAGCAGCTGAAAATATATTTATAAATATCCTTTTAATGACTTGCTATGAAGAAATACAGTCCACTAAGGCCTTTGCTATAAATTCTAGATGGTGCACACTTAAAACTTAAAGAATGTTGTTTAAATATTGGGTGGGTGGAGTGTTTAGATTGAAATTATAATGGGACAATTCATTACTATTTAATGTGACTTTTAGAAAAGTCATTTTAAAGACTAATGAAACGTTCACGTGTTTTTCAGCAAGGTGAAAAAATTATTCAAGAGTTTTTATCCAAGGTGAAGCAAGTGCCCTTTACTGAAATGTCAGAAGAAAACATCATAATGAAGTTAAAACAGCTGAAAGCTGAGGTGATAGCAAAGAATAATCATTTTGTAAATGAAATAATTTCAAGAATAAAGGTAACTACATGAGTAAATTCCACTAATGGAATGAAGATAGTATTGATAAGCTATTGTCTGTAATGCTTTTGTACTGTTTTATATTAACCCTTTTTCCATAGTGTTAGCAATTGATGTCCATGGGATATCAAGTTAATAAAATATTTAGTATACTTTGCTCTACCTGAGTATATTTTCAAAGATCTTTATTTTGAAAAATGAGAGCTGTAACTGAGGAATACTTAAATGGACATGGGCAATAGTAGGCAATATGTTGAATTTTATAAATAAAATCGTGTAGTTTTTAGAATTTGATATGTGTTGTATTTCTTTGTGATCAGACTTTTACACATATTCCCGAATGGTATGGAAGAAACAAGTAGCCCAGAGACTTTGTAAAAAAGTAAGGGATCTTAAAGCTAGAAGGAAGCATGGAACCCATTTCCAGTAATTTCCCCACAGTGTCCCATCTGTTGGCACGAGCCAGGTTGGCTGCATATGCGTTAGTCAAGGAACTTACTATAAATCCAGGGTCCTAGTGTGATCCTCCAGCCCCTCTGCCATTCTCCCCCCCCCCAGTTTGTAATGAGATTTAGAAATCAGGGTTTTAACAAAATCTTTCAGATTGTGAACGCTGATTTATTCTACTTTTATTTTACAGGGAGATGGAGAGGTTAAGAGTGTAGTGGCTGGTCCTGCTGAACATGGGAGGAAAAGGATAGCCTTTTTAATAAATGGTGATGGGATGATAGGGTATTCATATAGGAACAAAACGAGATTGGATCCCTATTCTATATCGTATAGAAAAATCAACTCCAGTGAATTTTTTACCTAAATGTACAAAGCAACACTACCAAGATTTTAGTGTTTGTAATTCTGTAGAAAATAACATAGGGAAATATTTTTATGACTATAAAAATATAGGAAATATGAAGTTGGCTTTGGGAAGGATAGTTCTTTTTTTTTTTTTTTTTTTTTTTTTTTTTTTTTTTTTTGCGGTATGCGGGCCTCTCACTGTTGTGGCCTCTCCCGTTGCGGAGCACAGGCTCCGGATGCGCAGGCCCAGCGGCCATGGCTCACGGGCCCAGCCGCTCCGCGGCATATGGGATCCTCCCAGACCGGGGCACGAACCCGTATCCCCTGCATCGGCAGGCGGACTCTCAACCACTGCGCCACCAGGGAGGCCCAGAAGGATAGTTCTTAAGTCACAAACACCATCCATAAAGTTTGACACACTTAGCAATATTGAAATTAGGAACTTATTTTCATAAAAAGGCATCACAAAGTTCTAAGAGTACAGTTGACCCTTGAAGAGCGAGCAGTCTGGGGCACTGACCCCCTGTGCAGTCGAAAATCCACATATAACTTTACAGTCCCTTCATATCCACAGCTCTGCATCTATAGATTCAAACAACTGTGGATCATGTAGTATTGCAGTATGTATTGAAAAAATCCAAGTACAAATGGACCCACAGAGTTCAGACCGGTGTTGGTCAAGGGTCAACTGTAGATCCATAATGGGAGAACATATTGGTATCACATAAAGTATCAAAGAATTTATATCTGTGATATAGAAAGAACTATAAAAATCACTAAACAGACACTATTCTTAATACAACTCATTAACAAAAAGACAACCCAGTTAAAAGGCAAAGGATCTGAATAATTTTCCAAGGAAGATACGCAAATAGCCAATAGGCAAATGAAAAGATGCAAGATGTTATCAGGGAAATGCACATAAAAACCACAGTGAGCTACTACTTCACACCTATTAGGATACTAAAATCAAATCAGATAAACCAGTATTGAGGATGTGGAGAAATTGGAACTCTCCTACACTGCTATGAAAACGTAAAATGGTGCAGTCACTTTTGGAAAACAGTCTGGCATTTCCTCAGTTAAACATAAGAGTTACCAGATGACCCAGTATTTCCATTCCTAGATATATATCCAAGAGGAACATGTTTACACAAAAACTTATGCACAAATGTTTATAGCAGAATTATTATATTTTTAATTAATTAATTTTTTTTTTGGCTGTGTTGGGTCTTTGTTGCTGTGCGCGGGCTTTCTCTAGTTGCGGCAAGCGGGGGCTACTCTGTTGTGGTGGGTGGGCTTCTCATTTCAGTGGCTTCTCTTGTTGCGGAGCATGGGCTCTAGCCACGCAGGCTTCAGTAGTTGTGGCACACAGGCTCTAGAGCGCAGGCTCAGTAGTTGTGGCGCACGGGTTTAGTTGCTCCATGTCATGTGGGATCTTCCCGGAGCAGGGCTCGAACCCGCGTCGCCTGCATTGGCAGGCAGATTCCTAACCACTGCGCCACCAGAGAAGTCCCAGCAGAATTATTTATAATAGCTAAGAAGTAGAAATGATCCAAATGTCCATCAGTGGATTAATGAATGGATGTACAAAATATAGAATATCCATACAATGGACTATTTTTTTTAAATTTTATTTATTTATGTATGTATGTATGTATGTATGGCTGTGTTGGGTGTTTGTTGCTGCACGTGAGCTTTCTGTAGTTGGCGGTGAGCAGGGGCTACTCTTCATTACAGTGTGCGGGCTTCTCATTGTGGTGGCTTCTCTTGTTGGGAGCACGGGCTCTAAGGCACGAGGACTCCTTAGTTGTGGCACCCGGGCTTAGTTGCTCCTCAACATGTCTGATCTTCCCGGACCAGGGCTTGAACCCATGTCCCCTGCATTGGCCAGGCGGATTCTTAACCACTGTGCCACCAGGGAAGCCGTATACAATGGACTATTAATTGGCCATAAAAGGAATGAAGGACTGATACATGCTAAAGCTAGGATGAGCCTTGGAAATATTAGTGAAGAAGCCAGGCACAAGAGCCTACATAATATGTAATTCCATTCTTGTGAAAGTCCAGAATAGGAAAAGGTATAGAAACAACGTAGATTAGCATAGGGCTGGCAGGCAGGGCATGGATGGCTAGGGAGGTGATAGCTAAAGGAAATGGGGTTCCTTTTTCAGATGAAAATGTTCTAAAATTGGTGATGGTTGCACATATCTGTGAATATACCTAAAAACCATTGAAGCATACACTTTAAATGGGTGCACTGTACAATGTAAATTATATTTCAAACTTTTTTTAATTTTAAAATTTTTATTGAAGTATAGTTGATTTATAATGTGTTAGTTTCTAGTATACAGCAAAGTGATTGAGTTTTATATTCTGTTTCATATTCTTTTCCATTATGGTTTATGACAGGATATTGAGTTTAGTTCCCTGTGCTATACAGTAGGGGGCTTGTTGTTTGTGTATTTTATATACAGTAGTTTGTATCTGCTAATCCCAAACTCCTAATTTATCCCTCCCCCATCCCCTTTCCCCTTTGGTAACCGTGAGTTTGTTTTCTGTCTGTGAGTCTGTTTCTGTTTTGTAAATAATTTCATTGGTATCGTATTTTAGATTTTACATGTAAGTGATATATGATATTTGTCTTTCTCTGTCTGACTTCACTTAGTATGATAATCTCTAGGTCCATCCATATTGCTGCAAATGACATTATTTCATTCTTTTTTATGGTTAGGTAGTATTCCATTGTATATACAACACCTTTATCCATTCATCTGTCATTGGACATTTAGGTTGTTTCCATGTCTTGGCACTTGTAAGTAGTGCTGCTATGAACATTGGAGTGCATGTATCTTTTTGAATTATAGTTTCAAAATTATATAATTTTGAAATTATAGTTTTCTCTGGATATATGCCCAGGAGTGGGATTGCTGGATCATATGGCAACTCTATTTTTAGCTTTTTAAGGAATCTCCATACTGTTTTCCTTAATGGTTGCACCAATTTACATTCCCACCAACAGTGTAGGGAAGAGTTCCCTTTTCTCCAACAAAACTTGTTTTAAAAGAAGTTCAGGCACTTTACCCAAGAGGAAATATAAATGATCCATACACATGAAAAGGTCTTCAGTCACCAGTCAGAAAAATGAAAATGAAAACTCTTCTGGGTTACACCCTCCTGACTCTGCCCTCCCCATCAGATTGACAGTCCTTTAAAATGTGACAATACCAACTATTGGTGGTATTTGTTGATGTGGCACAACACTGCTGGTGAGAATAATTACCTCGTAAAGTTGAAAACAGACATATGACCCAGCAATTTTGCTCCTAGGTGCATACTGTGGAGATACGTATACACACTGTACAATGATGGTATACAAGAATATTTGTGGTAGACCCAAACTGGAAACAACCCAGCTATGAATTAGCTACACAAAATAACATAGATGGAATCTTAAAAACAGTAAGCAAAAGAAATGACAGAAAACAAATAATACCGTTTTTCTCCCAATCATATGAAGTTGAAGAATAGGTAAAATACTGTTTAATGGTGCATTCATGGGGGTGAGACGATAAAGAAAAGCAAGAACTTGACTATGTAAGTTGGGAGAGTGGTTGGCGGTGCTGACAGGGAGGGGCTTCTAGAGGGCTTCTGGTGTGCTACAGCATTGTGGTTATTGACCTGAGTGGTGGTTATGCAGGTGCTTGCTTTATGATTATTGCTAAACTCTGCAATTATGTGTTAAGCGCTTAGTTTGGTATGAGAACAGATGAAAATTTAATGCCAATAAGCCCTTTAAAATGCTCATCTTGATTTACCACGCTCTTTTTCATCATTGATAATTTGGAGTAAGATACATAAGCTTTTCTTTTCTGGCTAGCAAATGCTTGGGTAGAAGGCAGACTTAACAGAGAAAAAATTTAAATGTGGACATTTTTATTGGTTTAACAAAATCATGTAGCTGCTTATAAGCGGAAGACTTTTATATAATTCAAAAGGCAATTTTAAAATTCCGGTGAAATATTTTATCCCCTGGTTAGCTATGAGCACGTGTTTTTAGATTGCTGTACAAAAGCATGTATAAAATGGAGATCAGCCCATGGTTTTAGTTGTTAGGGCTACGAGAAATGGAGTGGGGGGAGGTGTTGATTCTAAGAAAACATGTAGTCTCTCAAGCTCTGATAAATCAGGCTGCTTTCATTTCTCTAAAAGAGACTTAATGTTTAGTTCTAAGATGTTTTTGAAAGTGAAAAAAACATAATAGACCTGTTGTTTAAGATGTTTCAGACTTAAGCTGTGCTTATTACATGAATATGCTAATGAAGCAACCAGTCTCCTTCCTTTTGGAATGGTAGATGTAAAGCAAAAGATAAACTAATTTCTGACCTGTCAAAAGACAAGTTGCGTTTTAAAACTCTAATTGCAGTGTGGCTTGGTTTTCCTTCTCCACTCAGACACGAACTTGGATAATACCAGAATAAAGCCGAATCTATAAATATTATCCAAGATTTAGAACTCAACCATACTGTTACCATGAAATCTGTTGGCGACATAACCGTGTTTCTGAGAAAATACATGGCTTTTTTGCATTTTAAAAAAGTTAGCACTAAGAATCCATCCAAGATGCAATTGTTTTTGTAGTTAGATATTTTTCCTTAAAATACTCTTTTGAGGGTAAAAATTAGAACAGAAGGAAGATGTTTTAGGATATATTTAAAGAATAACTTTTTCCCTGTAAAATCTCAGTGTTCCACATACTAAGCACATCCTGTTAGACTTCATGAGTATTAAATGCATCTTCTATCCTTAGTCTTTCTGCATTTAGCTTTTTTGGGAAGTATGTTTTTACCCACAGCATATGGTATGAGCTGCTGATTCAGTGCTGAGCGGTTCTTTAAGCTTGTTAGTTATATTCTGTTGATTAAGATGGTGTGCAGAATAGTCAGAAGGAAAACCAGTGCCTGGTCTGAAATAAATTAAACCATGTTAATCAGCTTATGGGGAAGAACAAATGAGTAAAGAGAACTTTCATATACAAAGGAAATCTCTATTATTGCCTTCCTAGGGTCGGTCAGTGTGTTTGGGATAAGGAGATAGGGTGTGGCCGGGAGAGATGATGAAAGTGCCCAGAATGCTGCACATATTTTTCGACTAAAACTGGAAGTGGAGCCCAACTTAAAATAATAGTTTCCTGCCTGATGTTCTCCCCACTCCGCTTCCCTTGATAGACAGAGCCACTGCTTTCTCTTATTATTCTGCTCCAGAATTTACCTATTTGGCCAGCTTTCAGGTATTTGTGAACATTGTTGGTACAGAGCCAGGGTATCCAGAGGAAGTAGTCCCTTGCAGACACTGTCTCATTGCAGGTAGCAATGCCTCCTGTTCTTTGAGGAGGAAAATGGGGAGCCCTCGCCTTGCCTTTGACACAGCAGCTTTCCCACGGTCCTGGAAGCAACAGTGTTTCCTGTGTCAGACCACATTCAGAACATGATCCAAATTCAATGTATGTTAGCATATTTTTGCCTTGGCGTGTGGTTTGTCCAAACAAGTGCCCACACACATCTTTCATCCAGCTATGTGGGGAACTCAGCAGTGGCATGAATGATACTGGATGCTGGGTGGCCTTCACTGGACCATTCCCATCCTATTTCTAGACTTGGTAAATAGAAGACCAGACTGCTGCTGCCTTTGCTTCACCTCAAAGAGATAAAATTATAAACTCCCCAAAATTGTTAAATTTAGAAGAAAGGATAATTCTGTCAGTGGACAATTTCTTATTCTAGCAAAAGACCAATGGCAGTGAATTCCTCAGTGTTCAGAATCAACCAGTAAATGAAACCATAGGGGTTAACCTGTATTATCACAATATTACTGTTGCATTTATTTCCTAGAATTTTGTTGACACTTCTCTGTTACACTTAGCAATCAGTTTAATTTATGTTTTAAAACCACATTAAGTATAGTTAAATCTAATTAAGGCAATGCAACTACTTTCAGTTCAGCCACTCATCTGAAATTTTATGGTGCATTTGCCCATCTAGCAAGATGTGTTTTATCAATTGTTTCTTCACATAATGATTAGGACTTCATGTTTATTATCAATTCTAATGTGATGTTTTATTGCTAAACATTGTTTGGCTCAGCCAAATCCATCATGAAAATGACTTTACACATTGAATCCTTAATATTACAAAGTAGATGCACGATTTGGCAACATTAAATACTTTGTGAATATCTGAAAATGGCAAGGTGCTGTGCTGGGCTCCTCAAAAGACTCGTCCTCTTCAGCAATACTGAAAGGTGGGTACTTCTATTGCCTGCGCTTCACAGATGAGAACGTCGAGGCTCAGAGGTTGAGTAACTTGCCCCGGGCACCCAGCCAGTAAGTGGCAGAGCTGGGCCCTGAACCCCAAGCAGTGTGTCTCCAAAATCCGTACCTTTTTTCTTTCCATTTAAAGGCTTAAAATATTGTTAGGAATCTGAGATGCGCATGTGACAAATTTAATCTTTCTAAGTATTATTTAGTGTCAAATGAGTGATGTCGGCAGTGCAACAGGAGTTAAGGAAGACGGGAGGTGTGGTGCAGACATTAAGAAGTACTATTTCTGTTCTCTTGTGGAAGCTGGTTCTCCTGTGGAAAGCTTCTCTCGGGGCTGTGGACACAGCAAGAGGCATCCACCTGGGGCCCTGCCACCCATCTGGCTCATGGCAACTACATGGCTGCTCTCTGGGGCTTGATACCCCAAAGGAAACAGGAGCTAAGCAGCTGCATTCTTTCAGAAGTTCACCAGTCACCAAATGCCAACATCTGGCCAAGGGATTACATTGAAACGTTTGGACAAAGGATTATATTTAAATGAGAAGAGAGACAGTCAGCCAGAAGCTTGCAAAATGAGGAGATGGAATTAAATGTCAACAGTGTTTGGAGCAGGACACCGAATCTGGCACGCTCAGATATTCGGATCACTTAACTTGGAGGTGTTATGTATGTTCTCTCTTGAGCCAGGAAAGTTTTATCCAGCCTGTGGGGAATAACCCCGGAGGTTTTCTCCACCGCTGTGCTCTGAATTCGTGCCTAGTGAGTAAAGTGCTGAGTAAGCCTGCACAGGTCAAGATATGGGTGAGTTAAAGTGAGCAGCAATGTGGTGCATCAGGAAGGCTGCTTGAATTGGATTAGCCCTTGCTTGGCCACTTAGCTGTGTGACTGGAAACTGCCCCTCCTTGGATTTCCCCTCTTCTGTAATTTAAGGGGGTTGGGTTGTTAGAGTTCTCAAATGCCACACCTTCAGGGCCAGGCAGGTGCAGAGTACAGGGAATAGTAGGGTTAAGGTGAATGCCCCAACCTAAAAACAAATGATTTTTTTCATAGGTACTATAAAAGGGCTTAAGCCTTGGTTGCAGTTAGTCTAAGCCAGCATCCAAAGAGCCACCCTGAGGTGATACCCGCTCTCCTCAAAGTGCCATGTCAGTAATCTAGCTCGTAATTCTCTAATCAGCAACAGAGCACTTTGCTGCTTTATTTTTATCATTTTTAGCTGTGATCTTAGCATCCAAGTATGTTGAGGCCTAGAAATATTCATTGATAATGCTTTTTCCTGAAACCCTTTTGGTGGCCCTTTCACTAGAATCAGACATGGAGAAAAAAGGTCCAGTGAATTCCAAGCAAATAGAATAGGGGAGTCTGGTTACCTGAGAAGGGAAAGAAAGGCAAGGCGGTCAGACCAAAGTGGCACTTCCAAGCCTCTTTCAGCTCCATGAGCTTAAGTCTAGGTTTTGGGGGCAATGGGGATGAGATGAAGCAGGCTGTTGCCTTCAGAATTGGCTATGACTGAAGTAACTTTCAAGATTGAAAAATAGTAGCTTGAAGTAAGTCCGTAAAGCAACCAGGTCGAGGACGGGAATCCCCAGAAGGATGGACTCGAGGAAGAAATGGGACGAGTGGACCTGCCGTGTTTGAGTGCAGTGAGGGGAGCGTGGGGGTGAGTTAATAATAGCTGCAAAGGAAGAGCAATAAAGAAGAAAGGGGGCAGGATTATTAACTCCAGGAATATCAAAACTGTATCATGATAGTACACTGCCTATCCTAACTACGAATTTTACTCATTTAGTGATAAGTTAAACACCGACAAGTGATTTAAGAAAAATAGTAAAACAAACTATATTTGGGATGAAGGGTGTAAGAGAATAAATCTGCCACTCTTTCTGTAAGGTAATGTCTAAAATTGTAAAATAAAGAAATAGTAGTATAAGCATGTTAAAAATATGGATATAAATGCTAGAGGATTCTAAGCTGAAAGTGAGCAGGGCAGCATTGAGAGGGGGGACTGGTATTTTTTACTATAAACCTCATGATGCTCCAATTTGATCTTTTAAAACTATATTGCTTTGATAAAATCAATATTAAATTGAAAATGACTGTCTTATCTTAAATCAAGGACTACCTAATATTATAAAATATCTTCAAGCACCCTTACAATTGTGACTAAAGAGAATTTACTATTAAAAACAAAACATACCTAGGACTGGGGAGGCAGAGGGAGAAATGGGGAGTGACTGATAATGGTACAAGCTTTCTTTAGGGGATGATAAAAATGTTCTAAAATTCGATCATGGTAATATAATAATTGAAGAACTCTATAAGTATACTGAGTTGAATACTTTACACAGGCAAACTGGTATGTAAGTTTATATATCAATAAAGCTCTTAAAAATAGTAGCTTCAATAAGATGTAATAATAGCTATGTGTCTGGCACCCAGTTTATTCTCAACCTATTAGGTAAATACTACTCATTTTAGAAATGAGGAAGCTGGGGTGTAGAGAAGATAAGTGACTCGACAAAGATCATCAGACATGAGTAGATTAGGGTGGAAGTTATTTTTCTTTCATGTAAAAGAAATCTGGAGGGAGGAAGACTAGGTAAGGTGGCTCTATGAGCATCAGGGACCCTGATTCTTTTTTTTTTTTTTGGGACCCTGATTCTTGAAGCTTGTGTCTCTACTGTGCTTGGCTTCTCTTCCCAAGGTCCCCTCATGGCCCAAGGTGACTGCTGGGGCTCCATCCAGTGCACCCACATTTTAGGCAGCAGGAAGGAGGAATGTGTAAGGATGCTCTTCCTAGCTTTAAGGAATCATGGACATTGTACACATTGCTTCCACTTACATCTTCTTGGCCAGAATTAAGTCATGTGTCCACACAGAGAAAGCCAGGAAATGGAGTCTTGGCTGTCCTCCCTACCTCATAGGGGGCAGTTGGACCAAACTCATTTTGAAAAGTGTGTTTTGGGAATGGCAAGGATTTGGTGCTTTGGGATGATGATGTTTCTTTCCTCTTCAGCCTACCATCTTCAAAGCCCCACCCTGTCTAAATGTTAATTTTTTACTGTTATTTAATTTGTTTTTTCTCAAAGCATGTCTTGGCTTCTGTTCTTTTCTTCTCTTTCCCGAATAATAGCTTCTTTGGACTCCACTCTGTTCTGTAATCCTGTTTCCACTGAACTCAACTAAACTAAAAACTCAGGACCTCAGCACAGCAGGCATGGAGTAGTTTCTTAGGAAAGACTTGTGCACAGAGCATGAGCTCCCTGGGGACCTGGGTCACTGACACCATGGAGCAGGGACTCTAATGTGGCCCCATGCAGATACTTCTCCCTCTGTGCTGTCGTGAAGGGTAGCGGAGCACTTGAACATTGGCACAGGTGGAACAAGATGACCCTCCACAGGATGCAGAGGGCGGTTGATGTGCCGATGACCTCATGGCTGGTTGGTGGCAGAGCTGTCCTGGAGGGTGAGCCTCCTGACCCTCCAGCACCTCTGACCACAGAGCTTCTCAATCAGACACTGAGTTCCAGGTGGAGCCGCTTCACACAGGGTCATTAAGTAAAAGAAATGAATGATAAATTTTTGTGTATTCAGAAATTGTTTCTCTCCTCCCCTCCTCTTGGGATTGATTAACTTAGTTGGAAATAATGAACCTGAACTGATTTTTGAGCACCAGGTCTAAGTGGTAATTGCTATACTTGTACTTTGTTTGCAGACTTTCCAGAGACCGTAATACTTGCTAAGATGATCCTTTTCTCTCCCCTACTCTCCCAGTTTTCCCCTTGGTGTGAGAACTGAAAAGCCAGAAAATAAATGAGCTGGAAAAAAGAATAGTTTCATTTTTCTAGGAGTTGTGTCCTTTTTCTAAAGGGCAGCGCTGGAAGTGCTATCTTCCCTTTGGGGAAGCCATCATGCTTCAAGGACACTCAGTGGCGGGCAGGCTCCAGGGCAGAGTGGCCATTTCAGGACCTACAGTCATTGGCCAGACTCCTTCCTTCCCACAGTCTTGCTGACGGAGGCCGTAGGGTCACCTCCAAGGGTGTTTTGAGGTCATTTCTGCTTTCTTCTGACTTTTCTCAGTAGATTTTTGTGGGTCTCTTAATGATATTGTCTCTCAGACCACTTGGAATCAACCCACATCTATCTCTTGGTTCCTCCTTATGTGAAGTTGACTCCTGTTCTCAACTGGCGTCACAGGTTTTAAAGGCAGCCCTTTCTCCGAGTCTCAGGGGTTGGTGGGCAATTCTGTCTACCTAGCGAGGGACATGGAAGCATCACAATCTCCCCTGGAGCTAGTCCGATGGTGACTCCTGCCCAGATTCTGTGGTCACCAGAGGTCCCAGGTGACAACTCAGAGAGGTCACCATCCCCTGGGAGCCCTGGGGACTCGGCCTCTTGTTAGCTTGAAGATGTTCTCTGTACTTCCCACCTGGGCCCTGGCAGCACAACAGCCAAGTAAGAAGAGGCGCAACCTCCTTGGCCTGAAGCTGAGTTGCTTCCTCTATACATGTAGCTTTTACCCTCTCTGGTTCCTTCCTGGAGCTTCCAGATCCCTGCCATCCCGGCCCCACATTCTCCCCAATAGTCCAGGCAGACTGAGGCCCGAGTTCCTGGAGCACCTTCACAACTTCCAACAGTCTGATGCCAGTTCTTCCTCACCCACAAGCAATTTGACCTTCCAGTGATGCCAAGCCCAGCTGCTTCCTGATCTTTGCTCTGCGAGGGCTGGCCTTTGGTCCTGGCTTTGGCCCTTTCCCCTGCCTTTGGCCAGCCCCCCGCTTTAGCTACTTTAGTACCAGCTCCTGCACAGTTTGGGGCTCAGGCTGTGGCAGGGACCCCTTTCCCAGGAGGGCTTCATGTATTGTTGCTGTGACAGTCCTTGGATGATCAACGCTGGGAGGGTCTTCAGACAACTCTGCCAAGTTCAAATGCTGGATTTAGATACGAGGGAACCAAGGAACCGAGGCCACACAGGTGGTATGAAGTGGAATTGCCAGGAATGGAGGTGGTAAGCAGCTGTGTGCCCCATCCCAGGGTGTTGTTGCGGGGAGGCTGGACTGGACGTCCTCCACTGAGCCTTCTACAAACTCTAATCCACTTTGACAGTGAGGTGATGTCTGACGTTTTGTCTGTTCACCATCCCTTCCCTCCCCACCTTGCTTGGTGAAGCCCCTCTATGTAGTTCAAAAGGGGCTGCCAGTCACAGGGCCCATTTTCCTGGCCACAGAGGTGGGCCAATGAGCCAAGCTTCCTACTAGAGTTGATACACAGATTTGGGGAATGAGAAACTCTCCTTCCTCCAAGATGGTTTGGGATGTTGCTTACCCATAACTGTCTATGGGCATGCCCCTCCCCTCCCTTCATCTTCCCTCACCCACCCAGCCATCATCACATGGAGCCCAGCAGCAGCAGGAAAAATTGAGTCAACATCCAGAGAGAGGAGAGCTCTTAGATGTGTTGGTGGGGGAAAGGTGCAAAAGCAGGCTGACCATGTTGTGGTCCCTGGGGTTTCTGAGGGCAGCTCCACCCCTGGTCTCTGAGTCACCAAGCCAACCAATTCCCTTTTGGCTAAGTTACTTTGAGTGCAGTTTCTGTTGCTGGTGACCAAAGGGTCCCTGGATGATTCATGCACAGATTTCGTTCTGAGCCAGAGTGAAAACCCATGACAGCCAACTCCTAATGGGCCTCAAAAGAGACATAAGAGACTCGTGCTTCTGTGAATTATTCAGGCATCCACTGTTTAGGGCAACTCTGCTATGAGTTGTTTTGCAGCATCATGCAGACCGTAAATATGGCTTTGCATACGTGGATTTGAATAAAGTGGGGTTGTATCAGTAACATGTGACTGCACCTCTTCCCTAGGCTGTTCTAAGAGAAGAACAACCCTTTCTCCACTGCTGTATTCGCACGGCATCCAGCGTATGGCCACACTGGGCACTCATTTAGAATGAAATATATTCATGCAAAAATCTTTGCTCTGCCTCTGGACCTCAGAACCTTAACCTCATCTTCCACAGCTTTAAATTGAGGATAATAATAGAATTTATCTAATATACCTATCTACGAATAATCAGAACTTTTTTGCTTTCAGGTGAGAGAAAGCCAACCTATACCAATTTATACAAAAAGAGACATCTGGGGTCGGAGCTGCTGGGAACTGGAGCAGTGCCAGCTGGCCTCCCTCCCTCCCTCATCCCTGCCTGTCTGGGTGTTGGCCTCGTCCTCAGGTTCCTTCATGTGACGGGGAGGACATGGCCACCAGCAAACAGCAACAGGGTCATACCCTTACAGCTCTCATCCCAGAGAAAAGAGGGCCTCTCTCTTTAGGGTCCACATGTAAAGTCCCAGGAAGGATTTCAATCACCTTGACGTGAGGCAAAGGCTACCAGGGCAGCCCCCAAGAACCACGCAGCATGGGGGTGGGGCTTCTTGGAGGAAATGGGGGGCAGTACCATGATGCAAGGAAGTGAAGAAGGGGTGCTGGGCTGAAGAAAAGGGCACATGTCCACACACTTCTTTTTGGAGGCTTTCGAGGATCAGAAGGGACATGACTCGGGAAACGCGGAGCACAGCGTCTGGCTCCTGGCGAGCCCTCAATAAGTGTCAGCTGCCGCTAACATGGCCGCTGGAGGGAGGGAGGGAGGGAGGGAGGGAGGGGAGGGGGAAGGGGAGAAAGCGGAAGGAACAGGAACAGTGATGTGGCAGCTCTGCGCCTTGCATGGGGGTGGCCAGCTCGTGGCTGAGGGGGCGACACTGCAGCCTTCACTCCACCAGTCGCCCTGGTCTGGCCTTTATCTGCTCAGAGGGGCGTCTGGTTCTCATTACCACAAAGGCCTCTGAGGAGAAGGGGATCTCTTTGTGCTGAAGCACAATGAATGAAAGTGATTCTCAAGTCTGGTAAAGGATGCTGAACTGGGGCGTGAATTGGTGGCTGGTGGTGCAGTGAAAGGAGGAAGGGTTTCAGAAAATCATTTCCTAGGAGCCGTCAGCTACTGAGCCTGGCTTGGTTTCCAAGTAGAAGTCATCCTAAGGCCTCAGAGGTGTTAGTCAAAAATGGGGGGCACAGGAGAGTGTTTGGTTGGCCTCAGCATTCGGGATCCAGGAGAACCCTGTGCCTCCTGTTCTAGGCTGAGGGCACTCCTCTGAGTGTGGACAGCAAAGACGGGGGGCGGGGGAAGGGAACAAAAACCAATGAGCACCTGGCGTGCTCCGCGTGCGCCATGCGTCTCATTTAATCCGCACGCGAACCTGTAATCTACACAAACACGGAAGCGGAGGCTGAGGAGAGGGATGCTACTTGCCCAAGGTCACTGAGCTCATGAGAGATGGGAAGATCGTCCCCACCATGCCTCTCGCCCCGGTGAGCTGGCGCCCGGAGAGAGCACCGTCGCAAGCAAGCCGGCCGGCCGATATAAGCGAGGTGGGTGCTTTTCCTACTTACCCGCTAGTAAATGGAGATTCAGAGAGCTGAAGGGCCTTGCCCAAACTCACACGGCTGGTAAGTGCCAGAGCTGGGTCTTCTGTCTCTAAATGTGCAACCTTAAATAACCCCACTAGCCGCATCGGCAGCATTTTCTCACCAATGTCTTTGGAGGAATCTTACGGTCAAATTCCTGGTGGGTAGTGGCCTGCAGAGATGATGGGGTGTTTCATTCATCATGTTGATGGGTCCTTGTTTCTCACTGTGGCAACAAAATTTGTAAGATTTTCCTCTTTTATCAGCTGAGAAATGCTGCCCTACGCTGTTTATCAGGCACTTTTGTAGGGAGATACTTTCCCCCTAATTCTTCCGGGGGTTGACTTAAGTTTGGGCAGAACTCAGGTGGCGAGGAGAAGTTTTTTTGTTGTTGTTGACACCTTTATTGGAGTATAATTGCTTTACAGTGGTGTGTTAGTTTCTGCTTTACAACAAAGTGAATGAGTTATACATATACATATGTTCCCATATCTCTTCCCTCTTGCGTCTCCCTCCCTCCCACCCTCCCCATCCCACCCCTCTAGGTGGTCACAAACCACCGAGCTGATCTCCCTGTGCTTTGCGGCTGCTTCCCACTAGCTATCTATTTTACGTTTGGTAGTGTATATATATCCATGCCTCTCTCTCACTTTGTCACAGCTTACCCTTCCCCCTCCCCATATCCTCAAGTCCATTCTCTAGTAGGTCTGCGTCCTTATTTCTGTCTTACCCCTAGGTTCTTCATGACCTTTTCTTTTTTTTTTTCTTCTTAGATTCCATATATATGTGTTAGCATACGGTATTTGTTTTTCTCTTTCTGACTTACTTCATTCTGTATGACAGACTCTAGGTCCATCCACCTCATTACAAATAACTCAATTTTGTTTCTTTTTATGGCTGAGTAATATTCCATTGTATATATGTGCCACATCTTCTTTATCCATTCATCTGTTGATGGACCCTTAGGTTGCTTCCATGTCCTGGCTATTGTAAATAGAGCTGCAATGAACATTTTGGTACATGACTCTTTTTGAATTATGGTTTTCTCAGGGTATATGCCCAGTAGTGGGATTGCTGGGTCGTATGGTCTTTCTATTTGTAGTTTTTTAAGGAAGCTCCATACTGTTCTCCATAGTGGCTGTATCAATTTACATTCCCACCAACAGTGCAAGAGTGTTCCCTTTTCTCCACACCCTCTCCAGCATTTATTGTTTCTAGATTTTTTGATGATGGCCATTCTGACTGGTGTGAGATGATATCTCTTTGTAGTTTTTTTTTTTTTTTTCTTTTTGCGGTATGCGGGCCTCTCACTGTCGTGGCCTCTCCCGTTGCGGAGCACAGGCTCCGGACGCGCAGGCCCAGCGGCCATGGCTCACGGGCCCAGCCGCTCCGCGGCATATGGGATCCTCCCAGACCGGGGCACGAACCCGTATCCCCTGCATCCGCAGGCGGACTCTCAACCACTGCGCCACCAGGGAGGCCCCTCTTTGTAGTTTTGATTTGCATTTCTGTAATGATTAGTGATGTTGAGCATCCTTTCATGTGTTTGTTGGCAATCTGTATATCTTCTTTGGAGAAATGTCTAGTGGGGAGAAGTTTTTAAGGAGGTGGAGGCTGGCTGCTGGTGCTGCAAAGCCCTCACTTAATGGACTCTCTGGCAAGCTGTTGTGTAGGGAATGCCTGGCCTGAGGCAGCTGTCTTTAATGTATCCATCATCTCCTCATTTAGCTTGTGGTGGTTTCAAATTTCCTCATGGACGGTCCGATTAAAATCCTGGAAGGAATCTGGACTCTGCACATTGTCTTCAGTGGAGCAACTTAGAGCTGAACACAGTAAACTGAAAGCCGAGACAAAGCCAGGACCCAGGTTAGGAAAATGAGACTCAGGCTTCTTCCTTGTGCAGGAGGAGAAAAATGTCCTAGTGGTGTCCATTAGAGAAGGAAATGTTTTATGAAATCAGATGTAATCCTGGCAATTGCCTTCTATTGGAGCTCGAAGAGAGGTCTGGGAATGTTTAATTTCCCAACACTTTCTCTGTACCTCCCTTAAGACACTTTTCACGTTCTGCCAAGTCATTTGTATCTTGGTCTTAATATTTAATTTTCGCTTCTAGATTGTATATTACTATATCTACTTCTGTGGACAACTTGCAGTGGCTTGTACATAGAAGGTGCTCAAAAAATGATGTAATATAGATACATGGATGGATGGGTAGATGGATGGGTAGATGGATGGGTAGGTGGATGGGTAGATGGGTGGAACAGTGAATGGCTGGATCAATGGATGCATGGTTGGTTGGGTAGCCCCTTATAGTCAGGTTGGCACAGGAAAAGTAGAATTTGTGGATTGATAAAGGGAGATAAGAAGGGAACTGAATGTCTGTGCTAAACACTGTGTCTGGCACTTTATAATATCATTTCACACCAATTCAGTAAGGTAGGTTTGTTTTTCCATTTCAAGATGTTGAAACTGATGCTAAGAGAGGTTAAGGAATTTGCTTAATGGGACCCTCATCCAGGTCAGTCTGAATAGAAAATCACACCACACTCTAGAAGTCAACCCAGCACCAAGTAGACACCAAAAGTTGATTTTTATGATTTTTTTTACTCAGAGCATTGACTCAGAAAGCATGTGGGTGCTGGATTAAAGTGGAGTAGGCTCGGGCTTGACTGAGAGTCTGCAGTAGGGACTGAGGGAAGAGCTGCCCTCCCCCAGGCCTGGGTGACTCAAGTGTCAGCCTCAGAAGATTATTCTTCTCCTTGGTTTGAGAGGAGTCTGAGGACAGGTGTGGCCTCAACAGACCTGTCCTGGAATGCTGTGTGCTGGAACAGGTGGGGCCCAGGCCAAGGCCAGCTGACCTGCCAATCTTGGTCCTTCTCCCCTCCCATGTCCCCCAGCCCTGCCTTCCCCCAGGCAGGCAGCAGATCACCCCTTTCTCAGTGCTTATTCCAGAGTGTAAAAGCTGAGAGCAGGTGTCACCTGAATGGACAGGCCTCAGAGGAGGAGCGAGATGAGGTCTCATTGCGGGAGCTGGGGGCTGCCCAGGAACAATGTTTGCCAGGCCTGGTGTCACTCTCAGAGGAGATGGGGCCGGCTGGGAGCCAGTGGGCAGAGCGCTTTGGGAGCCCAGCCTGTAGATTTGGTTCTGGAGACTGAATCCTTGGTGTGACAGCCCAGCATGATTGTGGTTTGACCCCAAAGCCTACCCCCACCCTGGCTGTGGGCCCGTCCCTCCCAGAAGCCCTGTCTAGGTGACTTGTGGGGTGAGGCTCCATCCGCAGGCCCACCCTTGACGGAACCGTCTGCCATGACTACTCTGTCTCTTTGAGGCTGGGCTTCTGAGCTTCTGACAAACCACAAAGCTGCTGGACCTTTGTTCCCTCCCACCCCCTCCCCACCTCCAGCCCCTTGTGGTACCAGTGAGGCCTGCTATTTCTGCCTTTAGCTTTGCCATAAACAGCCCTATGCAAGGGTTCTATTGTCAGTCATCTATTTGTGTGGTAGTATAAGTGGAAATCACAGTATCTCCTTTCTCCCTGGTTATTTACACTTCAAGTCATAGTGTGGAGAAAAAGTTTCTGTCAGCAAAAGAATAGTAATCCTCCTCATTTCTATTCATAAGGCCTCTGACGGTAGACATAATTTTTCACATTTGTCATCTTTTGGGCATGGAGTATTATAACCCTGTTTTACTTGCATCCCTGTGGAGGGCTCATTTGCTTATGTGGCAGCTCTGGCAGGCCCAGGCAGTATTGACATATTTTTGTACAGGGATCAGGGGTCCCTGTGGCCTTTGGAGTTGGCAGGGGGGAAAACAGCCCCAAGATGGAGGAAAGAAATCACCCCCTCCATCCACCAGGATGTTGACAAGGTAGAGAAGAAACTCCTCGTGAGGCTGCAAAGACTTAAGGCACTTGCACTGGACCTTGGAATTCTGTGGCGAGAGGTACTTTTGGGTATGACACTGTGTAGTGCCATGTGAGTACCCTTTGATATGGATTGTCCATGGTTCCTTGAGCGAGAGAGCTATAGGAAAAAGAGCCGGCCGGGCCTGCTCTTGGGGACATTACTAGGGGCTGTAACGCTGGTAGAGAGAGAACTTCTACCTTCCAGAAGAGCTGAAAACGGGACGTGTGTGAAAGTGATACAGCGGAGTGATGTCACCAGTGGGCGTGCGAGAGGAGCATGTCAGGCTCCTTCCACGTGGAGAGTCAGGAGGTAGAAGGGATAAGGGTCACCTCTGATGGCTGCAGCAGGACAATTTTTATGGCCACCAAAGAGAACACATCAGCCCCTCAGGTCCCTGCTCGGGGAAGAGAGGGTCTTTGGGGCTGGGATCTGGTGCTGATTCTGCTGGGAGGGGCCATGGAGCTGAGCCCAGCTGTGCTTCCAGTGCTCTTCTTGCCCATTTTGGCCACTGGCCTCTGCTGGCATGACCCAGGGAGGCAGAGTCTACCTTCCAGTGAAGAACTGGGCCCAGGTGCAGGTGTGTGCACGAAAGGGTCTACTCAGCAGGTTGGGGGTGCTCACATCTGCATGTTCTCAAGGCCTGGCCCTTAGCTGCTCTGGGGAGATAACCTCTGAGCCCTTGGAAAATCCTGCCTGATAGCAGTGTCTTTGCACACCTGGAAACTCGAGCCACGCTACATAGTTTACACTAACAGTGTGATTCATGGTGATCACCTGGGCCCTGGGCAGTGCTGTGTTGGTTTGCTCTCTGGAGGGGCTGAAGGCTGAGTAGCTAAGGTCAGTCCGTGGGTGCTCCCTGCCTGCATGACTGACCCTCATGAAAACCCTGGACACCAAGTCTCAGGTGAGCAGCCCTTGCTGGCAAATACTTCGTACATGTTGTCACACATCGTTACTGAGAGAATTAAGTGCTGTTCATGTGGTTCTGCTGGGAGAGGATGCCTGGGTGCTGATGCACCTGGTTTCTCCTGGATTCTTGCTGATTTTAATCTGTATCCTTTCACCGTAATAACCCACAGCTGTGAGTAGAGTAGCTTGTCTGAGTTCTGTGAGTCCTTCTAGTGAATCATTGGACCTGAGGGTGGTCTTGGGGACCCCTGACAAAAGGAGCCAGGGTCTGAGCCTCATGTTTGTTTCCAAAGTCCTACAGCAGGTGGTCTTGCCAATTTTCAGCACCAAGATGCTGGTGGGGGAGCATTGTTTTTTCTTCAAATGGTACCATTGGTGAAACTGGGGAAGAGATGCCTGAAATCTCAACCCAGAGGCAGCTGCTGACTTGCCTGGGGGTTGCACCTTTTCTTGAATGTCTCAGGTGGTGTGCCGGTCACTTCATTTTCAGTGACCAGCAAGTAAGCACTGGTGGGGACTGGGCCCTGACATGGGTACTGGGGCAGATGGGGTCGGGGGTTGATGATGGAGAAATGAGGAGTAAAGAGATTTTATATTTAACAGTTGTGCTGTTTCCAAGCTATGTCTCTTTTTATTTTCACAAAATCCCTAAGAGATATGGGCTAACATTTTAAACTCCACTTTATGGTTGAGAAAAGCAATCCCCAACAAGGCTGTGACTTGTCTAAGTAAACAGTAAAAGGGGGGACAATTTGGCCTTGTTCTTGGGGGAGATCATGAGCTCCTGGAGCAGGTGGGGACATACACTCAACCATGATGAGAACAGCTATAGATGAGCAAGTGTGTACCGGTCAGGATAAGCAATGCGAAGCTGCGGTAACAAACAATCCCCACATTTCAGTGGCTTGACATTTCAGAGGTGTATTTCTTGTTCATACAAAGTCTACTGTGGATCTGGATGACTCTCCGGGCAACTGTCTGGGGGACTCTCCAGGTGGGCTGGGGTCACCTGGGGTTAGACCTTGAAGGCCTTGAAGTGATAAATGTTAGAAGAGAGGGAACCTGTAAGCAGCGGAGGAGAGCATCCCCTTGGGGGTATGGGTCAAGGCCATGTTCTCCCTAGCTATGGCTTGACGTCATGGAAAAAACAGAGGCTTTCTGCCAGAGGTGCCAACAGATGTGCTTCTGGTCCAGGTTTTTCCCACATACAGCCAAGAGACTCTGGCCAAGTCACTTTTCTCCACCTAGGCTCCTCATTTGTAACACAGGAGGGTCAGACTAAACCATGGTGGGCTATGCAGGCATCTGTAATTTGGGAGGATTTCTTGGATCTCTCTTCCCGAAGAGAGGTGGCCAACCCAGGCTGGAATCTGGCCTCGTCCGCAAGCTGCTTGCCTATGTGGCTCTAAGCAGTTTCCCCAGTGTACAGTGGGTGAGCTGGAGCAGGCAATAAGATGGCAGTGATGCTCGTCTTGCTCGTTCTGTGGTCAGATCGCTTATTTCACCACTGCCTCTAAGGGGGCACTGAAATTGGTGGCAAATCTCTCTGGAGTTTCTGCAGCAGGAGTGAAGCTCCTCCATTGTATCAATGATGGAGCAGCAGGTGTGAAACCAGCCTGGAGTCCACATGCGGTCCCCACAGTCACGGTGCAGATAGGATGGGGCACTCACTGCGTGAGGCTGTGGGAGGAGGGAGGGTGTCTTGCTGCCTTCAGGAAAAGGGGTTGAGGGGGACTGTAACATCCAGGAGAAGGCTGCACCCTAAGACATCTCCAGGCCAGAAAGCTTGACTCTGCCTTCAGCATTTTGCATCATTTTCATTAACTTGTTTAGGATGAATAAAATTGCAATAGTAATAATTTTTCCCCTTTCTATTATTTTGATTTTTAACCAATGAAAAAGAAAATTCCTTGTTAGGGAGAGTGGGGTGAGAATTGGAGGGCTGGGGAGGGGCAGACCTTCCAAGTTTCTGGAACACAGATGCTCCTGGCTTTCTAGCCAGGAGGAATCTCCCTCCTGCTGCCCTCTTGCCCCAAGCTCTGGGTGCTCAGAAGAGAATCTGGGGAAGTTGGAACATGGAAGAGAGAGACAGATTGAGAGATTCCTGCGAATGTTGGGGTGTTTGGTTAATAGAATTAGAAGCTGGGCTGGCAGAGACGCTGTCACATAAACATTAAGTCAACACAGGAGACTGAGCATTTGTTAGAAATGTAATGGGATGGCTGGAAATTAGTTTTGTTTTTTTTTTTTTTTGCTGTACACGGGCCTCTCACTGTTGTGGCCTCTCCCGTTGCGGAGCACAGGCTCCAGACGCACAGGCTCAGCGGCCATGGCTCACGGGCCCAGCCGCTCCACGGCATGTGGGATCTTCCCAGACCGGGGCATGAACCCGTGTCCCCTGCATCGGCAGGTGGGCTCTCAACCACTGCGCCACCAGGGAAGCCCCCTGGAAATTTGTTTTTTAAGGGAAGGAGTGTTAGGGCTTCTATTCAGTTTCAGTTCTATGAAGCCTGAGTCAGCAAGATTGATCCATGATGCCCTCAAATGGCCTTTTCTGTGGCCTTTGTCGGATCAGTAGAGCTCCCATCTCCATATGCCAGGAGCCAGGGCTTTTCCCTCCCTCTGCTTCATCAGAACCTGGTCTCAGGAGAGGCTCCATTGTCAGTCATTTACACTTTAGTGTGAAATGTTATTGTGCTCACTCTCCCAGAGCGAGTCTGCATTCCAAGACTGAACTTTCCTATGAAAGTGGCTATTGCTGTAAAAGACATTTCAGCCCTCAGAACACAGGGAAGGAGTTAATTTGGGGTAAAGAGACAGTGTTAGCCCAAATTTTTTTGGTTGCAGGGTAACCTAACTCAGCCCACAGGCAAAGGGGGAAGTTACAGGTTTTCACTGGTAAAGAAAGGCTGAGGAGGCTCCCAGATTTGAAGGAAGAACTGCAGGCACTAGGCCTCAGGGAGCACAGCTGGGCTCAGGCAGGCGGCTAGGCCAGCCTCTGCTTCCTCTGCTTCCTCTGCTTCCTCTGCATGGTGGCTTCCCTCTCCTCCTGTAGGCAGACCCTACACCAGGGTGGAGATAGCACCAACCTGTGGGTGTGTCTCTCCTGAGAGTTGGTCCTGAGAGCCCAACCTAGAGTCTTTTCAGCTTTCCCAGTGATGGGCCATTTAACAGCCCAGGTTAAATTAAAAAATGAATCCCATCAGAGACCAAAAGTAGAGTGCTGAGTGAAAAAGTTTTCTGCCAAGCAGGAAATCTGATCCAGGACAGGGTCTAGGAAGGCCATTAAGGCCATTTCGATGAGGATCTTTTTCTTTCCTCCCCCTGGCTGCGCCTTGCGGTTTGTGGGATCTTAGTTCCCCAACCAGGGATCGAACCTGGGCCTACAGCAGTGAAAGCACCGAGTCTTAACCACTGGACCACCAGGGAATTCCCTGGATGAGGTTCTTGAGGAGGAGAATTGGTGTAGGTCTTTTAAAACCAGAAGACTGCTGTAATGCACAGCATGGTGACTACAGTTAATAATACTATATTTCATAGCGGAAAGTTGCTAAGAGAGTAGATCTTAAAAGTTCTCATCACAAGAAAAAAAATCTTGTAACTTTGTATGCTGACAGCTGGTAATGAGAATTATCGTGGTGATCATTTTGCACTGTATACAAATATCAAATTATTATGTTATACACCTGAAATTAATATAATGTTATATGTCAATTATACCTCAGTTTAAAAAAAAAGGCTGCAAATTCCCTCTCTGTCCCATAGTAGGAAAGCAAAATCTCTGAGTGATATTGGCTGGATTTGTTGGCTGTGTAAGCATTTGGGGAATGGTGGTGGCCTGTTGTGTACGAGTAGTGCCTGTCTCAGGATTATGGTGTCCAGATGTCTCTCCTAAGCACATAAGACCCTGCCCGGGGACTGTGGCATCAGTGCCCTGTGACATGCCTGAGTCGTAGTATGTAACTCTGTCAGGTTGTCAGTGTCAGTGGGCTGAATGGCCAGGTCAGTGTTTATCACCTACAATAAATTTTTTTCTGCTTAAACCAGCTGAACTGAATTCTGTTGTATTAACTTTACCCTGACTGGTGTACTAGGCCTAACTCGTATTCCAGGAGAAGAAAGGGCCACTCTATCACCTCCAGTCCTTGTAAGGCCAGGGAGCTGCTTGCCTGGCCGGGGCATGTGCCCTTCCTTTGACCAATGATTGTGTCTTTAAGGATGTGGGACCATGATTGATCCAGCTTAGAGGGGAGGGTGGCAGGGACCGTAGGTGGTCTTACTGCACACCATCCCAGTCCCCTTGCCCTTGCTGTCCTCCTGTATAGAGGATTGAAAGCAAAATGCACCATCTCCTGGCCTCCCCTGTAGGTAGTGGTGACCATGGGACATTCTTCTGATTAATAAGATGCCAGCAGAAAGTCCCTACGGAAGCCTGGGAAAAGGCTCACTGGGAATTCTCCCTTCCTACTTCTTGCTGCTGGTAACATGGATGTGAGACTTGGAGGTGTAGCTACTGAAGTCACAAGCATGAGGACCAAAGCCAGCATGCTAAGGACCCCAGGGCAGAAGAGAGGAGGAGCTAGCTGTACGGCGGGCATCACCGAGACACGCACCACCCCACACCACCTGCCTCCAGACTTCTGGTTATCGTCATCAAATAAACCCCTGTTGGGCTTCCCTGGTGGCACAGTGGTTAAGAATCCGCCTGCCAATGCAGGGACACGGGTTCGAGCCCTGGTCCGGGAAGATCCCACATGCCGTGGAGCAACTAAGCCCGTGCGCCACAACTACTGAGCCTGAGCTCTAGAGCCCTCGTGCCACAACTACTGCAGCCCATGTGCCTAGAGCCCGTGCTCTGCAAGAAGAGAAGCCACTGCAATGAGAAGCCCACGCACCGCAACAAAGAGTAGCCCCCGCTCGCCGCAACTAGAGAAAGCCCGCGCGCGGCAATGAAGACCCAACACAGCCACACACACAAAAGCCCTGTTTCTGCTTCTTTAATCTACTCTCTGTTGGGCTGTCTGTTAATTGCAGCTGAATGCATTGGTAACTAACACAGGAGGCACCCTGTGATCCACAGGCCCGCTAGACCACAGGGAGATGGGCTGGAGTTTTTCGCAAAGGATAGAGCGACAGGGATACTGTTCCCATAAGAAGGAAACAGAAGAGCATCCTGGGCAGACAGAGACAAAGGCTCTAGGATCTACCTTGACAGGCCTTCTCAAGCACACCTAAAGTCTCACCTGCAGACAGCTATGATTGCAACTACGAACATGCCCCACAATCATGGTTTGTGCCTACTGAGTGCAACTCAGCAGTACTGCGACCTGGGTGTGAGAGGGTCTTTAAGAACTTGATCTGGAGCAATTTTAGGTGGAGGAGCGAAAAGGATGGGGTGTGGGTAGAAGAGGTCTCTAAACCCTGGTGCTAACTGGCTGCTGAAATTTTGATAAATGAAGAATGTATCTTATTCTTTGCCAGGTGGAAAGTAGGTGAGGAATGGGGAGCCACAGGACTAGAGCTGGGGTGAAGTACAGAGCCACCCAGTGCTGGGCATGGGGCTCATCCCCAGGCCCTGGCTGTACCTCCTTCTGTGGTCACCCACCACCGTGTCATAGCTCCTCGACCACAGTGGGCGGGATTCATGTCTTATTGACTATAACTGCTATAGGGCTCAGCACAAAGCATACACGCAATAGGTGCTCATATGTGTTTGTTGAATGAATGAACACAAGACCAGGCAGATGGGCTGGACAGAGCTGTGGGCCAAGCAGGAAGGCCATCTGGCTTCTGCTGGAGATTGGCTAGTGAATTGCTGTGTGACCTTCTCCTTGCTGGGCCTCATTTTCCTCCATCTGAGGAATCAAGCAAATGCTCCTTTTTTGTTCCCTCTCTGCCAGAACATTCCTCAATGAATGTTCAGATCAAAGGGAACAGCTCTATGAAGTTTTGCTTCATGTCTTACTTGCAGCAATTCCTGGAACTAGGCCTTTGATAGAAATGTTTGTGTGCCCGTGCATACACATATGTATTTGGACCAAGGGCTCTCATGTGTGAGGACATGCATCCTGAAGAAATCTACCCATAGCCCCAACATCTATGGGGGCTGTGGTGGGAGAGGCTCCCATTTTACCAATGTGGATGTCACCCACAGTGGTATAAAGTCCTAAAGGAGGCCTCAAGGGGTAACCAAGGGGTGGGGGAGGGGTGGGCGCCCCATGGTGTACAGCAGCAGGAGGGCTTTCCATAGGGACAACGGAGAAGAGGCCACTTGGGGGTGGAGGAGACCACAGTGGGGCCTGGTGGTTGGGGAAGAGCTTCCACTTCAACTTCCGCCAGACCCGGCTACAGAGCCCCCATGGGGTTCAAGCTTTCTGACTGCAGAGCTCCTCTAGAGCAGCACTGCAGCACAGACCTCACTGCGGTGAAAGAAATATTCTGCGTCTGTGCTGGCCAATATGGTAGCCGTTAGCCACATGTGGCTCCTGAGCACTTGAAGTGTGGTTAATGCAGCTGCAGAGCTGAATTTTTAATTCCATTTAATTTAAATTCATTTAAAATTAAAGAACTGTGCATGGCTGGTAGCTAATGCATCGGACAGCACAGCTGTAGAGAATGGTACAAATGAAAACCAGGACCCGGCGCTGGCGGAGGTTCTTACAAGGTTGTGGGTGTGCTGGAGCCGCAGCTTTCAGCAGGAAGCTGGCCAGTCCTCAGGGGGCACAGTTCCTTCCCTCCTGCATCCAGATGGCTGGTCCTGCTCAGCCCAGTCCATGGGCAAAGAAGAACAGGGACAAATTGTTGAAGCTGGGTTGGGCATATGGCTGAGGTTAGCTAACGGTGGTTCTTGATGAGAATCCCTGTGGTACTCTCACATTTCTCCTCCCAAACCTCAGAGTTACAGAGCTGAGAGGCCAGCCCCTCATTTTGCTGACATGGAAAAGGAACCCTAGGGAGGGGAGGAGATCTGCTCACAATTGGCCAGATAGGCAGAAGCCAGAGAGGCAGAAGTGAGCTCTCATCACCTGGCGTTCGTTGCCTTATGGTTAAACCTTTCTTTAGCGATTCCACCAGCATCCCTTCTGTGAACATTTCCCTCAGAATGGAGTAGGAAGGGGCCTTAAAAGTAGTTTTCTTTGCCGGGACTCTACTTTTTCCAGTCAAGAAAGCACTGTGCAGGCTCCAGGCCCACAGGACTGCACACAATTCCCCTCTCTGTCTTCTCACATAGGACCCCTTCTGCCTGGGACACCTGTGCCCCGCTGCAGCTGGCTCACCGTGGCCCCTCTCGGGCTCAGCTTGGACAGCCTGCCGCTGAGAGCCTCCCCTGACTGCCTGGCAGGCTGGCTGCCTCTCTGTGGGTGCCCCTGGCAGCCCAAATTGCCTGTGGACATGGAGCACTCATCCTGCAGAACTGCGGGGCCCTGTCCGCTGTCAGCTTCCCACAAGCCTGGAGTAAGGGCTGTACTGTCTTTCTCACTTTGTCTCTCCAGCCCCTAACATGGCAGGGGGGTCCTGGCCCCAAACTAAACAAATTACTTATCCCCTCTGACCCAGGACAAAATGAAGGGAAAGTACCAAATTCCCAAGGTTGGTAGGAGATTAAGTGAGAAAAAATATGCAAATCTCTTGTCCAAGTAAATGTAAGTTTTTTTTTTTTTTCTTATCAGGAAAACAGAAAGGTAACTGACCAACTGACCATAAAAGGGAGAGGGTTGGCAATCCATCCAGGCTGGCTGGCTGGGGGTCTAAAATGTCATAGGAATCATAGGCCTTAGAGCTTGAAAGGACGGTAAGGACCACTTCATGCAGCTAAAACACCCACCTGAATTGATTACACAGCTGGGGCACGAGACCCAAAGAGAGAGGAAGACTGGTGGGTGAGCAGAGCCCAGGCCTGTCCACTGCCACAGCTGGCTTGTGGGTCTCAGCTGGAAGCAGGGTAAGAGAAAGGCCTCTTTCCAGAAACACCACAGGCTAGAGTTTTTCAAACTGCTGGGTATAATTCCTAGGCAGATCAGGAAATCAATTTGATAGCTTTGACCAGCACTGAAACAAAACCAAACCAAAAAACCAGAATGGAAAATAGTACACTGTGTATCACTGCAGCTGTATGAAATCTCTGGGGCTGGGGGGAGCCAGAGAGTGATTTTGCAGGTTGAGGCAGGCAGGGCCTGCACTTGAGTGACCTGTCAATTACTTCTCATCTCTAGGGCAAACTGAAGGAAAAAGATGACCTGGGGAGGGGGCTGTGGAGGAGAGAGGAAGTCTCAGTGGAGTTTGGCGATGGTGATTAAAGAGGTGCCAAAAAGGAGAGGGTTGCAAAGGCATCGTGGGCAGAAGCGATCATCTAGCTGCAGCCTTCTCCCCCAGCTGGCACCACAGAAAGGACCCCCTGCAGAAGCAATAGGGGCTACCTGGTCTCTTATCATGAAATGCCTCTATAACAGTGATACTGTATTTGTGGAGCATTTACACTTTTTGGAGTTCCCAGCCTCCTGCGAGGTGATGGTGAGGTGCGGGGGGGCGTGCAGGGGGGGGAATGAGATCATTCTCCCATTTTAGAGATGGGGAAACTGAGGATCTGATGAAACTGACTGCCAGATGCGGAGCTAGAATCCAGACCTCCTAGCTTCTGAATACGTGCCCTTTCCACACCACAGTGTGAGTGCTCAGTGTTTAGAGTGTACGTTTCAGAACCTGGTTGCCCTTTAATTAATTTATTTATTATTATTTTTTTGGCTGCGCCGCGAGGCATGCGGGATCTTAGTTCCCCGACCAGGGATCAAACCCATGTCCCCTGCAGTGGAAATGTAGAGTCTTAACCACGGGACCGCCAGGGAAGTCCCCCTGGTTGCCCTTTAGAATCACCTGGGCAGCTGCCAAAAAATTCCATTGCCTGCCTGCTCCCCTCATTGAAATTGAAATCAGAATCGGGGAGTGGGAGCGGGGCCAGGGCATCAATATCTTTCAAAGCTCCTTTCATAGAATCTAGTTCACAGCCAGGCTTGGAAACCATGGCCACAGTTGGGGTCATTTCCCCCAGTGCTGGGTTCCTCATGCCCCTACCTTCTTTCCAGCCCTGGCCATCAGAATCTGCCTTGGCCCAGTCTGGCCAGGCTGCCTGCAAGGTCCATTGGTGCCCTTAGCTCAGATGGATTTCACTGTTGTTTTGTAAAGTAACTCCCCTGGGACGCTGCCACCCTGGCCCGATCCTCATCCTCGGAGCTGACATCTCTTGGGGCCCGCCCAGAGGAGGTGTGATTAGGGAGATGGGGAGGCAGACGGCTTTGACAGACGAAAAGCAAACAGCTCAAAGGGGTGGCAGGCTGCATTTTATTCATCGTTAATTTAATAAACACCCCTCAAGCCCTCTCTTGGAGTGTTGCTCGGAAAAATAAATGTATTGTCTAAGAAACCCTGCAGGCTTGCCCCGCATGCTCTAACCCCCTCCTGAGAGAATGGGTAGCATAGAAAATGATTTATAAAGCAAGGGGGAAAGCTTCCCTAGGGAGGAGGTGGGGGGAAGCTGACAGAAAGGGGAAGGGGGTCTTGGGCCAGGTCGGTGCAGAAACCTCACCGCTTCAGTGATGAGACTGGCTGGGTTCGGTACCTGCAGGTGTCAGAGCTGCTCCAGGGACGAGAGTCCGGGCCCTGAGTCCATGCCAGTGAGCCCGTCCTGGGGTTCAGGAGTGGTGTCAGCAGCCCTCCCCTGCCCCAGAGTGGAGCCTTTGGTGGCACCAACCAGCACATTTTATAACAACTGTTCCAGCAAAAAAACGGGCCCCAGCCAGTGCCTCTTCTGGACTCAGAAGTGCCTCAAGCAGTCTGTCTGAATGTGCTTTCCAGACAGTGTGCGTGTGGAATTGTGCTTTTTGTTTGTGAAGAATGTAAAAAGTTACAGTAAGGTGGAGCCGCCTGGCCCATGGCTCCTGTGGTCTCCGCCTCTGTGGGCTGCCGTGGCCAGGAGGGCTCGGGCGCCCCTCACCCAGGGCGCAGGAAGAGGGATCTGCTAGGAGGCCTGTCTGAGAGGCGGAGGAGCCTGTGTACATTCAGCAGCTGTTTTCCAGGGTTTGGCTTGGGTTTGGCCGCTGGCGTCTGTGTAAAACACAGATACGTGCAAAGTGTCCATGAAACTCCCCCAAGACAGGGAGGAATTTTCCAGGCCCCTGCAGATCTCCAGGGAGTTAAAAATGCAAAATCCTTCTCCTTAAAGTGGCCCAGACCAGGATTTTTTTTTTCCGTGGGGAAAGGGGCTAGTAGCTCTTTATAAGGCTGACGTGTGTGTGTGTGTTGTGTGTGTACACACGTGTGCATGATGCTGTGATGTGTGACACTCCTGGCAAAGCCCAGGACTTCGTGGCATTTTCCACAAGCTGAAGGCCTGAGGCTGCCTGAGCCTTCCGACTCCTTCGCCAGGCCCGGAGGTGCTGGCTTCAGTCAGAGGACACAGGGCCCTGGCCACCTGGCCTTCTTAGAGAGCAAGGGCACCAAGGGCAGCTCCTTCCCTGCCTGCTCAGCTCTGAGAAGGCCCGGCTGCAGTCTAAGATCCTGGCCTCTGTGTGGCCACAGCCGAGTGACAAGAGCCCATGCTGATGGGCTGCCTTTACGGGAGCCCCAGAGCCCCAGCACAAGAGGGGTGAGTGTGGGCCTCAGGTTAGGAAGCAACTCGTGGAGCCTGGGGACGTTGTGATTACAGTGAGCTACCAGCTGTGGGTCAGACTGGAGACCCGCCTGGTGGGAGAGGCCACAGCATCTAAGAGGAAGGAGCTCTTTCTTAGCCTGAGGTTCAGAAGAATCTACACTAAAGAAAGGGGTCCCTATCAATGTCTATAATCCTGAAACGATGGGAGGACCCCATCCCAGCTTGTCAAGCAGGTCTGGTTCTCTATGCTCGCCCTCAAGCAGGATGTCAAACAAGCCCTTTAGGCACGGGTCTAGGCTCCAACAAACCCCCTGACCTTGAGAGCCCGGCTTTTCCCAGCAGCCCCTGGCATCTGGGGGACTGAGCCCTTTGGCCTGAGGTAAAGGACAATGATGATTGAAAAGGGCGGTGGTAGGGGGGAACCAGGGGAACATGGACAAAAACATGTGCATACCACTGAGTCCTGAGCTACCATTGTACACTAGAGGACTGGTGTTTCTCTGGGAGGTTGCTGAGCAGGAAGGGTCCCTTTCCCAGCTCCCTTGAACCATGCTTTCGATTCCTTCAGCAGCGTGCCCAAGCTGCCTGCAATTGCCTCCTTCCAAAGCCAAAGCATAGGAAAAGAAGTGAAAACAGCTAAGGCTGCAGCATGAGCAACTCATAATAGACTTTAGGAAGCAGAGGTGACAGAGAAGACTGCCAAAGAAGGTTATGAGCTGTCCTTCTCCGGAGGCAGGTCCTGTTCCCGCCTGTGGGGATGGGATTCTTTGCCGTCCTGCGTGCTGGTCAGCAGATTGCCCGGATGCCTTTTTGGCCTGTCTAGCTCAAGGAGCCGTGATGACTGTGTCTTAAGCCTCCTGTTCTCTTCCTGGGGCTCACTTTCTCTGAGTTGGCTGCTATTTTGCCTGCTATTAAGTCCTCATGATCTAGATGTCTCTGTCAATGGGGATGTCCCCTCTGGATAGCTCAGATCCCCAAATTATTTCCTGTTGCCTAGGTGACACCTCTAACTGGATGCCTTTTAATCTTTCCTTCTTTTAAAGGGATAAACCTGAAACTTTATTTCTAGGTCCCGTTAGAGGACTCTGCCCTAAACAATGCATGCCTCTCTGAGCACAGTGTGACCGCAGCCATTGCTCAGATGGGGGAAGGGTGGCAGTGTTGGGGAGGCTCATGGAGCTGGCCTGGGGCTGACATCACAGTGCATCCTGGAAGCGTGGCTCTCTGGAAGCCTACCCTTCAGGAACTGGCAACACTGACTTCTGGCCAGCTCCTCCTCACTGGCTTCACCCCCAGCTTACAGTCTGTGTTTAAAAACCAATCCAAATTAGAAATTATCCCTCACCCCCCAAAAAAGAAATTACCCAAAGTAGCTGGAGAGTTACTCAGATCTTAACTTGTTTCTTCCTTCCTGCCATGAACTGGAAGGGGCAAGGGGAGGCTGACATTCAAGTATGACTCGCGTGTGTGTGTGTGTGTGTGTGTGTGTGTGTGTGTGTGTGTGTGTGTGTGTGTGTGTGTGTGTGTGTGTGTGTGTGTGTGTGTGTGTGTGTGTGTGTGTGTGTGTGTGTGTGTGTGTGTGTGTGTGTGTGTGTGTGTGTGTGTGTGTGTGTGTGTGTGTGTGTGTGTGTGTGTTTTCTAGGCACATATGCTTCCTTCACTGCCAGGGAGGGAGATTGTACAGCTTTTGATGCCTCTCAGGCAGATGGTGTGAGGAGTCCTGGTGCTTTCCTAAGACTTCCTGTCAGAAGCTGTATATATATACTGGTGGGTCACACTGTGTCTGACTAGACTCTGGTATTTATCCTTGGGATCGTCATCTTTTTGGATGAGAAAAAATGGGCCAAAAGAGTATTGTTCCTTTACAGTCCAAGACCCCCATCTCTTCAATGAAGGCTGGGTATCTGGCCTTCCTCCAGGTCAGTGACCTCCTATGAGGTAGAGGGTGAGTCCGGGAAAAACTGTCCTTCACCTTGAGGATCATCCAGAGCAAAACTTTAATCCTAAAATTGCTTCCATCCACCAGCTCTCTCCCTCCTGCCTTCCTCCACCTCCAATACAGACTCTGTGTGTAGAAAAAACACATTTCCTTGAATATTAGTGGGGGCCAAACAGGGTGTAGAATGGGATGTGTCCCAAACACATCATGGGCTCTGGAGTCAAATTCTCTGACACTTGCAGGATGACTGCTTTGGTTCCTGGTGCTGCAGGCCCTGGTGCCCACCAGTGTAGCTGGCAGAGCCCTGATGCAGAGGAGGGGCAGCTGGAGGGGGTACTGCGTTCTGCACCCTCGGGCTCTCTAAAAGGGAAAAAAAGATAAGAAAAAATCCACACCAACAAAGAAAAATCTTGTCTCAGAAGACTCAGACAATCCTGGTTAATAATGAAAAGCATTCCCGTGGATGATGCTGGTGAAAGGAAGGAGCATTGTTGAGGGGATTCAGAGATGTGCCCTGAGCCTCAGAGATCAGCCAGCTGAAGTGGAGCTGGGCTCCTGCAGCCTGAGTGCTCCCGGCCCTGCAGGCCACTCCAGGCTTTCCCTCTTTAGAAGGAGTTGCCCTGTGCGCTGTGCTAAGTGGACTAACTCCAGGCTGAGAAAGGCCTGCTAAGCCCCTTACCACTGCAATTCCCAAATCTCTGGGAAATGCCAGAGTCCGCAAGTTGGTGCTATGTTCCATCGCATTGCATAATACTACGCCATTCTCTGTGTGTAGCGGCTGTACTATATATATACATCAGGAGGCAACATATGGCTCTCCCCATCCCCACCTGTCATAACTGTGACTGTATCACTTCTGACGACCAGAAGGAAGCTGCTGGGCTGGGCCAGGATTCTAAATGCTGCGGAGGTAATTCAGAGCCATGAAAGTTGCACCATATGCTTTGGGGTTGCCAGCTGCTTACGTGCATCGAGACGGGGTTTAGTGCCAGTCTGCAAAACCCAGGGGTGGCACTCTTCTCACTGCTGTGTGCACCGGGCGAGGGTCTGGGGTGCCACTTTTTCTCTCCCCGGAGGAGAATCTGCTGGGGACCACAGTTCTCCAAGAGGGAGCCCATAAGGAAAACAGGCTCCCCCAAAACCTGCCCTTGATAACATCGGGCCTGGCCAAATAGTATTTCTTTAAAAAAAATTTTTTTTTTGGTTTCATTTTATTGGATAAAGGTTAAGAAAGCGCCAGCGTCTGAGAGAAGGAAAGCAAACGCCGCCCGGCTGCACCCCAGCCTGGTGAGGGTCCGTGGCGCGGCGAGGCACGCGTCTACCTGGAGGCGCTGGTCTCGGCCAGGCGGTTGTTCATGATGCCCAGCGCGCCCACGCCGCCCGAGAAGCCGTTCTGGCGCGTGTTGACGCACACGCTGCGCGGGTAGCCGTTGGCCGTCTCGGACAGCTGCTTCTGCAGCAGCGCCAGCGACACCTTGTTGGAGGCCGTGAGGTCGCGCATGGAGATGAGCTCGCCCGACAGGCGGCGGCCCTCGGCGTCGCTGTCGCGGGCCGCGGGGTCGGCGCCGAGCGCGGCCAGGCGGCGGCGCAGCCGGGAGCCCGGGGTGATGGCGTTGCGCCGGGCCAGGGGCGCGCCGGGCGCTGGGCAGCAGCGCGCGCAGCAGCGGCAGCTCAGCTTGCGCAGCATCCAGTTGAGCACCTGCTTGATGAGGATGGAGATGACGTTGAAGAGCGAGTAGATGCAGCACACGCCGAGCAGGATGAAGAGGAAGTTGCCCAGGCGGTAGAGCCCCTGGTTCCGGTAGGCGGCGTGCTGGCTGCTCACCAGGTCCCCGAAGCCGATGGTGCTGAAGGTGACGAAGCAGAAGTAGAGCGAGTCCACGTAGTCCCAGCCCTCCACGCTGGTGTACATGGCCGAGGCGCAGCAAGCCAGCAGCACGGCGAACAGACCCAGGATCAGCAGCACGTGGTACACCGAGGGCTTCCAGCCAGCCAGGCAGTCGGCTTCCGAGAGCGCTGAGCCGCGGCGGAAGGTGGCGGGTAGCAGGCCGCTGCGGCGCAGCTGGCGCTCCCGGCAGGCGCGCATGATGAAGGCCAGCAGCGAGATGATGCGCTCCAGGAAGAGGTTGAAGAACAGGATGGTGCCGGCACAGCCGAACAGCCCGTAGGCGATGAGGAAGGCCTTCCCGCCCACCGTTGCGGGGGTGGTCATGCCGAAACCTGTGGAGACCAGAGCAGGGGTCAGCGAGGTCCTGGCTGAGCAGGTGGTCCCCACCCTGCACGGGGCAGGCATCTGCAGGTGCTGACATGGCTCCTATGCTGAGTGGCATCGCTCAAGTGGTATTTAGACATTTCTCTTTGGTGGCACTAGATATGGTTCCTAATCTGGGCAACCTCTAAACTGATGGAGGAGACATGGCCCCTCGTCTGGGGGGGAATCTATAAATCAATATGGGTGAGGCAAGATGGTCACTAGGAGGGACCCATCAGGACACACAAAACAGAAACCACTGCACAGATGCAAACTACTGTGATGCCCACAAACCGAACAAGTGTCACCTGGTCTCCTATCCCTCAAATTGTTTTTTTAATGTACCAGTGGCACACCTGGGCCTTGTTAGGACAGACTTCCATAAAGGCTTCATTTTATGGGATTGCTGGGGACCAGGTAGGGTGTGTTCAGTCCAGGTAGCTATATTTGATGGTCTCTGAAAAGGGGTTTATGAAACTGACAAATGGATTGTTTGAGAATGAGTCCACAACCTTCAGAGAGTAAGCGTGGCTCTGCCATTGGACATCAGCTCCTTCTCACCCAAGGACAGCCATCACCCTTGCTCACACGTGTAGCCCAGGGAAAGGTTTTGGCCCCGCTGGGTCCTGTGCTGCCGTGTGTCTGGAGTGGCTTTTATCCTGAGAGGTCTGCTCTGTGCCAGGGCAGCTGCTCAGTGCTTTGACTCTTGTAATTAAGTCTTAATTTACCCATTCGTTCAAAGCACAGTCTTTAAGGGAGCTTCTTTATCAACTGATTTCTGCAGAAGGCTTGGCTTCCCACCAGGATGCTTTGGCCCCTGTCATCCAGGGCAGTGCAGAGTGGCAGCTCTGCTTCTCCAGCCTGAGCTCTCAGCCTGTTGTGGTGTCCTTGTGGGACCCATGCTGCCCGCCTCTGGTTATGGGAGGGGATGTAATCCCTTAGCATGAAGATCCACTGCTGCCTGGAGCCTGAGCAGAAAATGCATCATCTGTCTGAGTGGCACAGTAGCACCTGTCAACATCTCTCTGTAGCAGAAGTTCAGGGGCATCCCTGTTTAATGCATGCCCGACGTCAGGAGGTCTACCTGTGCACTGTTAAGTGGGGTGGCGCCAGCTCTGGGAAAGGGGTGGCTTACCATTTCCCTAAAAAGGCCAGAGAAAGTTTTTTTTCAGAATGTTCCCTTAAACTTGTATGCTAATCATTTTCTAGATTCCTTGGAGGAAATGCCCAATTGCCTGACATTGTCTTCATCTTATGCTTAATGACTCAAGTTAGGAGAAAATCTTATCATGATACCTCTGTTGAGGAAGATGGATTATGTCCCTAGATTCAGAATTTGGACGTAAGAGTGTGAAAAAAGCCAAACTAGCAGTGTAACCAGGAACTCAATAGAGGGATTTTGCTGCACTTTAAAGCCAAACTCAGGTTCTTGAATTCATGAATCAGCTCTGAATCGATATGACTATATGTGGAGTGGGAGTGTTTGTATTTGTGTGTGTGTGTATTTATACAAAGTCCTAGGTTGATGACCCAAGTGTCCAACAGCCTAATTCATGCTCTGTTCATACAAGGAAATACTATACAGCAAGGAAAAAGCACAAACCACTGCTACTTGTAACAACATGAATGAATCTCACAAAAAGAACGTTAAACAAAAGAAACTGGACACAAAATAAGTATTCCACTTGTATAAAATTCAAAACCAGGCAAAACCAAGCTACAGTATCTTTTTAGGGATGCATACTTGGCTGGCAAAATTATAAGGGAAATCGAGGAAGTAATTTTGATAAAAGCCAGAATTGGGGTTTCCTCTGGGGATGGCAGGGTGTGGTGACTGGAAGGGGACCCGGGGGACTCTGGGGTGCTGGAAATCTTCTGCTGATCTGGGTGGTGGTTACATGGGTGTTTGTTGTGTAGTAACTTTCAAATTGTGTGTTTTATGATTTTTTTGTAGTGTCATGATAAAAACTTCAGAATGCCTAGACTATTAGGACTGTGAGGGACCTTAATCCTGGTCTGCCCCTCACTGTATAGGTGAGGGAGAAGGGGCAGAGGGGACATGGCCTACAGCTTGTGGGGGACAGATGCCATTCATGTGTCCTGGCTTCTAGCTTGGTGCTTAGACCGTCATACACAGCACTGCTGCTACTCATGAAGGGAAAACACCTCTCGTAGGGGGATCACTTGGCTAAATTCCTAGAGAAATGAAAAATCCTGAGCCTGGAATATTAATACTATGCCTAAGAGGATACTGAATGGGATTTTCCTATTTTGAGAATTTTCAGCTAAAGTCTTAAAGCTAAGAGTGACATGTAATATGTTAGCCCTCATTCTAAAGAGAAGTTTTAGATACATCTATGTCATATTGATTAAAATGGCAAAATGGGTCTGGTGACTAGTAACCCCTACTACCCACTTCCAGGCTGTACAGAAAGGTTAGAAATTATCCAGGGATAATGGGAGACGGTCCTGAAGTAGGAGGGGTGCTGTGGCACCCGCAGGTCTAGAGATGGTGGTGGTGGTGATGGTGAAGAGAACGTCAGGCTGCAGCAAGGGCAGCCTGGCAGCTCATTTCCCAGTGGATGCTGGCTGAGCTGAAGACACTTGAAAGCTTACCCAGGAGCACTGGAGTGGAGCATGGTGAGGTTTTCGGGAGAGCCAGAGGTGTCTCCTGGAGTCTGACGCTGTGCTGGATAGTTCTGTGGGTCAGAGGCTGACCGGAGCAGCCCACACAGGCAGGGACAGGAAGAGGGCATCAGTGGGAGCAGTCTGTACTCCCAGGGCACCTTGCACCAAGGATGGGGGAGAGTGACATGGGTCAAGCAGACTCTGCAGACAGCAGCCACATCTGAAGAGACTGTGTCCGGGAGGGCTGCCTGCTGGATCAAGGGTGCCTGAGGGGCAGAGGGTAGGGGACAGTATGCGATGTAGTCACAGGAAGCACCACCCGCTCAGGGAAAGGTGCAGGGCAGTGGTCCCTGTATTGGGGGGGAATCTCCAAAGACCCGTGTGGGCTCCATGGAAGGGTATGTCTGTCCTAGCCGTGGGTATTGTGATGCCACCAGCAAAAGCTAAGAAAGGATGATAGTGGCACCAGTGATGTAAGACCAAGAGGAAACAAACAGATGACTCCTCCCATACTGCAGGTCCCTGAGCCCGGGGCTGGGCCAGAGCTGGAGGGAGAGGCTGAGCTTTGATTAGAAGTGAATTTGAAGATGGGATTTAGATTGGGTTGGACATCTGAGAATGGGTCTCAATTTTAAAACTGGTGGTACTTAAAAAAATATTTATTTGGAAAACTCTAGCATCTATCCAAGATGTTGTTAAGAAATCCAAAAGAGAATTCTTCAAAACCATAGATGAAGACAAAGCCATTTCCCGTGCCAGCCCATTTAATAAACTGGTTCCAAAGGCCCACCACTCACAGTGCCAGCCCCGCAGGTCTCGTTTCGCTCCATCTCTACAACCTTTGAGGGAGGCACACCCCTGTTTAACAGATGAGGTGACCTCGGGTAAAGGGGCTAAGTAGTTGCCATGGCTGCACAGCCCAGAAATGGTGGGGCTGAGCCTGAAAACCAGGTTGGCTGGTGTCTAACATCCACCTTCTCTCTGCCACCCTAGACTGTCTTCCGAGGGCACCGCAGGGCCTCCATGCCTCTTAGAAAACCAAGAGGGCTGGCAGCTGGGGGAGCACTTTCATGTGGGCAGGGTGGCTGACCCTCAGTCACAACTCCTGTCCCCAAGAGTCCACTCTCCTCTTGTGGCTCTCTCTCCACTGACTGTTGCTGGGGAGAGGGGCCACTGCTCCTCCCTTAATGTCTTCACCAAGGTGGACTCATCCCCCTTCCCGTGGCGCAGCTAAGACAGCAGGAAAATTCAAACCAGACTCAACCCAGGGCTTGGGGACAGCAGGAGGACGGAGGCACAGAAGGGACCACTGCTTCTGGCCCACTGTCCAGCCGGTTGCCCCCAGGCAGGGCATTCATCTGCCTGCTGGGCTCCTGACAGGACTGCCCCTGCCTGACCTACCCCCGAGTCAAAAAGCCATCTCCAGGGCTTCCCTGGTGGCGCAGTGGTTGAGGGTCCGCCTGCCGATGCAGGGGACACGGGTTCGTGCCCCGGTCCGGGAAGATCCCACGTGCCACGGAGTGGCTGGGCCCGTGAGCCATGGCCGCTGAGCCTGTGCGTCCAGAGCCTGTGCTCCGCAACGGGAGAGACCACAACAGTGAGAGGCCCGCGTACCGCAAAAAAAAAAAAAAAAAGCCATCTCCACCCTCGGGGAGCATCTTCAGGTTCCTCCAAACTCCTCCATGAGTGGATCCTGGCTTCTGCCCCCAGCAGCCCCTTTAGAGTCCACGTTTCTTGCTGAGGATCTGCCTCTTCCCTGGGTGACAGAACCCAGAATGAGACTTATTTTTCCACCCACGCTTCTTCTTCCCCACACGGCCGTGGCCTTTGCCAGGGCCTCTACACAACGCACCACCAGATATGCACCTGGAGCACCGTCATCCACCTGCTCATTCCTTTCTTCAGCAAACACTTACTGAAGACCTGGTTTGGCAGGCCTCGGGCTGCGCTCAGGGCTGTGGTGGAAAACCAGACAGACACCCGCACAGAGGATCCGGGCTGCCTTCTTAGAGGTTTTGCACAGCTCCCCACCCCTCTGCTGCCTGTGGCTCAGCCCTGGGCCAGGGCACAGCTTTACCCTGCTGCTCCCGTGCAGCGGCTGGGCCAGACCTGTCCTGAGGTGTCCTCATGGCTGACTCCAGGCCCAAAATGATGCCAAGTGCTTGACTGGCTGTGGCACTCTCTGCCCAGAATGAAGGGGACAGGCAGGTCAGGAGGTTCTCTGTGCCCACTTCACCTCCCTTTGCTTTCCTACAGACCCACGTCGGCTCAGCTCCAGAGGCAGGGCGGAGGGGGCACAGTCTACCCTCCGGCCCCATCAACGCCAAGAGGCTCAGAGCTCTGGGCTGCTGAGACCCCTGGGCGGGCCTCTTGCTGAGGGCAGTAGGGTCCGTGCCCAGTGCTGCTACCTAGCCAGATGCTTCCCAGGGTGGAAGAACAGTCCCCCAAGCTCTGGGGAGCCAGGCCGGCTCTGGAGAGGGGCCTTGAAGCTTCAGCCAGAGAAAAGGCAAACCCAGCCACCCTGAAAATCCCCATTTCCCCCACTCACACCCTGCGGAGGCAGGCGTAATCTGTCCCCGGGTTCGCACCAAGCCTCTATTTTGTTTATGCCACAATTGATCTGCCATCCCAGTTTGCAAAGAGCAGACACTTGGGGGCTTTATTATGCCACTTTGACAAAAGCTGTGAAGCTCATTCCCACAGCCTGTCTGGTGCCGCCTTCGCAAATGGGGCCCTGGTGACAGGGCCTCCGGAGTTCAGCTCCGAGAGCCTGGAATTGAGATGGAGAGACCAGCACTGGTCTGAATCGGGCCCTGGGTGGCAGCCTCTGTGCTGGACACTGGACGCATGTCCCCTCATCCAGTCCCTCCAACCACCCTGAGAGGTACGCATCATCAACCCCAACAATGCAGGCAAGGACATGGGCCAAGGGAACTGAAGGTACTCGGCCGAGTTACCGTTTGTAAGTGGCTGAGCTGACCCTGAAGCCCTTTCCACTGCGTCAGATGGGAAGCCTGAGCTCATCACCTTGGGGACTTTTTCCCACTGGCTCTGCAGTATCAACTTGGTGGAGGGGAAATATAATTTATAATCCAATCTGGGATACTTTTGAGAGCAAATAATTACCCCAGGATAGCAGGTGTAAACCAGAGCTGATCAAGCAACTGGGATGCATGATTAAAATGCAGATTCCAAGGCAGGTCCCACTCCAGAGGCTTATTTAGAGGGACCCAGGAATCTACATTTTAACAAATGTCTCCTGATGATTCTAATGTGAATGGGCTAAACCCCTTCCTTTAAGAAACAATATTATGCTGTATCCCTGATGACCCTGCTGGTTGGAATTTGCCCAATTTCAAATACTTTGATTTAAATTTCTTTTGTAAAAAAAATTTCCAGCTTTATTGAGTTACAGTTGACATATAAAACTGTAAGATATTTAAAATATACATCATGATGATTTGTTGGTTTAAATTTCAAGTGACCTAAAACCCTTGTTGTGGACATTGCAGCTGTCTCCTTAACAACCATCACCCCACCCCACAACCTAAAGTGTAGCAGCCAGGCCCCTTGGAGCACTGACCCAACTGCCAGGGGTGGGCTCTATTAGTCTAGGCCAATCAGGAAAATCCAGTCCCTTATCACGACTGGCTCAAGGATGGATAGGCCTAAGCCAATCAGTGCAGGCCATTTTCACGGCTGCAGAGACTTGTTCAGGAATGGGCATGTGACCCCATTCAGGCCAATCAGATGAGAGTTTCTCTGATAGTTTCTGGGTAAAATGCATCTCACTTTTAAAAAAATACTTATTTATCTTATTCATTTTATTTTATTTATTTTTGGCTGCATTGGGTCTTAGTTGCGGCACGTGGGATGTTCGTTGAGGCACGAGGGATCTTTCGTTGCGGCGCGCGGGCTTCTCCCTCTCTAGTTGTGGCATGCAGGGTTTTTTTTTCTCTCTCTCTAGTTGAGGCCCGCGGGCTTAGTTGCCCTGTGGTGTGTGGGATCTTAGTTCCCCGACCAGGGATCGAACCCATGTCCCCTGCCTTGGAAGGCAGATTCTTTACCACTGGACCACCAGGGAAGTCCCTAAATGCTTATCACTTTTAAGAGCTGCCCTGGGTGTGGAGGGAGCAGGAGGTGGCCCCAGGAGTGGTTGGCGGCCACCTGTGGCCATGAGGAGCCAGCCTTAGATGAAGCTGACACTGCAGAGGTCTGTCCGAGTATCCTGAAAACCCTAATGAGCTGTCCAGTCAAACTGCAGGCTGCCTGACCTACCCTTGGACTTCCAGTTACATGAGCCCATAAATCTCTTTTCCTGCCTAAGCCTTCTGTGACAGGCAACCAAACACACTCTAGCTGGTGCCGATGGTTAAGGGCCTGGTTAAACATCCCAGGGTCAAGGAAATGGTATCAGACTTGAACTCAAAGCTTTGACTGCTGTTGTAGCCTCGTATCAGCCAAGTGATCGAAGCAAGTCACTCTAACTCCTCTGAGCCTCTATTTCTTCATCTGTAGAACGTCGACCCCCTGATGCGAGCCCTCTCTGTGAACTGTAATACAACCTGCCAATGGGTGTTCCTCAAGATGAGACAGTGGACTTAATGCGAGGTGGAGAGAATGCCCATGATTAAGAAAAAGAAATTTTAAGTAAAGTGAAACACGTTTATTCACTGCGGGACTTTTTGGAGCACTCACCGTGTTAATGTGATTTATGAAACCACCAGGGCTATGCTAACACTATCCAGTGTTCCCCAAACTAACTTGACCATCGAATGTATTTAGTCACCTCAGGTGACTCGAGTATTTCAAAGAGTAATATTTGGGAAATGCCATACTCTATCCTCGTGACGAATTAAGGATGAGGCATTTAAAAACATTCTCGAGGATTTCCCACGTTTTAAAAAGTCACTGCGACACTGCAGTGCCTTTTCAGTGCCTGGCGTGTAGAAGGTGTTGGGCCACGTCTGCTGGGTGAATGAACAGACTGTCACTCTGCTTGTTTGGAGCAGTGATTCTCAAACTCGATTATCTAGGACCCAGCTGGGGATCTTGTTAGCTTCTGGGGTGGGGCTTACAATTCAAAATTTCTAACCTGGTCCCAGGTGAGGCCACTGCAGCTGGTCAGTGAACCTTATTTTGAGTACCAAGCACAGATGACTTATAGTATTAATTACCTTCAGGGTCCTGTCTCCACAATGAGATTGGGTACCCCTTGGGAGTAGGGACCAAATTATATTGGCTGTTTGGAACTATCGGTTATATGGGCTGCTCAGGTTTGAATCCTAGCTCCACTACTCCCTAGCTGTGTGTCTTTGAGCAAATTAATTGACCTTTCTGTGCCTCATTGTTCTTATCTGCAAAGTGGAGATGATAATATTTGTATTTTTGTACTCAACTGAGTCAATATGTGCAAAACACTTAGAATAGTGCCTAGCACATTAATAAGCCCTTAATAAAGTCTTCTTCTTCTTTCTGTTCTCCACAGTGAGCAAGGGAATCATGTATAAATTAGGCACTGATAGTTATTTGTTGACTGAAAATAAAAGTTTCAAGAACATCTCAAGGGTGAGAGTTAAATATCAGGGAGAGTGGGAAAGCTGAGGTGTGGGGTTGGTGGGCAGAGGAAGGGAAAGGACCCATTAGGACTCATCAGATAAAATACAGGACTCCCAAATAAATATGAATTTCAGATAAACAAATCACTTTTTAACGTAAGTACATCCCAAACATTGCACAGGCCATAGTTACACTAAAAAATGCTTCATTGTTTTTTCTGAAATTCATATTTGACTGGGAGTCCTGTATTTTTATCTGCTAAATCTGGCAGCCCTACCCATGGCCCTACTTGTCTGCTGGGCACACTACTTTGGAGAGCGTCTCCTAACATCCCGCTCTCCCGGGATCCTTCCTGACTGGCTGGAGGGATAACAGGCTCACTTTAACAATCAAGGAGCCTAAAGGTCACACAGAACTGGGCCTTGCCCACCCAAGGCCAGGCCAGCAGCCTAGTCTTCCAGCGCCTCTCTCTCTCCAAACAGGGAACAGTGGGAGATGTGGAGTGGGCTGTGGTCAGAGGGTGGGGCTGCCATCGGGCTGCTCTGTGGTTGGAGCTGAGACAGGGACTCTTGGGGAGAAGGAGGGAAGCTCCTGGCCACATTCCGTGGAGGAGGGCTGGACGCTTGAGAGGAGACACTTCCCTGGGACTGGAGCCCCAGGCCTGGAACCTCAGGGCTGCCCATGTCATCCTTTTCCAAGTCCCTCCCCTGAGGAGGACAACTGACCAGCCTGGCCAAACCTTTTGGGAGGGCTGGGAATGAAAGGAAGACTAGAAGAACTTTAGTGACAAATGGAAACGCGGAGGGGATAATAATAGCTGAAACGTGTTGAGTCCTCACTATTTCCGGGCACTGTGCCAAAACTTCATGTGTATCAATGCATATTCCGTCGTCACAGCTCTGTGAGGCACTGGGTAGCATTCATTCTAAGTCACAGCCTTTTTCCTCAATTTTTTTTTTTTTTTTTTGCGGTACATGGGCCTCTCACCGTTGTGGCCTCTCCCGTTGTGGAGCACAGGCTCCGGACGCGCAGGCTCAGCGGCCATGGCTCACGGGCCCAGCCGCTCTGCGGCATGTGGGATCTTCCCGGACCAGGGCACGAACCTGTGTCCCCTGCAACAGCAGGTGGACTCTCAACCACTGAGCCACCAGGGAAGCCCTTTGCTCAAATTTTAACAGCCCTGAAATCAGGATGCATCTTACGATCAATGACTTGACATAGTTTATTTGGCAGCATTCTAAATTCTTAATGGTACACGTTATTGGTATATTTATAATTGATGGTGTCTTAGATTTGATGAACTACCATGGGAACTATTATCATTCCCATTTGTGAGATTAGTAAACTGAGTAACACTTAATAAAGACACTTAGGTTAAATAACTTGCCCAGATCACAGAGCAAGCAAGTGGCAGAGCCCAGGTGTGAAACTAGAGGAGGGAGCTTGTGATGTGATAAGGGAGAAAGTTAAATGCACAAGAGTTCGGAAGAAAGAGTCATAGGTTGCTTTTGGTTGGAGCAGCAGTTCTTAACTCTGGCTCCATAATGGAATCGCCTGGGAAATTTAAATTAGTCCCCAGACCAGCTTAGGTCAGAAGCAGGGCTGATGTTCTCCTGGTGCAGTGACTGGGAGAGTCTTACGGAGGAAGAGGTATCTGTGTTCAGTCTTGTAGGGTGGATGGGATTTCGAGAGGGAGGAAGTAGAGGCCTGGGCTTGAGAAAGGTGTGCCCTGCTGGGAGAGCGCTATGCACAGGGCCAGGGTAAGGGGCTGGGTTCAGCCTGGCTGGTTCCCACGTGCAGCTTGGCGTCTAGCCCACAGACAACGTTTAGTAACTCTTGGATGAAACTGTAGCAGAAGGAGAAGGACAAGGCTGGGAGACCCTCCTATCCACGTTGTACTCAGGCTGAACTTGCAGGAGCACTGTGGCTGTGAGGGTGTCACCTGACACCGCAAGAAGCTTCTCCATCATCTGGGCCTGGCATCCAGCAACATGTCTGGCCTTGTAGAGACTTACAAACCCTGGAAACATCAAGCTGCAGAAGATAAACTCAGGGAGTCTCCATTCCTGCAGGCTTGGGAAGGGCCAGCATCAGCTTTCTTGGAGAGTTGAGAGCAGAGGCTGTGGCGTCAGGCTCTGGCGCCTCCACTTGCTGATGGGCCAATGGGGACACGTTATTTCTCCCCCTAAAAGTGGCCTGATGACCGCCTACTTCGTAAGGTTGCTGTGAGGAGTAAATGAGGAGGTGGCTCCCTGGTGCGTTCAAGAAGCAGCAAGCGTAGCTGGGAAACGCCCGGGCGAGGCCCCAGCCCTCACAGTGCAGCTGAAGAGCCCAAGGTGGAGCAAGGAACGGGCCAACCACGGACTAGGAGTTTCGGCGGAAAGGACAAGCCCCACCCCCGTACACACACCTAAGACGACTCTACCGCTAACTTGCTGTCCCTGCGTTTCACCGGGCCTCTGTGTCCTCGGCAGTCCCCGGTGAGTGGCAGCGTCCCCTCTGGGATGGCTTTAGGCTCTGGTCCCTGCGCCGAGTTGGGGGGTGGGGAGGCACCACCTTTTCCAATCCTGAAATCAAGGGTGGCAATGGGGGAGGGGGACGCCGGAGAGTGGGCCTGTGGTGGGAAAGCTGAGACTGTGGGCTGCGACGTTTGCTGCCGCTGGAGGGTTTGTCTAAATTGTAACCGAGATGGGCAGCTCCCTGAGGGCGGGCGCGGGCCTGGGCTCGTGCTGGATGCTCCCTGACTCAGGACAAAGAGGCAACACAGAAAAACACAAGTCACGTGGAGAGAGCGGACCCTTCCATTCTCCTGTTCAGTTTTGCTTGTTCTCTGGGGGCCTTTGGGATGATCTTTGTTTGCTAAGAGCAGAGGGTGTGTGGGGATGGCTGAGAGGGCAGAGGGGCTAGGAAAAGAAGACTGAACCCCGCGGGCTGCAGGTCGGGGATTTTTAACATTAGGAAAGTTTCGGTAATTTAGGAGTGATGGGCAAGTGAGCCCAAGAATCCGCTTCGAACCTCGGCGCTGTTTTCCTCGCCAGTGGGGCTCATTGAACCTGCCCCACCTGCGCGCTTCATCTGTGGGATTAAGGTTTTCTCTCCTCACCAGAAATCATTCAGCAAAATGAGTTGCTAAAAGCCAGTTAACTACTCCTGCCTCCAGGAAGCTCCCGCTTACCAATCTCTCCCGGGGCCCGAGCTGGAGCGGCTGTCAAGCTCGGGCCCTGGGAGCTGGAGGGAAGATGACTCATTTACATAGAGCCCGTCCTCCGTCCTGCCACCCAGGTCTGTCCCTGTCTCTCTGATGACTAATCCTTTCCAGGGATGAGCTCACGGCCCTACTGCACGCCACGAAAGGAGGAGAGCCTTAGCCTCAGCCCAGAATCTGGGGAGAAGACTGGCTCCAAGGCCAGGGGCGGCAGGGATGGTCCCTGATGGGACAAAAGTCTGGCCATCGGGGCTTCCCTGGTGGCGCAGTGGTTGAGAGTCCGCCTGCCGATGCAGGGGACACGGGTTCATGCCCCGGTCCAGGAAGATCCCACATGCCGCGGAGCGGCTGGGCCCGTGAGCCATGGCCGCTGAGCCTGCGCGTCCGGAGCCTGTGCTCCGCAACGGGAGAGGCCACAACGGTGAGAGGCCCGCGTACCGCAACAACAACAACAACAACAAAAAAAGTCTGGCCATCAAGAGCCCGCACCGGGGCAGTGAGATGAGGAAAGCCCTGAAGCCCACCCAGCCCTGGCCTTGCTCCCTCCACCTTAGGGTTCCCCCCACACACAGGGCTGTGGTGAGGCACAGGCCACCTCTCAGAAGGGCAGACACACCTGCTGTGGGGAGAAAGCAGGTCCATCAACCCGGAAGTGTCAATATGATGTCAACTGAATCACATTTCATCTCAAATCCTAGATCAGGGAGGAGCAGATTTTTAAAAGGGAATCTGCCGTGGTTCCTGTCAAGCAAAGGCCCCTGCTCTCACGTACACAGTTTCAATTACTCTCAGTTAATTCAGTTTTTATCCACCTGGCGAAGCACGGGCTCATCGCTGCCCACGCAGCTGTGAACCACATTTGAAAGAGGGCCTTTGCGCCCAGGCTGGGGGGAGACGCGAAGAAAGGGGCCAGTGCCCTAGAGGCTTGTGCCTCTGGGCCGCTCCTCAGGGCTCCAAGTCCATCCCACTGACTTGGCCTTGGTGCTCGGCCGCCTCGCCATACCTCTTCTCACAGAGGCGGTCTGGCTGGCTGCTCCAGAGGAGCAAGCAAGCCAAGAAGGCACGATGAAAACAAACTGCACTTTAAGCTGCAGCCAGGGGAGTGCTGTGGAGGGTCCCGGGGAACCCTGGGCATGGCCTGCTGACGTGGCCCCTAGCCCGAGAGGCTGGTAAGCCAGCACGAAGGGCTCCGTTAGGGCCTGGCTGGGTCAGGACGGCTTAGACTTGTGCCCCTGGACTGAGGCTAAGGGCTGAGGGCGCCTCCTTCTGCAAAGGGGGCGGTGTCTGTTCCTACCGCACGGTCTGCTCCCAGCCCCACTGCGGGGAAGGGAGGTTGGTCATTGGCTTACAGGGAGGGAGGGACGGAGGGGCTGGACGGCTACAGCCTTAGGCTGTGCGCCGCACTCTGCTGGTGCGTTCACAGAGGGATCCCCAGAGCTGTTCCCGGAGGCTGCGGCAGTGTGTGGCTTCTGGTCACTACTGAGGAATGGAAACCGAGGCTCAGAGAAGTAAAATGACCAGTGAGAGAACATCACCAGCATTCAGGTCCCAAGCCCCACATTCCCGGCTCTTTCCTTTCCATGTCTTAAGGCCTGACTCAGCCTTTGATTCAGAGATCGTGGCTGTGATTTTGTGGTTTTTGTTGTTTTTTAAAATTAATTAATTAATTATTTTATGGCGGCGTTGGGTCTTCGTTGCTGCGCGCGGGCTTTCTCTAGTTGTGGCGAGTGGGGGCTACGCTTTTTTGCGGCGCGCAGGCTTCTCATTGCAGTGGCTTCTTGTTGCGGAGCACAGGCTATAGGCGTGGGGGCTTCAGTAGTTGTGGCACACAGGCTCGGTAGTTGTGGCGCACGGGCTTAGTTGCTCCGTGGCATGTGGGATCTTCCCAGACCGGGGCTTGAAGCCGTGTCCCCTGCATTGGCAGGTGGATTCTCAACCACTGCACCACCAGGGAAGACCCTGTGATTTTGTTTTGAAACATGCAAACAACTGTACCATGCAGGAGGACTTGCTGTGGCCAAAATACCTGCCCTGGGCCTATGGCATGAGTCCGTACCAGATCCCAAGCAACAGGAGATGGAGGCTAGGGCTCAGAGGTGTTAAGGACCTTGTCCAAGGTCCCAGCAATTCTAACTCAGGTCTGCCGACTCCAAATCCCACATTCCTTCCATCTCATGGTGATGACCTTGCCTTTAATCCCCTCCCCCCATTTGCACAGAGGCCCTGATGACTTGGGACCCAGATTCCTGGTTTTCTGAAAACATTCTTTCTCCTTCTGGTCCATTCTGCACATTGTCCCAGATCGACTGCATTGAAGCATGGCTCTGCCCAGATCTCTCTCCTGCTCACTCCACAATGAGCTCCCAAGTGACAGGAAGATCCAGAATTTCTTAGACTGGGATTCAAGGCCCCAACTTTTCTAGCATCATCTCCTCAGAGAACCTTCTTCTTCAGGGCCACGAGTCCCCTCACTGATCCATACACACACAGATTCACCCGCCAGGTAGTTACTGAAAGCCTGCTCTGTGTCAGGCCCTGTGGGGATATGAGGCGAGCAGAATGGGCAGAATCCCAGCCTGAAAGAACCTAGTGTCCAGCAAGCATACCATGAATATTCCCTCCTCCGTGCCTTTGCACCCACCGTTCCCCATCTCTCAAAGTCTGCGACAACTTCTTTCCTTTTCTGTTCACCTACCTGGATTGCATTGTCACCTGACAGCACTTAGAGTTCATCAGGCGTTTGATTATGTGCTGCTCACAATGGCCCCCGTACTACTGACTGTGGTCCCACAGGATTATTTAACCTTGTGTGTTTCTGTGTGCCCTTGCCAATGAGGACATGACCCGTGTCTTACGTTTCCTCTCACACTTTATAATGCAGGAGTTCAAGGAACAGCTACTAACTTCCTGGCAGAACCAGCGGTTTGTCTAGTGACCACCAGCAGGTTCCGTACCAGAAATGTGGTTTCCGTCTTAGTTTTAGTTAATTTACTAACATGTTTTTGAGACCTGCTGTGTGCCAGGCGTGGGAGAGGGGGGGAATACTCAGATGTACAATATTGTCCATACCCTGCTGCCAAAGGCCACCAGGTACACACCTGCAGTTGAACAAAATTGAGTCTACAGACTCACTTTAACAAGGGAGACTGTCCACCATGGGGGGCATCGCCATCAGCAGGTATCAGAAAGGACTCATTCAGGATTTGGGCTTGAGTTAGGTGACGTGGGGGAGGGCTCAAGAAAGCAGGGCTTTGCTCTGGATTGGATGCTACCAAAGCAGGGAGCAGGGGTAATTCTACAATTGGGTATTTTAATAATTCTTACCTAGAAGGGGGAATGATGGGGCAAGGCCAAAGCTGGGATTGGTAAAGAAGCAGCAGTTGCTCATGTTAACCAGATGGGGGTGTTTGGTCATTTTTGTGGTTTGGATGATTTTCTTATTTGGTCTCTGTTCAGACATGATTACCGGTGAGTGGTCTGGTTTTTACTCTCACTCCACCCTGGTCCCAAGGTGGCCTCATGTGATGTAGATGTCCTGGGAAATTGCTTATGTTCAAGGTCAGAACCCCACCCCCACACTCCCTGTTGCCTAGCTGTGAGTGCTGGGCCAGCTCCTCGCTCTCAGAGGTTGCTTTTGTCTTTCTCAAGACAGTTCTGTACTTAGCGTTCCATAAGATGCTATTCACTATTTCTTTTTAAAGAAATTCCTTCCAAGTCTTCCAGTTTATGTGGCTCTATATATGGGAGACATCATGGAATGCCAGGAAACAAGAGAAGAGGTCTGGGTGGGCTTCCTAGAGGAGGTGCTGCTGGCTGAATAGTAAAGATGCCTTACCCAAGCAGGTGGAGGCAGTGGGAGAGAGTCTTGGAGGTCTGGGCTGGAACTTGGGTTCAAGGGTCATGTGGATAAGACATTCCAGGAAGCATGTACAGTATGAGAATGGGGGCCCCTCGGGAATCCCAGCATTTAAAGAGCAGAAGAGGAGCCTGTGAAGGAGGCTTTCATTCCCTCAATAAATAGTTACTGAGGGCCCACTACCTACCAGGCCCTTGGGAGTCATGAGTGATCAAGACAAAGTTCTCTCTCGAGGCTTACATTTCAGCATGGGAGATGGACAATAAACTACAAACATAATGTGCAAGTAAACTACATGGCATATTGGAAAGTGGCAAGTGTTATGGAAGAAGAAGAAGGAAAAGAAGGGGAAGAAGGAGAGGAAGAGGAAGGAGAAGGAGAACAAGAAGAGGAAGAGGAGGAAGAGGAAGAAGGAGAAGGAAGAGGAAGGGGGGAGGGGGAGGAGGAGGAGGCTTCCCTGTGGCGCAGTGGTTAAGAATCCGCCTGCCAATGCAGGGACACAGGTTTGAGCCCTGGTCCAGGAAGATCCCACATGCCGTGGAGCAGCTAAGCCCTTGTGCTACAACTACTGAGCTTGCACTCTAGAGCCCACGAGCCACAACTACTGAGCCCGTGAGCCACAACTTCTAAATCGCAGGTGCCTAGAGCCCATGCTCTGCAACAAGAGAAGCCACTGCAACGAGAAGCCCGTGCACAGCAATGAAGAGTAGCCCCTGCTCGCCGCAACTAGAGAAAGCCCACGCACAGCAACAAAGACCCAGTGCAGTCAAAAAAAAAAAATAAATAAATAAAAAATTTTAAAAGAAGAAGGAGAAGTAAAAAGAGTTGGCTGAGGGGGTGGGGAGAGCCTGGGGAAGGGAGGGGGCAGGTTGCAGTAGTAAGTGTGTGGGTCAGGGCAGGCCTCGTTGAGGAAGTAACATCTGATGAAGGACTGGAAGGAGGTGATATCTAGGGGAAGGGTGTTCCAGGCCAATCAACAGCCAGAGCAAAGGCCCTGAGGCAGGGAGATGGAGGTGGGGTAGAAGAGAAGAGGGAAAAATAAAGGAAACACTGGACAAAGAGTTGGTCAGCAGATCTCTTATGGACACTCTCAGGGCAAAGTTTAAGTTACACAAATGCCCCAGAATATGAAAAAAACCAAGGAAACTACCAGGAGCCTCTTAGATAGCCTCATCACGAGAGGGCAGACAGCAGAAGCAAGAAGAACTACAGGCCTGCAGCCTGTAGAACAAAAACCACATTCACAGAAAGATAGACAAGATGAAAAGGCAGAGGGCTATGTACCCGATGAAGGAACAAGGTAAAATCCCAGAAAGACAACTAAATGAAATGGAGATAGGCAATTTTCCAGAAAAAGAATTCAGAATAATGATAGTGAAGATGATCCAGGACCTTGGAAAAAGAATGGAGGCAAAGATCAAGAAGATGCAAGAAATGTTTAACAAAGATCTAGAAGAATTAAAGAATAAAAAAACAGATGAACAATACAATAACTGAAATGACAAATACACTAGAAGGAATCAATAGCAGAATAACTGAGGCAGAAGAATGGATAAGTGACCTGGAAGGCAGACTGGTGGAATTCACTGCTGTGGAACAGAATAAAGAAAAAAGAATGAAAAGAAATGAAGACAGCCTAAGAGACCTCTGGGACAACATTAAATGCAGCAACATTCGCATTATAAGGGTCTCAGAAGGAGAAGAGACAGAGAAAGGACCCGAGAAAATATTTGAAGAGATTATAGTCAAAAACTTCCCTAACGTGGGAAAGGAAATAGCTACCCAAGTCCAGGAAGCACAGAGAGTCCCATACAGGATAAACCCAAGGAGAAACACGCCAAGACACATAGTAATCAAGTTGGCAAAAATTAAAGACAAAAAAATTATTGAAAGTAGCAAGAAAAACGACAAATAACATACAAGGGAACTCAGATAAGGTTAACAGCTGATTTCTCAGCAGAAACTCTACAAGCCAGAAGGGAGTGGCATGATATACTTAAAGTGATGAAAGGGAAGAAGCTACAACCAAGATTACTCTACCTGGCAAGAATCTCATTCAGATTCGATGGAGAAATCAAAAGCTTTACAGACAAACAAAAGCTAAGAGAATTCAGCACCACCAAACCAGCTCTACAACAAATGCTAAAGGAACTTCTCTAAGTGGGAAACACAAGAGAAGAAAAGGACCTACAGAAACAAACCCTTAACAATTAAGAAAATGGTAATAGGAACATACATATTGATAAGTATCTTAAACGTGAATGGATTAAATGCCCCAACCAAAAGACACAGGCTTGCTGAATGGATACAAAAACAAGACCCATATATATGCTGTCTACAAGAGACTTCAGACCTAGGGACACATACAGACTGAAAGTGAGGGGTTGGAAAAAAATATTCCATGCAAATGGAAATCAAAAGAAAGCTGGAGTAGCAATTCTCATATCAGATAAAATAGACTTTAAAATAAAGAATGTTACAAGAGACAAGGAAGGACACTACATAATGATCAAGGGATCAATCCAAGAAGAAGATATAACAATTATAAATATATATGCACCCAACATAGGACCACCTCAATACATAAGGCAACTGCTAACAGCTATAAAAGAGGAAATCGACAGTAACACAATAATAGTGGGGGCCTTTAACACCTCACTTACACCAATGGACAGATCATCCATACAGAAAATTAATAAGGACACACAAGCTTTAAATGACACAATAGACCAGATAGATTTAATTGACATTTGTAGGACATTCCATCCAAAAACAGCAGATTACAGTTTCTTCTCAAGTGCACATGGGACATTCTCCAGGATAGATCACATCTTGGCTCACAGTCAAGCCTCAGTAAATTTAAGAAATTTGAAATCATATCAAGCATCTTTTCTGACCACAATGCTATGAGATTAGAAATCAATTACAGGGAAAAAAACTTAAAAAGCACAAACACATACATTACTAAATAACCAAGACATCACTGAAGAAATCAAAGAGGAAATCAAAAATACCTAGAGACAAATGACAATGAAAACATGACGATCCAAAGCCCATGGGATGCAGCAAAAGCAGATCGCAGAGGGAAGTTTAGAGCCATACAAGCCTACCTCAAGAAACAAGAAAAATCTCAAATAAACAATCTAACGTTATATCTAAAGGAACTAGAGAAAGAAGAACAAACAAAACCCAAAATTAGCAGAAGGAAAGAAATCATGAAGATCAGAGCAGAAATAAATGAACTACAAACACAGAAAACAATAGCAAAGATCAATAGAACTAAAAGCTGGTTCTTTGAGAAGATAAATAAAATTGATAAACCATTAGCCAGACTCAACAAGAAAAAGAGGGAGAGGACTCAAATCAATAAAATTAGAAATGAAAAAGGAGAAGTTACAGCAGACACCACAGAAATACAAAGCATCCTAAAAGACTATGACAAGCAACTCTATGCCAATAAAATGGACAACCTGGAAGAAATGGACAAATTCTTATAAAGGTATGAACTCCCAAGACTGAAGCAGGAAGAAATAGAAAGTATGAACTGATCAATCACAAGTAATGAATTTGAAACTGTGATTAAAAATCTCCAACAAACAAAAGTCCAGGACCAGATGGCTTCACAGGTGAATTCTATCAAACATTTAGAGAAGAGCTAACACCCATCCTTCTCAAACTCTTTCAAAAAATTGCAGAGGAAGGAACACTCCCAAACTCATTCTATGAGGCCACCATCACCCTGATACCAAAACCAGACAAAGAAACTACAAAAAAAGAAAATTACAGACCAATATCACTGATGAACACAGATGCAAAAATCCTCAACAAAATACTAGCAAACAGAATCCAACAACACATTAAAAGGATCATACCCCATGATCAAGTGGGATTTATCCCAGATGCAAGGATTCTTCAGTATACACAAATCAATCAATGTGATACACCATATTAACAAATGGAAGAATAAAAACCATATGATCATCTCAATAGATGCAGAAAAAGCTTTTGACAAAATTCAACACCCATTTATGATAAACACTCTCCAGAAGGTGGGCATAGAGGGAACCTACTTCAATATAATAAAAGGCATATATGACAAACCCACAGCAAACATCATTCTCAATGGTGAAAAACTGAAAGCATTTCCTCTAAGATAAGGAACAAGACAAGGGTGTCCACTCTCGCCACTATTATTCAACACAGTTTTGGAAGTTTTAGCCACAGCAATCAGAGAAGAAAAGGAAAGGAAAGTAATCCAAATTGGAAAAGAAGAGGTAGAGCTGTCACTGTTTGCAGATGACATGATACTATACATAGAGAATCCTAAAGATGCCACCAGAAAACTACTAGACCTAATCAATGAATTTGGTAAAGTTGCAGGATACAAAATTAATGCACAGAAATTTCTTGCATTCCTAACACTAGTGATGAAAAATCTGAAAGAGAAATTAAGGAAACACTCCATTTACCACTGCAACAAAAAGAATAAAATACCTAGGAATAAACCTACCTAGGGAGACAAAAGACCTGTATGCAGAAAACTATAAGACACTGATGAAAGAAATTAAAGATGATACAAACAGATGGGGAGATACACCATGTTCTTGGATTGGAAGAATCAATATTGTGAAAATGACTATACTACCCAAAGCAATCTGCAGATTCAGTGCAATCCCTATCGAACTACCAATGGCATTTTTCATAGAAGTAGAACAAAAAACTTCACAATTTGTATGGAAACACCAAAGACCCCGAATAGCCAAAGCAATCTTGAGAAAGAAAAATGGAGCTGGAGGAATCAGGCTCCCTGACTTCAGACCATACTACAAAGGTACAGTAATCAAGACAATATGGTACTGGCACAAAAACAGAAATATAGATCAATGGAACAGGATAGAAAGCCCAGAGATAAACCCACACACCTATGGTCAACTAATCTATGACAAAGGAGGCAAGGATATACAATGGAGAAAAGACAGTCTCTTCAATAAGTGGTGCTGGGAAAACTGTACATGTAAAAGAATGAAATTAGAACACTCCCTAACAGCATACACAAAAATAAACTCAAAATGGATTAGAGACCTAAATGTAAGACCAGGCGCTATAAAACTCTTAGAGGAAAACATAGGAAGAACACTCTTTGACATAAATCACAGTAAGATCTTTTTTGATCCACCTCCTAGAGTAATGGAAATAAAAGCGAAAATAAACAAATGGGACCTAATGAAACTTAAAAGCTTTTGCACAGCAAAGGAAACCATAAACAAGATGAAAAGACAACCCTCAGAATGGGAGAAAACATTTGCAAATGAATCATTGGACAAAGGATTAATCTCCAAAATATATAAACAGCTCATGCTGCTCAATATTAAAAAAACAAACAACCCAATCCAAAAATGGGCAGAAGACCTAAATAGACATTTCTTCACAGAAGTCATACAGATGACCACGAAGCACATGAAATGCTGCTCAACATCACTAATTATTAGAGAAATGCAAATCAAAACTACAATGAGGTATCACCTCACACCAGTTAGAATCAGCATCATCAGAAAATCTACAAACAACAAATGCTGGAGAGGGTGTGGAGAAAAGGGAACCCTCTTGTACTGTTGGCGGGAATGTAAATTGCTACAGCCACTATGGAGAACAGTATGGAGGTTCCTTAAAGAACTAAAAGTACAATTACCATATGTCCCAGCAATCCCACTACTGGGCATATACCCAGAGAAAACCGTAATTCAAAAAGACACATGCACTCCAGTGTTCACTGCAGCACTGTTTACAATAGCCAGGTCATGGACACAACCTAAATGCCCATCGACAGACGAATGGGTAAAGAAGATGTCGTACATATATACAATGGAATATTACTCAGCCATAAAGAGGAACGAAATTGGGTCATTTGTAGAGACGTGGATGCATCTAGAGACTGTCATACAGAGTGAAGTAAGTCAGAAAGAGAAAAATATTGTATATCAACGCATATATGTGGAACCTAGAAAATGGTACCTATGAGCCGGTTTGCAGGGCAGAAATTGAGACACAGAAGTAGAGAAAAAAAATGTATGGACACCAAGTGGGGAAAGTGGCGGGGGGGGGTGTTGTGGTGGGATGAATTGGGAGATTGGGATTGATATGTATACACTGATGTGTATAAAGTGGATGACTAATAAGAAAAAAAATTTTTTAATTAAAAGAAAAGAAGAAAACCTAATACTCTCGTTTGATTTTAACATAAGACACAAACAGATAAACAAGTGGTTTTATAAAAAGAGGAAGAAGGGCTTCCCTGGTGGCACAGTGGTTGAGAGTCTGCCTGTCGATGCAGGGGACACGGGTTCGTGCCCCGGTCTGGGAAGATCCCACATGCTGCGGAGCGGCTGGGCCCGTGAGCCATGGCCACTGAGCCTGCGCGTCCGGAGCCTGTGCTCCGCAACGGGAGAGGCCACAATAGTGAGAGGCCTACATACCACAAAAAAAAAAAAAAAGAGGAAGAAATATAATAAATATTCAAGTAGATTTCAAAGGACAGCTGAGATGCTGAATATAACTGTTTTTTCCCTCTATGAGCAGAATCTCCTGCCAGTTTAGAAGGTATTAAGATGATAAGAATAACCATCAACAGTTTTTAATATCTCTGGACAATGAATAGAGCAAACTTTTACATCTTATCTCATTTGATCATCACCATAACCCAGGAAAAAGAATGTCATCATTGTCCCATTTTATAGATGAAAATATTGAATCCATGGGAGATAATGTGACGTAAGTGGCATCTGACTTCCTCGAGTCTGAGCCCCTCTCCTCTCTCTCAACCTCATCTCTCAAGCCTATAATCTTTCAGTGATAACAAGGGAAATATTTGAGGGCATATCAGTTTGTATTTTGTATACAGTGTTAATATGCACTCAATCAATGTGTATCTACTAAAAATTTTACATGACAGTAATAAAAAAAAAAAGGCCAGTCTCTCTGGTCGCTGTGCTGAGGACACCTGAAGGGGTGGGTCAGGGAGTCCAATTCAGAGGCTGCGGCATCAAAGAGGTGGGGTTGCCCAGAGCAGGGTGTTAGCTGGAAGGGGACTAAGGAAGGGACACCAAAGGGAGGGCACAGACACAGGAGAGAATGAAGTCACTGACGCTAGAGGAGGAAGCAGGAACGAGGTGTGGGGGGGGATCAGAAACTTCTAGAAGGGTCTAGTAAGATGGGACCCTAACTGTTCCCCTGGGATTTGGGGAGGAAGCTGGCTGTAGACGTAAGGGGAGGGAGCACAGCCTTGCGGATGCCAGACTGCAGGGGGCTGCAGAGGTGCTGAAAGGGGAAGAAATGAATGGGTGTGGGGGACTGCCTTTGAAGCAGCTTATGGGGAAAGCTGGGACACCCCCACCTGGGAAGGCCAGAGCCAAGACAGGCACTTCACTTACTTTACCTCAGGGAGTATAATGGACTGAATGTGTCCCCCCAAAATTCAGAGGTCAAAATTCTAACCTCCAATATGATGGAACTAGGAGGTACTAGTGAGAGGTGATTAGATGAGGGTGGAGCCCTCATGCATGGGATTAGTGCCCTCGTAAAAGGGGCCCAGAGAGCTCCCTTTCTCTCCTTCCACTATGTGAGGACACAGCGAGAAGGCGGCCATCTGGAAACAAGGAAGCGGGCCCTCACCAGACACCAAATCTGCTAGCGCCTTGATCTTGGACTTTCCAGCTTCCAGAACTGTGAGAAAGAAATAATGTTTAAACCACTTAGTCTGTGGCATATTTGTCATAGCAGCCTGAACAGACTAACACAGGAAGGTTGAGTCAATTGCTGGAGTATCAGAGTACAGTGGTTAAAATCCCTGGCCCTGGAGTCAGAGATTTGGGTTGCATTCAGCCCCCAGCACTCACTCAGAGCTACTGGCCAAGCCTTCATGTCCTCATCTATCAAATGGAGACAGTATTACCTCCCAGGATGGCTGCAAGGGTTACATGGGGCGGCTCCTGTGCTCAGCACAGAGTGGACACTCAGTAAACATGCTCCTCGCTCAGGTTACACACCTTGCAGAGGTCAGAGAAGGGAGAATGCCTAGCTGGGCAGACCTCTGTTTTGGAGAAAATACCTAACGTTTCATAACTGCATGTCAAGTGTCAGATCTTGCTTTGAAGGCATTCACTTCCTGTCTTAGTCCATTTGGGCTGCTATAACACAATTCCACAGACTAGATAGCTTATAAACACAGAAATTTATATCTGACAGTTCTGGAGGCTGGAAGTCCAAGATCCAATCACCAGCAGATTCAGCGTCTGTGAGAGCCCTCTTCCTTGTTCACTGACAGCACATTTCCACTGAGTCCTCACTGAGTCCTGGAGGAAGGGGCAAGGGAGCTCTCTCAGGTTTCTCTTTTTTTTAATATTTTTTATTTGAATTTTTGAATTGTATTTTATTTATTTTTTATACAACAGGCTCTTATTATCTATTTTATACATATTGGTGTATATATGTCAATCCCAATCTCCCAATTCATCCCACCACCACCTCCACCCCCCGCCACTTTCCCCCTTGGTGTCCATACGTTTGTTTTCTACATCTGTGTCTCTATTTCTGCCCTGCAAACCGGTTCATCTGTACCATTTTTCTAGGTTCCATATATATGCGTTAATATACAATATTTGTTTTTCTCTTTCTGACTTACTTCACTCTGTATGACAGTCTCTAGGTCCATCCACATCTCTAAAAATGACCCAATTTCGTTCCTTTTTATGGCTGAGTAATATTCCATTGTATATATGTACCAACTTGGGTTTCTTTTATAAAGGCACTAATCCGAGTCATAAGGGCCCTGCCCTCATGACCTACTCACTTACCAAAGTCCCCACCTCCTAATAACAACACCGTGGGGGTTAGGTTTCAACATATGAATTTTGGGGGTCACAAATATTTAGACCATAGCATTCCCTCACATGTGCACTCACCTGTTCACTCACTTTTGTAACATCCTGAAGTGCCTACCGTATGCCAGCCATGAGGTGTGTCTGCTGTACCAAGGGGCTTAGTGTCTGACCTGGGAAGTGGGAGGGCACAGGCTCACCCCGTTAGGGGCTTGAACGAGCCCAGAGACCCTAAGCAGTAAGTCCCCTCTTGTGGGAACTCCAAATGCCATCTCTGCGTTAGGTCAGGTCATCAGAAAATAGCAACCATGGACCATATTACCTGCTCCCCACAGAAATGCCTTCACTGTGATTTAATGTTTTGCCTCATGCCTTTAGGAAGGGGTGGTAGAAACATCCATCTGAAGGCCATGTCTGTATCTTTTGTAAAACCAAAGAAAAAATATCATTGCCCATGCCCCTTATTTAAGACTTGGGAGATTTGTTTCTCCTTGAATTCAGGATCCAAAGTGCTGGTTTCCTAGGGGCACTCGTTCACTAGCTCCCTTTTAGCGAACGCTGAGCGCCCACCTGCCGGCTCAGTAGAAGCTCAGAGCCAGTGCAGTGAGCAGTTGCTGTAGGATGGTGTCTAGCACGTGGCACATCTCTCATCAATTCTTAATTATTTTCAGCTCCCTTCCTCCCTCCCTCGTCCTCCTCCTCCTGTCCACAAGATCTTTTGAGCGCCTGCTAGGGGCAAGCACTGTGCTAGGATACAGTCCTGCCCTCTTAGAATGTACAGTTCAACTTATTTTAGTTTTATCACCTAAATTTGTTCAAATCCTTTGTGGAAGTAAGCTGGCTTTTAGTCATGTATAATAAGCAACAGCAATTTCCAGACATCTCCAAGTCATAGCAGTCCCACCAAATACATGGACCCTCTTTCTCTAAGGTCGTCTTTAAAATGCAGACTGACTCTCTGTCACCCAGGGGCGTCCTGACATGTTTCAGTTTAAAGGCAGGGGACTGGCCTCAATGACCTCTTGTCTCCCCAAAATTCATATATTGAAGCCTCTAGTATCTCGGGATGTGACTGTATTTGTAGATGGGGTCTTTAGAGAGGTAATTAAGGTAAAATGAGGTCATATATTTAGGCCCTAATCCAATATGACTGACGTCCTTAGAAGAGATTAGGACCCAGACACACAAAAAGGGAAGACCATGTTGGGGCACAGTGAAAAGGCAGCCATCTACATGCCAAGGAGAGAGGTCTCAAAAGAAACCAACCCTTCTGATGACCCTGATCTTGGACCTCTGGCCTCCAGAATTGTGAGAAAAGTAATTTCTGCTGGTTAAGACACCCAGCCTGTGATACTTTGTTTCCGCACCCCAAGCCCCTGTTTGCTGGGCTGCAGAAGCCCTGCATTGCTGCACCCTTGCTCATTCTGTTTCTGCAGCAGCCGAGGCTGCAGGGAGCTCAGATGCAAAGCTCAGTTTCTACGCCCAGATCAGGAAGGAGGCTGTGTTTATATTTATCCTGCTAACTGCAGGGGACTGTTTCTACCCAGAGCAATAACCTCCCCGGGGGAGATGGGGGCATCCAAGGAAACAGCTGCCTCTGTCGGCAGGCTGGGTTCCTCTGGCAGGGCCCACACTCTCAGGCCCCACGCTTCCCAGCTTCCTCCTCCCTTCAAGCTCTCTTTGATGCCTGGCTCTCCTAACCCCTACATGGGGCTCGGGCTCCCAGGCCAGAGTCCAGTCTACCTGGCACACATGGATTGTGAGGAGGATGACTTCTCTCACAGCCTCTCCAGAACGTGCCCAGACCAAGGACTGGCGCTTTTGCAAACAAGTCCTGATGTTCATCTCACTTAACCCATCTGACTACAGATCAGAAGGTTCTATCCACTGCACCATTGGCCCCTCCGAAGATGCTAATCTCACTTAGATTCAGCACAGTACCAGGTACTTAGTAGGTGCTCAAAAACCAGAATAAAAAGTGGGGTTTTGTTTTGTTTAAAAAGTTTAGTCTAGATTCATACCTTCATAAACTGTAAAGCGCTTCTGCCACCTGTCCTCCTGGGAGCTCTGAGGGCATGGTCTCCTGGGAGTGGGTCCCAGCAACCCTGGGCTGTTCTGGGCTCCTGCGGCCAGCCAGGAGCCTATGGGAGGTTTCAGCTGGACCCTGGCCACATTGCATAGGTTCTTGTTTTATCAGAGAAATCTCTCTGCTGCACTGGGACCCTTGAGGTCCTCAGGGATAGCGTGAGGTGAGGGTACCAAAGCCAGGGGGAGGCGCCCAGGCTGCTGCTGCTGCGGAGAGCCCGAGCCTTCAGGAAGCCAGGACACCGCAGGGACAGGCAAGAAAAGGCAGGGAGAAGCTTATGGGTTTTTAGTGCTGGCTATGGAAACACTTTCTACTCCTGGTGGATAAATACATGGGTCAGTCTATGCGCCGACATGTGAATGCGTGCTCTTTAAAGGAATCATTTGAGGTGGGAACTTTAATTTACTTGAGCAGGGGTGTCCGTGGAACTATGAAAGAAAGATCCGCAGACCCCGTCACCACCACAAATAGCTACAACTCCGCTACAACAGCATGCATGACAACTGCTTTTTTTTTTTAGCTCTGATCACTGCACTGCATCACTTTCCTTACGAGGCTTCTGCGGGGCTTATGGTTTTAGAGGTCATTTTCCCACCTTTCCCTCAAGCATCTATGTTGTGGCATATACATCATCTATACATGGCATATACAAGCATCTGTAACACTCTTCTGTTTTCAGATGCACAATCTGAGGCTCAGAAAGGCATGGTCTAAGGCAAGTAAGTGGTGGAGGTGGTGTCAGAAATCAGGTCAGTGACCCCACGGTGGCTGGCCCTCCCCTTGCGGGTCTCTGACAACACTGTCTGGGGCTTTCAGAGCAGAAACCCGTGGGAAGCTCAGCTGTTCCGCTGGGTACTCCTGCCCCCTGGCTGGACAGATACCCCAGAAGGCAATAGGGTGCATTCCCCCAGGCATGTGCCCTGATGGCTCTTTGGCAGAAAGGATGGTCAGGAGGCCCTGGACGCTGCTCCCGGCCTGGTCTTCTGGGAGCTCCGCCAGCAAGCCAGGGTGGGGAATGGCTCGTCCCTCCTCTCCCCCTGCCGCTGTGATTCTGTTGATCTGGAGAAGGATGTTCCACATTTTTAAAGTCTCTATTTCCCATCCCTCCGCCAAGGAGTGAGGCATGGTACACCGACTTCAGTTCTCCTAGCTATTCTGCCACTGATGGGAGGAGGGCAGAGATTCTTTCTACCAAGGAGCCAGGAGGATGCCCCATCACTGCTCCTGGGAGCCCCAGATGTGGTGCTGAGTCCCCAGGGCCTGCCCTCCCTCGGCTCTTGGTGGCAGCAAAAGGCCAAGTAACATTCTTGAAACCCCCAATTTCACCTCTTGTTTTCAAACTGACTCCACTGTCTCAGAGGAAACCGACCTTGACCCTGACGCTGGAGGCACAGACATGCCCGAACCCCCCCTTTGCTGCCCCATCCCCTACCTCCCCCTTGACGTACACTTGGTGTCTCAGGGATAAAACAGACCAAAGGAGTTCTCATCGTGTCAGTTCTTAGCGCAGTCTCAACCTGTCTCTCAAGGCCTCATAGCTCAGGGGAGCCCCGCGTCTCTCAGTGTGGAGCGCTCGCCACGTCAGCTCCAAAGGACAGGGCTTGCTTACTGACAGCAGCACCTAGGAAAGCCTCTCTCTTTCAAACCCTACCTTCCCAGGCCTTCAGGATGGCTAGCACCGTTGTTCTCCATGTTCTTACTAAAATACATCACCCCTGTGTTCTTTCCTGTCTGAGTAACTCATAGGTTGCAAAAACTGTAATTTCCTGGGATCTGTTTTAAATGCCCTTTGCTGGCAGATGTGGGCTCAGCAGGAGTTCTCTGTAATTTTCCAGCCTCCTAAATGGCCCCCCTGTAGCTAACATGTACCACGCACCGAACATAACTCACCGGCTTTCCACCCCGCCCCAGACGACCCAATTACTCACTCACAGAGTCTTCAGCAGGGCCCTCCTGGGGGTCCCTGGCTAGGTCCTGGGCGGGGGTGGGTGGATGCAGTCATGCTTCTGACAAACTACAGCACATCCTCTCCAAGAAACACTACGTATCCAACAACAGGGATGCTTGAAAAGTTTATTTCTACATCATATATCACTATATAAAAAGCAGGACCCCAAATTTTTGTCTAGAAAAAGGCTTGTAGTGATTCTATTTTAGTGGTGAAAACGTGGGGATTTTTTTTCCCCTTTCACTTCTTTTTCCAGAATTCTAATGAGCATGTATTATCTTAATGAATTACAGACAGCTCATTTTGTCATTATTTTTTAAAGTCAGGGTGTGACAGCGTGGTGGGGCGGGAAGTCACACACCTGTGAGAAGATAAGGCAGTGAGGGGTCGGGTGGGTGGTCAGATGATCATAGCAGAAGTGAAGTGAATAAAGAGGGTTGGTGAAGCCTGCATTATCAGGGTGGGCTCTGCAGAGGAAGTGGCCCTCGGATAGTGCGTGGACTTGGGGGAAGTGCAGGGGGATGGATGGGAGAGGGTATTCTGGGCAGAGGTAACGTTGTAAGGAGGACCCGGAGGTATGCGGTACCTGGTCTAGCTTGGCTACAGCTAGTGCAGCAAGGGGAACATTAACCCCCTTGGGCTTGGAGGGGTTGGGCCAGTTTGTAGAACCCTGAACTGTAAAGGAGGTTTCCCTGGAGGAAACCAGGGAGGCTGCTGCCAGAGGATGGACCCTTTGGGAGGTCTGGATACAGGCCAATGTCTTTCCCCAATTCAGTCCTTTTTTTTTTTTTTTTTTTGCCACGCCGCACAGCTTGCAGGATCTTAGTTCCCCCACCAGGGATTGAACCCGGGTTCCGGTAGTGAAAGTGCCAAGTCCTAACCACTGGACCATCAGGGAAGTCCCTCAGTCATTTATTAAGTACCTTTCATGTCTCTTAATTCCTCATCATTCAAGCAGCACCAACTTTGCCGCGCAGGGCAGGGTGGGATGGCAGAGACGGTAGGGCCACCTGGGTTAGGATCTCAGTTTGGTCACTTGCTAGCTCTTTGATCTGAGAAAGCCATTTGACTTCTCTTTGCCTCGGTTTCTTCATCTGTAAAGTGTGGGTATGAATGGTACCTACTTCCACAGGAGGTGATGAGGATTGCAGGAGATAAAGTGTGAAAAGCACTTAGCATGGGCCTTAGAATTGTTGAGCATTTGTGCTGTTAGAGAACAAGGAACAGAGTTTCTAAAGATAGGGTGTAAGGAAGAATAGAGAAGAGGAAGGTGGGGATATGAGTACAACCCCAGACTGAATTTCACTAAGCTCCTTTTGTTCTCTTTGGGGAATTAATTTGTTCAGGAGGCCAGCTGGCATTACCTATGTGCTCTTTGGGGGAAGAATCCACCCCCACGTTAATCTCCCAGAGAAAGAGACAACTACAGACCAGACCAGATGGGGAAAAGCTGTAAAGGAAGTAGCACTTAAGGGCCCCCGGAACAGCCCCTCCCCCATTCAAAAACTACCAGTGGCTTCCCAGGGCCTAGAGCCATGGGTCCCAGCCATCTGACTTGGATGCCTATGACTCTGCAATTATGGCAAAGGCGTCTGGATTGATTTGTTCAAGTGAGTCTTGTTCTCAGCTGTTGTAACTTTCTCCTACATCCTTGTGCTATTGGTGTCCAAACGTATGTAAATGGTTTTACGATGACGAAAAGATGCATTTAAAAGTGGTATTGAATTAGTTCAGAGGAATTTGTGTGTCAATATATATTTCCCCTATTAATGAATGGATACTGGAAGTATATGTGACTCCTGTCAGACAGGTTCTGTAAAAATATCTCTAGCTTTTAAAGTGATCCTCACACCTAAAATGGCTGGGAGACTTCTGATTTAAAATGATCATCTCATCACCTGAATGTATCTACTCTCCCTCCCAAGAATCTATGAAAATGATGGTAAAGGGATGTAAAGGCTCAGACACTGAGAAGGGGGAGGGAGATTCCCAGTGGATGAGGAATTTAAACAGACTTTGTTCGGGAAGGTGCACGGCAGGTGAGAGTGGTGACTGGTGAAGGTGACTGCAGCTCAGAGAGGACGATAGCCAAGGAGGGGAGGGAGATGAACTGTCCCAAAGAGCCCTGGGGAGACTTGGGTCTGGGCAACACCACACAGATAATGGCTGGCTGCTCACCCACTGACCTATAGAGAGGCTGGAGTCCACAAGCCCCACCTGTGCACACTGAGTTTCCAGTCAGGGTTTCGATTCTAATTCTTAAATGTGGGTGGACAGCCACAGTTCCGACATCTGAGGAAAGCCTGGGACCTCTCCCTCTAGCTCAGTCCTTCCTTCATCTTCAAGACCAGTAAGCCTCCATCTTCTCTTCTGGGTCCCATGAGCATGCCCTAGGACTCCGTGGTTCCAACCCTGGCTGTATATTGGAGTTACCTGAGGAGTTTAACAAAATATGAATTCCTAAGCCCCACCCCTGGAGAGTATGATGCAGCTGAATTGGCAGGGTGTGTGTGGGGGGTGATCAAGCCTTTTAAAAGCTCCCCAGGTAATTTTAATCTGCAGCCAGGGTTGAGAACCACTGTCCTAGCTGATATTTGGTAGGGCTTTAAAACACTTAGAAGAGTGGTTCTCATCCCTGCCTGTACATTAGAATCACCTGAAGAACTTTAAAAACTATCAATTCCCAGGACTGACCCCAGAGATTCTGATTGAATTGGCCTAAGGTCAGGTCTGAACATTGATTTTTTTTTTTTTTAAGTTTCTTAAGTGACTTTAATATTGCTGCAGCCAGCGTTAAGAACCAGTGGTCCATAGACTCACAAATCCTAAATCTGCATCTCAGTCCCAACTGCCTAAATGAAATCCAATTTGAAGTCTGAGAGACATCTCAAAATAAATATTTTTAGGACTTCCCTGGTGGCGCAGTGGTTGAGAGTCCACCTGCCGATGCAGGGGACACGGGTTCGTGCCCCGGTCCAGGAAGATCCCACACACCGTGGAGCGGCTGGGCCCGTGAGCCATGGCCACTGAGCCTGCACGTCCGGAGCCTGTGCTCCGCAACGGGAGAGGCCACAACAGTGAGAGGCCCGCGTACCGCAAAAAAAAAAAAAAAAAAAAAAAAAAAATTTTAACTGAGCTCTTCTCATCTCCCTCTCAACCACCCCCTCCTTAGTTCTATTAAAGCTTCCCTTATCTCAGTAAATGACAAGTCCATCCTTCCAGTTGTTAAGGTCAAAAATCTTAGAGTCCTTTTTGATTCTTTATCTCATACTCTACATCTGATCTATTAGCAAATCCTGCTGCTCTACCTTCAAAATATAACCAGAATCTAACCACTGGTTTTTGCTTCAGGCCATGAGGGAATAACTGGATCCAGATTTCTTTCCCAACATAAACAACTAGGAAACTGAACAAAATTTATGACATAATTATTTTCAGACACTGGAAAAGAGGTAGTACAAGGTTATGGTTCCTGAGAGAGAGGGAAACAAACAAGGTGAGACCTTTGATTGCCCTGGTTTTCTGCCTGGAGGCAATTTTCAGGCAACAGTAGAGGGAGGGGAGATCCAGAACCCAGCAGTCTCATGCAATTGAGAAACAGAGATTTGAGTTCAAGGAGGACAAGGCAGCTTCAAAAAAAAGGCAGACTTGCAGGGTAGCAAACGGGAGCGGAAGGCACTACCAAGAGAAAGAGCTCCAGAAATCTGTGCAGGGGCTCCCCTGAGTATTTGGCTGAATAACAGTCTGTGCACGTATAGGGTGAAACCAAGGGAGAAAAAAAAAACAACTTCCAGGAAAGAACAATTGCCAAAGAGCTGTAAGCCAAATAATTCCCAGAATTCTCATAGAGCCAGGAATCACCTGAGTTCCCATCAGCCAGGGTGGAGAGGTTTCAGTGAATACACAAAGCATTCCAGAGAGCCCCAGAAAGGTTATGCCTGATACTGTGGCTAAATTAGTCCCAGAGAAAAGGCTCTTTGAGACCTGACTTTAAAAAGCTTAAAAACAAGTCTGGAAAAGATCACACTTATCTCTGAGAAGCTTAACTGTCTGCCATAACAGAGTCCGGCCCTGTTTAAAGGAAGACAACATAATCAAGCATCAAAAATGTAAAACTCACAATGTTCTGGTCTCTAATAAAAATGTATCAGACATGCAAAGAAGAAGGAACATGTAATCCACAAACAAGAGAAAAATCTGTCAACAGAAACAGAACCAGGAATGGCAGAGATTAGGGAATGAGCAAAGACATTTAAACAGCTGTTATAAATATATTAACTATGCTCAAGGATTTGAAGAAAAAGATGAACGTAATGAGGAGAGAAATGGAAAAAAAGTTTAAAAGAACTAAGTGGAACTTCTAGAGATAAAGAATATAATATGTGAAATAAAAATTTCACTGGATAGGATTTACAGTAGATTAGACACTGCAGAAAAAAAAGATTGAACTTGAAGACCTAGCAATAAAAACTATTCAAAATGAAGTACAGTGAGGGGGAAAAAAGACTGAAAAACAAAAAAGAAATCAAAGATAAAGAGCCTCAGTTACCTGTGAAACAATATCGGTGGTCTAACATATGTGTAACTGGAGTCCGAACAAGAGATGGTGAGGGGTAAAAAAAAAAGACTATTTGAAGAAATAATGGTCAAAATTTTTTCAAAGTTAATAAAATTTATAAACACACAGCTCCAAGAAATTCAATAAGCCCCAAGTAGGATAAACACACGCACGAAAACTGTACTGAGGCACATCAAAATTGCTGACGGAACTACCTGGAGGTCCAGTGGTTAGGACTCCACTCTTCCACTGCAAGGGGGTGCAGGTTTGATCCCTGGTTGGGGAACTAAGATCCCACAAGCCATGCTGCATGGCTAAATAAATAAATATTTTTTTTAAAAAGCAAAAAACAAACAAACAAAAAAACCCAACCAAATTGCTGAAAATCAGGGAATGAAGAGAAAATCTGAAAAGCAGCCAGAGGAAAAAAGGCATGTTACTTACATGTAAACAAAGATAAAAATCACAGACTTCTTGTCAGAAACGTGCAAGCCAGGAAACAACCTTCTAAATGCTGAAATTAAAACAAAAAAACAAGGGACATCCCTGGCAGTCCAGTGGTTAAGACTCCGCACTTTCACTGCAGGGGGCATGGTTTGATCCCTGGTCGGGGAACTAAGATCCCGCATGCCATGCAGCCAAAAAAACCCCAAAACAAAACAAAAAAACAGCCATTCAACCTAGATTTCTACACCCAGTGAATATATGTTTTCTGAAAGATATTCTGAAAGATCTAATCACTTTTCTCTGACACTGCTCATCACACTCTTGTCCAAGTCACCATGATATCTCACCTAAAATATTTCAAAAGCCTCCTAACTTGTTTGCATGCTTCTATACTTGCTCCCCTACACATATAAGGTTATCTCACTCCTCTTCTCACAACCTTCTAATGGCTCCCATTTTACTCAGAGTAAAATCTGAAGGCCTGGCCATGGGCCACAGACCCTACATGATGTAGTCCTTGGCTATTGTTCTGACTTCACATCCTAACACTCTCCCACTTGACCTTCCTTCAAACACTACTCCAGCCACACTGGCCTCCTTGCTGCTCCTCCAGTAAACCATGCAAGCTCCTACTTAAGGACCTTGCACTTGCTGGAATACTCTTCCTCCAAGTAGCCACATGGTTTGCTCCCTTGCTTCACTCCATGTCTTTGCTCAAGAGTCATGTCATCAGAGACCCTTTTAGATTACCCTATCAGAAAAAGCACCCCTCTTCCATCACTCTTCATTCTGTTACCTTTTTTTTTTTTTTTGCGGTAGGCGGGCCTCTCACTGTTGTGGCCTCTCCCCTTGCAGAGCACAGGCTCCGGACGCGCAGGCTCAGCAGCCATGTCTCACGGGCCTAGCCGCTCTGCGGCATGTGGGATCTTCCCAGACCGGGGCACGAACCCGTGTCCCCTGCATCGGCAGGCGGACTCAACCACTGCGCCACCAGGGAAGCCCTACCTTTTTTTTTTCAGTAGCATTTATCACTGTCTGACACTTACTTATTTGTTGACTGACTGCCTTCCCCAACTAGAATGTTAGCTCCATATAGCAGGGACTTTGCTTATTCACTTTTGTACACAAAATGTGAAATCAGTGACACACACATGTACACACACGCACTGCATCCATACCTCAAGTTTGTTCTAGACTCCTTGATACATAAAAACATTTTGGTGCCAGTTCAGGGGAAGGCAAGCCATTGGTTTAAAGTTCAACTCTAACCACAGGCTGCCCTGCACATAGCTCAAAGGGCCTGGGAGGAGCTCTAAATGACATGTGTGTCACTTCAGTAGCACCACTCTGTGGCTGGAAACCCTGGAAAAATTACAAGGGAGAACAGCCAGTGCCTTGCAGATGCTGGCTCATTCATTCACACGGAGAAGTGGGCCTCTCTCTGCTGGGTCTGCATCAGCTCTTTCCTCTCTGCTCAGCCCTGGGGAGAAGGGAGGGTCAGGAGCTGGGATAGAATTAATCAGAGTACTCAGCACCAAGTTGAAGCTAGAGTGCCCTTCAGCCATAAACAGCTATAAAAGAAGAAAAACTTTTATGGAAAAACATTAAAAAATATGTAAACCAGGGATTTAGAAGAAGGTGAAGGTGATTTCTAGGGACAAAGACGACATGAATTAAGGTCATTGCTACACCCCAACCTCCATTGCATTCAGGCCATCCTCTCCCAGTGTCTTTCTCACCTGCAGGGCACAGGAGGCTGCCCTCAGCAACCTCTGAGCAGGGAGGGGAGGGCTGCCCTGCTGAACCCAGCTTTGGAGGAGGGGCTTTCTCCCCCAGCCTCAGCCTGACTTCACTTCCCACCTCCTGTGCACCTGCAGTATCCTCATCCCCCTTCCTCCCATTATTAGACGTGCACACAAATCTCTGGATGCATCACAGAGATCCCCAGGCCCACGGTCAGCCCCTTTCCCTGGATCTTCATGTGTGATCTTGATGTCAAGAAATGGGGGAGGAACAGAGAGTGAGAGCCAAGATTAGTGGGGGTCACATTGAGTCCTGGTGAGGGCTGGTCACTAGATCCTGCCCTTTGGCTCCTGAGAACATCTCTCGCACCTTCTCTTCTCCTTTCCAAAGGCCACAGGATGCCCGGCCCCTATCCCTAGCCCTCTCCACCCAAATCACTCTGCACACAAATATTCAGCATAAACACACATAAACAAAACAACAAACATTTACTGACCCTTGGCCTATTATGTGGGGTCCTCCCCACAACCCCATGAGGCAGACATCATGGTGAGAAAGATTTGTACACAGCTGCTAAGTCAAATGTGCCAAATTCTGCTCTTTGCTCAAAGTGTGTACACCGCTGGCTATAAAATTAGAACTTTCAAATATCATGAGCCACTTAGAGCTCATGAAGAAACAATACACATTGGCAATCTTTTGAATGAGTTTGGAATCACACAGCAGTTCAGAGATGATATTACAAACTTAAGGATTTGCCACCTATAGAGATATGTAAGCTCCCCATAAAATGAAGGGGACAGCTCGTAGTGGGCTGATTTAAATGTTCGAAGTGAACAGCCAAAACAAGGGACTTCAAATTATCTGGTTCTTTCCAGGCAGTCTAGAGACCGGCAATTTACACTAACTAGATTGCCTGATTTAATGGCATAACTATATAGTGACTAATCAGCCAGAATCCTCTTCTCAAACACTTATCATCACTTTACACTCTTGCTCAAGAACATGTAATGGCTCCTTATTGCTCCCCATGCCAAGTCTAAGACGTTTCTGCCCAGCTTTCAAGACCCTCTGATATGACCTAAACCTATTAAAGCAGTTTTACCTGTTGCTGGTCCTCAACATGCCTAAGGCAGGCTGGTCCTGACCTCACTCACACTGCTCCCCCAGGCCTACCCTGCAACCTGAGAGGTGGCATCAGACACGCTGGAATGAGCAAAGGATTTGGGGTCCAGCTTTACCACCCACTGTGTGATCTCAGCCAAATTATTAATAAAAACACTAGCTCATATTAGAGTGCTTATTAAATGCCGTGGCCAGATGAAGCACCTACATTCATGGTCTCATACAATTCTCCTAACAACTGTGTGAGATAGGCACTGTTTTATTCCCATTTTATAGATGTTAAAACAGAAGCTTTGGAAGTTTGTTCATTTGTTCAACAAACACCAAGTGCTGTGCTGTGCGCTGGGAATATAACAGTGGGTGAGGAGACGAGACCCCTGTTCTCATGGAGCAGGGAGTGGCTAGAGGTCAGGCAACAAACAAGTAAATACAGGAACTGGATGTTTAGGAAAGTGGTACACGCTCTAATAAGACTGTAGTGTGATGGACAGCGGCTGGGGGTGAGTGGGGGATACTATTATTATCAGGTAGTTAAAGAAGGCTCCTCAAGGGGTGACATTTCAGTTTTAGATATTGAGGCTTGAATGTGGTTGAGAAGTCAGCCATGCCAAGACCCAGGGAGCTGAACTCCCAGGAGCAGGAACAGCAAAGGCAAATGCCCTGAGGTCTAATAAGTCCAGTCTGGACACCATAATGAGTTGAGCAAAGGGGAGAGCAGTACCAGTGAGGCTGAGAGGAGGCAGGGCCAGGTCACACAGGGCCTTGCATGTCATGGTGAGGAGTCAGATTTCCTGCAATGGGGAATCACTGGCGGGTTTCAAATAAGGGAAGAGCTTGACTGATGTATACTTTTAAAGACCTCTTTGGCTGCTGTGTGGAGAAGAGGTTGTCAAGAGGCAGAAAGGAAGCTGGAGGATTGGTTAGGAGACTGATTTAGTTGCCCCAGCAACATACAGTGGTTTTGATCAGAGTAGACCAGTAGTGATGGGCACAGAGACAGGGGATGAAATTGGAATGTATTTTACAGATTGAGCTGACAGGATTTGATGATGAATATGGAAAATTAGAGAGAGAGAGGAATCAGGACAGCTCTTCACGATGGTGCCATTTATTGAGATGAGGAAGACTGGAACAAAGCAGAAACCAACAGTTCTATTTTGGTCTTTTTAAGTTTTAATACATATTAGAAATCCACGTGGAAATGTCAAGTTGGCCCGTGGACCTATGGTCTTGAAGCATAGTGTGGAAGATTGGGGTTATTCTTCTGGAAGTCATCAGCAGATAGGTGGGCTTTAAAGCCATGGGGTGTGAAGGGGATCAGAGGATGTGACCCCAAAATATGCAACTTTGGCATAAGGATTATTTTGAGCTGGAGGCAATAGAGAAACAGCAGACTCAGGAAAAGCTCTCTACCCTTCCCCTATCTGCCCAAAGGTAGGGTATAAATTTTCCTTTGTGAAGGTGTCCCCCCGCCTCAACTATACCAGGAAAGAACAACTCTTAATAACCAGAGACACTTCTCACTCCACGACTGCACAAATTGGAGTCTGCACAACAAACCTTACTAAAATAACCCTTACCTTCCTTTCCCCCATATATTTACCTTCTCACAATATACCACTCCTAGAAGCCCAAACCCTTTTGCCTTTGCCTTATCACTTCTCCACAATTTACTGCTTTTTGTTAAAATGGTATATAAGCCTCAGGCTTAACTGCTTCTTTGGATTGTCAGTTCTTTTCTATGAAGCCCGCCATATGCATACATAATAAGACTTTTCTCATGTTAATCTGTTTTTTGTCAGTTTAATTTGCAGTACTCCAGGTATAAAACCTAAGGGCATAGAGGAAAAAAGTTTTCTTCCCCTACAGGTTAAGTGACATTGTCTGGAGAGAGAATCCAGGGAGAAAGGTCTAAGGACTGAATGTGGGGTCCTCTAACAATGAGAGATCACACAAAGGAGGGGATCAGTGAAGGAGACAGGATAGCAGCCAGTGAGGGTCAAGGAGAGCATGATGTCTCAGAAACCAAGAGAAAAGAGGATTTCAAGGAGGAATGGCCAGTGGTATCAAGTATTGCTGAGTTGCTAAGTAAGATGAAGACAGGGAAGTCATCACTGGATTAGCAGAAAGGAGGCCATGGGGGATCTTGTAAGAGCAGACTCAGTGGAAATATGGGGTAGATTCTGGATTGATGTGGATCCAGGGGAGGAAGGGAGATGTTGACTACCCTTTGGAGAAGTTTTCCCGTAAAGAGAAGCAGAGAAATGGGGAGGTAGCTGGAAGGTGATGCAGGGGTCAAGGGAGGGGTCTATTAAGAACAAAGAAAAGACAGCATTTTTGCATGCCAGTGGAGGACAGACTGACAATGTATGGGGAGGGTCATGGCAGAAACAAGTCTTTGAGAAAGTTGGAGGGGATGAGACCCAGTGAAGCAGGCATTTGAAAGTGGACAATCTGTCTGCTATCATAAGGAAGAAGCAGCTCCACATGATGAATGGATTTGCGGTTGTAAAGATGAGAGTCCCTGTCTGATGACTTTTATTTTCTCAGTGAAATGTGAGCAGAGAGTGAGGGCTATGGGAGGCTGGAGGTGGGAAGAAGAGGGATAAGTGGTGAACTGACACAATAGGCAGGTAGTAGGAGGGTCTGCCAGCATGGAGTGTCCGGCTGGTCCCCAGGGTCACTAAAGTTGGAGCAGTCAGCATGTTTGCATGGTTTTCTTCAACCAGGTGTAGCGGCTTGGGTACAGGTAAGGAATAGGTGGAAAGCTGGCATTTTGATGGTACCAAGTTGCGGACAGGGACACAATGCAGGGAGAGAGAGAGAGGCAAGGAAGTTAAGGATGCTTGCAGAGGGAGTGAATCTAAGCTGGATTAGAAAAGAAATGAGGGCCCAGAAAAGATGATGGGAACATAGTAGGGGACTGCCCATTTGGGGTCCAAGGAATACTATATTGGGGCAACAGAGGATGACAGCTGGAAGGATGGGAGGTGGTGATCAGAAGGTGAGCTTTGAAGGCAGTGCAGTTCACTGGTCATAGCAAGGACATGGGTAGAACACAGTACCTGCCAGAGTGGGACAGACAAAAACATTGCTGCAGGTGAGACGGTCAACGAATGTGAGGCCTGGGTCTTGGATGGATCACGCCTGGGAGACTGGAGAGGGGTGAAGAGGAAGGCAGTGAGCCAGACTTCTTCAGTGAATGAACAGGAGATGTTCCCTGGCAACCCCACCAGTGAATGACAGAGCTGAAATGCTAACCCAGGCCGGGGCCCTCAGCACCTGTGCCTAACCACTACACTGCACTGCAAGCTGTCTCTTGGTGTTGCAGATTTCTTCATTCTTAAAATGGAGACACATACAATACCCACCCGCCTGGCTGAACAATGCACATCGAGGAGCTTTTTTTTTTTTCCTTTGCGATACGCGGGCCTCTCACTGTTGTGGCCTCTCCCGTTGCGGAGCACAGGCTCCAGATGCGCAGGCTCAGCGGCCATGGCTCACGGGCCTAGCCGCTCTGCGGCATGTGGGGTCTTCCCGGACCGGGGCACGAACCCACGTCCCCTGCATCGGCAGGCGGACTCTCAACCACTGCGCCACCAGGGAAGCCCATCGAGGAGCTTTATAAGGCACTTTCCGTACATTGGGCATATGCTCCGTCGGCTGGATGGCTCCAGTGAACCTGGGCAGCTCGTCAGGACAAGACACACTACCCACATTAGCTCTTGAAACACCCACTTCTGAATTGCCCACTGGGTCATGTGTATTGCTCACTAATTCGACCAGAAGCCCTTGACTTTAGGCACTGGGCTGCCTCAGGGATTTGGGGTTTGTGTGAAGGTGGCAATGGCAGTAAAGGGGACTTGATGTGGCTGCTGGGTTCCTGACATACTGGCTGCACGTTGCATCTCACTGTAAATGCACTGGTGTGCCTGGCTACATACAGAAGCCCCGGAGTGAATACCTTTGCACATTGAAGCTTTCTTTTACAAAGTGAATCATTATCTGATTTGTAAGTGGAGATTTTCGTATTTTACTTTTTCTTAAACTGGTGCCTAGGTAGAGATGAAAATCTTGGAAACGGCCAATTATTCAAATTTATGTTCTTTCCACAAATATTCGTGGAGCCCCTCCCATGTGCCAAGCCTGATGCCAGGCACTGGGTGATGGAGCAGAGAACAGGAGAGACAGGTTCCTGGGTGCTGGGAGGATCAGGCCCCGCAGTTCACTCAACGTGGGCAGAGTTTTGTGTTTTCCTTTCCCTCTCCGGCCTGGGCTGTCCCTGAAGCTTTTCTGGCAGGTCATGGTGTGAGCAGCTCACCACGAGGTGCTCAGAATTCAGAACGCTTGGCAGCAAGGGAATGAGGTTGTGGCCATTTGGAAAGGATTAGGGAAAAGTCACGCGGAGTGCGATTTGGGGCTTGTGTTTATCTCAATTGTAACTTTCCAGAAAGCTGGGACACCCCATTCCAATAAAAGCTTCCCCAAGTATTTTTAGAGGCATTGTGATGGTGCTGGGCTGTGTGGATAGGGGTGGTTTTCTGGATTTGTGGAATTGCATTTAGTTACTGATAAAACTTCTGTCCAATTTGTGAGCCAACATCTGGTTTCTAAGGGGTGTGCCATGGGCTGGTGATGGAAAAGGTAGAACTATTGAGCCGAGAGGCAGAATTCAGCAGGGCTTCCTTGTGGCTGGAAGCTGCGGCCAAGGCCAGGGCCAGATGGGGGCATCTGGGTCGGTGGGAGAGCTGGGGCCAGAAGCCTGGCCTCATTGTTCAGAACTGAACTTTTCCCACCACTCCTGGGGCTCTGGGGGCTGAGGCTCAGAATTGTCTGGTTTGGTTTCAATCCAGTGATTCTGCCGGGCCCCAGGCAGGGTAGGACAAGGACCCAGCTGACTCAGAGAGCCACGGAGACAGCACTGTCCGCCAGGGGAGCCCCAGCCAGAATGAGCTAGCTGTCTCCTGCACACCTGCCAGGCGGGGAGGGAGACGGGGGTGCTGGGAGGCTCCTGGAGCCCAGCCTGGGCCCAGGTTTTTCCACTCTCTTTTTATTATTTCCAGCAGTCCAAGGTTTTCAGTTACTCACACTCATTTATTCATTCCATCCATTCAACATTGATTAATCGCCTACTTTGTGCCAAGCATTCTGCTCCATGATTTGCAGAAACTACCTCTTTGCTTTTCAATTATCCCCATCTCCATACACGGTGCCCACTTTACAGCAGTCATTCAATGCCTGGCTGCTGCCATATGGCTATTATTGTCATTAACTGCAGCAGTGACAAGCACTACTAAGACAGAGCTCCTGACCTGGAGGAAGGAGAAAGGATACCTATGATGTTCTGGGTCCGGTGCCAGCCTTTACCATACCTTACCCCACTGAACAGAGGCTGGTTTTATTGCCAGGGAAACTGGCATAGAAACAGGTAATGAGCACGTGCCTGGGGGGCAGTAAGAGGGGCTCCAAGAAGGTCTCGCTCTAGTGGCCTCGTTTGAGCTGCGCCTTGAAGTCCAAGTTCACGTGGTGGAAAATGGAGAGAAAGGGAAGAACGTTCCAGGTGGAGAAAACAGCCTGAGCAATGGCCTGGAGGCTGAATGTGCCTGGGGTTCAGGGGTGGGGTGCAGGAGGGATGGCCAGAAGTTAACAGTGGCTAGAGCTGGGGGTGCACCAGCAGGTGCTTGGTTTCATGCCTTCCCTCAATGTCTGGGTGGGTTTGCCTCCAGGACATGACCTTGGACAGTCCTGAGCTGGCCGTGTGCCCAGACTTTCCTGGCTGATGTGCTCAAGTGCAGACATTCTGGTTATTTGCTTTTCTGGTCCCGCCGCTCCGTGGCCACTGCTGCTATCCCGAGTGCAAGGCTGAGGGCCCTCAGCTCATGAGGTCCTTTCTCTGGGCAAGAGCTTGGTGCAATTGGCCCCCAAAGTTCCCATCAACGGCTCCCAGAGTTGTAGTGAGCTCTGTGTGAAGCACCATGCTTTGCCTGCCCGCAGCCTCCCTCAGAAAGGGTGCAGGGTTGTGTAGGATGGAAAGCTCAGTGTAGCCATTGGGGCTACAAGGAGCACAGCACAGCCAAATCCAAATCCCTAAACTGTGCTTGAGCCCTTGCTGACACCACCTCATATTCACCTCTTCTGCCCCCCACCCCCCAGCAGACCCCAGACTGGGCTGTGACTCTTCTCCCTCTGTGGTCGTGCATGGCTCAGGGGCAACAGAAAGGATGCTATACAGTCAGGAGCCCTGAATCCTCTATCCTGCCATTGACTCCCTGCTGTGTGAACCCAGGCAAATCGCTTAACCTCTCTGAGCCTGTTTCTTCATCTGTGAAATGGGATAATAGCATCCTCTTCGCTGTCCCAGGGTTTGGGGGAGGTTCCTGAGTAAACATGGGTAAAAACACAGTAAACGGGCAAGCACGACGTGTGTGTGTGGGGGGGGGTGACAATTAGTGAGACCAGCGATGTTTTGGTCACCCTCTTGCTCCCTGGAACAAAGGCCCTGGCTGCCGGCCTGGTGGAGTCTGGAGGGGGAACATGCTGGCAGGCCCTGCAGCTTCCCCTGTCCTGCCCTAGGACAGGGAATGCTTTTCTACCCAGCAGGGGAGCTGAATAGCCCCAGGGTGAAGGGTACAGAGTAAGGTTTGGGCCTGGGGACCTGGAGCAGCACCTTGGCTCCCACCCAAAATGGGGCTGTTCACCTCAGTGCCATCCAGCAGCCCCCTCCACCCGCAGTCCCAACACCAGAGTCGCCTCAGAGAAGCGTAGTGAGGCCTGGCCTCAGCCCCATCTGGCCTCTCTGCTGGTCTCAGCTCCACGACCTCCCCCTAAGCCCAAGCACTGCCAAGAGGCCTCAGCCCACTAAACCAGGATGGTGGGCAGGGGTGTGGCTCCCCAGGGCCCTCCTCTGGGGGTGAGAAGCAGGGACGTACCGGGGGACAGTGGTCTAAACCACCGCTCAGTCACTTGTTCAGTTATTCACCAAACAGCTTCTTTAAAAAGATCAAAGAGCACACACATGAGGAATTATTAAGACCTTCTAGTTGAGGAACCAAAGAAAGTGCATTTTAAAAAGCACCCTCCCGGGCCAGTTACGTAACAGCGTAGGACAGCAACATGCCCCAGAGACAGCGGCCGATGAGAGGGTGGCAGATGCCACAGTGCAGGGGCAGCTGAGACCCAGAGGGCTGTACGCAGAGTGGTGGGTCGGCGATGAACTGGGCCTCGGTTTCCCCCCGTGCAGGGTGGCAGCCCAGGGCTCACCCAGGAGGCTTGCCCAGTTCTGAGGAGCTGATGCTTTCCAAGGGTTTGCCAGGCACTGCACACGTGGATTAGCTCATTCAACCCTTGTAGGCGCCCGTGGGGTAGGAAGCATTGCTATCCTCACTTTACAGAGGAGGGAACTGAGGTAAGAGGCACATCCTCTCACTGGGAGCACATGGCTTGTCAGTGGCGGAATTGGGACTGGGACCCAGTCTGCAGAGTTGGTGCATTTAGCCTGCACGAAACTGCATCAAAGGATGTGAGCGAATAGCCTTCCCAGATATGAGAACATCAGAGCTGGAAGGGACCCAAGTGACCCTGGCACTCCCTGCTTTTAGGAATGAAGACACTGAGGCCCTGCGTGGTGACGTGTCCTGCCCACAGCCATGCAGTCAGTGAGGGGCAGAGCGGGTCCAGGCTGCCAGTTCCTGACTCACTGCTGCGTCTCTCTTCCCGTGCTATGCCCAGTGCGGTCTGGGAACCAAGAATATGGGCGTCACTGGGAGCTAATGAGGAATGCAGTCTCAGGTCCCACCCAGACCTACTGAACAGAAAGTCCTCTTGCACTTTGACAAGAGCCTGGTGACTTGCATGCACTTTACTGACTGAGAAGCACTGCTCTGTGCTACCCTGCCTTCCTGGTTGGCAATATCTGTTACTGTGAGAATAATGACGTTGTATCCAGACACTGTAAAACTTCAAATTACAAGTTACTGGAAGCTCCATCCTGGAGTCACTTGGGATCTGGGGGAAGTGACAGTGGGTCCCCCAGAGCTTAGTCCTTCACAGGGCCCTGCACACCCATCCTGCTAGTGAGCTTGGGAGCTTAGTCCTGAGCTGGGCTTGCCCAAGCCCAGGGAAGAGGTGACACTCACAGATGGTCCAGAACATCCTCACCAGAGCCACTGGCTGCTACGGTCCCCCAAGAATTAGAGCTGGCGGTTGGCTAGGGAATGGCCTGGTTTAGGACAGGACTTCCTGGGGCCAGAGCCTGACAGCCGTGGTGGCAGCTGCCAAGGGCTGGCTTGGGGTGAGCCAAGGGGCTTCGGTTCTCTCTCACTCTCTACCAGCACCTCTCCTGTATTGTCTCAGTCCCATGGAAAGTCCTTTGTCCTCAGAGCCTCAAGACCCTATGCCTCCCCAAACTTCACCTCGTAGAAACCCTGCCACTGACCCCAGGTGAGATCACAGCCTGAGACTGCCCAGCGCGCCCACCTCAGCCCCACATTCTGGTTGGCTGGCTGGCAGCCCCTGGCCAAGCCCTGGATCCTGGGAAGGTCAGTGGAGCTGGGCAGGAGCAAGGGGAGGGCTAGGAGACTAGGGAAGACCCTGGGCTGGAGCTGTGCACAGGAACACAGTGGCTTTTTGCTCCATCTCACCTCCTCTGAATCTGAGGTCACCACGCAAGGGCACGGAGAGTCCCACTGTAGCTGACGGGGGTGGGAGCCCTGAGCTCCACCTTCGAACGCAGACCTGAGGCTCCCCCACGGCCTTCAGATGCAGCAGGAGCTTCTGCCTGGAGGACCCTCCAAGGCACTCGACTTACTTTGCTGCTCCTCAGATGCCCTACCCCCCTCCCTCCAAGCTCTTCCCCTTTGTCTTTGATGTACTGTTTAACTTTCACCCCTTCCGGGAAGACTGGTATCTGCTCAAAAGAGCCATGGCAGGATCTGGTTCTGTACTTGTCCCATCATTTGCAGGTGTGTGTGTGTGTGTGTGTGTGTGTGTGTGTGTGTGAGAGAGAGAGAGAGAGAGAGAGTGAGTGTGTGTGTGTGTGTGTGTGTGTGTGACACAGACAGATCTTCAGCAGTATTCAGGAAACTTTTCCAAGGCGGCATGAGAGCTCAAGGACCTCAGAGTCCACAGGCAGGTCCTGGGTCAGCACCAGCTCTCAGCAAATGCCCCTCTGACTTGCTGTGCAACCTTGAACAACCTCTCTCCTTCTCTGAACCTATGTAAAATGAGGAACAAGGCTAACTTAACCCTCTTCAGGTTGGTCTTGGAGGAGCACTAGGGCTCCTCAGAGAAGCTTTCAGGGAGTACATGGCATCTAAGGGGAGGTCTGATGGGTGGGGCTCCAGCTCCCCCGTTTTCTGTAATAGGCTGCTTGTTGGCTTTTGTTGACAAAATGGTATAAATGCCTGGGGAAAGTTCTGGAGGATTTTTGTGGTGCTTTCCAGCTGGAATACTCTAGAGGTAGATGTCTGCTCCATGTGGCACAATTCTGGGCCAGTCCGGGCTGGGGTCCTTGGGCACAGTCAGGACCAAAGGGAAGAACCCTCTCCCTCAACTGGCTTGGCCCAGGAGTGGTGGCAGACATCCCTGGGAATGCAGGGGACAGGAAGGAAGAAGGTCCAGGTACCCCGTCTCTGTCTTTGACGGCCGGGCAGCTGCTCCCGTTTTCCTTCCTGCCCTTCTCCACCCATCCAAAATTTCCCAGAGGAAGTGGCTCTCATTAAAGCAAGGGAGGCTGAAGGTGCTTTAGTCACTGACTTGTTCAGGGGTCAGCTCAGCTCCTGGGAGTGAGTGCAATCCTGGAGAAAACCAAGTGAATCTGTGGCCTGTTTCCATGGGGGCAATTGCTGGGTAACTGTCCAGTCTCTTCTAGGCTTTGTAGAGGTTGTAGGCTCAGCTCAGGAGAGATGAGACAGTCCTTCACTCCAAAGGGACTGGCCCCAAGAGCCTTGAAGATGGTAGTGTACCCTGACTATCCATTTCACTGCTGGGAACGCAACTGAAGGAGATATTGCATAAAGAAAAGGCCATCTTCATAAAGATGATCACTGTGGCATTACTCACAACAGCCCCCAAATTGGGAACCACACCCAGCTACACAGAAATAGGGGTAGTAAATTACAGAACATCAGTTAGATAGAATATTATGCACCCATTAAAATTAGTATGTAGAAACATGGAAACAACACTGATAAAAAAATGTTACCAAAAGCAGCTCAGCGCTTGTCAAGTAGTTCCCTTTCTTTTTCCTACAAAAGGTGACAAAGAACTGCAGGGGAACTTGCAAAAATGAAAACAGTTATGTTAGGGCAGAGTATTATGAGTTATTATAATTATTGACTATTTACAATGTGCTGGGTTCAGCGCTGGGTGCTGAGGATGGAGCAGTGAATTAGAATGCATTTCCTTGCTCTCCGTCTACAGCTTCAAATCTAATGATGGATTTTTTCCCCTAAATGTCCTTCAAAGTTGTCATAGCATCATCTTCCAATAAAAAATAGCTGATGAGAGAAATAAGTGAGGAAAGGTACTCCTCTCCTTCTGGGTAATGTATTTCATTCCCGGCATCAGAGCCGCCTCCAGCTGGATTACATACATGTCAGAAGAAAACCGAATGTAAATGTGGGAGTGACATTTCGGACTCATAATGTCTAAGTTTCCTTTGAAGCAAAAACATTTTTAAAACTCCATGTTAAAAAAGAAGTAAAAAGTTAGGACTTGTTACTAATCTTGCAGCTGAATAATTAAGTATGCCTAATTCTGAAAGTAGCAAGCTAAATTATGCAGTGCCAAAAGTGACATCTCTTATACCTACACCATCCCGGCTACAGCGGCATGGTTTTAGCTTTATAGCTAAAATATGCTGCCAGAAAACCTAATAAAATGAAGCAAAAATATTTCTGTTTATATCAAGCTGCCATTTGAGAGAGACTTTTAAATATGTTCTTCCCTATGTGTAAATCTGACAGCAGTTGTATAATTAAAACCCCAGTGGAGAGTTTCCTTTTAATCTTTTCAAAGTAAACCAATAAAACATCCTTTAGGATGTGAAATGATGGATTAATACTCTTTGGATTGTTTGAATATCTTTGAGCTAGGGCCTGACTCCAAGAATACTACTTAGTACTAAAAGAACACCAGCCAGTGTCTTTCTCTTTAGGAGTTCATGTAATCATGGGAGATGCAGATAACAACATGCCAGAGGCGACACATGCATGGTTATGAGTTCTGCTTGTCTTGGATTTTGTTAAATGGAGGGATGAATAAATGGATGTATTTACATTAAAACAAACTTGATTTCAACCCCCTGGGTATATGTCATATAGCATAAATGGCAGAAATAATAATTGCCCAGGATTTCAGTTCAGTGTAAGCAATCAATATGAATAATTTAGACCACAAAGTGGATTTTCATTTTGCTTAAGCTATTCAGACTGACTTTCTATTCAGCCTCAACTACCACTGAACAACCACTGGCAAATCTTCCCACTGGGTCTATGTCGTGTGGACAGTTGCAAATTACCTAGCTCCGGATATGGGCCTTGTTCAAGCCAAATGTCGGGACAAATATTCTACCTCATCATGGTGTTTCATCTAACATGAGTACACACAACCACACCTGAATTTTTCTTCTGTGTCTCCCTCTAGCTGAAGGCCCATTCCTGCCCCTTCTTCCCCTTCCCTACACACACACACACACACACACACACACACACACACACACACGTGCAAAAAAAGGCAGAGAGAAAGTGGCTGCTGTCCTTGGACCAGAATTTACCCGAATGTCTCCTACTTGCTAGCATTTCTGTTACTAACCTTCTTGGTACGGGCTCTTGCCTTCCCAGCTGTCTAAGACTTACCAGATGCTTCTAGTCTGTCTGACCTCTAAGATGTGTCTGATCTTTCAAGTTTTCTCTGGACTTAATCAACTGTTGGCCTGACCAACAGACCAGTCCTTTTGCTCAGCCCTGCTGCAGTGTCCGTCAGACACATACACAGATACACACACACACACCCGTTATTAAATACTTCAGCCTCAAACAGGAATGTGCCCACGAATTATATCAATGAAACTGGTAGAATAAACACTGCATCACTTGGATTCTGGACCCAGCTGAATACATAATGAACTGTGACCTGAGACACGTCCCTTAACACTCTGAGCCCCATGGGATTGGACCCAAGGACCCACCCCCCGTTCCAGTCATCGTTAGTGAGGCTAGCCAAGATGTGGCGCTCACGAACACTGCAATCCAACTGCCCATGTTGGAATATGCTTCAACCTTTTTCTTGTAGAATAAGCTTTAACCTGTCAACATATTAGCACTTGGGGCCTGATATACACAATATATCATATTTATGGGATGAATGAAGAAAGGGTTTTCTACACTGAAGTCTAGTTGAATCATTTAGTTGGGTCTGTACAATACAAGAAAATGTCCACACTGCTGCATGGACCATACACACTGTGATATGCAAATAAAACTGAGTGCATGCTAATTTTCCTCTTCGCTGGATGAGGTGGCAGATAGAGAATACTGACTGCCCATTTTGGATTCAGCTTTGGCTCCCTGAGCTGCAGAATCCATAAAAGCACCAGTAATAATAATTTTCTCTGAAGACTCAGGGCATTTAAGGGAAAGGAACTACATAAACAGAAGTGAAACTGACGTATGTAGGTCTTTACTTAAATCTCATCCAAGTACATTTTGCAAGAGGAGCCTGAAATAAAAATCATGCTACTTCAGGATTCAGCAGAACTTATCTGACAGAAGTGACCATTTTGAACCACTGCCCCAGACCACATCAGCAGGTGGATAACTGACAGAGACCCTGCTACTTGTGTGGCTCTCTTGGCACCTCTGCAAAGGGGCTAGTTCAATGCTGAGCTGTCCACTGGCTGGTTCTGGTCCTGAGTGCAGCTCTTCTCAGAGATAAATATCTCCCTGCAGCAGATTTTGGAAACAATGTGCTGGGTCACTTGTAACACAGCCACCAGCTTCAGCATAGCCTCCTACAATGCTTGCCTACATCCCAACACACAAATCAAGAAAGAGAACATAGTTTCTTTCTGCTTGACTAAAGAACAGCCAGCCAAACACAAATCAAGAAAGAGAACATAGTTTCTTTCTGCTTGACTAAAGAACAGCCAATCCTGCTCGTAGATTAAGGGCTCGGGCTTGGGACAATTTACCAACACCCTGACTTGATTTTGTGCCAAGAACTGACAGAAGCTGTAGAAGCCATGGCTGGGCAGTGAATGAAGGCATTGATGGGAGATCATCAGAAAGGCACAGAGACCACAGGTCACTGGAATGAGGCCCCATTTGGAGAGACTCATGGCCTGTAGGGGAAGGGGACACTGCTACCACCTTTCCCTTAATCTGTGGGTTCCATTAGGAAGCCAAGGTCAGAGCACACAGCTGGGAACGAAAGGCTATGGCTGCCCAGCATGTGCACAGGTTGCCTCTAGGTGAAAGCAAAAGGGTGTGTTTACAAGAGGAAGAGCATAAATCAATAATGAGCTATGAACACATGATGTCATCTCCCAGGACTAAGCATCTTTAGTACTTTTAAAGCACTTAAAAAAAAAGAAAAAAAAACCCTCTAGTTGCTATAGCAACTTGATGCAGCTCTTAAAAGGGGATTTTTTTTAAGGGGGTCATTTTATATCTTCAATCACCATAACAACATGATATAGCTTTTAAATGGTATTTTTATCCAATTTGTGTGTACTTTGGACTTGGGCCACATTTGCCTTTTCTATTTAAAGTCATCAGATCAAACATGACACATGAAAATTCATTGAAAGGAAGCCCTTTCGTAGACTATACATATACACTCAGAGAGCCATCTCTAGCTGCTCATATTCTGCACATGGATGCAGTCTTTCTCTCTGCCTCCCAGCAGCCACCTACAATGGCTTACACTGGTCAGTTAGTCCATTCCCCCGTCTCTAAGCTGGCATACCAATCCAGCCCAGAACCCACCCACAGAAGGCGTGCGGTGCAATCCCTCACCTCTCAGCCCAGTGAATCCAGTCCCCTCCTCCAAAACTACCACCGGGGGATAGTGCTTTGGGGTGACTAGAGGCATGACCAGCCAAGTGCCTTCTTCCACCCTGGGACTGGAAGCAGGAGATGAGACACAAAGTCTTGCCAAAGTGAAAATCTTGTATTTATTCTGCACTCTATACAGTAACGGGAAGAGGTCTGTTTCACGTGACACCCAGGGCCCAGGGAAAGGGGGGGATGGGGAAAGTGGGTGAGAGGAGAATAAAGAGAGGGACAGGGTGGAGTGGGGAGCAGTGATGGCTCCACAGTCTCTACAAGAGAGGCTCAGAGGAGGGGCGAAAGAAATAGGGGGGCTTCGAGGAATAGTTACACAGCATTTTTTGCACAGTTGCAAATCATGAACTATTTTACCAAAAAATAAGAGGAAGGGATGATGGAAAGTATAGAGAAACTACCCCCTGCACCCAAGCTACCCCCTTGGTGCCACTATTGGTTGGAAAAGATAGCAAAGTAACAAAGAAGAGAGGTCAAGAAATTGGAGGGGAAGTTGGAAGTGGGGAGGGGGGAAGTAAGAGGAGAAAACCAGAACCAGAGCGGCTGAAGTCCTATTCTCCAAGTCTAATGAGGTGGTGTAGACTGTAAAAAAAAAAAAAAAAAAAAAAAAAAAAGATGCTAAGGAGATCTAGGGATTCGTCTGGGGAAATGGTCGCCTTCCCCAGGGTAAAAGGGCTGGAGGACTCTGAGGGAAAACGCGTGTAAAAGAAGAAAGGAGAAGAGAAGGGAGATAACAACGCTGTGAGTGGAAAGAGGAAGGGCTTTCCAAATCACCTGGATGAGGAAACCGAGGACTAAGGGGCGTGAGAAATAAGAAGGAAGCAGCAGGCCCCTGATACATGTTCTCCCAAGTCCTTTTTTAGAAGCCAAAACTGAGGCACAAGCTGTTAGGTCACGCAGTTGGCAAGTGCTGGAGCGCGGGCGGCCCCCGGTCTGCCCAGAGCCCGGGTAAGGGTTCTCCCCGTTTGGCCTCTTTGCCAGGCATTCACCGCTGGGTGCGCGCCAGAGATGGGCCTCTCAGGCCACCTCCCGCGCCGAAAGCCAGTAAAGAGGGAGACCGAGCAGGAGGAGGGGGACGGGTGGGGAGGAGAGGGCGAAATGAGAGTAGGCAACGGGGCCTCAGAAGGGAAGAGGGAGCCGAGGGACGCGGCTCGAGCCCCGAGCAGTGGGAAGGGCGGCAGGTGAAAGACGCGGAGAGGAAAGTCGCCCGCTGGGCGCGCCGCTCACCTATGGTCGACACCACGGTGCCCACGAAGTAGAAGGCGCCGGGGAAGTCCCAGCGCGGGCGCAGCGCGTCGGCTCGGACGCCGGCTGCCAGCGCGGCCTCGTAGTGCCGGAGGAAGGCGCGCAGCTCCGGCTCGGCCACTCCGTGCGCCGCGCTGAAGTTGCGCAGCGTGGCGCCCCAGCGCGCCCGCGCCTCCGCCTCGCCCGGGCTCTCGAGCGCCGAGAAGACTGTGGCGCCCGCCACCAGGTAGAGGCCGATGAGCGCCGCCAGCAGCACGAAGCGGCCCGTGTCCTCGTTGAGGTGTGAGCGGCGGCAGCAGCAGCAGCAGCAGGAGGGGCGCGGCAGGCGGCGGCGGCAGCGGCGGGGCGGGGGCCGGGGGCTGCGGGAGGACATGGTCCGGAGCTCAGCCCCGGGGCCGGGGCGGCGCTCGGGGCCCGGGCCGCGACATCCCCCCCGCGGGAGCAGAAACGTGAGGATGGTGACCAGGGGTCGGGGGCCGCCGCGGAGCCCCTCGCCGCCTCCTCCAGGGCCCGGACGGCGGGGCGCCTCCGCCTCCTCCTCGGCGCTCAGGCCGCACACGGGTCCCGCGGCCCTTCGGGCGCCGGAGCTGGGGCGCTCCTCTCTGCGCCCCGACGCCTGGCCGGCTGCCGCGGCTCCTCACCCGCCGCCCTCGGGCGCGGGGGTCTCAAGGTAGGCCCCTGCCGCCTTGTGGCCGGCGTCCACGGGGCCCCGGGCCTCATACTCCTCTCCAGACAGGCCGCGGGCTGCGGGCGGGGCGGGCTGTAGAGCCCGGGCGCCTAGGACAGGGACAGAAGAGCAGGGCACGAAGAGAGACCCCGGACGCGTCCCATGAGACGTTCCCGGCTCAGCGGCTCCCCGGCGCAGGCTCCGTGGGCAGTCCAGCTCCCGCCCCCGGGCTTGAGCTGGCGGCGTCGGCTTCGGAGCCTCGGAACCGAGCTGAGTCCGGGGAAGCGCTCCCTTTCCAGCTCCAGCCGGAGAGCCGCCCGGCACGGAGAGGCGGAGCCACCGGCGCCCGGGGCGGGGTGTTGGGGGGTGGGGAGTAAGGAAGGGAGAGAAGGGGTGGGGAGCTGGGCTGCTGCGACGCCTCCCTGTCGTTCTGGCTGCACTAATGCGGGGCACCGAAGCAGGTGTCCGGACTGCGGTGCTGGCTACCACGCCGCCAGGGAACACCGTCCAGTCCCTCCCTGCGCTTCGGCTCCGGAATCCCTCCCTTCTGTCCAAGCTGCCGCCAAACTTTGCTCAACTTGATGTTGTCCTGCGGTCTCAGGTGCTGGAGGCCGAAAGACGCTAATGCCCTGACACCGGGCTCTCCAGCTCCAGTCCGAAGTTTAAGTTCCCTGTCGCTCGCGTCTTCTTCCTGCATCCATCCACAGCGCCAGGTCTCGGAGGGTTCCTTTGGGGAAAAGATCCCGCTTAGGAGAGGGGAAAGGGCCAGTCGACTCGGGGCGACCGGAGAATGAGGGCGTCTCCTCCCCCTCCCGACCGAGCGGGCGGCCGGCGTCAGCACCGCGGACAGCGCATCGATGCCGCAGCCGCCGGGCGGGCGGCGCTGGGGCTGCGGGGACCCGCGGCGCGGGACGAGCCGGTCACCCTGCTGCGCTGTGCTCCCCCAAACCCCCGGTTTCCCTTTCTACCTCCCTTGTGTCCCCTCAACCCCTAAGGCAGGTGCGGTCGCGGAAGCGGAGTGCTGACAGGGAGGGGACGCTGCGGAATAGAGACGGGGGAGGAGTCAAGAGCGAGTAGAGGACCAAGGTGCCACCGGAGGAGGAAGCGTTCGGGCCCACCGGCTGCTGGATCTCCCTTCGTCACCCCAACCCTCTGACCCTCCGGTCCAGGGCGGGGGACGCTGGATAAGAACCTGGCTGCGGCAGGGTGGGTAGAGGAGGTGCAGGGAGAGCCCACTAGCTGGCTCCCCCGAGGCCGGCGGCGGGAAGGCTGGGTTCTTGAGCGCTGAGGAGGGTGTGTGTGGGGGTGTACATCGTCGCCCCCTCCGCCGCGTGGCCACAGGGAAACACGGTGGGGGGCTCGGCCCCAGCGCGGGAGCTTCTCCGCCTTCCGCGGGCCGCCTTCGCCGGGATCTCTAAGTTCTGTGTCGAGGAACGTCCTTGGTACAGACAGAAAACCGTCCTCTTCTGGCAGCCAGCCCCTTCTCCGTCCGTCCCGCTTCCACAGGAGAGGGGGACCCTGATGATGATGAGACGATACAGATAACAGAAAATGAAGATAATTATGGAGGCTGTGTTTAGCTACGCTAGGTGGGTGAACCGTGACTAAATACAGAACTAGCCCCCCACCCCAAGTCTCGGGCGGTCTGGTCTCCACAGCAGAAAACACTCAAGCTAAGGCCGACCCAAAGTAGTGGCATTGTCAGTCCCCTAAGCGTCAGGGGACTCCAAGTCGTTCCTGAGCAAGCCTCCACCGTTCACTGAGCATTTGAAAGCCTGGAAACCAGGTCCTTCTGACCGCATGCCCCGACCTGGAGACTGGAGGGCAGGGGGTAGGGGTGGGGTTTGGGCAAGAGAGCTGTCCAGAAGCTGAAAGGCATCTGACTTCAGATGTTGCTTTACCCAAACCAGGGCACATCGGAGGCTTGGATCTTCCTAGACGTTCTCCTCCAGTTTATGGACGGAGCCAACTATACTCCCCTTTGTGTTAGGGGGGGTGGCCAATGGGAGAGGATCCACCACTAGCATAGTCAGAACCAGCCTTACTGGTACTGGATGGCATGTGGTTAACTTCGCAGTGGTCTTCTGAGAAAGGGGCAGGGGGAAGCTTTGTGTGAGGGGGAGAACATTTCATCCACTGAGAATATAGAGCCCTCGCCTCCTTTTTCTGGAGCACAGTGGGAGCCTTATGTAAACACAAATTTTTGCCATTACAGACTATTGTTACTATTGGCAAAATGCACTTCAACTACTCTCTTCAAGCCTTTGCCTCCCCTGGGCTCACCACTGGTGTCACCCCAGCCTGTTCCCCCATCCCTACCATACCCCCATCTCTACAAGCCCCTACCATACCCCCATCTGTACAAGCTTGTGCAGGCAGGGAGGACAGTCTAGCCGTGGGCCTCCAGGGCTGGATTCCACTTGACTGGTCAGCTCTGACAGAAGTCCTAGAGTGTCATTCCAGGAGTTGGCCCTGGAGTCTCCAGATGCAGCTGAAGGGCATTGCCAGATCTCTCAGTGGTTTTCTTTGCCCAGACTCCCAGGTCAGGGACAGAGTGCTTTGCTGCAGTGTTCTGTGCCTCTGGACCTGCTCCTTGCCCAGCTGGCAAAGGACCTGCCTTGTCCTCCAGCTTGTTATTCTAGCTTGATTAGTGGCAAACCCCTGGCATCAATCTCAACTGTGAATGACCTAATCAATTTATATAATAGGGAAATGATGAGTTCCCTGAACATAGGCTCGGGTCCTTTGGGGAACCAGTGCCATGATGAATGCTGTTTTTTTGCCCACTGAATCCATATAAGTCACTGGCTTCCAGCTGGCTACCCTCAAAGCTTTTACCTCAGCCCTGAATTGCTGCAACAGCCTCCAAAGAATGGGGGCTTGCTATCACAGATGTGTCCGTGCTTTGGTCTATCCTGCCTGCACCTGCCCATCATTGCCCTGATCATGTCCATTTGATCTGATCCTGTGACTGATGTCCCTAGACGACAGTCTCCAATGGTTCCTTCAAACCTATAAAAATTTAGTCTCAAACACTTGTGGCTGCTATTCAAAGTCCTTGATGATGTGATTCCCAATAAATCATTCTAACCTCACCTTCTACTACTTGCTACTTATCCCCTAAGTACTCCGTACTCGGCCTACTCACCAGCACTTTGCTTATGCTATGGCCCTGCTGGAGTGTCTTCTTCCTTCTCTTCTTCTCCAGCTCTTCATACATGCAGCTCAACTCAGGTTAGAACTTTTTTCTTCCAGAAAACTTTTTCTTTGTAGGATATTTTGACCCAATCACTTTGACTGCCATCATTTCAGCTGTAGATCATTTGATTCTGAATGTCCTCAAGAACTTCAGACAAGACACCAGAGCAGGTACAGCCTCTCTGTGTCTCTGCCTGTCTCTGTCTCTCTCTCTGTCTTTCTGTATTTTGTAAAAAGAAAACACAATGGCAGGAGTGTTAATCAGGAAAATTAGGTAAGGTCAAGTGCAATCAATTGATGATTCCACTCCTAGGTATATGTCCAAGATAAAAGAAAACATACATTCATGCAAAAGCTTGTGTGTGTACGTTCATAGCAGCATTAATCATAAAAGCCAAAAAGTGGAAACAACCCGTATGTCCACCAACTGATGAACAGTTCAGTACAATGTGGTATAACCATACAATGAAATTTTCAGCAATAAAAAGGAATGAAGTACTGATTCATGCTACAACATGAATGAATCTTGAAAGCATTATCCGAAGTGAAAGAGGCCAGTCACAAAAGAGGACATAGTGTATGACTTCATTTGTATGAAATGTCCAGCATAGGAAAATCCATAAAGACATAGTAACTTAGGGGTTGCTTAGGGCTGGGGGATTAAAGAGGAATGGGAGTGACTGCTAATGAGTATGAGATTTCTTTTGAGAGTCATAAAAAATATTCTAAAATTGATTGTGATGATTGCACAGCTCTGTGAATATAGTAAAAAGCTTCAAATTGTACATTTTAAATGTGTGAATTGTAAAAAAAAATACAAATGCAACTAATCAAGCAAATCTTTATTGAAAAAAATGGAAACAGAACTTATCCCAAGAAAAATAATTTCTTTAAAATAAAAAGGAAAAATGGGAAACAGTTTAGCAATATATAATGTCTTTTTTTTTTGTCTCTTGTACCAACTTTTTATTTAAAGTCTATTTTGTCTGATATTAGAATAGCCACTCCATCTTTCGTTTGGTTACTGTTTGCATGGAATATCTTTTCCCATCCCTTCACTTTCAATGTATTTGTGTCTTTGGATGTTAAGTGAGTCTTTGGTAGAAAAAACATAGTTGGATCATGAGACTCTGTCTTGCAACTGAATTTGTTAAGAATGCCTATGATTGTACATCTGCCTCCTGATATATTTCCAAATAATCAATGAATAGATATATTTATTGAGGACCTACCAGCTACAAAACAGTGTGCTATGAACTGTGTGTGTGTGTGTGTGTGTGTGTGTGTGTGTGATGAGCTCTGCTGTTCCTGCAAGAGCTTAAAGCCTGGCTGGGGAGACAAGATATGCATATGGGAAGCAGTAAGGACTATACTACAGCAGATAGAGTTAGGAGCTGACTGTGTGGTACTGATCATGGGAGGTCAGAGAAAGGGGTCTGTGATGAGGGCTGCAAGAGTCCAAAGTTTTGGGTAGCAGGCAGTATGTGGGCTGGTTCTGAGGATGGGTAAGGTTCACATGTACTGGAAGAAAGGGAACATTCCAGCCAGGAGAACTGAGCTGGGTGCAAGAAAGTGAAGCAGGAAAGAGCATATTTTGTTCAAGGAACTGTGGCAAGCAGAGAGTAGATGTGGGTGAGAAGAAAGGGAAGAGTCTCTGTCTTTTATATTCCATGACCTCATTCTCTGACCTCTCAGCCTCTCAATATGACGTTAATGCATGTAATAACTGACGCTGTGAAACTCAAAGATGAATGCTTTCCTTCCAGAGTGAGAATCAGGTATCTAATATAAATGGACTTGGGCTTAATGAAGACAATTTTATGGCAAACTTTTAGTTTCCCCACATATACCACCACATGGGGTTAGCTGTGGTTGCAGAGGAAAAGAGGGACAGATGTGGAACCTATTGGGTAAACAGTCAAGGGCTCTAGTGTTAAAACCTCCCTGGGCTCCAGTTTCCACAACTGTCTCTGCAAAGAATGCACTGTGTCATCTTTATATCAACATGATTCTTAAGGATTAATGAAGTCACTGACACCTGTCTGTTTATAAGGAGCTTGGAAATGAAGCCCAGAATCCTAGGGTGAGGAGTTGTTATGAGGCCACTGGAGACCACTCCTTGCCTCCTAATTTTCTTGTCCAGAAAGCTGTGGGTTTCTTGTCTAAATGTCTCCATGAGTCCTCTCTCACAATGCCAAATCACTTTTTATTAAGAAGTGATTTTTAAATGTCTATTTCAATTCTTTCTTATTTTAAAATCTGATTTTTTGTTCTGTAGGTAAGGCCATACATGTACTGATTTTGTCCCAAATAGATTTTGATATAGCTTTTTAAAGACTATGTAAGTAATGTATCAATAATTTAGAATATTTGGAAGATTCAAAAAACAAAAAAGGAAAAAACAAAAATTACTCCAAATTCCATTCCATTATCCAGAGAGAATTACTATTATCAGTCATTTTAATGACTCTCCTGCCTGCTTGGCTGGCTCTATCTATCTATCTACACATACATATTTAATTTTATTAAAATTATGGGATATGTTACATACCACTTTAAACTTACTCTTTAACATTATAGGTCACTCAAAAAATATTTCAAATATTTCAATTCAAACATATCTGTGGAGCGCCTACTATTATAGGTACCTGGATTGATTAATGATCATGGAGCTTACATTACTTTCATGTTTTTTGAAAATGTGTATATATATATATATATATATATATATATATATATATATATATGGGGGGGGAGAGAGAGAGAGAGAGAGTCATTTGTTGGCATAGTGCCCTTCCAAATGAAGATGTAGCTAAATTTCACATTGGCAGGTATTCCTGGATTTTTAAGGTTCACCCCTCATCCCTTTCTCCTATCTTTTTGCATCATTCTTTAGTTTCCTATTAAAATATCAATAGATGTTTGGGTTTGGCTTGTCAGTGAGACTGCTAGTTCCCACTCAAATCCATTCTCCACCTCTTTTTCTGCAACAGAACACCCATTTTATTTGTGGTGTCAATGTGCCCACTTAAAAGACTATATTTTCAAGCCTCCTCTGTAGTTAGGGGAGACTGTGTTTCTAGCAAAATATTCTAGCAAATATTCTAGTTCTAGCAAAATATTATATGGGACTTTCAGGAAGGCTGAGTAAATGAAGATAATTCCATAGGAAAGGGTGCCCTTTTATCCTCCCACTATTTCTCCTTCCTCAGTCATGCATCCTGCAATGTGGATGTGATAGCTGGGACTCCAGCTGCCATCTTGTATCCTGAGGTGACCTTGAGGAAGGAAGCCACATTGTTGTAGAGCAAGATGATGAAATGAGCTTGCATAACAGAGAAATGCCTACCTCTAGTCTTACATGGGAGAGAATTAGCCTTTATGTATTTAACCCACTTCAGTAATCAAATATCCTGAATATTCAAAAGTTCCTGACTGAAATCAGTCTGAGATGAGACTTTAGACCTTCAAATACTGTGAGACAATCAACAGGCCTGACTCCTGCTTCACATTTTCGCTCTCATCCCCCAATTTCCCCTCTCTCGGGTATCTTATACCTTATGGTCTCACGATGGTTGACTTACCTCTATGTGTGTGTGTGTGTGTGTGTGTGTTTCCACTTTATTCCTACATATTCTTGCAATTGGGGGAGCTGAAATATCAGCAACTTTTCTAATTCAAAAACACTAGGTTACCAGACCCAAAAGCAAAGACAGGGCAGAGGAAGAGGGCACAAGGAGAAAGATGCTTTGGAGTTACCGTAGCTAATATCTCACTGTTTGAATGAGTCATAGGTCTAAGAATATTGAACTGATCTTTAGAGATTCAAGCATTTGTTTTAGCTGGGCAGCTCTTAAAAAAGAGCGTTGAGCCCAAGAAGAGAGAGGAATGGAAGGCAGCATTGGACGCAAGCAGTTTTTGGAAGCAGTTGTTCTTATAACGAAACCATTGTTCAGATTGTTAACTGGGCTGTGGTAGTGAAACATGTGCAAAGACGAGATTTGTTCATTAGACATCAGTTAAAACTCTTGTGCTGAAGATGGATCAAGGCACAGAGCATCATGCTCACCTTAAACAATTGCGAGGGAAATATGCTCTTTCCCTTGCTAATAGCCCAGTAATGAGCCTTGGTGGGTAGAGATATTGGAGGATGGCGTGGGAGTGGGGGTGATGTCTGGAGGATTGATGGAGGTAGCTGTGGGGATGGGGTGGGAAGAAGAATCTTGGGGACCCCTTTCCAGTATTACATAAGTCAATAGGGCTTCTAGGGGCAGCAGTGCTCCTTGTGGATAGAAGATCTTCTCTACAGATAAACATGTGAATGTGATCAGCCTGTCTTCATCCCTCCCTACCCCCTCTTTCCCTCCCTTCTTTCCTTCCTTCCTTCCACCTAGACAACAAATATTTCCGAACCTCTACTCTGTGCCAGGCACTGTGCTACTAAGGATTCTGACTCATTACAGATTATTTTAGGATGGAGTAGGAAGGAGGGTGGAGTGCCACTGGGGTAGTTGGAATCATAGATAAGAAAGCTAAGGCCCAGAGGGACAGTCAGAGGTACTCACATCCCACAGTGCATTTGCAATCTCTGTCCACCCAAAAGCCCACTGGACTGGCTGGGTGTGAAATGGAGTGTATTCTATCTCTGTGTGGTCCTGGAGCCTCCAGCATCCAAGTTCCCTGGAGCTCTTACCACATATGCAGTGCCCAGGGTCCAACCCAGACCTGCAGAATCCCAATATCTAGGGATTGGGCCTGGGAACTTGTGTAGGCCACAGACTTCCCAGGTGAGCCTACTAGACCCTCGAGTTTGTGGAAGTTGGGCTTGGGCCATTGGATCAATTGAAATGGGCCTTACAGGGTCAGAGTCTGGAAATATACTTGACCATAATTCCTGTGTCATGAGGAAAGGTAAAAGAAATGCAAAGCCTGCTCTAGGGCCAGCTTTGCCACTCACTGGCTAGGTGACCTTGGCTAGTTGCCCTCAGCCTACGGGTAATTATTTGAGCCAGACCCAGCAACAAACATCCCATTCCTTGATGCAGAATCATGACTGTGTCCAGGTATCCTGGATACTCAGCTCAGGCACAAAGAGGTGATGTCATTAAAAACCTTTCTTATGAGTAATTCTTAAGAGATACCTCTTCAGAGTTGGAAGACATTCCATTTCTAACCCACACTCTCCTGCCTTGTTGTCAGGGAGGTTCCTGGAAGCCTAGGGACCCAGAGTCAGTCTTTCCCAGGAGCAGTCATGAAAATGTGTCTGTATCATCTCCAGGGCCCCCGAGGATGTCGGCCTGAAGCCCCAGGTTTGCAGGCCCTTCTGTTCAGCCTATTCAGCAGCTCATGCCCTTGTAGTAGAACAGTTGAGAATTGTCAGGAAGAGAGATGAGGGAGAATGAAAAGGGAGACAAAAGGGACCAGCCTGGAAAAGTTTGCCAGAAAAGTTCCAGTCTCCCCAGTTTGCTGAGCCGAGATGAGAGCCCTGAGTAAAAGCACTGTTGTAGATGGATTACAATCTGGGAGGTGCTTTCTCTGTATATGAGCCCTCATTATGTGATGTGTAAAAAGCATAATATACTGTAACCTGGGGTAAAAAGCCAGCGAAGCACTGGCTGGATTCACTCTGGGAGCTACGGCTGCCCTCAGCATTCCTCATAGCAGATTTTATGAGGAGAAAAGCCCAGGTCAGGGTATGGGAAGGCCTACGTGAAAATGCTGGGATTCCAGTGACTCTCTCCTCTCTTCCCACTTCCCCAAAGCAAACTACATCTCAAAGGGCCTCAGGTTCATGGGAAAGATCCCAGGCTCATTTGCTGATTTCTTTTCCATTTTCCAATAAGTATTATGGGGCATCAACTACATGTCAGGTGTGCTGCTAAGTGCCAGCTACAAGAGCCCAAACTGATGTTCTGGCCTTCACACAGCTTCAGGCCACTGGGGAATCACAAATCACAGAAGTAAGTGAGAAATTAACAACGTAACAATACTGTGAGTGAAAGCTGCATGGTTCTGGGAAAATGCGAAGAGGGAGATTTGACCAAACAGGACAGAGATGTGCAGGCCTTGACCAAGAGGAGGACGTGCGAGTGCCAGGGAGCAGCCACACAGAGGGAACAACATGTGCAGAGGCCTCTGGGCAGCTGGGAGGAACTGAGGAAGGGCACTGCGGGTGGGGGGGCGGCGGCCAGCAGGGTCCCCGCCCCTGCAGGGCTCTGGAAGCCCTAGGAGAGTGCCTCAGAGGAAGGGGAAGCCGATGTCACGCTCTAAGCAGAGGGTGCTGGATTCTCAGGTGGCCTCTGATTCTCCCAGGGTCTCATTGTGGGTCAGGGGAGCCTGGTCTGAAGCCCTGACTTTCTCCCTCTCACCTGCCACATCTAGGCAGACACCCAACTCCTGTCCATTCCACCTTAGAAATTGCTCCCAAGTGGACCATCCTTCCTGAGTCCACTGCCACTGCTGTGGTGGGAGTTCTAGCGTTCCTTTGCATGAACTGTTGCCGTCCTCCCAAGTCCTCCACTTGAGAGTCGTCCCTCTGCAATCCACCCTCCCCAGCGGCTTCCTTCCTAAAACACACACTCGGCCTCTCCCTGGCTTGTGCACCTCTGGTGCTTCCCAGAGACTAGAGGAGCAATCCCAGTCTCTTCAGAGCAGCCCTCAAATCTCTGCTCTTTCTGACCTTACCGACCTGCTACCTTGTCTCCTTACTCTCCGGTGTCCCCCTCCCCTCCCTGTACCCCTGATGCTAGAGCTGCAGTTCAAGGAACTTCTCAGCCTTCCTCAAGCACACACGTACCATCTCTACACTATTGCCTCTTCCTGGAATGCCCTTCCTTTTTCTTTACTGGAAACTCCATTTCCTTTGTCAGCACAGCAGTAGACATGTCACCTCCTCTGCCAGGACACCATCAACCACCACCCCCAACCCTAGCAGGAAAATTCGACCGCTACAGGTCTTCCTCCCTGGCTAGGGAGGGCAAACCTCTCTTGAGGGCAAACACTCATACAGTACTGGCCCACAATGGATGCTCAGGAAATGATGAAAGGAAAGACCATATATTATATGATTCCATTTACATGAAATGTCCAGAACAGACAAACCATAGGAGATAGAGAATAGATTACTGATTGCCAGGGGATGGGGGGAGGAGGGAATTGGGAGATATGAGGTTTCTTTTTGGGGTAATGGAAATGTTCTGGAATTAGATAATGGTGATGGTTGCACAATATTGTGAATATACTAAAAACAACACTGAATTATGCACTTTAAAGTGGTTTAAATGGTGAATTTTATGGTCTCTGAATTTTCTCTCAACAAAAAAGTTTGGAAAAGAAATGATAAATGAGTAACGAAACACTTTTTCTTATTTTCTAATTTCCTTTTGTCTCGTATCCTTTCCCTATTCCCTATTCACTTCCCTAATGGCCAATATTTTAATTGAAATGAAGAATTTATCCAATCACCAATCATATCTGAATTATAATAAAATACCAATTGGCAGTGTTGGATCAATGGGGTTTGACTCTTGCGATGTGTCTTTTTCTTGCTCGTGTAGAAACTTTGAAGGGAGAGAAGCTACCTGGTCTGTGTCATCTTCAATACATCCATTGCCCACTTTGCTAAAGACCAAACTTGGACTGGTATCAGTGAAACAAGTTATCATTAGGACTGTTTGTAGTTAGACTGTAACCAAAATAACTTTTCAAAGCCCTTCATGCACATGAGCTCATTGGTTCATCATGAAAATCTTCTGGGGAGGAGTGTCCTTTTGATGGAGAGAGAAATCATGTGTCCTTCCTAGCTCGGGAGTGGCCAGAGTTGCTGAGCTGAGCTCTTCTGACCTGTTGGTCATTTCTGCTGCTGAGAGAGCGAGAATGTGCTGAACATTTTTCTATGTGTGGGTTGTACTTGTTACTCTCGTACTTGTTATTTAAATTGTACTTGTTACTGTTGAGTAATAGCAGCCTCCTTGGGAACATCAGAAAACACTAGAAGGTATAAGATAGAAGATATCACTGCAGTCACTCCAGCAGAGAAAGACAGCAGCAAACCCCAATTAATGAAGTTGCTTATGTTGACTCCACTGCAAACAATTGACTCAAATTCCCGTCTCCAGCCCCAAGAGACCTGAGACACACCATTAAGTGGAAATTACAGCAAACCTCCTTCACCCCAAGATGTCCCAAACACTCTTGTGATTACAGAATTCTCAGCTGAGAAACTTAAGACCTGCTTTACAAAAATGGATTGGGGACCAAGTTAATCTATGAAAACCTTTGTAAATATTTTCCTGTGGATTAATAAGGAAATCCTCACTTATATTACAAAAGAGAATTTCAACCATATTGCAGACAAAATATGTGACTAATTTGTTACAAGCTAACATTTTCTTGGCACATACTATATGCCAAGCACTATTCTAAATGCTTTAGATGTATTAATGCATTTAGTCCTCACAACGACCCTGTAAGATAGGTGTTCCTGTTGTCCCTGTTTTATAGATGGGGAAATTGAGGCACAGAGAAGTCAGGTAATTTGCCCATGGTTACACAACTAGCAGATGGCAGAGCTGGAGTTTGAACCCAGGCAGCCTGGCTCCAAAGTCTATCCAACAAGTGGAGTCCACAGGGCTGTGTGGTTAGTGGGACAGGCAATAAAAAAACATTTTGGCTGAAACATTCTCAGTGGAGGACACAACACACAGGAGTAAATCTACATTTAATAGGATCTCACTGGAGATTAATTTGTGATCGTAAATGCTTTCTGTTGTGCAGTTTGCTTTTTTCCACAGTGAGGGAACAATCTGCCTAGACTATTTTCATGTCTATGAACTGGCAGGTGGGCCAGGTTAAGGGCTTAGGAGCTGATGGGGAACAGAGCGAAGCTAAGTGGGCTGGGCAGTGAACGAGGTGAGGTCAGCCTCCTTATCCAGCTCCCAGCCCCTCCATCCTACTGGGCACTCTCCTGACTATATTCTTCATGTGCCTCCTGTCCTTGCCTCCAGGACACTGGATTCCCTCCCATTTCAGAAAGACTGAAAATCACCTCCCTTGTCCTCTAGAGAGAAGTGCCCTGTTTCTTAGGCAGAGATGGTTAATTAAATTTTCAAGTAAGTAGACAGTGGCTTCCTTAGTTCCCTGACGTGGGGTCAGCACTAATTCTTTAAAAAGAACACTGTAGAAACTCAGCAAATTCTGAATATAAGTTGGATGCTTGCCTGACTTGGGCCCAGACAAAGGGCCTGGTACCCACCTTCTCCTTGCCCCCTCCTTACTTCCTGGGAAGCTCAGCAACTACAGCGTTCCTTCATCCAAGCACAGGATCTGAGGGCGGATGGGAAGTGGGGTCCCTGAGGTGGGTTATTCCCTGCTCCAGAGGATGGAAGCTTTCTGGAGTGAATGCCTGCAGCTGAGTATATTCCTTGGTCAATCATCACCAAGTCTACAGTGGGAGGTTCTAACAGTATGTGCTAAACGAGTTCTGGAAAGGAAGATCCTGGCACGGGCCACAGTGGTTGCAGAAGGAGGTCCGTGAAAGGAGGACTTGGATCCTGTGTGAGTCAAACGACAGCCCCCAGGGAGGGAAGGGGCAGGAAGAAGATAGAGAACTCCTATTAGCTTGCTCTGGTGTAGCTAAGATTGTTAGGTGGTTGAAGAGATGATTCTGGAAAGGTCCACAGGGTCAGTGTGGCTGTGAGAGATACCGGCCATGTTTTCTAATCTGGAATCAGGACACATGGTCTGCTCCAAATGTGGCATTGGGACACATGACTGAAAATCAGGGCTGTGCCAGGGGACCTGAGGCCCGTAGTCAGGTCCACTTACACAGGAATTATTCCTCTTGTGCCGTGTCCTCCAAAAATGTCTCAGCAAGAGGAGAGAGGGATCAGGAATGAGAGAGACAGGAGAAGCCAGGCTCTCTGTGGTCCTAGAGTAGACATCGGTGGTTTCTGCCCACCCAGACTCCACCCAGACTGCCTTTGGAGAACACCTCCTCCCCCTTCACAGTTCTCTGGTCTGGGGGTGGGGGTGCGTAGGCAGGTCCTGTGAGGCTCACCCCCACCCCTGCCACAGGGACAGGCTGAGACCCAGCCTGGCCAAGCAGCACACTCCATCCACCTGCTACAACAAATGAGCAGGCAGATGAGACTTAGACCTGGGACTTTTGGTGGACCCTTTGGGGAAAGCAAAGCTCTCATTCAGTGGGGAACCTTAGCTCTATGGATCACGTCTGAGTGGAGGGTCCAGAAGCCAACACGTGGCCAAGCCTCCCAAGGAGGAAGCAGACTGAGAGATGGAGAGAAAGAGAGACTAAGTCCTGATGAGGTTCTATGAGTGCCTGCCTGGATTATCTGATTACTCAAGCCCACAAATTGCTTTTTTAAACTTTTTTATGTAACCACTTTAAAATGAAGAAATCGGTGGTGTTGAGGATGCTCACGATGTTGTGCGACCACCACCTCTGTGTAGTTTCACTTCCAACACCCCAAAATAAAACCCCATACTCGGGCTTCCCTGGCGGCGCAGTGGTTGAGAGTCCGCCTGCCAATGCAGGGGACACGGGTTCGTGCCCCGGTCCGGGAAGATCCCACATGCCGCGGAGCGGCCGGGCCCGTGAGCCATGGCCGCTGAGCCTGTGCGTCCGGAGCCTGTGCTCCGCAACGGGAGAGGCCACGACAGTGAGAGGCCTGCATACCGCAAAAAAAACAAAAACAAAACAAAACCATACTCATTAAGCAGTTACGCCTCATTCCTCCTCCCCTCAACCCTAGCAAACACCAATCTACTTTCTGTTTCTGTGGATTTACCTACTCATCTAAATGGAATCATACTGGGAGTTCCCTGGCAGTCCAGTGGTTAGGACACTGTGCTTTCACTGCCATGGCCCCAAGTTCAGTCCCTGGTCAGGGAACTAAGATCCCACAAGCCGCAATCTGTGCAGCATGGCAAAAAAAAAAAAAAAAAAAAAGGACTCACACTATGTGTGGCCTTCTGTGACTGGCTTCTTTCATTTGGAATAGTGTGTTTGAGGTTCATCCACATTATAGCTTGATTCAATACTTCATTCCTTTGTAAGGCTGAATAGTGTTCTGTTGTTTGGATGGACCACATTTTGTTTATCCATTCACCTGTTGAGGGACAGTTGGGTTGTTTCCACCTTTTGGCTGCTATGAGTAGCTCCACTACAAACATTCAGGTACAAGTATTTGTTTGAACACCTGTTTTTAATTCTTTTGGGTATATGCCTAGGAGTGGAATTGCTGGGTCATATGGTCTTCTATGTCTAACTTTTTGAGGAATGGCCAGACTCTGTCTCCACAGCGGCTGAACACAAATTCCTTTTCATGACTCCAAGAGACCAGCTGGATGCCAAGGCTGTGCCGTCACTGTCCCCAGGGCCTCCAGCAGGATGGTCCTCACTGGTTTGGAATTGTTCCTGGACTGGTGACTGCAATGGTGCAATTCAACACCCAGGAATGATCACAGCTAAGGAACTCCATCCCATTGCCCCTAAGGCCCCTAAGGAGCCGTGTCTCAGAGCAGCCTTCCTCTTCCGCTGCTGGGAGAAGCACATCTGGGCAATGTCCCTCAGTCCATCTGTCCATGCTTTCTGCCTGGGCAGCCTCCCCCAGAGCAGTGCTGAGAGGTGGCAAGCTGGTTTGGGCTGAATTTCAGGTTGGGTCAAGGCTATAGGATGGTCTGTCTCTTCACAGACCCAGACCTTTGGGGCTGAGTTGGGCGAGGTAACAGCTGCCCACCCAGCATCATGGTGGGAATGCTGGCCTGGGTGACTGTGGAGAGAGCTGAACCCAGGGTGTCAGAGGAGGTCATTGAGAGGACATGACTGCTAGCTGGACCCGGGCAGTCAGAGTCTCCTCACTCCCTCCTCTGTCCTTGGAATGTACATTCTGCCCACCATTCCCACAGTGGGAACTTTTCCAAGAATGCAGCCTTGAGAGAACAATGTGCTATTGAGACTAACTGAACCCAGTTAAAGCCTCTATATAAACTTTCAAGATTTTGGTGGGCAAGTGCAGAGATCTACTCATCTTGTGTCTATTGTAAGACAAGCCTCGTGTGTAAGTTCCCTTGCTTATTAAACCTGCCACCCACCAATCTGGAGTGGTCTGCCTTTTTCTTTGGTTTCTCCTTGCCCCCAGTTTCGATTTCACCCAGGAAGCTCCCAAGTACGTGAACCAACACAGAGCCTGGACACTGAGCTTTATCTGCCACCCGCCCACTATGTGACCTTAAGCAAGTCCTTTTCTCTCTCTGGGTCTCAGCCTCTCAAGTGTCAAATGAGCTGGGTCAATTAAATGATCACACTGACTGTCTTGGGTCTGGGTGACTCCCACCCCACCTTGCTCCCAAGTTTTCTCTTTCTCTCTGAATCTTCATAAAAGTCTAGGATTATTGCTAGGCAGCTGGCCGAAGTCACAGCAATAATCCAGACCTCCTGTTCTGGTGCCTTGTCCCTGCCCTCCATGTGTGCGTATTGGTTTCCTGGAGGACATTTGTTCTTAGCGCTGATGTTTTCCTGCGACTGTTACTCTGCAAGCAGCAGTCCCCCTGCAGAGGGTTGGTGAGCTGTGCTTCCCATAACTAGCCCCTAGTGAGGTCAGAACTCCCTGGGGCTGCGTGAGAAGGCAGCTCCCTTCTTAAATGCTGAGCCCAGAGTAACCAAGTCCAACCTCATCAACAGTGGCTTCTTAAGTGCCCCTTCCCATTCTCTGAGCAGTGTCTAGGGTGTCTCTCTGTTTGTCTGTTTCTCTTTCACACACAGACAAACAGCTGTCACCGACCCTGCCCTGCACATACCAAGTCTCCACTTGAGAATGCCTCTCTCTAATATTATTCTAGTTGAATGTTCACTCTGTTTTACAACATGGATAAGTGTACTTGGCACACCAAAAAAAAAACAAAACACAAAAGCTATAATAGACTTAACTGTTTGTTTCTATTGCTATCATAATAGTAATATTATTATTATTGCCTAAATCTTATAAATCCAATAGATACGAATGACAGCTTCCTAATTGTAGTTGCAAGACTATTTTCAACGCCTAAATATTTTTGAGTTTCCGTATAGAGAATCTAATGCTCTTAAACTGGTCTTTTAAATACGACACGATAGAGGCCAATGCTTGGGCACCCTCTGTCTCTATGGGAGGGGGGCCAGAGTGTGGTCTGAGGAATGTTCTGTTCATATCATGAACCCCTGATTTTTCAAGAGCCAATAAGTTGTTTTCTTTTTTTTTTTTTTTTTTTTTTTTTTTCTTTTTTTTGCGGTATGCGGGCCTCTCACTGTTGTGGCCTCTCCCGTTGCGGAGCACAGGCTCCGGATGCGCAGGCCCAGCGGCCATGGCTCACGGGCCCAGCCGCTCCGCGGCATATGGGATCCTCCCAGACCGGGGCACGAACCCGTATCCCCTGCATCGGCAGGCGGACTCTCAACCACTGCGCCACCAGGGAGGCCCAAGTTGTTTTCTTGAAGGGTGGGTTTCGTGTGATTCCCGAGGCTTCATTGCCCCATCCCTTGATGTCCTCTCAAAGAGTAGAGGTTACAGAGGCTGTAGATGGGATAAGGGTCCTTGACTCTTATCAGGGTCAGCAGCAAGGGGCCTTGGTAATGAAGGGAGGGGGAAGGTGGGCAAGGCCTTCGTAGAGATGGCCAGCACTGGGGCTTCTGCTCAGTACTGCTGATGTTGGCAATGGGATGCAGGTGATGGGTGAGGGCTGGGGTTGTCCGGGGGGTGGCGGGGTGACTAAGTGACCCTTAGGCTGTTCCCCACCCTGAGATCCCAGGCTATGTGAGAAAAGCTCTCTAGAACTGCAGCCCTTGAGGATTTTGTGCCATGTGGCTTCCTCCTGCTCTGGGAGGTGCTCTCAGGCTCCTGTCTCTCAAGCCATCTGCATCTCCCCAGGCAGGGCAGGCGATGTACTGTTCCCCACAGCAGGCAGCCCAGGACAGGCACACACTGTTTAAAAATGGACTCGCTCTTGATTGATTCATTGATTGTGGGTAGCAGTGCCAGGAGTGGACATGTGAGCTGGAGACCCTTTATCCTTATCCCTCTGGTCCATGGCCCTCTGCCACACATCAGAGCAGGATAGAGGCACAGAGAGGGTGAGGCTGTGTGTGTGTGGTGATGGTGGGGGGATGTTTGGGGACATCCGTCCATCCATCAATCCAATCAAATCAGTGCAGGCTCCTCCCTGGGCCCCTCCCTGCTCTCTGTCCCTCAGGCCATGGATAATACGGACTGGCAGGGCCAGTTGGATCTGTACTAAGGGGAAAGGGCTGGCAGAGCCCATCAGCCCCTTTCTTCTCATTTCTCCAGCGAGCAGGGGTCTCTGCCCAGTGGAGAGCCCTCCGATCATGCCAGCCAGGAGTCTGTGTCGCCATTTTGCCTGGGTGAAATAGACAGCTTCCTATGTGGTATGAATTAAGACATGGAAAAGCCTCCAGTGCCACCTGAAATACATTTCTTTTTTGTGCCTGATCTCCTATCATTAGCAGTTCTCACCTTTGAGTTTTAATGGTTTAACTATTTATGGAAAGGGGAGAATGTTACACTTGAAGACCCTTCTCTTCTGCATTGTATTTCTCCTGTGAGAGAAGAGCCCTGGGGTGACACAAATCCCACTCCCCCACCAGGTCTGGGGGTGGAGGCTGGGGGTGGAGGATCCTCAAGTCGGGTGGGTGTGTAGAAGACCAATGGTCTTAACTTCCCTATTTTACTGCGAGTGTCACAGCAGTGTCCGAAGGAGCGGACAGGCAGGGGCAAGGGGGAGGCTTGATGTGAGTGGCTGCTGTGAATTTCAGTTCAACTCAGTCTGGCTGGCTTACTGAATCAATGTTGGGAAAACACAGCACTCTCCTGGGAGGAGAGGTGTTTGGTATAAATAGAAGGTATTATCATTGTGAGGCAACTGGGGGATGTCATGTCGCTCAGTGCAGCTCAAGGCAGCTGTGAGAACCCCAGCTGTGGGCTGCAGGGCTGCCAGCCATCTGCTCTCATTTGCTTGTCCATAGAGAAAGGGCCCTTCCTCCATTCGGAGCTCACCCTCAGGGTGACCTCAGCAAATCTAGAGCCCTCTCTGAGCCCTTTTCCCCTTCTCTGCTGGGCACATTGAGCCACCTCCATTCTCAGGGGGCATATGATGGGGTCCTAACCATGCCCATGAACAGACTATAACAAGGGATTACCACTCTCCACTAAAACTCTGAGCAAGCATCGTGCCTTTCCCCACACACCACCGTGCTCTTTATTTTTCTTATTTTTTTTAATCCTCAGGATTCTCTTTATTTTATTTAATTTTTAAATTTTTATATTTTTGGCCGCATCGCACGGCACGTGGGATCTTATTTCCCCAAGCCGGGATCCAACCAGCGCCCACTGCAGCGGAAGTGCAGAGTCCTAACCACTGGACAGCCAGGGAATTCCCATGCTCTTTTTTTTTCTTTTTTTAAAAATTAATTTTATTTTTGGCTGCATTGGGTCTTCATTGCTGCGTGTGGGCTTTCTCTAGCTGCGGCGAGCGGGGGCTACTCTTCGTTGCGGAGCACAGGTTCTAGGTGCACAGGCTTCAGTAGTTGTGGCTTGCGGGTTCTAGAGCACAGGCTCAGTAGTTGTGGCGCATGGGCTTAGTTGCTCCGAGGCATGTGGGGTGTTCCTGGGCCAAGGCTCGAACCCATGTCCCCTGCATTGGCAGGCGGATTCTTAACCACTGCTCCACCACAGAAGACTCCCTGCTCTTTATTTTTAAGCAGTTTTATTGAGATATAATCTACACACCATACAACTCACCCATTTAAGTGTATAATTCAGTGATCTTAGTTTATTCACAGATATATACAGCCATCACCGCAATTTTAGAACATTTTCATCACCCCAAAAAGAAACTCTGTACCCCTTAACTATCACCCCCCCATCACCCTGTCAACACCCCAAGCAGCAACTCTCCTTCCTATTGCTATTGATTTGCCTAATCTGGACATTTCATATAAATGGAGTCATATAATATGTGGTCTTTTGTGACTGGCTTCTTTTACCTAGCATAATGTTTTCAAGGTTCATCCATGTTGTGGTATGTGGTTCCTTTATATGGCCAAATAATATTTCATTGTATGGATATATTATCTTTTGTTTATTAATTCATCAGTTGGACATTTGGGTTGTTTCTACCTTTTGGTTACTAAGTACATTTTTTGTGTGTGGACATATGTTTTCATTTATCTTGAGAATATACCTAGAAGTGGAATTGTTAGATCATGTGGTACCTCTGTGTTTATTCGTTTGAGGAAACCCACCTTGTTCTTAACAATTGTAAAGCAATTAATTGATTAGTTGGGGCCCTAGGCAATCATTCAACAAATACTTATTTAGCTCTTTCCGTATTCCAAGCACTCTTCTGAAAGTTGGGGAAACAGCAGTATGAATAGAGGTCAGCCAGCTATGTACCTTTACTGCTGTAAGGACTTTGGCTTTTGTTTTAAATAGAATGCAAAGAACTTAAAGGTTTGTTTTTTCCCCCAAAAGGTTTATTGAAGTATAATTTACAAACACTAAACTGCACACATATGAATTGTACAATTTCATTTCTTACATGTGTATATGTCCATGAAACTATCAACACAAGATGGAACATTATCCCCCAAAGTTTCCTTGTGCCCCTTTATAATTTCTCCCTCCTGCCCCTCTCTCCCCACCTACTCCCAGGCTACCACTGATCAAACTACAAATTAGCTGCATTTTCTAGAATGAAACAGCTTGTGCTTTTTTAGTGTGGCTTCTTTCACTTGGCATAATTATTTTGAGGTTTATCTATATTGTTGCTTGTATTAGTAGTTCATTCCTTTTTATTGCTGAATAGTAGTCCATTATATGAATACAAAACAATTTGTTTCTCCATTCCCCAGTTAATGGACATTTGGGGTGTTTCCAGTTTGGAGCTATCACAAGTAAGCTGCTATGAACATTTGTGTACAAATCTTTGAATGGGCATATGCTTTGGTTTCTCCAGAGTAAATATCTACGAGTGGAATATTTACCTTATAAGAAACTAACAAACCATTTTCTAAGTTGATTATAGTATTTTACATTCCCACCAGCAGTGTATGAGAGTTCCAGTTGCTCCACATCTTTTCAGACATTTGGTAGGGTCAGTCTTTTTAATTTTAGCCATTCCAATAGGTGTGTATTGGTATCTCATTGTGATTTTGACTTGCATTTCAAAATGACTAGTGTCGTTGGGCATCTTTTCATGTATTTGCCATCTGTATCCTCTTTGGAGAAGTGTCTGTTCAAATTTTTTGCCAAATTTTAAAAAATGGGTTGCTTATACTCTTATTATTGAATTTTGAGAGTTCATTATATATACTGGATACAAGTCCTTTACCAGATATACAATTTGCAAATATTTTCTCCCAACCTGTAGCTTATCTTTTCATTCTCTTAACAGTATCTTTCAAATAGCAGAAATTCTTAATTTATTTTTTTAAATAAATTTATTAATTTATTTATTTTTGGCTGCTTTGGGTCTTCATTGCTGCGTGTAGGCTTTCTCTAGTTGTGGCGAGCGGGGGCTACTCTTTGTTGTGGTGTGTGGGCTTCTCATTATGGTAGCTTCTCTTGTTGCTGAGCACGGGCTCTAGGCCCATGGGCTTCAGTAGTTGGGGCACGTGGGCTCAGTAGTTGTGGCTCACGGGCTCTAGAGCACAGGCTCAGTGTTGTGGCACATGGGCTTAGTTGCTCCGCGGCACGTGGGATCTTCCCGGACCAGGGCTCGAACCCGTGTCCCCTGCATTAGCAGGCAGATTTTTAACCACTGCGCCACCAGGGAAGCCCAGAAATTCTTAATTTTGATGAAGTCCAATGCATCAGTTTCTTTCTTTTTTGGTTCATACTTTTAGTGTTACATCAAGAAAACTTTGCCTAACCCAAGGCCACAAAGATTTTCTCCTGTTTTCTTTTACAAGTTTTATAATTGGAGGCTTTACCTTTAAGTCTATGATTCACTTTGAATTAGTTTTTGTATATGGTGAGAGGTATGAAGTTCATTCCTTTGCATTTGGCTCTCCAGATGTTCCAACACCATTTGTTGAAAAGACTTTTCTTTCTCCTCTGTATTACCTTTGCACCTTTGCTGAAAAAACACTTGTCCTTTATACCTGGGTCTATTTCTGGACTTTCTATTCTGTGCCATGGATCTATTTGTCTATCTTTATGTTCCTCCAGCTTTATTCTTCTTTTTCAAAGTGGTTTTGGTTATTCCATGTAAATTTTAGAATCAGGTTGTTGATTCTACAAAAGAGCCTTTTAGGATTTTGATTGGGATTTCATTGACTTTAGGGAACAATTTGGGGAGAATTGACATCTTAACAATACTAAGTCTTATGAGCTGTGACCACATTTGTTCATATCTTTGATTGCTCTCAACAATGTTTTGTAGTATTCAGTGTCCAGGTTTCTGCAGGGTAACTGTTTAACTGTGTTCCCACATATCTTAACATGGATTGGTCACCTACTAGGTGAGCTCCAGGTCTGTAGCAATAGACCTGGGGTCACTTGCTGGGAATATGGAGGTGGTTATGAACATATGGTATCGGCAACTGCCCACTTTCCCTGCCAGAGAGTGCCATATGGCTGCTACTTGGGTATTGACAAGCCTTTCTGGCTACCATCCTGCAGACCTGCAAGACCAACCCAAGTGCCTTGGAGCTTCATGCCCAACCCAAGCCTGACACCCAAACCCACAGAAGCAGGATTGAGCCTCTCTTGAAGAAAGCCAGCTCCTTCCTCACCCTCAGCTTTGTGCGTATCCTTCCTGACCTGGGCTCATCATCTCAGATCTGCATATGTCCCTTGAATCATCTTCTTGGACACTACTACTCTCGATAAGTTTTTCAAGGAAAACACCCACAGATGAGAAATAGGTAGATTGGTGCTATTGATGCCAGAAGCCAAGAAGTAGTGGTGTCAGGTGAGTCTGGAGCCCAGAAGAACTTCTGTGGATTCTTCCACTGGGCGTTTCTAAGATTGGTCAGTTCCCTCACTCATGCCCCATCCATTTAAGCTCGTACTGAGTTAAAGCCAGGCCTTGCTTTAAGGTCTCCTTGCTCATCTCCAAATTATTTCTGCATGGGGTGGGATAGATATATCCTCTTATGTCACTGTAGTCATCATACTGCTTGAGCATCATACTGCTCAGATGTTCAAGAACTATCCATGACTCCTCAGTGCCTTCAGAATAAGGTCCAAACTTCCTGGCCTAGTATTCAAGGAAGCCCAACATCTGGTCTTTCTCCACATGCCCCAAATACTCTGTTCCAGTCACACTAGTCTTCTCACTGGCCTCAGATGCTCCCATCTATGAGCCTTTGCTTATTTATGCCCTGTCCTTCCCCTCCCCACTTACCCGTCCAAATCTCACCTCTCAAATCTCAAGTGGATTGATTCAAATCCCATTTTTCTATGAAATGCTACTAACAATTCCAGGTTTAATTAGGGGTTTTATTTTACAACTTGCTTTCACTTTGAGTAGTTTTATTTAAAATACTTAATTATTAACTAATAGTAATTAATAAGAGCTTCCATTTAATGAGAGCCCTGGTATCTATGCCAGACACCACACACACGTCACACACACTTTTTTACATTTTTTGCTTGGTTTATAAATGTTTGTTTTCTTTTATTTTATTTTATTTTTTTTTTGGCGGTACGCGGGCCTCTCACTGTTGTGGCCTCTCCAGTTGTGGAGCACAGGCCCTGGACATGCAGGCTCAGCGGCCATGGTTCACAGACCTAGCCGCTCCGCAGCATGTGGGATCTTCCTGGACCGGGGCACGAACCCATGACCCCTGCTTCGGCAGGCGGACTCTCAACCACTGCGCCACCAAGGAAGCCCAATGTTTGTTTTCTTATAAAAATTTTTTCTGGCTTCCCTGGTGGCGCAGTGGTTAAGAATCTGCCTGCTAATGCAGGGGACCACAAGCCCTGGTCTGGCAAGATCCCACATGCCGCGGAGCAACTAAGCTCGTGTGCCACAACTACTGAGCCTGTGCTCTAGAGCCCGTGTGCCACAACTACTGAAGCCCCCGCGCCTAGAGCCCATGCCCCGCAACAAGAGAAGCCACCGCATTGAGAAGCCTGCGCACCGCAACGAAGAGTAGCCCCCGCTCGCCGCAGCTAGAGAAAGCCCGAGCGTAGCAGCGAAGACCCAATGCAACCAAAAATAAATAAATTGATTAAAAAAAATTTTTTTTTTCAAACTCACACATCAGAAGTCTGGACTCCCAACAACCCTAGTTACAGATGGCGACACGGAGATTGAGAGAGCCTAAGTAACTTGCCCAAGTTCCACAGCAAGTGAGGGTTGTGGGTGAGATTAGAGCCCTGGCCTGTGTCCTTTCCACTCTTGCGCATAGACTCCTATAGCCCTGGAGGACAGGCAGGCCTGAGAGCCTCATGTTACAGAGGAAGGGGATTGAAGGCCAAGAGTTTTTTCCCTTCAAGCCATGCAGGAAATCAGTGGGGCCTTCCATATTTTAAAACATTATGATAAAGTACACATAACATAAAATTTACTATTTTAACCATTTGACAGTGGGCAATTCAGTGGCATTGAGTACACTTCCAAAGCTGTGCAGCCCACATCACCCTTTAGTTCCAACACATTTCATCACCCCGAAGGAAATCCCGTACCTGTTGAGCAGTCACTCTCTCTTACCTCCTGCACTCAGCCCCTCGTAACTGCTAATCTGCTTTCTGCCTATTTGCCTATTCTGAACATTATATAAAAGTGGAATCATATGATTTGCAGCCTTTCCCATCTAGCTTCCTGTTGCTGGGCCCTGTCCTTTAAATGCTGCCATTTGAGACATATGATCTGTGTTGTAGTTTAAAATCATGTGTCGAATGGTTGTATCAAAATGGTATGAGCCCTGACTGGTGGTACACAGCCTGGAGCCCAGGTTTTCTGATCCCGAGTGGCCAGGAAGATGCGTACCCCTGCCTACCCTGGTGCTTTGAGTCTGGCCCACAGCCTTTCACTTCCTCTAATTCAGGAAGCCCTGCCTTCCTGCTTTTCTCCCAGACCCCACTCCCACCCCAAACACACAGCACCTGCCACAGAACTGGGCTGCACGAGCACACGCAGTGCTAGCTGAGCGCAGAGCGTCTGACCTCCTCTGGCACAAAGGGCCCCGCAGGTGCGGCCAGGGACTGCCTCCACGAGCCCAGTCGTGGTCTCTGCTCAGTCTCCTGAGGTCAAGCCATCAGCGTTGAGCATGAGTACCTTCCCCCATGCCCTGTCCTTGTACCCAACCTGAGGTTGTCAGCCCTGGACTGGGGTGTCTGCCCTGCCCTGTATGTGCAGCTGAAAGCAGCTCTCGCCAGCAGCTTGGAGTTTCCTCCTCCTCGCCTGTGACTCCTCAACATGCACACGACAAGCACCAGCGACAGAGGCAAAGACTGATTAATTCCAAGTCTGGGGCTGGCACTGGTACAGACATGGCTAGATACACAAGTGAACGACCGCCGAGGTCTTCTGCTGACTCAGCCCTTGGAGGAGCAGGTGATAAACCCTGGGGCCTTCTGGAGAGCTCTGCCTGCCCAGGCGTGATCGTCTCTTTCAGCTTTCCTACCTGGAAAGCAACTCCCAGCCACTCTTACCAATCTATCTGCTCACTAAGCCAGATGACATTTTGTTACAAGGGATTTTCTGCTCTCAAGGGACCTCCCTCATCAAGTCCAATTTCCTGTCCCTACCTCTGGCGCCTGAATCCCACAGTAGAGGGTCTTTGGGACCGAGTAAAGTCTCTAACAGAGACTCTTTTTACTGCTCCTGGTCTCTGATAGAGGCGGTGCCTGCCAAGGGCTGGCTGCGAGAGTGGTGAGATGTAATCTCCATTTACAAATAAAAACATCGTACTTGATAGGCTGACACAGCTTCCACCCAAGTCTGCCAGCTTCCTCTTCAACTAGATTGCCCTCCCTAAACCCTTCCTTCATAGACATTCCAGAGCCACCTCCAACCCTCGGTATGAGTGAGTTTATTCGGCCTTTCCCTGGGAGGGAGACAGAGATTGCAGGCCTGTTCTAGTTGCTGGGTTTCTGCATCTCAGGCTCTGGGTGTGGGTATGAGGTAAGTTCTTCGCCTATGTCCCACGTGCCTCTGTGTACCTGGAAGCAGGTATGCAGTGAAGAGACACACTGCTTTTCCCCTCTCTTGGGGAGCTGTAAGGCTTGCTTCATGCAGTCAGCACTGGTTTTTGTTTAAGTGGTGTGTGGGTTATGGATTCCACGAGCTGTATGTGGCTGAGGTCTCCCATGCCCCAGTCTGTTCTAAAGGTTTTCCTAGGCCTGGATGGGCTGCTAGTGTATCTCCCCTCTTGCTGTCTTACCCCGAGTGTGACCTAACTGAGATTCAACAGTTTCTTTACTGGGCATTGCGTTTGTTTCCAATCGTTAGGCTGTTATACATGATGCTCCAAGGATCATCTTTGTGTCTGTCGTTGAAATGGCCTCAAAGGGAGCCCGACAAAGACAGGAGGGATTCTCAGAATCCAACTGGGCTTAAATACATTCAAGAGGCGTGGCCCTGCCAGACTGGAAGAGCATGAAAAGAATTCAGAATAGCATTAAGCAGTCACGAGACAAGTTGCAATGGAGTGCAGAAGGAATGGGGGTGGGAGGGAGGCGAGGTGAGGTTTGCATACTCAGACCAACCTTGATAATTAGGGAAGGTGTCATCCAGGGCGCAGGCTGTGAGACCAGCCCATTTGGAGGGAGTGGACTGGGAATCGCAAAGTTTAAGCAGAGCTACAACATAATTGGGCTCAAATTATCCCTGTTGTCATGAGAAAAATGTCCTTATGTGTCTATTGCCCCAGATCTCATGCCCCAACCAAAGATGTGGTGTATGGGTAACTCTGGCCTAGCAAGAAAGTCACCCCAATTTGCTTAGAATGGTAACCCTGATTCCCTTGAAATGATAAAATTATTGTTCCCTTAGTACGTTAGAGTTTTTCACCCAGAGAAGGCTTAGAATTAAGTATGAACATGAAAAAGTAAATAAAAATCCGGGTATTGCTAATTTTTTTATTATTAAATTTAGGAATAATCTATGTATATTTGGTTTTTAAAGTGTTTGTCTAGAGTAACTGATAGATTAGCCCCTTGAGTCCATCTTTCCCTGCCCCTCCCACACAGTGGATTAAAACAATGACAGTCATAATTTTGCTCTCTTCACTCAGGCAAAATTGGGGACTGCCCAATTTCAAAGGGAAGAGAGATAAAGCGCCACTTTTTCGTGGGGAGTGGCATGATTCTGGAAGGGCCTGTGGGACCGGAAATATTGCTGTGGACCTCCACAGCTCCCCAGCTCCCCAGCTTGTCCGGACAGTCCCTTTGAAGCCTTTTAGGTTTTCAGTGGTCGTTTCCTCAAGGTCCCTTTAGCCTCCACCTGGCACCCAGTCCCAATGGCTCATTTGGGGGCTTTATTATGGTAGCATCCTGCTTCCAGGTCCCTCAATCTGTATCAGGTATCTATTGCTGCACAGGAAACCATCCCCAAATGTGGTGCCTTAAAATAACGACAACACTCATTTTTCTCATGAATCTTCAATTTGGGGCAGGACTTGGTGGGAATAGCTCATCTCTTTTTCATTCCGTTCAGCTGAAGCAGCTGGAAGGCTGGGGCCTGGCATCTTCTGGAGGCTTACTCACCCAAATGTCTGGCGATTCATTCCCAGCTGCAGTTAGGCTGAGACCAACAAATCCATCCATACCTTCCCCACGTGGCCTGGGCTCCTCACAACATGGTGGCTGAGTTCCAAGGCCACGTGTCTAGAGAGGGAGAGGCAGATGGAAGCAATATTGCCTTTCATAGCCTAGCCTCATGAATCATACAGCGTCACGTTCACCACATTCTGTGTTGAGGTAGTCACAGAGGCCCACCCGATTTCAAAGGGAGGGGGAGTAGACCCCTGCTCTTGGTGGGGCAGCAGGAAGGTTCTGGAAGCACATGTAGGACCGGAGATGTTGCTGTGGCCGCTTTGGGAAACTACAATCCGCCCTATGTCTGCAGGAGTCTGTCCTTGGCTACGGGCTATCCCAGGGCATACAAGCTCCCAGGTGCTTTCAGCTGGGAATAGTAGTGACCAAAGGGCTGTCTTCTAAGGTAGCCACTGGTGTAGGCCCATGGAAGTTGGGGAGGAGGTGCACAGAAACAATCACGGGGAGGTCTAGGAGCTCGGAGAAGCATATCAACAGCGTCTGTTCCAGGAAAATAAAATACTGATAACTCAGAAGTCAAGGTGAATTATATTCCTATTCCTTGTCTCATGCGGTCACAGGCATCTCAGTTTTTCAGGAAACATTAAGTGACAAAAAAAATATGTGAAGCCAAGATCAGCTAGAGGCTCATTTACAGCCAAGAGTTGGCCTGACCTGGCATGTCCATGTCTCAAATTCTTTTGGTCTCTGACCACTCAAGGGGTGGACCAGTGGCCCTTCCTTAAATCACACTGTTATTCATCCATGGCTTGTTTCGATCCAACGGAGACTGGAAATTAACCATTTTGCTTTTACACATGGTCCTGTATGTGTGCAAAATGAAGAAGCCCTTATCCACTGAACATGTTCTTAAATAAGGTTTTTTTTTTTTTTTGCTTTATAACAAATTTAATCAGTTATACATATACATATGTTTCCATATCCCCTCCCTTTTGCGTCTCCCTCCCACCCTCCCTATCCCACCCCTCCAGGCGGTCACAAAGCACCGAGCTGATCTCCCTGTGCTATGCGGCTGCTTCCCACTAGCTATCTACCTTACGTTTGGTAGTGTATATATGTCCATGCCTCTCTTTCGCTTTGTCACAGCTTACCCTTCCCCGTCCCCATATCCTCAAGTCCATTCTCAGTAGGTCTGTGTCTTTATTCCTGTTTTACCCCTAGGTTCTTCATGCCATTTTTTTTTCTTAAATTCCATATATATGTGTTAGCATACGGTATTTGTCTTTCTCTTTCTGACTTACTTCACTCTGTATGACAGACTCTAGGTCTATCCACCTCATTACAAATAGCTCAGTTTCGTTTCTTTTTATGGCTGTGTAATATTCCATTGTATATATGTGCCACACCTTCTTTATCCATTCATCCGATGATGGACACTTAGGTTGTTTCCATCTCCGGGCTATTGTAAATAGGGCTGCTATGAACATTTTGGTACATGTCTCTTTTTGAATTATGGTTTTCTCAGGGTATATGCCTAGTAGTGGGATTGCTGGGTCATATGGTAGTTCTATTTGTAGTTTTTTAAGGAACCTCCATACCGTTCTCCATAGCGGCTGTACCAATTCACATTCCCACCAGCAGTGCAAGAGTGTTCCCTTTTTTCCACACCCTCTCCAGCATTTATTGTTTCTAGATTTTTTGATGATGGCCATTCTGACTGGTGTGAGATGATATCTCATTGTAGTTTTGATTTGCATTTCTCTAATGAGTAAAGATGTGGAGCATCCTTTCATGTGTTTGTTGGCAGTCTGTATATCTTCTGTGGAGAAATGTCTATTTAGGTCTTCTGCCCATTTTTGGATTGGATTGTTTGTTTTTTTGTAATTGAGCTGCATGAGCTGCTTATAAATTTTGGAGATTAATCCTTTGTCAGTTGCTTCATTTGCAAATATTTTCTCCCATTCTGAGGGTTGTCTTTTGGTCTTGTTTATGGTTTCCTTTGCTGTGCAAAAGCTTTTAAGTTTCATTAGGTCCCATGTGTTTATTTTTGTCTTTATTTCCATTTCTCTAGGAGGTGGGTCAAAAAGGATCTTGCTGTGATTTATGTCATAGAGTGTTCTGCCTATGTTTTCCTCTAAGAGTTTGATAGTGTCTGGCCTTACATTTAGGTCTTTAATCCATTTTGAGCTTATTTTTGTGTATGGTGTTAGGGAGTGATCTAATCTCATACTTTTACATGTCCCTATCCAGTTTTCCCAGCACCACTTATTGAAGAGACTGTCCTTTCTCCACTGTACATTCCTGCCTCCTTTATCAAAGATAAGGTGACCATATGTCCGTGTGTTTATCTCTGGGCTTTCTATCCTGTTCCATTGATCTATCTTTCTGTTTTTGTGCCAGTACCATACTGTCTTGATTACTGTAGCTTTGTAGTATAGTCTGAAGTCAGGGAGCCTGATTCCTCCAGCTCCATTTTTCGTTCTCAAGATTGCTTTGGCTATTCGGGGTCTTTTGTGTTTCCATACAAATTGTGAAATTTTTTGTTCTAGTTCTGTGAAAAATGCCAGTGGTAGTTTGATAGGGATTGCATTGAATCTGTAGATTGCTTTGGGTAGTAGAGTCATTTTCACAATGTTGATTCTTCCAATCCAAGAACATGGTATATCTCTCCATCTATTTGTATCATCTTTAATTTCTTTCATCAGTGTCTTATAATTTTCTGCATACAGGTCTTTTGTCTCCTTAGGTAGGTTTATTCCTAGATATTTTATTCTTTTTGTTGCAATGGTAAATGGGAGTGTTTCCTTGATTTCACTTTCAGATTTTTCATCATTAGTATATAGGAATGCCAGAGATTTCTGTGCATTAATTTTGTATCCTGCTACTTTACCAAATTCATTGATTAGCTCTAGTAGTTTTCTGGTAGCATCTTTAGGATTCTCTATGTATAGTATCATGTCATCTGCAAACAGTGACAGCTTTACTTCTTCTTTTCCAATTTGGATTCCTTTTATTTCATTTTCTTCTCTGATTGCTGTGGCTAAAACTTCCAAAACTATGTTGAATAAGAGTGGTGAGAGTGGGCAACCTTGTCTTGTTCCTGATCTTAGTGGAAATGGTTTCAGTTTTTCACCATTGAGGACGATGCTGGCTGTGGGTTTGTCATATATGGCCTTTATTATGTTGAGGAAAGTTCCCTCTATGCCTACTTTCTGCAGGGTTTTTATCATAAATGGGTGTTGAATTTTGTCGAAAGCTTTCTCTGCATCTATTGAGATGATCATATGGTTTTTCTCCTTCAATTTGTTAATATGGTGTATCACGTTGATTGATTTGCGTATATTGAAGAATCCTTGCATTCCTGGAATAAACCCAACTTGATCATGGTGTATGATCCTTTTAATGTGCTGGTGGCTTCTGTTTGCTAGTATTTTGTTGAGGATTTTTGCATCTATGTTCATCAGTGATATTGGCCTGTAGTTTTCTTTCTTTGTGACATCCTTGTCTGGTTTTGGTATCAAGGTGATGGTGGCCTCGTAGAATGAGTTTGGGAGTGTTCCTCCCTCTGCTATATTTTGGAAGAGTTTGAGAAGGATAGGTGTTAGCTCTTCTCTAAATGCTTGATAGAATTCACCTGTGAAGCCATCTGGTCCTGGGCTTTTGTTTGTTGGAAGATTTTTAATCACAGTTTCAATTTCAGTGCTTGTGATTGGTCTGTTCATATTTTCTATTTCTTCCTGGTTCAGTCTCGGCAGGTTGTGCATTTCTAAGAATTTGTCCATTTCTTCCAGGTTGTCCATTTTATTGGCATAGAGTTGCTTATAGTAGTCTCTCATGATCTTTTGTATTTCTGCAGTGTCAGTTGTTACTTCTCCTTTTTCATTTCTAATTCTATTGATTTGAGTCTTCTCCCTTTTTTTCTTGATGAGTCTGGCTAATGGTTTATCAATTTTGTTTATCTTCTCAAAGAACCAGCTTTTAGTTTTATTGATCTTTGCTATCGTTTCCTTCATTTCTTTTTCATTTATTTCTGATCTGATTTTTATGATTTCTTTCCTTCTGCTAACTTTGGGATGTTTTTGTTCTTCTTTCTCTAATTGCTTTAGGTGCAAGGTTAGGTTGTTTATTCGAGATGTTTCCTGTTTCTTAAGGTGGGATTGTATTGCTATAAACTTCCCTCTTAGAACTGCTTTTGCTGCATCCCATAGGTTTTGGGTCGTCGTGTCTCCATTGTCATTTGTTTCTAGGTATTTTTTAATTTCCTCTTTGATTTCTTCAGTGATCACTTCATTATTAAGTAGTGTATTGTTTAGCCTCCATGTGTTTGTATTTTTTACAGATCTTTTCCTGTAATTGATATCTAGTCTCATAGCATTGTGGTCGGAAAAGATACTTGATACAATTTCAATTTTCTTAAATTTACCAAGGCTTGATTTGTGACCCAAGATATGATCTATCCTGGAGAATGTTCCATGAGCACTTGAGAAAAATGTGTATTCTGTTGTTTTTGGATGGAATGTCCTATATATATCAATTAAGTCCATCTTGTTTAATGTATCATTTAAAGCTTGTGTTTCCTTATTTATTTTCATTTTGGATGATCTGTCCATTGGTGAAAGTGGGGTGTTAAAGTCCCCTACTATGATTGTGTTACTGTCGATTTCTCCTTTTATGGCTGTTAGTATTTGCCTTATGTATTGAGGTGCTCCTATGTTGGGTGCATAAATATTTACAATTGTTATATCTTCTTCTTGGATCGATCCCTTGATCATTAGGTAGTGTCCTTGTTTGTCTCTTCTAGTAGTCTTTATTTTAAAGTTTATTTTGTCTGATATGAGAATTGCTACTCCAGCTTTCTTTTGATTTCCATTTGCATGGAATATCTTTTTCCATCCCCTTACTTTCAATCTGTATGTGTCTCTAGGTCTGAAGTGGGTCTCTTGTAGACAGCATATATATGGGTCTTGTTTTTGTATCCATTCAGCCAATCTGTATCTTTTGGTGGGAGCATTTAGTCCATTTACATTTAAGGTAATTATTGATATGTATGTTCCTATTCCCATTTTCTTAATTGTTTTGGGTTCGTTATTGTACGTCTTTTACTTCTGTTGTGTTTCTTGCCTAGAGAAGTTCCTTTAGCATTTGTTGTAAAGCTGGTTTGGTGGTGCTGAACTCTCTCAGCTTTTGCTTGTCTGTAAACGTTTTAATTTCTCCATCAAATCTGAATGAGATCCTTGCTGGGTAGAGTAATCTTGGTTGCAGGTTTTTCTCCTTCATCACTTTAATTATGTCCTGCCACTCCCTTCTGGCTTGTAGAGTTTCTGCTGAGAGATCAGCTGTTATCCTGATGGGGATTCCCTTGTGTGTTATTTGTTGTTTTTGCCTTGCTGCTTTTAATATGATTTCTTTGTGTTTAATTTTTGACAGTTTGATTAATATGTGTCTTGGCGTATTTCTCCTTGGATTTATTCTGTATGGGACTCTCTGTGCCTCCTGGACTTGATTAACTATTTCCTTTCCCATATCAGGGAAGTTTTCAACTATAATCTCTTCAAATATTTTCTCAGTCCCTTTCTTTTTCTCTTCTTCTTCTGGAACCCCTATAATTCGAATGTTGGTGCGTTTAATGTTGTCCCAGAGGTCTCTGAGACTGTCCTCTGTTCTTTTCATTCTTTTTTCTTTATTTTGCTCTGCAGAAGTTATTTCCACTATTTTATCTTCCACCTCACTTATCCGTTCTTCTGCCTCAGTTATTCTGCTATTGATCCCATCTAGAGTATTTTTTATTTCATGTATTGTGTTTTTAATCGATGCTTGATTCATCTTTAGTTCTTCTAGGTCCTTGTTAACTGTTTCTTGCATTTTGTCTATTCTATTTCCAAGATTTTGGACCTGGGAAATAGAATCTTGGATCATCTTTACCATCATTATTCTGAATTCTTTTTCAGGTAGACTGCCTATTACCTCTTCATTTGTTAGATCTGGTGGGTTTTTATCTTGCTCCTTCTCCTGCTGTGTGTTTTTCTGTCTTCTCATTTTGCTTATCTTACTGTGTTTGGGGTCTCCTTTTTGCAGGCTGCAGGTTCGTAGTTCCCGTTGTTTTTGGTGTCTGTCCCCAGTGGCTAAGGTTGGTTCAGTGGGTTGTGTAGGCTTCCTGGTGGAGGGGACTAGTGCCTGTGTTCTGGTGGATGAGGCTGGATCTTGTCTTTCTGGTGGGCAGGTCCACGTCTGGTGGTGTGTTTTGGGGTGTCTGCGGACTTTTTATGATTTTAGGCCACCTCTCTGCTAATGGGTGGCGTTGTGTTCCTGTCTTGCTAGTTGTTTGGCATAGGGTGTCCAGCACTGTAGCTTGCTGGTCGTTGAGTGAAGCTGGGTGCTGGTGTTGAGATGGAGATCTCTGGAAGATTTTTGCCGTTTGATATTATGTGGAGCTGGGAGGTCTCTTGTGGACCAGTGTCCTGAAGTTGGCTCTCCCACCTCAGAGGCACAGCACTGACTCCAGGCTCCTCAATTTGGGATGACTTGTTGTCTATTCATGTATTCCACAGATGCAGGGTACATCAAGTTGATTGTGGAGCTTTAATCCGCTGCTTCTGAGGCTGCTGGGAGAGGTTTCCCTTTCTCTTCTTTGTTCTCACAGCTCCTGGGTCTCAGCTTTGGATATGGCCCCGCCTCTGCGTGTAGGTCGCCGGAGGGCGTCTGTTCTTCGCTCAGACAGGACAGGGTTAAAGGAGCAGCCGCTTCGGGGACTCTGGCTCACTCAGGCCGGGCGGGAGGGAGGGGCACGGAGTGCGAGGCGAGCCTGCAGCGGCAGAGGTCGGCGTGACGTTGCACCAGCCCGAGGCGCGCCGTGCGTTCTCCCAGGGAAGCCGCCCCTGGATCCCGGGACCCCGGCAGTGGCGGGCTGCACAGGCTCCCGGAAGGGCAGTGTGGGCAGTGACCTGCGCTCACACACAGGCTTCTTGGCGGCAGCAGTAGCCCCAGCGTCCCACGCCCGTCACTGGGCTCCGCGCTTTCAGTCGCGACTCGCGCCCGTCTGTGGAGCCCCTTTAAGCAGCGCTCTTAATCCCCTCTCCTCGCGCACCAGGAAACCAAGAGGGAAGAAAAAGTCTCTTGCCTCTTCGGCAGCTCCAGAGTTTTCCCGGACTCCCTGCTGGCTAGCTGTGGCACATTAGCCTCCTTCACGCTGAGTTCTCGCCGCCAGCCTCAGTCCTCTCTCTGCGCTCTGACCGAAGCCCGAGCCTCAGCTTCCAGCGCTGCGCGCCCCGGCGGGCGAGCAGACAAGCCTCTCGGGCTGGTGAGTGCCGCTCGGCACCGATCCTCTGTGTGGGGATCTCTCCGCTTTGTCCTACCCAGGTATGTGGGGAGTTTCTTGCCTTTTGGGAGGTCTGGGGTCTTCTGCCAGCGTTCAGTAGGTGTTCTGTAGGAGTTGTTCCACGTGTAGCTGTTATTTCTGGTGTATCCGTGGGGAGGAAGGTGATCTCCGCGTCTTACTCTTCCGCCATCTTACCCGGAAGTCGACAACTTTTTTTTTTTTAAATAAGGTTTTGATAATAGCTACCAAAATATATTTATGTTTGTTTGTTTTTTTTAATTTTATTGAAGTATAGTTGTTTTACAATGTTGGGTTAGTGTCTGGTGTACAGCAAAGTGATTCAGTGTACAGCAAAGTGATTCAGTTAGTGTCTGGTGTACAGCAAAGTGATTCAGTGTACAGCAAAGTGATTCAGTACATATTCTTTTTCATATTTTTTCCATTATGGTTTATTACAGGATATTGAATATAGTTCCCTATGCTATACAACAGGACCTTGTTTTATCTATTTTATACATAGTAATTTGTATTTGCTAATCTCAATCTCCTAATTTATCCCGGCCCCACCCCCTTTTCCATTTGCTAACCATAAGTTTGTTTTCTATGTCTGTCTGTTTCTTTTCATAAATAAGTTCATTTGTGTCATATTTTAGATTCCACATACAAGTGATATCATATGGTATTTGTCTTTCTCTTTCTGATTTACTTCACTTGGTATGATAATCCCTAGGTCCATCCATGTTGCTGCAAATGGCATTATTTGAATCTTTTTTATGGCTGAGTAATATTCCATTGTGTATGTATACCACGTCTTCTTTATCCATTCATCTGTGAATGGACGTTTAGGTTGTCTCCATGTCTTGGCTATTGTGAATAGTGCTGCTGTGAACATAGGGGTGCATGCGTCTTTTCAAATTATAGTTTTGTCCGGATATATGCCCAGGAGTGGGATTGCTGGATCATATGGTAACTCTATTTTTAGTTTTTTAGGGAACCTCCATACTGTTCTCCATAGTGACTGCACCAATTTACATTCCCACCAACAGTGTACAAGGGCTCCCTTTTCTCCACACCCTCTCTAGCGTTTGTTATTTGTGGACTTTTTGGTGATGGCCATTCTGACCAGAGTGAGGTGGTACCTCACTGTAGTTTTGATTTGCATTTCTCTAATGGTTAGCGATGTTGAGCATCTTTTCATTACCAAAATATATTTAAAGATCTTTATCGGGCCGCTGAGACTGTAGTGTTTTGGGTATGGTGATGTAGCTTCTCTGAGAAAACAACAAGAAAGACTTTGCTCTAAGGATGAGCAAACATGTTCATGGAAAGTGGGCATGAAATAGCTACAGAACATACTTGTCATCTGCTAATGCCAGGAAGACGGTTTAATGTATTTGTTAGGACAGTGTCATGGAGTAGCCTTTTCCTCTCTAAGATAAGGAGGGTTTTTTTGTGTGTTACATCAAACCTAGAAGTTTTTCTCTTACCGTCAAAACATCACAGGCACTTAGACCCCTCTCACCACCACAGTGTAGCTCTGAGAACGCTCAGAGTAAAAGAGGAAGGTTCACTGAGTGTCCCAGGGGTCCCAGGGAAGCATGGGGCATGTGAGATGCCATTTCCAGACAGAGCAGACATCCTTTGCTCTGTAAAGCAGTCTCTGAAGGAGTCAGCCTGGCTCCAGTTCTGACATTGCGGGGAGAAGAGCCTGCCAAGCTACCTCAGTCCTCTAGGCAACTGACTAGACTGGTCTGAAGAGACACCAGTTTTGGCAGGAACATTTAGGGATCAGCTGCACCACTTACACTGGGCAGTCCACCAGGCAAGCCATGCCCTCACTCCCTTCCAGAAGGACTGTAGCAGGACAGTGGCACTCACATGACCTCATGTAAACATTCAGTCGTATCTCTAGAGACCATGAGTTCCCAGCTGTCTAAGGCCCCAGGCCTGTGGCTGTGACCTCCGAGGCTAGATTCCATCTACTTTGCTCTTCTAAATCAAGACTCTCTCATTCTGATCCATCTTGGAGTCTTTAATGGAGAAAAGTTTTAATACACAAAGTGTCTTCACTCATCTTATCCCAGGCCTCTGTCTCCTTGGAAAAGTAAGGTGCTATCCCCCAACCACAAGAGAAAGCCATTGTAAGGTCTCAAAACACATGTCTGGGCAGCACTGAAGGAGAAGGATAATTATCAGCTCTGGGGAAATAAATACAGCAGGCTCTTCCCATGGATTCCAGGGTGGTGTTCTGCCCAGACCTCCCTCCTTCCTCTTCCTCTTTGGTGGATGGCATGGGAATGAGCAGACCTGCTCTAGGCTTTGCTGCTGGGACTTTTCCTTCAGCAATGGGAAATGCCCCAGATTTGGAGATGGGAGACTTGGAAACTAGCCCCAACTCACCCTTCACTAGCTGTGTACCTGGGGCAAATCCCTTAGCCTCTCTGAGCCTGCTTCCTGCCTAAGCCTGCCTTCCCTTCCTCACAGGGGTGAGGTGGAGGACAGGTGAGATGTGTGGGAAAGAGCTTGGGGAGTTCCAGAACTCTCTGTCCTAATACCAATGGTCATAACTGGTACTGACTCAGCACAAGGTTCCCTGTTTCGGGACGTGGCCCAAGATCTCTGCAGGACCTGGAAGACACAACAGAGTTGAGTGATCCCTCCTGACCACTGGGTTGCCCTGGAGACAGACATTGCAAGGCCTGACTCCCCCGATGCATCCTTTGAACCTCTCAAACATGCAGCCTCTCAGAGCAGGGCTGTGGAAGGGGACGGATGGTGGATACAGTGACAGGAATGGATTCCTCCTGTAACTGGCCACTGACACAGAACACAACAAGTTAGCTTGCAGAATTAATGAAGACCTCAGGGAAAAGCAAGAGTTGGGATGAAATGCCAGCTTCATGCTAAGTTGAGTGTGATCAGTGAACTGGAATCTGTGGCTGCTTTGAACTGACCACACTCCCTCTTCAGCTGCCCAGAGCTTCCACCTACCATGACGAGCTCTCAGGAGAGGCTTGCTCTCAGTCACTTCATCTTTGATGCAAATGGCAGCTGCTTGGCCCTTCTTCAGGTGTCTGCTGTCCTACTGCAGAGTGGGCGGTTTTGGCCCCAGGTTAAGGGCTATCAGCTCCTGACTAGCAGGTTGGAGAGGGTTTTTAGGGGCAGGAGATCTCCCTGGTGTCCCTGAAATTCCTTACTTTCTCCATCTTGGGGTCAGGCTAACCTTGGAGAACCCTGAGATCTGGGCCACAAGATATCTTGGGGATGATTTTCAACTTTCAAATGAAAGAAGCAGGTCTGGAGAGGATCTGCACTCTGATCCAAATGGGACGCTTGGGGCTCCTTTGACAAGTCCAAGCATCACCACTTGAAGCCCAGCTGGTTTGCTCAGCTGTCTGTAAAAACAGGCACTTTTATTAGAATGGAGCCTCCTCAAGGTCAAAGGCCTTTGGGGGAGGGATACCAGGAGTCCAGACATACCAGGGATGAGTCCAGGGATACCAGGAGAGCCCCGAGGGAGTGGGAGCGTGATTTCAGGAGCTGGGAAGGAAGCCTCGCCTCCTCACCACCCATTATTAAAAAAAAAAAAAAAAAAGTTGTAATTTGATCCTTGGACTGCAGCTAAAATGCAAATTCCCCTGGGAGGGTCACAGTACTTTAGTTACTGGTAATTTATCTTCCCCTGTGAATGAGCTCTAGACCTACTCTTGGAAATCTTTATTGGAAAAAGCAGGTGGGCCCTGGAGGATACTGAAGGCCCGGAGCTAACAGTTATGGAGTGAGTGCCAGAAGCCAGGCACTGTTAGACACTAAGGTTGTTCTCTCTTGTTGGTCTCACAATAATTAGGCAGGATGGGTCTTATCCCCTTTGTATAGACGAGGAAATTGAGGCCCAGCAAGCCATTTGTCTAAGGTCAGTCAGCCAGTAGCCGACACAGCTGGGACTGGAAACCAGATCAGTCTGGCCCCAAAGCTGTGAGGATCTCTCTACCCCCCACTCCTTCCCCAGCTCAGAGGTGAAGGGTGGGGACCCAGACACCTTAATGCACAACCCCAGGACTTCAAGTAATTGAAGTCCTATTCCAGGCCACCGTGTGCTCTACATGGCGGTTAGTGCTCTGAGTCTAAAGGAAGAAATCCTAGAGCAGTCGTTCTCAAATCTGCACTGTGCCTTAGAGAGCTTGTTGAAACACAGATGGCTGGGCCCCATCCCCAGAGTTCCTGACTCAGTAGGTCTGGAGTGAAACATGAGATCTGCAGCTAAAACAATTTCTGGGTGATGCTGATGATGCTGGTCTGGGAACCACACTTTGCAAACCACTGACCTAGTGTGTGTCTCAGGGAGTTCCTCTCTGGCTGAGGGCAGGATGTGCACTTGTAAACAAGCAGAGAGCTTTATTAGATGGGGGTGAGGAGAGACTGCTGTAGTAGAGACCCAACAATAAAGTTATGGCTTAAAGAACATAGAAGTTTCTCCCTTAGTGACAATCTGCAGTGGATATTGTAGGGCAGCACCCAGATCCTGCCTTCAAGGCTGAGGTACCACTTCCCCAGTGCTTGGGGGCTGGGGTGGGGAGTTGTTGAGGGCTCATAGCTGAGTCCATCTCTGAGAATCGCCCTTGGCGAAAGGAGCTGCCTCACCCAAGTTACGGCCTTTGCACAGGCAGCCTGCATCCCCAAAAGACTGGTAGATATGGAGAACGAAGGTCCCACCCCTTTGTCTCCATCTGGGACAACTCTGAAGGGCCATCCTAGATCCAGAGCTCCCCGCTGGATCAGCTGAGGACCCTCGTCCGACTTCACTGCAATTCACCTTCTGCTCTTGTACCTGGCTGGTGCCGTTCCTGAGTGGTGTAGCCTAGTACACCTCCGGGACCGTCTGTTCTAAGTGAGCTGACCTAAGCCACAGTCTAAAGAGAGCTTTCCTGGTTGGTGGGTAGCTTGGCCGTGCTCAGAGGCCCAGGTTCTCTTCATCTCATTTCTTTGCCATCCCTTTGGCTTTGCCCTTAGCTGAAGCCAGACTGCAGGTTCCTCTGTGCTCCAGTTTGTGGAAACTGGAAAGAGAATGTAGAGGAGGCCCAGTTTGCCAATGACACTGGCATGGATGTGGCACACATCATGCACACAAGTTTCTCAAACTCAGTCACATGGCTGTGCACTCCCGCAGGGAGGCTGGCAAGCAGTGTGAGCTGGCCAACCACTCCAGGATATAGCTCCTACTCTGGAAGAAGAGGAAAAGAGATGATGGTGGACGTCCAGGGGTCTCCATGGCAACCTCTGAATATGAATTTGTGTGGCCCCAACTCCATGTGCCACAAAGGTCTGCAGCTGGAATAGCAAATGTGAGCCATTCACTGGGCACAGAGATCTGTAAAGCATTGCCATTCACAAGGAGGAAAGCCCCAGTGGCTACTTGAGAGGCTGCTCACCACGGGTCAGCATAAAAAGCTACACTGTTGATTTTGCCCACTATCTACAGTGCAGGTGTAACTCTAGACATTTCTCTGAAAAAGTTTAGCCGGTGTAAGTGAGATAAAGTGACCTGATAGAGATAACCTTCAGTAGACTCAATAAAAAGAAAATCATTCCCACGCTTCACTTTGTCATCATTAGCCACAGATAACTTGTAAAACACCTTCCTTTTGATCATGACACATGTGATTGCCTGCTTTCACCTGTCCCCTCCTCATCCCAGGGTGGGGGACACGGAGGACGGGCTTGACTGTGCTCCAATGAGGAACTGGTTTATTGCACCTGGATGGGGCACGCTGTCCTCAGTGGTCCCAAGAAGTCTTGTCAATAGACCTGGAGCCCAGGGTGGCATCATGCTGACCCTGCCATTCCCCCCACTCTCCCTTACCCAGCTTAGAGTCCCTGGTCCATCTTATTAAGCCTTTGTTGCAATTACCGTTAACTTCCTTGCCTCCCTCCCCCTCTGTTAAACCCCAGCTCCTCCCCGCTGTGCTGGAGAAGCTGAGAGCTGCTGTAGAAGAGCTTGTATCTGGGCTGCGTGGCCTCTTTCTCTTTATGACCCCAAACCTCACGTGTGCACTGGACACCAGCAGGCCATCGTCACACGGCTTCCTAGGGGAGCCCTGTCCTGCCTGCCCTCACACCCATGTTCCCTCTCCTTCATGGAGAAAACAAACCATTAGGCGCAAACTCCTTCACTGACCTCTCCCCAGTCCCCCCCTTGCCCACCTGCCCCTCCCTCCTGTCACAACGGAAGACCCGTCTCTGTTCCTATCTGAGGCCAAACCTTAGATAGGAACTTCTTGGTCTGTAAATCCTACCCCCCAAACTCTGGCGTTTCTATCTTCAGCCCTGCCTTCTCCCCGAGCTGCAGGGTCCATATCAAGCGTCTCCACTTGGTATCCAATGGGCAGACCAGGGTCTGAAGCGGGAGACACAAAGCCAGACCAGTCTGACTGCTGCTGGGGTCAGTCACAGAGGACGGTGCCCTCAGAGAAAGAAGACTCACCCTCACCCCAAGCCTGTTAGAGAAGACATTGCTGAGTTGGGAAGATCAGTGAGAGGAAGAAGCCTTGAGAGGTCATTGCCACCAGGAGGGAGATTCCGACCTGACCCGTCTGGTGTCAGTCGCCGCAGGGTAGGCTAAAGCCTGGAGAGGTTTGGCAAGGGCCTCCTCCAGCCCTGCTCCCAACAAGCTGTGCCAGCAGCTGCCCTGTGGCCTCTGAGATGAGCCACCTCGCTGGGGGGACTTCAAGGCCGGCCTCTTCCTGGGCAGGTGAGGTGGGAGGCCAGGCTTGAGTCTTTGTCCTGCTCCGTCTCAGGGGGTGTCGGGGGGGATTTGCCGACAGCCTTTGTCCCGGTGCTGCTTCTGGAGAAGGGGACCAGAGCAGTGACGAGGGAGGTCCCCCGCTGCCTGCCTGGGGGATCTGGGAGCTCTGGGTTCCCAGACTGTCCACAGACGCACCTCATTAGGAAGCTGCCTGGCGCTGGGTGTGGGGACAGGCTGTTTGTTCACCCTGTTCACTGACCCATCCCCTCTCCAACTCCCCACTCTTTCCAAGCAGCCTGTTCCTTGGCCAGCATCTGGGAGCCAATTTATTCAGGCCCTGAGGTTTGTTTTGTTAAGGATTTTAAAATGTATTAAGAAATGTGCAAAGAGCTTTGTCATCACTTTTCTCTTTCAAATTTATCTGAGCGACCGGATCAGGAAGTCCCTGCCTGTCTCTTGCCCTGGCAGGCCCCCAGGGGTAGCTGGGTGTCCCAGGGGCAGGAAGTGGGGTCTTAGACCCCTTCAAGCCATTCCTCTGGCCACATATCCTGCCTGGGCTGTAATAAGCTGAGCCAGCAGGAGGGGACGGGGGGACACTTCTCTCTGTTCTGTTTCTTCACTCCCTGTTTTACAGGGGCTGTTAAGTGTCCAGAAGGCGGAGCCTGGGACTTTAGGGCCCCCTGGCACCCTGGGTGCACTACAGGACACAAGGAGGACTTGAGTCATAGATCACTGAGAAGGGAAGGCGACGCGTCCATCTACACCCTCTCAGTGGGTCTGTTTTCCACCCCCCGCCTCCGATGTGCCTCTGACACAGGTGCAGGGCACGGGCCAGAGTTCACTAGGGCCTGTCCTGAGCACTCTTCTCCTGGCTGTGGACAGGATGTTTGACGTTGCTCTGAGCAGGGCTCAGGCACTGAAGAGAGACGCTCATCTCAAGATGGGTTTACAGGTTATGATGGGTTCACTTGTGTCCCCCCAAAATGTTATGTTGAAGGCCTAACTCCCAGTACCTCAACACATGACCTTATTTGGAAACAGGGTTGTTGCTGATGTGATGAGTTCAGATGAGCTCAGACTGGAGTAGGGTGGACCCCTGATCCAATATGACCCATGTCCTTATAAGAAGAGGACAGAGCCACTCGGGCAGAAGACCCTCACGTGACAGTGGAGACAGAGACTGGAGTGATGTATCTGCAAGCCAAGGAATGCCGAGGGCTGCCCGCAAACCCCAGGAACTAGAAGAGGACGGAAGGATTCTCCCCGACAGGTTTCCAAGAGAGCAGGACCCGGTCAATACCTTGGTTTCAGACTTCTGGCCTCCACAGCTGTGAGACAGTGCATCTTGGTTGTTTTCTGCCACCCAGTTTGTGGTGCTTTGTTACAGCAGCCCTAGGAAACAAAAGACAGAGGTGAAAGCCACCTCAGTCCAGAGCACCCATTTAAAGAGCAGTGACGTTGTCTGTGCCCTGCCAGTCAGTCGTGCCAGTATGACCCCTCCATCAGTCATCCTCCCCAAGTCTGTCCCACTCATTGCTCCGCTCCCAGAGGCCCTAGATGTGGTGCGATCACAATCAGGGTGAGTGGGTCCTGCGTGACAAGCCCCACTGGGATCTCGGGCAGAGGTCAGGCCTGGGGTCAGGGGCTGGGGTCATGTCTGCTGCAAAGCCTCATTAGGGGCCACTCCTGGGAAATCTACAAGACACATTTGCTCCCTGAGTCCACGTGGTCCAAATGAATGCCTCAGCCAAACAGAAATGATCACAGGTCACGAATCTTCAGAATCAACTGGAGAATACTTGATGTCCTGAATGTTAAATTTGTGAGTGCTGTAGGTGTGGCAAAGAGTGAGGGGTCCCCGTGCCATTCCAGCATGCGTCCAGCCTGCTTGAAGGGTGCCCAGTGGCCCTGGGTGTGCAGCCCTGTCTCCTGGGCCGTATATCATGTGTGGGGATTCTGCTGTGCTTCTCTCACGCTCACCACCAACTCTGAGAAAACTCAGCTTTCCTAAAATGGCACCTGGCCAATCTGAGAAAAAATTCAAGTCTTCAGTAATAACAATAAGCTGCATTTGTTTGCCTCCTAAACTCTGTTCCAGGTACCATCCCATTCTACCTTCACAACAGGCAGATGTGGCCTTTTATCCCCTTGTTGTGGATGAGGACACAGAGACTCAGAGAGGTTGAGGACTTGACCCAAGGTCACACAGCTGGTGATGGGCAAAACTGGAACTTGAGCCCCACTCTGTTTGACTCCAAAGCCCTGACTTTCTCCACTGGGTCCTGATGGGGACTCACTCCACTCTCCTCACAGAACAGCTGCCTACTTTCCAACAGGAGCCTTTTAGAAAACCATAACCCTTAGGAATTTCAGGCACCATGACACGCAGCAGTTGGAAAATGTTGGTGCAGCAAGTCCTTCTGGGGCAGCCTTTATGCCTATGAATTCAGAAAAGTCTCGACGCTTAGTTCTGGGTCTATTTTTAGCTCCTTTCACCCTTGCCAGGCATGGCCTGAAGTTCTATTGGCCGCCCCGAGCAGAGCTGCCAGGAAGATTGAACTCTGCTTATTAAAATGTTCGTGGCATTTGAGACGAGGAGCTTTTCCCAGTTAATTCTAATCTGTCAGTATTCACTTTTTCCTTTGAAGCCCAAATAGCAACGTATCACCTCCCTAAACAAAGGGCCAGCATTGACTTTGACCCCCTCTTTGGGTTAGAGTCATGGGAGGTGTCAGAATCAGGAAGCTGGGGCTCGTGCTCATGTGTGTAGGGGAAAGATCATGGGGTTACATAAATTATATGGCACCTATTCCATGGAAAGCAGTGCAGCTATTAAAATGCCAATGTATTTATCAATAGGAAAAGTCATTTGTAATATATTGCAGAGTTAGAAAAAGAAGTTACAAAACTGTGTGTAGCCTAACCCATTTTGTATCTAAAAATATATCTACACCCAAAAATTACCAGGAAGGCATATTCTGACACAGTTATAATTGTTATTCCTGGGTGCTGAGATTATGGATAATTTTCTTTTGTCCACTTATCTGTTTTTTCTTCTAATCTCCCCCCACCCCAGTTAAACATGTATATGTTTAAATGTAAACACAACAAATTTACTGATATATGTGGAACTTTAACAGCAAACCTTGTGCCTGAATTTCAGTGGATACCGGTCCCTCTCAAATCAGGTCACAGTAAACTTAGGTTTGAATGAATTTCTATCCAGGCCCATATTCTATTCATTTTTTTACCTAGTTTTCTATTTTGAAAACTTAAAGCCCACAGAAAAGTTGCAAGAATGGTACAATCAGCACCTCAGGTCCTTCACCTAGATGGATTGATTGATTGCATTTTCGCCACATTTGCTTTATCTCTGTATGTTGTTATATGCATTTCTAACGCCCCAATATCTGACACTGTTTTCTGTGAATGAATGAATGGCTGCAGTAGCAGGAAGGTCAGTCCTTAGTGAGCAAGGTGGCTTGTGCAGCAGGTGCTACCTGAAGTCCAGCTGGTGGCAGAGGAGAACCAGAGGCAGAATGGCCCCCCAGGCAGAGAGCAGCATGAACAAAGTCTTGGAGGGCGGCAGCATGGAGCTTCTACAGAGCTGACCGACAGGGAGTGGGATGGCAAGTGGAGGTGAAGCTGAACACATGAGCACTGGCCGGGGAGGACCCAAAAGGTCTCAGCTACCACCCAAAAGTATCAAAGTGTAAGGGGAGCCACTGAGGTTTTGTGTATTTTAAAGATCTCTCTGGGAACTTCTCTGGTGGTCCAGTGGTTAAGACTCTGTGCTTCCAGTGCAGGTGCAAGGGTTCGATCCCTGGTCAGGAAATTAAGATCCTGCATGCTGCGCAGTGTGGCCAAAAAAAAGAAAGAAAAGATCTCTCTGCTGCCATGATGAACATGGACTTGAGAGGTACAGGCAGAGGGAGAACCAACAGCTCTTGAGGTGACTGCCTGGGTTTGGTGAGGCAGGGAGCAATCCAGGACAACTCCAGGGTCTGGTTTGGAACATGTGAGTAGAGACCAGTGCTGTTTCTCTAGGTGGGGAGCGCAGAAGGGGGAAAAGCCAGTGGTAAGGGGTAGGGGAGGAGGGGAACTGCTGACTTCAGTTTGGGTACATTGTGGTTGAGTAGCCTGTGGGTTATCCAGATGGAATTGCCCAGCAGGCAACTGACTATAGGTCTTGAGCTCAGGACCAAGGACAGGTCTGGAGATGGAAATTTTGGAATCCTAAGAATCAAATGGGTAGGATGACCACAATCATGGTTGGCCTGGGATGGTCCCTGCTCATGTCTATGTTGTAGCATATTTATTAATAGCTCCCCCTTTTACTTGCCTGGTCTGGACAGTAATTTATATGGTCTCCCTGAAAAGCTGAGACTGGTTGCTTCCTGTCTTCACCTGATACTCACCACTCCCTGGCTTGGCCTGGCTCTGTGGGTGCCTTCTCCTGTATGTGATTAATTACTAGAGGTCTGTGTCCTCTATCCTTGGTTATTTCCCACCGTGTTTCACGTGCTACATTTCGAGTAGACGGTGCCTAAGAAACGTCTTGGCTCCATGCTGCCCACCTCCAAGGCTTTGTTCATGCTGTTCTCTGCCTGGGGGGCCATTCTGCCTCTGGTTCTCCTCTGCTACCAGCTGTGTCTTGTGGTTGAGAGATCCACAGGTCCCCATCTACTGAGGAGAGAGAGGGTGGGAGAGGTTCTGTGGGTTACCTTGCTGGAGGCTGGTGGATTGAGATGCCCCTTTGGTCCAAGCTCCTACTAGGTATGGAATTTAGGAAACACTGGAGAGGTGAGGAAACTCTAAAACATTCCCACCTTGCTCCTTTCCCTCACCCCCTGCTTGGGCTGCAACAGCTGGAGTGCTGATAATACCTGTCCCCCAGAGTGCCTCCTCAGAACCCCCGAGGGCAGCCAGCCCTGAATGAGTCCTTCTGGAGCCCAGGTGATGGGCTGATGAGAGCCATACCCTGGACAAGCCCTGTTCCCTCCATGTGGCCTTTGCTTCAGCCAGACAGCCCCCAAATGTATCCTGAATACTTTTGCCTGTGGGACCAGAAATGCCCTTTTCCCAGGCCCTCATGCCCCACAGTCCATGTCTAACTGTTAAACTGTATCTACCCGGGACTTCCCTGGTTGTCCAGTGGGTAAGACTCGGTGCTCCCAATGCAGGGGGCCCGGGTTTGATCCCTGGTCAGGGAACTAGATCCTGCATGCATGCCGCAACTAAGAGTCTGCATGCCACAACTAAGATCCGGTGTGACAAAAATAAATAAATATTTTAAAAATAAAATCAAATCTACCTACCCTTTGGGGCTGACTCTCCTGATGCCCCAGGAGACCGTCTTGGATCCATCCCTGCTGGATGCAATGCTCACTTCATCTGGAATGTCCCAGTGACATCCACTGCCTTCCTCATTGTTTCGTCTGGGCTTTTGTCTTACTCCTTGGAAGTCAGGGTGGAGACACTTTTGCATTTTTGTATTTCTCTACAATGCCAAACATGGGAGTAATTACTTCATGATGTGTGTGGAAAGTGTGTGAGTTCAATCACTAGGAATTTAGTCTCCAGATAAGAGGGCACCGTTGAAGTTCATGAAGCAGGGAATAGAAGGATGAAAGCAGAATTTACATGTATTCACTCATTCAACAAGTATTTCTTGACAACCTCTATGTACTAGACACTGTGGTACATAGTGGATTTAAAGAAATAACCCCTAGCGTCAAGGACCTCATTATTTAGATGTGAGAGGGAACAAGACAGATGTAAACAGTTACCAAACAATGCAATAAGTACCATAATAGTGACAAGACAGTGCATAGTGGAGTCGGGAAGTGCTTCACCAAAGAAGGAACATTTAAGCTGGGTCTTGAGGCATGCATAGGAGTTTGCCAGACATCAGGGAAAGGGTACTGCTGATAGAGGGAATAATAAGGGCAAAGTCATTGAGCCCCAGAAATGATTGTATAGGGGACTGAAAGAAATTCAGTGCAAGGGGTGAGGGGGAAACAAGCATGTCAGGGGACGCAGGGAGATGGGGCAGAGGAGAAGGAAAGGGGCCTGCACTGAGGCAGAGGGCAGGGTCTTAAAGAGAGGTAAGTTGTGCTGACTGTAGCAGTGAGGAGAGTGGAGACAGGTAGTTGTGAACACGCAGCTGCTCCCCATCGTTCACCTGGGGCTGCCCTGAACTCCTGGTCATGGCTGCTTTACTTTGGATTCTAGGTCCCTACAGGGAGCTGCCTGTCCCATACCCCTGAGTTGCCAGCAGCTGCTACAGGTCCCGGCCACCTCCTCACCTACTCTCCTGGTGAGAGAGACCTCGGCAGGACTGGTCTCTGGGCTGAACCCTCCACCAGCAAGGAGGTACGTGTGCCCCTAGGGAGTGGGCAGGTGGCGAGGACTGCCCTCCCAGCTGGGCAGCCTCACTGGGCTGGCAGTGCCGTTTCTAGTGTGCAGGAGATGGCAGGGGCCGGCAGGCCAATGTCCGCTCTCCCGGTGTCCACACTTGGCAACCCTACCTGTCTCCAGCCAACCGTGTCCTTGCAGATGAAACTGGCGGAAGGAAGAAGCTGGGCCCCAAATTGGCTCCCTGAGTTTTTTTTAAATCACACTTTGATGTTTCCTGTTCTGTTGGCTGACACCAGTAGTCCTTTTTTACTACATCTTATAAGCTTCCTACCTACTCTTGGTCATCCCGGGTGCAGGACGGTCCCCTCCCCTGACCCCCAGCACTTACCCAGTCCCTGTTCCTCTCTGGTCTGTTTGGAGAGCAGGCTGGCCTTTCTGTCCTGTTGTGAATGTTTACACAAATGGAAAATGTCAGTTTAATCTGTAAAGGAGCTCAGGTGGGAAAGTTCCCAAAGCAAACATCCGAAGGTGCAGTGTGTTTCCCCTGAGGGTGGTCCACGGGGAGAAGCTGGTGCAGTGTCAACTCACAGCCTCACATTTATTCAGCACCCTCCGTGGGCAAGAGCCCCTGCCCTCCTGGAGATTCCAAAATAAATAGACACATCCACAGCCTGTTATATCCCGAAGTCAATGTCACAGTGCTGTGTGAGCTACTGGGCAGGCGCTACTGGCCCTGGGCGCAGGCAGAGAAGGTTTCGTGGAGGAAAGGCTCACTGTAAACTAGGCTGGGAACCGGGGTGGGAAATGGAGATGCTTCCAAGAGGAGGAGACATGAGGAGTGGTGAGGGCATGTCAGGCTGGAGTAATGGTCTGACCACAAAGCTAAAAGGAGAGCTCAGGGACATAGGTGGCAGGTCTGGAGGGTGTTGGACAGACTCAGAGGGCCTTGAATGTCTGTCCAGGGAATTAGGTCCTTCCGTGTGCAGGAGAGGAAGTGAGGCATGTGAGTGGGCACTTACATCTAGTACTAGTCTTCCTGGTGGATATCTCTGCGGCCTGGACCCGTCTGAGTTTTAAAAGATGTTGATGCTTCTTATGTGTATCACTGGATGAACTCGTTTCTAAAATCCCATTAGCTGTAAAATAACCATGTTTCTGAGGTAGGAGAGGATGGTGATGTAGTGAAGGGAAAACTTTTCCTCTACCCTTATAGGTTCAGTTTCCAGAGCCTGTTAATTAAAATGACAACAGACATTAACAGGAGGAAAATGTTTTATTTACATGCATCATGCATACATGTGGAAGTGCTCAGTGCTGAGTAGCTCAAAAGGGTGGTTAGAATTGGGGGTTTATATACCTAATTTAGTAGAAGAATGGAAGGGAGAGAAAAGACTCTTATGGGGAGAACAAATGGGTTTCTTTAGGAAAGACAAATGGGCTTTTTAGGAGAATAAATGGGAGATAAGAGAATCTGTGACAATGTTTGTCTATACAGGTACGAGCGGACTTTACCTCTTCTTCAGGGCCAGAACTCCCCCAGAGAGAGTTAATAGGTTGGCAAATTATGGTATATTTGCTCTTGGTCTCTCTCTTAGAAGCAGACCCATCCCAAAGAGGGAATTTATGGCAGTCCTGATTTCTCAAAATTTCTGCTTTTAGTCAGATAGGGGAAGCTCTGAGAAGGCTTCTTTCTGCATCTGTTGAATCTCAACTGTCTACAGCTGAAAATAATTGTTATACCAATTCTGGGGTTCTGAGTTACTCCCCATGGTGAAATGGGTAACATGCAGGAATTCCTGGCCAGTCAGAGCTAACTTTCACAACTAGAGGAAACCAGTGACTGAAGATTCATTCTCACTGTGTAGACCACTCATCTGAATCACTGGGGTTCAAAACAATCACAGTTTCAAAACAAAACTGATGCTGGGGAGTGGGGAGACTTTTTTGGGATTGAATGATCCAGATAATTGCAGTGGTGGTGATGCCCTCCCAGCATGCCCTGGGGCGGTGGGAGCACATTAGTCACGAGTTGGGGTAAGGAGAGGTGGTTGAGGAACAGGGAATAAATAAAAGCGGTGAGCAGTCTTGTCTCCAACAGGCCTGCAAGGGCGGGCTGTTGGTTGAGGGTGGCTGCCAGCTTCCCAGGCAGGGAGACATGAGTCACACCCTGAGACACTGCCCTGCCAGCACCCGGCCTCTCTAGGAGAAGGAGGGGGGAGGCAGGTGCTGGTGATTCCAGATGCCAGGCTTGGCCTCTTGCCGTAGCCTTGGGCTTGAGATCTTTGTCATCCCTCATTAGCAACCTTTGCAAAGCGACGTGACTGACTGGCCTCTGTTCACAGTTCTTCTGCCGCTCTTTATCCTTAAACCATCAGAAGCTCTACTTCTGACCATAAGAGCTAGAGCCACCCAGTCATTGTTCTGGTCATAACCAGAGCATTCGTACCTTTGGAGCTGCCCCTTGGGACTATTCTCTCTTTGCGACGGTGGGGGCTGGTTTGTGAAGATGGGAGGGAGGAATGACTTGTGTTACTGTCTTCACAGCAGCCTGCTCTTCCCCAAGGCTTCAGTCTGCTCTCATTCCCTTCCCCTGTGTGACCCTTAGCCTGTACAGGAGGTCTTCTGGCCAGAGAGGTGGTCTTTTCTAATGTTCTGAGAAGAACATCCAGACCCTCACCCTGGAAAGGTAGCACCTGAAAAGCTACTCGTTGCTGGGTGGCATTTCCAGACACCATGTCATGCAAGAAGGGCCAGGACCGCTCCAGCTGAGGGCAGACACTTCCCTCTGGGACCCACTTTCAAGGAGCTGGAAGCCAGAATCAGAGTCTCCTCCTGCCCTCCCCCATCTTCCTGGTACTGAGTACTAGAGTTAGTGCCCCTTTTAATCTCCACTCTGTGTTCTGCGGCCTCCTAGGTCACAACCTCACCCCCGCCCAGCCCAGCCCCCTCTCCCTCACTTAGGTCTGTGCCTACCCCCTGCGCTATGCCTGGCCTCAGGTGGGTCTGGAGCTTAGGGCCAGTGTCACAGGCTTTAGCCTTGCTGGGGGCAGCCTGGGTGGGAGCTGAAGTTGGGAGTCTTTTGGCAACCTCGGCAGAGAAGGGCTGAATCTGAAGTAGCTGAAGGCCAATATTGTGCCCATGTGAGGGATTTTTATTCCCAGGGATCCTGCTGGACCACTAGGGCGGCCTCGTTAGGCGAGCTGAAAGTTCATCTCTTTTTTCACAACTGGATGTTTACAGTGTCTATGTACTTGCCTTTTAAAAATGTCATCATCTAGATGAGTTTTATTTTATTTTATGTCGGTCTTCCTTTTTATCTTTTAAGTGGGAAATGGAGAGCATGTGAGGGGGCAATTGAGAGGCTTGCTCCAAACAAGGGACACGAGATCCCTTCCCCCAGTTTGCCCCTGCACGTTCCTTCCACGGCTCCAGAGCACAGCTGGTATTCCAGCCGCAGATGGACCCCTTGACCCTGAACCAGGCAAGGCTGACAGCCCTGGAACAGGTGCGGCTACTGTGAAATAACACAGAGACATATCAGAGCAGAGACCGCCCTCCTTCTCAGAGCAGAGAAGAGCTGGAAGGAGACAGGATGCTTCACATCCACAGCTTCTGGCGTACTAAACACCCAGATCTCCCCTGGGATAGGAAAAAGCCGCCGTTTCACTGAGGGTGGGCCCCTCGGTGAGCTGCCTCCATCCCAGCCTTGAGATGATAATTGATAATTTGAGATTTTCGCTAGGGTTGGTTGGAGATTCTCGCTATGCAATATGGCAGTCATAGCCCTGCCTTGGAGAGACCTTTCTTTTCTCTAAATCAGGGTTTCATGACCTTAGCCCTGCCCCACTTTGGTGAACATAAAACTCTACCTCTGGGATTCTAATGTGCCATTGTGTCCCCTCTTCTTGTCCCTCCAAAATATCCTGTAGTTTGTGTTATAAAAATAAGGTTTCCCCCTTGCTTCCCAAACATAAAATTATATGCACGTAACACCTAACAGAGCATGAAGGTATAGTTCATTACTGGTAAGAAAGTCACACCGCTAGAGCAGTTTCTCTAGCATGAGCATGCTCCAGAATGCCTGTGGGGCTTGTTAAACCGATCGCCAGGCCCCGCCCCCAGGGGCTCTGATTCAGGAGGTCTGGGGTGGTGCCCAATAATTTGCATTGCTAACAAGTTTCCAGGTGATACTGCTGCTGGGTGGTTGAACCGCACTATGAGAAGCGCCGCTCTAGAAAGACTATCCTCATACTCCCTCTCTTGAGCCCAAGGAAAGGCCAAGCCTTTCTTTAAAACACTAAGATCATCATATGGTCTGGTCTTTCTCTGGTCTCCCTCCGTCTTCAGATTGGAGTGTCTAAAAGACAAATCAACCCTGGTCTCAATAACGCTGATGGCCTTTCCCGGGGAATCTTTGCAGTGTTATTAGACCAAGTCTCTGTCCCTGCAAAGACTCCATCCGCATGGGGTAGCTGTGAAGAAAGGAAAGGAAGTGAGGAATGAAGAACACTTTCTTGCCAAAGTTATACTGAGCACAGGTTTCCAAACACCACATCCAGGAGTCTGGGGTGTGTGTGGTATGGTGTGTGGTGTGTGTTTGTGTGTGTGCGTGCACGCGTGCATGTGTGTACACACGTGTGCACACACATGTTTATTGTTCCTTATCTATAAGTTGTCGTAACCATAGCAGAAAACTCACATGGTGAATCTGAGCGGCATTGGTGGAGAATACAGGCCTCCTGTTCCAGCCAGGGCTTGGAACAATTGCTCTGCTTGTGTATTTATTTGGGCCTTGGCATCTCGCAATGAAAAAGTTTGTGGAGTAAATGAGGAAAAGATGGAGAACTTTTCTGCTCTGTGTTTATAGGTTTTGGCTTTTCCCAAACAATCCATCTTGAGGTCTCGCTATCAAGCAGGCAAGCAGCCCGCTGATGGTCTTGTTAGAAGTTTTCCACTATTTATTTTTTGCCCAGGGAAACAATCTAGTTCTCTGCCACTGAGGCTGTCAGGCAGTAACAGAGTGCCTGAGCTCACTCCGTTGTTTATGGGACTTTCTCTGAATCTCCAGCCCTTTCCCACAGATGGGAAAATCAATGGAAAATCCCTCAGCAACAACCCTGAGTGGCCCATCTGTCCTCAGCTGTCCCCTAGTCGCTCTTTGTTTAGTGTCTCTCACATTGATCAGCTAGTCTCTTTCCCCTCTGGGCTGCTCAGTCTCACCTGGACATTTACACTCAGTTGAAGGAACTTTGAGAGGAGGATGGCACAGTTGGTGATGGACTTACATGCATGCCTTCCCAGGAAAGACAGGGAACTTGGAGGATGTCATCTAGAGGAGGGTCCTCGGGGGACACCACCCTGTCTTCAAATATCCAAGCAGCCACAAGGCAGAAACATCTTGATCTTGCTTCCTGCACTCCAAAGGGAAGTCCCAAGTTGTCAGTCAGGCTCTTTGCTGGGGTTTCCTGTCCCTTGGAGCTTTTCTCTCTCTCCCCCTCCCTCTCTAGGAAATCTCACTTCTTCTTAGAGCTTTAAATGTCATCTGTAGGCTGATGACTCCCAAAAGTATATCCCTGGCCCAGATCACTTTTCGAAAATGTAAACTTATATATTCAACTGCTGACACACATCTCCACTTGATATCTCCCTGACATTTCCAACGTAAAGTGTGCAAAAGCGAACTCTTGATCGGCACCCCTAACCCAAATCTCGTCCTCCCACAGTTTTCCGCATCTCGGTAAATGGCACCAGCCTCCGCCTAGTTGTCAAGTCAGGGATCTGGGAGTCATTTTTGGCACTTCCTTCTCATTCATACGCCACATCCAATCCATCACCGAGTTCTGTTTATTCTCCCTCCAAAATGTGCACTGAGCTCCTCCACTTCTCCCACCTTCATTTCTACCACCCTCAGTCAGGCCTCCACTGCCTCTCATAGGGACTGCTACAGGCATCCCAACTGGTCTGGCCTGCTTTCCCATCGCCTGCCTCTAATCAATTCACCCTCCCACACAACACCCAGGGAGACATCTGAAAACTCCACATCAGATCATGTCGTCCCCCAGCTTAAAACACTTCAGTGGCGTCCGAGGCAGTTAGAATAAAGCCCAGGCTCCTTCTAAGACCTGCAGGGCCCTGCGTGATCAGGCCCCACCTCCCCGTTCACCTCATCTGGTACTACCCTCTCCATCACCAGGCACTTGAGCCACGCTGACCTCTTATAGCTCCTCAAATGCACCAGGCTCTTTCCTGATCCCTCTGCTTTGGCTGGCCGTCCCCCAGGGTCTCCCGCTCCACTCCCCTCAATCTTTTAGTTCTCATCTTACACACCACCTTTCCAAAGAAGCCATCTATTTTAGTTATCCATCGCTGCGTAACAAATCATCCTCAAACCTAGTAGCTTGAAACAACCATCTTCTTATTTCTCATTGTGTGGTGAGGTGTCTCAGGCTTAGTGGGGTGATCCCTGTGCTGGTCTTGCTTGGGGCTCTCTCTCTCTTTCTCTCTCTTTTTTTTTTTTGCATGATGCAATCTCGTTTTGGGGGTTTTTTTTGGTAAAGTCATAACACATTTATATGCCAATGTGTATGCATATATACATATATATGCATTTATACATGCTTGTATATGATTACGTGTAAGTGGAGAAAAATACAGATGACACACTCTAGGTTGTTCACATATGTTAATTCAGAATAAGGCTAAGTGGGAAAAGACTGTTTTTTTGTTTTAAAGTGCCCACGGTCACACAGCAGCTGGGGCTGAAACATTCAACATGGTTTCATTCACATGTCTGGCGCCTTGGCAGGAACATCTCAGCTGGCACACTGGGATGGCTGGGCCTCTCTATATCATCCCAGGGGTTTGCCCTCTCCACATGGTCTTTCCAGGGGAATGGCCAGAGTAATTTTGGCCTGGAATGATCCCACTAAAACCTTTGTAGAATAGAGAGTGGTGGATATGTATATTTGTTAGTGTGACTAAATGGTTCCCAGGAGTCACGGTGTCATATAGTAGAAAAGAGCAGGACTTCGGAGTCTAAAATTCAAATCCCACCTCTGATTCTTGCTTATTAATTAAGGCTCTTTTGGTTGCAGCAATAGAAACAGATTGTGGCTAGCTTAAGCCAAAAGGGGAATTTGTTGGAAGGATCACATGGCAGGGCTGACAGCCACAACTCAACTGTAGAAGTCAGTGGCCTTTCTCCAGAGTGTAGCTACTAACCTGTCTCGACCTCAGTGATTCCTTATCTTTGTGTCTCTCATTCTTTAATTTCAAGTCTCATGTCTCTCAAGATTCTATTTGATCCAGTTTGGTTTCAGTATCACATTCCTGGTCAATCAATCAGCTAGGGCCAGAGGACAGTCACATGGTACAGACAAGGCTGCTGGGGCCCCCTGAGAATGGGGTGCATGGCCAGGAAAGGAAATCAGTGGGAGGCAGTTGGGGACCCTAAGAGGGGTCAATGATGCTCGGTCAAGTTTCTGGTAAGCCTCAGTTTTCCTCACAAACAAGGTAGGATAATCTGCTTCTCAAAACAATGTCCAGGAACTTCCTTGGCGGTCCAGTTTATTAAGACTCTGTGCTCCCAATGCAGGGGTTGCAGGTTCAATCTCTGGTCAGGGAACTATGATCCCACATGCTGCATGGTGCAGCCAAAAAAAAAAAAAAAAAAAAAGAAAAGAAAAAGAAAAAAGTTAAAACAAAACAAAACAGAACAGGGACTTCCCTGGTGGTCCAGTGGTTAAGAATCCGCCTTCCAATGCAGGGGACGCAGGTTTGATCCCTGGTTGGGGAACTAAGATCCCACATACCACGGGACAACTAAGCCTGTGCCACAACTACTGAGCCCGTGTGCTCGAGAGCCAGTGCGCCACAACTCGAGGGAAGTCCGCACGCCATAAGAAGAGTACCACCGTGAAAGATCCCGCATGCTGCAATGAAGATCTCACGTGCCACAACTAAGACCCTACGCAGCCAAAAGAAAGAAAGAAAGAAAGAAAATAAATAATAAAATTAAATAAAGTAAATATTTTTTAAAAAAGAGCCTATGCATTCCTAATTGTAATGAATATCTCCCATATCCAGCTCCACGTTGGCCTTACCGATTATAGACACTCCCACCACAGGGAAGGTGTCCCTAAGTCAGTGTTTTATCAAACTTTGTTTTTTTTTAATAATTCATTTGATGAAAACTGTTCTCTTATGTATTTTTTAAATACATTTATTTATTTATTTTTGGCTACATTGGGTCCTCATTGCTGCGAACGGGCTTTCTCTAGTTGCAGCCAACAGGGGCTACTCTTCATTGCGGTGTGTGGGCTTCTCATTGGGGTGGCTTCTCTTGTTGCGTAGCATGGGCTCTAGGCGCGCAGGCTTCAGTAGTTGTGGCACGTGGGCTCAGTAGTTGTGGCTCGTGAGCTCTAGAGCGCAGACTCAGTAGTTGTGGCGCACAGGCTTAGTTGCTCCACGGCATGTGGGATCTTCCCAGACCAGGGCTCTAACCCGTGTCCCCTGCATCGGCAGGCAGATTCTTAACCATTGCACCACCAGGGAAGTCCCTCTTATGTAATTTTAATTTGCGTTTCTCTTATTGTGAGTGAGTCTGAACATCTTTCAGAGAGACTCAGAAGCCAGCTGTATTGTCCTTTCCTTGGGTGGTTGGTGCACAATCTTTACGCATGTTTTTATTGATTACTGTTCTTTTATTATTGTTATTGTTATTAATTTTTATTTAGGGCCTCTAAAATGATGGAAATTAGCCCTAAAAGAGTAGTAAATATTTTTTCCAACTTGTCACTTGACTTTTTAAAGATGGTTTTCGTATAGTTTTTATTATTATGTAGGCACACTTTACGAGTCTTTTTTTTAGAGCTTTTTTTGTTTTGTCTTACACCAACAAAGGATTATTCAAAAATCTTTTCCCTGTGGTTTTTTCTAGTATGTTTTTAACTTTTATTTATTTGTACATTTCGATATTAGACACATTTGAAACTTATCGTGATCCAACTTCATTTTTTCCCCCAACTTCATTTCCTTTTCCCCCACTGGTTTGAAATGCTGCCTTTACTATACACTGAATTTCTCCAAGTACTGGTGTCTACGTGTGGGGTTTCTCTTCTGGCCCATGGGTCTGCTGCAAGCACTCTCTGGAGACACAGCTGGAGAGAGCCCTCTCTTGTTTCTCACCTGTGTATCTGGCCCCTCCTTCTCTGCCTGCTTTTCTGGCTCTTCCTTCTCTCCCCTCCTCTGTTTCATGGCACCCATCCTGTGCTATCCTAGTACATTTTCCCTTCTCTCTGCCAAACAGATCTCATCTGGCTTCACAGCTTTAAGTATCAGCTGTGCATTGATGGTATATGGCGTTATTTCTCTGGCCCAGATCTCTCCTCTAAACTCCAGACCCATGTAGCCAGCTGTCCTCTCAGTCTCCACTTGGAGGCTTCATCTGAATTTCAAACTTAACATTTCTGAATTCAAGCTCCTTATCTTTCCCAGAACCTGCTTCTCCCACAACGTTTCCCACTCAAGAAACAACAGCTCCATTTTTTTCTATAACTCAAGTCAAAAATCTTCAAGTCTTGACTTCTCTCTTCTCTACATCCACTCTATCAAGACCTGTCAGCTCCAGAATCCAGTCAGCTGCCATCACCTCCAGCACTGCCCATCTTCCCTCACCTGAGTTATGGCAATGGCTTCCTCACCAATCTTTCTGTGACAGCCCTGATTCCACCCTGCTCTCCAAGACTATTCTCCCTTCAGCAGCCAGAGTGATCCTTTTAAAATGTAGTCATATCCTGTTCTCCTCTGCTCAGAACTTTCCAGTGGCTCCCAAAGTCCCACAGAAGTCTCCAAGATCCACCTAATCTGGCCCCCAGCTACCTCTCAGAACTTTATTCTCTTCTATGCACCCACCTGCTTGCTGAACTCCAGCCACACTGGTCCCCCTTCTGTTCCTTGACTAAACCAAGAGGACTCCTGCCTCAGGGCCTTAGCACATGCTGTTTCCTCTACTTACAGTGCTCTTTCTCCAGCTACACCTGATGCTCTCTCCTTCACCTCCTCCATGTCTGTACTCAAATGCCACCTTCTTGGAAGGTCTTCCCTGACATCTTTATATAAAATAGAAATCCTACCCTGTACCCTGACTTTCTATTCTCTTACCCTGTACTTACCAACCTTGAAATATTATATACTTGTTTGTGCGTCCATTTATTATCTATCTACTCTTGCCAACACGAAAGCCCCCACGAGGGCAGAAACTTATTATTTTCTTTTCTGACACTCTTTTGCATCTAGAAGGGGCATATTCTAAGCACTCCATAAATACTCGTTGACTAAAAGAATGAATGAATGAATCTGTTATGCTCTAGTAGCACATTTTATTTATTGTTGCTTTATAATACCTATTTTGCATTTAATCCAAGATGCCATTGATTGTAAAGTCCACCACTATTTTACGTACTGCTGTCAAACCATAACACAATGCTTTCTTACCACTTAAAACTTTAATTTATGCTTATGGAAAGAGCACTTTTAGACTTATGTGGACACAGAAGTTTATCACATATCACACTTGGACACATATAAGAAAGAAAATTTGTATGAGTGAAATAAACTGACTAAAGTGGTTCTAAAAGGTCTTCACATTCATATTTTGATTCTGACCATCCATGTCCTTGTTTTTCCAACCAATATTGTCCTCTGTGCCTTTAAGAGTCCCACTTTGATGATGTAACATTTCTTAAAAGAATACCCCACTACTGTCTCCAGGATTTTCTTCCAAGTCGCTGACAGTCTTGGCCAGTGTTTTTGTGTATGGACAGGTGATGACAGTTACCTCCTGACTGTACCTCAATGACACACCTCAATTTCAGAGATGTTAAATTGTAAAAACAACAACAAACAGAGAACAGAATCAATGAATTATGGTACTTATCTAGTAGGACTAATTCCCCCACTTCCTCTTCTTGTCCAACTTTTTTTCTAATTATTCTCATTTTTTATTTATGAGTAAAGTTAGGAAATCTTATTTATACAAATAAATGACAATATATGACAAATAAATGATAATAGCACAAGCAGAACCAGATCTAATCACTTGGTTAATTATTTTATGCATTGGTTGTAAGGGCCGTTTGTATTCGAGTGGAATCAACACATACCACCCCATGTTCTTGGCAGACGCTGCCAGTTCATCAAGGTTCTATTTTTCATGGATCCCAGAGGAGGCCTTAAAGTCCTTTTCAACAAAGCATTCCAGGCAGCTGTTAACAGTTGATTAGAGTCTGTACATAGATTAAATCCCTGCCCAGCCAACAGTCACCCAGGGCATGTGGAGGTGAAAGGGCAAAAAAGTCTAAATCTGTTATCATTTCTTCAACAAGACAAGATATGCATTCTAAATACCACTACCCCTCCTTTGGGAAAAATTGTGTCCCTGGATCAGCTGAAGGCTATTTAAAGACTTCCCCATTGCACCTCCAGGCTAGCTGAGTTCAGAGCCCCAGATCAAACCACCCATGAATGGAGTTTTATAAGACTGCCTTGGGCAAATCTGAGACAGGCCAGCAGCTACTTTTAGTTTTGAAGTGTTCTCTTTTCCCACCCTAAGGTATTCGGCAGTTTCCACCTAGGATCCCTCATTCATACTCAGGAGTAAATCACTGCTAGCCCGGGGGACCAACACCTTGTTCTAGGCTGTGTTTTTGAATCACCTGGGCATCCTGCTACAATACAGGCTCTGGCTGGGTGGGCCTGGGGTTGGGCTGGGAGGTGCTGGTTAGCTCAGGCTGCTGTAACAGAACACCACAGACTGAGCGGCTCAAACAACAGAAATTTATTTCTCACTGTTCTGGGGGCTGAGGAGTCCAAGTTCAAGGTGCCAGCAAGGTAAGTTTCATTCTGAGGCCCCTTCTCTGTGCTTGAATGCTGCCACCATCACGCCGTGGTGTGCTCACATGACCCCTTCCTGTGAGCGCAGAGAGGGAGCGCTCTGGTGTCCCTTCTGATCAGGACAATAATCCTACCGAATCAGGCCCCACCCTTGTGTCCTCATTTCACCTTTTTTTTTGGCCTCACTGCACTCGGTTTGCAGGATCTTACTTCCCCGACCAGGGTTCAAACCCACGCCCCCTGCAGTGGAAGGGCAGAGTCTTAACCACTGGACCGCCAGGGAAGTCCCTGTCCTCATTTAACCTTAATCACTTCCTCAGAGGTCCCACCTTCAAAGAAAGCCCGAGGATTAGGGCTTCAGCATATGAATTTTAGGGGGAACCCCTCACTGGGTCCATAGCACACTAAGGGTCAGAACACTCAGGGGGAAAAGTCCTACTTTGTCGGGTCACCACGGAAAGCAAGTATGCCCCTGACACCTACACAGGCCTGATCTCCACACCTGAGATCATCAAGCTGAAGGATTTATCAGTGACTAAATCCAGCAATACTGTGTTGCTGGCAGGAAAAAATCCATTGTCTAATTATGAACCTCCACATCCCAGAATTGTGGGGTGAAGCCTTTTTTCATCTCCTTTTAACAGAGCTTCTCTCTGTGGCAATTCCAGCCAATTAAGCCTACTCTGCAGGTCCCAGGCAGAGAGGGCTCTGTGTATGGGCTATATTTAGTGCCCAGGTGGCAGATGGACATCTGCCACGCTGAGCCCAGCAGCGTCAGGATGGCTCCCAGGGCTTGTGTGGCAACATGGAGGCTCCCCGCGCCTGTGTTAACCCAGGCCTCCTGCCCAGCCCCGAACGGCTTCAGAAAAGCTGACTTAGGTGGCGCAGTACCTCTTTATGGGCACCATGCCCTGGGCCTGCTGGCTTTTTTTTTTGGCTGCGTTGGGTCTTTGTTGCTGCGCATGGGCTTTCTCTAGTTGCAGAGAGCGGGGGCTACTCTTCGTGGCGGTGCGTGGGCTTCTCACTGCGGTGGCTTCTCTTGTTGCGGAGCACGGGCTTAGTTGCTCCGCGGCATGTGGGATCTTTGCGGACCAGGGCTCGAACCCGTGTCCCCTGCATTGGCAGGTGGATTCTTAGCCACTGAGCCACCAGGGAAGTCCCAGGCCTGCTGGATTTTTAAGGGCCCCTAGAAAATATTTGAAACCTGAGTTTAAAATGCATTGGTTCCAAGAGACAGAAGTTTCTAATTTGAAATCAGTAAATGTTAATTAAATGCCCAGAAAATGTCAGTGGTTACCTACAGTTCAACACTACTGTCATAGAAATGGCTAATAAATAAGTAGTTATATTATTATATAATGTATTTATATTTGATAATAAGAACAATAAGCGTAATTTATTTTAAAAAGCTGAAAAGTATAAAAGTCCTTTCAAATTTTCTAGAACAAAGAGATATTTAGAATGGGGTATGGGTGCCTTTAAATGTTTGCTATGATGTGGAAGGTCCTCTAAGGTCAGCAGGCCCAGGGCCTGGCCCAGGTGTGTCCTCTAATGACCAAGAGGACCCTGACATTTGGGCAAAGCTGGATTCCCAACCCACCTCTTGCCATGTTTCTGAGGTTGCTTAGCTTGGCCCAGTTTGATCTGGGCATCACCCAGGCCCCAACACTCTACAGCGAGTTTCTCAGGGTGTCATAGAGGAACCACCTGCAACATTTGGGGCACTTGTTAAAATTGCAGTATCCTGGGCCTCAGGACCTATTGGATCAGATTATCTGAGCAAGGGCCCCAGGAAGCTGTACTTTGAACCAGCTCCCAGGTGATGCTGATATATGGTAAACTATAAGAACCGGATCTCGAGAAGGCCTGTTTCCTGTTTGGCAGAGAGCTGAGCAGAGCTGGTGAGAAGCAGGTCTCGGGATATGAACCAGGACTCTCTGAGGTTCATGGCAGACAACTGGGGCCAGAGCCAGGACCCAGGGAAGAGGCCTAGGACTGGAAGGGACTTCAGGTAAGACCAACAGACTGGGACTTGTGCCCCTTTTGGCTCCTGAATTCTCCCACTTGCCCCAAGCCAGCCTGCAAGGCTCAGGGCTCAGAGCTCAGGCCCTGGCAGGAGCTCTTTGGAGCTGGATCAAAGGGAAAGGTGGGAGGAGGACCGACATGCACTCATTTATTCAGTGTACGTTCATTCATCCAATATTAATTGAGCCCCTGTTCTTCACCAGACACTGGACTAGGCCCTGGCCGTACAGCAATGAACAAAAATGGATATTGTTATCCGCCCTGTGGGGCACACAGATCTGGCACAGCTGCTGGGCAGATCTAACAGGGCTACTTGGGCCTGGCAAGAGCTGCTGGGAAGTGAAAATGAGATTATGCGCCAGAGGAAGGTGTCCCATTTTATTCCAGGTAGGAAAGGGCTCCAGCCAGGGCAGCCTCTGTGGAATGTCAGCTGAGGGATTTTGCATCATTAACCACTCAACCTGTAAGTCTTAACACCTGCCTTTCCCCTTCTTCCATCTACCTCCAGTTCCTGTCCATTCTACTTTCAAAATATCTCTTGCAACTGTCCACTTCTCTTCATTCCCTCTGCCACTGTCCCACCCCAAGCCACTGTCCTCTCCCTCCAGGGTTATGGCAGGAGCCACTGACCATTGTCATTACACTATTTTTTTTTAAATTTTATTTTTTGATTGAGTTTTGGCTGCATTGGGTCTTCGTTGCTGTGTGCGGGCTTTCTCTAGTTGCGGCGAGCGGGGGCTACACTTCGCTGCAGTGCATGGGCTTCTTATTGCTGTAGCTTCTCTTGTTGCGGAGCACGGGTGCACGGGCTTCAGTAGCTTCAGCACGTGGGCTCAGTAGCTGTGGCTCGCGGGCTCTAGAGCTCAGGCTCAGTAGTTGTGGCGCACGGGCTTAGTTGCTCTGTGGCATGTGGGATCTTCATTGACCAGGGCTCGAACCTGTGTCCCCTGAATTGGCAGGCGGATTCTTAACCACTGCGCCAGCAGGGAAGTCCTGTCATTACACTATTCTTAACCATCTCCAAAACATTATCCTCATAACTTCCTCCTGGTGATGTGGATCCCCTGCTTGTAGGCCCTCCGGTGACTGCCCAGTGCACTTAGAATAAAATCCAAGCTACCTAACATGATTCATAGTACTCCCGATGGCTGGCCCCAGGCTTCCTCATCAGCCTTGTCGCATGCTGATGTCCCCCTGGCTGGCTCTGCTTCCCACCAAAGTCTTTCGGCTCCAAGGACACTCATACACCTGGAATGCCTTTCCCTGCTTCCTTTCCTATTGCCTGAGTGATTGCTATTCATCCTTTAGGCTTCTACTTAAACATCACTTCCACAGAGAAGCCTTCCTTGACTACTCCCCACCCTCAGTGTAAATGCGGTCCCCCTGTCCATTTTACCTTTACTTTGTATTCATAGCATGTTCATAGTAATTACATATTTTCTTGTGATTATTTAATGACTGAGTCATAAGCTCCTCTAGGTAGAAAGCTGATCTATTTTGCCCCTTTTGGTACACACAGTACCTAGCACATTGGTACTCAATAAATATTTGTTGAATGAGTGAATGAATGAACAAGTACATCCTCATGCTGTGCTTGTTCCAAAGTGTCCATCTTTGTGGTAAGAGTCATGGGAAATGCAAGGAGGAGGAACAAATCACAGTCCCTGCATTTTAATAGATTTGAGAGGATATTTCATGAGCAAGTTATCAGTTACTGAATAACAAATTACTCCAAACTTAGCAACTTAAAACAATAAACATTTATAATCTCACACTGTTTCAGTAGGCCAGGTATTTGGAAGCAGTTCACTTGGGTGGTTCTGGCTCTGGGTCTCTCATGAGGTTTCAGTCAACATGTCGGCCAAGGCCACAGTCATCTGAAGGCTTGACTGGGACAGGAAGATCCACTTCCAAGGTGGCTCACTCACATACCTGCCATTAGTACTGGTTGTTGCCTAGTAACCTCACCTCATCACCACATGAACCTTTTCACAGGGCTGCTTAAGCATCCTCCTGACCTTGACATGGCGGTTGAATTCCTCCAGAGTAGGTGATCTAAGAGAGAACAAACCAGAAGTCACACTGTCTTTTAGGACCTAGCCTTGGAATTCACACTGTCATTTCTGCCACATCCTATTGGCTACACAGGTCAGCTCTACTCATGGAAGGAGAAGACTGCACAGGAGTTGAGGATCACTGGGGGCCATTGGAGAGGCCAGCTACCAAGTGCTGAAGTGTGGTCCCCTGCATATAAGTGTGAATTCAGAGAAGGGAACAATCTCTGTGATAATTAGATTTGGTTTGATGAAAGAGGTTGATTCACTCTGTATCCTGAAGAATGACTAGCCACTGGAGAGCCCTTCATGAGTGGAGGGAAGGCAGGCCAGGTGGGAGCACAGCATGAGCAAAGGCACTGAGGCAGGGAATGGGCATCATTGTTAGAGAGTTGTCTGGCTGGAGCAGAGTGTGTGTGTAGTGAAGTAGAGGTAATAAGACAAAGTGGCTGGGTGACATTGAATTAAAGAGCCTTTGGATGGTTGTAAATAGGGAACACTGTGGAGTGCTGTGATGATTGACTATGCTGACCCAGAGCTTTAGGAAGCATCACTGAAGGTCAGCATGTAGGACAGCTTGGTCTGGGGAGAGACTAAAGCAGACACAGCCTTGGCCCGGTGAGAACCTGAATTAAGTGATTGGCATTAGGAGAAAAAAAGGAGGCAGAATTTTAAGTATTATTACAAAGAAAGAATCAACGCTACCCGGAAAGCCCAGGAAATGGAGGATGAGGTAAGGAGATGGGTCTGGACCTCAATTTCTCCTTGTACACAGTGGGGCTGGGGGTACATGTTAGCACTTGCTCCACCCATCTGCCAGGGCTGAGATGAGCATCATGTGATATGATGGATATGAAACTACTTTGATAGGAGAGAGGTTGTAGACACTGAAGGGATTACAATTGTAGGAACAATTCACACGGTGAGCAGTGTTTATTTTAGGTCAGAGGGAGGTAAGGTTGGGAAAAGGACAGGGACTATTTGGGGCCATGTCTGTCCAGCAAGCCATCCCTCTATCCTTCCCAGCCTGATGGATCTAAAACCCAACACATCTCTCTTCTCCTCTCTTTGTGCCCCACTGTTCTCCCAGTTACCCATCTGTAGTCTGAGCACTTGACTCCATGGGTCCTGGGGAACCTGCAATCTTCCCCTTTTCCTCTGCCGCACTACAAGCACACAGTAGTGAGGAGACTGTGCCAGGGGAGCATAGCCACTGCTAGTGGCTGAGCAACGTGAGAGACTGGGTCTTCTGGAGCCTGAAGCTGTACCCAAAGTGGTCAGATCAGAGGAGACGCTGACCCAGCCAGCAGACTCTGACCTGCAGTGTCTTAACCTCCGTGTCTAATCTCTCCTGGTCCAGTTAGTTCCTTGCCCCCAAAGCAATTTGTGGATAAAACAAAGCTGTTTCCAGTTTGCTGTGCTTATTGTACACACAGCCCTGTAGTTACTGATCCTCATTGTATTAGTAATAATGAGTTTCTGGATTTGTATTGCCATTTCCAAGTACTTTCACAAACATCATCACTAAGGGGCATATAACGAAAGATAGAGCTATTGTGTATTAAGTATCCAGCCTCACAAATTAGCACCTGGTTACTTTCATTCTGTAGGCCTCAGTCTTCTCATCTGTTAAATGGGATAGCAATAGAACCTACCTCCTCCAGTGACTGGGAGGATTGAATGAGGCTAACGCGGTGGCTGGCAGGTCGTGGTGATAGGGCAGAAACCTCACAGGGTGCCGGCAGGCTGGTTGGAGAGACATGTGGGGGAAAAAAAAGTCTGCTTTTTTTGGGCTGCCTGGGCTTTTGTTAATAAATTTCCAGCGGGACGTTTCCGCCACTTGCCTTTTTTTAGAGACATGAAGAGAGGAGAATTGAAAACATTTCCTATGTTGAAATGAAAGGCACTATTTAATCTTGTCACCATCTGCCTGCGCTCCAGGCTGGGAGCCCACAGGCCCAGCTCCCTGTTTCCTAGCGACAGGCAGGCACACCTTCCCCATTAGAGAAAAACGCCCACTGCAAGGAATGCTTCTGCCCCAGGGAACTGGGAAAGAGGTGCCCCAGACCAGAAGGGGGCCCAGCCTTCCCTGGATGTTTGTCTTCAAACCGGCCACCCCGTTCTTCTTTCCCAGGGTCACACAGCAGCAGGGCCAGCCCTTAACTTGCAAAGTCCTTGAGGGACCCTTGGTGCCCTGAACCCCCTCGTCGTCCTCAGCAAAGCTCTAAGGCTGTCTTCATTTCCAAGGGTTGCCGTAACAAAATACCACAAATTGGGTGGCTTACAACAACAGAAATTTACTTCCTCACCGTTCTGGAGGTCAGAAGTCCAAAATGAAGATGTGGTTAGGGTTGGTCCCTTCCAGAGGCTTCCATGCCTGCCTCTAAGTTCCAGTGGCTCCTGCAAGCCATATTTCTTGGCTTGTAGATGCATCACTCTCCTCACGTAGCTTTCCCCCTCTGTCTCTCTGTGTCCTCTCTCTGTCTCTTATAAGGACACTTATCATTGGGTTTAGGACCCATCCTAATCCAGGATGATCCCATCTTTCTATTTTTACCTTAATTACATCTGCAGAGACCCTCTTTTGAAATACGATCACCTCAGAAGATCTGAGGTTCCAGGTGGACATATCTTTTGGGGGGAACCACTATTCAACCCACTGCAGAAATTGTTAAGTCACCTGGGCTCCTCCTGTCCAGGTGAAAAAGTTTGATAAACTACTGTTAGAACAGTGTGTCCGATGCCCCTTGATCCCACAGCGAAGGGGTGTATATTTTGAAAATGGAGCTTGGGACAAGGCAACACCTAAGCCAAAGAGGATGTAGCCCTCTTGGTGACATAACAGGTGTAGTGATCCACCCAGGGAAATGCTTTCCGAGAAGGTGTCTTCCTGGTGACCCTGCTCAGCACAGGGCAGCAGCCATTCCTGTTCAGCTGTGCAAATGGGAGAGGCACACCTGCCCTGTCCTCCAGTTCCCCAAATATCCCCCTCTGATATTGAAACTGATGGCTGAAAACTGTCCATCTGAAATCCATCCTTTTAGTTCTTTTCCTTTTTAAAAAACATATGCAACAACAAAAAACTATCACGTGCACTTTTTTTTAATAGGTAATGCATTCTCATAGTTTTAGCTTCCAAAGGAACAAAAGGATATTCTGTGAAGATTCTCCCTCCCACTCCTGTCTCCCAACCACCCAGTTCACCTCTCCAGAAGCCACTGATATTTCAGTCTCATGTATTCTCCAGAGATGCATAAATAGTCAGAGATTTTCTTTTTCCCTTTACTGCATAAGTGGTAGCTACTACACCCACTTTTGTAACTTGCTCTTTTCACCTTGCAGTACATTCTGGGGATCTCTCCATAGCAGTCATACAGAGCCTGCTCATATTTTTTTTTTAAGTGGCAGAAGTAGCCACTGTGTGGAAATACTGCAGGGCACTACCCAGTGCCCTGCTGATGGGCACAGGGGCTGTTGCCTGTGTTTCCTGCTGCTACAAACAGCTGCTGTGAATAACTTTGCATGTGCTTCGTGTCCTACACGGGTGGGAATAAATCTCTAGGGTAAAGTGCTAGGAGTTGCCAGGCTCCCCCTCCCTCTATCACAAACCTTCTGGACTCGCAGGCCCTGGGCTGAATGGCACAGCCTCCCGAGGGCCTGGCTGGTTTATTTTAAGACGGCAAGTGCCCTGCAGGTGGAAATGTGCCATGAGCTGAAGCTTCGCCTCCAGGCACAGTCTGTGTCGAGGTCCATGGACCCAGGGTGGACTGGAGACTGCAGGCCTGGTCCCAGCTCCAGTTCTGCTCTGTGTGACTTTGGCAAGTCATTCACCCTCTCTGGGACAGTGGGTACCTTAATCCCTGTCACTCCCTCTTTCCCAGATTTGAGGATGAGACAGGCAGATGTGGTCCAGGGCTCACAGCGAGCTGCTCCAACAGCAATCACATCCTATTTATTACTAATAACAGTGGCTGTGAAACAGAGCGAACCCCATTTGACCCCTCCTGCTCGTATATTTCTTTCCAATCTTATGTCCTTGGCTCTCTGGAAAGAAGGATAAGGTTCAGGGAACATCTTCCATTTTGGAATTACCTGGCCTGCCAGGGCAGTGTGGACCACAGACAGGCAGATCTGGGGGGTCTGGCCCCGCAGGCCCCAAGGGCAGAGGAGTGTCGTGTGGGAGTTGCTATGGCCAGGTGAGGGGTGGGTGTCTGGGAGGACTTTCTGCCTGGAGGCCTTGCATACCGACAGCTAACATTTTCCTGGTACTTTACACTTTACAAAGTGCTTTCTCATATGCTTTCTCAGTTAATGTGTGATTCAGCCAGATTCTTAGTAACAGCGGATTTAAGCAGAAAAAGAATCTAGTGAATATTTTGGGTGGGAGCTCACAGAATTGCCTTCAATTTGAAGCATGCAGCTCAGAAGTCAGGTGGGAACCAGGAAAGAGGAGGTGAGGACTCCATGGCCACAGACACTAAAGTCACCCAGGCTGGACACAGGCCACCAGAGGCTGAGGTGACCTGTTAGCACAAATTGTCACCCCTGTTGCCCAGCTCAGACACTGTCGTGGGCCCACGTGGGAGTGACCTCTGTGCTGCCCTTTCAAGTCACTCCAGGATGAGCGCCCCCTTCTGCCCTGGGTGCCTGATGAGTGAACCCCGGGGCAGAGCCTGCACCCCGACTACGCTGGAGGTGGAAGTGGGTGGCGTTTTCAACTTCTCCAGTGGAAAGCCAGACGCTCCCAGAAAGAGTTACAGAGGGGGATCCTCAGTCCTAAGGGGGGTGGGTCAGATGTAGGGCAGCAGAAGGGCAAGTGTTTATGACTATTTGCACAACAGTCTTGGGGTTTGGGTTACTCTGTGCATATCTTATTTATTGAGGGATGCTGGGGGCGGGGTCTTTACCTGAATCCGGGCTACTGGGATCTTTATATCAACATCTCTGCAGATCTGTCCTGACATCGTAGCTTACTGCTCACAATCAACATCCCGTTAGGGATGCAGTCCAGAGAGCCCTTCTAGAGCCTCCCTCCCCTAGAGAATTCAGAGGGATCATGGCCCAACCATCACCTTGAGTTTGGACTTCCAGCTTTCAGGACTGTGAGGCATATATCTGTTGTTTTAAGCTGTGTTTGTAGTGATTTGTTGACAGCCTTAGGAATCTAGATGACGGTTATTTGGTCACCCTAAAAGGTTTCCTGGCCACTGCCTATCTGGGCTCCAGCCTCATAGAGGCCCCCCCCGTCCCCCCCAACTTATGATACCTGTGCCCTCAAGGGCCTGGATCTTGCAGCCCTCTCAGGGGCCCCTTCCTGGTTGGGAGGCCCAGACTTCGCCTCTCCCAGCAGAATCTCCTCACTAAGCTGCCACCTCAGGTAGGGGGGCCAGCAGCTGGTCCAGGCGAGACCACCTGGGTCCCTTCCTTTCCCTCTGGGCCCCTGGGTCCCTAGTGCCCACGCTAAGAGCGATGTCTGTGGCTGGCACTGCTGGTGGAGAACATAGATCTTGGAAAAAAGGGCCCTTTGTGACTCTTGGGGCATTGCTGTGGCTTCTACGAGCTGTGGAAAAAAATCGAAGGACCTGCAAGCCTAGCCTAGAAATGGTCTTCACAGGCTATGGGGCAGGGATTTCCTCCATCTGCTGGCTACTGGAGTTCTGCAGGCTGCGGTGCCCCAGGGGGTCTGCCTGGATGTGGTACCTGCGGGTTGGTTAGGGAAGGAAGCTCTGAATGAATCCTGGGGCTCCAGGAGCCAGGACACCTGTGTGACCACCAGCACATCGTTGAACTTTTCTATGCCTCAGTTGAGCCCTGCAAAATGAGAGCTTTGCCTTTGGTCACCCCTAAGTTCTCTTCTGGCACCAAAGGTCTGTAAGACCAAACAAGGTGCTGGGCTTTGGGGGTGGGGATGGCGTTTGTAGGGGAACAAAATTTGTCACCCCAAAATGTTTCTCTTTGGCATGAGGATTGATTTAGGCTGATTACTTTAAGGCCCAAAAGACCCAGGAAGAACCTTCGACCTTCCCCCTAACTGCCTAAAGAATGCACCTGTTGCAGCAAGGGAGCTGTCCCCATGGATGACTAGGGTATGAACTAGGTGCGTAGACAGGGAGGAACCCAGCAAATCTGTCTGTTAGAATTCCTCTCTGTGTCCTGTTGTCTCTGCAGTGCCCAGCAAACATTTGTTTACCAAACACTTGCTTTTCCTCTTTATGTCAGTTGCCTTCCTCCCCTTTGAGATTTCAAATCACTACCCCCAACATCCTCTTTTGTCTTTAGCTGAAGATGGTATTTGAGGTGAGGGTTTCAGCAAGTTACTTAGTTTTCCTGGGTCTCTCCCATGTACACGTTATTAAACTTTTGTTTGATTTTTCTCCTGTTAATCTGTCTCATATCAAGTTAATTCTTAGACTAACCAGAACTTCTAAGGGTAGAGGAAAATGTCTTCCTCCCCAACAGTTTCAAAGGTAAATGAAAATCAAACCTGCCTGGAAGTACGTGCAGTCTAGTGAGGAAAGACAGACAGGCAGACACTCAGCAGCAAAAGACGTCCTCACAAGATGACAGGGAGGATAGGGACCCTCTCCAGCATCGGCTGTGCGTCAGGATCAGCAGCCTAGACACTAGACAAATCACTAGGGACCCTGGAGTAGAACCCGGGGGGTCCCAGCGTGCAGCCAGGGTGGAGTACCTCTCCTGGGGAGCCGGGCGCTGGAGGGCAGGGGACAGACCTCACAGAGGGTGGGGAAATGGTACCTAAGGGAAGACAGACTTAGCTCCACCTCCTACCTAGGTGTCTGGGCTTTTATGGTATACATTGGAATAAAGAAGAAGTGGACACTTGAAGAGTGGCTGGATGTGGTTTGTATTGGAAAGGGCAGGAAGTAAGCTGGTTGAGAGCGTGAAGGGGCGGGACTGAGCCATGGTGGACAGTGTCATCAAGCCGTCCTCTCTGCTATTATTATAATCTGCCTTTGGTATCTTATCAGATGACTGTAGTAAAGATTTATACTGTTTTTCAGTTACTTTGGATGCCAGACTGAGGATTCCTTCAGTGCTGAGACTGATGTCAAGGTGAGCAGAAGCCAGCTGATCCCGGAGGTTGCAGGTGGGTGGAGCCTGCGTACGGAGCCTGTGTACACGGCAACGTGGGGGGCCCCAGGTGGGGAACTGTGGAGTAAAGGCAAAGTGGTGGGCAAGCACTTTGTGTTCAGGGCTGAGAAAGAGCAATCTGGCCCAAGGTGCCAGTTTGTGGTGGTGAGGAGGGGGAGGGGAGGGTGGAGGTAGCTTGGCGGCTACCTTCTGGAGCTGTTTCAGTGCCAGGCTAAAGGGTGTCTACTTGGCTTTTAAGCATGAGGCGACACTGCACGTGGAGGCACATGATGTCATCAGTGTGGCAGAAGGTTCTTCAGGTCTGTGTGCTTCCTTCCCTCCCTCCTTTCATTGCTTCTTTCCACCGAAAATGAAAGCACCCTTCTCCTCAGATGAAAGTCAAGCCCAGCCACATCTCAGACTGGGACTTGAACCCAGGAGATGGGACCCAAACCCACTGTCTTTTTAATTAAAACCGCTCACCTGGTCGGAAACTGCAGAACTCATCTCAGGACTTAATAAAGCTCAGGTTCTTTTGTCTCAGCACAGAAAGTATTCAGCGAGAGGGAAAGCCACAGGCAAGACGTGGTTTATTAGTACAGGATGCTTGTGAGAGATACAAGTAGGCAGGCAAGGGAGTGCCACCCTGAGAACTTAGTGGGCTACAGTTTCATAATCAAAGGAACGTGGGGAGGGGGAGAAGACCACCTTCTTCCTGGTTCTTTGAATCTTCCATCATTAACTCCTCCTACACATTGGGAGGGGGAGTTTTTGACCCTATATGGCCCTGTCACGGTACTATGGAAATGACAAAAAGGTGGTAACATATATTAAAATATGGTAAATCATCTCAGGTTTCAGTATAATGTTATCTTTTCCTTATATTTTTGTTTTTAATGCATGCAGAGAAGCATGTCCTATCATTAACTTACTGACCTCATTGGACAGGATGTGGGTCTCATTCCTCCATTGTTTTGTTTTGGGCCGTGTCTCATGCTTCTATTGGTGGTTTTGTTGCTAAGCAAGCCAGCTTGGTTTAGCTGTTGAGCAAGCCTGCTTTCTTGAGTGATCGTTAACTTCCAGGGGACTCCCATACTTTTTTCTCTACTTACAATCCCTTAGTGGGATTAACTATTTAATCACCTACTTTGTCTCTTTACCCTGTCCCTGTCAAGAACACCTATGGGAAATCAGTCTTGATGGAGGTTGCGGGAATCACAGTGAGATCCAGCCCCACCTTCTAGGAGCTCGCCTCTGGCTGGGGAGACCAATAGACAAGAAACATCCTTTAATGTGGTCTAATGGGTGCACAGAACAAGTTGCCGGGGAGCACAGAGGAGGGATCCCCAAACTCAGCCTTGCTTCTCAGAGCTGGGGTCACTTGAACTGAGTCTTAAAAAATGAGTCATTATTCCAGGCAAAGAAAGGAACAGAAAACACATCTGATGTGGGGAATGGTCATTGTTTGGGGTTGGGTCTCTGGAGTATGTGTGTGTATGTGGGGAAGAGGAGGGGGGAGGTGAGCCTAGAAATACAGAGCATGACCAGATGGTAAAGGGCCTTGAAGGCCCCACAAAGGACTCTACCCTTACCTTAGAGCCCTGGTAAAGGTCAAACACAGACAGACCTTTTCCCTTTTGCCCCTCACCAACTTCCAAGCTCTTTATCTCAGAATAATCAGCTAAGATTAGAACTGTTTGTCCCCCTGAAACTAGCTAGACACAGATGAGCATTACCTGTTCAGCTAGTTGATACTTCTACTAATTACAAACACAAATCTAACTGTAAATCACCCCACCTTTAACTCATAGTTACAACTTGTAATCACCTCACTTGTAACGCCTCCCTATCAAAGTCTAAGGCAAACCACTGAGACACTCTGATCTTCGCATCTGGGGAGCGCTAACTTATTGCAATATCCTGGATAAGCTAATCTCCTTACAGGTCCAGTTTTTGTCTCTGACACCATGATACGCTTGCTTTTTCCAAATTCCTATCCCCTAGAAGTGTCTTCTAGGGGATAGGTGAGAAGAATATTCTTTATTCCTATTTTATGCTTAGGGGGGAAAATGACACTCTGGGATGTTAAAAGCAACTTTCACAAGATCACAAAACAGGAGTGGACCCGAGTCTAGAGCCTGGGTTTCCTGATTGCTGTGACTTCTAAGGCTGATGTCTGCTTCCAGCTCTGAAATCAGAGCCAGCCCAAGCCAGACTGGTAGCTTCTGCTCTTGAGATCAGGGTCTGTCAAACTGTGGCAGGGTCCTCTCCTCATCTGCCATAATCCCAGGACTGGACCATGTATGATGATCCTAATGCCCTGGAGCTAAAAGGGCTCCTGAGAGATGATATGGTCCAGGCTCCATTTTTCAGAAGTGGCAACAGACTCGTGAGGTTTAGTGACTTGTCCAAGGTCACACAGCAAAACAGGTCCTCCATTGAGCAGGGGTGAGTGGTGAGAGTGGGGAAGACACTTCAGGAGGAGGTGTGACCTCTGACCTTGTAAGTTACCTCCTGGCACCTGGATCAGCTGCTGGGATACACCCTTCTTTGGGCCATGCCTCAACCCATTCCTCCCAACCAGTTCTCAGGGTTTGGAGGGAAGCTTTCCCTCCAGTTTGATAGTTCAGCCCATTCAAATAAGCTGCCTAGCATCTCCCAGCCCCACAACTGCAAAGTGGAGTCTGTACATACACTGACCCCTAAACTAGTTGTTGAGATTTTGAAGGGCCAGAAATGGGTTGTTTCTAGGAAGGGGATCTGTGGTCAGCTGATAAATGGCCCCCAAAGATATCCAAAGATGTCCTCATTCCTGAAATCTGTGAATGTATTACTTTAAATGGCAGGGGGACTTTGCAGGTGTGATTTGAAGATTTTGAGATGGGGAGATTATCCTGGATTATCTGAGTGTGACCTAAATACAATCACAAGTGTCCATGTAAGAGGAAGGCAGAGGGAGATATGATGATGGAAAATGTGGAAGAGATGTGATGACAGAACCAAGAGGTCAGAGTAATGCAAGGAAGGGGTCATGAGCCAAGGAATACAAGTAGCTTCCAGAAGCTGGAAGATGCCAGGAAACAGATTCTCCCCTTGAGCCTCTAGAAGGAACCAATCCTGCTGACACCTTCATTTTAGCCCTAAAAGGATCATCTTGGACTTTCAGCTTCCAGAACTGTAAGAGAATAAGCTGTGGTATTTTAAGCCACCAAGTTTGTGGTTATTTGTTACAACAGCAATAGGAAACTAGGGGTGCTCCAACCACATAGCACGAGTAGCTACCTGCTTTACCTGTGGGTCGGGCCAGCTCAGAAAAGCTGGGGAGGAGAAGATGCCCCTGGCTTCCTCTACCAAGCCAGCCCTGGGGTCTCAGCAGAGGCTCAAAGAGGAGCAAAGCTGCCTTTCTCCCAATCACTGGGTGTTTCAGGCCTCCTGGCATATTCCTGTATGCCAGTAATCCAGGGCATCCACCCCTGCCCAGGCCCCCTTTATACCACTCTCCTCCTTCCCGGTCCCCTGAAATCCTCTTCCCCAGCCTGTCTATCTTCTCCTTGGCCTCTGTCATGGAGCTCTTCCTTTCTCCTCTAATGTTCAACCCCTCAAAACCCAGATTCCAATCTCATCCTTCTTGAGTTTGTAGCAAGGTGAGAAAACAGCGTGGACCATCTTAACAGCACCAGAACCCTGCTTAGGGAGGAAATTGTCTTTGTGTAGGAAAATATGTCAGGGGCCATTTGGCTGTGAGAAGAGAGACCCCTGGGCAGGAACTGGAAGGATGGAACTGAAGGAAGTGAGGGCCGAATTACTTTTCACAGGACGTGGCATTTGCTCACGAAAAGGAAAGAATAGAGACCCAGTGACATGGCAGGAGCCAGCTGGTAGATGCACCATTGGGACTTTTACTTAACACAGGTTGTCTAAATTTAAGTTGTTTTTGTGTATATTCACCTCTTCCAGTACTTCAGTAAAGTTTTCTATGACCAAAACAGCCTTGAAGTGCTTGTGCCTTTTGCTTTTATTTTTGCCTTTGTTTTAAAATAAGCCAAGGAGAGGGGTCAGGTTCTGTGGTTGGCACAGGGTAGGACCAGCACATTTGAGCTGGAGAGAGAATCTCTAAACTGAACCTCTGTTTAGGGAAGCTTCGAGCACTTTGCCCATAACTTCATTTAGTCCTGTCAAAGAAAAACCAGAGCTGGACAGTAGTTAAAGCAGTTAAAACAACGTTGCATTCAGAACTATTGCAATAGGGAAAAAGAGACCTCAGTATAAAACTGGCCTCAATTCTGAATACAACATAGGCAAATGGGAATTTATAGCCAAGGAGCTAGGGGGTGAGGGTGGGTGTTGGGGGGGAGTGAGTGGAAAATTACTAAGAGAAACATCGGGGGTAAGGGGGATTCTGGCTAAACTGCGACTTAAAAGTATTCTTGCTGAAGGAGGGCAGGGTGATCACACATCACCTGGGAGATGGTGGAGGATGAGGATCCTGATCAGCTCTTGAGGGTGTTCAGATATTGAGGTAGGGGTTCTGATTAAACTGACTTATCGGCATTCTTGCTAAAATTGGATTTTATAGGCAAGTGCACAGATGGACCTATAAGAAGGTTCAGGAGCCTGACTAAAATTTGGTCACAGAAAGAATCTTTGTGAATTTTCACAATAATTCAGTGAGGTATATGCCATTATCCTCACTTTACAGATGAGGAAACTGAGGCACAGGGAGCTTACATAACCTGCCCAAGGTCACATACTGGCAAATCAGCACTCCAACCCAGACAGACTCCAAAGTCCCTGTTCCTAACCACTGGGCAGTACTGCCTACTAACCCACCTCCGCCACCGCCTCGCGATTGTAAACTCTGCCCCTCCCCCAAGAATACAGAGAAAGCCTGGGCAGGGTGACCCCAATTCACACTTGGGCTCACACTCCTTTCTGTGTCCTGAAACCTCTCCCCAACCAGACTGGGACTCCTGGAGTGTGGAGTGGCGCAATATATGGCTTTGCTAAATAATACTATATCCCACATTTGTAGAGGACTCTACTTTCTCTGTGTACTTTCCCAGGTACAATCTAATTATTATTATTATTATTTTTGGTTGCATTGGGTCTTCATTGCCGCGCCTGGGCTTTCTCTAGTTGTGGCGAGCGGGGGCTACTCTTTGTTGCGGTGCGCGGGCTTCTCATTGCAGTGGCTTCTCTTGTTGCAGGGCACGGGCTCCAGGCGCGCGGGATTCAGTAGTTGTGGCTCGCAGGCTCTAGAGTGCAGGTTCGGTAGTTGTGGCGCACGGGCTTAGTTGCTCCGTGGCATGTGGGATCTTCCCAGACCAGGGATCGAACCCGTGTCCCCTGCGTTGGCAGGCGAATTAGAAACCACTGCGCCACCAGGGAAGTCTCCAGTCTAATTTGATTGACACCATTGTCCCAGAAGGTAGGCAGAAATCATTGCCACCATTTAGAGACAAGGAAATTGAGATTCACAGAAGCCACGTGGCTTGCATGGGTCACACAGCCCATAAGGGGCAGGATTCTTCACTGGAACCTGAGATTTTTTCTTTCTATCCCTCTGTGCTCCCTCATCGGGTTAACAACTTTTAAAAACAGTACCACTACCCCTTCCAAAAAGAGCCCACTCTAATTTTCTTTCCACTTTGAAAGCGCAGGCCCCACTTGCAGACAACCTTGAGCTGGAAATAGCACAGTATCAGAATGATGTATTAGGATGATTTCCTCAGGCTTCAGGGTGGGTTCAGGATTCGAATTAACCACTAATCTTGAGCTCGTCCTTCCTGAAAAGGACTCTGGTAAGGATAATTGTTGCACATTCATCACCAAGGCCACTTTTATATAAATGCAGAGCCTGAAGGCCCAGCTCTCACTCTTCTGATTAACGCTGCTCCTTGCAAAGAAAGAAAAACGGCCTTTGATTAGCTTCTGCACCAACTCGGAGAGAGGCCAGTCCAATCAAAAACCACTTCAGCTAAGGGAGAAATGGATGTAACGGCAGTGGTCTCCCGATCCTAATTGACTTTTCCTTTTCAATTTCTCTGTTATTTAATAACCTCTTCTTCTGAAATGACTCATGTCACTGTCCTGCATCCAGGGGCTTTCTCAGCAAAAGTATCCAAGGCTTAGAGGGAAGAGCAACTGTCCATCTATCACAAGGCGTGCCGTACCTTCCCACAAAACCTGAATTGAGCACTTCCTGGGTACCCATGGCATGCTTCAAGCCTATCTTGATGCCCAGAGAAGCCAAGACAAGGTCCCTTCCCTCGAGGCGCTCACAGGCTTGGGGAAGAAGGGGGAACGAACACACAAGAAGGAATACAAGAAAAACAAATGTCTGGGCCTCCAGTGGGCTCCACGTGTCAGGCCCCAGGGAAATAGCAGTAAATGGACAGATAAAAATTCCTGCATCCTGGAAGGAAGAGAGACATAAGTAAACTATAGAGTCAGTTAGAAGGCAGTGAGCCTCATTGTTGGGGGGCTGGGGGGCAGATCAAGCAGTGGGCAGAGTAAGGAAGGGTTGTAATTTTAAATGGGATGCTTGAGTCAAGGTCAAAGGGAGGTGAGGGAGCAAGCCCTGAAGATACCTGGGGAAGGTGTTCTGGCAAAAGGGAACAGAGGAATGGAAGGATCTGAGCCAAGGGCAGGTGTGGAATTTCTGAGAAACAACAAGTTTAGAAAGTGGGCACTTTCTTGGCCAGGGGTTGTGAGACAGGAAGGGCCCTTTTTAAAAGGAGTTACTCTGGGCAGCAGTACAGGGAAGCATCTCTGAACCTCCATTTCAGTTCTCTGTTCGGTTCCAGTGAGGCTGGAAGTTTGCTGGGGGAGGAGCGTGGGAGGTGGTAGGTCACAGAGGTGAGGAGGAGGGGGCAAATCACCTGGGGGTCTTAGCAGCCATTTTCCTCTTCAAGGGACACCAGTGAAAGGTTAGGCGCAGGGGAGAAATGTGATCACATGTTGGTTCTAAAGGGATTACTCTGTATTAAGAATAGTCTGGACTATTCTAAGGGTAGAAACAGGGAGAAGTTAGTATTGATACAATAGAGTTGATAAGTATATGCGTAATGTTTCTAGTTTCCAAAGTGGCTGTGCATTTTGCATTCCCACCAGCAATGTAGGGAGAGTTCACTTGTCAACACTTGGTGTTATCCGTCTTTAGTTTTAACCATTTGAGTGGGTGTATAGTAGTATCTCGTGATTTTAATTTTTTTTTTCCTGGATGACTAATGACATTGAGCATCTTTTCATGTGTTTGCGGTAGAGAGTTGCTGGTGGTTTGGAGCAGGGTGGTGGCAGCAGAGATGACGAGAAGGGTCTGAGTCTGGATATGAGAGATCTGGAAAGAGGAGTGGGGTGATGTACTTCAGATGGGAGCACCAAGGGGCTCTAGAGCTGGCAGCCTTCCTGAGTCCTATAGGAGAAGGAACCACATCCAGACAAATTATATCTCTGCTAGAATTTTTGTCCCCAGTATCCCTCTTCCCCTTCTGAGGTGACAGAGCCCTGATTTTGGCTGGGCACGTGGCTATCCAGAATGTACTTCCTAGCCTCCCTTGCAGCTAGGAGAGGCCAGGTGACTAAGTTTTGGTCAATAAGATGTGAACAAAGGAGCTGAGGGCAGCTTCCAGAGCCTTCTTTTTTTTGTTTTTTTGTTTGTTTGTTTTTGCGGTACGCGGGCCTGTCACTGCTGTGGCCTCTCCTGTTGCGGAGCACAGGCTCCAGACGCGCAGGCTCAGCGGCCATGGCTCACGGGCCCAGCTGCTCCACAGCACGTGGGATCCTCCCGGACCGGGGCACGAACCCGTGTCCCCTGCATTGGCAGGCGGACTCTCAACCACTGCACCACCAGGGAAGCCCAGAGCCTTCTTTAAAGGACAGCTGGCACGTACTCTTCCCTTAATGTCCTCTCCCTCCGGCCTTTTGCCTTGAACATGAAAACCACTCTAGGCCCTACCTTCAAGATGATAGATTCCAGAACTAGAAGGACCCTGAGCACCAGGCACAATGGAGTGCCCTGTCAGCCCTAGACCACCACCTACTGACTTCTTGAATGAGAGAGAGAGGAAAATACATTTCTGGTTGGTTTCAACCATCTTTATTTTATTGTTGGCGATGCTCTTAGGGAACCGAATCTAAACTGATATGACAGGCAACCAACAGTGCCTGTTGTCAAGAGCTTCTTGGAGGAAGGGGTACATACACTTATCCTCCAGATGGGTAGGATTTAGAGAATCAGTGGCCAAGGTGGTGAGCACTCTAGCCTGAGGCAGGTTGAGAAGTGAGCCTGGCTTGGGGGTGAGACTACAGAGGACTTAGCAGGCGCAGAAGGCTTGATCACCCCACTGAGACTGAGCTGGTGCTTCTAAGCCGGGAGAATGCACTGTGTTAAATGGCCCCTAGAGAAAGGCTACCCCTGTGTTTAACTTAAATGCATCACGTTGCAGTTTAAACCCCCTTCCCTTATTTACAGGGAATAAGCCTGGCTTCACGGTTGGAAAGCTGAGCCTCTGTGTACCCTTAGACGTGATTAAATGCCACTCCACCTCTCCACACAGCCAGCCAGCCAGGCAGAGCTCAGTCCTAACCTTCCTCAGTCCTAACCATCTGGTTCTCTAAATACGTTATTTTCATCCCCAAAGTCCAGCTCCCGGACCAGACAGAGTGAGCTGGCCAGGGCAGGAAGCCCATCTCCTCCCTCAGCATCCTCCTGGGCCTGGCCTGCTGGGCTCTCGCTGGTAGAATAGCTCTGTCCTTCTCCAGGCCACCTCCCAGACTCTCCCTGTTACTCTGCACCAGAGGAGCTGGGCACCAAGCACGGGACCCTCTGGCAGCTGAGCCAGGCTGAATATGTGGCAGAGCTGCCCAGCGGGGGCCTCCTGTCTTCTCCTCCTTTCTGCCTCCCAGAAGCCTGCCTGATGTCAATTATCTGAGATGCAGGACCACACACCACCAGAACGCCCAGTCCCAGAGCCCAGAGAACATCTTTGTTTTCTTAGACACCCAGCCTCCTGAGGCCAGATGCTGAGGATTTTCTGCACCCAGACATGCAAAACAAAAAAGTGTTCTTATTTTCACGTGGACTCCATCAGAGCACTGTGCCAGCATCGCACCGGGAAGAGCGGGACAGAGCTTTTCTCTCGAGGTCGATCGAGGTGCCTTGGACCCTGGTCAAGGGCGCCTGGGTGCTGGTTCTGTTCACTGTGGAGACGGTGGGAGGCAGACAGGGAGGAAGAAAGGAGGAGGAAGGAAGGAGGCACTGCTCTCCGCCCGGGATCTGTGGGTTCCTGTGATGAGTGTGGTTCCTTTTTCCACCAAGGATGCTTCTAGAAGGCAAATTGGATTCTTTTCTAATAATCAAATTTTGATTACTCAGAAGTCAGTCTAGCCTCCTCTCCAAGCTTCTGGTGAGTATGAGATGAGCAATATTGTTACACAGATGATATAAGTCCAGCTGAAAATGAAGAAACTGGGGCTTTAGCTAGCAGTACAGCCTCATCTCGGAGACTTTGAAGCTTTTACTTGGGCTTTTTGAAATATTGGCAGTAACCCATAACACCCCCTACCCCCATTCCCTCCCTGACTCTTGCTCAGGGCCCAGCTTGAGAACCGTCGCCAAGTCCAAGAAATGCCTCTGGGACAGCAGCTCTTCGAGCAGGTGTTTCAGGGCCTCACTTGGGGTATCCTAGGGTCCCCAACCATCTGCAGTGCATCAGGGCGAGTCTTGATCTGGGGCTTCCCATTCCTAGAAATTCCAGCAAAGTGCTTCGTATGCCCAGAGATGCTGATTATGGGAAAAGCATGTGTATGTGCAGTGGAGGGTGGGGGGAGGAGCTTGGGTTTCTTGAGGAAGCTAATTTTATGACTAATTAAATCTGAGAAGATGTGGAGAATCCTAGCACTGATTTGCAACACTCCTCATGATGCTCTTCACACCTTCAGTTTACCCAAAGGGCTGTTTTTATAGGAGGAGGAGCAAGGCAGTCATCTCAAGATTTTCTCCTTCAGTGAAAGGGACTAAGGATGCTTGGGTTTCAAGTCCCTGCCTCTCCCTTACTTACTGTGTGATCTTGGGCACATTACTCAACCTCTGAGAGCCTCATTTCCTTACCTGAAAAACAGTGTTGTTATGAAAATCAAATGAAAACTTCACATCACGCATTTAATGTCTCTGACATAGAGTAAATGCTCAAGCCACGGTAGCTGTTGCTGCGTTGTTCATTACACATAATATTCTTTGCCTTTATTGCATCCTCCCACCCGCATCTCCTCCTAAGAGGTTGACTTGTGACTCCTGGGTCTGGCCAGGAACTTCCTCAACGTGGAGACAGCACCTTCCCCACTGGAGCGGGGGCTCCTGGAGGGCCAAGGGGATGTCCTCTCCTTCCTCTGGGCCACCCATCCACCTTCCTCCCACTCCAGTCCCAGTGCCAGTCTCAGCTTGATGATGAAAGGTCCAGAGGATGCCACCATTAGAGAAGAAAGAAAATTTGTCTCTTTACCCTTCTGAGTTCTTGGCTGAGACCCTTGTAATAAAAGACAGATTAACCAGAGAGAAACAAACAGAAGTTTATGAACATGTATGCCTCATGTGTACATGGACAATACCCAGGCCCCCCAAGATGGCTTAGTATTCAGGATTAAATACCACCTTACTAGGGAAAGGGGAGAGGGGACGTAGGCCTCTTAGAGGAGAGTAAATTTTTAGGGAAGATGAATGGGCCCCCAGAAGAGTAAATGGGAGGTATGATAATCTGCGACAAAGTTTGTCTGGGTGTGTTGTTAACTTCTAGTTTCCTCTCCTGTGATGGTTGATGAAATTCCCTGGAAGGGGATTTATGACAATTGAGTTCTTTCTGGAGGATCTGTCTTTAGGTAGATAAGGGGATTTCAGAGAAAACCTCTCCCTGCCTTTGCTGGTTTTCAAGTGCTTACAGCTCAAAATAACCAATAAACCAAAACAGCATATTTTAGGGTAGCATATTCTACCCTTCACCACAGTGTCATAAGGATTATTTTGAGCTGAAGACATTTGAGAATTAACTGCTTCTGGAAGAAGCTTTTTTCTGAATTTCCTTTATCTTCCTAAAAGTATAGTCTCCCCAAAGAATCCCACAGTCCTAAATCCCCTCCCCAGGAGTTTCCCAGTAGGGAAGACTGACTTATTACTCAAGAAGTCAGCACAGATCAGCACCTAGATAAGAAATCACCTAAATAGACATTGTCCTAAAACTATCATACCTCCCATCTATTCTCCTGAGGGCCCATTCACTTTTCATAGAAGTCATTTGTTCTCCCAGAAGTGCCCCTATGCCCCTCCCCATCCCCTATTAAGATGGTATATAAGCTCCAGATTCTACCTACCTCTTGAGTCACACTTTTCTATGAACTCCCTGATACCGGTGAGTAAAAATCTGTTTCCTTTTGCTAATCTATCTTTTGTCCATTTAACTTACAGGACCCCAATACTGAACTTAAGAGGGTAGAGGAAGGGCTTCCCTGGTGGTGCAGTGGTTGAGAGTCCGCCTGCCGATGCAGGGGACACGGGTTTGTGCCCCGGTCTGGGAAGATCCCACATGCCGCAGAGCGGCTGGGCCCGTGAGCCATGGCCGCTGAGCCTGAGCGTCCGGAGCCTGTGCTCCGCAACGGGAGAGTCCACAACAGTGAGAGGCCTGCGTACCGCGGAAAAAAAAAAAAAAAAAGAGGGTAGAGGAAGAGTTTTTCCTCTCTAACCATGAGGACTCACTGGCTGACTTACTGCCCAATATCTTATCTAAACGGCATTGAAGTTGTGAGGTTTTCCTCTAGGAACCTTAAGACAGTTGGCGAGTTGAGGAAGGCCAATGCAGTTCCAACTGAGAGAAGTCCCCCAGGGACAGGGCAAGGGGTGGCAAGACCTTAGTGAGGGCATCACTTTCCCATTTGGTGCTTGATTTCCTAGGCTCAGAAATTCATTGCTTGTTCACCCAGAAGTGATCAGTTTCCACAGAAGGTTTCACAGTAGCCAAGCCCACAAAGATCAATGGATAAGACGAGCACAGGGAAAGCCCAGTGGTCCCCAGAGGTTCCTTGGTGAGTGTTGGACCATGTTTGATGATCCTAATGGCTGGGATCAGCTGACAGCCCAATAAAAGGCCATGACATTACACAGCCCCAGGGGACGCCATTCCCATAGCGTACGGAAAGGGAGCCCTCCTCCTCCCAAGTTGTGCAATGCATCCATTCCTGGACCAGTCTAGGAGATGTGTCTGTTGTGAATTTCTGGGCACCAATTCAGATCTAAGAATTGACCATCTCTGGCATTGGGCCCAGGTTATCTACAGGTTTAATTAAGTCCCCAGGTGATTCTTACAAGGCTCAGGGAAGTCTAAGGACCTCAGCTGCAGGGATACACCTGCAGGAAACATGCAGCCAGTGATTGCTTTTGCAGTTCACTCTTTACACACAGCCCTTCCGACCTGTGGATTCCTTCTTTTGATGTATTAATTCTTTCCATTAGGGCATTTGGGGGAAACAGGGAGCTATTTGATCTCTGTAACACTTTGCATAACTCTGTTCTGATAAATATTTTATAGTTTAGCTTCAGAGGTCAATTTGATTTAGCTATATCAATTTTTTTTTATCCTTTTAGCTAGAAAGGCTGCCATTGTAAAGTTGCCCCGTGCTCCTCTGTCAGTCACCCCCTGCAGACCCCCACTGCTCCCTGTGCTCAAGCAGATGTAGTGTGGTTGGTGCCCTTTGTTCTGGGTGAAAGGTGTATGCCGGTATGTTTTGGGTTTTGTCTCTTTTGTTTTGCAAGACAAGAGTTTGCGCTGCCCTGTGCTTAGAGCTCTAAATCTGACTGCTGGTGAGGATGGAGAGAGCATATTTGCACAGGGAGTCTGGGGAGGGTAGCTGTACGTCTGGGTTTGGGTTGGACCATTCCATGTGTGCCCAGTATGCTGATGATACATAACAGCGCCCCCTTCCGACTCACTTGCCAGTTTGGACAACAAATTAAAGGACACCATTGCAGGAGCCTCTTGGGAAGCAAAGGATCAATATTCTGACCCCTTTCTTTTTGAGGATAAGTTTTCCTTCAAAAGTTCTGTGGCCTGGGGTACCCTGACCGAGATCATAAGATGACGGGGGGGACTTCCCTGGTGGATCAGTGGTTAAGAATCCGCCTGCCAATTCAGGGGACACAGGTTCGAGCCCTAGTCCGGGAAGATCCCACATGCCGCAGAGCAACTAAGCCCGTGTGCCACAACTACGGAGGCTGTGCCCTAGAGCCTGAGAGCCACAACTACTGAGCCCATGCGCCACAACTATTGAAGCCCACGCACGTAGAGCCCGTGCTCCACAACAAGAGAAGCCACTGAAATGAGACGCCTGCACACCTCATCGAAGAGTAGCCCCCGCTTGCCACAACTAGAGAAACCCCGGGCGCAGCAACGAGGACCCAACGCAGCCATAAATAGATAGATAGATAGATAGATAGATAGATAGATAGGAAGATGACACGGGGGACCCCAGGGAACTCCTTGGAAGGGATGGGAAGGCTGCATGCAGGCCCAACGCCGGCGTGGAGCGGACCGGTTCTGGGTATTACGTGGCCCTGGGGCTGCAAACCTCTCCCAGCACCCCAGCCCCACTGGCTCTGTGTGCCTGTGTGTCCACCCTACGTGCTTCCACTCATTCATTCATTCGTTCAGGAATGTTTACTGCACCTGTCCTGTGCCAGGCTCTGATCCCGCTGAGGGACACAGCAATGAAAAATAAATATCTTACCTTATTGGAGATTGTTTTCTAGTGAGAGTCGTAGGACATTTTTTAAAGGAGCAAGTAAAATACTGTGTCATACAGTATTAAGTGTGATCGAGGAAAATGAGTCAGAGTAAAGGGGGGCGGGCAGTTATTTTACATTAAGTGGTCAGGGGAGGCCTAAGGGAAGGGAAGCTGCTGGGAGAGTTCCAGGCAGAAGGCACAGCAGTGCAGGGGCAGGACAGGCTTCTCCTGTCACAGCGTAGCTGGAGACTGGGGGGATGCGGGGCGGGGCGGGCCTTGTAAGCAGTGGGAGAGGAAGGCAGGAAGGTAATGAAATGCTCCTTTTTATACTGTCAGGGAGGAAAAATACCTTTTTCCTCTGTCCTTTGAAGTTTTTGGCTGGAGCCCCTGTAATAAAAGACAGATTGAGAAAAGTATACACATTTCTAATGTAAATTCTACATGACTCGGGAGCCTTCTTAAGGAAATGAGAAACTGAAGAAGCAGTTAAACCTGAGTGTTTTAATGCTGGGTTTGGTGAAAAGTACAAAGTCGTGAGAAAACATGATGGGACTGATGGGGTTTAGGACACCCCACCCCCAAAATACGGCACCTTGGCATATTACATATCTTAAGCTCAAGGAGTTTGAGAAACAGCAGAAGCAAGAAGGTCACTCTGACGCCCACCCCTTCGCCCTTCCTCCCTGAGAGCAGCAAAAGGTACATGTGAAAGGTACCCTCCCTGTACCAGCAGGAGGGGAGGCATCCTTATCACCAGAGTCAGGGAATTTAGGGCTTAGAAGGCTATATAAATAAACCTTGTTTCTTCTTCACCATTAACTGCCCCCAGTCCAAGCCCCTTTGTCTGGTCAATTCTTTACAAATGTATTGTTTCCTGTCTAAAAGGTATAAACGCTCTCTGCTCTGGTCACTTCTTTGAGTCTCATATCTTTGTGGGGCTCTCCTACATACACACCTAATTAACTTTGTTTTTCTCCTGTTAATCTGTCTTTTTGTTATAAGAGGGTCTCAGCTGAGAACTTCAAAAAGTAGAGGGAAACTTACTGCTCCTTTCTCACAGGACAAAGCAGGTAGAAGCTCAGGGTAGTAACTGGGGGAAACTCAACAGGGCTTGTTCATTAGGATTCTTCTGGGTGTCCCTCTGTCTTGGAGATTAAGCTGCTCTTTCCTCTGGGTACAGGGAGGGCACCTCGCAGGAGGGTCTTATGACCTGCTTCAGGAGAGAAGGGTGGGGCAAGGTCAGAGTGAACTTCCTGCATCTCCATTTTCTCAAATTCCTTCAGCTTAAAATATTCAGTACATATACCAACATGCTGTATTTTGGGGTAGCGTGTTCTAAACCCTGTCAGTACTTAGGAGAAGTTTGAATACAGAAATAACATAATCTAACATGTTAAGATTTCAAAGTACTTCAAAAGTAGAGAAAAATAGTAAAATAAATTCCCATATGCTATTACCCAGATTCAGCAGTTAACAAGATTTTGTCAGTTTCTTTGTCTCTTTCTTTTCTTTGCTGAAGTATCTTAAAGGAAATTTCAGACCTCACATTGTTTTACTCCTACTTACTTCAACCTGCATCTCCAAAAAAAAAAGCTCATTTTCTTATAAAACTACAATGCCATTATTTCACCTGTATCAAAAGTAACGGTGATCCTTTGGTATCATATAATAGCCAGTTTGTAATAAAATCTCGCAGATTGTCTTAAACACACATTTATTTGTTTGTTTCACGTTTGATGTGTTTTCATCGATATCCAAATGAGATTCACCCAGTAGATTTGGTGGTTCTCTGACAAGTTTGAAACACTGAGTTTAACCGCCAAGTTGAGAATAAATTGCAGCAGGACAGGGCAGGGCCAGAAGACTAGTTCAGAGGCCATGCTCTGATCCAATGTAGAGACGGTGGGACTCGGACCAGGGTAATAGAGGAGAAGGTAAAGAGTGGTGGATTCTGTGTATGTTTTGAAAATAATGCCGACAGCATTTGCTGATGGGCTAGATATGGAGTGTGAGAGTGAAGGGATCACTGTCCTGGCATAAGGATTATTTTAAAGTGAAAACATTTGAAATCTTAACTGAACTCCCCTTACCTAACTAAAGCAGAACCTCCTGAAACAGCTGCCATTAACCCCACTCCATGGGAGTTTCCCCCGAATCCCAGCAAGAAGACAGACTGCCCATTCCCATTAGCTAGAACACTGTTTGGCACAGAGTAGGCCATCTAGAAATTTACGTGGAGGCAGTGCATATTTTGGAGGTGTAAGTCAACCCGCCCCCCCAGCTTTATTGAGATATAACGTGTGTAAGTTTAAGGTGTACAGTGTGATGACATGATACGTGTCGGGGAGGAACACTTCTGCTCTGCTCTGCTCTGCAGAGGTTCTTTCGGCTGGTCTAATAACCAGATCAAAGTGAGACAGATTAACAGGAGAAAGTCACATTTAATTAGTATGTATTTATGGGAACTCACATAGATGAGAGGGTCGAAGACCCCACGTACATGAGAGGTTCAGAGACAGAAAGGTAAACTGAGGTATAAATGCCATCCTGGCGAAGGAGTGGGATAGGGGCCTGGGCTTCCAAGGACAGGAGGGGGTCATTCACAGGATGTTAATAAGAGCAGAAGTTTGGTAATTAGATATTTGCCCTGCCATACAGACAGATCATTCAGATAAAATTTATCTCTGATAATAACTTTTACTCTGGGAAAGATCCCCAATTATGTTCTCCTAGGTAGTTAGGGGAGGCATGTAGTTTCCCTTGAACCTGCAGGGTCTTGATTGCCTTTAGTTCAAAATAATCCTCATGCAAAAGTAACATTTTGGGGGGAGGCTCATTCTGAATCCTCTCATACACACTTATATATTGCAAAATGATTACCACAGCAGGGTTGGTTAACACTTCCACATAAATATATTTTGGATGGATGAATTGCATTTATATTTGTAGAGGTTCCTTCCTTGCAAGGATCATATGTTCCATTTTATGGCATTGTTAAAGACATAAAGTTTACTTTTAAGAAAAACCTATATTCAAGTGAAAAAATGAATTGATTAAAATAAGTATACTTAATAATAATGGAAGATGGAACACAGATGTAGTGAAAATCATGACATACAAGAGTGAAATTTGGGAACCCTGGGATGGATGGAAGTGGGTCCCATCTTGCAAGCATGGTGGCGGTGGGAGCCTTGGGAATGTCTACTTCCAGAAAGGGTTCCCAGCCCTCCTGTCCCAGCACAGTGCTCTGGCATAGGATATTATGGATGAATGGTGTTGGCCAGGTCAGCTGGCAGCCTGAGTCCTGCATTCCGGCAGCTTTGAGAGCCGTGGTCCAGGTGGGCAGACTTGAGAGCCTCCAGGCACAGGCTTTTATGTCTGTATTGCTACCAGCAATCCCTCCATGACAGTCTAGGCATTTTCTTGCATACACCTCAAAACTCTTCTGGCCTCTGCCTCTGACCAAGTTCCAAAGCTGCTTCTACAATTTTAGGTACTTGTTACAACAGCACCCCACTTCTTTATACCGAAGCTTGGGCTGCCATAACAATATACCATAGACCGGGCAGCTCAAACAACAGAAATTTATTTTCTCACAGCTCTGGAGGCTGGAAGTCCCAGGTCAAGGTGTCAGCCAGTTCTGTTCCTGGTAAGAGCTCTCTTGCTGGCCTGTAGATAGCTGCCTTCTTTTTTTTTTTTTTTTTTTTTTTTTTGTGGTACGCGGGCCTCTCACCGCTGTGGCCTCTCCCGCCGCAGAGCACAGGCTCCGGACGCACAGGCTCAGCGGCCATGGCCCACGGGCCCAGCCGCTCCACGGCACGTGGGATCCTCCCGGGCCGGGGCACGAACCCGCGTCCCCTGCATCGGCAGGCGGACTCTCAACCACTGCACCACCAGGGAAGCCCGATAGCTGCCTTCTTGCTTATCCTCACATAGCCTTTCCTCAGTATGTGGCCATGGAGAGATCTCTCTTCCTCTTGTAAGACCACCAGTCGTATCAGATTAGGGCCCCACCCTTATTTAACCTAAATTACCTCTTGAAGACCCTTTCTCCAAGTATAGTCATGTTGTGCGGGGGGAGAGGTCAGGGCTTCAACATATGAATTTTAGAGAGGCCATAATTCAGTCCGTAGCATAGGGAGTCCAGAATAAAATTTTCATGGGCCATTGGGGGTAACCTGGGTGCCAGGAACCCAGAAAGGCCCCTTCCTGGTCATCCTTCCACAAGCCCTCATCCCCATTCATTAGCTTAGTATTTATAGGGTATATCCCAGAGACTTTCCTTGTTTGCATTCCCCTGCTTGGCTCAGAAAATTGCTTAGAAACAGACACACAGGGACCTGGAAGAAGCAACTTGAGAACTGAGGTGGCCTCATTCTGTTAAAGCAGGACTGGGGGAGGTGGGGCTCTGGGAGGCCCCATTCCGCCAGGCTTAGCCCTGTGTGCATTTGTGCACTTACTGTATCTTTAGGTCAGCTGGGGACTGGGCGACCCAAAGGTACTAAAAGATACATTCTTAGAAACTCACAGTCACACCATTCGCTACCAGCAGTGCTGCCTGTGTTGGGAGAGGGGAGCAAGTGCCGAAGTAACAGGACTTTTATTTCTTGGGCAAAGAATTAGGTGGCTGAGTCCAGAGAGTAGGAGGGACTTCCAGCTCAATGATGGAACACTAGGATTTGAGAGACAGATTTTTAATTCAAAATGGGACATGGGCTTCAATATCAAAGAAAAACCATAGAACTTGGATCTATGGCCAGGTAAAGAGTTCTTAGACTTAACACTAATAGCATGATCCATAAAGGAAAAATTGATAAATTGGACCTCATTAAAATTTAAAAGTTTTTCTCCGTGAAAAGACTGTTAAGAAGAAAAACATGTTAAAAATACAAGTTACAAAGAGAAAATATGTGCAAAGCATGTGCCCCACAAAGGGCTAGTATCTAAAATATATAAAGAACTCTTGAAACTCGGTTATAAAAAAAAATACAGGGCTTCCCTGGTGGCGCAGTGGTGGAGAGTCCGCCTGCCGATGCAGGGGACATGGGTTCGTGCCCCGGTCTGTGAAGATCCCACGTGCCGTGGAGCGGCTGGGCCTGTGAGCCGTGGCCGCTGAGCCTGCGCGTCCGGAGCCTGTGCTCCGCAACGGGAGAGGCCACAACAGTGAGAGGCCCGCGTACCGCAAAAAAAAAAAAAAAAAAAAAAAAAAATACACAATCCAAGTAGAAAATGAATAAAAGACATAAAGAGACATTTCACCAAAGAGAATAGACAGATGGCAAATAAGCATGTGAACAGAAGTTCAGCATTATTAGTCCTTAGGGAAATGCAAACCAAGATCACAACAAGATAACATTGCTCTCCTATCTGAATGGCTAACATAAAAAATAGTTATCACCAAGTGCCGACAAGAATCAAGAGAAAGAAAATTACTGATACATCCCTGGTAGGAATGCAAAATGGTACCAGCACTCTGGGAAAACAGTTTGGCAGTTTCTTCTTATAAAATTAAATATGCAACTACCATACATTGCAGAGTTTGTACTTTATTTCAGAGAAACGAAAACTGACATTCACACTAAAACCTGTACAAACTTTAAAAAATTTATTTCTTTGGTTATTTTATTTTATTTTTGGCTGCGTTGGCTCTTTGTTGCTTCGCTCGGGCTTTCTCTAGTTGCGGCAAGCGGGGGCTTCTCTTCGTTGTGGTGTGCAAGCTTCTCATTGAGGTGGCTTCTCTTGTTGCGGAGCACGGGCTCTAGGCATGTGGTCTCAGTAGTTGTGGCTCGCGGGCTCTAGAGCACAGGCTCAGTAGTTGTGGTGCATGGGCTTAGTTGCTCCGTGGCATGTGGGATCTTTCTGGACCAGGGATAGAACCCGTGTTCCCTGCAAGGCTGGTTAAAAGAACATTCTAGGGGTCTGGGTGAGCGAGTTAGAGAGAGGAGAGGGAAATAGGTGTAAAAGGGCAAGATGAGGGATTCTTATGGTGATGGGATTGTTCTGCATCTTGACCATGTCAGCTTCAGTATCCTGATTTGTGACAGAGTACTATAGTTTTGCAAGAAGAAGAGGGAAAATGTTTCCTCTATCCCTCTTAGGTTCAATCCTTAGGGGCCTGTGAGTTAAACTAACAAACGACAGATTAGGAAGAAAAAAGACATTTTTATTCATGTATGTATGTGGGAGTTCACAGAAAAATGTGACTCAAAGTGGCAGTTAGAATTTGGGGCTTATGTACCATCTTCATAGGCAAGAGTATGGGGAGAAAGGGTACTGATGGGAAAATAAATGACTTTTAGGAAAGATAAATGGGCCCTCAAGAGAATAGATGGGAGATATGGTAGTTTTGTGACAATGTGTGTTTAGGTGATTTCTTATCCCGGTGATATCTGGTGATAGGAACCAATCTTCCCTGGTCATAAAACTTACAGAGGAAGAGATTTATGACAATTGAATTCTTTTGAGAGACTCTGCTTTTAGGCAAATAAGGGGAGTTCAGAGGGGAAAAAATACTCTTCACAGTGATATATTCTGGATCCCTTCACAGACATCCTCTTGGACCTGTTTACAGTTAAATACAGTCAGCCCTCTGTATCCGAGTGTCCCACATCCACAGATTCAACAAACCACAGATCAAAATATTCGGGAAAAAAATTCCAGAAAGTTTCAAAAGGCAGAACTCGAATTTGCCACTCACTGGCAACTATTTCCATAGCATTTACATTGTACTAGCTATTATAAGTAATCTGGAGATGATTTAAAGAATATGGGAGGATATGCGTAAGTTATATGCAAATACTACACCATTTTATATAAAGAACTTGAGCATCCGAGGATTTTGGTATCCTTGGGGGTCCTGGAACCAGTCTCCCACCAATACAGAGGGACGACTGTATCTACACCCAGTATATACACACACACTTGGATTCCCTGTAATTCCAGCCTCCAGGACTGCCCGCCTCCTCTCTTTGCCTAGTTATTATACGGCTACCCCCGGCCCCCAAGATGTCCAACACTCCCCTCCCACCTCCATTCACCCAACCCCTGGGTTCTCACCCTATTATCTTCACTCACAGGTAACCCTCCTCATTTGAGGTTTATCTGGAGGTGGGGCTGGGGACCAGTAGTCCTTCTCACCAAAGACACCTTGGGTGCTCAAGAAAGAGAAACTGAAACACTTTCCTCTTCACTTTGTCTCTCAAAAAGAAGGTAACACCAAGCCAGCAAGATATCATGCATTGCTCGACTTCCACAGGGAAGATTATCTACGCAAAAATCATTCCCTCATTCTGCTCCCTCCCTCCAACCCTCCCTCCCCCGTTGTTTTCAGGAAAACCCAATGAGCTCTCTGTCTTGCCCCACAGGACCCTGGCATCCTCTTCCCTTCTTCCCAGACTTGCCCATGCACGGTTGACTCTACCAAACATCCATGTCGATGCCGGCACCTTAGCCTCTGGGGCAGAGCAACAAAGACCTAGTCTTGAAATCGAAGAGAATCTGTTAGGGATATTGATGTGTGCAGTAACCACTGCCTCTGTTTTCATTAGAACACTCTTGCTCAGGAGTGAGGAAGCTGTCCCTGTGGACAGCTTTTCTGGATAAGCATACCGTCTCCATCTTGTTTCTGAGATTAAAACTACCTTTTTATTGGGAAGAGGGTGATTCCAGGAGAGGCTTTCTTCCTCCAGCACCACTGATATCCAAAAGGTCCCAGTTACCCCACATCTGACTCCCTTAGACTTTGGAAGGAGGAGAGGGCTCAAGGGAAGGCAGAGTGGACAGTTGGCGGGGAATATGATAGGTCACATGGTATGAATTAAGTATCGTAACTGGGGGAAACTTAGCAAGGCCTGTATGTTAGGATTCTTCTCAGCCACGCTTTGTCTTCGGGGCTAAGGAGGCTCCGTTACTGCAGTATAGGGAGTGCACCCTCACCTGAGTGTTTATGATCTGTTTCAGGGCAGAAGGGTGCTTACGCTGTTTTCTTTAACTCCTTCAGCTTAAAATATCCAATGTGCCAGGGTGTCATATTTTAGGATAGCATGTCCTGTTCTGTTTTTGTTTTCATTCTCTCATTAAACTTTGTTTTGATGGGTCTCAAAATTCTGTGACAGATTTTTGGTCAAGTTATTTCCATTAAAAAGTACTGATATTAAAACTAATAACTTAAAACTGCAACACACACCCCCCAGAAAAATGGCCCACAAAAATTCTCCTTTCCTTCTGAACTTTCTAGAAAACATTGTTATCATAACCAGTCTTTTACTATTAAACTTTTTTTTTTTTAACTATTAAACTTTAATGGCAATTGAGACAAACACTTTTGAGACCTTTCTTCCACCACTGATTAAGCCTGGGACAGCAGGTTTGGGGATAATATTCATTTAGCCTTCTGAGCTTTCTGGGCAGGCTTGGTGATAGCTTCAGAGGGGGATACATATGAAACTTATCAATTTGAACACTTTAAACAGATGCAGATTATTGTATGTCAATTTTACCTGAGCAAAGCAGTTAATAAAAAAGGGAGGTTTTTTTTTTTTAAAAAAGAAGGGTGGGTCTTCCCTGGTGGCGCAGTGGTTGAGAGTCCGCCTGCCGATGCAGGGGACGCGGGTTCATGCCCCGGTCCAGGAACATCCCACATGCCGTGGAGCGGCTGGGCCTGTGAGCCATGGCCGCTGAGCCTGCGCGTCCGGAGCCTGTGCTCCGCAACGGGAGAGGCCACAACAATGAAAGGCCCGCGTACTGAAAAAAAAAAAAAAAAAAAAAAAAGAAGGGTGTTTGGGGGGGAATTCCCTGGCAGTCCAGTCGTTAGGACCCTGTGCTTCCAGAGGAGATAAGATCCTGCATGCTGCGTGGGCACAGCCAAAATAAAAAGCGGGGGCAGGTTGTGTTCATTAGCCACCCTCACAGGAGCCAACCACTTTGATTATACCCTTTTAAATATTGCTCCTCAACCCCCATTATAGCTTTCTTACCTTTTGATATTAAATATTTTTACTTTTATGAATATAGTAGACAGTATACATTTTCTCTTTCCATTTTTATTTGAAATAATAAAATTTGCCAACTTTACTGAGAAAGTATAACTTTTTAAAATAAATTTATTTATTTATTTTTGGCTGCATTGGGTCTTTGTTGCTGCACGTGGGCTTGTTGCGCTGTGCAGGCTTCTCATTGCGGTGGCTTCTTTTGTTGCGGAGCACAGGTTCTAGGTGAGCGGGCTTCAGTAGTTGTGGCGCTCAGGCTCAGTAGTTGTGGCTCGCAGGCTCTAGAGCACAGGCTCAGTAGTTGTGGCGCACAGGCTTAGTTGCTTCGTGGCATGTGGGATCTTCCCAGACCCGGGATCGAACCCATGTCCTGTGCATTGGCAGGCAGATTCTTAACCACTGCACCACCAGGGAAGTCCCAAAAGTATAATTTTCAAAAAATTAAAAGCATGAGTCTCATGCAAATAAAAAAATGAGCACATGTAAAAATTTAACTCTTTATGAGGCAACCAGCAAGGTAGTAAAGCTAGTTCCAAGAGAATTGGAGAGAGTGAGGTCTTTACACTAGCAAAAAAGAAAGAATATTTACAAAAGTTTGCTAACTTAGATACAAAACTGATTTTTATCCTACATTAGCCCAGCATAACCCTAAAAGGAAAGATAGTAATAATCCCTTTTTCCTATTTCCAAGTTTTGGAACATTTTTCTTAACACAGCTTTGGTCACCTAAAGGTTTTACATATTTTAAATTTCTACTGGCCCACCTCCAAACTTTGGAACTGTTGGCTCTGGGCAATCTTTTTTTTTTTTTTTTTAACATAATTGGTAATTCAAGAAATATTAAATTGTTTACAAGAGGCATTTTCCACTCACTCAACATGAAAATAACTACTGTATCCCACCTCATAACTTTGATAACCTGCTTCTTGGGACAGAGAGATAGTAATGAGGAAATGAGCTCTGCTTTTAACAGCTGAGTGTTTTCAAGAAGCTGCTCTCTAGTCTTCATCTTGAGCTGAAATCTCCAGCCTGACTTTATCCTTCTCAGCTCATACTGGCTTGGACCCCAGTTTAAGGGATTTACTGGCAAAATTCTAGAGAAATGGGATCCCAGAGGCTGGAGATGGGATAAGATTTGGGGAGTTAGTGGGGGAAAGGGTCCAGAAAGGAAGGTGGGATTTGGGGCATTGTAATTCTGCAGAGGTCCAGGCTAAAAGTCCAAGACTGCTTAATCAAGATCCTTAAGAGGGCAGGGGAAAGTTTTTACTGAACCAGAAGCATGGAGCTCTCAAAGCAACCAGCTGGGCTTAGGGAATTTAAAAGTAAAGCATTTCATTTAAGGATCTTGTCCTTCCTAGATAACTGAGGCTAGGGAGTAAAAAGTCATAGCAGCCCTTCCTCTGCCTTCAAGATTTTATGGATCCAAGTGGGTGGTACTAATGGTGTAGTCTCCTGGATCAATATTTTATCCCTCTCAAATGGCACAGGTGCAGGTACCTGGGGCCTTCTGAAGATAATGGTTCCATCCATAAGAGTGGCTCACAGTGGAATTTCAGACACTATATCAGGCCAGTGGTACTGATATTACTGGATAGGACAGCGAACAGCCTACCACTATTTTTACGCTGTCCGATATTTCAACCGCTCACCACGTGTCTCCTGAGCACTTGAAATGCGGCTAGTCCAAAATGAGTTGCGCCCTACATGTAAAATACACATCAGATTTTAAAGACTTACTGAGGAAAAAAAAAGCATGTTAAACATCTCATCAATTTTTTACTATTGATCACATGTTGAAATGATATTTTAGATATATTGAGTTTAAAATGTTATTAAGAATAAATTCCCTTGTTTCTTTTTACTTTTTAAAAAGTGTCTACCAGAAAATTTAGAAATATACCTGTGGCTCGTATCACATTTCTACTGGACAGTGCTGACCTGCTCTGTCATTTGCCTTCCCACACAATTCCAGAGAGGCGGCAACTCCCTAGGCTGTCATCACGCCCACCTCTCTTGACAGGAGTTTGCTTTTGAATTACAACTCCTTTCTCCTGGTGCTCATTCATGGGATAGATGTCTCTTGTCCCCAGGTAGTAGTTACTCTATTCATGCTCCCTGAAATCAATGAAGCAGGGCCACTGTACAGGACTGGGGAATTAGGAGACTTGCAATTTAGTCCCAGTGTTGCCACTGTTGGGTAGCAGACTATCCCACCCCAAAATATGCTACTTTGGCATAAAGATTGTTTGAGCTCAAGGCAACTGAGAAGAAACAGTTACAAGAAAAACTCTGCCCTCCCACCATTTGCCTAAAACCAGGACATAAATTTGTCCTGAGATGTCCTCCTCCCTTCTCTACTAGGAAGAATGGAAGTTAATCTCGGGAGATGACTCTAGACCTTTATCATCCCAGAGATGGCACCAGAGGAACTGACATAATAAATTTTACTAAGTAGCCCTTACCTTCTATTAGGTCCCACATATATTTACCTTCCCCAAATTTGCCATGCCTTGAAATTCAAAGTCTTTTTTTATCTGTCTTGTCACCCCTCTATAAATTTATTATTCTTTGGTTAAGATGCAACATAAGCCCAGTTCTAACCACCCCTTTGAGTTACTCATCACTGAGGTTTCTCTTGAGTGATGTGTTAATAAACTGCTCATTTCCTCTTGTGACTCTATCTTTTGTCAGTCTAAGTTACAAGGCCACAGCCAATGAACCTACTAAGATGGGTAGAGGAAGAAGAGAATATTTCCTCCCTGACATCACTGACTTCCTGTGGGACCAGGGCAACTCCCTTAACCTCCCTGGACCTCCCTTCCTCACTTTCTGAATGACACAGCCTGAGGGAGATCAACACGAAAGCCCCTTCCAGCTCTATCTGCTTGAGGATGTAGGAAGATAAAGGGGCTTCCCACCACCCCCCCACCCCCCGCACCCCCCCGGTACGCGGGCCTCTCACTGTTGTGGCCTCTCCCGTTGCGGAGCATAGGCTCCGGATGCGCAGGCTCAGCGGCCATGGCTCATGGGCCCAGCCGCTCTGCGGCATGTAGGATCTTCCCAGACCGGGGCACGAACCCGTGTGCCCTGCATCGGCAGGCGGACTCTTAACCACTGCGCCACCAGGGAAGCCCTAAAGGGGCTTCTATTATATCGTTATTGTTATTTGGTGACCTTGTAGCTTTTGTTTAGAAAAGCAACCACAGCAGGTGCACCAGGCCTGACCCTCTCACCCTGGTCCAGAATTGTGACTTCTAACCTTGCTGCATTTCATCCAGGAGAAGTATTGATAGTTCCTGCCACCATGTCTTTGTCTACATTATTCCTTCTCTATCAACATTAATTCACCCAGCTTATATTGAGTGCCTAATATGTGCCAGGTCCTGGGATACAAAGATGAGGATACTCGGGTCTGCTTGAGCACTCATCTCTCCATGGGATATGACCCATCCATCCACAGACAACTGTAATCCAAAGTGGATAATTTAGTGCGTGATCTGCGCTTGGGTAATAGGGCAGAGAAACAAAGCATGGGCTCGGGGGTGGGAAAGTTTCCTGGAGGAAGGACCGCCTGTGCTGGGTCTTGTGGGGTAGGTGGGAATCAGCCAGCTGAAGAGATGTGGGAGAAAGAAGGCATTCCAGGCGGTGGCAACAGCTTGAGCAAACACAGAGAAGCAAGGCGCAGCTTGGCGTGGGATGGAATTACAAATCGGCTAGTCGTTGGAGCTTAAAACTCAGTAGTGGGAGAGGAAGCTGGAGAGGTGGGTGGGAGGCTGCACCCCAGGGCAGCACTAAGAATTCCTTAGGACATCTAGGTCCCTTTCCTGTTCATTTTCCTGGCTTCCTCCCTTCCGTTTTCCTGGTTTAGTAAAGGTGCTAATTCCTCTTTGGAGCCTCTTTTGGACTCCAGCTTCTGTCCTCTTGCCAAATCCCACCCATACCCCACTAATGTCATCAGGGGTGATTCACCTGTAGGTTCTGGAATGCTGGCCGCTTCCAAAATGAGCCAGGAAATGAGTTCTGAGTGGCTGGGAACAGTCCCCTGCTTTGAGATTTGGAGCAGGGGGCATCCATGCTGCTCTGGAAGCTCCATTCATTGTTCCTTCCTTTGGACTTGTAAGTTATTCTAGCAAACCCCAGCTGCTCTGCAGTGAAATGTTCCAAATAATTAGTATTTTTGCAGGAATTACCTTTTTAAAATATATGTGCCTTTAAAAGATTGGTTACTGTGCAAGTGTTTTTGACTGCCTTTTGTAGCCCATTTTCTCCCCCAGTAGGACCCATGTATAATTTTAGGTAAAAGTAGAAAGGAAATTATGATTCTATAATCATAGTCTAGTTTTAGCAATACACCTCCTTCAGAGAATCTCAACCTCTCTGAAGCACTCCTGGGCGCAAAGAGCTCAGACACTGAATTCTGGCAGGATTTGGGCAGGATCCTCACAGGATCTGGCAGGTGACTGTCTCAGGCCTGAGACATGTTCCACTGCTTGGAAAAGTGGAGCTGTGGACAGATCTGCTGACGTTGAAAGTGTAAGACAGGTGGGGTGCAACTAGCATAATCACTCAGACATTATTAGTCCATGATTATTCCATTTTCTGTAGCAATTCACCTCCCTTCTGTTTCCTCTCACCTGAGATACTGCTGTGCCGGCTGCCAAGGCCTCAATATGTCCAAAAACCACAAAACCATCAATATTCACAGAAACAGGTTGGTGGTCACCACCCCCCTCGGTGGTTTCCCATGATGGCAAAGGAAATGACCCGACAATCATTCTCAATGACCATAGATTGACCTTCAGTTTCCTTGTTATATTATCATTATTATTTCCTTTGCTCAAGAGAAGGGAAAAGGACCTATTATGTACAGTGGGTCCTCAGTATTTGTGGGCTCCACGTCCATGGAGTCAACCAACTGGGGACCAAAAATATTCAAGGAAAAAAAATTCCAGAAAGCTCCAAAAAGCAAAACTTGAATTTGCTGTGTGCCAGCAACTATTCACATAACATTTATATTGTATTAGGTATTATAAGTAATCAAGAGATGATTTAAAGTATAAGGGAGAAAAAAAAAGTATAAGGGAGGATCTGGGTTAAGTCCTGTAGGGGAGGAAAATAACTTTTTCTCTACCCTCCTAGGTTCTGTAGCTAAAGCCCTGGAAATCAAACTGACAAAAGACAATTTAACAAGAGAAAAACAGAGTTTAGTAATGCATGCAGCATGAATATACATGGGAGAAACTCAGTGATGAGTAACTCAAAGGGATGGTTAGAACTTGGTTAGAACTTTGAATTCCCTGGCGGTCCAGTGGTTAGGACTCAGCGCTTTCACTGCTAGGGCCTGGGTTCAATCCCTGGTCAGGGAACTAAGATCCTATAAGCTACATGGCAGGACCAAAAAGAAAGGAAAAAACAAAAAAACCTTGGAGGTTATTTGGCATCTTAACAAAGAACAACAAATCTGTAGAGAAGGGATAAGACAAAAGAAAAGGAGTTTAGGCTTTTCGGGATGGCAAACTGTGGGAAGGTAAATATATCAGAGGAAACTAACAGAAGACGAGTGTATTTTATTTAGTAAGGTTTGGTTTCGTAGATTCCTCTTGATGCCATGTCTGGCCTGAGTCTAGAGTTGTCTCTGGTGATTGAGTCCAATATTTGTTCTCCTCTTCCTGGCATGGAAGAGGGAGACAACTTTACAAATGAAAATTAATATCCTGCTTTTAGCCAGGTTGGGGAGGGCAGATAGCTTTTCTTCTGCATCTGCTGCTTTGTAATTGCCTTCAGCACAAAATGATCCTATGCCAAAGTGGCATGTTTTGGGTGGTGTATTCTGGTCCCCTTCATTGCTGACTCCGCCAGTTAAGTGACCTTCATCAGTTTACCCAGCCTCTCGAAGCCTCAGAGAGGCTTATAAAATGTGTTCAATAAGAGAGTATTTTTTTCACAGAGCTGTGATGAGGATTAAATGGAATATAGCACATAAACTCTTTTTTTAATGTGCAAGTATTTATTTTAAGTACTCCTAATTGAAGTTTCTAATTTTGGGAGAACAGCAAGGCATTTTATTATTCACTTTTTCCATTCTTTTTTTATGAAGTATAACACAAAGTATTCAGTTATGTGTGTGTGTGTGTGTGTATATATATATATATATATATATATATATATTCTTTTTCAGATTCTTTTCCATTATAGCTTATCACAAGAACACTCTTTCCATTCTTTAAAAGCTTCCACTGGTTTTGGCAAATTCACATTTTTTTTTTTTTTGGCTGCACTGCTTGGCTTGGAGGATCTTAGTTCCCTGATGAGGGACTGAACCCTGGGCCCTCAGCTGTGAAAGCGTGGAGTTCTAACCACTGGGCCGCCAGGGAACTCCCAGCAAATTCCCATTATCCTCATGACTAAGTTTCAGAGTAATTCCAGGTGTGTCAGCAGATTCATCATCAATCCACTTTGTATCTTTCTGTATTATTGAAGCAAATAGCACTCTGCAACTTGCATAAACAGATAGGGCAAAGGTTGAGGAGGCTCTGGCCAGCTTCTTCCAAGTGGTTGGAGCCTTGCATTAGGAAGGTCAAAGTCCAAATATGTGTCCAGTCTCATGGGTTAAAGTCTTATAGGACTGAAGCAACAAAATGCCACTTCAGAAGTGTAACAGTTATCAGAAACCGAAAAGCCACTTGGAAGATATTTTCTGCAGCGCTTCTTCACTTTGCCTTCACAGAGTGAGATATAAAATCACTGCCATACCTGGCAAAGCTGAATATCCCCACACCATCTGTCAAAGAGGCCTGTCCAGGGGCTTCCCTGGTGGCACAGTGGTTAAGAATCCGCCTGCCAAGGCAGGAGACACGAGTTTGAGCCCTGGTCTGGGAAGATCCCACATGCTGCGAACCAGCTAGGCCCACGAGCCACAACTACTGAGCCCGTGCACCACAACTACTGAAGCCCGTGTGCCTAGAGCCCATGCTTCACAACAAGAGAAGCCACTGCAATGAGAAACTGGCGCACCACAACGAAGAGTAGCCCCCGCTGGCCACAACTAGAGAAAGCCCGTGTGCAGCAACATAGACCCAGCACAGCCAAAAATAAAATAAAATAAATACATTTAAAAGAAAAAAAAGCAGCCTGTCCATAGACAAAATTCCTGGAGTCTCTTGGGTAAAGATCAATCAATTGTTACCTCCACAGCACAGAAGGCATCTTCAGGTCCCTTCTCTTTTAAGAACTTCAGGATGTGTCCTGCATGACTTGTAGGTTTTGTGTGTTCTTATTGACTCTAAAGGAGCACCTCATTGCAGAGATAGGACCTGGTTCTAGGAGCTTTACTGTCAAGCCGTACAAAAATGCTTTACAGTAGCCCTTGAGCCATTTAATATATTCTTCACTGATAATTCTGGTGTTTCCTAGAGATCCAATGCACTGTAAATAAATATTGCATTTCTCAGGAGATGGTATCTTTCTGTAAGGGTCATTGGAAAAACTCTTGAAAGTCTTGGGGAGCCTCAGGATGGGAGGTGATCCAATCTGATTGCAAATGCAAAGTAATGGGTCCAAAGAGATCACTGTCTGGCCAGAAGTCTTCTTGCATCAAATGCTGTTACACCAGCATCTAACTTCTGCTACTGTGACACAAGTGCCGGGTTCTTTGAGATGATATAGCTGTTTTTAGTGTCTGTTCAGAGTGCTGTACTGTTTGCATCTTTAGGGAGGAAGGCTCACACTGAAATTTTTACCTTTCAAGGACAGGCATGTCTGGGCCTGGTTGGAAAACAATTGTGTGGGGTGTCTTCGCCTCTCACCCTCGGCATCAACCACAGCCCGTCTCCCGTGGCAGTCCCCGAGCCCGTGCACGTAACTCTTAGAACAGAGCCTAACATAGTTTGTTATTCTGAGGGGAAGGATGGTGCAGAAGGTAAGAGCATGGACTTTGGAGACATGTTGCCTGGCCTTGAATCTCAGCTCTGTCACTGTGTGATCTTGGGTATATTACTTAACCTCTCTGGTCCTCAGTTTCTTCACCTATAAAGTAGAAAGTGTACTTCATAGGGTGTTAAGTTATTTTTAAAAATGAATGTATGTAAAGCACTTCAAAGAGGACCAGGAGTACAGGACACTTTGTATAAGTTTTAGCCACTCGCATTATCCTGGGCTCAGGGAAGGGAACGTGAGTCAGCAGCAGTGACAGGATGACAGATCTTCTCTGGCTGAAATCAGTGGTTAGGATGAAGCCCCCTGCTGTGAGTCAGGATCCCTAAATGTATTCCCACCCACTGTGCAGGATGACCTTGAGCCGTCCCTCTATCTCCCTGGTCTTGTTTCCCCTTCTGTAAAGTGTGATGGCTGGATGTGGAGGTCTCAGAGGTGCGGCCCTCGCATTCAACGAGTGGTACAGAAGCAGAGGCATGGACTAAAATGACAAAGCAGACATCCAGGGTGATCTTTTGGAGCACCTGAAGGTGGACCAGTGGGCAGGAATACTGCTGGCCTGGGGGCAGCCACCCATTCACACTGCAGGGGAAGGTTGGGTGCTCAGGTGAGGGACCTAATTTCTGCTTGGATTGGAAGAAATGAGAAACCCCATCCTCTTCCATCACCTGCCCACCCCAAACTCCTTGCCAGCATGCAGCAGTGTGGCAGCGACCACTCCTTCTTGATCTGACACTCTAGTTTACTGCAGAAGTATAAAATATTCATGCTGAGAATGGCCTGGGAAGCTTCAGGAAATGCTTCCCAGGGGTTTATCTGTGCCAGGGGCTGGAATTCAGGGAGAAAATGAACTGCCTCTCCCTCCTGGAAGCAAGGCTGGGAGGAGCAGGACACGGCTCTCGAGAGGACATGATGCCTCGAGAAGACAGTGAGCAGTAGTTCTCCAAAGGAGGGGCTTGGGGAAACCCGACGGAGGGTCACAGAGAGGGGCTGTGGCCCTTGGGAGAAGGGTCTTCTGAGCCCACATATCCATGCTGACCCGGAGGATCCAGATGAGAGGGAGGTCTCTGCTGCCTCTGAAGGGATTAACCTGCCAGCTGAACGAGGAGGAGGTGAGGATTAAGGGTCAGGTGTCACCAGCTTTCTTTGCTGGTGACCCCTTTGGGGAAGGGTCTTGGGCCAGGCCTTCCTAGGAGCAACCCTGTGGAATGGAATCCAGTTTGTGACTTTTACAACATGCCAAGGACAGGGCCAGGTGCTGGATATAAAACTCAAACTAAAATGCAGCCCCTGACCTTTCCTCCGTTGAAAACATGGACACAGACTATTGAAATACAGATTAGCTCAGTGGTGAAAGACAACAAACCACACCGAACTAAAACGTCCAGCTACGGAGGAACATCCATATGGAGGAACACCAAGCAACTGTTGGAAAATGAGGCACTACCTCATTTACTCATCTGCAGAGATGTACAAGGACCATGAAGTGGAAAAAGCATTGGACACAACAGTTTGTAGAGCAGAGTCCCATCACGTAAAACCAAAAAAATATGCGTGTGGTGTGTATGTGTGTGTGTGTGTGTGTGCGCACATGCACATACTTGCCTATGCATACAATATTTCTTGGAAAAATACTCAAGAAAATTAAAATGTCTATCTCTGGGATGGCATTAGGCTGGTGAGGGAAGAGGAGAAGTATTCTCACTTGTACCCTTTTTCATTGCTTGGATATTTTAATTATATACATATTATCTTAGTCTGTTTGAGCTGCTATAAGAGGACACCCTAGACTGGATGGGTTATAAACAACAGAAATTTATTTCCCACCATTCTGGAAGCTGGGAAGTCCAAAATGAAGGCACCAGCAGATTTGGCGTCTGGTGAAAGCCTGCTTCCTGGTTCATAAATGACTGTCTTCTTGGTGTGCCTTCACATGGCAGAAGGGGGGAAGGCAGCCCCCTGTGATCTCTTTTATTAAGGGCACTAATCCCATTCATGAAGGCTCCACCCTCATGACACAATTACCTCCTAAAGACCCCACCTCCTAATGCCATCACACTGGAGGTTAGGATTTCTATATGGGAATTTTGAGGGGACACATTGTCTATAACACATGTATTACTTTAATAATTTAAAATAGTTTAAAAAGTTAAAGGAATGTAAATACAATCACAGAAATATACAGAGAGCACATTTTGGGGGTGCAGAAGTGGGATGTAGAGGAAGTACGAAGCTTTAGAAGAATTTTTCTATGAAATTGAAGGGGTTGGGTGAGAGCTTAAGGTGAAGAAGTTTTGTAGGGTTTTTCTATGGTGTTGAAGAGGTCGGGCAGGCAATGAAGTTTTAAGAAGTCAGGGGAGGGGAGATGGAATAGGTAACCAACCCCGTCAAGTAAAATAATTCTTGAAGGCCCCTAAAGCCACAACTGAATGAGAGCAGCAGATATTTGTAGAAGCATCAATATGCTGGGTTACAGTTAGAGTCATAGGTAAGGACCTGGAATGCTAGGGCTTTTCCCTTTAATCCTTACAACAGCCCTTAGAGATAGGTAGCACTTTTTTTTTTTAACAGATGAGGAAACTGAGGCACAGATAAGTAATTTGCTGGTGGGTGGTAAAACTGAGTACCCCACTCAAATATGACTTCAAAACACGTGCTTTTCCCAAAAAGCTCTACAGAGATGCATTGGAACCCTTCCTCTGACCATGTATATGCACAAATCCCCAGTAAACAGTGACCTAGCCTCTGCTTCACCACCAGCACTACATGTTCAGGCAGAAGTTCTGATGCACAGAGAATTCTTCCTGATATCTCTTCTGACACCTGTGCTGCTCTCCTTTCCTTTCTTGCCTTAGTTCTACCCTCTGAAGCAGCTGCCCTCAGTATGAAAGAGACCCATTGTAACCTGCCTGTATCTTCTCCAGAAAAATATCTCTACTTCTTTAAAATTTTGATATGACCTAATTTTCAAATGCTTCATCATCCTGGTCTCTCGTACACAATGTTCAACATACAACAAAATATTATTAGACATTCAAAGAAGGAAAATGTGAACCATAATTCAGAGAAAAATCAGTCAATAGAAGTAAACCTCGAGGTGACAGAGATGATGGAATTATTAAATGTACAAACCAAGGGTCCAATCAGGAGACAGAAAGCACAGAGTAATTTGGACAGAAAATGTTTCATGTAAAGAATTATTAACTATAACAGGAGAGTAACTATAAAGGAAAAAACGTTGGGTAGCACTCTAAAGAATACCCTAAGGCCGAGGGAGAAGGACCAAGGAAGAAACAACTTAGGAGGGAGATCTCTTCCCAAGATAGAGATCCAGACCTAATTTCAACCCACTCAAGGGTAGAAAACTTCTCTGGGTTGCCCAGGTCAGAGCTGGTCTACAGTTGGTGGGAAAGCAGAAAACACTTACTTCCAGGGAAGAGGGGGGCCAGAGTTTGATGGGTGCGGATACCGAGGGAGTCAAGGCCTCAGGAACCAACTTAGCAGCAGGGCAGTGTGAGGCCTGGGTTGTATGGTGTCCATGTCAAGAGGGCCGTGGGAAGCAACCACCTGGGGTACAGGGCTGAGGCTAGTAGGTGGGTGCACAAGGGAGTTGAGGTGCTGGGAGCCAGTTGCTGGTAGGGCGGCCTCAGGCCTGGGATTCATGTTGTCTACATCAAGAAGACTATAGTGAGGAGTTACTTGGCTGGAGCCAGTCCTGCAAGCTTGCCGAGGAACTGTGTGCTTTGGACATGAGATTGGCAGACATGCAACAAGAGCAAACAAACAAAAACAGAAGCACTGGAACCAGGAGAAAACTCCCTCCTCCTGCAAAGTCCCTCCAGCTTCCTCTACTGGAGGAATTGATTTTTGACAAAGGATCCAAAGAAATTCAATAAGGAAAGGAAACTTTTTCAACATATTGTACTGAAACAACTGGATAAACATATGGGGGAGAATAAATTTACCACCACACACAAAAATTAATTTGAGCTGGTTTATGGTCCTAAAGAGAAAAGGTTAAAATACAAAGCTTCAAGAAGAAAGCATAGGAGGACTTCCCTGGTGGAGCAGTGGTTAAGAATCCACCTGCCAATGCAGGGAACACAGCTTCGAGCCCTGGTCCGGGAAGATCCCACATGCTGCGGAGCAACTAAGCCCGTGCGCCACAACTACTGAGCCCGCATGCCACAACTACTGAAGCCCGCACCCTAGAGACCATGCTCCGCAACAAGAGAAGCCACTGCAATGAGAAGCCTGCACACTGCAGCGAAGAGTAACCCCCACTCGCCACAACTAGAGAAAGCCCGGGTGCAGCAACAAAGACCCAATGCAGCCAATAAATAAATAAATAAATAAACAAATAAATTTATAAAAGAAGAAAGCACAGGAGAAGCTCTTCATGATCTTGAGCTAGGCAAAGATTTTTTAGACTGGACTCAGAAAGCAATAACCATAACGATTGATAAATTGGACTTCATCAGAATTTAAAACACCTGTTCATCAGAAGACACCATTAAGAAAATGAAAAGGTGGAACTTCCCTGGTGGTCCAGTGGTTGGTACTCTGAGCTCCCAATGCAGGGAGTGCGGGTTCAATTACTGGTCGAGGAATTAGGACTCCACGTGCCACACAGCACAGCCAGAAAACAAAAAAAGAAAAGAAAAGAAAAAGGCAAACCACGGGCTAGGATATGTCTAGATCCTACTCTATGTTTGTAACTCATATTCTGCAAAGGATTTGTATCCAGATTATATAAAAATTTACACATCAATTAAAAAACAATAAATAGTGAAAGAACTTGAACTAACACTTCACAAAGAGAGATATACAAATGGCCATGAGCACATGAAAAGCTACGTTGCATCATTAATCATCAGAGAAATGCAAATTAAAACCAAATGATGTCTGTCATTTCACCACTAGAATGACTAAAACTTAAAAGACTGACAGTAACACTTGTTAGCAAAGATGTAGAGCAACTGGAATTCTCATAACTGCTCATGGGAATGTAAAATGGTATAACCACTTTGGAAAACAGCTTGGAAGTTTCTCATACAGTTAAACATATACCTACTCTATGATCCAACAATTCCACTCCTAGGGATTTACCCAAGATAAATGAAATTCATCCAAATTTATTTACTTGTTTGTTTACTTATTTAGCTGCGCCAGGTCTTAGTTGCGGCACGTGGGATCTTCACTGCCGCATGTGGGATCTTCATTGTGACATGCGGGATCTTTAGTTGCAGCATATGGGCTCTTAGTTGCAGCATACAGGATCTAGTTCCCTGACCAGGGATTGAACCCAGACCCCCTGCTTTGGGAGCACGGAGTCTTAACTACTGAACCACCAGGGAAGTCCTTATTTATCCAGATTTGTGACCAAATGTTCATAGCTACTTTATTCCTATGAGCTAAAATCTGGAAACAACCAGCTGTCCTCCAACAGATAAACAGATTTTAAAAAAAACTGTGGCATGTCCATAAAATGGAATATTATTCAACATTAAAAAGGAACAAAATGTTAATTCAAGTGACAACATGGATAAATCTCAGAAACATTATATTGAGTAAAAGAAGTTAGAGACAAAAGAGGACATATTGCATGATTCCATTTCTATGAAAGTCTAAAAGAGGCAAAACTAAGCCAGATGATTGAAATCATATCAGTAATTACCTGGAGGGAGTGGTCATAGATTGACTGCAAAGAGGCAGGGATAACTTTCCAGGGTGATAAAGTTCTCTACCTTGATTGGGGTAGTGATGACATGGGATTATGCATTTATCAAAATTCAATGAGTTATATATTTTAAATGCCCATTTCATTTGTAAATTATACCAGAATAAATTTGATTTTATAAAGAGATTTATTGAGCATCTACTAGATGCCAGGTTTGTGAACTGTGAAGAAAAAGTGAACATAAAATAAGTTTTCTAGAAAAAAAAAAAGAATGAACAAAGGGGAAGTAGTTGAAGATATACAAGAAAAGGAATAACAGAGAGCGTCCTTAAGGAGAAAGAGGGAAACTTAGAGCCCAGCTGGCTGTGGTCAGAATGGTGGACACTGAGACACAAGAAGGAGGACAATGGAAGGAAGAACTGGTGAGAACCAAGTGGAAGGACTGTGAGGCCATGCCACTGTCCCAGCTGAGCCTGGCAATCTCAACTCTCTGATCTCCCCAAGGGTAGGATTTCTCCAGCATTGCTGGGTAAACTAGTGGAAGGGGCAGGGAGAGGGTACCAATTTTGGGGTGTTTAAGAGCACGTGGCATGGAAGGGGAAAATGATAAGAGTTGGAGGCATTAAGTAGTTGAAATAATACCCAGGGGCTAAGCTGGGAGGGGAAGGAAGTGAAGCCAGGAGGGGAGCAGTTGGAGAAAATTGAAGACCTGGGGGGGCAGGTGGAACAGGTAAGAGGGCTAGAGGCAGAAGTTCAGGGTCAGCCTGGGACTGGAGCTGACAATTTCTGGTCTGCTCGTCTCCTACAGACAAAACACTTAGGATTTCTTTGGCACTCATCATTTCAGTAAATTCCACGCTTTTATTGAAAGCCTATTGTATAGTAGTCCAAACTGTCATGAAAAGGAAGGTTTGTGTATGTTGTCTCCACCTAGTAGAAGACACATTCTCCTGAGGCTGTGTTCCTACAGCGCTCTGTCTGCCCACCTCGGCAGCATACTGCACGCTGTAGTTTTAAATGGAGCGTAAATATCTATCCAACATTAAAGTTCTCATACCCTTTAGCCAGCAATTTCACTTCTAAGAATCTATTCTTACTGGTGTGCCTGTACACGCACAGGCTATTTGTTTTAATTCCATTTGTAATGCCATTTGCAACTGTAGGAGGAATAAGGTCACCAGGAGGCTGGTTAAATGAACAAGAGTACTTCCATGTAATGAAATACCATTGCATCCATTACAAGAAAAAGAAAGTTCTTTCAGTATCAGTATGAACTGGTTTCAAATATGTATTGTTTAAAGTGAAAATGAAAATAAGGTACTGAACAGTGCGTATGATGTTTTATCATTTGTGTAAAAATAAAAGCACATGTACATGTAGAAACTGGACACAAGTCACTCCTGGAACAGTTCTGCAGCTTAAGGATGGGAGGAGGACTTACTTTTTACTGTACAGCCTTTGTTCCTTTATGATTTTGTGTTATTTTACCTTTAGAGTTTTGAGAATAAGAGAGAAAGAGAGATTGAGAAATGGAGAGAGAGAGAGAGGGAGAGAGAGGGGGGACAGGGAGAGAAATGAGAATATGAATGAATTACTTGTTAGTGTCTGGAGGACAGAGGGAAAGCTCAACATAAGAATGAAGCCCTAATGATGGACTTTTAGGACTTGACCGCCCAGGGTCCCTCAGTAGTCACTGTGCTGCTGACCTTTCAAGCACCTCCCCAGCTCCAAACAACTGCACTTCAGAGGGTCGGCCTCCGGAAATGGGATCCACCGCTTACCTCTGTACAGACACCTCTCCATTACTCAGCTACCTGGCAACCTCACCTGCCCAGAGCACAGCTAAGAAACAGAACATTTTTTTAAATGACTCTGAAGTGTCACCATAGATGTCACTAAAGCTCATACATTTTGTTGATCCTCACTTAGAGCCCATTTCCCTTTGTAGGGACCCACTCAGCCCCCAGAGTTGGCTGAGGGGAAGGCAGAAACATCTGTATATGTATATATATATCCTCAAAGAAGTGCAGGTCATTTGCCACTTCACATGACTTGATGTCATGAGGGCATCTGGAGTTATCCCACAGCTCAGCCACTGGTGTCTGTGAGCAAGGCCCTTGTTTTAGCACAAAGAGGTAAATTCTTGTTGGGGTTCTCCGATGGAGAAGACAGACAAGAGCAGTGCATGTCAGGAAGATTTCTATATAAACCTTTTAAAACTCTCTGAGGGTTAAAGGGATAGACTCCATCACCTAGACATCTTGGCTTTTACAGAATGACTCATTCCCCCAAGGTTTCACTTCAGAGCAATGGGAGGGGGCAGGGGGAAGGTATGTTCAATGTTTAGAAGATTATAAAATCACAGAATTCAAATAGACAAAGGAAAATCAGCAGCAGCTTTCCTCCATGGGTCTCTTGAATGAGCTCATTAGGGGAGGAGTCTGTCCTGCCCAAGAGGCAGAGGGGCTCAAAAACAGGATCCAAATTCTTGCTCTGCAAAAACCTCTAGATAAACACAGTCACTTAACTCTCTGAGCCTCTGTTTTATCTTCTGTACAATGGGAATAACAGTCTCTAAGCTCCCAGTATTACCAAATCATTGTGATGATTTAATTCAACTCAACTCATTTCAACAAGCATCTGTTGAGAATCTACTACACGTGCTGGCTGGTGCTAGGTAAGCCCTGTAGGGAACAGAAAAATGAATAAAGCATAGTCTTTAACTTCAAAGAGCTGGTAATCTGGTAGGTCCAAATTAACTAACGTATGGTGTGAGATAATAGAAAATACATGTTGATCTCTGTTCCCCATTTTTGACACAGAGCTCCTGAAACTCTTCTAATTTCCTGGGTGATAGCAGTGAATTGTGTTCTAATGAGGAGACCCTGCTGGGTGGACTCCTACATGGCTCCTGGATGGAAGGACCAAACCATTACTAGAAGCTTGGAATTTTCAGCCCTGCCTCCCATTCTCTTGAGAAGGGAGAAGGGCTGAAAATGGAGTTATTGGTGGATCATTCGGATGTGATGGAACCTCCATAAAAATCCCAACTGTATGGTATTTGGATCACTTCCGGGTTGGTGAACCCATGCAGATTGGGGAAGAGAGATGAACCTGGAGAGGGCATGGAAGCTCCACATCTTTTCCCCGTATCTTGCGTTATTCATCTCTTCCATCTGTCTGTTCCTGAGTTATATTCTTTCATAATAAACCAGTAATCTAGTAAATAAAATGCTTCTCTGAGTTCTGTAAGCCTCTCTAGCAAATTATTAAACCCAAGGAGAGGGTCGTAGAACCTCTGATTTATAGCCAGTCAGTCGGATGTACAGGTAACAACTGATGTCCGAAGTCCAAGGAGGTGGTCATTGGAACCTCCAATCTATAGCCAGTCGGTCAGAAACACTGGTGATAATCTGGAGCTGGGGGTTGGGAGTGGGGGGGGGGTCTTGTGGGCCTGTGGGATCTGATGCCGTCTCCAGGTAGATAGTGTCAGAATTGAAGTTGAATTGTAGGACATGCAGGTGGTGTCTCAAGAACTGCTTATTGTTGTGGAAAGACACCCCTCTCCACACATCGAAAATTGGGTCCCGGAACATAATTTACATAGGAAAGTGCTTCAGAAAGGAAACCCTCGTCCACAAAAGAGAAGTGTCAATACTTTTTCTGGAAGCTTGGAGTTTGTAGTGACACTCTTTTTTTAAAGAATTTATTTATTTATTTATTTATTTTTGGCTGCGTTGGTCTTTGTTGCTGTGTGCAGGCTTCCTCTAGTTGCGGTGAGTGGGAGCCACCCCTCGTTGTGGTGTGCAGGCTTCTCAATGCAGTGGCCTCCCTTGCTGCAGAGCATGGGCTCTAGTCGTGTGGGCATCAGTAGTTGTGGCACGTGAGCTCAGCAGTTGTGGCTCGCAGGCTCTAGAGCACAGGCTCAGCAGTTGTGGCACATGGGCCCAGCTGCTCTGCGGCATGTGGGATCTTCCCGGGCCAGGGATCGAACCCGTGTCCCCTGCACTGTCAGGCAGATTCTTAACCACTGCGCCACCTGGGAAGTCCCCTGTAGTGACACTCTTAGTAAAGGAGCGGCATAGCATAAAACCAAGTTTAGCAAACAGAGGCCTGGGAACAGCACCCTGTCCAAGCTCCACCACCCAAGAATCCATCTTTCTTGTAAACCTTTCCAAGGAAGAGATGCAAGTCCACCCTCCAAACCAAGAGACCACTTGGTCCTGCTGATCTATCATCTTAAAGCCTCCGGAATCAGCCCCCTGGCAAAACCGGAGTCCTGCTCACAAGTTGTTCCTATGGATAAGGTCTTAGTGGAACACAGCTATACCCATTCATATTGTCCGTGGCTGCTTCACACTTTTAACAGCAGGACCGAGTAGTTGGTAAGAGACTGTATGGTGCAAAGAGCCCAAAACATTTTCTATCTGGCCCTTTACAGTGTGGAAATAAACAAGAGTTAGCCACTGTCACCTGTGGTTGGCAGAGACATAAAGGCAGGATGGGAAAAGTTTATGGCGGTAAAGGTACAGGCTTCAGGTGTGTCCTGACTGGAGGCTGCTGGCCTGGGGAAGCTGAAGATGAGGGGCTAGAAGCCGGGGGACCTATGTGACTACTTAGAGGCCCATATTGGCTTCCTCTGCTTGGTCCTAAGTTGGAAGCAGGGGCAAAAATTAGGGAAACTGTCGGTTATTAATCAAATCCTAGCTGTTTGGGGCCAGTTGTTGCCAGGGTTATTTTTTGGCTCCCTGAGCTGGTGGCTATGACAGATGATGGTCTGACGTCCTGCAAGGCTTAAAGATAGCAAGCTGGCTTCCAAGGCTGGTTACTGTAGATAATGGATTGGTTTCCTGGACTGAATGCTGTAGATTATGGGTCTGGGTCCTATTTTTATACAGGGTCTGTCCATTTTCCATTTGTATATTCAGTCTCTCAACAGAAGTTTGCTTATTCCAGTGGTGATCATTTTGTAATGTATAAAGATATCAAATCACTGTGTTGTATACCTGAAACTAATATAATTTTGTAAGTCAATTATGCTTCAATAAAAATAAATATAAATATATATTTATATATCTTAAACTTTGCCTATTCCACTATTTAAGGTGAAGTGTTTTAAATGAGTGGGTCCTAGATACTTGGGTAAGTTACTTTAGGTCTCTGTGCCTCAGTTTCCTCATCTATAAATTGGGGATCATGACAGTTCCTGCCTCACAGGGTTTTGGAAACATTAAGTCCACATAAAATACATCCAGCAGAGTGCCTGATACACAGTGCATCTCAATGAATATTATTCACTGTATTATAATCATCCCACGAAACTCCTTTAAGGCAAGGTCTGTGCCTTTTGTCCCAGTAGTCCCAGCTTCTATCAGAGGGTTTGACACATAGTAGTTATTCAATAAATATATGATAAGTAAATGAGTGAATCATAAGAAACCAGGGATGGAGGGAATCTTGGCCACCTGTCTCAGAGAGAGGATAATCTCTTTGATTACTTTATATTTAAAAAGGCCTAAGCTTGGGGACCCCCATTCCCACCCTGAAGCTAAGGGAAGCCTGCCCTCCACCCACTCTACCCATGGAGGCCCAGTGCAGGGGCAGTCTCTAACTCTCAATGATACTTTGGCTTTACTAAATAATTCAGGTGTTTTCTGAATTACCAGAGGCTTTAAACTGCCTCTCTGTCTTTTGGGGAGCCTCCCACTGCTGCATTTGGTACTGTGGAAGTGGTATCAGCATTTACAACCTGACTCCGTAGTTTTCAAGGCTGCCCTCATCCTTCAATTTACTAAGAAACAACAGCCAAGCAAGGTGTCTCTTCCCCCTACATCTTTAACCTTGACAGAGCCTGCCTTGCAAGGAACTGGGGCCTTGGAATCCAGCAGCTGCTGCAGGATCCTCTCCCAACCTCCAGTCCCTCTGCCTGGGAGGAGCACCCCGTCCAAGCTCCACCACCGAAGAATTCATCTTTCTTGTAAACCTTTCCAAGAAAGAGATGCAACTCCACCCTCCAAAACCAAGAGACCACTCGGTCCTGCTGATCTATCCTCTTAAAGCCTCTGGAATCAGTCCCCTCCGCACCAGCCCTTCTGTATTTGCCATGCTTCAGACTCTCATAACTCCTCCCTTGAGCTACAGCAATGTCCTTCTGACTCCAGTCTCCCTCTGCTCCATCCCGGTCCCTGGTCTAGTGAGATGACCCATGTCACCTTTCAGTTTGCAACCCTCCAAAGACTTCCCATCACCTACAGGTTAAAGTCAATACCCTTCAAATGGCATCCATGGCTCTTCCCTGTGCTCTCCTGGCCTGCCTTGTCTCTTACCACTTCTGCCTTGCACTTAACTGCCTAGAGCCGCCGAGCTGTCCAAGATGGTAGTCACCAGCTTCAGGCAGCTCTTTAAACTTTAATTAAAATGAAATCAAATTAAAAATTTAGCTTCTTAGTTGCACTAGCCACATTTCAAGTGTTTAATCACTGGAGGCTACGAAATGGACAACATAGAGACAGAACATTTCCATCAACACAGAAAGTTTTACTGGATTCCTCTAGAAAAAGGATGTGTGTTCCTCTGCACACATCATGAGGTTTCACCCTGCCAGGTCTTTGCTCACGCCTCTGCCCAAACACCCACCCTCCCCCCTTTCCACCTGGGTGATTCTTCAAGACTCAGTTCAGGGGTCATTGCCAAGAAGCCTTATTTGAAGCCCTAAGCTAGGGTGAGTGCTAGGCTTCTGAGTTCTTCATGTTAGCTAATGCTTATCTGACCACTTACCATTTGCTGACACATCTGTCTCCTCCACGAAACTGTGAGTTCCTCCAGGGCAAAAACCATGTCTTCATGGGCCCAGTGTCCCCAGTGCCCGGCATGAAGCAGGTGTCCGTTACTTTTGGCTGAACTCATATGAACGGAACTCTCAGCAGTGCGTGACCACAGGACAGGATTCAGCTGTGTCAGTGAAGACACTCAGGTGAAGGAAATTAGTCAAGAGGAAAGGGGACTTAATGGTTCAGTAATTGGGAAGTTTAGGGGCAGTTCTTACTCCCCACATGACCGGATCCAGGGGCTCAGAGCATGTTATCAGAGCCCTGGCCCCCTTCCCAGCTCTCAGCTCTATTGATTACCCTCTCTAGGCAAGGTGACCACCAGTAGCCTTGGTTCTAAATATTCCCAATTTTGTAATCTCCAGGAAGAAGGAAATTCTGTCTCCCAAGATCTATCTAGTGGTCTCCAGTAAGATGCTCTTTGTTCTTGCTTGGGTCGTGTGCCTTCCCTGAATGAATCACAGTGGCCTGGAGTAGTTGCCTGGCTATATCACCCTGACTCATGTGTTTGTCCTAGGGTGGGGGTGGGATGGGATACAAGGTCATCATGATTGACAGCTCCCCAGGTCACTTGGAAAAGAAGGAAGTCACCCAAAGGAACCAGAAGAGTGAGGTTGAGAAATGCTGGGAGAGAGGAGGGTCAGATGGCTGGGCCGCTCACTCTGGGAGCTGGACTTCTGCTTGCTTTCTGCTTCCTTTTGCACTTTCCCCGTGTAGACCAGAGCCTCAGGGGAGTCCAGCCACCCTCATGTTTCAAGCCACCTATCAGCAGCCAGCAAAGGGTTTTGAGTTTAGGTTTCTCTGGCCTGGAAATACATAGTTGATGGAGCTTCTAAGGGCACTGGCCATATTCTGGAAAGATCCCTTGTAGAATTCACCAACTCTGGTCAGTGCCCCACAAGCTGCTGAAACCTTCCCTTTTTTCCCCCATTAAAAATATTAAGGGAGGGCTTCCCTGGTGGCGCAGTGGTTGAGAGTCCGCCTGCTGATGCAGGAGACACGGGTTCGTGCCCCGGTCCAGGAAGATCCCGCATGCCGCGGAGTGGCTGGGCCCGTGAGCCATGGCCGCTGAGCCTGCGCGTCCGGAGCCTGTGCTCCGCAACGGGAGAGACCACAACAGTGAGAGGCCCGCATACGGCAAAAAACAAAACAAACAAACAAACAAAAAAACATTAAGGGATAATTTACATACAGTAAAATTCAGCCTTTTTAGTGTACAGTATTGTGGGTTTTGACTACAGTCATCTACCACAATCAAGATATGGAATAGTTCCATCAGCCACAAAAAATTCCGTGGGTCCACTTTGTAGTCAACCTTTCCCCCATCCCAGTCCCTGGCAATCATTGATCTGTTTTTCTGTCCCTATAGTTTTGCCTTTTCCCAAATGTCATATAAATGAAAACATGTAATATGTAGCCTTGAATCTGGCTTCTTTCACTTAGCATAAGGCAATTGATATTCATCAGTGCTGTTCTGTGTATCAATAGTTCATTCCTTTTTATTGCTGAATTTCATTGTATGAATGCACCACATTTTATTTACCTGTGCTCTACTTGAGGGCCATTTGGGTTGTTTCCAGTTTTGGGCAATTATGAATAAAGCTGCTATAAACAGATTTTCATTTCTCTTGGGTAAACACCTAGGAGTGGGTTTTCTGGGTTGAATGGTAAATGTTTAATTTTGTACAAAACTGCCAAATTGTTTTCCAAAGAGACTGTATCATTTTGCATTCCTGCTAGCAATATATGAGAACTCCAGTTGCTTTGCATTTTCACCGGAACTTGGGTTTGTTGGGTTTTTAATTTTAGCCATTCTAATAGGTGTATTCTGTATCTCATTGTGGTTTAAGTATGCATTTTCCTGATAACTAATTAATTTGAACATTTTTGTATGTGCTTTTTTGCAATCTATATATCACCTTGGGGAAAGTGTCTGTTCAAATATTTTACCCATTTAGTTGAGTTGACTATTTTTATTATTATTGAGTTTTGTGAGTTCTTTATATATTCTAGATTCAGATCCTTTATCAGATATACGTTTTGCAAACATTCTCTCCCAGTTCGTGGCTTGTTTTTTCATTTTATCAAGTGTCTTTTGAATAGCAGTTCTTAATTTTGAAGAAACGCCAGTTATTACTTTTTTCTTTTATAGGTTATGCTTTTAGTGTCATATCTAAGAAATCGCAGCCTAACCCAAAGCCATAATGTTTTCTCCTAGAAGTTTTACAATTTAAGTTTTACATTTATGTCTATGATCCATTTGGAGTTCATTTTTTATAGGGTATGGAGTATGGATTGAGGTTCTTTTTTTGCATATGGATATTTAATTATTCCAACACCATTCCTTGAAAAGCCCTTCTCCATTGAATTATCTCTGCATCTTTGCCAAAAATCAACTGACCAAATATGTGAGGACCTATTTCTGGACTCTATTCTTTTCCACTGAAGTCTCTCCTTCCTTCTCCACCACACTGTCTTGACTACTGCAGCTTATGGTAAATCTGGAAATCAGGTAGTGTGAGTTCTCCAACACTGTTCTTTTTCAGAATTGTTTTGGCTAGTCTAGCGCTTTTGCCTGTCCATAAAATTTTAGAATCAGCTTGCTGGCTCCATGTTTCTCCGAGGAATCCATAGGCTCACAGGGGCTGCCTGGTTAGAATCCATACCACTGTTCATGATTTATCATTAGATGGTTCTAGGGCAGGATGATGGTTAGTGGGACCAGACTGCTCGGACACAAATCCTAGCTCCAATTCTTACTAGAACTTGGGGAAGTTACTTGATATTCCTGTGGCTCAATCTCCTCTTCTGTAAAATGAAGAAAATGGCCATACTTTATTTTATGGGATTTTTGTGAGGATGGCAATAACAGGTGGAAAACAAAACAGTACCTGGCACATAGTAAACCCCTGATAAGTGTTAGCTATTATTTATCTTATCTGTACTCATCTCAGTCTTTCCCCTTCTCTCCACACTCCCGCTAGCTTTCCACAGCTGCTGAACTACTGATTTTTCTTTCAAGGACGTTTCTCAGGCTTTTAAACCACTTAATAGTCAGCTTATCACATTGCCATGGCCCTCCTAGAAGTTCAATATATCAATATTTGCTGTTTCGCCTTAGCTGTTCCTTCTCATTATGACATTTATAGAAAAGCCGCTTTGTGGGCCATATGATTTGGCTGGTAGTGAAAGGCCAGGCTGAGCTCTGCCTACTGTGTCCCTAAGGCTGAAGGCCAAGCACAGTTATGACTCCCACACCTGCCAACAAGCAAGGCCTATGCCTCTCCTACTGAACTGGTCCATTCTTCCTCCATCAGCCTGGCATATCCCAGGGGCAGGAACTTGATTTGTCTGGTTCCAGCAGACTCTCCTCAACAGTGGAATCTAATTCCCCTGTAGGACCGGGAGCTGTGCAAGAGTAAAGTCCCAGGGTCTCTGATCTACCAGGGATCCCCAGAAGTATGCTTACCTTTCCCAGTGGAAAGGCTGGGGTCTATATCTACTCCAATGCTGAATAACTTTTTTCTAAATATTTTAATAATTTTTACAGTTATAGTTCTAAAATGGATTGCTTTTTCACTGTCTCTTTAAAGGAAGTCACTGAGTATCATTTAACTTTTCCTTGATAATTCAAAGCCATAATCACATACATCAATGGCCACACTGGAACTGTAGCTGAAATTCGGCCTCTGTACACAGGTATGGAATTGAATCTCAGAGAGAGTTTTGGGTGAAGCGGAAAAGAATAGCTTTATTGCTTTGCCAGGCAAAGGGGTCACAGCAGGCTAATGCCCTCAAAACTCACCTGGAGGGGGTAGTGAGAAGTTTTGTAGTAATGATTCAAAGAGGAGGGTGTGATCAGCTTGTGGACATTCTTTTGATTGGTTGGTGGTGAGGTAATTGGGAGTCAGCATCATCAACCTTCTGGTTCAACCAGTCTGGGGTCTAGTGTTTGTGAGAAGCGTGCAGTTAACTTCTTCCTCCTGGTGGAGGTTTCAGTATCTGCAAAACAGCTCAAAGATACAGCTGTGTATATCCTTTGAGGGGGAACCAGCACCCTGCCCCAAGGCTGCACTATTGTTTCTTGAATGCTCCTCCCTTGTCTCTGCATCACCTCCCTTCCCTGATTAGCAAACTGTTCGAACCTGCCCTTTGGAACTCAGGGAAGGTCATGAAGGCTGAATGCAGCGCATTTCCTGCAAGCAAGAAGGCGGGGGGACACAGAAAGGTTTTGTGGACTTCCCTCGTGGCGCAGTGGTTAAGAATCCGCCTGCCAATGCAGGGGACATGGGTTCGAGCCCTGGTCCAGGAAGATCCCACATGATGCAGAGCAACTAAGCCCATGCGCCACAACTACTGAAGCCCATGCGCCTAGAGCCCATGCTCTGCAACAAGAGAAGCCACCGCAATGGGAAGCCTGCGCGCTGCAACGAAGAGTAGCCCCCTCTCACCACAACTAGAGAAAGCCCGTGCACAGCAACGAAGACCCAATGCAGCCAAAAGTGAAAGAAGGAAGGAAGGAAAGGCTTTTGTGCCCAGGAGCCCCACAGGGTCCTGCTCAGTTTCACGATGTCATGACTGAGGCCATTTGAGGCACATAGGCTGTTTCCACCCTGTTCTGATGTCTCTCAGACCTTCCCACAGATTAAGTGCATGGGATTCCGCCTAGGATGGTGCTTACCTGTTTCAGAGCCCATCCCTTTGGTTGTCTAAACTGAGAAATGAACCTGAACACTAGCAATGTTCCATTAGTAATGACAAAAACAATGAGAAAGAGAAAAGCAGCCGCTGGGAGCTGGGAGCTAGTGGGGCACCTGGAGCTGGGCTGTAGTGTCCTGCTGTTGAATGTGACGGCCCCCACGTGGCATCAACACCCAACAAGACCACTGTGGGAGCTGAGTCAGAACAAGACAATGTTGGGGCCCAGGGCAGGCTGCCCCAAAATGTGCCTCAATGGTATAGTGATTATTTTGAATTAAAGTTACCTAAGAAACAGCTAATGCAACAGAGACACCCTGACCCTCCTCTCTGTCTCCCTGGAAGCAGGAAATAAACCTTTCATGTGAAAGGTACACTCCCTGCATCTGGAGGTAGGAGGACACCATTATCGCCAGAGACGGGGATTATGAGAAGCCTTATGTAAACACCTTGTTACTTCTTCAGCTCACTACCCCAAGTCCAAATTCTGTTTAGGTTCTTCACTAATGAAGCACCCAAAGCCCAAGTTTCTTTGTCCTGTCAATTCCTCACAAATTTATTTTTTGTCTAAAAAGTATAAAAGCTGGGCTTCCCTGGTGGCGCAGTGGTTGAAAGTCTGCCTGCCGATGCAGGGGACACGGGTTCGTGCCCCGGTCCGGGAAGATCCCACATGCCGCGGAGCGGCTGGGCCCGTGAGCCATGGCCGCTGAGCCTGCGCGTCCGGAGCCTGTGCTCCGCAAGGGGAGAGGCCACAACAGTGAGAGGCCCACGTACTGCAAATAAATAAATAAATAAATAAATAAATAAAAAGTATAAAAGCTGCCTGCTTCTGCCACTTCTTAGGTCTCATTTCTTTTTTAAAAAAAATAAATTTATTTATTTATTTATTTAATTTATTTTGGGCTGCATTGGGTCTTTGTTGCTGTGAGCAGACTTTCTCTAGTTGCGGCGAGCGGGCTTCTCATTGCAGTAGCTTCTCTTGTTGCGGAGCACGGGCTCTAGGTGCCCGGGCTTCAGGAGTTGTGGCACACAGGCTCAGTAGTTGTAGCTCACAGGCTCTAGAGCAAGGCTCTGTAGTTGTGACACACGGGCTTCGTTGATCTGCAGCATGTGGGCTCTTCCCAGACCAGGGCTCGAACCCGTGTCCTCTGCATTGGCAGGTGGATTCGTAACCACTGCGCCACCAGGGAAGCCCTTAGATCTCATTTCTATGAGACCTTCATGCATGTGAATTAAAGTTTGTTTCTTTTCCTTCTGTTAGTCTGTCTTGCATCAATTTTATTATTAGTCCAGAACTCAAGATGGGGAGAAGGGGGAAATATCCCCCTCCCTGACAACATCATGGACTACTCACCCGTCATCATGCCTGAACACAGACCAAACGAGAACATTGTCCAAACCAGAAAAGCGACCAAACATCTCTCTTATTTATTTGTCTAATAGGAGTGACGGCTGCTTTCCTACCAATTACAGCTTTAGCCTCACTTCATTCCCCTGTCTTCTAGAGAAGAAATATTGATTCCCAGCAATAGAATCACCTCCACTTTCTGATACTGCTCAATTCAGAGCAATGCCCTCCTTCTTTGAACTCTCCTCAAAATCACCTGCTACAAGCCCAAATCCTTAATAAGTCCTTAATTCAAAGAGCAGGCTCTCAGTGGAATAAAGGAAGGACAGTAGAGCCGTTGGGAAGTTTTGTGTGTCCCTCAGATCCCAAACCTTTGTAGAAACCTGGTTATGCTTAAAATGTGGGTGAAGAGTTATCCATGAATCTGTTATACATTTTGGACCAACAGAAAAATCCAATTAGGAAAGTGATGTCCTCCTCTTGCCCACCCACCCCTGCCCCACTCCTGACTATCCTGAGAGGGACGTGCTCAGTTCTATTGAATTAAAGAGAAGAAAAAAATTTAACCGCTCAAAAAATTATTGGTAGAACATTGTTTGCCAACAGAGATTGCTTCAATAATGGAGCCCAAAATAGAGTGAACAAATAAAGCTGTCGAGACGTCTGTGGGTTTAGTTTCAGCGAGCGTTCCCCACTATTTAGAAGATATAAAAATGATCTTTGCAATGAGCAAGTAGCTTTTTATTTCCGTAGGGGAAGTATTTCTCATCTAACCCATTTCATTTCCTTTATGAAACAGGAAGCAAACGTCTCAGCCTTTTGGAAGGTGGCAGCGTATTAAAATGCATCTGAGTAGTAATGCGAGGCTATTCGGTCCATCGCAGTTATAAGTTTGAAATCTGGGCTAATGTTTTAAATGTGAGAAAAGAGAATACATAGTCCAGACAATGTGCTTCATTTCTGTCTTCTGCTCCCAGGGTTGTTTAAGAAAGAATTTAGGGCCCTAACTTAAGCAGAAGGGAAGCTGGCGTTTCATCTCAGGTTGGAGATGGCAGCAAGTCAGGACCCACGGCAGGGGGCACTGCCCCCCTTCTCCTTCTCTTACGTTCTAAGGAACTCAGTGGATCAGGAAGAAGCCCCAGACCAGAAGCGAAGGGTAATTTTCCATTCTCCTGCAGACTGTATTCCTAGCCGCTGTGCCTCTAGAGTGCCCCGTATCTGCCTACGAGCAGGAGGAAATAATTGTTTTCTCCAACATGACAGTGTTTTCTTTTTCATTCCTTATTGAGCCGTCATTAAGTTGTGGAATTCTCTGGGGAAATCACTTTAATCTCTTTGGGGGTGGCTTACAAGACCCTGAAGGTGATTCAAGTACATCCAGGCAATATTTCGTGACTGAATCAGGGAATGAGCTGTTAGAAAAACTCATTTGGTGTTTCACGCAGATGGCCCTCTCTCCAGAGGTGGCCCTCCACTGAATGGCCTCCTGCCACAGGCTGTTCCCCTCTGGCTGCCTTCTCAACAGCTGCATTCCCCACTTTTGCTCTCCACTAGCTGACCCCTAGCCCCCCTATTGTCTCAACTGCTGACTGCCTAAGGCTCTGAAAGACCACAGTGGGAGCAGGAGACCCCTTTCAGGAGGTTCTGCAATTAAAGACACAAGAAAAACCTTCAAGAATCAAAGTTACTGGGACTTCCTCGGTGGCACAGTGGTTAAGAACCTGCCTGCCAATGCAGGGGACATGGGTTCGAGCCCTCGTTCAGGAAGATCCCACATGCCGCAGAAGTGGTTAAGAACCTGCCTGCCAATGCAGGGGACATGGGTTCGAGCCCTCGTTCAGGAAGATCCCACATGCCGCAGAGCAACTAAGCCCGTGCGCCACAACTACTGAGCCTGCACTCTAGAGCCCATGTGCCCCAACTACTGAGCCCACGTGCCCCAACTACTGAAGTCCGTGCGCCTAGAGCCCGTGCTCCCAACAAGCGAAGCCACCACAGTGAGAAGCCTGTGCACCACAACGAAGAGTAGCCCCGCTTGCCGCAACTAGAGAAAGCCCACATGCAGCAATGAAGACCCAACGCAGCCAAAAATAAAATAAAATAAAATACACAAGTTTATTTTAAAAAAGAAAAAAGAATCAAACTTATTTTGTTGGGATCGTAGGGGAAAAATATATATATCTTTTACTTTCTACCCTCCTTGATTCTCTGCTGGAGCTCTTGTAACAAAAGACAGATTAACAGGAGAAAGGCATACACATTTATTTAATATAAGTTTTACACAATGCGGGAGTCCTGGAGCCCTCATAAGGAAATGACCCAAAAAAGCAGTCAAACCAGAGCATTTTGATGCTAGGTTTCATTAGAAGTGGGAAATCGTGGAAATATGTGATAGGGTATGAGCTAATGTATTAAGCTGGGGGAAACTTAGCAAGGCCTGTTCAGATTCCTCCCAGTCATCCCCCCATCTCTGGAGATAAGGATGCTCCTTTCCTCCCAGTATAGGGAGGGCACCTCTCACATGAGGCTTTTATGACCTGCTTCAGGGGAAGGTCAGAGAGTCCTTCCCACAATTGCTCTTTCTCAAATTCCTTCAACTTAAAATAGTCAATAGGCCAACGTGCCAAATTTTGGAGTAGCTTGACCTGAGCCCCGTCAGGATTCCCGGCAGTGGGGCTGATATTCTGCAGCAGGGGACACTGCTCCAGACATTGGGGCAGTCTTTCTCTCTCTGTCTCTCTCTCTTTGGTTTCTTTTCTCTGCTTCCAATCCTGATGAGCTCACCATTAACTTCCTGGATACACAAGGCTACCAAACACTTCTTTTAAACTTGCAGGTTTCCCACCCATCTCCACCTTCCAGAAATTTCTTCTACACAGGAGACATTTACTGAACAGAATTGTTAAAAACGCTAGGCTCCCTACTACAGATTCTGCCACCAGCCAGACTTGATTGTCTTCAGGACTTTTCCTCTCATCTGTGAAATGGAATAATCATGGACTAGCCTGTAGTCCTTTTAGGACCATTAATTGGAGGGGGTAATGAGAGCCAGGATATTTCCAGAAGGCGGAGAAAAACTCTTTATAATTTTTTTTCTTTGAGGTCCGAGAGTTTAACTGTATACTCCTGGAAATAATTATTATATACTCTGTTTTCTCAAAGCAATATAATGGCGTCTCTACCTCATTAACTTGACCCAGTCAAGGCTCATAGATCATGAGAACTGGAAGGGACCTCAAGGACTGTTTAATTCAGGGGTTCTCAACTGTGGCTGCTCTTATAATCAGTGAACTTTTTAAAAAGTACTGAGCCTGGGCCTCACCCCCAGATCTATTATATCAGACTCTCCGGAGGCAGGGCCGGCGCCGCCTTCTCTTAAAACTCCCAAGGTGACTTCAGCGTCCAGCCAGAATCGAGCATCAATGATTTGGTCCAACAGTCTGTACACAAGGAAAAGACAATGTGGGGATGTGATGTGAGTCAAACCAAAGTCTCACAGGAATGGGATCATATGGCTTGTGGGTGCTAAATGGAGGCAAAGGTCACCCAAGGACAAGGAGGATAGAGAATTGCAGGAGAGACTTGTCACCATCAGCCAGTGAGTCACCCAGTTTTGAACCTGCTCTGTGCCAAACTCTGGACCGAGTACTGGGATAAAAGGGTATAAAAATGAATTACTCACACTGCTCTCAAGGAGCCATCTATTTTCTGATGGATTTCCTCCAATAACTGAAGGAAGGGGAGAGTGGGCGTTGTGCTCAAAGATATTCATTGCACTGTTATTTACAATAGTAAAAACAGGTGTCCAGTCATAGGAGAATTCTTAAACACTAGGTTATATCTACCTGGTGCAATATTTTGATGCCTTTAAGCTCAGTTTTCCAAGGAGACTTTAAGATCACAAGGAAGTGTCCTCATTATAAGTGGAAAAATAAGATATAACCTCATATATAGGCTATATGCCTATGATTATAGGTTATATGCATAAGTGAAAGGCTAAGAGGAAACGCACCAAAAGTTAACAGGTGCTGGTAACAGGGTGCTTCCTCTTTTTCACTTCTTCCTTCATTTTCTCTATTTTTTCAATTATTATTATTTTAAAATTTATTTATTTTGGGCTGCGTTGGGTCTTCGTTGCTGCAGGCGGGCTTTCTCTAGCTGCGGCGAGCGGGGGGCTGCTCTTCGTTGCGGTGCACGGCTTCTCATTGCATTGGCTTCTCTTGTTGTGGAGCACGGGCTCTAGGCATGCGGACTTTGGTAGTCACGGCTCGTGGGCTCTAGAGTGCAGGCTCAGTAGTTGTGGCGCACGGGCTTAGTTGCTCCGTGGCATGTGGGATCTTCCCGGACCAGGGATCGAACCTGTGTCCCCTACACTGGCAGGCACATTCTTACCCACTGAGCCACCAGGGAAGCCCTATTTTTCAATTATTTTTAAATGAGCTGGACCAGGGAGTTGGAACTCACTGGGTGAATGGTGGGGGCCATTCCTTGCCCCTGTAATCTTCAGAGTGCCCTACAGTTTGTATCTCATCCATGCAGGGATCCTCATCTGTGGGCATGGGCTCAGAGAGACCTGCCAGGGATCTCCCAGTGGGCTAACTGGAAAGTCAGAGATAGAACCCAAGTCTCCTGCTTTATAGTCTGGATCTTGGTGGAGCTGCACAGTCTGAACACGTGGGCAGGCCTGAGGGGTAGAAGAGAGGCTGTGATGAAGGGAGTGCCCATTCTGAGGGGATGGGCCTGTTCCCGGAGTTTCCTGGGGCTCGCTCCCCATCCCCCTCACTCTCCCACACAGGAACGAAGGCCTGTGGGCAGCAGACCCTACAACCAGATCATGCAGGAAAGGCACCTGTGGGACACTGGCTCCTTGGAATGATCACCAAAACGATCCTTCAGACCAGTTGTTCTCATCATGGTGAGGCAAACCAGTCCTAGGAGCACCTTGGAGGAGGAACAGCAAAGGCTGGTTGAAGGTGGGTATTTTAATGCCGAGACTTGATTAGAATTGAGTGAGGGGACTTCCCTGGTGGCGTAGTGGTTAAGAATCTGCCTGCCAGTGCAGGGGACTGTGTTAGCTGTGATTGTCCTTAGGTTTCGGTTTGTAACCGTGAGGCATTTGCAGGCTTAGATTTTGGTTCGCTTGTGTAGAACACCCCCAGCATTAGAGCTGCTTCAGCCTAAGGGTCTCCTTGTCTAATTACTTTAACAGTATTGAAGAGCTGAACAGTTTGATGTTCATTTAAGTCAAAGATTCTCAACCTCGGCACTTTGGACATTTGGGGCTGAATCATTCTTTGTGGTTGTCCTGTGCGTTGCAGGATATTTAACAGTATCACTGCCTCTACCCACTAGATGCCAGTAGCCTTCCCTACACGGTTGTGAAAACCAAAAACGTCTCCATGCATTGCCAAATGTCTCCGGGGGGCATTTAAATGTAAACACGTCTTTCAGGAAGTTCCTGGAATGAACAACAAAGTTATTTGTAACTTGTATATCTTTGGCGAGTTTCCTGTAGTGGTGTTGTAGGGTTGATAAAAACAGTGGAAGAGCTCATCGAGTTAATGTAGTAGACTGTAAGGGGTGGGAGGATAGATGGTCTCCATTCTCACCCTTAGCCTCCAGCCTCACCTCTCCTGCCTCTTGCAGTCTCCTGTTGATAGTCAGCTTTTAGCTAGAAAATATGACATCTCTGAAGTCAAAAATCAGTAGCTTCTGAGGAATGAAAAGAAAACCTGCTAAGGTTTATTGAGCTCTTACCTGAACACCATAGACTTCATGTAACCCCATGAAGTATCATTACCCATTTTATAGATAAGGAAATCGAGGCTCAGAAAAGCAGAGAATTGCTCCTATCACTCAGTGAGCGATGAGGTTGGAATCTGAATGCAAGGGTCTGTCTCCATGCTAGGATGCCAAATCTAGCAATACTATTATGTGGGGCATATTTTTACTCAAAAAGTATTCATTGTTTATCTGAAATTCAAATTTAATTACGCATCCTGTATTTTATCGGTAACTCTACTTCAATAACGCTTCTCTGACCCCCCGGGACCAATGCAAGGGGTGTTGGGTGCTGACCACTAAACTGTTGCATGGGGGACAGACCCAGGAGCCCTGGGAACATTGGCGAGAGAGGAGGTGGGGTGTAAAGCCCGGCCCACCGGTCTCTGCTTTGAGAGCCTAGTGAGGAGTGTCCCCTGGTGGCCACGCGGCGCCCTGCAGCCACAGGCAGTCCGGCCCCTGTGCGGAGCATAGGGCTTCAGGGGCAGACATCTGTTCTTAGTTCTGACCTCCCCCGAGAGCTGACATCCACCCAGGGACTGTGGGGAAGGAAGCCAGGCCCAGAGCCACCTAGGAGCTTTTTCAAACCATTCAGCTGGACTGGAAGTTCATTCCCACGCTGGGTCAACCACTCTGTCGCCCCCAGGTGGCTGATCTGCAAAAAAGCAGGTCCTTAAGCACCTAAAACTTCAAGGACCAAAGGAGGTGGTACCGAACCAAAGTTGGGTCCTCTTCCCGACGCGCAGCAAAGCCAATCTCCTGACAGCGGGCTGCGGGGAAGAAGTGCAGCACTTATTGTAAAGCTATACGATAGTCCGGGACAGCTAGCGCTCAAAAAGCCTGAACTCCCCGAAGGGTTTCAGGAAAGCATTTTTAAAGGCCAGGTGAGGGAGGCGGGGCTCTCAGGGTGTGTGATCACCTCCTGCACGATTCTCTGATTGGTTGATGGTGAGGTGACTGGGCGGTGTCTTAGGGGTTAATACTGTGTTATCAATCCTTAGGCTCCAGTAGGCCTGGGAACTATGTGCTCATGGTCATCAGGTAGTTACCTTCTTCCATTTGACGAGGGTTTTCACATTATAAAACAACTCAGGAGGGCGGGCTTCCCTGGTGGCGCAGTGGTTGGGAGTCCGCCTGCCAATGCAGGGGACACGGGTTCATGCCCCGGTCCGGGAGGATCCCACATGCCGCGGAGCGGCTGTGCCCGTGAGCCATGGCCGCTGAGCCTGTGTGTCCGGAGCCTGTGCTCTGTGGCGGGAGAGGCCACAACAGAGAGAGGCCCGTGTACCGCAAAAAAAAAAAAAAAAAAAAAAAAAAAACAACTCAGGAAGTGCCTCAGTTACAATTAACTAGGTACTTCCGAGAGGAGCTAAAGCAGAGAATAGGGGGGAGGGGAGGGGTCTGTCCCGGGAGGGCCCCCTAGGGTCCTGCTCAGCTTCAGGACTGCTGAGATTTGTGTCCCCCTACCCACTGCTGCCCACAGGGCCTCCTGGGCCCTCTGCCCACCCCAGCTGGGGGGTCACATGGGTCACATGCAAACTGAGGGCAGCACTGGAAGGGAGGTCATTATTTTTTTTATTTTTTTTATTTTTTCTTTTTTTCTTTTTGCGGTATGCGGGCCTCTCACTGTTGTGGCCTCTCCCGTTGCGGAGCACAGGCTCCGGACGCGCAGGCCCAGAGGCCATGGCTCACGGGCCCAGCCGCTCCGCGGCATATGGGATCCTCCCAGACCGGGGCACGAACCCGTATCCCCTGCATCGGCAGGCGGACTCTCAACCACTGCGCCACCAGGGAGGCCCGGGAGGTCATTATTAATCAGGAGTCCATTTCTAGCGTGGAGTCCCACCTGTAAGTCTGCTCGTGAGTAGAAGCCTTTGTTGTTTAATTTAAAGGCTCCACGTGGCCCCCTGGGGACTCTTTCCTTCCCCAGATGTTTGCTGTGCCCTAACCTGTGCCAGGATATATCAAGTGCTGAAGGTCAAAAACATGATCCACGTGGGGCCCTGCTTTCTCCGGCTGTTGAGGCAAGAGGCCTGGACTCAGTCACACAGCTCAGAGAGTGCCACCTGCCCGAGGCCCGAAGGAAATCCCCCTGCTGCCCTTTCCTCTGAGAATCCTTGGGGAGGTGGAGGGGTTGTCTCCCCAGGGCCCCTCCTCCGTATGGACCCAACTGACCTTTCACACTCTTTTTCTGTGTATTTGGCCCCTAGTGTTACCCAATGAATAGGGTGATACGGTCCCGCTGCTCGCCACTTACAAAATCAATTACAAACTCACAAATGGTAGAAGAAAAGGTGCCTTTAATCAGAATGCCGGCAATCTGGGGAGACAGTGGACTCAGCATCCCCCAAAAACCACCTCCGAAGATTCTGCTTGGCCATGAAAGTTTTAAAGGGAAACATAGAAGTCATCTCAGTCGATCACTGAGACAGAGGGTCCAAGGTGGCGGCATCCACCACTGTGTGCAGGCTTGTCGACTCCTCCTGAGCACCCTCCGGATGTCATCTTGTTCATAGTTTGGTCACACAGTTTGTTCAGAAGATTACTGAACAAGAAGCTAGGGAAGAGATCTGGTCATCTGTTAGTTACTTATTCTTCATGTCTACTTCTGTGATCTACGGAAAGAACCGACAAATTAGGCAAGGTATTGTGTGATTAAAAGATCTGAAAGACGTGGTTGGGCCAGAGATGAGTAGAGCATGGGGAGGCCTGGGTTAAAAGTTAGTTACAATGTAGCTTTGCTAAAGTGACAGGAAAAGGGGCTTCTTGCTGAGGGCAGTTTCCTGTAAAGAGTTGCTTACACTGAGGCCTCACTGAGTTTGGAAGAGGACTCAGAAGGGCACAGGTGAGATTGCAGCCCTAGTTGACACCTTGACTTCCGGCAGGTGAGATCCTGCCCAGGGGACACAGCTATCCTGTACCCAGACTCCTCACAAAAACCGTGAGATAATACATTGGTATCATTTTGAACTGCTAAGGGTGCGGTAATGTTACGCAGCAACAGGAAATTAATATACGCAGTATCTACAGGCTTCACCCTAGCCCTGGGTGCCTCCATTCTGGAACATTCCCACTAACCCCTGGCTTCCTTCATAACCAGGAAGCACAGCTAACTGAACCCACAGAAAGGCCCCCACATGGGATGCGCTGAAAGGGAGGTTGCTTTGAAACTGTACTTCTCCTCGGATGGGACTTGAACCCAGCCACACCACAGATAGGGACTTGAACCCACGGGATGGGATGTGAACCCATTGTCTTTTTTTTTTTTTTTAATCAATTTTTTTATTATTTTATTTTTGGCTGTGTTAGGTCTTCGTTGCTGTGCACGGGCTTTCTCTAGTTGCGGCTAGCGGGGGCTACTCTTTGTTGTGGTGCGCAGGCTTCTCATTGCAGTGGCTTCTCGTTGCGGAGCACAGGCTCTAGGCGCGTACGCTTCAGTAGTTGTGGCTCGCAGGCTCTAGGGCGCAGGCTCTGTAGTTGTGGAGCCCAGGCTTAGTTGCTCTGTGGCATGTGTGATCTTCCCGGATCAGGGCTCGAACCCGTGTCCCCTGCACTGGCAGGCGGATTCTTAACCACTGCGCCACCAGGGAAGCCCCCATCGTCTTGTTAATTAAAACGCTCACCTCATTCTTGAGTAGACATCAAACTTCCATCGTGGGTTTCCCTGGTGGTGCAGTGGTTAAGAATCCGCCTGCCAATGCAGGGGACACGGGTTCGAGCCCTGGTCCAGGAAGATCCCACATGCTGTGGAGCAGCTAAGCCTGTGCGCCACAACTACTGAGCCTGCTCTCTAGAGCCCATGAGCCACAACTACTGAAGCGTACGCGCCTAGAGCCCGTGCTCTGCAACGAGAGAAGCCACTGCAATGAGAAGCCCGCACACCGCAACGAAGAGTAGCCCCTGCTCAGCGCAACTGGAGAAAGCCCGCATGCAGCAATGAAGACCCAACGCAGCCAAAAATAAATAAATTTATTTAAAAAATAAAAACTTCCATCATCAGTTAGTTCCTCCTTCACATCAGGCGGGAGAGTTTTTTTGTCCCTACATGGTCAAACTGGGACTTTCATAGTGCTATGGAAATGGGCAAAAAGCAGTAACATATACTAACGTATGGTAAATCATCTCAGGTTTCAGTATAACATCACCTTTCCCTATATTTTTATTTTTAGTGTGCACAGAGGAGCATGTCCTAGGAATCATTAACTTACAGACCTCACTGGGCAGGATGCAGGTCTCATTCCACCATCATTTTATTGTTTGGGGGCGTGTCTCATGCTTCTGCTGCACAGTTTTGTTGCTAAGCAAGCCAACTTGGTTTTGTTGTTAAGCAAGCCTGCTTTCTTGAGTGATCATTAACTTACAGGGGTCTCCCATACCTTTTTTACTATTATGACCCCCTAGTAGCATTAACTATTTAATCACCTAGTTGTTCCTTCACTCTGTCCCTATTACCTTAAGTCCAAAGAAATCTGCCATATCTCCTGCCCTGCTGTAGTGTCTAAAATTCACTAATACTCATCTAGCCAACAAATATTTGAGTGCTATATCAGTTACATTGTCACAATAATGCTGTATTACACAAAAACATAGTGAGCTAAAATAATCACTGTTGCTCGTGAGTCTATAGGTTGGCTTTTTGGTTTTTCTGGTCTCAGGTGGCTTGGTTAAGAGTCTACAGTCAGCTGTGGGTCAGGTAGGTGGCTCTACTGATCTTAGCTGGCTTTGTGGCACATCTGAGGGTCAGCAGGCTGTGAATGGCCTCAGCTAGGCTGACGCAGATCTTCTCTACTTCTTCTCACATCCCTTCAGCAGAATAGCAGGGAATATTCTCTTGGCAATGGCAGGACCCAAAAAAGAACAAGCCCAATTGTGCAGGAGGGCAAGTGGAACTGCACGTGTGCTTTTCAAGCCTCTGCTTACGGTCACGTTTGCTAACATCTCATTGGCCAAAGCCACACAGTGAGCCCAGAGACAAAGTGGGAGGGGCCTACAAAAATACAGGAAGAAAGAAGGGCATTAATGCAATCAGCTTGCCACAAGGACCAAATATAAACACGCATTGTTCTGGGTGTTCACTGTACAGTGGTGAACAAGCTTTTAGAGCTTGGGGTACAGTGGAGAAGAAAAGAAATAAATAAATAGGAAGTGCGATTGGTGCTTTGGATGAGAATAGTCAGTAGGACCTACTTTATATTATTGAAGATCTGAAGGGTAAGAAGGAGCCAGCGATGGAAAGACCAGCCAATGTAGACGCTCCGAGATGGATGGCTGAAGTATAGTGAGCAAGGAAAGTGATTGCATAGAATAAGATCGGAGGGAGTTCGCTGGTGGCGAAGGTTAAGAATCCACCTGCCAATGCAGGGGACATGGGTTCGAACCCTGGTCCGGGAAGATCCCACATGCCACGGAGCAACTAAGCCTGTGCACCACAACTACTGAGCCTGTGCTCTGGAGCCCGTGAGCCACAACTACTGAAGCCCAGGCGCCTAGAGCCCATGCTCTGCAACAAGAGAAGCCATCACAATAAGAAGCCCACGCACCACAACGAAGAGTAGCCCCTGCTCGCAGCAACTAGAAAAAGCCCGTGTGCGGCAATGAAGACCCAACACAGCCATACATACATACATACATACATACATACATACATACATACATACATACATACATACATACATACATAAATTTAAAAAAAAAAAGATTGGAGAAGTGGCAGGACCAGGGATATGGAGTTTGGATTGTAATCTAAGGGTGATAGGAACTCACTGGAAAGTTCTAATGGGGGAAGGTGACATGATGTGATTTGTGCTTTTTTTTTTCTGGCCACACCGCTCAACATGCAGAATCTTTTTTTTTTTTTTTTTTTACTATTTATTTATTTGTTTGTTTATTTGGCTGTGGCGGATCTCAGGTGTGGCATGCAGGATCTTTAGTTGCAGCATGCAAACTCTTACTTGGGCACGTGGGATCTAGCTCCTGGACCAGGGATTGCACCTGGGCCCCCTGCATTGGGAGTGTGGAGTCTTAGCCACTGGGCTACCAGGGAAGTCCCAGCATGCGGAATCTTAGTTTCCCAACCAGGGATCGAACCCTCACCCCCTGCGGTGGAAGTGCAGAGTCTTAACCACTGGACCGCCAGGGAAGACCTGACTTGTGTTTTTAAAAGGTCACTCTGGCTATTGCATGGAGAATGAACGAATGTTAGGGAGATAAGAGCAAAAGCAGGGAGACAAGTTAGCAGGAGGTGTAGGGGTTCAGAATGAACCCTGCCACCCCCAACATATGTCAGTTTTTTTTTTTTTTTTTTTTTTTTTTTTTTTGCGGTATGCGGGCCTCTCACTGTTGTGGGCTCTCCCGTTGCGGAGCACAGGCTCCGGACGCGCAGGCTCAGCGGCCATGGCTCACGGGCCCAGCCGCTCCGCGGCATGTGGGATCTTCCCGGACCGGGGCACGAGCCCGTGTCCCCTGCATCGGCAGGCGGACTCTCAACCACTGCGCCACCAGGGAAGCCCCATATGTCAGTTTTGCATGAGGATTATTTTGAGCTAAAGGCAATTGAGACCCTGCGGGTTCAAGAGAAAATACTGCCCCTCCCTTAACTACGTAGAAGCATTTAAATTTGGGATTTTTCCCAGACCAGAGATAAATTTTATCTAAGTGGCCCCATCTACATGGCAAGACAAACGTCTAATTACCAAACACTTACTCTGTTTATCGTCCTGTGAATGACCCTTCTGTCCTTGGAAGCCTCAGGCCCGTATCCCATTCCTTAGCTCAGGATGGAATACAGACCTCATTTTATGTTTCTTGTATGTGGGGTTCCCGTACATATAAAATTAAGTCTGATTTTCTCCTTTTAATCCGTCTCATGTCAATTTAATTCTTAGATGAGCCAGAAGAACCTAGAAGGGTAGGGAAGTTTTCTTCGTCTTGACGGAGGATACTAGGAGTAGTAGAGAGATGGGAGGGGACAGTTTGTGCTGTGTTTGGGGCAGAGCTGGCAGAAGTTGCTGAGGCTTTGGATGTGGAGAGGAGGCGGTATCAGGGTTTCTTGTTTTAAATTAATTTATTAATTAATTTATTTTTTGCTGCGCTGGGTCTTTGTTGCTGCACGCGGGCTTTCTCTAGTTGTGGTGAGCTGGGGCTACTCTTTGTTGAGGTGCAGGCTTCTCATTGCAGTGGCTTCTCTTGTTGCGGAGCATGGGCTCTAGGAGCGCAGGCTTCAGTAGTTGAGGCACACGGGCTCAGTAGTTGTGGCTCGTGGGCCCTAGAGCGCAGGCTCAGTAGTTGTGGTACACGGGCTTAGTTGCTCCGTGGCATGTGGGATCTTCCTGGACCAGGGCTCGAACCCATGTCCCCTGCATTGGCAGGCGGATTCTTAACCACTATGCCACCAGGGAAGCCCCTATCAGGGTTTCCGACTTGAGCAACTGAGTGAACAGAGAGGCGCCACTTGCTAAGATGGAGAAGAGGCAGAGAACAGGTTGGAAGGAGGGATAAAGAGTTCAGCTTTCAGTATGTTAATTATGAGATGCCCGTGAGACAACCAGACAGTTGGATATATGGGGCTAGATCTCCAGAAGGAAGTCTTTTGAGGTCGGGTCCTACAAAGGAGGAAACTGGTTGGTTGGGCAGAATTTATGACTTAATGGATTGGTGGGTCCTAGAGGCAGGGGTGCTGAAAGAGTCTTAATGAGCCAACTGTTAGTCTTGATAAGTCATCTACTTTGTTTACAATCTTATCTTTTAGGAGCAGATATTTCCTGGAACAAGCAGCAAAATTATTTTTGCTTGGTCCTAGTATTGTTTAACACAGGGACAGGAAAATATGTTCATTTCAGTTCTAATCAGAAAATTGTCCTCAGGCAAGTACCTTAAAATAATAATAATAAAAAATAATAATAATAACTACTGGGACTTCCCTGGTGGCGCAGTGGTTAAGAATCCTCCTGCCAATGCAGGGGACACACCTGCCAATGCAGGTTTGAGCCCTGGTTTGGGAAGATCCCACATGCCATGGAGCAACTAAGCCCGTGTGCCGCAACTACTGAGCCTGCACTCTAGAGCCCATGAGACACAACTACTGAGCCCACGTGCCACAACTACGGAAGCCCCCATGCCTAGAGTCTGTGCTCCACAACAAGAGAAGCCACCGCAACGAGAAGCCTGCGCGCCACAATGAAGAGTAGCCCCTCCCTTGCCGCACCTAGAGAAAGCCCGCCCGTAGCAACGAAGACCCAACGCAGCCAAAAATAAAAATTAATTAATTAAAATAATAATAATAACTACTATACAGTGCTTACTCTGCTGGTGAGTTCTGAGCACTTTATGGGTATTAATTCATTTAATTCTCACAACAACACAGTAAGAGGACTGTTATTTGCCCCAGGTTATATAGATGTGCCTCTTTTAAACAAAGACAGGTTTATTAACCTGTCTGATGTCACATGGCTGATAAGTGGTAAATTTGGATCCCAGAGTCCAAACTCTTAATCCCCCACCCCCACCCCGTTTGGCTGATTAACTTCAGTTTCTCCGTATAAACAGTGAGAGGTCAGCCTAGATAAGAGCTCTGGTGGGGAGGGGTGGGGAGATGTTAAAAGAAGAATCATTCATGACACTTGTTAAAGATGATAAGGCAGGGACTTCCCTGGTGGTCCAGTGGGTAAGACTCCGTGCTCCCAATGCAGGCGGCCTGGGTTCGATCCCTGGTTGGGGCACTAGATTCCACATGCATGCTGCAACTAAGAAGTCAGCATGCCACAACTAAAAGATCCCACATGCCACAATGGAAGATCCTGCGTGCCGCAACTAAGACCCAGTGCAGACAAAATAAATTAATTAATTAACTTAAAAAAGAAAAGATGATAAGGCAGACTTCATTCAAGAGGGACCTTTACAATGGGGTTTTGTAGTAGGGAAGAGAGAGAGTGTTCAGCTCAGAGTATAATAAGGAAAGGAAAAGTGGCAATTTATAGCCAAGGAGCAAGACAGCAGGTCAGGTGATAGATAAATGCTAAGAGGTAGGGTAATTCTTTGCTAAACTGACCTAACAGCATTTTTACTGAAGGCAGGCCAGGGTGAAAAGATATCAAAGGTCAGACCAACAGTGAGGGATTTTCAGTAAACTGACTCAGCAGGAATCTTGCTAAAACTGGACAATGCAGAGATGAACGGGAAGCCCCAAAATCAGGGCCTAGCTGAGAAGAGAGTTCAGAGGAACCTGACTTCAGGGTTTGGTCAAGCAGAGCATCTTTGTCAGGAGGAAAAAACTGGTCCTCTACCATCTTACATTAAGTAAATGGGGCCTGAAAATTAAACTGCCTAAAGACTGAGTAGCAAGAGAAAAAAAAAGAGTTTATTTATGCACACACCGTGCATACACATGGGAGTGCTCAGTGAGTAAAAGGGGTGGTTAGGATCTGAGGCTTATATATTGTTGAAAAACAAAATTCAACTGAATAAATGGAAAGATCTTATTGGCTTTACTCAATGATTCATGAATCAGGCAGCACCCCATTGTGGGGACTCAGAGCACGCTGCCCTCAAATATGCCAAAGTGATTATTTTGAATTACAGTTACTTTAAAAATAGCCTGTACAAGAAGGACACTCTGACTTTCCCCTCTGTCTCCCTGAAAACAGGAAATAAATCTCCCATGTAAAAGGTACCCTCCCTGTACCAGGAGGCAGAGACATCCTGATCACCAGAGATAGGGAATTTAGGGCCAAGAAGCCTGTGTATGTCTGTTAGCATAATTGATGCTATTTGGGGCCCATAAAACAAAGACAGTTGCTTTTAATTATCCAAATAACTGGTCTGCCACCTAAAAGATATCAAATTTTGATTTGCCCAACTACATTTTAATTTTCTTTTTTATATCAGTGAGAAGATTTCCAAATAAACTGGAAATCGAGCTGTATGTTCTAGAACTTTAGAGTTCAATTTATCATGCCTTCAAAGTTTGTGCAAGGCATTCAACAAAGGTCTTCTTTCTGAGTGCACAAGTTAAACCTAGACCACCCTAGGGGCAGAAAAACCCCTCCATTATTGCTTTTATTAGGCCCTGAGTATTAGCCCGCAGTTTTTATTTCATATTGTGTAGAGGCTCAGGTAAACTTATTGGTTTCCTTTAATATTAATTTAATTAATATTGCCTTAGAGGCAGATTTATATGCCCTGTCTTATAATACCAGGCAGGGGAAGCATTCCCCAGTGAGACATAATATCTATCTCACAATATAATCAAGCAAAAGAGATGTAACCGTCTCACATAAAGCCCATTCAATTACACTAATTTTTGTAAATAAACTTTTATCTCAATTCTATCAACTATGATACCTTTAAGTTTAGCTTCCATTAGGATCCCATCAACAAATCTTGGTCTTACAAAGAGTCCCAGAAACTTTCCTTTTATCCCCCGGCCATTTTATCTATTTTTGTATTAAAGGCTTTGGGGTCCCCAATGAGGGATAGAACCAAGGGACTCGGGTCCTTTTCTCAATCTTTAACTTGATTAATTAACCTAACTCTAGCCCCAAGCAATTGCTTGTCAGGTATCTCACTGTAATTTTCTTTCAGCCTTTAACTTATTTTTCCAAACTGGGGTAAATAGAGCGGACTCATGTGGGACCGTTTAATGCTGGGGGGACAGTAGAGGGTCCCTTTGGCCCTACCAACCTCAGGTAGTTTTGTATCAAAACTTTTAAAAATCCTATCAACATCCATTTTACTTATCCCATTTTTCTTTTGAATTTTATTTTATTTTTTTATACAGCAGGTTATTATTAGTTATCAATTTTATACATGTTAGTGTACATATGTGAATCCCAATCTCCCAGTTCATCCCACCACCACCTCCACCCCTCCACCACTTTCCCCCCTTGGTGTCCATACGTTTGTTCTCTACATCTGTGTCTCCATTTCTGCCCTGCAAACCGGTTCTTCTGTACCATTTTTTTGTTTTTTAATTCTAGTTTTATTGTATTGTGAGATGTTTGTTTGTTTGTTTTGGTTGTGTTGGGTCTTTGTTGCTGCGCGCAGGCTTTCTCTAGTTGTGGCTAGCGGGGGCTACTCTTCGTTGCGGTGCGTGGGCTTCTCATTGCAGTGGCTTCTCTTGTTGCGGAGCACGGGCTCTGGGCACGCGGGCTTCAGTAGTTGTGGCTCGTGGGTTCTAGAGCGCAGGCTCAGTTGTCTTGGTTATGGTGAATAGTGCTGCTATGAACACAGGGGTACATATATCTTTTTGGATTAGAGTTTTGTCTGGAGTGGGATTGCTGGATCATATGGTAATTCTATTTTTAGTTTTCTGAGGAGCCTCCATACTGTTTTCCATAGTGGCTGTACCAACTTACATTCCCACTAACAGTGTAGGAGGGTTCCCTTTTCTCCATATCCTCTCCAGCCTTTGTTATTTGTAGACTTTTTAATGATGACCATTCTGACCGGTGTGAGGTAGTACCTCATTGTAGTTTTGATTTGCATTTCTCTAATAATTAGTGATGTTGAGCATCTTTTCATGTGCCTAATGGCCATTTGTATTTCTTCTTTGGAGAAATGTCTATTTAGGTCTTCTGCCCATTTTTCGATTGGGTTGTTTGATTTTTGTTGTTGAGTTGTATGAGCTGTTTGTATATTTTAGAAATGAAGCCTTTGTGGGTTGCCTTGTTTGCAAACATTTTCTCCCATTCCGTAGGTTGTCTTTTAGTTTTGTTTATGGTTTCCTTTGCTGTGCAAAAGCTTGTAAGTTTGATTAGGTCCCATTTGTTTATTTTTTGTTTTCATTTCTTTCGCCTTGGGAGACTGACCTAAGAAAACATTGGTACAATTTATGTATAGGTACCTCTTCTTGAACCTAAGTTCAAGAATGACCTACTCCTCATAGTGAGGAGTTTAACAACCTCTGAATAAACTCAGGATCTTCAACCAGGAGTGGGAGATCAGGTATCAGGGGAGATTCACCCAAATTAATCTGGACTCACTGAGGAGGTGAACAGGCACAAGGGGTCCTGCTGGTACCAAGGCTCCAGAGTTGAGGCAAAGGAGAGAAATCTGCTCTGGGTCCCTGAATTGTTCCCAAAACCATCAACTTGAAAAAAGCATACAACATTAAGGGCTCTGAGTTGAGTTTATTCAGCATCTTACTAAGAACTATAGCCCAGGAGAAAGCCTCTCAGATAGCTCTGAGAAACTGTTCTGAATGGGTAAGGGTGGAGCCAGGACATATATAAACATTTTTTTTCTTTTTTTGGGCTGGGAAAAAGTGTAGTCAAGCGTAAAAAGATTACTGCTAATCACAAAGAACAGACATCTCAAGTTAATGATTTTAGTGCTTTCCTATGTATGGGAAGATGCAAGAATCTGGGGTAACTGACATTTTTCCTTAGATATGTATCTTAACTATCTAGGAGCTGGTATATCCAAAGCACAGAATGCTTCTCCTTTTTCTCCATCCTGGATTCCCTCAGGCACATGGTTGGTGGGCAACTGGCAGTGGCTAATGGCTTCATCCTTGTAGAACTGGAATGGCAGGCAACATCTTTTTCTTTACAGTATTAAATCTTGGTTTGCTGACGTCAGGGAGGAAGAATTTTTCCTTCTAGGTTCTCTGGCTCTCTAAGAACTCAACTGACATGAGACAGATTAACAGGAGAAAATCAAACAAGTTTAATAACATGTATGCATGGGACAGACCCAGGAAAACTGAGTAACTTACAACAATGGCTAAAACCACCATCTTCAGCTAATGCCAAAGGAGGATGTTGGGGTAGTGGTTTGGGACTTCAAAGGGGAGGAAGGCAATTCACATGGCGATGCAAAAGCAAATGTTTGGTAAATAAATGTTTGCTGGGCCATGCAGAGACAACAGGACACAGAGTGGACTCTAATCTCTAGGCCCTGCGGATTTTCCCCGACCAAACCTAGCTCATATTCTTTGCAGATATCTCTGGTGAGAGCTCTATTCCAGGGACAGGCCCTCTATCTAAAAAATTTTTAGGCAGTTAGGGGGAAGGTCAAATTTTCTTCCTGAGGCTTTTGGACCTTGATTGTTTTCAGCTTGAAATAATCCACATGCCAAAGAGACATTTGGGCGTGGTAAGTTTTGTTCCCTACACTGATGTGGGGCTTAGCACAAGTGACTCCATTTTTTTTTTTTTTTTGCCACACCTCATGGCTTGTGGGATCCTAGTTCCCCAACCAGGGATTGAACACGGTCCCTTGGCAGTGAAAGCGATGAGTCCCAACCACTGAAGTGCCAGTGAATTCCCATGACTCCATTTTGAGCTGGTTGTTTCTTTTTTAACAATATCTAACTTAGTACATGAAGGGAAGAAAAATATACCACCCTAAAATGTACCTCTCTGGCATATTGATTATTTTAGGCTGATTATTTATAAGAAACAGCAGACAGAGGAAAAGCTCCAAAAACTGAGAAGTTATCCTTTTGTAAGAAACATTTACAAGGGAAATCTATATTTGTGATGGTGTCTCCCTCCCTCTACCATGAAGAGGAGGATGATCAAACCTCTAGAAACTGTTAACAATGAAGAAGGCATATACTTAAACCTGCATAACAACCTTATCCTTGTTTACTGTGCTTTGCCTGATAACCTTCCATAATTGATCTCCCTGCCCCCCACCATCTTCTTTTGTATTTAGCCGAAGATGTATTTAAGGTGATGGCTTTGTCCATTTCAGAGACTTACTCAGTTTTCCTGGGTTTTTCCCACTTATAAAGGAAGTATACATGTTATTAAACTTTTGTTTTTCTCTTCTTAATCTGTTTTATATCAATTTAGTTACTAAACCAGCCAAAGAACATAGAAGAGTAGAAGGGAAACCCACCCCTACATAGGGAAAAGGGAGGGATAGGAAAAGCTCCTATGAGAAAACCAGATTTCTTTTGGAAAGACAAATGGGTTTTTAGGAGAGCAAAAGAGAGATAAGAAAGTCTGTGATAATGTTTGTTTATGTAGGTACCCCTGGTCTGTCTTTAGGGCCATAAAATTTCCCAGGAGAGGGGATTCATGGTACATTTCCTCTTGGTCTTTCTCCTGGGAGCAGACTCGCCCCAAAGAGGGAATTTATGGTCGTCCTCGTTTCTCAGAAGTTCCTGCTTTTAGTAGATGACAGACACTCTGAGATGGCTTTTGTCTGCATTTATTGAATCTCAAATGTCTTCAGCTTAAAATAATCTTTATACCAAGTTTTGGGTTCTGGGTGGGTCCCAACAGGGCTTAGCCAGTTCAATCATTGTTTGGCTCACCATGAAGTGGCAAATGACAACCTGAGATGTGTCACAGGACCAAATACCTGCCACAGCTGTTCAGGCCGAGACCGTGTATCTCAGATTGGGACTTGAACCCAGGTGGCCGGGACTCAAACCCAGCCAAAACCCTTATTGGGACTTGAACCCACGCAGCTGGGACTCGAACCCGGCCAAAACCCACAGTCTTCCAATTGAGATCACACACCTGATTTTAGGACTTAATGAAGCTCAGGTTCTTGATGTCTCATCGCAGAAAGAATTCAGTGAGAGACAAAGTGATGGGTAAGAAGTGGATTTATTTAGAGAGAAACACTCCACAGACGGAGTGTAGGGCCATCTCAGAAGGTGAGAAAGGCACCAGGGTCTGGGGTTGTCAGTTTTTTTTTTTTTTTTTTTTTTGGTATGCGGGCCTCTCACTGTTGTGGCCTCCCCCTTTGCGGAGCACAGGCTCCGGATGCGCAGGCTCAGCGGCCGGCCATGGCTCACGGGCCCAGCCGCTCCGAAGCATGTGGGATCTTCCCGGACCGGGGCACGAACCCATGTTCCTTGCATCGGCAGGCGGACTCTCAACCACTGCACCACCAGGGAAGCCCTGGGGTTGTCAGTTTTTATAGTGGTGGGTAATTTCATAGGCTAATGAGAGGGAGGAGTGTTCCAGCTATTTCGAGAGAAGGGGCGGGGATCTCCAGGAATTGGGCTACTACCCACTTTTTGATCCTTACTCGCCTTAGAATTGTCATGGAGCCTGTGGGTGTGTCATTTAGCTTGCTGATGTGATACAATGAGTGTATACTGAGGCTCTAAGTTCTAGTGGAAGTCGACTTGTCCACCATTTTGGACCTATTTGGTTCTCATCCGTTGATGTCATGTCCTCGGGCTATGTAATCCTTTCAAAGGTTGTGCCCTGCTCCCTTCCCTCCTGTTTCAGGGCCACAGCTCTCAAATCACAGCTTTATATCTGGGAATTTAAGAGGCCATTCTTTGAAACTAAAGCTACCTGATTAGGGGAGGGTGTGTTCAGAGGAGGGACTTGGCTGGGCTGGTACTTCAACTGAGCTGGCAAAGGCTTTTTGTGTTACTGAACTCAGGTCCACCTGCTCACCACCTGAAAATCAATACTCAAGTTTCAGTAGAAACTGAAAGTTTTGCTTTTAATCAGAAAGCTGACATTCTGGAGAAGAGGTGGACTTGCATCCCAAATCCAACTCCAAAGATTCTGCTCAGCCCTGAAAGTTTTTAAAGGGGAAAGGGGAAGTGATCTCAGTTAATCACGGAAATAGGGGCTCAGACTCATTTCCATCTTCCACTGCATGCAGGCTTGTCGACTCCTAGTCATCTTTCTTTAGATGCTATCTCGTTTACACAGTTTGTGAGATTACTGAAGGGGAACTTAAGGAAGAGATCTGGTCATTGGTTAATTACTTATTCTTCATTTCTATTTCTTTGATCTATGGAAAGAACCAACAGTTAAGGCAAGGTATTGTGTGATCAAAAGATTTGAAAGGTGTGCTTGGGCCAGAGATGAGTAGAGCATGGGGATGCCTGGTTTAAGGTTAGTTACAATACAGCTCTGCTAAAGTGACAGGACAAAAGAGGCCTCCTGCAGAGAGCTCTTTCTTGCAAAGAGCTCTCTCCTGCCAAGAGCTGCTTACAAATCCCCACTTGTCAGAACATCATTCCACTTCTATGGGATTAAGGGTGAAGATCCATCTTCTATAACTTCTTCATGCTGACGTAGAGTACTGTATTTTCAGGATGGAAGATGTCAACTTGGGACGGTAGCGTCCCTTTGCTGACAATTTCAGCTGCCCGCTTACATAGACGGGCAGAGCAAGCTATAATTATTTTGATGTCCACCACAAAGATATAGATTATTATTAGCAATAGTATTAATTCCATTCTCTTAAGGCCCGTTCTTGGAATTGTGCATGCCATAGATTCAGTACTGCTCAAGACGTAGAAGCTTATGTCATGGCTATAGTCTGGTCATCATGCAGTTAACTTTTCCCTCTGGTGGCAATTACAGTATTTGTAAAACAACTCAGGAATGTGCATCAGACACTGAAAGATTCTGTGACTTTAATGCCCTAATCATTAGCTGCTTGAGCCTGCTCCTTGGTGACTCAGGGAGGACTGGGAGACTTCAGCTTCTTTACAAAGAAGAGACAGGGGACACGGAGGGGCTTTGTATGTGGCGGGGTAGGGGGCGCCGGGTTCTGCTCAGTTCCGTTTGTGTTGGGATTAGCGAAGGAAAAGTGGGCAAGAGCTTTGCAGGGGGCAGAAACAGCATGTGAAAAGGAAGGGACTTATATTTATAGGGCACAGATTAAATTCTTGGTGACTGTCTTCATCTCATTCCATTCTCCCAATAACCCTGTGAGGTAGATATTAGTCCACCCCATTTATCCAATTGGGAGATCAGGGCTCCAGTGCAAATAATTTTCCCAGGCTGCCACCATTTGTATGTGAGGTCTCTGGGATTGAAAGCAGGTCTGTATGGCTTCAGGGGAGAAGATGATGCCAGAACAGAGAAGGCAGAGGGTAGGAATGGCAGTCAGCTGGGAAGGGAGACGGGGGCCAGACTTGAGAGATCAGAAGCTGAAACCACATTCAGTGCAAAAGCGTTGCTCTAGTCATTAGAAAAGTATCTGGCAATTCTACCTAGGATGGCTCTGGTAATCAGAGAAATGCCTGGGCTAGTCCTCCCCCTTGGTGATCTGAGATAACTGGGAAGCTTCCAAGAAAGAGGAATGGTGGGATGGGGGCAGGGGTGGGGGAGTGCTCCAGGCTGTGTGCAAGGCCTCTGGCCTGTCTCCCCCTCTCTCCAGGTGGTCTGGGCCCCATCCTCCCCAAGCCAGTCACTCAGCCTCCACCGTACCTCAGGGCGGTAGGCAATGCACAGACACCTTTGATTTCAGTCCCCTTGCTGCCCCAAAGCCAGGATGCAGCTATTGTCTCCTTCTACCTGGCCACCACAAAGTTCCCCTCCTCCTCATTTCCAAGACTGAGAAAGCAAAAATTAGCAATGAGAAGGAATGAGAAGTTAAAAATGTGCCCTGCCATTCATCCGGCTGGGATAACAAAGATAAAGCCAATTGCAAAGTTGAACAGGAAACACTATTTCTCTCAAGGACAAGCTGCAGTGGCAAAAGGACTCCTGCTTTCTTATTCACTGAGAAGTCTTGTCCTCTAAAATCAGAGACCATCAGAAGCTTTGCTGTTTGAAGTATTGTCAGCAGGAATGAAACACCCCATTCTTGCCTGCACGTTCTAATTCACTCTGACACAGAAAAGCAGCTTCTATTTACAACCCAGGTGCACCGCATTAGATAAGGGATTTTTGGACACACCATGCCACATCTGTCTTAACTTTGTAGTTTCCACCTTTTAGTCTAGGTTTGACTTTACACCCTGCTTTGCTTTGAGCCTATCCAAACATGGCTTCAGGTAAATTTCTCCTAAACTCCACCCTCCCCCAAAGCACATAACAGTAGGTTTTCTTTTGTTTCCTTTGTTTGGTCCCTCCTATGCTATGGAGTCTCCTTCTGTGCAACTGGCCCCAAAAACCTGACTTTGTCAGATTATAGGCTTGTCCCTGGTGATCAAGGGCTGATTGGGCTAGGACAGGACCTCACAAAACACTCCCTTCCTTTTCCAGACTTGACTTTATCTCCCGGGGCCTAAGACAAAGGCAAGGGCTGTTTGGTCAGCCTGATCCTGAGATGGGCGGAGCGGGAACACAGAGCACTGCATTCTTCTGGAAAATGTTCAGAGCTTTCTTTATGTAACTGTGTCCCATTAATTGGTGTGCAGGCACTGGCTGGACTGAGGGCTTTACAAAGCCATTTCACTCAATCCTCACCACAACCCGATGAAGTAGGTCCTGTTATCATCATTCCCAATTTACAGGTGAAGAAACTGAGGCAAGGAGAGAAGTTAAGTAAATTGCCCAACAAAGTCATGCAGTCAGTAAGCAGTTCAGCTGGGATTTGAACACAGGAAGTTTGAATGCAGAACCCTTAACCACTAGGCCGGAGGTTCATAAAACTAAACCCTGGTGCTTTTAATATCTCATTACCTTCTGAACCAAGCCTCCTAGGCCAAAAGAAATACGTAACAGTTGCATGTATTAAGTTTTATGCCCATACAACTTTTAAAATAAATAAATAAATAAATAAACAAACGAATGAATTTATTCATTCATTCGTTTGTTTATTTATTTATTTATGTATTTATGGCTGCATTGGGTCTTCGTTGCTGTGCGCAGCTTTCTCTAGTTGTGGCGAGCGAGGGCTGCTCTTCGTTACGGTGCGCAGGTTCCTCACTGCAGTGTATGCCCATACAAATTAATAAGCATTTATGTCCTAATAATTTAGTAGCTGTTTGGGAAAAAAATATGGATAAATTAAAGGAAAAATAATATTTTTATTTCATTCCTTTTTTTTTTTTTGCGGTACACGGGCCTCTCACTGTTGTGGCCTCTCCCATTGCGGAGCACAGGGTCTGGATGCGCAGGCTCAGTGGCCATGGCTCAGGGGCCCAGCCATTCCGTGGCATGTGGGATCCTCCCGGACCGGGGCACGAACCTGTGTCCCCTGCATCGGCAGGCGGACTCTCAACCACTGCCCCACCAGGGAAGCCCTATTTCATTCTTAAATAACCTATACATAGTATTGAAATGTGTGTGCTGGTTGGGCACTGCACAACTTCTCAAACTTTAAAATCAGATTTGGACACCACCACACTCATTCTACACGGTACTCGCTTTTTACCACAGAAAACACCAAAAACTCAGTGTCACAAAGATATGTTGTTGTGGGGACCTACTCAGAATACCAGAGTTTGTATAAAGATTATTTTAAGCTGAAGACATTTGAGATTCACCAGATGCAGAAAGAAGATTTCTTGGAGTTTACTTTGACTAAAAGAAGCAACTTCTGAGAAATGAGTCTGCCATTAATCCTCTCTCCAGGGGGAATTCCCTGGTGGTACAGTGGTTAGGACTCTGTATTTCCACTGCAGGGGGCATGGGTTCGATTCCTGGTCAATCCCACATGCTGTGGGGTGGGGTGGGGTGGGGTGGGGTGGGGTGGGGTGGGGTGGGGGCAGGACGGGAGAGAAAATCCTCTCTCCAGGGGAGTTTCATGGCTGTGAAGAAGATAGAAAAAGAACTAGTACCTGTATAATCTATTATCACAAACTTTCTTGTCTTCTATTCAAAAAACTCATTTGTCTTTCCTAAAGATACCGATTTGTCCTCACTATAGAAGTCTTTTCTTTCCCCACTCTTTCCCCCAGGAAGTTAGATATATAAGCTCCCAGTTCTAACCACCCCTTTGAGTTACTCATCATGGAGCATGTCTGCATGTATTCACATTGCATGCAAAAGTAAACTCTTTCTTTTGCTAATCTCTTTTGTCAGCTTAATTTGCAGACACCCAAAACTGAACCTAAGAGGGTAGAGGAAATGGTGTTTTTCTCTTCCCCAACGATATCATTAAAAGCAATGTAGCATGAGTTCGTGTTGAAACTGCGAACTAACTGCAGTTAGTAGTCTTGTACAACGCCTGACAGGTGTTGCTGAATTTCCCTTGAAACTTAAAAATACCCCATGGTGCCCCTGTGAATTTGCTCTCGTTCCCTGGGGTGCCTTGGTGTCCAGTTTGGGAACCATGGTACTAGCCTAAATTCCTATCGAACTGATCTAACATAATCTATGAGACCACTGGGACTGGCATATTGTAACTGCTTGTTTTTTCAGCAGTGTCAGGGAGGAAGATATTTTTCTCTACCCTTCTAAATTCTGGCTGGTCTAAGAATTAAGTTGATGTAAGATTAACAGGAGATAATCCAATAAAAGTTAAGTAACATGTATACATGGAAGAGACCCAGGAAAACCGAGTAACTCACCAAAATGGCAGAAATTCTCACCTTAAATACCATGTTCAGCTAAAGACAAAAGAGGATGTTGGGGGTAGTGTTTTGGGACCTCAAAGGGGAGGAAAGCAATGCAAGTGGAGATGGAAAAGCAAATGTTTGGTAAATAAATGTTTGCTAGTCCATGCAGAGGGTGGGACAGAGTGGACTCTGATCTCTAGGCCCTGTTGAGTTTCCCCCACTACACCTAGCCTATATTCTTTGCAGACATCTCTGGTAATAGCTCTATTCCAGGAATAGGCCCTTTATCTAAATTCTTTTAGGCAGTTAAGGGGGAGGTAACAAGGAAAACTTTCCAAGTCTTCTGTTTCTTAAAAGTAATCAGGCTAAATTAATTCTCATGTCAAGAGACACATTTTGGGGTGGAAATTTTGCTCCCCTACAGCAATCTCCATACATCTCTGGATGTATCTGTCTGGTTCACAGCTGTAATCTACTGTACCAACATCAGTGCCTGGCACAAAGTAAGAGGGCAGTTGAAGGAGGTGTCACATAAGTGGGGAGCACAGGTGCAGAGCACACATGGTTAACTCTTGAGGGGTATTTCACCCTCCCCTATTCATGAGTCATCGCAGGGTGAATGTGTCCAGAATTTTGGATATAAATACCACGGATTCCTGCTCTTCTGGCTCTTTTTCCCCCTAGACTTTATGCTTCCTATTTCCACACTCTTTCTTCTGTAGAGAACAATATAGCTCAATTAGGTTGCTGTTTATTAAATAGTTTATTCTCAATCTAGCAGTCCGTGTCAGATCAGGTCATTCGTGTACTCAAGACCTGCAGTGGCTCGCCAGCTCACTCAGAGTCAAAGCCAAAAGTCCCATAAGGCCTTGGATCATCTGCCCTTGCCTTTCTTCCCTGACCACATGTCCTACCGCTCCCCCACCCCACCCCAGTTCATCCTCCTCCAACCATTCGGGCCACCTTGCTATTCCCAAACTCAAGGTGTTTGCTTTTCACTTAGAGGCTGTTGACCTCTGCCTGGAAGGCTCTGCTCTCAGACATGTGGAAATAGTTAAGACCACCCAAATGAGAACAAGCAAAGGCTGTTTACTCAGAGCTTGCTACAGCAAGGGAATCAGCCATCATTATTTGCATTTGGCAGTGAGTTGACAGGCATTGCTACAGGGGTTGTTGTTTGGCTCCCTGGACTGGTTGCTGCAGCTACGGTTGGCTTCCTGAGCTCGTTGCTGCAGATTGAAGCCAAATCACCACCTCTGCAGCAACCAGTCCAGAAGACAAAGACCTCTGCAGCAACTGCCCCAGAACTGTCAGGACTTGGTTGATAGCTGGTCAGCTTCTCTCTCTCTTTTTTTTTTTTTTTTTAATTTTTTGGCTGTGTTGGGTCTTCATTGCTGTGTGCGGGCTTTCTCTAGTTGTGGCAAGCGGGGGCTACTCTTTGTTGTGGTGCATGGGCTTCTCATTGCGGTGGCTTCTCTTGTTGTGGAGCACGGGCTCTAGGCATGCGGGCTTCAGTCGTTGTGGTGCACGGGGGGGGGTCTCAGCAGTTGTGGCTTGTGGGCTCTAGAGTGCAGGCTCAGTAGTTGTGGCGCATGGGCTTAGTTGCTCCGTGGCATGTGGGATCTTCCCAGACCGGGGATCCAACCCGTGTCCCCTACGTTGGCAGGCGGATTCTTCTTTTTTTGTTTTTAATTAATTAATTAATTAATTAAAATTTTGGCTGCGTTGGGTTTTTGTTGCTGTGCACGGGCTTTCTCTAGTTGTGGTGAGTGGGGGATGCTCTTCGTTGAGGTGCACGGCTTCTCACTGCGGTGGCTTCTCTTGTTGCGGAGCACGGGCTCTAGGCGTGCAGGCTTCAGTAGCTGTGGCATGTGGACTCAGTAGTTGTGGTGCCCGGGCTTAGTTGATCCGTGGCATGAGGGATCTTCCTGGATAAGGGCTCGAACCCGTGTCCCAGGCAGATTCTTTTTTTTTTTTTTTTCTTTGCGTTACGCGGGCCTCTCACTGTTGTGGCCTCTCCCGTTGCGGAGCACAGGCTCCGGACGCGCAGGCTCAGCGGCCATGGCTCACGGGCCCAGCCGCGGAGCGGCATGTGGGATCTTCCATGACCGGGGCACGAACCCGTGTCCTCTGCATCGGCAGGTGGACTCTCAACCACTGCGCCACCAGGGAAGCCCTGGCAGACAGATTCTTAACCACTGTGCCATCAGAGAAGTCCCCAGCTTCTCTATTTTTTTAATCCCCACTTCCAACTCAGGACCAATCAGAGGAAGCTAAGTATGCTTCCCCAAACCAATCACAGAGGACGCTCCACTTCTAGTTAGCCCACCTCCAGCTATCCCACGGCCAATCACAGCACACCTGATGCCTCTGCTTTTTCACTATGAAGCTTTCCTACTCCTCTGTCTGCCTTTAAGTCTCTGCCAGACCCAAGTGGTGGTAGCAAACTCTGGACAAGTAGCTTGTTCTGTTTGTTCTGAGTTGGGTGTTCTTCACACACAGTATGTGCCTTCTGCGTGGAGAAGGCTGGGTGACTTTACCTACTGAGGGATTGTGTGTTTGATGATTCTCAGATGTGTGACTTCTTACTCGTTTTACTTGTTTGTGGGAAGCATCTAACGGGCCTCTAAAATTTGGCCCAAAGTTATTATTGTTCTCATTAATGATGAGGAAACAAGTTGAGAGAAGTAAAATTGCTGTTACCTGCCTGGTGAGTTAGGGTCAGAGGCCAGGTCTCAAGTTGCCCCAGACTCTCTGAGGGTGTCATATATTATACTCATGTAGGGAAGAGTATTATTTCAAATACTGCTTCTGAAACAAAGCTGATTTTATTACATGCCTAGCACAGGAGAACGCTGTGGCAGAACACAGCCTCCTGAACAAAGCAAAGAGCTGATCTTTATATGTTTGCACCAAAGCACAGCTGTTGCTGATTGGGGCTGGTTTCTGGGATTATGGATTCCAGTTACTTATTCACAGTTTAGGATTAGGGCCAAAGAGCTGTCAGTCTTCCAACGTCTTTCTTGAATTTGGAGAATAGGAACTTTTAATTCACACCTTGTGACTTTTCTAAAATATGAAAAATCCTGCATTCTGAGACACACCTGGCCCAAGAGTTTCAGATAAGGAACAGCGGACCTGAAGTATTGATACTTACCTCGCAGGTTATTGTGAGGATTTAATGAGTTAATCTATGTGAAATGACTGGATTGCTTCCAGGCAGAGGAAAGCTGTGTGGCTGGCAATTTTTTTTTTAAATCATAAACTCATACTGGGCCAAAAACTTAGCGTTCAGTTGTAAAGTATTTATCAAGTGCCTACTATGTGCAACGCTTTGAGAATACAAAGCGAACAGAAGACTTGATCTTCTGCTGATTTAAGTCTGGATCCTTTTTTTCCTTTCCGGTTCCTTGGGGTAAGCGTTCTAACAGCAGGATTGTCCATGCAGGCTCTGGAAGGCGTTTCTCCGCCAGGGCTTCTTTCTGTGGCCGTTCGGTTTACCCCTTGCACCGCGGCCACTCATGCTCACGCGGTGCACGCACTCGGCACACACCTGGCGCTGCGTGATCGCACCCCCGCGACCGCCAGATTCCCTTCCAAAGAGGAACGCCTTTCCGAGGGGGTCAGCCCCGCAGCAGCGCCCAGCTTCGCTCGGGCCGAGGTGCTCCAGTCCCAACCATCCCCGGCCCATTCCTGCCGCAAGGGGAGAGGCTGGAGGCGCCACCGGCAGCTACCCCGCGCGGCGTGCTGGCCCCTCCCCTCCCCACGTCTCCTGGCGCCCGAGGGGGCGGGGCCGGACGCGCGCCGCCCGGGACTCCGCCCGCGAACGGCCTGCCGATTGGCCGATGGGGCCAGTGTTCCTCCAGCAGAGCGCACCTCCCCCCCGATTTCCCGCCAGCAGGCCCCTCGCGGTACTTGCCGTGCCTCTAGTGGCTCGGTCCGACAGAGCGGTTGGGCCTCGGCGACCGTGGCCATGTCGCGACAGAGCACGCTGTACAGCTTCTTCCCCAAGTCTCCAGCCCTGAATAATGCCAGCAAAGGCCCGGTCAGGGCCTCAAGTGAAAGCGCCGCCGCCACTGCCACCGGGGCCTCCCCTTCCCCAGGCGGGGATGCGGCCTGGAGCGAGGCCGGGCCTGGGCCGGGGCCCCTGGTGGGTTCCACTTCGCGGGCCGAGGCGAGAAACCTCAACGGAGGGCTGCGAAAGTCGGCAGCCCCTGCGGTCCCCGCCAGGTAGCGGGGTGTCGGGGCGCAGGGAGGTCGCTTCAGGGGCCTGGGGGGTGCGCGGCCAGGCCCTGGGCTTGGAGGAGGTGGTACAGTGGGGGGAGGCGCAGGGAGCCCAGGGAAGGGAGGCTCGCCTCGGGGGGGCGGGCTGGGGTGCTCGGCCAGCGCCTGGGCTCGGAGGAGGTGGGGTTGCATATCTGGCCTGAAAGAACGCAGGGAGCCTTGGGGGTGTAGCCTGTAAACAGGGTAGGAGGAAATCGGCTGTGTACGAAGGGTTGGAGGGGAAGGGAGGACGCGCTTAGTTCGGGGGTAGAGGAGGACACGCGGTCCGTCAGGTGGGGGAGGAGGAGTGGAAGGTGCTCGGGGCAGGGAGGAGAAATGAGAGACGGGAGCACTGAGGGTGCGGCGGGAAGAGAAAAGAGCTTGTCTGCTCGGCGTGGGGTGCGCCCCCAGAGCGAGGGAGGGGGTGGTGCCTGCCCGTGGCGGGGGAGGGGTGGCGGGAAAGAGGAATGCCCGCTGGGGGGATGACCGCCGGCCACCTGCAGGTTGTGGGGCGCGGCGTGCTGCGAGTGGGACTCCCGGGGGACGTTTCTCCTTTACAGCTGGGACGGTGAATTACCGGTCCAGTAGTCGTTGGAGGAATACGCTCGATGTTTGGCTGAGAGCCTCGGACTCGAAGCCTCTGGCGGGGTGGGTGGGCGGGCCCTCGGCCTGGGTATGGGGGTTGGGGTGGACGACGAGTTTAGAGCGCGAGGGGTGTGTCCACTCGTAGACGGAGGGGCCTGATTGGTGATAGTAAGGATTGCAGGGGCGGGGGAGCAGCAAGTGCAGGGATCCAGTTGGCTTATCCTGTAGGTAGACAGCATATGCTCCCAAACAGATGAAAGTTTAGGAACAGTGTTGATTTTTGACACCTGGAAGTATTGTGCCAGTTGAAAATAATGTTAGTTTAAGGATCAGTGCACTTTTTTTTTTGGCCGCCCCCTTTCCCCAGGCTTTTGGGATCTCAGTCCCCGACCAGGGATCAAACCCCGGCCCCAGCAGTGACAGCCAGGAATCCTAACCACTACACCACCAGGGAACTCCCTGATATAGTGCATCTTTTGTTGGCGATTTCAAGGGAGGTTGGGGCAGTGTAATTTTTCCGGAATTGAGAGTGAGCCTCCAAAGGCCTTGATCTGACTCTGGGCGGGGACGTATGGACGCGACTATGGGGAAGCCTGCCCAGGGGTGTCTTCCTCGCCTTCTCGGCAGTTCAGTGCTGCTCCAGGGCTTGGCTGGCCTTTGTTGCAGCAGCGGGCGACATTTTGAAAAGCTCACATTTACTGTATCCCAGGTATTGTATTAGGCATAGTGTGTAATGGTAGCCATTTGAAAGGATGAAGAAATAGTGGTACAGAAAAATAAAGAACGCATTCAGGATCAGAAACTTGAGTAGTTGATTTACAATGTCCTGCGTTTTAGGTGTTATACAGATTTTTCAAAGTCTACGTGGAATTACAGTGTTATTCTCCTTTAAGCGACCCTCTCAAGCAGTTTATGTAGTTGTGTGAAGAGTAGCAGGATATGCCACCCCAGAATGTGCCTCTGGCATAGAGGTTATTTTGAACTGATAATTTTTGAGAAACGGGGGACACAGAAACTGGGGGACACTGGAGAAGCTCTGAGAGCTATAGAAGTTACTCTTCTGTAAGGGAAATTTACATTTAAAAAGGAAATCTCCGTTTGTAAGGATGTCTCCCTCTCTGTACTAGGAAGAGAAGAGTGACTAAATCACCAGAAACTTATTAAATGGAGAAGGCACTGACTGAAATCTGCATAACAACCATACCCGTGTTTTTTGTTCTTTTCCTGGTAACCTCCCTTATCTGTCCCTGCCACCCCATCTTTCTTTTGTCTTTATAAAGCTGCAGATGATGTTTTAAGATGGTGACTCGGGCCATCTCTGGGAGTTACTCAGTTTTCCTTAGCATCTCCCACGTGTATGGGGAGGTATACATGTTAATAAACTTTTGTCTATCTTTTTCTTGTTAATTTTTTATTACAGGGGCTCTTAGCCAAGAACTCAGAAGGGTAAAGGGGAAAATATTTTTCCTTCCCTACATGTGCATCCTCTGTAACAGACTATTTTTCATGGTGAGAGATGCATAATGTGTTAATAATGTTTACTTAAACATGAATTTGATTCTTCCTGCATCCATTCTAAACGGATGGAAGTATTTATTGTATGGTTGTGCTTTACGTGTTGAATAGCATATGCTCTTTGTTTTTTTGAGGTCTGAATTTAGGAGACTTGTAAAAGCATAACATTGTTTACACTTGACCACCTACTATGGGGACTACTTCCAAAGTATTCAGGAAAGATGGGCATTTGATACTAGGCTTCTAAAGAAACTCTCCATTCAGTATATAGATTTGGCTTTCTTTTTTTCTTAACTTTTGAATTTTACTTTATTTATTTATTTATTCATTTTTGCGGTACGCGGGCCTCTCACTGCTGTGGCCTCTCCTATTGCAGAGCACAGGCTCCAGACGCGCAGGCTCAGCGGCCATGGTTCACGGGCCCAGCCGCTCCGCAGCATGTGGGATCCTCCCGGACCGGGGCACGAACCCGTGTCCCCTGCATCGGCAGGCGGACTCTCAACCACTGCGCCACCAGGGAAGCCCCCCTCAAAACTTTTGAAAACATCTTTTCATTCTGATGACGATGGTCAATGTCCCTGCTTCTTAAGCTGCTCTCCAAAGAACCCTGGTTTCTTTTAGTTTTTTATGTAGACTTCCTTTCTAATAAAATTTAAGAAACAGTTTCAGAGGCCAGTTTGGATGATAATTTATTTAGGAAATAGTTTTAGAGGCCAGTTTGGATGATAATTTATATGGTCACTGTAGACCTAATGCATAAGTGATGGGTGCCATAGTTATGCAAGCTGAAGGAGAGAAAGCCAGGTATGTGGGCAGAGGTACAGGTAGATGGGCAGGTATAATGGGAGCCTTTGTTATTAATTGCTCTGATTACTTCTCTTTTCTCATTAGCTGTTTGAGGGTAGGGGAATTCTGCTCTAATGGTCCACCTTAAGAGGTAGATACAAACACTGATAGTTTGATTTCTAAAGTTGGCTTGAGAGCATGTTTCACATTTGTGAAACTTGTATTTACATACACAAGTTTTTGTTAGACATAACCAGTCTATCTTTTATTGTTTATAGGAGCAAATTCTAGCAGTACATTGCTATCTACTGATTCTTTTTTAAAAAGTAGATAGCCAAAAATTTTGCTTACAAATTTGGGGCACAACTAGTAATCGACACCAAGGTAAGAGGGAGCAAAAATAATGTGATTTTTAAGCAAAAGCTTAAAGATCTGTTTACTGTATATTTAGCTTAAGTCATTTCTTATTTTTAGTTGTATGAAGGCTTTTACACTTGTTTTTCTGAGTTGTCACCTTTTCCTCTTACCTTTTTAAAACTGTCTTTAAAATTCCAAGAATATCAAACATTTGAGATATATTATCATTTTATTTTTTAATTTTATTTTTAATAACTTTATTTATTTATTTTTGGCTGTGTTGGGTCTTTGTTGCTGCACGCAGGCGTTCTCTAGTTCCAGAGAGCGGTGGCTTCTCTTGTTGCGGAGCACAGGCTCTAGGTGCGCGGCTCAGTAGTTGTGGTGCACGGGCTTAATTGCTCCGCCACATGTGGGATCTTCCTGGACCAGGGCTTAAACCCATGTCCCGTGCATTGGCAGGATTCTTAAACCACTGCGCTGCGCCGCCAGGGAAGTCCCAGCTTGTGGTTTTCTGATACCAGTGTGTGATAGACTTTGTGGTTAAGTGGCTACCTGCCTAAGTTAAGGGAAAGCCTGCTTGACAGTTTCACACGGAGATAAGGGTCTTTGTCTCCTGTTAATTAATGGATATGTTAGGAAGGATGAAGCGCTTAAGGTAAGAAGTCTGAATGGTGCAGACACAGCTCCCTGTTTGAAGATGAGCCTTGTGGTGTTTGACGGCAATAATTATAAAGTTGTGCAGGTCGCTATAGATTTCTAAGTTGAAAGAAGAATGTACCTTAAAGGCCCTTGATATAAGCACCAGCTGAAGCCATGTTCCTGTTCTGGTTTCTTTTCTAACTGTCCAGCATAGGGATTTCCATATTCATATTTTTTGAAGAAAGAAATACTTTAATTTTATGATTGGGCCTGATTTTATAAGGTGGCCTCAATTGATGATTCAAAAATGTCTAAAATATTCTTTTTGTAATGTGCTTATTTTACATTTGTAGTTATTCAGCGAAAACCTGTAAGCGGGCTTAGAAAGTCTTGGTATATAGTACTTGAGCAGGGTTTATCAGTTGTTGTGCCCTCTCCATCACTGAGGGACTCTTGTAGTCTGTTACTGGACACTGCTACCCTTCTCCCTCTCCTTTCCCCTCCTCTCCCTTTCTCAGGAAACCTTTAGGGCTAAATCAGCTTTTGTGCAGATTGAATCTCCTGTTGATTCTGTAGGCATTATGTACTCAACTATTTTGGGTACATTAGGCACTTATCTCTTGACTTAAGTTTTTCCATAAAGCTAGATTTTTAGGGTGAGGGTGGGGGTAGTAGTGTGCTATAGGTAGCTTTTGGAGTATTTGGAATACATTGGAGCAAAGTCGATAATACTGAATATAAGTAGCAAATTTACACAGTCGGTATGTTTGGTATTAATACTTTGGGTCAGATCCTGTTCCTAATGTATACCATATTTGTAGTACAGGTGTTACTCATTATAATTTGGATCACAAGTACAATGAGTTTATGTCTTTTTCCTGCTATCAGTAGTCTATCAGAATTCTGCCAGTTTTTTTTTTTTTTTTTTTTTTTTTTTTTTTTTTTTTCTTTTTGCGGTATGCGGGCCTCTCACTGTTGTGGCCTCTCCCGTTGCGGAGCACAGGCTCCGGACGCGCAGGCCCAGAGGCCATGGCTCACGGGCCCAGCCGCTCCGCGGCATATGGGATCCTCCCAGACCGGGGCACGAACCCGTATCCCCTGCATCGGCAGGCGGACTCTCAACCACTGCGCCACCAGGGAGGCCCTCTGCCAGTTTTTAAACCTTGAATAATTCTGAGATAGTCTCTAACCTTAATACCATTATATTTGTGTTTGTCTTAATAAACATTGTGATATTTGCTTATGTTTTTAAAAATAACTTGAAAAATGTTTTTTAAAAATCATTAATTCTAGAATTTCTGTTCCTGAATATTAATGCCAGAAAATTTCAAAGGAGTCTTAAAGATACCTTCCTTAAAATTGCTTATTTGCAGGTAATTGCCTTTAATGTAGCTTAAAAAAATATTAACCAAATTATGTATTTCCTTTTGGCAACAGTTCTTGTGACTTCTCACCAGGTGATTTGGTTTGGGCCAAGATGGAGGGTTACCCTTGGTGGCCTTGCCTGGTTTACAACCACCCTTTTGATGGAACATTCATCCGTGAGAAAGGAAAGTCTGCCCGAGTTCATGTACAGTTTTTTGATGACAGCCCAACAAGGGGCTGGGTTAGCAGAAGGCTGTTAAAGCCATATACAGGTAAAAGATTCACTCTGCAGATTGTGTATGTTTGTGAGAGAGAGAGCATGCACGCACACATGAGTCTGAGTGTGAGTGTCTCCCATACAGTGGAATTAAGCATATTTTACTCAAATAAATTGCAGGAGTGGTATGGTGAAAGCTTCTAGCATGGGAAAAGGATAAGATGCAGCTGGTCTTAAGCCAGTTTGTTGTGCGGAGTGGAATTTTTATTTCCTTCCTTCTGAGTGACTTATAGCAATATCATATCATTAAAGGAAAAATGATTTCCTGATTGGATCTCATGATTTGGACCAAAATGCCATACTCAGACATGAAAAGAGTAAATTAAAGTGTTCCCATCTTAAAGGTTCCAAAAGAAAATGCAGCCAAGATGCATAGAATATAGATCAGTGACATTCTTTAGGACAGATGGAGATGCATGCTACCTGGCCTCACCTTATGAGCACATCTGCGTTGAGTTTCACATCAGAAATCAGAGTTCTGGAACCTTAACTTTCTCTTCCCAGGCCCAGCCTTATTTATCACGGACATCAGCAGTCCTGCATTTTTAGCTTCACTTGGGCTGGGTGCACACTATCAGTCTCTTGGGTTGTACAGTGCATGTACAGTATGACTGCAGGATGCAGTGCCTCAATACTCCAGCATGTACAGGTTTTTCTCCACTATCTTCCACTAATTTGCTGTGTAATCTTATTTTCTGATTCTGTTTGCATATATATAAAATGAGAGAGAGAGTTGGACCAGATGGTAAATGAGGTCTTTTTCCAGGACTAATTTTGAGATTCTAAACAAAGCTTTGGCAAAAAAGGACTTTAAAAAGAGATCAAAAAAGTTTACATTTATGTTGTAGTTATTTTATAAAACAAACCGTGTGCATACTGCTCTCTGCCCTTTAAATATCCAAATTGTTGCAATACATGTATGTGAATAAATCAGCAAAGAGGCATGCATGAAAAAAGTAGGCCTTCTTTGGGGGGCATGGTCTTAGAGCTGTAGTTTGCATCAGAGGTTTCGGGGAATGACGATGACACCAGATAGATGGGGGGGGTAAGTACAGCTGCAGCAGGTACTTTGGGAAAAGTTCAGAGCTACTCTTAATGATTTTGATTGTTGCAGTTTGTAGTTTTGGTGCAGCTCTTTAGAGAACTGAGAAATTGCAGCTTTGTTTTAGTCAGCTTATGAACGTTGCTAATTCCATGGAAATTTAGGATGTCTCATCGTTTTAGTATATAGAAAGAAGGGTGTAATATAATGTTTGGATCTGTTAGACAAATTCAGGTTAGTTTTCCAACTATAGGTATATTCAGGTAGAAGAGAAAAGACATTCCTAGTTATGCCTCTTGGAAAAGAACTAAAACAATTCTGTATCATTGGTCTTGTGGATAGAAATTTTGCTCAGTGGATGGAAATGACATTTAATACTACAGCTCTTTGAAATGAAATGAATAAAGGAAAAATTTTACTTTAAAGCAGAGCAAGACATTTTGATGCAACTGTTTTGAAAAAATTTAACATTACAAGTCTGAACTGGGTTACTGTCCCAAAATGTAGGATTTTTTTTTTTTTTAACATCTAACTGCCTTGGGAACAAACTTATTTTTAATATCATTGCTTCATTTAAGTGATAGTGTAGTTTTTGCCTTCCTTAAGTAATGTTGTTTTAAAAAGGGTCTCAAACCCCCTTTACATCTCATGCCTCATCGGAAGAGGAGGTGTGCCTAGGTGTTTTGGGTCACAGTCCCAGGTCATTATAGAAGAGACTAAGTGGTCCTGGGTGACCAACAGTTAAGGCAGCTTAAATGAGGTAAAACAGGTAATTTCAGTTTCACTGGTAGTTTTTCCCTGAAAATTCCTTCCTTGTAGGCTTTATTGATCTATCTGTATCAATCAGAAATAACGGGAGATTAAAAATTATACTTGATTGTTGTCACTCTTGTTCCTTAGGGCAAGTGTTATACATTGAGCCAAATATCTAGCCAACAGTTCCTATTTATAAATAAATATATATATGTTTTTTAGGTTCAAAGTCAAAGGAAGCCCAGAAAGGAGGTCATTTCTACAGTTCAAAGCCTGAAATACTCAGAGCAATGCAACGTGCAGATGAAGCCTTGAATAAAGACAAGATTGAGAGGCTTGAATTGGCAGTGTGTGATGAGCCCTCAGAACCAGAGGAGGAAGAAGAGACGGAGGTGGGACAGTGCTAACAGGCGGTTGTTAACTTCTGTTAGGAGAGTGATGAAAAAGGGTCAGGGGCATATTAGAGTGGTATTTTCCATATATCTATTTAGTACTCATACATGCATACTTCTATACATTCCTGGACTGTAGGTCATGTTATATTATTTAGAATCTCAGCAGCCTAGCACCGCTTTTTACTTAAGTTCTCAAGCCTGCTAGAAAGACACATGCTGTAAAAGGCAGTACCATTTTGGTAACCAATATAGAGAGCTAGGGACAGTAAGGACATGGTGATAAAATTGGTCATGGTGTCTGGTAATAAGCTGCTGTATGAGGGTGTGGAAATTAATTATCCAGTTTTGTGCTCTAATACTTTTGTATTTTGGATTGGTAAGAATAGAGATTAAGTAACCTTGAAATATAACCTTGGTTTCAAATATTAACGGTCACTATTTGAGTGAATTAAATCTTGTTAAGGAAATGAACAAATAATTGGCATATTTAAAACAAACATAGTCATCATTCTCTAATTTAGTAAATTAATGCCGTGTGCTTAAAAAGATTCATCTATAACTAAGTTTGATTTTGTTTTATTCTATTCTAGATGAGATAGGCAATAAGTAAGTTAATATAATGAGTTTTTTAAGAGAAATGAAAGAAGAGTTTCTAATCTTATTTTTGAGGTTGAGACCAGAGATCATAACGTTACTCAGATGTTTAGACCTGGATGGTAACTACAGAAATCATTTAGCTTCATGCTACTTTACGTATGAGGGAGGCCCATGATAATAAATGAATGTGCCTTGCCCAAGAAGATACAGCTGGTTTGTGGAAAGCAAGGACTAGAACTAGGTTGATTTACTGCTTTTTTATACTAAATAACTTATAAAATGGTAAACTTCATAACATGTCCAAATGTAAGAGGAGAGGTGACCCTGGAAGAAAGATAACAGCAGAAGACTGAATGTTTTTTCCACAGCTATGACTGTTAATGAGGACATCACCTATGAGTATTTGTGATGTGTGGTCATCCTAAGGACTTCATCAGTATTGAATAGGATAGAACTCTCATGACAGAATCACTTAATCCTGTATTGTGATACTTGTTTAATGTTAGGTGAAACTGAAATTGATATCCCTTGAGAAAGAAAATAGTTTATTTCTGGAGGTGGGTTCTTCTCTTGATAGATGAAGTTGCAACATATTGAGAGATTCCACAGCAATATTGTCATTTTCCAAATTTTACTTTTGTTTTAAAATACTCTTCTTTGCCTTCCAGGCAGGTGCCACTTACACATCAGATAAGAGTGAAGAAGAAAATGAAATTGAGAGTGAAGAGGAAGTGAGGCCAAAGGTGCAAGGATCTAGGCGAAGTAGCCGCCAGATAAAAAAACGAAGGGTCATATCAGACTCTGAGAGTGACATTGGTGGCTCTGATGTGGAATTTAAGCCAGATGCTAAGGAGGAAGGAAGCAGTGATGAAATAAGCAGTGGAGTAGGGGATAGTGACAGTGAAGGCCTGGACAGCCCTGTCAAAGTTGCTCCAAAGAGGAAGAGAATGGTAACTGGAAATGGCTCCCTCAAAAGGAAAAGTTCAAGGAAGGAAATGCCCTCGGCCACCAAACGAGCAACTGGCATTTCATCAGAAACCAAGAATACTTTGAGTGCTTTCTCTGCCCCTCAAAATTCTGAATCCCAAGCCCACATTAGTGGAGGATGTGATGACAGTAGTCGCCCCACCATCTGGTATCATGAAACTTTAGAGTGGCTTAAGGAGGAGAAGAGAAGAGATATGCACAGGAGGCGACCTGATCACCCTGATTTTGATGCATCCACACTCTACGTGCCTGAGGATTTCCTTAATTCCTGTACTCCTGGGATGAGGAAGTGGTGGCAGATTAAGTCTCAGAACTTTGATCTTGTCATATTTTATAAGGTGGGGAAGTTTTATGAGCTCTACCACATGGATGCTCTTACTGGAGTCAGTGAACTAGGGCTGGTATTCATGAAAGGCAACTGGGCCCATTCTGGTTTCCCTGAAATTGCATTTGGCCGATATTCAGATTCCCTGGTCCAGAAGGGCTATAAAGTAGCACGGGTGGAACAGACTGAGACCCCGGAAATGATGGAGGCACGATGCAGAAAGATGGCACATATATCTAAGTATGATAGAGTGGTGAGGAGGGAGATCTGTAGGGTCATTACCAAGGGTACACAGACCTACAGTGTGCTGGAAGGTGACCCCTCAGAGAACTACAGTAAGTACCTTCTTAGCCTCAAAGAAAAAGAAGATGATTCTTCTGGCCACGCTCGAGTGTATGGAGTATGTTTTGTTGATACCTCGCTAGGGAAGTTCTTCATAGGTCAGTTTTCAGATGATCGCCATTGTTCCAGGTTTAGGACTTTAGTGGCACACTATCCTCCAGTACAAGTCTTGTTTGAGAAAGGAAATCTCTCAGTGGAAACTAAGATGATTCTCAAGGGTTCATTATCCTCTTCTCTTCAGGAAGGTCTGATACCAGGTTCCCAGTTTTGGGATGCAGCCAAAACTTTGAGAACTCTCCTTGAAGAAGGATATTTTACAGACAAGTTAAATGAGGACAGTGGGGTGATGTTACCCCAGGTGCTTAAAGGTATGACCTCAGAGTCTGATTCTGTTGGGTTGACACCGGGAGAGAAGAGTGAATTGGCCCTCTCTGCTCTTGGTGGTTGTATCTTCTACCTCAAAAAATGCCTTATTGATCAGGAGCTTTTATCAATGGCTAATTTTGAAGAATATATTCCCTTGGATTCTGACACGGTCCGTGCTACAAGACCTGGTGCTGTCTTTGCTAAAGCCAATCAACGAATGGTGCTAGATGCTGTGACATTAAACAACTTGGAGATTTTTCTGAACGGAACAAATGGTTCTACTGAAGGGACCCTGTTAGAGAAGATTGATACTTGCCATACTCCCTTTGGTAAGCGGCTCCTAAAGCAATGGCTTTGTGCCCCACTCTGTAACCCTTATGTTATCAGTGATCGTCTAGATGCCATAGAAGACCTAATGGTTGTGCCTGACAAAATCTCTGAGGTTGTAGACCTTCTAAAGAAGCTTCCAGACCTTGAGAGGCTACTGAGTAAAATTCATAATGTTGGCTCTCCCCTGAAGAGCCAGAACCACCCAGATAGCAGGGCTATAATGTATGAAGAAACCACATACAGCAAAAAAAAGATTATTGATTTTCTTTCTGCTCTGGAAGGATTCAAAGTACTATGTAAAATTATAGGGGTTATGGAAGAAGTCATTGATGACTTTAAGTCTAAAATCCTTAAGCAGGTCCTTACTCTGCAGACAAAAAATCCTGAAGGCCGCTTTCCTGATTTGACTTTAGAACTAAACCGATGGGATACAGCCTTTGACCATGAAAAGGCTCGAAAGACTGGACTGATTACTCCCAAAGCAGGATTTGACTCTGATTATGATCAAGCTCTTGCTGACATAAGAGAAAATGAACAGAGCCTCCTGGAATACTTGGAGAAACAGCGTAGTAGAATTGGCTGTAGGACCATAGTCTACTGGGGAATTGGTAGGAATCGTTACCAGTTGGAAATTCCCGAGAATTTCATCACCCGTAATTTGCCAGAAGAATATGAGTTGAAATCTACCAAGAAGGGCTGTAAACGATACTGGACCAAAACAATTGAGAAAAAGTTGGCTAATCTGATAAATGCTGAAGAACGGAGAGATGTATCATTAAAGGACTGCATGCGGCGACTGTTCTATAACTTTGATAAAAATTACAAGGACTGGCAGGCTGCTGTGGAGTGCATCGCAGTGTTGGGTAAGGTTTTCAAGAGGCTTGTTCCTAAAGCTTTGGTTAGTAACGTCCTGTGTTCCAACTGTATATTAAGATTGGAAAGTCCTCATTGACTCGTGTCCCTAAACTCAAGTGACACATATATATTTTGATCAAATTCCAATTGAATTTATTGTATTCAATAAGTGTTTTTTAAGCTATTTTTTGTCACACTAATTTAAAGCTATCCCTTGACCTATCACTCAGTTTTCATTTTTTCATATATATATATACAGATATATATATACACCCTTGCATTCTTTTTTGTATTTCAGTGGATCTCTTTACATGAACGCTTCAAAAGATTTTAATCTTCCCTTTTTCTTTTAGCCCAAGTTGTCACACTTTCTTTTCTACAGTTGATTTCTAAGAGCCCTGATATACGTATTTGTAATTTGGTAACCTTTTCAGCTTCATAAGTAATTTCCTTTTTCTTTAAATTTCATGGCCAAGTCATTTGGAGCCTTTGCTTGTTTTACAGTTTTGGGTTTTTTTCTGTTGTAAAAATGCAGCAACCATAGTTTACCCAAATTTGTAACAAAACTATTTTAGTCTGAACACAACTGTCCAGAATAAAATGGCATCCTATTCTGTTTTTTTTTTTTTTTTTTTTTGTGGTACGCGGGCCTCTCACTGTTGTGGCCTCTCCCGTTGCGGAGCACAGGCTCCGGATGCGCAGGCCCAGCGGCCATGGCTCACGGGCCCAGCCGCTCCGCGGCATATGGGATCCTCCCAGACCGGGGCACGAACCCGTATCCCCTGCATCGGCAGGCGGACTCTCAACCACTGCGCCACTAGGGAGGCCCCCTATTCTGTTTTTGAGTGTGTATATCTATTATGGTTTTTGAGTGTGCCACATTTATTCCTTAAGCCAATACAGTTTTAAACAATTTGGTAGGTAATGTAAAATCATCCCTCAGCTCAGGTGTTCAAAATTGGTGAATATATTTTCCTCTTAAGATTCTGCCTATTGTCAGAATGTTCTGCTTCTAAGAAGTGTTAGCTCCATGATTATATCACGGAGAGACCACTACAGCATCTCTCTGTTGTATCTTAGCTTTCCTTTGGCATACCTGTGGTCTAGATATTAGAGGACTTAAAATCTACTTTGAGGGGATATTTTCTTGGGCTTGAAATTGGAAGTTATTTCTCATTTCAGTACAAGTGCTATAAGACATGTAAAACATTTAGGCTGATGACTTATTTTTGTGCAGTTAAAACAATGTCACTAGAGTGCTTACTTTTAGAAAAAAAGCTGCCATGTCTAAAAGAGCAAGTAGAGCATGCCACCTCCACTAAAAAAACATTTTTGGAAGACTTCTTATAGAAGTTGGGCCTTTGTGCTTATCAAGAAACCTCAAAAATGATGAAGCTTCACTTGACCTCTCTTTAACAGATGTCTTATTGTGCCTGGCTAACTACAGTCGAGGGGGTGATGGTCCTATGTGTCGTCCAGTAATTCTGTTGCCAGAAGAAGATACTCCTCCCTTTCTAGACCTTAAAGGATCACGCCACCCCTGCATTACGAAGACTTTTTTTGGTGATGACTTTATTCCAAATGACATTCTAATAGGCTGTGAGGAAGAGGAAGAAAATGGCAAAGCTTACTGTGTGCTTGTTACTGGACCGAATATGGGGGGCAAGTCTACGCTCATGAGACAGGTAAACTTGAAGTTTTGTTACACCAAATTATTTGTAACACTTAAAGAGTGAATATAGTACATATTTAAGCCACCATTTCCCAAGGAGCATATGACAGAATTCAGTCATTGACTTATTAGGAAGCAAAGGGAAACTCCCTGAGTCATGAAACTAAGAACTGTATTCTTATTGGTCAAATATTTGCCTGATGTTAAGGGAAGTATATTAAGAAGGTGAAGGTGGTTTCAGGCCACGAGTTTTTTTATGAACTCTTACTTTGAATCCATTTCCTGTGAAGGCAGAGGTATTCATAATGAATGAAAATAATACAAATGTTTTATGTTTGTTCTTACATTAGGTTCATTTCTAGGAACCCTTATACAAGAACCACTGCACTTGTTCATACAGGAAAGTGATTCATGACCTCTAGTTAACTGTTGGGAACTGCTTTTAGGGAAGAAAATAAATATATTTTTCTGACCTTCTGCCAGGGGTTAGCTAGCTACTGAGCTAAATATGATTTAGATTTTAAAGGGTTGTAGAAAAAAACAATGTGTAACAGACATTGGGCCCTTGACAGAAGATATTTGCTGACCCCCTAACTACTGCACTGTATTATATTTCTGTACAAATTTGCTAACTAGAGAGGAGCAATAGTATAGTAAGGTGGTTTCCAACCTCCTTTTCATTTTTAAATCAAAAATCATCTAGAGAGCACAACAAAAAAGTACCTGGGAGTTGGGGTGTGTTCATCCTCTGAAACTGATGGTTTGGTCTGGAATTGGTTCTAGGCATCAGTAGTTTTAGGTTGAGAATCACTAGTGTAGTTGGTTAGCATATAGGTGCTGAGGTTTCAAATAAAGCCAGTTAGGCCCTAAGCCTCATGCCTTCCTAAGCCTCACTTTTCCTACTTAGGTTTGTGAAGATTTTTTTTAGAGTGCCTGACTACTCACTCGTAGTTAATAAATATTTATTAGGGCTTATTATCTCTGTCTTCTGGATATACATAGATATCTCTGTCTGTTCTCTAACACCAGTCAGTCATAAAAGACCTTTTTCTCCCTCATTCACAGGCTGGCCTACTAGTTATAATGGCCCAGATGGGTTGTTATGTACCAGCTGAAGTGTGTAGGCTCACACCAATCGATAGAGTGTTTACTAGACTTGGTGCCTCAGACAGAATAATGTCAGGTGAGTTTTTTTTCCTACCGAAGGCTCTGTTATTTGACAGTTCATTTCTATATTTTAGGTGTTAAAAACACATCTACCTTTAAATAGGATGTTTTATTTATTTTTTTCCGGTGTTACGCAAGGCAGAATGCTTTCAGACATTTGAAAGCATTATGCAATTTTTAACATACTAGAAGCAATCTCTTAGTACCATGGTAGTTCATAATAGATTCAAAGGATATGAACCTAAAAGATGAATCTACTGTTACAACAGGATTCTTAAAATGATCACCTATTTGTGATTTTTTTTTAGGTGAAAGTACATTTTTTGTTGAATTGAGTGAAACTGCCAGTATACTTACACATGCAACCGCACATTCTCTGGTGCTTGTGGATGAATTAGGTAAGATATTAAAATTTCCAAAACATTAGAAGAAAGAATTATTTTTCTCGAAAATGGTCTGAAGGACACATCTCTTAAAGACTATGATACACTCACCTTTGTCCATAGACCCCACAGTTGGCCCTAAGGTGGCAATTTTACAGGGATAATGAGAATATTTATTGGATAATAAGGCTATTTAAAGAGAACTAAAAGGAAGTTTCTGAAGCACAGTGGTACTCGAGTAGTATTCCTGAACTCCAAGCAGACCTACTTAGCTAGAGAGGGCCTGTTTACAGAATGCTTTTGGATATACTGAACTGATCTTTAGTACATTTTTTTCCATTCCTTTGTGAGGCATGTCCTTCTTTGTATATAATATGGCAGATTGTGTAATACATAGTTCATGTATATTTTATTTTCATAGGAAGAGGTACTGCAACCTTTGATGGGACAGCAATAGCAAATGCGGTTGTTAAAGAACTTGCTGAGAATATTAAGTGTCGTACATTGTTTTCTACCCACTACCATTCATTAGTTGAAGACTATTCTCAAAATGTTGCAGTGCGCCTAGGACACATGGTATGTACAAGTTGTTTATTCAAAAGTTATGTTTTTGAATGGGTACTTCCATTGCCAGCATGTAATCTTTCTTTTTTAGGCATGCATGGTAGAAAATGAATGTGAAGATCCCAGCCAGGAGACTATTACCTTCCTGTATAAATTCATTAAAGGAGCCTGTCCTAAAAGCTATGGCTTTAATGCAGCAAGGCTTGCTAATCTTCCAGAGGAGGTTATTCAAAAGGGACATAGAAAAGCAAGAGAATTTGAGAAGATGACTCAGTCACTGCGATTATTTCGGTAATTATAACTGGATATAATTTTACCATGTAGTTGATTACCAAAACAGTAAAGGGATGGATGATGCACTGTGAAAAATGTAAACTAAAACTTTTTTTTTTAAATTTATTTAAAGGGAAGTTTGTCTGGCTAGTGAAAGGTCGACTGTAGATGCTGAAGCTGTCCATAAGTTGCTGACTTTGATTGAGGAATTATAGACTACATTGGAAGCTTTGAGTTCACTTTTGACAAAGGTGGTAAATTCAGACAACATTATGATCTAATAAACTTTATTTTTTAAAAATGACCATTTTTCCATTTTCTTTCTAGGAAATTAAACCCTTTTAATTCTTACCTACCTTCTACATAATGGTTATTGAATACTCCACAATATATTAAGTCTAGATGTTATGGTACATGCATACACTTTCAGGCTGTTTATACCCACTGTCACCAATACACATAAATGGGGTCGGGGGGAGCTATGAAACTGTATAGGGCTGTATATATACTTGTCTCAGCTTAATGCGGGAAATTCTTTTAATTTCCAGCAATTTGTCTAAACTGTTCAAAAAAAAACTATGAACAGAGTTCAAATACAGGACTGTTTTGAAGAGACTTTCTAAAGTGTACTTTTAAAACATAGTAGTTTTTACCTTTCACAAAACTGAGTTACAAGAATACTTTTGTTTTACAGTGCATCCCTTCCTAGGAAGTCTCATTAAAACACTCACTTTGTCTAGGGGTGATTTTGAATGCTGCACAGGGAAGGGAAGGAAATATAGTCTTAACTTTTCTTAAAGGATACCAGAAACATTGCTGGATATAATTTAAGATTAGTGTTTTCTCTTTCATAGAAAGAACGTACATACTGGGACATGAGTACAGTTACAGCAAGTCTAGGTGTGCTAACAAAACAGGGCACATTCAAGTACAATAAGATTTTGCTTGAAATTAAAAACAAACTACATGAGATTAAAGCATTAAAATCATATTTCTCAATCTGAATACATGTTAAAAAAAATCAAAAGAAATGCAGAAGTGCTAGCTCACATTTTTACCATATTACAAAAGCAATTGGTACCCACGTCCATAAAGGCAGCAACAAAGCTGCTTGTCTATTGAAGAGTACTACTGCAAATTGGACTGCATTCAATGCTAGTTGTAAAAACACCAGCTTTTTTCAGAAGTTGGTATCTGTACAAAATTGCAGCTTATTTTCTTCACTTCTGTCCCTTCAAAAGTCTTTACACAGTAATGCTAAAACACCCAGCTTTGAGATCCTGAGTCAATATATTGCCACTTTCTTTTTGGTAGCTTGAGCTTCATAGTGTCAACTGACCTTGTGTATCCATTTTTAATACAGTCTCTTCCTGTAGCATGGGCAAATATTTTAAATCTTCTTCCAAAAAAAAATGTTTTAAGTTATGATGTTAGAATGGCAGGACTTTTTCTTTAGGGAAGGAATTCAGTTGTGCTGCAATGTATTAGATTCTATAGGTGGAGCAGAGTCATATAGTGTATCTGTATCATGTGTAGGCTCACCAGCTAATGTACAAGGATTAGACAGTGTTCCAGCACCACAGTCACAGAAAAACCTAAAGCAAAATGAAAACCCAAAGATTAGGAAAAGTGAGGGGAGGAAAATAATTGGGCAATACAGCAAGCAAGTGTGCTACATACATACCTATCATGTCTAATAAATTCTACATCATGTCCCTGATGGCACTTCTTAATGCAGTTCACACATATGGCATTTCGATCTGTGGTGTTACAAGTGTGACATCTAAAAAGCAAAAGCTTACATTATTTTCCTTGATCATGTTATTTATTCAAAATACTGCAATTTGTTTATATATTACCCTATGGCCTTTGGCTTATAAGAAAAGAGGCCCCCAATTTTTGTGGCTTTAATCTAGTCTAATTCTGAAAAGGGACTTTAATGGAATAAGTGAATTTCCTATTTTGTGTCTTCTGAGGAAAACAAGTTCCTATCAAGTCTTCACTGAATCAGTATGGGGGAAGGGGGAGTCAAAACCCACTCATGGTGGCTGGGATATAAGGAACACTTAATGACAGCTTTACCTTGAAACTCCTAGGAAAACAATATGGTTCACATTTTCAGTGGTATCAGTAGTTACTGCAGTATTACATTTTCCCATATTTTACGGTCTCAAACAGGATCCTCAAAGTAGGTTGATCACAGAACTCAATGTGGACAATTAATAAAATTTTCAGTTATATTTTTCCATTAGCAAATACCCAATTTACTTTCTTAGCTCATACATTTAAGGGAAAGCTAAATATGTGAATTCTTGTCAGTTTAGAAAAGTAAATCTTACTCTCTCTCCCATTTCAAGACTCACAAATAATTTAGAAATATACCTGTAGAAATCATGCATGGGGTAGCTGGTGTAACTTGATATTTTATATAAACATTGGCCTCTACTAACAGCCTTTTCTATGGCGTCTTGATTGTTCATTATTTTGTTATCTGTAATAAAAAAAATAAGAAATCCTAGAGTATAAAGACTTAAGATAGAAAATTACAGGATTATTTTAATAGAGTTTTTAAGAACTTTAAAAGAGGCTAACCAGTGAAGTAAAAAAATCGGCTAAGAATAGAAATGAGTTTTCCTTGTACCAGATACTCCAACTATTTAGGACAAGGTGAAACAAAACTCTTTCAAAATAGTTCTCTTGAATTGCTGGTTACTATACAGTGACAGAAGGTATTAAGTTACTGAATAACAATGGCTTCTATCATCTTTTCATGGCATATTTACTGCATTATAGGCAGAACACAGACTCCAACATACCTTTCATTGTCACATTAACACCAGATGCTAAAAATAAGCCTCCAAACCGGTTGTTAAAAATCTGATTGCCTTCTAGTGTTGCAGTTGCATGATTTGTAATTTCAATACCTGAAGCAAAATTTACAAACAGCAGATGCATCACTTTATATATAGTTTCTTAAAAGAAACCTGAAATATAGCAAATATAGTGAACTACTTCTTTTACATAAAAAGTATATTAACTGTTAACATTGAAAGAAATACATGCAAATGTTTATTTGAATTGTTTATAGTAACATTCAATTCACTTTCCACTGTTGATATTCCTCTATCCCTGCTAAAGGAATGATACAGATGGTTTGTAATTTACTTTTATTAATAATTACATTTAAAATTTTCTTTGCAAACTAAGAAGAAGATAGGGCCCAGAAATATGTGTAGGTAGGAGCTAGATGGTTATTTGGAATTATTAAGAGAAATCCTCTTCAGTGGCAAAAAGTTGAAATATATGCATGACACTTGGATTTCACTTACCAAGATCTTTAAAAAAACATTCTGTTTGTGAGGCCAGAGGGCTTGAATTTATCTGAATCTATTTCTAATGGTAGTACTAGCCTGTATTTACTCTATGCAATTAATGATTCATAACTACTACTGAACTACAAGAGCAATATTATAAAGTTGGCTTAGAGTGGAAGAATCCAAAACTTGGATTAGGTGCTCTTATAAGCAGTTGTTAACAGGCATTCAGCCAACTTCTGCAGCATACTTTTGCACACCTTAGTTACTAAGCAAAAGAGATACCAAGAATCAATTTTATGTACAGAAAACAAGCTACAGGTAACAAAGGAAAATACAAACCTGCAGCAAATCCATCAAATATTCTGTTTTTCCTCAAGACTGGATGACTATTAGTGCTGATGAGAACACCTGCTTGAGCATTCCTGAAAATATCATTTTCTTCAAGGAGACCTATAATAAAATATTTCCCCAGATTAAGGCTAATGCATATAGCAAATTTTACTAGCCTTTTTGGTGGTATTTAGGTTTTCTTATTAACTGGATTGTGAAATTCATAGGACTAATTTTTCAACTGAAAAGAAATTTTATTAGTAATTCATAGATATTTAAAGTAGAATTTAACCAAAAATTGCTAAATTTGGCAGGTAACCATTCTAACCAAGAAACTGAAGTTCCATGGTTGCAAGGACCATTTCTAGCTTATGAGTCCCTAGTGCCCTGGCACAAAGCTGATTCTTACTGAACCCTGCTGAATTAAAATTAATTCCTTTGAAATATTTTTAGAACCTTTGCACTCTCCATGTTTTAGTTCAAGCCCTGATTCTTTCTGGCCCCTATCAGCATTCCTTGATCCATTTCTTTCACTCCAACCTCTCTTCTGCTGTTGTGTTTCCCACCACTCTATCATATCCTTTTATCTGTATAAAAAACTATCAGAATAAAGTTTAAAATTAACTTGCTATTTACAAAAAACTCAGGGACTTCCCTGGTGGCACAGTGGTTAAGAATCTGCCTGCCAACGCAGGGGACACAGGTTCCATCCTTGGTCCAGGAAGATCCCACATGCCACAGAGCAACTAAGCCAGTGCGCCACGACTACTGAGCCTGTGAGACACAACTACTGAGCCCGTGTGCTGCAACTACTGAAGCCCGCACACCTAGAGCCCGCGCTCCACAACGAGAGAAGCCACTGCGATAAGAAGCCCATGCACTGCAACGAAGAGTAGCCCCCGCTCGCCGCAACCAGAGAAAGCCCGCGCGCAGCAACGGTAGACCCAACACAGCCTGCATGCATGCATGCATAAATAAATAAATTTATAAAAGATAAAAAAAAAATTCCCCCAACCTACTCCTCTGTCTCACTATATTACCTACACTCTGAATATGCTATCCATTTTTATCCCTAATGCCTCTGGTTTATATTATTTCCTCCTTCTGCAATGTCCTGTACTCTTTCTTCTTAATGACACTTCCTCTGGGAGGTTTTCAGTTTTCCTCCATCAAGTTAATTATTAATTCTCTTCTGGCAGGATAACAATGATTAACAGTGGGCTGAGGAATGAGACTTCATGCCTTCAAATACTGACTTCACCACTTCCAAACTCTGAATGGGCAAATTACTTACCTTCTCTTTGTCTCAATTTCCTTATCTGTAAAATGGGCATAATAGCACCTACCACGTAGGGATATTATGAGGGTTAAATTAGTTAATACATGTAAAAGTACACAGTACTAAATAAGTATTAGTTAATATTACTCCTATAAAATCTACTTATGTATCACAGTGAATCATATTTAGTTGTGTACTAGTGTTTCTCTGCTCCCTTGAAGACATGAAATGTTTTTATTTCTGTACATATTTGATCCATCTGTAGTAGTTCACAGTATTGACTTCTAAATTCCCTTTCCCCTAGAAAACACTATTCCAAGACCCTGCCTCTAATCTTGCATATGTCCACTATAACCTCCTCAAATGCTGTTGCTAAGATCTAGTCCAAACTGTACCGCACATATACAAAGCCTTTTCATTATACTGTATATATAAACAAAGCCTCTTACGATTTGGGCGCTGCCCCCTTTTCCGGCCTCGACTTTCAGTATCCCTTGCCTTACTAAACACCACTTTGTTTCCTTTAGACTTTTGCTTACAATGTGCCACTCCATTAGACTGTCAACTTTCTGGATGTAGTACTGTTTTATTCACCATTTTATTTTTAGCATCTGTATCAGTGTTTGGTACAGTGATGTTCAATTAGTAAGTATGCACAGAACAAACAAAAGAATGAAATAACTATACTTTCTACACTTAGAATGGCCTTCAACCCCCTACCCCCCAACTTACCAGTAAATACTCATTTTTCAAGACACAGCTCAAGATTTTACTCCAGAACCCTTCCCAACACCTTACAAATAAAACCAACCATTCTGTACTGTTTCCTCATTATATCTTACAAAGAAACCTATCAGAGATAATGTCATTTACTGAATTACTAGATTATAAGCTCCTTGAGAGTCTGTGTCATTAATGGAATCATCATTGTTTGGTGGTAGTAGTAAATTCTGTTGATTAAATCTTGGTATATTAGAGTAGTGACTAGCTAACCTTCTATACAAGATATGTATAATGCCGGGTTACTGATGTTTCAGGAATGGTGATAATTTGCATTTGACAGTCTCTCCCAGTCTCTCTTTATGAACAATTATGCCTTTGCAAGGGGCAGGGACTGTGAACTTTTGCCTCAATGTAAAGTGATGTGACCTTTATGGATACCAAACTGAGCACATCTTGGCTTAATTAATTCCATTCTCCAACGAAGACAGTTGTGAACAGGTACAAAGCAATCCTTATTTACTACAGACATTTATATATATTCACAGACCAATTAATTTTCCACACCTAGTTCTATAACTTGACTTTGAAGTTTATTATAATCATATCACTATTCTGAATAATTAAAAGGTCCAGAGAGAGGGTGTAAACAAATTCTGCTACCTTAAAGACTCGCTAACAAGTGGCACACTCAAGGTGGCTTGAAGGAAAAGGAAAATTCTGTAAACATTTGTCTCCTTTAACTCTAGGCACTAACCTCCTAAAACATCTTGAGACTTGATAAGGAAAAAGACTGTGAGTCCCTCATTTATAACATTAAATAGCAATGTCATTGATCATTAAAGATATGGAAGAATAATGGAAAACTGGGTTTTTTACTAATGCAAAATTAACAACAATACCTCGACCCCCATTAAATATACAGATGCCACCATCTCTTCCATCATGGATTTTATTTCTTCTTAGTGTAGGATTACTATCTGTCTTAATCCAGACTCCAGCCATTGCATTGTCAAATATTTCATTGTCTTCTATACAACCTAGACCTATAAATGCAAAGATTTAGGTTTTGTTATTTAGAAAGTATATTTCTAAAGACTAATAGCACCAAGAAAAAAAATTAAAAGATCAAACATACCAGAATTATAAACTAGAATTCCACCATTTTGTCCTCCCCAGATTTTGTTGCGTCTAATTTTGGGGTTGCTTCCAGTCCTACGGATAGAATAGAAAATAATGCCATTTCAATTGCTTCTACTCCCACATCACGTGTTAGATAACAGTAGGAAAACCCACATTAAATTTACATAGTAAGAATTAGCTAAATAATTAAGCATCACCTTCAAGATGCTCTGAGAAGTCTGTCAGTAAAGAAACTGGTTTAATTTTGCTTAATTCTATTTCCCACAGAACACACTTAGCTATAGATTATGTTATTACTACAGAGTCTCCTAATATGTAAACTAAACTGAGGAGGTTAGATTAAGTAACTTTTATTATTATATGCTCCCCTCATATATAATAAAATAAAGGACTGAATTATATGATCAGGAGTACGACAGTTCCAAAACAAAAACTTAATATACAAGAAAGAGGGGTGTAAGAACTATTAATTTTGCACAAATAGCATAAAAACAGAAGCTCCCATTTAATAAGCTAGGTACAGCATGTCAGGTGCCATTGGCTGCTGTCCTCAGACAGTCTAAGAAAAGTTATATTCTGACAATTTAAGCCATGCTTAATTGCTTAGCTTTAACTCTTACTGTTTTTCCTAGACACCTGACTACTATACTGGGGTATGCCATGCCTACCCCACATACAACTCCCTCCCCAAAGAAAGCCAAATATGAAAACATTTACCTTATCTGAACCCCTGAATACATATGATTATAGATATCATTGTCCTCTAGTACTCCATGTCCATTGTCATAAAAATAAACACCAACCTAAAAAAATTAAAAAAAAAATTTCAAAGTAAAAAAAGTGTTTACAAAACAATATATTTCCTGAGAGTCTAACATAATCTTACCTGCTTGCCACTGTGTATCCTGTTTCTTCTCAGTACTGGAGTGCTGCCAGTTGTCACCCAGACCCCAGCCAGAGTATTACTGTAGACTTCATTCTCTTCTATTACGCCTTGTCCTTTCTCATGCTAAATAAAAGTTACATTGATTTACAATATGTATCTTGTATAAGCCAAGTAGTTTATAGTGTATTCCCTCTTTTAAGATGGTTGTGACCAAAAAAATCTCAATTTTTGTTTTTTAATCTGAATAAGGAGATAAATGGATAACATTCTTTCACATAGCCTCTACCTAAGTTTAAGCTCTCAGAGTTTTTATACTGTTCCTTATGTGGTTTTGTACTTTTAAATCTTATAGTAAGAGTAGTAGCATTCAATTTTGTTTAACAAAAACACTTATTTTATTCTAAGATATATAACAAACTGAAGATCCCTCACTAGGAAGTTAATAGTTATTTCAACTTATCATTGGTGAAATCACTTCAAAACAAGGTTCAAGTTACTAAAATTTTTATTTTTAGAAGATTTAAGACATGAATATTTCTAGAACTGTGAATAAAAATTAGAGTCATACCTGGCATTACACAGGACCTTTCTGAAATTCCCTTACGTTTTCTTACTTGAGTAACAGTTTCAGATACCATGATGACAGGAGACATAGGACTAATACATAGGTTTTTAAACTTTGCAAGATGCTTAAATTATGTTTCAATATAAATTCAAATGTTTGGCTTTTTCAGAAGATAAAAATATTCAAGTCTAGTATCATTAATATTCAGTGATATTATGATTTTACTTATTACTTCTGGAAAATTTCAGAGACTCTTATGGTAGTCACATTGGCAAAATCCCAGTGTAACAAATATAACTCAGACTGCCAACCAGTTGTTGTTATGAGTTCAGCCCATATTGCCAATTATAATTAGAAGCTTTTAAGTCATTCACACACTGGCAGAGAGAAAAAGTTGAATATGGCCTACCTAAATGTAGACATAATTCTGCCCTCACCCCCTTTTCTAACCTGATTTTGATGAATGAGATTCTAGAACTGTATTCATTAACTTACCACATAAATTCCACCATGCTGGCCATCATGAATTTTGTTATGTCGAACAATTGGACAACTGTTTGTCCTAATCTGAATTCCTGCTAATGCATTGCCTATTTAAAAATAAAAGTTACAATATCAACATATGGAGCCTAATGGAACATAGTAAGAGCACAATTCTGTGAAATATGTCATACTCAGAAAGATACTTATGATCCATGAGCATTCCAAGACAAAACTAAGGGAACTAGGAGTGTAAGAAGATGCAGGACTGTAGGCAGTATAGCTATAGTGGTTAAGACCAAAGACTCTAGAGCCAGGCTGTTAAGTTTTGAATCCTGTGTAACTTTGAATAAGCTGCTTAACCTCTTGGTGCCTTTGTTTCCTGATCAGTAAGTGGGGATATTTAATAGTGTCTACTTCACAGGGTTGATGTAAACACTCCATGACTTAATTCAGGTAAGGCGCTCAAAAAAGTGCCTGGCACTGAGTAAGCTTTATGTAAGTATTATCCAGTAAGTGTTAGCAAAAGAGGAAGCCCAGGAACATATCAGTGTCTAGCACATAGATACCTAATAATTGTTTGCTAAATTAATACCTTAGAAGTTTTAATGAGGAATAAGGGTTTTCCCTTTCTGATTAGTACCGAAGTGTATTAAACTACCACAGAAATAATTTATTAACTGTTAAACAATGGAGTGAATGTAAGGGAATTGTAGATACTCTGTGAGACTAGGGTCTTAAGTTTTGTTTTTATCGCTGGTATGTAGAATACTGCTTAGTACTTATAAGGTACTCAGTAAATGTTTGTTAAGTGAATAAATGTCACAGAATAATCTTTATTGAGAATTTAAAAAAACTGGATCAGTTCTCCTACTCAGAACGTTTCCAAGTGGTCCTTTTGCTAATGTCAGGAACACAGGTCAAGCTCTAAAATTTTATAGAACCACATGCTTACCATAAATGTCATTTCCTTCAATAAGGCCTCGTCCATCACCAAAGATGTAAACTCCACCTTGATTTCCATTAAATATAGAATTGCCCCTATAATTATGTGGAAAAAAACCCAAAACATAAAAAAGCATCTATTCAGAAAAGCTTGCTTGTTTTATACAATAATCGTAAGGCCACTCATGTTTATGTGACTTAGAAAATTATTTAACTTCTATGGGCCTCAGTTTCCTAATCTATGAAATGAGGGACTAGGTGATTTCCCTTCCAGTTCTTTCTAAGACTTAAAGCTTTGGAAAAGCCACCTAGTATTTGAGACGAAACAGCATTCTTAAAAATTCACCTCGGGCTTCCCTGGTGGCGCAGTGGTTGAGCATCTGCCTGCTAATGCAGGGGACAAAGATTTGAGCCCTGGTCTGGGAAGATCACACATGCCGTGGAGCAACTAGGCCTGTGAGCCACAACTACTGAGCCTGCGCATCTGGAGCCTGTGCTCCGCAACAAGAGAGGCAGCGATAGTGAGAGGCCCGCGCACTGCAATGAAGAGTGGCCCCCGCTTGCCACAACTAGATAAAGCCCTCGCACAGAAACGAAGACCCAACACAGCCAAAAATAAAAATAAATTTTAAAAACGATTCCACATCTTCCCCCAACGTTGGCAAAAAAAAAAAAAAAAAAAAAAAATTCACCTCAAACGAGCTAATCCAGGGAATTCCCTGGTGGTCCAGTGGTTAGGACGCTGCACTTCCACTGCAGGGGGTCTGGATCCGATCCCTGGTCAGGGAACTAGGATCCCACAAGCTGCGCGGTCAAAAAAACAAAACAAAAACAACAACAAAAAACCCAAAACCTATTAAGATTAAAAAAAAAAAAAAAAGCTAATCCATTTAAAAGAACTTTTCTTAGCTCATCTATAAACATTTGCTGAATAGTAGTTAAGATGGCAATCACATAATCAACTTTTATAAAGCTAGTGGAAAAAAATTTGACAAAAATAATTGATGGTATTTGATTAAATTATAATCGCTCTGTTCTACAGTCTTAGCCAATGCCTTTAAGACTGGATCTGTTTGTTTCCTTACTGTGGCCAGAGGAAGTGGTAGGAACTATTAAAGAAAGGTGACAGCTTGAAGTTTTGACTCTCTGTTATTCTTGGTCTCTCTAAGTATCTTTGAGATAATTAATTTCCTGGGTTATTCTATCTGCTGACTCTCAGGGGGGGAAAAAAAAGGTCATTCAGATTTCAAGGGAAGATCACAGCCCTATTTACTCATCTATAATGCAGTTTGATGAATTTAAAATAAAAATCACAGCATTTTCTATTTTTCATAAAAAGTATCTTACGTGGCTTACATCACGAAAAAAACCAAACAGAACACCCCAAAATAAATGCAATAGCTATGCTCATTCAGATGCACAGACTTTTACTAGGAAAATCTATTTTATAGTAGTCAGGTGTCTAGGAAAGACAGTAAGAGTTAAAGCTAAGTACCTTAAATTTTCTTATAGCACAAAACATAAAGTGAAAACATAATTTCCATCCATAATTATATATAAATACCTTATTGTTGGGTCACTATTTGAGGTAATCCATACACCTGCAAAGTTGTTTGCATAGATTTTATTTTCAATGAACTGTCCTCTTCCTTTTTCATGAACATATATTCCTCCAGTCTGCCCATGATGAATTTCACATCGAACCACTGTGGGGTTAGCGTAAGCTTTTACTTCAAAGCCTGCTATCCTGTTTCTGTGTATGTTGCAACTTTCAAAGTAACCCTGGAAAAAACAGAAATTAAACCTGTAGGTAAAGCTACTTTCCAAAAAGAAATGATATTAAAAAGCCTTTTTAATGTATACCTTAAAATTATCAGAGATGTTCAAGAGTTAAGAATGAAACATAGACAGATATATACTAAATTTCAAATGATACATATTTTAAATGTTTTAGTAAAACAGAGAACTATAAATTCTCTAATTAATGTGAGTATGTTCAAACCCAGGAAAGAAAAATAGGGAAAGATTTATTCGATAAATAGAAATAAATACCATTACCACTAAGAATATATATCCTTCAACAAAAAGTTTATTTAAGTACTAAAGAAAATAAACTCTCATAGCCTTAAAAATGTCCCAAGAAATAACTTCTAAAAAGGTGACCCAAGGACATAATCAGAGACTACAGAAAAAGACACACAAAATAATGTTCATCTTAGCCCAATAATAGGTAACTAGCTCAATAAAATATTGTGAAGGCTTATGTTCATGTTACACATACTATCATGTTAAATGAAAAGAACAGTATATACTTCAAGATAGACTACATTCAGTATGATGTTAATTGTATTTGAAGAAAAACAACTTGAAGGATGAAACAAGAATATGAGCGTGGGGCTTCCCTGGTGGCGCAGTGGTTGAGAGTCTGCCTGCCGAGGCAGGGGACACGGGTTCGTGCCCCGGTCCGGGAGGATCCCACATGCCGCGGAGCGGCTGGGCCTGTGAGCCATGGCCACTGGGGCTACGCGTCCAGAGCCTGTGCTCCACAACGGGAGAGGCCACAACAGTGAGAGGCCCGTGTACCGCAAAAAAAAAAAAGAATATGAGCGTGATTAAATGAGTAGTGGTATTATGGATGCTTACTGTATCCTTTATACTTCTCTAAATTTCTTAAATTTTCTATAACAGATAAATTTACTTATTTTCTAGTGTGGATAAACGTTACTGTAATACTGATATCCTAAATTCTAAGACTCAATCAGACTGAATGTTAGAGGAAAAAATGAGATAGTTATAAGATGGCACTTCTAAAAGCCATTTATTTCATCCTCCTTGTCTATCTCTCTTCAAAAAGTGAACGTGTACTCTCTTTAAATTCCCTTTAGCAGTAAGTATTTTCTTATGCTACTTCCAGGTACTGCCTTGTATTGTATTTGCCATATCCATTTTTACCTGATCATAAGCTCCTGAAGAGAAAGGACTACACTAACTTCTGGAGCATCTATATAAAACTTTACACATGGTAAGCACTCAAGTAGGGCTTTTTGCCAAATTCAGCAGAGGTTAAAACAGGATATAATTCCGAGTATTCTAATACACTACATAATTAACTCTTTAAGAAAATGGCTCTCTGAGAATAACATTTAGAAGTAGTTTTCAGGTTTCACTTTCCAAAAATAAAGTACAAATCACTTATAACTTACCTGTTAACATATGGGTTATAATATTATTTTAAAAAAAATTGGGGGATTGCATCAAAAATGGCTTCTTAAAATATAAAAAAGTTTTTTCTTCTTTGATTTTATACCAAATAAAAATGGATGGACACCAGGTGTATGTATATAGACTACTATGGCAAAACTGAGCATCAAAGAAAGAAAAACAAATGCTAAAAGAGGCTAGACTGAAAGAGCTTAATGTCAGACTGGAACAATTCAACATTTCTGGTATTTTCATCATTGAGAAGGGAGTGCAACTTGTCTCTCTCTGCCAGGAGTTGCATGACACGTCTGAATGGTAAACTTGGGAAATAATAAACTGAGTATGCTCAATTCAGCTTCACCCTTTTCCTCATGGAAATGAGCTGCCTTTAGGGAGCATGCCTTCTGTTACTACCCCATGAACACTGCCTGTCTAATAAGCCTATTTCATTTGGGATTCAGTTAAACAGACTTATCTGGTTCTCAGTCTGTTGTATCTTCCGACTTAACCTCTAAGAGTAATGAAGTTGATATTTCAGCCTCTTCATGCTACTTCATGGCTTTGATTTTTTTTTTTTTTTTAAGAAATCCAGTTGGGATTTTTTTTTAAATTTATTTATTTATTTTTGGCTGTGTTCGGTCTTCACTGCTACGCGCGGGCTTTCTCTAGTTGTGGTGAGCGGGGGTCACTCTTCGTTGCAGTGCGCGGGCTTCTCACTGTCGTGGCTTCTCTTGTTGCAGAGCACGGGCTCTAGGCTCGCGGGCTTCAGTAGTTGCAGCACACAGGCTCAGTAGTTGTGGCTCATGGGCTCTAGAGCACAGGCTCAGTAGTTGCGGCACACAGGCTTAGTTGTTCCACGGCATGTGGGATCTTCCTGGCCCAGGGCTCGAACCTGTGTCCCCTGCATTGGCAGGCCAATTCTTAACCACTGCGTTACCAGGGAAGTCCCTTTGATTTCTTAATTTGTTCAGAATGCGGCAGGAAAAGGTATGCTATTTACTGGGCTTCCATGAAGATTGCAGTAACAGGCAGTGTCATGTCCGGGCTAGTTCAACATATAGTACTGCAAGTATACTTTGCTACAGTATACCTACTAAAAAATTTTCAAGTGCATGGATGCTCTTTCTCTGTTTTCTTTTTTGGCCACACTGCACGGCTTGCAGGATCTTAGTTCCCTGACCAGGGACTGAACCCTCGCCCTCAGCAGTGAAAGCGCAGTGTCCTTACCACTGGACCACCAGTGAATGCCCTGCTTTCTTTAGGTTTCAATTTTGCACACCTAGGAGAGTCAAATAGATCCACAAGTTTACTAAGGCAAACAGCAGTCCCCCCCTCCTCATTTTCCCTTGTCCAGAGGCCCCCATTATAAAACCTGCTCTAATCTGAACTGGTTGCTATGGTCATAGTCACATGGTCATTTTACCATACTGTAATTTAGATTAGAGGTTAAAAATGTCCCCTAGTTCCATCAGAGATGGGAGTTTTAATCTGTAGTTTTGTTTTAAGGTAACTTTCAAGAAAAGAAAGTAGCAAAATTTTTTCGAAAAGAAAAAAATTTTTTTCCTTCATGCTCTTAAAACCAGAAGCCTCTTACATTGCTACAACGGTGATTTTATTACATTCAGAAAGGGAACAACTGATTGACTTATAGTTTTATAATATCAGAAGAAAACCTATCTATTATGGATTAAAGGATTCAGTTAATGTAATTTTGCTTTAAAGCACATTTAATGAAATGCACCTGTTTTGTTAAGAAATGCCTTTAGTGCAAAATGGTCTAATAATACAAGACTGTAAGTAGAAAACAGAACTCTACTTTGCCTTTTACGATGCAAACCACAAAAGCTCCAACACAAATACAAAACTGCAAAGGCACAGACATTTTACCAGACTACCCCATATTATAAAATGATTTATTTCCCTACCAGAAGATACCAGATTGCTAAGGCTTCTTCTATATTTTAAAATAAGAGGTTGTTAACTTTTCAGCACAAGTATTTCTAAATCTCTGCCATATACATTACAATAAGTCCTTGAAAATTATCTTTCTCTCAAGTTACAAACTTAACACTGATATAAAAATAAAAGGTGAGATTAAGTATTTTTCATTAAAATTTTTTAAAGTGAAATAATCTTTATTAAATACTATAAGGTGAAAGGCATTCAAGAGTTTCTCTTAAAACTCTCCAAATAAAACAAAAAAAATAATGAAAAGTAAAGAGAAAAAAATATGCTACCTTCATTGAAATAAATGTCTACAACCCCAAACTATAATCAATCAAACACTTGCCAAATACTGTGATATCTGGATAAGAATAAGGTGCTGAGAGCAAATGTTACCATACACCTTTAGCAAGGTATGTTTCCCCAAGTAACTGTTCTTTTTAAAATAAATTTATTTTATTTATTTATTTTTGGCTGCGTTGGATCTTCGTTGCTACGCATGGGCATTTCTCTAGTTGTGGAGAGCGGGGGCTACTCTTCGTTGCGGTGCGCAGGCTCTAGGCGCACGCGCTTCAGTAGTTGTGGATCGTGGGCTCTAGAGCGCAGGCTCAGTAGTTGTGGCACACGAGCTTAGTTGCTCCGCGGCATGTGGGATCTTCCTAGACCAGGGCTCAAACCCGTGTCCCTTGCACTGGCAGGCAGATTTTTTTTTTTTAACATCTTTATTGGAGTATAATTGCTTTACAATGGTGTGTTAGTTTCTGCTTTATAACAAAGTGAATCAGTTATACATATACATATGTCCCCATATCTCTTCCCTCTTACATCTCCCTCCCTCCCCGGCAGGCAGATTCTTAACCACTGCGCCACCAGGGAAGCCTGCAAGTAACTGTTCTAATAAGCAAGCCTAGCCAATGATCTTTTACTAAAGTAGTGAGATCTAGTGTCCCAAACAGAACACAGGAGAGGAAGGAAATACTCCCATAGTAATATTTTCATAAAAATAATTTAGGCACAAGAAGTAAATCTGAAGAAGAAACACACTGATGTGCAATTTCTATCATCTAAAACTTGTTATTTCCTATCTAAGGGGGACTATCCGAAGTAAAGTGAAATGAAAGGAGAGGAAAACCATATTTCTACAGAGTCTGTCAACTGTCAATCTATCATGTTTAAGCTCATAAACTTAGAATGTTCCAAAAATTTTATAGCAATTTGGCACTGCTATGATATTTTAATTTTACTTTATGAAAATAATACTGCAATAGATTGAACATTAAACAATAAAAAACAAAGAATTGGGGAACTGTAAACACTGACAGAAAAATTACTTTTAGCAGTGAGACTGGCATTGTTATGTAAAAGAAAAAGAAGGAATCCCATCTTTTAAAGAAAGACATATATGCTGAAATATTTACAGATGAGATGATGATGTCTGGGATTTGCTTCAAAATAATTCACAGTAAAGAAGAAAATAAGCAATGTATGAGGAGGTACAGATGAAACAAAAATGACCATGAGCTGAAAGTTTTTGAACGTGGAGGATGGATATACACGGGAATTCATTATACTACTGTCTCTAATTTTATATATGCTAGAAGGATTCCATAAAACAAAAATACATTAAAGAAATCAGAGATGAAAACCACATTGGAAACAAAACAGAAGAGACAACTATGTAGACATAGTAAGAGACACAGATTTGAGGAAATCACACAAAATTTAAAGGAAAAGAACAAAGCAATACAGAGCAATGTAAGTAATAGAGAAAATAGCCAAGTTTCTAAAGAAAGGAACATATGGACAGAAAAACAGTAAAAATTAAAACAACACAACATTAACAGCATATGGATACTTAAGTAGAAAAGCAAATCCCACCAGAAAGAAAAAAAAAACCCAGAATGATCTCAGACTTCTGTGACACTCAATTCTAGAAATATAAAAATGACTACACAATTCTGAGGGAAAGAAAGTATAATAAAAAACTGTATACTCAGCCAAGTTAAAAGGTAAACGGTAGGCATTCTCAAGTGGCAAGAATTCAAGCTACAATACCCATAAGCCTTTCTTTTAAAAATAAAATCAAAATGGCTAGATGACAAAATAGCCATACCAAGAATGAACCAAAATTTAAAAATTCAGGAATGGAAAAACTGTGATAAAAGGACTGAAGGTAAATAAATATAAATACAGACCAATAACTGTAGGAATGTAAATGTTATAAAGCTTTACAAAAGAAAAATAAGAATACAAATGATGAAGTAGAAATGGGTTGAAATATAAAGTATTTTCATCATTTTTCAAAGGGGGAGTTCATACTGTATTCAAAGTTTAAACATGCAGTTAACAATGACAAACTCTAGTCATACCCTTTAAAATTCTAGGGATGTCTTTTATATTGGGCATGTAATATTTTAACAAAAACATTAATTTCTTTAAAATAAAATAAGTTAAAATTCTTTCATGATTAATTCTTGCCAATACAGGAGTTTAAATTCTAAGTAGGTCATAGACAAGGAAAAGAAAGACAGTTTCAGAGAACAATAAATATGAATATATATAAAGAGAGAGAATAGTACAGAAACTAGTTTAAATGTTTATTCTGATGTTCTCTGAAATTCTATAAAAAACAAAGTCAAACTTTAAAAGGTTAACCTTAGTGATGTCATCCTACCAATCATGGGCAGCCGACACAAAGAATACTTGGAATGAAAGAACATTCTACCAAAGGATTTTAAAGGATTGTATCACAATACTAAAACAGATGAGAGAGGCCCAAGATATGCTTTATTTCCATCCTTCCTTTATAAATCTATAATACCTTACAAATCTCTTCATCAATCCTTAATATATATATATATCTATATATATCTATATATATATATATATCTATATATATATATATCTACAGGACTGGCTAAGATTTGCTTTTTTAAAAAGTTATAAAATTTATAAACCTAAATCTATAAAAAGTAAACTGTATTGGGGGGGTGAAGAGTAAATTATTATAGTGAATTTTAGTAACTGACCATCAGCATTAGGTCTTTTAAAAATGCAGAAATTTACTCAGGTTAAAGTTATTTTGGTACCTCAAATCATTTGTGAATGAGACCAGAGGCATGCATAAATATGATACTTGAATTGTAGGTAACTCTGGGGCAAAGTCTAAAGGCAACACAGGCAAAGAAATATTAGCATAGTATAGTCCCATTACAAAAATAAGAGCTCCATTTAGAATTCCACTTAAGAATTATTATTTTTTAAATAAATTTATTTATTTTATTTATTTATTATTTTTGGCTGCGCTGGGTCTTCATTGCTGTGCGCGGGCTTTCTCTAGTTGCGGCAAGCGGGGGGGGGGGTTCTCTTTTTTGCGGTGCGCGGGCTTCTCGTTGCAGTGGCTTCTCTTGTTGAGGAGCACGGGCTCTAGGTGCGTGGGCTTCAGTAATTGTGGCGCACAGGCTCTAGAGCGCAGGCTCAGTAGTTCTGGCGCACAGGCTTAGTTGCTCTGCTGCATGTGGGATCTTCCTGGACCAGGGCTCATCCCCTTCATTGGCAGGCGGATTCTTAACCACTGTGCCACCAGGGAAGCCCCCACTTAAGAATTATTGCCAGAACTTCTCTGGTGGTCCAGTGGTTAAGACTCTGTGCTCCCAACGCAGGGGGCACAGGTTCAATCCCTGGTTGGGGAACTAAGATCCTGCATGCCGCACAACATGGCCAAAAAATAAATTAATTAAAAATAAAAATATTTTTTTAAAAAGAATTACTGCCAATGCGGGCAGCCCTCAAAGGGGTGGGGAGGCAGATTCTCAAGACTCTTATGTTTTGATAACCTCCATACCTTTTCCCAGACTCCCCAATTCCCTAACTCCCCTCTTCCCCACTCCTTGGAAAAAAGAGCTACAATTTGCAAAAAAAATGTCAATTTTTAAATTCTAACTGGAGAAGGGCAAGTGGTCATCTCCACTGTGCTTTCTTATCTACAGGCCCAAACTATAGCCTGAGTTTTAAGTGAACTGTTTTTCTCAGGTTACTGTTACCCCAGGAATATAATAAGCTGGACGGTCTGAAACTATTTACATCTAATCAGAACTTGATAAAAGGGTACTCCTCATGGTCTAGTTCAGTTTAAAAAAAAAGAGTTCTGCATCAGGGTTTTAGACGTAAAAAACGAAAATACAAAATTTCCTTCGCTAACTGACAATTTGTGTATGTCAATTCAACGTTCCAAAGTTGCGTGATTAATACCATATAATAGCAATAAAACTTCACCATACCCTTGTCTGTCACCACGTCAAACCTCCTCTCCTAGCTCTGACTTCTTAATAAAAAATGTTGCCAATGCTGTACTAGGACTTGAAAATTACTTCAACAAAAATTAGACATTAGGGAATTCCCTGGCGGTCCAGTGGTTAGGACAGTGTGCTCTCACTGCTGACGGCCCGGGTTCAGTCCTTAGTGGGATAACTGAGATCCCACAAGCCGTGCAGAGTGGCAAAAAAATTAAAATTAGACATTAAATGAAAAGAATACCTGAATAGGCACCCAAGAACATTACTTTTGGCCTAAGAGAGCTCAAAAAGTCATGTCTCTATAAAATTGTGTAAAATGACATAGTAGTAACTAAAACATAATATCATACATATAAAGATGCCTAATTAACTGCTGCATAAGAATTTTAGAACTGATATATTATCATCACTGTATTTCTTATTAAAGTTCTACCAGTTAAAAAAATTTTAAGAGGAATGAAATGGAAGTCAAACTAATGATGAAACTATTGTTTCTCCAAGTGTAGTCTACAAACAACCTGCATTAAACTCACTTATGGTGCTTATTAAAAAATGCATATCCTGGGCCCCGTCCTTAAAAATTCTGATTTATTGTATCTGGGTGATTTTTATGCACAGTTACATTTGAGAACTACTGGATTAGACCTTACTCCCCTCAAAGATCACATCAATTCCCTAAGGACTCCATCTTCTGTACATGTATATAATGTTAGATTCAAGAATTTATAGAATTGATACTGCATACTGACTTTAGAATATAATGCTGAAATCTTCTTTTAAACCTACACTTTTCAATTCAGCATTTTGGTGATGATAAAATGCTGACACCTATTTGAAATTTTAACTGATATGTCAGTTTTTCTATTAAGAATAAATGTTCTTACCATGCCATGATCAAATGTGAACACACCAACGTCACGTCCATGATGAATATGATTCCGTCTAATAATTGGGTTTCCATGATTTTTAACCCAAATCCCAGCTAAAGCATTATTGGAAATTTCATTATCTTCGTATATTCCCTACAACAATTGACCAGAAATAAACATTAGTAGAGCTAAAAAAAGAAAAAAGAAAAAACCCCACAGAATTAAAAAATACCTGTGCATGATCTGTTATATAAAGTCCTACATTTTCACAGTCACTGATGTTACAGTGCTTGATAGTGGGACATGCTCCTTGACCACTAACACATACTGCAGAGCCAACTGTAAGACAAATAATTTATTTAAAAACCTACTGGGCAACACAGTGACTCATTTTATAATAAAATGTAATGGGAACACTAACCTGTACATGTACTTCGGATGATACAGTGATCAATAATAGGGCTACAATTTACTGTAATCTCTAAGCAGTGATGTGCATTGTGGTGTTGAGCAGATTTGTCATCAGGGTTAAACTGAAAAGTAGAAATTTTGTTTGAAATAAACAACCACTGCCTTAATGATTTCCACATACATACTTAAAAATTAAAAAATGCCTTACCCTTATTGTCATATATCCAACATATGCATCCTCAGAACCTTCCATAAAAACGAAGGTTGAATCTCTAGTGTTTTCAATTATAACTTTGTCTGCTACTTTTCCAGGTGCTACGAAGAAAATATTTTAAAGCATATTACCTTTATCAGACAGATAAAATGGACATTTAAAAATTACTTTTTTTTTTTTTTTTTTTTTGCGGTACATGGGCCTCTCACTGTTGCGGCCTCTCCCGTTGCGGAGCACAGGCTCCGGACGCGCAGGCTCAGCGGCCATGGCTCACGGGCCCAGCCGCTCCGCGGCATGTGGGATCCTCCCGGACCGGGGCACGAACCCATGTGCCCTGCATCGGCAGGCGGATTCTTAACCACTGCGCCACCAGGGAAGCCCCTAAAAATTACTTTTTTAATCAGTAAAGATACTCTGCCATAAAACTAATAATTCAGTACTGCCCTTTTTACGGCTTTTAAATTGGGTACTTTTTTTGGAGAGGGAACTTTTAAAGAACATTAGTATTGAGTAGATAGGACTAATATTCATTTTATCAGATATATAACTATGTTTCATTGGCCTTCATACAGGCAGTCATACTTAACATGGACATTATCTGAGTACCATCATACACAAATCCATGTATAGTAATACTTCTAATAAGATTCAACTACAAATAGTATTTAATATCAAATGCAATGGCATATTAAAAAGTGGGTTTCTTGTGGAAACCAAATCACAACCAGCAGCACCAGAAAATGAGGCACAGGGAGAAGAAAGAAAGGGATGATGAGCAGGGAGAGAAAGAGAGCAACTTCTTTATTTAAACTTATTTCCAATACTGGCCTTGATTTGGAAAGTAATGGAAATCAGTAGGCAAAATTTTTCTATACTCTCTCCTACTCTTCTTTGAGGTGGAAATGGGGGAGGGAAGAAGAAAGAGCAGTAAATGCAAATTTCATTAACTACTAACAATTAACTAGCTATCTTAAAATGGTCTCGTACTACAGTATCCTTAAAAAAATCAGATATCCCATAAATCTTCAAATAACTAATCAGTGCTCAACAAATACTACATTTATTCTTAGAAACCTGACCATAAAAACAGCTTTGAAACAGTACAGAAAGTATTTTAAAAGTACATCTGTTTCATTAAAAATACAGCAATAAAAACATTATCCTCTGTATTTTCAAATAAAAGATAAAACTAACCAATATCTTTCTCTCCTTAATGAACAACTAAAGCAGCTGGACAAAGTACTGACATCAAGAAATATACACATCCCCCTAAAAAGAAATAGGTACATTTATAATTTCTGAACTCTAAAGTTTTCATTTCCATCATATAAAATATACATGATATTTCCTATTTTTTCCTACAATTAAGATATTATCAAGGTTCATCTGGATTTTAAGTAACTAGCATTTTAAAAACCCGTCATGTAAATGAAATATTAAAATTCTAATGACAATGCATTTACACGTACCTGCACCAATCATGGTGATTGGAGATTCAATATATATCCATTCATCAGTATATATTCCAGAATGAACAAAGATAAGTCCATCAAAATGAGCTTCTTGTACCCCACCAAGAGCATCTTCAATTGTATCGTAATACTAAAAAAAAAAAAAAAAAAAAAAAAAAAAAAAAAAAAAAAGTCAGTATACAACTGTAAGATCATCATTTTAAATATCAGAAAAAGACAAATCAAACATACCAACATATTTTCTCTTCCTTTGTATCTTGCAGGGTTACTGTAGAAATGTTCAGCAAATCCTGGCTTTACATGCGCACCTTTATACTAAAACATCAAAAAAAAACAAAAACAAAAAACCAAAAACAAATACTGACCACTAACATAAACACTACAGTCTAAATTAATTTAGTACTATATGAATTTTTCATTAATTATCAAAAACAATTATCAGTCCAACAAATTTTCTGTTGCATACTGCAATGTAAAATCTAGAACAGTTTATGACTCAGTAATATCCAGTAAATGGGACATGGTTTTTCAACCTCAGCACTACTGATATTTTGGAACAGATAATTCTTTGTTGTGAGTGCTATCCTGTGTAGGATGTTTAGTAGCATCCCTGGACTCTAACCACTAGGTATCAGTAGCAGTCTCTTCTCCAGCTGTGACAACCAAAAATGTCTCCAGACATTGCCAAACATCCCCTGTGGAGCAAAATCACCCCTAGCTGGGAACCATTCGTAAAGGACCATATGAAAATTAAGCTAAATGTGAAACTTTAAATAACTACTCAACAGTAATAATTTACATATAAGTTCAAACAGCTCCAGAGAAAGTATAACTGCTCTCAGGCTACTGATACTTACTGCAACTGTTTAAATGATTAATAAATATGTCAGTAGTGAAAAAAAGAATTGTTGACTTTTTTGTTGGCTGATAAATGTCCACTGACTTGAAACCTATTTTTTTTTTTTTGCAGTGCCATCAGTCTTCTGGGACCTTAGTTCCCTGACCAGGGACTGAACCCGGGCCCTCAGCAGTGAAAGTGTGGAGTCCTAACCACTGGACTGCCAGGGAATTCCCTTGAAACCTATTCTTGAGTTAAAATTTTTAAAAAGGAACTTTTATTTAAAATATGTAATATAAACCAGTGTTTTCCATTTATACTTCATACCAACTGCTGGAAACTCTCTTTCCAAGGATTTGGATGTTCATATTCTTCTGGATTAATCTGGTAGAATTTGCCAGGTTCAGGATGCATCATAGGGCGGGTATATTCAAATACTTCCATGTATAATCGTTTCCTGAAGGAGGAAAGGAATGAAAGATTTCTTCATAAAATGTCCTTTAAACAACTATAAAAATTATTTGAGGCCTCAAAAACTTCTAAGAATATGAAAAAGCAGAATTTTAAATGTAAAAATAAAATTTTTGTCTAAAACAATGTAACTGCATATAAAAAACAGTCACCCAAAAGAATAAGTGTCAATTCTTTAAAATCTGACTGTTTAGTCAGGGGAAAATAAAAGCTACCCTTACTGTAAAAGCCACATACAGTTTCAATTTAAAAGGATTATTTTAAATAATGATGAAAAATAATAATGACGCTTCATTTATGTCCTATCAAGAACCATCAAATTTTAGAAATGGAGTGATAATAACTATTATAACTTCTTGTACAAAGCAAGGTGTTTCTTCTTCTGCTCTCTGTTCTTTTTCCTTTCTAACACAAATATAATTTTTTCTTAAATTTAAGGTGTACCTTATTTTTAGCATCATGGAATACACATAATCTGTTGTAAAATACGGAAAAGTATAAAGAGATAAACAGTTTACTGTATTTCCTTCAGTCTTTTTCACTTATAACAGTTGTGACTGTAACACATAAAATTTTGTATTCTGCTTTTTAATTTTTATAACACAGCATATTTCGTTATTAAAAGCTGTAAAAATCACTGTTAATGACTATATCACAACCCTCTAAGTAGACATTACATTGTTTACTTTTAGTCCCATCCCTTATTGCTAGACTTTTCCATTATTTCTAATTTCCCCCCACTGTTAACTATGCTATTATGAAAAATTTGTAAATAGAGTAAACAAATTTTCAGAAGTGGAATTGCTGGGTCAAAGGGCATGCATTTTTTTTTTTTTTTTTGGCTGCACTGGGTCTTTCGTTGCTGTGTGCGAGCTTTCTCTAGTTGCAGTGAGTGGGGGCTACTCTTTGTTGCGGTGCACGGGCTTCTCATCGCAGTGGCTTCTCTTGCTGCAGAGCACTGGCTCTAGGCGCGTGGGCTCAGTAGTTGTGGATCGTGGGCTCTAGAGCACAGGCTCACTAGTTGTGGCACACGGGCTTAGCTGCTCCGCGGCATGTGGGATCTTCCTGGACCAGGGATCGAACCCGTGTCCTCTGAATTGGCAGGCGGATTCTTAACCACTGAGCCACTAGGGAAGTCCCAGGGTATGCCTATTTTATGGTTCAAAAATACAAATGTCCAAACTATTTTCCAAAAGTGATATACAAAATCTACAGTCTTACCTAACTATCAGATTTAATTAATTAGCTGTTTTAAATTAGACTTCGTACTGTTTCTAAAAAGCAATGGAATGAAAAACATTTCCCATAATCACTGTTGCTTTTAACTGACAAGTAGCAGAAAAAGTACTTCTTTTATTGTTTTAAAAACACTGCGGCGGGCTTTCCTGGTGGCGCAGTGGTTGAGAGTCTGCCTGCCGATGCAGGGGACATGGGTTCTTGCCCCGGTCCGGGAGGATCCCACATGCCACGGAGCGGCTAGGCCCGTGAGGCATGGCCGCTGAGCCTGCGCGTCCAGAGCCTGTGCTCCGCAACGGGAGAGGCCACAGCAGTGAGAGGACCACATTCCGCAAAAAAAAAACCCCAAAACAAAAAACACTGCCGGGCTTCCCTGGTGGTGCAGTGGTTAAGAATCCGCCTGCCAATGCAGGGGACATGGGTTCGAGCCCTGGTCCGGGAAGATCCCACATGCTGCGGAGCAACTAAACCCGTGTGCCACAACTACCAGGCCTGTGCTCTAGAGCCTGCGAGCCACAACTACTGAAGCCTGTGCACCTAGAGCCATGCTCTGCAACAAGAGAAGCCACCGCAATGAGAAGCCTGCACATCACAACGAAGAGCAGCCCCCGCTCACCGCAACTAGAGAAAGCCCGCATACAACAACGAAGACCCAACGCAGCCAAAATAAATAAATAAAGTAAATTTATAAAAAATATATTAAAAAAAAACAAAACAAAAAACACTGCCTGGACTGACAACCAACATCTGTGATAAACAGTTAACTTGGAATTTATAAGCATTCTAATTTTCTTCTGACTATTTAATTGTAACCATCAACTCACACTACAACTTTCCTACCATCTTCAGCATTTTGGGAAGCAAGTAATATATCTCAAGATAATAAGAAATAAATTTTCACTTACCACAAAATTGGATCATTAGCAAGCTCACTGAAGCGTTTACACACACAAGCTGCTCTACAAAGATCCTGTTCCAGCAAGTAAGAGAAGATTTTTAGAACCACTTCATCTGGCAGTTTCTCCTGAAGATACTGTTCAGCAGGTGCTGCTATAAAGAGATTAACAAACAGAATATAAACAATCTATCATGCTAGCAAAGACTTTCTCATTATTTAAAGAGCACAATTTTCATTTTGTCTAATGAACAGCTTTTATTTTTTGACGACAATCATCTTTTTACAAGCATTTGCTCTCATAGACGACACACACTTATTTTCTTTTATCTTGACAGTATTCTTTCTTTTAGCTAGCTAGTATGCACCATTTCAAAAACTGGTTACACTAAATATACAAAAAGGATTTTTATACAACAATTACAGTCAGAGATGGAGAAGGTGATGGTTCTCATGTTTATTCTGTAATAATCACTTTCTCAATCTCAAATGTACAAATAAACTACATTTAATTTGATTTTTATTTTTTGGTATCAAAAACTAAAAATTATTTGACCCTATTTCTTAGCTTCCCATAGGAAATACCTGATAGATCTTGTGATTTTCCAGAGACTCTGGCACGTTTTGCACGATGACCAAAAAAGTTTTCTGTATTTGAAGTTGAAGCACCCTTTAAAAACAAAATGAAAACTAGTTAAGCAAATATTTTTACCACAATCATTACTTCTAAAAAATGATTGACAGTCCCCTTTCTGTTTGTTTCCTAACAATTCCTTCATTACACACACAAAAAAAGCAGTTACATTGAATTTACCTCCATACTGCTCTTTGTAGGACACGCTGTTCTTTTTGGCAAAAGAGTTTTCCTACGAAGTTGGTATGGACTATTTTGTGCACCAGGACCCGATTCTTCTGCAACCATATCTGCAGGTACATCATCATCTGTTATAAACAAAAACAATATGAAAAATGATACCCATTTTTAAGAAAAAGCTCTATGGATTCAGTAACTTTTAAAAAACTTTATAAATTTTTTTGGGGGGAGATACAGTTTTTATACAAAATTCCAGCCAACTGGATAACCATCTGAGAAGTGCTGGATTTCTACTTCATTTCTTACTTCAAAATAAATTCCACAATAGACCATATGCTTACATACAATATAAATAAATAAAAATCACTAGAAGAAAACAAAATTATTTTTTATAAAGTGGAGAAGGTCTTTCAAGGTATGACACAAAATTGGAAGGCATTTAAAAAAAAACGTGAGGAGGATGTTCACTTGATGAGTGAGTACAAGTGAGTACTGCATGGTTAGAGTCCAAGTGGGGTGAGAAAAGTGTCAAAAGAGAGGGATAGTTCAGTATAGGGTATCAGATACCAAATAGGATAAAAAGGGCATCCATGCAGAGAGTGGTCTGGCATACAGTGTTGGAGCTCAAGAGGGGTTAAGATTAAGAAGCAAGTCCATGTGGGGGAAGGTGGCCTGGAATGGAGAGTCAGAGCCAGAGAAGGGAGAGAAGGGCATTGCACAGGAGAGGGGATGGTGGAACCGGAAGCTTGGTAACAAACAACAGAGGGACTGATCAAATGGAAGCCAGGCTTCTGAAAGAGAAGAGAGTTAAAATATAAAAAAAGAGAAAGCTAGAGTAAATCTTACAGTGTTAGATTGGAATTATCAATGTGAACTCATTGTTTTTAAAAGATAGATAGATATAGAAATAGGTATAGATACAGATGTTTGGAAATGTGTGGATTATACACATGTATATTCCCTAGCTCTGTTCACTGACAAAGCCTGGAAGCAATGCCACTCCAACAGCAATGAGCATGACTAGCATTTGGATCTTTGCTTCTGAATACGTCTCTATAAAAGGAGTAAGGGCTCCTTGGAGAAATGGCTGATTCTAGGTTGAGGGAAATACAGAATGAGCCTGGAGTATCTTGTGGCAGAAACAAGAAAGTGCTCAGTAATGAGGACATGTCAAAAGAACACTGAAGTCAGCCTGAATGGCCACCAGTAGCAAAATTATGCTGAAGTAACAAAACTCATGATAGTAAAGGGATTATAACCCACTGAATGGACAACAACCCATAAATTCATTCTACTATAAATAAATGAAAAAATGGAAAGTTTGATAAGGAGATGTTTAAAATACCTCCCCCACAAAATACTGATTAAGTAGAAAGGGAAAAACCATTACTCTACAGTAGAGATGCCAATCAGATGCTGCCTTAATTAAGGGATCAAAGTGAACATCATCATTCATAGGACAATAAAAATCCTGCTTGGAAAATGAAAACCATAAACATAGTCAAAAGAAGCAACACAATTAGGAAAAAATATTTGCAACACGTCATGAAAGGGTAATTTCCTTATTATATCTGAGTGCTACAAATCAATATGGAAAAGGCTAACAATTCAACAGAAAATTGGACCAAGGACACAAACAGACAATTCATAATTTAGGAAATACAAATGAAATACTAATAAAAACTATAATGAGATTTTTTTTTTTATCAAAGCAGATTATCAAAGATCAAAAAGTCTGATCACAGGACTTCCCTGGTGACGCAGTGGTTAATGCCTGCCAATGCAGGGGACGTGGGTTCGACCCCTGGTCCGGAAAGATCCCACGTGCCTTGGAGCAACTAAGCCCGTGCGCCACAACTACTGAGCCTGCATGCCACAACTACTGAAGCCCGCGCACCTAGAGCCCATGCTCCCACAACAAGAGAAGCCACTGTAATGAGAAGCCTGCGCACCGTAACGAAGAGCAGCCCCCACTCGCCGCAACTAGAGAAAGCCTGCATGTAGCAACAAAGACCCAATGCAGCCAAAAATAAAGAAATAAATTTATATACATAAAAAAGTTTGATCACATACTAGTATTATATATCAAAGGATAGTATGAGGCAAAAAATGTTCTTAATTGCTTTAAGGAGAGCAACTTGACAATAGCTATTATTACTTAACAATTCCACTTCTGGGAATTGATTCTGCAGCTATATTCACACACATGGGCAAAGTAGTAAGTACCAGGATATTCACTGCAGTACTGTTTATAATACTGCTGGGTAACAATCAAAATGTTCATCAGTAAGTGTTTGTTAAAAAAACTATGGTATAGCTATACTATCCATGTGGCCATTACAAAATATAAAGCAGTTCTATACAGAACAGATAAGGAACTATTTCCAATATACAGGAACTATAAAACCCAAAATATACACAACAATGTGTTTAGCATATGTGTGTGTTTCAAGGCAATACATATACATATGCTTATACATGCATATATTTACTAAAATATAAACTCCATGATGGAAGAGAGCCAACTTGAAGAAGCTCCCACTAGCCAAAGATGGGACAATTTGAGCATCAGTAAGAATAACTGAAAAGAACCAAAAGAAATATATTTAAATCTGTGAGTTTATGACACTTAAAAAAAAGGGGGAAAAAGGTTACTTTGAAAGATGCTAGTGCAAAGCAACTCATAATTTTGAAAACTGCTATACAACAGGAAATAACAAAACACTTACTCTTCCTCTCTTATATAAACTAAACTACCAGGTAACCAAGTATTAGATGAGGGGAAGCTTCTTTACAGAAACATTCCAGCAATAAATGAAGAAGAAATAATAAAATTAGAAAAAATAAAAATCTGCAATCTCTAAAGAGTTAATGGATTTAACCACTGAGTATCAATAGTTCTAATATCACAAAAAGAAAAACCACCAGATATTATGTATCTCCTGATGAAAGAACACACCACCACCTACAAAATTTTGCCAAAACCATCAAATCTCAAATTGATCAAACCTGTTAAAAATTCTAAAAGATTAAACTATACCAGTTTCTTCGACAAATTATGTGGGAAAAAATGGGGGAAAAATAAGCAAAACTAAAGCATACTGTTTAAAAATGTAAATTACAGTATTAAAATTACAAAGAAAAAAGCCAGAAAATGATTATCATAAAAATGCTTTTTGTGGGGAAGGAATGGGGCACATAAAAGGCTTCTGCAGTGGCTGGTAAAGTTCTACTTCTTGATCTATTGGTATTACAATACTAACCTTAACAATAATTCAATAAACTATATATTTGTTTTATGTGAGCTTCTATCTGGCTATATTTTCTGATAATAAAGGTGTTTTTAAAAGATGGGGGGTTTTAACAGTGTATTTAAAAACAGAGGTTTTATCCCAACCACAGGCCTTGGACAGATAAACTTTTAAAAATCAATCAATCGATAAATCAATTTTTGGGCCACACCCTGCAGCATGCCGGATCTCAGTTCCCCAACCAGGGATAGAACCCACGTCCCCTGCAGTGGAAGCTCGGAGTCTTAACCACTGGACTGCCAGGGAAGTCCTAGGCAGATAAACATTTTTACACCTAAATATTCTCACTAGTAAACATGGTAACACTATCTTATAATTCACTGGGATGCTGAAAGTGTTTAAATAGAATAACATGTGCAAAACACTCAGCAGTATGCCTAGCTCACACTGTGTTCAATAAATGTTTTAGCTATTATTATTCCATTTAAATATTATTCAAATGAAACCTGGAAAACCTAGTAAGTTTTCTATGTACTATGCTGTAGTCAGAAAATATAGCCAGTGTTAAATGCTTGGGTATTTGTGAGTCATCCCACTGTAGTTTAATATGTGGTTAACTTCTACGTTTCATGTGTGATTGAAAGGAACATCTACATTCTATTTTTTGAGAGTAAAGTTTAAACACATCTAAAATATCAAGTTTGTTAACTGTATTGATCAAATATTCTATGCCTTTACTTTTGTTGGAGGGTGGTGGTAGCAGTGGTCTGATTTATCTGTCGGCTTCTGAAGGAAATGTGCTAAAATTTCCCACTACCTGTAGGTAGTCCATTTTTAGTATGTAAAATTTTGCTTTATATACTTTGACATAATATTACTTGGACATAAAGGTTCAAGATTATTTCTTCCTAGTGAATTATTCCTTTCCATCAATATGCAAAGGCTCTCTTTATCCTTAATAATACTTTTGCCTTTAAAATCTGTTTTTGCCTGATAATATTTTTCTAAGAGCTTTTTGCTTTGTTTTGTATCAGCCTAGCATTTTGCCAATCCTGTATTTTCAACTTTTTACTTTTGGGTCATTATATTTTAGATTTAGTTCTTCTTAACCATTTATTGCTATATTTCTTTCCTTTTCAGCCAAGCAAGAATATCTAATATGCTATTTAATCTATCTAAAGCCAAATTCCAAGATTATATTTTTAATTTCTGAATGTGATTTGATTTTTTCGAGTCTGTTTCTTTTTCATATTGGCCTGTTACTTCATCATGCTTCCTTTCCTTTTTTTATCCTTTTAATCATTTCATACACACTTATTTTATATTCTCATTTAGATTGTTCTATCATTGGTCACTTCAAAAAAATCTATGTACAATTAGGAAAGCTCTTTCAGGTTCTAGGCTGCATGCCTGGGTCTCAGAGCTAGCTCTATTTTGAAAAGGCCCAATCTCCATTCTCCACTAAAATTCCACCCCAGACTTCTTAGAACATATATCCAGGACCAAAAGGGGCCTGTACTATTTTATACAGCAGCACCAGTTCCCACTTAAGGTATTGATTTGATTTCTTTCATACCTGGCACCTGGGAATTTCCTCCTCTTCTTTTCTTCCTCAGAGTTTAGCTATGCATTTACACTTTTGCATTACATTTCTATATGTTTGCAGTATGTATGCACGTGCGGGTGATACTTCTATCATCTTGGTTTATCGTGCAGCTAGTAGTCAGTCAGTTTCTACAACACTCAAAAGGACATGCTCAAACTTTTCATCCTATACAGCCCTCTCTCTAATCCCACTCCTGTTTAAAATCTATAGATCTTACTATTACAGATACCCACCCAGACACCACCATCTTTCCTTTTCACCACCTTTTCCTTTTCACCATCAACACAGCAAATATTAAGGACTGAAAAGTAAGGAATGCACAGGTAATAACAGGAAAGAGAAGGTGCTTGTTAATTCAGGTGCAAGCTGAAGTTCACACCAAATAAATACATGAAGCTACATGATTTGAATCATGTAATGCCACAGTAACCTCAACTTCTTATTCAGAACACTGTCCTGTTCTAAAGCACTCAAAGCTCAGTTCTAAAGTAACTGTATTAAACTCTTACTTGTGCTGAGATAAAGAATCTGTGCTAAATTCTATACAGCTCTCATAATAAATTACCACTGACTAAATATACTAAATATACTGACTAAAAATACCACTGTATTTTTACAAAGGGGTCATACTGAAAAGATCAGTTAGCTACCATTTTAAATACGAAGCAAAAGGAGAAAGCTTAGAAGAAACAAAAACCCAAAACACACACCAAAAAAACCCAATCTCTAGTCACTAGTGTTCTCTTCATCTTTTGAACTCCTATAGTACTGTATATACACCATATATTCTTTACCTCATCACACCTGCCTTATCTGTTTTTTACTTTTTTGGCATACATCGTTATTTTCCTAACAAAATTTAAGCTCTGAGGGCAAGGTCCCTATTTTATATTTTTCCTCCATGTTCAGCTTAGTGCCCAATAACAGCTGAATAGATGTTGATTCTTATCCATCAAGAACTCTTTAATTTTACTCAATTCAAGGAGTTTTTCCCAGAAACCACCACTAGTGGTAGACTAAGATGACCTTACATACTACTTTACAGAAAATAAAAAGCCAGACAGGAACTGCTCACTTCTTCCTACCTCCAACTCTGAAAACTCATTTACATGCATATCCATTATTTTTTGTTCCCTCCTGAAATTATGATAGATTTGGCACATATGAAGCAAACAAAAAAATGTTAAATAAATTATACAGTAACTACAGTAAAGATCTACAATAGCTGCCAAACTGTGTCCAATCGGGAACCAAGAAATCATGAAGGACTGGTTATGGTACTGTTCTAACAACAAAGTCTAAAAACAAGACCTCAAAATAATATTTTGTTAAAAAATTTTTAACTTTATATAGCCTTTACTTTTACATCTAACGTTGGAATACCAGTATTCAAATGTCAAATTGTAATCTAAGACTAATAAAAAATAACTCTCAATACCAAAAATGTTCAATTTCAACCATAACTTACAGAAAATGTAGTTTCCATTAGAAAAACAATTAGAAAAAACGTTCTTGACCAGAGATGCCCAATAGAAACAGCATGTGATCCAATTTTCTAGTAGTTATATTAAAAAAAAGTGAAATTAATTTTAATATAAATTTAACCCACTTATCTAAAATTTATTATCTCAACATGTAATCAATATAAAATTATGAGATATTTTACATTCTCTTTCTTCATACTAAAGCCCTGTATTTTTAATACTTACAGTATGCCTCAAATTCAGATAAGCCATATTTCAAGTGCTCAATAGCCCCATGTGGCTAGTGGCTACCCTAATTGGATAGTACACACACATACATACACAGTTTTATTAAATTCTTATCAGTTCTCTTAAAGGATAAATAGTATCATGCAGTTTAAAGGGATGCTATACCCACATATACATAAATGTCAAAATTTATTTTATAATTTTTAGATTTTACTGCAAATCCTATATAAATATACTAGAGTCTTCACTATCAATAGGAACCACAGGGATAAATAAAGGCTTCTGGAGGATAAGCATGCTTATTTAACTAAAAAATAATCTTTGAAATCTTTGATATTAAATAGCACTGAAAATTTATATTAAGATGCACTTCAACAAAAGAAGAGACTTAAGTCGTCTATACACCTTAAGCAGAATACCTTAATTTTTACATACCTTTTTAACTATCTCAAAGAGGTACAAAAAATTATACTATTGATTGGCTGGGGTTTAAAGTCTAAACACTTTAGGTTTAAAGACTAACCTAAAGATAAAGGGTAGTTTATGGAATTTAATGTCCAGAAGTTTTTTCCCCCACAAATACTATATGAGTTCCACGTTACTTACCCATAGCCACAGATCAGATTGGAAACTTAGGCAAATCTGTGCTAGTAACTGTGTGTTTAGAAACAGCTCCCAGTCTCACAGTGTAAAGAACCACACTTGACAACTGTTTCTAACACAGTTGGGAACTACCACAGCTTTTTTCCAACTACTAAAAAAAATCCATGAATAAACTGAAATCAGGACAAAAATTTATCTTAAATGCATTTTTATTTAAATATTTTACTTAAAACTTAAATATTTTACTTTAAAAACTTACATATTTTAAGGGAGGGAGCCCAGAAGTAAAGCTATTATAAAAAACTGCTTTTTAAAAGTCTAACTTGCGATAATCAGATATTTATAATTGTATTTTATATACAGTTACAAACTCTAAAAAATTTAACTATTCAGGATACTGTTCTATACTTCCATTAACATATTCAGTTATTATTTATACACATACATACACACACACACACACACACACAATTCTGAATTTTCACCACAACATGAACTATAGGGATTATCTAAGACTGGTCAGAGAAAATATATTTGACCACTAAATAATAGTCTTTAGAAGCCACATCTTTGATATTATCAAGAACTACTGAAAACTCAAACAAGGCTTCATTTCAACAGAAGAAATTTAGACCACTCTTCATTCCAAGCTGACATAAAGTATGTTCAACAAATATTTGCTGAACGAGTGAAGAATAAATGAATGGGACTTCCCTGGTGGCACAGTGGTTAAGAATCTGGCTGCCAATGCAGGGAACACGGGTTCAATCCCCGATCTGGGAAGATCCACATGCCACAGAGCAACTAAGCAACTGAGCCCACACGCCGCAACTACTGAAGCCCGTGCTCTGCAACAGAGTAGCCCCCGTTTGCCACAAGTAGAGAAAGCCTGCATGCAACGGAGACCCAACGCAGCCAAAAAAAAAAAAAAAAAAAAGAATAAATGAATGAATGTGCCATGCACTATGTGAGGTACTGGTAAGACAGAGCAACCAAACAGAATATTGTACTTACCCTCCAAGAGCTTAGATGAGACATAAATAACTAAGCAGGCAATAATAATACAGTATGTCATATGCTGTAAAAAGGATAAGCAGAAGGTACTATGGGAACACACAAGAATACCTAATCCAATCTTAGGGTATGTTAGGGTATGATGCTGGGGTATTAGTGAAGGCTTCTTGAAGAAGGTCCAAGGTGAGATGATAACTACTGGGAGTTAGTTAAGTAGAAGGAATAGTGAAGACCTGAAGGTGCTCACCTCCAGAAGTCTCAAAGAACTGCACGTTGGTCCATACAGCTGTATCACATAGCAGGGTCCAGATTACGAAGGGTGTTACAAACACTTTAAATAATTTAGATTTCATCTTGAAGGCCAAGGATAGCCACTAAAGGGCTTTAAATGTAGAACAGTGACATGTTCTGATTTGTGTTTTAGGGAGATTACCTGAACAATGTATAGATAACTGGATGGCACTGGTGGCAAGAGGCCAATTAGGAAACTATGGAGTAATACAATGGAGAGATGAACATAGCTTGAACTATGGTAATAAAAATGAAAGAACTGAATAGATCTGTGATATATTCACAAGGTAAATTCGTAAAACTTGGTGACTGAATGGATATGGGAGGGGTGGAGGAGAGGATGGTGCCAAGAATAATATTGATTTGGGCAATCCAATGGATGGTGGTGCCAGGTACTAATAAGGAAGGAACCTTTGTAGGTTAAGACAAGGATGTGGAGGGAAAAAAAAAAGGTTTGGATTTTTCTTTTTAATGAGAAAGTTTTTTGTTTTGTTTTGTTTTGCTGCGTTGGGTCTTTGTTGTTGCACGCAGGCTTTCTCTAGTTGTGGCGAGCAGGGGTTATTCTTCGTTCCGGTGTGTGGGTTTCTCTTTGCAGCGGCTTCTCTTGTTGCAGAGCAGGGGCTCTAGGTGTGTGGGCTTCAGTCGTTGCAGCACGTGGGCTCAGCAGTTGTGGCTCACGGGCTCTAGAGCGCAGGCTCAGTAGCTGTGGCACATGGGCTTAGCTGTTCTGCAGCATGTGGGATCTTCCCAGACCAGGGCTCGAATCCATGTCCCCTTCATTGGCAGGCGGATTCTTAACCACTGTGCCACCAGGGAAGTCTCCAGGTTTGGACTTTGAGTTTTGAGGAAACTGTGGGACATTCACGTGGAGACTCTCAACAAAACTAAATATATTGATTTCAGGCTCTAGTGAGTGATTTGGGTTGGAGATAAAAAATTAGAGAATTCTGCCACTCTGAAAATATACTCTGGTAGGAGTGAAGATTCAGAAAGTGTAGATTAGCTGTCGTTATTTATATATGGTACAATACTGGTGTTTCATGGCAGATGTGTCATCCAAGTCTTGAGAATTAGCCATATGATGTAATTGGACAGTTAGCAATGTCAAAATTATCATTACTGTATATATAAAAATGTACCTAAATTGACAAGAATTCATACTCTAGCTTGATAAAAAATAAAAGAAAATCAACTGACAACTACTAATTCAAGGATTAATATCCTTTGGGAGTAGCTTAGCTTCATTTTCATTCTTTCCTGTTACATATCACATTTTGTTCTCCTAAGACATTTTCTCCCACTGCTTTCAGGGAAAGGAGTATTGAATAGCCTCCCCCCCAAATGGAACATTTTAAAACTCTTTCTTCTATTCTCGTATCTTACCTCCAGTTTTGCATTTTCAGTATTTCCTAAAGTGACAAAATTCATAAAATACAATCATTCTTTTCTATTTTTTCAAACAAGAAAAACTATTTTAAAGTAACTTTCATAAATTTTAAGTATTTTTAAAGTTCAATTGGAAAACAACGTAATTCAAAAGTATTACATCCAAAGTAGAAGCTGATATGACAAGAATATCAAGTGCATCATTAATTCAAGACCAGAATGACCATGGTCCCAAATCAATAATTAAGACAAACCTAATTCTAAGGCGAACATAAGATTCATATAAGTCATTAATTAAAAGCTATTAATTTTCATCTATTTGTTAGTCACTATGAATATAAAAATCTGCCATTGAGGGACTTGATCTAGTAGGGAAGCTAGACATGTAAACAAATAACTGAAGCAATATAGTAAGTGCCATACTAAAAGCACACGAGGTGTTAGTATAGTATAAAATAGGACACACAAATCACCATATACACACAGCTTAAAAGGAAACAATTTAGCCTGTCCCTAGTTTTATTTACACATGAAATTTAGACAATTTTAGAAATGCCTTGTATTAGTTTAGTTTTATAGAAAAGGAGTAGTGAAAGCCAGGAGAGTAAAGTATGAAGGTCAAAATGAGAATAAGGCTGTTATATTCTTACAAGCATTAAATGCTTAACCTTTGTTGTAAATTCACACAACTACTTAAATGAAAGAAGGAAAATGGACTGAGAGACTAAGCATCATCAGTTCTCTTTCTTTCACAGTTCCATAGTTAGACCACAATTCTGAGACTGCATGATTTCTAGCAATATTTTACAGATCAAAAGATCAGATGACAGGAAAGATATTATTAGTGGTCATCTGAGGCCCACTAAGTTTCAGTGAAATGCTGAAGGTTAGAAAGCTAGTAAGTGGTAGCAAAATAATTTTTAGCTCAGTGGACTTCAAGTACAATGTTTTTACTTGTTTTCACAAAATGTAACTTGGATGTCTCAAAAAAGCTTATTATATAATCAATACAGATGATGATGATAATGATAGTAAATGGAATAATAATAGTACTATTACAAACTAGTGTACCCAACACTGAAAACTTCCATGTGTAGGCACTATTATTTCAAGTGTTTTCTATATGAATTAACTCACTGAATCCTTATATCAACTCTTTGAGGAACATATTATTATTCCTATTTTACAGATGAGAAAACTAGGCACAGAGAGGTTAAACATCTTGCCCAAGGCCACAGAATATTAAGAAGCAGAGGCAGAATGTGAACTCAGTCTAGCTCCAGAGGCCCATGTTCTTTACCACTGTGCTATCTAAATACACATTAGTCATGCGAAATACTATTGGATATACTTATCACTAGGAGTATATTAGCATATAAAAGAATACCATGAAATGGAACATATACTTTTGGAAATGTTAAAGAATTTTAAAATATGAAATCATAATTTTTCATGTCTTGTTTTATTCTAAGTGTTAATGAGTTAACACTTTATATAAAAATACAACAGGGGCTTCCCTGGTGGAGCAGTGGTTGAGAGTCCGCCTGCCGATGCAGGGGACACGGGTTCGTGCCCCGGTCCGGGAGGATCCCACATGCCGCGGAGCGGCTGGGCCCGTGAGCCATGGCCGCTGAGCCTGCGCGTCCGGAGCCTGTGCTCCGCAACAGGAAAGGCCACAACAGTGAGAGGCCTGCGTACCGCAAAAAAAATAAATAAATAAAAATAAAAATAAAAATAAAAATACCACAACATATACATCAGACCCTTTATTTTCATAATGAGTATCTCCTTAGATCTTTTTGTATTGTAAATATCAATAACATTTTGATATTTTATTTTACATATTTGACGGCATAGCACAATGTCTACGAATACAGGCTCTGGAAAGATTGTTTAGCTCTTTGTTAGAATACTGGCTTAGTGGTTGTGCAATCTTGGACAAGTTCCTTAACCTGTTTGATTTTCAGTGCATCTATAAAATGGAGATAATGGTGCATACCTCATAAAAGTTTTGTGAGGATTAATACTTAACACAGTCCCTGGCAGAGATAACATTCCAATGTTAGCTATTATGATAATTGAGATGGGATGCTGAAAGTTAGCAAAATGCACTCAAAGTATATTTCAAATTCTAGCTAGAGGCCTTTATTATATTATCCAATTCAATCTTCAAAAAAACCTTTACAATGTAGAAATAATGATTCTTATCACAAAATATTTCTCACGATGAGTGATTAGAATAGTTCTCGACTAGCAGAAAACACAATGTGAAATCCACAAATGCCAAGGCTGACCACTGATAAAAATGAATACTGATCATTTCATTTTAGGAGGCTCTAATATTATTCCAACGATCCTGCCACAAATTTAAAGTATGTGTCACAATTTGTTCCCTAATTATAAAAATGTTCACAATTGCCAAGATATGGAAGCAACCTAAGTGTCTGACAGATAAATGGATAAAGAAGATATCGTGTGTACACACACACAATGGACTACTACTCAGCCATAAAAAAGAATGAAATCTTGCCATTTGTAACAACATGGATGGACTTGGAGGGTATTATGCTAAGTGAAATGAGTCAGACAGAGGAAGAAAAATACTGTATGATATCACTTATATGTGGAATCTAAAAAATAAAACAAACTAGTGAATATAATAAAAAAGAAACAGACTTAGATACAGAGAAGTAATGGATACCAGTGGGGAGAGGGAAGGGGGGAGGGGCAAGATAACGGTGAGGGTTTAAGAGGTATAAACTACTATGTATAAAATAAGCTACAGGATATACAGTACAACATAGGGAATATAGCCAATATTTTATAATAATTATAAAAGGAATATAACCTTTAAAAATTGTGAATCACTATGTTGTACACCTGAAACTTATGTAACATTGTACATCAACTATATCCTAATTTTTAAAAAGTTCACTTAGAAAATGTGAATAAAGAAAAACACAAAAGGAAAAAGTTACTAAAATCTCATTACCCAGAGTTTATTACCATTAATATTTTAGAATATTCAAGTTATTTTTCTCTATACAATTACATAACTGAAACACTGTATGCACTGTTTGTATTTTGCTTTTTTACTTTCATTATATCATGAGCATATATCATTAACTTATAGTTCATGATACAGGTCACAAAATTTCTTTATGAAATTTCTTTCTTTCCAAAATTTCTTTCTTTCCGAAATTTCTTTCTTTCCAACGGCTACAGAATAAAAATGTTCCAGAATTTATGTAATCAGCCCCTTGTTAAATTTATTTAACCAGTCCCCTCTTATTTAAAGTTTCCTTTTTTTTTCTTGGTCATATTTGTGAATTGCTTTAATCATGACAACAATTTACCCTTTCAGGACAGATGATTTTTGACAAAGCTTTATGTCATTCAGAGTGAAACAAGATGACTTACCAAGCTAGGAAGTAATAATAGTTATTAGTTAAATAATAAATAACTAAACTTTTATTAAAGTACCTATTATGAAGCAGGTACGTCAACAAACATTATTTCATCATTACTACTATCTTATAAGGTTGATACTATTATTCCCATTTTAGAAATGTGGAAACTGAGGTTTAGAGAGAGTAACTTTCTAGAAGTCAAAAAGTCAGTAAGTGTTAGGGCTGGGATTTGATTCAGGAACCCAGTCTTAACTTCTGTTCCATACTACCTTCCTAACAACAAGAACAAAATCAATAATACAACCAACAATACCAGCCCAATAACAACAAAGTGCAGCTAACATTTTATCAATATGCCAGGCACTGTGATCACTGTTTTACATACATTATTCTCCATATTCCTATAAAGGAGACCTACTGATTATGAGTCCAACTTGTCTATTTTGTTCTCAGAATATGTTTGCATACCCAGTTGGCCCTGGAACACATGGAGTTAGGGGCACTGATCCTCCTTGCAAGGTTGAAAATCCACCTATAACTTACAGTCAGCCCTCCACATTGGCAGTTCCTGATCTGTGGATTCAACCAACCACAAATCGTGTAGTACTGTAGTATTTACTATTTAAGAAAAACCACGTATAAATGGACACATGCAGTTCAAACCTGTTTAAGGGTCAACTGTATGTTTTTATCTTCATGCCTGTATTCACGTGGTCTTCTTGCTTACAATATCCATCTCTTTTGTTTCTACTTACATAAGGTTATAGCTCAGTGTTCTGTCAAGTCCCTTATTCTCTATAAAGCCTTTCCAACTTTCCCATCTCGGACTGCTTTCTGATTGCAACTCATAAAAAGTCAATCAAGTATAGAGTATTAGAAAGAAAACTCTACCTAGTTGTATGAGTTTGGACAAGGCAATTAACCTCTCTCTATATACCTCAATTCTTTGCCTGAAAAATGAAAAGGGATGGACTAGACCAGCAGTCCTCAAACTTCAGCATCAGAATCATGTGGTGGTCTTGTTAAAACACCTTGTTGAGCTGTACCCCCAGTGTTTCTGAATCAGACAGAGGGGAGGGGGATTTAGAATTTACATTGCTAACAATTTCCCAGGGATGCTACTGCTGGGAAAGGGATGACACTTTGAGAACTACTGGGACCAAACAAAGAAAAGTCCTTGAATGCCAAGGTAAAGGGTTCGGTCTTTATTCTGTTAAGAAAACATGGAAAATTTTAAATTAGTATTGTAGCATTTATAAAAACTTTTGTTAAGAGGTGGCTAAAGCAGCAATAGGGCACAATAAAAAGACTCCTTCAATAATGGCAACAAATCAGAAAGCCCCGGATTAGGGTGGGGGTAGTAAGAATAGGAAAAAAAAAACCCAAAAAAGCCTCAAAACATATGGCTCAGTCGCTCTTCCCTGCTAACTTTTTTGCCATTATCCACTGGAAAGCTACATGTATACATACTACTATTATCTATAAAACACAACATGAAATCAGGAATCACTTTCTGGCATAGCAAAGTCACTATAATGTAATTGTTAGGGATCTAATGTTCAAGTTACTTTCTAAGTATATTTCAATTCCAAACTTAAAAAAATAAAAACCTAGGGGAAAATGACAGTATAGGTAGACTCATTTTATCTCCAAGACTCCTTAACATTATTAGTAGGGAAATAAAAAGATATAAACCCTTACAACAAAGAGAACAGGATAAAGCCATCAATACATGAGATTTCAATGGATTTCTAGAAGACACAAAAATAAAGGAATGTTGACTAGTGAAGCAAAGTAGAGGAAGTTACTGCCTAGTAAAGCATGTTATAGGCTACAAGGAGGGAACTGTCAGGTTCTCTCAAAACCTCAGAGAAGCTCTGAACTCTGAAAATGCAAGTACAAAACAAAGGACAACAGTGATATGTGGATCTGAAAAACAATGGCATTCACTGCAGATCAGTAAAAGTAAGTCAAAGTCTCATCAAACTACCAAATAAGAGTGAAGGTAGAATAAAGAAATTTCCAGACATGCAGAGACTTACAAAGTTTTTCTCCTGTACAGGAACTTACGTGAGGACATATTTCAACTGAAGCAGGGAGTAAACCCAGAAAGGGGAAGACCTGGGATGCAGTAATTAATGAGGTCATCACAGAAAAGCAGCAAAGGGAAGATAGTCTAAGGTAAAGGGTGTGAAGGAGGCCCAAAGAAACTAAGTATAGATTGGACCAGGGCTCCAAAGAGCTATAGGAATGAAATTTCCTGGAAAAGGGGGAAATTAATAGGTTAGATAGTAGGGAGCTTAGAAAAAATTGAGGACGTGATAAAGGCAATAGGTGAAATACAAAAAAGAATCCATCAGAACAGTTAGGCATGATTTCTTTTGAGTGGCCTAAGAATATATCAGGTAGTAGAGAAAGAAACAGAATCTAGCATATGCTTGGCTCGACAGAGAAAATATCCCCGTAACTATAATAAGATGAACACTTATTATTTTTCAACTTCTAGAATCAACCTACATATAAATCAATAATATTCAATTCACAACATGATAAATGTTATCAACCTTGATAATGAAAATGTAGAGCCATTAATATTCTCATCTTACAAAGGAGAGAGTCTACAGATACTGTCCATAGTTAAGGAAAAATAAAATTAAACTTTAAGTATGTTGTTTAAAGTTATATTGGGGGGCTTCCCTGGTGGTGCAGTGGTTGAGAGTCCGCCTGCTGATGCAGGGGACACGGGTTCGTGCCCCGGTCCGGGAAGATCCCACATGCCGCGAAGCGGCTAGGCCCATGAGCCATGGCCACTGAGCCTGCGCGTCCGGAGCCTGTGCTCCACAATGGGAGAGGCCACAACAGTGAGAGGCCTGCGTACCGTAAAGTTATATTGGGATGAGGTGGGTGGAGGGAATGCTGTAAGTAAACCATCATAGCAGAAATCAACAAGCAATGTTTAGATTTGGTAGAGACAAAGCAGGATAAGCTTTGAGCAGCCAAAATAAACCTCATGTTATTTATGCACAGAAATTCATCCAATTACTCAAAGTTCACTGCTCAGGATCCATCTCTTTTTACTCTGCACACAATTCTCTTAATTAAGGCATCAGATTTCCAAGTCTTCATACCTAATTGTGCAGGCAGAACTGTTATTTAAAGACTACAAAATCAGTATATAAATTGTCCCAGTCAACAAAGAACATGCCATTTGTTTGGAGAGACAAGACATACATGGCAATTAATGAGCAAAACAGTGCGCGTGCGCGTCTCGCTGTACCAGAGCACCACCATATCACATGAGACAATCGGAGACTATGAATATAAAATAAGATATTATCTCTGGGGAATTCCCTGGCAGTTCAGTGGTTAGGACTCTGTGCTTCCACTGCAGGGGTCCAGGGTTCAAGCCCTGGTTGGAGAACTAAGATCCTGCAAGCTGCGTGGCGGGGAAAAAAAAATGTTACCTCTGTAGAGCAAATAATTTACATAAAAGAAAAGCAATAAAAATAAAAATAAATGTAGTTCAAAATCATAGGGGAAGATTTCACAGAATGAACAGAGGTTAGGCTTGAGGATAAGATACGGGCAGGCAATGAAACATAAAAAACAAGGTGTTCAGAAAGGAAAAGGGATACTAAAAACACAAGCAAAGATAGGAGTCCAGTGAACCTGTGTTACTCAGGAGCTTTCACGGCAAGACAGGGAGCTGAGAGAAGGAAATCTTGAGGAATGCAGAGGCATTGAATAAAAATGCAAGTGGCAGAGGTTAAGAGCATGGAAATGTTTTTAAGACAAGCCTATTTCTTACCACCAAAATTACGAGCTGGAAATATAGGAATCATAAGGCAGCTCTAGCAGATTAAAAAAAACCCACTCCATTATTTTTGTGCTTTATATGGATAAATATAGAAAAAACATATTTGAATCACCCTACAAGTTTTACTGAAGTAGATGAAATATCACACTAATGAACAGCAGATGGCGCCAAAATATTATTTTTTCCACAACTGCCTTCCTTGGGTCACATAAATGATTAACTGAAATTAAAAACTCTTCATACCAGAACTGAAGAGTTAATTTAAAAAAAAGACAAATTATCCAGGTTTTCATGTGGTATACTAACAGATTGATTATTAACAACAATGTCCTAGAGTGTGAATACATACAGAAAAACACAAGGTTGCACCAAATGCAAAAAAACTTTATCAGTTGTAAACACTTGCTTTTACTAAAAATTTAACTATACTTCTTACAAAGGAGTTAATAGTCCAGAAAAAGTACTGATATCTACAAAACCAAAGGGATTCAGAGCAACATTTTCATAATAAACCTTTAATTAATAGCGCTAACGGAACTGATCAGCAATATGGGTAATTTAAAGCTACCCTTCACAGAAATGTATTTCCTTTCTGATTCTAAGATGTGTAAGGGGGAACACTACCACAATAAAATATACCCACCGATCTCAAGATCACCCGGAGTTCAAAGTATTAAAATGTAGACAAAAAAATAAATGGGAGGGGGGACTCCTCTGGTGGCACAGTGGTGAAGAATCCACCTGCCAATGCAGGGGACACGGGTTTGATCCCTGGTCCAGGAAGATCCCACATGTCTCGGAGCAACTAAGCCTGTGTGCCACAACTACAGAGCCTGTGCTCTAGAGCCCGCGAGCCACAACTACTGAGTCCACGTGCCACAACTACTGAAGCCCCCGAGCCTAGAGCCCATGCTCTGCAACAAGACAAGCCACGGCAATGAGAAGCCCGCGAACTGCAATGAAGAGTAGCCCCCCCCCCACTGCAACTAGAGAAAGCCTGCACACAGCAACGAAGACCCAATGCAACCAAAAAATAAATATAACTAAATAAATGGGGGATTTGGGGAACAATTGTGTCAACATCAGTGGTTCACTTTTATGATGTATGGGTTAAGATAAAACTAGTTTGCACTGATTGGGGTGGGGGGAGAGGGAGGAAAACTTGGCAAGACTTTAGTAGGTGCTGGATGACTTACACAGAGAAAAACAGTACATTTTCACAAATTCATAAATGGATGAGACTTCAAGAAAGATTCCGGTCCGATCCCTCGCATACAAATAGCTAAAGCTTTACTGTGTCTTTCTTTTCTGTAGCTACTTTTTCAGGATGTCTGAAGGTTTTACAAACATTGCAAGCACCAAAAAAAAAATGTTTTAAAGTATTCATCATTTTGATTGAAAATATTTCTAAAGTAAATTACCTTATTTTGCCTTTAAAACAATATCTTAAAATATAATGTAACACTTTCTTGGTTTTTATAAGATAATCATTACAATCATGAAATAAGTCTACTGCTTTATAACATGATGAGACCCTGAGGACCCACTTATCAGTACAAAGCAATTTTTTTCTTCCAGTTTTATGGAGTTATAATTGATACACAACACTGTATGTTTAAGGTGTACAGCATAATGATTTGACTTATATGCATCATGAAATGACCACCCCAATAAGTTTAGTCAACATCCAACATCTCACAGAGATACAAAGTAAAAGAAAGTATTTTTTCCTTGTGATGAGAACTCAGGATTTACTCTCTTAACAACTTTCATAAATAATGTACATCAGTGTTAATCAAATTAATCATGTTGTACATTACATCTCTAGTACTTATTTATCCTGTAACTGGAAGTTCGTACCTCTGGACCACCTTCACCTAATCCCCCCATCCCTAAATCCCTGCTTCTGATAACCACAAATCTGATCTTCTTCTAAGAGTTTGTTTTTTGATGTATAATTGACCTACCATGTTAGTTCCTGGTGTACAGCACAGTGATTCAGTGTTTCTGTACATTACAAAATGATCTCCACAAAGCTATTTTTAAAATAAGTTGTCCTAAACTGCTGGGTTTCTTGTGTTATTCCTGCAGTTTATCAATTTTTTCTCCTTTTCTTGCTGTCATGTTGTTAGATGTCACTTCTTTTTGCTGTTCCTGAGACTATAGACTCCTCTTTTCTCTGATAAACCAAAGAAATATCTTGCTAAACATATAGTTTTAAAAGTATTATAGGAGCTTAGAAGACTTTTCCAAGAATAAAGTGATGGGCTTTAGAACTATGTCAGGCTGCTCAGAAGTCATTACTGCTCCTGTTTCTTAGCATTGTTTAAGATAAATGAGATTGCTGGGCAGCTTTATTTCAAACAGTTAAAACACTTCTTTTTATCATTGTGTTCTGACTGGTTAACTCCTTTGCCAGATAGCACACAGCCAAAAGATCTCTAACAACAGCCACCTTTTAAAAAATTGGCTCTATTTCACATGACTGATTAATACATTTAAATGACAAATATGAATATAGCTTTCAACCCTTATCCTTAACAATTATTTTACCCTGGAGCCTTAACCAAGGCTAACCAAAACTTTAGCCTCTTCAGCAGAAATCAAGAAGATAAGTTAAACCAAACTGTCCTTTTGTTTCATTGGAAAAAGGAAAAGTATCTTTTTTCCTTTCCCTATTATTTTTTGAACTGGGAAGTACAGCAGTGCTCAAACTTAGTTATGCACTGAATCATCTGCAAACCTTGTAAAAACATATATGTTTTTACTTCTTATGAAGTGGACATTGTAACTGACTTTATAATATCCACTCCACCACATATGAATATGGCTATTTATGGTAATTCCATACTCCTCAAGGGTAAGCAGGCCTGAGCTAATATGGCCTAGCGAGACAGAAGAAGCAGCTTGCTTTTTTAAAATTAATTAATTAATTAATTAATTAATTAATTAATTTTTGGCTGTGCTGGGTCTTGGTTGCTGCGCATGGGCTTTCTCTAGTAGCAGCGAGCAGGGGGCTACTCTTTATTCCGGTGCGTGGGTTTCTCACTGCGGTGGCTGCTCTTGTTGCGGAGCACGGGCTCTAGGTGCAGGGGCTTCAGTAGTTGTGGCACACGGGCTCAGTAGTTGTGGCACACGGGCTCAGTAGTTGTGGCTCACAGGCTCTACAGTGCAGGCTCAGTTAGTTGTGGCGCACGGGCTTAGTTGCTCCGCGGCATGTGGGATCTTCCCGGACCAGGGATCGAACCCATGTCCCCTGCATCGGCAGGCAGATTCGTAACCATTGCGCCACCAGGGAAGTCCCGCAGCTTGCTGTTTTGACTTCTGGGTAAAAGAGGTCCTTCTCTCTTTTCTCCTAGTAGATACTAACAAGGATAAATGTTGTATTATTATTATAGGCAGCCATCCTGCATCCTTGAGGGGGACTAACTTGAGACAAAACATCTTGTCATGTAGGATAAGTTTTCTTGTAAGTTTTCATGTAAGCCAATTTGAGTCAGATTTAAGTTACTCACATCTAAAAGCATCTTGAATTTTGAATAAGCTCCACTGTTCATGATAAACAACCAGGGTTGAAACCCACTGGACTAGAAAAGTAATAATCTGAAATTCAAAAGGAATTTAACAAACCAGACTGATTTGAAGAACTGGGAAGAAAAGGGAAAAATGAGAATCAAAACCCAATATATGGGGCAACTTCTTCATAGTAAAAATGTATGTGCAAATCTCAAAATATGCACATATGTATAATTTTTTCTTTGGATCGTCCTTTAACAGTGATTATCATAGCACCAAGCATACCAATGCTGTTTAATAACTGTAACAAATATAAAATAATTAGTTCAACATTTACATTAGCTTTACAATGTTATCCCCTTTGCCTTCAAACATGTTTCAATATAGAAAATAAAACCAAAACACCATTGTTCAATTAGCTCAATATGAAACTTGAGCAATATGAAACATTTAAAATGTCTCAAGTTTAAAATATTGTAGATCTGTTGACACCATAGGAAAGCCAATGAGCTAATTATTAAATGATAATTTTATTCACACATTTTTGTCATGAACAATCACTACATAGTTGATTTTATAGACAGTGTTCTGCTCTAAGGCTAATAGAGAACAGAATTAAAGAAAATATACTTTAATTTCCACAAATGTTCTTAAATAGCTCATTTGCATGGCTCTGAAATAATTCAGTTAAAGAAAGCTTAAGTGAAGCCTATAATCAAATCATATGGGTATTAGTTTAATAAATTGTTCAAAACTATGGGTCTAACAGCTCCTACTTTATGAAGTACCTAAGTAAAAGTTATAACTTTACTTCCAAAGTTTCACACAATTTTCTTTATACCTAGTATTTTGGGATTGTGGTACAAAAATGTTCAAAGGTATTGGTTGACTTTGAAGAAATACAGCATCTTCTACGAGAACGTAAAGATAAAACTAAAGCTGGATTTATGATTTTGCTTGCTGTTTTGAACAAATGGTAACCAATTTATACACTAGCATATTTGTTGGAATTTTTCATTTATTTAAATTTAAAAGTTGGTAATTTGGTCGTGTTTACAAAGGCATGTGACTGTGCTGATCTTCAGTTTATAAGACCACTACCACAACTAAGATGGCTAAACAGAATCCATCTTAAATAAATGTTCCTATTCATTAAATTAAAAAAAATTTCTTACGTACTAGTACTACCTCATGAGAAACGACATAAAGATAGTGAGATGGAGATAGAAACCACCTTTGAACTCCTCATAATTAAAGACAGTGACAGCATAAATATTAAATAAGTACTTGGATTTTAATAAATCATTTATGTAATATATAAGCAATAGGGTCTTCTGTCAAGATGAATAGAAGTTCTTATAAAAGGTTAGGTGAATCACTCATATTCACTAGGGAAATCACATGCATATCAATTAGATGTTTTGACCCACAAGTAGTGGAAGTGAAAAGTAAAAGAGGCAAAGCCTCAAAACTTAATTCTACTTTTTAGATCCCCAAATGAATCTACATATATTATTAATCATACTCTATTTGCTACATGAGACAAGAATGCTCTTTTCTCATTTATTTTGTCAACATTTTAAAGTAAAATATTAAGCTAACACTTTCAGACTTTTCTTCTATATGTACAAACAAAACACTGGGTACTGTTTATTTTAACCTATTCAGAGTACAATTTTTCTAACCTGTAAATGAACACAAGAATTAATACAGTTTTCCATTGTATAAATTAATAAACCACAGTGTGCAGTACATAATAAATGTTCAGTAAATACCTATGAATAAACAATTTGACACAAAACTGATTACAATTGTGACAGAAATTTCTGTTACTCCAAATCTGTTCACCTCTTCTGTGACAGACCCTAGATTTTTAGCTGAGTAGATGACCATCTAGAATACAGCCCACATTTCTCAGCCACCCTTACTGCTGAGCTGACCATCTGACTAGGTTTTGGTCAATGGGATATAAGCATAAGTAGCTTGTATGACTTCTGGGATAGATTCTAAAGGAAAGAAAGAGGGCCCTTCTTTACCCTTTCTGCTTCCTGCTAGGCAGAGTGTTGGAACATGAGCAGATATTTTGAACTATAAAGTAATATGTTTATGGATAATGGAATAATAAAATAGGAGCCTAATGTCATGGTGGAGCCTTCATACCGATCTTAGATGCTTACCTCTAGACTTTTACCACATCAGAGAAGAAGAAACTTCTGTCTTTTTAAACAACTATTGCTTTGGGTTTCCTGTCATTCTGACAAGTCTAATTTTAATTAATAATCACACAAACTAAAAACATTCTCTACATTTGTACAAGAATTTTAAATACATTTAAGACATAGGTGGAAACAACATGGCCTATTAGAGTCAAAAGAACTTGCTCAAATCCCAGCTCTGCAATTTAGCAATACGATCTTGGGCAGATTATTTTGCCCCACTAAGCCTGTCTCCACAACTGTAACAGAAAAATATCTACTTCTTAGAATTATTGTGAGGATTAAATATAATGAAGAGGGGGAAAATGAGGAAGCAAGAGGAAAACAAATGTCAGCAAAAGAGAGCTAAGAAAAATATAAGCTGGGAAAGGGAACTCAAAAGGGTATTTTAAAACCTAAAAATAATGTACAAAGTGGGTTATTCAAACATGTTCTTTATTTCATCTTTTATAACATACATCTATAAAATAAGGGTGTTGTATTACATGATATCTAAGGGTTCTTCCAGCTCTAAAATTATATCACAAAATTATGTGTTATGTCACAAATATATAATTATCGAGCAAGGTTGTTTAAAAACCTTCAACTCCATGCTACTCTTTTTTTTTTTTTTTTTTTTTTTTGCGGTACGCAGGCCTCTCACTGTTGTGGCCTCTCCCGTTGCGGAGCACAGGCTCCGGATGCACAGGCCCAGCGGCCATGGCTCACGGGCCTAGCCGCTCCGCGGCATGTGGGATCTTTCCGGACCGGGGCACGAACCTGTGGTCCCCTGCATCGGCAGGCGGACTCTCAACCACTGCGCCACCAGGGAAGCCCCTCCATGCCACTCTTAACACACACACACACACACACACACACACACACACACACACACACACACCCATTGATGGCAAGCAGGATTCTCTATGATAAACCCTGATGATTATCTTCTCTTTTTATGTACATAACACTGTGCTGACTCTGCAAAATGTTCCATGATCTCTGACATCTCTTGTGTGTACTCTGAGTTGCAATTTCTAAGAATTCAAGCCTTTGATGACACAACTTACAAATAAAAATCACCCTAGAGACTAAAGACAATCTTCTAATAGTTGCAGCTTACAGATTTTGTTTAACATAGCTGCCTTTAATTAACTGCTTTAACTGATTAATTACATCATTCTTTCTTCACTTTATTGGTACAGTGTTGTATCAGACAGGCTTGCTTAAAAGCTGCAGTAATGAACTCCAAAAATCTCTAGCTTAGAACAACAAAGATTTATTTCTCACTCACTTTACATGTCTATCACTGGTTGGTGAAGAACTCTGCTCTGTGTATAACTGTTCTCTAGACTTAATGGAGCACCCACTCCCTGAAACATTGCTAGTAGCAGGAGCAGCAGCAGAAGGAAAGAGCTCTGGAAGGTCTCATAGTGGCAATTAAATGATTGGCCTGGAAGTGACACACTCATTTCCATTCACAACTCTTTGGCTAGAACTGTTCACACGGCCCAATGACAGAGGGATCAGAAAGTGCCAGATGGCGCAGAGCCAAAAATATTTAGTAAGGAGTATAAATGACTACCCCAAATGCGCAGGCTAATGACACAGAAAGAGATTAAACAAATGTTTTCCAGTGATACAGATTTGAAAAATTATTAATTTTAATAGTCATATAATCACTTAACAAAACTAAAACCTTAACGAACTTCAGAGAATTCACCAATATTCTTCATATAGAAACTACCAGACTCCAGGGGAATCAACATCAAATGCTTTGAGTAAGTCAGTAAAGAATAGATGTACATATCTATACATCTGTACCTATATAGGCAGTTATAGATATATACAAATACATATTCTCCTGAAGACAGTAAGTACAGTTCACGGAAAGAGACGGGAATGCTTGCCCAAATTCAAGGCTTTTAAAAAGGCCATTTAATTTATCCCAATTAGTGTCTGTTTCCATGCCACTTAGAAAAAACAAAAGTTTTAAAGACTACCCGTATGAGTCAATAAGTTACCAACGGTTATATATATATATATATATATATATATATATATATATATATATATAAACAGCAGGTTCTAATTAGTTATCCATTTTATACGTATTAGTGTATATATGTCAATCCCAATCTCCCAATTCATCACACTACCACCTGCCCCCCGCCACTTTCCCCCTTTGGTGTCCATACATTTGTTCTCTACATCTGTGTCTCTATTTCTGCCCTGCAAACTGGTTCATCTGTACCATTTTTCTAGGTTCCACATATATACGTTAATATACAATATTTGTTTTTCTCTTTCTGACTTACTTCACACTCTATGACAGTCTCTAGATCCATCAACATCTCTACAAATGACCCAATTTCGTTCCTTTTTATGGCTGAGTAATATTCCATTGTATATATGTACATCTTCTTTACCCATTTGTCTGTCGATGGGCATTTAGGTTGCTTCCATAACCTGGCTATTATAAATAGTGCGGCAATGAACATTGGTGTGCACGTGTCTTTTTGAATTATGGTTTTCTCTGGGTATATGCCCAGTAGTGGGATTGCTGGGTCGTATGGTAATTCTATTTTTAGTTTTTAAGGAACCTCCATACTGTTCTCCATAGTGGCTGTATCAATTTACATTCCCACCAACAGGGCAAGAGGGTTCCCTTTTCTCCACACCCTCTCCAGCATTCCTTGTTTGTAGATTTTCTGATGATGCCCATTCTAACTGGTGTGAGGTGATACTTCCTTGTACTTTTGATTTGCATTTCTCTAATAATTAGTGATGTTAAGCAGCTTGCCATGTGCCTCTTGGCCATCTGTATGTCTTCTTTGGAGAAATGTCTATTTAGGTCTTCTGCCCATTTGTTTTTTTAATATTGAGCTTCATGAGCTGTTTTGGAGATTAATCCTTTGTCCAATGATTCATTTGCAAATATTTTCTCCCAATCTGAGGGATGTCTTTTCGTCTTATTGTTTCCTTTGCTGTGCAAAAGCTTTTAAGTTTCATTAGGTCCTATTTGTTTATTTTTTATTTCGATTACTCTAAGAGGTGGATCAAAAGAGATCTTGCCATGATTTATGTCAAAGAGTGTTCTTCCTATTTTTTCCTCTAAGAGCTTTATAGTGTCCAGTCTTACGTTTAGGTCTCTAACCCATTTTGAGTTTATTTTTGTGTATGGTGTTAGGAAGTGTTCTAATTTCATTCTTTTACATGTAGCTGTCCAGTTTTCCCAGCACCACTATTGAAGAGAATGTCTTTTCTCCATTGCTTCCTTTACCTCCTTCTCCTTTCCTCCTTTGTCATAGATTAGTTGGCCATAGGTGCGTGGGTTTATCTCTGGGCTTTCTAACCTGTTCCATTCATCTATATTTCTGTTTTTGTGCCAGTACCATACCATCTTGATTACTGTAGCTTTGTAGTATAGTCTGAAGTCAGGGAGTCTGATTCCTCCAGCTCCATTTTTTTCCCTCAAGACTGCTTTGGCTTTTTGGGGTCTTTTGTGTCTCCATACAAATTTTAAGATTTTTTGTCCTAGTTCTGTAAAAAATGCCACTGGTAATTTGACAGGGATTGCATTGAATCTGTAGATTGCTTTGAGTAGTATAGTCATTTTCACAATATTGATTCTTCCACTCCAAGAACATGGTATATCTCTCCATCTGTTGGTATCATCTTTAATTTCTTTCATCAGTGTCTTACAGTTTTCTGCATACAGGTCTTTTGTCTCCTTAGGTAGGTTTATTCCTAGGTGTTTTATTCTTTTTGTTGCAATCGTAAATGGGAGTGTTTCCGTAATTTCTCTTTCAGATTTTTCATCATTAGTATATAGGAATGCAAGAGATTTCTGTGCATTAATTTTGTATCCTGCAACTTTACCAAATTCATTGATTAGCTCTAGTAGTTTTCTGATGGCATCTTTAGGATTCTCGATGTATAGTATCATGTCATCTGCTAACAGTGACAGTTTTACTTCTTCTTTTCCAATTTGGATTCCTTTTATTTCTTTTTCTTCTCTGATTGCCGTGGCGAGGAATTCCAAAACTATGTTGAATAACAGTGGCGAGAGAGGACATCCTTGTCTTGTTCCTGATCTTAGAGGAAATGCTTTCAGTTTTTCACCACTGAGAATGATGTTTGCTGTGGGTTTGTTGTATATGGCCTTTATTATGTTGAGGTAGGTTCCCTCTATGCCCACTTTCTGGAGAGTTTTTATCATAAATGGTTGTTGAATTTTGTCAAAAGCTTTTTCTGCATCTATTGAGATGATCATATGGTTTTTCTTCTTCAATTTGTTATTATGGTGTATCACATTAACTGATTTGCATATATTGAAGAATCCTTGCATCCCTGGGATAAATCCCACTTGATCATGGTATATGATCCTTTTAATGTGTTGTTGGATTCTGATTGCTAGTATTTTGTTGAGGATTTGTGCATCTATATTCATCAGTGATACTGGTCTGTAATGTTCTTTTTTTGTAGTATCTTTGTCTGGTTTTGGTATCAGGGTGATGGTGGCCTCATAGAATGAGTTTGGGAGTGTTCCTTTGCAATTTTTTTGCAAGAGTTTGAGAAGGATAGGTGTTAGCTCTTCTCTAAATGTTTGATAGAATTCACCTGTGAAGCCATCTGGTCCTGGACTTCTGTTTGTTGGAAGATTTTTTTTTTTTTTTTTTTTGCAGTACGCGGGCCTCTCACTGTTGTGGCCTCTCCCATTGTGGAGCACAGGCTCCGGATGCGCGGGCTCAGCAGCCATGGCTCACGGGCCCAGCCGCTCCGTGGCATGTGGGATCTTCCCGGACGGGGGCATGAACCCGTGTCCCCTGCATCGGCAGGCGGACTCTCAACCACTGTGCCACCAGGGAAGCCCTGTTGGAAGATTTTTAATCACAGTTTCAATTTCATTACTTGTGATTGGTCTGTTCATATTTTCTATTTCTTCCTGGTTCACTCTTGGAAGGTTATACCTTTCTAAGAATTTGTCCATTTCTTCCAGGTTGTCTATTTTATTGGCATAGAGTTGCTTGTAGTAGTCTCTTAGGATGCTCTGTATTTCTCGTCTGTTGTAACTTCTCCTTTTTCATTTCTAGTTTTAGTGATTTGAGTCCTCTCCCTCTTTTTCTTGATGAGTCTGGCTAATGGTTTATCAATTTTGTTTATCTTCTCAAAGAACCAGCTTTTAGTTTTATTGATCTTTGCTACTGTTTTCTTTGTTTCAATTTCATTTATTTCTGCTCTGATCTTTATGATTTCTTTCCTTCTACTAATTTTGGGTTTTGTTTGTTCTTCTTTATCTAGTTCCTTTAGGTGTAAGGTTAGATTGTTTGAGATTTTTCTTCTTTCTTGAGGTAGGCTTGTATTGCTATAAACTTCCCTCTTAGAACGGTTTTTGCTGCATTCCATAGGTTTTGGACCCTGGTGTTTTCATTGTAATTTGTGTCTAGGTATTTTCTGATGTCCTCTTTGATTTCTTCAGTGATCTCATGGTTATTCAGTAATGTATTGTTTAGCCTCCATGTGTTTGCGTTTTTTACGTTTTTTTCCCTGTAACTGTTTCTAATCTCATAGCATTGTGGTCAGAAAAGATGTCTGATATGAATTCAGTGTTCTTAAATTTACTGAAGCTTGATTTGTGACCCAAGATGTGATCTATCCTGGAGAATGTTCCATGTGCACTTGAGAAGAAAGTGTAATCTGCTGTGGTGGATGGGATATCCTATAAATATCAATTAAATCTATCTGGTCTACTGTGTCATTTAAAGCTTGTGTGTCCTTATTAATTTTGTTTGGATGATCTGTCCATTGGTGTAAGTGAGGTGTTAAAGTCCCCCACTATTATTGTGTTACTGTCGATTTCCTCCTTTATAGCTGTTAGCAGTTGCCTTATGTATCTTATGTATTGAGGTGCTCCTATGTTGGGTGCATATGTATTTATAGTTGTTATGTCTTCTTCTTGGATTGATCCCTTGATCATTATGTAGTGTCCTTCCTTGTCTCTTGTAACATTCTTTATTTTAAAGTCTATTATATCTGATATGAGTACTGCTACTCCAGCTTTCTTTTGATTTCCATTTGCATGGAATATCGTTGTCCATCCCCTCACTTTCAGCCTGTATGTGTCCCTAGGTCTGAAGTGGATGTCTTGTAGACAGCATATATATATGGGTCTTGTTTTTGTATCCATTCAGCAAGCCTGTTTCTTTTGGTTGGAGCATTTAATCCATTCACATTTAAGGTAATTATCGATATGTATGCTCCTATTACCATTTTCTTAATTGTTATGGGTTTTTGTAGGTCCCTTTCTTCTCTCATGTTTCCCACTTAGAGAAGTTCCTTTAGCATTTGTTGTAGAGCTGGTATGGTGGTGCTGAATTCTCTTAGCTTTTGCTTGTCTGTAAAGCTTTTGATTTCTCTGTTGAATCTGAATGAGATCCTTGCCGGGTAGAGTAGTCATGGATGTAGGTTCTTCCCTTTCATCACTTTAGATATATCGTGTCACTCCCTTCTGGCTTGTAGAGTCTCTGCTGAGAAATCTGCTGTTAACCTTATGGGAGTTCCCTTGTATGTTATTTGACATCTTTCCCTTGTTGCTTTCACTAATTTTTCTTTGTCTTTAATTTTGGTCAATTTGATTACTATGTGTCTTGGTGTGTGTTTCTCCTTGGGTTTATCCTGCCTGGGACTCTCTGCACTTCCTGGACTTGGGTGGCTATTTCCTTTTCCATGTTAGGGAAGTTTTCCACTATAATCTCTTCAAATATTTTCTCGGGTCCTTTTTCCCTCTCTTCTCCTTCTGGGACCCCTATAATGCGAATATAGTTGCGTTTAATGTTGTCCCAGAGGTCTCTTAGGCTGTCTTCATTTCTTTTCATTCTTTTTTCCTTACTGTGTTCCGAGGCAGTGAATTCCACCATTCTGTCTTCCAGGTCACTTATCCGTTCTTCTGCCTCAGTTATTCTGCTATTGATTTCTTCTAGTGTATTTTTCATTTCAGTTATTGTATTGTTCATCTCTGTTTGTTTCTTCTTTAATACCTCTAGGTGTTTTTTCTTTAATTCTTCTAGGTCTTTGTTAAACATTTCTTGCATCTTCTCGATCTTTGCCTCCATTCTGTTTCTGAGGTCCTGGATCATCTTCACTATCATCATTCTGAGCTCTTTTTCTGGAAATTTGCCTATCTCCACTTCATTTAGTTGTTTTTCTGGGGTTTTATCTTGTTCCTTCATCTGGTACATAGCCCTCTGCCTTTTCATCTTGTCTATCTTTCTGTGTATGTGGTTTTTGTTCCACAGACTGCAGGACTGTAGTTCTTGCTTCTGCTGTCTGCCGTCTGCAAGGGTTATATATTTAAATGCCTATAAAGGTTGGAAGTAAAGAAGGGAGTGAAATGAAACACTAAGAAATGGTGGGGGATACAGAGAACTGTGGAGAGTTTATGGCTCATGCAATCCTTACCGAGTGCTAAAACACTGGCCAACTATTGCCATGCTGGAATTCAAGCCAGTGATATCAGGTGATCTGAAATGTTGAAGGAACCAGAGAATCAAGATTATGTGGAATTTCACATTTAAAATGTTGGAAACCAACTGAATTTATATTTTAGGAACATTGTTTAGAACAAATAAGACATTCCATTGACCAGATAAGTCTGCTGGCTGCAAATCTGAAACCTCTAGGATAGGGTGAAGTGAAAAATTTTTTGTGCACAGATCTTTCTGGAAGCTGCCCAATTCCTGACTGTTGTCTTAGGCATCTTTAAAAAAAAAATAAACCCTTATTTTATGGGGGTGAGGAAAGAATCTTCAGGTAAACTAGGAGTCTGACAGAACAGGCCTAAAACACTTTGTACAATTCTGCTTTTTAAGTTATTTAAAATATATAAATATAAAAATTACCTTAGGAAGCGCTTTTAGCAGAAGTTCCTAGTTAAAGCAGTATGTTAATGAAGTCAAGACAGGAGAGTTTAGTTCTTTTTTAGGGATTAAACAAAGGGATCCAAAAGGCATATCCAAGAAGATCTCCCAAAATCCAATTAAATAGTTCAGATTTTTCTGAAATAACCGTTGTCCTTCATATACAGTGTTATCCATAAACAAGATGAAAAGAGAACCCTCAGAATGGGAGAAAATATTTGCAAATGAAGCAACTGACAAAGGATTAATCTCCAAAATATACAAGCAGCTCATGCAGCTCAATATCAAAAAAACCAAGAACCCAATCCAAAAATGGGCAGAAAACCTAAATAGACGCTTCTCTCGAGAAGATATACAGATTGTCAACAAACACATGAAAGAATGCTCAACATCACTAATCAATAGAGAAATGCAAACCAAAACTACCATGAGATATCATCTCACACCAGTCAGAATGGCCATCATCAAAAAATCTACAAACAATAAATGCTGGAGAGGGTGTGGAGAAAGGGAACCCTCTTGCACTGTTGGTGGGAATGTAAATTGATACAGCCACTACGGAGAACAATATGAAGGTTCCTCAAAAAACTAAAAATAGAACTACTATACAACCCAGAAATCCCACTACTGGGCATATACCCTGAGAAAACTATAATTCAAAAAGAGTCATGTACCACAATGTTCACTGTGGCTCTATTTACAATAGCCAGGACATGGAAGCAACCTAAGTGCCCACTGACAGATGAATGGATAAAGAAGATGTGGCACATATATACAATAGTATATTACTCAGTCATAAAAAAAACCAAAACTGAGTTATTTGTAGTGAGGTGGATGGACCTAGAGACTGTCATACAGAGTGAAGTAAGTCAGAAAGAGAAAAACAAATACCATATGCTAACACATATATATGGAATCTAGGGGCAGGACAGGAATAAAGACACAGACATAGAGAATGGACTTGGGGACACGGGGAGGGGGAAGGGTAAGCTAGGACAAACTGAGAGAGTGGCATGGACATATATACACTACCAAATGTAAAACAGATAGCTAGTGGGAAGCAGCCGCATAGCACAGGGAGATCAGCTCGGTGCTTTGTGTCCACCTAAAAGGGTTGGATAGGGAGGGTGGGAGGCACACTCAAGAGGGAGGGGATATGGGGATATATGTATATGTATAGCTGATTCACTTTGTTATAAAGCAGAAAGTAACACACCACTGTAAAGCAATTATACTCCAATAAAGATGTTTAAAAACAAAAACCCAAAAAACAAATAAAGTGCTATACTATGGAACCCTAATATGCCTTACGGTTGTTTTAGGAGTATATAAAAATTTTTGATAAAGCTACAGATATTCACCTAATAATGACTTATAGGGATACATTTGTGAGATTGCTTATCTGGGAATAAAAATAGGTCTTTTTGTGAAATTAATTTATATGGCTTTTGCTTCATTTAGCACTGTGTTCAAATTAAACTTAACTCCCAGATGTATGCTTATGACAACTTTAAAACTATGCTAAAAACACTATGCTACAGTATTTAATTAATAAGCTAGGGAAACAGCTTTTTTTCCCTTTAATCCTTCCATGAGAAATAAGTAAAATTGTTCTATGCAAAAAAGAAATTACATATATGAGCAGTCTTTGAATGAGAAGTTTTTAACTAAGAAACACAACTCCCATGTCTTTATATCATTCCCTAGACAGGAATTTCAAACTCTGAAACTTCAACTGATAAAGACAGAGTTATCTGCTTTACCTGCTGGCCAATAAGTCATTTCCAGCAGTTGTCACAATATCTTCTGTACAGGAGTATTTACTTAATTATCTGATTATTTTATTTTATTTTATTTTTACTATTTTTTTTTGGATTATTTTAGAGTAGAGGTCTTCAAATTGTGCTGAGGGAAATGTAAATACCAAAGAGATTAAAGCAGAACAGAGATGAAAAGAAAGAGACTGAGGGTTTATGTTTAATGTGTGAATGAATATTATTAAAAATTATCACTCTCTGCCCCCTTTACCTGATACCTTGTTTCTTCATAGCATTTACCATATCATCTAATATCATTTGTCTTACACTAGACTTTAAGTTCCACTGAAACAGGACTCTTGGTTTGTACATTGCTACAAACCATTGACAATGTGCCTAGTTTCTGGCAGATGTTCAATATCTGCTCAATGAATATATTAAATATTTTTTTCTCCTTTAATTTGTTAGAAGTGACAGGTTACACTAAGAGGTTTTCTGTAAATAAACAAACTTTGCATTTCTGGGATTAACCCCACTTGACTGTGATGTATTCTTTTGTTAATGTAAGTTGAGTTTAACTTGCTAATGTCTTAAGATTTTTGCATCCCTACTCATAAGATTAAGTTACATCTTTCCTTGTACTGTCATAAGTTGCTTTAGGTATCAAATAGTTTTATATTATTTAACTAATGTACATAGTACAGATAGATGCTCATGAAATGATCACCCTAATAAGTTTAGTGAACACCCATCATCTCATGTAGGTACAAAAATAAACTAAAATGTTTTCCTTGTAATGAAAACTCTCAGGATTTACTCTCTTAACAACTTTCATATATAAGCTACAGCAATATTCATCAAATTAATCATGTTGTACATTGCATCCCTGATACTTATTTGCCTTGTAACTGGAAGTTTGTACCTTTTGACCACATTCATACAATTCCCCATTCCCCCAATCCCTGCCTCTTATAACCATAAATCTGATCTCTTTTTCTTGAAGTTTGCTTGTTTTAAGTATCACTGACCTACAACACTATGTTAGTTTCTGGTACACAGCATAGCAATTTGATATTTCTGCACATAACAAAATGATCACGACGATTACTCTAGTTACCATCTGTCACCATACAAAGACATTATTATTGACTAAGGATCCTTAAAATTCTTATCCTATCTGATCATATTCCTTTCTGTCTTAATATTGCTTATCATTTTTCCCTTAATTCCTCTTGTTAGAAATTTGTTTATTGGTCTATATATTGATCTCATTATTTGTCTTTACATTAATTTCTACTATATATTGTCTTTAAAAATCAGTATTTTTAAGCTAATGAACATCCATTCACCACATTAGCTGCAACCTACAAGTTCTGACATGTGGTGTTTTTGTGTCAAAGAGTTTCAAATATTTTGTAATTTCATATGTGATATTCTCTTATCTCATAAGCTATCTATATTTAGTTTTCAAATGTAGTTTTTAAAACTCACTGTTGCTGTTCAAAAGTTTAAATATAATTCTTAAACTCATTATTCTTGTTAATTTCTCAATTAAACTGAGGTCCAAGAATATGCCCTATAACACTGACTTCATGAAATCTGATGAAATTTCCACTGTGACTTATACAAATTTTACTTTTGTAACTTGAAATTTATGTACTGAAAAATAATTCATATGCTCTACTAGTGTGTCTGTTTATGTATGTATACAGGGGTCTGTAACTTTTAAATCAAGCTTGTCAATTGTATTGTTTAATCTTCTATATCCTAAGTTTGTGAGGTATGGTTGTAACTGTAGACTTGTCCATTTTTCTGTACTTTTAGGCTTTATATTTTTCTTCATACATTTCAAGGGTATTACTTTATTCTACTCCGTATCTGACTGACAGTGTGCCTAAGTAATGAATTCTAAGGTAGAAATCATTTTTCCTCATAAATGTGAAGACATGATGCTCAGATGTCTTTCAGGTTTGTTTTTGAGAAGTTCAGTGATATTCTGACTGAAGATCATTGGTATGTGAGTCTCTCCTACCCTCTCCAGAAGCTTTTAGGTTTTTCTCTTTATCTTTGGATGTCCTGTAATTTCATCATGATATTCCACAATGTGGGCCTTTTATCACTCACTGCCATGAATGCTTCATGAACCCTTTCAATCTGCAAATTCATGTTCTTTATTTTCGAGAAAATTTCTTGAAATATTTGTTTGCATTACTTCCTCTCAATTTTATGTTTCTGAAACTTCTAGTATTTGAGAGTTGAGCATCCCAGACTGATAATTCTCTTTTCTTACCCATCTTCCATATTATTCATCTTTTGATTCTAGTTTCTGGGAGACTTCGACTTTAACAATTTTATTTGTATATCTTAAGTTCTATTTGTATTTATTTTACCCTCATTTTCCATTCTCATTCCCCTCCTACACTAACGCAACTATTCTAAAATGTTTAATATGACTATTGCCAAACACGGATTAGTCTGCATACATGGTGTGATGAGAGACCATTTTTTCCTCTTTTTAATTTTTTAAATTATTTTTTTAAAAATTTCTTAATTGAAGTATAGTTGACTTACAATGTTGTGTTAATTTCTGGTGTACAGCAAAGTGATTCAGTTATACATACATACATGTTCTTTTCCATTATGGTTTATTACAGGATACTGAATATAGTTCCCTGTGCTATACAGTAGGACCTTGTTGTTTATCTACTTTATATACAGTAGTTTGTACCTGTTAATCCCAAACTCCTAATTTATCCTCCCCCATCGCCTTTCCCCTTTGGGAAACCATAAATTTGTTTTTTATATGTTTGTGAGTCTGTTTCAGTTTTGTCAATATTAAGTTTATTATTTGTGTCATAGATTCCACATGTAAGTGATAACATATAGTATTTGTCCTTCTCTGACTTACTTCACTTAGTATGATAATCTCTAGGTGTATCCATGTTGTTGCAAATGACATTATTTCATTCATTTTTTATGGCTGAGTAGTATTCCACTGTGTATATATGCCACATCTTCTTTACCCATTCATCTGTTGATGGACATGCAGGTTGTTTCCAAGTCTTGGTTACTGTAAAGTGCTTCTATGAACACTGGGGCACATATATCTTTTAGAATTGGAGTGTTCTCCAGATACAGGCCCCGGAGTAGGATTGCTGGATCATATGGCAACTCTATTTTTAGTTTTTTAATGAACCTCCATACTGTTTTCCATCGTGGCTGCACTAATTTACATTCCCACCAATAGTGTAGGAGGGTTCCCTTTTCTCCACATGCTCTCCAGCTTTTGTTATTTGTAGACTTTTTAATGATGGCCATTTTGACTGGTGTGAGATAATATCTCACTGTAGTTTTGATTTGCATTTCTCTAATAATTAGCAATGTTGAGCATCTTTTCATGTGCCTGTTGGCCATCTGTATATCTTTTTTTTTTTTTTTTTTTTTTTTTTGCAGTACGCAGGCCTCTCACTGCTGTGGCCTCTCCCATTGCGGAGCACAGGCTCCGGACGCGCAGGCTCAGCGGCCATGGCTCACGGGCCTAGCCGCTCCGCGGCATGTGGGATCTTCCTGGACCGGGGCACGAACCCGTGTCCCCTGCATCGGCATGCGGACTCTCAACCACTGCACCACCAGGGAAGCCCGATCTGTATATCTTCTTTGGAAAAATGTCTGTTTAGGTCTTCTGCCCATTTTTTGACTGGGTTGTTTGTTTTTTTGTTATTGAGTTGCATGAGCTGTTTGTATATTTTGGAAATTAGGCCCTTGCTGGCTGCAATGTTTGCAAGCATTTTCTCCCAGTCTGTAGGATGTCTTTTCGTTTTGTTTATAGTTTCCTCTGCTGTGCAAAAGCTTCTAAGTTTGATTAGGTCCCGTTTGTTTATTTTTGCTTTTATTTTTATTGCCTTGGGAAACTGACCTAAGAAAACATTGGTACAATTTATGTTGGAGAATGTTTTGCCTATGATCTCTTCTAGGAGTTTTATGGTGTCATGTCTTTTTTGAAAATTAATTAATTAATTTATGGCTGCATTGGGTCTTCACTGCCGCACATGGGCATTTCTCTAGTTGTGGCGAGCGGGTACTACTCTTCGTCGTGGTGCGCAGGCTTCTCATTGCAGTGGTTTCTCTTGTTGTGGAGCACAGGCTCTAGGCACGCGGGCTTCAGTAGCTGTGGCACGCGGGCTCAGTAGTTACGGCTTGCGGGCTCTAGAGTGCAGGCTCAGTAGTTGTGGCGCACGGGCTTAGTTGCTCCGCGGCATGCAGGATCCTCCCAGACCAGAGATCAAACCCATGTCCCCTGCACTGGCAGGTGGATTCTTAACCACTGTAACACCTGGGAAGTCCCTATGGTGTCATGTCTTATATTTAAGTCTTTAAGCCATTTTGAGTTTATTTTCATGTATGATGTGAGGGAGTGTTCTAACTTCGCTGACTTACATGCAGCTGTCCAGTTTTCCCAACACCACTTGCTGAAGGTGACAAGGGATCGTGACCACTTTTCTCTTTCACAAGGTATCACACTGGCCCATTACATTGGTGATATTACACTGATTGCACCTGGTGAGTAAGAAGTAGCAACTACTCCAGGCTTACTGATAAGACATTTACGTACCAAGAAGTGGGAACTAATCCAACAAAAATTCAGGGAACTTTTTCAGTGAAATTTCTATAGGTCCAGTGATATGGGGCATGTTGAGATATGCCCAAGGTGAAAGATAAGTTGCTGCATCTGGCCCATCCCACAATTTAAAAAAAAGAAAAACAAAAAAGCTCAATGCCTAGTAACACACCACCTTTGGATTCTGGCAGTAACATATTCCTCATTTGGGTGTGTTACTCTGGTCCATTTACTGAGTGACCCCCAAACCTGCTAATTTTGAGTGGGGCCCAGAAAATAGATGGCTCTGCAACAGATCCAAGCTGCCATGTAAGCTGCTCTGATGCAAACCATATGAACCAGCAGATGCAATGGTGCTTGAAATGCCAGTGGCAGACAGGGATGCTGTTTGGAACTTTTGGCAGGCCCCTATGTAAGAACTGCAGCACAGGCCCTTAGGCATTTGGAGTGAAGCCCCACCATCCTCTGCACCTAAGTATTCTCCTTTAAGAAACAGCTCTTGGCCCACTACTGGGCCTCAGTAGAGACTAAATGCTTAACCATGGGCCATCAGGTTACCATGCGACCTGAGGAGCTGCTCATCATGAACTGGGCATTATCTGACCCACAAAGCCATAAAGTAGGGCATGCACGGCAGCACTCCATCATCAAATGGAAGCTGTACATAGGAGATGGTGCCAAGCAGGTCCTGAAGGCGTAAGTAAGCATCCAATATATGGTGCAATTTCTTCTATAACCAGGACTCAACAGATCTAGGAATCATGGGGTGGAAATGGAAGCAGCATCACTATTACCGCCAGTGACCCAGTAGGAAAATTTTTGCTTCCTGTCCCCACGACCTTATTATGCTCCTTACTGACCTAGAGGTCTTAGTTCCAAAGGAAGGAGTGCTTCCACAGGGAGACATAACAATGATTCCACTGAACTGGAAGTTAAAACTGCCAACTAGACATTTTGTACTCTTCACACTTCTGAACCAACAAGCCAAGAAGGGAGTTACTATGCTGCTGAAATGATTAGACCAAGGAGAAACTGGACTGCTACTCCACAATGGAGGTAAAGAAGAGTATGTCTGGAATACTAGAGATCCCCAGGGGCATCACTTATTATTACTATGCCCTGTCATTAAAATCAATAGAAAACGACAATAACCCAATTCAAGCAGGACTACAAATAGCCCAGACCCTTCAGGAATGCAGGTTTTGGGTTACCACACCAGGTAAAGAACGATGACCAGCTGAGTTTCTTGCTGAAGGCAAATGTAATATGAAATGGGTAGTGCACAAAAGTAGTGCACTTTTGACCATATGACCAGTTACAGAAATGAGGACTCTAACTGTCCTGAGTATTTCTTCCTTATTTTGTTATGAATATGTTTGTGTGTGTATAAAGTAAACACCTTTGTTTTTCTTCCCTCTCTTATCCCTTCATCATTCAACATAAAATATACTGACTTTATATTACAGTATATAAAGTATATATACAAATAACATCACAGTATTTAAATTATGAGAAATCAGGGAGAAGAGTAAACATCATCCAAAGAATTTGTATACTCCTCTGGGGAAAGGATTAGTGTGTTTTTGGTTGCACACAGTGTAGTTGTATCATGTCAGGTGGTAGTATGACCTCGTAATTGTCTTTATTTGGAGACTCAGTATGGTTTGAGATGTCTACAGGTGTCAGTTTGACAAGAGGGGGACCTGCGATGGTTAATTCTAAGTATTAACTTGGAGGGTGTTTTGGACAAGATAACATTAAATCAGCTAACTTTGTGTAAGCAGAATGCCCTCCATAATGTTGGTGGGACTCTTCCAATCAACTGAAGGTTTGATTAGAACAAAAAGAACAGCCTCACCAAGCAAGAGGGAATTCTCCAGCATACTATCTTTGGACTTCATCTACACCATCTGCTCCCCTGAGTCTGGCTGCTGGCCTTCATACTGAAACTGTACCATCAGCTCTCCTTGATCTCCACCCTGCCAGATGACACTGCAGACTTTGACTTCCCAGACTCCATAATCATGCAGGCCAAGCCCCTAAAATCTATGAATCTCTCTTCCAGTGTGTGTGTGTGTGTGTATCTCCACTGGTTTTCTCTGCAGAACCCTGATGAATACACACAGGCTTTTCATTTACATAAATGTTTTTGTTACTACCTCCTCGTTCTGTTTCTTACATTTTCCACTACTTTTTTTTTTAATTTTAATTTATTTATTTTTGGCTGTGTTGGGTCTTCGCTGCTGCACATGGGCTTTTTCTAATTGTGGCAAGTGGGGGATACTCTTCATTATGGTGCACTGGCTTCAGTAGTTGTGGCTCGTGGGCTCTAGGGCGCAGGCTCAGTAGTTGTGGCACAAGGGCTTAGCTGCTCCATAGCATGCAGGATCTTCCCGGACCAGGGATCGAACCCATGTCCCCTGCATTGGCAGGCGGATTCTTAACCACTGCACCACCAGGGAAGTCCCTGTGCTTTTTTTAAAAGAAAAAACTGTTTTTTTCTTCTTTAAATCCATCCATCTATCTATCTATCTATCTATCTATCTATCTATCTATCTATCTATCTATCTATCTATCTTGCTGCGCTGGGTCTTAGTTGAGGCACATGAGATCTGTGTTGTGGCATGGGGGATCTTTAGTTGATCTATGCAGGATCTTTAGTTGTGGCATGCAGGATTTTTAGTTGCGGCATACAAACTCTTAGTTGCAGTATGTGGAATCTAGTTCCCTGACCAGGGGTGGAACCAGGGCCCCCTCCACTGGGAGCACAGTGTTTTAGCCACTGGAGCAGCAGGGAAGTCCCTCCACTATGTGTTATGTGCATGTGTACAACTAATCAATTGCTTCTGACTGCTGTATAAAATACGTGTATGGGTTGACCTGTGTCCCTTAAAGATATGCTAAAGTTCAAACCTCTGGTACCTGTAAATGTGATCTTATTTGGAAATAGAGTCTTTGTAGATGTAATCAAGTCAAGATGAGGTCAACAGGGTGGGCCCAACTCCAATATGACTGATGTCCTTATAAGAAGAGGAAAACACCATGTAAAAACATATAGGGAGATACTCAAAAACTCAAAATGGATCAAAGGCCTAAATGTAAGGCCAGACACTACGAAACTCTTAGAGGAAAACATAGGAAGAACATTCTTTGACATAAATCACATCTTTTTGGATCCATCTCCTATAGTAATGAAAATAAAAACAAAAATAAACAAATGGGACCTATTAAACTTAAAAGCTTCTGCATAGCAAAGGAAACTATAAATAAAAGGAAAAGACAACCCACAGAATGGGAGAAAATATTTGCAAATGAAGCAACTGACAAGGGATTAATTCTCTAAAATATACAAACAGCTCATGCAGCTCTATGTCAAAAAATAAACAACTCCATCAAAAAATGGGCAGAAGATATAAACAGACATGGCCTAAAAGCACATGAAAAGATGCTCAACATCACTAATTATCAGAGAAATGCAAAGCAAAACTACAATTAGGTATCACCTCACACTGGTCAGAATGGCTATCATCAAAAAGTCTACAAACAATAAATGCTGGAGATGGTGTGGAGAAAAGGGAATCCTCCTACACTGTTTGTGAGGATGTTAATTGGTATAACCACTATGGAGAACAGTATGGAAGTTCCTTAAAAAACTAAAAATAGAACTACCATATGGTCCCGCAATCCCACTCGTGGGCAAATATCCAGAGAAAACCATAATCCGAAAAGATACATGCACCCCCAATGTTCACTGCAGCACTATATATGATAGCCAAGACATGGAAGCAACCTAAGTGTCCATCGACAGAGAAATGGATAAAGATGTGGTATATACATACAATGGAATATTACTCAGCCATAAAAAATAATGAAATAATGCCATTTGCAGCAACATGGATAGGCTTAGAGATTATCATACTAAGTGAAGTAAGTCAGAGAAAGACAAATATCATATGATATTACTCTCATGTGGAATCTAACTTTAAAAAGATACAAATGAACTTATTTACAAAACAGAAACAGATTTAGAGATATTGAAAACAAGGTTACCAAAGGGGAAACACGGGGGTGGAGTGAGGGATAAATCAGAGGCTTGGGACGAACACACACACACACACACACACACCCTACTATATGTAAGACAGATAACCAACAAGGACCTACTGTATAGCACAAGGAACTCTACTCTATATGCTGTGATAACCTGTATTAGAAAAGAATCTAAAAAGAAACAATATGTGTATAACTGAATCACTTTGCTATACACCTGGAACTAGCACAACACTGTAAATTAACTATACTCCAATACACACACACACACACAAACCGACATACAGGGAGAATGCCATGTGACAATGGAGGCAAAGATTGGAGTGACATACCTGTAAGACAAAGGGTGCCAAGGATAAACAGCCACCACCATAATCTAGCAATGGGTAAGGAGCATTCTACCCAGAGTCATGGAGGGAGCATAATCCTGCTCACATCTTGATTTGGGAATTCTAACCTCCAGAACTGTAAGAAAATAAATTTATTTTAAGCCACCTGGTTTGTAGTACTTGGTACTTGGTTATGGCAGTCCTAGGAAACTAATACAGTGGCCATTCACAAATTTCACCTATCTACATTCAGATGGTAAATGGGATACCTAGATCGCCTCCAACTTCCTGCTGCTACAAATAATACGGCAATGAACATCCGTGTACATATCCCCTATGAAACTCTTACAAAAGTCTACACTCCTATTAACACACTTGGCATTATCCAGTGTAGTAATTTTAGAAAGTCCACAAATGTCTCCCTTCATAAGTGGAGCCTTATTGCTCTCCCCTTAAGTATTGGCTGGACTTAGTGACTTGCCTCTAATGAATAGAAAAGTGATAGTATGCAATTTGGGAGAAGAGATCATAAAAGGCATAGTGGTTTCCTATCTGCTCCCTCTTAGATCACTTGCTCTGGGGGAAGCCAGATGCCATGTATCTTAGCTCAGGCTTATATAACAAAATACTATAAACTGAGTGGCTTATCAACAAAAGAAATTTATTTCTTACAGTTCTGTAGGCTGGAAGTCCAAGATCATAATGTCAGCATAGTTGTGTTCCGGTGAGGACCTTCTTCTGGGTTGCAGATGGCTGACTTCTCTTTGTATTCTTACATGGTGGAAAAAAGAGTGAGCAAACTCTCTGGCCTCTTCTTCTAATCCCAATCATGAGGGCTCCACTCTGTGAGCTAATCATCTCCCAAAGGTCCCACCGCCAAATACTATCACATTGGGGATTAGATTTCAACATATAAGCTTTCAACATATAAACTGGGGGACGGGGGGCAGGAACACAACATTCAGTCCATAACACCATGTCATTAGGAGCAAGCAGTCTTATGGATCCACTCAAGCAGCCCTGTGGATAGGCCCATGCGGTAGAGAACTAAGACCTTCTGCCAACAACCAGCAAGAAACTGAGTCTTTCTGCCAACAGCTGTGTGAATGAACCATCCTGGAAGCAAATATTTCAGCCCCAGTCAAACCTTCAAATGACTGCCCTGGGCTGACAGCTTGACTGAAACCTCATGAGAGATGCTGAGCTAGAACCATCCAGCTACAATGCTACCAGATTCCTGATCCTTGGCATCTGTGAGATAATGTTTATTGTTTTAAGATGCTAAATTTGGGGGATAAACTGTTATGAGGAAATAGATAACTAATGCATTCAGTTTTCTAGTTTTGTCCAAATTAATAAGTATAAAGTGATAGTTCATTCGTTTTAATTTATACTTTCTGACAAGTAATTTTGAGCATCTCTTTATAGTCTTATTAGCTTTGGGGTTCCTCCTATAAATTGCCTCTTTAGAAACTGTATGTATTTTTATATTAGGGTGGTTGTCTTTTTCCTTTTGATTTTTAGGAGTTCCTTGCATTTTCTAGATGTTAGATCCCTTGTTAGTTTTACATTTTACAAATATCTTCTCCCATCCTATCATGATGTCCCTTCAATACACAGAACTGTTTAATCCTGATGTAAACAAATTCATTCCACTTTTTGACTTATGCAATGTGCTTTTAAGTTTTGTATACAAAGTCCTTCCCCATTCCTGTTACAAACAAAACCTGTCATCATTTCCTTCTATTACTTTAGAGTTCTATCTTTCACATTTCATATCTGCCCATATTTTAAATTTAGAGCTCATTTTTGCTCTATGATGCTCCTTATTTATAACCTCTAGTTCTGGTTTCACAAACAGAATAGCTTCTTTTAGCTTTCTGAAGCTATAACTGTCTTTCAAGTTTTCTTCCTCCCAGTACCACTGCTGCTTCTTCCAAGTCACTTGTTTCCATCTTTCTGCTTTGGCTTCCATCTTTCATGTTACAGGTTTTCCTCAACTGTCTGGTAAATCTCCAGCTGTCCATTCATATATTAGAGCTAAGGCATTAAATGCTGTTTAGAAATTCTGTGTGGGATTATGACTGGTGAGTTTAGTGTAGAGCAGTTGTTCTCAGAGTGTGGTCTAGGAATTCTTGGGAGTCATCAAACAATGACTTTCAAGGAGTTTTACGGTCAAAACTATCTTCATTATTAATACTGAGACATTATATGCCTTTTCCACTCTTATTTTCTCACAAGTACACTGTGTTTTGCAGAGGCTACATACATGACATGGAATATCACATCTGGTCAAATGCAGAAGCCGATATTAAAATCCAGCTGATTTTTTATTAAGCTGGACATCAGACTTGCAAAAAAGTGAAACAATGCTACACTATGATTTTTGTTTTGGAAAATAGTTATTTTTCATACATGTATATGATGTTAACATATAATGGGTTTATCATTTTTTAAAGGAATATCTAAAAATTTTGTTTTAATTTATAATATAGTAAATAGCTATAACCCACATTTTAAAAAGTTCTTAGGGAGCCTCAAACCAAAATATTTGAGAACCACTGCTTCAGAGTAATAAAGTAGGAACATAAGTTTCAGTGTCAGTACTGGTCAAGTCTATAATTTTAGACAGGATAGTTTTCCAAGAGAGTACTCTTCTAACCTCTTCCCTGAAGGGCATAAATCTACAAATCAAGGAATCAAAGAGCGTTACAGCACTGAGATTTTCAACTTTGCATACGCAGACTTACCACTTAATCACCATTTTAGGTTTGATGGCCCCACTTTCACCTGTATCTGGTATATTTTCTCCCATTAACAGCTTTTTGCCTTGATGATAAAGAGGCAAATATCTAATTGTACAGGATGCAAGAAGGGAGGTGAAGTCTAACTGCACTTTTTAAGGCCTTAAAACCAGCACTGAGTACTCTGGGTTTTAGCCTTGTCCTACACTCAGCCTTCACAGATACCATTGCTGCTAATTCCTGAGTCTTTGGGAAGGGGTGGGTGTTGGCATGATTTGACTTGTCTCTTATAGCTTCCATTCCTGCAGACTTACTTTCAACTTCAGTGGGTATGCTAGGTTGGTTACACACCCATTCATTTATTTTTCAGTTTCCAAAATGTTAATTTCTTTTGTCTCTTTTCACCTTTTCTGTTTTTGAAGGTTTATGCCTTTTAAAAATTATTTTGCTGTAACATCACAGTGTTTTGAGAGGAAACAAAGATAATCCATGGGTTCCATTCACCACATTTCCATCCCTTTACCTGTAATCTATGTTCCTTGGCTTTGAATCTATCTCTTGTATGTAGCAGTTAACTTGATTGGTTTTTAAACACATATGACACTTAAACACATAGATTCATCCATTAATTGTAATTATATTTCTATTTTTTCTAGTTATCATATTTATTCTTTTTCTTTACTTCCCACCTTCCCCTTTCCTGCCTTTTCTCACACTTTAACCTTCAGTATACCATTTCAACCTGGGTACAATGGACTCCTTTAAAAAAAATTTTTAAGGCCATTTCACAAATAATTTACAGAAGAATTAATGGATAATGAAAAGTAACTTTATTAGAAATTTTAATAAGAATTTAAACATCGCAGGACTCTTTGTTCTAAGTAATTTTTTACACACAAACATAAGAGATGAAAGAACACTACCACAGGGCCTTTTTTTTAGCAAAAGGGAATGGTCCATGTTTGTGCTGCAAAATATTCCTATTGAATGACTAACTGGAAGAGAATACCCTATTTCGTTTTGTCCTTAGACATATACCGTGCATTCATCAGAAATATATTGTGTGTGTCGGGAGTTCCCTGGTGGCCTTGTGCTTAGGATTATGGGCTTTCACTGCCGTGGCCCAGGTTCAATCCCTGGTCAGGGAACTGAGATCCTGCAAGCTGCATGGCGTGGCCAAAAAAAAAAGAACTATATTGTGTGTTCATCAATTCTTGAGTTTGAAAAAATTTGAAATATATTTCCATATAGGATATGACCATCTCAAGTCTCATAATCTGAGCTATCATGTACATGATCAATTTCACTAACACATATGGTCAATTTCACTACCGTAGTAGAGTTCAGAGAAGTGATATCCAATAGAACTTTCTGCAATGATGAAAACGTTCTATATCTCTGCAGTCCAATATGGTAGCCATAGTGAAATGAGGCTAACAGTTACATTCTCTCTACATAACCACTTCATGATTAGTGTGACTGAGAAACTAAATATTAAATTCTATTAATTTTAGTATAAATATGGTAGCCATGTGGCAAGTGGCTACCATATTGGACAACTCAGGTCTAGAGTGCTATTTCTCTTTCTGCACTGATCTTTTTCTTTTTGGTGGGGCGGGGAGAGCATGCCTTGCAGCTTGTGGGATCTTAGTTCCCCGACCAGGGATTGAACCTGGGCCCTTAGCAATGAGAGCATGGAGTCCTAACCACTGGACCACCAGGGAATTCCCTGCACTTATCTTTTGATCCGTATGTCTCCCATCTTCTTTTATACCTTTCTGAAGGAGGATGCAATTCTTGAGCAATGTAATAAAAAAACCCTGAAAAGTGACTATTTCACTATTGCATCTTCTATTCAGGACATTCCACCATCCTTGCTTTATTATTGTTTTAGTCTATTTTAGCACAGTAGGAAATAATTAATGGTAATGATGAAATCCTAGAATTAAGTAGCAAAATATTTCAAGATACAGGAACAGTTAAGATAACCTGACATCCCATAATGTACCTGAGATTTATACAAAGGGTATGATGGACCCATATGGTAACTGCAAGACAGAATGATATTTTAAAAAACAAGTACAACTTCTCTGTTCTTTGGAAGATCTTGAAGAAAGAATAAAAGTCATAAAATACCAACCCTGATAAGTAGTTAGAACTGCTCAAAAAAGAAAATAGAAAACTAAAATTAGGCCACCTAATCCTGATGGTATACTGAAGGTTAAGCATTCTTCATTCTCTTATTTTAGTTCTGCTGGCCTGGAAGCCATGGATTTTATTTCTTTTCTTTTCATGGGTACTCCTAAGTTAAAAAAGAAATACAAGCAGCAGCAGCAGCAAACATGTATTAAGTGCTTATATGTACTAAGTAGTGTTCTAATGGCTTTATATGTATTTCACCTTAACCCTCCCTGCAACATTATGAGGAAGTATAACTGTCATTTTCACTTATAGATGAGAAAATTTAGGCACAGGAATGTGAAGTAACCTTAATATCATACAGCCAGTGAAGGATAAGCTAGAATTTCATCCGGGTAGTCTGGCTGCAGAGCCACAAAAATAGCTATTCATTTTTGTAAGATGCCCTAAAGTTTGTCAGTATCTCTGTACTCACTTCTTGTGAACAAGATAAGAATAGTAGCATTCTTGAATCCCCTTTCTTCCAACTTTCTTGTTATTGTCTAGTATTTTGGTCCTACTTTTAAAAATATTATACATATTTACAATCAATACTCAAGTTGATTAACATATTTTACCAATCATGTGTTCACAACGTATTCTTTTATTCAATTCCTCCCTCTAGTTTACTATTCTTCCTGCTCAACTACATCCTTCAGTTCTTGCATCAAGTTTTTATAAGTGATGACCTCTTAGGGGTCTCATTCTCGCTGATACTTTCGATGGGTACTGAAGTCAAGATTAACAGTTATATTCCCTGTACATTTTGAGGAAAAAGTATCCCGAAAGTATCATTTTCTTCTGGAAATTATTGTTGTGATAAATATACCGTTAGTATGACTGATATTTTGGTGCAGGTACTCTGGCTTTTTTCATCATTTTAAAGAACTCCTTATTTTTTATGTTCTGCAATTTCACTATTGAGCATTTAGAAGTAATTTTTTTGGAGTATTTATCCTGCTAAGCCATTGTTAATTAATGTACAATTTCAACATGGAAACTTAGGTTTTACTTCAATTCTAAAAACTGTCTCATTAAATATTGTTTCTCTACTACTTTATCTAATCTCTCCTAAAATTTGTTTTGGATAGATGTTTAAATCTTTCTATCCATCCTCTTAATTTAAAAAAATTTTTCATTTTGCTACCTTCTGGGTGAATTCTTATGTACCAAGATTATGTGATTATGTTCCAAATCACTAATTATTTTATTGAGATTGTATTCAGTATAATGCATCTTATCTACTGAGTTTAGTCAAATGATTTCTATAGCATTCTCTTTTTATATCTATTTGTTAATTGGTATGTATTTAATTTTGGTTTTCTTTTATGGGTATTACTCATTCCTTTATCTCCTTGAGGACCTTAAATATATTTAGTTATTTTAAGACTGTTCTTCACAGACTAAGGATTTACTTGAAAGAGAATATCAATTATTCCCCTACTCCAGCACAAAAGGAAACATACTATAAACACTGTACTATGATTTCCTTTTTTCCCATTAAGCAAACAAATCTTGAAGATAATTCTCTATCAGTATACAAAGAGTGTTTTCTTTTCTTTTTAGTAAAGATGTTGACCTGTTTTGGTTTTTTTAGGGTTAGCTTTTCTTGTGTGTTTTTGAATTTTTGTTTGCAGGTTTATCACAAGTCAAAGTGGCATGAGTGTGTAGTAGTGGTGGGGGGGTGTTGGATATGTTTATGTGCTTACCTCACCTTAACAGCTTTTCATTTGCCGCCACCTCTCACTCAAGCCTCCCACCCCAGAATGAGGTTTGTAACTGCTACAGATGGCTCTTCCTGGAGATGCAGTCACTACATCATGGGCAGGCTAGCTCGGATCTTATCTAGGAGGTTTCACTGTTTCCTTCCACCACTGTGGATGTGCCATTTACATAAGCCCTATCCCTAAGCAGTGTTCACACAGACCTTTTCAACTCTTTCTTGACCCAGCCCCCTAGTTTCTTGAGTAGTGAACAAACAAGTACTGCACCTCCCTTATCCAATCTGTCCACCAATATAGTTTTGGTCTCTATCCTGAAAAAAATGAACTTTCAGGGCATCAGCCTGCTTCTAAATCAGATTCAGGTAGACCCACATATTTAGTCCCTACTTAACACATTGTTTTTTATTCTTTTAAGTCCAAAGAGGTTTATTTTTATTTTGTTATTAAGTGCAAATATATTTTCATTCTGAGAGGCAGTGCCCAACTGAATTCCACAGGGGTATCTCAATTGTATCATCAATAGCCATGTATGAGAAAGCACCATGAGTATGTTATCCAACTTTTAGGTTTTTGCCTAATAGGTGAACAATATCATTTTGCTTTGATTTGGATTTCTCTTACTTTGAGGTTAACGACTTCTCATATGCTTACAAGCTATTTGCATTTAATTTTCTGTCAATTATCTATTCACATCTTTGCCCACTTTTTATAGGTTGCAGGAGCTTTTAAAATTGAGTTTGTGGGCTTCCCTGGTGGCGCAGTGGTTAAGAATCTACCTGCCAATGCAGGGGACACGGGTTCAAGCCCTTGTCCAGGAAGATCCCACATGCTGCGGAGCAACTAAGCCCGTGAACCACAACTACTGAGCCTGTGCTCTAGAGCCCGCGAACCACAACTACTGAAGCCCGTGTGCCTACAGCCCGTTCTCAGCAACAAGGGAAGCCACCGCAATGAGAAGCCCGCACACCGCAATGAAGAGTAGCCCCCACCCGACACAACTAGAGAAAGCCCACGCGGCAACTAAGACCCAATACAGCCAAAAATCAATAAATTAAAAAAAATTGAGTATGCAGGGTTTATATATAAGGAAGACCACCCTTTGTGATATGAATTGCAGATAAGTTTTGCTAGTTATTAATCTGTATTCTGATTGTTGTATTATGATTTTTTTGGCATTCAGAGTGTTTTTAAAATTGTGGTAAAGAAAACACACAACATAAAACTTAACATCTTAATCATTTTTTAAGTGTACAGTATAATTGTGTTAACTATGTGGATCTTGTGCAACAGATCTCTAGAACTTTTTCATCTTGCAATACTGAAACTCTATAACCACTGAACAACTCCCCCTTTCCCACTCCCCTTAGCCCCCATTCTGGCAACCACCATTCTGAGTCTGACTAGTTTAAGATACCTCATATAAGTAGAATTATGCAGTATTTGTGACTGGTTTATTTCATCTAGCATAATGTCCTCAAGGTTTATCCATGTTGTAGCGTATGACAGGATTTCCTTTCTTTTTTTTTTTAAAGGCTGAACAGTATTTTATTGTATGTATATATCACATTTTTCTTTATCCATTCAGAAACTGCTTTTTTAATGCAGTAAAAATTATCCATTATTTTATGAATTCTGGATTCAATTTAAAGTCTTCCTCACACCAAAATTATAAAAGACTTCTTTAATCTTTTCTTCTATTACTTTCATGGTTTTATTTTTCATTGATCCATTTGGTATATGTGTGAAATACAGATCCAAGTTCTTTCATATGACTATCCAGCTGTCCCCAGTTAACTGAACAGTTTATCTTTTCCCACAGATTTGAGATGCCACCTTTACGATATTCTTACCTGGACTTCCTATTCTGTTCCACTGATCCATGTGTGTTTGTTGGCTGGTACTGTACCTGTTTTGTGTATTTTACCTTTATATCTTAATTTCTGGAAAGGTGAGTTCTCCCTCAGTTCTCTTTATTTTTTCAGCTCTCCTGGCTACTCTTGCTTATTTTTCCTTGCTAACTTTGGAATCAGCACGTCTAGTTTAAAAAATTAATTTATAAATTACCTCAGTGGGAACTGTTACTATGTTATTCTTCCTATCCAGAAAACATGATATGTCTTTTTATTTGTTCAAGGTTTGTTTTGTCTTTCAATTAAATATTTCCTACTGACATGTTTCCACTTTTCCTCATATTTTCTATAATTTCTGCTTAACCTAGGTTGCTATTTTAGTTGATACACAGATATTCACAACTATTAAACTTTCACTGCACTTTTTAAGAATTCATATGCTTTATCTATTGCTTTTTAGTATGAACTCCAACTTGTATGTTAAGATCATGACACCCCTAAATTCCTTTCACTTTGTCATCTTTTATTTATTTTTTAAATTAATTTTTATTGGAGTATAGTTGCTTTACAATGTTGTGTTAGTTTCTACTGTACAGCAAAATGAATCAGCCATACATATAAGTATATCCCCTCCCGTTTGGACTTCCTTCCCATTCAGGTCACGACAGTGCATTAAGTAGAGTTTCCTGTGCTATACAGTATGTTCTCATTAGTTATCCATTTTACACTCAATAGTGTATATGTGTCAATCCCAATCTCCCAATTCCTCCCACACCCCACCCCCTTGGTATCCATACATTTCTTCTCTACGTCTGTGTCTCTATTTCTGCTTTGCAAATAGGATCATCTATACCATTTTTCTAGATTCCACATACATGCGTTAACATACAATATTTGTTTTTCTCTTTCTGACTTACTTCACTCTGTATGACAGTCTCTAGGTCCATCCACACCCCTACAAATGACCCAATTTCGTTCCTTTTTATGGCTGAGTAATACGTCATTGTATATACGTACCACATCTTCTTTACCCATTCCTCTGTTGACGGACATTTATGTTGCTTCCACATCCTGTCTATTGTAAATAGTGCTGCTATGAACACTGGGGTGCATGTAACTTTTTTTTTTTTAAATAAAGGGAATTAAAACAAATTAACTAATGAATTTTATTTTTGGCTGCATTGGGTCTTTGTTACTGCACAGGCTTTCTCTAGTTGCAGCGAGCGGGGGCTACTCTTTGTTGCAGTGCTTGGACTTCTCACTGTGGTGGCTTCTCTTGTTGCGGAGCACGGGCTCCAGGTGTGTGGGCTTCAGTAGTTGTGGTACATGGGCTCAGTAGTTGAAGCTCGTGGGCTTTACAGCACAGGCTCAGTAGTTGTGGCACATGGGCTTAGTTGCTCTGCGGCATGTGGGATCTTCCTGGACCAGGGCTCAAACCCATGTCCCCTGCATTGGCAGGCGGATTCTTAACCACTGCGCCACCAGGGAAGTCCCTGCATGTATCTTTTTTTTTTAAATTTTATTTATTTATTTTTGGCCGTGTAGGGTCTTTGTTTCTGTGCGAGGGCTTTCTCTGGTTGCGGCAAGTCGGGGCCACTCTTCATGGTACGCAGGCCTCTCACTATCGTGACCTCTCGTTGTGGAGCACAGGCTCCAGACGCGCAGGCTCAGTAGTTGTGGCTCACGGGGCTAGTTGCTCCGTGGCATGTGGGATCTTCCCAGACCAGGGCTCGAACCCGTGTCCCCTGCATTGGCAGGCAGATTCTCAACCACTGCGCCACCAGGGAAGTCCCTGCATGTATCTTTTTGAATTATGGTTTTCTCTGGGTATTTGCCCAGTAGTGGGACTGCTGGGTCATACAGTAGTTCTATTTTTAGTTGTTTTTTTTTTTTTTTTTTGCGGTGCGCGGGCCTCTCACTGTTGTGGCCTCTCCCGTTGCGGAGCACAGGCTCCGGACGCACAGGCTCAGCGGCCATGGCTCACGGGCCCAGCCACTCTGCGGCATGTGGGGTCTTCCCGGACCGGGGCACGAACCCGCGTCCCCTGCATCGGCAGGCGGACTCTCAACCACTGCGCCACCAGGGAAGCCCTATTTTTAGTTTTTTAAGGAACCTCCATCTTTTAAAATGTTAACCTTTCACAATCATTTTCTTGTAAGTATATACCTTGTATAAGCTACAGAATTCGTTTTGCCTCAAATCCAACCTGAAAATCTTCATCTTTTTAAGGTGAGTTAAGCTTATTTATATTTTTTTATATAAAAGATATGTTTGGTCTTAGTACTGCCATGTTTTGTTACATGTGTGGCTATACATGAATATCCTTTCAACAGTTGTTTTCTTTTTGATAGGTTTGTAGTTCTTTCAATATTTAGTAAGGTTTTATTTTTGTTCTAAGGGTTAACTTTCATATTATGACTTAGAATTCCACTAGATTTTTATATTTTTAACATGTTTCCTCTTCCTCCCCTTACCTAATACAATCAATAGTATTGTCTTTAGCATTTCCTTTGAAGTGTTAAACATGTTTATACTTCTACTTGATTTATGATCTTTAAATACTGTTTTGACTACCAGTAATTACAATGAGGTAATCTATAAACTTCCTTCTCTCAAGTTTTATTAGTTTTTATCATTTCTACATCAAGATATGTAACATTAACATTATGTTCTGTCATCATAATCTCT